>NC_045430.1:191210424-194190424 GCF_902635505.1 Sarcophilus harrisii
GTTGAGTCAAAAGTGGCTCTTGATAAGGTCCTTCTAAGTTTTGATATGAACGAGTATGGTGATTAGGAATGGCTGTGGATCTGAGCTGGGTAGCCAGGCAATACAATAGAATACCAGGTTTGGAATCAGGAAAACTAATTTGAGTTCAAGTCTGGTCTCAGACACTTACTAACTGTGTGACCCTTACCCCTGTTTGCCTCAGTTTCCTTATCAGTAAAATGAGTTGGAGAAAGAAATGGCAAATCACTCCAGTATTTTTGCCAAGAAAACCCTAAATGGCATCATGAAGAGTCAAAGATGACTGAAAAATGATTGAACAAGTAGGGAAGA
Organism: Sarcophilus harrisii; assembly: GCF_902635505.1. Classification (NCBI taxonomy): domain Eukaryota; kingdom Metazoa; phylum Chordata; class Mammalia; order Dasyuromorphia; family Dasyuridae; genus Sarcophilus; species Sarcophilus harrisii. The sequence goes on from NC_045430.1 coordinate 191,210,755, forward strand.
CAGATGAAGAAAGGGCAAAAGTGCTAAGAGAGGAGCAGAATCTAATATCAGATCAAATAAAATAAAAGGGCAGAGTTTGTGGTTCTCAGAACTATAGAATTTCAAAGACAAAAGAGCCTTGCCAGATCAGTGAATTATAAATTTAGAGCTTTGCGGGATTCTAAATATTATCTATCTATTGTGACCTGTTCCTTTTGCAAATGTGAAAAAATGGAAGTCTTAAAAGACACCAAAAAAAGACACCATGTTCTAAGATCATGAATAAGCTACATATTGGTAGGGTGAGGACCTACATGTTCCTATTCCCATTACAGAAAGGCCTTTGCACTTAACTCATTTGGATAAAAGAGTTAAAAAGATGGAGTAGGGTAAGAATTGAAGATGAGGGGAGTGGAAATGTAATTTCTCTCTGAAATTGGAAGCTAGGGAAGAGAAAAGGAAGACCATGTAGACAAAGTATTTCCCAGTAAAGCCCTTTCCCTCCTATACAAAATACTACAGACAACCTTATAAAGAATATACAGAAGGATAAGGAAATAAAGGTCAGAAATTAGTCTGGTATAGAGATGGAGAGGCAGGTTAGGTCAAAATTTGGGGGCAGACTTGTTAAGAAGTTTAAAGTTTATTTTCCTAGATCCTGGAAAGTCACTAAAATATTTATTAGCACAGAAAGGAAAAAGGGTGTACTTTTTAGGCAACCATGAGAAGAATGTGTTATAATGTATTGAGAAAGTATCTCTCCTCCATTTCTCTGTGAGATATAAAACACCTTATGGGGGTCTATGGGAAATATCACGTCACAGAGAGACACAACCAATTGGAGACCAGGAAGCCTCAGATAATAGCTATATTCTAGAAGCCAGGTGATACTTTGTGCCTTTCTTGTCACCACTATGGATACCAAGCTCTTCTACTATGTGGTTATTTGTGTCCTGAAGGAAGGTGAGTCTTGAGCACAAGTGAGAAATCCTTATCTTGGACTTGCCAGACCTAGCTTCAAACTTTCCTCCTTTAGGACCTCTAGATCTCTGTCTCCTTACTCCACAGGCTTTGCAGATGCTGGAATTTTTCAGACCCCAAGAAGCCTGGTCAAAGAGAGGAAACAAAAGGTGGTTCTGAGATGTGATCCAATTAAAGGACATAATTATGTGTACTGGTATCAATGGCTTACAGGACGAAAATTGACATTATTGGAATATCGTGATGATAAACAAGTCATCCATAGTTCAGGAATATCCAAGCCCTTATTCTTCACTGAGTGGCCCAGGGGCTTACCTTGTAGTCTGATCATCGAACCTGTAGAAATAGAGGATTCAGCCCTTTATTTTTGTGCCAGCAGCTTAACCACAGTGCTGCAAACTAACACCTGTCTATGTACAAATCTTCACCAGCTCAGGAAACAGAAAAATATGTCTATATGGATGGGGACAAATCATTAAGAAAAAATTGTAGGTATCTAAACTAGGTTGTGCTACTGGGTTCCAGGGGAGTTAGAGTGGGAAGTTAAGGAAATGGAAAGGTTTGGGATTCAGCAGAGTGTTAGGCAGTTAGTGTTAGTGTTAGTAAAACAACCTGGTCTGGAGTCAGGAAGACTCACTAATCTTCCTGAGTTCAAATCTGATTTCAGACACTTACTAGCTGTGTGATCCTGGTTAAGTCACTTAACCCAGTTTGCTTCAGTTTCCTTAACTGCAAAATAAGCTGTAGAAGAAAATGGCAAATAATTTTCTGCCAAGAAAACCCTATATGCTATCACGAAGAATTAACTATAACTGGAAAACAACTATACAATAGCCTCAACAAAGAATATTAGACATAGAAACAGATGATCTTCAATAACAAAATCATAGATTTAGAATTGTAAACTACATCAGCAATCAGATAGCCCAGCTCTTTTTTCATACCCAAGTAAACTGAGGCTCAGAGAGATGAAGTGATTTGTGTAAGGCCTGCTAGATAGTAAGTTTGCAAGTCAAGATTTGAACTCCAGGACTCTGATCCCAAATATTTTAAAGGGTTAAATATAAACTGTAAGACTTAATCACCTCATGAAAAGTGCCATTTACATCCAGAAAGAGAACTATGGAAACTGAATGTGAATCAAAGCATAGTATTTTCACCTTTTGTTGTTGTTATTTGTTTGCTTGTTATTGTTTTTTTTCTTTCTCATTTTCCCCCTTTTGATCTGTTTTTTTATGCAGCATGATGAATATGGAAATATGTTTAAAAGAATTGCACATGTTTACTATATTGAATTGCTTGCTGTCTAGGAGAGGTACGGGGAAGAAGGAGGGAGAAAAATTTGAAACATAAGATTTTGCAAAGGTTGAAACTATCTTTGCATGTATTTAGAAAAATAAAATATTATTAAAATCTGAGAAAAAAGAAAGAAAGAATTAAAAACCTGGGCCATCTCCACTCACCCCCCAAATTATTGATTAATTAGGAGAAAAAAGAATTATCAACCCAAATCCACAATTCTAATGATCACTAGTTTGATCTCCATTTTCCTGGGACTGAAAGAGATTGGTCAATATGGCTGGCATACTGAGTAGATGATAAGAATGTGGTAGGACAAGATTCAGAGTTTGACTCAAATGATATCAATGATATAATAAAGGTGCTACTCCTTCTTCCATCTTGGGATGTGGGAATGACCAATAACTCTGTCATCAGTCATTGGGCTTCTAGCTTTCAGTGCCATTGAGAGACTTAAAGTTGTTTATTTTTTTTTTTTTATGGTGGGAGTCTCCAGAACAGAGTATCCCTTTATTTCCTTTGTTTTTCCTCACAGGAGTTCCACAGCAACTTATACTGCCCAGCCATTGTCACAGAAGGCATCAAAAGCTAACGAGACTTTAATCCAACAACCAAAGAGACTCCTAATGTAATCATCTCTAATGGACACTGAATGGTTCTTCCACCTGGATGTTTGGCTTCTGCTTTATCTTTTGTTCTGGAAAGTTTTCTTTTCTTGAAAATGACTAGAGTTATAAAAATTATAATTCCCTATGTACATTAGCATAATGAAATCAGTAATATAAAATTATAATTCCCTCTGTGCATTAGCATAATGAAATCTAGTAATATAATATAAAAATGCTCCATGGGGAGTAGCTATAGCTCTTAGGGAAAGAATTATTTGGAGAATATTCCCTACACCACACATACTATTCATAAGACCTTGAGTACATCAATTCACCCATTTGAATCTCAGTTTTCCCATCAATAAAGTGGGACCATAGTCACATAATCATAAAATCATAGAATTGTTAGAGTCAAAGTAATCTTCAGAAGACGTATGGTGGTAGAGGTTACATGTATTTAAGGCATCTAAGCTGTGATGTGGCTAGAATAATGAGCTCAAAATCAGATAGACTGCTCAAATCCTGCCTCAGATACTTATTCGTTATATGATCTTGGGCAAGTTACTTAACCTGTGTCCACTTCAGTTTTTTCATCCATAAAATGAGGTTAATAATAGTACCTAGTTCCCAGTAAGGATAAAATACGATAATATATATAAAATCCTTTTCAAACCTTAAAGTGCTAATTAAATGCTAATAATTAGGTGGCAGTGGATAGGCCATGAAGATTCATTTTCCTAAGTTCATATCTGACTACAGAAACTTACTAGTTTTGTAATTCTGGGCAGGTCACTTAATTCTGTTACCTCAGTTTCCTCATCTGTAAAATGAGCTGGAGAAGGAAATGACAAACCACTCTAATATCTTTGCCAAGAAAACCCTAAATGCAGTCATGAAGAGTTGAATTAACTAATGAACTAAACAACAACAATGATAATTATGATCAGGGAATTAATATTGGGACTCAAATAAAAATTGATGCTTATTATCCATATGACTTTGGGTAATTGTTTTAGCCTCTCTGAAATGCAATTTCCATTCTGGAAAACAAAGGGGTTCTACATAGAATGTCTATGGTCTTTGAGGTCCATTTCAATTATAAGGACCATTTGTAAACAATAGAACAGGGCAGTATCAATAATGACTGTTATTTGGAACACCAAGTATTACAAAACTTTTTCATTGATTGAGAAAGCCTCAAATATCTTCACCTCAGATTTCAGAAAGTATGACATTCAAGCAAGCAGGAACTTCTCTCTTGCTGCAATCTGTCAAGAGTAAAGGGCTCTCTCTACTGAGTGTCTCCTGGTCTGGGACATAGTAGACAGAGCCAGCTCCCTGGCTCAAACAAGAGAGGTGGCCATCCCTTCAGCAACTTTTTAGTTTCTTTCTACATATAAGGGCAGTGAAATATTTTCAATGAATTGTCTCGTTACATCAAAACCCTTACATTTCCATTTTTTACAGATTGTAATGCAATTTAGAGCTATAAGGAATGTCAGAGACTATCTAGTACATCTCTTTTATATTATAAAAGGAACTGAAGTATCATCAGCCCCTTGCTTTCAAATAGTCTTCTCTACACTATTCAAGATTGTCATTTTATATCTTTTGTTCTTAACACACTCTGAAGTGTCAAGCTGTGCAATCATTTTTCTTGGTCAAGTCTTCCTCTCCAGTGCAGAATCCAAACCAATTTTATATCATTTGAAGTCTACTTCCTATAAACTCAATTTTTAGTAAAATTATCTATTTGTTAGGCAGATTCTCCTAGGCAGAGCTGTTTGTTAACAAATAAAGAAAGGCAAGAGATTCCTTACTATTCTTGCTCCTAATTCTGTCTGTGGGACTGGCATTTCCTCAAATTCTGGGATTTGATACATTTTACAAGAACGATATATTTGAATGTAAGGATCTTACATATGATCAGGAGAGCCAAACTAAATTAACACAAGGTCATTGCAGAAGGGGCACTGATTAAGTTGAGGGCATCAGCTGAAAACGTCAAAAGCATACAACAACTATCTTTTAAGTATTTGAGGAGATGTCATATAGAAGAATTGCATGTGTATTTGCTTGGAAATAGAAAATGGAAAAGGAATAATCAATGGGAGTTAAAGAGATGCAGATTGATTACCCAGAAGACTGGGTTGGGGCTAGAAAAGGTGTGTTTCAAATACTCTTACAAATTATATGACAAAGGCAAACATAACTTTCTTCTCTGGATCTTAGCTTCTTCCCTGTAAAAGGGGTGATGGTGGTCTTCATCATGATAGTCTTAGATTAGGTAATCATGAAGGTTAGAGGGACTCTTCCTGCCTTTATGAGGTATCAGATCCTTCTTCTGGATGTCCCATCTGTTTCTTGGGTACAGGTGAGCTTTGTAGCCATTGAGAAATCTCCAACATGGACTTGGTAAATATAATTATTTACCATTTTTTTTACCATGTTCCTCAGATTCTCTCTTCTTCCACAGGCCTTATGAGTTTGGGGATCACTGAATTTCTCAGGTACCTGATCACAGAGAAGGGATAGGCAGTAGTCCTGGAATGTATCCCTTTATTTCTGGACATCTTTATCCCTGCTAAATCAAAGAAAAGGGGAGGAGACAGTATCTCTTGAACAATAGAGCTCTAAATGAGATTGGATTGATTCTATTCTCAGTTGAATGACTTGAAGGATTATATTCTATCCTGAAGATTCAATATAGATTCTTAAATTCCAGGATATGTTGCTTGGAAATAACAATGGGAACTGTTTTCTGGGAATTCTCATTGACAACTCAGAGGACTTGAGGGAGCCCCGGGGCCCAAGTCATCATTGAAGAAGTAATCAGATGATTCCTGATGGGTTACCATGAATTACTTTGCAAAATTACAATCCAATAAGACACACGGAACTTTAATTTGAGAATTCAATAGTTTTTGGATGTTTTTTTCCTGATTATTTTCTTATTTTGGTGACAATGACTTGAATATTATTGCTTCTCCTCATAGTAACTCTCTGTAACAAAGTCTCAGTTCAAGTTCTCTTAGTACAATTAAAATTGTCTTTTGCAGTTGAGAATTTTTTTTATTAATTTTGTTGCTCATGAAAGGTCCTCTCCTAGTGCTCTTAAGTATAAGCAGAAAAAGAGTGGAAAAGATAACCAGATGTGTTTATTTAGAGTAATTATGTTAGGAGCCATCTCCCTAAATTTCTTCAAAAATAATTCTTTACTAATTTAGCTAATCACAGAAGTTAAGTGGTGCAGTATATACCTATAATTGGGAAGAACTGTATTCAAATTGGGCCTCAGACACTTACTAGATGTCTGGCCCTGGGCAAAGCACTTAACTCTTTGCCTCAGTTTCCTTGTTTGTAAAATGATCTGGAGAAGAAAATGGCAAACTATTCCATTATTTTTTCAAGAAAACTCAAAATGTATCATGAAGACTCAGACAACTGAACAACAAACCAGTTAAATTTAAACATTAAAGATTGCTTCCAAATCATAAATTCTATCTAGCTAACATAGGATAAGTGGATGCTCTTACTGTAGGAGAAAATAAGAAACATGATCTTAAATTGAGGCACAAAAGACAAACCACAAGGGAAATTCAAGAAACTATATTTTATAAAGATAAAAGGAATAAGCATAAATGAGGAAATTGATGAAATGTCAAAAAATCTTGAGATAGTTAAAGTTGAGAGCAACAAACACCTCCAAAATCAACAGCCAAGATGTCAAAGCAATGTCCAGCAAAGTAACTGATGATCAAAAAATAAAATTGGTGAAATTGAACATAGAAAAAAAATGAATGAGTCCAAGAAGTTCAAAAAAGAAACTGCATCTAAAGCCACATGAGGAAGAAATTATGAGGCAATTGAAGGAAAATCTTAGAAGATCCCAACAATGCAATCATTTCTCAGTGTCAGAGTAATCTGGTCACATCTAAGCTTCACACATACCACTGACCTGTGAGAGTGGCAGTGCTGATTTTAAAAACAGATCATATGAGGCTTAAGAGAGGTTTGCAAGTTAAAGCAATAGAATAAGTATCTAACAAATTATCAGAAACAGCTGTCAAGCAATAATTTTTATCTTACCAGAGGTCAAAAATGGAAAGAGAAAGAAAGACCTTAAAAACGAAACCCAATAAGTTACTCGTCTTTTCTCCAAATTTTCCTAAATTTACAGAATTACATCTCTATTGAGATAGTGCACATCATCTTTGCACAAAAGGCAGATTTTACAAGAGACTTTGCCAAAAGATTTACCAAAATCTTGGACATTTGATGAAAAAGTCACTACTTGTCACTTGTCTTAATAACTATTTTAATAACTCCAACCTAGGCCTACTCCCAGAAATAGTTTTCATTTCCATAAATAATCCTACAAAAGAGACTCAAACTCCAAGAGTGAAAAATACAGATTCTCTGTTATATCATGGTGTATAAAATCTCTACTCCTGTACTTACCCTAATAAACTCCATAAAGACAGAGTGTGTCTAATTCTTCTTTGAATCCCTCATATGGCATTAGTAATTACTCAAGCTCTCTCCTACTGTATTTTGTCCAGTGTTCACAAAAATCTATTTCTAAAATGGATTTGAAATAGAAGTGTCATTATCTCTTCAACATGTCTTAGAAAATCATATTCTGGCATCTCTGAGTATATTTTTTTCAAAATAAAACTTTTATCCAAAGAGAAAAAATAAAAGATTACTGTATTATAAAAACTTTGAAGGCACATGTCTTATTTTATTGTTGTATACCCAGTGCTTTGGGTGAAATGTCACTTAATAAATATTTGTTGGATGCAACTGGGTTAAATTGAAAGACTATGTCTTATTTTATTGTTGTATTCCCAGTGCTTTGGATGAAACAATCACTTAATAAATATATTTTGGATGCAATAAATTTTAAAAAGTGATTTTTGTAGAATAAGTTTTAAGAATATAAACATATGTAATTAATTTAGCTCTCATTTTTATAGATTTTTACAAATTAAAATAACATTTTTTCTGATTACAATTAGATATTTTCCTATTCATTAACTTGTTTAATTACTTCTTCATTTTCCCATTAATCACTTTAAAGATGAACACTTTCAGTATTTTTTTATATTTGTCTAAAATTCCACTGAGACACTACTTCCTGATTTCTGAAGTTAATCTCTGTAGTTTTCTTTATAGTAGTTGTGTTTAGAACTCCTAACTTCTTCCTCACTTAATTATTGGAGAGATGCCCCGAAGCTTTGTATCCTATAAGTAAATCTATAACAATAACAAATGTAAAGTGATTTAGAAAGAGAATAGAAACAGAATAAATTAAGAAGAATCTACAAATACACAGTGCTAAATACTGAACTGGCTTTTAAAAGAGATGGAAATGAATTGAGCCTTGATGAATTGCTTAGACTCTTAATGTATTCATATAATCACAGAGCTCAGAGACTGATACCATTTGTGTTCACAAAAGAATTGAAATTTCCCTACCTTGTTCCATAGAAAGTGCTCTTCTCTGGAAGTGGAAGTGACAGAGATAATGACATCAGAGAGAAATCATGCTCATTGAAGCTGGTGATCTCAGATCTCTACTTCCAGATATCAGAGCCCTGAGCTGATGAGATGATGCATTCTTGCTTTGTCTCTGACATGGGCATCAAGTTCTTTCATTGGGTTTCCATTTTTCTACTGGGAGCAGGTGAGGTCTGAGGCCACTCGAAACCCTACGCTTATCAGTTATTGACATTCCTTTCCCTGGCTCAATGCTTCTATCTCTTTCTCATGCAGGATTTACAAATTCTGGGATCATGCAGGTCCCCAAACAGCTTATTACAAAAGCAAGACAGACAGTAACACTGACCTGTGTTCCTCTTTATGGACACTTTGGTCTTTACTGGTATTGACAGATCACAGAGAAGAAAATAGTCACTGGCATATTTCCAGAACAATAAGGCTTTTGATATTACTGGATTGCCAAACGATAGATTCCTTATTGATTGGCCTAAAGCATCACCATCAACACTGAAGATCCAATCCACAGAGCCCTAGGATTCTGCTGTCTATCTCTGTGCTGGCATCTATCCACAGCATTGCAGAGTCAACTCTTTTCTGTACACAACTTTTCTTTCTTTTCCCTCCAAGCTCTTCCTAGTCCCAGACAGGGCTCCTCCCAGTTCCTCCCTCTCTGGAAGAGGAAGTAGGGTTATAGCTTCAACCTCAGTAGCCCTTTGAGAGTGGAGTAGAACATTAACTCTTAAATGTGGGACATTGATGGTTTATTATATGACAACCAAAGTGTCTACCAGCTCTAAATCTCTGGTCCTATGAAATTTTTGCATCATCTCTACAAAAAGTGTTAGGTGCTGGGATTGTGGATTACTCTGTCAAGGGTGGCAGAGTCAGCTCCCAGTATTTTTTAACCACCAAATGCTTTTTATTTGTGATTATGCTTAAAGAATATCCTTTCTTGTATCTTCTCCCTCTCCACTCTCCCCCTTTATCCCAACTTCTTTACACACATTTATTCCTAACACATGCTCAGGTCAGTCTTCTAGAAGCCACTGAATCAATGTCCATCACTACACCCAGAGCCACATTAGGCAGGGGTGACTTTATCTTTGATTCAGTGGGGAATATTTAAAAGATGCCTAACAACACTGCCCATGACTTTGCCCACCTAGTCTACCTTGTGTCATTGGCAACAGGGAGACTTAATCCTCCTTAGCAGGTAAGCTTCATCTTCCTCATAGTCAAACTCAATTAAACTGACAATCTGCTCCTCTCCTAGACACTGCTACTTGTCCCAGGTGCAATAAAAAGTCTGATTGTAGATTATTGAATAATCTAGGATTATTCAATTCACAAATGATAAGTAAGTACTTGCTATGAACAAGAGATTCTACTGGGCATTGAAATGCCACAAATGACTAGAAGTGGGAGTAATGGAGGATAGAAAGGTATCTGGATGGCATAGTAGATAGAGTGTTGGACCTGTGTCGAGGAGACCTGAGTTCAAGTCCAATTTTAGATATTGACTGGCTATGTAACCTTGGACAAGGGACTAATTTTTTATTTGCCTTAGTTTTTTTACTTGTAAAATGAGGAGAGAGACAACATATACTACCCAGGGTTGTTGGGTGGATAAAATAGCAGAGTATTTATAAGGTACTTTGTAAACCTTAAAATGCTATATAAATGCAAACACATGAATCCAGTGAATCCAATGAATCCAAATGAATCAAGTTCTCCGTGTGTGTATATGTCTGTTTCTGTCTCTATCTCCTCCACCCCCAGCTAGGTAGAATTCTTTAATAGAGAGATACCTATTAGGCTCTGGACATGACTACTTTATGAAAATCAATCAATCAACAAGCACCTACTATGTGTACTGATAATACAAAGACCAAGAAAAAAACAGCCCCTTGAAGACCTTATATTATGAAAATGTGAAAAAATATGACTGATTTATATGGGATTTATGTCAAGAAAAAGATTTATAAATACTATGCCATTGATTGCAGTAGCAATTCAGTGAAATATGTAGTATTTGAAGAAGGGGAAGTTATTCTGGATTTATGGAGAAAATATTGACCTTCCTGACTCTGAATAGCTGCCACAAGAGGAAGAATTGGTACAAGTTGAGTTATAATTATGGCAATGCTGAGTAAAATGATGACAAACTTCCACCAGAGAGCAGAAGAGAACATTGGGTAAAATTTACCAAGGAAAAAGAACCGGCATTTCAATTCATCATAGTCTCTCCTTTGAGAAAGGAGTGCAATCTTCCAGAAGATGCTGAGTCTTCTATTCCTTCTAGGACCCAGTATGTGCCAGAAATCTTGGGGATTTGGGGATGAAGTCATGATGGGGTGAAGTGCATGTTTTATATAGAAACTAGAGAGCATTAAGGGAGGGCAATTGTGTGGTAAGGGAGATTTGGATGGCCAGGCCACCAACAAGAGAGAGAAAATGGGGCTTGAGGGATACTAGAGAAATGAGAAATGAGAATGATAGTGAAGAGAAAAAAAATTCCATTATGGATATTTGTCTGATTGCTAGTTTAGATGCCTGCAGTAATTGATGTTGTTCTTTATCTCTCAAGGTTCTGGTCTTGGGGCTCTCATAGCTCAGCAGCCAAGCAGAGATATCTGGAAGAAAGGATCTTCTGCACTGATCCATTGTCAGCAAATTGACAGCCAATTAACTTTTATGTACTGGTATCTTCAGCTTCCCCAACAGAGCTTGGTGCTGATTGCTACTGCCAATAAGGGCACCAAAGCCAGCTATGAGAAGGAGTTTGATGAAGCTAAGTTTCTCATCAATCGCCCAGATACAAAATCCTCTACACTTGAAGTAATTGATTTGGATCCCAAAGACAGTGGCATCTATTTCTGCAGTGCCAGTAACACAGAATGTGACTTGAATGAGACATTAGAACAAGAACCATTTCTCTTTCTCTTCCCACAGCTGGCCTATCTGGGAACCCTGAAGAAGGAGACAAACAACAGTTTTGGCTGAGACAACAAAGTAAATTGTAGAATCAGCAGGTGAAATGGGGGTAGAAAATCTTAATTCATCTGATGAAAAAAGACCACTTACAAAATACTCTTCAGAAAGACTATAAAGTACTCCTAGGAATGTAACATAAATATACCTCATAAAAGAAAGCCCAAGAAACAAACATTATGCAATTCCCCAATAAATAATGGTAATATATATGCATATATATGAACAATTTCTAAAAGAATAATTGCAAACTACCAAAACCCTGATGAAATATTTCTCTAAATATATAATAATGATAAAATTAATTCAAAATGAAGCAATTCTGAGATTCTACTTCACAGTCAACAAATGAGCAGAGATGACAAAAGACAGAAATAGTGTTAGAGAAGCTATGAGAATACAGATGTATAAATATACTATCGATAGAGCTGTAAATTAGTTCATCTCTTCTAGAAAACTATTTTAAATTTTGTGAGAAAAATTAAAAAACTCTTAATATACTCTAACCTAGAATGAGGCTTCTTAGACTTTTTCCACTCCTTTTCTCCTGAAAATTTTTTACATGATACCAGATATATAGGAATATAAAAAAGGCATGCAAAGTAAATGTTTACTGATAATAAATAATTTCATGACCCTTCCATTCAGTTACATGATCTCATATGGAGTTGAGATCCACAATTTAAGAAGCCTAGAGATCTACTACAGTATATATAACCATCTTCCCTGCCACAAGGAAGATAAAAACAATAATGCCAGTTACATTTATACTTAAACATTCACAGCAGTACATATAATAACACAAAATCTGAAGCCAGGTGATTATTCATAAATGAGGGAACTGCTAATGAAATATTTATTGCAGCATAAGAAACTGAGGAATTCCAAGAAATATTATAAGATGAGTTTAGATGAGCTGAGGAATAGTGAAATAAGAAGAAATAAGCAAATAATATACATAGATGCTAAAATAATATACATGAAAAGATCACTAAAGTAAAATTTGAGTAACTATAATAATCAGTGTTGTCTACAGTGTACAGATGATGAAAGACATTTTCAGACATTTATGGGGATTCTAGGTACAGAATTATATATATATGGTCAAGATTCAACTCACTGTTGGTTGGTCTTGCTGAACTTTTGTTGTTCTTGATTTTAAAAGAAGTGTGGGCTTAATGGGTATGTAACTGAAGAGATAAGAAAGAATGTATTTACCTATCCAGATTGGATGTAATAGATAATTACCTTGAACAGAGTAGGGGATTTTTTTTTTAATAAAAATACTGAAAGTATTCAGGAAAAGGGGGTTGGTTGATGAATTGGGATCATAGATGAGATAGGAAGATCCAGGGTTGAAAATACTTGTAGAATGATGAGCTTTCTTATTCTATGAAAATGGAAGAAAGGAGGATAATATGCATGAGATATTAAGAAAATATGAGATTTAGACAATCTAGACCAAGTGATTTTAATCTCAGTAAAATAGAAAATGAGCTATCTTCTAAGAATGAGAGCTGAGAGAGTTGAGCCTAGACTAAAGAATTTATAGTAGTAGGCTTAAGGAATGTAATAGAAAATCATTGAGGTTGACAAAAAGATATTCATAAAGCAATTCAGATCCAAATTACATAAAGGTGTAGTGGAATCAGGAAGTATTATTTCTTCCTTCAGCATTTCATAGCCCAATATCAGGACAGGGGAAAGGAGTTTGCAGGAACCAGGATTAGAGATTATCAGAACAGGGATAATAGAAGGATAAGGGTAAAAGGGATTCAAAGATCATGAAAACAAATTGTTGAAGCAGTAGATTATAGAATAAGACTGAACAAAAAGTAGAATGAGGTAAGGAAAGTAATAGTTACAGAATTATAAGAAATCAAAAAGCCAAAAGTCACCCCAAAATATTTCTATGGTTTCTACTTCACCAACCACTTTATCCTTTCTAATTACAAACAGGTCCAGAATAACAGTTGACCTTAAAACGTTCTCAGCTTTTTAGAAGGATGAAGCTATCAAGACTGGCTTATGGGACTGCTTTTAGTAAATTAAAAAGTTCCAGTAAAAGTTTGGTTATATTATGCCTCCATTCTTGCCTTGTGACCTATTTCTTTTTATGTATAGCAGGTCTGTTGTATATTCCCAAAACAATATTACTTCCATTTCTCCCTCCATTGATCTTCATATGAATTCTCTCCACCATGTTTTCTCCTTTCAACTTAAGGTTGGATTTCCTCATCTGAATTCTTCTTAAGATGTAGCGCTATTTTCATTACCAGGGAGGACTTCTGCTTGGGGTAGGAGCATGGAGTTAGGTGAGTAAATATTGATAGATAAGAAAAAAGGGCACTTTTAAAAAATATTTTTAATACTCAGAAAAATGTGTTATCAACATAAAAAATTATTTCATAGATATGATGAAATACGATGGGATGATAAACATAACTCTGGAAGGATATAGTTGATTCAAAAGGGATATGTGTATGTATATATATGTATATACATATACATATATACACACACACACACACACACACATTAAAAATTAAAGAAAAACTGCTCTATTTGGACGCCCCTTCTGATCTTCAGCTCCCTATAAAACATGGTTGGAGCAAGGATAAGTCCTAAGGATGACTGTCGTATTGGCCACTAGGTGGTACTATGCTTCTACTTCACTCTGGGGTACTGTGAAGAAGAATAGGAAGATGTTTCTGGTTCTGCTGTAGGCAAAAGTCAGACATTACTCAACTGGACCTTGTATTCATGTCTGCATTCAGCCACTCAATCAAATGGAAAGATCCCTGAGAATTTTAAAGCTTCCTACCTACACAAATAGGTCTCAGTTTCATAAGCAAGAATCAATATATATATATATATATATATATATATATATATATATATATAGCTGGTTCTTCAATAAGATCTAAATTTATTTGGGAATTAGTGAATAATTAAAATTGAATATATTAAAATTTTTTCTCATTGAAAAATCTTCACCTTCTATAGGGACCATATACTCTGTCAGTCTTATAGTACTACCTCAGCCTACATACCCTACACCTAAACTCAATGAAGTAAAATTCTCTAAATATTTCTAGAGGTAAACAGTAACAATAATACCCTTCCATTGATGTAATGAGAATGACATTATAGAGAATAAAGAGCCAGTTTTGGAATGGAATTCAAGTGTCTCTGTTTTTCAGAAACATTCTTGTCATATGATCCTTCACTAGCCATATAACTATTCAGTGTTCTACTGTAAATTGCAAAAAAAGTGACAACTTGTATTGGCAGAAAAAAGTTTTAGTGTAATGTTCCTTATACCAGTAAAATATTAGTTTCACTTCCTATTGTATTTCACTGATGAACTCCATCTCTTTTAGGCACTTATAAGTCTTCCAGACTTAAGAGTGTCTATAGTGTTGAAAGCCTAAGAGAGATTGTGATTGGAGAATAATGGTGAGGTCAAAAAGAAATATTTCTGTGTTCAACAAAGTTCACATCCAAGGGTCTGAGAATGGAAGATAATATCTAAAGGTAAGTCTATTTTAAACCACTCCCTTATCTTATGGAGGGCACACCCATCTACTCAGGCTATTCAGTGAGAGCTTTTAGAAAAGTGACATCACAAATAATTTTTGTGTCATGTGCCACTAGTCCCAGTCTATTTACATGCCCAAAGGCAATAGATCTGAGTCAGGAAGATGCCCAATTCCTGGCACAATTTGACAGTGGGCACTGGTCTTCTCTGCTGTGTGGCCATTTGTCTCATAGGTGTAGGTGAGTCCCAGATACAGATGGGCAAATATGTTTTGAATTTTCTATAGCCTAGGCCAAACCTTTTTCTGATGTCTATATCAGTTTCCCTCTTATCTTTTGTCTCTTTTCCCCACAGGCCACATGGATACTGGAGTTATCCAGCACCCAAATTTCTTAGTCAAGGGAAGTGGAGAAACTGTAGTGCTGAGCTGCAACCTCATCGAAGGACATACATATATTTACTGGTATCAACAGGTCCTGAATAAAGAATTAAAATTTCTAATTTCCAGAAGAAATGAACAAATTTTGGATGATTCAGGGATGCCCAAGCATAGATTCTCAACTGAATGGTCCCAAAAGCTACCTGGCATCCTGAAGATCCAACTCTCAGAACCTGGGGACTCTGCCGTGTATTTCTGTGCTAGTAGCTTAGACACAGAGCTACAGATTCAGTTCTTCTCTGCTCAGAAAGGTTAACAAGGACTGGGAGGTTCTCAGAATTAAGCTACTCATTGAGGAAGATGGCAAGCAATCTTGCTTTTTTTTTTTTAGGTGGTTAAATATAGGCACAGAAACAAATTTTTGAATAAAGAAACTATTTCCAATTCACTGAGGAAAAGGTTCTCAGAAATCAAGACAGAAAGCAAACTGTTGTTCAGTCATTTCCAATTTTTTGTGATCCCATTTGGGGTTTCTTTTGGCAAAGCTGCTAAGGTGGTTTGCCATTTCCTTCTTCAGATCATTTTTATAGATGAGGAAAATGAGGCAAACAGGATTAAGTGACTTGCTTAGGATCACACAGATTGTAGTTTCTGAGATCAGATTTAAATTCAGGAAAAGGAGGCTCCCAGATTCCAAAGCTGGCACACTTATCTCTTGTTTCCCTACTTAGCCTTTTAAGCATTTATAACTTGCCATTTATTACTTGCCTACTATATGCTAGGAAATATATTAGACAAAAGAAACTTGTATACAATAGATGCCATATAAATGCTTATAACCTTCTCTTTCCCTCAGAATAATCTTCAATTTATAAATTACCTTTTTAAAATATTACCTAGAACTGAATTCAGTATTCTAGTTAGTCTGGACTACCAGAGAATTCTTTATTTTAATACAATCCAAGTCCACAATGAGCCTTTTTAGCTGCCATAAAATATGACTTGCAGTTCACTAATACTCAGCTTTTTTTAAAAGATGAATTGTTATCTAGTTCCATTTTAGCCAGTGAGCTTTTTTAAGCCCAAGCATTTGAGTTATACTTATGGCATTAAATTTCATTTTATCAGATGTAGCCCAGCATTCTAATCTTTCAAAATCTTTTTGAACTTTGACTCTGTCACTCAATGGGCAAATTATCCCTCTTAGCTTTGTGTCATTTAACGATTTGATCCAAAGGTCATCTATATCCATATCTACATCATTGATGAAAAATGTCAACAAGCATAGTCCCAAGCATGGAGCTCTGAGGTATTCTAACACAGACCTCTCAGTTTCACCTTCCTTTTCTGTAAAGTAGGGTTTATTATAATAGTATATATTTCTCAAAGTTATTGTGGGAACCACATGAGAAAACAAATCATGTAATTTGTAAACTATAAAGTAAGGTACAGATACTTGCTATTATTGAAAGGATGGTAAATGTCTTTGCCAGATGCAATGGTGCTAGATACAGAGACTCTCCTAGCATCCACCATACCTTCGCCGTCACCTTGGGAAAATCAGTATATGGAATCATGTATGATCTATCAATCATTTATGGTTTGATGTCCATTCATAAGATTTCTGGTGGAATTCTCTGGGGCTGTGTGTTTGAATCTGAGTTTTTAAAAATTTTCATCAATGACTTGGATAAAGGTATAGATGGCATTTGTATCAATAATCATTATATTCTTTTGTAATGGAGGTGGAGTGGAGTGGGGATGGAAAAACCTGCTGGACTTCCAGACTCCAAAGCCATCATCCATAAGGATGATGGAGGATGGAGAAGTAGGAGATACCAGACAAGTTTTCAGCCACAGGTTCAGTACAATGAAATTTATGTTAGCACTATAGTACTTTCAGTTAAGTCCCTTTAGTGAACCAGAATCAGAACCCAGAGCCTAATGGAGCTCTTAGCTTCTGAGGTTCACATGTCAGCACTTGCAATAAGGCCTCCCATTTTGAGCAGGAAATGTACCTCTCCAGATATGGAGGGAGCTCTCTGGACTCTGGGTGTTGAATGATAGAGTGATGTCACTGGCAAAAGTCATCAGTGAGAAAAAGTTAGCCACACAACTTACTTTTTTCCATTTTCTGAAGACTGGTGGTTTGAACTGATGAGATGGTCCCTTCCTGCCATGACTCTTCCATGAGCATCAGACTTCTTTACTGGGTGGCCATTAGTCAAATGGGAATGGGTGAGTTTCAAATTATGGGAAATCTTTATTCTGGACTTCTCTCCAAGTTGGTTCTAACTGGGTTCTACCTTGGGGATTTTGTCTCTTTCCACAGGCCTTACAGCTGTAAAAGTTACCCAGATCCCCAGGTATCTGGTCATAAGGAAGGGCCAGAATGTGACCCTGAAATGTGATCCCATTCCTTCACACACTGCCCTGTTCTGGTACCGTCAGACTCAAAGTCAAGAGCTGGAGTTTCTCTTCTTTTTCCAGAACAATGCAGAAATGCTGAAATCAGAGTTATTGTTTGCGAAGAGATATTCAACTAAATGGCCCAAACAGTCTTTCTCCAGCCTTAAAATTCACTCCCTGGAGTCAGAGGACTCAGCTTTGTTATTCTGTGCTAGCAGTTTATACACAGTGTTACAGAATCATCTCATCTCTGTATGCAAATCCTCATACATTTTGTCATTTCCCCAGACTCCCAACAGTCTCCCCAGGAGCCCTCAACTTTTCTCTCTTTACAGAAAGATGTAAGGTTGCAGCTGCAGATATCTATCTTGAATGACGAAGATAGTCATTATTTTTTAAAATTTTTATTCATGAAATTAAACAAGCATTTCCATAACATAGTATAATTAGGAAAAAAAGATTGCACATGAAACTGCAAATCTATTATGTATAGCTTGCTATTCCTTTTAAATATATGATAAAGTCATCATGAAAGTTCCTTTCTTTTTTCCCTTTTTCTCCTTCAACACCCAAGAAATGGCTACTGTTAGAGACAAATATGCACATAAGAAAAATCATTCTATACACACTTGTATATATGTCAGTTCTTTCTCTATGCAGATTGCATCTTTTGTAGTTAACTTGAGTATTTATAATAATCAAAATGACTTATTCGCTTAAAGTGGTTCTTCAAACAAAATTTTCTTCTTATAGTCCTGCTCATTTTATTCTTCATGATTTCATAGATGTCTATTCATAGTTTTCTCAGACCACTGAGTTCATAATTTCTAATGGTACAACAGTGCTCCATTACATTCATACACCACAATTTGTTCAGTCATTTTCCAATTGATGGTCATCCCCTCACTTTTCAATTGTTTGCCATCCCAAAGAGAACTGCTATAAACATTTTTGTACATGCGGGTCATTTCCCCCTTTTAATGATTTCTTTGGGATACAGACCAGTAGTGTTATTGCTAGATCAAAGAGTATGCACAGTATTCTAACCCTTTAGTTATATAATTCCAAATTGCTCTCTAGAAGGAATGGATCAGTCCTCAATTTTACCAGAAATACAGTAATGTTCCAATTTTCCCAAATCCTTTCCAACATTTACCATTTTCCTTTTCTGTCAATCTGAGAGGTGATACTTCAGAGTTATTTTAATTTGTATTTTTTTCTAATCAAGAGTGATTTGGAACATTTTTTCATATGTGAAGTCACTAACACTTAAAGTTCCAGGATGGAAAATGTTAGATGACAATGAGTCCTGGAATGGCTCAGACAGCTTAGGGTACATGATAACAGCCTGTAATTATTCAGCTGCAGTTTGCAAAGTACATTACACAGACTATCTCATTTGACTCTCACAACCCTAAAACAAAAGGATCATTACCTTTGTCTTCTAGCAAAGGAAACTGAGGCTGAGAGAAGTTTAAAGAGGGTATGACTAGCAGGCGTATAGGGCAAATTTTGAACTTAGAGTTTATGGACTTCATGACCTTTTTCCTAAAGTATCTAAATTGGTACTCAAAGAGCTGAGGCTGGGAGAGAGAAATCTGTTTCCAAAGTGGAGCCGCAAAGAATTCATTAAATAACTATAACATCATTCATCAACCATTAATTTACTTAATTTAACTAATCAACCAACCATTTATCAATCTCCACTGGTATTTTTAATTCAATTCAAATAGAAAATTCAATTAAAATCATATCTCAAGAATATTCTATGTTCCAAGCATTGTTCTTTTGTTAGGAGAAAATGTCAGTTTCTTTCCTCAAAATTTATAATCTAATGGTTGGAGGTATGGAGGATAAAATTTGTGTAAAGCATGTACTGGGTAAGACAGTTTAAATAGAAAGAAGAGATTCTGATTGTTTTGAAAAATTTAATAGGGCGTAGATCACTTTTCAGGATAGCTAAGTGATGCTAGGGAGATAGAATACTGGACCTAGAATCAGAAAGGACTCATTTTACTAAGTTCAAATCCTTTCCCAGACATTTACCAGTTGTGTGACTTTGGGCAAGTTGCTTAGCCCTGTTTGCCTCAGTTCCTCATTTGTAAGATGAGCTGGTGAAGGAAATGACAAACTGTTCCAGTCTCTTTGCCAAGAAAACCCCAAATCAAGCTCCAAAGAGTTGGAAACAACTGAAGAACAAATACTTGAGTTATGTTTATGACATTAAATTTCATTTTTATTAGATGCAGCCCAGTGATTTAACCTTTCAGAATCTTTGAACTCTTACCATCCAGTCCTCAAGCTATCCCTCTTAACCAGTTGATCCAAAGGTCATCTATACCTATATCCAAGTCATTGATGAAAAATGTCAACATAGATCCAAGCATAGATCTCTGAGGCTTTTTAAAAGAGACCTCTCTCTGCCTCAGCCTTCCTTTTCTGTAAAATGGGGATCATGAAAATAGTACCTACTTCCTAATGTTATTGTGAGGACCACCTGAGATAACAGATTATGTAATTTGCAAACTGTAATGTAATGTCTGGACCAGCTCCCTGGAGGGCCTCAGGATCAGTCAGAGTCAGGATTAATCAAAGTTCTTGGTTTTTAGGGGGAGAAGTAAAGGGGGCAGGCAAATTGCCATACGGCTTGCCAAAGATGTATCCTGGATTCTAAAGTCTGGAGTCTGGAGTATCTTTTCTTTGCAAATCTGTTGTTCAAATAGTCCCAATGTTGTTATTTTTTATTATATACCACTTCTATCACAATCATTAACCAACATAATTCAAGCATTAAGAAATAATATTTCCATTAATTTTGAAAAAAAAAAGCAGACCCTTGAAATGAAGGAGAAAAGCCAAGAAACATCATGTGGTTCCATCACTGATTGTGCCCACCACTGAAAGAGCATGGCAGTTATGGCGATTGACTCATGGACAGCAAAAATTGTTAATGAGACTAATGCAGGACTTCAAAACCCTCAGGAATCACTGGAATCCCTGAGACATGATAAGATTGTTGTAGGACTTGAAAACCCTCAAGAATCATTGGATTTTCTGAGAAATGATAAGACAGTTTCAGGACTTCAAAATCTGCAGGAATCATTGAATTCCCTAAAACATAATAAGATTGTTGCAGAACTTCAAAAACTTGTAGGGATCATTGGATTCCCTGACACATGTGACACATGAAGTAATGGACGATAGATTGGTTTTGGACTGTCTTGGTTGCGGAAGGAGGCATATGTGTGATTGTTGTTTACATACCCTCCTTCTAGGACTTCTGGAAAATATTACACCACCATGTCGATTCATATTGTTTGTTATATCACTACTTGCATGTACAATTCATGTTTGTTACACCACATTTAACCTGCACCAGTGGTGAGGAGAGCTATCACATTACCATCTCATCTAAATATGTATATAGAGCTATTATCTGACATCGAATAGGTAACTAGCCTTGAGTGTTCTGCTGTCTGATTCAAACATACCTTTTCGGAGTTTCAGCCCTCTACAATAATGCACAGATACTAGCTATGGTAAGATGATAAATGTCTTTGCCAGACACACTGTTAGTGCTAGGTACAGAGACTCTCTCAGCATCCACCATACTTTCAGCATCACTTTGGGGAATTCAGCACATGGTATCATTCATGATCTATCAGTCATTTATGGTTTGATGTCCAGTCATGAAGAGATTTCTGGTGGAATTCCCTGGGGCTCTGTGTTTGGGTCTGAGTTTTTTTAAAATTTTCATCAATGACTTAGATAAAGGTATAGATGACATTTGTATCATCATTATAGTCTCATGCAATGGGGGTGAGGTGGGGTGGTAATGGAAGAACCTGCTGACTTCCAGTCTCCAAAGCCTTATGAATAATGGAAGATAGAGAAGAAAAAGATACCAGACATGTTTTCAGTTTATAGACAAATGAATGAAATTTATGTTAGCACTATAGTACTCTCAGTTATGTCCCTTTACTGAACCAGAATCAGAACCGAGAGTTTAATGGAACTCTTTACTTCTGGGGTTCACATATCAGCACTTGCAATAAGGCCTCCAATTCTGAGCAGGAGACATACTTCTCCAGATATAGAGAGAGCTCCTTAGGCTGTGGGTGTTGAATGATAGAGTGATGTCACTGACAAAAAGCATCAATGAGAAAAAGTTAGCCATACAACTTACTTTTTTCCATTTTATGAAGACTGGTGGTTTGAACTGATGAGATGGTCCCTTCCTGCCATGACTCTTCCATGAGCATCAGACTCCTCTACTGGGTGGCCATTAGCCTAATGGGAATGGGTGAGTTTCAAATTATGAGAAATTCTTGTTCTGGATTTGTCTATAAGTTGGTTCTAACTGGATTCTATCTTAGGGATTTTGTTTATTCCCACAGGTCGTATAGCTGCAAGAGTCACCCAGATCCCCAGACACTTGCTCACAAGGAAGAACCAGAATGTGACCCTGAGATGTGATCCCATTCCTTCACACACTGCCCTATTCTGGTACCATCAGACTCAAGGTCGAGAGCTGGAGTTTCTCTTTTACTTGAGGAACAATGAAATGGTGGAGGAGGCAAAGTTATTGTTCTTGAAGGGATATTCAACTAAATGGCCCAAACAGTCCTTCTCCAGCCTGAAAATTCACTCCCTGGAGCCAGAGGACTCAGCCTTGTTATTCTGTGCTAGCAGTTTATACACAGTGTTACAGAGTCATCTCATCTCTGCATGTAAATGTTCATACATTTTTTCATTTCCCCAGACTCCCAACAGTCTCTCCAGGGGCTCTCAACATTTCTCCTTACAGGAAAACCTGAGGTTGCAGCTGCAGATGCCTACCATGAATGAAGAAGCTAGTCATTAACTCTTAAAGTTCCAGGTATAATATTAAGTGATAATCACTCATATCTGAAATGACTTAGAAAGCTCAGGATGTATGGTAACAACCAAGAATTAATCAGCACTTTACAATTTGATTTACATTTGATTCTTACAATAGCCCTAAAACAGAAGAAGTAATATTAGAAGAATTTAAAGATGGTTAGACTGCTAGCAAACTTTTGAGGCAGATTTTGAACTCAGAGTTTCTGGATTTTATGGCCTTTCTATTGAAGCTACCAATTGTGGTAGCCAAAGATCTGAGGCAGGAATAAATCTGTTCCACAAGTGGAGCTGCAAGGAATTCATTAGTTTCATATGATAGTATTCATCAATCTTCATTGACATTTTCAATACAACTAAAAATGAAAATTCAATGTTAAAAATCACATAAAGTGCCTACTATGTGACAATTACTGTGCTTGTATTAGGGGGAAAGTGGCAATCTCTATCCTCAAAAAATTGTAATATTGAAGTTATGGAGGGTAAAATATGTGCAAAAGTATACATTGTATATGGTGAATGCAAATGTATATGGCGAACAAAAAGAGTGAGAATGTTATGTTGTGATCCACATTTAGTTCCCACAGTCCTCTCTCTGGGTTTCAATGGCTCCCTTCATTATAAGATCATTGGAACTAGCCATCAATTATCTCATTGTTGGAAAGAGTCACATTCATCAGAATTGATCATCATATAATATTGATGTTGTATACAAGATCTTCTGGTTCTGCTCATTTCACTTAACATCAGTTCATCTCCAGGACTTTCTAAAATCATCTTCCTGATCATTTCTTATGGAACAATAATATTCCATAGCATTCATATATCATAATAACTTGTGAAAAGGGCTGCCACAAACATTTTTGCACATATGGGTCCTTTTTCCTCCTTTAAGATCTCTCTGGGATATAATCCCAGTAGAAACACTGCTAGCTCAAAGGGTAGGCACAGTTTGATAACTTTCTGAGCACAGTTCCAAATTGCTCTCCAGAATGGTTGGATCCATTCACAGTTCCACCAACAATGTATCAGTGTTCCAGTTTTTCCATATCCCTTCCAACATTTGTCATTATCTTTTTCTGTCAGTTTAGCCAATCTGACAGGTGTATAGTGGTATCTCAGAGTTGTCTTAATTTACATTTCTCTGATCAATTGTCATTTGGAGCACCTTTTCATATGACTACAGATAGTTTCAATTTCTTTACCTAAAAATTGTCTGTGCATATCCTTTGACCATTTATCAATTGGAGAATGGCTTGAACTATTTATTATAAATTTAAGTCAACTCTGTATATATTTTAGAAATTAGGCCTTTATCAGCACTTTTGAATGTAAAACTGTTTTCCCAGTTTATTGCTTCCCTTTTCATCTTGTCTGCATTAGTTTTGTTTGTACAAAAACTTTTTAACTTAATATAATCAAAATTATCTATTTTGTTATCGATAATGATCGCTAGTTCTTTTTTTGGTCCCCAATTGCTTCCTCCTCCACAGATCTGAGAGATAAACTATCCTATATTCTTCTAATTTGTTTATAATCATTCTTTATGTCTAGATCATGAACCCATTTTGATCTTATCTTAGTATATGCTGTTATGTGTAGATCAATGCCTTGTTTCTGCCATACTAGTTTCCAAGTTTCCCAGTAGTCTTTGTCAAGCAGTGAATTCTTATCCCCAAAACTGAGGTCTTTGGGTTTGTCAAACACTAGATTGCTATAGTCATTGACTATTTTGTTCTGTGGACCTAACTTATTCCACTGATCAAGTGTTCTATTTCTTAGCCAGTACCAAATGTTTTTGGTGACCTCTGCTTTGTAATATAGTTTTAGATCTGGTACAGCTGAATAGATGAATTTTGTTGTTATTATTTCTAGGCCAGTAAAATAGTTTCTTGGGATTAGTATAGCACTAAATAAGTAGATTAGTTTAGGTAATATTGTCATCTTTATTATATTCACTCGACTATATCCAAGTGCTTAGTATTTTTCCAATTTTCTAGATTTGACTTTATTTGTTTATAAAATGTTTTATAGTTTTGCTCATATAGTTCCTAATTTTCCCTTGGCAGATAGATTCCCAAATATTTTATCCTATAGACAATTATTTTAAGTTGAATTTCTCTTTGTGTCTTTTGCTGTTGGGTTTGGTTTGTGATTTATAAAAATGCTGATGATTTATGTGGATTTATTTTGTATCCTGCAACTTTTCTAAAATTGTGGATTATTTCTAAGAGCTTTTTAGTTGATTCTCTAGGGTTCTCTAAGTATACCATCCTATCATCTGCAAAGAGTGATAATTTGGTTTCTTCATTACCTACTCTAATTCCTTTAAACTCTTTTTCTTCTCTTATTGCCAAAACTAGTATTTCTAATAAAATATTGAATAGTAATGGTGATAGTGGGCAACCTTGTTTCACTCCTGATTTTGTTGGGAATAGTTCCAGTTTATCCTCATTACATATGATGCTTGCTGATGGTTTTAAATAGATGTTACTGACTTTTTTAAGGAAAAGTCTATTTATTCCTATGTTTTCTAGTGTTTTTAATAGGAATGGATGTTGGATTTTATCAAATGCTTTTGCTGCATCTATTGAGATAATCATATGTTTTTTTTTTAATTTGGTTATTGATAAAGTCAATTATGCTAATAGTTTTCCTAACATTGGACCAGCCCTGCGTTCCTGGTATAAATCCTACTTGGTCATTTTGTATTATCCTGGGAATGATTTTCTGTAATCTCTTTGCTAATATTTTATTTAAGATTTTTGCATCAATATTCATTAGTGAGATTGGTCTATAATTTTCTTTCTCTGTTTTTGTCCTACCTGTATCAGTACTATGTCTGTGTCAATACATAAATATCTTTAGAAGAATTGCATATGTTTAACCTACATCAGTTTGCCTGCTGTCTTAGGGAGGGATGAAGAAAGGGGGAAAAATTGGAACACAAGGTTTTTCAAAGATGAATGTTGAAAACTATCTTTGTGTGTATTTGGAAAAATAAAATACTATTAAGAAAGAATGTAAAAAAAAGAACATAACTTTGATTTTCTTAGTCATAAAGATAGTACCCACACAGGGAACTGTATGCTCTTTATTATGAGATACCATATTGAATTTCAATACCTCCAGCCTGACTCATCAAACCAAATGATTTATAGAGAAAATGGAAAATGAACAAAGGAAAAAATAACTTTTTCTGACAAAAGCTTTGAACTGATATAAGACAATTGTCTCAATGAACAGGTCAAAGAATCCTGAAAAAGCCTCATTCTGAAAATGCTGATGATAACAAACATATTTATAGAACTTTAAGATTTATAAAGTACTTTACACATGTCAATTTTCTTCTCAACAAGATAGATTCTATTATTATCCCAATTTTACAGATGAGGAAATTAAGGCAAAGATAGGTTAAAGTGACTTGCCCAACGTCACACAGCTAGTGAGAATCTGAGAGTGATTTTGAATTCAGATCTTCTTGATTCTAGATCCAGTACTATTTCTACTACTTTGCCTAATTGACTAACATCAAAATAGTCTTTTTGCCAAATTAATTAAAAACATAAATTTATTTGCAGAATGTCATGGAGGAAGATAGTGGAAAATTGTTGTTCAATATGTCTGATTCTTTGTGACCCCATTTGGAGTTTCCTTGGTGAAGATACTATAATGAATGGCTTGCCATTTCCTTTTCTGGTTCATTTTATAGACAAGGACACCTAGGCAAATAAGATTAAGTGGTTTTCCCAAGCTTACATAGTTAGTAAGTGTGAGTTCTCATATTTGTAAATCATACTCATATTTGTAACTCATATTTATGAGTTTAAAGACAGTGTCAACTAGCTAGTAAGTATTCTTATGAGTAATATGTAAGTAACATGAGTCTGAGTAGCTCTGGGTCTGACACTCCATGTTCTGTCATCTAACTGCCTCAGTAGAAAAGTACAAATATCTTATTTTACACAAGAAAGTACAAGAGAAAATTGCTTGTAAGATGTGATATAATAGATATCATCCATTAAACGTTTGATGTAGCAATAGCAAAAGATAGCACATACACACTATAATAGGACAGAATGGAAAAGGCCAGTCTGGTGGATCAGTTTTATGATTGGAATAGAATGAAACATTCACAGTCCATCTAACCATCAATAAAAGAAAGTTCATCTAAGCAAAACAGAGGAAAGGCAATCATAGAAATGAAAGGGTATTTATCAGGGACATAGATGATTAAACTCAACAGAGTTCTTCTATCCTACTCATACTGTTAGTGTGGAGGTACAGCAAGGACTTAAGACCCTAATATCTTGACTCTTTTTGTATCAACTGAATCAGGAAGCTACATAAAAACCCTGAGCCTACTAAGTCTGCTGAACAAATTGAAACTTGAAGATAGTTTATATACCTTTAAGAAAATGTGTCCTAACTTGTTTGGATCAGACCTTGAGATATTATTCAACATAAGCAACCGATGCATAATAAAGATGACTATGGAATATTAAAGATCTATCTGGTAGGCTCTAGCCCACAAAATTATGGTAGAAAATGGTCAAGAACCACAAAATAAAAAGATTTCCACTTGAGCTATGAGGGCAGGATATCCATGTTTATGAGACTACAGAGCAAGCAAATGTTGAAAAATTTTCTCTTTCTTTTCTATTCTTTTTTTTTTGGGGGGGGGGGAGGAGGGGAAGAATGAGGGAAAGTTAAGGACTTGCCCAGAGTCACCTATTAAATTTTAAGTTTCTGAGGCCAGATTTGAACTCAGGTTCTCATGACTTCAGGACTGGTATGCTATCCACTGCACCATCTAACTGACCCAAAGATTTTTGATAAACATAGTATCACAAGCAAAGAGATCTCAGTATTCTTTCTCAATCAAGACATGATAAGACTGCTGAAATGCCCTTCTCAACAGTAGGAATTTCCTGTTTAAAAAAGTCATTATCAATAATTATAGTACTCTTTCAATGTGCAGTATGGGAACTGGGAAAAGCCCAAGAGTGATGAAACAAAGGTAAATTATCAATTAAATCTAATAATAAAAATTACTTAGAAATGAAATATCTGAAATATTAAGAAACCCAGAGCTAAAAGCAAATGTAGATTAGCCAGGGCTTCTACTTTTTTCCACTCACAACCCCTTTTCACCTGAGAAAATTTTTGCATAAGCTTGAGTATATAGGTATCTAAATCAAGCATTTACTGATAATAAATCACAGTTTCCAGAGCCCAATCTTCAATTTTGAAACCCCATATAGGATCACAAACCACACTTTAAGAAGCTGAGGGTTACAGAAAGTAAATTGTATTACAAAATAACAATACAGTAATACTTATATTAGTGAAGAAAATGTATTCCACAGACATATTCCTGGAGTCTTCAAAATTAGAGCTAGAAATTGTCTTGAGACTTTGTTACAGTGTATTTGATAAAAGGGAGTTATGTTATAAAATGAAAGCACTAAATGTTAGCAATGATAGCAATTTGAATCCAGGAAGTAAAGAAGACTTTTTTTTTATTCTATCAAGACATAAATATAGTATCTGCATGAGGGGACAATTGTTCTTATTAAAAGATACCATTACATAGTTTCAATAATTCCATTCTGATTATTTAACCAAATAACTTACAGTAAAAAATGTGAAAGGGACAAATGAAAAGATGAAGGCATACCATTTTAGATGTCAATTATGTTGAATGTCAGAAGGGGCAAAGTCAGTAACACTGAAATGTAAAAGGAAAGCCTTTTCATAAATATACAAAGAATTCTGTATCTTAGAATATGTTGGACTGGAATAAGTCATTTGTATAAGAAAAAGCCAGAACTAAAACTGAACCTCCAAACTCAGGCTGTCTTCATATTTTTATCCCCAGATATCATTTGTATAAGGCCCCAGTGGAAATCTGATAAATTTCATGAAGAATAGTAGTTTACCTGACTGATGGAAACTGACTTTCTTCTGAATTAGACTTACTCAACTATAAAGTCTATACTCCTCTTACTTCTTTCCTGGGGGTCACATATCTCAAAGTCAAGGCTTTGAGGAAGTTAAAGAGAGTTTTCAACAAGTATGAGGATCACTGCCCTGGCTGAAAGAATACAATAGCATTACAGTTGAAAAGAATACTTTAACACCCAGTTAAGATGGAAACTAGTGTTGGTAAAGTTGATAAATATTTAGCTAGTTGTTTAGCGACATATTGTGTAAATTATGACTTGGGCAATCTGCTCAAGTCTCTATATTATTGGTGACTACATTGTTGGGACCATTGTTTTAGCAAAGCCACAGCTACATGTTTCACTTCATTCCCTAATCTCTAGTCATCTTCTCCTAACCAATTGAGTTATCACTCCCTTCCACAATCTCACCCCCTTCTAATTTCTGGAATCTTAAACCACAATCAAAACAATTGCACAATTATTCCTGGATTGGGTATGTCAATCTATCCTTTATTCACCAACTTCTTAAACCAAAGTACTTTTCCTTGGCCAAGATTTTCTCATAATGTTATCAGCAGTAGATGTTTATCATTATCTTCATCATCATCATTACTATAATCTTCTTCCTTAAGGACAGGAACAGTTTTTGCTTTTGTATTTGTATCCCCATTACTCCACAGTCTATGAAAATAGCTCATCCCTATCTGAATTTCCAATATTCGATGATTCTTCACTTTTTTCTCTGTCAAATCTTTCCATCCTCCAACTTCCTGATATGTCAGAATTTATTCATATCTCTTTATATTCTTTTTTGTGCTCTTTGAAACATTTCTTCTATTATTTTAGGGAACATTGTAATATTTTAGTTTACCTGGCAACCTAGATGGAAGATTTGTGGGTCTTTGTTCCTGTTATTTTGTCCTGTAAGATGAAAATAAGAAATACTTTGTGCATTCATAAATGACATTTGGTATTAAAGGAAATACAATTTGTAATATATGATAAGATATATATGACAATACAATAGTAATTATAATATTAAAATAATGGATTCTTCATTTTTTAGCAGTGACAAAAATCAATCCTTTGTGTAAATTTGTTTACTTAAAAATAATACTAGTGATAATTAATCATTCCAATCTTTTGAATAATTTTCCATGGAGATTTTTGTCATTGGTTTTAAGGTTTCATTTGATTTTTCCCACAGGTCCCAATTAATAAGCAAAAAGTTTTATTTGCTTAATCCTATCATAATTTGATACATCTCTTGTATTGTTATCCATTTTTTTAAGGATTCATAATGGAAATCTCAGACCAAAGAAGCCATCTTCAATAGAGCCTTGACCAATACTTTGGATTTTGATTGGAGAGAATAACACTATTAGCCCATGACTTTAAAAAAAAAATTATGGAATTATGAATTTATAGCTGAGATTTAGATGGGACTTCACAGACTATTTAGTAACCCCCTCCTCTTTTTTCTAGACGAGTATCTAAGGCTCACAGAGGTTAAATGATTGCCTAGAATCATATAGCTAATAAATGTTTGAAATCAGAATTGAACTCAGGAAAATTCTTCCTGATTCCACCTAGTATTCTATTGACTGTGCCCCTAGATACTTTATAGCTTTAGTAAATTGTGATATAGCTTTAGTAAATTATACCTACTTTCTCACCCTCCAAATTATTTTGAAAAATTCACGATCTGTTAATAATCGATTCTTCATTCCATGACAATAAAGGACCCATCTTCAGGTCTTATAGATTCCTTCTAATTGCATCTTTGTTTGGGATATGGTGCTTAGTGTGGTGCCTTGCAAGTAATTAATATTTGCTAAATGCTAAAAGATGAATAAATGTTGAGTGAATTAATGAATTGCTAAAAATTCTTACTAGAGTGGCACTCAGTTATTTTTATTAATATTTCAAGTATTGCCTCCATGTTATTGATCCATCTTTGAGTCAACAAGCTTATGTAATTTTTTTAATGCTTTACTCCACTTGATCTTGTGCAGACTTTAGAATAGCTTTCCATTTTTCCATTTGAATAGGGCAGCCTGGGCTTATTTCCAGGGACTGATTCCAGCTAGTCCTCCTTTTCTCTTCAACTTGATCTGGAGCAGAAATTAGACTCTGAATTAGTTGTCTTTTTTGCCTGCTTGCTACCTAAGAGCACAGCTGTTGAAAAGAGAGGTCATTTTAAATTGTCTTCTTGAGTGTGTGTGTGTGTGTGTGTGTGTGTGTGTGTGTGTCTATCTGTATGGATTAGTTTGACAGGGACTTTAAGGGAACGAGCATTTTGCCAAATTAGGAGGAGAAGGAAGTCTACATGATAGAAATGGCAATTTCTGTGATGAAAAGAATATCACTAAGAAAGTCAAGTCAAACATATTTGGAAGAATTTTTTTTTTGTTAAAATCTGAGATTTAATTAGTATGAGGAACTGCCCTAGAGAACTCCCCCCCTCCCCCACCTAATGCAGCTTAGCAAGTGATCTACAATTTATAATGTTAGATAATTGCTTGGAATGATAAGAAGTCATATTACTTGGCCAGGGTCACACAACCAGTATATGTTAGAAGCCAGACAAATGAGAATTCCTGACTTCAAGGTCCTGCCTTCTTGGGAAGTTTACAATGTAAAAAAGGTGCACAATTACTTCTCATTTATTTGGTATTTGCAAGATATTTTCTTCACAACAAAACAAAAACAAAAACCAAAAAACACACCAGTATCATTATTTTTATTTTATAGAGAAGAGAATGTTTGGAGATGGTTAAATGATTTGCTTAGGGTCACATAGCTAGTGTCAAAGAGGAAATACACATAGTATTCTGCTTACTATGAGTCCAATTCTTTCCATGAAATGATATTTCCTCTTATGTAAGTTCAGTTAAGAGAACATTAATAGAAAAACCATTACTTCAGTGAGAAGAACTGACACGGTGCAACTTTCTCATCCTGACAGCATAATGACACTCTTGTTGAAGTCAGAGGTTGATGGGCATGGTTTCTGAGAGATTGAGGGCAGAAAATCTTTCTTTATCTTCAAAGCATGTAGCTCAATGTCTCAAATATGGAAGTTTAATAAATATTTGCTAAACTCAACCAAATTGAATTAGAGTATATCTCAGAAGGAAATGGATTATCACTGTTGTAAATTTTATGATTTTCTCAATTTTTTGTTGTCCAGTCATGTCTAACTCTTTGTGACCTCATTTGAAGTTTCCTTGGCAAAGATGTTGGAGTGGTCTGCATGTCTTTCTCCTGGTCATTTTATTGATGAGGAAACTGAGGCAAACAGGTTCTAATGACTTGTTCAGGATCCCACAGCTAGTAACTGTCTGAGACTGAATTTGAACTCCTAAAGATGAATATTTTTAACTTTTGATCTGGTGCTCCATCTAGCTGCTCCAGTACCACCTTTTTATTTGTATATATTTACTTCTGTTGCTTGTCCCTAATGAACAGTCTACCCTTAGTTTTAAGAATAAATGTAATCCCAATCTGTATAGCTGGATCTCAGCTATGCAATCCTAACATCACCAGACTCTTAAGTCATCACACTTTTTGGCATCTGGAAGAAGCCAAGCCTGAGGACACTGGCATAATCCTTAGCTAGAATTTTCAATACCCATATAAGGATTACTTCAAAAGTTCAAAGACAGCAATAGATTCTAGCAACTAGAACATCACACTGTGGAACAACTAGTCTAGTTATAGGCTGCAGCTTCTATCCCAATATAGGGAAATTGCTGATTGAGAAAAATCATTTTTTCTCCTTTTCCTACCCTTCTTTTTTAATTATGTCAGCTGGCAACAGAGAAACCCTTCAAAACAGGCAAAAACAAAACCAAAAACAAAAATCCAACCCCAAAACAAAAAGCCTAGAGCAATAAAACATAAACCACACATTTTTCTTTTTTATAAACTATTAGATAAAATGTGATTTAAAAATGATCATTTTAATAAAAGGCAATATTATTTTTTTAAAGCATAAACTGCCCATGCTGAAACTATCATTCTATTTTTTACTGCTGCACTTATTACCCTCTTTCCTCTACCCTTGTTCTATCTTCCAACTCTGGTTTTAGCTTCACAATTGATAGGGTAGATTTTTCTCTTTTTAATTTGGTGTCCATAAAATCTCTACTGTTATCCATATAGTAACTGTTAGTCAGACCTGATTCTCATATCCCAAGTTCTTTGGCATTCTAGTAGAAGATTGTCCGAGGCTACTATCTTCCCTCAACTGACATATTCAGATCAAGGACAACTAGAGAATTTCCTGCACTTTCCCACCATGGACAGAAGCACACAAAGATATCTCATGTTAACTATTTATACTTTCAATATGCAGATGTTTGAAAAAATTCTCAATAATAGGAAAAGGGATTTTAACTTACTTTTTCACAAAGTAACTCAGCACTTAAAGATGCCATCTTCTAATTTTGCTTCCCTCCCACCCCTTTCCTCCCTCCAATCCTACCAATTTTCCTTAAATTTTAAACTTGCAAGAACAGCTAGAGATTATATCTCCCAACTTTCTCATTTCACAATTGAGGGAAAAGCTTTTAGAGTGGGTAAAAGAGACATCTGAGAAGCTTAGGTTAGAGGCTATGGAGTCACAGGATTAGAGACATAGAAGCAAACAGAACCTTAGAGTTTATTTCATTCTGGGGTCCATGAACTTGGTAAGTAAAAAAAATTACACCTTTATTTTCACTAAGCTCTATCTAAAATTTGGTATTTCCTTCCATATGAATTTTAAAATTTGAAAAAATTTAAATTTAATTGAATATGATTTTTAAAACTTGAATATGAATTTTAAAACTGAGGCTGCATAGGCTTCATTAAATAGTCAAAGGGGTCCATGTCACAAGAAAGGTTAAAAAAGTCTTCTAATTCAACAGTCTCATTAAAAAAGGTTTAACAAACAAGATGTATTTAACAAATTCTCCCTCACACCCCCTTATTTGAAGGAGAAGAGAAACAAGAGGATTATATGAAGGTATTGGTCTTTTTCTATGGATAGTTAAAATATATATATATAACAGATTTGATGTGCTATTTTCAAAGTTGACCTACTCACTTGTATTTCTCTCTGAAGTTCCTTCTATTTTTGTGTGTATTTTAAAAGACAATTCAGTTCTCCTCTTCTTGTTCTTCTTTTTTTCTTTTTCTTCTTGTTATTCTTTTTGTTTCTTCTTGTTGTTCTCCTCCTTCTCTTTTTCTCCTTCCCCCTCTCTCTTCCTCTTACTCCTCCTTTTTTTCTCTGACAACACAATACCAGCTTGCCTTATCCACAGCACAAATCCTTTCCTTCAACATCTTCATTTTACGACTCAGGAAATTAAGACACAAATTAGGTCACAAAAGTCATAGATGATACTAAAATCTCAATCTTCTGATTCCTAGACCAACAGCCTTTCCCTTGTATTATATGGCTTCTCAGTGCATCATCCCTTTTTGGTCTTTTTTCATAAACAGGACCTGTGTACTCTTTGTTTACCTCCTCTGCCAGTGGCATACCAACATTAGTTATTATCTGTATGTATTACTTTGGGGAGCTAGATAGTGAGTGAACAGAGCACTGACCCTGGAGACAGGAAGACTCATCTTCCTGAGGTCAGTTCTGGCCTTAGACACTTACTGTAAATGAGTGAGCAACAAAATTATTTTGGACAAATCATTTAAATTTAGACGTAAAATTTCTCATTTGTAAAATGGGAAGGGTAGGCTGGAATCAAAGAAGTTAAATTTGGATCCACCTGCCTATCTTTGGCCAGCAAAACTCCCCCATGCTGTTCCAACCAGATGAGAATGGAATTGGGAATATTCCATGAAATAACTAAAAACACAATGCAATTGATTATTTAATTTAAATACAATACTGCCTAATAAAACAAAAATACAAAATAAAATATAATACAAAATCAATAAAAATATAATGCAACAATACAATTGACTTTTCTAACTTAATATGAAACCTGCAGGGATATTTCTGATTGAGTTTGATACCACTGAATTAGATGACCTTTAACACCCATGTTATTGTTTAGTCATTTCAGTTTTGTCTGACTCTTCATGAACTCATTTGGGGTTTTCTTGGCAAAGATACTGGAATGGTTTGCCATTTCCTTCTCCAGGGCATTTTACATATGGAGAAACTGAGGCAAGCAGGGTTAAGTGATATGCCCAGGACCATATAGTTATAAATGTCGGAAGCTGGATTTGAATTCAACTCTACTTGATTCCAGGCATCAATCTAAACTTGATCCTATGACAATAAGTCTTTCTATCTCCCTCCAGGATCAGTGCGCTATCCACTACACTACCTAACCGCCCCTTCAAGTTCCCTAACTGCTCTTACTCTAAAGCTATGACCACTTAAAGCAAATCCTTTATGAGTTCCCATTTCTCCTTCATTGATACTGTTACACCTCCTCTTTCTCTTATTTCACATACTCTGCTTCTCATTGCCTCTCATTTCCACAGGGGGATGGTAGCAGCTTACATATTATTTTTCTTTGCAAGTCTTCATAATTCAGATCACTGATATGATTTTGGCTTAGTTGAATTTTTCTCATTCACTGATATTAGAGGTGAAAGCTTCTCACTTGGAATGGTGGCTATCAAATGAATATAACCATTGGGTTCCATGTTCTTGGGAACATGATCTTTATCCTAGAACATTAGAACAATAGAACTGAAACACCCATGAGCTAACAGACTCTCATAGAACCTATGATAATGACCCCTCAAAGAAGCATACATCCATTTTATATTCCAGAACCTAAGCAGGGAGAGTTGCTTTGGGCTTTTTCTTCTATCTCATAATTTGTAATCTTCTCATTTCAAGTAGTTGGTGTTAGAATATAAAAGTCAGTTGATAGTGTAGTATCATTTACATTGTCCAGTACAAATTGTGGAAATTCAAAAGTCTGGCCCCACTTTCTTCACAAAATAGAGGGCCAACCCTTTCATTAGGGACAGTTTCCATTTTTTTCTGTGACAACACCATGGAATCCAGGATGTTTAATTGTTTGTCTCTTGCAATCAAGAGAATCTTGGAACAAATTGGAGAACCCTATCTGGGACTTGCCAAGCTTCCCATCTAACCTTATGATTGCAACGCCATAGGACAATTCCCATAGGACCCCCAGGTCCTGAAATCATCTAGACACCCAGGTGCTTGACCACAAAAACAGTAAAAAAAACTGACCCTGAAGTGTGAACAGAACACGAAGCATGATTTTATGTCTTGGTATAGAGAGGACCTTGGTTTGGGGCTGAGGTTGATTCATGGATATTAACCTTACTGCTCCAGATGCTACTTCAAAAGGTCTCACAGTATTCCTGTCAAAGGTAGAGCAGTTTTCTCTGATTTTGGAATCACTAGCATTAATCATGTTGTGCATCAGAAAAGACACAGCCCTGAATTGTCATCAGCATAAATCTTAGCATAGGATGTGGAATGGGGATGGGGGAGTATTGTGCCACAATTCCCTTTTATTGTCTTGCCTCAGTTTCCTTAATTGTTCTGCCTCACTCTCCCTAATTGTTCTGCCTCAGTTTCCCTAAATTGTTCTGCTCAGTTTCCCTAATTAGTCCTGCCTCAGTTTCCTTAATTGTTCTTCCTCAATCCCCTTAGTTGCAAACCCCCCTCCCCCACTCTGGTTCATTAAGACTGGTATAACTCAGAGGTTCTAAATTGTCAATGTGTAAACTCAAAAAAGGGGGAGTCCAGAATTCCTGGCTCTAAGCTAGACACATCTTTAACTCCCAGTTTGTTAGAATTTATGGTCCTATCCTGCAACCTGTCAGAACTAGATTGATGGTTCCTTCCTGGAGATTCCTGCTTACCAGAATTTGGAGTCCTTTGTTTAGCTACTGTGTATAAATATGTCATTGAGAACTTATATTGGTTGCTGGATGCTTGGGACATCAGCCCTGGGGGCGTCATGCCCCAGCACAATCTCTCCCTTTCAATAAAATATTAAAAACTCTCTAATCTCTATCTTATCTCAGTTTCTCCAGCATTACAGGAGGAGAAGAACTTTGGTTCGGTTCCAGGGCTGTATAGAAGTGAAATCTGAAATCCCAATATTAAAAAAGTAAAGAGCTCCAGAGAGCAAATATCTCACTGTTCTTTTAAAAAAAAGTCAATGAACTAGCTGATTTCAAAGACCACTTCTTCCATGTAGCTTCCTATTACAGCACTCCTTCATTGTTGAAGAGGATCATGAGATCAAAAAGATGATGCAAGTGTTGGAGTTCATCACCAAATGTCGGAGATCCCAAAAGTTTATTTGGGGTTACAGCTGGTGTACTGAGGTATCTCAAGAGAGGCTTAGAAATTGTCTCCAAATCAAAAGGCAAAGATTTTATTACTTTGCTAACTGGGTTAAATTCCATATGGGGTTTTAGCAATTAAGAATGGGAAAGAGGAGAGCTAAATTCCCTAGCAGAACTCAGAATTAAGCAGAAGCAAGAGGCCACTAAGGAGGAAGATCCCAAGTTCCTAATGAATCTTTGACACCAAAAGGCACTGTGCTCTAAGGATAGATGCAAAAAATGGAAAAACAGTCCCTGCCCTCATAGTCTATACAATTCAGTGGGGGAGAGAACAGACAAACATATACAAAGCAAGGATATATAGAAATAATAGGATAAATAGGAAATAACTCAGGGTAGTCACTACAATTAAGAGAGATTAGGAAAGGCTTTCTATAGAAGGGCAGTGTTGCTGTTGTTTTTCCTTTGTTTTCAAATTACACACACACATATGATTTGCACATGAGTGGGATAGAAGTAGGGCAGAGTGCACAAAATCATCAGCCTCATTCTTTCTTCCAGAGTCATAGAAGGGTTTTGAACATCAAACAGAGGATTTTCTTTTTGATCCTGGAGGTAAAACAGAACCAAAGGAGTTTATTTAATGAGGAAAGTAGGGAAATGACATAGTTAGACCTGAGGTTTAGACAGATCAATTTGATAGGTGACTAGAGGAAAGACTAGAGCAGTTAAAAACTTTTAGGAAGGAAAATCAATCAGCAGGTTACTGAAATAATCCAGATATAAGGGAATGAGGGCCTGTATAAGAAAGAGATAGTATGAAGGCAAAATCAATAGGCCTTGGCAGCAAATTGGATATAGGCAGGGAGAGGAGAGTGAGCTGTTGAAGATGACATCTAGGTTGTAAATTGGGAAGACTAAGAGAATGTGGATATTTTCATTAGCAATAGGAAATTGGAAGAGGAAAACGTTTAATTGTAAAGTAATGACAATCAGATCCATTACCTAGTGCCCTGCCCACAGATTTCATTAACACTGATTTATTCAAAACCCAAAATATCTGGTCACAAAGACAGGACAGAAGGTATGCTGAGGTGACCTGATTCCAGACCAGTATTCTTCTTTGCAGAACTTGAAGTACCCAAATGTATAGCCTGTGGTTCAGCTAGATTTAGAGAGAAGAGCTAAGAAAAAAATTATTTATCCATTCACAAGTTGATAATGAAAAGAATGGGGTTATAGTTGCAGGGCATTTGTTCATTCTTCTCCCTTCTCAAATCCCCCTCTTTCACTTTCTACTTAGCTGGCTGAAACTATGAGAGTGTTATGCTTAGACAAGATCTTGTACCAGCAAAATTCGAGGCAGGAATTACAATTTATGTATTTTTATTACTAAAAGGAAAGAGAAAAGAAAGGTTTTCAGTCTCTTCACAGTGGTAGTACCCGACATATCTTAGCCGAACTTTAAAGATTCAATCCACAGAGTTGGAGGACTCTGCTGAGTCCTTCTATGCTAGCATTGGAGAAAATCATAATCCTGGTATGTTACCTAAATACTTAATGTACAATGCATCTAAGCTATACTTCAGCTATTTATTTGCTCTACATAAGACACCCTTGAAAGGCAATATTGGTCAGCTCACGTTGACAAAGACTTAAAGCATGAATAAATAACCCCTAACTCTTCTATTCTCCTTGAAAAGTGATATTTAATACTTCAAAATGTGAATCATTTTGTAATTGCTGATCATCCCATTCATCAGCACCATAATTTTCTGCATTTTCTGAATTATTCCTTCACATTTGGCAAATCCAAGTTGTATTTTGGATTCATTCTTCTCTCTTTGGTCAACTTCTCCAAAAGGATGCAGCTTCAAAAAATTCAGAAAGGGCATCTAGGTGTTCAGTGGATAGAGTGTTGGGCTTAGAGTCAGGAAGATTTATCACTCTTAAGTTCAAATCAAGACTCAGATACTAATTAGCTGTGTGATCCTGGGCAGGTCAGTTAATCCAGTGTCCCTCAGTTTCCTCACCTGTAAAATGAGCTGGAGAAGGAAATAGCAAGCCACTCCAATATCTTTGTCAAGAAAATCCTAAAGGAAGTAATGAAAAGTTGGACATAATTGAAAAATGACTGAATGAAAAATAGCACAAAGTGGAGAAAACATGACCTGCCTAGGTATAATTAATTTTTGTGTATGATTGCTTAGGCTCAGATAGCAGAATCAGAATATTGTTTGGGAGGTAGATTTTTGACTTTATAGAAGTATAAACTTCTGAATGCTTAGAGATATACCAAAGTGGCATTGGAACATAATTGGCTTCCTCGCAATATAAGTTTTCAAACAGACTGGCTCATTCAATCATTTGTCACAAATGATATAGAGATGATTCTTAACCAAATATGAGTCGGACTAAAGAGCTCTGAGGGCTTTTCTCCACATAATGCTCTGTTATTTAATTAGTCCTGGTCCTTTCCTAGAGAACCTTGAGGCTTTTCCTGGCTTTTCTGCTCATATCCAAGAAGCACAGAAAAAGTGTACATGGTCTATACCCTAGAATAGACTCCCAGAACAAGCATTTAGTGCAGAGGAGATCATAAAAGGGAATCCTAAAGGCTTGTGTAGTTGTTCTTGTTGTTCAGTTGTGTCCAACCTTTCAAACAAATTCATGGGGTTTCTTTTCTTTTAATTAAATTTCTTACTTTTAAAAATATTTTATTTTTAAATTACGTGTGAAAACAATTTTTAACATTCATTTAAAAATATTGCGTTCTAAATTTTTTCTCTCTCTCTTCTCATCTTTCACTGAGAAGGCAATATAATATAAGATTGCCATCATGTAAAACATTTCTATTTTGGTCATGTTCCAAAAGAAAACGCGGACAAACCCCCCCAAGATAAATAAAGTACAAGGATACTCACATCCCCACCCCCAACATGCTTACTTGGATTTACATTTAAAAATTCATCATTCCTTTCTCTAGAGGTGGATAGTATTTTTCATCATAAGTCCATCAGTCCTGGGAATAGCTTAGTCATTCACATTTGATTATTATACAATATTGCTGTCTTGGTGTACAATATTCTCCTCTTTTTGTTTAGTTCAATTGTATCATGTAAGTCTTTCCAGGTTTTTCTGAGAGCACCCTGCTTGCAATTTCTTTTAGCACAATTTTGTGCCATCACTATCATAAATCTTTACTTGTTTAGCTATTCTCATGGGATTTTCTTGGCAAAAAAATATAGCAGTGATTTGTCATTTCCTTTTCCAATGTGTTTCCATTTTGTTTCCATTTTTATAGATGAAGAACTGAGAACTGAGGTAAATAAAAATTAAGTAATTGCCCAGAGTCTCATAGCTAGTGAGTGTCTGAGGTCAGATTTGAATTTATATACACATTTGTTAATTTTTTAAAAAGTAAAATTAGATAAAATAAAAATTTAAAAATAGAGAAATAAACCATAGAAATGCTTGTCTGAGAAGTTAGTAACTACAAGGCAAATAAAAATATTTGTCCAATAGACCGCTAATCCTCAGTGACCATGTGAGAGAATTCAGAAGACCCCATAGGAAAAGAACAAGGATTCACTATAAAGTATCAATGATGCAGCAACAATGGAGGTATGAATTGCTGCTCTATACCTCTTTCCTATCTACATGAGATCCTTAAATATATAATCCTGAAAATGCCCCTGGTTACACATATTCCTTGGATATATGGTTTTTAACATGTGTTTCTTTCTTGTGTCTACTCTTCTCAGGAATAATGTATTTACATATATATATATATATAATACAAATATATGTGTGTGTATAATATACACACATACATATATATATATATATTTAGTGAAGTAAACAGCAATTAAATCTGAGGAAAAGATTTATTGCTACTTTTATAACTCTGATTTCATTAGATATCTTTACTCTAAACAAATTCTGTATTACTGTTATCTAGTAACAGTACAAAGATAGGGAGGGGCTGGTGCTCTATACTTTCTCAGTGGGTATAAGTACATAGAGTACCATGAATCTAGAGTAGATAGCTGGAGGGACCCACTTCAGAGTGGAGAAAGGTGGTGCTCTAGGTACTTAATTAGGATAAACATCTGCCCTCTGTTCTTAAAGGATCCTGGGGCAAGATTGTTTGTTAATTTATTAACTAGAAGCAGAAACTAAGGATAATGAAAACTTAATGAAAAGGCTTTCTTATGACTGTTCTTAGAGAAGGGATTTGGCTATGCTGCTTCCCCCACAGAGTGTACAAATCCTTAACAAAGCATTCTTGAATTTTTTGGGGGTACTAAGGGAAGGAGAAATTTTACCCAATTTAGAAAGCGATGTATCTGGAGCTCCACCTCCAGATTCTACCTTCTAAGTCTTTAAGAGGGTGAAAAATCATTTGAAAGAAACATCCCATTCTTTCCCCAATAACATCATGGAGCCCCCTCTTCTCTTCTCTTCTCTTCTCTTCTCTTCTCTTCTCTTCTCTTCTCTTCTCTTCTCTTCTCTTCTCTTCTCTTCTCTTCTCTTCTCTTCTCTTCTCTTCTCTTCTCTTCTCTTTTCTCTTCTCTTGGCTCATTTTTCTCCTGGAAGTGGGTGAGTCCTGGGCAGAGATGGGAAATACTTTAGCAGGATGGTCACATTCCTTTGTAGTTATAATGTCAACCTCTTACCTAAGTTCCACCTCTTCTCTTCTGACTCTTTTCTTTTCAGAATCTGTGCATTCTAAAATCACCTAGATCCCAAAACATCTCATCATAGAGAAGGGACAGGAGGTGAAAATGAGTTGTGAACAAGACACCAAGGATACTAGCATGTTTTGGTATCAACAAACCCCAGAGAGTGGGGAGAAAGCTCTTGTGCTTGTTCTTTACTCCCTGAGAAAGGATAATATAGAGGATGGTGACTATCCTAAAGGATTTAAAGGCCAGAGACCAGAAACCAACATTTTTATTCTCAGCAAACCATCTGCAGAACCCAGGAACTCTGGAATGTATGTTTGTGGTTCTGACCACAGTGAAGAAAGGGCACCTCATTTCTATGCACAAATCTCCTTTCCCCCTAGCTCAGGAAGTAAGAGTTTGTGGGGAGGAAAGAGTGCAGAAAACTGTTATCCAATATAAAAGCAGTCCACAAGAGAAACCAAAATTGTTTGGTGTAACCTCATATCAAAAAGGAAAAAGAATAAACTAACTGTCTGAGTTGGTGGTTGAATAAAATTCACAATCCGTGATGGTAGATCCTTCTCATCAGTTAGGTCTTCACATATGTGAGTTGATATAGTGTACTAAGCCATGTGCAAGTCTAGAAGCTTGGGTAGGATTCCCTCTTCTCTCTCAATCTTCTCTTAGATTTTAGATATATCCCTGTAGCCAACCCAGAGTTAGTTCCTCTGATTGGACTGAGCCCCTGAGATTTGGGAGTGTTTAATGGTGAATCAAGTTTCTTAGAAGTGTTGATATAAGGACATTTGGATTTTGATTATCCAGAAACCAGAAGATCCAAGAAATAGAGGAACATAAGATGGCATTGATATGGGATGGTAGACTTATGGATGATCTTTTATATCAGGTTTCATAATTTAAATTTTAATCATTAAAAACTAGCAAACTGTTAAAAGTTTTTGTGATAACCAAAATAAGAGAATTTTTGGCAAGAATTAAATGTGGATTAATTTCTCAGATTAGTAATAGGAAGATACTGAGAAATGTTAACTGAACACATTGTGGAATATATCCAGAGTTTAAGGTTTTTGCCATGGAATAAAGGTATAGACAAGGTACCACCATGAAGAATTATTGAGCATCAAGCTAAGTTATGGGGGCCCAGAGCTCCCAAGAAGAGGATGAGTTGATATGAGCAGCATAAAGACTGAGAGAAGTCAAGATTTACAGCATAATTCTTTGGATACTACCTCAATAAATATTTGTTACATTTAACTGAATTAGAAAAGAGCTATCTACCTCATAATTTACTTAGCAGTGGACAAATGTTTATAATAGGATTTTAAGGAAATAGTTTTTTTTTGCCTTTGCAATTTTTGCAGAGAAGTCTAGCATCTAAAGAACTTGTAGTCTTCCTATTTTTTAATTTGAAGGAAGAGTTTGGAAGTTTATGAGATATATTGATCTTTGAACTTCACATTGCTCAGATAATTTAATCTTAAATGCTTGTTGTCTCAAAGACAGTCTGTGTCACAATCATATGGGATCCTGCTTCCTTGGGCACAAAACGGTCATATTTAGAAAAAGTTTAAGAAGCCCTGAATAAGTTGACACTCTTATTGAGTTGTGCAGCACCTCCCAACCAAGATCTGTTCACAGGATCAGGAATTTTGGCCTTGAATACCCCTCAAGAGTCACTTGGACCATAT
Organism: Sarcophilus harrisii; assembly: GCF_902635505.1. NCBI lineage: Eukaryota > Metazoa > Chordata > Mammalia > Dasyuromorphia > Dasyuridae > Sarcophilus > Sarcophilus harrisii. The sequence goes on from NC_045430.1 coordinate 191,253,953, forward strand.
CCTTTCTTTTACAAAATAGGTAACTGAGATTCAAATGGGGGAAATTGTTTACTGAACATCTCTTGGGTAGTGTGTGGAATAGATAGAATTAGAATCCAGGGCCTCTGACTTCCAATATATCACTCATTTTACTGTACTAATCTCACTAGTATGCCCTCTTTAGTTGGTCTGGAACACGCTATTCCTGGAGAGTATCATCATATTATTGATGTTGGAATTTTGGAGGAAGAGGTAATTAAGGTTAACTTACTTAGAGTCACAGAACTAGAAAGAGGGTCTTATAAAATTAATTGGTTCCCCCTCTCACTTGACACCTTCCCTGATAAAACTTTAAATTCCACTGAATTAATTTTATGCAATTGAATTGTTCAAGATAGTTGATGGTATGCAAAAAGGGGTTAACAACTTCTTTCTCCCAATGCACAAGAGAAGAGACAACTGTCTTTCTCAACTCAGTGGTTTGCAATGCAAAAGTGGAAATTTTTTGGAAAAGAATTCTACTTCAATTTTATGCTAATCTAGTATGGATGTGATTGTGATCAAGATGTATTAGAAAAGACAAGTCAAAAGGTGCTTGAATTTATGGAAAACTGACATCCCAGACTAAAAGCTGAGATCCAGATAAAAGAGAAGTGGTTTAAGGTCATAGAAAGAAAAATCATTCTGACAATCTGAAGAGGTAAGATGAAGAAATGAATATAACATGCCTTGAGAACAACAACAACAAAAACTCTTGTCTATTGTCTAACATGTAACTAGCTTGTGTACATGTTCTTTTCTTGCTGTCTGTAGTAAAGTACTGAATACCAAATGATGACACACAGACTTGAGAATGTGCTGCTATTGTGAAAAGTCATTGTAAGAAGGATTTTATAGTATTTAACATAACCATATTATAACTGAAGTTATATTATATTATATAGTATATATATATTATGTAGTATATTCTATTATAATATATTGATATATTGTATAATTATATATTATATCATTAACTATATAAAATAACATTAATGTATTATAACATATTGATAATAATATATCATATTATAATATAATGGAAGTGGACATAGAAGCAGGGAATGAATAGCCAACTATTTGCTATACCACCATCATAAAAATGAAAAAAATTGCCCTTTGCAGGAGCCAATAAAGGCAATAGTTCCATAAATGGAGATGGTGCAACCAAGCAAGGAAGTCCCAGAGTTCTTGTTCTACATCACTGGGCCAACACTCAGGGGCATGAAGGCATGGACCCAATCTATTCTGATGGACCTGAACCCATCATGGTCAACAGACTCTTTTGCTGGGTCTCCATTTTTCTTCTTGGATCAGGTGAGTGCTGCAGAGTGAAGGAAACTCCTCCTTCTGAGGATAGGAGATTCACAGTTTTCTCTTTCACTGGAGGATGAAGTAAAAGTCTCCCAGCTTCTCTGTCCCAATTTCTGTCTCTTTTCCCCCTCCCACAGTTCTCACTGAAGCAGGAGTCACCCAGACACCCAGACATCTGGTCACAAAGATGAAGCAGGAGGTGACACTGAGATGTGAACAAAATTTGGGCCATAATGCCATGTATTGGTACCAGCAGGAGCCACAGAAAGGACCCAAGATAATGTTTTCTTATAGTTATATATATATATATATATATATATATATATATATATATATAGTTATAGATGACTGGAAATGAGACTGTTGCTCTGCGATTCAAGCCCACAAAAGTCAGTAATCACTTGACCCTCAGCATCCACCCTGTGGAAGCAGAAGACTAGTTACCTACCTCTGTAGTAGCAGCAAAGACACAGCCTTGCAGAGTCATCTCCAAGCTGTGCAGAAACCTTCTATCCCCAGAATAGGAAGAAAGGAGGAAGAAAAGTCACCACATCAGAGACTGGCTCACATTAGGGAACTTCTGGAGGGAGGAGGAAGAACTCTCATAACCATATCATAAGAGAGTTTTGAAAGGAGCTCTCATTCCTCATATCAGCAGAGTTCTCTGTTTAATTAGAAAATGACAGTCTGCATTGGCAGGAGATCCTCACTAGAAGCTTCTTACTCTGCTGAAATCAGATGGACAGTTTAAAACAAAAGCAAATTTCATTCCTTCATATTACATTACTTGTTGGGTTCTTTTCTTCTTAAATGATGTTGTAATGAGGAGAAAGGACTCTATTTGGAGATGTTACAGAGTAATTTTCTATCTCCTGTCAGGCTATCAATTTATTATCTGTTAACTGATTAATCCCTCTTGTGATATTGTAGGTGGGACATCAGCTGAATATGAGTGAGATTTCCTAACTTCCATGTAAAATACCTTGTTGATTTAATATTTTTGAGCTTCCTTGGTGCCTCACCAAGGCAAGCCTCACCAAGAGGTAAAGAGTGTCCTGGTAAAATGCTGGGCAAGATCCATAGAGTAACTTCTCTCAGGAGCATGATGGGCCTCCCTTTCTTCATGCAATGACCTGGAAACTGTCCAACAAAAAGCTTTGCTAGTATTCTTAGATCCATTCCTTTCCCGTCTTTTCTGATTGCCTTTTGGTGGACATACGCACTGTCCTTGGGGAACAGATGTTGCCTTAGTGTCCCTCCATTGTACCCATCTTGATCCCATGCTTGTGTTGCTCCATTCAAGGTATCCAGATGTCCCTTGTGAATTAAATGGGACAAAAAACGGGTATTTTGGTTTGGACCATTTTCCTAATAGATGTTTATGTGAAAACCATTTAAGGCTCAACTAAGAATTACCTTAGACATGAAGTGTACAAATCTCTGGGGGTGTTTGGGACGTTCAGGGAGGACCAGCATCTGTGGTGAACATCCACACTCTGGCAACACTCTCTCAGTAGGTGGGCTAAATCAGGCTCTGTGTTACCAACAGCTTTCAAACCCCGTCAGTGAGTTAGGGGTACGTCTACCCCAAACATGTGAGAACTTCTCCAGATGGAATAGTCAAATGAGAACAACTTGTTTAAATACACATGAAGGTGGCTGAAGTAGGCTCTGAGCTCTTAGAGTTTGAGAAGATCCCAAAGAGCCTGAGGTCATTCACTGAATCCTGGTTCATTGGTAGTTATCCTGATGACTTTATGCACATGTTGCATGTATTCTGACTTTTGTTTTGCTATTGGACCTTGAAGACACTGTGGCAGGATGGTGAGATTGATGACTCTGTACAATGTTGTGATATGGGAGCCACCTGCCAGTGGCTGCTGGAGGTCTAACTCATACCTGTAGAATAGATCTCTTCATGTGAGAAGATAATGATGATACAAGGAGACTGAGAGGCCGTTGTTGTTCTCTGACCTCTCTCTTGAGAGGCAGTTGTGTTGTTTAACCTCCCTCCTCTTCCCTCTGTCTCCAATTTATTTCATTCCCAATTCACAAGCCTTCTATGAAGGCTCCTTTGCAACTCCTTCAGGTTTATGATTCACAGCTGTGGAGGCTCTCAGAGAATTGACCTGCCCCTTCACTTAGGCATGATTCTTAACAATTTATTCCCCTTTTTTTGTTTTATAGGAGTGTGATCATTTTTCCCCCACAGAATGGTCAGTAAATCCACATGCTAAGGTATCTGAGTCCACATGTTAGGGAGTACAAACAGCACTATAGCAGGTGTTGAAGCTTGTGAGATGTCATGGAGACAAACTTTCAAATGGAGATGAGGACTATAGTCAAAACAGGCTTTTTCATAAGTCTCTCATCAGTCTCCTAGCTCGGCCCTTTGATGTGTTGGCCATTTAATTACCCCAACTAAAAAAGTCTTATGGGTCTCTTCTCCCTTTTCTTCCCCACAGGTTACCAAAGGAACTCTGGGAGGATCCTTCTCACAAATAGCTCTCTGGTGATACTGCTTCTTTGTTTCCTGTGTTTCTTGTGTTTCTTGTGTCCCACGTTCCAGCACCAGTACAACTCATTTAAATCCCATTCATAAGCTTGTAGAAACATTATGCATAATGTCATTGTTCTTCAAAAATGAAGAATGAACAGCAATACATCTCTGTCTAAGTCATCATTCTTGTAAGTTTCTTGAAGAGTAGTGATATTTTCTTTGTAAAAGACCCAAAATACAAGGTCTTAACCATGATTCTCTAAATGCCAAGCAAATATTCAGAGAAGATATGATACCAATTACGAAGAATCTCCAAACACTAAAAAAAAGTCTCCTATGTGAAATTAAGAGTAATTTAAAAGAAGTCAGCATATCCATGTCAGGAAAACAAAATTTGGTAAAAAAATGTCCTTTTTTGATTATGAGAGGTAGTTTGATGTGTAGCCCATTGAGCTAATTGGACAAGTTTTTAAAACTAGGTCAGGTGCTTCCAAAGTTCAAAGCATGGAAACTCTAATATAAATGGGGCAGGAAAGACTTTAATCTGGAAATCATAAGAGAAATGGTGCCATCCCTTTCATAATTCCATCTGTTCTTGTCCTCATCCTCAACATTGCTAGTGAGTATAGAGAGAGACATATACACAAGAATAGTTTAAAATGGAGAAGAAAATATTTAGAAATGTTTATGTTTTTAGCCTGTTCCTTTTTTTTAATTGGGAAAACATATATGAAAAAAAATCCCATAATGATATTAGTTAAATTCATTTTTGTAGATATTCTGAAACTCAGGTCCTAAACTTGAAAAAAAACATATTTTAATATTTATTTTATACCTACAAGTATATTTTAATGTCTACCTAATATTATTGATTATCTTATAGTGCTAAACATTTTATTTTATTTATTCATATACATTGTGGGAAAGAATGCAGTTATTGAGTCATTTTCAGTTGAGCTCAACTCTTTGTGAGCTCTTTTGGAGATTTTCTTGGTAAAGATATTAGAGTGTATCTTTATACCATTACTTCTCCAGTTCATTTTAGACTTAAGAAACTCAGCCAACCAGGGTTAACAGACTTGTCCTGAGTCACATGATTGGTAAGCGTTTGAGGACAGATTTGAGCTTAAGAAGACAAATCTTCCCAAATTTAAGCTCACTGCTCTATTCACTGCACTTTCTAGGGACCACCTTTAGTTGTTTCAGTTCATTCAGTTAAGACTTTGTGATCTTAATTGGGATTTCCTTAGCAAAGTTAACCAGAGTGGTTCGCTATTTTCTTCTCTAGCTCATTTTACACATGGGGAACTAAGGCAAACAGGATGAAATGATTTATCAAGTTCATAGAGTTAGTAAATATCTGAGGCCAGGATCTGAACTCAGGCCTTCCTGATACCTGGTTGAATGTTCCTTCCATTGGGTTATCTAGCTCCTACTCCAAAACAGACCTTATTATGCAAGTACTTATTATGCAAGGCATACAAACTACATCTCAGATATTAATTTCTTCCATTTAAAAGACTCATTTAAAAAACAACACTCATAAATACACATAAGCAAAAATTAAGGCATGAAAAAATAACAACTCTCTTCTCCTAGGGAGTTGATATTAAACATGTAAATAAAAATGACTATAGAACATGCAGGTCACCTTCCTCTTGACTCTGCATTTTTTGAATAACTCCCTCAAGGTCCCTATATTTTGGCCAGACCAAGCTATGTCTTGAACTCACTCTCTCACTGTAGTTATCTTCTCTAAGAATGAAATGTTTAGAAAACTTTCAGAAAGGAAAGGAAAGGACATGAAATGTGACACTTCCTAAGTTAGTGTTATCCTTTTTGTGTGATCTGCTTAGGCTCAATGGCAGAACCAATGATAATTTCTGATTGGTACTTTTTGATTCAATGGAAGGATAAACTTCTGAATGGGTGGAACTGTTGCCAAGTGGCAGGGGAGACATTGAACAGTGATTGGTTTTCTCAATAGAAATTTTTTTAAAAGACTGACTCATTCAATCACTTGTCAGAAATGTTAGAGAAATGATTTTTGACACAATATGAGTTGTATTAGAGAAACTCTGAAGATTCCTGTATATAAGATTTTGTGATACAATCACTTCTGGTCCTTTTCAGAGAACTTCAGGAAGTTTCAAAGGTCTTTCCTGGCCTTTCTCTTCAGGTGCAAGAAGCCCAGAAAATGTGTACATATTATGCTTCTCTACACTAGAATAGACAAACTCCGATTATAAACATGTGGTGCAGAGCAGATCATAAAATTACTCTTAAAGGCTTCTGTTATTTTATTGTTGTTCAGTCATGTCCAACCCTTCATGACAAGTCCATGGAGTTTCCTTTTTTTAATTAAATTTTTTTATTTTTAGAAATATTTCATCTTATAATTACATGTAAAAGCAATTTTAACATTAATTTAAAAAAATATTGAGTTCTAAATTTTTTCTCTCTCCCCTCACTTATCATTAAGAAGGCAGTATAATATTAGTTGTACATGTGCAGTCATGCTAAATATTTCTCTATTGGTCATGTTCCAAGAGAAAACATGGATAAAAAAACCCGAAAATAAACAAAGTACATATGCGCGCGCACACACACACACACACACACACCCACACACCCCTCATACTTTGATCTACATTCAAAGTCCATCAGTCCTTTCTTTCATGCTGTATAGCATTTTCATGAGTCCTTAAGAATTGTGTTAGAGCATTGTCATTCTTAGTTGATCATATAGTATTGCTGTCCAAGTGTTTCTTCTAGTACTATTTACTTCAGTTGTACCAGTTCAGGTAAGTCTTTCCAAGTTTCCCTTAGAGCACCCTGCTTCCAAATTCTCATAGCACAATATTGTGCAATTACAATCATAAATCATTCCTTTCCCATTCATTTTCACAAGATTTTGTTGGCAAAAAATACAGGAATGGTTTGCCATTTCCTTTTCTAATATGACTCTGAGTCCAGATATGTTACTCTTTCCACTGAACCAACCTCACCAGTGTGCCCTCTTTAGTCAGTCTGGAGTACCCTGTTTCTGAGGATTGTCATTATATTTTTGATATTAAGGTTATTTTGGGGGGAGGCTATTAGGGTTAAGTGACTTAGATCACAAACTTGTATCTGAAGCTGGATTTGAATTCAAGTCCTGACTCCAGGGTGGATGCAATACCCACTGTGTCACCTAGTTTTCTCTCATCATATTATTGTTGAATTTGGTGTGGATCTCTGCAGCATTAATCGTGGATTTCCAGAAGGTATCATTGTCCAAAACATCAGTCACAGATATATGAAATTTTGGAGCACAAAGTTAGGAGGAAGGAAGAAAGTACACTTTATATGAACCTTTCTGATTCTCCCTTATCTTTGTGCCATTATTTCTTCATTCTTCACCAAATAAAGTTAAGACCTTTATCCATGTACCATATATGAAGTTAGGAGAAATTTTATGACATTCTTGAGGGTAACCCAACTCTGACCCTAACCAGTTGTGTGATCTTGCACAGGTCCCTTCTCCATTGCACCTCACATTCATCTTTTGTACAAATGGGAGTTTGAGCTTGATGATTCTGAAGACTCTCCCCATAGCATGACATGTGTTCCTTCATAAAGGATAAAATAAAGGTGAAGTATTTGATGAGCTAAAAATGCATAATAGATAAGGTCTTATCTTGTGACAAATGTTCAGTTTTTTTCATTGTTAATTGTGTTACTTCCCATCACTTGGGTGAAATGCTCCTTCACTCTGTAGTTTGGTTTCATTGATTTCCTCTCCATTCCTGATCCTTTTCTCTGAAATGTGTCCCTGTAGCCCCCTCTCTCTCCTCACAGAGCTCTCTCCACAAGAGAGCAGCAGCAAATGTAATTGGTCCCCACCCCCACTTGCACTTTCCCTGATAAGGCTTTAAATTCGATGGCATTATTTTAAGCAATTTAGCAAAGTGGTTGGGTAAGCAAAAAGAGATGAACGACACCTTCCTCCCAAGGCACAAGGGAAGAGACAACCGAGTTACTCAGCTCAGTAGCCTCTGATACCAAAAGTGGAAACGATTTGGGAAAGAGCCCTATCCCCATTTTACACTTCTCCAGTGTGGATGTGATTGTGGTCAGGATGGAATAGAAAAGAGAAGCCAGAAGATGATTGAATTTAGGGAAACCAGACGTCCCTGACTAAAAGCCTAGATCCAGATAGAAGAGGGGAGCTTTACAGTCATAGAAAGGAAAACAATTCAGGAACCAGAAGATCCAAGATAAAGAAGCCAGAATAACCTTCCCTGAAAGCAAGAAGAAAACAGTTCTCTGTGAACGTCGGTCTGTTTTTTAACCTTGTGCCCCTGTTCTTCCTTTGGTGCAGTTACTATCCCATGACAAAACTCAGAGCTGAGACTGAGCTTCTGTTGTGAAAAATCAGTATAAAAAGGACTTCAAAATGTTGGACAGAACCATATTTTCCTATAACTGAGGTTGGCCATGGAAGCAGGGAGCTAGCAGCCAACTGTCGGCTCTGCCCACTATGTGGCGCCATGTCACCACCAGCAGCCATTCTATGGGATGCTTTGGGGGATCCAATGAAGACAATGTTTCCATAAATGGAGATGGCGTGGCCAAACCTTGCTGCCCCAGGGCTTTTATACCACATCACTGGGCCAACACCGAGAGACAGGAAGGCAGGGACCCAACCTCTTCTGCGGGCCCTGAGCCCATCATGGCCAACAGACTCTTTTTCTGGGTCTCCATTTTTCTCCTGGGAGCAGGTGAGTTCTGGATAGAGAAGAATACCCTCAGTCTCGGGATAGGAGATTCAGAGCTTTTCCTTTTCCTGAAGTATGAAGTGAAAGTCCCCCAACTTCTATGTCTCAATCTCTGTCTCCCACAGCTCCCACTGAAACAGGAATCACTCAGACACCGAGATACCTGGTCACAAAGGTGAAGCAGGAGGTGATGCTGAGATGTCAGCAAGATTTGGGGCACAGTTACATGTACTGGTACCAACAGGAGCCACAGAAAGCACCCAGGATAATGTTTTATTATACCCTTAAAGACATGAATTTAAATGAGACTGTTCCTCCAAGATTCAAACCTGCCTCATCAGGGAACGGTCACTTGACCCTCAAAATCCACCCTGTGGAAGCAGAGGACTCAGCCACCTACTTCTGTAGCAGCAGCAGAGACACAGCCTTGCAGAGTCATCTCCAAGCTGTGCAGAAACCTCCTGTCCCTGGCATAGGAAGAAAGGAGGGAGGGAAGTCACCACACCAGAGAGTTGGCTCACAAAGGGAAGTTCTGGAAGGAAGAGGGATTCTCATAACCCAGAGAGGTTTCAAACAAGCTCTCATTTCTCATATTGGTCTAATATACAGCTCTGTTTTATTAGAAAATGCTAGTCTGCATTGGCAGGAGATCTTTACTGCTGAAATGAGAGGGATAGTTCAAAATAAATATAAATTTCACTCATTCACATTACATTTTTTCTTGTGCCTTTTTTTCTTAAATTATATCAGAAGGAAAGTGAGGATCTCTATTTGGAAATGTTAACGAGTGGTTTTCTACCTCCTGTAAGGCTGTCACTTCACTATCTGCTCATTGTCTACTCCCTTTTTGTTATATCAGAGATAGGACCTCAACTTGATGTAATTTCCTAACCTCTATATAAAACAAAGACTTTATCATCTCAAGTTTCCTTGAAAGCTCTAGTCATAAAGAATATCATGGTGAAATGGATGATCCAAGTAGTTCTCTCAGGATGATCAGTCTCCCTTTTTTCTTGCAATTACTTAGAAGTTATCTGTTTAAAAACTTTCATAGTATCCTTGGGTGGATCTCTTCTATGACTTCCCCCCTGCCTTTTAGTGGCCATAGACACCATCTATCTTGGGGTACAGATGTTGCCCCAGTGTCCTTCTATTGTAGGCCCATTGATCCCAGGCTTATGCTGCTCCATTTAAGGTACCCAGCTGTCAATTGTGAATTAAATGGGACAAATAATGAGCACCTTTGTTTGCATCAATTTCCCAACAGATCCTTATGTGAAGCCCCTTTAAGGTTCAACAAAGAACTGCCTTAGATACGATGTACACCTCTATGGGGTTATATGGGGTGTTCAGGGAGAACTAGCACCTTTGTTGAACACCTATATCCTGGCAAAACTCTCTTGGATGCAGGCTGCATCCTACCAACACGTCTCAAAGCCATCAGTGAGTTGGGAGATATCTGTCTCAAGCATGGGAAAACTTCCCTAGATAGAGTGAGTAAAGGAGAACAATTTGTTCCAATGGACATGAAGGTTGCTGAAGTAAGCTCTATGGTGCTCTTCGAGTTTGAGAAGATCCAAAAGATCAAGATCATGCACTGAATCCTGTTTCATTGGTAGTCTTCCTGATGACACATTCTAAGAAAAAATACAGTTGTTGAGTAGTCATTTTCACTTGAGCTCAATTCTTTGTGAGCTCTTTTGAGGATTTTCTTGTCAAAGATGTTAGAGAGGTTTGCCCTAATTCTCTAGTTCATTCTGCACATGAAGAACTGAAGCAAACAGGGTTAAGTGACTCATCTGGAATCCTATAGCTAGTAAGGGTCTGGGGCCAAATTTGAACTCATGGAGATGACTCTTCCCAGTTTCAAGTCCAGTGCTCTATTCATTACACCACCTAGCTGCCACATTCAGTTGTTTCAATTATGTCTGACTCTTTGTAAACCTATTTGAGGTTTTCTTAGCAAAGATAATTGGGTGGTTTGCCATTTCCTTCTCCAGCTCATTTTACACATGGGGAAATTGAAGCAAACAGGAAGAAGTGACTTGCCAAGGTCACATAGCTGGTAAGTATCTGAGACCAACATTGAATTCAGATCTTCCTGATATCTAACCAAGTATTCAATCCACTGCACATCTCTCTCCCCATAAGAGACCAGAAAGTACTTATTGTATAGGGCATACAATCTATATTCAACTATTTATTTCTTCCATGTAGGGACACATTTAAAAGACAATACTCATAAATACACAAAAAATTAAAGTATGAAAAAATAATTCTTAACTCCCCTCCTGGGAAATTGATATTAAATATGTAAATAATCAAGTGACTACAGCTCGACCAAATCACCTTCCCCTTGGCTCTGCCTTTTCTGAGCAACTCCCTCACCCTATCTTTTTGCTAAGTTCAAGCTATGTCTTAGACTCATTCTTTTATTTATAGCTAGTTTTTCTGAGAATGGAATATTTGGAGAACACTCGGAAAGGAAAGGAAATGTGACACTGTGATACTTTGGGCCCAGAGGGCAGAACTAGTGGTAATGTCTGCTTGGTACTTTTCTGTTCATATCCCCAACCCCCAGAAAATGTGTACATGGCATGCTTCTCCATATACTAGATGAGTGCACAATCCCTTAAAAAGAATATGGTTCAGAGCAAATCATAAATTCTAAAGGAAGGGCATTCTAATAGGCTGTATTGTTGATATTCACTTGTGTCCAAATCTCTGTGACCAAAATAACTTATCGGTGGAATTTTGTTTTCGTTCATTTTTTTGTTTGTTTCTTTATTAAATTTTACATTTTAAAATATTTTATTTTTTTAATATATTTAAGAGGATCTTTAATATCCTTTAGTATAATTTACCCTCACTTTCCACATATTGAGAAGGAAACAATTTGATATGGTTTATGTATGTGCCGTCATGTAAGGCATATTTCCGTGTTAATTATGTTGAGGAAAAAACACAAACAAAAAAGAAAAAATAAAGAAACTTTTTAAAAAAGTATGCTTTGATCTTCAGTCAGACTGAATAAGTTTGTTTTTTTCTACTTCAGGTGGATACCGTTTTTCATCATGAGTCTTTTGGAGCTTGGAATAGCTTTGCCATTCACAGTTGTTCATCATACAACATTGCCGATCTCTACAATATTTTCCTGTTTTTGCTCACTTCACTTTAAATCACTTCGTGTAAGTATTATCAGGTTTAGTTCTGAGCAGGAAAAATTGTCATTAGTTGTGACCTGTTTTGCCACTGACTCTGAATAACTTGGAGGAGAGAGTGAGTTTGCACAGCCAACCCCACTTAATATATCCTTGTATTACTTGAATATACAAGAATATATTTGCATATATATTACTTCTGATTTTAGGGCTGGTGGTTTATCTGCTCTGCCACTTACCTATCCCTCAACATATTATTATTGAATTTGGTGTGGACCCATCATCATCACAGGGGCAGTAAGCACAGAATCCCAGAAAGTGGCATTGTCCACATCACAAACCACAGATATATGGAATTTTAGAGCACAAAGTTAGGAGAATGGAAACGGGTATTCTTCACATGTATCATTTCCATCTTGTTAATTGTCCCTCATCTTTGTGCCATTAATTCTTAATCCTTCACCAAACACAATTAAGACCTCTATCTACACACCAAACATATGAAGTTTGATTAGGAGAAATATGACATTTTTGAAGGTGACTCTACCTCAGACCCTAAGCAGTTGTGTGATCTTGTTCAAGTCCCTTCACCATTTCATCTCAGAATCATCCTTTGTATAAACAGAAGTTTGAACTTAATGATCTCTAAAGACTCTTCCCACAGTATGACATGTGTTCCCCCATAAAGGATAAAAGAAGGGAGAAGTATTTGATAAGCTAAAAATGCAAAATAATTATCTTCTCATCTTCTGACAAATATTCTATTTTCTTAATCCCAATCATTTTAGTAAAATTCTCCTTCACTCTCCAGTTTGGTTTCATTGCTTTCCTCTCCATTCCCATTCCTGAGGCTTTTCTTTGAAATTTGTCACTGTGGCCCCCTCTCTCTCATCAGGGAACACTTTCCACAAGAGGGCAGCAGCAAATGTAACTGATCTTCTCCCACCTGGCATATGCCCTAGTAAAACTTTAAATTTCATGAAATTATTTTTAAGCCATTTAACAAGATGGTTGAAGATTTGCAAAAAATGATAAACAGCACCTCCTCCCAATGCACACATATATAAGCAACTGTCTTTCTCATCTCAGTAGTCTGCAATGGCAAAAGGGGAAATCTTTTGGAAAAACATCTTACCTCAATTTTGTACTAATCTAGTATGTATATGCTTGTGATCAAGATGGATTAGAAACGAGATGCCAGAAGGTGCTTGGATTCATGGAAAACTGAGACCCCAGACTAAAAATCTAGATCCAGGTAGAAGAAGGGATGTTTAGTCACAGAAAGAAAAGCAATTCTGATAAACTCAAGAGCTAAGATGAAGAAAACAATTTTACACTCTGAAGAAAAGAAAACAGTTCTCTTCTCAATATATAGGTCTGTTGTCTAGCATGTAAGTAGTTTGTGTACATATTCTGTCCTTCGTTGCCTGTAGTAAAGTAGTTACTACTATATGACAAAAGACAGAACTGAGAATATGCTGCTGTTATGAAAAACCAGTATAAAACAGAACTTCAAAATATTTCCTATAACCAAATTTTAATGCAATTGAAGTTTGTGTGGCGAGCATAAAAGCTCAGAGTTAATAGATAACTATCTCTTTAACACACACACACACACACACACACACACACACACACACAGAGTTTATTTTGTGAGAGCAAGTGAAGATAATAGTTCTATAAACAGGGAAGATATAATGAATCTAGGGTACATAGCTGGAGGGATTCACATCAGAATGGAGAAGAGTGATGCTCTAGGTATTTAATATAAAATAAATATCTATCCTCTGTTCTTTTTTTTTTCTTTTTTGCTGAGGTTATTGGGGTTTAGTGACTTGCTCAAAGTCACACAGTTAGGAAATGTTAAGTGTCTGAGGCCAGATTTAAACTCAGTTCCTCCTGACTTCAGGGTTGGGGCTCTTTCCACTACACCAACTAGCCCCACTCCTCTGTTCTTAAAGGACATAGGACAAAAGTGTTTGTTAATTTATTACTTGGAAGCAGAAACTAAGGATACTGAAAACTCAATGAAAATGCTTCTTATGCATGTTCTTTGGGAAGTTGGCTATGTTGCTTCCCCCACAGAATGTGCAAATCCTTCTTAACAAAGCATCTCTGAGTCTTTTGGGGGTGCCAAGGGATAGACAGATTTTACCCAACTTAGAAAGTGATGCAATTAGCTCCACCCCCAGATTATACCTTCTAAGTTTTTACAAGAGTGAAAAATCAGTTGAGAGAAATGTCCAATTGTTTTCCCAATTCCATTATGGGCCACCTTCTTCTCTACTGTGTGGTCATTTTTCTTCTGGAAGCAGGTGAGTCCTGGTCAGAGATGGGAAATCCTTTAGCAGGATGATCATACTCCCTTGTACTTAGAAAGTCAACTTCTTAGGCCAAGATTGACCTGCTCTTTTCTGGCTTTTTTCTTTCCAGAATCTGTGCATGCTAAAATCACTCAGATCCCAAGACAGCTCATCATAGAGAAGGGACAGGAGGTGAAAATGAGATGTGAACAAGACTCTCAGGTTACTCAAATGTTTTGGTATCAACAAAAGCCAGAGAGCAAGGAGAAAGGTCTTGTGCTTGTTGTTTACTCTGTGGGAAAGGATAATACAGAGAATGGTGATGATCCTCAAGGATTTAAATCCCAAAGACCAGAAACCAACATTTTTATTCTCAGCAAATCATCTGCAGAACCCAGGAACTCTGGAATGTATTTCTGCAGTTCTGATCACAGTGATAAAAGGGCATCTAATTTCTTGACACAAACCTCCTTCCTTTCACTTTAGCACAGAAGTAGGAGTTGGTGGGGAGGGAAGAAAGTGTAGAGAACAGACATCCAATATAAAAACAGCCCAAAAGAAAATGCAAAAATGTTTGTTGTAACACCACATCAAAAAGGAAGAAGAAAAAACTAAATTCCTGAGTTAGTGGTTGAATAACGTCCAAAATCCATGATGGCAGATTCTTCTCATCAGAAAGAGATATTACAAAATCAAAATCAATAGAATGCAACAAATTGGATATGGGCAGTGAGAGGAGAGTGAGCTGTTGAAGATGACATCTAGGTTGTAAATTGGGAAGACTAAGAGAATGAAGGTACCTTCATTAGCAATAGGAAATTGGCAAGAGGAAAAGGTTTAGTTGTAAAGTAATGACAATCAAGCTACACCCAGCGAAAGAACTCTGGGAGATGACTATGAACCACTACATAGAACTCCCAATCCCTCTATTTTTGTCCACCTGCATTTTTGCTTTCCTTCACAGGCTAATTGTACACTATTCAAAGTCTGATTCTTTTTGTACAGCAAAATAACTGTTTGGACATGTATGCATATATTGTATTTAATTTATACTTTAACATATTTAACATGTATTGGTCAACCTGCCATCTGGGGGAGGGGCTGGGGGGAAGGAGGGGAAAAATTGGAACAAAAGGTTTTTCAATTGTCAATGATGTAAAATTACCCATGCATATAACTTGTAAATAAAAAGCTATAATAATAATAAAAAAAAGAAAAAAGAAAAAAATAAGCAATGACAATCACATCCATTACCTAGTGCCCTGCCCACAAATTTCATTCACACTGATTTATCCAAAACCCAAGATATCTGGTCACAAAGACAGGGCAGAAGGTATGTTGGGATGACCTGATTCTAGAGCAATATCCTTCCTCTTTGCAGAGCTCGAAGTACTCAAAAGTGTAACCTCTGGTTCAGCTACATTTAGAGAGAAAGCAAAGAAAAAAATTATTTATCCATTCACAAGTTGATGATGAAGAAACTGTAGTTATTGTTACAGGGCATTTGTTCATTCTTCTCCTCCCTTCTCAATGCCCCCTCCTACTTTCTATTCAGCTGGCTGAAACTATGAGAGGTTTGTGCTTAGACATCTTATACCATGAAATTTCAAGGCAGGAATTACAGTTTGTATCTTATTTTTTTATTACCAAAAGGAAAGAGAAAAGCTTTCAATCTCTTCACAGTGTTAGGGCCAGACATATCTCAGCTGAACTTTGAAGATTTAATCCACAGAGTTGGAGGACTCTGCTGAGTCCTTCTATGCTAGCATTGGAGAAAGTCATAGCCCTGATATGTCACCTAACTACTTAATGTACAAGGCACCTATACTATATTTCAGCTATTTATTTCCTCTACATAAAAGACACCTTTGAAAGGCAACACTGGTCAGCTCACATTGACAGAAACTTAAAGCATGAATAAATAACACCTAACTTTTCTATTCTCCTTGAAAATTGATATTCAAAGTGTGAATCATTTTGTGATTGCTGGTCATCCCATTTATCAGCAACATAACTCTGCATTTTCTGAACTATTCCTTCACAAGATCCATATCTTTTGGCAAATCCAAGGTGTATTTGGACTCATTCTTCTCTCTGTGATCAAGTTCTCTGAAAAGGATGCAGCTTCAGAAAATTCAGAAAGGGCATCTAGATGTGCAATGGATAAAGTGCTGGGCCTAGAGTCAGGAAGACATTTTTCTAAGTTCAACTCAGGAGTCAGACACTAACTAGCTGTGATCCTGGGCAAATCAGTTAATCCAGTGTGCCTCAGTTTCCTCACTTGTAAAATGAGCTGGAGAAGGAAATAGCAAACACTTTATTATCTTTATCAAGAAAATCTCAAAAGAAGTAATGAAGAGTTGTATATGACTGAAGAACAACTGAATGAAAAATATGAGAAAATGGAGGAAAGATGATTCTGCCTAAGTTTATGTTAACTTTTGTATGTGATTGGGCTCAAGATGGCAGAATCAGTGATGTCTGGAAGGTAGATTTTTGACTTGATAGAAGTATACATTTCTGATTGCTTAGAGCTATCCCAAAGTGGCATTGGAAACTTTGGAACATAATTGCTTTCCTTTCCATATAAATTTTCAAACAGATTGGCTCATTTAATGACGTGTCACTAATGTTACAGAGATGATTCTTGAGCAAATATTAGTTGGACTAGAGGAGCTTTGAGGGCTTTTCGCTACATAATGCTTTGTTATTTAATTAGTCCTGGTCCTTTCCCAGAGAACTTTGAGGACTTTCCTGGCTTTTCTGCTCATATCCAAGAAGCACAGAAAAAATGTGCTACATGATATGCTTCTCTATACACTAGAATAGACAAACTCAGGACAAGCATGTGGTGCAGAGCAGATCATAAAAGGGAATCCTAAAGGCTTGTGTTGTTATTGTTGTTCAGTTGTGTCCAACCATTCAGAAGTCCATGGGGTTTTCTTTTCTTTTAATTAAATTTCTTACTTTTAAAAATATTTTATTTTTAAATTACACGTAAAAACAATTGTTAACATTTACTTTTTAAAAATATTGAGTTTAAAATTTTCTCTTTCTCTCCCTCATCTCTCACTGAGAATATATGTTACAAAACATTTCTATATTGGTCATGTTCCAAAAGAAAACAGACAAAACCCCCAAGATAAATAAAATACACAAACACACACACACACACACACATGCTTGCTTTGATCTACATTAAAAATTCATCATTCTTTTCTTTAGAAGTGGATAGTATTTTTCATCATAAATCCTTCAGAATAGTCTTAGATCATCATATCACTGGGAATGCTCAGTCATTCACATTTGATCATCATATAATATTGCTCTTAGTATACAGTGTTCTCCTCATTTTGTTTAAAATGTTTAATTAAATTGTTTAATTGTTTAATTCAATTGTATAAGTTCATGCTAAGTCTTTCCAGGTTTTTCTGAAAGTATCCTGATTGCAATTTTGTATAGCACAGTTTTGTGCCATCACAATCATACATCACTACTTGTTCAGCCATTCTCATAGGATTGCTTTGGCAAAAAATTCAGTAGTAGTTTGTCCTTCTCCAATATGTCTCCATTTTATAAATGAATATTAAGTGATTGTCCAGAGCCTTATAGCTAGTAAGTGTTTGAGGTCAGATTTGAACTTATATTTGACTCAGTCTAAGGTCAGATTTGAACTTAACACTTGTTAGTCTTAAAAAAGTAAAATTAAATAAGATAAATTTAAAAATAGAAAAATAAACCATAGAAATTCTTGGCTGAGAGGTTAATAACTATGAGACAAAAAGAAACATTTGACCAATAGACCACCAATCCTCAGTGACATGTGAGACCAGAATTCAGAAGATCCCTGGGGAAAAGTACAAGGATTCACTAAAAGGCATCAATGATGCAGCAACAAGGAGGTATGGATTGCTTCTCTACAACTCTTTTCTATCTACATGATATCCTTAATTATATAATCCTCAAAATGCCCCTGCTCACACATATTCCTTGGGTATATGTATTTTAACATGTGTTTCTTTCCTGTGTCCACTCTTCTCAGGAATAATGTATATACATATATATGTAATATACATATATATATATTTAGTGAAGTAAACAGCAGGTAACTGAGGAAAAGGTTTGTTGATACTTTTATAACTCTTTTATAATCAGAGAAGGGACAGGAGGTGAAAATGGAATGTGAGGAAGACACTCAGGTTGTGCAAATGTTTCGGTATCATCAAACCTCAGACAATGGGGAGAAAGCTCTTGTATTTGTTCTTTACTCTGTGGGAAAGGATAATATAGAGGATGGTGACTGTTCTAAAGAATTTAAAGCCAAGAGACCAGAAACCAACATTTTTATTCTCAGCAAACCATCTGCAGAACCCAGGAACTCTGGAAAGTAATTCTGCAGTTTTGACCACAGTGAAGAAAGGACATCTAATTTCTTTACACAAAACCCCTTTCTTTAACCTAGCACAGGAAATAGGAGTTGGTAGGAAGGGAAGGGAAGAAAGTAAGGAGAACTGGTATCCAATATAAAAGTAGCCCAAAAAAGGAAACAAAAGTGTTTGTTATAACCCCATATCAAAAAGGAAGAGGAATAAACTAAATGTCTGAGTTCGTGGTTGAATAAAGTCCACAAACCATGATGGTAGGTCTTTCTCATCAGTTAGCTCTTCACATGTATGGTTTGATGCACTGTACCTAGAGACTTGGGTAGAATTCCTCTTTCATTCTTTTATATTTTAGAGATGTCTTTGTAGCCACCACAGAATTAGTTCCTGTGATTGAATTGAGTCCCTGAGATTTGGAGGTGTCATTTGTGATGGTGAATTAAGGTGCTTGGAAGCATTAAAATAGGGAGTTTTGGATTTTGATGACCCAGAAACAGAAGGTTCATGAAGTAGAGGAAAATAATATGGTATAGAGGTGGAACAGTAGACTTATGGATAGTCTTTTATATCAGGTTTCAGATTTTATATTTTAAAAATTAAAAAACCCCACAAACTGTTAAAAGTTTTTGTGAAGAGGTATCTTGTGACAAAGATAAGACAATTTGGGAAAGAATTAAATGTGAAATAATTTCTCAGATTAGGAGCATGAAGCTTGTAATGGGCTGAAACTTGAGTTGATGCACTGAGGTCCAAGCACTTAAGGCTAATTACCAATTGGACAATACTCTATTAATATATGCTTGTAGAAAGAATGGCCCTGCCCACTACTCTGTGTAGGTTTTGCTCTGTTGGCATATAGAGAGATTGAGGCAAGATTTATAGGGTGGAGAGGACAAGAGAGGTGGCTTGGAGGGGGAAAGCCAGAGTCACTCCTGGCCGATTCCTGTCGCAATACCTTGCACTTCATATCACCATTCCATTCATGTCCACAAAGAATAAAAATCAAGGACTTTCACTTATCTTGTCTCCAGCTGATTTTAAAGTATCCAGGGTGCTAACACAGTCATCACAGAACCTCCTAAGAAATGTTAACTGAGAACATTATGGAAACTATCTGGACCTTAGAATTTTGCCATGGAATAAAAGTATAGACAGGACACCAAAGTGAAGAATCATTGAGCATCAAGCTATGTTATGGGGGTCCAGAGTCCAGATAACATTAAACTATATTATCATATATTAATATATTATATAACATATACTAATTATATATATAACATATACAATATACTAATTATATAATATAACATACTAATATAATACAATATTATTGTAATATGAGTATTTTATAATAATAAGTATATGATATATTGATATATCATTTAATTATATATTATAGTATATAAATATATGTAAAATGATATATTATTTAAGATAAATAATAATAACTGAAGGTGGATATGGAAGCAGGGAGTGAAAAGCCAACTATTTGCTATACCACTACCACAAAAAATAAAAAAAAAATTATTCTTTGTGAGAGCCAATGAAGACAATAGTTCCATAAATGGAAATGGTGCAGCCAAGCAAGGAAGTCCCAGAGTTTTTGTTCTATATCACTGGGCCAACACTGAGAGACAGGAAGGCAGGAACCCAATCTATTCTGCTGGACCTGAACCCATCATGGTCAACAGACTCTTTTGCTGGGTCTCCATTTTTGTTCTTGGATCAGGTGAGTGCTAGAGAGTGAAGGAAAATCCTCCTTCTGAGAATAGGAGATTCAGAATTTTCCCTTTCACTGAAGGATGAAGTAAAAGTCTCCCAGCTTCTGTGTCCCAATTTCTGTCTCTTTTCCCACTCCCACAGCTCCCATTGAAGCAGGAATCACCCAGACACCCAGATACCTGGTCATAAAGATGAAGCAGAAGGTGACACTGAGATGTGAACAAAATTTGGGCCATGATTCCATGTATTGGTACCAACAGGAGCCACAGAAAGGACCCAAGATAATGTTTTCTTATGATTATGAAGAGGTGAATGTAAATGAGACTGTTTCTCCGCGATTCAAGCCTACAAAAGTCAATAATCACTTGACCCTCAGCATCCACCCTGTGGAAGCAGAAGACTCAGCCACCTACCTCTGTAGTAGCAGTAGAGACACAGCCTTGCAGAGTCATCTCCAAGCTGTGCAGAAACCTCCTGTTCCTGGCATAGGAAGAAAGAAGGGAGAAAAGTCACCACACCAGAGACCTGGCTCACATTAGGGAGGTTCTGGAGGGAGGAGGAGGAACTCTCCTAACCTTATCATAAGAGAGTTTTGAAAGGAGCTCTCATTCCTCATATTAGTCTAATGCACAATTCTCTGTTTAATTAGAAAATGCCAGTCTGCACTGGCAGGAGATCCTCACTAGAAGTAGGATGGTACTACTACCATCCTACTCTGCTGAAATCAGATGGACAGTTTAAAACAAAAGCAGATTTCATTCCTTCATGTCACATTACTTGTTGGGCTTCTTTTCTTCTTAAATGATGTTGTAACGAGGAGAAAGGACTCTATTTGTAGATGTTAGGGAGTAGTTTTCTATCTCCTGTCAGGCTGTCAATTTATTATCTGTTAACTGATCAATCCCTTTTGTGATATTGTAGGTGAATTATCAGTTCAATATGAGAGAGACTTCCTAACCTCCATGTAAAATACCTTGTTGACTTAATATTTCTGGGCTTCCTTGGTGCCTGTAGAGGTAAAGAGTGTCTTGGTGAAATGATGGGCAAGGTCCAAGGAGTAACTTCTCTCAGGAGCATGATGGGCCTCCCTTTCTTCATGCAATGACCTGGAAACTAATCAACAAAAAGCTTTGATAGTATCCTTAGGTCCATTCCTTCCCTGTCTTTTATGATTGCCTTTTGGTGGGCATACGCACTTTCCTTGGGGAACAGATGTTGCTTTAGTGTCCTTCTATTGTACCCATCTTGATCCCAAGTTTGTGTTATTTTATTTAAAGTACCCAGATGTCCCTTGTGAATTAATTGGGACAAATAATAGACATCTTGGTTTGCACCACTTTCCTAACAGATGCTTATGTGAAAACCAGTTAAGGCTCAACTAAGAACTGCCTTAGATATGAGGTGTACAAATCTCTGTGGGTGTTTGGGACGTTCAGGGAGGACCAGCATCTGTGGTGAACATCCACACTCTGGCAACACTCTCTCAGCAGGTGGGCTAAATCAGGCTCTGTGTTATCAACAGGTCTCAAACCCTATCAGTGAGTTAGGGGTCCGTCTACCCCAAACATGTGAGAACTTCTCCAGATGGAATAGTCAAATGAGAACAACTTGTTTAAATACACATGAAGGTGGCTGAAGTAGGCTCTGAAAGCTTAGAGTTTGAGGAGATCCCAAAGAGCCTGACGTCGTCCACTGAATCCTGGTTCATTGGTAGTCATTCTGATGATTTTATGCAAATGTGCCAGTCATTCTGACTTCTGTCTTGATATTGGACCTTTATAACTCTGTGAAGGGATGGTGAGACTGATGCCTTTGTACAACTCTGATTTACAAGGAGAAAATTGTGCATGATTTCCCAATGTTTTCCCAAAAAGAAAAAACAATAATATATCTCAACAATTTTATAAGTTTTGAAGAGAAAGGTTATTTTTTAAAAGACACAAAAATGTAAACTCTAAAACCAGACTCAAATGCCAACAAATATTCAGAGAAGCTATGATACCAATTACCAAGAATCCAAATTAAAAAGTCCCCTTTGGAAATTAAAAATTCAAAAGAAGTCAAAGATATCCATTAGGGAAAACAAAATTTTAAAAATATGCTTTTTTCAATTATGACAGGTTTTGGGTATGTTTCTGAATTAATTGGAGCAAATTGTTAAAACAGGTGGGGCCCAAAATTTAAAGCACGGATGTCAATTAAATGGACAGGAGAGCTTAACTGAAACTCCAAAGAGAAATGGTGCCATGCCTTTCATAATTCCAACTGTCCTTCCCATCCTCAAAATTCAAATATGAAGAGAACAAATATACAAGAATAGTTTAAAATGGAGAAGAAAATATTTAGAAATGTTTATGTTTTAGCTGATTGCTTTTTTTATTGGGGAAAAATACCTGAAAACAAAATCCTTAAATGATATTAGGGGCTTAATTTTTTTGTAGATATTTGAAATTTGGTTCTTGGAAAAAAAATAATTTTAATATTTTTAATTATTTAATTTTTAATGTAAAGTTTAAATATTTTTAAAGTTAAAATTTTTTTTCATTGTTTGAGGAAGCAGTTGGTTTTTTTGTTGAGGTTAACTTTAGTGGTTTTTTAAATTTTTTGGCCGGTAAGAGGGTTACTATTATTTTAATTTTTAAATTAAGGTAAATAGAGTGGGGAAATTGCCCTTTGAATGGTTAGGAAATGTTTGAAAGGAGGAAATTATGGGGATGAATTTTTCTTAAATTTTAATTCCTGGTTTTTCAAATTTAGGGGAATTTTTGTTTGTTTTGTTGAGACTTTTGTGGATGTTAATTGGGTTTTAAAATTATTTTAATGCCTTTTGTGAATTTGTAGGTGGGAATTCAGTTAAATATGAGTAGATTTTCCTAATTTCCATGTTTAAAGATTTTATTTTTTTTTTGTTTTTATAATGGGGAATTTGAGGGGGTTGAAGTGGATTTTTAAAAGGTTATAGAGAGAATATTCGGATTGGTGGTTTTGATATTTTGGCCCATGTTTTTCCATTGGTTATTTTAGTTACTTAAAACCTACCAGGAAAGTACTTTTATTTGCAGGATATAAAATTATTCTCAGTTTTAATTTTTCCTTTTAAAATACCTTTAAAAAAATATTTATAAATAAATAAATAAAATTAAGGATGAAAAATAGAACTTCCCTTTGGAATGTTATATTAAATAAATAAAATTATTATAGAATATCCAGGTTACCTTTCTGATTTATTTTGAATAACCCCAAAGTTCCCTTTATATTTTTGGGAGAAAGCTATGTTTTAAATTTACCTTGCTGTATTTATTGTCTTAGAAGAAATGTTTAGAGAATTTAGAAAGAAAAGGAAAAATGAAATTATGAATTATGAGTGTTAACCTTTTTTAAGTGATGTTTAGGCCTTAAATGGAAGAAACCCAGTGGATAATTTTGTTTATTTTGGCCAATGGAAGGATAAATTTTAATGGTGGAATTTGCTAAATGGAGGGGAGAATTGAAAAGTGATTTTTTTTTCAAAGAGTTTTTTTTTAAAAGAATTGACTTATTCCATTGGTTCAGTTTAGGGATATTTTGGACCCAATATGACTTATATTTAGAGGAAATTTTAAGATTTCCTTAAAGGAGACTTTGGATGAATTGTTTTATTTTTTTAGAGAATTTTTGGCCTTTTCCTGGCCTTTTTCTTGTTCAGATGGAAGCCCAGAAAATGTGTGTTTATTATGCTTCCTTACATTAGAATAGACAAACCCCATTTAAATGTGGGTAGAGAGATTATGTTAATTTTAAAGTTTTCTGTTATTTTTATTGTTGTTCAGTTTATGTTAACCTTAATGACAAGTCCATGGAATTTTTTTAAAGTTTTATTAAAATTTTTTAAATTAATAAAAGAATTTTAAAAATTAATTTTATTGATTGCCAATTTTTTCTTACCTTTTTTAGGAAGGTGTATAATATTAGTTGTAATTATATTAAAACTTTTATTGGTTATGTTTTCCAAGAGAAAAATGGATAAAAAAATTTAAGATAAAAAATAAAAAAAACAAAAAATATTTTGATTTAATTTTAAGTTCCATTGTTTTTCTTGCAATATAAATTTTTTCTGGTAGTTTTGGTTAGAAATTATTTTTTTTTTTTGAAAATTATTTTTTTTTTTTTTTTAATTAAAATTTTTTTTAAGAATTATGTATTTAAACATTTTCCTTTACTTTGTTCTGATTTTTTTTCCTTTCCCTTCCAATTTTCTTTGGGATGACAAGTAGTTCCTTAATATTAGGTTATGTGGTTAATAATTGTGTGGTGCAGTTTTTTTCATTAGGGGAGAATTGGATTAAGTAAAAAACCCGGGAAGAAAAAATGAAAAAGTTTAATTTCTTTTGTGTTTTTTTTTGGGTGTGTTGTTTTTAATCCTTGAAATTAAGTTAATTGTTTTGTTAAGAAACCATTTATTAATAATCTCATAAGTATTTGTTAATAAATATTTTGGTTTTGTTTATTTTGTGATTGTTTGGTGGCCGTAAGATTTTGGTTTATTTTATTTTTAAGAAAATAATTTATAAATTTTATATTTTAACAATTTAAAATTTCCAATTGAAGGGTATTTTTTGTTTTTTAATTACAAAATAAAAATTTGGCAATGGGTTTTTCCTTTTTAGTATTTTTTTAGGTTTAGTAAAGGGGTGGGGTTGGTTGTTTATAATTTTGGGATTTTAGATTGGAAAGGTTGGTGGTTTGGCAAATTTCCCCAAAATGATCAGTGTTTTTCCGTTTTCCTAATATTTTATTATTTTTTGTTATTTTAGCCAACCTGGAAGGTGTGTAGGTTTGAGTTGTTTTAATTTGTATTTCTTGATTAAAGGATTTGGAACATTTCTTGAGGGTTAGTTTACTTACTTGAAAATTGTTTTAATTCCTTTGGACCTTTTATTAATTGGAGAATGGTTTTGGATTTTTATAAATTAGAGTTAATTTTTTTTTTTGAAATGAGGTTTTTATTAAAATTTTAATTGTGAAGATGTTTTTCCCAAAGTTTGTTGTTTTTAACTTGTTTGTATTAGTTTTTGTTTGTAAAAGGTTTTTAATTTGATTAATTAAATTTTTATTTTGTTACAATAATTTTTGTTTTTTTGGTCAAAATTTTTCCCCATTAAAATTTGAGAAATAAATTATTCCTTATGTTTCAATTTAATTTGTTTTTTGGGCCCTGGACCCTTTTGGATTTTATTTGGTAATTGGTGTTTGGTTGGGGTTTCCATGTTTAATTTCGGCTAACCAATTTATTGGTAGAAGGGGTTAAATTGAATTTCTTTTGTTAGGACTTTGGGTTTTAAATATTAGATTAAAGGATTTTTCTTTTGGAATTCAAATTTTTGACAATTAATTTTTTTTGCTTAAAAAGGGGTGGATTTGGATTTTTATATAATTTTAGATTGGTAAAGAAGCAATTTTTTTGATTTTTTTTCTTAATTTTTGATTTTTGGATTTTTTTATTTCCAGAATTTTTGTTGTTTTTTTTTATTAAAATATTTTTGGAAGTTTGATTTATAGATTTAAATAAATAGATTAGTTTAGGGAGTATTGTTTTTTATTATATTTTACCGGTTATTCCAAATATTTAAAGTTTTCCATTTTTAAGTTTGACTTTTTTTGTGTGGAAAGTTTTTTGTAATTTTTGTTTATAATTTCTGACTTTCCTTTGGTAGATAGATTTAAATATTTTTAAGTATTGAAAAGTTATTTGGAATGGAATTTCTTTTGTATTTTTGCTGGATTTTGTTGGTGATGTATAAAATGGAGGATTAGGGATTTATTTTTTATTTTCCTATTTATAAAGTTATGTTTTTAAAGTTTTAGTGGAATTTTCTGGGTTTTAATATATTTCATTCATTTAAAGAGTGATAGTTTGGTTTTCATTGCCATTCTTAATTTTTTAATCTTTTCCAGCTTTCTTTTGTTGGGTTGATGTTTTAATATAATATTGGAAAATAATGGTGATATTTTTGGTTTACTCCGGATCTTATTGGGAAAGGTTCCAGTTTTTCCCATTGCATAATGATGCTTATTGACAGTTTTAAATATATGCCCTTGACTATTTGGGGAAAAGTTTATTTATTCCTTATACTTGGTTTTAAGAATGGATGGGATTTTATCAATGCTTTTTCTGCATCTATTGAGATGCTCATATGGTTTTTGTTAGTTTGGTTACTGATATAGTCGATTATGCTAATAGTTTTCCTAATATTGAACCAGCCCTACATTCCTGGTATAAATCCTACTTGGTCATAGTGTATTATCCGGGTGATGATTTTCTGTAATCTTTTTGCTAATATTTTATTTAAGATTTTAGCATCAATATTCATTAGGGAGATTGGTCTATAATTTACTTTCTCTGTTTTTAGCCTACCTGGTTTAGGTATCAGTACCAGAACATTGCCATTCTTAGTTGATCATCATACAGTATTCTTGTATAAGTGTATAATGTTATCCTGGTTCTATTTACTTCATTTATACCAGTTCATGTAAGTCTTTCCAGGTTTTCCTTGGAGCACCCTGCTTCCAAATTCTCATAGCACAATATTGTGTCATTACAATCATAAATCATTCATTTTCCCATTCATTTATGTTTGTTATAAAAAAATATAAATTTTGCATTTTTCTATTATGACTTTTGTTAGATAGTTATTTTTCACTGAACCAACCTTATCAGTGTCCCCTTTTTAGTCAGTCTGGAGTGCCCTGTTTCTGAGGATTGTCAATATATTTTTGATGTTAGGGTCTTTTGCGGGGAGGCTATTAGGGTTAAGTGACTTAGAACACAGAACTTCTAAGTATCCGAATCTGGATTTGAATTAAGTCCACCTAGGGCTTGCAATACCTCTGTGTCACCTATTGGTTCTCATCATATTATTATTGTACCCTCAGATTAATTGGATTTGAAGGAAAGGGTTAAAAATCAATCATAGAGATAAGGGAAATTTGGGAGTACCAAGTTGGGAGGAAGGAAGAAGAAACACTTTTTATGAACTATTTTTGCTGTTGGTTTCCCTTCTTTTTTATTCTTCACCTTTCACCAATAAAGAAGAAATAAACCATGTACCATGTATGAAGTTTGCCTTAGAGAAATTTTTTATAATATTCTTGGGGAAACCTAACTTGACCTCCCAAATTGGGATCTTTGGAAAGTCCTTCACCATTACCAAATTGATTCTTTGTACAAATGGAATTTTGAGTTCATGATTCTGTTCTGCCCACTATGTTGGCCAAGGCCCACCAGCAGCCATTTATGGGATGCTTTGTGATCTAATGAAGACAATGTTTTTAAATGGAGATGGGGTGGTTAAACTTGTTGCCCCGATTTTATACCCATCACTGGGCCAACACTGAGAGATGGGAAGGCAGGGACCCAACCTCTTTTGGGGCCCTGAGCCCATCATGGCCAACAGACCTTTTTCTGGGTCTCCATTTTTCTCCTGGGAGCAGGTGAGTTTCTGATAGAAGAAACCCTTTCAGTCTGGGGGATAGGGAATTTAGAGCTTTTCCTTTCCTGGGAGTAAGGAAGAAAAAGTCCCTCAGCTTTCTGTGTCTTCATCTCTGTCTCCCAGCCCCACTGAAACAAGGAATCACCAGGACACTGGAGATACCTGGTCAAAAGGTGAAGAGGAGGGACACTGAGATGCCGCAAAACTTGGGGCATGATTTCATGTACTGGTACCAAAAGGGCCACAGAAAGGACCAGGAAATGTTTTATTATGTTCAAAGACTTGAATTTAATAGACTGTTCCTTCCGGATTCAAACCTGCCCTAGGGAACGGCCTTGGACCTCAAAATCTAATTTGTGGAAGCAGAATTAACCTTTGTAGTAGCAGAGACAACCTTCCTTGCAAGCCATTCCTGTTGTGCAGAAAACCTCCCCCTGGTAGGAAGAAAGGAGGGAGGGAAGTCACCATACCAGACAGTTGTCTCACAAAGGGAAGTTCTGGAGGGAAGAGGGACTCTGATAACCAAGAGAGTTTTGAGAGGAGCTCTCATTTCTCATATTGCTCTAATACACAGTTCTCTGTTTTATTAGAAAATGCCAGTCTGCATTGGCAGGAGATCTTCACTAGAAGCCCCCTACTTTGCTGAAGTGAGAGGGATAGTTCAAAATAAATCCAAATTTCATTCATTCACATTAAATTTCTCCTTGTGCTTTTTTTCTTAAATTATATCAAAAAAAGAAGTGAGGATCTCTATTTGGAAATGTTAACGAGTGGTTTTCTACCTCCTGTGGGTTGTCACTTCACTATCTGCTCATTGACTACTCCTTTTTGTTATATCAGAAGGACCTCAACTTGATGTAATTTCCAACCTCTATATAAAAACAAAGACTTTATCATTCAAGTTTCCTTTGAAAGTCTAGTCATAAAGAATATCAAAATGGATGGATCCAAGTAGCCTCTCTAGGATGATCAGTCTCCTTTTTCTTGAATTACTTAAAGTTAAAACTAGAAAGTTTTAAAAACTTTCATAGTATCCTTGGGGAACCCTTCTATGACTTCCCTTGCCTTTTACTGGCCATAGACACCATCTATCTTGGGGGTACAGATGTTCCCAGTGTCCTTTGAGGCCCATTGATCCTGGTTTGGCTCCATTTATTACCCAGCTGCCAATCAGAAATTAAAATTGGGACCAATAATGAGCATCTTTCTTTTGAATAATTTCCCATCAGATCTTTATTGAAGCCCCTTTAAGGTTCAAAGAGAACGTTTTTAGATACGATGTACACCTCTATGGGGGGTTATTGGGGTGTTCAGGGAGGACTAGCACCTTTGTTAACACCTATACCCTGGCAAAACTCTCTTGGAGATAGGGATCAGGGTTTAAAAAGGTTTAAAGTTGTCAGTGAGTTGGGGATGTTCTGCTAATGGGAAAATCTTCCTTAGATAGAGGGGAAAGGAGAAAAATTTGGTTTTGACATGGGAGGTTTAATAAGCTCTGTGAAACTTTAGAGTTTGAAAAACCTTTGGTCAAGGTCATCCACTGCCTGTTTCATTGGTGGCTTCCTGATGAACATTCTGAAAATAATTGTTGAGTAGTTTTTAATTTTATTTTAATTTTCTTTAAATGTTAGAGAGGTTTGGTTCCTAATTCTTTAGTTCACCCTAAAATAAAAGGGTTAAGTGACTCATCTGGAACCTTATAGCTAGTAAGGGTTAAATAAATTTGAACTCATGGAGATGACTCTTCCCAGTTTCGGGTCCAGTGCTCTATTCATTACACCACCTAGCTGCCACATTCAGTTGTTTCAATTATGTTCGACTCTTTGTAAACCTATTTTATTTTTTGGAAAGAAATTGGGTGGTTTGCCATTTTTCTCCAGCCTATTTTACATTGGGAAATTGAAGTAAACAGGAAGAAGGACTTCGGTCACATAGCTGGTTATCTTGGGAGACCAACATTGAATTCAGATTCTTCCCTGATTAACCGTATTCAATCCACTGACATCTCTCTCCCATAAAGACCAGAGTACTTATTTGGTTAGGAAAAACCATATTCAACTATTTATTTTTCCATGTAGGGACACATTTAAAAGACAATACTATAAATACACAAAAAATTAAAGTATGAAAAATAATTTTTAACCCCTCCTGGAAATTGATATTAAATATGTAAATAATCAATGGACTAAAGCCGACCAAATCACCTTCCCCTTGGCTCTTTTTTCTTGAGCAACTCCCCCACCCTATCTTTGTTGTTCGCTTATGTCTTTAGATCATTTCTTTTATTTATAGCTAGTTTTTCTGAGAATGGAAATATTTGGGGAAATAAAAAATTAACTGGATACTTTTGGGCCCAGAGGGCAGAACTGTGGTAATGTCTGCTTTACTTTTTCTGTTCATACCCCAACCCCCAGAAAAATGTGTAATGGATGCTTCATATACTAGATGAGTGCAAAACCCTTAAAAAGAATATGGTTTAAGCAAATTTTGGAAGGGATTCCTAATAGGTTGTTTATTTGAAATTTGTGACCTAACTTAATGGTGGAATTTTGTTTTTGTTCCATTTTTTTGTTTGTTTTTTATTAAATTTTCCATTTTAAAATATTTATTTTTTTAAATATTAAGAGGATCTTTTATCCTTTAGTATAATTTAATTACCTTTCCCAAAATATTGAGAAGGAAACAATTTGATATGGTTTATGAAGGTGCAGTCAAAGGCATATTTCCGTGTTAATTATGTTGAGGAAAAACAAAAACAAAAAAGAAAAAAAAAGAAATTTTTTAAAAAAGTATGCTTTGATCTTTCAGTCAAGAATAAATTTGTTTTCTCTTAGGTGGATACCATTTTTCATCATGAGTCTTTTAATTAATTTTCCATTCAAAGTTGTTCATCATACAACATTGCTGATCCAAAATATTCTCCTTTTTCCTCACTTACTTTAAATCACTTCAAAGTATTTCAGGGTTTTGTTCTGAGAGGAAAAATGTCATCATGTTGTGAATTTGTTTTGCCACCACCTAAAACTTTGAGGGAGAGGAGTGAGTTTGCACAGCCAACCTCACTTAGTATATCCTTGTAATTTTAAATACAAGAATATATTTCATATATTACTTTGATTTTGGGGTGGGGTTTTCCCCAACCAAACCTTTCAACATATTATTTTAATTTTGGTGTGGGACCCCATCAAAGAAAGGGGTTGGCCAGAATCCCAGAAAGAAACATTTCCATCACAAACCAAAAATATAGGAATTTTAGTTAAAAGTTAGGGAGAATGGAAATGGGTACCTTCACATGTATCATTTTATCTTAAATTCCTCATCTTTTGCCATTAACTTTAAACCTTACCAAATACAATTAAACCTGTATCTACACACCAAAATAAAAGTTTATTTTAGGGGAAATATGACATTTTTTAGGGTACCTACCCTGACCCTTAAGTAGTTGTGTGATTTCTTAAGTCCCTTCACCATTTCATCACAGAATCATCCTTTGTAAATAGGAGTTTGAACTTAATGATTCTAAAGACTCTTCCCCAAATATATGTGTTCCCTGAAAAGGATAAAAAAGGAGAAGTATTTGATGAATTTAAAAGTTTTTCCTTATTTGTTAATAAATAAAAAGAACTAGAAAGGGTTTGAAAATGTATAAAAGAACCCAAAATTTTCTATAACCAAATTTTAATGCAATTGAAGTTCATGTGGTGAGCATAAAAGCATAAAGCATAAAAGTTAATAGATAACTATCTGCTCTTCAACACACACACACACACACACACACACACACACACCACACAGAGTTTCCTTTTGTAGGAGCCAGTGAAGACCTATAAACAGGGAAGGTATAACCAATATAGGTAGATAGCTGAAAGGATCCATATCAGAATGGAGAAGGTGATGCTCTAGGTACTTAATTTAGAATAAATATCTGTCCTCTGTTCTTTTTTTTTTTTCTTTTGTTGAGGTAAATAAGTTAAGTGGGCCCAGGGTCACAGAAGGAAATGTTAAGTGTCTGAGGCCAGATTTAAACTCAGATCCTCCTTCAGGGTTGAGGCTCTTTCCGATATAACAACTAGTCCCACTCCTCTGTTCTTAAAGTATATAGTACAAGAGTGTTTGTTAATTTATTACTTCAAAGAAGAAACTAAAGATAATGAAAACTTAATGAAAAGGCTTTCTTATGACTGTTGTTAGGGAATTTGGCTATGATGCTTCCCCCACAGATTGTGCAAATCCTTCTTAACAAAGCATCTCTGAGTCTTTTGGGAGTGTTAAGGGATAGACAGATTTTACTCAACTTAGACAGTGATGCAACTGAGCTCCACCCCCAGATTATACCTTTTGTGTTTATGAGAGTGAAAAATCAGTTGAGAGAAACGTCCAATTGTTTGCCCAAATACATCATGGGTCTCCCTCTTCTCTACTGTGTGGTCATTTTTTTTTCTGGGAACAGGTGAGTTCTGGGCAGAGATGGGAAATCCATTGGCAGGATGGTCACACTCCTTTGTAGCTATGAAGTCAACTTCTTAAGCCAAGATTCCACCTTCCTTTTTTCTGGCTCTTTTCTTTCCAGAATCTGTGCATGCTAAAATCACTCAGATCCCAAGACATCTTATCACAGAGAAGGGACAGAAGGTGAAAATGAGATGTGAGCACAACACTCAGGATACTCAAATGTTTTGGTATCAACAAAAGCCAGAGAGTAAGGAGAAAGGACTTGTGCTCATTCTCTACTCTCTGGGAAAGAATAACGCAGAGAATGGGGATGATCCTCAAGGATTTAAAGCCCAGAGACCAGAAATCAACATTTTTATTCTCAGCAAACCATCTGCAGAACCCAGGAACTCTGGAAATTGTATTTCTGAGTTCTCTGTTCACAGTGATGAAAGGCCATCTAATTTCTGATACAAACCTCCTTCCTTTTCACCCTAGCACAGGAAGTAGGAGTTTGGGGAGGGAAGAAAGGTAGAGAAATAGACATCCAATATAAAAACAGCCCAAAAGAAAATGCAAAAATGTTTGTTGTAAAACCCAATCGAAAAAGGAAGAAGAAAAAACTAAATTCCTTGGAGTTACTGGTTGAAAAATCCAAAAATCCATGTTGGCATATTCTTTCCCATCGAAAGCGATATTACGAAAAAGCAAAATCAATGAATGCAACAAAATGGATAATGGGAAGTGAGAGGAGAGGAGCTGTTAAATGACATCTAGGCTTAAATTGGGAAGACTAAGAGGATGGGGGTAATTTTCATTAGAAAAGGAAATTGAGAAGAAAAAGTTTGTGTAAAGTAAATTACAATTGATCCCATTCCAGTGCCCTGCCCACAGATTTAAAACTGATTTATCCAAACCCAAGATATCTTACAAAAAAGGCTTGAAGGTATGTTGAGGTGACCTGATTCCAGAGCAATATCCTTCCTCTTTGCAGAGCTAGAAGTACCCAAAAGTATAGCCTCTGGTTCAGCTAGATTTAGAGAGGAGAGCTAAGAAAAAATTATTTATCCATTCACAAGTTGATAATGAAGAAATGGGATTATTATTGTAGGGAATTTGTTCATTCTTCTCCTCCCTTCTCAACTCCACCTCCTACTTTCTACTCAGCTGGCTGAAACTATGAGAGTTTTAGGCTTAGACAGGATGTAACATCCTGTACCAGAAAAATTCAAGGCAAGAATTATAATTTATAGATTTTTTGTTACTAAAAGGAAAGAGAAAAGAAAGGTTTTCAGTCTCTTCATAGTGTTAGGACCCAACATATCTTAGCTGAACTTTGAAGATTCAACCCACAGAGTTGGAGGACTCCGCTGAATCCTTCTATGGTAGCATTGAAGAAAATCATAGTTCTGGTATGTTACCTAAATACTCAATGTACAATGCATCTAAGCTATACTTCAGCTATTTATTTCCTCTACATAAAAGACACCTTTGAAAGGCAATAATGGTCAGCTCATATTGACAGACTTAAAGCATGAATAAATAACCCCTAACTCTTCTATTCTCCTTGAAAATTGATATTTAATACTTCAAAGTGTGAATCATTTTGTGATTGTTGATCATCCCATTCATCAGCACCATAATTTTCTTTATTTTCTGAATTATTCCTTCACATGATCTATATCTTTTGGCAATTCCAAATTGTATCTTGCATTCATTCTTCTCTCTTTGGTCAACTTCTTGAAAAGGATGCAGCTTCAGAAAATTCAGAAAGGGCATCTAGGTGTTCCATGGATAGAGTGTTGGGCTTAGAGTCAGCAAGACTTATCACTCTTAAGTTCAAATCAAGTCTCAGATACACTAAGTGTGATCCTGGGCAAGTCAGTTAATCCAGTGTGCCTCAGTTTCCCCACCTGTAAAATGAACTGGAGAAGGAAATAGCAAGCTACTCCAATATCTTTGTCAGGAAAATCCTAAAGGAAGTAATGAAAAGTTGGACATGACTGAAAAATGACTGAAAAAAGCAGAAAGTGGAGAAAATATGATCCTGCCTAGGATTATGTTAACTTTTATGTGTAATTCCTTGTGCTTAGCTGGTAGAATCAGTGATGTTGTCTGGAAGGTAGAGTTTTGACTAGATAGAAGTATGAATATCTGAATCTTAGAGCTATCCCAAAGTGACTTTGGAAACTTTGGAACATAATTGGTTTCCTTTCCATATAAGTTTTCAAACAGACTGGCTCATTCAATAATGTGTCATAAATGTAATAGAGATGATTCTTGACCAAATATTAGTTGGATTAGAGGAGCTTTGAGGGCTTTTCACTACATAATGCTCTGTTATTTAATTAGTCCTGGTCCTTTCCCAGAGAACTTTGAGGCTTTTCCTGACTTTTCTGCTCATATCCAAGAAGCACAGAAAAAGTGTACATGATATGCTTCTCTATACATTAAACAGATAAAACCAATATGTGGTAGAAAAGGTCATAAAGGGAATCCTAAAAGCTTGTGTTGTTATTGTTGTTCAGTTTTGTCCAACCATTCACAAGTCCGTGGGGTTTTCTTTTCTTTTAATTAAATTTCTTAGTTTAAAAAATATTTTATTTTTAAATTACATGTAAAATAATTTTTAGCATTTATTTTTTTTAAATATTGAGTTTAAAATTTTCTCTTTCTCTCCTCAATTTCTGAAATATGTGTTACAAAACATTTTTTATTATTGGGTTTGTTCTAAAGAAACAAAAACCCCCAGGATAAAAAGAATACACACACTCTAGCTTGCTTGCTTTGATCTACATTAAAAACTCATTATTCCTTTCTCTAGACGTGGATAGTATTTTTCATCATAAATCCTTCAAAATAGTCTTAGATGATCATATCACTGGGAATAGCTCAGTCATTCACATTTGATCGTATACATAATGCTCTTAGTATACAATGTTCTCATTTTGTTTAAAAATGTTTAATTCAATTGTTTAATTGTTTAATTCAATTGTATAAGTTCATGTTAAGTCTTTCCAGGTTTTTCTGAGAGTACCCTGATTGCAATTTCGTATAGCACAATTTTGTGACATCCCAATCATACATCACTACTTTTTCAGCCATTCTCTAGGATTGTTTTGACAAAAAATACAGGAGTAGTTTGTCCTTCTCCAACGTGTCTCCATTTTATAAATGAAGAACCAAGAACTGAAGTAAATAAAAATTAAGCGATTGTCCAGAGTCTCATAGCTACTAAGTGTTTGAGGTCAGATTTGAACTAATAATTGACTCATCTAGTCAAATTTAACTTATATAACTATTAATTTTAAAAGTAAATATAATATCTAGAAGTAAGAAGAGGTAACTCTGAGGAAAAGGTTTATTGATACTTTTATAACTCTGTTTTCATTAAATGTCTTTATCCTAAACTAATTCTCTATTATTGTACTAGGATTTAATACAGATAGGAGGGGTCGATCTATTCTTTCTCTTTTTTATATGCTTATTTAGTTTATCAGTAATTAAGCATAATACCAACCTCTTGTTCCAATTTTTCACCTCTTACTCCCCACCCCTCCCTAGATGGCAGGATGACCAGTAGATGTTAAATATATTAAAATATAACTTAGATACACAATAAGTATACATGACAAAACATTGTTTTGCTGTACAAAAAGAATCAGACTCTGAATTATTGTACAATTAGCTTGTGAAGGAAATCAAAAATGCATGTGTGCATAAATATAGGGATTAGGGAATTTAATGTAATGGTTTTTAGTCATCTCATAGTTATTTTTCTGGGCATAGCTTAGCTCAGTTCATTACTGCTCCATTAGAAATGATTTGGTTGATCTCGTTGCTGAGGATGGCCTGATCCATCAGAACTGGTCATCATCTAGTATTGTTGTTGAAGTATATAATGATCTCCTGGTCCTGCTCATTTCACTCAGCATCAGTTCGTGTAAGTCTCTCCAGGCCTTTTTGAAATCATCCTGTTGGTCATTTCTTACAGAACAGTAATATTCCATAATTTTCATATACCACAATTTATTCAGCCATTCTCCAACTGATGGACATCCATTCAGTTTCCAGTTTCTAGCCACTACAAAAAGGGCTGCCACAAACATTCGTGCACATACAGGTCCCTTTCCCTTCTTTATAATCTCTTTGGGATATAATCCCAGTAGTAACACTGCTGGATCAAAGGGTATGCACAGTTTGATAACTTTTTGAGCATAGTTCCAAACTACTCTCCAAAATGGTTGGACCTGTTCACAACTCCACCAACAATGCATCAATGTCCCAGTTTTCCCGCATCCCTCCAACAATCATCATTATTTTTTCCTGTCATCTTAGCCAATCTGACAGGTGTGTAGTGGTATCTTAGAGTTGTCTTAATTTGCATTTCTCTGATTAATAATGACTTGGAGCATCTTTTCATATGACTAGAAATAGTGTCAATTTCTTCATCTGAGAATTGTCTGTTCATATCCTTTGACCATTTTCAATTGGAGAATGGCTTGATTTTTATAAATTAGAGTTAATTCTCTATATATTTTGGAAATGAGGCCTTTATCAGAACCTTTGACTGTAAAAATATTTTCCCAGTTTATTGCTTCCCTTCTAATCTTGTCTGCATTAGTTTTGTTTTGTACAAAAACTTTTCAGTTTGGTATAATCGAAATTTTCTATTTTGTGATCAGTAATGATCTCTAGTTCTGCTTTGGTCATAAAGACCTTCCCTTCCACAGGTCTGAGAGGTAAACTATCCTATGTTCCTCTAATTTATTAATAATTTCATTCTTTATGCCTAGGTCATGAACCCATTTTGACCTTATCTTGGTGTACGGGTTAAGTATGGATCAATGCCTAGTTTCTGCCATATTAGTTTCCAATTTTCCCAGCAATTTTTATCAAACAGTAAGTTCTTATCCCAAAAGCTGGGATCTTTGGGTTTGTCAAAGACTAGGTTGCTATATTTGTTGACTGTTTTGTCCCTTGAACCTAATCTATTCCACTGATCAACTAATCTATTCCTTAGCCAATACCAAATAGTTTTGGTAACTGCTGCTCTATAATATAATTTTAGATCTGGTACAGCTAAGCCACCATCATTTGATTTTTTTTTCATTAATTCCCTTTGAAATTTTGACCTTTTGTTTTCCATATGAACTTTGTTGTTATTTTTTCTAGGTCATTAAAATAGTTTTTTGGGAGTCAGATTGGTATAGCGCTAAATAAATAGATTAGTTTAGGTAATATTGTCATCTTTATTATATTTGCTCTCCCTATCCAAGAGCATTTAATATTTTTCCAATTGGTTAGATCAGACTTAATTTGTGTGAAAAGTGGTCTGTAATTTTGCTCATAAAGTTTCTGATTTTCCCTTGGCAGATAGATTCCTAAATATTTTATATTATCAGTAGTTACTTTAAATGGAATTTCTCTTTGTAACTCTGACTGTTGGATTTTGTTAGTGATATATAAGAATGCTGACGACTTATGTGGGTTTATTTTATAACCAGCAACTTTGCTAAAGTTGTGGATTATTTCTAATAACTTTTTAGCAGAATCTCTGGGGTTCTCTAAGTATACCATCGTGTCATCGGATGCTCTATTCTTTCTCAATGGGTATAAATATATTGAGCACCATGAATCTAGAGTAGATAGCGGATAGGGAACCACATCAGAGTGGGGAAGGGTGGTGTTCTAGGCACTAAATCAGAAAGGATCATAGGAGAAGGGTGTTTGTTAATTTATTACTTGGAAGCAGAAACTAAGGATAATGAAAACTTAATGAAAAGGCTTTCTTATGATTGTTCTTAGGGAATTTGGCTATGCTGCTTCCCCCACAGAATGTGCAAATGCTTCTTAACAAAACATCTCTGAGTCTTTTGGGAGTGCTAAGAGACAGACAGATTTTACCCAACTTAGAAAGCGATGCAACTGAAGTCCACCCCCAGATTATACCTTTTAAGTATTTATGAGAGTGAAAAATCATTTGATTTTCCCAATTACATCATGGGCCCCCCCCTCTTCTCTTCTGTGGGATCATTTTTCTCCTGGAAGCAGGTGAGTCCTGGGCAGAGATGGGAAATGCTTTAGCAGGATGGTCACACTCCTTTGTAGCTATGAAGTCAACTTCTTAAGCCAAGATTCACCTCCTCTTTTCTGCCTCTTTTCTTTCCAGAATCGGTGTATGCTAAAATCACTCAGATCCCAAGACATCTAAGCATAGAGAAGGGACAGGAGGTGAAAATGATTATGTGAGCAAGATACTCAGGATACTCAAATGTTTTGGTATCAATAAACCCCAGAGAGCAGGAAGAAAGCTCTTGTCCTTGTTCTTTACTCCCTGAGAAAAGATAATATAGAGGATGGTGACTGTCCTAAAAGATTTAAAGCCCAGAGACCAGAAACCAACATTTTTATTCTCAGCAAACCATCTGCAGAACTCAGGAACTCTGGAATTTATGTCTGCAGTTCTGGTCACAGTGATAAAAGGACATCTAATTTCTTCACACAAAACCTCTTTCTTTAACCAAGCACAGGAAATAGGAGTTGGTGGGCAGGGAAGAGAGTGTAAAGAACTAGTATCCAATATAAAAACAGCCCAAAAGAGAAAGTAACAATGTTTGGTATGACCCCATATCAAAAAGGAAGAGGAATAAACTAGATGTCTGAGTTCGTGGTTGAATAAAGTCCACAAACCATGATGGTAGGTCCTTCTTATCAGTTAGCTCTTCACATGTATGGTTTGATGCACTGTACCTAGAGGCTTGGGTAGAATTCCTCTTTCATTCTTCTTTTATATTTTAGAGATGTTTTTGTAGCCACCACAGAATTAATTTCTGTGATTGAACTTAGCCCCTGATATTTGGAGGTGTCATTTGTGATGGTGAATTAAGGTGCTTGGAAACATTAAAATAAGGAGTTTTGGATTTTGATGACCCAGAAACAGAAGGTTCACGAAGTAGAGGAAAATAATATGGCATAGAGGTGGAACAGTAGACTTATGGATAGTCTTTTATATCAGGTTTCAGATTTTAAATTTTAATCATTAAAAAACCCCACAAATTGTTAAAAATTTTTGTGAAGAGGTATCTTGTGACAAAAATAAGAAAATTTTGAGAAGAATTAAATGTGGAATAATTTCTCAGATTAGGAGCATGAAGCTCCTAAGAAATGTTAACTGAGAACATTATCAAAAGTATTTGGAGCTTAGAGTTCGCGATGGAATAAAAGTGTAGACAGGACACCGAAGTAAAGAATCATTGAGCATCAAGCTATGTTATAGGGGTCCAGACCACATATAACATGAAATTATATTATATTACAATATAGTAATATATAATATAATTATATATTATACTAATGTAATACATATATAATACATATTATTATATTATAATTATTTTATAATAAGTATAATAATATAATATATTGATATATTAATTATATATTATAGCATATAAATATATGTAAAAGGATATATTATTTCATATAAATAATTAATAATAACTGAAGGTGGACATGGAAGCAGGGAGTGAACAGCCAACTACCTGCTATACCACCACCACAAAAATAAAAAATTTATTCTTTGCGTGAGCCAATGAAGACAATAGTTCCATAAATGGAAATGGTGAAGCCAAGTAAGGAAGTCCCAGAGTTCTTGTTCTATATTATTGGGCCAACACTCAGGGACACAAAGGCATGGACATAATCTATTCTGCTGGATCTGAGCCCATCATGGTCAACAGACTCTTTGCTGGGTCTCCATTTTTCTTCTTGGATCAGGTGAGTGCTGGAGAGTGAAGAAAACTCCTCCTTCTGAGGATAGGAAATTCAGTTTTCCCTTTTGCTGGAGGATGAAGTAAAAGTCTCTCAGCTTCTGTGTCCCAATTTCTGTCTCTTTTCTCCCTCCCACAGCTCCCACTGAAGCAGGAATCACCCAGACACCCAGACACCTGGTCACAAAGGTGAAGCAGGAGGTGACACAGATGAACAAAATTTAGCTAAAAACATGTATTGTACCAACAGGAGTCACAGAAAGGACCCAAGATAATGTTTTCTTATAATTAGATGCAATGAATGTAAATGAGACTGTTCCTCCGCGATTCCCAAAAAGTCAACAATACTTGATGAGCATCCACTGTGGAAGCGAAGACTACCACCTCCTGTAGTAGCAGAAGACCAGCCTTGCAGAATAATCTCCAAGATGTGAGAAACCTGCTGCCCGATAGGAAGAAAGGAGGAGAAAATCACCACATCAGACCTGGTCACATTAGGGAGGTCTGAGGAAGAGGAGGAACCTCCTAACCATATCATAAGAGAGTTTTGAAGAGCCTCCCTCATATCAATAGTTTCTGTTTAATTAGAAATGTCAGTTTGTACTGGCAGGAGATCTCACGAAGAGGATGCCACCATCCTACTTGCTGAAATCATGACAGGTAGTTTAAAAAAGGCAGATTTCATTCTTTCCTATTACATTACTTGTTGGGCTTCTTTTTCTTAAATAGGTGTTGTAATGAGGAGAAGATCTTTTGGATGAAGTAGTTTACTTTACCGTCACTTTATTTTTGTTAACTGATTACACTTTGGAATGGTAGGTGACAAAACATGAGTAGATTTCAACCTCCTCAAAATAATTCTGTTGACTTTGTATTTGAGCTTCTTGGTTCCTGTAGAGGAAAGAGTGTCCTGTAAATGAAAGCAAAGATAATTTCTCTCAGGAGAAGATGGCCTCCTTTTTTCTTGCAAAACCTAAACTGTCCAAGAAAAAGCTTGGAGTTCCTTAGATCCATTTTTCCTGTCTTTCTGATTGCTCTTTGGTATATGCACGTCCTTAGGGAACAGATGTTGCCTTAGTGTCCTTCTATTAAATTCCTTTGATCCTAAGTTGTGTTACTTCTATTTAAGGTAAGATGTCCTTGGAATTAATGGAACAAATAACTGGAATCTTGGTTTACCTTGTTCCTTAAGAGAGGAAACCATTTAAGGCCAACTAAGAACTGCCTTAGACATGGTGTACAAATCTTTGGGGTTGGGATGTAGGAAGACCGTATCTGGTGAACAGCACCTTGGCAACACCTCTCAGCAGCGGCTAAATCAGGCTTGTTACTAAAGGTCCCAAATCCCATCAGAGTTAGGGATACCCAAACATGGAAACTTCCAGTGAATAGTCAAATGAGAACAACTTATTTAAATACACATGAAGGTGGCTGAAGTAGGCTCTGAGCTCTTAGAGTTTGAGAACATCCCAAAGATCCCAAGGGCATCCAATGAATCCTGGTTTATTGGTAGTCATTCTGATGACTTTATGCAAATGCGCCAGTCATTCTGACTTCTGTCTTCCATTGGACCTTGATGACTCTGTGAAAGGATGGTGAGACTGATGCCTTTGTAAAAAAACTCTGATTCACAAGCAAGTAGAAACATTGTGCATGATTTCAATGTTTTCACAATAAGAATGAATAATACATTAAGTCATCATTCTTATGTTTCTTGAAGAGTAGTTTATTTTCTTGTAAAGACAAAAATGAAACTTAAACCATGACTCTAAATGCCAAGCAAATATTCAGAGAAGCTATGATACCAATTACCAAGAATCCCCAAACACTAAAAAAGTCTCCTTTGTGAAATTAAGAGCAATTCAAAAGAAGTCAGCATATCCATGCCAGAAAATCAAAATTGGTAAAAAAAAAATATGCTTTTTCAATTATGACAGGTAGTTTGGTGTATAAACCTCTGAGTTAATTGAGCAAATTATTAAAACTAGGTGCGGTGCTTCCAAAATTTAAAGCATGGATGCTCTAATTAAAATGGAGCCGGAGAGCTTAATCTGGAACTCATAAGAGAAATGGTGCCATTCCTTTCATAATTCCAACTGTCCTTGCCCTCATCCTCAAAATTGCTGGTGAATATGAAGAGAGACGAATATACAAGAATAGTTTAAAATGGAGAAGAAAATACTTAGAAATGTTTACGTTTTAGCTGATTGCTTTTTTATTGGGTCTGTTGTCTAGCATGTAAATAGTTTGTGTACATATTCTGTCCTTGTTGCCTGTAGAAAAGTAGTTACTACCACATGACAAAAGACAGAACTGAGAATATGCTGCTGTTATGAAAAATCAGTATAAAGCAGAACTTCAAAATATTTTCTATAACCAAATTTTAATGCAATTGAAATTTATGTGGTGAGCATAAAAGCATAAAAAGCATAAAAGCATAAAGCATAAAAGTTAATAGATAACTATCTGCTCTTCAATACACACACACACACACATACACACAGAGTTTCCTTTTGTGGGAGCCAGTGAAGACAATTATTCTATAAATAGGGAAGGTATAATCAATATATGTAGATAGCTGGAGGGATCCATATCAGAATAGAGAAGGGTGATGCTCTAGGTACTTAATTTAGAATAAATATCTGTCCTCTGTTCTTTTTTCTTTTTTCTTTTTTGCTGAGGCAATTGGGGTTAAGTGACTTGCCCAGGGTCACACAGACAGGAAATGTTAAGTGTCTGAGGCCAGATTTAAACTCAGATCCTCCTTCAGGGTTGGGCCCCTTTCCAATATAACAACTAGTCCCACTCCTCTGTTCTTAAAGGATATAGGAGAAGAGTGTTTGTTAATTTATTACTTGGAAGCAGAAACTAAGGATACTGAAAACTTGATGAAAAGGCTTTCTTATGACTGTTGTTGGGGAATTTGGCTATGCTGCTTCCCCCACAGAGTGTGCAAATCCGTAACAAAATATCTCTGAGTCTTTTGGGAGTGTTAAGGGATAGACAGATTTTACCCAATTTAGAAAGTGATGCAACTGAACTCCACCCCCAG
This sequence comes from Sarcophilus harrisii, assembly GCF_902635505.1. Lineage (NCBI taxonomy): Eukaryota > Metazoa > Chordata > Mammalia > Dasyuromorphia > Dasyuridae > Sarcophilus > Sarcophilus harrisii. The sequence continues at coordinate 191,296,837 of NC_045430.1, forward strand.
ATTATACCTTTTAAGTGTTTAGGAGAGTGAAAAACCAGTTGAGAGAAACGTCTAATTGTTTTCCCAATTACATCATGTGTCTCCCTCTTCTCTACTGTGTGGTCATTTTTCTTCTGAAAACAGGTGAGTCCTGGGCAGAGATGGGAAATCCATTGGCAGGATGGTCACACTCCTTTGTAGCTATGAAGTCAGTTTCTTAAACCAAGATTCATCTCCTCTTTTCTGGCTCTTTTCTTTACAGAATCGGTGCATGCTAAAATCACTCAGATCCCAAGACATCTCATCACAGAGAAGGGACAGGAGGTGAAAATGAGATGTGAACATGACACTCAGGATACTCGCATGTTTTGGTATCAACAAAAGCCAGAGAGCAAGGACAAAGGTCTTGTGCTGGTTCTTTACTCTGTGGGAAAGAATAACACAGAGAATGGTGATGATCCTCAAGGATTTAAAGCCCAGAGACCAGAAATCAAAATTTTTATTCTCAGCAAATCATCTGCAGAACCCAGGAACTCTGGAATGTATTTCTGCAGTTCTGATCACAGTGATAAAAGGGCATCTAATTTCTTTACACAAAACCCCTTTCTTTAACCCAGCACAGGAAATAGGAGTTGGTGGGAAAGGAAGAAAGTATAGAGAACAGATATCCAATATAAAAGCAGCCCAAAAGAGAAAGCAAAAATGTTTGGTGTAATCCCACATCAAAAAGGAAGAAGAAAAAACTAAATTCATGAGTTAGTGGTTGAATAACGTCCAAAATGCATGATTGTAGATTCTTCTCATCAGAAAGAGATATTATGAAAGCAAAAGTAATAGAATGCAACAAAATGGATATGGGCAGTGAGAGGAGAAAGAGCTGTTGAAGATTACATCTAGGTTGTAAACTGGGAAGACTAAGAGAATGAGGGTACCTTCATTAGCAGTAGGAAATTGAGAAGAGAAAACGGTTTTCGTGTAAAGTAATGACAATCAGATCCATTACCTAGTGCCCTGCCCACAGATTTCATTAACACTGGTTTATCCAAAACCCAAGATATCTGGTCACAAAGACAGGGCAGAAGGTATGTTGGGATGACCTGATTCCAGAGCAATATCTTTCCTCTTTGCAGCAAGAAGTACCCAAAAGTGTAGCCTCTGGTTCAGCTACATTTAGAAAGAAGAGCTAAGAAAAAATTATTTATCCATTCACAAGCTGATAATGAAGAACCTGGAGTTATTGTTACAGGGCATTTGTTCATTCTTCTCCTCTCTTCTCAATGTCCCCCCCCACCCCCCACTTTGTACTCAGGTGCATGAAACTATGCGAGGTTTGTGCTTAGACATCTTATACATCAAAATTAAAATAGGGAGTTTTGGATTTTGATGACCCAGAAACACAAGGTTCATGAAGTAGAGGAAAATAATATGGCATAGAGGTGTAGAGGTGGAACAGTAGACTTATGGACAGTCTTTTATATCAGGTTTTAGATTTTGAATTTTAATCATTAAAAAAACCCCACAAATTGTTAAAAGTTTTTGTGAAGAGGTATCTTGTGACAAAAATAAAAAAAAATTGAGAAGAATTAAATGTGAAATAATTTCTCAAATTAGGAGCTTGAAGCTCCTAAGAAATGTTAACTGAGAACATTATCAAAAGTATCTGGAGCTTACAGTTTTGTCATGGAATAAAAGTATAGACAGGACACCGAAGTAACGAATCATTGAGCATCAAGCTATGTTATGGGGGCCCAGAGCACAGATAACATGAAACTATATTATATTACAATATAGTAATATATAATATAATTATATAATATAACATACTAATATAATACAATATTATTATAATATATTTTATAATAATAAGCAAAATAATATGATATATTGATATATCATTTAATTATATATTATAGTATATACATATATGTAAAATTATATATTATTTAATATAAATAATTAATAATAACTGAAGATGGACATGGAAGCAGGGAGTGAACAGCCAACTATCTGCTATACCAACACCACAAAAATAAAAAAAAATTTATTCTTTGCGTGAGCCAATGAAGACAATATTTCCATAAATGGAAATGGTGCAGTCAAGCAAGGAGATCTCAGAGTTTGTGTTCTATATTACTGGGCCAACACTCAGGGACACAAAGGCATGGACCCAATCTATTCTGCTGGATCTGAACCCATCATGGTCAACAGACTCTTTTGCTGGGTCTCCATTTTTCTTCTTGGATCAGGTGAGTGCTGGAGAGTGAAGAAAACTCCTCCTGAGGATAGGAGATTCAGTTTTCCCTTTTACTGGAGGATGAAGTAAAAATCTCCCAGTTTCTGTGTCCCAGTTTCTGTCTCTTTTCCCACTCCCACAGCTCCCACTGAAGCAGGAATCACTCAGACACCCAGACACCTGGTCACAAAGATGAAGCAGGAGGTGACACTGAGATGTGAACAAAATTTAGGCCATAATGACATGTATTGGTACCAACAGGAGCCACGGAAAGGACCCAAGATAATGTTTTCTTATAATTATGATGAAATGAATGTAAATGAGACTGTTCCTCCGCAATTCAAGCCTACAAAAGTCAACAATCACTTGACCCTGAGCATCCACTCTGTGGAAGCAGAAGACTCAGCCATCTACCTCTGTAGTAGCAGTAGAGACACAGCCTTGCAGAGAGTCATCTCCAAGCTGTGCAGAAACCTGCTGTCCCCAGCATAGGAAGAAAGGAGGGAGAAAAGTCACCATATCAGAGACCTGGCTCACATTAGGGAGGTTCTGGAGGGAGGAGGAGGAACTCTCCTAACCATATCATAAGAGAGTTTTGAAAGGAGCTCTCATTCCTCATATCAGCATAGTTCTCTGTTTAATTAGAAAAAGCCAGTTTGTACTGGCAGGAGATCATCACTAGAAGTAGGACGCTACTACTACCATCCTACTCTGCTGAAATCAGATGGACAGTTTAAAACAAAGGCATATTTCATTCCTTCCTATTACATTATTTGTTGGGCTTCTTTTCTTCTTAAATAGTGTTGTAATGAGGAGAAAGGACTCTATTTGGAGATGTTAAGGAGTAGTTTTCTATCTCCTGTCAGGCTGTCACTTTATTTTCTGTTAACTGATTAATCCCTTTTGTGATATTGTGGTATTGTGACATCAGCTGAATATGAGTGAGACTTCCTAACCTCCATGCAAAATACCCTGTTGACTTTAGTATTTCTGAGCTTACTTGGTGCCTGTAGAGGTAAAGAGTGTCCTGGTGAAATGATGGGCAAGGTCCAAGGAGTAACTTCTCTCAGGAGAATGATGGGCCGCCTTTTTCCCTGCCAAGACCTGGAAACTGTCCAAGAAAAAGCTTTGAGAGTATCCTTAGATCCATTCTTTCCCCAACTTTTCTGATTGCCTTTTGGTGGATATATGCACTGTCCTTAGGGAACGGATGTTGCCTTAGTGTCCTTCTATTGTACCCATCTTGATCCCAAGTTTGTGTTACTCTATTTAAGGTACCCAGATGTCCCTTGTGAATTAAATGGAACAAAGAACCGGCATCTTGGTTTGTACGGCTTTCCTAACAGAGGAAAACCATTTAAGGCTCAACTAAGAACTGCCTTAGACATGAGGTATACAAAACTCTGGGGTGTTTGGGACGGTCAGGAAGGATCAGCATCTGTGGTGAACATCCACACTCTGGCAAAACTCTCTCAGCAGGTGGGCTAAATCAGGCTCTGTGTTACCAACAGGTCTCAAACCCCGTCAGTGAGTTAGGGGGATGTCTACCCCAAACATGTGAGAACTTCTCCAGATGGAATAGTCAAATGAGAACAACTTGTTTAAATACACATGAAGGTGGCTGAAGTAGGCTCTGAGCTCTTAGAGTTTGAGAACATCCCAAAGATCCCGAGGTCCTCCACTGAATGCTGCTTCATTGGTAGTCATTCTGATGAGTTTATGCAAATGTACCAGTCATTCTGACTTCTGTCTTCCATTGGATCTTGATGACTCTGTGAAAGGATGGTGAGACTGATGCCTTTGTACAACTCTGATTCACAAGCAAGTAGAAACATTATGCATGTTAATGTTTCTCTTCACAAATAAAGAATGAAGAGCAATGCATTTCTAAGTCATCATTCTTATGTTTCTTGAAGAGTAGTGTTATTTTCTTTGTAAAAGACACAAAATGTAAACTCTAAACCATGACTCTAAATGCCAAGCAAATATTCAGAGAAGCTATGATACCAATTACCAAGAATCCCCAAATACTAAAACAGTCTCCTTTGTGAAATTAAGAGTAATTCAAAAGAAGTCAGCATATCCATGTCAGGAAAACAAAATTGGTAAAAAAATATGCTTTTTCAATTATGACAGGTAGTTTAGTGTATAAACCTCTGAGTTAATTGAGCAAATTATTAAAACTAGGTGCGGTGCTTCCAAAATTTAAAGCATGGATGCTCTAATTAAAATGGAGCAGGAGAGAGCTTAATCTGGAACTCATAAGAGAAATGGTGCCATGCCTTTCATAATTCCAACTGTCCTTGCCCTCATCCTCAAAATTGCTGGTGAATATGAAGAGAGACAAATATACAAGAATAGTTTAAAATGGAGAAGAAAATATTTAGAAATGTTTACGTTTTAGCTGATTGCTTTTTTTATTGGGAAAACATACCTGAAACAAAATCCCATAATGATACTAGGGCTTCAATTCATTTTTGTAGATATTCTGAACCTCAGGTCCCTAAACTTGGAAAAAAACACATTTTAATACCTACTTAATTAATATCTTTAATATTTTAATGCCTACTCAATATACTACAGTATCTTGTAGTGCTAAACATTTTATTTTATTCATTCATATACATTATGAGAAAGATTACAGTTGTTGTTGAGTCATTTTCTGTTGAGGTCAACTCTTAGTGAGCTCTTTTAGAGATTTTCTTGGTTTACCAAAATATTAGAGTGGTTCACCATTATTTCTCCAGCTCATTTTAGACATAAGGAACTCGGGCAAATAGAGTGAAGGAACATGTCTCTAGTGACATGGTTAGTAAGTGTCTGAGGCCAGATTTGAACTTATGAAGATGAATCTTCCCAAATTTAAGCTCACTGCTCTATTCACTGCACCTCCTAGGGACCACCTTTAGTTGTTTCAGTTCATTCAGTTGAGACTTTGTGATGTTAATTGGGATTTTCTTAGCAAAGTTATCATTTAATGCCTTTTGTGATATTGTAGGTGGGACATCAGCTAAATATGAGGGAGACTTCCTAACTTCCATGTAAAATGGTTCACCATTTTCTTCTCTAGCTCATTTTATACATGGGGAACTGAGGCAAACAGGCTGAAGTGACTTACCAAGGTCACAGAAATAGTAAATATCTGAGACCAGGATAAATACACATAAACAAAAATTAAGACATGAAAAAATAACATTTTCTCCTCTCGTAGAGTGTTGATATTAAACATGTAAATAAAAATGACTATAGAATATCCAGGTCACCTTCCTCTTGACTCTGCATTTTTTTAATAATTCCCTCAAGGTCCATATATTTTGGCCAGACAAGCTATGTCTTGACCTCATCTTCTTTGAGAATGAAATGTTTAGAGAACTTACAAAAAGAAAAGGAAAGGAAAGAAACATGACACTTCCTAAGTTAGTGTTTTTGAGTTTTTGAGTGATCTGCTTAGGCTCAATGGCAGAACCAATGATAATTTCTGATTGGTACCTTTTGATTCAATGGAAGGATAAACTTCTGAATGGTTAAAATTATTGCAAAGTGGCGGAGGAGACACTGAATAGTGATTGGCTTTTTCTCTAAAGAGTTTTTTTTTTAAAAGACTGACTCATTCAATCACTTGTCAGAAATATTAGAAGGATGATTTTTGACCCAATATGACTTATACTAGAGAAACTCTGAAGACTCCTATATATGAGATTCTGTGATACAATTAGTTCTGTTCCTTTTTCAAGAATTTTGTGGCCTTTTCTGGCCTTTCTGTTCAGATGCAAGAAGCCCAGAAAATGTGTACATATTATGCTTCTCTACACTAGAATAGACAAGCTCCCCCCATAAACATGTGGTGCAGAGGAGATCATAAAGTTAATCTTAAAGGCTTCTGTTACTTTATTGTTGTACAGTCATGTCCAACCCTTCATGAAAAGTCCATGGAGTTCCTTTTTTTAATTAATTTTTTTATTTAAAAAACATTTTATTTTTTAATCACATGTGAAAACAATTTTTAACATTAATTTTAAAAAATATTGACTTCCAAATTTTTTCTTTCTCTCCCCTCACCTCTAACTGAGAAGGCAGTATGATATTAGTTGTACATGTGCAGTCATGCTAAATATTTCTATATTGGTTATGTTCCAAGAGAACACATGGATAAAAAACCCCCAAGATAAACAAAGTACACACACACACACACACACACACACACACACTCATACTTTGATCTACATTCAAAGTCCATCAGTCCTTTCTTTCATGCTGTATAGCATTTTCATGAGTCCTTAAGAATTGTGTTAGAACATTGTCCTTCTTAGTTGATCATCATACAGTATTGCTGTCCCAGTGTTTCTTCTGGTACTATTTACTTCAGTTGTACCAGTTCATGTAAGTCTTTCCAAGTTTCTCTTAGAGCACCCTGCTTCCAAATTCTCATAGCACAATATTGTGCCATTATAACCATAAATCACTCCTTTTCCCATTCATTTCCACAAGATTTTGTTGGCAAAAAATATAGGAATAGTTTGCCATTTCCTTTTCTAATATGACTCTGAGTCCAGATACGTTACTCTTTCCACTGAACCAACCTCATCAGTGTGTTCTCTTTAGTCAATCTGGAGTGCCCTGTTCCTGAAGATTGTCATTACATTTTTGATATTAGGGTTTTTTTGGGGGGAGGCTATTAGGGTTAAGTGATTTAGATCACAGAACTTCTAAGTATCTGAACCAGGATTTGAATTCAAGTCCTGACTCCAGGGCTGGTACAATACCCACGGTGTCACCTAGCTGCCCCTCATCATATTATTGTTATATTATTGTTGTGGACCTCTGCAGCATTAATCATGGATTTCCAGAAGGTAGCATTGTTCAAAACATCAACCACAGAGATATGGAAATTTGGAGCACCAAGTTAGGAGGAAGGAAGGAGATACACTTTATATTAACCATTTTCATACTGTTAACTTTCCCTTATCTTTGTGCAATTTTCTCTTCACCCTTCACCACATAAATTTAGGACGTTTATCCATGTACCACGTATAAAGTTGGAGAAAGTTTATGACATTCTTGAGGGTAACCAACTCTGACCCTAACCAGCTGTGGGATCTTGCACAAGTCCCTTCATCATTGCGCTCACATTCATCCTTTGTACAAATGGGAGTTTAAGCTTGATGATTCTGAAGTATGATGTGTTCTCCCATAAAAGATAAAAGATGGGAGAAGTATTTGATGAGCTAAAAATGCAAAATAGATGTGTCCTTATCTTCTGACAAATGTTCAGTTTTGTTCATTGTTAATTGTGTTACTTCCCATCACTTGGGTGAAATGCTCCTTCACTCTGTAGTTTGGTTTCATTGATTTCCTCTCCATTCCTGATCCTTTTCTCTGAAATGTGTCCCTGTGGCCCCCTCTCTCTCCTCACAGAGCTCTCTCCACAAGAGAGCAGCAGCAAATGTAATTGGTCCCCACCCCCACTTGCACTTTCCCTGATAAGGCTTTAAATTCGATGGCATTATTTTAAGCAATTTAGCAAAGTGGTTGGGTAAGCAAAAAGAGATGAACGACACCTTCCTCCCAAGGCACAAGGGAAGAGACAACCGAGTTACTCAGCTCAGTAGCCTCTGATACCAAAAGTGGAAACGATTTGGGAAAGAGCCCTATCCCCATTTTACACTTTTCCAGTGTGGATGTGATTGTGGTCAGGATGGAATAGAAAAGAGAAGCCAGAAGATGATTGAATTTAGGGAAACCGGACGTCCCTGACTAAAAGCCTAGATCCAGATAGAAGAGGGGAGCTTTACAGTCATAGAAAGGAAAACAATTCAGGAACCAGAAGATCCAAGATAAAGAAGCCATAATCTTCTCTGAAAGCAAGAAGAAAACAGTTCTCTGTGAACGTCGGTCTGTTTTTTAACCTTGTGCCCCTGTTCTTCCTTTGGTGCAGTTACTATCCCATGACAAACTCAGAGCTGAGACTGAGCTTCTGTTGTGAAAAATCAGTGTAAAAAGGACTTTAAAATGTTGGACAGAACCGTGTTTTATTATAATTGAAGGTGGCCATGGAAGCAGGGAGCTAGCAGCCAACTCTCAGCTCTGCCCACTATGTGGCGCCATGTCACCTCCACCCATTCTGGGGGATGCTTTGGGGAATCCAATGAAGACAATGTTTCCATAAATGGAGATGGCCAAACCTTGCTGCCCCGGGGCTTTTATACCATATCACTGGGCCAACACCGAGAGACAGGAAGGCAGGGACCCAACCTCTTCTGTGGGCTCTGAGCCCATCATGGCCAACAGACTCTTTTTCTGGGTCTCCATTTTTCTCCTGGGAGCAGGTGAGTGCTGGATAGAGAAGAATACCCTCAGTCTGGGGATAGGAGATTCAGAGCTTTTCCTTTTCCTGGAGTATGAAGTAAAACTCCTGCAGCTTCTATGTCTCAGTCTCTGTCTCCCACAGCTCCCACTGAAACTGGAGTCACTCAGACACCAAGATACCTGGTCACAAAGGTGAAGCAGGAGGTGACGCTGAGATGTCAGCAAGATTTGGGGCACAGTTACATGTCTTGGTACCAACAAGAGCCACAGAAAGGACCCAGGGTAATGTATTCTTATACCCTTAAAGATATGAATTTAAATGAGACTGTTTCTCCAAGATTCGATTCTGCATCATCAGGGAATGGTCATTTGACTCTCAAAATCCACCCTGTGGAAGCAGAGGACTCAGCCACCTACTTCTGTAGCAGCAGCAGAGACACAGCCTGCAGAGTCATCTTCAAGCTGTGCAGAAACCTCCTGTCCCTGGCAAAGGAGGGAGGGAAGCCACCACACCAGAGAGTTAGCTCACAAAGGGAAGTTCTGGAGGGAAGAGGGATTCTCATAACCAAGAGAGTTTTGAGAGGAGCTCTTGTTTCTCATATTGGTCTAATGCACAGTTCTCTGTTTTATTAGAAAATGCCAGTCTGCATTGGCAGGAGATCTTCACTAGAAGCATCCTGCTCTGCTGAAGTCAGATGGACAGTTTAAAACAAAAGCAAATTTCATTCCTTCATATTACATTACTTCTGGGGCTTCTTTTTTTCCTAAATTGTGTTGTAATGAGGAGACAGAACTCTATTTGGAGATGCTAGGGAGTAGTTTTCTATCTCTGGTCAGCCTGTCACTTTATTATCTGCTAAATGATTACAACCTTTTTGTGATATCATGGATAGAACATCAGCTAAAATAGAACATCAGCTAAATATGCCTGAGACGGGTCTGATTCTTTTTGTACAGCAAAATAACAGTTTGGTCATGTATACTTATTGTGTATCTAATTTACATTTTAATATATTTAACATCTACTGGTCATCCTGCCATCTGGGGGAGGGGGTGGGGGGTAAGAGGTGAAAAATTGGAATAAGAGGTTTGGCAATTGTTAATGCTGTAAAGTTTCCCATGCATATAACCTGTAAATAAAAGGCTATTAAAAAATAAATAAATAAATATGCCTGAGACTTCCTAACCTCCATGTAAAGAACCTAGTTGACTTAGTATTTCAGAGTGTAGATATAAACAGTGTCCTGGTGAAATGATGGGCAAGATCCAAGGAGTAACTTCTCTCAGGAGCATGATGGGTCTCCCTTTCTTAATGCAATGACCTGGAAACTAATCAACAAAAAGCTTTGATAGTATCCTTAGATCCATTCCTTCCCCGTCTTTTCTGATTGCCTTTTGGTGGGCATACGCACTGTCCTTGGGGAACAGATGTTGCCTTAGTGTCCTTCTATTGTACCCATCTTGATCCCAAGCTTGTGTTACTCTATTTAAGGTACCCAGGTGTCCCTTGTGAATTAAATGGGGCAAATAATGGGCATCTTGGTTTGCACCACTTTCCTAACAGATGCTTATGTGAAAAGTACTTAAGGCTCAACTAAGAATTGCATTAGACATGAGGTGTACAAATCTCTGGGGGTATTTGGGACGTTCAGGGAGGACCAGTATCTCTGGTGAACATCCACACTCTGGCAAAACTTTCTCAGCAGGTGGGCTGAATCAGGCTCTGTGTTAACAACAGGTCTCAAACCCCGTCAGTGAGTTAGGGGGATGCCTACCCCAAACATGTGAGAACTTCTCCAGATGGAATAGTCAAATGAGAACAACTTGTTTAAATACACATGAAAGTGACTGAAGTAGGCTATGAGCTCTTAGAGTTTGAGAAGATCCCAAAGATCCAGAAGTCCTCCACTGAATCCTGGTTCATTGGTAGTCATCCTGATGACTTTATGCAAATGTGCCAGTCATTCTGACTTGTCTCTTGCCATTGGACCTTGATGACTCTGTAGAGGGATGGTGAGGCTGATACCTTTGTACAACTCTGTCTCATTTAAATTCGATTCACCAGCAAGTAGGAACATGATACATGGTATCATTGTTCTTCTTCAAAAATAAAGAATGAACAGCAATAATTCTCTATTTACGTCATTATTTTTAGATGTTTCTTGAAGAGGAGTGATATTTGCTTTGTAAAGGATCCAAAATGCAAACTCTAAACCATGACTCTCTAGATGCCAAGAAAATATTCAGAGAAAATTTACAAAGAATCCCCAAACACTAAAAAAAAAAAAAAATCTCCTATGTGAAATTCATAGTAATTCAAAAGAAGTCAGCTTATCTGTGTCAGGAAAACAAAATTCGTAAAAAAAAAATAGTGCTTTCCCCATTATGACAGGCAGTTTGATAAATAAGTCTCTGAATTAATTAACCAAGTTGTTAAACTAGGTCAGGTGTTTGCAAAGTTCAAATCATGGAGGTTCTAATAAAATAGGGCAGGAGAGAGATTAATCTGGAAGTTGTAAGGGAAATGGTGCCATGCCTTTAATTATTCCAATTGTCCTTGCCTTCATCTTCAACATTGCTCGTGTGTATGGAGAAAGCCAAATACACAAGAATAGTTTGAAATGGAGAAGAAAATATGTAGGAATGGATATGCTTTAATCTCTTCCTCTTTTTATTGGGAAAACATACTTGAAACAAAAATCCCATAATGATAATATTATCTCAACTCATTTTTTTAAGAACAGGTATTCTGAACTTCAGGTCCCTAAACTTGAAAAAAATATATTTTAAAACCTATTTTATACCTACAAATATATTTTAATGCCTACTTAATAGAAACTGTTTATCTTTGAGGTGCTTGACATATTATTTTATTCATGCATATCTGTTGGGAGAAAGAATACAGTTATTGTTGAGTCATTTTCGGTTGAGTTCAACTCTTTGTGAACTCTTTTGGAGGTTTTCTTGGTAAAAATACTAGAGTAGTTGACCATTACTTCTCCAGTTCATTGTATACATAAGGAAGTCAGGAGTTTCCTTTTTTTAATTAATTTTTTTAGTTTTAGAAATATTTTATTTTTTAATTACATGTAAAAATAATTTTTAACATTCATTTTTAAAAATTTAGAGTTCTAAATTTTCTCTCTCTCCTCTCACTGAGAAGGCAATATTATATTAGCTATACATGTATAACTTTTCTGTTATTGGTCATGTTCCAAAAAAAAACCATGGGGAATAAAAATCTCCATGATAAATAAAGTACACACAGACACACACACACACACACACACTCTACTTTGATCTACATTCAAAGTCTACCAGTCCTTTCTCTCATGATGAATAGCATTTTTCATCATGAGTCTTTAAGAATTGTTAGACTACATCCCTCTCAGATTGGCTAAGATGACAGGAAAAGATAATGACAAATGTTGGAAGGGATGTGGGAAAACTGGGACACTGATGCATTATTGATGGAACTGTGAATGGATCTAACCCTTCTGGAGAACAATTTGGAACTAGGCTCTAAAAGTTATCAAACTGTGCATACCCTTTGATCCAGCAGTGTTTCCACTGGGCTTATACCCCAGAGAGATCTTAAAGGAAGGAAAGGGACCCACATGTGCAAAAATGTTTGTGGCAACCCTGTTTGTAGTGGCAAGAAACGGGAAACTGAGTGGATGCCCCTCAATTGGAGAATGTCTGAATAAATTGGGGTATATAAATATTATGGAATATTATTGTTCTGTAAGAAATGAGCATCAAGATGATTTCAGAGAGGCCTGGAGAGATTTATATGAACTGATACCGAGTGAAATGAGGAGAACCAAGACAATGTTGTACAGGACAACGTCAATATTATACAACGATCAATTTTGATAGACATGGCTCTCTTCAGTAATGAGGTGATTCAGACCAATTCCAATTGTTCAGTGATGAAGAGAGCCATCTATACCCAGAGAGAGAACCATGGAAACTGAGTGTGGACGACAACATAGCATTCTCACTCTTTGTCTTGTTGTTTGATTGCATTTTGTTTTCTTTCTCAATTTTTTACTTCTTGATCTGATTTTTCTTATGCATCAAGATAACTGTATAAATATTATACATATATTGAATTAAACATATAATTAAACATATTTAACATATATTGGATTACCTGCCATAAAGGGAAGGGGGATGGGAGGAAGGACGAGATAATTTGGAACAAAAGGCTTCACAAGTGTCAATGTCAAAAAATCTCCCATTTATATTCTTTGTTAATAAAAAGCTTTAATAAAGTAAAAAAATCAGCAATAAAAAATGTGAAAATAAGGAAAATAGAAGGCGAAAAAAAAAATTGTGTTAGAATATTGTCATTCATAGTTGAGCATCATACAATATTGCTATCCCAGTGTATAATATTCTCCTGGTTCCATTTACTTCCATTGTATCAGTTCATTTAAGCCTTTCCAGGTTTCCCTTAGACACCCTGCTTGCAATGTCTTATAGCAAAATATTGTGCCATTACAATCATAAAAAACTACTTTTTCATCCATTCCCATAAAAATTTTCTTGGCAAAAAATATAAGAATGGTTTGCCCTTTTCCAATGTGTCTCCAATTTATAGATGAAGAACTGATATAAATAAAAGTTAAGCAAATTCAGGTAATTTACAGTAAATGACTTATTCTTCAAATCCAGAGAAAAACAGCTACTATATTTTTAAATTTTCATTTTTCTTATTCTGAATTTAACCAATATCAGATGAATATACGGGGTTGCACATGAAACTATGAATATCTCTTAAGTATCTCTTGTTTTTATGTTTATATTTTCTCCCACATATTCCATGGATATGTGTCTCTTAACATGTGTTTCTTTGCTATGTACACTCTTCTCAACAACAATACACACACACATATTTAGAGAAGTAAACACCAGGCAAACCTGAGGGAAAAGATTATTACTACTTTTATAACTGATTTCATTAGATGTGTCTTTACCCTAAACTAATTCTGTATTACTGTTTACTAGTAAAAGTACAAAGATAGGGAGGGGCTGGTGCTCCATACTTTCTCAGTGGTTATCAGTACATAGAGTACCATGAATCTAGAGTAAATAGCTGGAGGGACCCACATCAGAGTGGAGAAGGGTGGTGCTCTAGGTACTTAATTAGGATAAACATCTGTCCTCTGTTTTTTTTTTTTTTTTTTTTTACTGAGGCAATTGAGGTTAAGTGACTTACCCAGAGTCACATAGCCAGGAAGTATATTACCTGAAAGCAGAAACTAAGGATAATGAAAACTTGATGAAAAGGCTTTCTTCTGACTGTTCTAAGAAAGGGAATTTGAGTATGTTGCTTCCCCATAGAGTGTGCAAATCTTTCTTTTTTTCTTTCTTTTTCTTTTTTTTCTTTTTTTTTTTTTTTTTTTTTTTTTTTTTTTTTCCAAATCTTGCTTACTAATGCATCCCTGGGGCTTTTGGGAGTGTTAAGGGACAGATAGATTTTATCCAGCTTAGAAAACTGCAACTGTGCTTCACCCTCAGATTTTACCTTCTAAATCTTTAAGAGGGTGAAAAATCATTTGAGAGAAACATCCCATTCTTTTCCCAATTACATCATGGGCCCCCCTCTTCTCCATTTTTCTCCTGGAAGCAGGTGAGTCCTGGACAGAGATGGGAAGTCCTTTAGCAGGAGGGCCATATTTCCTTGTAGCTATAATGTCATCTTCTTACCCAAGTTCCCCTCCTCTCTTCTGTCTCTTTTCTTTCCAGAATCTGTGCATTCTAAAATCACTCAGATCCCAAGACATCTCATCATAGAAAAGGGACAGGAGGTGAAAATGAGATGTGAGCAAGACACTCAGAATACTCAAATATTTTGGTATCAATGAATCTCAGAGAGTGGAGAGAAAGGTCTTGTGCTTGTTCTTTACTCCCTGGGAAAGGATAATATAGGGAATGGGAATGATCCTCAAAGATTTAAAGCTGAAAGGCTAGAAACCAACATTTTTATTCTCAGCAAACCCTGTGCAGAACACAGGAACTCTGGAATGTATTTTTGCAATTCTAACCACAGTAAAAAAAAAAAAAAAAAAATGGCATCTAATTTCTTGACACAATTCTCCTTCCTTTCACCTTAGCACAGGAAACAGGAGTTGATGGTGAGGGAAGAAAAGCATAGAGAAATAGTATTGAATATAAAAAATAATTCAAAAGAGAAAGCAAAAATGTTTGGTGTAATCCCAAATCAAAAAGGAAGAGGAAGAAACTAAATGCCTGAGTTGGTGGTTGAATAAAGTTCGCAATCCATGATGGTAGATCCCTCTCATCAGGTAGATCTTCACATGTGTGAATTGATCCACTGTACCAAGCTATGTGCAAGCCTATAGGCTTGGGTGGGATTCCTTCTTCTCTTTCCCTCTTCTCTTGGATTTTAGAAATGTTTTGGTAGCCACCAGAGTTAGTTCCTGCGATTGTTCTGAGTCCTTGAGATTTAGCGGTATTGTTTGTGATGGGGAATTAAGGTTCTTGGAAGTGTTAAAATAAAGACTTTTGGATTCTGATGACACGGAAGCAAAGTCAGAGAAATAGAGGAAATAAGAGCAGTAGACTTATGGATAGTCTTTTATATCAAGTTTTATAGCTTAAATTTTAATCATTAAAAAAACAGCAAACTGTCAAAAAGTTTTTATGAAGAGGTATCATGTGACCAAAATAAGAAAATTTAGGGAATAAATGTGGATTAATTTCTGAGATTAGTAGTAGAAAGCTCCTAAGAAATGTTAACTGAGAACATTCTGGAAAATATCTAGAGTTTAGGATTTTGCCATGGAATAAAGGCCAAAATAGAGCACTACAGTGAAGAACTATTGAACATCAGGTTGTATCATGAGGACTCAGAACTTCCAAGGAGAGGGTGGGTTGGAATAAGCAGAATAAAAATTGTGAGTGGTCAAGGATTGCAGCCCAGCCCAACAAATACTGGCACAATAAATATTTGTTACCTTTAACCTAATTTAAAAAAAGATACCTATCTCATAATTACTTAGCACTGACCAAGTGTTTGCAATAGGATTTCAAGAAAACAGTTTTTCTGTAGAGAAGTTTGGTATCTAAAGAATTTGAAGTTTTCCTATTTCTAATTAGAAGGAAAAGAGCTTGGAAGATTATGAGATATCTTGACCTTTGAACTTTGCGCTGCTATTTTCAGATAATTTAATCATTAAATGCTTTTTTGTCCCAATTAAAGTCTCTGCCACAATCCTTGTGGATCCTACTTCCTTGGCTAAAAGAGGGTCATGATTGGAAAAGTTTAAGAAGCCATGAACTAGTTTACTCTTTTATTTAGTTGTCCAACACCTCCCATCCAAGATCTATTCAAAGATCAGGGATTTAGGCCTGGAAGGTCTTTCAGGAGTCACTTAGACCACTTTCTTTCTTTTGCAGAATAAGAAACTGAGATTTGGAGAGGAAAAATTATTTATTGAACACCTCTTAGTCAGTGAGTGGAATTGGTAAGATTTGAGTTCAGGGCCTCTGACTCCAGATACATTACTTTCCCACTGTACCAATTTCACAAGTATGTCTGATTTAGTCCATATAAAGTAACCTGTTTCTAGGGAGTAGCATCATATTTTGGGTTTTTTTGGGGGGAGAGATTAGGGTCACAGTGATACTAAGTCTCTGAAATCAGAATTGAATTCAGGTCCTCCTGACTCCAGGGCTGATGCTCTATGGATTTGGTATGGACCACTAACCATCAGAGAGGCATTAAACACAGATTTTCAGAAGGTAGCATTGTCCAAATAATAAACCACAGAGATATGGAATTTTGGGATACAAAGTTATGAGGAAGGAAGGAAGTACCCTTCACACAAACCATTTCCATGCTAGTAACTCTCCTTCATCTTTCTACTGTTATCTCTTAATCCTTCACCAATTAAAATTTATACCTACATCTATGTACCAATCATATGCAGTTTGCCTAAAAGAAATTTTATGACATTTTTAGGAGTCACCCCAAATTTGACAGTAACCAGTTGTGTGATCTTGTACAAGTCCCTTCAGCATTGCACCTCAGATTCTTCCTTTGTACAAATGAGAGTTTGAATTTAAGGATCTTTAAAGATTCTTCCTAGCACATGATATGTGTTCTCCCTAGAGGATAAAAGAAGTGAGCATAAGTATTTGATGAGCTAAAAATGAATAATAATTATGCTATTATCTTCTGACAAATATTTTTGTTGATTTTCTTGATTCCCATCACTTGCTTAAAATGCTCCTTCACTTTTCAATTTGATTTTCATTGCTTTCATCTTCATTCCCATTCCTGATCCTTTTTTCTGAAATCTGTCATTATTGCCTCCTATAACTCTCATCATAGCCCACTCTCTCCACCAGAGGGGGGTAGCAGTGTAATTGGTTCTCCCCCACTTGGCACTTTCCCTGGTAAAAGTTTAAATTCCATAGAATTATTTTTAAGCAATCGAATTGTTCAAGGTGGTTGACAATATGCAAAAATAGGTTAATGACTCCTTCCTCTCAACACGAAGGAGAAGATACAACTATCTTTCTCAACTCAGTGGTTTGCAATGCCCAAAGTGGAAATCTTTTAGGAAAGATTCCTGTCCCAATTTTACACTAAGCTAGTATAGATGTGATTGCGGTCAAGATGGATTAGAAAACACAAGCCAGAAAGTGCTTGAATTTATGGAAAACTAACATCTCAAACTAAAAGCTGAGGTTCAGAAAGAAGGATGGTTTAAAGTCACAGAAAAAAAAACAATATAGACAATATGAAGAGCTAAGATAAAAAACCAGTATAACATGCCTTGAAAGGAAAAAGAAAACAGTTCTTTTGTCTGTATATAGGTCTGTTGTTTAACATTAAGCAGCATGCCTTTGTGAGGTCTATTGTCTAATAAGCTTGGGTACACGTCCTTTATTTGCTATAGTTATTACCACATGACAAAAACGAGAGTTGAAAATGCGCTGCTGTTGTGAAAAATCAGTGTAAGAAGGACTTCAAAATATTTGACATTACCCTATTTTAATAAAAATAAAGCTTGCGTCGTCAACATGGAAGCAGGGATTTAATACAGCCAACAACCAGCCACCACCACAAAAAATGTTGCCATTTGTAGGAGCCAATGAAGACAATAGTTCCATAAATGGAAATGATTTAGCTAAGCAAGGAAGTCGAGTTCTCCTTCCACATCATCTGGCCAAAACACAGAGATAGGAAGGCAGGGACCCAATCTGTTCTATTGCTCCTGACCTTATCATGGCCAACACACTGTTTTGCTGGGTTTCCCTTTTTCTCCTTGGAGCAGGTGAGTGCTGGATAGAGAAGGAAAACCCTCAGTCGGGGGAAAGGAGATTCAGAGATTCCCCTTTTCCTGGAGGATGAAGTAAAAGTCCCCCAGCTTCTGTGTCCCAATTTCTGTCTCTTTTCCCACTTCCACAGCCCCCACTGAAGCAGGAATCACTCAGACACCCAGACACCTGGTCACAAGAATGAAGCAGGAGGTGAAACTGAGATGTGAACAAAATTTGGGCCATGATTTCATGTATTGGTACCAACAGGAGCCACAGAAAGGGCCCAAGATAATGTTTTCTTATAATTATGAAGCTATGAATGTAAATGAGACTGTTCCTCCCAGATTCAAGCCTACAAAAGTCAAAAATCACTTGAGCCTCAGCATCCACCCTGTGGAAGCAGAAGACTCAGCCACCTACTTCTGTAGCAGCAGCAGAGACACAGCCTTGCAGAGTCATTTCCAAGCTTTGCAGAAACCTCCTGTCCCCGGCATAGGAAGAAAGAAGGGAGAAAAGTTACCACATCAGAGACCTGGCTCACACTGGGGAACTTCTGGAGGGAGGAGGAGGAACTCTCAAATCCCAAGAACGTTTGATAGTAGCTCTCATTTTTCATATTGGTCTAATACACAGTTCTCTGTTTAATTAGAAAATGCCGGTCTGCACTGACAGGAGATCCTCACTAGAAGCTTCTTACTCTGCTGAAATCAGACAGATAGTTTAAAACAAAAACAAATTTCATTCATTTATGTTCCCTTATTTCTTGGGCTTTTTTTCTTAAATACTGTGGGAATGAGGAGAAAGGACTCTATTTGGAGATGTTAGGGAGTAGTTTTCTATCTCCTGTCAGGTTGTCACTTTATTATCTGTTAACTGATTACTTCCTTTTTGTGACATTGTAGATGGGACATCAGGTAAAAATGAATGAGACTTCCTAACCTCCATGTAAAATACCTTGTTGACTTCAGTATTTCTGAGCTTCCTTGGTGCTTATAAAGATAAAGAATAGCCTTAATCAGACAGGCTAAATCAGACCATGTGTTACCAACATCAAAGCCATCAGTGAGTTAATGGGACGTCTACCCCAAACATATGAAAACCTCGCCAGACTGAATGGTCAAATAAGAATTTTTTCTGATACACATGAAAGTGGTTGAAGTCCTTGTTCCTTTTCAAAAATGAAGAATGAAACAGCAATACATGTCTAAATCATCATTCTTGTAAGTTTCTTGAAAAGTAGTGATATTTTCATTTTTCTTATTCTGAATTTAACCAATATCAGATGAGTATACAGGGTTACACATGAAACCATGAATATCTCCTGCACTTATGTATAAATTTGCTCCCAATTATTCCATGGATATATGTCTGTTAACATGTGTTTATTTGCTGTGTCCACTCTTCTCAAGAATAATACACATGCACACACACACATACATACACACACACATATATGCACACTTACTTAAGGAAGTGAACACCAGGCAAACCTTAGGAAAAGGTTTATTGCCACTTTTATAACTGATTTCATTAGGTGACTTTAAACTAATTCTGTATTATTGTTACCTAGTAAAAGTACAAAGCTAAGGAGGGGCTGGCACTCCATACTTTTTCTGTGTCTGTGAGTACATAGAATACCATGAATCTAGAATAAATAGCTGGAGGGACCCATATCAGAGTGGGGAAGAGTGGTGCTCTAGGTACTTATTTAGAATAAACATCTGTCTTCTGTTCTTAAAGGCTCATAGAGCAAAAGTGTTTGTTAATTTATTACCTGAAAGCAGAAACTAGGATAATGAAAACTTGATGAAAAGGTTTTCTTATGACTGTTCTTAGAGAAGGGATTTGGCTATGCTGCTTCCCCCACAGACTGTGCAAACTGTTTTTAAGAAAGCATCCCTGGATCTTGTGGGAGTGTTAAAGGACAGACAGGTTTTACCCAAATTAGAAAGTGATACAACTGAGCTCCACCCCCAGATTCTACCTTCTAAGTTTTTAAGAAGATGAACAATCAGTTGAGAGAAACATCCCATTCTTTTCCCCAATTACATCATGGGCCCCCTTTTTCTTTACTATGTGCTCATTTTTCTCCTGGAAGCAGGTGAGTCCTGGGCAGAGATGGTAAATCCGTTAGCAGGATGAGTACACTCCCTTGTAGCTATAAAGTCAACTTCTTAAACCAAGATTCATCTCTCCCTTTCTGTCTCTTTTTTTTCCCCAGAATCTGTGCTCACTAAAATCACTCAGATCCCAAGACATCTAATCATAGAAAAGGCACAGGAGGTGAAAATGAGATGTGAAGAAGACACTCAGGTTACTCGAATGTTTTGGTATCAACAATCCCCAGAGAAAGGTCTTGTGCTTGTTCTTTACTCTGTGGGAAAGGATAATACAGAGAATGGTGATGATCCTCAAGGATTTAAAGCCCAGAGACCAGAAAGCAACATTTTTATTCTCAGCAAATCATCTCCAGAACCCAGGAACTCTGGAATGTATTTCTGCAGTTCTAATCACAGTGATGAAAGGGCATCTAATTTCTTTACACAAACCTCCTTCCTTTCACCCTAGCACAAGAAGTAGGAGTTGGTGGGGAGGAAAGAGAGTGTAAAGAACTAGTATCCAATATAAAAGCAGCCCAAAAGAGAAAGCAAAAATGTTTTGTGTAACTCCACATCAAAAAGGAAGAATAAACTAAATGCCTGCATTGATGGTTGAACAAAGTCTATAAATCATGATGGTAAATCCTTCTCATCAGTTAGGTTTTCACACGTGTGAGTTGATCCACTATACCAAACCATGTGAAAGCAAGCCTATAGTAGTGGGTGGTATTCCCCTTTTCCTCTTCTCTTGGTTGTCAGAGATATCCTTGTAGCCACCACAGACTTAGTTCCTGTGATTGGACTGAGCCCCTGAAATTTGGAGGTATTGTTTATGATAGGAAAACAAAGTGCTTAAAAGTTTTGAAACAGAGACTTTTCCATTCTGATGACCCAGAAAGGTCCAAGAAGTACAGGAAAATAATATGGCACAGAGATGGAAGAGTAGACTTATGGATAGTCTTTTGTATCAGGTTTCAGAATTTAAATTTAAATCAACTGAAAAACAGCAAACTTTTAAAAGTTTTTGTGAAGAGGTGTCATGTGACCAAAATGAGAGAATTTTGGCGGGAACTAAATGTGGATTAATTTCTCAGATTACTATCAGGAAAATACTAAGAGATATTAACTGAGTGCATCTTAGAAAGTATCTAGAGCTTAGGGTTTTGCCATGGAATAAAGTCTGATGTAGGGCACCACAGTGAAGAATTATTGAGACCATAGCCTCATTAACACCAAACTGTATTATGAAGGCACAGAGCTTCCAAGGAAAGGGTGGTTTGGGATGAGCAGAGTAAAGATTGTAAGAGATCAAGTTTCCAGCACAGTTCCTTGAACACTGGTTAAATACATATTTGTTATATTTAATTAAACTAAAATAAAAGATACCTACCTCATTATTTACTTAGCTCTGGCCAAATGTTTTTACTAGGATTTCAAGAAAGAAATTTTTCTGCCTTCGCAGTATTTGCAGGGAATTTTAATGACTAAAAATGTGTTCCTATTTTAGTTTAAAGGAAGAAAACTTGAAAGTTGGTGAGATCTATTGACCTTTGAACTTCACAGTAATATTTCCAGATAATTTAATCATTAAATGATTTTTGTCCCAAAGAAAGTTTGTGTTACAATTCTATTGGATCCTATTTGCTTCGATTAAATGGGGTCATGGTGGGAACAATGGAAGAAGCCCTGAACTAGTTGGCCCTTTTATTGAGTTATGCAACACCTCTCATTCAAGATGTGATTTATAGGATCAGGGATTTAGCCTTGGAAGATCCTTCAAGAATCACTTGGGTCACCTCAGTTCTTTTGCAGAATAGATAATTGAGATTCAAAGACACTTAAGTAGTGAATGAAATGGGTAGGATTTGAATTCAGGGCATCTGACTGCAGATAAATTATTCTTTCTACTGTACCAACCTCATCAGTGTGCTCTCTTTAGTCAGTCTGGAATACCCCGTTTCTGATGATTGTTATTACATTTTTGATGTTAGAGTCTTTTGGGGAGGCTATTAGAGTTAAGTGACTTACGTCACAGATCTTGTATCTGAACCCAGATTTGAATTCAAGTCCTGACTCCAGGGCAGGTGTTATACCCATTGTATCACCTATCTGCACTTCATCATATTATTGCTGAATTTGGTGTGGACCTCTGCAGCATTAAAAAATTTTCTACCCCACACAGCAAATAAATACATGTTAATAGACATATATCCATGGAATAATTGGGAGCAAATCTATACATAAGGGCAGGAGATATTCATGGTTTCATGTGTAACCCTTTATACTCATCTGATATTGGTTAAATTCAGAATAAGAAAAATGAAAATATCACTACTCTTCAAGAAACTTACAAGAATGATGACTTAGACATGTACTGCTGTTTCACTCTTCATTTTTGAAAAGGAACAAGGAATTCAACCAGCTTTCTCATTTGAAAGGCATGTAGTCTGATTTTCAGAAGGTAGCATTGTCAAAAACATAGAGATTTGAATTTTGGAACACAAAGTTAGGAGGAAGGAAGAAGGTGCACTTTATATGAACCATTTCCATGCTGTTGATTCTCCTTTATATGAACCATTTCCATGCTGCTGACTCTCCTTTTTCTTTGTGCCATTATTTCTTCACCCTTCACCACATAAAGTTAAGAACATTATCCATGCACCATGTATGAAGTTTCCCTAGGAGAAATTTTATGACATTCTTGGGGGTAGTCCAACTCTGACCCTAACCAGCTGTGTGATTGCACAAGTCCCTTCACCATTGCACTAACATTCATCCTTTGTACAAATGGGAGTTTGAGCTTGATGATTCTGAAGTATGACATGGGTTCCCCCATAAAAGATAAAAGAAAGATGAAGTATTTGATGAACTAAAATTGCATAATAGATAGGGTCTTATTTTCTGACAAATGTTCAGTTTTGTTCATTGTTAATTGTGTTACTTCCCATCATTTGGGTGAAATGCTCCTTCACTCTGTAGTTTGGTTTCATTGATTTCCTCTCCATTCCTGATCCTTTTCTCTGAAATGTGTCCCTGTGGCCCCCTCTCTCTCCTCACAGAACTCTCTCCACAAGAGGGCAGCAGCAAATGTAATTGGTTCCAACCCCCACTTGCACCTTCCCTGATAAGGCTTTAAACTCCATGGCATTATTTTAAGCAATTTAACAAGGTGGTTGGGTAAGCAAAAAGAGATGAACAACACCTTCCTCCCAAGGCACAAGGGAAGAGACAACCGAGTTACTCAGCTCAGTAGCTTGTGATGCCAAAAGTGGAAACGATTTGGGAAAGAGCCCTATCCCCATTTTACACTTCTCCAGTGTGGATGTGATTGTGGTCAGGATGGAATAGAAAAGAGAAGCCAGAAGACTCTTGAATTTAGGGAAACTGGACGTCCCTGACTAAAAGCCTAGATCCAGGTAGAAGAGGGGAGCTTTACAGTCATAGAAAGGAAAACAATTCAGGAACTGGAAGAGCTAAGATAAAGAAGCCAGAATAACCTTCCCTGAAAGCAAGAAGAAAACAGTTCTCCTCTGTGAACGTCGGTCTGTTTTCTCACATGTGAGCACCTTGTGCTCCTGTTCTTCCTTTGGTGCAGTTACTATCTCATGACAAACCCAGGACTGAGACTGAGCTTCTCTTGCGAAAAATCAGTGTAAAAAGGACTTCAAAAAAAAAAAAAAAAAAAAAGGACTTCAAAATGTGTTTTCCTATAACTGAGGGTGGCCATGGAAGCAGGGAGCTAGCAGCCAACTCTCAGCTCTGCCCACTATGTGGCATCATGTTACCTCCACCCATTCTGGGGGATGCTTTGGGGGATCCAATGAAGACAATGCTTCCATAAATTGAGATGGCCAAACCTTGCTGCCCCAGGGCTTTTATACCACATCACTGGGCCAACACCGAGACAGGAAGGCAGGGACCCAACCTCTTCTGTGGGCCCTGAGCCCATCATGGCCAACAGACTCTTTTTCTGGGTCTCCATTTTTCTCCTGGGAGCAGGTGAGTATAAAGATACTCTAGATAGAGTAGAATCTTCTCTGAATAGAGAAGAATACCCTCAGTCTGGGGATAGGAGATTCAGAGCTTTTCTCTTTCCTGGAGTATGAAGTGAAAATCCCCAAGCTCCTTTGTCCCGATTTCTGTCTCCCACAGCTCCCACTGAAACAGGAATCACTCAGACACCGAGACACCTGGTCACAAAGGTGAAGCAGGAGGTGACGCTGAGATGTCAGCAAAATTTGGGCCATAATGACATGTATTGGTACCAACAGGAGCCACAGAAAGGACCCAGGATAATGTTTTATTATACTCTTAAAGACATGAATTTAAATGAGACTGTTCCTCAAAGATTCAAACCTGCATCATCAGGGAATGGTCACTTGACCCTCAAAATCCACCCTGTGGAAGCAGAGGACTCAGCCACCTACTTCTGTAGCAGCAGCAGAGACACAGCCTTGCAGAGTCATCTCTAAGCTGTGCAGAAACCTCTTGTCCCCGGCATAGGAGGAAAGGAGAGAGAGAAGTCACCCCATCAGAGACCTGGCTCACAAAGGGAAGTTCTAGAGGAAGAAGAACTCTCATAACCAAGAGAGTTTTGAGAGGAGCTCTCATTTCTTATATTGGTCTAATGCACAGTTCTCTGTTTTATTAGAAAATGCCAGTCTGCACTGGCAGGAGATCCTCACTAGAAGTAGGATGGTACTACTACCATCCTACTCTGCTGAAATTAGATGGACAGTAAAACAAAAGCAAATTTCATTCCTTCATATTACATTACTTGTTGGGCTTCTTTTCTTCTTAAATGATGTTGTAAGAGGAAAAAAGGCTCTATTTGGAGATGTTAGGGAGTAGTTTTCTTTCTTCTGCCAAGCTGTCACTTTATTATCTGCTAAATGATTGCAACCTTTCTGTGATAGCATGGATAGAATATCAGCTAAATGTGACTGAGATTTCCTAAGCTCCATGTAAAGAACCTAGTTGACTTTAGCATTTCAGAGTGTAGACATAAACAGTGTCCTGGTGAAATGATGGGCAAGATCCAAGGAGTAATTTCTCTCAGGAGCATGACGGGTCTCCCTTTCTTTGTGCAATGACCTGGAAACTGTCCAACCAAAAGGTCGATTCCTTCCCTGTCTTTTCCTATTGCCTTTTGGTGACATATGCACTGTCCTTGGGGAACAAATGTTGCCTTAGTGTCCTTCTATTGTACCCATCTTGATCCCAAGTTTGTGTTGCTCCATTTAAGGTACCCAGATGTACCTTGTGAATTAAGTGGGACAAATATCAGGCATCTTGGTTTGCACCACTTTCCTAATAGGTACTTATATGAAAACCATTTAAGGCTCAACAAAGAACTCCTTTAGACATGAGGTGTACAAATCTCTGGGGGTGTTTGGGGTGTTCAGAGAGGACCAACATCTCTGATGAACATCCACACTCTGGCAACACTGGCTCAGCAGGTGCAGTCAAGATGGATTATAAAACGCAAGCCAGAAAGTGCTTGAATTTATGGAAAACTAACATCTCAGACTAAAAGCTGAGGTCCAGAAAGAAGGATGGTTTAAAGTCACAGAAAAAGAAACAATATAGACAATAGGAAGAGCTAACATAAAAAAATCAGTATAACAGGCCTTGAAAGCAAAAAGAAAACAATTCTCTTGTCTGTCTGTAGGTCTGTTGTCTAACATTAAGCAGCATGCCTTTGTGTAGATCTAATGTCTAATAAGCTTGTGTACATGTCCTTTATTTGCTATAGTTATTACCACATGACAAAAACAAGAGCTGAGAATGTGCTGCTGTTGTGAAAAATCAGTGTAAGAAGGACTTCAAAATATTTGACATCAACCTATTTTAATAAAAGTAAAGCTTACGTCATCAACATGGAAGCAGAGATTTAATACAGCCAACTACTTGCTGTTCCACCACCACAAAAAATGTTGCCATTTGTGGGAGCCAATGAAGACAAGAGTTCCATAAATGGAGATAGTTTAGCTAAGCAAGGAAGTAGAGTCCTTCCATATCACCTGGCCAGAACACAGAGATAGGAAGGCAGGGACCCAATCTGTTCTATTGCTCCTGACCTTATCATGGCCAACACACTGTTTTGCTGGGTCTCCCTTTTACTCCTTGGAGCAGGTGAGTGCTGGATAGAGAAGGAAAACTCTCAGTCTGGGGAAAGGTGATTCAGAAATTTCCCTTTTCCTGGAGCATAAATCACATGTCTCCCAACTTCTGTGTCTCAATTTCTGTCTCTTTTCCCCCTCCCACAGCTCCCACTGAAGCAGGAATCACTCAGACACCCAGACACCTGGTCACAAGAGTGAAGCAGGAGGTGAAACTGAGATGTGAACAAAATTTGGGCCATGATGCCATGTATTGGTACCAACAGGAGCCACAGAAAGGACCTAAGATAATGTTTTCTTATAATTATGAAGCTATGAATGTAAATGAGACTGTTCCTCCCAGATTCAAGCCTACAAAAGTCAATAATCACTTGAGCCTCAGCATCCACCCTGTGGAAGCAGAAGACTCAGCCACCTACTTCTGTAGCAGCAGCAGAGACACAGCCTTGCAGAGTCATCTCCAAGCTGTGCAGAAACCTCCTGTCCCCGGCATAGGAAGAAAGAAGGGAGAAAAGTTACCACATCAGAGACCTGGCTCACATTGGGGAGCTTCTGGAGGGAGGAGGAGGAACTCTCAAATCCCAAGAACGTTTGATAGTAGCTCTCATTTTTCATATTGATCTAATACACAGTTCTCTGTTTAATTAGAAAATGCCGGTCTGCACTGACAGGAGATCCTCACTAGAAGCTTCTTACTCTGCTGAAATCAGACAGATAGTTTAAAACAAAAACAAATTTCATTCATTTATGTTACATTATTTCTTGGGCTTTTTTTCTTAAATACTGTGGGAATGAGGAGAAAGGACTCTATTTGGAGATGTTAGGGAGTAGTTTTCTATCTCCTGTCAGGTTGTCACTTTATTATCTGTTAACTGATTACTTCCTTTTTGTGATATTGTAGATGGGACATCAGTTAAATATGAATGAGACTTCCTAACTTTCATATAAAATGCCTGTTTCACTTCAGTATTTCTGAACTTCCTTGGTGCCTGTAGAGATAAAGAGTAGCCTTAATCAGACAGGCTAAATCAGACCTTGTGTTACCATGGTATCAGAGCCATCAGTGAGTTATGGGGACGTCTACCCCAAACATGTGAAAACCTCTCCACACTGAATGGTCAAATGAGAAAAAATTTTTCTGATATACATGAAAGTGGTTGAAGTCCTTGTTCCATTTCAAAAATGTAGAATAAAACAGCAATATAGATCTAAGTCATCATTCTTGTAAGTTTCTTGAAGAGTAGTGATATTTTCATTTTTCATATTCTGAATTTAACCAATATCAGATGAGTATACAGGGTTACACATGAAACCATGAATATCTCTTGCATTTACGTATAAATTTACTCCCAATTATTCTATGGATATATGTCTGTTAACAAGTGTTTATTTGCTGTGTCCACTCTTCTCAAGAATACACATGCACACACATACACACACACATATATGGACACTTACTTAGGGAAGTGAACAGCAGGCAAACCTTAGGAAAAGGTTTATTGCCACTTTTATAATTGATTTCATTAGATGACTTTAAACTAATTCCGTATTATTGTTACCTAGTAAAAGTACAAAGCTAAGGAGGGGCTGGTACTCCATACTTTTTCTGTGTCTGTGAGTACATAGAATACCATTAATCTAGAATAAATAACTGGAGGGACCCATATCAGAGTGGGGAAGGGTGGTGCTCTAGGTACTTATATAGAATAAACATCTGTCTTTTGTTCTTAAAGGCTCATAGAACAAAAGTGTTTGTTAATTTTTTATCTGAAAGCAGAAACTAAGGATAATGAAAACTTGATGAAAAGGCTTTCTTATGACTGTTCTTAGAGAAGGGATTTGGCTATGCTGCTTCCCCCACAGACTGTGCAAACTGTTCTTAAGAAAGCATCCCTGGATCTTGTGGGAGTGTTAAAGGACAGACAGGTTTTACCCAAATTAGAAAGTGATACAACTGAGCTCCACCCCCAGATTCTGCCTTCTAAGTTTTTAAGAAGATGAACAATCAGTTGAGAGAAACATCCCATTCTTTCCCCAATTACATCATGGGCCCCCTTTTTCTTTACTATGTGCTCATTTTTCTCCTGGAAGCAGGTGAGTCCTGGGCAGAGATGGTAAATCCGTTAGCAGGATGACTACACTCCCTTGTAGCTATAAAGTCAACTTCTTAAACCAAGATTCATCTCTCTCTTTCTGTCTCTTTTTTTCCCCAGAATCTGTGCTCACTAAAATCACTCAGATCCCAAGACATCTAATCATAGAAAAGGGACAAGAAGTGAAAATGAGATGTGAAGAAGACACTCAGGTTACTCGAATGTTTTGGTATCAACAATCCCCAGAGAAAGGTCTTGTGCTTGTTCTTTACTCTGTGGGAAAGGATAATACAGAGAATGGTGATGATCCTCAAGGATTTAAAGCCCAGAGACCAGAAACCAACATTTTTATTCTCAGCAAATCATCCCCAGAACCCAGGAACTCTGGAATGTATTTCTGCAGTTCTGATCACAGTGATGAAAGGGCATCTAATTTCTTTACACAAACCTCCTTCCTTTCACTCTAGCACAGGAAGTAGGAGTTGGGGGGCAGGGAAGAGAGTATAAAGAACTAGTATCCAATATAAAAGCAGCCCAAAAGAGAAAGCAAAAATGTTTTGTGTAACTCCACATCAAAAAGGAAGAAGAATAAACTAAATGCCTGCATTGATGGTTGAATAAAGTCTATAAACCATGATGGTAAATCCTTCTCATCAGTTAGGTTTTCACACGTGTGAGTTGATCCACTGTACTAAACCATGTGAAAGCAAGCCTATAGTAGTGGGTGGTATTCCCCTTTCCCTCTTCTCTTGGATTTCAGAGATATCCCTGTAGCCACCACAGACTTAGTTCCTGTGATTGGACTGAGCCCCTGAAATTTGGAGGTGTTGATTTTGATAGGGAAACAAGGTGCTTAAAAGTTTTGAAATAGAGTCTTTTCCATTCTGATGACCCAGAAAGGTCCAAGAAGTACAGGAAAATAATATGGCACAGAGATGGAAGAGTAGACTTATGGATAGTCTTTTATATCAGGTTTCAGAATTTAAATTTTAATCAACTGAAAAACAGCAAACTGTTAAAAGTTTTTGTGAAGAGGTGTCATGTGACCAAAATGAGAGAATTTTGGTGGGAACTAAATGTGGATTAATTTCCCAGATTACTATCAGGAAAATACTAAGAGATATTAACTGAATGCATCTTGGAAAGTATCTAGAACTTAGGGTTTTACCATGGAATAGTCTGATGTAGGGCACCACAGTGAAGAACTATTGAGACCATAGCCTCATAACACCAAACTGTATTATGAGGACAGAGAGTTCCCAAGCAAAGGGTGGTTTGGGATGAGCAGAGTAAAGATTGCAAGAGGTCAAGTTTCCAGCACAGATCCTTGAACACTGATTAAATACATATTTGTTATATTTAACTAAATTAAAATTATTTATTTATTTATTTGGCATTACTTTTTTATTTACTTATTTATTATTTTTATTTACTCAGTACTAGCCAAATGGTTTTAATAGGATTTCAAGAAAGAAGTTTTTCTGCCTTTGAAGCATTTGTAGGGAAGTTTGGTGACTAAAAAAAATGTGGAGTCTTCCTATTTTAATTTAAAGGAAGAAAATTTAGAAGTTGATGAGATCTATTGACCTTTGAACTTCACAGTAATATTTCCAGATAATTTAATCATTAAATGCTTTTTTGTCCCAAAGAAAGTTTGTGTCACTATTCTACTGCGTCCTACTTCCTTAGATGAAATGGGGTCATGATGGGAACAATTTAAGAAGTCCTGAACTAATTGGCCCTTTTATTGAGTTGTGCAACATCTCTCATTCAAGTTGTGGTTTATAGGATCAGGGATTTAGCCTGGAAGGTACTTCAAGAGTCACTTGGGTCACCTCAGTTCTTTTGCAGAATAGATAATTGAGATTCAAAGACACTTAAGTAGTGAATGAAATGGGTAGGATTTAACAGGGCATCTGACTACAGATAAATTATTCTTTCTACTGTACCAACCTCATCAGTGTGCTCTCTTTAGTCAGTCTGGAATACCCCGTTTCTGATGATTGTTATTGCATTTTTGATGTTAGAGTCTTTTGGGGAGGCTAGTAGAGTTAAATGACTTACGTCACAGATCTTGTATCTGAACCCAGATTTGAATTCAAGTCCTGACTCCAGGGCAGGTGTTATACCCATTGTATCACCTATCTGCACTTCATCATATTATTGCTGAATTTGGTGTGGACCTCTGCAGCATTAATCATGAATTTCCAGAAGGTAGCATTGTCAAAAACATATAGATTTGAATTTTGGAGCACAAAGTTAAGAGGAAGGAAGAAGGTGTACTTTATATGAACCATTTCCATGATGTTGACTCTCCTTTATCTTTGTGCCATTATTTCTTCACCCTTCACCACATAAAGTTAAGAACATTATCCATGCACCACGTATGAAGTTTCCCTAGGAGAAATTTTATGACATTCTTGGGGGTAATCCAACTCTGACCCTAACCAGCTGTGTGATCTTGCACAAGTCCCTTCATCATTGCACCTCACGTTCATCCTTTGTACAAATGGGAGTTTGAGCTTGATGATTCTGAAGACTCTCCCCATAGTATGACATGTGTTCCCCTATAAAGAATAAAAGAAGGATGAAGTATTTGATGAGCTAAAATTGCATAATAGACAGGGTCTTATCTTGTGACAAATGTTCAGTTTTGTTAATTGTTGTGTTACTTTCCATCACTTGGGTGAAATGCTCTTTCACTCTTTAGTTTGGTTTCATTGATTTCCCCTCTGTTCCCATTTTGGATCCTTTTCTCTGAAATGTGTCCCTGTGGCCCCCTCTCTCTCCTCACAGAACTCTCTCCACAAGAGGGCAGCACAAATGTAATTGGTTCCAACCCCCACTTGCATGTTGCCTGATAAGGATTTAAATTCCATGGAATTATTTTAAGCAATTTAACAAGGCGGCTGGGTAGGCAAAAAGAGATGAACGACTCCTTCCTCCCAAGGCACAAGGGAAGAGACAACCCAGTTACTCAGCTCAGTAGCCTCTGATACCAAAAGTGGAAACGATTTGGGAAAGAGCCCTATCCCCATTTTACACTTCTCCAGTGTGGATGTGATTGTGGTCAGGATGGAATAGAAAAGAGAAGCCAGAAGATGCTTGAATTTAGGGAAACCGAACGTCCCTGACTAAAAGCCTAGATCCAGATAGAAGAGGGGAGCTTTACAGTCATAGAAAGGAAAACAAACCAGGAACTGGAAGAGCTAAGATAAAGAAGCCAGAATAACCTTCCCTGAAAGCAAGAAGAAAACAGTTCTCCTCTATGAACGTTGGTCTGTTTTCTCACATGTGGACACCTTGTGCCCCTGTTCTTCCCTTGGTGCAGTTACTATCTCATGACAAAACCCAGAGCTGAGACTGAGCTTCTGTTGTGAAAAATCAGTATAAAAAGGACTTCAAAATGTTGGACAGAACTGTATTTTCCTATAATTGAGGTTGGCCATGGAAGCAGGGAGCTAGCAGCCAACTGTTGGCTCTGCCCACTATGTGGCGCCATGTCACCACCAGCAGCCATTCTATGGGATGCTTTGGGGGATCCAATGAAGACAATGTTTCCATAAATGGAGATCTCTGGCCAAACCTTGCTGCCCCAGGGCTTTTATACCACATCACTGGGCCAACACCGAGAGACAGGAAGGCAGGGACCCAACCTCTTCTGCGGGCCCTGAGCCCATCATGGCCAACAGACTCTTTTTCTGGGTCTCCATTTTTCTCCTGGGAGCAGGTGAGTTCTGGATAGAGAAGAATACCCTCAGTCTGGGGATAGGAGATTCAGAGCTTTTCCTTTTCCTGGAGTATGAAGTGAAAGTCCCCCAACTTCTATGTCTCAATCTCTGTCTCCCACAGCTCCCACTGAAACTGGAGTCACTCAAACACCGAGACACCTGGTCACAAAGGTGAAGCAGGAGGTGACGCTGAGATGTCAGCAAAATTTGGGCCATAATACCATGTACTGGTACCAACAGGAGCCACAGAAAGGACCCAGGATAATGTTTTCTTATACTTTTAAAGACATGAATTTAAATGAGACCGTTCCTCCAAGATTCAAACCTGCATCATCAGGGAATGGTCACTTGACTCTCAAAATCCACCCTTTGCAAGCAGAGGACTCAGCCACCTACTTCTGTAGCAGCAGCAGAGACACAGCCTTGCAGAGTCATCTCCAAGCTGTGCAGAAACCTCCTGTCTCCAGCATAGGAAGAAAGGAGGGAGGGAAGTCACCACACCAGAGAGTTAACTCACATTAGGTAGCTTCTGGGGGTAAGAGGGACTGGGATTCTCATAACCAAGAGAGTTTTGAGAGAAGCTCTCATTTCTCATATTGGTCTAATTCACAGTTCTCTGTTTTATTAGAAAATGCCAGTCTGCATTGATAGAAGGCCTCACCAGAAGCCCCATATTTTGCTGAAATCAGGGGGACAGTTCAAAACAAATACAAATTTCACTCATTCATATTACATTTCTTCTTGTGCTTCTTTTTTTTTCTTCTTGAATCATATCATAGGGGAAGTGGAGACCTCTATTTAGAGATGTTAGGGATGGTTTTCTACCTCCTGTCAAGCTGTCACTTCCCCATCTGCTAACTGATTACTCCATTTTTGTTATATCAGAGATGGGATATCAACTAGATATGAGTGTAATTTCCTAACCACTATGTAAAATACAGACTTTAGCATGTCTAGTTTCCTTGACAGCTCCAGAGATAAAAAAAATATTATGGTTGAATGGATGGTCCAAGTAATACTCTCAGGATGATCATGGCTTCCCTTTTTTTCTGCAATTACCTGCAAGTTATCCATCTAAAAGCTTTCATAGTATCCTTGGGTGTATCCCTTCCATGTCTTTTCCCACTGCCTTTTGGTGGCCATAGACACTGTCCTTCTTGGGGTACAGATGCTGCCGTAATGTCCTTCTGTTGTGAGCATCTTGATCCCAAGCTTATATTGCTCCCTTTAAAGTTCCCCGCTATTCCTTGTGAATTAAATGGGACAAATAATGAACACCTTGGTTTGCATTACTTTCCTATCAGATTCTTATGTGAAGTCCCT
Organism: Sarcophilus harrisii; assembly: GCF_902635505.1. Classification (NCBI taxonomy): domain Eukaryota; kingdom Metazoa; phylum Chordata; class Mammalia; order Dasyuromorphia; family Dasyuridae; genus Sarcophilus; species Sarcophilus harrisii. The sequence continues at coordinate 191,330,023 of NC_045430.1, forward strand.
TTCAAGAAATAACTGCCTTAGATATAAGCTTTAACTCTGTGGGGTTATATGGGGTGTTAGGGCGGACTAGCACCTTTGGTGAACACCTTTACCCTGGCAAAACTCACAGGCAGGCTGCATCAGGCTCTGTGTTACCAATAGGTCTCAAAACAATCAGTGAATTGGGGGAATGTCTGTCTCAAGCATGGGAAAACTTCTCTAGACTGATTGGGCTAATGAGAACAATTTGTTGTAATGGACATGAAGGTGGCTGCAGTAATCTCTGTGGAGCTCTTAGAGTTAGAGAAGATCCCAAAGATCCCAAGGTCATCCACTGAATCATGGTTCATTGTTAGCCATCCTGATGAATTTATGCAAATGTGCCAATCATTCTGACTTCTGTCTTGCCATTGGACCTTGATGACTCTGTGAAGGGATGGTGAGACTGATGATTTTGTATAACTCTGTCTCATTTAAATTCAGCTCAAAAGCAAGTCATAACACTACCAATTCTATTATTGATCCCTTTCAAAAATGAAGATGAACTGCAGTATATCTCTGTCTAAGTCAGGGGTCCTCAAACTACTGCCCATGGGCCAGATGCAGCAGCTGAGGACATTTATCCCCCTCACCCAGGGCTATGAAGTTTCTTTATTTAAAGGCCCACAAAACAAAGTTTTTGTTTTTACTATAGTCCAGCCCTCCAACAGTCTGAGGGACAGTGAACTGGCCCCCTATTTAAAAAGTTTGAGGACCCCTGGGTCATCATTCTTGTAAGTTTCTTGAAGGGTAGTGATCATGTGGAAGCTATTTTCTTTGTAGAAGAACCAAAATCCAACCTGTATACTATGACTTTCTAAACGCCAAGAAGATATTCACAGAAGATATGATAGCAGTTACCAAGAGTCCCTGAGCACTAAAAAATTTCCTCAGTGAAATTAATAGTAATTCCAAAGAAGTTAGTCTATCCATTTCAGGAAAGCAAAATTGGTTTAAAAATGTGCTTTTTCAATTATGTCATATAGTTGGGTGAGAAGCCCAAAGATCTAACTGAGCAAGTGGTTAAAATTAGTTCAGATGCTTCTAAGGTTCAAAGAATGGGGATGGAGAGAATTTATTCTGGAATCAAATGAGAATTGTTGCCATAATGATTCAAACTCTCTTAGTCCATATCCTCAATTTTGATGGTTAGTAAGGGAGGATACAATTTATCAAGTCTGTGATCATCCTGATGTATGAGAATATTTTAAAATGGAGAAGATGTGGAAATGGCTCTGTTTTAGTCATTTATATTAGCCATATATTAGCCTACATATATATATATATATTTATATATTTAATGCCTCTTTTATACCTACATATATATTTTTTCTCTGTAACTTTTTATTTCATTTTTTAAAAATGACAACAATATTTTACACCATAAAATAAACCAGATAGTTTAACGAACTTCTTCCCAAATCCCAAAGCTAAGTACAGCCAGGATATATAGTCTATGGCTCCCCACGGCTGCTCATCTGACTCATTGGTAGGCTACAGACCCCATTCATTTGGTGAGGCTGCCCCCAAGCCTTTATCTGAGAAGTTAATTCCAGCTATCCCTTTGGAAGGGTGATAAAAAGGGACCAGGGAGCCACCTTTTTTTTTTACTTCTCTATTCCTTTCTTGTCTAGTCTTCTCCTAAGCCTTGGAGCAATTCTGCTGTGAAGATCCATTGAGGCCCTGATACCTGCCATCCCAGTAACATCGCTGCTTGCACATGGAGCTGGGAGCCTCTTTTTATTAATAAAAGGTTAACAGACGCAACAAAAACCTTTAAAAATATAGAAATAATTTAATGAATGTGGCCATCTCAAAAATCACACAAGCATATTTGGTTCTGGCTTCCCCAGGTTCCCTCTCACTCCCCCTCTCCTCATCCTATACTAGGTTTATTTTTATTATTTTAATATAATTTTAAAAATCTTCCATAAAAATATTATTGTTCCTAGTCAAATACAGATATTACAATCTGAAGAGTAACTGCTTTTATCTTGTTCTACAAAATGTGAAAAGATCATCACACTGGTTAATATAGAAAAATGCCAGAAGTTCTAAGTATCACAAAATCTGGTACCCAATGAGCAAGGTGGAAATTTTACTGAATGCTACATGTTAGGATGGGGCTTCAGAAAAGATTCCTCCAGGTCAGGTTTTCTGTTAAGTTTTTCTTCCAGTCTCACACCTCTATGCTTCCCTTAAATCCATCTAACCTGTCTGGATGAGCAATAATAGAGTCAAGGCTCTCCATCTATGTAGTCTTTAGAAGCAAAAAAGCCAGACCATTGTTTGGAGATAGGTTGGGTGGGAAGACAACTGGATGCTCTGTTTGCCAGTCAAACATTTTGTCCCTCCACTCAGCTGCTCTTTGGGCATCATCTGGGTCTCCAAACGCCAAACAAATCAACTTTAGCCAGAAGAGGAGAGAGTCCTCCCTCAGACCTGGGTAATGTGCATCAGTCTTCCCCCACTCCCTGGAGGGCACTGAGATTGGCCCCTGGCCTCCACCTGCTCTGCTAGTGCAAGGAATAGATTTCACCTTAAGAAAAAAAGTGCAAATCAAATCAAGGCCTAAGCGCGGTTGCTAGGGAGGCTGAAGAACGAGCAAGCCTCTTATACCTCCACGTGGGATAGCCAGGGCTGCCTTCAGTCCTCAGAAGGGGACAGAGCCAGGGCCACCTGAAATGCAGTTTCTTCATCGAAGAAGCTGCACGAAGCTGGTGCTCTTGTAGCTACCCCTTCCCCACCAGGGCATGGAGGAACAGATTGGCCAGACCCCTCAGTTGGGGGTCACTCCGGTGGCTCTCCATACAATGCTTCACTAGCTCATGCTGGTCCAGATTTCGGGCTCCACAGTCTGGACAGACAAAGGTGGATATGTTTGGGATAATGCTGGGAATGGGCTGGGACGTCAGCATTATGGGGACAAACTTGGGACAGCTGGCCATCTGCTCCTGGACCTTCACACAGGAAGAAATGAGTGATCTCCTCTTTGCCCGAGTCTTTTCCTGGCAGACCCAGCCGGGAGCCTTGTAAGATGACAGCTGTTTTTCCACATTGGAGGCTTTATCCACTTTCTTTGGGTCCAAGGGTATTCGGCAGAATGAGCAGAGTGAAGATGGCACCTGGAAACATGGCTGCAACACTCCCCACAGAATGTGTATCCATAGCTGCCAATGTTTACAGGATAAGATGGTGATAGAAGTCCAGGCAGATGGGGCAGCTGTCCTGGGCCTCCAGGTCGCTCTTGCCGCCAGCTCCAGCCAGACAAAGAGATGCAGGACATTGGCGGTGAACCGGCAGGGGGTGCTGCGGCTGCTGTGCCCATGCTGCCAAGCTGTGGGTGGGCCTGGCATGCTGTCCCCCCTCTCTCACAGTCTGGAGCTCGCACTTGGGATCCTACAAATATGTTAATATACCTTTACAATGCTAAATGTTTTATTTTATTTATTCATATACATTCTGAGAAGAAATACAGTTGCTGTGGAGTCATTTTCAGTTGAGTTCAATCCTTTGTGAGCTCTTTTGGGGATTTTCTTGGCAAAGATACTAGTGTTCATTCTACACATGAAGAAATGAAGCAAACAGGATTAAGTGACTCATCCAGAGTCATATAGCTAATAAGGGTCTGAGGTCAATATTTGAACTCAGATCTTCTTGACATCTGACCAAGTGTTCAATCCACTGTGCCACCTATCTATATCCCCAAAAGAGATTAGAAAATCCTTATTGTATAGGGCATACAATCTATTTCATCTATTTATTTCTTCCATATAGGAGACACCTTTAAAAGACTACTTTTAACTCATAACTACACATAAAAATTAAGGCATGAAAAAAGAAATTCTTAACTCTTCTCCTGGGAAGTTGATATTAAATATGTAAATAATAAAGTGACTACAGATCAACCATGTCACATTTCCCTTGGCTCTGCCTTTTTTGAGCAACTCTCTCAAGGTCTCTATCTTTTTGGCAAGTCCAAACTATGTCTTGAACTCATTCTTCTAGCTGCAGTTATTTTCTCTGAGAAGGAAATATTTCAGAAAGGAAAGGAAATGCAACACTGTGATACTTTAGGCTCAGAGGAAAGGAAATGTAACAATGTGATACCCTAGGCTCAGTGATAATGTCTGCTTGGTACTTTTTTTTTTTTTTTTACTGAAGAGAAGGATAAACTTTTGAATGGTTAGAGCTATTCCAAATGGCATAGGAGACTTTGGAAAGTGATTAGTTTAATCTCAATAGAGGTTTTCAAGCAGACTGGCTTTTTTCAATCACTTGACACCAATGATTGAGATGATTCTTGCCCAAGTCTGATTTGAACTAGAGGGAATCTTACCAATGTAAGATTCTGAGATTCAATTAGTCCTGACCCCTTTCAGAGTTTTGACCTTCCCTGGCTTTTCTGTTCCTATCCCCAAACCCCAGAAAATGGGTACATGGCATGCTTCTCTATAAACTAGAGAAGACAACACCCCCTTAAAAAGCATATGGTTTAGAGCAGATTATAAATTCTAAAGGGGAGATGCTAATAGCATGTGTTGTTATTCAGTTGTGTCCAACTCTTTGTGACCAAAAGAACTTATTGATGAAATTTTTTCTTTCTTTCTTTCGTTCTTTCTTTCTTTCTTTCTTTCTTTCTTCGTTTTCCATTTTAAAATATTTCATTTTCCCCAATTATATGTAAAAAAATTTTAAAACATCCTTTTAAAACATAATTTGCCCTCACCTTTCATGTCATTGAGAATGAAACAATTTTATATGAGTTATGTATTGCAGCCATGTAAAACATTTCCATGTTAATTATGTTGAGAAAGAAAACAGGACAAAAAAGAAAAATAAAGAAATGTTTTTAAAAAGTATGTCTTGATTTTCAGTCAGACTAACTTTTCTGCAGCAGGTGGATACCATTTTTCATCATGAGTCCTTTGGATCAATGTATTGCTGGAAATAGCTCTGTCATTCACAGTTGTTCATCATATGACATTACTGACCTTCTACACAATATTCTCCTGCTTTTGTTCACTTCACTTTAGATCTGTTTCTGTATGTATTCTCAGGTTTTGTTCTGAACAGAATAAATTGTCATTAGTTGTGACCTGTTTTGCCACTGAACATTGAATAACTTTGGAGGAAAGAAAGTTTACACAGCCAGTCTCATTTAAATCCAAATCCAAATGCAAGTCAAGACATCATCTTCTTGATGTCATTGATGCTCTTCAAGAATGAAGGATGAACAATGAACAATAACATGGTTTTGAAACCTTTTTTTATTTGTTTTGGCACAATAGTATTCTATCACAAGCATATGCTGCTACTTCTTCAACTATTCCATGGGATTTACTTGACAAAGATCTGGAGTGATTTACCATTTTCTTTTCCAGTGTATCCCATTTTATAAATGAGGAACTGAGGCAAATAGGAGTTAAGAAACTTACCCAGAGTCGCATGGCTAGTAAGTACCTGAAGCCAGATTTGAACTTGATCTTGTCCAGTTTTTTTCTACTGTGCTGTTATTTTTCTTCTGGAAGCAGGTAAGTCCTGAGTACACATGGGAAATACCTTTACCAGGATGGCAACATTTTCATGTAAATATTATGTCAAATTCTTACCCAAGTTTCACCTCCTCTCTTCTGTTTCTTTTCTTTCCAGAATCTGTGTGTGCTTAAGATGACTCAGATTCCAAGACATATAATCATAGAGAAAAAAACAGGCACAGATGATGAGATGTGATCAAGATAGTCAGGATACATAAATATTCTAGTATCAAGGAAGAAACTAAATGCCTGAGTTAGTGGTTGAATAAAGCCCACAATCCATGAAAGTACATCTTTCTCATCAGGTAGATTTCCACATGTGTGAGTTATTCCACTGTATCAAGCTATGTGCAAGCCTACAGGCTTGGAAGGGATTCCCCTTTCCCAGGAGGTCAAGGTTCCCAGCACATTTCCTTGGACACTGGCTCAATAAACATTTGGTTAATTTAACTAAATTGGAAAAAAGATACCTACCTCATACTGATCAAATGTTTGTAATAGGCTTTCAAGAAAATAGTTTTTGTGCCTCTGAATTGTCTGTAGCTAAATTTGGCATCTAAAAACATGGTATGGTCCTTTTCATGGGGCCTTCATATTTCAAGTTTGAAGGAAGAGAGCCTGGGAGTTGATGAGATAAACTGACCTTTGAACATCCCACTGCTATTTTCAGATAATTTAATCATTAAATGATTCTTGTCCCAAGGAAAGTCTGTGTCACGTTCCTACTGGTTCCTACTTCCTCAGGCAAAAAGAAATCATGATTAAAAAATTTTAAGAAGCCCTGAACTAGTTGACATTTTATTTAGTGGTCCAAAACCTCCCACCCAAGATTTGTTCATGGGTTCAGGATCAGGGATTTAAGTCTACAAGGCTTGTCAGGAGCCAGTTGAATCACCTCCTTTCTTTTACAGAATAGGTAACTGAGATTCAAAAGTGGAAAATTACTTACTGAACATCACTTGAGTAGTGAGTGGAATAAGTAGGATTTGAATCCACAGGCTCTGACTTCATATATATTAATTTCCCACTGTACCAACCTCGCCAGTGTGCCCTCTCTAGTCAGTGTGGAGCTCCCTATTTCTGGGGAGTGTTATCATATTTGGATGCTGAGCTTTTCGGGGAGAGGCAATAAGACTTAAGGGACTTACTCAGAGTCACAGAGCCAAATCTGGACTCTGAGTCCAGATTTGAATGCAGGTCCTTCTGATTTCAAGGCTGGTGCTCTATCTACTGTGCAACCTACCTGCCCCTCAACATATTATTGAATTTTGTGTGAACCCATCATCATCATAGGTACATTAATCACAGAACTCCAGAAGGTAGCCTTGCCCAGATCACAACCACAGAGATATGGAGTTTTGGAGAACAAAATTAGGATGGGAATGGGTACTTTTCACATGTATCATTTCCATGTTATTGAGTCTCCCTCATCTTTGTGCCATTAACTTTTAATCCTTCACCAAATAAAAGTAAGACCTGTATCTACATATCAAACATCTGAAGTCTGACTAGGGGAAATATGATGACATACTTGAGGGTGACTCTAACTCTGATCCTAACCAATTGTGTGATCTTGTACAAGTCCCTTCATCATTGCATCTCACATTCATCATTTGTGTAAATAGGAGTTTGAACTTATTGATCTCTAAAGACTCTTCCCATTGCATGGCGTGTTCCCCCATGAAGTATAAAAGAAGGAAGAAGTATTTGATGAGCTAAAAATGCATAATAACTAAGTTCTTATCTTCTAACTAATATTCCATTTTGTGAATTCTAATCATTTCAGTGAAATGCTCCTTCACTCTCCAGTTTGGTTTAATTGCTATCCTCTCCATTCCCATTCCTGATCCTTTTCTCTGAAATTTGTCACTGTGGGCCCCCCTCTCTCATCAGAGAACACTCTCCACAAGAGGGCAGCAGCAAATGTAACTGATTTTCCCCCACCTGGCACTTTCCCTGATAAAACTTTAGATTCCATGAAATTATTTTTAAGCCATTTAACAAGATGGTTGATGATATGCAAAAAGAGATTAACAGACCCTTCCTTCCAATGCACAAAAAATAGACAACTGCCTTTCTCAACTCAGTAGTCTGTAATGACAAAAGGGGAAATCTTTTGGAAAAGTATCCTACCTCAATTTTGTACTAATCTAGTATGGATGTGATTGTGATCAGGATAGATTAGAAAAGAGAAGCCAGAAGGTATTTGAATTCATGGAAAACCCTCAAGATAAATAAAGCACACATACCCACGTACACTTTGATCTATTTTGATCTACAAAAGTCAATCAATCCTTTCTCTCCTGGTGTATAGCAGTTTTCATCATTAGTCCTTAAGAACTGTGTTAGAACATTGTCATTCATAGTTGATCATCATACAGTATTTCTGTCCCGATGTGTAATGTTCTCCTGATTCTATTTACTTCCATGGTTTATATAAATCTTTTCAGAAGGCACTATTGCAAAAGAACAATGATGTCACTAGAAGACATCACTGATGTCCCAACAATGGAGGCATGAATTGTTTCTCTGTACTTCTTTCCTGGCTACATGATATCCTTAAATACATAACTCTCCCAATGCCTTTGATCCAATATATTCCTTTTTTGGCTTATATAATGATATTTATTACATAGATCAACAATCCCATGTTATTATCAACATGAGAATATTTAAAATTTATTACTCCAAGACTGACTATAAAAGCATAGCCTTAAATTTGCTGCCACTTTTCTGGGATTTTTTTTTCTGTAATTATTTGAAAATGTTTGGTTTTTAAAACTTTAATTCAGGTAATTGACAGTAAATGACTTATTCTTCAAACTCAGAGAAAAACAGCTACTATAATTTTGAATTTTCATTTTTCTTATTTTGAATTGAACCAATATCAGAAAAATCTGCAGGGTGGCACATGAAACTATGAGTATCTCTTAAGTATCTCTTGCTGTATATATTTGCTCCTATATATTCCAAGGCTATATGTCTCTTAACATGTGTTTTTTGGTTGGGTTCACTCTTCTCAGGAATAATACATACATACACACACACACACACACACACACACACACACATTTAGGGAAGTGAACACCAGGCAAACCTGAAGAAAAGGTTTATTACTACTTTTATAACTAATTTCATTAGATGTCTTCTCACTAAACTAATTCTGTATTACTGTGTACTAGTAAAAGTACAAAGATAGGGAGGGACTGATGCTCTAAACTTTCTCAGTGAATAGGAGTACATAGAGCACCATAAATCCAGAGTAGCAGCTGGAGGGATCCACTTTATATGTTAGTGCAGAAGGGGCTAGATAGGTAATTAGAATAAACATCTGTCCTCTTTTTTTTTTTTTTTTTTTTTTTTTGAGGTTATTAGGTGTTAAGTGACTTTCCCAAGGTCATAGAATCAGGAAGTGTTAAGTGTCTGAGGTCAGATTTGCACTCTGGTCCTCCTGACTTCAGGGCTGGGGTTTCTATCCATTACACCAACTAGCTGTCCCTTGAGCTCTGTTCTTAAGGGAAAATAGGACAAAAGTGTTTGCTAATTTATTATCTGTAATCAGAAACTAAGGATAAAGAAAACTGAATGAAAAGGCTTTCTTATGGCTGTTCTTAGAGAGGGGATTTGGCTATGCTGCTTCCCCCACAGAGTGGGCAAATCCTTTTTAACAAAGCATCTCTGGGACTTTTGGGAGTGCTAAGGGACAGACAGATTTCACTCACCTTAGAAAGCGATGCAACTGAGCTCCACCCTAAGATTCTACCTTCTAAGTTTTTACAAGAGTGAAAAATCAGTTGACAGAAACATCCCATTCTGTCCCCAATTACATCATAGGCCTCCCTCTTCTCTTCTTTGGGCTCATTTTTCTCTTGGAAGCAGGTGAGTCCTGGGCAGATATGGGAAATCCATTAGCAGGTTGGTCACACTCCCTTGTAGCTATGAAATCAACTTCTTAAACCAATATCCATCTCCTCTTTTCTGGCTCTTTTCTTTCCAGAATCTGTGTATGCTAAAATCACTCAGATCCCAAGACATCTAATTGGAGAAAAGTGACAGGAGGTGAAAATGAGATGTGAACAAGACACTGAAACCCCTCGAATGTTTTGGTATCAACAAACACTAGAGAGTGGGGAGAAAGTTCTTGTGCTTGTTCTTTACTCAGTATCAAAGGATAATATAAAGGATGGTGATGATCCTCAAGGATTTAAAGCCCAGAGACCAGAAACCAACATTTTTATTCTCAGCAAACCATCTGCAGAACCCAGGAACTCTGGAATGTATTTCTGCAGTTCTGAACACAATGATAAAAGGGCATCTAATTTCTATGCACAAACCTCCTCCTTCCCCTCTAGCACAGGAAGTAGGAGTTGGTTGGTAGAGAAGAAAGTGCAGAGAACTGATATTCAATATAAAAGCAGTCCCAAAGAGAAAGCAAAAATGTTTGGTGTACTCCCAAATCAAAAAGGAAGAGGAACAAACTAAATGCCTGAGTTGGTGGTGGAATAAAGTCCACAATCCAAGATGGTAGATCCTTCTCATCAAATAGATCTTCACATGTGTGAATTGATCCACTGTACCAAGCTATGTGCAAGCCTACAGGCTTGGGTGGGATTCTCTCTTCTCTTTCCCTCTTCTCTCAGATTTTAGAAATGTCTTGGTAGCCACCTGAGTTAGTTCCTGTGATTATTCTGAGTCCTTGAGATTAGGAGGTATTGTTTGTGATGGGGAATTAAAGTTCTTGGAAGTGTTAGAATAGAAACTTTGGGATTTTGATAACCCAGAACCAGAGTCAAAGAAGTAGAGGAAATAATATGGTCTAAAAAAACCCTATCAGACTTATGGATGGTCTTTTATATGGTTTGATATTTTAAATTTTAATCATTAAAAAACAGCAAACTGTTAAAAAAAATTTTGTGAAGAGGTGTCATGTGGTCAAAACAAGATAATTTTGGGAAGAACTCAATGTGGATTAATTTCTGAGATTAGTAGTAGAAAGCTCCTAAGAAATGGTAACTGAGAACATTATGGAAAGTATCTAGAGTTTAGGATTTTACCATGGAATAAAGGACAAAATAGAGAACTACAGTGAAGAGCTATTGAGCACCAAGCTGTGTCATGAGGACTCAGAACTCCCAAGGGGAGGGTGGGTTGGGATAAGCTGAATAAAAATTGTGAGTGGTCAAGGATTGCAGCCCAGCCCTGCAAATACTGGCTCAATAAATATTTGTTACTTTTAACTGAATTAAAAAAAAGATAATTATTTCATAATTTATGTAGCACTGCCAAATGTTCATAAAAGGATTCCAAGAAAACAGTTTTTCTGTAGAGAAGTTTGGTGTCCATAGAATTTGAAGTTTTTCTATTTTGAAAGGAAGAGAACTTGGAAGATGATGAGATATATTGAATTTTGAACTTCAAGCTGCTATTTTCAGATAATTTATTCATTCTTCTTGTTCCAAAGACAGTCTGTGTCACAATCCTTGTGGATTCTACTTCCTGGGCTAAAAAGGGGTCACGATTGGAAAAGTTTAAGAAGCCATGAATTAGTTTACCCTTTTATTTTGTTGTCCAACACCTCCCATCCAAAATCTGTTCAAAGATCAGGGATAATAGGTCTGGAAGGTCTCTCAGGAGTCGCTTGGGCCACCTTCTTTCTTTCATAGAATAGGAAACTTGAGATTCAGAGAGGAAAAATTATTTACTGAACATTTCTTAGGCAGTGAGTAGAATTAGTAGGATTTGAATTCAGGGCCTCTGACTCCCAATACATTACTTTTTCCACTGTAGCAATTTCACCAGTGCGCCATTTAGTAGGTCTGAAGCACTCTGCTCCTGGAGAGCATAATATTTTGGGTTTTTTGGGGGGACAGATGCTATTAGGGTTAAATGACTTAGAGTCACAATGCTGGTAAGTATCTGAAATCAGAATTGAATTTAGGTCCTCCTGATTCCAGGGCTGATGCTCTATCCACTTTGCCATTTAGCTGCTCCTCATCATATTATTGTTGTATTTGGTATGGACCCCTAACCATCATAGGGGCATTAACCTCAGATTTTTAGAAAATAGTACTATCCAAATAATAAACCAGAGAGATATGGAATTTTGGTACACAAAGTTATGAGGAAGGAAGGAAGTACTCTTTATACAAACCATTTCTATGCTAGTAACTCTTCTTCATCTTTCTGCCATTACCTCTTAATGTTTCACCAAATAAACTTAACGCCTTTATCCATGTACCAATCATACGCAGTTTGTCTAAAGGAAATATGATATTCTTAGGAATCACCCCAAATCTGATACTAACCAGTTGTGTGATCTTGTACCAGTCCCTTCACCATTGCACCTCAGATTCATCCTTTGTACAAATGAGAGTTTGAACTTAAGGATCTTTAAAGACTCTTCCCAGGGCATGATATGTGTTTTCCCTAGAATATAAGTATTTGATGAGCTAAAATGAATAATAACTATGTTCTTATCTTATGACAAACATTTTTGTTGATTTTATTGATTCCCATCATTTGTTAAAAATGCCCCTTCACTTCTCAATTTGATTTTCATTGCTTTCATCTTCATTCTCATTCCTGATCCTTTTCTCTGAAATCTGTCACTATTGCCTCCTGTAATTCTCATCATAGCCCACTCTCTCCACAAGAGAGGAGTAGCAGTGTAATTGGTTTTCTCCCACTTGGCACTTTCCTTGAAAAAAAGTTTAAATTCCATAGAATTATTTTTAAGCAGTTGAATTGTTCGAGATGGTTGACAATGTGCAAAAATAGGTTAATGACTCTTTCCTCTCAACACAAAAGAGAAGATACAACTATCTTTCTCAGCCCAGTGGTTTGCAATGCCTAAAGTGGAAATCTTTTAGGAAAGATTCCTGTCCCAATTTTACACTAAGCTAGTATAGATGTGATTGCGGTCAAGATGGATTAGAAAACACAAGTCAGAAAGTGCTTGAATTAATGAAAAACTAATATCTCAGACTAAAAGCTGAAGTCCAGAAAGAAGGATGGTTTAAAGTTACAGAAAAATCAACATTATAGACAACATGAAGAGTTAAAATAAAAAACCAGTATAACATGCCTTGAAAGCAAAAAGAAAACAGTTCTCTTCTCTGTATGTATGTCTGTTGTCTAACATTAAGCAGCATGCCTTTGTGAGGTCTATTGTCTAATAAGCTTGTGTACATGTCCTTTATTTGCTGTCGTTATTACCACATGACAAAAACGAGAGTTGAGAATGCGCTGCTGTTGTGAAAAATCAGTGTAAGAAGGACTTCAAAATATTTGACATTAACCTATTTTAATAAAAATAAAGCTTGAGTCATCAACATGAAAGCAGGGATTTAATACAGCCAACTACTTGCTGCTCCACCACCACAAAAAATGTTGCCATTTGTGGGAGCCAATGAAGACAATAGTTCCATAAATGGAGATAGTTTAGCTAAGCAAGGAAGTAGAGTCCTTCCATATCACCTCGCCAGAACACAGAGATAGGAAGGCAGGAACCCAATCCATTCTATTGCTCCTGACCCTGTCATGGCCAACACACTGTTTTGCTGTGTCTCCCTTTTCCTCCTTGGAGCAGGTGAGTGCTGGATAGAGAAAGAAAACCCTCAGTCTGGGGAAAGGAGATTCAGAGATTTCCCTTTTCCTGGAGGATGAAGTAAAAGTCTCCCAGCGTCTGTGTCCCAATTTCTGTCTCTTTTCCCCCTCCCACAGCTCCAACTGAAGCAGGAGTCACCCAGACACCCAGATATCTGGTCACAAAGATGAAACAGAAGGTAACACTGAGATGTGAACAAAATTTGGGTCACAATGCCATGTATTGGTACCAACAGGAGCCACAGAAAGGACCCAAGATAATGTTTTCTTATAATTATGAAGATATGAATGTAAATGAGACTGTTCCTCCCAGATTCAAGCCTACAAAAGCCAATAATCACTTGAGCCTCAGCATCCACCCTGTGGAAGCAGAAGACTCAGCCACCTACCTCTGTAGCAGCAGCAGAGACACAGCCTTGCAGAGTCATCTCCAAGCTGTGCAGAAACCTCCTGTCCCTGGCATAGGAAGAAAGAAGGGAGAAAAGTCACCACATCAGAGACCTGGCTCACACTGGGGAACTTTTGGAGGGAGGAGGAACTCTCAAACCCCAAGAATGTTTGATAGTAGCTCTCATTTTTCATATTGGTCTAATACACAGTTGTCTGTTTAATTAGAAAATGCCGGTCTGTACTGATAGGAGATCCTCACTAGAAGAATCTTACTCTGTTGAAATCCGATGGATAATTTAAAATAAAAGAAAATTTCATTCATTCATATTACATTACTTTTTGGGCTTTTTTCTTAAATGGTGGGGTAATGAGGAGAAAGGCTCTATTTGGAGGTGTTCAGGGAGGACTAGCACCTTTGGTGAACACATATACCCTGGCAAAACTCTCTTGGAGGCAGGCTGCATCAGGCTCTGTGTTACCAACAGGTCTCAAAGCCATCAGTGAGTGGGGGATGTCTCTCCCAAGCATGGGAAAACTTCCCTAGCCTGATTGGGCTAATGAGAACAATTTGTTCTAATGGATATGAAAGTGGCTGAAGTAAGCTCTTTGGAGCTCTACTGAATCCTGGTTCATTGGTAGTCATCCTGATGAATTTGTGCAAATGTGCCAGTCATTCTGACTTCTGCCTTGCCATTGGCCCTTGATGACTCTTTGAAGGGATGATGAGATTGACGAACAATTTGATCTGATACACATGAAGGTGCCTGAAGTCCTTATTCATGATGTCATTGTTCCTCTTCAAAAATGAAGAATGAGCTGCAATACATCTTTGTCTAAGTCGTCGTTCTTGTTTCTTGAAGAGTAGTGATATATTCATTTTTCTTATTCTGAATTTAACAAATATCAGATCAAATAGTATAGAGGGTTACACATGAAACCATGAATATCTCCTGCACTTATGTATAAATTTGCTCCCAATTATTCCATGGATATATGTCTCAATATGTGTTTATTTTCTGTGTCCATTCTTCTCAAGAATAATACACATACACATTTATACACATATTTAGGTAAACCTTAGGAAAAGATTTATTGCTACTTTTATAACTGATTTCATTAGGTGTCTTTACCCTAAACTAATTCTGTATTATTGTTACCTAGTAAAAGTATAAAGATAGGGAGGGGCTGGTGCTCCATACTTTCTCTGTGTCTGTGAGTACATAGAATACCATTAATCTAGAGTAGATAGCTGAAGGGACCCACATCAGAGTGGGAAGGATGGTGCTCTGGGTACTTATATAGGATAAACATCTGTCTTCTGTTCTTAAAGGCTTATAGGCCAAAAGTGTTTGTTAATTTATTACCTGGAAGTAGAAACTAAGGATAATGAAAATTTGATGAAAAGGCTTTCTTATGACTGTTCTAAGAAAGGGAATTTGAATATGCTGCTTCCCCCACAGAGTGTGCAAATCCTTCTTAAGAAAGCATCCCTGGATCTTGTGGGTGTGTTAAGGGACCCAGACAGATTTCACCCAGATTAGAAAGGGATGTAACTGAACTCCACCCCCAGATTCTACATTTTAAGTCTTTAAAAGGGTGAAAAATCATTTGAGAGAAACATCCCATTCTTTTCCCAATTACATCATGGGCCCCCCTCTTCTCTTCTGTAGGCTCATTTTTCTCCTGGAAGCAGGTGAGTCCTGCGCAGAGATGGGAAATCCTTTAGCAGGATGACCACACTCCCTTGTAGCTATGAAGTCAACTTCTTAAGCCAAGATTCACCTCCTCTTTTCTGGTTCTTTTATTTCCAGAATCTGTGGATGCTAAAAATCACTCAGATCCCAAGAGATTTCATCATAGAGAAGGGACAGGAGGTGAAAATGGAATGTGAGGAAGACACTCAGGTTGAACAAATGTTTCTCCCCAGAGATCGGGGAGAAAGCTCTTTGTGCTTGTTCTTTACTCTGTAAGAAAGGATAATACACAGGACGGGGATGATCCTCAAGGATTTAAAGCCCAGAGACCAGAAATCAACATTTTTATTCTCAGCAAACCATCTGCAGAACCCAGGAACTCTGGAATGTATTTCTGCAGTTCTGACCACAGTGATGAAAGGGCATCTAATTTCTTTCCACAAACCTTCCTTTCATGTTCACACAGTATGGATTGGGATGAGCAAAATAAAGATTGTGAGAGGTCAAGTTTTCCAACACAGTTTTTGGACATTGGTTCAATAAATAACTGTTACATTTAACTGAACTAAAATAAAATATACCTACCTCATTATTTACTTAGCACTGGCCAATGTTTATAATAGGATTTCAAGAAAACCATTTTTCTGCCTTTGCAGCATTTGTAGAGAAGTTTGGTGACTAAAAAAATGTAGAGTCTTCCTATTTTTAGTTTAAAGGAAGAGAACTTGGAAGTTGATGAGATCTATTGACCTCTGAACTTCACATGGTATTTCTAGATAATTTAATCATTAAATGCTTTTTGTCCCAAGGAAAGTTTGTATCACAATTCTACTAGATCCTACTTGCTTGGGTGAAATGGAGTCATGATGGGAAAAAGTTTAAGAAGCCCTGAACTAGTTAACTCTTTTATTAAGTTATGCAACACCTCTCATCCAAGATCTGTTCATAGGATTAGGGATTTAAACCTGGAAGGCCCCTCAGGGCTCACTTGGGTCTTTCTTTTACAGAATAGATAACTGAAATTCAAAGAGGGGAAAATTACTTACCCCAAAACACTTAAGTAAGGAATGCAGAGGTAGGATTTCAATTCAGGGCCTCTGACTCTAGATACATTATTCTTTCCACTGTACCACCCTCACCAGTGGGCCTTCTTTAGTCAGTCTGGAGTACCCTGTTTCTGAGGATAGTCATAATTATATTTTTGATGTTTGGGTTTTTGGGGAATGCTATTAGGGTTAAGTGCCTTAGGTCACAGACCTTGTAAGTATTTGACCCCAAATTTGAATTCAAATCCTGACTCCAGGGAAGGTGAGATACCCCTTCATTACCTAGCTGCTCCTCATCATAATATTGTTGAATTTGGTGTGGACTCTGCAACATTAAGCATGGATTTCCAGAAGGTAGCATTGTCCAGAACAAATTACAGAGATATGGAATTTTGGAGCACAAAGTTAGGAGGAAGGAAGAAAGTACACTTTATATGTATCATTTCCATGCTATTGACCCTCCCTTATCTTTGTGCCATTATTTCTTCACTCTTCATCAAATAGTTAATATCTGCATCCACACATGAAACACATGAAATTTCCCAGGAGAAATGTTTATGATTTTCTTAGGGATAACCCAACTCTGATCCTAACCAGTTATGTGATCTTGCACAACCCCTTTTACCATTTCACCTCAACAAATACAATATTTTAAAATAAAAAACGTAGTAAAAAAAATAAGAAAGAAAATTCCACCTATAAATTCTTGTGGTCACAAAGATTTGGACACAACTGAATAAAAACAACACAACATAGTAGAATCTTTCTATGATTGTAAAGCACTCCTCTTCTATTTGTATCTAGGCTCTTAGTCAGGGATGTCAGATTTCCATAAATTCAAGCATCTTCTTGCTTGTCTTTTCTAATCCAACTTGACCACAATCACATCCATATATAAAATTGGTTTAGGACTCTTCTCCAAATTATTTCTACTTTTGACATTGCAAGCTACTGAAATGAAAAGGATACTTGTGTCTTCTCTTGTGCATTGGGAGGAAGGAGTCGTTAATCTCTTTTTGCATATTGTCAACTTTCTTGTTAAATTGCTTAAAATAATTCCATGAATTTAAAGTTTTATCAGGGAAGGTGTCAAGTTGGGGTTGGAACCGATTTCATTTGCATATGTCCTCTAGTGGAGAGAGTGTTCTATGATGAGAGATAGGGGGCCACAGTGAGGTGAAATGGTAAAAGCAGTTTTCATCCTTTGTACAAATGGGAGTTTGTGCTTAATAATCTATGAAGACTCTTTCCATAGTATGATATGTGTTTCCCACAAAGGATAAAAGAAGGGAGAAGTATTTGATGAGCTAAAAAAAAGTATAATAGATATGTTCTGATCTTCTGACAAATGTTCATTTTGTTAATTCTCATCACTTGGATGAAATGCTCCTTCACTTTTTAGTTTTGTTTCATTGATTTCCTCTCCATTTCTAATCCTTTTCTGTGAAATTTGTCACTGTGGCCCCCTATTCAGTCAGAATGAATAAGTTTGTTTTTTCTACTGCAGGTGGATACCATTTTTTATCTTGAGTCCTTTGGATCAATTAACTGCTGGGAATAGCTCTGTCATTCACAGTTGCTCATTATACAACATTGCTGACCTTCTATACAATATTTTTCTGCATTTGCTCACTTCACTTAGATCAGTTTCTGTAAGTATTCTCAGGTTTTGTTCTGAAAAATTGTCATTAGCTGTGACCTGTTTTGCCAGTGAACTCTGAATAACTTTGGAGGAGAGAGTGAGTTTGCACAGCCAACCTCACTTAAAATCAAATCCAATTGAAAGTCAATAATACATCATCCTCTTGATGTCATTGGTGCTCTTCCAGAATGAACGATGAACAACAAATAATAATATGATTTTTGAAATCTTTTTTCATTTCTTCTGGCACAATAGCACTCTATCATAACCATATATATGCTGCTACTTCTTCAGTCATTTCCATGGGATTTGCTTGGCAAAGATCTGAAATGGTTTGCCATTTCCTTTTCCAGTGTTCCCCACTTAATAAATAAGGAACTGAGGCAAATAGGAGTTAAGGAGTCTCATGGCTAATGAGTACCTGAAGCCAAATTTGAACTCAGATCTTGTCCATTCCATGCCCAGTGCTCCATCTACCTCAGCATCTACTTCCCCAAAGGCTTCCTGATTCTTAATGGCAAAATAAAAGAGTTTATCCAAGAAATAGCAAGTCTGGAATATGCAGACATCAGCTTTAAGGAACATATAAGATCACTTACAGATCTAAACATAAGATCTTTTGTGCTTATGTCACCCATAAGACCTCTCATACATCCCTCTCATAAATTCATCATAACTGATGAGAACCCAGAAGTCTTAGCTTTATTTGTGCTCTCTTGCCTTGGTTCTAGAAAGAAAGATTTTTAAAAATACTTTTCCCAATCTCTAGAGGTAGATTAGTGTCAGGGATAGGGGCAGTAAGATTTGAATTAAATCCGAAGACCCCAGCTTTTGGGATAAAAATTCTCTATTTGACAAAAACTGCTGAGAAAATTGGAAACCAGTATAGCAGAAACTAAGCATTGACCCACACATAATAATGCATACCAAGATAAGGTTGAAATGGGTTCATGATCTAGATATAAAGACAGATATTATAAACAAACTAGAAAAACGTAGGATAGTTTACCTCTCAGATCTGTGGAGGAGGCAGGAATGTGACCAAAGAAGAACTAGAGATCGTTATTGATCACAAAATAGATTACTTTGATTATTTTAAGTTAAAAAGCTTTTGTAAAACAAAACTAATGCAGACAACGTTAGAAGGGAAGCAATAAACTGGGAAAACATTTTTTACATCTAAAGGATCTGATAAAGGCCTCGTTTCTAGAATATATAGAGAATTGACTCATATCCATAATAGTTCAAGCCATTCTCCAGTTGACAAATGGTCAAAGAATATGAACAGACAATTTTCAGATGAAGAAACTGAAACTATTTGTAGTTACATGAAAAGGTGTTCCAAATCACTATTGATCAGAGAAATGCAAATCAAGACAGCTCTGAGATACCATTACACATCTGTCAGATTGGCTTAGATGACAGGAAAAGATAATGACGAATGTTGGGAGGGGATGTGGGAAAACTGGGACCCTGATACATTGGGAACTGTGAGCAGATCCAATCATTGTGGGCAGCAATTTGGAATTATACCCCCAAAATTATCAAACTGTGCATACCCTTTGAGCCAGCAGTGCTACTACTAGGCTTATATCCCAAAAAGATCTTAAAGAAGGGAAAGGGACCTGTTTGTGCAAGAATGTATGTGGCAGCCCTCTTTGTAGTGGCCAGAAACTGGAAACTGAGTGGATGCCCATCAATTGGAGAATGGCTGAATAAATTGTGGTATATGAATGTTATGGAATATTATTTTTTCTATAAGAAACAACCAGCAGGATGATTTCAAAGAGGCCTGGAGAGACTTACATGAACTGATGCTGAGTGAAATGAGCAGAACCAGGAGATCATTTTACATGGCAACAATAAGACTATACAATGATCAATTCTGATGGATGTGGCTCTCTTCAACAATGAAGTGATTCAAATCAGTTCCAATTGTCCAGTAATGAAGAGAGTCATCTACACTCAGAGAGAGAACTATGGGAACAGAGTGTGAACCACAACATAACATTCTCACTCTCTCTGTTGTTATTTGCTTGCATTTTGATTTCTTTCAGTTTTTTCTTCCTTTTTGATCTGATTTTTCTTGTTCAGCAAGATAATTGTATAAATATGTATACATATATTGTATTTGACATATATTTTAACATATTTAACATGTATTGGACTACCTGCCATCTAGGGGAAGGTGGGGGGAAGGAGAGGATAATTTGGAACAGAAGGTTTTGCAAGGGTCAATGTTGAAAAATTACCCATAAATATGTTTTGTAAATAAGAAGTTTTAATTAATAAAAAAAGAAAGAAAGAAAGATTTGAATTAGAATCTTGTCCCAGACATTTACTAGCTATGAGGGAATGAGGGTGGAGAGATCTCTTTTCCTTGTTTCCTCAATTGTAAAACCATCCGGTAAAGGAAAGGCAAACCACTCTAGTACCCTTGCCAAAAAAACCCAAAATGGACTCCTGAAGTTGAACATGACTGAACAACAACAAAAAACATCTCTATCCATCTTTGTGAGACTCAACCTATAATGTCTGGGCTAGCTCTCTGGAGGGCCTCAGGATCAGTCAGAGTCAGGATCAAAGTCCTTGATCTTTAGGAGAAGAAGTGAAGGAGGCAGGCAAAATGCCCTATATGGCTTGTCAAAGATGGAACCTGGATTCTGGAATCTGGAGCCTGAAGTCTTCCCTCCTGAGCATGCTATGGACCAGAGACTGACTTTCTACCTCAGCCCTCCAATCCTTCCCTACTATTACCTCACCATAACATATTCAGCAACCACCAATCTTGAGGAGAGCTATCACATCACCATATCATCTAAGTATATGTTTATAGAACCATTATCTCACATTGAGTAGGTACTTAGCCTTTAGATTCAAGTACACCTTTTCAGAGTTCCAACCCTCTACACAAGGAGATCTGGGAAGCTGTGAACCTCTTACCATGAATGCCCTCATGGCGCGAATATCCTTGTATTACTTATGTATCATTCTTTGAATATACCATAGTATTAAAGAGGAGAAAAACAGAACTGCAACAATGATAAACACACTGTTATTTTTATAATCTAGTAATGGAATTTACATTGAAAATGAAAGTATCTAATGAACTGAAAGACTCATTCTTAATGTAGAAACTGATATAGAGTGAAATGAGGAGAACTAGGAGAACAATTAAACAAGGTACAACAACAAAAGGTAATAACAAACAAAGCTAACAACAATATTATAGAGATTGTGTCTGAGAGATACAGACACAAAAATTGTTTGATGACTGACAAACAACTCTGAAAGATAAGCATTCTGATCAATACAATGACTAATCATGATTCCAGAGGAGCAAAGATGAAGCATGTGAACCATCTATCAACTAATAGAGAAGTGATCAAATCAAGATGAAGAATGAAATATGTTATCTCTTTGACCAGTATGAGATTTTGTTTTACTTGGTTACTGATATTTATTAAAAGAGTTTTAATTTTTCAATTAGAGGCACATGAGAGGATGAGAACACAAACTTGTTAATTTTAAAAAAAGTAAATAAAATAATATTTAAGAATAGAGAAATATGTCATAAAACTTCTTGGCTGAGAGATTAGTGGCTCTGAGATAAGCAGACATATTTGACTAGTGAACCACCATTCTTCAGTGACTGTGTGAGACCAGAATTCAGAAGGCCTCATGGAAAAAGTACAATATCTCCAGAAGACATTAATAGTGCTGCAACTATGGAGGTATGAAGTGCTTCTCTATGCCTCTTTCCTGATTGCATGAAATCCTGAACATATGCTCCTCCACAGATGCCCTCTGGCCACACACATTCATATGCCTTTGTGTCTTTGGTATATCCATTCTCCCAATATGTGTGTTTACAGGGAATTTAAAACTAGATAAACCTGAAGAAAAAGACTATTCCTATTTTTATAATTGATTTCATTAGGTGCCTTGACTCTAAGCCAATTCTGTGTTTTGTTCACCAGTAAAAGTGAAAAAAAAAAATCAGGAAGGTCTCCAAATCTACTTTTTCAGTCAGTATGGATTCATAAAGCACCACGGATCTAGAGCAGAGAGTGACTAGCTAGAGCCACCATTTGTGAGCAAGGCTGAGGCTGGGTACTTAATTATTGCATGAAAAGAATTTCTCATGTCGCTTCCCTGTTTCTGCACAGAATACAGATCCTTGTGAGCCCTGGATCTGTGGAAACTCTAAGGGAAAGATAGATTTTACCCATCTTAGAAAATGATGTGATATTGTTCCACCCCCAGACACTTATCTCTTAAGTTGTAAAAAGGGGGGAAAATAAGTTAAGAGTTAAGAGAGATGCTCAGATATTTCCCCAATTATAGCACGGGGCCCACTTTTCTCTACTGTGGAATTATTTTTCTCCTGGAAGCAGGTATGTATTAGGTACACATGGGAAATACTTTTACCAGGATGGCTACATTCCCATGTAAATATTATGTCAAATTCTTACCCAAGTTCTACCTCCTCTCTTCTGTGACTTTTCTATCCAGAATCTGTATGTGCTAAAATCACTCCAATTCCAAGACAACTAATAATAGAGAAGAAACAGGCACTGGCAAGGAGACGTGATCAAGACCCTCAGGATACACAAATATTCTACTATGGAGGAATAAGCTAAATGCATGAACTGGTGGTTGAGTAAAGTCCACAATCTATGATGGGAGGTCCTTCTCATCAGGTAGGTCTTTATATGGGTTAATTGATCCACTGGAACAAGCTATGTGCAAGCCTACAGACTTAGATGGGATTCCCCTTTCCCTCTTCTGTTGGATATCAGAGATATTTCTGTAGCCACCACAGAGTTAGTTCCTGTGACTGGACTGAACCCTTGAGATTTGGACGTGTTGTTTGTGATGGGGAATCAAGGTGCTTGGAAGCATTGGAATAGGGACTTTTGGATCTTTATGATCCAGAACCAGAGAGTCAAAGAAGTAGAAGAAAATAATATGGTCGTGAATGGCATTTTACATCAGGATTCGGAATTCAAATTTTAATAATTAAAAAACAGCAAACTATTGAAAGATTTTGTGCAGAGGTATCATATGATCAAAATAAAAGTGTATTGCCAGAAAATTTTCAGATTAGTACCAGGAAGCTACTAAGAAATGTTAACTGAATTTAGCATTTTCCCATGGAATAAAGGCCTAGACACCTTTGTGAAGAACTACTGAGCACCAAGCTGTGTTATGAGGGCTTAGAGCTCCCAAGAAGAGGGTGGGTTGGGATAAGCAGAATAAAGACTGTGAAAGGTCAAGGTTCCCAGCATATTTCCTTGGACACTGGCTCAATAAATATTTGTTACATTTAACTAAAATGAAAAAAAATATATCTACCTCATACTTAGCACTGACCAAATGTTTGTAACAGACTTTCAAAAAATAGTTTTTATGAATCTGAATTATCTGTAGAGAAATTTTGCATCTAAAGAACATGGAGTCTTCTGTTTCATGGAGCCTTTTTATTTCCACTTTGAAGGAGGAGAGCTTGGGAGTTGGTAAGCTATGTTGGCCTATGAACATCCCACTGCTATTTTCAGATAATTTAATCATTAAATAATTCTTATCCCAAGGAAAGTCTGTGTCACAATCCTACTGGTTCCTACTTCCTCAGGCAAAAAGGAATCATGATTGAAAAAAGTTTAAGAAGTCCTGAACAAGTTGACATTTTATTTAGTTATCCAGTACCTCCCACCCAAGATTTGTTCCTAGGATCAGGTATTTAAGCCTGGAAGGTCTGTCAGGAGCCAATTGAATTATCTCCTTAGGTAACTGAGATTCAAAAATGGAAAATTACTTACTGAACATCACTTAGGTAATGAGTGGAATAAGTAGGTTTTGAATCTGACTCTGACTCCGGATATATTATTTTCCCAATGTACCATCCTAAGCAGTGTGTCCTCTTTAGTAGTCTGGAGCACTCTATTTCTGGGGAGTTTTGTCATATTTTGGATGCTGAGCTTTTTTGGGGGAGAGGCAATAAGATTTAAGGGATTTACTCAGGGTCACAGAGCTAATAAGTGTCTGAACTCAGATTTAAACTCAGGTCCTTCTGATTTCAGGGCTCTGAATTCATAGGTGCTCTATTCACTGTGCAACCTACCTGCTCCTCAACATATTATTATTGAATTTGGTGTGGACACTTCAATATCATAGGGGCATTAAGCACAGAATCCCAGAAGGTAGCATTGTCCAGATCACAAACCACAGAGATCTGGAGTTTTGAAGCACAAAATTAGGAAGGAAATGGGTACTCTTCACATGTATCATTTCCATGTTATTGACTCTCCTCATCTTTGTGCCATTAATTCTTAATCCTTCACCAAATAAAAGTAAGACCTGCATCTACACACCAAACATATGAAGTTTGATTAGGGGAAATATGATGACATTCTTGAAGGTGACTCTAACTCTGATCCTAACCAATTGAGTGATCTTGTTCAAGTCCCTTCACCATTTCATCTCAGAATCATCCTTTGTATAAACAGGAGTTTGAACTTAATGATTCTAAAGACTTTTCCCACAGTATGACATGTGTTTTCCCATAAAGGATAAAAGAAGGGAGAAGTATTTGATGAGCTAAAAATGCATAATAAGTCCTTTCTTCTGACAATATTCCATTTTGTTAATCCCAATCATTTTAGTGAAATGCTCCTTCACTCACCATTTTGGTTTCACTGCTTTCCTCTCTATTCCCATTCCTGACCCTTTTCTTTGAAATTTTTCACTGACCCCTTATCTCTCATCAGAGAACACTTTCCACAAGAGGGCAGCAGCAAATGTAACTGATTTCTCCCTCCCTGGCACCTTCCATGTTAAAATTTTAAATTTCATGTAATTATTTTTAAGCCATTTAACAAGATGGTTGATGATATGCAAAAAGAGATTTAACACCCCCTTCCTCCCATAGCACAAGGGAAGAGACAACTGTCTTTCTCAGCTCAGTAATCTGCAATGGCAAAAGGGGAAATCTTTTGGGAAAGCATCTTACCTCAATTTTGTACTAATCTAGTATGGGTGTGATTGTGATCAAGATGGATTAGAAAAGAGAAGCCAAAAGGTACTTGAATTCATGGAAAACCAAGATCCCAGACTAAAAGCCTAGATCCAGGTAGAAGAATGGAGGTTTAAAGTCACAGAAAGAAAAAAACAATTTTGACAAACTGAAGAGCTAAGAAGAAAGCAATTTTACACTCTGAAAAAAAAAAAGAAACCAGTTCTTTTTTCTGTATGTAGGTCTATTGTCTATCATGTAAGTAGTTCATGTACATATTTTGTCCTTGTTACCTGTAGTAAAGTAGCTACTACCACAGAAGTGAGAATATGCTGCTGTTATGAAAAATCATATAAGAACTTTAAAATATTTGCTATAACCAAATTTTAATATAATTGAAGTGTGTGTGGTGGGCATAAAAGCAGAGCATTCATAGCTAATTATCTTCTCTGCCAACACACACCCACACCCACACCCACACCCACACACACATACCCTTTCCTTTTGTGGGAGCCAATGAAGACAATAGTGCTATAAACAGGGATAGTATAACCAAGCAAGGGAGTACCAGAGTTGTTCTTACATAGCACCAGGCCAAACTCAGAGTTGTGAAGGCAGAAATTCAATCCATTCTGCTGGACTTCACCCCACTATGACCAATAGACTCTTTTGCTGGGTCTCCATTTTTCTCTTTGGAGCAGGTGAGTGCTGGGGATAGGAGGTTCAGAGCTTTCCCCTTCCTGGATGATGAAATAAAGGTCCCCCACCTTCTGTGTCCCAATTTCTGACTTTTTCCCCTCCCACAGCTCTTGCTGAAACAGAAATCATTCAGACACCGAGATACCTGGTCACAAGGGTGAAGCAGGAGGTGAAGCTGACATGTCAACAAAATATGGGGCATCCTACCATGTACTGGTACCAACAGGAACCACAGAAAGGATTCAGGGCAATGTTTTATTATACTTATAAGGACATGAATTTAAATGAGACCGTTCCTCCAAGATTCAAACCTGCATCATCAGGGAATGGTCACTTGACCCTCAAAATTCACCCTGTGGAAGCAGAGGACTCAGCCACCTACTTCTGTAGCAGCAGCAAAGACACAGCCTTACAGAGTCATCTCTAAACTGTGCAGAAACCTCCTGTCCCAGGCATAGGTAGAAAGGAGGGAGAACAGTCACCACATCAGAGACCTGGCTCACAATGGGAAGTTCTAGAGGGAGGAGGAACTCTCATAACCATATCATAAGATAGTTTTGAAAGGAGGTCTCATTTCTGTTATTGATCTAATACACAGTTTTCTCTTTTATTAGAAAATGCCAGTCTGCATTGGCAGGAGATCCTCACTGGAAACACCCTACTCTGCTGAAATCAGATCGATAGTTTAAAACAAAAAAATTTTCATTCCTTCATATTACATTACTTGTTGGGCTTCTTTTCTTCTTAAATAGTGTGGTAATGAGGAGAAACGACTCTCTTTGGAGATGTTAAGGAGTAGTTTTCTATCTCTTGTCAGTTTATTATCTGCCAACTGAATACTCCCTTTTGGTGATATCATGGGTGGAACATCAACTAAATATGAGTGAGACTTCCTAACCTCCATGTAAAATACCTTGTTGACTTTAGTATTTCTGAGCTTCCTTGGTGCCTGTAGAGGTAAAGAATGTCCTAGTGAAATGATGGGCCAGGTCCAAGGAGTAACTTCTCTCAGGAACATGATGGGCCTCCTTTTTTTCCTGCAAAGACCTGGAAACTGTCCAACAAAAAATCTTTGATAGTATCCTTGGGTATATTTCTTCCCTGTCGTTTCCGATTGCCTTTTGGTGGGCACCCACACTGTCCTTGGAGAATAGATGTTGCCTTAGTGTCCTTCTATTGTACCCATTTTGATCCCAAGCTTGTGTTGCTCCATTTAAGGTACCCAGATGTTCCTTGTGAATTAAATGGGACAAATAACGGGCATCTTGGTTTGCACCACTTTCCTAACAGATGCTTACATGAAAACCATTTAAGGCTCAACAAAGAACTGCCTTAGAGATGAGGTGTACAAATCTCTGGGGGTGTTTGGGACATTCAGGGAGGACCAGCATCTCTGGTGAACATCCATACTCTGGCAACACTCTCTAAGCAAAAATCAGGTTGTATGTTACCAATCGTCTCAAATCCCATTAATGAATTAGAATGAGGTGTGAAACATATGAAAACTTCTCTAGACAGAATGGCCAAATGGGGACAATTTGTTCCAATATACATGAAGGTGTATGAAGTAGGCTCTGAGCTCTTAGCGTTTGAGAAGATCCGAAAGATCCCGAGGTTATCGGTAATGTCCAGCTAGCTTTCTGGAGGATCTCTCATCAATCTCACTGAGTAAACACCCTGTTGTAAGTATCCTTGTTTCAAGTATGCTTTTCCAGAGTTCAGGCCCTCTACAGTTATTCACTGAATCCTGATTCATTGGTAGTCATTATGCAAATGTGCGAGTCATTCTGACTTCTGTTTTGCCATTGGACCTTGATGACTCTGTGGAGGGATGGTTAGATTGATGACTTTGTACAACTCTGTCTCATTTAAATCAGATTCACATGCAAGTAGAAACATTATGCATAATGTCATTGTTCCTCTTCAAAAATGAATGAACAGCAATACATCTCTAGCTACATCATCATTTTTATAAGTTTCCTGAAGAGTAATGAAATTTTCTTTGTAAAAGATCCAAAATACAAACTCTAAACCATGACTATCTACATGCCAAGCAAACATTCAGAGAAAATACAGTACCAATTACCAAGAATCCCCAAATGCTAAAAAAAAAAAAATCCCCTATGTGAAATCCATAGTAATTCACAAGAAATCAGGTTATTCATATCAGCAAAACAAAATTGGTTTTAAAAAGGTGGTTTTTCCATTATGACAGGTAGTTTGATGTATAAGCCTATGAGTTGATTGAGCAAGTTGGTAAAACTAGATCAGGTGATTCAAAGGTTCAAAGCATGGAGGTTCTAATTAAAATGGAGCACATTTCCAGATTTTTGCTTAATGTGGAAGTCATAAGAGAATGATTCCAACTGTCCTTTTCTTCATCCTCAACATTGCTGGTGTGTATGAAGAAAGCCAAATACACAAGAATAGTTTAAAATGGAGAAGAAGATAGTTAGGAATGGGTATGCTTTAACTTATTCCTCTTTTTAATGGGAAAATACACTTGAAACAAAAATCCCATAATGATAATGGTTATCTCAGCTTTTTTTTTTTTTTTTTTACAACAGGTATTCTGAACTTTAGGTCCCTAAACTTGAAAAAAATATTTTAAAACCTATTTTATACTTACAAATATATTTTAATACCCACCCAACATTACTGTTTATTTTTGTAGTGCTAGACATTTTATTTTATTCATGCATATCTGTTGTGAGAAAGAATGCAGTTACTGTTGAGTCATTTTTAGTTGAGTTCAACTCTTTGTGAGCTCTTTTGGGGATTTTCTTGATAAAAATACTAAAGTGGTTCACCATTACTTCTCCAGTTCATTTTACATATAAGGAATTCAGAAAACAGAATTAAAGGGCTTGTTTAGAGTCATATGGTTAATAAATGTCTGAGGCCAGATTTGAACTTATGAAGATGAATCTTCCCAATTTTAAGTACCGTGCACCTCCTAGGGGCCACTTTCAGTTGTATCAGTTCATTCAATTGAGAGTTTGTGAACCTATTTGATGTTTTCTTAGCAAAGATACCAGAGTGGTTTGTCATTTCTTCTCTAGCTCATTTTACACATGGGGAACTGAGGCAAATAGAATGAAGTGACTTGCCAGTGCCACAGAGCTAGTAAGTATCTGAGATTGATTTGAACTCAGGTCTTCCTGATACCTGGCCCAGTATTCTTTCCATTGGGTCATCTAGCTCCTGCGTCTTTTGGGAGTATTAAAGGACAGATAGATTTTATCCAACTTAGAAAGTGATGCAACCGAGCTCCACCCCCAGATTCTACCTTCTAAGTCTTTAAAAGGGTGAAAAATAACTTGAGAGAAATATCTTCTCTCAATTACATCATGGGGCCCCCTCTTCTCTTCTGTGGGCTCATTTTCTCTTGGAAGCAGGTGAGTCCTGGGCAGAGATGGAAAATCCATTAGCAGGATGGTCACACTCCCTTGTCAACTTCTTAAGCCAAGATTCACCTCCTCTTTTCTGGCTCTTTTCTTTCCAAAATCTGTGCATGCTAAAATCACTCAGATCCCAAGACATCTCATCATAGAGAAGGGACAGGAGGTGAAAATGAGATGTGAGCAAGATACTCAGGATAGTCACATGTTTTGGTGTCATCAATCCCCAGAGAAAGGTCTTGTGCTTGTTCTTTATTCTCTGGGAAAGGATAATACAGAGAATGGTGATGATCCTCAAGGATTTAAAGTTCAGAGACCAGAAACCAACATTTTTATTCTCAGCAAACCATCTGCAGAACCCAGGAACTCTGGAATGTATTTCTGCAGTTCTGATCACAGTGATGAAAGGGCATCTACGTTCTTTACACAAAACACCTTTCTTTAACCCAGCACAGGAAGTAGGAGTTGGTGGGAAGGGAAGAAAGTGCAGAGAACAATATCCCATATAAAAGCAGCCCAAAAGAGAAAGCAAAAATATTTGTTGTAACCACAAATCAAAAATGAAGAGGAATAAACTAAATGCCTGAGTTGGTGGTTGAATCAAGTTACAATCCATGTGGTAGGTCCTTCTCATCAGGTAAATTTTCACATGTGTGAGTTGATCCACTGTTCCAAGTCATGTACAAGCCTACACATTGGGTCACTGTAGACAACCCAGAGTTAGTTCCTCTGAGTGGACTGAGACTCTGAGAATTAGAGATGTTGTTTTTAATGGGAAATCAAGGTTCTTGAAAGTGTTCAAAAAGGGACTTTTAGGTTTTGATGACCTAGAAACAGAAGGTCCACGAAATAGAGGGAAATAATATGGCAAAGAGATGAAATGTTAGACTTATGGATGATCTTTTATATCAGGTTTCATAATTTAAATTTTAATAATTAAAAAACAGCAAATTTTTAAAAGGTTTGTGAAGAGGTGTCATATGACCAAACTAAGAAGATTTTAGTGGGAATTAAATGTTGATTAATCTCTCAGATTAGGAGCAACAAAATGCTAAAAAATGTTAATTGAGTGCAAAATGGAAAGTATCTAAAGCTTTGGGTTTTGCCATGAAATAAAGTCTGATACAAGGCACCACAGTGAAGAACTATTGAGCACCAAGCTGTGTTATGGGGGCATAGAAGTCCCAACAAGAGGGTGGATTGGGATGAGCAAAATAAAGACTGTGAGAGGTCAAGTTTTCCAACATAGTTTTTGGACACTGGTTCAATAAATATTTGTTATGTTTAAGTGAAATATAATAAAAGATACCTCATTATTTCCTTAGCACTGGCCAACTCTTTATAACAGGATTTCAAGAAAGCAGTTTTGTTGGAGTTTTACAATATCTCTTCCCAATCTTAGAGGCATTTGGTGACTAAAAATTGTGGAGTCTTCCTATTTTTAGCTTAAAGGAAGAGAACTTGGAAGTTGATGAGATATATTGGCCTTTGAACTTAATACTGGTATTTCCAGATAATTTAATCATTAAATGCTTTTTTGTCCCAAAGAAAGTTTGTGTCACAATTCTATTGGATCCCTTTTGCTTGGATAAAAAGGGGTCATTATGGGAAAATTTTAAGATGCCCTGAACTAGTTAACACTTTTGCTGAGTTTTGCAATATCTCTAATCCAAGATCTGTTCATAGGATCAGGCGTTTAGGCCTGGAAGACCCCTCAGAAGTCACTTGGATCACCTCCTTTGTTTTACTGAATAGATAAATGAGATTCAAAGAGGGAAAATTACTTACTCCAAAACACTTAAATACTGAATACCATATGTAGGATTTTAATCCAGGGCCTCTGATTCCAGATCCATTATTTGTTCCACTGTACCAATGTCACCAGTGTGCCCTCATTAGTCAGTCTGTAGAAACCTGTTCCTGAGGTTTGTGATATTTTTGAGGTTAGGGTTTTTTGGGGGAGCCTACTAGGGTTAAGTGACTTAGATCACAATCTTGTAAGTACTTGAGTCTGGATTTGAGTTTAAGTCCTGAATCCAGGGCTGGTGCAATACCCACTGTGTCCCCTAGCTGCCCCTCATCATATTACTGTTATATTATTGCTGTGGACCTCTGCAGCATTAATCATGGATTTCCAGAAGGTAGCATTGTCCAGATCACAAACCACAGAGATATGGAATTTTGGAGCTCAAACTTAGGAGGAAGGAAGAAGGTACACTTTATATGAACCATTAATATGCTATTGACTTTCCCTTATCTTTGTGCCATTTGCTCTTCACCTTTCACCACATAAAGTTAAGAGCTTTATCCATGTACCATGTATGAAGTTTGCTTAGGAGAAATTTTATGACATTCTTGGGGGTAACCCAACTCTGACCCTAACCAGCTGTGTGATTGCACAAGTCCCTTCACCATTGTACCTCATAGTCATCCTTTGTACAAATAGGAGTTTGAGCTTAATGATGTATGAAGACTCTTCCCATAGTATGACATGTGTTCCCTCATAAAGGATAAAATAAAGGTGAAGTATTTGATGAGCTAAAAATGCTTAATAGACAGGGTCTTATCTTGTGACAAATGCTTTATATTGTTAATTGTTAATTGTGTTACTTCCCATCATTTGGGTGAAATGCTCCTTCACTCTGTAGTTTGGTTTCATTGATTTCCTCTCCATTCCTGATCCTTCTCTCTGAAATGTGTCCCTGGAGCCCCCTCTCTCTCCTCACAGAACTCTCTCCACAAGAGGGCAGCAGCAAATGTAATTGATTCCAACCCCCACTTGCACCTTCCCTGATAAGGCTTTAAACTCCCTGGCATTATTTTAAGCAATTTAACAAGGTGGTTGGATAGGCAAAAAGAGATGAACGACACCTTCCTCCCAAGGCACAAGGGAAGAGACAACCGAGTTACTTAGCTCAGTAGCTTGTGATGCCAAAAGTAGAAATGATTTGGGAAAGAGCCCTATGCCCATTTTACACTTCTCCAGTGTGGATGTGATTGTGGTCAGGATGGATTAGAAAAGAGAAGCCAGAAGACGCTTGAATTTAGGGAAACCGGACGTCCCTGACTAAAAGCCTAGATCCAGATAGAAGAGGGGAGCTTTACAGTCATAGAAAGGAAAACAAACCAGGAACTAGAAGAACCAAGATAAAGAAGCCAGAATAACCTTCCCTCAAAGCAAAAAGAAAACAGTTCTGTGAACGTCGGTCTGTTTTCTCACAGGTGAGCACCTTGTGCCCCAGTTTTTCCTTTGGTGCACTTACCATCCCATGACAAAACCCAGGACTGAGACTGAGCTTCTGTTGTGAAAAATCAGTGTAAAAAGGACTTCAAAATGTTGGAGTGAACCGTATTTTCCTATAATTGAGGGTGACCATGGGAGCAGGGAGCTAGCAGCCAACTATCTGCTCTGTCCACTATGTGGCACCATGTCACCACCACCACCCATTCTGTGGGATGCTTTGGGGGGATCCATTGAAGACAGTATTTCCATAAATGGAGATGGTCAAACCTTGCTGCTCCAGGGCTTTTATACCACATCGAAGGCAGGGACGCAAACTCTTATGTGGACCCTGAGCCCATCATGGCCAACAGACTCTTTTTCTGGGTCTCCATTTTTGTCCTGGAGGCAGGTAAGTGCTGGATAGAGAAGAATACTCTCAGTCTGGGGATAGGAGATTCAGAGCTTTTCCTTTCCTGGAGTATGAAGTAAAACTCCCGCAGCTTCTATGTCTCAATCTCTGTCTCCCACAGCTCCCACTGAAACAGGAATCACTCAGACACCAAGATGCCTGGTCACAAAGGTGAAGCAGGAGGTGATGCTGAGTTGTCAGCAAAATTTGGGGCATGATATCATGTACTGGTACTAACAGGAACCACAGAAAGGACCCAAATTAATGTTTTCTTATACCTATAAAGAAATGAATTTAAATGAGACTGTTCCTCCAAGATTCGACCCTGCACCATCAGGGAATGGTCACTTGACCCTCAAAATCCACCCTGTGGTAGCAGAGGACTCAGCTACCTACTTCTGTAGCAGCAGCAAAGGCACATCCTTGCAGAGTCATCTCCAAGCTGTGCAGAAACTCCTGTCCCTGGCATAGGAAGAAAGGAGGGAGGGAAGTCACCACATTAGAGTTCTGGCTCACAATGGGAAGTTCTGAAGGGAAAAGGGACTCTCATAACCAAGAGAGGTTTCAAACAAACTCTCATTTCTGTTATTGATCTAATACACAGTTCTCTGTTTTATTAGAAAATGCTAGTCTACATTGGCAAGAGATCTTCACTAGAAGCCCCATACTTTGCTGAAATCAGAGGGATAGTTCGAGATAAATTCAAATTTCACTCATTCCCATTATATTTCTCCTTGTGCTTTTTTCCCCTCTTAAATCATATAATAGGGGAAGTGAAATCATATCTATTTAGAGATGTTAGGGGGTGGTTTTCTACCTCCTGTCAGGCTGTCACTTCACCATCTGCTGACTACTCCATTTTTGTTTTGTCAGAGGTAGGACATCAACTAGATATGAGTGTAATTTCCTAACCACCATGTAAAACATAGACTTTAGCATCTCTAGTTTCCTTGAAAGCTCTAGAGATAAAGAATATCATGGTGAAATGGATGGTCCAAATAGTTCTCTCAGGACAATCATGGCCTCCCAATTTTCCTGCAATTATCCATCTAAAAGCTTTCATAGTATCCTTGGGTGTATCCCTTCCATATCTTTCCCCATTGTCTTTTTGTGGCCATAGACACTGTCCTTCTTGGGGTACAGATGTTGCCCTAGTGTCCTTCTGCTATATGGGTGTTGATTCCATACTTGTGCTGCTCCTTTCAATGGGACCAATAATGAGCACCTTTGTTTGCATCACTATCCTATCAGATTTTTATCTGAAGCCCCTTTAAGGCTCAACAAAGAACTACTTCATATATGAGGTGTATACAACTATGGGGAATGTTATATGTGGTTACAGGGAGAACTAGCATCTTTCATGAACCCTGACAAAACTCTCTCATAGGCAGGTTGCATCAGACTCTGTGTTACCCACATGACTCAAAGCCATCACTGAGTTGGAGGAATGTCTATCTCAAGCATGGGAAAACTTCCCTAGATAGAGGGGGCAAAGGAGAACAATTTGTTCCAATGGACATGAGGTGGTTGAAGTAAGTTCTATGGAACCCTTACAGTTTGGGAAGATGCCAAAGATTGCAAGGTCATCCATTGAATTCTGATTCATTGGTAGTCCTCCTGTTGAATTTATGCAAATGTTGGCAGTCATTCTGACTTTTTTCTTGCCATTGAACCTTGATGACTTTGTGAAAGGATGGTGAGATTGATGACTTCGTACAACTCTGTCTCATTTAAATTCAGTTCAAAAGCAAATTGTAACACTACCTATTCTGTTATTGGTTCCCTTCAAAAATGAAGATGAAGTGCAGTAATCTCTGTCTAAGTCATCATTCTTGTAAGTTTCTTGAAGAATAATGATCATGTGGAAGCTATTTTCTTTGTAAAAGAATCAAAATGTAACCTGTATACTATGACTCTCTAAATGCCAAGAAAATATTCACAGAAGATATGATAGTTGCCAAGAATCTCTGAAGTCTAAAAAAATTCTTCAATGGAAATTAGTAGTAATTCAAAAGAAGTTAGTCTATCCATCTCAAGAAACCAAAGTTGATTTAAAAAATTAGCTTTTTCAATTATTATATGTAGTTTGCTGAGAAGCCCAAAGAGCTAACAGAAGAAGTTGTTAAAACTAGGTCAGGTGCTTCCAAGGTTCAAAGAATGGGGAGGGAGAGAATTTAATCTGGAAGTCAAATAAGAAGTGGTGTCATGCCTTTAATGGTTCTAACTCTCCTAGCCCTCATCCTCAGTTTTGCTGGGTAGCAAAGAGAAGATCCAGTTCACCAAGTCTGTGATCATCCTGATACATGAGAACAGTTTAAAATGGAGAAGAGAATATGTAGAAATTAACGTTTTATTTAATTTCCCCTTTTATCCCTAATTTCCATAATTTCTTTCATCTCATTTCTTTAGAACAGGTATTCTGAACCTTGGGACCTTAAACTTTAAATATATATAATGAATATTTTATACCTACAAATATATTTTATTATACCCTTGCAAAGCTAAATATTTTATTTTATTTATACTTACATATTCTGAGAAAAAATACAGTTGTTGAGTAATTTTCAGTTGAGTTCAATTCTTTGTGAGCTCTTTGGGGGATTTTCTTGTCAAAGATGTTAAAGAGGTTTTCCATTAATTCTCTAGTTCATTCTACACATGAAGAACTGAAGCAAACAGGGTTAAGTGACTCATCTGGAGTCATATAGCTAGTAAGTGTCTGAGGCCAAATTTAAACTCCTGAAGATGACTCTTCCCAATTTCAAGTTCAGTGCTCTATTCACTACACCACCTAGCTGCCACATTCACTTGTTTCAATTATGTCTGACTCTTTGTGAACCTATTTGGGGCTTTCTTAGCAAAGATAATCCAGTGGTTTGCTATTTCCTTGTTCAGCTCATTTTATACATGTATAAACTGACCCAAACGGGATTAAATGATTTGCCAAGGTCACATAGCTTGTAAGTATCAGAGACCAATATTGAACTCAGATCTTCCTGATACCTGACTGAATACTCAATCCACTGTACCACCTACCTCTCTCCCCAAAAGAGACAATGAAGTCCTTATTGTATAGGACATACACTCTATATTTCAGCTATTTATTTCTTCCATATAGAATACATCTTTAAAAAACTACTTTTAACTCATAACTACACATAAAAATTAAGGCATGAAAAAAGTAATTCTTAACTCCTGTCCTGGAAGTTGATAATAAATATATAAATAATAAAGTGACTACAGATCACCCAGGTTACCTTCTCCTTGGCTTTTCATTTTCTGAGCAACTCTCTATCTTTTTGGCAAGCCCGAGCTATATCCTGAATTTATTCTTCTAGCTGTAGTTATCTTCTCTGAAAATGAAATATTTGGAGAATATTCAGAAATGAAATGAAATGTAACACTATGACACTTTAGGCTCAGAGGGCAGAACCTACCAATATGAGATTTTGTTTTACTTGGTTACTGATGTTTAGTAAAGGGGTTTTAATTTTTCAATTAGAGGCATGCGAGAAGGAGAGAAAACAAACGATAATTAAAAAAAGTAAATAAAACACATATTTAAGAATAGAGAAATATGTCATAGCAGTTAGAGTTAGTTCCCATGATCATGCTGAGCCCTTGAGATTTAGAGGTGTTGTATGCCATGGGGAATCAAGATGCTTGGAAGCATTGGAATAGGGACTTTGGGATTTTTATGATCCAGAACCAGAAAGGCAAAGAAGTAGAGGAAAATAATATAGCCTAAAAGTAGAAAGGTAGACTTATGGATGGCCTTTTACATCAGGATTCAGAATTCAAATTTTAATTTTTAAAGAACAGCAAACTGTTAAAAGACTTTGTGCAGAGGTGTAATATGATGAAAATAAAAGTATTTTGACAGGAATTAAATGTGAATTAATTTTTCAGATTAGTACCAGGAAGCTACTAATAAATGTTAACTGGGTTTTCCCCAGGAATAAAGGACCAGAAAGGACACCACAGTGAAGAAAAATTGTGCACCAAGATGTGTTATGAGGGCCTAGAGCTCCCAAGAAGAGGGTGGGTTGGGATAAGCAGAATAAAAAATGTGAGAGGTCAAGGTTCCCAGCACATTTCGTTGGTCATTGGTTCAATAAATATTTGTTACATATAATTAAATTGAACAAAAAAAGTATCTACCTCATACTTTTCTTAATATTCACCAAATGTTTATAATAGGCTTTCAAGAAAACAGTTTTTATGAATCTGAATTATCTGTAGAGAAATTTGGCATCTAAAGAATATGGAGTCTTCTGTTTCATGGAGCCTTCATATTTCTAGTTTGAAGGAAGAGAACTTGGGAGGTGATGAGTTATACAACCTTTGAGCATCATACTGCTATTTTCAGATAATTTAATCATTAAATGATTCTTGTCCCAAGGAAAGTCTGTGTCACATTCCTATTGGTTCCCACTTCCTTAGACAAAAAGAAATCATGACTGAAAAAAAGGTTAAGAAGCCCTGACCTAGTTGACATTTTGTTTAGTTCTCCAATACCTCCCACCCACGATTTGTTCATAGGATCAGGGATTTAAGCCTGGAAGGTCTGTCAGAAGCCAGTTGAATCATCTTCTTTCTTTAACAAAATAGGCAACTAAGATTCAAAAATGGAAAATTATTTACTGAATATCACTTAGGTAGTGAGTGGAATAAGTAGGATCTGAATCTGACACTCTGACTCCAGATATATTATTTTCCCACTATTCCAACCTCACCAGCGTCTCCTCTTTAGTCAATCTGGAGCACCCTATTTTTGGGGAGTGTCATCATATTATGGATGCTAAGCTTTTTGGAGGAGAGGCAATAAGATTTAAGGGACTTACTCATAGTCACAGAGCTAATAAGTATCTGAACCCAGATTTGAATGCAGGTATTTCTGATTTCAGGGCTGGTGCTCTATCCACTGTGCAACCTATCTGCCCCTCAACATATTACTGTTGAATTTGGTGTGGACCCCTCATCATCATAGGGGCATTAAGCATAGAATCCTAGAAGATAGCATTGCCCAGATCATAAACCACAGAGATACAGAGTTTTGGAGCACAAAATTAGAATAGGAATGGGTACTTTTCACATGTATCATTTCCATATTATTGACTTTCCCTCATTTTTGTGCCATTAACTCTTTCATTATTATTATAGCTTTTTATTTACAAGATATATGCATGGGTAATTTTCACCATTAAT
Source organism: Sarcophilus harrisii (assembly GCF_902635505.1). Lineage (NCBI taxonomy): Eukaryota > Metazoa > Chordata > Mammalia > Dasyuromorphia > Dasyuridae > Sarcophilus > Sarcophilus harrisii. Next base: position 191,367,910 of record NC_045430.1, read on the forward strand.
CCTTGCAAAACCTTTTCTTACAAGTTTTCCCCTCCTTCCCCCACCCTTTCCCCTAGATGGCTGATAGATCAATATGTTAAATATAAATATTTAACAATTTTGTTTAACATATTTGACAATATGTTAAAGTATATGTTAAATACAATATATGTATACATATCCATACAGTTATTTTGCTGTGCAAGAAAAATTGGACTTAGAAATAAGGTAAAAATAACCTGAGAAGGAAATCAAAAATGCAAGAGGACAAAAAGAGAGGGAGTGGAAATGCTATGTTGTGGTTCATGCTCATTTCCCACAGTTCTTTCACTGGTTCTCTTCATTATTGAACAAATGAAACTGATCTGGTTCATCTCATTGTTGAAGAGAGCCACATCCATCAGAATTGATCATCATATAGTATTGTTGTTGAAGCATATAGTGATCTCCTGGTCCTGCTCTTTTCACTCAGCATCATTTCATGTAAGTCTCTCCAGGCCTCTCTGTATTCACCCTGATGATCATTTCTTACAGAACAATAATATTCCATAACATTCATATACCCCAGTTTGCTCAACCATTCTCCAATTGATGGGTATCCATTCAATTTCCAATTTCTAGCCACTTCAAAAAGGGCTGCCACAAATATTTTGTACATATGGGTCCCTTTATCTTCTTTAATATGTCTGGGATATAAGCTCAATAGTAACACTGCTGGATCAAAAGGTATGTACATTTTGATAACTTTTTGAGCATAGTTCCAAATTGCTCTCCAGAATGGTTGGATGCATTCACAATTCCATCAACAATGCATCAGTGTCCCAATTTTCCCACATGCCCCCCAGCATTATCTTTTTCTGTCATCCTAGCCAATCTGACAGGTGTGTAGTGGTATCTCAGAGTTGTCTTAATTTACATTTCTCTGATTAATAATAATTTGGAGCATCTTTTCATATGGCCAGAAAGTTTCTATTTCTTCATCTGAAAATTGTCTGTTCATATCCTTTGACCATTTATCAATTGGAGAATGGCTTGATTTCTTATAAATTAGTGTCAATTCTCTATATATTTTGGAAATGAGGCCTTCATCAGAACCCTTGACTGTAAAAGTGTTTTCCCAGTTTATTGCTTCCCTTCTAATCTTGTCTGCATTAGTTTTGTTTGTATAAAAGTTTATAATTTGACATAATGAAAATTTTCTATTTTGTGATCAATAATGATCTCTAGTTCTTCTTTGGTCACAAATTCCTTTCTCCTCTATAGGTCTGAGAGGTAAACTATCCTATGTTATTCCAATTTATTTATAATCTCATTCTTTATGCCTAGATCATGAACCCGTTTTGACCTGATCTTGGAGTATGGTGTTAAGTGTGGGTCAATGCCTAGTTTCTGACATACTCATTTCCAGTTTCACCAGCAGTTTTTGTCAAACAGTGAATTCTAATCCCAAAAGCTGGGGTCTTTGGGTTTGTCAAACGCTAGATTATTGAAATTATTGACTATTTTGTCCTGTGAACTTAACCTATTCCACTGATCAGTTAGTCTATTTCTTAGGCAATACCAAATGGTTTTGGCAACCGCTGCTTTATAATATAATTTTAGATCTGATACACCTAGGCCACCTTCATTTGATTTTTTTTTCATTAGTTCCCTTGAAAGTCTTGACCTTTTGTTCTTCCAGGTGAATTTTGTTGTTATTTTTTCTGGGTCATTAAAATAGTTTTGGGGAGTCTGATTGGTATAGCATTAAATAAATAGATTATTTTACATAGTATTATCTTTATTATATTTGCTCAACCTATCCAAGAATATTTAATATTTTTCCAATTGGTTAGATATGACTTTATTTGTGTGGAAAGTATTTTGTAATTTTGTTCATATAGTTCCTGACTTTCCCTTGGCAGATAGATTCCCAAATATTTTATACTATTGGCAGTTACTTTAAATGGAATTTCTCTTTGTATCTCTAACTGTTGGATTTTGTTATTGATATATAAGAATGCTGATGATTTATGTGGATTTATTTTGTATCCTTTGCTAAAGTTGTGGATTATTTCTAATAGCTTTTTAGTAGAAACTCTAAGGTTCTCTAAGTATATCATCATATCATCTGCAAAGAGTGATAATTTGGTTTCCTCATTGCCTATTCTAATTCCTTTAATCTCTTTCTCAACTCTTATTGATGAACCTAGCATTTCTAATACAATATTGAACAGTAATGGTAATAATGGGCAACCTTGTTTCACACCTGATCTTATTGGGAATGGTTCCAATTTATCCCCATTACATATGATGCTTACTTAGAGTTTTAAATAGATGCTACTGACTATTTTAAGGAAAAGCCAATTTATTCCTATGCGCTCAAGTAATGGATGATGGATTTTATCAAATGCTTTTTCTGCATCTATTGAGATGATCATATATTTTTAAAATTTGGTTATTGACATAGTCAGTTATGCTAATATTGAACCAACTCTGCATTCCTGACATAAATTTTACTTGGTCAGGGGATATAATACTGGGGATGATTTTCCGTAATCTTTTTGCTAATATTTTATTTAAGATTTTAGCATCAATATTCATTAGGGAGATTGATCTATAATTTTCTTTCTCTGTTTTCAACCTACCTGGTTTAGGTATCAGTACCATGTCTGTGTCATAAAAGAAATTTGGTAGGACTCCTTCAATCCCTATTTTTTCAAATAGTTTATATAACATTGGAGTTAACTGTTATTTAAAAGTTTGGTAGAATTCACATGTAAATCCATCTGGTCCTGGGGATTTTTTCTTAGGGAAGAGATTAATAGCTTGTTCTATTTCTTTTTCTGAAATGGGACTATTCAAGCAATTTACTTCATCCTCTGTTAATCTGGGCAGCCTATATTTTTGAAGGTAGTCATCCATTTCACTTAGGTTCTCAAATTTATTGGTATAAAGTTGGGCAAAGTAACTCTTAATTATTCCTCTAATTTCCTCTTCATTGGTTGAAAGTTCTACCTTCTCATTTTTAAGACTAACAGTTTGATTTTCCTCTTTCCTTTTTCTAATCAGATTTATTTAATTTGTTGCTTTTTTGGATGCCCATCAGTTGGAGAATGGCTGAATAAATTGTGGTATATGAATATTATGGAATATTATTGTTCTGTAAGAAATGACCAACAGGATGATTTCAGAAAGGCCTGGAGAGACTTACACGAACTGATGCTGAGTGAAATGAGCAGGACCAGGAGATCATTATATACTTCAACAACAATACTAGACGATGACCAGTTCTGATGGATCAGGCCATCCTCAGCAACGAGATCAACCAAATCATTTCTAATGGAGCAGTAATGAACTGAACTAGCTATGCCCAGAAAAAGAACTCTGGGACATGACTAAAAACCATTACATTGAACTCCCAATCCCTATGTTTATGCCCACCTGCATTTTTTATTTCCTTCACAAGCTAATTGTACAATAATTCAGAGTCTGATTCTTTTTGTACAGCAAAATAATGGTTTGGTCATGTATACTTATTGTGTATCTAATTTATATTTTAATATATTTAACATCTACTGGTCATCTTGCCATCTGGGGGAGGGGGTGGGGGGTAAAAGGTGAAAAATTGGAACAAGAGGTTTGGCAATTGTTAATGCTGTAAAGTTACCCATGCATATAACCTGTAAATAAAAGGCTATTAAATAAATAAAAAAAAATTTGTTGTTTTTTTTCATAAAACCAACTCTTAGTTTTATTTATTAATTCAATAGTTTTTTACTTTCAATTTTATTAATTTCTTCTTTTAATTTTAGAATTTCAAATTTAGTATTTGATTGGGGGTTTTAAATTTGGTCTTTTTCAAGCTTTTTAAGTTGCAAACCCAATTCAATGATCTTCTCTTTCTCTATTTTATTCAAGAAAGCCTCCAGAGGTATAAAATTTCCCCTTACTGCTTTGGGCTGCATTCCACAAATTTTGGTATGTTGTCTCATTATTGTCATTCTCTTGGGTGAAATGTTTTAATTATGTCTATGATGTGCTGTTTCACCCATTCATTCTTTAGGATGAGATTATTTAGTTTCCAATTACTTTTTAGTCTACCCCTAGCTTTTTATTGAATATAGTTTTTATTGCATTATGATCTGAAAAGAATGCATTTACTATTTCTGCCTTCCTGCATTTAATTTTGAGGTCTTTATGTCCTAATATATGGTCAATTTTTGTATAGGTTCCATGAACTGCTGAGAAGAAAGTATACTCTTTTCTGTCTCCATTCAGTTTTCTCCAAAGATCTATCATACCAACTTTTCTAATGCTCTATTTACCTCTTTAACTTTTTTCTTATTTATTTTGTGGTTTGATTTATCTAATTCTGAGAGTGCAAGGTTGAGATCTCCCACTATTATAATTTTTCTATTTCTTCTTGCAACTCTCTTAACTTCTCCTTTAGGAAGTTAGATGCTATACCACTTGGTGCATATATATTTAGTATTGATATTGCTTTGTTGTCTATGCTACCTTTTAGCAAGATAAAGTTTCCTTTCTTATCTCTTTTAATTAGATCAATTTTTGCTTTTCCCTGATCTGAGATAAGGATAAGGATGGCTTTTTTTTTTTTTTTACTTCACCTGAAGCATAATAGATTCTGCTCCAGCTTTTTCCTTTACTCTGTATGTATCACCCTGCTTTAAATGTGTTTCTTGCAAACAACATATTGTAGGATTCTGGCTTTTGATCCAGTTCTGACATCTACCTCCGTTTTATGGGAGAGTTCATCCCATTCACATTTACAATTAAAACTACTAATTCTGTATTTTTTGCCATCTTATTATCCCCAGATTATACATTTCTTTTCCTTTCCCTCCTTACCTCCCTCCCCAATATTAAATTTATGGGCACTACTTACTTCACACAGCTCTCCCTCTTTAGAATCCCTCCCACCCCCTTTAAGTCCCTCCCCCTTTCTTATCCTTTTCTTTATTTCTTTTTTTTTTGTATTCCCTTCTTTTTAGCCTACTCTTTTCCTTTTCCCTTTTCCTCTCCCACTTTTTAATGAGGTGAGAGAAGTTTCTCTGAAACCAAATATGTCTAATATTTTCTCTTTGTACCAAATCTGATGAGAGTAAGTTTCCTCCCCCTCCCTTAATCCCCTCAGATATGATAGGTTTCCTTTGCCTTTTCATGGGATGTAATTTCCCTCTTTTTATCTCCCCTTTTCCCCTTTTCTGATATAATCCCCTTTCCACTTCTACTTCCCTTTAAAAAATATTATAACAGTAAAATCAAATTATAAACATGCTCTTTATATATGCCCATAACAGAAATACAATTCTCAAGAATTCTTTTTATCTTTTATGCTTCTTTTGAGCCCTTCTTTTGGAGGTCAAATTTTTTGTTTAGCTCTGGTTTTTTTCATTAGGAATAAAGGGAATTCATCTGCTTCATTGAATGTCCACCTTCTTCCCTGGAAGAAAATGCTTGGCTTAGCAGGGTAGTTTATTCTTGGCTGCATTCCAAGTTCTTTTGCCTTTCGGAATATCAGATTCCAGGTCCTTTGATCCTTTAATGTGGAAGCTGCTAGGTCCCGAGTAATCCTTATTGTGGCTCCTTGGTATTTGAATTTTTTTCTGGCTACTTGTAATATTTTTTTCCTTAGTCTGATAGTTCTGAAATTTAGCCACAATATTCCCTGGAGTCACACCCAGAGCTGGGTGCATGTGGCCAGGTCCTATTAAACTCTAGCGTTTGTGATACACTCTACCTTTGGTGTTTGTGTAATTTCTCTGATGATCTACTGCTTTGCAACCAAAGCAGAGCAGCTGACCTGTGGTAGAGTCCTCCCTGCACATTCTCCACCTGCAGAGATTGCACCCTTCCCTTGGCCAGCTCAGCGTGGGCTAGCCTCTGTGTTCTGCCTCCCTGACTGTGCTGGCCTCCTTCCTTCTGATCAAGACCTTTCAGGCGATCTTCCAAGTTATCTTCTGCTGGTAATTTGTTGTACTCCCAATATTTGTGGATTCTACCAGTCAAGCACTATTTCTGATGCTGAATTTGGTAATTAGTAGTGAGGGTAAAAGGGAGCTCAGAATGAAGTTTGTGTCCTCTCTGCCATCTTGGCTTTGCCCCCATGCCATTAACTCTTAATCTTTCACAAAATAAAGTCAATACCAGCATCTACACACCAAACATATGAAGTTTGATTAGGGGAAATATTATGACATTCTTGAGGGTGACTTTAACTCAGACCCTAATCAGTTTTGTGATCTTGTTGAAGTCCCTTCACCATTTCATCTCAGAAACATCCTTTGTAGAAACAGGAGTTTGAACTTAATGATCTCTAAAGACTTTTTCCACAGTATGAAATGTATTCCCCCATAAAGGATAAAGAAAGAAGAGATATTTGATGAGCTAAACATGCATAATAACTAAGTTCTTATCTTCTGACAATATTCCATTTTGTTAATCCCAATCATTTCAGTGAAATGCTCCTTCACTCTCCAGTTTGGTTTCATTGCTTTCCTCTCCATTCCCATTCCTGATCCTTTTCTCTGAAATTTATTACTGTGGCCCCCTCTCTGTCATCAGAGAACACTTTCCACAAGAGGGCAGCAGCAAATGTAACTGATTTTCCCCCATCTGGCACCTTCCCTGATAAAACTTTAAATTTCATGCAATTATTTTTAAGTCATTTAACATGATGGTTGATGATATGCAAAAAGAGATTTAACAGCCCCTTACTCCCATTGCACAAGGGAAGAAATAACTATCTTTCTTAGCTCAGTAGTCTGCAATGGCAAAAGGGGAAATCTTTTGGAAAAGCATCTTACCTCAATTTTGTAATAATCTAGTATGGGTGTGATTGTGATCAAGATGGATTAGAAAAGAGAAGCCAGAAGGTGCTTGAATTCATGGAAAACTGATCTCCTAGACTATAAGCCTAGATTCAGGTAGAAGAAGGGAGGTTTAAAGTCACAGAAAGAAAAACAATTCTGACAAACTTTAGAGCTAAGATAAAGAAAGCAATTTTACACTCTGAAGAAAAAAGAAACCAGTTCTCTTCTCTGTATGTAGGTCTGTTTAGTAACATGTAAGCAGCTTGTGCACATATTCTGTCCTTATTGCCCGTACAGTAAAGTAGTTACTCTCATGAAGTGAGAATGTGCTGTTGTTATGAAAAAATCAGTATAAGAAGAATTTTCAAGTTCTTTTTATACTGATTTTTTCCATAACCAAATCATAACCATTTGATATAACCAAATTTTAATGAAATTGGAGTTTGTATGGTGGGCATAAAAGCAGAGATTTAATAGCTAACACACTCTGCCAACACATACACACACATGTGCTCACACACACACACGCCCTTTCCTTTTGTGGGAGCCAATGAAGACAATAGTGCTATAAATAGAGATAGCACAGCCAAGCAAAGTAGTACCAGAGTTATTCTTACATATCACTTGGTCAATACTTGTAAAAGTAAGAAGTCAATCCATTCTGCTGGATTTCACCCCATCATGACCAATAGACTCTTTTGCTGGGTCTCCATTTTTCTCCTTGGAGCAGGTGAGTGGTGGGTTGAGGAGGTTCAAAGCTTTCCCCTTCTCTGGAATTGTGTCCCAATTTTTGGCTTTTTCCTCCTCCCACAGCTCCCACTGAAACAGGAATCACTCAGACACCAAGATACTTGGTCACAAGGGTGAAGCAGGAGGTAAAGCTGAGATGTCAACAAAACTTGGGGCATAATTACATGTACTGGTACCAGCAGAAACCACAGAAAGGACCCAAATTAATGTTTTATTATACTTATAAAGACTTGAATTTAAATGAGACTGTTCCTCCAAGATTTGAACCTGCATCATCAGGGAATGGTCACTTGACCCTCAAAATCCACCCTGTGGAAGCAGAGGACTCAGCCACTTACTTCTGCAGTAGCAGCAAAGACACAGCCTTGCAGAGTCATTCCCAAGCTGTGCAGAAACCTCCCGTTCTCAGCATAGGTAGAAAGGAGGGAGAAAACTCACCACATCAGAAACCTGGCTCACAATGGGAAGTTCTGGAGGGAGGAGGAACTCTCATAACCATATCATAAGATAGTTTTGAAAAGAGCTCTCATTTCTGATATTGATCTAATATACAGTTTTCTCTTTTATTAGAAAATGCCAGTCTGCATTGGCAGGAGATCCTCACTAGAAGCACCATACTTTGATGAAATCAGATGGATAGTTCAAAACAAATACAAAATTCATTCATTCACATTACATTTCTTATGCTTCTTTCTTTCCCCTTATATGGTATTGCAGTGAGGAGTGAGGACTTCCATTTGGAGATGTTAGGGAGTGGTTTTCTATCTTCTGTCAGGCTGTCAATCTGCTAACTGATTACTCCCTTTTTGTTACATCAGAAGTGAGACATCAGCTATATGTGAGTGAGACTTCCTAACCTCCATGTAAAACAGCTTGTTGATTTTAGCATCCATAGTTTCCTTGATGCCTTCATAGATAAAGAATGCCATGGTGAAATGATGTTCAAGGTCCAAGTGGGAGCTTCTTTCACGACCATTTTTGCCTCCTTTTCTTCCTGTGATGATATAGAAACTATCCAACCATAAACTTTCCTTAAGTATATCCCTTCCATATCTTTTCCAGGTACATCTTAGTGACCATAGTCACTGTCCTTTTGGGAAACAGATGTTGCCCTAATATCTTATTGTACACATCTTGTTCTCACACTTGTGTTGCTCCATTTAAGGTACCTTGCTGCCAATTATGAATTAAATGGGACAATAACTGTATTGTTCTGACTAGCCCTCTGGAGGATTTGAGTACCAGCCTGAGTCTGTCTTAGAAGAGGAGTGAAGAGACAAGAATACATGTGGATGGTCAAGCACAGAGTCCATTTATTTCAAAATCTCTCACCCTTAAATACCTTAGTAGAATTACATCATTACAGCATACTGCACATGTGCTAACTATAGTACAATTATATCATTACAACATATTGTGCATGTGCTAACTTAAGCACCTTGCTATTATTATATAGATGCCTCTTTACTGCAAGTATCTCTGCTTCAAGTAGAACACAGGTTCTCATGCTCCCTGACTTCTCAGGAAGGCTAAAATGCTCCCAAAGGGAGATGAGAGCTGAACCAGACAATGTCAGCAGGTTCCTTCTGGGCTGAAGGGTCTCATTACTCACCCGGAGTTCCCCCACTGTCTGTGGCCCTTTATGATAATGAATATCTAGGTTTGTGTGTGATCTTCTGGGTTCAGAGGGAAGAACCAATGAAAAAGTCTGAGAAATAGATTTTGACTCAATGGAAGGGATAAACTTCTGAATACTTAGAGTTATCCCAATGTGGCATGGAAGACTTTGGAAAGTAATTGGCTTCTTTTCAATAGAGGTTTTCAAACAGACTGGATCATTTAATCATTTGTCACAGATGTTATAGAAATGATTCTTGGCCAATTGTGGGTTAAAGACTAGATAAACTCTGAGGTCTCTTCCCTATCTAAGATTCTTTTTTTAAAAATAATTATAACTTTTTATTGACAGAACCCATGCCTGGGTAATTTTTTACAACATTATCCCTTGTACTCACTTCTCTTCCGACTTTTCCTCTCCCTCCCTCAACCCCCTCCCCCAGATGGCAAGCAATCTTATACATGTTAAATATGTCACAGTATATCCTAGATACAATATATGTGTGCAGAACCAAACAGTTCTTTTGTTGCGCAGGAAGAATTGGATTCAGAAAGTAAAAATAACCTGGGAAGAAAAACAAAAATGCAAACAGTTTGTGTTCATTTCCCAGTGTTCCTTCTCTGGGTGTAACTGATTCTGTCCATCATTGATCAATTGAAACTGACTTAGATCTTCTCTTTGTCGAAGAAATCCACTTCCATCAGAATACATCCTTGCACAGTATCATTGTGGAAGTATATAATGATCTCCTGGTTCTGCTCATTTCACTTAGCATCATTTCATGTAAGTCTTGCCAAGTCTCTCTGCATTTCTCCTGCTGGTCATTTCTTACAGAACAATAATATTCTATAACATTCATATACCACAATTTACCCAACCATTCTCCAATTGATGGGCATCCATTCATTTTCCAGTTTCTAGCCACTACAAAAAGGGCTCCCACAAACATTTTGGCACATACAGGTCCTTTTCCCTTCTTCAGTATCTCTTTGGGGTATAAGCCCAGTAGTAGCACTGCTGGATCAAAGGGTATGCACAGTTTGATAACTTTTTGAGCATAATTCCAGATTGCTCTCCAGAATGGTTGGATTCATTTACAACTCCACCAACAATGCATCAGTGTCCCAGTTTTCCCGCATCCCCTCCAACATTCGTCATTATTTTTTCCTGTCATCTTAGCCAATCTGACAGGTGTATAGTGGTATCTCAGAGTTGTCTTAATTTGCATTTCTCTGATTAATAATGACTTGGAGCATCTTTTCATATGGCTAGAAATAGTTTCAATTTCATCATCTGAAAATTGTCTGTTCATATCCTTTGACTATTTATCATTTGGAGAATGGCTTGATTTCTTATAAATTAGAGTCAATTCTCCATATATTTTGGAAATGAGGCCTTTATCACAACCTTTAACTGTGAAAACGTTTTCCAGTTTGTTGCTTCCCTTATAATCTTGTTTGCATTAGTTTTGTTTGTACAAAGGCTTTTTAATTTGATGTAATCAAAATTTTCTATTTTGTGATCAATAATGATCACATTCATCTTTGGTCACAAATTTCTTCCTCCACAAGACTGAGAGATAAACTATTCTATGTTTTTCTAATTTATTTATAATCTCGTTCTTTATGCCTAAATCATGGACCCATTTTGATCTTATCTTGGTATACGGTGTTAAGTGTGGGTCCATGCCTATCTAAGATCCTGTGATTAAATTAAATCCTGTTTTTTTCCCAGAAAATTTTGTGGCATTTCCTGACTTTTCTACTCAATATCCAAGAAACCTTGAAAATATGTACAGGACATGCCTCTCTATACACTCAAGCTACCACTTCACAAATATGTGATCCAGAGCAAATCATGAGTTCTAAAAGGGGATTGTAAAGGCTTGTGTTGTTCTTGTTCAGTTAAGCCCAATTCGGTAGCTACAAGAACTTGTCCAGAGGATTTTCTCTTTTTGAATTAAATTTTTCCATTTGAAAATACTTTATTTTTTTCAATTATATGTAAAAATTTTAAATATTCAATTTTTATAATTTTTAGCTTCAAATTCTCTCCTTATAAGCCTCACCTTTCCCCTCATTGAGAAGGCAAACAATTTGATATAAACTATGCATATAAAACATCTTCAAATTAATAATGTTGTAAAAGAAAACAGACAAAAAAAGAAAGATAATGAAACATTTTAAGCATGTTTTGGTCTTCAGTCAGTCTCTAATCAGTTTTTTCTTCAGGTAAATACCATGAGTCCTTTGGATAAATGTATTTTGAAAGGATTTAAGTTATTCACAATTGTTGATCATACAATATTGCTGACCAGTGTTCTCCTGATTCTGTTCATTTCACTTCGCATCATTTCATGTAAGTCTTCTCAGCTTTTCTGAATAGGATCAATTGCCATTAATTGTGATGTAGTCTTGCCACTGAACTCTGAATGATTTTGGAGAAGAAAGTGAAATTAATGACTCTGCACAGTCTTGTCTCACTTAAATCCAATTTGAGGCATCATCTTCTTGATGTCAATGGTGCTCTTCAAGAATGAAGAATAAACAATAAACAATAATTTGTGGGGATTTTTTGAAACTAAATTATTTTTCATTTCTTCTGGCACAATAGTACACTATCACAATCATATACTTCTATTTCTTCAGCCATTTCCATGGGATTTTCTTGGCAAAGATCTGAAGTAGCTTGCTATTTTCTTCTCCAGTGTGTCCCATTTTACAGATGAAGAACTTCACAAATAAATGTTCAGTGGCTTTCCTAGAGTAATTATCTGTGGCCAGATTTGAATTCAAATTTCTCCATTCCACACCCATTCTCCATCCACCTTATCACCCACTTACTCAAAGTCTACCTGATCCTTAATGTTAAAATAAAACTTTATTCAAAAAATAGCCAAACTCAAATATGTAAACATCAGCTATAAGAAACTTTTACATAAAGATCCAAACATGGGTAGGCTCTTTTGTGCTCTATAAGTCCCCTCATAAGTTCATCATAAAGTATGAGCCCTCAAAGTCTTATCTTTACCTGTGTTCTCCTGCTAATGGTTCTAGAAACAGAAAATAGTTTTCCTTACACGTTCTCCAATTCCTAGAGGTAGCTGAGTATCAGAGCTAGAGATAGAAAAATCGGAATTGGAATCTTGCCTCAGACATTTACTGGTTTTGTGAGATGGTTGGAGAAGATGACTAACAAGTCACTTTTCTTTGCTTGCTTCAGTTTCCTCAAATGTAAAACCAGTTGTAAAAGGAAATGGCAAACCACTCTGGTATCCTTGCCAAGAAAACCTCAAATAAACTCATGAAATTGGACATAACTGAACAATTTCAAAGAACATCTCTATTCGACTTTATGAGACTCAAGATGATCTGGGAAGCATACACTACCTATCATAAACACCTTCAGGACACAAATATCCTTGTATTATTTATGTATCGTTATTTGAATAAACCATAGTATCATAGAAGGGAAAAACAGAACCACAACAACAGAGATAAATACACTATTGTTTTTTTCTAAACAAGTAATGAAATTTGTGTAGGAAATGGAAATATAATTAATTAAAAGATTCATTCTTAATGTAAGAATTGATACAGAATGAAAAGAGGAGAACCAGGAGAATAATTAAAATGACAACAGTAATTTACAGATATTGTCTGAGAGATATAGATGCAAAAACTGTTTGATGATTGACTGAAAAAACAACTTTGAAAGATAAATATTCTGATCAATACAATGACTAATTATGATTCCAGAAGACCAAAAATGAAGCATGTGAATATCAACTAATAGAGAGGTGATCAAATCTGGCTGAAGAATGAAATATGTTATTGAGATATTGAGATATGTTAATGATATATTGTCATTGGCTAATGTGGGAGTTTGTTTTGCTTTATTACTCATATTTATTAAAGTTTTTTTGTTTTTTTGTTTTTTTTTTAGGGGAAGAGTGAGGGGGAAGGGAAGGAATTGGAGCACAAGGTTTTTCAGTGGTCAATGTTGAAAAAAATGATAATTGCATATGTTTTGAAAATAAAAAGCCTTCCATAAAAATAAATTTTAAAATATTGTTTCAATTTTTCAATTAGGGGAATGTGAGAGGGTTAGTTAATTTTTAAAAAATAAAATTAAATAAAATATATATTTAAGAATAAGAATAGAGAAACATGCTAAAGAACTTCTTGGCTGAGAGGTTAGTAGCTATGAGATAAGTAGAAAATTTGATCAGGGAACCACTATTCCTCAGTGACTATGTGAGACCAGAAATCAGAAGGCCCCATGGGAAAAGTACAATATCATTAGACGAAATTAATGGTGCTGCAATAATGGAGGTATGAATTGCTTCTCTATACCTCTTACCTGATTTCTTGAGACCCTGAAATATATGTTCCTCCACAAATGCCCTATTACCACACACATTCCATGGATATATGCCTCTTCACATGCATGTCTTTGGTATATCTACTCTTCCAATGTGTACATTTATAGGGAATTTAAATCTAGGTATAGCTGAGGGAAAAAAAACTATTCCTACTTTTATAACTCTGATTTCATTAGGTGTCTTGATGCTAAGCTAATTCTGTGTTCTTGTTCACTAGTAAAAGCACAAAGATCAGGAAGGTCTTCTAATCTACACTTTTTCAGTCCATATGAGTACTTAGAACACCATGGATCTAGAATAGAGAGTGACTAGCCAGAGCCATCCATATATGAGTGGGGATGAGGCTGGGTATTTAATTATTGCAACCACCCATGTTCTTTTCATTAAGGCTCATAGAGGAAAGATACCTGGTTTATTAGCTAGAGACAGAAAGTAAGGATAATAAAAACTTAAAGAAAAGGTTTTCTCATGACTAAACTTAAAAAGAGAATTTGACTTCCCTTTTTCTGCATACAGTGCAGATCTTTGTAGAGGCCTGGATCTTTGGGGGCCCTTAGGGACAGATAGACTTCATCTGTCTTAGAAAATGATGAGATTGATCCACTCTCAGACGCTATCTCCTAAAGTCTTTAAGAGGGTAAAAATCAATTGAGAGAAATGTCCCATTCTTTCCCTAATTACATCATGGCCCACACTTTTCTCTACTATGTGATTATTTTTCTCCTGGAAGTGGGTGAGACACAGACACAGATGAGAAATTCCTTTACCAAGATGGCCACATATCCTTGTAGATATATCATCTTCTTATCTAAGTTTCACCTTTTGTGTTCTGTCTCTTTTCTTTTCACACTGTCTGCATGCTAAAATCACTCAGAATTCCATGTTGAATAGGTGAGTTTTTCAAAGTCATAAGGATGATAAATTTAGACAATTCAAATTCGGATCTAAGTTCAGTGTTCTTTCCATTAGCCCACACTATCTCCTAAAGCATAACAGGAAGAACAGTAAAAAGCTAGCAAGAACACCCTAAACTACCTGTCTCCTTGGAATTATAGTGAGAAAATCCTTCTCATATCTCTGAATTAAGACACAAAGCATTTATGTAGATTTTGAGTACTAATGATAACTCATTCATGGGTTTCAGTTTTGTTTGAAGTGTTCAGGGACAATTAGCACTTCTGGTAAGAGGACTTGCAAGCCCTTTTTTTTTTATTTAATAGCCTTTTATTTACAGGATATATACATGGGTAACTTTACAGCATTAACAATTGTCAAACCTCTTGTTTCAATTTTTCACCTCTTACCCCCCCACCCCCTCCCCTAGATGGCAGGATGACCATTAGATGTTAAATATATTAAAATATAAATTAGATACACAATAAGTATACCTGACCAAAACGTTATTTTGCTGTAGAAAAAGAATCAGACTCTGAAATATTGTACAATTAGCTTGTGAAGGAAATCAAAAATGCAGGTGTGCATAAATATAGGGATTGGGAATTCAATGTAATGGTTTTTAGTCATCTCCCAGAGTTCTTTCTCTGTGCATAGCTAGTTCAGTTCATTACTGCTCCATTAGAAATGATTTGGTTGATCTCGTTGCTGAGGATGGTCTGATCCATCAGAACTGGTCATCATCTAGTATTGTTGTTGAAGTATATAATGATCTCCTGGTCCTGCTCATTTCACTCAGCATCAGTTCATGTAAGTCTCTCCAGGCCTTTCTGAAATTATCCTGTTGCTCATTTCTTACAGAACAGTAATATTCCATAATTTTCTTATACCACAATTTATTCAACCATTCTCCAACTGATGGACATCCATTCAGTTTCCAGTTTTTAGCCACTACAAAAAGGTTGCAAGCCCTTTTCAGAGCTGTTTGTTCAACTTTGATGTTTACCTGTTTATCCTCACTTTCACTTATGGCTGCAAGAAATTATATCATGTATAGGAGCCACATCCTGGTAAATCATATTGATTGAAAGGCTAAACTAGGTTGAATGCAACAAATGAACCTCCGACTTGTCAGTGAGTTAGGGGGATGTTAGTTAGGGATTAGCTCATAAAGACTTCCCCTGCAAAATAGGCAGATGAAAATAATTTGTTTGGATGGCTATGAAGGAGAATGAAACAGGCACTGTGGAACATTTAGAGACTAATCAGATATCAAAGATGCCAAGGTCATCCACTGCATACTGAGGTCATCACTACTTGCCCTGATTTTGTCTTGCTACTGGATTTCAATGGGTATGGAAGAGAAAGTCAGGCTGATAATTTTGTACAATGGTCCCTTATTTGAATCCAATTCATAGACAAGTTAAAACATTGGTGAGGTCATTGGTTCTCTTCAAAAACAAATGAAGAACAATCCTTTTGAAAAATAAAAATACATATTTTGAAATATTGTGAATAATGTACTCTTTCAATATGTTACTAAGGACCAGGAAGAGAACTTTCCTAGTTGTCTGGGGGATAGGAGGAAGAAAAAGTCAATGAGCCAAGAGAAGTGAGGAAAAAAAATCTACTTAGTAATTAGCTTTGCTAGTTGCAATACTGAGGAAACTGGAGGCTATGCTCAGTTAGTAAACTAAACAGAAAACATCAAACATCAGGCTGTTATTTTGTGTCAGGCAATGTGCTAAGTACTATCAATATTAAGAATACAAAAGGAAAATGTCTAGGTAGAATGGATGTTTGACTGAGGGTGCTAACATTCGGCAGGGATGGAGTTTTTGCCATATCTTTTCATTAACTCATATTGGACTTAAAATTCACTACATAACCCCACATAGAACTATTATTTTGCCAAGCCTCCCCCCATTCCTTAATCATGAATTCATCTATTAAAAAAATTCTACTATATAATTCATTCCTTTGCATATTTTAAGGTAGGGATTTCTAGTGAATTATGGGGTAATGCATTTGGCCCCTCTAGCTCCTTCAAACTCTCAGATTTTATGATTTTTTAAAATTCTTGGTTTCCTAGTCCTTGCTAAAATGTATTTTTGTTATAAGTGAATATTAGCATATTAACCTATTCAAAAATTCAGTCCAACATACATTAAGTACCTAGTATGTGGAGGATTCTGGGAAGAAGGTAGAATAGGTTGGTAAATTTCAAGCTCTCCAAATTTCCCCCACAAATAAAACAAACTTGTACTTTAGGGGATTGTAGAATGGTGAAAAATCAAGAAGGCCCAGGGCAGAACAGGGGTTCTCTGGATACAACCAGAAAAGATCTAAAAAAAGACCCAAGTTGGAGGATTAACCCATAAGAAGTGCTAGCACTTCTGGACTAACTCCACAAAAACATCTAGTGGGAAACTAAATTGGGGCTAGCTGGGTGTGGCCAGAGCCTTAGCAGGAACCCTAGAAACGTTCACCATTTGTAGGGTCAGGTCTGAGTTCTGGAACCCTGAGAACCTCAGCTGATGAGGAATGCCAGGCCCAGTTGTACTGCAGGGATGTAACTCCAGGTGAGAAGGAACCATCACCCAGTAAGTGCAGAGGCAGTGGGGCAGGGACTAGCTTCGAACACTTGCTGGAGGGTGGAGCTCTTGACTTGGGATTCCTAGTCATAGGGGAAAGCTGAAGTGAAGCCAGAGGCACCATCCTCCCCACCCCAGGATCAAAGGTGCTTAAACTAATACCTCTTATTAAAAAAAAAAAAAATGAACTGACAAAGAAGAAAGAACTCCAGCATAGAAACATATTATGGGAAGAAAGAAGATTAGGGTTCATCTTCGAAGGAGGACACTGAAGTGAAAAAAGCTTTTACCCCAAATAGTAATGTGAAATGGCTCCCTACCCAGAAAGAATTATAGAAAAACTCAAAAAGAATTGAGAGACATTGAGGAAAAACTAAAACCATCCAAGAAAAGCAAGATGATTATGAAAAAAAGTTAACCAACTACAAAAAGAGGTACAGTGTCTCAGAGATGAAAATAACTTTTTGAAAATTAGAAATGGCAGAGCAGCTAGGTGGCGAAGTAGATAGAACACCAGCCCTGAAGTCAGGAGGACCCAAGTTCAAATCTGATCTCAGAGACTTAACACTTCCTAGCTGCATGATCCTGGGCAAGTTACAACCCCAATTTCAAGAAAAGAAAAGAAAAGAAAAGAAAAGGAAGGAAAGGAGGAAGGAAGGAAGGGAGGAAGGAAGGACCAAAAGCTGCTAGAATTCATGGAAAACAGGCATCCCAAATTAAAAGCTGAGACCCAGAGAGAAGAGGATTTGTCTAAGGTCATCATAGAGAGACAAAACAATTCTGACAGCCTCAAGAGTTAAAATGAAGAAACCATGCCTTGAACATAAAAAGAAAACAGTTCTCTTGTATGTATGTAAGTCTATTTGACATCTAACTAGCTTGGACACGTTTTTTCCTTGCTGCCTGTAGTAAAGTAGTTACTACCACATGACAAAACATAGAACTGAGAATGTGCTGAGAATGTGCTGCAGTTGTGAAAAATCAGTGTAAGAAAAACTTCAAAATATTTGACATAACCATATTTTAAAATGAGTGAAGCTTATGTGATGGGTAGGAAAGCAGGAAGCTAACAGCCAACTATCTGCTATGCCACAAGACACACACACACACATACACACAAACACAACAAAAAACAACTATCTTTTGTGGGAGCCAATGAAGGCAGTAGTTCCATAAATGGAAATGGTGTAGCCAAGCAAGAGAGTCTCAGTATTTTTCTTTCATATCACCAAGTCAAAAGTCAAGAAGACAGGGATTCAGTCCATTTTGGCCTTGAGCCCACCATGCCCAACAGACTCTTTTGCTGGATCACCATTTTTCTCTTTGGAGCAGGTGAGTTCTGGAGAATGAAGGAAATTCCTCCTAGGGATAAGAAATTTGGAGCTTTCCCTGGAGGATGAAGCGAATGTCTCCCAGCTTCTCTGTCCCAACTTCTGTCTCTTTTTCCCCTCCCACAGCTCCCACTGAAACAGGAGTCACTCAAACACCGAGATATCTGGTCACAAGGATGAAGCAGGAGGTGACACTGAGATGTGAACAAAATTTGGGCCATGATCACATGTACTGGTATCAACAGAAGTCACATAAAGGACCCAAACTAATGTTTTATTTTAGTTATGGAAAGATAAATTTAAATGATTCTGTTCCTAATCGATTTGATCCTATATCATCAGGGAATGGTCACTTGACCCTCAACATCCATACTGTGGAAGCAGAAGACTCAGCCATCTACTTTTGTAGTACCAACATAGTCACAGCCTTGCAGAGTCATCTCCAAGCTGTGCAGAAACCTCCTAACCCTGGCATAGGAAGAAAGGAGGGAGGGAAGTCACCACATCAAAATCTTGCCATAAACTGGGAGGTTCTAGAGGGAAGAGGAACTTTCAAACCGAGAGACTTCTAATAGGAGCTTCCAACTCTTATACTGATCTAATTAATACACAATTCTCGATTTCATCAGAAAATACCAGATTGCATTGGCAGGAGATCCTCACTAGAAGCATCCTATTCTCTTGAAATCAGACAGATAGTTCAAAACAAAAACAAATTGCATTTATTATACTATATTTCTTCTTATGCTTCTTTTTCTCCTTAAATGGATCTATAGCAGGAGGTGGGGACCTCTATTTAGAAATGTTAAGGAGTGTTTTTCTATCTCCTATCAGACTGTCACTTCATCATCTGTTAACTGAGTACTCCCTTTTTGTAATAACAGAGGCAGAACAATAACTATATATGAATGAGATTTCCTAATCTCCATGTAAAACACTTTGCAGACTTCAGCATCTCCAGTTTCCTTAATGCCTCTAGAGACAGAGTGTCATGGTGAAATGCAAGATCCAAGTAGCTTCTCTCAATAACATCATGGCCTTCTTTATTCCTGCAATTACCTGGAAACCATCCAACCAGAAGCTTTGATAATATCTTTGGATATATTCCTTCCATGTCTTTCCCCAACACATTTTGTTCTTCTTGGGGCACTGTTCTTGGGGAACAGATATGGCCCCAGTGTCCTATTGTACTTATCTTGCTCCCAAGCTTGTGTTGTTTAAGGTACCCAGCTGTCAATTGTGAATTAAATGAGACAAATAATGGGCATCTGTTTTATATTACTTTTTTATCTGATACTTATGTGAAACCCCTATAAGTCTCAATAAAAGACTGCCTTAGATATAAAGTATGGGAACATATCTAAAGATGTATGCACCTTATATCTGAGTTGATCCTTTGTCTTGTAGGGACAGGTTTCAATTCATTTCTAAAGGTGTTCTTAAACTGGGTTCCCTAATCTTATAAACAAATATATTTTTATACCTATTCCAATATTGGTTGCCTTTTTAACTATATGCATTTTATTTTATACATTTATAAAAACATTATGATTTTTAAAAAATAAATTATAATATATAAATATTCTGAGAAGGGATCCATTTGTTATTGTTGTTGAGTCATTTTCAGTCATGTCCAACTGTTTATGACACCATTTGGGGTTTTCTTGACAAAGATCCTGGAATAGTTTGTCATGTCCTTCTCCAGCTTATTTTACAGGTGAGGAAACTGAGCCAAACAGGGTTAAATGATTTGTCTAGGGTCATACAGCTAATATCTGAAGTCAAATTTGAACTCAGGTCTTCCTGACTCTAGGAGTGGCATTCTGTCCACTGATCCTCTTGAAAGGGTACAGAAACTACACCAAATGTTAAAGGGATCCAAGACACACACACAAAAATTAAGATAGTCTACTCTTGAATAAAAATTACACATAAATTTTTAAGCTTTAGAAATGATTAAGGCCAAAAATTAATTTAAAGTAGCATTGACTAGTTTGGGCCATCTAGAAAATTAACATGTCTCTCCATGTCAGTGTTCTGTTCAATAAAACCTTTTCTAGTAAATCCATCATGAGTATGCTCCATTGAATGAGATCACAGGAATCTTCTGAATCTAAGACCAGACAGTGGAACTTTTATGACCTTGGACTATAGGGACCAAAAGAACTTTAGTCATCCTTTTCAATGTAGATGTGTACTAATATTGCACTCCAGCAGATGGCGCCAGAGAGAAGCAAATAGCACAGAGATAGAACCGAAGACTGGCAAGTCTTTGAAAACCTGTTGCAGATAATTTGCAGAGACAACCAATACTCCAGTGTCAAACAAGGATGTCATACTTGAGCAATGTACAGCAGATGCCTCAATTCCACAGATTTCATTCTAAGACTCTCACTTAACATAATATCATCAATCTAGTCGCAATTAGGTGATCCAGTAGATAGAACACTGGGCCTGAAATAAGGAAGATTAATTCAATTCCAACTTTAGTCACTTACTAGCTATGTTATCGTGGGCAACTCAATTACTTATCCTCTATTTTCACCTGTAAAATTGGTATTATAATAATAAGTCCTGCTCTACTTCAGGTCCCCCTCCTCTGCTTTTGCCAGGTTGTGAGAATCAAGTGAGACAGCATTTTTTACCAGGTACATAGTTGTCAGTATACTTAATTAATGATTGTTTCCTTTCTTTCTTCTGTCCCCCTGATTCCCTAAGAATTATTCCAAGTTTTCAGGTGCACTAAAATTTTTCATTTTACAGGGTCTGAGAAGAATTTAGCTACTGCTGTTCCAGAGTCTTAGTCTTGTTCCCCAGATAGAATGGTCTTTAGTGCTTAAAACCCCCAATTTCATTAGGAACTAGCTCTAGAACTTGAGGATTCTGAGAACCAGTGCTGTCATAGTAAGATGCCTAGTACTGTTAGCATCTCATTCTTTCCTACATATGAATCATCATACATTCATAGCAACCATTCTAGAACCACCATAGTTGAAAGGACATTTATTAATGGATTGAAAAATTTCAATATAAATTTAAAAGTATTTAGAACAATAAGAAGTATATCTAAAAATAATAACCATTTATCAGTGCTTCTTACAACATAAAACACTGTGGTTCAGTTTTTAAAATTTTTTTTAATTTCAAACTTTTTTTCAGTCTTAAATTCTTTTCTCTTGACTTTCATCCTTCTCCATATATTGACAAGCAAGAAAAACAAAACCCATTACAAATATACACAGATTCTTCAATCTGCACTCTGAGACTATTTGCTATTTATTTGTAAATGGATAGAAAGTTTCATCATGAGTCCTTTGGAATTGTGGTTCATCAGTGGGTTACTAAGTTTCTCAAAATTTATATCTTCATAATATTGCTGTTATTGTATAAATTGTTCTTCTAGCTCTGCTTAACCATTTTGTATCAGTTCATCCAACTCTTCCAAGGTTTTTCTAACCATTGCTTTTATCATTTCATAATACAGTAATATTTCATCATATTCATATATCATAATACATATTATATAATAACAAAATATACATTGATATAACAATTCCTGAATTGCTAAGCATCTTCTCCATTTCCAATTCTTTGTCATCACAAAAAAGCTGCTATAATTTCTTGTATATATATATATACATATTCTTATTTTTTTCCCCTTTATCTCTTTGAGGTTATCTTTTTGAGTAGCAGTACTGCTGGCTCAAAGGGTATGTGTGGTCAATAACTTTTAGTTCTAAATTACTTTCCAGAATGTTGGACTAATTCACAGGTCCAATAATATTGAAGTACCTGCTTTCCCACAGATTCTCCAACATTTCTTCATTTTCCTTTTTTGTTAACTTAATCTGATGGGCAAAGGGTGGTATAAGTGAGTTGGTTCAATTAGAATTTTTAAAGTAATTAATGATTTGGATCATTTTAAAAATATGGCTATTGATATCTTGTCCTTCTCTTGTGAAAACATATCCTTTAACTATTTGTCAGTTAAGGAATGGGATTTTACTTGTATATTTGACTCAGTTTCCTATGCATCTTTTTTTATTGGTGATGGTAAGCAATTGGGGATAAGTCACTTGCCCAGGGTCACACAGTTAGTAAGTGTCAAGGGTCAGAGATTGGATTAAACCCAATACTCTTGTCTTCAGAGCTGGTGCTTTATCCATTGTGTCACCTCACTGCAATTATTTTCCCCCAATTTCTTATTTTTTCCTATTCTTAGCTGTTTTGGTTTTGCTTGTGCAACATTTCTAAATTTTAGGTAATAAATATTGTACATTTTATTCTCTGTGAACTTCTTTATGTTTTGTTTGGTCATAAACTCTTCCCCTATTCAAAGATCTGATAGATAAAATTCTTCCATATTCCATTAAATTGTTTCTAATAATATTCATTATGTCTAAATCATTTTGAGTTTATTTTGATATGTTTTGAAATATTGGTCTATACATACTTTCTGCCACACTGGATTTGAGTCTTCCCTACACTTTTTATTGCATTGTGAGTTCTCAGTAGCAGGGATCACAGGATTTTTCAAACATTAATTTACTCTGCTCATTTGTTTTTTAATATTGTATGCCTTTCACTGATCAATGTCTTTATTTCTTAACTAATTCTAAATTGTTTTGACAATTATAGCTTTGAAATATAGCTTGAGATTTTCTACCATTAGACTCCCTTCCCTTAAAAAATTGATTCCCCTGATATTCTTGATCATTTATTCTTCCAGAGGAATTTTTACTATCTTTTCTAGTTATATGAAGTAATTATTTATTACTAATTTGATTAGTATAGCACTGAATAGGTACATTAATTTAGGCAATATTGTCATTTTTATCATTTTGATTTGACCAACTCATGGGAAAATAACATTTTTCAAATTGTTAGATCTGTCGTTATTTGTGTAAAAGTCTTTTGTAATAGAATTCTTGTGTCTCAGGAGGTTGAATCTTATGTGTTTCATAATTTTTATAGTTATTTTAAGTGCAATTTCTCTTCCATATTTTTCTATTGGGTTTTGTTAGTAATATACAGAAATGCTGATGATTTGTGTAATATCATATCTTCCAATTTTTTTTTCAGTTTCTTAGTTGCCTCTCTAATCCTTTCTAAGTAAACTAGATTATCATCTGCAAAAAGTAATAGTTTTCTTTTCCCTTTGGTTTTTCTTATTCTTTACATTTCTTTTTCATGTTTTATTTCTAAAATTAGCATTTCTAGCACAATAGAATACCAGTGGTGATAAAGGACATCTTTGCTTTTTCCTTGATCTTATAAAAAAAGTTTTTGGCTTATCTCTATTACAGATTATAACTTTTTGCTTTTAAATAGATACTACTTGTCTGGAAAGCTTTTTATTCCTTCACTTTCAAGTGGGGGTTTGTTGTTCTTCTTGTTGTTGTTATTGTTTTTTAAATAAGAATTGGTATAATATTTTGTCTAAAGCTTTTTCTGTTGTTTTTGTTATCAAAAAGGTCAATTATTCTTATAATTTTTCTAATAATGATGTAGTTCTGTATTGTAGAATAATGTATAGCCTGGTCATAGGGTATGATCTTTAAAATATATTGCTATCATTTTTTCGTTAATATTTTATTTAAAATTTTTGCATCAGTATTTACTAGGAAAATTGGTCTATAATTTCCTTTCTCTGTTTTTGATCTCCTTGGTATAGTATCAAGATTGTATTTGTTCTAGAGAATGAATTTTGTAGGAATCTTTCACTTTTTCAAACAATTTATCTAGTATTGGAATTATTTTTCTTTAAATATTTAATAGAATTTACTTGTAAATTCATCTGGTCATGGGTTTATTTTGCCCCCTTTGGTAGTTCACTTATGGTTTCCTCAATTTCTTCTTCTAAGATGGAGTTAAATATTCTTTTTCTTATTCTCTCAATCTAGATAGTCTGTATTTTCATAAATATCTGCCCAATTTTTTCGGATTATCACTTTTATTGGCCTATGGCTATGAATTCACTTTTTGATTTTCTTTTTCTTTATTAAATTAGCTAGCAGTTAATCTACATTATTTTTTCTCTAAAAAAAAGCATCTGGTTGTATTTATTCAATGGCTTTTTTCATTTAAAAGTTATTAATTGCTCCTTTGATTTTCACTATTTCTATTTTGGTGTTTAATTGAGGTTTTTAATTTGTTTGTTTTATAGACTTTTTTAAAGTTGCATATCCAATTCATTGATCTCCTCCTTCTCTTGTTTATCATTGAGAGACTTTAGAGATAAAAATTTTTACTGCTTTGGCTATTTCCTAAAAATTTTGATATGTTGTCTCGTTGTCATTATCATTCTTGAAATTATAGATTGTTTCCATAATTTATTATTTTACTTACCAATTTTTAAGGATAATGTTATTGAGTTTCCATTTTAAAAAATATCTTTGCTTCAATTCCATGTGCTGAATGTAATTTTTATTGCATTATGGAACTTGGATAAACTCTGGAAGATAATGAAGGATAGAAGGGCCTGGTGTGTTATGGTCATTGGGATTATAAAGTTGTCAAATACAAAAGATGTGAACAGAATTTCAACCATAATGCCATGTACTGGTACAGACAAGATCAAGGCCAAGGACTCCAGCTCATCTATTATTCTGCAATTGAAAATGATATACAGAAAGGAGACATTCCTGAGGGATATAATGTCATTCGGAAAGAGAAGAAGTTTTTTTCTCTCATTCTGCAGGAATCTAGAACCAATCAAACATCTTTGTATCTCTGTGCTAACAGCAGAGACACAGAGAGAAAAAGTCAGTTCTTCTCCATACACAAACCTTCTTCAGACTCTACAATCCTGAACTATTGATTCTTTCTGTTCTCATTATACTTCCCCAACACAGGAAGTTATTTTTCTTATAAATATATATTGTGAGAGGGAAATTCTAATTATGACATTTTTATTATCCATATCCACAAAAGTGCTAATCTGATGTTTCAGTATGGGGAAGAGGTTTGTAAATATTCAGTGTCAATTGGTGATTGATATAGAAGTCATTTGTTAATTAGATTTCTAAGCATAATAGACCATGAACTTATTAGAACAAAGTTCAAAATGAACATCAAATCTTGAGATTTTAAAGATGAGAATACTCTGAATATGTATATGATTATAAAAGCTTTTTGCTGCCCCATTTACACAAGTTTTTGATTTGAAACATGAGGAATGAATATAGGGATAGATATTGGCTATGACTATCTCCTAGAGAAGTATAAATATCATAACACAGTTGACACTGAGGAAGTCAAAGAATACTAAAATTAATTAATCACTCAATGAGTATTTATTATGGGCCTAAATGCCAAACATTGTGCTTATGATCTGTACCACTGGAGCCAGTACCAACATTGATAAGATCATTCAACCATTAAAGTATCAAAATATATATCAGTATTTCTCAAAATGTATTACCTGGACTTCTGGAGGTACCCAGACTCTTTTAGATTATCCTTGAGATCAAAATTATTTTCATAATAATACAAAGATGCAACTTGCCTGTTAAAAATTCCTTCCTTTTCCAACTATATATCTATGTAGAAACTAGATTTTGTTCATATATACTTCAACTGAAACAACATATCACAACAGATTGAATGTAGAAGCTGAGATGGAAATCTAGTTAGCTTCTATTAAGCCAGACATTGGAGATATATGTAAGAAAAGAAAAAAAAAGAAAATCAATGCTACTTTCCTCATTTGGAAAATATAGTTTTAAAAATAAAATTATGATATTTATGTTAACATATATAGGTTTATTACTTTAAATGAATTAATAAGTAGATATATTTTTTAAAAAAAACAGCTTTAATTTCTAAGATGGTAAACCATTCATAGATATAACTCATATAAATAAAAACTCTCTAGCATCTCCAATATTTTTAAAAAAATATAAACATTTTCAAAAATGTAAAGGGCTTCTGAGACCAAAAACCCCCAAAACATTTAAAACTGTTACAGGAGATACAACAATGACCTAAGCACAAGACTGAAAAATAGATAGTAGAATGAATTTCATTTAATGCAGAAATATCACTGCTTCCTAATTACTATCACAGAAACATATACACACACACACAAACACACACACACACACACACACACACACACATGAACATACGCACACAAAACATTTTTAACCCAAACGTTCCTTAGATGATACTACCTAGCTAAGCATGATGAAACATCATATTCTTTGAAGAATCAAAATTCTGGGGAACTCAGAGAGCAATGGAAAAACCATGAAGTTCATAAGTAGACTTCAGTATGTGAACATTGAAGATTTTCAAGTAAACTGTATCATAAATTATGTCATCTAGAAAACATTATCAGAAAAAGGAGGGCAGGGCAGTGGAGTAGGGTGCAATGAATAGAGTACCATCCTGCAGTCAGGAGGACCTGAGTTCAAATATGGCCTCAGATAATTAACTAGTTGTGTGATCCTGGGTAAATCACTTAACCCAGGTTGTGTCTCCCCATCCCCACCCCCCAAAAGATTGATCAGATTTAAGAGTTGAGATAACAGACATTATTTCAAGTGTCCTATTAATACGCAGAAAACACTAAAAGATCTAAAGATTTGTTCCATAGAGATTCTATGTCATATTTATTAAAGGTCATGGACAAAAATTACATGCAACTAGGGAGATAAGTATAAAAAGACAGTCCCTTCCCTCAAGAAGTTTATATTCCAATAGGAGAAGACCTCACATAAAAGAGACCTAAAAAAGGTGTGTGAGTGGGGATGGGAAAAGTGGTAACCATGAAGGTAAAATGTAAGGAATCAGAAGCAGAACTGGAAAGGAATAAAGAAAAGCCCTCTTTTTTACTTCCTCAAAATGGAACCCTATAAGGAACTCCCTAAGGGGAGAAGTGGGTTGAATTACTGAGAAGTTGCAAAATTCAGAGTAACTTTAAACCAGAGAGATTCATAGGCTTTGGGGTCTCGGGATCATTTACACTCTTAGAAATTATTGAAACCCTTCCCAACTGCTTTATAATATGGGTAACATACTTTATTTATTTTATAATATCAATGTCTTAAAATTATTATATAATAGTTTTGATCTTGGGACTCTTTAAAAAGGATCTTAGGGACTTCTAGGGCCCCCAAACCACACTTTGACAACTATTATCCTAGAATATCTGGTAGGTTATTTTGTTTAGTTTCCTTTATTGCCAAAAAAAGAGATTTGGACTCAATTGTCTCCAAATCCTCTTCTAACTCCAAAATATTATCATTGCAATCAGATGCTGATGGCTAGTATAACAGGATTCAGGGAGATAATGATGAAAAATTGCCTTGAAACAATATAAAGGGCAATATAAATTAATACATGGTTATTTATCCTCAAACTACATATTCTACATTTCAACATTTCATCCATCGACATTTTACATTGTTTGAATAAACAATCTCACTCTTCATGTCTGGTTCATTTGTCCCCAGTCCATTCCCTTTCCCAAATCTTCTCTGAATTGCACTTTCTCATTTTCGCATTCTCTTCATATACTGATCTTTCCACAAGGGGTCAGTAGCATATTTTGAATCACTTGCTTTTGGTGGCCTTTATGGATAACTGCCTAAATTCTATAGAAGTATTTTTAAAGCATTTGAAATATTCAAGATGCATTATGGCATATTACTTCATGCAGTCTGAAGGCCAATCAAGCCAAGGTTTGTTGCTTTTCATAACATATAACAAATCATTGATTTTGCAGTGGCCATCTGGAATATTCTTCCTAACTACCTTCATTATCTTGTAGTTACAAGATTCACCTTCATTCATTTTTCATTCATTGTTCATCCTCCTTCCTTCCTTCCTTCCTTCCTTCTTTCTTTCCTGCCTTCCTGCCTTCCTTCCTTCTTTCTTTCCTGCCTTCCTGCCTTCCTTCCTTCCTTCTTTCCTTCCTTCCTTCCTTCCTTCCTTCCTTCCTTCCTTCGTTCCTGGATCCTGACTCTTTGTGACCCCACTTGGATTTTCTTGGCAGAGACACTGGAGTGCTTTGTCATTTCCTTCTCAACATCATTTTACCAATGAACAAACTGAGATAAACAGGACAAGGTGACTTGCCTGGGGTCATAAGTTGACCTACTTAATAAATCTCTGAGGCCAGATATGAACTCAGGAAGATGAGTCTTCTTGACTCCAGGATTGACATTCTATCCACTGCACCACGTGGATGCCCCCATTGGGTTATATGTTTTAAAAATAACTACATATGTGCCTACTACCATTTGCCATCTTTTGCTATTCCTCCAAATCCCTCACCCCTGAACTAGTTGTGGGATGTTGTGGCATCATTTCACTTTTGCCTGTTTCTCTTGTACACAGTTTAGTGCTTATTCTATAACAAAAATCTAATAAATGTTTGTTGATTGATTTTGTAAGGCAAGTTCTCTACTTCTAGTGATTTGATGTAGTCACAGAATATTGTTATGTATCATGAAGTTTAAATATGTTAGCAAGGTCTAACATGCTTTGATCCCTTTATTAGGTATGAAAATCTCTCAATCTCTCTGAGTCAAGAAGGAGTTGGCTGAGCAAACAATTTAATCAAAGTCCTTTGAATAAATTTTAAAAGTTGAATCCTAAGGGCTCAAGGCAGTCAAGGTTCAGAGAAGATGTGGAATGAGACCTGGAGGGAGGAAAGGGGAAAGGAATGTTTCCCTTCCTTCCCTCAACTGATTATCTACTGCACTAGCAGTAGATCAAGATAAACTCTTCTACAACAATAAGAGTTTGTCAGTTTGAGACACAATTGAAGGGTCAGAGCAACATGCTCAAGAAACACAGAGATATGAAATACAATCACCTGAAAGAGAAAGCAGCTTCAAGGGTCATGATCCCAGAGCCAGATAATGTAGAGGAGCAATCCAAGAAACCAAAGTACTAATTGCATGAACAGAAGCAAAATAGACATTTTAGGATGTTACACCTGGATGGCATTTTCTGACTATATCAGTTGAGTTTGGGAGTGGGAGGAGGTGAACCTCAGCTTTACAATTGGAACCAGGGAGGAAAGTTATGATAGAGAGTAAAGGAAAAAGTCAAAGAGAGAAACAGAAAAAAAAAAAAATCCACCCTTTGTTATTGTTATTCCTGCTTTGTTCCTACAGAGCACCTAGATAGAAACAGGAAATAGATGAAGAGTTTGGAAAACTGATCACAAATTTGTCCCAAAGATATGATATTTAATTTACAGGGGACTTAGAAGTAACCAGACTCCTGCTAGAGTTTTTCTTTCTTTATCTGCTCGTGTGTGTGTGTGTGTGTGTGTGTGTGTGTGTGTAAGTTTGTTGTCATTTGATTTTTTCTGAATTTTTGTGGCTCCATGGACCATATTATGATAATGTTGGGGATTTACCTGGGATTTACCTGGCAAAGATACTGTAGAAGTTTGTATTTCCTTCTCCAGTGGGCTAAGGCAATCAAAGCTGAAATGACTTGCCCAGGATCACACAGCTAGCAAATATATGAGAATGGATTTGAAGCCAGTTCTTTCTGACTCCAGGTCCATATATATTAGTGTGTGTCGTGTGTGTGTGTGTGTGTGTGTGTGTGTGTGTGTGTGTGTTAGGTTGTTTACAAGCATCCTAAAACTTAGTTTGCCATAGTGATACTTTCCTCCTCCAAAAGATAGAATTAATGAGAAATTGTACCTTGGCTAGTTTTGACTAAAAGGAGGAAATTGGTTGCTTTGCTGTGGTGGAAATAATGGAAACTTTAGGGGAGAATCATTGATTCATCATAGAGTTTGTGCCAAAAGGAAGGAAATGTAGCCATAGTCTGATATATGGTGTAGGTTTTGAAAAAAATAGATTTCAAAATGTTCAAAGGAAATATTGATAGAATCCCATGGATTAAAATATTTCAGTAGATATACAATCAGGAAGGATGGGAGATAATCAAGATGAAATTCTAAGCCACAAAGAAAAACAATTCCAATAGTAAGAAAAAAATGAAATTTGTCTGAAGAGAACAAAGTGGATGACTAAGAACTCACTGGGCACCTTAGGTTTAGAAAAAAATGAATAGAAATAGAAGCAAGACCAAGCAACAGTCAATGAACAAAACAGTGCCATGACCCTGAAAAATTATATTAGGGATACCAAAGCTTAGAATGAATCAAGACTAGTGAGAATGACTAAGAATAAAAAACCTAGAATTTTTTAAAAAGGTATCTCAGGAGAAAAGGGGAAGGCTAAATCAGGAATGGACCCTTTTCTCCAACCAGATGGCAAAAGGATAACTGAGAGAAACTGCTTATTTCTTATTTTATTGCTCTTTGGTTTGCAAAGGAAGATGTACTTTATATTGGAAAAGACAGAAGAAAAAATGACTAACAGATTTGCTACTCAAGATAAAAAAAAAGGAGAAATTAAGATATTAATTGAAAAATTAAAATCACTAGGCCTAGATGAAATTTATATATTTGACTTCTAACAGAAATGACCATTGTGATTATTGAGCCACAATTAGTGATATTTGAAAGATCATGGAAAAAAGGACATTTGGAGGTACCAGTGGATAAAACTCTGAGCCTGGAGAAAGGAAGGAAGGAAGGAAGGAAGGAAGGAAGGAAGGAAGGAAGGAAGGAAAGTGAAAATCTGAGTTCAAATCTGGTTTTAGACACTAATTAGCTGTGTGATTCTGGGAACATTACTTAATCTCTCTTTGCCTTAATCCATTGAAGGAAGAAATGTCAAATCTCTCCAGTGTCTTTGCCAAGAAAATTTCATGGTCATTATAGTTAGTACAGCTCACAAAGAGTTGGACACAATTGAACAAATTATTATTAGCTATTATATGATATATAAATGTATGTAATAAATTACATGCCTACATATTTACATACATATATGTATATGTGTGCATGTATGCAGAAATGTATGTATATATGCACACACTAATGTGCATGTGTACATAAATACATAAATACAGGTATAAGGCAATGGAGGCTGAGGAGAAATACAAGCAGCTAGGGATGCTGCTTTTAACAATACGATGTTATTTTAACTTAGTTTGGAGATGACATTTTAACTTAGTTTTGAAAGAGCTGTGGATTCCAGGAGGCAGAAGTGAGGACACAGTACATTCCTATCATGGGAGATAATCTGTGTCTTGACAATGTACAATCTAACCTCTGTCCCATTTTGAAAATTAGGAAATGAAAGCTCAGAAAGTAGATATTATAGCCTGCTTCAACTCATAGGCATAATAAAATATGCCCCACCCCATATGCAAATACAATTTTTTTAACGAATCTGAATTTGAATACCAGCAGGCTTCCAACTCCTAAGTCATAACCACACATACAGAGCTAAAAGTATTCTGAATGTAATTATATTCTATTGTTTCTTCCCCTTTTCTAGGACATGCTCCAGCTCCCCCTGGGAAGACTAATTCTATTACAAGGCTTTAGAAAATGGATCCTCTGCGTTAAGCTAAGGGCTCCCCTGATCTCAGTCATTTTTCTATTCCACTTTCCAGCAGCCAGAGTTCTGTTCCAAGAAGCCCCTTCCTTGCTGCTCTGATTAAGCCATGAACAACAGGCTTCTTTGGGGTGTGATTATTTGTTTCCTGAGACCAGGTGAGTCCTAGACACTGATGGAAAATAGTTTCCTTCTACTTCTCATATTCTGGTTGAAATCCCATCCCTGAGAGATTCAGTGTCAATTTCTCTCTTTTGGTTATTTCTGCTTCCCCCATAGGTCTCCTGGATGGCAAAGATGCTGGAATCACCCAAACCCCAAGAAATCTAATCACAGGAATAGGACAGAATGTGATGCTGAAATGTAAACAGAATTTGGGACATGAAACCATGTACTGGTATCGTCAGGATCTGGGCCAGGAGCTTAAGCTCATTTATTTCTCAATAACACGAGGTGATATTCAGAAAGGAGACATTCCCAAAGGATACAATGTCACACGGAAAGAAAAGGAGATATTTGCTCTCCTCATGCCCTCAGCCAGCACCAAACAAACATCTTTTTATCTCTGTGCCACCAGTCTATACACAGTAAAGCAAAGTTAACTCTTCTCCATGCAGAAACCTCCTTCATCCCTCACTGCAATTCTGAGGGGCAGAATCTTCCTGTCATTTATTACCCTTCTCCCAACACAGGAAGCTATTATTGCTGTGAGAAAACTATGAATGAAATGACCTTTGTATCATTTGTCACATTCTTGCATGAACTACAATTTTTAAATCCCATATATCCCTTAATAGAACGTGGAATTAATAAAAGTAATTTTCTGTATTATTCAATCATTTCACTAGTGTCCTACTCTCTGTGACCCCATTTTTGGGTGTTTCTTGGCAAAGGTACTGGAATTGTTTCTATTTCCATTTCCATCTTGCAGATGAGAAAATTAAAGCAAATCGATATAAAGAACTTACCCTGAGTCACATGGCAAGTAAGTTTCTTCAGGCTGGATTTGAACTCCTGATGGTGTGTTTTCTTGATTCCAAGTACAGCATCCTATACCACCTTGCTGCCCCAAACTTTGCATGCAGTAGTTGCTAAAAAAAATTTGTTATACTAATGAATTATTATTAACAATAATTATCAACATGGCATAGTGTTATAAAATTCGCAATATGTTTTACAAAGACTTTCTTCCCTGAAAGATGGCAGTACAATAGAGAGATGACTAGTTCAGGAGTAATAGGACTTGGGTTCAGGTCCTGCCTCTGAAGTTTCCTACTTGTGTGAAACAGAGTAAGTCATTAAGATTATTTTGGTCTTAGTTGCTTCAACTCAGATATGAACTTAGGGAGAGGAGAATAGACTAAAGGGTCTCTAAGGTCTTTTCCAGCTCTAGATTTGTGGTTTTATGGAGCTCTCTATGAAGATGTTAATAAAGTTCTGTTCAGATTGGGAAAGGGAGACCCCTGGGATCCCAGGCTGCTGTCATGAGGTGTCTCAAAAGAATTTGCAGGCTTTTACCAATCTAGTAGTCAAGGGGCAAAGTTTATTGAAAGTAATGGTAATGGGACAGCTAGGTGGCACAGTGGATAGATCACCAGCTCTCAAGTCAGGAGGATCTGAGTTCAAATTTGACCTCATACACTTAACACTTCCTAGCTGTGTGACTTTAAGCAAGTGACTTAACCCCAACTGCCTCAGCAAAAAAAAGAAAAAAGAAAAAAAAAGAGAAAGTAATGGTGATGCCATTACAAAGTGGACTGAATTCTAAGGGAATCCAGTAAAGAAACAGAAGCAAGGAGATACGTTTATACAGCTTTCTTCCATAGATATGTTAACTCTATGGCTCAGAGATAGGAAGGAGTGGTCTCCAGAAGGAGTCATTCTCAGTTGGTCAGATTATTACTGATGAGATTACCAATCAGCAATGAATTGAAGAGCAGTTTCAGGACCACTCAGGAATTTAATCTGTGGGATCTTCAGAATTTGAATTGTGGGAGTTTCTTGAGAGCAAAAGCTATCTGACTAAGGAGTGGTCATAATGAAAAGATTGGGTATGGGCATTTCCTGAGGCAGATTCCAAAGCTAGAAGTTTTAGGACTACTAAATTATAAGAACAGAAGCCCCCCAAGGTCAGGGGACCACAAAATCATATTACATCAGTTCAGATATTACATCAGTACCAGACAGGCTGCAGCTAATGATTCATTTATTTGAATACGCAAAGCATATATTTGAATATACAAAGCAAAACTAGTGAGATTTTCACCAAGTAGGAGAGATAGTGAGCAAAATTAATAGGACTACTCCATTTATTCTCAAGATATTCCAAAGTTTCTTGTGAAAGAGAGGAGAAAGTCTTCATTTATAAATGCCCTTAGAACTGCCAGACTTTGGAAATTAAGATAGTCAGAGAGCTCCCAGAGAATATAGAGATACCAGAAGCCATGGACTCATTGGGCTATTCACGTCACTTCACAGTAAAAGGGAAAATTTACTATAATTGATGAAGTTCCCCCCCCACACACTCCCTCCTCCAAGCCCCCAAAATACAGCACTTATTCTGAGTTCAATTTCTTAGAGAAAGACTAGTTTCATCTTCCTTCTCAGGATTTTAGAGGTGCCCCTGAGGGATTGGGAGTGTCTTTCTCTAATGCTATTAATTCTCCACTATCTGGGTGGAGTCCCAAATCCATTTAGCCATTTAACATCAATTAGATTTTACAAAATACTATTTACTTTAAAAATATAGCAAAAAGAGGTGGGGTAAAACCAAGATGACGGAGTGAAGCCAGGAACTTGATTGAGTTCTCCCAGTTTCCCTCAGAAACAATACAAAACCAAGCCTCTGAAGATTCTGAAATGACAGAATTTATGAAGAGATGGATTGAAAAATTTTTCAATTTAAGATAATTTGGAAGGAGTTCAGGAAAAATTAGTCTCACTGAAATGGGTGAACATCTCAGCTCAGATGGTATCTGAGCAAGTCAGTGAGAAAGCCTTAACAGATCAGAACACAGATTAACAATCCAGATGCTTTGTCCTGGCTCAGTAAAACAGTAATACAGCAGATCAGTAGAGCACCCTCCAGGAAACTCAGCAAAAACAGTCAAAACTGGGTTCGGCTATCTTCAGTGTTGTGAGCAAGTTAACAAACACAAGGGACCCCTGTGCTCAAAGCCAAAGCTCAAAACTGCACAAGAAGCTTGGGACAGCACCCCCTGTGCCCCAGGACAAAAAATCTATATGAGACCATAAAGGAAGATATGAATTGGTTTCAATACCAGAGAGTCTTCTTGGAATAGCTCATAAAGGATTTTAAAAGTCAAATAAGAAAGATAGAAGAAAAATTGGGGAAGTAAATTAGAGGTATGCAAAAAAGAGTTAACAGCTTGGAAAAGGAAGAACAAAAATTGATTGGAAAAAACAATTCCTTAAAAATATAATTGGTCAAAAACAAACAAAAAAAAAGTCCACTGAAGAAAACATCTTTCAAAGAAGAATTAATCATATGGAAAAGGAAATAAAAAACTAATTGAAAATAACTGGGGACAGCTAGGTGGTGCAGTAGATAGAGCACCAGCCCAGAAGTCAGGAGGACCTGAGTTCAAAATCTGGTCCTAGACACTTAACATTTCCTAGATGTGTGTCCCTGGGCAAATCACTTAACCTCAATTGCCTCAGCAAAAACAAAACAAAACAAACACAAAAACTGGCCAGGAAAATAGATATAGGAAACGAAAATTAAAAATTATTGTAATACCTGAAAGTCACAATAAAAAAAGAGTCTGGACAGCATTTTTCAAGCACTCATCAAAGAAAGCTTCTCTTATATACTAGAACTAGGGGCAAAATAATAATTGAAAGAATCTACCAATCACTTCCCAGAGATCCCACAAGAAAAACTCCCAGGAAATATTGTAGCCAAATTTCAAGACTATAAGATTAAGCAGAATGTATTATAAACTGCCCTAAAGAAACAATTCAGGTATCAAAGAGCCATTCTATTACTCAAAATTTGGCATCTTTTACAATAAAGGATTAGACAGCCTGAAATATAATATTCTGGATGGCAAAGGAACTTGAATTACAATCAAGAATATACTACCCAGCAAGATTGAGTATGGATCTTTGACAGAGTAGGGGGCTTTCAATTGTTTCTAATGAAAGGATCAGAGTTATTTAGAAAATCTGATCTTCAAATACAAGGTTCAAGAGAAATATAAAAAGGTAAACAGGAAAGGGAAAAAAAGTTTTATTTAAAGGTTAAACTCAAGATGATCTTAAGAATTGTATCTTTTATTAGGGAAATTAGAAGGCTTATACATAAACAGTGTTGACTTTGATGTGATGATATTTTTAAAAAAGACATTAAGGAATGGGAAAAGGATTCTACTGCAAAAAGAGGAAAGGGGAGGTAAACTGGGGTAAATTAGATCACATGAAGAGGCACAAAAGACCTATTTACAGTAGAGGGAAAGAAGGGAGGTGGATGAGCATTGTCTGAATCTTAACCTCAATTAGATTTGTCTCAAAGAGGGAATAATATACACACTTAGCTGAATTTTAAAATTTATTGTACTCTACTTATTCTTGCCTCCCCCAACCCTCTTTCCCCCTTTTAAACTTATGTACCCCTCTTGTATCACGATACTTATCCTCTTTATAATCCCTCCCTCCCCCCCTTTGAGTCTTTCCCCCTTCCTTCCCTTATTACTCTTTTTCTTTTCCCTTTTCCTCTCCCCCGTTTTTAATGAGGCGAGAGAGAATTTTCTCTAAAACAAATGTCAATTATTTTTAATTTGAGCCAACTCTGAAGAGAGTAAGATTCACACAATGTTCCTCCCCCTCTCTAAATTCCCTCAGATATGATAAGTTTCCTTAGCCTCTTTGTGGGATGTGGTTTCCCTCTTTTTATCCCTCCTTCCCACCTTATTCTGCCATCATCCCTTTTCCATATCTACTTCCCTTTTTTATGTTATATCAGTACAATCAAATTATACATGTATTCTTTTTGTATATCCACAACAGAAATACAATTCTCAAGAGTTATTTTTACCTTTTCTGCATCTCTGGAGTTCTATTCTTAGAGATCAAATTTTTTGTTTAGTTCTGGTTTTTTCTTCAGAAACAAATGGAATTCATTTGTTTCATTAAATGTCCATCTTCTTCCCTGGAAGAAAATGCTCAGCTTAGCTGGGTAGTTTATTCTTGGCTGCATCTCAAGTTCTTGTGCCTTTCGGAATATCATATTCCAGGCCCTTCTTTCCTTTAATGTAGAGGCAGCCAGATCTTGGGTGATCCTTATTGTGACACCTCGGTATTTAAATGGTTTTTTTTTGGCTGCTTGTAAAATTTTTTCCTTAATCTGATAGTTCTGAAATTTTGCCACAATATTCCTTGGGGTTTTTATTTTAGGGTTTCTTTCAGAAGGTGTTCGATGAATTCTTTCAATGCCTATTTTACCTTCTGATTCTATTACATCTGGGCAGTTCTCTTTGATGATTTCTTGTAAAATAGTATCTAGGCTCTTTTTTTCATCATAGTTTTCAGAAAGTCCAATAATCCTCAGATTATCTCTCCTAGATCTATTTTCCAAGTCTCTTTTTTCATACCCTAGTTTTCCATGAATCTGGCAGATATTTACCATTATAATTAGAAGAAAGGAAAGCAGACATCTGCAGAGAAATAAATAAATAAACAATTAAATGAATGAATGAATGAATAAGTAAATAAATAAATAAATGAATGAATGAATAAGATCTTCTCTACCCAAGCAGACAAACAAAGTAATAAAAGCAAAAATTCAGGTTTCTGATAGTTTGGGGACAATGAGAAGGAATTATAACAACTGACTGAGAATTTCAGTATCTAGCTAAGTATCTAATTCAACTTGACCTCAGTGTTGCCCCAGGCATCAGGAGATTCATTTAAGTATCTGAGATTTCATTTTATGTGAGATATCTTGATGTGAGACCCAATTCAAATGGTTGTTGCTTTTGAAACACTAGCATCTTGAGTATAGTTTTTACTACCCTTTTTTTCTAATTCAACTAAATTTCTTGCTCAGATAATGTACAAAAGTTAGTTGCCAAATGCTTAAAGAGGTAGAGATTGGCTAGTGAATGAAATTTTCTTCATCTTTGATATCAGGGGTTTGAACTAGATAGATGGTACAGTTGACTCTTTTCCCCAATCTATTAAATTTTAATCTTAGAAAATTAGGATAGGAAGGGACTTAAAACAGGGGGTAGAGAGGAAGAAAAGATAGGCAAGACAAAGATAAAGAAAAATGAGAAAGAGATAGGGATGAGATAAAGGATTGGTTAAATTACCACTAAGAAAATTTTTGAGTAAAAATCCTGGAAAGACTTACATAAACTGATGATAAGTGAGGTGACTAGAACCAAGAGAGCATTGTACACAGCAACAGAAATATTATGTGATGATCAACTGTGATGGACTTGACCCTTTTCAACAATGAGATTATTCAAAGCAATTCCAATAGACTTATGATAGAAAGAATCATCTGCATTCAGAAAGAGAACTATGGAGATTGAATGTGAACCATAGCATAATATTTTCACTTTTTTGGTTCTTGTTTGTTTGCCTGTTTCCTTGCATGATAAATGTGGAGATATGTTTGGAAGAATTGCACATATTTAATCTGTGTTGAATTACTTGCTGTTCAGAGGAAGAGGGAACTGGAGAGGGAGGGAGAAAATTTTGGAATACAAGGTTTTGCAAGGGTGAATGTTTTGAAAAATAAAAAAAAACTATTATTATTATTTTGAAAAAGAAAGTGTTTGAATAGCCAAAAAGTGAGTACAATGAAAATTGGAAAAAGATTTAAGGACAGAAGAAGGATGCTGACATCACTGAAAGACTCCACCTAGTATAACTGGAAGAGTCCCAGAGATCTTTAAATGGACAAAAACTCTCCTTTCTCCTATAACAGTAACCTATTCCTGCCCTAACCCTACCATGAATAGTTACCAGATTCTTTACTGTGTGACCATTTGTCTGCTAAGAACAGGTGAATCCTGATTACAGATAAGAAATTTCTATCTTATACTTGAGAGGTCCTGGTTTCAAATCTTGCACTTGGAGTTGCAGTTTCGAAATCCGTTATTGACTTAGGAAGGACATGGTCATTCTGGTTTCTGTCTTTTTTCTCAATAGGATATATGGAAGATAAAGTTACCCAGACTCCAAGACACTTAGTCACAGCAAGAGGAGAGAACATAATGCTGAGGTGTGATCCAATCAAGATACATGTCTATATTTTTTGGTATCGACTGCTCCTGGAAGAAGAATTAAAGTTCATGGGTTATCTTCAGAATGAAAAAATCCTAGACAAGTCAGGTGTGCCAAAAACTCGATTCTCAATAGATTGGCCCCGAAACTCATCCTCTAATTTGAACATTCAATTCACCGAGCCTCAAGATTCAGCTATTTATTTCTGTTCCAGCAGCCTAGGCACAGCATTGTGAAGTCATCTCCTTTCTTTGCACAAACCCGCTCTGGACACCACAGAAGAAATAACAGTTAGAGACAAAGGAAAGACAGTTACAAGGCTTTGATGATTTGAGATGGGAGAAATATGGGGGGATTTGTGGTAAAACTGAAAAATAAGTCAAAGGAGAAAAAAAGAGAACGAGAATGAGAAAGGGAAGGAAAAGAATGATAAATTATAGAATAGCTCAAAGGAAGTTTTAAAAAAGTAAAAATGTATAGTTGAAAGCAAATTGAATTTGGAGTCATAGGACTGGATTAAAATCCCAACTTTGCCATTTACTACCACTACGGCCTTTGGTAAATCAATCACATACTATGTGCAAAGTATTCTGTGATCACTTCACCTCTTTAACGACAACTTTCTAAGTGACACAATGGTTAGAGTGCTAGACCTTCAATCAGGGGTTCAAAGTTCATATAAGTCTCATAATCTTACCAGCTGTGATACCCTGGGTAAGTCACATAACCCTGTTTGCCTCAGTTTCCTCATCTGTAAAATGAACTGGAGAAGGAAATTGCAAACTATTCCAGTATGTTTACCAAAAAAAAAAAAAAAACCAAAATGGAGTCATGAGGAGTCAGAAATGACTGAATAACTAAATAATAACAATGCTTTATTGATCTTTATATGATCATTGAATGATAGATTTAGAGCTGGACTGGACCAAAGGTCATCTAGCACATTATTCTCATTTTACAGAGAAGAAATATTTCTGTATATTGAAAATGAAGTCTTCAGGAGAAAATGGAAAATCTATCAAATTAACAGCTAATTAAGCTGTTTAGAAAAGGAGATAATGTCTGACTGGTATTTCTGAATCTCACTCTAATATGTAGAAAACTGGATTCCTGGTCAGGAAGACCTTAGGGAGATTGCTAAGAATATATTTGCCTGTAGTTTAACAAAATTTATCCCAAGGACTTTAAAGTAAATTGGAAGTAACAGGGGAAAGAGTACCACTATATTAGATATAATAGAGAGAAGCTGAAAGATAGAATGTCAAAAGAAATACCCAGAAAGAAGTATATAG
This sequence comes from Sarcophilus harrisii, assembly GCF_902635505.1. Taxonomy (NCBI): domain Eukaryota; kingdom Metazoa; phylum Chordata; class Mammalia; order Dasyuromorphia; family Dasyuridae; genus Sarcophilus; species Sarcophilus harrisii. Next base: position 191,408,266 of record NC_045430.1, read on the forward strand.
AAAACAAAGGTCAAGAAAGGAAGCAGTAATAAAACATTTTATTCAAACAGTAATGCACAAAGATAAAAATGGCAGTAATAAGGAAGAGGAACTACAGATCCACATATAAGTAGGAAATTTTGGCCTTATAAGAGTTGATGGAATGAGTCCTATGATTAGAATATGGTTTAACTAGGTAGTATGCATATTGGGGGGGGGGTAACAAAATGACTTTACCTGATTTCAGAAGACTAAGACTGAAAAAATATCTCCCATCTCTTAGTGGAGAAATAGTGAATGAATTTTAAAATATGAACAATAGTTGATTTGTTTTGCTTGACTGAACTTACTTGTTACAAGAGAGAATTATATTGATGTGGGAGCATGATAAGGAAGTAATAGTGATGTTTAAAAAAAGAAAAGGGCATCAACAAAATATTTGATGTTATTTCTTCTGTGGTGTCCAGAGCGGGTTTGTGCAAAGAAAGGAGATGACTTCACAATGCTGTGCCTAGGCTGTTGGAACAGAAATAAATAGCTGAATCTTGAGGCTCGGTGAATTGAATGTTCAAATTAGAGGATGAGTTTCGGGGCCAATCTATTGAGAATCGAGTTTTTGGCACACCTGACTTGTCTAGGATTTTTTCATTCTGAAGATAACCCATGAACTTTAATTCTTCTTCCAGGAGCAGTCGATACCAAAAAATATAGACATGTATCTTGATTGGATCACACCTCAGCATTATGTTCTCTCCTCTTGCTGTGACTAAGTGTCTTGGAGTCTGGGTAACTTTATCTTCCATATATCCTATTGAGAAAAATAAATCAAGAAAAATAAAAGACCAATAGCAGTAAGAAAGAGATTAAAAATGTCTTTTTTTATTATATGCTATAAATCACTCAGAAAATAGGAAAATCAGTGAAGAGTCTGAAAAACTTCAGGAGCTTGGACCAGAATCATCATATAGCTGAAATAGAAACTTCAGTTTTCTGCTCAGCTACTGGAACACTCTGCTAAAAGGGGACCAGCTAAAATTTTCTTTATTTGGCTTAATTGTAATTTCATTCTTCAAAGCATTGGGAAATTAACAAGAGAAAATTCTATTAATTATCTTATTTTCATTAACAAGAAGGAACACATTGAAGGGATGACCATGATAAAAAATTTTGGAGAAAGCAACCTCTACCCACAAGAATTTGTGAAAGAGTAAGAAAACTGGGTATAATCTTATATACATTCTAAATTATTGGTAAATAAACTTTAAGAATTTCAGAGAAAAATATAGATTTAATACTGTGGATTTAAATTCCAGAGGGGAATTCAGCCCAAGATGGGTTGAAAGCTCTGATGATCATCTTGAAGACACAGAGATAAAGAAGTATTACAAGGAGTAAAAGGGAAGTGTCCTAGAAGAATGAGGTGGAGGCATAAAGAACTGATCAATCAACTCAGATTTAAAACAAAAGAAACTTTTTATTTTTATTTTTTTTTAATTTAATAGCCTCTTATTTACAGGATATATGCATGGGTAACTTTACAGCATTAACAATTGCCAAACCTCTTGTTCCAATTTTTCACCTCTTACCCCCCCACCCCCTCTCCTAGATGGCAGGATGACCAGTAGATGTTAAATATATTAAAATATAACTTAGATACACAAAGTATACATGACCAAAACGTTATTTTGCTGTACAAAAAGAATCAGACTCTGAAATATTGTACAATTAGCTTGTGAAGGAAATCAAAAATGCAGGTGTGCATAAATATAGGGATTGGGAATTCAATGTAATGGTTTTTAGTCATCTCCCAGAGTTCTTTTTCTGGGTATAGCTAGTTCAGTTCATTACTGCTCCATTAGAAATGATTTGGTTGATCTCGTTGCTGAGGATGGCCTGGTCCATCAGAACTGGTCATCATATAGTATTGTTGTTGAAGTATATAATGATCTCCTGGTCCTGCTCATTTCACTCAGCATCAGTTCGTGTAAGTCTCTCCTGGCCTTTCTGAAATTATCCTGTTGATAATGACCTGTTGGTCATTTCTTACAGAACAATAATATTCCATAATATTCATATACCACAATTTATTCAGCCATTCTCCAACTGATGGACATCCATTCAGTTTCCAGTTTTTAGCCACTACAATAATAACAGCAAGTAATGAGAGATGCATGGGCAGCTAGGTGAGGCAGTGAACAGAGCACTGGGCTTTTCTGAGTGCTTTTTAGCTATGTTAGGGGGACAATGGAGGATTAAATAATGAACAGCAGGGACAATGCTAATTGAAGTCAAAAGATTCTATAGTTTAACTCATTGCTGGGGGTAGGATTGGGAAGGAGAAATTAGGAGGAAGAGAAGGCAGATTTTCATTAATTGAAAAAATTTAATTAAAAAAGAGACAGACTAGATGGTATGCACACACACACACACACACACACACACACACACACACATCCATTCACTTCTATGCAAAAAGAAGCCCTTGCATGGTCTCTCTAGAGACAAGATATTTTTTTAAATTCTGTGTTAAGAGGTGGGAGGGTGTGGCCATTGTTTTCTAGAGTTCTTTCTTACCCTGCATTTTTGAGTGTCATGCATACCTGGCACCTCAAAAGCTGGCAGGATCTCATTCCATTCAGCATCTCAAAGGACCAAAGGCCAGAACTGTCATGGATGCTTCATTCCTTTCTTGGGTAGCCATTTTTCTTTCTGTTGCAAGTAAGTCTTAGATCTTTTTATTACATTTTATTTTATTTTGAACTGTGATTTCATTGACTCCAAGTGAAGAAACTCCACAAATGCTGATCGGCAACTGCTTTTTCACCATTGTCTTAGAAAGCTGCCTTGAATATTGAGTGGTTAAGTGATTTGCCCAGTATTGCAGAATCAGTATATCAATGCAAGGCTTAAACTCAGATTTTTCTGACTCCAAGGCCAGCTGTATCCACTATATGACAATTACCACTTGAGTCTTCGTTATAAATGGCAAATATCTCTCCTGGGTTTGCTAATTCCATTGTTAACCATTTTTCCCCTTTGGAGTATAATATTTGAGTTCCTTTTCCAATTGACTCAGCTTCTATCATCTTCTTCCATAGTCCCAGTGGATGCTGGAATCACTCAGAACTTTAGATACCTGATAACAGCAACAGGACGTGAAGTGACACTGAGATGTAACCAGGACCTGGGACATGACTGTTATGTACTGGTATCGACAGGACTCAGGATCGGGACTACAATTGATCTCTTTCTCCCTTAATATTGGCTTCACTGAAACAGAAGTCCCTTATGGTTACAGTGCCTCTCGGACAGAAAAGTCATTCTTCCTGCTAACTCTCAAGTCTACAATCATAAACCAAACATCTGCATATTTCTGTGCTAGCACTGCAACCACAGCAGAACAGAGTTACCTCTTTCTTGCACAAAAAAGGCAACCAGAAAAGGTGATGTGGCCTGGCCTCACAAGGCCCTAGTTTTTGTAAAGAAAAAAGGGAGAAAGATACAATCTGAGGAACAAACATATGTGGAAGGCCCTGCAGGCTCTTCATCTCTGCAGGCTCTTCATCTCTGCAGCACAGCTATCTAGGATCTATCCCCATCCTTCAATTCTTGCTTGGGCTACAGTGTTTCTGAGACAAGAGGAGCAAGTCACCACTCAGGCCACAGACAGACTACCATCTCTCTTCTCTGCTCTCAGTCATGGAGAATAAATAGAATGCTTCAGCAAGAATATATACTACAATGGAAAGACTTTGGGTCTGGGAGTCATGAAGCTTGACTTCCAGTATTGGTCCTGCCATTAACTACCTATGTGACTTTAGGAAATATGACTTAATCTCCACTTGCCTCAGTTTCCCCTTCTGGAAAAGGAAGATAATACTAAAATCTTTCTCCCAGGTCTGTTAGAAGGATCAAATGAGATAATATTTGTAAAATGCTTTGTAAACTATTAAATACTGTATAAATACTAGCTTTTATTTTTAAGCATGGCTGATACTTAGAACTTTCACAGAATTTGGCTATAGTAATGTCTGTCTGAAGAAATGCCGACTTCTGACCTCTATGTGGGGACATGCAGTAATAGCAATTTTACAAGAGATTGTTGGGACTGTTGTCTCCTCAGTGCCTACACTCTCTTTCCATTTCAAAGGGTCATGTTCAGCTCTTAGATATTTGATCCTTGAGGGGACCATAAACTCACCACTCAGAGGATTATGGGTCCACAGCTAGCAGGTATTTTAAAGACTCTAGCCCAACCCCTTCATCTTACGATGAGTAAATTGAGACCCCAGAAGTTATGTGACTTGTCTAAAACCAGCAGATTGTATGAAACCTTGTAGCATAGCATCATAGGTGAGATTGTCTGGCAGATTAATTCTAAACTTAATCCCATGTTCTTCCTATTGTTCACAGGGGCAATCAGAATAGACTCCAAATACAGGAGAAATAAAATCCCTTCTCTTAATCTTTTTCACAAGTTGTAGGTACAGGAGGAGGCTTGAAGGAATGATTGGGTTAAGTGACTCACAAGAAAGGAACACTCGACAGCTTCTTAACAGTTTAGCTAAAAAGTTATTTGCCTGGGTCATTTTAATGAGATTGATTTACAGAAATCAGGTGATTTGCCATCATGTTAACAATAGGGACTCTATCACTCTAGGTTGCTTTCTTTTTTGAGCTCCATTTCACTTTTATATTCCTGGATCACTGATGAATCTGCTTTTAACCATGAGTGGTTCCATAAACCAGAGTAGTAGAAAAGGGAAATAGGATAAAAGTTTATATGTTGACCACTCTCAGATACAACAGCTGATCTGACAAAGAAATCCAAAGGGTACCCATGAAATCACCTAGGTGTTCACTTGAATGTGTCACATCCTGGTGGATATGTAATTAAAGATTATTTATCATTTGGTGGTTAATTCATTCACAAGGTGATAACCCCTTTTTCTGCTTCATTGCAGAAAATCCCAAGTGTTTTACTTAATTTTTTGGTTTTAAACTCATTTGAAACCCATGTCCTGGCATCAAATGTTCCCCATGTATTTGTTTTGCTCATCATTCTTATGCCCTTGTCTTGCATATTCCCTATATAGGCACCTTTCACTCTTGGTAGTGTGGTGGTCTATGGAAAAGAATATTCCTGTGGCTAGGAGAAAATCTTTTTAAATGCATTGGTTTCAACTTAGTGGAATGATAACTTGGTACAGTAGTTAAAAAAAAAAACCAGCCTGGAAATTGAAAAGACCTGGATTCAAGACCAGCTTCTGATATATAATGGTTATGTGACTCTGGATAAATCATTTAACTTCAATGCCCTAGGTTACTTTTTAAGATTATAGAATGTGAGAAAATTATAATGCAGTCCCAGTCCTTTTCTTGAGCTCCATTTACTTATTATAATCTATTTATTGGACATCAAAATCTAGATTTCCTTGCCTTTCCACTTTTTAATTTCTTGTTTCTGTTGAGGAAACCACCATTCTTCCATGTACATTTAATTTGCCATATCAAAGTTATTTTCAGTCATCACTGTAATTTGTATCCTTTTATTCTTTTGTTACATATTATGGCTATTCTATTATATGTACATGTAGTTTCCCCTTATTAAAATGGAAACATTTTCAGGACAAGGGGTATTTCACATTTGTCTTTGAATCCCAAGTTGACCGCGATACAATAAGCGATTAATGAATGCTTATTGACTGGCACACACACATTTATATATGTGTATATATATATATATATTTATACATGCATATTTATATATATGTACATATATATAATATATATACCTATACATATCCATACATACACATTATGTGTGTGTGTGTGTGTGTGTGTGTGTGTGTGTGAAAAATTGCATGTTGAAAATAGATGAGTTGGGAGAAGTAGACTAGTTCTGGGCTCCCCATTGTGTGATTATAGGCAAGTGATTTTACCTTTAAGAGCTTTGATTTCTTTTTCTATAAAATAAAGTACAATTTCTAGGATCCATTCTAGTTGCAAGCTTTTCCAATTCTATAGTTCTAAACTGAATAAGACACTAGGTGGCAGGAGGCTTGTCCACATCTTTCTAGAACAGAGACTTTGAAAACCAAGAAAACTTTTGGGTCTATGTGAACTGGAAGGGACATTGATTCCATGTAGAGCTGATGAACCTTCCAGCCCATAACCCCAGAACAAAGAGGTCACGTTGATCATTTCTTTCCTGACTCTACCATGAATGTCAAACTCCTCCATTGTGTGGCCATTTTTTTTCTTCTGGGAGCAGGTCAGTGCTGCATGTAGATGGGAAATCTTTCATTTCAACTTACTACTTAACAGATACTAACAGATACAAATTTCTTCCCCATAGATGTAACATGTATTTCTTTCATCATTTGTATCATTTGTATTCATTTGTATCACAGAGTTTGTTTCCTTTCCCAACAGAACCTGTGGATACTGGAACTACCCCGATCTTCAGTGTCTTGATATCAATGACAGGCTGTAAGATTATACTAGAATGAGACTGGGATACGGAATAATACGTTATGGACTTGTATTGACAAGAACCAGTGTCAAGGATACATTTGATTGATGCTAGTATCACACACAAAAGAAAAGTTCCTAAGGGATATGGTGCCTTTATGAATTCTTTCGCCAAGCCAAACTGGTATTCTTGTATTCCTCATTCATGATATTCTACCTACCTGTTTTTGTACTGTGGTTCAAGCTGCCCTACAAGCCTGAAGTGCTCTCTTCCTTTCTTAACTTTGGATTCTCTTAGTAGCCTTACTCTCTGCCAAAGCCCAACCCAAGCAACATCTCCTACAAGAGGCTTTCCTCATCTCAGCCCTCAACTGAAATTACTTTATATTTTCTTTTTGTTTTTTCCCATGAAGAAATAAAGATAAGCATCACATACAGAGAGCAATGGAAAGGTGGCTGATGGGTGTAAGCAGTTCTGCAAAGAATAATGGGATATATCATCAAGTGTATATCAGAAAGAGAAGATGTACTGGTCAAGTGATGAGAGCTAGGAACAAAAGGTGGAAAAATCTACACCATTTTTTCTCTCCATAGAAACCATTGTCTGATCTCTTGAAGTTCAGGAAGTAGAGAACAAGACACAAAAGCACACTTAGGTAATAGTGATGCCAGAGGGAAAGTGTTCTATGGGATAAACTGGTCACATCTTCTTATCTTTGCCATATTCCCTGTCGGTATACCTGTTTACAAACAGAGGATAATACACAGAAATATTGAATAGAAAGGCCTTAACTCTCATTCAACTATTCCCAAAGGGAATCGCCAAACAAAACTTTTTGTTCAGAATATGACAACTGGGTCCATAATGTCCAACCACACCCAAATCTTATCTGGTCTCTGTGCTTATAATATTAATAATAATATAATATATTGCATGATATATAATAACTCCACAAACATTCTCTACTCCCTGATATATATAAAGTAGATTAATCAGTGGTGTCTTCTCTTTCACTAGCATAGTTATGCAGACTGATGGAGATTCAGATTTATTTATTTATTTTCATTCCTTCTCCTCCTTCCTCCATTCCTGACAGGACAAAATTGTTTCTAGTGTATATTATCTGCAAATTTGGTTGTACTTCCTGATGAGCTTTGCTCATACACTATTACTTATTCTAATCTCCAACAAGAGAGTACACTGGACCCACTCTGCTTGCCCATTTCAAGTCTACCCGGGACACTATCATCATAGATGTTTTCCCTTATCCAAGGCCTCTCCTCCATCTCTTGGGGGATGATCCTCTAGTGGGTGATGGTGTATTGAGAATTGTTTCCTTTCGTATTTCACTCCAAATACCTTCAATGCTAGTGCCTTTCCTCTGAAATGATGTCCATTTTTCTTGTCTACTCCTTGCATGTACATAGTTACATATTCATTTTTATCTCCCACAATAGTCTATGAATTCTTTGAGAGCAGATATTATCTTTTATCTGTCCTTTTTAACCTCAGTGCTTAACTCAGTCTCTGACATATATTAAACAATGCAGTAAATGTTTGTTGACTCACTGACTTCAGTGATCATATATAAGAAATATTTTGATAAAACTAATACCAGTATATAAATGATACAAATCTGGGAGAATTAAAATACTAGAGGATAGAATCATAATCCAAAATATCTTGACAGGGTAGACTATTAAGAAACATATAATAGCGTGAAATTTAAGAAAAAATCCTACATATTACAAGGGCAAAAAATTGACTTCAAACATAATATATGAGAGAGGTATAATGAGACAGACAGTGGTTCCTCTGTAAAAGTTTCTGGTGTTTTAATGAACTTTTTAGTTCAGCATGCCTCAATAGTGTTTTGCATGATAGCTGATATGTGAAATTTACGGAAAAAAATCCCACATGCTTACAAGGACAAAAAATTTACTTCAAACATAAAATGTAAGAGAATTCCTCTGTAAAAGTTTCTGGCTTTTAATGGACTAGAAGTTTACTATGGTTCAACAATATTTTACATGATAGCTAAGAAAATAAATGAACACGACTTCATTGAAAGAGGCATGGATTATGGGACCATGGAAGCAACAGTCTTGCTGTGCTATGAACCTTCAAAGACCTTGTCTGTCTATGTCATATCTAATATTGAGCAACAGACTTTAGATCTGGCATTAGGTGGAGGATGAGAACTCTCTTTCAGATTACAAAGAGGGGACATGTGGAAAAGGACAATTAGTTTTCTTTTACTTGGTCCTAGAAGACAAAATTAGGAACCAAGTGTGGAAATTACAGAGGGAAATTTAGTTTTGATATAAGGAAAAATGTTTAAGTGTTATAGACATCAATAAATAAATATCAAGTGTCTGCTATGTATCAATCACTCAGCACTAAACAAAAATGCAATGATCTTCATAGGGATGTAGGGAGCTGGGTAACCACTTTTTAAATGTATGTTGGACAGAGATATCTTTTTAATGTGTGAGTTGAAATAGTTTTTGAGGTTCCTTCCAGTTCTGAAGTGCTAGGATTCTGTGTTCTTTTATCACATCTAGGTCAACTCCCCATCCACTGCCACAATCTGTTGAAAGTTTGTCTTCCTCATTCCTGATTATGATTATTTAGCTTCTATTCTCACATTTCCATTGATGTGAGAATGACTACCTCTCAAGGCAGCCCATTTATTCCATATTTAAAGTGGTGTCCTTTTCTTGTCTCATACTTTTTGTATTAAGCTATAATCAGCCTAAAGCTTTTGTGTATTGTTCCTAATTGATTCCTTGGCACATAAAAAAGTAAAACCTATCCCTCTTTCATGTGAAAATGCTTCATATATTTAAAAGTAATTCTCATTTTCATCTAACAAAATAGCAAACACCAAATTTTCAAATTAAAAAAAGTAGTTAAAAGATATTTCCTTTAACTTTAATTTATGGCAGAGTCATTAATTTCTAGAAACACCCAAACTTACTTTAGGAAAGGAAGGTCAGAACAAATTATCACACAGAATGCTGAAGCAGACATCTCTGCAAACTAGGAGGGGGGGGTGGCCATATATTTGAAACTCAGTGTCATCTAAATTAATCAATAAAAAAGAGAATACACAAACACACACAGGAGAGAGAGACAGAGAAAGACATACAGAGAGATGAGTAAAGATATGACATACATTTCACTCAACAGAGACAAAGAAGAGAAAAAAAAGAAAGGAGAAGAGGGATTAAGTGTAGATTAAGGGAAGCATTAGTCCTAAGCAAACAAAATTAACAAATCTACAAAACTATTATAACTCTTACTGAGGTTGCAAAGAATGAGAATCTGAGAGAGAAATGTATAAACTGGGCTACGATTGAATATAGTATAAAAATGTAATGGAATGCTATTTTGCATCAAGACATGATGAAGATGTTTCAGAGAAACTTGAAAAACAGTGAAAGAGTGAAGTGAATAGAATCTGGAGAACAAGTCATTCAATGACAATAACAGAGTAGAGAAAACAATGATGAAAAACTTAGAAACTCTGATTGGAAAAAAGGTCTACCATGATGCCAAAGGGCTAATGATGAAAGACACTACCTATCTCTTGATAGAGAGAGAGAGAAAAAACTCAGCAGAACATAAGCAACAGAGAAATTTATTTTGCTTAACTATGTATGTTAATTATATAATTATGTATAACACTTTTTTCATTCTTATTAGAGGAGAGGAAAATGTTGAAATGGGAGAGGGAAGGTAGATTTTTGCCAATTCATAGGCATGCATGTATATGTATATATGCACATATGTACATGTATGTATATATACAGGTATATATACATACATATGTATATATGTATACAGGCATGTATGCACTCACCTGTGTTTTTAACTGTATAGAAGTCAATGTCCCAAGTAATATTTGCCAGGGCTAATTGCCTCTGAGGGAGCATGCTCTTTTTTGCCAAGCATCCTTCTATCATTGAAATCTATTCATATCCCCAATGTCAATTGTCCAGATTCAGTTGTTTTAACCTTTCTTGCATGCTTATTTAATAGAATACTTATTAAAATTATTTAATCAAACATATTAGATTCTCTGTTAATTAATTATCTCCCTGACATGAGAAAAGTCTGACATTTTGGAGCCAGGTTGAAATCTTGAGATGTTTTATGTTATTTTTTTTTAACATATTTCTATAGAATCCCAAATATTCACTGACTCTTTGTGTTGTAACTTCCCATTTGTAAATAAGGTAACTGAGTTTAAAAAGTAATTTTAGGGGCAGCTAGTTGGTGTAGAGGATAGAACACCAGGCCTGAAGTCAAGAGGACCTGAGTTCAAACTTAGCCTCAGTCACTTAATATTTCCTGACTGTGTGATCCTGGGCAAGGCACTTAACCCCAATTGCCTCAGGAAAAAAAAAAAGGATAGATTCTATTTTTTATCTACAGTGACTCACTGATTGAAACAAAAATATATCTAAGTGTATTAGAAAAGGGATGTGATCACCGTGTTAGCACCCTGGATACCTTAGAATCAGCTGGAGTCAGGATAAGCAAAAGTCCTTAGTCTTTATTCTTGGTCTTTAGAGGTAGGATTGAATTGGATGGAATCTCCCTAACCTTCCTTTCCTCTCATCTACTGCCAAAGTGACCCTAACTAGTCTTACTCCACCCCCAGTTCCTCCTACAATTCTCTGTATACACCAATCATCGAGCCAGCACAGGATAGTGGAAAGGGTCATTTTCCAAGCATATGCCCATAGAGTATTGTCTAATCAGTAGTTAGCCTTAAGTGCTTGGTTTCCTGACCTCAGTGCATTGACTGGAGTTCAAGCCCATTACAAAGGTGGGAGGGAAGGGAGATCCTTTGAGTCTAATATTTATTTTTGTCAGACAAGAAAAAAGAGTGTGTGTGTGAGGTGGATATGTGGGGGAGGAAAGCAATAGAACTTTACTAGTTGAAAGAACTCTCTGTCAGGAGAAAGTTCACTATCTATTAGATGCAATTTCACTTAGAGATTTAGGTTGATGGGTAAAAGTCATTGATGTAGAGTTATTGGTGTCAACTCAATGTTAGCTACCTCTTCTAATGTTCAAGCTTCATTTATATCTCCTCACTCAAAAACATGCACATAGCGACTCTTCCAACCCTACTGCAAAAACATCATGAGAATCTTTTATACAAGCAACTTTCAGAGCAACACTTTTTCGTCCAGTTCTTAATAAATGGTCTAGAGGGTAGTCCAAAGAACACAAAATTGGAGTTGGGAGAATTGATTTCCCACCCTGCTTTTTTCCCTCTGACTAGCTGTATAACAATGGGTAGGTCAATTCACCTCTTAGGATTTCAAGGTTTTTATCTATAAAGTAAAGCATGATCATTCCTTTTCCAAAATTATATTATTTTCAAGGAAATCCTTTGAGAAGACCCTGAGTGCCAGAATTCCAGTTCCCTTCAGATTTCATTTTCAAATTCTTGACTGCCATACAAACATCTGGCGTTGCAGGAGCAAGAAATAACACAATTGGATGCCACATGGGGTCATTAATTCTCCAGTGTCTCAGAGTCCAATGTCTCATTAAATCCCAGAGCTGAAAAACTACCTAATCATCTTGTCATGGCAGCATGTGTTTCCAATTTGTCATGGTTTCTCTTAGGATTAGGTAAGTCTTAGGTAAAGATAGGAAATTTTTGCTTACCAAAATCTAAACTTTATTTTCATAGCTATAGATCAGGCTCCTTTCTCATTTGTGTCCTAGTTTCTCTTTCCTTTCCCCATAGACCGCATAGAATATGGAGTCACCTAGAACAAGAAGTGTCTGGTCACTGAGACACTAAAAACAGACTCTGGGAAATGATAATGTATACTGACGTCAATAAGACAGACCCAAGGTTAGAGTTGTTGTTTGCCTTATCTTATCCTCTTAAAAAGGACCATGACATCAGGGAAGTGATGCTGTGACATGCAAGTGAATTGGATTTGTGAGGGAGAGCTGTGCAAGGTCACTTGCCTCACTTTCCTCTCCAGAGCCACCTGGATCTAGTGGCCAGATATAGCTCAGGATGACTGAGATGGCCGTGGATGAATTGAGAGAGGAAGGCTTTTTTTAAGCCAAGGTCTTCAACAAGTCTCAGTTTAACTGAGGCTTCACCCATTCAGTGATTAAGGCTAGGTAGCAATGGGGGCAAAGAATTTCCATTTTCATATAGTCCAAAAGAATTTTAATGAATGAATGAATGAATGAATCTGGAAAGGGAAGATCTTCAGGGTTTCTTACCAAAGCAGAAATGACTGTTATTTACACTCAATCTGAGTCAATTAGGACCCCAAACAATGACCAAATGGGGAAGGGGAGGAAAAAGAAAGAAGAAAAAGAAGGAAGAGGAAGAGGAGGAGGAGGAGGAGGAGGAGAAGGAGGAGGAGGAGGAGGAGGAGGAGGAGGAGGAGAAGGAGGAGGAGAAATAAACAAGAGTATCTAAGCTATAGTCCAGAAACTTGGACTTCTATTCCTAAAGAAATGTAGAATCTGATATTAAATTAAGCGACCATCTTGAAAAGGAAGTATTGAGCTTCTGGCCAAGACAGCTGCCCCAAAGAGGTAAACCACCCAACTTCCATATACTTGCTCCAGCAAAAAAACAAAAACAACAAACAATAATTAAAAAAAAAAGTCCACATAATATTTCTGCCAGATTTAATAATGATCAAGAAATTCAATGAGAAACTGTAATAAGCTACTTCTTCCACTCTTAGAATTTTACAAAATTTAATTCAGTCCGTGGAAAATAGAAAAGATGGATACCCATTGTGGCTAAACCAAAAATGTGATCTATTCCAACTCAAAATTTGTCAAAGACATTTGTAGCAATTCTGTGTCTAAGGAGACAAGAGAAAAGAGAAGGGAGGAAGATAAAGCATCAAATAAGCTTCAATCTTATCTGAAATGGATGAAAAATTACATGCATAATTTTATTAAGAAATACATCAAACAAGTTGGGATGGAGAGAGATCTTGTTAAGAGGGAGGATAATATCAGGGAGGGAATAGCGCCAAGTATAACAGACATCCTGATCCTGAAGGGGAAATTAAAATGAAAAAAAAAAGAAATGAAAGCCAAGATCTGGAATCCAGTGGATTGTCCATCAATTTGGAGTATGGCTGGACACATTGTGTTATATGAATGTAATGATAGCTAACACAAGGGGGCAACAAATAATCAAATTTAAAGTTTTTTGGAAGGAGGCACAACAAAACAACAACAAAAAATGTAATTTAAAAAACTAAAAGCTCCATATCAATCAAGAGTAAGGTAGATTGTGGTTAAAAAAAAATACATAGAGACCTGGATCAGGAATGTCGGAACTTTCAATGGAGTATGTTGAAGTCTGGATACCATACTTTGAGCCAGATATTAGATGACCATTTTACATTTCTTCAAGTTTATAAAGGGTTTGTATGTACATATGTGATTAGATTTGTTTTATATAGTCTCAGATGATTGATTTAAGGGTCAGTGATAAAAGTTTCAGAAATGAAAATTTAAGGTAGATATAAAACCATGTTTGGTACACCTCATTATTAATGCTAGTTCTTCCATTAAATAGCTCTATGAACTTGAATAAGTTATTATCCTAATGAATATCAGTTGAGTCATCTGTACAACCATGAGATTGAATTAAGTGATCAACAAACAACTAGTTGACCACAGTGGATGGTGGCTGAACATAGAGTCCATAAGACAGAGTTCAAATCTGGTTTCAGAAGTTTACTATGCAAATCACTTCATTTCTGCCTACAAATGCCTCAGTTTCTTCATCAATAAAAAAGAAAAATATTAGCATCTTCTTCTCAGAATTATTGTGAGAGTAAAATGAGATAATATATGTAAGTACTAGCTATTATCATCTCTAAGGACTTTAAACTCTGAGGACTAAAGGACTAAAACTCTTTCACAAAGTATTTATTTATAACATACTAGGAGCTTCTTCTTGCTTCAGTCTCCAAAAAAAGTTTATCTAGTTTGAAAGCATTCAATCCCATAACTTACTCCAGCAAAAAACATTCAATTTGTCCTAGGTTAAGTAATAATCAAGAAATTCAATGAAAAACTATAACAAGTGACTTCTACCCTCAAAATTTTACAAAATGTAAACTCATCTTATCCACTCAAAACCATAGTTCACCAACTTTAAATAATCATTTAGAGGAAACTATTATTTCAAAGCACATCTACTGAATAAAGTAGCCTAGTGAGAAGAATAGGAAAATAATGTTTTGCCTATACAACTGGGTCACAGTCTTATATGATAATGTCTCTCTTTGGAGGAAAATAAATAAGAATTATGCATAAAAGGAAGAGAGTGGTACACATAGGGAACTCATGTGGTCAGCACACACACATAAGGAGCAAAGTATTACATGAGGAAGAACTGTGACTGGGTAACATGCCTGGAAAGGCTGAACCTATGTCTTTTTATGCTGCATCTATGTCTTCATATGATAATTGTGTTTCCCTAGAATTGGTGTATGGGGATTATTCTTTCCTGAGTATTGAAATTTGTATTCTTTGTACCACTATTTTCCTCAATTGGGTTGTTATAACTATTGCTACATACTAGGTCTTTACAGCACTTCTACTTTTTCCCCATCTCTGAAATTTGTATCTCAGTTCTTAGCAAAAAAGCCAAGCTCTCAGAATCCAATAGGAGAAGAGAAAAACCTCAAATGTGTTGTTGCTTTCTCTTGATATTGAGAAGTCTATAGGATCTGAGCTTGATAAGAACCGTCTATCCCACCCATAGGCATTTAGTTTGCCTTTAGAATCCAGTTCCTTTTATTTATAGTATCAAATTCCCTATCCCAAGCCTTGATCTGATTTAGAATTTAAAAGTACACTTTGATTCTAGTCAGGTCTTATCAATTTAAATTATTTATCAAACTGTTTTTTGCACTTCATTGTAATAAACTGGAAAAAGATATGTGAACCAGATTTATGTCTACTTTCCTCTGGGTCTGCCAATTAAATGAACATATATGTAAAGCAAGAATAAAAAATGATTGGTGAAGCACTGTCTAATTCATGTCTTTTATTCTAAATTCTGCCTTGTACATTCAAATATGACTGGCAACAAACTTTCCAAGTTTTGAGGGTTTCAGTTTAGCCACTTAGCAAATCTGGGGAAATTTGATTAAATTTAGCTACTTCCTGCCATCCACTCAGTCCTAGAGAGACAGATAGAACCAGAAATGCACATGAAGAGTACATAAAAATTATGTAAACATGAAAACAGATACATGGAAGTGAATACTCTAATGCTTTTAAATATAAGATTTCATATGTAACCTGAGTAACTCTGCCTTGAAGACATAAAGAAATATATGAGGAGAGGTTAAGTTCCATATGATTGAAATTCAATCTTTGTAAATTGTTAAAATAAGCTTTAGTTTGTGACTCCACCAAGAGAGAAGGGTTGTGAGCTGAAGTATCTAGGTACAAGATTTAGATATGGTATTTTCCACCCAGGTGGAGTCCACTGGGATAGTAGCAGTGACAATGATGATGACCCTTTTATGTGATGGTGTATACCACCAGCAATTGATCCCTTGTTCTTGAAGAAGACCAAAATAACATCAGTATTTTGTGTCTGACTGATTGATCAGACAAGCTTGGAAGGGTCTACAACATATTAGACACAAATGATCACAGGAACATTTGAAGGGAAAATATCTCTAAATTTGAACATCTTACATGTATTTTGAGTTACTGAAATTCTGCTTTACTCATAGAGCATGACATCTTCCTTGAAGTGGGCACATCATGCTGACATCCTTTGCCAGTGTCTCCCATGTCATGCAAGCTAAGTGGTGCAGTGGAAAGAATGACAAGCCTGGATTCAGGAAGAATCATTGTTGTGAGTACAAATTTGGTCTCAGACACTTACTAACTAGGTGATTCTGTGCAAGTCACCACCGGTAATAGGGCAGAGATGGAAGCATATATGGGTAGGAATTTCATTTTACAGGAACAAGTAATGTGATGACTGCAGCATGATAGTGAATGAACTGTATGCTACATACACAGAATTAAAACAAATCAGGCTTAAGCTTCTAAACAAAATGCTGAGGCTAGGGTTTCCTTAGCTATGGGCTGAGAGAAGTTTATAGTTCTGATTTTATTAATAAATAATTGAGCCTTTAATGAAATGGATTCTAGTGGCTTTAAGTAGAGGTGTCAAATATGCACATGCAGCCCATAATAATTGTGAGTATAGTCCCACCTAGATTAAAATGTAATTAAGAATATCTAACAAAACAAATAAAAATACAATAAAATCTAGATAGCATTACATTTTAAAGGTAAGTCAATAGTTTTATTGCCATTACAAAGTTACCTATGGTTTAGTGGCTTCCATTTCAATTTGACTTTGACATCACAAACTTAAAGGTCCAATCTTCAAAACAAGGAAGTAGAAGCATGTTCCACCTCCTGAGACAACCAGTTTTCTAGAGAGAATCATCCCTGACTTTATTCTTTTTTCCCCCCTAAAGCAATTGGAGGTTAAGTGACTTGCCCAGAGTCACACAGCCAGGAAAGTGTTAAGTGTCTGAGACCAGATTTGATCTTAGGTCATCCTGACTTCAGGACTGGACTTTATCTACTGTACCACCTAGCTCCCCCCCCCCCCCCCCCTCTCTCCCTTCTTTCCTTTATTCTTATACTGGGAGGAAGAATCCAAAAATGACTATTTCTTCCTTTGCTTTTTCTTTCTACTCTAAAATTCCAAACTTTTCCAGATGGTGACATCCACTGATTACTTATATAGTCAAGGCTTCTCCCTTGATAACTTAGTAGATAGTCTTTTTACATTACTGTAAGCAAAAAAAAAAAAAAAAAAAGTATCCCCTAGTGATCAATCTAGGAATAAATCTATATAATATTAGCAAGAGTACTTCTTTCAATTAATAAAAATATATCCAAAATTAAAAAAAAAATTTCTAGCTAACAAGAAACCACTAAAGTTTCTTCCTTCTGGCATAGGATTTAAGACCCAAAGTTAACTTCATGTTGTAATAAAGTATCAGAAGAGAAGTTTAATGGAATATGTGTATAAACATTTACTAAAAGTATATGCCCACATAAGGGACTGTTAAGGGTCCAAGGGTTAGAAATGAGAAGCTAAATTTGTGGAGCCAAATCTTAAAAGACCTCTGGAAAACCACTAGTATATATAATAGAGGCAAAAAATACAGATATTTGAAAAAAAATTCATTTTCAGTACACATGTGAGACAATATCACAATTGCAGATTAAAAGAAGAAAAGTATAGGGATGCAACATGCACAACTCTAGGACCTCTGGAAACAGAGAACAATATATTGTTTTTCAAATCTATGTAAATGCATAATGTATGGAGACAGGAGTACTGAGGGAAAAAAAAGCTACATGTGAAATGGGCTTCCCCATTGACTAGCCATAGGATCATAAGCAAGCCACTTTGCTTCAAATTCTTTCTTCTGACTTGTGATTTTTTAAATTTATTATTTTTTTGTGTGTGTGTGAGCTACTCTAATTCCAGAAATCTAAAATGCTGGAATTTTACTACTGATGAAACAATAGGTAGGAGAAGGGTGGAGCTACCTCTTTCTAGAGATCTTTCCTTTTACCCTAGAGTGCTTGAGAGTTGCAGAAGTATCTGAGGCAGTGTGAGAAGACTTCTCACTCATCCTTACCCTAATGGGGACCATGCTCCTCTACTGCATAGGATTTTTTGTCCTGGAAGTAGGTGAGGCCTTGATGCAGATAAGAAATCCCTTTCTCATATTTTCCAAATCTGACACCAAACCTTTTCCTTGTGCTTCTTTCCTTGTAGCTTCTTCCTCAACTATTTCTCAGCTCTTTTCTCCTTTCTCCATAGATCCCATGGATGCTGGCATCACTCAGAACTTCAGATATCTGGTCACAGGGACAGAACACAAGGTGACACTGAGATGTGACCAGGATCTGCAACATTACAATATGTATTGGTATAGACAAGACCCAGGCTTGGGACTAAGGCTTATCCATTATTCTATGGATGTGAACCTTGTAGACAAAGGAGAAGTCTCAGATGGCTACAATGCCTCTCGGACAAAGCAGCAATTCTTTCTTCTAATCTTGGAGTCTACAAGCAGAAACCAAACCTCTGACTATTTTTGTGCCAGCAGTTTTACCACAGAATAGCAAAGTATCATCCTCCCTGAACAAAAAGGGCAATCATGAGAGACCACGTGGCTTTGATGTATCTAGACCTACTCCAAAAAGAGAGACAACCCTACAAAGGGTGAAAGACTGAGACAAAGACAGACAGAGACAGAGAGATACAAAGGGAGAGAGGGAGGGAGAGGGAAGAGGAAGAGAAAGAGGAAGGGAGAGAGCAAGAAAAAAAAGGGAGGGAGAGAGGGAGAAAGAGGGAAGAAAGGAGAGAGAAGGAGAGAGGTAAATGTAGTTCCAGGGACACACATCAACTCAGCATTTATTGTTCCTTAGAATATTCCCATTCCCATTACCTGTCTATATTGTCAATCTCAGTCTGAACAGATGTCTATCATGGGAGTGTCTCTCTCTCTCTCTCTGATGAGGGTTAGCTGATAAACTAGCAGAATTCTGTCATCTCCTCAACATACACTATATCTATTTCCAGAAGCCTTCCTCAGCTCTTAGGGATTTGGTAATAAAGATAAATTTTCCTAAGTAGGATGCTTTATGTTGTGTGTCATTGCATCATTAGTTCTTGGAAATAAAGAAATCTTACTTTTTTCCTAATACATTCAAGTGATTCAAGTCACTTTTCTTTCTCTAAACATCATAACTCTGGTTAGAAAGAGTGGGAAACAAAAACAAAACAAAATGAAATAAACCCTTGTAACAAATATATATAGTGAAGTAAAACAAATTCTTTGACCATATCCAAAAAAAAAAATCTGAACCCACGTTTATGACTTCTGTCAAGAGATGACTAAATATACTTCATCAAATGTTAATGTAAAAATTCTATTTCTGCTGACTTCATTCAGCATCAGTTCATGCAAATCTCAGATTTCTCTGAATTGGTTCTTTTCACCATTTCTGATAACACACAAGTTTCCCATAATACTCAGATGATAATTTGTTCAGCCATTCCTCAAATGATGGGTACTCTTTTAGTTTCCTATGCTTTGTCATCCCCAAAAAGAGCTGCCATAAATATTTTTTCGTGCACATAGGACCTTTTTCTTCTTTTTAAAAAATCTTTTTGTGGTACTATGCCTGAAATTTGGGGAGATAAGTACCAAATTGTTTTTGAACCAAATCCCCAAGAACTGTATATTATTATGGCTGTTTTCTTGCAGTCCCACTTAACATTTATTCAGAGTGAATGATTATCTAAAGCTTATTGAATTAATCTGAACTGAATTAAAAATCACAAAATGCATGTTGTGCATGACCATTAATAAAGAATATATTTTAGGGACACCAATAACCACAAAAATAATCATATTAATAATAATATTTATGTAACAGTTTAAGGTTTGCAAAATACTTTCCACATGTCATTTAATTTGATCCTTTTGAATAGGTGCTAATCTTATCTCAATTTTACTGGTAGGGAAAATGAAGAATGGGAACTTTTAAGTGATTTGGTCAGGGCTAAATACCTAGTGTTTGAAGGGAAAATTTGAACTTTCCTGTATTTATTTGGGCCATTCAGCTGTTGTTGCCAACCCTTTCTATGCAGTCGTCATTTCATTTTTTTCTTTAAGAGTGTTGTTTTTGGAATTCAAGTCAACCTTTCCCTCTTCTCTTTGGGAAATTTTCTCTAGAGATTTATATTGCTTTACCATTTTCTTTGGTTTTGCCATTCTGTCATTCCAAATCCATCTCTTCTACTCATTATCTTTATATCTGCAGGCTAACCACTTTTAGATCAATTTCCCCAAAGGGAAAGAAGGTGAGCTAGGGATTTCAAAAAGAAAAGAGTGAGAGAGAAAAGTGGCCATCGACACAGAAACTGCCTGCTTTTTCCTCAGTAAGTTTTTTTCATGATAATCTTAAGGGAAAGGTCACTCCTTTTGGACACAAACAGGCTCCAGTGTAAGCAATGAATGTATGTGGCAGCAAAAAAAAAAAAAAATTATAGGTGTGACCAAGACAAAACAGGTACAAGGGTTAAGGAAGAGCAGGAAAAAGCTGACTATATACCTATGGCCATTTTGTCTTTCTTACCTTTTCCCCATGAAAAGTACTGTCATGTGATCTACTTCCCCCTTTATTTTCCCTCACTAGTTAACATGCTCTTTAATCATTCCTTGTAGCTAACTCATAAGTTGTTCAGTTATTTCATTACTGTCCAACTCTTTGTGATCCCATTGGCAAATATACTGGAGTAGTTTGCCCTTTCCTCTCCAACTCATTTTACAGATGAAGAAACTGAGGCAAACAGGATTAAGTAACTTAGCTAGTAAATGAGGACAGATTTGAACTCAGGAAGATGAATCTTCCTGACTCCAGGCCCAGCACTCTTTGCATTATGGTGCTACCTAGGTGACTCATAAGAAGACCTATCAATGCCAGTTTTTGATTGTTAGGGATGGCTCCCCTTTACCTAATGTACATGTGCCTTTTCTTTCAATTCCCGAATGTCATTTAAATCAATTAGCCTCATGCAAATTAATGGTTGATCAACAATTTAATTGAGTTAGATAATTAGATGAATTAGTATATTAAAAATTAATTTTAGAATCACATGTACTATAAAGCAATCAAATATAATGATTCTTTAACTCCCATTTCAAGCCTTCAAGGTAGAAACTAAATAATAATAACAACAAAATTTCAGATTTTTTTTCCATCTCTAGTCAAGAAATTTATTATCTACTTAGAGAATTTCCTTCCTCTCTCAATCCTCCCATGTATGAAAGCTCACAATGAACTTAGCAATAGGGAAATGCTATGATTTTTCACTTCAGTTGTTAATGGAACAACACATATGAGAAGATGAATATCACTGAGCGTAAGAAGGAGCAAGCATCTATAAAACACTTGTTATGTGCCAAGCACTATGCTAAGTACTTTACAGAAATTATCTCATATGATCTTCACAACCACCCTGAAATATAGGTGCTGTTATGATCCTTTTTTTATTGTTGAAGAAACTGAGGCTTTCAGAGGTTAAACTACTTTCCCAAAGTCACACAGCTAGCAATAGTCCAAGTCTGGTTTTGAACTCATGTCTTCTTGAATCCAGCCCCAGTGCTCTATCCATTCATTACCCTATTAGCTGGTTAAGAGAACAAGAACAACTACACAGTATGTTGGTTTGGTGCTGAAATCTAGGCCTGCAGCCCTCTTCAATGGAAAGAGGCAGTGCTCAAAGGCTCCTAAGGACTTTTTAGAATTGTTACTTTGTCTGTCATTACTTTTAAGGATTTATCTCTGTCTATTGCCTTCAATATTCCATGGGTGACATATGTTTGCCACCTCTTTTGTGAATGTACCTCTCAGCAACACTCCCTTAGTAACTTTGCATTCCAATAAAGAAAAGCTAGATAAAAGCCCATTTATAATCTGACTTTAGACTGACTTTTAAAACTGACTATATGTTATATATTTAAATAAATGAAAAAGACCCTCAAAATAAAGTAAGATACTACAAAAAAGAACCTGACCATAAAAAGTTATGGTAACAGGGAAAAACAAGACACAAACTCAGACGAGGATAACAATGACAAAATACCCATTGGCAAAACCCATGTCATAAACTTAGAAAGAACCCATAAAAGAGTTCAAAAAGGAACTTAAAAATAATGTAAGAGAAATAAAAGAAAAAATAGGAAAAGATATGAGAGTGATGCTCAATAATTTGAAAAAAGAAAACAACTACTTAAAAAACAGAATTGGCCAAATGAAAAAGGATATACAAAAACTGAGGAAAACAACTCCTTAAACTTTAGAAATGGGCAAGTGGAAGCTGATGATTCTGTGAGACTTCAAGAATTAATCAAAAAAATTCAAAAGCAGCCAAAAATGGAGAAAAATGTAAGATATCTCATGGATAAAAAAACTGATCTAGAAAATAGATCTAGCAGAGACAATATCAGAATAACTGGGCTACCTGAAAGTCACAATCAAAAGAAGGATGATGATAGAATCTTTTAAAGAAATTTTTGAGGAAAACTGCCCTGATGTTTTGGGACCAGAGGTCAAAATAAGCATTGAAAGAATTCACCAATTACCTTAGGAAAGATCACAAAATAAAAATGCCAGGGAACATTATAGCCAAATTTCATAGCTATCGGGTCAAGGGAAAATACCAAAAGAGGCCAGAAAGAACAATTCAAATAATGAGGAATCACAATCAAGATTACACAGAACTGGTCAGCTGCAAAATTAAAGGATTAGAGCTCATATATATTCTGGAAGGTAAAGGAGATAAGAATGCAACCAAAAATAATTTACCTCGAAAAATTAAGCTTAATACATTACAGGGGAAAATGATCATTAAATTAAATGGAAGGAATTTAACTTTTCACTAGGTGAAAACCATAAATAAAACAAAATTTTAACTTCCAAATGTCAAGACCCAAGAAAAGCATAAATGCATAAAAAGGGAAAAGAAAATATAAGGGGTTCAATAGAGGTAAACTGTTTATATTCCTACATGGAAAGATGAAAGCAACTTTTTGGAGGGGAGAAATTTGAAAAAAGAGAATTTAGCAGTGTGTGAAGCTTGAATCCTAGTAATGCTTTCTAGAATTTGTCTCCTTCAAAATTCCTTCCAAGTCTAGAAAGTATTTCTATTAAGACCAGGGTTAACATAACCAATAGCTCTCTGTCCCTGTTTTCATTTTTCTCTCTGTTTCTATTTCTCTACCTTTGTTTCTCTCCTTTCTTCTTTTTCTCCATTTGTCTTCATCTTTCTCTAACTCTTTCTCTCTCTCTCTCTCCCTCTGTCTACATCTTTCTATTTTGAGCTTCTCCCCAAGCTGGATCCTATTATTTGGTTCTTCCTTCTCTTATCCAAACTCTCCTATGTTCTATCTTCCTAGGTTAAAAACAGAGAAGAATATTCTTATTTTAACAGGCAGTAGAATCAATTAAAAGTCATTAATTAATCACCTATTCTTATTATATCTGGAGGATTCAAAGATAAAAATGAAATATTTTCTTCCCTTAAAAAGCTCACATTTGAATACTATAAATGTGATTCTGTCCCTTTCCTTCTCATGTCCCTTCCTCTCCAGACTAGTTATCTCATTCACTGGTTCTCTCTTACCTTTGACCCATTGTTTTTTGACCTATAGATATTTTTCTACTTGCTGCTATTTCCTTCCTTCCTAGTTTGTTCCTCTAGAGGTTTAATTTCCACACATTTCCAGATCTATCACTGCAAAAGTTTAGTTAACAGAAGATCCTATAGTTGTGCATATTGGGGACAGAGAAAGGTGAATGAAGTGAAGGGGAACTTGAAAATGGAAGCTAAAAGATGTTGATAGATGGAGAGAACTAGACAAATATAGGGTGAGGTGGGGGAAGATCAGTGACTAAAGAAGACAAAAGGATGGATTGAAAGAATTGCCAGAATGTTCTAAAGGATAGAGGCAGCAAGAAATGACATAAGGTGATTAGGAGGGCTTACCAGCTGCTCCAACAAAAGCCAGGATCAAAAGAGAGTTCATGTTGGCAGGTTTGGTTGACTTTTTTTTTATATAAAGCTTTTTATTTTCAAAACATACGCACAGATACTTTTCAGTATTCACTCTTGCAAAACCTTGTATTTCTTTCATCAGCAAACAACAACCAACAACCAAAAAAGAATGAAAATACTGTGTTGTGAGCCACACTCCCCACATTCCTCTTTCTGAGTGCAGATGGCTCTTTCCAGCACAAGAACTTTGGAACTGGCCTGAAACACCTTGCTGTTGAAAAGAGCCATATCCATCAGAATCGATCATCATATAATCTTCTTGTTGCTGTGTGCAATGTTCTTTTGGTTCTACACACTTCATTTTACATCAGTTCATGTAAGCCTCTCCAAGCCTCTCTGAAATCATCCTGTTGGTCATTTCTTACAGAACAATAATATTCCATAACATTCATAACTTATTTATCCATTCTCCAACCGATGGGAATTCACTTAGTTTCTACTTTCTTGACACTAAAAAAAAATTGCTGTTACAAACATTTTTGCACATGTGAGTCCTTTTCCCTTTTTTGTGATCTTTTTGTGATACAGGCCCAATATATACATTGCTGGATCAAAGGGTATGCACAATTTGATAGCCCTTTGGGCATAGTTCCATATTGTTTTCCAGAATGGTTGGATCAATTCACAACTCCATCAAATGTCCAGTTTTCTCACATCCTCTCCAATATTCATCATTACTTTTTCTAGTCATCTTACCCAATCTGATTAGTGGGTAATGGTACCTCACAGTTGTCTTAATTTGCATTTCTCTGAACAATAGTGATTTCTAACATTTTTTCATATGATTGGAAATGGTTTTAATTTCATCTGAAAATTGTTCATATCCTTTGACCATTTATAAATTGGAGAATGGTTTATATTCTTATAAATTTGAGTCACTTCTCTATATGTTTTAGAAATTAGGCCTTTATCAGAACACTTAGATGTAAAATTTTCATCCAACTCCAGCTTTCTGCTTCCCTTCTACTCTATTGACTACTCTATTTTTTAGCCAGTACCAAATTGTTTTGATAACCACTGCTTTGTAATATAATTTTAAGTCTTGTATAGCTAGACAACTTTTAATTGCATTTTATTTCATTAATTCCCTTGGAATTCTCAACCTTTTGTTCTTCCAAATAAACATTGTTATTATTTTTTCTTGCTCTGTAAAATAATTTCTTGGGAGTTGGATTTGTATAGCACTGAGTAAGTAGATTGATTCAGGTAGAATTGTTATTTTTACTTTATTAGTTTGCCTATAGATGAGCATTTGCTATTCTTCCTTTTGCTTAGATCTGACTTTATTTGTGTGGAATGTGTTTTGCAATCATGTTTATATAGTTCCTGACTTTGTTGTGTCAGGTAGATTCCCAAATGTTTTATATTATCCACAGGTATTTTAAATGAAATTTCTTTTTGTATCTCTTGCTGCTGGACTTTATTGGTAATATGTAGAAATATGAATTTATTGTGTATCCTTCAATTTTGCTAAAGTTGTTAATTGTTTCTAGTAGTTTTTTAGTTGATTCTCTAGGATATCATCTCATCTGCAAAGAGTGATAGTTTTGTTTTCTCATTACCTCCTCTAATTCCTTTAATTTCTTTTTCTTCTCTTTTTGCTAAAACTAAAATGTCTAATACCAATATTGAATAGTAATGGTGATAGTGGGCAACATTGTTTCACCCCTGATCTTATTGGGAATGCTCCTAGTTTATCTCCATTACATATAATGTTTGCTGATGATTTTAGAAAGATACTACTGATTATTATAAGGAAAACTCCATTAATGTCTGTTCTCGCTAGTGTTTCTCATAGGAATAAGTGTTGAATTTTGTCAAATGCTTTTTCTATATCTATTGAGATATTCATATGATTTCTGTTAGTTTGATTATTGATATAGTCAATTATGCTAATAGTTTTCCTGATAGTGAACCAGCCCTGTAACTGTGGTATAAATCCTACTTGGTCATGGCATATTATCCTGGTGATAACTTTCTGCAATATCTTTGCTAATTTTTTTTTTAGATTTTTGAATCAATATTAATTAGGAAAATTGGTTTATAATTTTCTTTCTCTGTTTTCACTCTACCTGACCTGGGTATCAGCACCACTTCTATGTCATAAAAGGAATTTGGTTGGACTTTTTCTTTCCTTATTTTCCCAAATAGTTTGCACAGTATTGGAATTAATTGTTTTTTAAATGGCTGATAAAATCCATATGTAAATCCATCTGGCCCTAGAGATTTTTTGTTAGGAAGTTGATTAATAGTTTGTAAGTAACTTATTTCCTCCTTGGTTAATCTGGACAATCTATATGTTTGTAAGTATTCATCCATTTCACTTAAATTATCAGATTTATTGGTATATAGTTGTGCAAAATAGCTCCTAATTATTGTTCTAATTTCTTCTTCCTTGGTGGAAAGTTTACCCTTTTCATTTTTGATACTAAGAATTTGATTTTCTTTCCTTTTTTCTAATCAAATTACCTATAGTCTATCCCACCCTTCCTCAACTAGCATAGAGTCACAAAAACTGTTTCCTACAAATATTCTTATGATTTAGATTTTGGGCAAATCTAATTGAATAGAATATCATTCTCTATTTCAGAAATTTTCAGTGAGTACTGTGATGTATAAATACTTTGAGGACTTGCTTTCACAGCTGGTAATTATCTGAGGCCACATTTGAACTTAGGTTTTCCTGACTCCAGAACCTGCTTCTATCCACTACACCACTTAGCTCTGCAGTCTTGTTGCCTACATGAGGACTAAACAAGTTTATCTGTTTTATTTTTTTTTTCATAAAACCAATTCTTAGTTTTGCCTGTTAGTTCAATAGTTTTCTTGCAATTTTATCAATCTCTCCTTTTATTTTCAGAATTTCAAATCTGGTATTTAATTGGGGGCTTTTAATTTGTTATTTTTCTAGCTATTTTAGTTGCATGCCCAATTAATCCACCTTCTGTTTCTCCATTTTAGTCAAGTAAGCATCTAGAGACACAAAACTTCCCCTAAGAACTTCTTTGGCTGCATCCCATGAATTTTGGTATGTTGTCTCGTTATTTTTATTCTCTTGGATGAAATTATTGATTGTGTCTATGATTTGTTGTTTAGCCCACTCATTATTTAGGGCTAAATTATTTTGTTTCCAGTAATTTTTCCCTGGCCTTTTATTAAAATATAATTTTTATTGCATCATGATTTGAAAAAGATGCATTTACTCTTTCTGCATTTGATTTTGAAGTTTTTATGCCCTAATACATGGTCAATTTTTGTATAAGTTCCATGAACTGCTGATAAAAATGTATATTCTTTGCTCTCTCCATTCAATTTTCTCCAAACTATTGTACCTAACTTTTCTAAAATTCTATTTACCTTCTTAACTTCTTTCTTATTTATTTTGTGGTTTGTTTTATCTAGTTCTGAAAGAGCAAAGTTAAGATTCCCCCACCAGTATA
Organism: Sarcophilus harrisii; assembly: GCF_902635505.1. NCBI lineage: Eukaryota > Metazoa > Chordata > Mammalia > Dasyuromorphia > Dasyuridae > Sarcophilus > Sarcophilus harrisii. The sequence continues at coordinate 191,435,876 of NC_045430.1, forward strand.
GTTTTGTTGTCTATTTCTTCTTGCAGCTCTCTTAACTTCTCAAGGAATTTTGATGCTATACCACTTGGTGCATATATGTTCAGTGTTAGGATTCTTACAAGGTGCCAAGACAGTGGAATTGATAGACACAATAATTATCTAATTTAGCATGGTTCAGTAAGATTGATCTGATCCTACAGGGAGATGTTATGGGCCAAAACCTTGAAACAAGGTAGTAAGTGGAATTGATGAGATAATGATTCTCTAATTGAGATGTACTTAGTACTTACTATAATGCCACAAGATTCACACCTTTAAGAGAGCATATATAAGGAGGAGCTCTCAGGGCCAAAGAGGACAAACCTACTAAAGGACAAGCCAACTAGAGGACAAGCTCCCTAGGACAGAAGCCCACTAGAAACTCTCGGGGGAGGAGACAGATTCATTCCATCTTCCACTTTTGTTTTGTGCTGGCTGGAGACTGAAGCACAAACCTTTGGATTTGGAGGGAGCTAGAGACGGAAGCCCACTAGAAGCTCTTGGAGACTTAGCCAGGATTCCATCTGGGATATTCACAAGCCAGAAAAGACAGCTTAAGCTCTCAGAACCAAGACTACAGAAGGCCTCTAAGAAAAACTAGCTGAGCCCCAAGTAAAGGGGATAAGACTTTGAAGGATATAATAAAGGATTTGGACTTTAATTCCTGGCTGCATTTGGGGTAATTACTCTGAACTGAAACTAAGGCTGCCCCCCAAGAAACCTGCTACCAGAGAACATCACATTTTAGAGAAGAATATTACAGTTCAGTGTTGATATTACTTCATTATCTATGGTACTCTTTAGAAAAATGTAGTTTTCCCTCCTTATCATTTTTAATTAGATCTATTTTTGCTTTTGCTTGATCTTAGATCAGGATAACTACCCCTGCCTTTTCTACTGCAGTTGAAGCATAACAGATTCTGATCCAGTCTTTTATCTTTACTCTATATGTATTATTCTGTTTTACACATGTTTCTTGTAAACAACATATTTGTAAAATTTTGGCTTTTAATCCAGTCTGCTATTCACTTCTGTTTTATGGGAGAATTCATCCCATTCATATTCACAATTAAAATGATTAATTCTGAATTTCTCCCTATCTTATTTTCCCCATTATACTTTTCTCTTTCTTTTCTCCCTTTCCCTCCTCCCCAGTGTTTTGCTTCTGACCACCACCTCCCTCAAATATCCCTCTCTTTTTATAGCTCTTCCCCCTTTTTATACCCTTCCCCTTTTACTTCTGTTCCCCCTTCTCTTAGCTTCCCAGTTTTCTTTCCCTTTTCCCTTCCTACTTCCGTATAAAGACAAGTTTCTGTAACAAAATAAGTATGTCTGCTATTCCTTCTTTGAGCCAAATCCAATGAGATTAAGATTTGTGCAGTGCTCATCCCTTTATCTTCATTTCTTCAATTGTTATAGGTCTTTTTTGCATCTTTATGAGATGCAATTTATCCCATTTTACTTCCCCTTTCCTCTTCTTTCAGTACAATTCCTTTTCCACCTCTACTTCCTTTTTTATATCATCACAATAAAGTCAAATTTTATCTACACTCTTGAATTATACGACTAACAGAAATACAGTTCTCAATAATTAAACATATCATCTTCCCATATAGGAATGCAAAGTTGTTAACTTTTAAAAGAAACATAGCTTTTTTTCTTTCCTTTTTACCTTTCTTGAATCTCTTGAGGTCCATGTTTGAAGAACTAAGTTTGCATTTACCTCTGGTCTTTTCATCAAAAATAAAAGAGATTCATCTATTTTATTGAATATCCATTTTTAAGAAAATGCTTAATTTTGCTGGGTAGTTGATTGAAGCTTTTTTGATCTTCAGAATTATTATATTCCAGGTCCTTTGATCCTTTAAAGTGGAAGCTGCTAGATTCTGGGTAATCCTGATTGTGGCTCCTTGAATTGCTTCTTTCTGGCTGCTTGCAATATTTTCTCCTTCATCTGATAATTCTAAATTTTAGCTATGATATTCCTTGGTGTTTCCATTTTGGGATCTTTTTAAGAGGTGATTAGTGAATTATTTCAAAGGCTATTTTATCATCTGGTTCTAAGACATCAGGGGAATTTTCCTTGATGATTTCTTGAAAGATGTTGTCTAGGATCTTTTTTTTTATTTTGATTTTTAGGTAATCCAATAATTCTTAGATTGTCTCTGTTGAATCTATTTTGCCAATCAGTTTTTCCAATGAGGTGTTTTACATTTTCTTCTTCTTTTTTTTTGTTTGACTGATTCTTTATTTCACATTGAGTCATTCACTTCCATTTGTTCAATTCTAATTTTTAGTGAATTATTTTCTTCAATTAGCTTTTTTCTCTTCTTTTGCATTTGGCTAACTGAACTTTTAAATGAGTTGTTTTGTCTATTGGATTTCTTTTCCATTTCACAAATTCTCTTTTTAAGGAATTGTTTTCTTTTTACATTTCATCAAATCTATTTTATAAATAATTTTCTTCAGATAATTTCTGTTTCTTTTTCCAAACTCTCCTTTCCTTATTTTCTTCCAATTCTCTTTTAGGATCATTTTTGAATTCTTCCAAAAGAGCCTTGTGAGTTGAAGACCAAGTCATATCACCCTTTGGGGCTTCATCTGGAGACATTTTGCCTCTAATGTCCTCAGGGTTTGAGGTCTTTTCTTACCTGTTTCCTTAAAAGTTCCATAGCCATAGCTCCTTTTGATTTTTTGCTCATTTTTAAAAGTTGAGGTCTGCTCTTAGGGCAAAGGGGAGATTGTTCCAAGCTTCTTTTACAGACAACAGTTACTTCATGTTGCCCTGGAGTGGTGGTATCAGCTTCTTTTTCATTATATGTGATCATGGCCAAGTTCTGCATTATTCTGGGGTTTAGGAGCTTACCATTTTTCTTTTGTAACTTCATTGAATGTCTCATAATTATTATCTGATCCACTGGTTTCTGAACTAGGACAGAGTAGCCAAACACTGGTGCATTTTGACTAAGAGCCTCCCAGTATATTCCTCCAATATGTCCAGAGGCCACTTCACCTTAGTTCTTGTGCTACACCTGCTCTGGGTCATCTCCCCCTATACCCAATTGAAACATACTTTTTCTGAAGTTCTTCCAAAATATCTATTACTGGAAATTTGTTACACTCCAAATATTTGTGGCTTCTGTCACTATAAAACCAGTTCAGATCTGGTGCTGATTTGATGAAAACCAGGAAGAGCTGAGAAAAAGACCTGTCTACTCTCTACCAGCTTGACTCCTTCTGCTTTGGTTCATTTTTTATTGGAGACCTTCAGTTTTTTGTATTCTATGAGTAGTGTTTGTAAAGCACGTTATTCATCCCCCACCCCCATCTCCCACTCTTGTAATCTTTCCTTTTCTTGTATCAGTTCTCTTATTTTAACCTTTTCATAGATAAATAGCTTTAAAATCATAAAGAAATTTCCTTGGGCATTCCAAATAATTGGTGGATATGAGAATTTACTGAGATGGAGAGAATGGGAGTTTCTATACAAGGGAATTGAAGGTTTTTCTGGTGGTCTAAACTCTTGTGGTGGTAGGGATGTTTGGAGGAAGGAAGATGAGAAAGAGGAGAAGTAAGAGAATGCAACAATGTCTTGAGTTTGTCCACTATACAGGTCTTATATCTTAGTTTTAAATTGTTTTGGGGAAATATTATATGACCATATCTGAACAAACCAAGAAGGAAGTGAGAGATTGACTTAGTAATAGATTCCTTTACTCAGAGCTCCTGGAGGCTCTCTAAATCCCTTTGTTCTTATTTCTTCCCATAAACATAATAGATGTTCTTTCTAGGACAAATGCCAGATCTTAAGAAAATAAGAATCATAGATGAATGGAGTTTAGAAAATACTCCCAGGCTTGCTTAGGAATCTCAAGTTGTAATTTCAATTTTTGTGTAACTTCAAGTCTGGGGTGAGTGACATAATAGCAAATTTGAAGAAGTTTGACCATGTTTTCATAACAATAATTTAGATTGGTAATGGCAGGAAAAATGGTTTTCTAGGAATGGCAGTTTATCACAAGTAAGAAGATTGAAAAAGTATTTAGCTGCCATTATGGAATTCAGGTCACTAGAACTATTTGAATTGCATGCCATGATATTAAAAGAACTATGGTTCTGTGTTGCTAAATTACTCTCAGTGATATTTGGAAAATCATAGCAAATGAAAAGACATGGAAGAGAAAAGGAAAATAGTAATTATTTACAAAAGAGAAACAAAATAGATTCATTAAACTATAAGTAATGAGAAAATCAATTCCTAAAAAAATTCCCGAAGACATAGCTAAAACAATAGTTTTATAAGTGATAATCACATAGAGTAAGCATAGTTTTCTTTCAAAATATACATACTAATCTCACTTGTTTGATTTTTGTTACTATTGTTGTTGTTGGAGGTGAGGTGTTTTTTTTGGGGGGGTAGATAACTACTTGAAAAATCATGAAGAAATCACAAAAGAATGCCTGGATTTTAACAAAATATTTTACAATGTCTTTTAAGCAATGTTACCATATACCATCAGATAAATAAAATGAAAATAAGTGAACCAGAGAGTTTGGCTAGATGATAGGTGGCTTTAGAACTAGAAAAAGATCAAGTTGAGAGAAAATACTGGGGCTGTGTTCTTGGTCCTATTTGTTTTTTTTCCCAAAGATCTAACTAAAAGTACATATAGCCCGTGTTCCAGTTTTCCTTTTCTTTGGGTTTACATAAACAGGATTCAGTTTTAGAGGTATTTTTAAAAATATCCTTTGACTCATGGCATCATCCAGTGTAAACTTTGGAATCTCAGAATATTGGCTTATTTGATCCTTCCACTTCCACCAGCATCTTTTCTAGGAATTTCAGAATGTAACATATCTGGATTTCTGCAGAAGTAAATGTCTTCAGTTTTTTTTCAGAAAGAGACACAATGTAACTTTCAAATTAATAATGAATATTGCACACAAAACATAAAATTTTATTTTGTTCCACAGAAAATATAAAACATATGAAGGACTCACAGAAATTTATCGACATGCAAGCTAACTCTCTTTTCCTTCTCTGAGCCTCAAATCTCCATTGGAGATAAATATAGTGCTCCATATTTATGGTCCCATATTGGGCATGAGATTTTATCTGATGGGAAGCAAATGAGTTCTTAGAATGACAAGCCTCTTCCCATTGGAGATGCACAAACCAACTAATGTGCAATGATTGTATAGCAAAGGGTCCATGTTATGGCTTGGCTGGTCTCTGTTGCTATCCCTTTTTCTGTAAGGTCATTTCATTTTCCAACTTTTTCCCAAGAGTGTTAAATTATATGAATACTATATATAAAGAGACAGAGACAGAGAGACACACACAGATAGAGAAAGATAGACAGACAGACCGAGTACAGGTACTCTACTTTATTCAACAGGGACATAGAAGAGAAAAAAATAAAGAAGAGGGAAGGTAGATTAAGAGAAGCATCAGTCCTAAGCAAACAAAATTAACAAATGTACAAAATTATTAAAGCTCTTATTGAGGTTGCAAAGAATGAGAATCTGTGAAAGATATTCATCAACTGGGCCATTACTGAATATCATAGAGTGTATAAATGTAATGGAATGCTATCATGCTTCAAAACACAATGAATGGATTTCAGAGAAACTTGGGAAATAGTGACAGAATGAAGTGAACAGAACCTGTAGAATGTCATTCAAAGACAATAATAGAATAGAGAAAATGATGAAAGGCTTAGAAACTTTGATTGGACTAATGATCCACCATGATGCCAAAGGGCTCATGATGAAAGACATTACACATCTTCTGATAGAGAGATGAAAAACTCAGAAAGTACAATATGACCAATAGGGAAATTTATTTTGCTTAACTATGCATGTTAACAATACAACTATATATAAGACTTTTCTTTTCTTTTTTTTTAATTCTCATTTGAATGGAAAGGCATGTTGAAGTGGGAGAGGGAAAGTAGATCTCTGCCAATTCATACACACATGTATATGCATATATGTGCATATAGTGTGTACACACATGTATATACACATGGATATACACACATACATAAACTCACATGTATTTTTAACTGTACAGAAGAAGTCAATGTGCCAAGTAATAATTCCCAGGGCTAATTGTCTCTGGGGGAGCAGGTCTTTTTTTGCCAAGCCTCCTTCCACTATTTAAATCTGTTCACTCATATCTTTAGTGTTAACTGTCCAGATTCGGTTGTTTCAGCCTTTTTCTGCATTAGAATACTTATTAAAATTATCTAATCAAACCTATTAAATTCTCTGTTAATTGAGTTATCCCCCTGCTACAAAAAAGTCTGGCATTTTGGAGCCAGGTTGGAATCTTGAGGTGTTTTGTTTGTTTTGTTTTTAACGTATTTCTACAGAATTCTGAATATTCACTGACTCTTTGTGTTGTCACTTCCCATTTGTAAATAAACCAACTCAGTTTAAAAAGTAATTGGGATAGATCCTATTTTTTATCTAGAGTAAGTCGTATAAGTATGTTAAAAAAAAAAGAGGGAAAACTCTTGAGTTTAATATTTATTTTTATCATGCAAGAGAAAAAGTGTGTGTGTGTATGTGTGTGTGTGTATGTGTATGTGTGTGTGTGTGTGTGTATGTGTGTGTGTGTGAGGTAGATGGGAGAGAAAGGCAACAGAACCTTACCTGTTGAAAGAACTCTCTCTCAGGAAAAAACTTCACTATCTATTAAATGCATTTTCACTTGGAGGTTTAGATTGATGGGTAAAAGTCATTGATGTAAAGTTATTAGAGTCATTTCAATACCAAGTACCCCCTCTAATGCCCAATCTCTGTCCTCCCACTACAGCCTTCATTTACATCATCTTCACTCAATAACAAAGAAGAGACTCTCAACTTTTGTACAAATGTTGCACAAATACCATGAAAGTCTTTTATTCTAGCAAGTTTAAGAGCAATGCATTTTCTCTCAATTCTGAAAAACTGGACTAATGGATAGACTAAAGAACACTAAATTGAAGTGGGAGAATTGATTTCTAGTCCTGCTTTCTCCCTCTGACTAGCTATAAAGCAATGAATAAATCAGTTCTCTTAGGACTTCAATTCTTTATCTGTAAAATGAAGTATGATCATTCCTAACTCCAAAATTATATTAATTTCAAACAAAATATTTGAGGAGATTCTGAATACCAGAATTCTAGTTTCCTCCAGGGTTCATTTTTGAATTCTTGACTGCCATGCAAACATCTGGAGTTGTGGGAGCAAGAAATAACACAATTGGATGCCACATAAGGCCATTAATTTTTCAGTGTCTCAGAGTCCAATGTTTCATTAAATCCCAGAGCTGAGAAACTACATAATCATCTTGCCATGAGCATCATGTATTTCCAATTTGTTGTGGTTTCTCTTAGGATTAGATAAGTCTTGGGTACGGATTGGGCATTTTTGTTTTACAGAGGTCTCAACTTTATCTTCATGGCTGTGGTATCAAGCTTCTTTCTTATCTGTGTCCTAGCTTCTTTCTCTTTTCCCAGGAATCTAGAGTCACCTAGAACTTGAAATGTTTGGTCAGAGGAACAGGACATAAGGTAACACTAAGAACAAGATCAGGGACATGGCAATGTGTACTGGCGTCAACAAGATGGATCAACAAGACCCAAGATTGGAGTTAGACTTAACCATATTTACTATACAGTTAACATCAGCAGCTTAGACAGAAGACAAATCTCTGAGAGATATAATGTCTTTCAAAAAGAGCATAAATTCTTCCTCCTAATCCCAGAATCTACAAATAAAAACCAGACAGTTGTGTAACCTCAGCATGGCACTGAAAAAAATGTCAACAAAAAAGGTGAAGCAGTTCAACTTGACCTGGCTCTACACCAAATTGAGAAAAGTAAAAGATATTTTAAGAAAACAAATGGACACTCTCTTCAGCACTGTTGATCTTTAAAACCAGTCATCAAAGGTTCTTCCCAGCAAGTTATTTGACTTCTGCTTGCCTGAGTTTCCTCATTAATAAAGAAGGAAAATATTAGCATATTCTTCCCAAAATTATTGTGAAGATAAAATGAGATGATACATGTAAATGATATCTATTATCATTGCCTCAGCCTGCAAGGCAAAGTGTGGATCCTGGAAGAAAAGGGACAACGAGCAAGAGACAGGATGGTGAAGAATGGAGGCAAGACAAGATACCTGATCAAGCCTCATTTAATGAGTTCAATAGTACAGGTATTTATAACAATAGGAAAGGAAACAGGGGTCACACAAACTCAGTAGGGGGGGCCCTAAACAAAGGACTGGTTTCCCACCAAAGGATGAGTTGACCAGGTGTCTTTGGTCATGTAGAAAGCTGCAGGATGTGATTAGAAGGTGCCTAGATGTCTGCCTACTCAAGGTTAAATCAGTCTTAGGAATGTGGCCTTATCACCTGTAGATTAGTTCTGGCTCCCCACAGGTCCCCCTTTTTGTATTATAAAAGAATCAAATATAGAATTTTTCATTTCTCGACCTGTGCCTGGCTTAGGTTGTTCCTATGGGGAGAAGCCTTACCCGTCATAGGAAGGATGTACAGAAACATCTCTTCCTGGCTTAGGTTGGCTAGTCTTTGAGGAATCTTACCCGTCACTGGCTAACCAGGTCTCGATATTTGTTGAAAATTTGTGTTGCTCATATGAGCATCAAGGGGGTCATCACCAGTCTCAAGGCAGTGATAATGTATGTGAATGGGTTTTGCCAGTGCACTATCTATTGGGATTTTATAAAGGAAGTGATTTTACAGAAGGCCCAGGGTCCAAAAGACAAAAGAAAGAGAAAACCAAATAAGGGCCCAAGTAAGGGAAGAATATAAAGGAGGATCCCATGGAACCCACTCCAAAGAGGGTTATCAAACATTTCTTTGCGCTGCTTAATCAAATCTTCCTGGAGTTTCCTAATCTTGTTCCCAACAATACCGGATTTGTTTGCATAGAAGCAACAGCATTCTTGGAGGGCTAAACATATCCCTCCTTGCTCTGCAGTGAGAAGATCCAAACCACGTCTATTTTGTAATACTACTTCTGCCAGGCTATCAGTTTGATCTTGTAGGTCATTGATGGTACTAGAGAGTGCTTGGACATCATCAATAATCTGATTTGAAAGTTTGGTATATAAATGCACAGCTACCCTAAACCCGCTGACCCAACTGTGCCTGCTTTGCCAAGACCAACGAGTAATGGTACAAAAAGGACAGCTCTTTTTGTTCTGCCACTGAGGTAATCGAGGCTAAGGAGGGGGACTGGTTCATCCCCTGAAATGATGTCAATGTCAGTGAGGTATCTTGGAATATTTTAGAGGGATATTGTAAATTCTTGAGGACAAAAAGAGTTAGGAAGTCTACTCTCTTGTTTATCTTGCTAACAATGTATAACCTTAGAGTAAATGGTCTTCAATCTTAATGGGCCAGAGGAACAAACAGGGCTGCTACTAGAATACAGATTTCTGAGCAGATTATGCAGTTAGACCATCAAGGCAGGCAAACTCCAAACTTTTAGATGCCTGATATCAAACAAGGTCCTTTGAAATGCTGAGGTACAAATTAATGAACTGGGGTTACAGGAATGGAAAAACAGATCAGAGAGACTGCCAGTCCCAAGATAGGTGTTTGATTTCTAAAATTTTTCTAAAAAAACAATAATAATCCCCAAAACTGAGTCTGCCAGGGCAATTTTAACAAAATAAGCGATTCTAAAGCTAAAGAATCCAAATTCAATCTGAACTAGTGAGATAGGGGGTGGGACAGAAGTGCCTAAGGCAAAGTGAATAGGAGCTAGGGGTTCCCATTCTTTCAGGTATTTTGAAAAAGTCTACCAGTTTTCCAAATGTTCTCTCTTGCTTGCTTTTTTTTTTTTTCATGGAAAGGAATTATCAAATGACCATTCCTCATATAAATCTCAAGAGTGAATCAAAATCCCTATATATAAAAGGCTAGTACAGTAGCATTTCCTAAAAATCCCTCAAACATAACAGCAATAATTACACAGTTTTAACAAATCCCATCCCAAATCTTAAACACACAGTAATAGTTGGCCCATGTAAGGTTTAACAGTCAGTCATCAACCATTCCCAAAGTCCCTCATATCAGTCCAAAGTACAGTAGATGCAGGGTCCAGTCCATGGTCTCATTTTAAAAACAGCTGCTTCAGGCTGTGAAGTGATAGGAGGCTCTCACTGCATGGAGAAAGTGGGTGTGTCATGCTGACAGTCAAAGCTGATCAAAGCTGATTCAGGTACCCAAAACAAGCCAATATCTGTAATTTGACCAAAATCTAGAACAAAAAACACAAATCTAACAAATAAAGATTAGATCAGTCTCAGATAAAAAGACTCAGTTCACCAGACTGCTGCAATGAGTCTGGAGGACTGGAGGAGGCCAAAATAAATTGTTTCCTATGTGAAGAGATGAGTTTGCTTTACAGGCCAGGCAAACAGCTGCAGTCTTACAGACCCCTATTAATTGTCCTCTTATCATGTAGAAACCTTAAAGAAACAAAACACAAATATCCAGTAACAGACAGATGACCAGGGCCAAATACTTAGTTGCTGAAGTATTTAGGCTATAATGATTACATATAACCAGGTATAACATATAACCAGATTGGAAATAGCAAGGTGTGACATAATTGAATTGCACTAACTATTCTATTGACCATTGCTCTGATCATAGAGATCAGTTACAGAAGGAAAAAATGCAATAACATAACTATAACATAACTAAACAGTCAAAATTCAACCTTCAGCACATACAGAATAAAATAGCCTTAACCCAGTTTTATTCCAATCAATCGTCCCACTACCTATCAGAGGGTGGAGCTTTAAAACTCCCAAATAGCATTAACTAATTAACTATAAGCCCAAGAAATTTTACTTCCAATAACAAATTCCATTAATCAAATTTCTGATAACTCTTAAACAAAGATTTACCCTAACCTTATAGTAATAACAGAAAGAAATTTTGTCTCAGTAAATTCATAACTTAGAACAATTATCATATCTAGGTAGATGTTACATAAGTGAACATGATACATACAAATCATTTTACTTTGAAAATACCCAATACATAGAAAAATATCCCAAATTACATATTGTCCATAACAGAAACATTTCTAAAAGGACAAAGAAAAAACTATTATGGTCAGAGGCCCTTTAAATAACCTCAGGATGGCCCAATATAATCAATTTAAACTTATACAGAATACTTAATTCCACATAAAAGAATTCAAGAAGGTTTTTAACATAGCAATTAAACTTTTAGAAATATTCGTTCCAAAGTATGGATCACATTTATGACCATATTCCTAAACCAACAAAACCTTTATCTATAAAAGAAACAAATATTTAATCAATTAACCTAAAAGTAAGCATGTTCCTTTAAAATCACAGTTTGCTGCACTGGCCATAATCAGATAAGAAAAAAAAAATGGCAGGAACACACTTAGCGGGGTGAGGGGAGGAGAGGATTCCACGAGGCCACCCTTCCTCCACTCCTAGTCCCTAGAAAAAACTTCCCTCAGGTTCCCCACTCAATGTCCTACATGGGGATCCTTTTCAAGATTTAGCCCATCAGTTTATTTACTTTCTTCCCAAATCTACACATTCCAATTTTCTCTTTCTCCCTAGCTATATACCTGAACAATCTCCTTAAAGAATTTTCCTACCCAGATGCTCCTTTGCCCAGATAGCAGAAGGCAGTGGGGGTGGGTGGCTCCCTCCCCCACCTCTTCACCTACTCCCAAAAGTCTTTCTTTCACTTTCCTAAAACCATGCAAACCTCTAATTGTCCCTCCAATTCAGTCCTTCCTAAAAATCACCTGCATTCCTCTTTCCTTTTTCCTTCAAAAACCTGTAAGATTCACACTATAGTGAATAGCCCAAACTTCCACAAGACCCACACATGTCCAGCAGCTGGATTTAAAGTATAACTTATGTTAACAAATAATATATTTCAGAAGGTAACAAACTCTGAACCAAACTAATACAGCTGTTTTTAAAAGTTTTTTTTTCTTTTTTTTCCTTTTCCACCTCATTTCTTCTAACAGCTTCTAACAGCATCTTATCTCCAGAGCTTTTGAATTTTTGATTGCTCTTTATTCTAATAGGATCTGTTTCAAGGAAAAAAAAAACTTTCCTGTCTCTTTAAAATATCTAAATTCCATTTACTTACAAAATTAGTACATCAGGTTAAAAGTTTTAAAATCATAAGCAGATTTTCAAATAATCAATTCCCAAATTTCTTAATCATTGTTCTTAAAACTTAACAAAGCTTTTACATCAGCAAACAGACTAGGGGCTGATTCCAAGACCTCTGCCCCTGGGAAGAAGTTTGTTTCACCTTGAATTAATTCCCTTTTTCCCTTCCAGAATCCAAAGGGGCTTCTGCAAATTTCCAAACCCATTTAGTGCTTTTCTCTGCCTTCACAGAGAATGCCTAGATATTCCATTCAAACTTCTTTTCTTTATATGTTAGCACACTGCTCTTCTAGATATATATATATATATATATATATATATATATATATATATATATATACGTATATATAACTTTCCAAACTTTCAAATCCCTTTCAATCTATTTTTTTATTTCTTTTTTATTTCTTCCCTTCTCTCCCTTTTTCCCACAGGCTGCTGCAATCAGCCAGAGACACACACATACACACACACACAGAGAGAGAGAGAGAGAGAGAGAGAGAGAGAGAGAGAGATTTTTTCAGCTTCTTGATATTTTCTAAGCCTGCAACACAGAGGCTGAATTCTTATCTTTTACAAACTTGCTAACTTTTAACACAGACACACACAGTCACACATGGAGCTCCATTTTACTAAGTACAGTTGCAATGGTGTTCTTAAAAATTTTTCAACCAACAAAACAGACAGACAAATCACACAGAACATAGAACACACAGTTACAACATTAAACAAACATATAACACATACTCAGAGGATATTTTCCAGCATCTCAGAACTTTTAAATCCGTCGGTATTTATTCTGAGACCACAGGTTGCTAGCAACAGACCAGAACAGAACCAGAATAACCAGAACCAGAACCAGATGGTACCCCAAAAGGCACCCACCCAGACTCTCCCAAATGCCTAATCAATTTCGTTGCCCACTGTAGGCCTGACTGAGGCTGAAGAACCTCTTCCTTTTTTTAAGTCAGCGGAGCTAAAGGCTCTCCTTTGGGGAAGTTGAAGAAAAGCCATTGAGGGAGGGGTAGAAGCAGCTTTGGGAGGAGGGTCATTCGAAACCTTATCTAAGGGAATGGTAATTGATACAGTTCAATTGAATGAATTGGTTCATTGTTATGGGAGCCTAATTGGAGCCTAGAATTGGTGTGTTTAAGGGCACCTTTTAAGAAAGAGGAACTGTCCTGAATTGCTTTGTTAACATAAAAATCATTAAGGCAATCTCCAACTCTTTTTCACCTTTTTTCATCATGGTTCCTTCCTGCGGGAACCATGGGCAGACATCTTCTAAAAACTGAAAAATTTTACAAGTTCTTTTTTCTTAACCTTTACTCTATGCATCCTTAATGAGTCTTTGAGACCCTCAACAAATCTATCAAATACACTAACATCCTCTCTTAGTATCGAAGCCTCCCTTACCATAGCAGGTCTCTGTTCCTCGGGGCAGACGGACCGTGGTTATCTTATTCTCTAAATTCTCCAGGACTGCGCAGTCTTTTTGTTCAGAGGTTCAATCTAGCAGTGGCTACTCCTTACTCCAAAATCTTCTGGGCCCCACGTTTGGGCACCATTTGCCTCAGCCTGCTAAGCAGAGTGTGGATCCTGGAAGAAAAGGGACAAGGAGCAAGAGACAAGGGATGGCAAAGAATGGAGGGAAGGCAAGATACCTGATCAAGCCTCGTTTAATGAGTGCAATAGTACAGGTATTTATAGCAATAGGAAAGGAAGCAGGGGTCATGCAAACTCAGTAGGGGGGGGGGGGCTAGTCAAAGGACTGGTTTCCCACCAAAGGATGAGTTGACCAGGTGTCTTTGGTCATGTAGGAAGCTCCAGGATGTGATTAAAAGGTACCTAGATGTCTGCCTACTCAAGGTTAAAGCAGTCTTGGGATTGTGGCTTTATCACCTGTATGGCCTTCTCACCTGTAGATTAGTGCTGGCTCCCTACATATCATCTGTAAGGACTCTAATATGTATAATATTGTATATTTCTCAAAATATTTATTTACAATATATCAGAAGCTTCTTCTTGCCTCAGTCTCCAAGTTTTTTAGTTTGAAAGCATTCAATCCCATATATTTACTTCAACAAAAATATTAAATTTGTGCTAGATTGAATAATGATCAAGAAATTCAATGAAAAACTATAGCAAGTTCTTTGCTATTTCTTTTACCCTCAAAATTTTATAAAATGTATTAGATCCATATCCACTCAAAACCATAGTTTATCAACTTTAAACAATCCTTTAAAGGAAACCATTATTTCAAAGTACATCTACTGAATAAAGTATCCTCATGAGAATAATAAGAAAAGAATGTTTTGACTATACATTTGGGTCATAATCTTACAAGCAAATCCAAATAAGAATTATAAATAAAAAGAAAATGATGGTACAGACAGAGAACTCCTGTGGTCAGCACACACAAGGAGCAAGGATTACCTGAGGAAGAATTGTGACTGGGGAACATGCCTCAAGGGGCTGAATTTGTGTCTTATGCTATATTTTCACATAATAATATTGTATTTCTCCAGAATGGCTGTATGGGGGCTCTTCTCTCCTCAGTGTTGAAATTGGGGTTCTTTGTACCATGATTTTCCCTAATTGGGTTGGTATATAATTACTGCCACATCCTGGATCCTTGTCTCTTGTCTTCACGCCACTTTTATTTTGCCCATCTGAAAAAGAAATCATTCTGATTCCCCCCATCTCTCTTTCTCCCTCCCGCCTCTGTCTGTCAGTTTATAGACTAGAGATTGAGCTTTTTTGTTTTTAATCAAGAAAGTAAGTTCCTTATAATTCAGTCACAAGGCTAGAGAAAAACAAAAACAAAAACAACTCATCTATATTGCAGCTTTTATTTCCATAAAGAAAGATCTGTCACTTCCTAGACTCTAAGTCCCTTAGCTCTTATGGAAACAAAATCTGACAGCCAGCTAATGAGAATCCATAGCTATTTACTCAGTCTTTTGAACTCACTTCATCCTGCCATCAGGATCAAAGTGTCTACCCCAAGTCCCTATCTAATTTAAGTTTTAAAGTATCCTTGAACTCCCCATCAATTCCTGTTTTTTTTTTTCATGAAGTAGTCAGCCTACTCTACTCCTTAACCCAATTTGTAAAATTGTATTCCAGTATATTTCAAAGGGCTACATAGACTTACACCACTAAGCTTCTCAGACTCTAAGATACCCTTGCCTGACAAGTGAAGAGAGATTGAACTAGGAAAAGATAGTTGGAGTCACTATGAGATAATCACTCATTTCAATTCCTTTGGTATAAATAGCTATTTTTCACATGCAAATATGGACAGCCACATAAAATTGGGCTTTAAACTGCCCTATATTAGCCTCTGAGAAGGTTTGGGTAGGCTTGATATACTTCTTGTAATTTTCAGAGACAAGCCAATGCACATATGAAACCATGTCTCAGAAGACTCCAGGAAGTTCACTAATATTTATTACAAAAAAGAAGAATCTATAGATAACTAGTCAATTTAAATCCAATACACAGTTCAAAATATATCACATATGGACATCAGAAGAGATATTCAGAATAAATATGTATAGAAATAGTACATACAACTAATAACCCAAGTGACAGTATGGAGAGATACAATGTTATAATGGGTACAATAGAGAGTTGAAACATACTTTTTAACCCTGGTTTCTCTATTCCAGTCCTCAAAATTCCTGTAATTCTACACTTGATGAGACAGCAAGGGACAGGTGGGCAAGGTCATATTTTTCTGGAAATCTTTGTTCTTATTCTGAAGTCCTTCAGCACAACTGAAATATGAATTTGGAATCTAATAAGGACAATGATATTCCATTTAGAACCTTTCTAATTCCCCATATCTCAGATTCTGGAGTTCAAAGTTGAGAAGACTGTTCATTTTTGTCCCAATCCATCTATGGACACCAAGTTCTTTAACCATGAGACCATTTTTCTCCTGGGAACAAGTGAGTCTTGAGAAATCCATTTACTGAGCTTGGAAATGCCCACTCTAAGACATTTCTAGGTGGCTGTGGCACTGGCTCTTTCCTCTGCTAACTTTCATTGCTCCTTTATTTTCTCCACGGATGGATACTGAGATCACCCAAAACTTCAGATATTTTGTAACATGTACAGAACATGAGATGATTCTCAGACGTGATTCGGCTCTGAGGCATACTTTGTATTATATCTTTGGTAATGTATAATATAGACAAAGTCAATCTGTTATTCTATTAATATTGGTATCACTGATAGAGGAAAAATCCCTACTAAATACAATGTCTTTCCACAAGAGAAAAAAAATCTTTCTCTTAACCATGATTTACAATATAAACCAAGCAGCAATGTAGACACAAGTACATTGCTACCTGGTTTGTGTTTGTAGATCATGCACCAAGAAATCATTTCCTTTCTGGACAAAAAGACAATCAGAAAAGATGAGGCAGCCCAGCTCCACCCAAATGTCTCTGGTTTTTTTTTGTTGTTGTTTTTTTTCTGTCTCAGGGTCTGTGCCCATTTCTCCCTCTTTCCCTCTTCTCCCTCCCTCTCTCTCTTTCTCTGTCTCTCTCTGTTTCTCTGTGTGTCTCTCTATTTCTGTCTCTGTCTCTGTCTGTCTCTCTTTCTCTGTTTTGTATCTCTGAAATTTGCATCTCTCAGCAAAAAAAGACAAGCTCTCAGAATCCAGTAGGATGATGGAAAAACCTCAAATGTGTTGTTGCTTTTTCTTGATAAGGTGAGGTCAATAGGGTTTGGGCTTTTTCAGAACACAGACCATCCATCCAGTTTATTGGTGGCCATAGGCATTTAATTTGTTTTTAGAAGATAGTTCCTCTTTTTGGCAAATTCCTTGTCCCAAATCTTGATCTGATTTAGAGTTACAAAGTACTCTTTGATAATAGTCAGTTCTTATCAATTTTAATTATTCATAAAACTGGTTTTTTTTGTGCTTCATTGTAATAAACTGGAAAAAGAGATGTGAATCATAACTACTTTCCTCTGGGTCTGCCAGTTAAATGAATAGACACTAATTATGTGACCTTATGCAATTAATCAGTAGGAAGGGAGAAGTAGCAGCAAACTTGAGTAGGAATTTCATTTTACAGGAACAAGTTGGCTGCAGAATAATTGTGATTGAACAGGAACACACACCGAATTAAAAGAAATCAAAGCCTTAAGCTTCTAAACAAAATACTGAGGCTGGGGTTTCCTTGCTTATGGGCTGAAAGGAGATTATAGTTTTGATTTTATTAATAAATAATTGAGTCTTTAATGAAATGGATTCTAATGGCTTTAAGCAGAGGTGTCAAATATACACATACAGCCTATAATACTTGTCAGTGTAGCCCCAACCAGATTAAAATGAAATTGGGAAATATTTAACAAAATAAAAATACAGTAAAATCTAAATAGAATTAGATTTTAAAGCTGTTGATAGTTTTATTAACATCACACAGAGATATATGGTTTAGTAGCTCCCATTTCTATTTGACTTTGACACTACTGGCTTGAAGATCCAATCTTCAAAACAAGGAAGTGAAGTAGAAGCATGTTCCATGCCTTCTGGAGCAATCATTTATCTAGATAGTATCATCCCTGCCCATATTCTTATACTGGGAGGAAGAACCAGAAAAGTGACTATTTCTTCCTTTGCTTTTTCTTTCCACCCTAAAATTCCAAAGCTTTCCAGATCACAAAATCTGCTGGTTATCTGTAGCCATGGCTTCTCCCTTGATAATTTAGTAGACAATCTTTGTTTTACTCTGAGCAAAAAGGAATGCATTTCCTGGTGATCAATATCTGGAAGTGAATCTGTACAACATTAGAAAGAGTGCATCTTTAAAATAACAAAAATATAGCCCATGACCCAAATTCAAAAACTTTTTAGCTAACAAGGAGCCATTAAAGTTTCTTCTCTTAAGACCCAGCGATATCTTTATGTCATGATAAAGCATCAGAAGAGGAGTTTAATGGAGCATGTATATGAACATTGAGTAAAAGTACATGTCCACATAAGGGACTGTTAAGGGTCCATTTTGATGGTTAGAGAGTAGAAGCCAAGTTTGTGGAGTTAATCTTAAAAGTCCTTTAGAAGATCACTAGTATATGTAACAGAGGCAACAAATACAGACATTTCGAAAAAAATTCAAATTCTGTACAAGTGTGAGGCAACATCACAATTGAAGAGAAAAAGAAGCATGAAATAGCTTCTGGAAAAGTATAGAGAAACAACATGAACAACTCCAGGACATATAGAAACAGAGAACAATATACTGTTTTTCAAATTTATGTAAATGCATAATGTATGGAGACAGGAGTACTGAGGAAAAAAAAAAAAACTACATGTGAAATGGGCTTCCCCATTGACTAGCCATGGGATCATAAACAAGCCACTTTGCTTCAAATTCTTTCTTCTGACTTGTGATTTTTAAAAATTTATTTATTTATTTTTTGTGATCTACTCTAATTCCAGAAATCTAAAATGCTGGAATTTTTACTAATGATGAGACAATAGGTAGGAGAAGGGTGGAGCTACTTTCTTCTAGACATCTTTCCTCTTACCCTAGGGTCTTTGAGAGCTGAAGAAGTATCTGAGGCAGTGTGAGAAGACTTCTCACTCATCCCTACCCTAATGAGGACCATGCTCCTCTACTGCATAGGCTTTTTTCTCCTGGAAGTAGGTGAGGCCTTGATGCAGATAAGAAACCCCTTTCTCATATTTTCCAAATCTAACTCCAAACCTTTTCCTTGTGCTTCTTTCCTTGTAGCTTCTTCCTCAACTATTTCTCAGCTCTTTTCTCCTTTCTCCACAGATCCCATGGATGCTGGCGTCACTCAGAACTTCAGATATTTGGTCACAGGGACAGGACGCAAGGTGACACTGAGATGTGACCAGGATCTGAGATATGACTATATGTATTGGTATAGACAAGACCCAGGCTTGGGACTAAGGCTTATCCGTTATTCTATTGATGTGGACTTTGTAGACAAAGGAGAAGTCTCAGATGGCTACAATGCCTCTCGAACAAAGCAACAATTCTTTCTTCTAATCCTGGAGTCTACTAGCAGAAACCAAACATCTGACTATTTTTGTGCCAGCAGTTACCACAGAATAGCAGAGTATCATCCTTCCTGAACAAAAAGGGCAATAATGAGAGATCACATGGCTCGGATGTATTTAGACCTAGTACTAAACGAGAAAGAGAGAGATACACACACAGAGACAGAGACAGAGAAAAAGAGAGTCAGAGAGATACAGAGACAGAGAGAGATAGACAGAAAGAGAGAGTGTCAGACACACATACACACAGAGAGAAATGGAAATGTCATTCTAGAGACACATGTCAACACAGAATTATTGTTCCTTAAAATCTTCCCATTACCTGTCTATATTGTTAATCTCAGTTTTATCAGATGTTTTTCAAGGATGTCTCTCTGATCACGGATAGCTGATGAACTAGCATAAATCCATCATCTCCTTAATGTACACTGTGTCTATTTCTGGAAGCCTTCCTCAGCTAGACCCAAGTAGAATGCTTTATGTTATGTGTCATTATATCATTAGTTCTTGGAAATAAAGAAATCTTATTTTTTCTTCTCAAATACATTCAAGTCACTTCTCTTTCTCTAAACATCATAGCTCTGATTCTCTGGATGCCTAATCCTCAACAATTTAGGTCCAGAAAGCTAATTCTTAAATTTTTCATATGAGCATTTATACCTCAGGAAATCAAATGCTGAAAATCAGAATTTGACTTACTGTTTTTATTTATTGTCTAGGCTTTAAAAAGTGATGTAGAAAATGTTAGCAATGCAAATTAAATTGAAAAATGGGTCATACAGGATTTTTTTTTTGAGAGCCACTTAGGAAACATTTATCAGCACACCCTTGATTAAGATCCATACAAACTTTTTTTATTTTTTTATTTTTTTTGGCTGAGACATTTGGGGTTAAGTGACTCTAGGATCACACAGCTAGGAATTGTTAAGTGTCTGAGATGAGATTTGAACTCAGGTCCTCCTGATTTCAGGACTGGTGCTCTTTCACTGTGCCGCCTAGCAGCCCCAGACAAACTCTTATAACAAGGATGGCTTCAAAGAATACTTTGGTAATATCCTGGCCACATTTTATCTGCACTCCTTCTCCCCTCTCCTCAATAGTCATATTGACTCCCAAGTTCTGGTCAATATGTCTAAAAACACAGCATCACCTGAGTGATTTTCTTTTGCTTTTATGAAAGTAGGACACCTCACAAGAAGGACATATTCAAAATTTAGTGGCTGAGTCCTTGCTGTCCAATTACAACAAACTCTTTATTTAGCCCCTCTAGTTATAGTCTTCTAATAACAAACAACAGTCACATGAAAAAATGCTCTAAATCATTCTTGATCAAAGAAATGCAAAGTAAGACAATTCTGAGGAACACTACATACCTCTCACATTGGCTAACGTGACAGGAAAAGATAATGATGAATGTTGGAGGGGATGTGGGGAAGCTGGAATACTAATGTATTGTTGGTGTTGTGAACTGATCCAACCAATATGGAGAATAATTTGGAACTCTACCCAAAGAGCAACCAAACTGTGCATATATTTTGATCCATCAGTGTCTCTACTGGCCCTATATCCCAAAGAGTTTATAAACAAGGTAAAAGGATCTATGTGTGCAAAAATGTTTGTAGCAACCCTTTCTATAGAGGCAAAAAACTAGAAACTGAATGGATGCCTATCAGTTCGAGAATGGTTGATTAAGTTATGGTATATGAATGTTGTGGAATATTATTGTTTTATAAGAAATGATCAGCAGGATGATTTCAGAGATACCTGAAGAGACTTACATGAACTGATGGTAAATGAAGTGAGTAGAACCAGGAGAATATTGTATACAGCAATAGCAAGATTATATGATGATCAATTCTGATGGATGTGGCTGTTTTCAATGATGAGGTGATTCAGGACAGTTCCAATGATCTTGTGATAAAGAGAGCCATCTGAATCTAGAGAGAGGACTATGGGGAGAGAGTGTGGATCACAACATACTATTATCACTTTTTGTTGTTATTGTTTGCTTGCATTGTTTTCCTTCTCATTTTTTTCCCCTTTTGATCTAATTTTTCTTGTGTACCATGATAATTGTGGAAATATGTATAGAAGAATTGCACATGTTCAACATATTGAATTATTCGCCATCTATAGGAGGGAGTGAGGGGAAGGGAAGGAAAAAATTTGGAATTTGCTTTATAAAAGGGAATGTTGAAAATTATCTATGCATATGTTTTGAAAATAAACAGCTTTAATAAAAAAGAAAATGAAATTTATCTAACCATATAAAGAAATAGGAAGAGATAAAGAAAATAAAAGGGAGGTGCTAGATAGAAGGAAGGGCAAAAACACTAGGAAAAAAAAAGTAAGAGAGGGAGGGAAGTATGGTAGAAGATATGCACCAAGTGGTAAAGCAGCCAAATTCTTAGAGAAGATATTAAGCCAGTTATAGGAAGAAATAAACAGCAAAATTATATTAGCAGTGTATCTCAACCTTCCTTTCTCAGAATCAGACAAATCTAACTACAAAATAAACAAGAAAGAAACTAGGGTAATTATTAGATTCCTAGAAAACCTAGAAATGCTAGACCTCTGGAGAAACTTGAATAGAGAGAGAAAGAAATATACCTTTTTTTTTCACAGTACCTGGCACCTAACCAAGAACTGACCATTTTTAGGGCATAAAAATCTCACAATCAAATGCAGAAAAGTAGAAATAGTAAATGCTTCCTTTTCAGACCATAATGCAAAAAGTTTTATTCAATGAAAGGCCAGAGAAAAATATATTAAAAACCAATGGAAATTAAATAACCTAATTCTAAAGAATGAATGGATCAAACAACAAATCACAGAAACAACCCATAATTTCATTCAAGAGAATGACAATAATAAGACAACATACCAAAATTTATGGGTTGCAACCAAAGCAGTTCTTAGAGGAAATTTTATGTCTCTAAATAGCTATGAATAAAATAGAGAAAGAAGAGATCAAGCTGGACTTGCAACTAAAAAAAATTAGAAAAAGAACAAATGAAAAACTACCAATTAAATACCAAAATAGAAATGCTGAAGCTTAAAGGAGAGAGTAATAAAATTGAAATTAAGAAAAGTATTGAATTTATTATTAAAACTAAGAATTGGGTTTTTTTTGGGGGGAAAACCACAAACTAGATAAACTTTTGATTAATTTGATAAGAAAAAGGAAAGAAAAAACCAAGTCTTCAGCATCAAAAATGAAAATGGTGAACTTACTACCAATAAAAAAGAAATTAAAGCAATAATTAGGAGCCATTTTGCTCAACTGTATGGCAACAAATCTTACAATTTAACTGAAATGGATATTTACAAGAATATAAATTTCCCAGATTAATAGAAAACAAATAAATTACTTAATCCAATTTTAGAAAAAGAAAATGAACAAGTCATTAATGAACTCCCCCTCCACAAAAAATCTTCAGGGCCAGATGGATTTACAAGTGAATTCTACTAAACATTTTAAGACCAATTAGTTACAGCTCTATGCAAACTATTTAGAAAAATAAGTAAAGTAGGAGTCTTGCCAAATTCCTTCTATGACACAAATATGATATTGATACTTAAACCAGGAAGAGTCAAAACAGAGAAAGACAATTACAAACCAATCTCCCTAATGAATATTGATGAAAAGTTTTAAATAAAATGTTAACAAAGAGATTACAGCAACTTATCAGCATGGCAATACACTATGAAGAAGTGACATTTATACCAGGAATACAGGGCTGATTAAATATCTGGAAAAACCATTATTGTAATTGACCATATTGATAACAAAACTAATAGAAATCATATAATAATTTCAATAGAAGCGAGAAAAGCTTTTGATAAAATATAGCACCCATTCCTATTAAAAGCACAAAAGAGCATGGGATAAAGGGAGATTTCCTTAAAATAATAAGTAGTGTCTATCTAAAACCAACAGCAAGCATTATTCATGATGGAGAAGCTGATTGCATTTCCAATAAGATCAGGAGTGAAACAAGGGCTTTCTCATTATCACTACTATCATTCAAAATTTTACTAGCAATGTTGGCTTTAGCAATAAGAAAATAAAGAAATTAAAAGACACACACTAAGCAATAAGGAAATAAAATTATCACTTTTTGCAAATGATGTCATGACTTACTTACAGAATCATAGAAAATCCATCCAAAAATGTACTTGAAACAATTAACAGCTTTAGCAAAGTTGCAGAATATAAAATAAACACACAAATCATCAGCATTTCGATATATTATTGACAAAGCCCATCAACAAGAGATAGAAAGAGAAATTCCATTTAAAATAACCCTAGACAAAATAACATATTTGTATGTCCACCTGCCAATCAAATCCAACAACTAAACAAATACAATGATAACAGCAGCTGTCTGTCTTTTTTTATCACTGACATAAATGTTGTGGTTCATTGCAAACCTGGATGGAAGTTTTAAAGCATAAGATCATAAGATCACATATTCAGGGATATCAGGATTTTAGAAATGACTTAAGGGGACCTTCTAATTTTCAAACCACTCCTTTGATGCCAGTCCTTTCCTTCCCCAGTCCTGCCAACCCTGATGTCACAGAGAGCTCGTCAGTGTATACTGCCTGGAGTCCCAGGTACATTTTTCCTCTGCCCTGAAAGTCTTATTAAGTTTTATCTATTGCTTATTTTCTTGCTTTTTTCAGTGGATGTTGATTAGACATTGCATATCTCTTCACCTCTTCTTATCTCTATTTTTTATGCAAAATTTATTTCAAGAGCCACTTTTACATAAAGACTTTTAAAAATACATATATTTTTAACTAAACACTAATTTATTTTCTCTCCCTTCCTCTTCCATATTAGAAAGAGAGGGAGGGGAAACAAAACAAAAATAAAATAAAACTTTGTAACAAATATGTATAGTTAAATAGAACAAATTCTGGAATTGTCTATGTCAAAAATATTCTGCACCCAACTTTTCCACTTCTCTATCAAGAGATTAATAAACATATTTCATCAACTATGCTTTGAAATAATGATTGGTCATTGCATTGATAAGAGTTTTCAAGTTTCTTAAATTCTTTTCTTGTTACAAAGTGTTGTTACTATAATAATTCAACTTCTGCTGAATTTATCTCTGAAGTGGTCCTTTTTATTTTGTCTGATAGCATAACAGATGCCTATAATATTCATTTGATAATTTGTTCAGACATTCCCCAAATGATGGGTACCTCTTTAGTGTCCAATTCTTTGTCATCATAAAAAAAGAGCTGCCATAAATATTTCAGAGTGTGATTGAGAACCTTTTTCTTCTTTTAAAATTCTCTTTGTGGTACTATGCCTGAAATTTTGAGAGATAATAACAAATTATTTTCCAGAACAAATCACAGCTTCAACAACAGTATGTTACTATGTCTATTTCCCACCAACATTTGTTATTTTTTTGGGGTCACCTTTGGCAATATAATGAGAGATCCTTGAATTTTATTTTGCTGATTATATTTACTGAATTAGAAAACTTTTTTATATGATAACTTTTATTTCTTCCTTAGAAAATTACTTTTTCATATCCTTTGAAAATGTATCAATTGGAGATGGCTCTTACTATTATAAATTTGAATCAATTCCTTACATATCTTGTAAAAAAGACCTTTATTATCGCAAAGTCTTTTTTTTCTCTAGTTATGTGTTGATGAAAACTTTATTAAATTCTCCATCCTCATTCCCCTCCTCCCTTTAGTAATTATTTTATATGTATATATTGGGTATACTAATATGTGTATATGTTATTTTGCAAGACAGAATTTAAGTTCCCTAAAGGTAGGGATTGTTCTTTTTTTGTCTTTTTATCCTCATTATCTAGTCCAATGCTTAGCACTCTAGACACTGAATAAATGCTTGTTGTATGACTAATAAATTGGATGACTGACACAGTCTGCCTTCAGCTTTCAATATGGCTGCAGGTTTACTCTTCCTCCGCATTTCCAGTCTCCAATCTTTTTCACCTCCCTTTCTTTTTGAGTTTCTCCTTCTAGCTGGTTTTCCCCTAGGTGGCAGCGATATACTCTGAAATGTTTTTGTTTCTTCACATTCTTCACTCCAGGCCCCTTAAAAGAATCCATTTAAGATACAAGTCAGTAAATTGAATTTCACCTAGGTCAATCCAAGTACAAATGATGAAAAAATACCTTTTTCAGGCAATGACCCTTCACAGACTTTTTTCTCTCCTGTTGTCCTTGATCTAATTTCTAATGAGAACAATTATATTACATAGTTCAGAATAATACTTTACAAAATATGTTCCTCACAACCTTGTCAGGTTTGTGGCATAATTATTATCATCCCCATTTTGCCATTTTGCAGATGAACAAACTGCATCTCAGAGATAAACTAGAAGTCATATTTTCTAATTCTGAATTCAGTGTATTTGCTACTCTCCAAGCATAATCCTGGACCTACCCAGGCCATATCTTTTTCAGCATGAATGATTATCTAAAGCTTTATTGAATTAGCCTGAATTGAATTAAAAAACCAAAACATGCATATTAGGCCTGAATCATTAAAAAAAAAGAATATATTTTAAGGAGAACAACAACAGTAATGTTAATAATAATATTTATATAGTTCTTTAAGTTTTGCAAAATACTTTCCATATATTATGCCATTTGATCCTTTTAAGTAGGTGCTAATCTTATATCAATTTTATTGTGGAGAAATGAGGCATAGAAACTTTAAGTGATTTGCCAAGATTAAATATCCAGTATTTTAAGTGGGGATCTGAACCCAGGTCTTCCTGATCCAGAGCTCAGGGGTCTAACTACTATAACATGTTGCAATAAATCATATCTTGGGAGTATAGAATCTAGCTCTCTCTGAAGAGATAATCCTCTGAAGAGATAATAAGCTGGCTGTGCTTGTGAGATGAGTGATGTCACAAATGGTCCTTGCTTAAAAAGTCTAGCTAGTCTTCAGAGCTCAAGACCTTCCTTCCACCAGGGTAGAGCCCTGAACTAGACACATGTCTCAATCACACTCTGAACTCTCAATGAACATTCACTGTCTCTGGTGTGCAACATTTTGTCTACTAAGTACAGGTGAACTTTCATCATTAGCCCCAAACCAGAGAAGCTTCAGCTCCAACTTCCACTACTGTGTCTGAAATATCTTATTCCTGGTGTTTGTCTCTTTCCCTCATAGGCCTTATGAATGCCAGACTCACTCAAACCCCCGGACACCTGATCACAAGGACTGGCCAGAAAGTGATCCTTCACTGTGAGCCAATGTTCACTTATGATATGCTCTACTCATATAGACAGAAATCAGAGCAAAGGCCACAGTTCCTGTATGACTGTCAGAAAAATAAAATAGTGGAGTCAAGGATGGATTTCCATACTATGCTTTTTGGATGCATGTGTTTCCTATTGTGTGTGTTCAACTTTTATGGCAAGTTCAGGAGTTTCATGGGATGTCCATTCACCCACTTCTTTTATCTTTGAATAGTCATCATATGCACTCCTATTAAACGAGACTAAGTCCTTTTCCTCCCTCATTTCTCTTAGTATATTCTTATATTCAACCTATTTTTTAAATTTTCTTAATATTATCAAAATAGAATAATGCCAATACTAGGCTTTCTCTCAGTCTTATTTTATATTTGAGTCTTCAGAATCTTAGAGTTCTAAAAATATCCTTGTTTTTTTTCTCCTCTTGTGGGGAGGAGATGATTCATCATTCAATATCTATCTAGGCATTTCAAAGTTTCTGTCTCTTTATTAGGAATCCATGGAAGTAATTTTTTTTAAAATCCCATGTTTTCTCATTCAGGATTATATTTAGTTTTTCGGAAAAGATGACATTCAGTTGCAAGCCTTTTCCTTTACATTCCAGGTTTTCTTCTTCTTTCTTTGGTAGCTGTCAGATCTGTGTGACATTGACATCAAATTCTTGGTACTAGATGTAATAAATACCTGAATTCAAAAGTGAGACAGAATCCTCACCAAACATACAGCATATTAGGGAAATAAAACAAGTTCACAAATAAGTAAATACAAGACATATGTATAAATACACAGACCTATATCTCTCTGTGTTTATGTATTATGTAAATACATATTACCACAGATTCTATAACTAAACGAATAAGAAAAGATCTCTTATTTAATTTGAAAAAATCCATGGAGATGTGAAGAGAATTAGGGTTTCCCAGAGGTAGAGGTGGGGTATTCCATACATGGGGAGTGACCAGTATAACGATCTAGGGAATGAAATGAAATTTCATAAGAATGGAATAGCAAATAAGCCAAATTGGTTGAAAAGTGCATGAAAGGATATAATATATGATCAGTCTTAAAAGTCAGTCTTGATCCAGATTCTAAATGGACTTTCATCAGCCCTTTCTTTCCTGGTATGCAATGTTCCTAAGGGAGTGCTGAGGAGAGGCACATATGCAAGAGAAGTGGCAAATATGAGTGACTTATGGAACAGACAAATCCTGAAAAGCAATGACAGACAAAGTAACAACACCAGTCAGTCCCTGAGAGCCTTTAAGCAGTGTCTCTTTCAACTGAGGGAGGCTGCGAGGACAGATTGGAGAACCAAATCATGTTGTGTAAATGCTTGTTCCTTCTTATGTTCAGTGATATTCATCTTCTCATATATGTTGTTGTAGCAACAATTGAAGTGAAAAATCACAGAATTTCCCTATTGGTGAAGTGATTGTGACTCTTTCATACATGGCAGAAATGAGAGAAGGAAATTCTATAACTTCCTATAATAGATACTAAATTTCTTGGTTAGAAATGAAAAAAAAAATTGAAAATTTGTTGTTGCTGTTTAATTTCTCCCGGAAGGTTTGGAATTGAGAGTTCAGAATTATTATGCTTAATTGCTTTGTAATACGTGTCATTTTAAAATTAATTTTTAATGTACTATTTCTAATTTAATTAAACTATAAATTAATTATGGCCTTGCATAAGGGTAATTGATTTAAATAACACTCAGGAACTGAAAGGAAAGGCACATGGAAAATAAGTGAAAGGGGAGCCATCCCTACCAGTCAGGTACTGGCATTGACAGGTACTCTTGTGAGTGACCTAGGTGGCACAATAAAACACAGAGTACTAGGCCTGGAGTCAGGAAGATTAATCTTCTTAAATTCAAATCTGCCCTTATTTTCTAGCTGCATCATTTCATCCTGTTTACCTTAATTTCCTCATCTGTAAAATGAGTTGAGAAGGAAATGGCAAATCACTCCAGTATCTTTTCCAAGAAAACCCCAAATGGGGCCACAAAGAGTTGGACAGGGCTGAAGTGACTTACCAACTTTGAGTCAAGTACAAGGAATGATTAATGACCATGCTATTTAGTGAGGGAAAATAAAAGGGGAGGTAGATCAAATGGCAGTACTTTTCAAGGAAAACTGGTCAGAAAGACAAAATAGGCACTGGCATAGAGTCAGCTCATTTTCCTGCCCTTCCTCAAGCCTTGTTTTTTATTTTGCTCTGGTCATACCTGTCATTTCCTGCTGCTACATACATTCACTGATTGAATTGGGTCCTGCTTGTGTTCCAAAGGCCTTAGGAGTCATCTAATTCAACCTCCTTATTTCACAGAAGAAAAACCTAAGACAAAGAAAGATGAAGTGGAATTCATAGGTAATAAGTAGAAGAGATGGATTTAAAATAAGGTTCTCTGATTCAATTCCACCATTCTATATTTCCTTGTACCTTTTTAAAATGTTGGAATAATATTGAAAAAACCCTAAGCTTCTGATACTACTCTCACTCCTCCAGTTTTACAAAAAAAGTAGGTTTAAATTATGTCCACACATGATTAGAATGTATTTCACCTGTGACAGTGCATTTAAATACATTTAAACTCATTAGAACCAGAGCTAAGGGATCTAAGAGAAGAACGTGAAAGAAAACAGATATGTTTCTGAGAGGGATGAAGCCTTCTTTATCCCTTATAGAAATACTCATCCATAGAGAGCCTTTGTCAGAGTAGTTAAACTGTATTTGGAGAAGGGAATAAAGCCCCAGAAAAGGAGGGAATGTGGCAGATAATGGAAAAGCGATACAAATCTCTAGAGAAAGTTTCCCAAAGAGAAGAGGGAAAGATTGACCTGAATTCCCAAAACTACACTTTTAAAGAGAAGTGAGAAAATGATCTCTACAGAGAAAGAGATAACAACAAAGCCAGACACAACATAGACAAGCAACATGGACCCTTTGCTATATAATTATTGCAAATTAGTTGTTTCTGCTTCTCCAGTGAGAACAGGCTTGTCATTCTAAGAACCCATCTGTTTCCCATCAAATAAAGTCTCAACTACGGTATGACATTATAAAAATGAAGCAACACATATATCTTCACTGGAGATTTGAGGCTCAGAGGAGTGAAAGAGAATTAGCTTGAATATTTATGAATTTTGATGAGTCCTTCATATGTTTTATATTTTCTGTGGGGCAAATTTTGTCTTGTGTGCAATTTTTATAATTAACTTGTGAGTTGCATTGTGTCTCTTTTTGAAAAGATACTGAAGACATGTATATCTGCAGTAATACAGATATAATCTACATTCTGAAGTTCCTAGGGAAAACCCCATTAGGAAATAGGAGGGTCAAATAAGCCAATATTCTGAGGTTCCAAAGTTTACTCTGGATAAAGTCATGAGACAAAGGATAGTTTAAGAAATACTTTTAGTTTGAATCCTGTCAATGAAAATCCAGAGAGAAGGAAAATGGAAAGTGGATTACAAGTGTTTTTAGTCAGATCTTTGGAAAAAATCAAATAGAATCAAGGACAGAGCCCCAATATACTCTATTAAAGATCTTTTCTCAACACCTGATCTTTATCTAGTTCTAAAGCCACTTATTATCTAGCCAAACTGTCTAGCCTATCTATTTATATTTTATTCATCAGATGGTACATTGTAATTGCTTGAAAGACATTGCCAAATATTTTGTTAAAATCCAGGCATTCCTTTGTGATTTATAATTATTCAAGTAACTGTCCAACCTTCTTCTCAAAAAAAAAAAAAAATAAGCAAATGAGAATTAGTATAGTGTATGTTTGGAGAGATTATGCTGGCTGAACATGATTACCACTTCTAAAAACCATTGTTTTAACAATGTCTTCTAGAATTTTTTAGGAATTGAATTTCTTTGATCAATCTACCTTCTTCCCCTTTTTGGAAAATAATAATAACTTTTGCTTCTCTCTCCTATGCCTTTCATTTGCTATGATTTTTCAAATATCACTGAGAGTGGTTTCGTAATCATACTCATATGTTCTTTTAATATCATGGTAGCCAGTTCATACAGTTCTAGTGACCCAAATTCAGTGATGGCAGCTAAGTACTGATTTTCTATCTTCCTACTTATGATAAATTTAATTCTTTGAAAATAATTTTTCCTGCCTTTTCCAATCTGAATTACTGTTATGAAAATATCATCAAACTTATTCAAACATATAGTTTGTTATTACATGTCATCAACCCAAGACACACAAAGCTTGAACTCACAAGTTGAGATTCCTGAGTATTTCTGGTATTATTTTTTAAACTCCAATCAACTTTGGCTTTTATTTCCTCAAGATTTGCCATTTATCCTAGGAGAATATTCCTTTATGTTTAGAGGTTGAAAAAAGGACAAAGAGACTTAGAGAGCCTCCAGGAACCCTAAATAAAGGAATCTACTAATAACCCAAACTCCCATTTCTTTCTTGGTTTGTTCAGATATGATCAGATAATATTCACCCAAACCAGATTAATATTAAGATATTAGGCTTGAATGATGGAGAAACTCAAAGCATTGCTGCAACTCTCTTCCTTCTACTTTTTCTTTTCCCTCCCTCCAAACAATACTACCACAAGTTTATCTTGCAAAAGTGTAGGGCACCAGAAAAATCTTCGATTCCTTTATATACAAACTCCCATTCTGTTCATCTCAGTAAATTCTCACATGCATAAATTATTTTTTATGTGCATGGAAATGTCTTTACCATTTAAAAGCCATTCATCTATGAAAAGGCTAAAAATAAGAGAACTGCTACAAGAGAGTAAGAAAGGCAAAGATGGCAGGAGTGGGGGGCAGGGTTGGGGTATGAAATGACCTTCTGGTTTACAAACATTTTCTACTCCTAGAACATAAAAGCTGAGTGCCTCCATGGAAAAAATCAACCAAATCCTGTCAATATGAAACCTCTCTTGATCCTGTTTTTGTTGGAGTAGCTGGTAAGCCCTTGAAATCACCTTATGTTATTTCTTGCTGCCTCTGGCTTGTTAAACATTCTGGCTATTCTCTCAACCCATCTTTTCATCTTTTTTCTTCAGTCACTGTTCTTCCTCTACCCCACCCCTATATCTATCTAGTTTTTCTCTTCATTTGCTAACCTCTTCTAGACTCCCTTTCCAATCCCCCTTCATTTCATCCATCTCTCTCTGTCCCCAGTATGCACAACTATAGGTTCTTCTCTTAACCAAACTTCTGCATGCAATGACAGACTTGTAAATATGTAGAAAGGAAACTTCTAGAGAAATAAACTAGAAAGGAAGGAAATAGAGAGCAAATAGAAAAAAAATCTATGGATCAAAAAACAATAGATTCAAAGATAAGAGAGAGCCACATGAGAAATGATGGTACTGGATCACATTCATAGTAACGAAATGTGAGCTTCTTAAAGAAAGAAAACATTTCATATTTATCTTTGTATCCTCCATATCTAATGAGAGTAGGTGCTTAATTAATGACTCAATTTATTCATAAAACCAACTCAGTTTTATTTATTAATTCAATAGTTTTCTTATTTTCAATTTTATTAATCTCCCCTTTTATTTTCAGAATTTCAAATTTGGTATTTAACTGAGGGTTTTTTAATTTGTTTTTCTTCTAGCTTTTTTAGTTGTAAGCCCAATTTATTGATCTTCTCTTTCTCTATTTTATGCAAGTAAGCATTTAGAGATATAAAATTTACTTTAATAAATACATTGAAATTATTACCAAATTTCTTTTTTGACACAGATAATGGTGCTGATACTAAACCAGGTAGAGTGAAAAAAGAGAAAGAAAATTATAGACCTATTTCCCTAACAAATATTGATGCAAAATATATAATAAAATCATCTTTAAGCATTATCTTAAAAATTGACATTCAATAAAATAGGTGAATCTTTATTTTTGATGAAAAGACCTGAGGTGAATGGAAACAGCTCTTCAAATACAGACCTTAAGAGATTCAAAAAAGGTAAAAAGGAAAGAAAAAAAGCTATGTTTCTTTTAAAAGTTAAGAACTTTATATCCCTATATGGGAAGATGATATTAGCAAAAAGATTATAGAAAGTAATCACCAGGCTAATACACTATGACCAAGTAGGATTTATACCAGAAATGCAGGTCTGGTTCAATATTAGGAAAACTATTGGCATAGTTGACTATATCAATAACCAAACTAACAAAAAATACATAATTATCTCAATTGATGCAGAAAAAGCATTTGATAAAACTCAACACCCATTCCTATTAAAAAAAACACTAGAGAGTAGAGGAATAAATGGACTTTTACTTAAAATGATCAGTAGTATCTATTTAAAACCATCAGCAAACATCATATGTAATGGGGACAAACCAGAGCCATTCCCAATAAGATCAGGGGTGAAACAAGGTTGCCCATTATCACTATTGATATTCAATATTGTATTAGAAATGTTAGCTTTGGCAATAAGAGAAGAAAAGGAGATTAAAGGAATTAGAATAGGTAATGAGGAAACCAAATTATCACTCTTTGCAGATGATCTGATGGTATTCTCAGAGAATCCTAAAGAATCAACCAAAAAACTACTAGAAGCAATTCACAACTTGTGCAAAGTTGCAGGATACAAAATAAAACTGCATAAATCATCAATATTTTTATATATTACCAACAAAGTCCAGCAGTTAGAGATACAAAAAGAAATTCCATTCAAAATAACTGTAGATTGTATAAAATATTTGGGAACCTATCTACCAAGGGAAAGTCAAGAACTATATGAATGCAACTATGAAACACTTTCCACAAAAATAAAGTCAAATCTAATAAGTTGGAAAAATATCAAATGCTCATGAGTAGATCGAGCAAATATAATAAAAAAGACAATACTACCTGAATTAATCTATTTATTTAGTTCCAAACCAATCAAATTCCCATGAAATTATTTTACAAATTAGAAAAAAATTAATAACAAAGTTCACCTGGAAGAATAAAAGATCAAGAATTTCAAGGGAATTAATGAAAAAAATGCCAATGAATGATGGCCTAGCTGTACCTGCCCTAAAATTATATTATAAAGCAGTGGTCATCAAAACCATTTGGTACTGGCTAAGAAATAAAGTAGTTGATTAGTGGAATAAGTTAGGTTCACAGGGCAAAATAATCAATAACAATAGCAATCTAGTGTTTGACAAACCCAAAGACCCCAGCTTTTGGGATAAGAACTCACTGTTTGACAAAAACTGCTAGGAACATTGGAAACTAGTATGGCAGAAACTAGGTATTGACCCACACCTAAGACCATATACCAAGATAAAGTTGAAATGGATTCATGATTTAGACATAAAGAGTGATATTATAAGCAAAGGATAGGTTACCTCTCACATCTGTGGAGAAGGAAGGAATCTGTGACCAAAGAAGCACTGGAACTCATTATTGAACATCAAATAGATAATTTTGATTATATTAAGTTAAAAAGTTTTTGTACAAATAAAACTAATGCAGACAATATTAGAAGGGAAGCAATAAATTGAGAAAACATTTTTACATTTAAGGATTCTGATAAAGGCCTCATTTCTAAAATATATAGAAAATTGACTCAGATTTAAAAGAATTCAAGCCATTAACCAATTGATAAATGATCAAAGGATATTAATAGACAATTTTCAGATGAAGAAATTAAAACCATTTCTAGTCATATGAAAAGGTTCTCTAAATCACTGCTGATCAGAGAAATAAAAATTAAGACAATTCTGAGATTCTACTACACATCTCTCAGATTAGCTAAACTGACAGGAAAAGATAATGACGAATGTTGGAGGGAATGTAGGAAAACTGGAACACTAATACATTGTTGGTGCAATTGTGAATGGATCCAGCCATTCTGGATAACAATTTGGAACTATGCTCAAAAAGTTATCAAGCTGTGCATACCCTTTGGTCTAGTAGTATTTCTACTGGGCCTGTATCCCAAAAAGATCTTAAAGGAGGGAAAGGGACCCACATGTGGAAACTGTTTGTGGCAGCCCTTTCTGTAGTGTCAAGAAACTGGAAGCTGAGTGGATGCCCATCAGTTGGAGAATGGTTGAATTAGTTATGGTATATAAATATTATGGGATATTATTGTTGTATAAGAAATAATTAGCAGGATGATTTTAGAGAGGTCTGAAGAGACTTACATGAACTGATGCTAAATGAAATGAGCTGAACCAGGAGATCATTGTACATAGCAACAGCAAAATTATGTGATGATCAGTTCTATGGACATGACTCTTTCCAAAAATAATTTGATTGAGGCCAGTTCCAATGATCTTGTGATGAAGAGAGCATCTACACCCAGAGAGAGGTCTGTGGGAATTGGTGTGGATCACACATAACATTCTCACTCTTTTTGTTGTTTGCTAGATTTTTGTTTTCTTACTCATTTTCTTTCCTTTTTGATTTGATTTTTCTTATGCAGCAAGATAATTATATAAATATGTTTACATATATTGCATTTAATAATATATTTAGCATATATAACATTTATTGGATTACTTGCCATCTAGGGGAGGGGAGGGAGGAAGGAAGGAGGGGAAAATTTGTAACAGAAAGCTAGGCAAGGGTTAATGCTGAAAAATTATGTGTCCATGTTTTGAAAATAAAAGCTTTAATTAAAAAAAAGAAAGAAAAATACAACTTGCTAAAAGGTACCATAATTTAACATCTATTTCTACCAAGTTTAACATATACTGGATTACTTGCCTTCTAGGAGGTGGGGGAAGGGGAAGGAAAATTGGAACACAAGGTTTTGCAAGGGTTAATGTTGAAAAATTATCCATGCATATGTTTTGAAAATTAAAAGCATTAATAAAAAATAAAAATAAAATAAACAAATAGTACCATAAACCAGTAATTTTTATACTTTTTCCTACTCACAACACCTTTTTGCTAAAGAAATTTCTATGCAACCCAAAATATATAGGTATATAACAGAGGTATACAAACATTTACTGATAATAAATCATAAGGACATTTATTTTAAACAATTCTTTGGTACACATGTTTTTTCACTTATTAAGGTTGAAAGCAAAGTTGCATACTAATAAGATGAACATGTTACTTCATTTTTACATAAAGAATTAAATCTTAGTAGAATATTTCATATTTTCACTGTCACCAAATTTTTCACAATCCTCATATTCAGTTACTTGACTCCATATGGGTTTGCAACTTAAGAAACTTTGCCACAGATTATGAAGTAATATCAATACAAAACATATGTTCATCAAGAGATAAAACATCCAGATTCTTTAAGGAAAAGTTGTGACAGCAAGAAATAGACAGCAAAACTATACTAATGGGAGAACAGTTTTCAGATGAAGAAATCAAAATTATTTATAGGCGTAGGAAGAAGTGCTCTAAATCACTTTTGATTAGAATCATGCATATTAACGCAACAATGAGATACCACTTCACACCCATCATATTGGTTAATATGATGTTAAAAAAAAGAAAAATGATAAATGTTGGAAAAGATATAGAACTACTATTGGTAGAATTGTAAACTGATCCAATCATTCCAGAGAGCAATTTGGAACTATGCCCAAAGGATGAAGAAACTACATACCCTTTGATTCAGCAATACCACTACTAGGTCAAAGAGATAATAAAAAAAGGGAAAGGGACCTACGTAGAGGGCCAGAACTTTGGAGAAGTATATTTGAAACAAGGACATTTACAACAAGGTGCTACCTCAATTAATAATGATTCTCTAGTATACATATACTTAATACTTAGCATAGTGAGGTAATGGTTCTCTAGTTCACACATATGCAGTATGCTGTAATGAGGTAATTGTAATAAGGTATTTAAGAACTGAGAAGGACTGGAAATGGGACATTCCATTTTTGACCATCATCCTGGTGGCTCTCCTGCCTCCTACATTCCAGAAAGCTAGCCTGAACATTACAGACCTACGTATAAAAAATATTGATGAAGCACTTTTTGTGGTGCCAAATATTGAAAACTCAGGGAATGCCCATCATTGGGGCATGACTAAATAATCTGTGGTATACGAATATAAATAGAATACTAATGTACAATAAGAAATGATGAACAAAAAGATTTCCAAAAAATCCGAAAGACCTGATAAACTGATATAAAGTAAAATGAGCAGAATCAGGAAAACATTGTACAAAGTATCAGCAACATTGTGTGATGATCCAACTATGTGTGACTCAGTTCAACAACACAGTGATACAAGAAAAGTATAAAAGACTCATGAAGGAAAATGTTATTCATATCCAGATAAAGAATTAATGAATTCATTGCAGATTGAAGCATAATTTTTCCACTTATTTATTGTTTCCCATGGTTTTTCTGCCTTTGTTCTATTTTCTCTTTCACAACTGCAATAAATATAGAAATATGTTTTACATTATAGTACATATATAAATTTTATCAAACTGCCTACCATTTTCAAAAGAAGGGAGGGAAAATGGGAAAGAAGGGAGGGGAAAATTTGGAACTCAAAAATCTTATTAAAATGAATGCTAAAAATTTTTCTAGACATACAACTAGAGGGAAAATAAAATATTATTTTAAAAAATCAAAAAGGAGAAAACTAAAGGCCTGAGAGAGGTCAATGTCTTGCCCAGTAATACACAGTTTCAGGCATTAGAGTAGTTTATTATGCAACACTGTAGTATAGTGACATAATATTTTATACATCTATGATATAAACTGTTATATATATATTATTTGTATTATGTAAATTTATAAACTATGCTCATAGTACATAAATTATATAACTATGATGTATTTTTTTTTGTTAACTGCACTTGTTTCTTATCTCCATACCATACCAAGCTCTACAGGCCAAGGAACATGTTGTAGCTAAGATTTTTATCCCCCAGCACAGGTCTAGTTGTAGTCACTTAAGGGATTATTGAATCACTAAATTGATAAAGGATTGAAATGAAAGATGATGTAGCAAATGAAAAAGAGAGTCACAAGGAAAGCACTATAGTGGGAAAGTTTTAGGAAGAAACTATAGAGGTAAATAGTCCTTCCCCAGCCTTAGCTCCATGTGTTTCCTTTAGGGATGAATCCCAATTTGCCTATGATACTTAGAAGAGTTCTAGTAACACTAATTCCTCAGTAGCTGAGGATAAAAAAGGATTAATGTTAAATAACTTCCTGAACAACTGGCAGAAGAAAAAATGGGTATATTATGTATGGGATTTTTTGTTTTTTAACCATGGGAAAATATTCTTGTTCAAGAGAGAGCCACTGTCTTGTCTTAATATGAGCAGTTACCTGAATTGACTTTTGGAGGGGAGGAGTATGGTGTATTGGTACACATCAGTCCAAAAGCATTCCCATTTTTTAGATGAAATATTAATAGAAACTCAAGAATAGGCAAGAGCAATTAATAGAGCATCATTTTATTGACAAGATCATTTTGTTGGCATCATGTCCCAAAACAATAGTCCAAAGAAAAGGACAGAAACAGAGGTCAGGGGTCTTTAGCTGTTCTGAGCAATGGTCGCCTCAATCCAGTCCACATAGTTGCAGACTCTGGTGTAGACACCAGGCTTATTCTTCTGAGCACAGCCATAGCCCCAGGAGACAATACCCTGGAGTTCTCCATTACACACCACTGGTCCACCTGAGTCATTCTAGAGATGGAGAACATAGATGAGTGAGGAGAGGAAAAGGAAGAGATTGCTGCCCATACCATAGTCTGAAGCTTGGGATCATAGACTCAGATTTGGAATAGATCGCAGAGGTCATCCAATCCAATCTTGGCCTCTATGGCCCTCTAGTCTTTCAAGAACATTACCTTCCATTGATTCCTGCCGCCCTCCCCCGATCTTCATGACCATTCCCTTTTAGCCCACCTTCAACTCATCTTGAGGTGCTCTAGAAGATATAGATGAGGACATATTCCTTCTTTTTTTCAGAGACCTTGATATTTCTCCAAATCCTCATCCTTATTGGGCTTAATGAAAGTGCTGTTTTCTTCTCCTTACAGAAAGTTAAAATCTTACCTGGCAGGAATCCTTGCCACCCTCTAGGAAGCCAGCACAGACCATGTTTTCTGTGATCTGACCAGGATAGGAGGATGTGCATTGAGCATCAGACAGAAGGGGTGCATTCAAACACTGCAGAACATCTGGGTATTCAGCTGTGAAGAAAATGGGATTGGAGGAGGGTAAGAGTAGCTATCACATCAGAGAAGAAAGCACAATCTACCTAATAGATTGTTCAGTCGTAAGAACTGATTTGGTAGAAAGGGACTTGGGAACTTTAGTACAAAAGAGAAAATAGTTTGTATCTCTCCTTCATCTGAATTCCTATAATTTCTAGAAATTACTAATGACACATCTCATACTTCTCTGTATGAAGATTATTTGTATAATTGTTTCATCCCTCCTACTAGACTGCAGAAAGGTAGTGATGCATAACGGACAGAGAAATGCCTTGGAATTATGAAGATATTTATTTTAATATTGTTCTGACACATATGGGCTATATGACATGGGGCAGATGACTTAATTTCTTAGTTTTGTATCCAATTCTTTCTGAGAATACTAAGGTGCAGAAAAGAAGCTGTTCTACAATGGTAAAGGAGTTATCTTTTTGTGGCATTCCCACAATTGCAATGTTCACACTGCAATGCAATTGCAATGAAATCACTGATCCAGACTCTCTTTTTATGTTTATTCAATTATAACTCCTTCAGGGAAGAACTCAGTTATTTGTGGCTATCTGTTTTCCATAGCACACAGCACAATTCTTTCTATATAATAGCCACCTGAAAATGTTGGATAAGTTTATAGACTGGGATAAGATTGTCCTATCCTTAACTCTCACTGAAAATAGTATGCTATTATCATGTGTATTTGAAGCATTTGCAATTTTGACAAATTTAACATGTATCTCAGAAATACAAAATGGACTTCTGAAAAATTACAAAATGGGTTTCTAAGAAAGTTCCCTTTATTTTAGGGCAACTAGATGATGCAGTGGATAGAGTGTTAGTCTTGGAGTAATAAGTTCCTGAGTTTAAATCTGGCTGATTATAACTATATGAGGAAGTCACTTAATCCTGTTTACCTCAGTTACCTCTTTAAAATGATCTGGAAAAGGAAATGACAAACCACTTCAATATGTTTGTCAATAAAACCCCAAATGGAGTCATGAAGAATTAGTCATGACTGAAACGATTGAACACCAACACCCTATATTCCTTTTGTAGTATTTTGGGGTGCCTGAAGTAGTAGGTACCAGGGAGCATGGAGAATTATGTGGAGCTGATAGAAAAAGTATGAAAACTAATTATATTTAGCATAATAGTTGTTATTCAGTATCTAGCATTACACAAAGGACTAAATCAACAGGATATATGAAACAAGGTATCTCAATTTTAAAGCTGGGAAAGGAAATGCTTTGAGACATAAGAGGAAAAACTGGCTGCTGATATAATCTATAGTCATTTAGATCTAGAAGGGACATTTGGGACTATCTTGTCCAACCATTTTTTAGCAGATCAGTAAACTGCCTCAGAAAAATAAGGTGATTTGTCTAAAGTCATAGAGAAAAGGGAATTTCAGGACTATTAATTTGCATGATCCTCTGGCTCTAATTCAACATTTCATTTATGTTGGAGGACCAAACTGAGTCAAGAGGGAGTCAGAACTTTGTGTAAGCTTTCAAAGCTAATAAATTTAGGAGCTAGACCTCAAATCAAAGTTTTCTTCAGTCTGCTTTCCACCCCACCATCCAGCTTATCTGTAATGGCCTGAGGCTTGAGTTGATGCACTGAAGTCCCAGGCACGTGAGGCTAAATAGTAATTGGACCATACTCTATTAATATATATGCTTGGAGAAAGAATGGCCCCGCCCACTCTCTGTGCAAGTTCTGATGTGTTGTATAGGAAATGACGATTTTGGTGGGTGGAGGCAGAGGGACAGGAAGAGAGGCGGAAAGGGACTGCTGTCTGGGTTCTACTCTGACGGCTGCTGATCTCATAGCTTCTGGTCTGGCTAGCTTCTTGACTTGGCTGCACACATTGCTATTGCCAATTCCCCTTTACCTCCAACCCTTCCTCGCCTCTACTGAGAATAAAGATTGAAGATTTTTCCCTTAACCTGAATTCCTGACTCCGGTTGATTTTAAAATATGCAGTCATCACACTTACCTTTTACTCTTCAAAATGGTACAACAATTTCATGCCATTTAGAGGCTAGGGGTTATGTTAGAAACAGTTGATCATGTCTAAAGTTTGGTCATTTCAATTATCTTTGAGTCATTGTGACCCCACTTGGGATTTTCTTGGCAAAGGTATTGAAGTGGTTTGCCATTTCCTTCTCCTGCTCATTTTCCAGATGATCAAACTGAAGCAAATGGGGTTAAGTGACTTGCTCAGGATCACACAGCTAGTATGTGAGGCCAGATCTGAACTCAGGAAGATGAGTTTTCCTGATTCCAAGCCTAGTGCTCTAGCCTCTATACCATCTTGCTGCCAACAAAAGAGGGAGAGCTAGCTTTGTCTAAACTGACAGGTGTTAGGGTAGAGAAGGGAGCTGAATAAGGGATGAAGCTAGAATGCCAAAATAAATTAAATAATTACAGAATGTCACTGTATCTTTGGAACTTAACTATTAAATGTTTCTGGATATCGTGTTAATTAATTTTACTCTTTGCCTAAATTCCTTAGTTTCTTCTTTCCAATAATTTGACATTTAATGGGAAGTGTGAAGTGGTGGTGAGGAATACAGAAGGTAGGCTAGTATTAGTGGAATGGTCAAAAGATGTGTTGATCTAATGCAAAAGTAAGGGACAGGGCAAAATTACTTACCACCAAAGCTCACCATGTTGCCCCAGCCAGAAATGAGACATTCAGTGCCTGCAGGTGCACAGGTTTTGGGCAGAGAAATGGTACCCACACGAGAGTTGAGGACAGCTGGGGTTTTCAGCTTGATTAGCATGATGTCATTATTAAGGTTAGGGCTGTTGTAGTTTGGATGGAGGATGATCTTTTCGGCATCGATGAACTGTTCATTTCCCTCAAGGACCTCAATGTTATGCTCTCCCAGTCTCACCTGCATTCGGCTGATGAAGACAATTTTTTTCAGTGTTGGATGTGACCACTAAAAGTACTCTCTTCTAAGAACTGTATAGACCTTGTACCTAGAATTCTGTACATCTTAGATCATTTTAAATGTAGAGGTTCTTATTTATTTTTCATTCTCAAAGAGGACCATAACATCAGGGAGGGGATGCTATGACATGCAAGTGAATTGGATTTAAGTGAGGGAGAGCTGTCCAAGGTTACTGGCCTCATTTTCCCCTCCAGAGTCATCTGGGTCCAGTGGCAAGATATAGATCAAGATGATTGGAGATGGCCTTGTATGAAATGGGAGACCTATGTCTTTTTAAGCTAAGGTTTTCAACATGTCTTAGTTTGATTATCAGCACCCATTCACTCATGGGGAATTATGTGTGCTTGTGTGTGTGTGTGTGTGTGTGTGTGTTTATGTCCAGCACTGACTACAATCCTGCTCTAGGTGGAAATGCAGGATGTGGATTTGCAAAAACCTGCTGGCTTTTTGCCTTCATGATAGGGTGGTATAGAGGAACAAAACATTATTCCTAGGCATTTGAAAGCTGTGCTCTCTTCCTAACTCTGGGTTTTTGCTTACTCTGTATCACTCATTTTCAGTCATGTATCACCACATTTAATTTATGAATCACTCTATTCCCATTCTATTCTTATATCTACACCTTTTTA
Source organism: Sarcophilus harrisii (assembly GCF_902635505.1). Lineage (NCBI taxonomy): Eukaryota > Metazoa > Chordata > Mammalia > Dasyuromorphia > Dasyuridae > Sarcophilus > Sarcophilus harrisii. The sequence goes on from NC_045430.1 coordinate 191,478,156, forward strand.
TCTCAGTCTGAAGTTTGGATCATGAGTCTAACTTCTTGGAATTTCTGCCTTTCACCCCAAATTGCATACATTTTCCTCCATGAGGTCTCCAAAAGCTACCATAGCTAACTGGCCCTCCCTGGGGCCAGGACCAGTTCTGTCACTTACGATTTGTAGCAATGAGCAGCTGACACCACCCACTGTTCATTGATGAGGGAGCCACCACAGAAATGCTTGCCAGAATTCAGGGACACCTGGTAGGGAAGGCTGTTTTCGCAGGTGTAACCCCCGACGATCTTGTCATCATCATCATCAGTGGAGAAAGCAACTTGGTGGGGGGAGAAATTTGGAAAAGGAAATTTAGCAGTATGTGAAGCCTAAGCCCTAGGAATGTTTTCTAGAATTTGTCTTCTACAAAACCCCTTCCAAGCAGTGATCTCTGTTATTATGACCAGGGTTTACATAATCAATAGCTTTATGTTCCTGTCCATATTTCCCTCTGTTTCTATTTCTTTTTGTCTTTGTCTTTGTTTCTCTTCTTGCTTCTTTCCCTACATTTGTCTCCATTTTTATCTCTCTCTTTCTCTATTTCTTCCTCTGTCTCCATCTTTCTATCTTATAGTTTCCACCAAACTGCATTCTCCATTTCACTCTATCTTATCTTACCAGGCTCTTTTATATTCTGCCTCTCTAGGTTCAAAACAGAGAGAAATATCATTATTTTCACATGTAGTAGAATAAATCAAGTGTCATTAATTACACATCTACTCTTGTTAATCTGGAGGACCCAAAGATAAAAATGATTTTTTTTCCTTCAGAAGCTCACATTTCAATACTATAAATGTGATTCTGTCCCTTCCCTTCTCCAGTCTCTTCTTTTCTTCCTCATTCCCTGTTTTTTTTCCTCTTATCTTTGACTCAATTGTTTATGACCCCTAGTTTTTTTAAACGTATTCCCGTTTCCTCCCTTCTTAATTCGTTCCCCTAGAAGTTTCATTTCTACACATTTCCAGGTCTATTACTGCATGCAGAGGTTTGATTAAGATAATATTCTATAGTTGTGCCTACTGGGGAAAGAGAAAGATGAATGAAGTAAGAAGGGGATGTGATAAGGGAAGGTAGAAGAGGATGACAGGTGAAGAGAGAACTAGACAGATATAAGGATAGGATGGGGGAAAAGCAGTGATGAAAGGAGAAGACAAAAGAATAAATTAAAAGAATGACTAGCATGTTCTATAGGCCAAAGGCATCAAGGGACAACATAAAGTGATTTAGGAGGGCTCACCAGCTGCTCCAACGAGAGCCAGGATCAACAAAGGGTTCATGTTGGCAGGATGTGGTTGACTTTTCAATGGAGGCACTCAGCTTTTTATTCTACCAGTAGAAGTTCTTTGTAAAGCAGAAGGTCACCTTATACTCCACTTCCACTCCCCACACCTGCCACTTTTCCCTTTCTTACCATCTTGTATCAGTTCTCATATTTTTAGCCTTTTCATAGATAAATAACTTTTTAATGATAAAGAAATTTCCATGGGCATTCCAAGTAATTGATGCCTGTGAGAATTTACTGAGATGGAGAAAATGGGACTTTTTAAATAAGGTAATTGAAGGTTTTTCTCGTGTTCTACACACTTGCAGGATAAACTTCTGGTGGTAGGGATGTTTGGAAGATGAAGGAAGAAAAAGAGAAAAAGGAAGAGAATGCAGCAATGTCTTGTCTTTCCACTCTACAAGCCTAATATCTTAGTATTAAATTGGTTTTGGGGAATAACCACATTTGAACAAACCAAGAAGGAAAAGGGATTTCAGATTACTAATGGATTCCTTCATTCAGGGCTCTTGGAGGCTCTCTAAGACTCTTTGTTCTTATTTCTAACACTAAACATAAGAAATATTCTTCTAGGACAAATGCCAGATCTTGAAGAAATAAGAACCAAAGTTGAATGGACTTTAGAAAATACTATCAGGCCTAATTAAGAATCTCAACTTGAAAGTTCAAGTGTTGTGTGTCTGAGGGTGGGTGACATGTAATAACAAATTTGAATAAATTTAATCAAGTCTTCATAACAGTAATTCAGACTGAGAAAGGTAGGAAAAATGGTTTTCAAAGAACTGATGTTTATTACAAGTTTGCAAAGCAGCATCTAGCTGCCATTACTCAATTCAGGTCACTAGGACTATATGAATTGCATACCATATTTTAAAAGAACATGGGAGTACAGTGGCTAAATTATTCTCAATGATATTTAGAAAATCATAGCAAATGAAAGGACATGGGAGAGAAAAGCAAAAGTTTTTATTATTTTCCAAAAAACTGAAGAAGGTAGATCAAATTATAGGCCAATGAGAAATTCAATTCCTAAAAAATTCTAGAAGGTGCTAAAACAATGGTTTTTAAAAGTGGCAAACACATTCAGCCAGCAGAGTTTTCTCTCAAAATATATGCTATACTAGTCTTATTAGGTTGTTTTTGTTGGGTTTTGTTGTTGTTGTTATTGTTTGGGGGTGGACTGTAGCTTGAATAATTATGGAAAAAATCACAAAGGATGCCTGGATTTTAACAAAATATTTGGCAAAGTCTTTCAAGCAATGATACCATATACCATCAGGTGAATAAAACAGAAATAGGTGGACTACAGAATTTGGCTAGATGAGAAGTGGCTTCAGAACTAAATAAAGATCAAAGTTGAGAGATGATCTTTAGTGGCACATGTTAGAGCTCTGTCTTTGGTTGTATTTGATTTTTTTCAAAGACCTCAGTGAAAGCACATGTAATACATGTTCCCATTTTATTCCTTCTGGGTTTACATAGCAAGATTTAGTCTTAGAAGCATTTCTAAAAATGTCTTTGGTTTCATGACATTACCCAGGGTAAACTTTGAAACCCCAGAATATTGGCTTATTTGACCTTCCTACTCCCCAACAGGGTCTTTTCTAGGAACTTCAGAATGTACTTATATTTGGATTTCTGCAAATGTAAATGTCATCAGTTTGTTTTCAGAAAGAAACACAATGTAATTCTCGAATTAATAATAAATATAGCACACAAAAAACAACTTTTTTTTCCCCACAGAAAATATAAAACACATGAAGGACTCATTGAAATTTATAAACATTCAAGCTAATTCTCTTATGTTCCTCTGAGCCTCAAATCTCCAGTGAAAATATATGTGTTGCTTCATTTTTATGTCATACTGTAGTTGAGATTTTATTTGATGAGAAACTGCTGGATTCTTAGAATGACAATCCTCTTCTCAATGGAGAAGTGCAAACAACTAATTTGCAATAATTATATAGAAAAAGGTCTATGCTGTGTCTGACCTTTGTTGCTAGCAATAACCTCTCTGTAGAGGTTATTACATTTTTTTCATTTCCAAAGTGTTGTTTTTGGAATTTAAGTCAATCTTTCCCTCTTCTCTTTGGGAAACTTTGTCTAGAGATTTGTATTGCTTTACTATTATCTCTGGTTTTACAATCTCTGGAGACCATATAGATCCCCATATAATCTTTTTCTTGTTATTTACAATATTCTCTTGGTTCACCTCGCTTTGCTTACATCAATTCATGTGAGTTTCTCCAAGCCTTTCTAAAATCATTCTGCTTATCTTTTCTTTTAGACCAATAGTAATCCATATCATTCATGTCCCATAACTTACTCAGCCATTCTCCAACTGATGGGCATCCACTCAGTTTCCAGTTCCTTGTTACTACAAAAAGAGATTCTAACAAATATTTTTGTGCATGTATGAAAACGTTTTTATGATCTTTTTGGGATGCAGATCCAATGGAGACACTGCTGGATCAAAGGGTAGGCACAGATTGATAGCTCTTTGGGCATAGCTCAAAATTGTTCTCCAGAATGGTTGAATTAGTTCACAATTCCATCAACAATGTAGTAGAGTCTCAGTTTTCTGGCATCTCCTCCAACTTTTATCATTATCTTTTCATTAACGTTAGCCAATCTGAGGTGGGTAGTGGTACCTCAAGATTGTCTTAATAGGCATTTCTCTAATTAATAGTGATTTTCTGCATTTTTTCATGTGACTAGAAATAGCTTTAATTTCTTCATCTGAAAATTGTCTGTTCATATCCTTTGACTATTTATCAACTGGAAAATGGCTTATATTCTTATAAATCTGAGTCATTTATCTATGAATTTTAGAAATGAGTTCTTTATCAGAAACTTTGGATGTAATTTTTCCCCCAGTTTTCTGTTTCCCTTCTAATCTTGGCTGCATTGATTTTGTTTGTACAAAAATAATTAATTTAATATAAACAAAATTATCCATTTTTCATTACATAATGTTCTCTAGTTCTTCTTTGGTCATGAATTCCTTCCTTCTTCATTGATCTGAGAGGTAGCCTATAGCTTTTTCTCCAAATTTGCTAATAATATCATCCTTTGTGTAAATCATAAAACTATCTTAACTTTAACAGTATCCTGTTTGTTAGGTGTTGCTTAGTGCCTAGTTTTTGCCATACTCTTTTTCAATTTTTCCCAGTAACTTTTGTCAAATAATGAGTTCTCATTTCAGAAGCTGGAGTCTTTTGGTTTATCAAACACTAGATTACTATAGCCATAGACTATTGTGTCTTGTGAACTCAAACTAGTCCACTGATCCATTACTCCATTTCCTAACCAGTACCAAATGCTTTTGATGATTGCTGCTTTATAATATAGTTTTAAGTCTGGTACAGCTAGGGCACCTTTATTTGCATTTTTAATTGATTCCCTTGAAATTCTTGATTTTTTATTCTTCCAGGTGAATTTTGTAATCTTTTTTTTCTAGCTTTTAAGTAATCTCTTGGCAGTTTGATTGGTATAGCAATGAAAAAGCAGGATAATTAAGGTTCAATTGTCATTTTTATTATATTAGCACAGCCTACCTATGAGGACTTAATATTCTTCCAATTTTTTAGATCTAATTTTATTTGTGTAGAAAATGTTTTGTAATTGTGTTAATATAGTTCCTGACTTTGAATTGGCAGGTAGACTCCCAAATATTCTGTATTATTGATAGTTATTGTAAATGGAATTTCTCTTTCTATTTCTTGCTGCTGGACTTTGTTGTAACATAAAGAAATGCTATTATGATTTATGTATATTTACTGTGTTTTCTTCAACTTTGCTAAAGTTGTTAATTTTTCTAGTTGTTTTTTTAGTTGATTCTCTGGAATTCTCTAAGTATATAATCATATCATCTGTAAAGAATAATAATTTTATTTCCTCATTGTCTACTCTAATTTCTTAAATTTTATTTTCTTCTCTTATTGAATATTGAATAGTAATGATAATAGTGGGCAAAGTTGTTTCACTCTTGATCTTATTGGGTATGCATCTAGTTTATCCCAATTACATATGATGCTTGCTGATGATTTTTAGATAGATGCTACTGATTATTTTAAGGAAAACACCATTTATCCCTATGCTCTTTAGTGCTTTTAACAGGAATATCATTGGATTCTGTCAAATAGTTTTTCTGCATCTATTGATGTAATCATATGCTTTCTGTTAATTTGGTTATTGATATAGTCAGTTGTGCTAATCATTTAAGTAATTTTGAACCACTGCTGCATTCCTGGTATAAATCATACTTGGTCATAATGTATTACCCTGGTGATAAGTTGTAATTTCTTTGCTAATATTTTATTTGGTATTTTTGCATTAATTAATGTAAACTAATATTCATAAGGGAAATTAACTTTCTTTCTCTATTTTGACCCTATCTGGTTTGTGTATTAGCACTATATCTGTTTCATAAAAGGAATGTGGTAGGAGTCTTTCTTTCCCTATTTTCCCAAATAGTTTGTATAGTATTGGAATTAATTGTTCTTTAACACTTTGGTAGAATTCATACATAAATAATCTGTCCCTCAAAGTTTTTTCTTAGGGAGTTTATTAATAATTTGTTCAATTTCTTTTTCTAAATGGAACTATTTAAGTAATTTATTTCCTCCTCTGTTTACCTGTTAAGTTTGTAAATATTCATACATTTCACTTAGATTCTCAGATTTATTGGCATACAGTTGGGCAAAATAGTTCCTATTTCCTCCTCATTGATGGTAATTGTTTATATTTCTTATTGCTTACATTTACTCCTCATGATTCATTTTTTGACACTGGCAATTGGATTTTCTTTATTTTTTCTAACCAAATTAAATTTTTTTTTTACAAAAACAACTTTTAATTTTATTAGTTCAACAACTTTCTTAATTTTATTAATATTCCTTTTTATTTTCAGAATTTTAAATTTCTGAAAATAAAAAGGAATATTAATAAAATTAAGAAATTAATTGGGTGTTTTTAATTTGTTTTGTTCTAGCTTTTTTAGCAGCATGCCCAATTTGTAGATCTTTTCTTTCTCTATTTTATTCAAGTAAATATCTAGAGATATAAAATTTCCATTAAGAACTGCTTTGACTACATTCCATAAATTTTAAGATGCTGTCTCATTATTGTTATCCTCTTAGTTAAAATTATTCATTGTTTCTATGATTTGTTGTTTCACTCACTCCTTCTTTAGGATTAGATCATGTAGTTTCCAATTAATTTTGACCTATTTTTCCCCTGCCTCTTTATTATATGTAATTTTTATTATATCATGATCTGAAAAAGCTGAAATTACTCTTTCTGTCTTTCTGCATTTGATTTTGATAACACATGGTCAATTTTCATGTAAATTCCATGTACTACAGAGAAAAAAGTATATTCCTTTCTGTCCCCATTAAATTTTCCCCAAAGATCTATAACACCTAATTTTCTAAAGTTCTATTAACCTCCTTAACTCCTTTCTTGTTTATTTTGAGGTTCAATTTACCTAGTTCTGATAATGTGAGGTTGAGATCACCCACTCGTATAATTTTGCTGCCTATTTCTTCTTGCAACTCTCTTAACTTATCGCTATATGGGTGCAATATATCTACTTGGTACATATCTGTTTAGTATTGATTTTACTTCATTATCTATAATACCCTTTCAAAAATGTAGATTACTTCCTTATCTCTTTTAATTAGATCTGTTTTTGCTTTTCCTTGATCTGAGATGTGGATAACTACCCTTGCTTTTTTTTTTTTTTTTTTTTTTTAACTTTAGCTGAAGCATATAGATTCTGTTGCAGTCTTTTACCTTTACTCTGTATGTGTCTCTGTGTTTCAAATGTGTTTCTTATAAACAACATATTGTAGAATTTTGGCTTTTAAACCACTCTGCTATCTGCTTCTGTTTTATGGAAGGATTCATCCCATTTACACTCACAGTTAAAATTACTAACTCTGTATTTCCCATCATTCTATTTTCTCCAACTTACACTTTTTTAATTTTCTTTCCCCCTTTCCCTCCTCACTGCTTTTGATTACACTTCCATCAATCTGCCCATTCCCTACCCCTTTCTTATCCCTTTCCCTTTCTAATTCTGCTCTCCCTTCTATTAGCCTTCCTCTTTCCTTTGCCCTTTCCCTTCCTACTTCCCTATAAAATTTTCTATATCAAACCAAATATGTATGATATTTCTTCTTTGGACCCAAACTGATGAGATTAAGGTTCAAACAATGTTCACCCTTCTCTCTCTTTTCTCTCAGCTGTAATATGTGTTTTTTGCCTCTTCATATAATGTAATTTACCCCATTTTACCTCCCTTTTCCTCTTCTTCTAGTACAATCCCTTTTCCACTATTAGTTTTTTTTTAATATAATCACAGTAAAGTCAAATTATACCTACACTCTCTAAGTATACTCCTAACAAAATTGAGATTCTTAAAGTACAGGTGTGACCAGGTTATTATCCTGATTGATAAGTTCCAGTGAAACTCTTCCTCCTATAGATCAAATACCAATTCTCCTGTTTGCTACTTGAAACCCTTCCCATCCTAGCTGTAACATACCTTTCTGGTTTATTATGCATTACTTCTCTTCATGCATTCTTTAGGAAGTCAAATTGCTCTCCTTGCTATTTCTCATTCATGATAGTCTATCTCCTGTCTTTGTACTGTGGCTCAAGCTGTCCCACAAGCCTGAAATGCTCTCTTCTTTTTGCACCTTAGAATTTTCTTAGTATCCTTACTTTCTGCCAAAGTGCAATCCCAAGCAATACCTCCTACAAGTTGCTTTCTTGATCTCAGCCTTCAACTAAAATTACTTTATATTTTCTTTGTGTTTCTGCCCATGAAGAAATAAAGATACGCATCACATGGAGAGAGCAATGCAAATATGCCTGATGGGTGTGAGCAAGCTGCAAGGAACTCTGAAGAATAACAGGGGTAAAGAATGTCATCAGTAAAGTGTATATCAGAAAGAAAAAATATAATGACAATGTGCCTGTGATGAGAACTAGGAAAAAAAGGTGGAAAAGTCTTCACCACTTTTCTTTCCACAGAGACCATGGTTCTGATCATCACATTATCTGATCCCTTGAAGACCAAGAAGCAGAGAACAAAGCACAAAAACACGCTTAGAGAATGATGATGCCAGAGGGAAAATGCTCTATAGATGACCTGGTCACATCTTCTCATCCTTGCCGTACTCCTCAGCAGGCATACTTCTCACAAGCAGAGGATGATACATACAAATATTGAGTAGAAGACCTTAACTCTCTTTGTACTATTCCCAAGAGGAACAAAGAAAATTTTTTGTCTAGAATATGACAACTGGGTCCACAATGTGCAGCCACACTGAAATCTTACCTGGCTTCTGTGTTTATAATAAATAATAATAATAATAATATATCACATGATAAATAATAACCCCACAAACATTCTACACTTCCTGATATGCATAGAGTAGATTAAGCAATGCTGCACCAGCTTCTTGCCTTCTCCTTCACTCACATAATTATTCAGACTTAATGGGAATATAGAGTAGAAGTGCTAATGCAATAAGCCCATACAACAGATCCATCTATTTTTCTTTCATTCATTTCTTTCCTTCCTCTATCTCTGATGAGGCAAAATTGTTTTTAGTGTATATTCTCAGAAAATTTGACTGTTTTTTTTGTCTCTAAATCCTGTTGAGCTTTATTCACATATCATCATTCATTCTAACTTCTGACAAGAGAGTACATGGCATCCACTCTGCTTGCCCGTTTCAAATCCCCTAGGCCACTGTCATCACAAATGTTTTCCCTTCTCCAAGGAGTCTCTTCCATCTCCTACTTTGCTAAAGAAGGTAATGGCATATTCAGAATTGTTTCCTTTAATATTTCACTCCAAATACCTTCAGTGTTAGTGTATTTCTTCTGAAAATGACCTCCCATTTTTCCTATCTATGCCTTGCATATACATAATTATATGCATGTTATCTCCCCCAATAGAATGTGAACTCTTTAAGGGCAGGGATGATCTTTTAGCCTTCCTTGGTATTCTCAGTGTTTACACAGTCTCTGGCATATAGTAAGTAATGTAGTAAATGTTTGTTGATTCATTGATTTAAATGATCATATAAAAGAAAAAATTTGATAAAACTAATACCAGTACATAAATGATACAAATCTGGGAGAATTAAAACACTGGAGGATAGAATCATGAGCCAAAATATCTTGACAGGGTAGATTATTGAGACACATATAATAATATGAAATTTAAGAAGAAAAATTCTATATTCTTATAAAGGCAAAAAATTGACTTCAAATAATATATGAGAGAGGTACAATGAGACAGACAGTAATTCCTCTGTAAAAGTTTCTAATGTTTTAATGGACTAGAAGTTCAGTATGGCTCAAGTGTTTCACATGATAGCTAAGAAAGTTAATGGGCACTTGACTCCATTAAAAGAGGCATGGGCTACAGGACTATGAAGCCAACAGTCTTGCTTTACTATGAACCCTTAAAGACTTTGTCTTCCAATGTTATTATGTCTAATCCTGAGCCACATTTTAGCTCTGACATTAGATGGAACATTAGAACTCTCAAATTACAAAGAGTGGGTATGTGGAAAAGGGCAATTCGCCTTATTTTCCTTGGCCACAGAAGACAAAATTAGGAAACTAGTGTAGAAGTTACAAAGAGGGAAATTTAGTCTTGATATAAGTAAAAATCTTCAAATGCTTATAGTCAATCTATCAATACATAAATATTTTTTAAAAGCCTGTTCTCTGACAGCTACTCAAAAAACACTATACAAATGTACAATGATCTTCAGAGGCATGTAGAGGGCTAGATAATCACTTTTAAAAAATATGTTGGACAAAGGTCTCTTTTTTATGTGTGAGTTGAACAGAACTTTACCAGTTGAAAGAACTCTCTGTCAGTACAAAATTCATTATTTATTGGATGCATTTTCACTTGGAGATTTAAATTGATGGATAAAAGTCATTGATATAGAGTTGTTAGTGTCATCTCAATACTAGCTACTAATGTCTGATCTCTGTCCTCTCACAACAACTTTCATTTATATCTCCTTCTCTCAAAAACATGTGCATAGGGACTCTCCCAACCCTGTTGCACAAATAGCATGAGAATCTTTTACACTATCAAGTTTAAGAGCAGTACATTTTCTCCAAGTTCTGAATAGGTGGCCTAGTAGGTAGTCCAAAGAACTCTAAATTTGGAATTGAGAGAACTGATTTCTAGCTTAGCTTTTCCCCTCTGATTAGCTGTATATTCACCTCTTGGGACTTTAGTTTCTTTATCTATAAAGTGAAGTAAGATTCCTAACTCCAAAATTATATTATTTTCTTTTTTGTTATAGCTTTTTATTTACAAGATATATGCACAGATAATTTTTCAGCATTGACAATTACAAAACCTTTTGTTCCAACTTTTCATCTCTTTCCTCCCACCCCTCCCTCAGATGGCAGGTTGACTAATACATGTTAAATATGTTAAAGTATAAGTTAAATACGATATATGTATACATGTCCAAAAAGTTATTTTGCTGTACAAAAAGAATCAGACTTTGAAATAGTGTACCATGAGTCTGTGAAGGAAATCAAAAATATAGGCAGACAAAAAATAGAGGAATTGGGAATTTTATGGAGTGGTTCATAGTCATCTCCCAGAGTTCTTTCACTAGGTGTAGCTGGTTCAATTCATTACTGCTTTATTGGAACTGATTTGGTTCATCTCATTGATGAGGATGGCCACGTTCACCAGAATTGATCATCATATAGTATTGTTGTTGAAGTATATATTGATCTCCTGGTTTTGCTCATTTCACTCAGCATCAGTTCATATAAGTCTTTCCAGGCCTCTCTGAAATCATCCTGCTGGTCATTTCTTATAGAACAAGAATATTCCATAATATTCATATACCACAAATATTATATTATTTTCAAATAAAACTTTGAGGAGACCCCAAGTATCAGAATTCTAGTTCCCTCCAAGCTTCATTTTTAAATCCTTGACTGCTTTGCATATATCTGGAGTTGTGGGAGCAAGAAATAACCCAAGTGGATGCCTCATAGGGCCATTAATTAGTATCTCAGAGTCCAATGTCTGATTAAATCTCAGAGCTGAGAAATCATCTTGCAATGGGTATCATTTCCAATTCATCATAGTTTCGCTTAGAGTTAGGTAAATCTTGGATGCAGATTGGAAATTTTCGCTTTATAGAAGTCTAAACTTTATCTTCCCAGCTATAGTATCAGGCTCCTTCCTTATTTGTGACCTAACTTCTTTTTCCTTTTCCTCGACAAAATGAAAATACTAGAGTCACCTAGAAGTTGAAATGTCTGGCCACAGGGACAGGACATAAAGTGACACTAAGAACAGGGTCTGGGACATGACAACATATACTGTCATCCACAAGATGGGTCAACAAGACCCAAAGTTGGAATTTGAACCTTATCTGCTATTCAGTTAATATCAGTAGCTTAGGCAGAAGACAAATGTAATGTCTTTCAGAAAGAGCAAAAATTCTTTCTCCTAATCCCAAAATCTACAAATATAAACCAGATAGTTGTATAACCTCAGCATGGCACTGATAAAAATGTCAACAGACAATGTGAAGTAGTTCAGCTTGACCTGGCTCTACACCAAAGTAAGAAAAGGAAATGATATTTTAGGAAGACATATGGACAACCTCTTCAGCACTGTTGATTTTTAGAAGAAGTTACTAAAGGTTCTTTCTGGACTTTGAATTCCTCTCTGAATGGATGTACACTTTTGATCTCTTTCCAATGCCAACCAGATAGTAACAACAAAAGGAGCTCTGCTGGCTCTGTCATATGAAGAAGTTCTTGCATTTTATTTTATACATGAGTACATGATTCTGAAAAGAGTTTATAGGTTTCTCCAGGCTGCCAAAGAAGTGTATAACATAAAAAAGATTAAGCACCCCTACCCCAAAGCAGCAAAACCCAATAACAACTATTTCTATTCCCACTGGGTTTGGTCAATTCTTATACATTTGACCCTTAAAGAGAAATGATCCTAAATAATTTGTTTTACTTTTTGTTACCGGGCAGCCTGGTGGTGCAGTGAGTAGAGAGAACACCAGGCCTGGAGATAGGAAGACCTGAGTCAAATCCAGCCTCAGACATTTACTAGCAATGTGACCCGAGCAAGTCACTTAACCCTGTTTGCCTCAGTTCCTCATCTGTAAATGAGCTGGAGAAGAAAATGGGAAATTCCTCCTGTACTTTTGTCAAGAAAATTCCAAATGGGGTCACAAGGACTAAGACATAGCTGGAAACTACTAAAGAGCAACCTGGAGAAGAAAATGGAAAATCATTCTAGTATCTTTGCAAAGAAAATCCCAAATAGGGGCCAAATCTGGTCTCAGGCACCTACTGGCTATGTGACCCTGAACTGGTTTCTTCATCTGTAAAATGAGCTACAGATGAAAATGGATCTTTGCTAAGAAAACCCAAGAGCAGGACATAACAGAAATGACACAACAACAACTTTGTATTATAATTGCCAACTTTGACCAATATTTAGTGTAAGGAGAACAGTAAATTTTGTTAAGGGTGAGGGCAAAGATAATCCATAGTTTCTGTTCTTCTCTTCCTAGGAATTTTGAATGGAAGATAAAGGACTCAATGGCAATAAGGTTTTAGGAAGGGGATTTAATCTCCTCAATAAAAATTCACTGAATTTGCGATTTCTCTAAGAAGAAATTCTGGGAATCATAGACCTGATTTTCAATTCACCTTGAGTTTAAAAAACATATTTAAAATATCTAAGTTTCAAAAAAGAAAAAAATAACATGACTCCTGGGGATATCAAATTGAAGTTATCAGAATTCTCTTCCTATGAAGAAAGAAGAATCTAAGAGTCATCCTCAGCTTCCTAACTCTTCCTAACCCAACATGTCAAATAACTTGACAAGTCCTGGCAATTCCAACCAGAATATCTTGCATACATTCTTTCCATTCAAGAAGATACCGCTCTTGCTCAAAGCTCTCACTCTAAGTATTGCAATAGATTCATACTGATTTCCCTGCTTCCAGCTTCTTCCTTCTCCAATCGCTTCTCCATAGAGCTGCTATATCATTCATATCCCATAACTTATTCAGACATTCCCAAATTGATGGGCATCCACACATTTTCCAGTTTCTTGCCACTACGATGCATCAAACATTTTTGCACGTGTAGGTCCTTTCTCCTTTCCCCCTTTTAATGATCTTTTTAATGATCCAATAGACACAGCTGGATCAAAGAGTAGGCACACTTTGACAGACCCTTTGGGAATAGTTCCAAATTGCTCTCTAGAATGGTTGAATCAGTTCACTACTCTACCAACAATGTATTAGAGTCTGTTTTTTCACATCCCCTCCAACATTTATCATTATCTTTTCCTGTCAATCTGAAAAGGTTTGTAATGGTAACTCATAGTTGTTTTAATTTGCATTTCTCTAATCAATAATGATTTAGAAAATTTTTTCACATGACTACAAATGGTTTTAATTTTTTCATCTGAAAGTTGTCTGTTCATATCCTTTTATTATTTATCCATTGGAACATACAATTTTATTAAGAAATGCATCAAACAAGTTAGGATGGAGAGAGATGTTGTTAAGAGGGAGGATAATATCAGGGAGGGAATAGCTTCAAGTACAACAGACATTCTAATCCTGAAGAAGGCATTAAAAGGAAAAAAAAAAAAATGAAAGCAAAGAACTAGAATCTAATGGGATGCCCATCAATTTTAAATAGCTGAACAAATTGTTTCATATGAATGTAATGATAGCTAACACAAGGGAACAACAAATAAGCAAATTTAAAGTATTTGTTGAAGGAGACAGAATTAGAAAGTAATTCCTATGAAAAAGAAATATGGTTTAATAAACTTGAAGGTCCATATGAATCAAGAGTAAAGTAAGCTGCAATTAAAAAAAAATACATGGTGGCCTGGACTAAGAGTGATAGAAACTTCAATGGACTGTCTTTAACTCTGAACATCATACTTTAGGCCAGATATTTGATGGCCATGATAGATTTCTTCAAGTATTTAAAGAGTTCTTATGTACAAAAAGGATAATGTTTGTTATATATAATTTCAGATGATAGATTAGGAGCCAAGGATAAAAGTTTCAGAAATGAAAATTTAAGCTTTATGTAAAATAATGTAAAACAGTAAAAGAAATTTAGTACACATTATTAATGCCAAATTTTCCATTAAATAGCTCTATAGACTTGAATAAGTTATTATCCTAATGAATGTCAATGGAATCATCTGTACAATGATGAGATTGAATTAGGTGATCAACAAACAACTAGGCAGCACAATGGATAGTGGCTGAACCTGTAGGCTGTAGTGTACTTTCTAGAGCCCCCAAGTTGGGGTGACAAAATGTATGGTTGCTCTCTAGAGTCCCCATGCTGGGGTGCTAAAATATACCTCTCTGGAGGACCTTGGGACTAGGCTGAGTTTTTGGTATTAGTGGAGGAGTGATGAAGGCAGGAGACCCACGAGGATGGTCAAAAATGGAGTCCATTTATTTCAAGTCCTCTCAGCCCTTAAATACCTTAGTAGGATTACACCACTCCAGCACACTGAGCATGTGCCAATTGTAGAACCATTATATCACCATATCACACTGTGCAAGTGCTAACTATAAGCACCCTGTTATTGATATGTAAATGCCTCTTACTGTTAAGTATCCCTTGCTTCAAGTAGAACACAAATGGTCATGCCCTCCCTGATTTCTCAGGAAGGCTGAGAACCCTTAGGAGAGATGGGGAGCCAAACCAGACATTGTCAGCAGGTCAGCCCTCGGGGCTGAAAGGTCTTATACCTTACCCAGAGTTCCCCCACTATCTGCGGCCCTCTACAGTAGTCTGTAAAATCAGCATTCAAATCTGGCTTTAGAGGCTTACTGTATGACTTTGGACAAGTCATTTGACTTCTGCCTGCCTCAGTTTCCTCATTAATAAAAAAAGAAAATAATGGTATCTTCTTCCCAGAGTTATTGTGAGGATAAAATGAGATAATATATGTAAATACCAGCTGTTGTCATTTCTAAGGACTTTAACAACTATAAAACTCTATGTTTTTCAAAGTATTTATTTAGAACATACTAGGAGCTTCTTCTTGCTTCAGTCTCCAAGAAAAGTTTATCTAGTTTGAAAGCATTCAATGCCATATATTTACTCCAGCAAAAACA
The DNA here is from genome assembly GCF_902635505.1 of Sarcophilus harrisii. Taxonomy (NCBI): domain Eukaryota; kingdom Metazoa; phylum Chordata; class Mammalia; order Dasyuromorphia; family Dasyuridae; genus Sarcophilus; species Sarcophilus harrisii. Next base: position 191,493,676 of record NC_045430.1, read on the forward strand.
TTAAATTTGTGCTAGATTGGGCAATGACCAAGAAATTAAATGAAAAACTATAACAAGTGATTCCTACCCCCAGAATTTTACAAATATAATAGATTCATATCTACTCTAAACCATAGTTCACTAACTTTAAATAATCCTAAACCATTACTTCAAAGCACATCTACTGAATAAAGTAGCCTAGTGGGAAGAATAGGAAAATAATGTTTTGCCTATTCATCTGGGTCATAGTCTTACAGGCAAATATCTCTCTTTGGAGGAAGTTTAATAAGAATAATACATAAAGAGAAGAGACTGGTACAGACAGGGAACTCATGTGGTCAGCACAGATGAGGAGCAAGGATTACATGAGGAAGAATTGTGACTTAAGTACATACCTGGAAGGGCTGAATCTAAGTCTCCTTATGCTGCATCTATGTCTTCATATGATAACATTGTGTTTCTCCAGAATGGATATATGGGATTTATTTTCTCCTGGATGTTGAAATTGGGGTGTTTTGTTCCACTATTTTCCCACATTGGGTTGTTGTAACTGTTGCTACATACTAGGTCCTTGTCTCTTGTCTTCTTGCTTCTTGTCTTTAGCATTTCTACTTTCTGAATAGGAAACAATTTAATCTCTCTCTCTCTCTTTCACACACACACACACACACACACACACACACACACTTTCTTTCTTCCCCTCTCTCCCTCTTTCTCTGTCTTTATGTTTCTCTCTGTCTCTGTGTGTCTCACTCTGTGTTCATCTCTATGTCTCTCTGTCTCACTCTCATTCTATCTTTCTCTTTATATTTTCTGTTTCTATGTCTGTGTCCATCTGTCTCTCTGTCTCTTCCTAAGATTTGTATCTCTGAAATTTGTATCTGAGTTCTCAGAAACAAAACAAAACAAAACAAAACCAGAAAAAAGTTCTTAGAATGCAGTAAAAAGGAAGGAAAATCTTGAAATTTGTTATTGCTTTCTCTTGATAATTGAGAGGTCTAGAGGGTTTGGGCTTTTTTAGAACACAGACTATCCACCCAGTTTTTTTGTGCCCACAGGCATTTAGTTTGCCTTGAGAAACCAGTTCCTGTTATTGACTGCATCAAATTCCCTGTCCCAAGTCTTGATCTGAGTTAGAGTTAAAAAGTACACTTTGACTCTAGTCAGTTCTTATCAATTTTAATTATTCATTAAACTGGTTTTTGTGATTCACTGTAATAAATTAGAAAGGGATATGTGAATCAGATTCATGTCTACTTTCCTCTGAGTCTGTTTGTTAAATGAGTATAGATAGATAGATAGATAAAGGCAAGAATAAGAAATTATTGATGAAGAACCCCTTGAATTCAAATTTTTTATTCTAAATTCTGCTATACACATTCAAATGCAACTGACAACAAACTTCCCAAATTTTGAGAGGTCCACTTTATCTACTTAGCAAATTTGGGGAAATTTGGTTAAACTTAGTTACTACCTCCCATCTACTCAGGCCTAGGAAAGGCAGATAAAAACAGAAATATACATAAAAGTATCTATAAGCATGAACATAGAAATGGGCAAATGAATATTCTAATGCTTTTAAATATAAGATTTCATATGTAATCTGAATGCCTCTGCCTTGAAGACATAGAGAAATGAATGATGACAGGTGAAATTCCATATGCTGGAAATTCAATCTTTGTGAATTGTTGTAATGAGCTTTAGTTAATTTTAAGGGTTATGAGCAAGAGTATCTAGGTACAATATTTGGATATGTTATTATCTACCCAGGTTGTCTCCACTGGGATAGTAGCAGTGATAATGGTGATGGAAGTAGAAGTACTAGCCAGTTTTGAATTTTTGAAAAAGAATTCCAACTCAGTACACACGTGAGGTTATATTACAATTGCAGGTTAAAAGAGGCATGAAAAAGCTTCTGGGAAAGTATATAGAAGCAACATGCACAACTCTAGGACATATAGAAACAGAGAACAATATATTGTTATCCAACTCTATGTAAATCTGTAGTATATGGAAACAAAAGTACATTGGGGAAAAAAAACTAGATGTGGAATGGGCTTTCCCATTGGCTAGCTGTGGGATCATAAGCAAGACACTTTGCATTTTTGTGCCTTTTCTAGTTCCAGAAATCTAAAATGCTGGAATTTTACTACTGATGAGACAACAGGTAGGGGAAGGGTGGAGCTACCTCCTTCTAGAGATCTTTCCTCTTACCCTAGAGTGCTTGAGAGCTGCAGAAGTATCTGAGGCAGTGTGAGAAGACTTCTCACTCATCCCTACCCTAATGGGGACCATGATCTTCTACTGCATGGGCTTTTTTCTCCTGGCAGTAGGTGAGGCCTTGATGCAGATACGAAACCCCTTTCTCATATTTTCCAAATCTAATTCCAAACCTTTTCCTTATGCTTCTTTCCTTGAAGCTTCTTCCTCAGTTTTTTCTCAGTTCCTTTGCCCTTTCTCCACAGATCCTATGGATGCTGGCATCACTCAGAACTTCAGATATTTGGTCACAGGGACAGGATGCAAGGTGACACTGAGATGTGACCAGGATCTGCAACATGACTATATATACTGGTATAACAAGACCCAGGTTTAGGGCTAAGGCTTATCTATTATTCTCTTAATGTGAACCTTGTAGACAAAGGAAAAGTCTCAGATGGCTACAGTGCCTCTCGGACAAAGCAGCAATTCTTTCTTCTAATCCTGGAGTCTTCGAGCAAAAACCAAACCTCTGACTATTTTTGTGCCAGCAGAATTACCACAGAATAGCAGAATATCATCCTCCCCAAACAAAAAGGGCAATCATGAGAGACCATGTGTCTCTGATGTGTCTAGCCCTATTCCAAAAAGAGACATCCCACAGAGATACAGAAAGACTGAGATAAGAGACTGAGACAAAGCAAAGACAGACAGACAGACAGAAATAGAGAGTCAGAAAGATAGAGATATAGTGACATAAAGAGAAAATGAGAGAACAAGATGGAGAGAGAAAGAAAGAGGGAGAGAAGGAGGAAAAGAAAGAGGGAGAAAGAGAGGAAGAGGGAGAGGGAGAGAAGGAGGAAAATGGCATTATGGGGACACATTTCAAAACAGCATTATTGTTCCTTAAAATCTTCCTTTTACTTGTCTATACTCCTAATCTCAATCTGAATGAAGGTCTATCATGGGTGTCTCTTTGATGAAAGCTAACTGGTGAACTTGTAGAATTCTATTATCTCCTCAGTGTACACTCTTAATTTCTATTTTCAGAAGCCTTCCACAGTTCTTAGGGATTTGATAAAGAAAAAGAAATTTTCCTAAGTATGTTATGTGTCATTAGATCATTAGTTCTTGAAAATAAAAAAATTTAAAAAAAACTTATTCTCAAATAATATTCAAGTCACTTCTCCTTCTTTAAACATCATAGCCCTGATTATTTGAATGCCTAATCCTCAACAATTTAGATCCAGAAAAACAATTGTTAAAATTTTCATATGAGCATTTATACCTCAGGAAATCAGATGCTACAAATCAGAATTTGACTTACTGTTTTTGTTGATTGTCTAAACTTTTAAAAGTGATATGGAAAATATCACAATTCAAATTAAATGTAAAAATGTTTCATTCATGATTTTTTTTTCCTTGAGAGCCACTTAGTAAACATTTATCAACACACCCTTAGTTCAGATTCATATAAACTCTTACAACAAGGGATGACCTAAAAATTCTGAGTGATTAACTGGACACATTTTATCATCATTTCCTCCATTCCTTCTTCCCTGCTCTCTAACCTCAGTAGTCAGAATGACTTGCAAGCACAAGTCAATAAGTCTAAAATCATAGAGCATTACCTAATAGGTGATTCTCTTTTGCCTTTCATGAAAATGCAATATCTTTCAAGAAGGACATACCCAGAATTTACTGGCTGGATCCCTGCTGCCCAACTACAACAAACTCCTTACCTACCATCTATAATTATAGGCATCTAATAATAAAGATAATTATGGCAGTGGTGGTACCTACCATTTACATAGTTTCTAAAGCTTTGCAAAGTACTTTACAAATATTATCTAATTTTATCTTCACAACTCCTGGGACATAGGTGCTTATTTTAAAGATGAAGAAATTAAGGCAGGAGGAGGTAAAATTTTGCCAATTGTCACATGGGCTAGCAAATGTCTGAGTTGAGATGTGAACTCATATTTTCTTGATTCCAAGTTTAGCACTCTATTCATTGTACTTCCTAGTTGCCTTTCCATATTTATAGAATGGTTTAATTAATGATACAGTAGCTTTCTATCTTTTCTATGACCTGCATACATGTTATGGTTAACTGCAAACCTGGATTTGGGTTCTAATGCATAAGACCATAAGATCATATATTTAGGGAGAAAAGGATATTAGAAATGAATTAAGGGGACCTTATAATTTTCAAACCACTTCATTGATCCCAATTCTTTCCTTCCCCAACCCTGCCAAGTTGGGTGTCACAGAGGAGCCTTTAGTATGCAATGTGTAGAGGCCTCTGCCCTGAAAGTCTTGATAAGTTTTATCTATTGCCTATTTCCTTGCTTTTTTAGTAGACGTTCATTAGGCTATTCATACTTGCTCACCTCTTCTCCTTATAATTTCCACTTTTTTTCAAATTTATTTCAAGGGCCACTTCTACTTAAAAGCTTTTTAAAAAAAATTTTTTTAAGTTACGCTAATTTATTTTCCTCTCCCTTCCCATTAGAAAGAGTATGGAAAAAAATTAATAAAAACAAACCCTTGTAACAAATACATATAGTCAAGTAAAACAAATTCTGGAATTGGCCGTGTCCAAAAATATATTCTGCACTCAACTTCATCACTTCTCTGTCAAGAGATGAATAAACATATTTCATCATTTGTGTTTTGAAATAGTATTGGTCATTGCACTGCTAAGAATTTTTCAAGTGCTGTAGTTGTTTTCTTATTACAATGTGTTGGTATTATAATAATTCTACTTCTGCTGATTTCATTCTGCATCAGATCATATAGATCTTCCCAGTTTTATCCTAAAAGGTCCTTTTCATCATTTCTGATAACACAATATATTCCCATAATATTCATGTCTTAATTTGTTCAGCAATTCCCCAAATGATGGGCATCCTTTTAGTTTCCAATTCTTTGTCATCACAAAAAAGAGCTGCCATAAATAGTTTTTGTGTATATAGGGCCTTTTTCTTCTTTTAAAAATCTTTTTGTGGTGCTAGGTCTGAAATTTTGGGAGATAATAACAATTGATTTTCCAGATTAAATCACAGCTTCAGTAATGGTATATTACTATGTCTGTTTTCCTGCAGTCCCTCCAACATTTGTTGTTTTTTTGCTAGCCTTTGCCAATCTCATGAGAGATGCTTTCATTTTTTTCTCTGATTATTTACTGATTTAGAACACTTTTTATATGATTATTGATAACTTTTATTTCTACCTTAGGAAGTTATTTATTCATATCCTTTGGCGATTTATCAATTGGGGATAGCTCTTATTATTATAAATTTGGATCAATTTCATATAAATCTTGGAAATAAGAATTTTATCATTGCAAAGACTTTTTCCCCTTAGTTATGTGTTAATGAAAACTTTCTTAAATTCCCCACCCCTATTCCCCTCCTGCCCCTAATAATTACTTTATAGGTATACATTGGATATACTAATATATGCATATGTTATTTCCCAAGATAGAAATTAAGCTCCCTAAAGATAGGGATTGTTCCATTTTTGTCTTTTTATCCTCATTATCTAGCACAGTGCTTAGCACTCTAGACACTGAATAAATGCTTGTTCTATGATTAATAAATTGGATGACTGACACAGTCTGCCTTCAGCTTTCAATATGGCAGCAGCTTCATTCTTCCTCCCCAATTCCAGTCTCCAATTTTTTTCACTTCACTTCCTTTTGAGTTTCTCCTTCTAGCTGGTTTTCCCCTAGGTGGCAGCAACATACTCTGAAATGTTTTTGTTTCTTCATATTTTTCACTCCAGACCCCTTAAAAAAATCCATTTAACGTTTGTCTGTAAATTGAATTTCACCTAGGTCAATCCAAGTACAAAGGATGAAAAAAAATACCTTTTTCAGGCAATGACCCTTCACAGACTTCTTTCTTTCCTGTTGTCTTTGACCTAATTTCTTATGAGAACAATTATATTACATAGTTCAGAATAATACTTTACAAAATATGTTCCTCACAATCTTGTCAGGTTTATGGCACAATAATTATCAGCCCCTATTTTGCCATTTTGCAGATGAACAAACTGAGTCTTGGAGATGAAATTAGTCAACTATAATCCCACAACTAGAAAATAAGAGAGATAAAACTAGAATTCAAATGTTCTGATTCTAAATCCAGTATATTTGTTACTCTCTAGGCAAAATCCCAGACCTACCTACTCCATATCTTTTTCAGAGTGAATGATTATCTAAAGTTTTATTGAATTAACTTGAATTGAATTAAAAAACCAAAGCATGCATGTTGGGCCCGAATCATTAAAAATTAATATATTTTAAAGATAACAACAACACACAAATAATAATAATATTTATGTAGCAATTTAAGGTTTGCAAAAAATGCTTTCCATTTATCATCTCATTTGATCCTTTTAAATAGGTGCAAATTTTATCTCAGTTTTACTGGTGGGGAAAATGAGGCATGGGAACTTTAAGTAACTTGGTCAGAGTTGGATATCTAGTGTTTGAAGTGGGGATTTGATCTTCTTGATCGAGAGCTCAGGGCTCTAACTACTACATGCTACATGCTACATGCATGCTACAACTCATCATATCCTGGGAGTATAGATTCTGGCTCTCTCTGGAGGGATAATCCTGTGGCTGCCTGTGCTCTTGAGATGAGTGATGTCACAAACAGTCCTTGCTTACAAAGGCTGACTAGTCTTCAGAGCTCTAGACATTCCTCCTCACACCAAGAGAGAGCTCTGAGCTAGACCTATACCTCATTCATATGCTAAACTCTCAATGGACATTCACTGTCTCTGGTGTGCAATATTTTGTTTCTTAGGTGCAGGTGAGCTCTCATCATTGGCCCCAAATCAGACCAGTTTCAGTTCCAACTTCCACTACTGTGTCTGAAATATCTCACTCCTGGTGTTTGTCTCCTTCCCCAATAAGCCTTATGAATGCCAGAGTCATCCAGACCCCCAGACATCTCATCACAAGGACTGGCCAGGAAGTGACCCTGCAGTGTGAACCAATGCCCACTTATGATATCCTCTACTGGTACAGACAGAAATCAGAGCAAAGGCCACAGTTCCTGTATGACTTTCGGAAAAATAAAATAGTGGAGTCAAGGGTGGATAAGTCTAGGTTTACAGCTGAATGGCCCACATACTCATCCTCAATTCTCAAGATAGGTTTCACAGAACTGGAAGATTTGGCTCTGTATCTCTGTGCCAGTTGCAAAGGCACAGTATCACATAGTATCCTCCTCTCTATGCACAAACCCAGTACAGGAAACAGAGGTGGGCATGTGGCTGGCTGGTTACAGTCTTGGCACAAGTTGGAAGAACCTGGGGAGACATCAAAGGAATAAGACACAAGAAACAAAACATCAGTGTAGGAATATATTTAGTCCTTTTAATTGGGATTTCAAGAAGTAAGGAAGCTCCTGAGCAGGAGTTAACTCTGTGTAACTAATTTAATCAGCTGAAGATCCAGTCAATAATCCTATAGTATCATTTTCCAATTCCAGCATCTTATTAACAAGGATCTAATGGAGACTTTTTCAAAAGTTTTCCTTTTCAGAATTTATATGTTATATCTAGGGCATTCCAATGACTGAGAGGAGGGAGAGAAAGAGAGAGAGAAGGAAGGAGAAAAAGAAGGAAGGAGAAGAAGAAAAATGAAGGAAAAGAAGGAAGAAGAGGAAGAAGGAGGAGGAGGAGGAGGAAGAAAAGGATGAGGAGGAGGAGAAAAAGAGGAGAAGGAGGAAGAGGAGGAGGAGAAGGAGGGGGAAGAAGAACAGAAGAAGAGAGAGAGAAAGAGAGAGGAAATCAGGGAGGGAGAGAAGGAAGAAGGAGAGAAGGCAGGAAAGAGGAAAGGAAGGAAGAAGGGAAAGAGAAGATACAATTTGGCATGATTCATTCTTCATTTGTTCGTAAAGATCACAGATTCTTTTCTAAAGGCTCACAAATCCTCTGTTTAGTAAAATGTTGTAGAATTTTGCTAGTAAATAAAATCTGTAAATAACATGATAAGCAGTTTTGAAAATCCACTTTTATCATTTATTATTGTTTACATTATATTCACTTCCCAATATTATGAGCTGCCATTAAACCATTCTTTCTAATAGTTGTTAAGAAGACATCCAAACTATGTTCAAAAAGTTATCAAACTGTGCATACCCTTTGACCCAGCAGTGTTATATCCCAACCGGGCTTATATCCCAAAGAGATCTTAAAGAAGGGAAAGGGACCTGTATGTGCAAGAATGTTTGTGGCAGCCCTCTTTGTAGTGGTCAGAAACTGGAAACTGAGTGGATGCCCATTAATTGGAGAATGGCTGAATAAATTGTGGTGTATGAATATTATGGAATATTATTGTTCTGTAAGAAATGACCAGCAGGATGATTTCAGAAAGGCCTGGAGAGACTTACATGAACTGATGCTGAGTGAAATGAACAGGACCAAGAGATCATAATATATGTCAACAACAATACTATATGATGACCAATTCTTATGGACTTGGCCATCCTCAGCAAGGAGATCAACCAAATCATTTCCAATAGAGCAGTAATGAACTGAACCAGCTACACCCAGCAAAAGAACTCTGGGAGATGACTAAGAACCATTACACTGAATTCTCAATCCCTGTATTTTTGCCTGCCTGCATTTTTGATTTCCTTCACAAGCTAATTGTACAATATTTCAGAGTCAGATTCTTTTTGTACAGCAAAATAATGGTTTGGTCATGTATACTCATGGTGTATTTAATTTATACTCTAATGTATTTAACATGTATTGGTCATCCTGCCATCTAGGGGTGGGGGAGGAGGGAAGGAGGGGAAAAATTGGAACAAAAGGTTTGGCAATTGTCAACGCTGTAAAATTACCCATGCATATAACTTGTAAATAAAAAGCTATTACAATTTTAAAAATTTTAAAAAGAAGACATCCAAACCCCTACAAATACAAAAATTAACTTTGTAGTTAGCGACTACAAATAGTGGCTAACTATTCCAGCATACTCTTTGCCCCTCTTTGTCCTTCACTGTCTGCTTCCCATCTCTTATTGCCCCACTCTCAATTATAGGTTTTACTCTTCTTTTCATTTTAATTGTTATTTTGCACTTCACCCTCTGATACTGGTGTGTTCTTTGCTTATTACTGCTTCCTCATCCACCCAGTACTACCTTTTCAACTCCCCTGTCCCTGTTCCATTCTATTTCCCTATTGATTAATATCAATGTATTCTACTATTGTGCATTTTGGATGTATGTGTTTTCTGTTGTGTGTGTGTGTGATGACTGCGTTAGCATCCTAGATACTTTAGAATCAGCCAGAGTCAGGATAAGCAAAAGTCCTTGATCTTTATTCTTTGTGGACATGAGAGGAATGGCCACACAAATGCAGCCAGAAGTCACTCTCACTTGTCCTATTCCACCCTTTTTCCCTCCTCCCAATCTCCCTCTACACCTACTGATTGAGCCAGCACAGAATGGTAGGGTGGGCCATTTTCCAAGCAAATGCTAATAGAGTATTGTCCACTTGGTAATTAGCCTTAAGTGCTTGCTTGTCTGAACCTCAGTGCGTCTGCTCAGTTTCAGCCCATTACATGTGTGCTTATGTGTGTGTTTTCAACTTTCATGTCTAGTTCAGATGAAAATAAGGCTCATGGGATGTCCATTCACCCACTTCTTCCTCTAAGTTTGAATAGTCATCATCTCATGTACTCCTATTATATGAGACAAGATCCTTTATTTCTCCCAGTATGTTCTTATATTCAATGTATTTTCTTTGTCTCTTAAGACTATCAAATAGAATAATGCTAATTCTAGACTTTTTCTCAGCCTTACTTTATCTTTGAGTCTTCAAAATTTTAGGGGTCTAAGAAGATTCTTTTCTTTCTTCCTCCTATCATGAGAATGACATCATCACATAATCAAAAGTGTATTTACTTTTCTATATTATACAACACCTGTGTAGACATTTCAAAGTTTCTGACTTTTCCTTAGGAATTCCTGATAGTCATCTTTAAGTCCATTTTTTCTTCTTTCAGATTATATTTAGTTTCTCTGCAGAGATGACTCTGAGTTGTAAGTTTTTTCCTCTATATTCCAGGTTTTCTTCTCCTTTCTTTGGTAGCTGACAGATCTTGTGTGATGTTGACATCAGATTCTTGGTACTAGATGTGATAAATACCTGAAGCCAAAAGTGAGACAGTACCCTCAGAAAGCTTACATCTTATTAAGGAAATAAAATAAGTTCACAACAAAGTAAAAACAGGATATATGTGTAAAAGCACACATGTGTATCTGTAAAGCACAATGCTTGGAACATAGAAGGTATTGTGTAAATATTTGTTCCTTTTTATGTTTAGAGATATTCATCTTCTCATATGTGATGTAGTAACAACTCAAGTGGAAATTTCCCTATTTTCCTATTGCTGAGATTCCTATTGCAGGAATGAGAGAAGAAGGGACACTAAATTTCTTGGCTACAGATGGGAGAAAAAAATTGAAATTTTGTTGTTGCTGTTGTATAGTTTCTCCCCTGAAGGTTTGGAACTGGGAGTGACAGAATTATTATGCTTAATTACTGTGTAATATATGTAGTTTTTGAATTAATTTTAATATGTTATTGCCTAACTTAATCAACTGTTGATTAATCAATATCTTGCATGAGAATAATTGATTTAAATAATCCAGGAACTAAAAAATGGCACAAGGACAATAGATGAAGGGAGAGCCATCCCTACCAGTCAAATACAAACATTGACAGGGCATCTTATGAGTTACCTAGGTGGCACCATAGGGCACAGAGTGCTGGGCCTAAAGTTAGGAAGATTCATTTTCCTGAGTTCAACTCTCCCCTCATTTACTAGCTATGTCACTTTACCCTGTTTGTTTCAGTTTCCTTATCTGTAAAATGAGTTGCAGAAGGAAGTGTATAACTACTCCTGTATATTTGCCAAGAAAACCCCAAATGGGGTCACAAAGAGTTGGACAGGACTGAAATAACTCAACAACTTATGAATAAACTACAAGGAATGATTAAAGAATATATTATCAGTGAGGGAAAATAAAGGGATGGTAGATCAAATAGTACTTTTCAAGAGAAAAAGGTCAGAAAGACAAAATGGCCACTGGCATAGAGTCAGCTCATTTTCCTGCTCTTCCTCAGCCCTTGTTCCTATTTTGTTCTGGTCACACCTATCATTTCTTGCAACCACATACATTCACTGCTTGCATTGGGGCCTCTTTGTATCCAAAGGGACTCTGCTGAGGGAAAAGCAGACTGCCTCTGTGTCAACAGCCACTTTTCTCTCTCATTCTTTTTTATTTGAAAAGTCTTTGCTCACCTCTCACCTCACCTGATCAATTCTCTCACAGCTGATCTCTATTTTGCCCACCCTTCCACTTCTACTTTTTCCATCATTTCCACAGTTCCAAAAGTTAATGGGTAGTGCTAATGGGATGGACCTGTCAGCTGAGGAAGTGGGCAGAAGCCTCACTTTAAGTAGTACAGTCTCTCTTTGTTTCTTTAAATCTCACTTTCACTATTTCTTACAAAGTAACAATTCCAAGTTTTTCACATGTTATAGCTTGTTCAGTCTCCTTGATCAATGGACATCTTATCTTCTCCTTTCTCTGCATTTTTGGAACTACAAAAATCCTTCTAGAAATATTATTTTTAAATAGAATAATAGATTTTCAACTGCAAATGACTCTAGGAGTCATCAAATTTAACCTCTTCTTTTCATATATGAAGAACCCAAGGCAAAGAAGGATGTAGTGGTTAGTCTATAGTTATACAGGCAATGAGTAAAAGAGATGGGTTTGGAATGAAGGTTCTCTGATTCCAAATGTCTTTCTATTCCACCATATGGCATTCCTTGTACGTGTGTGAAATGTTGGAATAACGTTGAAAAAACTCTAAGGTTCTAATACTACTCCCATTCAACAAGATTCACACAAAAAAGCAGCTTTTAAATTATGTCCACACATCACCAAAATGCATTTTTCCTGTGATAGGGCATTTGAAGACATTTAAAGTGATTAGAATGGAGCTTAGGGATTCAAGAGAAGGACTCAGCAGAAAACAGATATGTTCCCAAGAGTGATGAAGTCTTCTTTATCCCCTATGGAAATACTCCATCCTCACTGATGGCTGTCATAGAGATCCTTTGGCAGAGTAGCTAATCCATATTTGAAGAAGGGAATCAAGCCCCAGAAAAGAAAGGAACTACATGGTCTCTACACATGGCAAAACCAGAGATAATGATAAAGCAATACAAATCTCTAGAGAAAATTTCCCAAAGAGAAGAGGGAAAGATTGACTTGAATTAAAAAAAAACATTCTTAGAGAGAAGTGAGAATATGAAATGACCTCTATATAGAAAGGAATAGCAACAAAAGGCCAGCCTTGACATGGGCTAGCAACATGGACCCTTTGGTATACAATTATTGTGAATTAATTGGTCTGTGCTTCTTCAATGGGAGGATGATTGACATTCCAGAAAACCATCTGTAAAGTTTCAACCACAGTATAGCACTATAAATATGAAACACTACATATATCTCTGCTGGAGACTTGCGGCTCAGAGGAGGAAAAGAGAGTTAGCTTGAATGATTATGAATTTCTGTGAATCCTTTGTATATTTTGTATTTTTTGTGGGGAAAAATAAAGTTTTGTCTTCCATGCAATATTTATTATTAATTTCAGAGTTGCCCTGTGTCTCTTTCTAGAAAGAAACTTAAGACCCAGAGAGCTACAGAAATCTTGATATAAGATACATTCTGAAGTTCCTGGGAAAATCCTGGTGGGAAAATGGGAAAGTCAAATGAGCCAATATTCTGAGGTTCCAAAATATAACCCAGGTAATATGAGACAAAGGATATTTTAAGAAGTGTACCTGAATCCTGTTTGTAAAATCAGAAAGAAGGAAACTGGAACATGGGTTATATATACTTTCACCCAAGTCTTTGAAAAATATCAAATAAGATGAAGGACAGAACTTCAATGTGCTCCATTAAAGATGTTCTCTCAGCTTGATCTTTATCTAGTTCCAAAGCCATCTATCAACTAGCCAAACTTTCAACCTACCTATTTCCATTTTATCTATGTCATGGTACGTGGTAAGTGCTTGAAAGACGTTACCAAATATTTTGTTAAAATCCAGGCATTCCTTTTAGATTTCTTTATAATTATTCAAGTAACTGTCCACCCCCTCAATAACAATAATAACAAAAATCACCAAATGATATTAGTATAATATATATTTTGAGAGAAAATTATGTTGGCTAAATGCTATTACCACTGTTCAAAATCATCGTTTTAACAATATCTTCTAGAATTTTTTTTAGGAATTGAATTACTCATTGGCCTAGAGTTTGATCAATCTACCTTCTTCCCCTTTTTGGAAAATAATAAAAAAAAAACCTTTTGCCTCTCTCCTATGTCCTTTCATTTGCTATAATTTTCCAAATATTGCTGTGAGTAATTCAGCAACTATACTCACATGCTCTTTCAATATCAATGTAGGCAATTCATATAGTTCTAGTGACCTGAATTCTGTGATGGCAGTTAGGTATTGTTTTTTCCATCTTCCCATTTGTGATAAAATTCAATTTCTTGAAAACCATTTCTCCTGCCTTTCCCAAACTGAATTACTATTATGAAAACATGATCAAACTTGTTCAAGTTTGCTATTGTGTCATCTACTCCCAGACGCACAAAGCTTGAAGCCTAAAGTGAAGATTCGTAAGCAGGGCCAGTAGTATTTTCTAAACTCCATTCAACTTTGGTTATTTCCTTAAGATTTGGCATTTTTCTGAGGAAAATGACCCTTTAGGAATAAATAGATTTAGAGAGCCTCTGAGAGCCCTGAGTAAAGGAATTTATTACTACCCCAAATTCCCACTTTCTTCTTGGTTTGTTCAGATATGGTCAGATCATATTCCCCCAAACCAATTTAATATTAAGATATTAGGCTTGTATAGTAGAGAGAGACTCAAAACATTGCTTTGCTTTCTTCCTTCTCTTCTTTCTCTTCCTCCTTTCTTCAAATATTCCTACCACCAAAAATGTGTCCTGCAAGAGTGAAGACCACCATATAAACCTTCAGTTTCCTTTGTATACAAACTCCCATTTTCTCCAGTTCAATAAATTCTCACAGGTATCAATTATTTAGAATGCCCGTGGAGATTTCTTTATCATTTAAAAGCTATTTGTCTATGAAAAAGCTAAAAATAAGAGAACTGATAGAAGATGGTAAGAAAGGGAAAGGTGGCAGGTGTGTGTGGGGAGTGGATATGAGATGACCTTCTGCTTTACAAATATGTTCTACTCATGGTATATAAAAAGCTGAGGGCTTCCAGAGAAAAAATCAACCAAATCCTGCCAACATGAACCCTCTGTTGATCCTGGCTTTTGTGGGAGCAGCTGGTGAGCCCCCTAATCACCTTATGTCATTCCTTGCTGCCTCTTCTAGCCTGTAGAACATTCTGGCCATTCTCTCAATTCATCCTTTTGTCTTCAGTTACTTACCTCCATATCCATCTAGTTTCTCTCTTCACCTGCTAACAACCTCTTCTAGATCCCCTTTCCAATCCCCCTTTACTTCATCCACCTTTCTCTGTCCCCAGTATGCACAACTATAGGATCTTTTCATAACCAAACTTCTGCATGCAATGATAGACTTGGAAATGTGTGGAAATGAAATTTCTAGCGGAACAAACTAGGAAGGAAGGAAACAAGAGGAAGTAGAAAAAATATCTATGGTTCCAAAACTATTAGGTCAAAGATAAGAGAGAATCAGTGAATGAGGAAGCTAATCTGGAGAGGAAAAGACACGAGAAGGGAAGGGAGAGAATCACATTTATAGTAATCAAATGTGAGTTTCTTAAGGGAAGAAAATATTTCATTTTCATGTTTGGTTTCTCCAGTTCTAACAAGAGTAATACATTTAATTAATGATTCTTGATTGATTTTATTGCCTATGAAAATAAGAATATTCTTCTCTGTTTTTAACCTAAGGACATAGAATGTAGATATGAGAAGGATATGAGAAAGTACAGCTGAATGCAGGATGCAGCTTGGGGAAAATCTACAAGACAGAAAGATGGAGAGAGAGGAAGAAATAGAGAAACAGAAATAGAACAAGATGGAGACAGATGGAGAGAAAGAAGCAGAGAGAAACAGAGACAGAGAGACATAGAAACACAGAGAGAAATGTAGACAGGGAAACAGAGCTTTTGATGATGTTAACTCTGGTCATAATAGTAGTGCTCTTCACATTTGGGAGGGATTTTGTAGAAGACAAATTCGAGAAAGCATTGTTAGGGCTTAGGCTTCACATACTACTAAATTCTCTTCTCCAAATTTCTCCCCCCACCAAGTTGCTTTCTCCACTGATGATGATGACAAGATCGTCGGGGGCTACACCTGTGAGAACAGCCTTCCCTACCAGGTGTCCCTGAATTCTGGCTACCATTTCTGTGGTGGCTCCCTCATCAATGAACAGTGGGTGGTGTCAGCTGCTCATTGCTACAAATCGTAAGTGGCAGAACTGGTGCTAGTCCCAGGGAGGGTTCTACAGCCAGCTAGCTATGGTAGCTTTTGGAGACCTCATGGAGGAAAATGTATGCAATTTGGGGTGAAAGGCAGAAATTCCAAGCAATTAGATTCATGGTCCAAACTTCAGACTGAGATAAAAAAGAATGGATATAAGAATAGAATGGGAACTGAATAATTCATAAATTAAACTTGGTGATACATGACTGAAAATGAGTGATACAGAGTAAGCAAAAACCTAGAGTTAGGAAGAAAGCACAGCTTTCAAATGCCTAGGAATAATGTTTTGTTCCTCTCCGCCACCCTATCATGAAGGCAAAAAGCCAGCAGGATATCCACATCCTGCATGTCCACCTAGAGCAGGATTGTAGTCAGTGCTGGACACACACACACACACACACACACACACACACAAGCTCACATAACTCCACATCACTGAATGAGTGCTGACTCAGTCAAACTAAGACATGTTGAAAATCTTAGCTTAAAAAGACATAGATCTCCCATGTCATACAAGGCTCTGGAGGGGAAAATGAAGCCAGTAACCTTGGACAGCTCTCCCTCACTTAAATCCAATTCACTTGCATGTCATGGCATCACCTCCCTGATGTCATGGTCCTCTTTTGAGAATGGAAAATAAATAAGAAACTCTAATTTAAAATGATCTAAGATGTACAGAATTCTAGGTACAAAGTCTATCCAGTTCTTAGAAGAGAGTACCTTTAGTGGTCACCTCCAACACTGAAAAAAAATTGTCCTAATCAGCCGAATGCAAGTGAGACTGGGAGAGCATAACATTGATGTCCTTGAGGGAAATGAACAGTTCATCAATGCCGAAAAGATCATCCGCCATCCAAAGTACAATAGCCGTAACCTGAATAATGACATCATGCTGATCAAGCTGAAAACCCCAGCTGTCCTCAACTCTCGTGTGTCTACCATTTCTCTGCCCCGAACCTGTGCACCTGCAGGCACTGAGTGTCTCATCTCTGGCTGGGGCAACATGGCAAGCTTTGGTGGTGAGTAGCTTTGCCCTCTCTCTTACTTTTGCATTAGATCAACACATCTCCACTGACTTTAAGTCAGCTTCTCCCTTCTTATTTTTATTTATACTATGCCTGTACCTTTCCTCTCCCTTCCTGATCTCAGGGATCCCAGGGGGAAAATATTTCTTGATTGCTGACAACAACCAACATAGAAATACTCCAAAGCCACTTTCCCAAAATTTTCATTTTTTTTTTGACTATCCCACTAACACTAGCCTACCTCCTGGATACATCCCCACTACTTTGCACTTACCATTAAATGTCAAAGTGTTGGAAAGAAGAAACTTTGCTAAGGAATTTAGGAAAAGAGCAAAATTAGTCAACATGATATCCAGAAACATTTAATAGTTAAGTTATAAGATACAGGTGACATTTTCTAATTATTTCTTTTATTATGGCATTCTAATTTCACCTGATTCACTTCCCGTCTCTGTGTTTGGATTTATACCCTATGGCACAGTGGCTAAAGCACTAGGCATGGAATCAGGAAAACTCATCTTCCTGAGTTCAAATCTGGCCTCAGACACTTGCTAGCTGTATGATCCTGAGCAAGTCACTTAATCCTATTTGCCTCAGTTTCCTCCTCTGCAAAATGAATTGGAGACAGAAAAAGTAAACCACTCTAAAATCTTTGCCAAAAAAATCCCAAACCACAAAGACTCAAAGATGACTGAAATGCCAAACTTTAGACATAATTCAACTGTTTCTAACCTAATCTCTAGTTGAACTCAGGCTAACATTTATACCATTTTGAAGAGTAAAAAATAAGCTGGATGATGGGGTGAAAAGCATACTGAAGAAAATATGGATTTGAGGCTCAACTCTTAAATTTATTAGCTTTGCAATGTTGTACAAAGCCCTGACTCTCTCTTGACTAAGATTGGTCCTCCTGCATAAAAGAAATGCAGAACTTAGGGCTAAAAGACAATGGCTCAGATATTAGTCTTGTAAGTCCTTTCCTCTGTGACTTTAAACATATTGTCTTATTTTTCTTCAGTTTACTTATCTGTAAAAGAGAAGTAGTTAGACTACACAGTCCCAAATTTTCCTACTAGATTTAAATGATTAAAGATTATATGAACAGCTAGCTTTTTCCTTTTCAGTCTCAAAGCATTTCCTTTCCCAGCTTTGAAATTGAAGGGCCCTGATTAACATATCCCAAGTTGATTTAATCCTTTGTTCAGTGCTAGACTCTGAATAACAGACATATGCTAAATATACTTAGTTTTCATACTTTTTCTACCAACTCTCCACAATTCTCCATACATCCTGATACCTGCTACCCCAAGCTCCCAAAAATAGTATAAATAATACACAGGGTATTATTGTTTAATCATTTCAATCATGACTAACTCTTCTTGATTCCATTTAGGGTTTTCTTAGCAAAGATACTGAAATGGTTTGTCATTTTCTTCCTCAATTCATTTTACAAGTGAGGAAACTGAGGCAAACAGGATTAAGTGACTTTCCCAGAGCCATGTAGCTATAATCAGGGTCTGAGGCTAGATTTAAGCTAAGGAAGTTCTGATTCCAGGAATCACACTCAATCCACTGTATCACTTATAGTATAAAGAGAACTGTCTTAGAAACCCATTTTATAATTTTCCAGAAGTCCATTTTCTATTTCTAGAGGCATATGTTTAATTTGTCAAAGTTGCAAATATTTCAAATACACAATAATAGTAACATACTTTTTCCTGTGAGAGTTAAAGATATTAACTATCTTATCACAGCTTATAAATTCTATATACTTATCAAACATTTTCATATATTTATCATGTAGAAGGTACTATGCTATGTGCTTTGGAAAACAGATGGCCATGAATAAACTGGTTTCTTCTCTGAAAGCGGTTATAGCAGGATAAAAAGAGAGCCTGGATCAGTGATTTTATTGCAATAGGGAATTCCACAGGAAAATGACTCCTCTACCATTGCAGAGTAGTTCCTTCTCTGCAACTTGTGTTAGAGAGTACTAAGCTAAGAAATTAAATCATCTGCCCCATGTCATATAGCGTGTATATATCAGAAATAAGGTTGAAATGTAGATCTTTATAATACCAAGACTAGTTCTCTGTGCATTATACATCATCCCTTTTTGCAGTATAGTAGAAGGGATGAAATAATTGCACAAATAATCTTCATACAGAGAAGTTTGAAATGTCTCATGATAAATAGCTGGAAATTATGAGAGTTCAGATGAAGGAGAGATACAAACTATTTTCTCTTTTCCATATTAAAGTTCCCCAAGTCCCTTTCTACCAACTCAGTTCTTAAGACTGAATACTCTGTTAGGTAGATTGTGCTTCCTTTTCTAATCTGATAACTACTCTTACCCTCCTCCAATCCCATTTTTTTCACAGCTGACTACCCAGATGTTCTGCAGTGTTTGAATGCTCCCCTTCTCTCTGATGCTCAATGCACATCCTGCTATCCTGGTGAGATCACAGAAAACATGGTCTGTGCTGGCTTCCTAGAGGGTGGCAAGGATTCCTGCCAGGTAAGATTTTAACTTTCTGTAAGGAGAAGAAATCAGCACTTTCATTAAGCCCAATAATGATGAGGATTTGGAGAAATCTCTAGGTCTCTGAAAAAAAGAAAGGAATATGTCCTTACCTTCTAGAGCACCTCAAGATGAGTTGAGCATAGGTTAAATGGGAATGATCATGAAGATCTGGGGGGACAGGAATGATCAATGGAAGGCGGTGTTCTTGAAAGACTAAAGGACCATAGAGGCTGGGATTGGGCTGGATGACCTCTGGGATTCTCAAGCTTCAGACTATGGTGTGAACAGCAATCTCTTCCTTTTCTTCTCCTCATTTATACATGTTCTCCATCCCTAGGGTGATTCAGGTGGACCCATGGTGTGTAATGGAGAACTCCAGGGTATTGTCTCCTGGGGCTATGGCTGTGCTCAGAAGAATAAGCCTGGTGTCTACACTAGAGTCTGCAACTATGTGGATTGGATTGAGGCAACCATTGCTCAGAACAGCTAAAGACCCCTGAAGCCTGTTTCTGTCCTTTCCTTTGGACTATTGCTTTGGGACATGATGTCAACAAAATGATTCTGTCAATAAAATGATGCTCTATTAATTGCTCTTGCCTATTCTTGAGTTTCTATTCATTTTTCATCTTAAAAAATGGGAATGCTTTTGGCCTGATGTGTACCAATACTGCACCCCTCCAGAAGTCAATTCAGGTAACTGCTTATATTAAGACAAGACAGTGGCTCTCTCTTGAACATATTTTCCCATGGTTAAAAAACAAAAAATCCCATACATAATATACCCATTTTTTCTTCTGCCAGTTGTTCAGGAAGTCATTTAACCTTAATCTTTCTTTATCCTCAACTACTGAGAAATTAGTGTTATTAGAACTCTTTCAGGGATAGACTAACTGGAATTCATCCCTAAAAAGCATATGGAGATAAGGTTGTGGAAGGACTAGTTATCTCTACAGTTTCTTCTTGAAACTTTTTCCCATAGTGTTTTCCTTGAGACTCTCTTCTTCTTTCCCTGTGTCATCTTTCTTTGCAATTATCTACCAGTTTACTTATTTAATAGTCACTTTAGTAGCTACTACTAAACTCTAGGCTGGGGGATAAAAATCTTAACCACAATGTGGTCCTTGACATATAGATAATAGTATAGTATGGTGATAAAAGACAAATACAGTCAACTAAAATATAAGGTACATAATAGTTATAAATAATTTATATACCATGAACATAGTATAAAACTTATATACTTATATACTACAAATAATATATATGATACATGATACACGATACATATGACATATGTAAGTTACATAAATATTTTGTAAATACACTAAAGTGTTTCAGAATAAACTACCCTAATTTCTGAAGCTGGATGGCATTGCACAAGATATTGACCTCTCTTAGTCTTTTTACTTTTCTCATTAATTTTCTTAAATAGTATTTTATTTTTCCTAGTTGCATGTCAAAAAATTTTTTGCCATTCTTTTTAATAAGATTTTTGAGTTCCCAAATTTTCTTCTTCCTCCTTCTCTGTTTCCCCTCTTCTCTTCTGAAAATGGTAGATAGTTTGACATAGTTTACACATATACTACAATGTAAAACATGTTTCCATATTTATTGCAGTTATAAAAGAGGAAATAGATCAAAGGGGGGAGAAACATGAGAAACAAATAAAGTAAGTGAAAAAATATGCTTTAATCTGCATTAAGTCCATTAATTCTTTATCTGGAATAATATTTTCCTTCATGAGTCCTTTATACATGTCTTAGATCATGTGTTGTTAAGAAGGGCTGTGTCTTTCATAATTAACCATCAATAATAATCAACCACAGTGTTGCTGTTACTATGTACAGTGCTTTCCTGGTTCTGCTCAATTTACTTTACATCAGTTAATAAAGTCTTTCAGGTTTATTTTTTTAAAATCTGTCTATTCATTATTTCTTATTGCATAATAGTATTCCATCATAGTTATATACCACAGATTTTTCAGTCATTCCCCAATTGATGAACATTCCCTCAATTTTCAATATTTTGTAACCACAAAAAGGGCTCTACCTATATTTTTGCATGTAGGTCCCTTTCCCTTTTAATGATCTCTTTGGTATATAAATAAGTGTGATATTGCTGAATCAAAGGCTTTATATAGTTTGTTTGACCTTTGGGATAGTTTCAAATTGATCTCTAGAGTGGTTGGATCAGTTCACAACTATACCAATAGTCATTAGTGTGGCAATTTTTCCACATCCTTTCCAAAATTTATTATTTTTCTTTTTTGTCATATTAGCAAATCTGAAAGGTGTGAGGTGGTATCTGAGACTTGTCGCCTTAATCCACCATAAGCAAATTAGAAAAGCAAGGAATAATCTACTTGTCAGATCTATAGGTTGGGGAAGGATTTATGATCAAAAAAGAGATAGAGAGCATTATGAAATACTAACTAGAAAATTTATATTATGGTAAGTTAAAAAGCTATTGTACAAGTAAAACCAATGCAACGAATATTAGAAAGAAAATCAAAACTTCAGATACAACCTTTATAGCAAGTGTCTCTGATAAAGTTCTAGTTTCTCAAATATACATGGAATAGAGTCAAATTTATAAGAATAGAAGCCATTTTCCAATTGATAAATGGTCTAAAGATATGAATAGACAGTTTCCAGATGAAGAAATCTATAGGCATAGGAAGAAGTGTTCTAAATCACTTTTGATTAGAGCCATGCAAATCAAAACAAGTCTGAGATATCACCTCACACCTTTCAGATTTGTAGGAGGTTTTGGTCTTGTCCTTTGCCTGCCCCACAACATAGGGGCTCATAATCTACTTATAGTTTGCTGAATTGGGGCTTGCTTTTTGTTTTCTGGGAAGCTTTTTCTCTGGGGCTGTGCTCTCCTTTTACCTGAGTGAGATGGAATCTTCCAAGTTTCTTGGGCTAAAAGATTGTTTCAGCCCCATCTGTTCACTGGTTCTGCTATTTCAGGATTTGTTTGGGGAACTGTTTTATAGTTGTTTGTTGGCAAATATGGGGCAGTAACACCTAATTCACAGGGTTGTTGGAAAGGCAATGTGCAAAGGTGTTTTTATAAACTTTAAGCACCTCATAAGTTTTAGGTATTATTATATTATAGTGTTACTATTAGTAGGGATCTGTGAAGGCTTCACCTGGGAGGTGATATTTAACCTAAGCTCTAAAGAGTAGAGGGAATTTAAGAGGGAAAAGAGAGAGAAAGAACAGATGTTTCAGAAATCTTGCAGTCTCTCTTCCCCCTCTCCAGCTGTTGTGACTCCCAGGATATGGGACTCCAAAAGGACAATTCCCATCTGTGAGAATAGGAATAGTAACTGCGGTATTTTTAGTCAGGTGGTGATGAGTTGATAGAGTAAGAGACTTGAAGTCCTAGGGAAAGAGGTTCCTTCTAGAAAGGGAATATAGAAAAAGAGGGTTTGAGGGACTCCAGGGTATAAAAACCTGAGTTCCATGAAAATATAATAAAGAAAACAGAGAAATACCACATACTATATGATGGGGATAAAAAAAAAAAGATTTGAACCTAGTCAGAAAGGCTCTGGGTTCAAATGCTGGTTCTAATATTTAGAAGTGTGTGAATCATTAGAGGCCATCTAAACTGTCTAAACTTCACTTTCCTAAGCAGTAGAATGAGAGTTAATATGATTATAAGGAAGTATTTTTAAGAGTTGAAAATACTACGCAAATAGGAATTGCCATTAAGACTGGTTGGACCTGACAAGAGATTTTGGGACATGGCCAACTGAAAGGTAAATTAAGCTTAAAATAAGAGATTATAGGATTTCCAGAGAATTAAACAAAAGAAATCCTGAACTCTGAATGGATTGAAATTAGGACATGAGGCTGCAAGAATATATTTAGTCTGAATAAAATAAGTAAGACATATTTTCAAAGCCAGACAAAGCAAGAATCTATGGATCTATTTTCATCTATTTGCCAACTTAGATTGTTTGTAGTTCTTTCCTCTCTATGAATTTTTGTCATGTTGAAAACTGCTGAGATGGCATGCTTTGGGGAAGAGGGAAGGGAGCAAAAGAGAGGGCATAAAGAAATGGCTACATGCCTGGAACTAGTGACATGGGAGGGACCCTCAAGTCTTTTGCTAATGAGAGTCAAGATAGATTGCTCATTAGTAGCTTTTCCCCTATTTCTCTAGTACTTGTTCAAAATATTAAAATATGAAATCTACTTTTAGTTATATAGTTAGATATAGTTAGCCGTAAATCTAGGTCCTGTAGTGGATTACATTTTTTCATATCATTTTTCCAGTGCATTCAAAGATTCAGAGATTTAGCATAGCTTATTCATTGAATAAAGTAAAAAGGAAGTTAGACCAAATATTCCAGTGTGACTGAAGTTGATTTTAATCATCTCCTTCCCTTACCCTTTGCACATTTCCTTCCTAGATATTTTGGGTGAGATTGGAGAAAAATCCATACTATATATGGCCACTATTTATATAAAAGAATGGATGGAATGATGTGAACTACATATTTTAAAATTATGAACCAAAAGGGAGAAAGTCATTTTTCTGTTCTTATCCATACAATGGAATTCATAATGCCCAGAATTTTCTGTTTCAAGATTAGAATATCTCTCAGCTGTGCTGGTTTTCCCATTTCCACCTTTTACCTCATTCCTGGTACTGCCTTTAAACACATGGTGATAATGGTAGCTGCCAAAAGTTTTCTCTATCTCTGGTAGTAGGTTCAATGCCTTTTTGTATTATCCACAATCACCCTATCCAACCCTAGATGTCCAAATGCAAAAGACATAAAAAGTACAAAATCATTATTTTTATTCTATTGACTAGGTTCCTCCCCATGATATAAAACTACTATTTCTATCTTCTCTCCATCCTAGATACAATTGTGATAGACTCCTTGCTAATGATGTGTCTGATAAATGCCATTTCCCCTATTTTGTTATTTTGGGTTTTTTTGTGAAAGATGCCTGTGTCCTTAGTACCTTCACAGATTTTTAAAAAGTAAATCAAAATCACTAGGCTACAAAAGGAAGGCTTTTAAATAATCATCTGTCTTTATATTTGTAGATAAAAATCTAAAATTTTTAGATACTTTTAGCCATTCAATCAATCGAATCCAATGCTTTGTGACCCTATATGGGGCTTTCTTGGCAAAGATCCTGGAGTGGTTTCCCATTTTCTTTTTCAGTGAATTAAGGCAAACAAAGGGAAAGTGACTTGCAGGAGATGGAATTTGAACTCAGGTCTTCCTAGTCCAGACCCACAACACTATCCACTGAGCCATCTATCTCCTTTGTATACATAATATATACTTTGTATACTTAATATAAACTTTGTATACTTAAATTAAACTAAGTGATAACTATTCATTTGTGGTGAATGGTACCTAGGATATAATTCATCTGTGTATATTTCTAAAATAATTCAGCTTAATTATAATCATGGAAATCTATGGGAAAAGAACATTGGATTTGGAATCATGAAGATTCATTTTTGTAGGTCAGACATTTAGTAGATCTATGATCCTGGGTAAGTTATTTAACCCTGTTTGCCTCATTTGTAAATGAATAGGAGAAGGAAATGACAAACTGCATTAGTGTCTTTGCCAAATAACAACAACAAAATAAATGGGGTTCACAAAGAGTTGGATACAACTGAAATTTAAAACATTAGCAAATAAAGAATCATTTTCCTATTATTTTTTTAAAACTCCACTGTCAAGTTTCAATACTTTATGGAACCAAAAGAACATTGTTTATCATTCACTCCTTAGACAGGACAGGTGCTACTTCAGCAGGTACTATGGTAAACTGAATTTTTGGCATTGAATATCATGCTTTTCCTGGTGGAGTACATGATATCAACAGGTTCATGGTGTTCTAAATTATTTCTATGGTTTGCTCTGGTATTATCTTCAGTAACATTTGTTTCAAAAGCCACCTGCAGGTATTCCCATAGCTCATTACTGCCCATTTCCCATGGCTTCCCCTAATCTTCAATACAACCTTGATTTACAGTCCTGCAAGTCTTGAGTTACAATCCTACATTTGCTGTATCCTTTTTTTTTTAAAGGAAGTCAAAGTCTTATTAAGCATTAGTCTTCTCTTCTATAAAAAAAGTTATAACATTTGTCCTGTCATAAGGGATTTTTAAAGGTTCAAATGAAATAGCATTTATAAAAAATAATTTGAAAAACTAAAACATTAAAGAAAAACAGTTATATTTTTATCAATTTCACTAATATTTTATGAGGATGATCCCTAAAGTCAGACATAGAATTACACAATTATAAAATTTGAGATTTGGAAAGAATTCACTTTTGTTTCTTATTCAGCATAAAGGTCATTCTCCTTTATGGAGAAAATATAAACAAAATATGGATTGAGTAGGCTTTTTTTCCTTTGACCACTGTGATTATCTCATCTGTCTCTTCTTTGATCTTTGCACTTAATTCAACATAGGATTAATAAAACAAGAATACTTATGCATATGCATGCATGCACACGTACACACACACACACACACACACACACACACACCCTTTGCCTCAGTTCATTTGGGGCTTTAGTTCTCTAGTTTATCTCTCTTACATGCCTATTCAATTCTTCTCTTTTTATTTTCAGCAACTTATCTTTTCCTTCTCCTATGATTTATGCTCTTTTAAAATGTCAATTGGATAATGAATTCATTTTATATCTGTTACTCTCTTTTGTCAGCTTCCCCTTTTCTTATTCATCAGAACTATGTTTTTGTGTTTCATAATTTTATTTTTGAGAGCTTTATATTTCTTTCTATGTTGCCTTTGTCAGTAGTCAGAACCTCAAGACACATGGCTGTCTATAACTCAGCATCACTATTACTTTTACATCTTAAACTCTTTTGTCTAGATCATGTCACTTAAAGTTCAGTCCCTACCTACTGGCCTCTATCAAAATATAATTCTGATGATTTATAAAAGGCAAGGCTGCTTGCAGAGATTAAAAGCTATAAAAGGAATTCACTATGCTACTTATATTTTTAAAATAACATATGTAAAAGAAGAAAGCATGGAAAGATCAGTGAAGATAAAGAGAAAAGACTCACATATTCCTATATATATTGTCAGGAGAATTAAAGCCAAAAGTAAACTGAAGCCAAGATAGGTGTAGATGTGTGTGTGTGTGTGTGTGTGTGTGTGTGTGCATGTTCATGTACAAATGGAGTTTAATCTGTGTTGGATTA
Source organism: Sarcophilus harrisii (assembly GCF_902635505.1). NCBI lineage: Eukaryota > Metazoa > Chordata > Mammalia > Dasyuromorphia > Dasyuridae > Sarcophilus > Sarcophilus harrisii. Next base: position 191,520,181 of record NC_045430.1, read on the forward strand.
AAAAGGAAAATCAAAGATGGAATAAATGGGATAATCATAGTGATCAAAGGAAAGAAGACAGAACTACCCAGTTCCTATTTTGTTTATATTTTCTCCACAAAGGAGACTAATTCAAGTTAAGTGAGAAGTTAGCAAACAAACATGAAACAGCTCAAATGAATTTAAGTAACAAGACTTGGATACCAATTAGGTGTAGTTGAAAAAAAATGCAAATGTGAGTGCTGAATCACTGATAATGATTTTTAAAATACATGCAAAAATAGTGAAGAATAGGAAAGGTATCCCAGGACTAGATATGGGCAAAAGCTATCCAATATTTTTTTAAAAAGTGTAGAAAATAGATTTCTCAATAACTTGAATTCCATTCTCAGCAAAATTGTAGAACACATAATTAAAAATTTTGTTTTCCTTAGTAACAAAAGCAATGACTATAAGTTGTGAAGAGTCCATTAAGATATGCTAGACAAACCTCACTTTCTTTTTTGAAATGGCTTATTAAATAGACAGCATACTTAGATTTCATCAATACTTTGGAACATAACTCCCACGATTTGTAAGTGGACAACACTATATAGATATAGATATGTCTATATCTATATCTATATCTATATATGTGGCCTGGAGGTCAATATAGTTAGATATATTTAGAAAGTTTTTGATAAACCACATTCACAAAGTAGTAATTAATGAATTGATGTCAAGATTCTTGAGAGCAGGGACTGTTTATTTTTCATATTTTTAGTGCTTTATATATCATAAGAACTTAATAAATGTTCGTTGAATGCAATGTGGGAAGGAGATTTTTAGTCAATGTTAGGCTCTCTCCTTCATGTATTGTTTGTCATTTTCATTAATATTTTGAATAAAAGTATCAAATTGTGGAGATTTAAAATTTGTGAAAGAATGCTAATGATTTAGAAGAATCAGGAGATCCAAAAATATCTCAAGATGGAAGAACAATGGTCAACAAAACAAATTTAAAATGAACACAAAGTTGTATCCTTGAGTTAAGTAAGCCAATTTTGCAACTGCAAGTTGGATCACTTTTGTGTAAGAAAATTTTTTGTGTGTTTGAAAAAGACTTGGGGTCAGAGGGTAGATGGTAAATGAAATACTAGTGAATATTGTTACATGACAACTACAAAAAATTCTCAGAGTCAATTGACAGAGTAAAAAACAACAGAAGGAAATAAAATGTTTATGATAGCATTACATTCTGCTTTGGTCAAAATGAATCTGGACTAGTGTGTATTGTATACTTTATATTCATATCATATTGCATATATTATTTGTATATTTAAATTAAATGTATAAATTAAATTAAAATTTTTATATGCTATATGTCATATTATATATATAGACATAAATACATACATACATGTATATATATATATATATGTTTAATTCCCATGCTGAACTGTATAAGGATTTGCCTAACTTCTTAGTACCAATTTTATCATTCCCAAAATGGAGATATTAGCATTTATACTATTTATCCCAGAGTGTGATTGTAGGGAAAGTAATGTATAAACTTCAAAGTATTAGATATGCCTCAAAAGTTCCAAAAGGGTGTCTTCAAAGTTTTAATGAAATTTTACTCAAATACTTAAAATTTGACTTTGAAATATAGAAGAATTTGTATATTCTTTCAATGAAGATGATGCCTTATCAGTTGAAGGAAGTGAAAATGATCAGCCTAAAGAAGAGGACACTCATAAAGAATATTATAGCTATCTTGAAGTATTTCAACAATTATTGTGGAGAGATGGAATTAGACTTCTTTTCTTCTTAGACTCAAAGGTTAAGAATCAGGAACAATAGGTAGATGTTTCAAAGAGATTTAATTTAAGATATATATATATATATATATATATATATGTCACCTAGTTCTAAAAGGTCTTCGGTAATATTATCTAGAGACTATCATATCTCTCATTACTCATCCCTTTAATTATGCTTCTTACAATACTTATAGTTTCAGGTTTGTGTGTTTCCCCTCTTTCCCACCCCATTACAAAGCTACAATTACATACTTTTAAAATAAGATTTAAAATAAGATTAGAAATGAACTATACACACACACACACACACACACACACACACACACACACACACATTTTCTTCCCAGCTCATGCAATCCCCTAATTTCTCGATGCATCTTACTCTTAACAAACAAGCCCCAAACTCAGAAGCTCAGTTCCATATCACCTATGGATTGTACTATCATTGAGAGTTAGCAAAATGCCCAAAGAAAAATCAAGTCATTTTGTACTAATAGAAAAACCTCTTAGAAGCATCAACATTCAGTTTTCAATGTAAATTCACAACCTAGGATGCTTCTAAAGTTCTGCTTCTTGAGGAATTTGGGATTCTTGAATAAAGTGCATTCTGGAGCCCTCATCTCCACTCTTCAGTTCTCAGTCTTTTCACTTGTACTCATTTAATAAAATGTTTAAATTTAAATGTGATGTGTCTATTTAATCTCCCTTCTTGTGTATCTCTGTCTTCTGCAAATTACAAGCCTGAGTTTATAAACTAAATAGTGCTTGCCTGCCTCAATCTACCAGTGACATAGAAGGAGAATGGCACCATCCTCCTGCAAGACTGCCACCATACTACTCTTTCTCTTGATGTCTGAAAAATCTCCATGTGCAAGAGAGACTTCCTATACCACTTCTCCTGAATCCCCAGATCCCAGCTCACCATTCTATCTGTTAGGAGAAGGAGGGAAAGACCATAGTCCCACACTCACTATTTATTTGACATTTACCACAAATTGTCCTGAGATCTCATTTATGTTATTTCATTTTTTGTTGCCTTAATGTATTTTGATTAATACTTTTTTTTAATAAATCTTGTGGGGCCTGAATTAATGACTTAACTATGATAAAAACCTAATAAAAATTTGTTGGTTAATTGGCATTAAAGAGGATCTGAAAATCAGACCTATAGGTTCTTACTGTGCTGCCTGTTGCAAAAAGAAGACCTACATTATCTATATATTCATAGATTCCCCACTCGCTGCATTCATCCTTGGCTTCTTTCTTGAGCAATGCTAAATTCCTATTTGAAACGATTCAAAGAATAGCGAGATCTTTCCTTTCTTCATCTGTTCAACCTTTGAGATCTACAATTTTACTTTTGCTTGACCGTGGTCTAAAGTTCCTATATTGCCTCTAGATTCTGGTCACAGACTTCACTTCCTCATAGAATCATAAAAGCTGAGAGAAAGAATCTCAGAGATCACTTAGTTCATCCCTCATCTGAATTATGAATTTCCTCTATAACTTTCCAAGAATTAGTGATCCAACTTCTAGATCCAACCTCTCAGTAAAACACCCTAATAGGTGTTGTTTTTCTCACATTTTTTATTCCCTCATAAGTCCACAGAAGAAAGAGCACACTCCCACAGACATTAATGGGGAAAGGTTTCCCCCTGCTGCATACATATGTGAATGAGGCTAGTTCCCAAACTCTCTGAATATTTCCACCATCACCATCACTATTCTTGTAAAAATCCTAGCATGAAGTCCATCACTTTGAGCTAATCATAAAATTTAGGAACTGAACAAGATATCAGACCTCATCTTATCCATCCCTTCCCAAAATCATAAATGCCGCCTCAACAGCTAGTAATTTTGGAATAAAATTAGTCCTGAACTAAAAGAGGCAATACAACCTAACAATGGTATAGCGCGCTTGCAAAACCAAAGTCTTATTATAGGACATTTGGGTTAAGTCTATGTAGTAAATTTTTTCTTGAAGTGAAAAAAATGACAAATTCATGATAAATTTTGTTTTATGAACAAATCATTGGTTTAACTGTAAATAATGTGAATCAATAATGATTGCAATTCAGTAATTTAGAATCAATCACAGACAAGGGGATCTAATTCTGGCTTTGTCATTTATTATCTGTGTCCTTGGATTGGCTATTTAACTTTGTTGGGCCTCAAGTGTCTTCCTCTGTAAAATATGGAAAGTGTTCTAAATGATTTAGAAAGTATATTCTAAATAAAAATCTCCAGTCTTATCATTAAAATCCATCCAATTGTGGATCATTCACTTAGTGAATAAGCCAAAAACAAAGTCATCAATATATCATTCAATCAGATTATATGGAATTGACATTTGCTATTTTGATGAAAAAAAAAAAATGAAATTGTATCTGTTACTGTATGAGTTAATTTAGCAAGGATAAGAGCTTTTTTTTTTTTTATTTCTTTGAAATAGTGTGTCATGTGCCTGCCATTTGCTTGAGTTGCCACTAGATAGCAATCCTCTTACATATATGGAAGCTTAATTTAGCAAGCTGCTTTTTTTTCTGTTGAATATACTTTTAAAACATCTCTTTGATTATAAACCACCTTATTTTACTAATTTCTTTATTGACTAAATAAAATGTGATAACTTATGCAATGAATTAAATAGATAAGATAATTCTAAGCAGCATGGTACAGTGGAAAAAAATGGTAGGTTTGGAGGAGTAGGGGAACAAGGGTGAAGAAGAGAAGGAGAAAGAGGACAAGGGAGAGGAGGAGGAAGAAGAAGAGGAAAAGGAGGTGGACGTAGAGGAGTGTGGGGAGGGGAATAGGCAGGGGAGGACAGGAGGAGGGGCAGGGAAAGAAGGAAGAGGGAAGAAGGAGGAAGAGATGAAGAAGGGGAAGACAGAGAGGAGGAGGAAGAGAAAGAGGAGGGGGAAGCAGAGGAAAGAGAGGAGGAGGAGAAAGAGGAAGAGAAGGAGGAAGAGAGGGAAGAAGGAGAGGAGAAAAAGAGAGAAGGGAGGAGAAAGGGAAGAAGAGCGGAAGAGGATGAGGAGGAGGGAGAAGAGTAAGTTGGACTAGATGAGTTTTAAAGCCCTTTTTTTCCAACTCTAACTCATATGAATATTTTTCCCTAGAACAAATCACGTACTAATAATAGCCAATGATATCAAGGATAGTCTTGAAGTAAAGAAGTCATAAAAAATGAAATCTGAGGGATCATATGTAGAAATGAAATTGGTCAATCCAACTTTTTTTTGTCCTTAAAATTATAACAATGTGATTTATTGGGCTAATTGTAGATATGATTCTCCAATTTTATTTTTGTATTACATTTAGACTATCCTTACCTATAGAACTCTCAAAAGCTATCCCATGTTCTAGGTATTTTGTGGGTCAACATTCCCTCTAAAACATAGCTAATACCCTATTTGTGTTTCTATCTTTATTAATGAGTTGTAGGACCCATTATAGTCCAAAGCAAAGGCACTTCATATAACAGCATACTAAAATAATTACATGAAAACATTTCCCCCATAAAACATGAAATGATACTCTCACAAACATACATACATTCAGTGGAAAAAGGAGACAGACATGAATGGGAATCACATGTAATGTGTACACATATCAGAGCTTTATATAACTATAGCATAGATAGAGAGGGGCAACCTACCCTTTGGCCTGGCAAAGCAATCTATATCTTCTGGTGATGTATGTCATTCTGTTACTCTCTGCATAAGTAGTTTCTGATTTCCCCCATAGGGCATCATATATCTGCTCTCAATGATGTTCAGATATTTGCAAGATTGCACGACACTTATCACCCACTGAGGATGCTGTAATTAATAAGCCTCTCTCTTGGAAGGAAGGGCTACAATTTTTTTCAGTAATTTCTTTCCACTTCCCTATGTACCTTCTTTATTGCTTTCAATTGAGAGGCAGTCTTTAGAGCCACTTGCTATTTATTCCTCTCTCCCCACTGGGGGTTCTGTGGTTAGAAAGCCTCTTCTAAGCAAGGAAGGGCTATTGTTCTATTCCATCAGCTTTCTCAGTCAACTCTTTTAGCTAAGGACTAGGAAGGTCTTCCCTCTAACCAAGGTTATCCATAAGACTCAAGCTAAAAATCATATTTGCTCTTTCACTCCAAATTTACTGTTTTATCTATGGTGCCTCTTATCTGAGAAGATATCCAGGGAATATATCCACTTAGAAGCCCATGGTTTCTTCTGTACATATTTACTCTTAGAAATAGTTTATGCCTTTTATTTATAGATACATATATCATCTCTGGTACCTAAGTGTATGACTTATTTGTGTTGAATCAATGGAACACCTAGAATTCAATTATCTTGTATAAATATAATAACATATACTTTTGCTTGCTTACTTCTTTTATTTTGGAATATAGGAACTATGGACAAACCAGACAGTAAAGTTATGGCTCTATTATTTTTATTTATTTCACCAGTTCCACTAATTATATCTGGACACAAGAATATCATGATTCATCTAGCTATTTTTCCCCAGGACAGAATAAAATTTGTTTCTGATTTTATCTATCAACTTAATGTTATTCACATGTTCCTATACCCCCTCAAAAGCTCATCTTCAACACTCAATGGGCAAATATGAAATCCTCTGTTTAATATTCAAAACCCTTCTTTACCTGCCTTTCATCTCCATTATCTATTCTTAAACCTTACACACACACACACACACACACACACACACACACACACATACACACACACCTACCTTATAGTCTGCAAGAGAACCTGACTTCCTACCTGGAATGCTCCTTCCTCATTTCTACCTCCTTTCCAAGTTTCATTCAAGCCCAGTTAAAATCTCACTTTCTACAATCATTCCTCTTAATTCTAGTGCCTTCTCTCTGTTGATAATCTCCAAATATATTCTGCATTCTTTGTACATGGTTGTTTGCTTGTTTGGTTATGAATAGGAATAGTATTTTATCTTTCTTTGTATCCCCAGTGCTCAACACAATATATTATATACCAGCTGCTTAATATATATTTATTGACTGATTCTACCAGTTTTCCATACCCATGGCATATCCTTTGCCTACTTCTTCCTTGTGGTAACTCTCACCTCTTACCCTGTGACTGTATCCCCAATACAGTGTGTTATATACTAGCTGCTTAATATATATTTCTTGACTGACTCCACCAGTTCTCCACATCTGTGGCATATGCTATACCTCCGTCCCCTTTGTGGTAATTCTCACCTCTTATCCTGTGAAAGTAACCTGGAAAGTAAGACTACTGGAATACAAAGAGAAATTGGAAAGTTAGCATCTAAGTACCGGGGTATCAACTTCTAGTACTTCATTGACCTCTCATTCAAACCTCCTTGAGACACGATCAGTACCACAGCTGACTAGGTTCTTAGGTAGCCAAGACCATGCTTGAATTGGGACTGAGGAAACTAAATGTCCTGTGAAATAGCTTAAAAGCAGTTATCCAAGGACCTCCCCATGATTCTTCTTTGGGGCTCAAATATGAGGCATTGCTGTTTCCTGGAGAAAAAAGTCAAGGGATCAGAGAATACAGCCATAATGTTGTAATTTAACACCTTTGTCTGGTAGAGATGAAGTGATTTGCCCAAAACAACTCATATTAAGTAGTAGAGCTTACTTCTCTGACTCTGAATCCAATGGTTTTTCCACTGTGTACAGTCTAGATGTTTGAGCATCTCTATCCCAAGTAAAATATGCATTTTTTTACATACTTGTGTGTGAGAGAAAAAAGATAGAGCTGCCTCCAGAGCTCAGGGATTCAGGGAGTCTGGAGGTGGAACAGGGACGGAGGAAGATATAAGGAAGAGAAAAACACTTAGAGAAAAGACAATACCCTCTGTAGGGAGTCCAACTGGGTGCTCAACACTACTGAGACTACACCATGAATGATAGTAAGAGTGAGGAAGGAACTCCTTGGCCCAGCCCACATACCCCCATATATTTACATTCACTTGCAATGCCACCCACCTCTCTCCACACATGAGCCCAGAAGCAGCTGTTCCTGTGGTTTCTTTCTAGCTCAAAGGTGTGAGTCTGAGAAAGGAACTGTTTATGTATGAGACTGTAACATTGTGGGGACAGGGGGCCACAGTGATTCAACCCTATGGTGTGCCTTTACAAAATCCTCCCTAGGGAGAATAAATAAGTATGTGACTCAGCTGTCCTTATTTCTGACCTATGGCAGAAGTCTCCAACCTGAAAAGCACTTGGACACAAAAGGTAGAGCAAGGCCCTTCTACTTGGGCATGTACAATTGGCAATGTTGAATCCAAAAAAACTTAACAATGTCATAGAAGAATTTCCCAGATCACAGGTGGAGTTCCTTAGATAAGGCCTTCCTCAGAAGAGAGAATGGGAGCCTTAAGAAAATCTCACTCTATTATGTTACAAATGAAGAAGAGAAAATGACTATAGTTCATCCCAAATGAGATCTGAAGACTCTATCAACTGACTTATTTGCCTTATATAACCAATCATTCCTTAAACTCAAAGAGGAGGAAATGAATGATATCTTTACTCTGGAAGGATATAATTCCATTCCCTCCTCCTGATTGTGTCCTTTTCATTAGAGAAGGAATATTTATACATAGCACAATAGGAAAGGATAAAAAGACTTTCTTCCCTGGAGATGCTCTCAAGATGGATTCTCATGAAACATGATAAAATTCTTAATATTATCATTGCCACTGATAGACCAAAGGATGAAGACAACTGGTGGTTGTGGGGGTCACCCTTGTGGAATACAGCACAGAAAGAGATCTCTATCCTCACCATCTCTAGATAAGGAGGTTCCATCCTTCTGCCCAAGGATAAACAACTCCAGAATCCTGTATTAACTTTCATTCTCACCCTATATCACTGTGACAAACAGATCTTCAATTTGGAAAAGGCACCAGACTCATTGTTTTGGGTAAGATAACCTTGTGATTTGTCTTCGGGGCATTCTGTGGTGAGGCTAGACCCAGATTCCCTTTTTGGAATTGTTGTGTCCTGATGTGTCAACTATGAACTTTACTTTGGACCAGGGACCAAACTGATTGTTATAGGTAAGAGTTTGAGGCTCTTTGGGTAAGGCTGGAGGGAGATGGAAAAGAGATCAGCAGATGGACTTTGAAAGAGAAGAAAGACATATCCCCTATGATCTAATTTATTTAAGTCCTATGACAGTGTCCTAGGAAATGTCAAATGAAAACTTACTATCCTCAGAAATCTTCTTGTTTAACCTAAGACTTTAATAGTTTTATTAGGGTGGGGAAAAAAAATGAGTTGATGTTGACTCTCTAAGGAATCAGAGGAACCTGAGGAAAGGAAAACTTCCTGGCAATGAGAACTATCCTTAAGTGGAACAAGCTGTCTCAGAAGGTGATTGTGGTTTGGGTTTTCTCTACTTACAAATCTTCATGCAAAGGCTGGATGACCAGTTGTTGTTCTTTCTGGCATGAGTTAGATTGGAGAACATCTAAGATATCTTGCTACTCTGAACCCTCACAATTCTTTAAAGTATTTAAGGCTGGGGCAATTTGAGAAGAAGGTCTTGAAATTTCTTCATTCATACTCATTACTAATAGATTTTCTATAGGGAACTTTATGTATCCTTCCTAATTGAATTTTACAAAAGACAGATATGAGTATCCTCGTTCTCAATTCCTGACCTAATCTTGGAAGTGGGGTGGGGGTGGGAGAAAAGTGTGTATGTATATGTGTGTGTGTGTGTGTGTGTATTCTGGGTAGGGAGACTAGAGATCCATGAACATTAACTGCTAAGTCCTCTTTATGAATCCTAGGTATGATTCAGTGCATATTGGAGATATCTGGGTAGAATATAGGCAAGGGGAGATTTGAAACGAAGGTCAGAGACTGTGTACTGGAAATACACAGTACTTTGGCATGGGAACCCAGCTTACTGTTGTTGGTAAGTGTAAACCTGAATTAGGGAGGTTATAAGACTGGAAAAGGGAATGGACAACCGGGGGAACTTAGGCTGAACAGTTGGAGTGAGGTGTTGTTTGTTTACTTTTTCTGAGACAGATACAAATGCCTATTTATTCTGATTAAAGAAAAAAAAAGTCCCTGTGGCTATAGGGATTTTAACCAATGACTGAATGGGATGCTGCTTGCTTTAAAACTAACTCTTAGACTAGCAGAGGACATTTTATTAATCCTCCTGTCATTACAATGGATTTCCTCTATTTTCTATTAGAAATGGAAGGGAGCTAGAATTGGAACAGAAGCACTGGCTTCAAATCCTGTTATTTACTAACCTTTGGCAAATTACAAGGGAGTATGGAATAGATGGTTTCTGGAATCTTAAGTCTATGCTCTATGAACTTGTTCTTATGAATACTAAGGGGGAAAATATTTCATGGGCTCCCTTTTCAATAGTCTCAAGATCTCAATGGCTAATAGGGCAAAAGATGAGGATCATATTTTCATGGCCATATAGCCATCAACAATGGAGACTATTTTTTACCTCCAAATTAAAAATACCTTTCAGGAATAGTAACAGAATCCCTAGGAGGAGACTTGAGTTGAGGAGGGAAGAGCAGGCAGGAGTAGTTTTTTTTCCAGTGTCTGCTGGTGTGTGAACAATGAAAGACAGTTCTTTGGAAGTGGCACCAGGCTGTTTATTGTAGGTAAGCAAAGCAGTTTTTCCCATGCTATAAATCTGGTGGTCAGGATTGCCTCAGGTAAGGTCCCAAGAGACTGACAGGGATAGGATGAAAAACTAAGGAACATCATCAAAGAAAAGGGGAAAAGGAAAATGCCTACTTGAGGGATAAATTGAGAGGTAGCCCCCTCTTCTTTATCTAGACAATCAAGATGGGACATAGTTTGACAGGAATTCCCTGCTTAAGATGTGCTTGTTTTGTTATAATACTGTTGTGATGTATTAACATTTGGGAGGAGTACTTTGGAGAGGAGACTCAGCTAACAGTCTTGGGTAAGAAGTGGGGTCTTGGGTGGTAGGGAGTGGTACAGTACCTTAGGCCTTCTTATCCTCCCTTCCATGGACTCCACTATGGACTTTAACTCTCACTTGCCAAATCTTTTGTCACTGCTTCTATAAAACTTTGGATGATACTCAACCAATGTAATTTTTCTTCCCCAGTCTAAGAGCTGTTGTTCCACTCTCCCATGAACCTCTCAGTTTATTCTTTTTCTTTTACACACCTCTTTCTGTTTCTCCTGAATGTCTGTCTAGTCCATTCCATTCAGCAAATATTTGTTCAGAGTCCCTCTTTATGTATAAATCTCCTATGACATCTCTCTCCTTCTCTTTCTTCCACTGATTTCTCCCTGTTGTACTTCGAAAACTTTTCTTCTTTCACCTTGATCTTCTTTTGGCCAGATGCCTTTGTCCACAATGAGTCCATTCAGAGCCCAGGAACTCATTTCCATTCCCATCAGAACTCACATGGGATCTCAATTCAGAGGGGGAAGAAAATGAAAGAGATAGAGCGCTGGTTTTATAGTAGCAGTTTAGGGCTGTGGACAACTCACCCCTCACTTTTGGAGATGGAACCAAGCTTGTAGTGACAGGTACGGGAATCCCACATTAATTGGGGGGCACATGACTTTGTTTCACATTGGTCAACTCTTTGAATTAGTGCCAGGAGAGAAGAGGGGATCCGAACCAACTCTGAGTTTCTGGATCTGCAGTGATCGATCCTCTCTATCTTTTCGAGAGGCAACCCTGATTCATTTTCCATGATCCTTGATCTATCTTTCTGCATAAGGCTGAGTTCTTCAATCCACATACATATCTTAAACTTTATATTATATTGTCTTCTTATCCTTGGTCCCGAATTAGCTTTGCTTGCTTACTGAATTTGTCTTTATCCATATGTTTTTCTCATCTTTTTTTCATCTTTCCCATTCACTCCCTTAATTATGCATTCATGCCTCCTTCTTTGTAACTCTGTTTTAGAGGCAGTTTCTTTTTCCATCTCTATCTTTATCTCATCTGCACTCCAAGTGACTTGTCTATTTCTTCATCTCCTCTCTTTCATCACTCACAAGCTCTCTAAGTCTCCTTGAGCTAATTTTCAGAATTCAGAGATAATGTCTATTGAGATCGGAAAGGTCAAAGCAGAGATAGGGAGTGGCAGTTACAACTCAGAGAAAAGGGGGAATTTGCAGTTGCAATTGCCTATGCTTGTGAACTTCAAGTGACTAAGGGCAGAATTTCATGTGGCTTCAGTGGGTACCAGGTTCCATTTTAGAAAATCAAGCCTATGTGAGCATTTTAGCTTAGAAATGCTAACGACCTGAGTAGAAAGCCCTAGGAAGGAGAAAAGTGATCCTGCCTCTCCAAACCTGAAGTAGGCTGTGATGAGACAAAATATCTGCTGGGGGTAAGTACAGAGAAATTCCCTTAAAAAGAATGGAGCAAACTTTAAGCAATGTACTCAGAGAGAATATAGAAAAGCTGGTGGGGTTGGTAGTGAGGGAAAGGAGATACAGAGCCCGGTTTGAATATAGGTATTATGTTCCTTGGAAGAGTCTGGCTATAGAATCAAAGATCTAGAACTGAAAGAATCTTGGAGATCTTCCAACAAGATTATATTTTACATAAGAGGAAACTGGGGTCAGAGAAACTTGTCAGATCATAAAATTAAATTGTGCAAAATCCTAAGGATATTTAAAAAAAAACTAAAACATGGTGCCTACCTCCTGCAGCAATTCACACTCTTGTTGGGGAGACAACATTCAAACTATTATGTACATAGAAGAGATAGATAGCTAGAGTAAATAGAAGGTAATACTAGAAGGAAGGTGGGGGAAAAGTTATTAAGTAAAGATCTCTTGCAGGAGGATCTTTTCAAACTAAGTCTGGAAGAAAGTCAAGGAAGCTAAAAGACAGAAGTGAAGAGGGAGAGTTTTCCAAATAAAGATGACAGCCAGTAAAAACAAAGGAAAAAAAATGACAGAGGAGAAATCGAGTGTTGTGTCTGAGGCACAGCATAATTGATGTCATTTAATTATAGTGTTGGTAGAGGGAAGTCAAATTAAAGAGATTGGAAAAGTAGAAAGGTGCCAAGATTGAAGGGCTTTAAAAGCCAAATGTAATATTTTATATTTGATCCTGGAGATAATAGGGAGCCAATGGAATGTGAGAAGCTGAAAGTGGTATTGGGGCCAACACCAGACCTTTGTCTTGGCAAGATGGCTTTGGAATCTGAATTAGGATGGTTTGAACTGGGGAGAGACTTGAGGCAAGAAAATCAAGACTAGGGAAATACTCCTTGTGTGAGGTACTAAGCCACTGTACCAGGTTGGCATCTATGTGAGTGCAGAGAAGGGGAAGTATAGGAGATATTGCAAAGATAGAAACAAGATTTGCAAAATATATATTTGTGATGAATGAGAATGAAAAATACAGGATGACACTGAGGTTGAAAGTCTGAGCAATATGAAGTATGGTGGTGACTATAAAAGTAATAAGAACGTTTGGAAGAAGGGAAAGATGGAGAATGGGGCAGAATAGAAAAAAATGGATTCTGTTTTTTTATTTGGAGAGGCCTAAGGGATATCCAGTTTGATATATTTAAGTTAGCAGATGATGCTAGATTGCATAAATGTTGCTAGACTTTTCTCCTTTCACTGACTAAAAAGGCATCTCTGTGACCAGTCCTGAATCCCAATCCCTTTCCATTTTTCAGATGACCTAACCAGGGTGACTCCCCCAAAGGTGACTGTGTTTCAGCCATCTGAAGAAGAGATTGAGAAGAAGGGAAAGGCCACTCTGGTCTGTCTGGCCACAGGCTTCTACCCTGACCTGGTGGAGCTGAGCTGGTGGGTGAATGGGCAGGAGACCCAGGTTGGAGTCAGCACAGACCCTCAGCCTTCCAAGGAGCAGCCCTATAAGAACGACTCGAGCTACTCACTGAGCAGCCGGCTCCGGGTTTCTGCTCCCTTCTGGCGCAATCCCAAGAACAGCTTCCGTTGCCAAGTACTGTTCCATGGGATTTCAGAGGATGAGGACTGGAAGGGTAATGGGAGTAAACCTGTTACTCAGAATGTCAGTGACCAGACCTGGGGAAAGGCGGGTAAGAACAATATAAGCTGGTCCAAGATAGAAATAGTGTGGGAAAAAATAGATCCAGACAAGGAAAAGGAGGAGGAGGAGGAGGAGGAGGAGGAGGAGGAGGAGGAGGAGAGGGAAGACAATCAAATAGAGAACCAGAATAAACTATCTCCAAGGATCTCCCCATATCTTTTGCATTCAAAGAGGAGAAAAATCACTTCCCTGGAAGTAACCAAGGCCACTTCTTGAGTGAAAAAGATATCAATCCTAGCACACTTTTCCTGCTCAGTCACAATTAGAATCTTATAGAGGACACCCCTAGCCTACCAACTTGTATAGTTCAGCAATTCACATAGTGTTCTGTTGACCTTGCATCCTTCCATTTGTCCAAGATCACAGGGTTTCTTTTTTAATGATTGTATTAAGGAGAGAAATATAGGACTGAGGTTACATCAGAATAAATCCAAATTCACATTTTATTTGAATTATGAGTATTTGCTTCATGATTTATTTATGGTTGTAGGCCTATAAGTTTATATTAATCCCTGTAGCCTACCTAAAAGACAACATCTTGGGGAAATTCTGGGTTTCTCATATATGTCCCCAATTTTCTCTTTCAGATTGTGGTGTTACTTCCGGTAAGTGAAACCTTCTCTTCTCTTCCTGTACTACCAGCCACAACCTAGGTCAGCTAGCCGTTAGTCAATAAATATTTATTAAGCTACTACTACATGCAGAGAGCTAAGTGCTTGGGATATGCCTATCCCTATCCTTGAGGAATTTACAATCTAATGGGAGAGGCAATATGACAATAAGCAAAGAGTTATGCACACGTATAACAAGCTCTTGTACATGATCTAGAAATATTCCCCTTCTCTGCTCTATCAAGTGGTAGGAATGTGGGTCTGGGGAAGTTAAAAATGCTTTCTTATAGAGTTGCAATCCCCACAGAGTCCTATCAACGAAGTATCCAGTCTGCCACCTTCTTCTATGAGATTCTCCTGGGAAAAGCTATGCTGTATGGACTGCTGGTCAGTGTCCTAATGTGGAGAACCATGGTAAGGGCATGAAAAAAGGAGGAAGGCAAATGGGACATGTCCGTTATCTAAAATCAGCCCTTGGGAATTTTCTTGAGAGGGAAAAGGAGAGAGAAGAGGGAAAATCCCAAGAAGTACAGAAAATAAACCCAAAATAACTTAAATGTTTTAAACTTACAAGTGGAATTGGGGAGAGTGGGAAATTCATATTGAAACCTATATACAAGGTGGGCTAGAGTCAAGGGACTCTAACAGGAGTCAGTTACCTACTGAGACAATACTTAAGTATTTGCAACTTTTGAGCTTCTCTTTCTCCAACATATCTCTTCATTCAATTTCTCATTACTATATTACCTGGAAAACCTATATAATGGTAATTTTATCTCTTCCTCAGGCCAAGAAAAAATATTCCTGAGGCCATGAGTGGAGGTAACAATAGGGAGGAGAGACCAGAAGACTTCAGCATCCTATTTTGGCTAGTGGTTTTTTTTGTTCCTAGCCTATGTTCCAGAAGAACTATTACATGCTCCGTTCCTATCTTCAACTTTCACAGGTCTCCTCAGAAAGAACTCTGAAGCTCCCAGGGGATAAAGATGGTGACTTAATCCTGAAAAAATAAAAAAAGGTCTTGCCCTGCTTAGCTATTAGCAACTGTGTCTCTACCTTTTCTCTCTCCCCCCCTCCCCCCATCCATATCATCAACTTAAATCTGGCTATATTCTTCCAAACTAAGACTTGGAAGTATTAGAGAAGTTCATTAAAAATATGTCAACAAAATTTCCTCACTATTGGAAGATAAACCCACTGGGACATTAGCATCCCTCTTCTAGAGTGTCATAAAATGTAGTTGATAATCTCATCTGTCCTTATACAGATACTTCAGAGGTATATCCAGGCCAGTGGATGCTAATGGATATAGATATATTGGGGAGAATGCTGTACACAAGGTATTCTCAATATTCAAACCAGTAAAGCAGTATCTGAAGAACCAAAATAAATAGAATTCTGATATGAAGAAAAATTGAATGGCATTGTATTAAAGGGCTTGAGATAATACAGGAAATGAGTTAAATAGTGGAAAAGTGAGGAAAAATAAAAGGAAGGGAAGGATAGTGAACCGATTAAGGTGGAAACAAGAAATTTGGACTACAAGGCAATCTGGGCCTGTTATGAAAAAGAATAAGCTTTCACAAAGGACAATTCAGGGAGAGAAATATTTTACATATTCATAGACTACACGTGATAATAAATTTTCATCTAGAGTTAAAAATTGGGGATTGAAGCTAATGAGAGAAACTGGGACTGGGTATATAGAGTTCAAAATAATCTGCATAGAAGTTAATAAAAATCTGAAGAAAGTGAAAATGTAAACTAAGAAAAGAAATCATAGCAGAATCCAATCATTAACAATAAAAGAAATATAAATCAAATTTTTGTGTTTCAATTCACATCAATAAATTTGATTTAAAAGATGACAGATGGAAATATTCAGTTTTGGAGATCATTATATACTTCAACAACAATACTATATGATGACCAGTTTTGATGGACTTGGCCATCCTCAGCAATGAGATCAACCAAATCAGTTCCAATGGAGCAGTAATGAACTGAACCAGCTATGCCCAGCGAAAGAACTCTGGGAGATGACTAAAGACCATTACATTGAATTCCCAATCCCTATATTTTTGCCCACTTGCATTTTTGATTTCCTTCACAAGCTAATTGTACAATATTTCAGAGTCTGATTCTTTTTGTACAGCAAAATAACGGTTTGGTCATGTATACTTATTGTGTATCTAATTTATATTTTAATATATTTAACATCTACTGGTCATCCTGCCATCTGGGGGAGGGGGTGGGGGGTAAGAGGGGAAAAATTGGAATAAGAGGTTTGGCAATTGTCAATGCTGTAAAGTTACCCATACATATAACCTGTAAATAAAAAGCTATTAAATAAAAAAAAGGAAATATTCAATTTTGGAGGGACTATAGAAAGACAAAGTATGCTAATATACTATTGGTGGAAGCTAGGAAGTTGGTTCAACTATTCTGGGGAACAATTATTATGATGATTTTTTTAATTAAGTGACTAAAATGTCTATATCACTTAATTCAGAGATATCACTGCCAGGTATGCATCATGTAGATCAAATACAGTCTCATAAAATAATCACAACATCACTCTTTATAGCAGCAAAGAACTGAAAACCAAATAGATGTCCTTTAAACAAATCAGGTTACATGAATGTAATGGAATATTATTATAGCATAAGAAACTATGAATATGAAGAATTCTCAGAAGCATGAGAAGACATATGAACTGATATAGAATAAAATAAAAACAATGAGAAAAAACCATGACCAATGAATACAGAAGTGTAAATAGAAAGAACATAGAACCCCAAACTGTAAATATAATGACTAAGCTAAGTATATATAAAAATGTAATAGAAAAATACACCTACATCATTCTTTCTAAGTGGGGAATTCAAAGGATGGAACATTTTATAAACCATCATACCTATTTAATGCATTCTCTATTCTTGCTCGAGAGAGAGAGAGAGAGAGAGAGAGAGAGAGAGGAAAGAAACAAATAAACAAAGAAGCACAGAAGAAAGAAAGGGAAAGGAAGAAAGGAAGGAAGAGAGAGAGAAAAGAGAAAGAGAGAGAAAAAGAGAGACACACACAGAGACAGAGAGAGAGAGAGAGAGAGAGAGAGAGAGAGAGAGAGAGAGAGAGAAATCAAACTGAGAGGGGAAGACTCAAGGTTTCTTGTCCAAAAGTATACAAAAAAAAAAAAAGAAATAAACATTTATTACATATCTACTGTGTTCCAGGGACAGGATTAAGGATTTTACAAATATTATTTCATTCAATCTTCATAACAAGTCTAAAAGTTAGTTCTATTATTATCCTCATTTTACAGCTGAGGACATGGAGGCAGGAGTTTAAGTGACTTACTGAGAACTCAGTTTTTACTGGATCCAAGCCCAGTGCTCTATCCATTGCACCATCTAGATGCCTCAAAAAACAAGTTACAGAGGGAGTGGAAACATTTTGTGTTAAAGGTACCCACCTCATGGAATCACTGAGTGAAATGGCTACTTTTTAAGCAAAAGGTTTTCAGCACACATAAAATGACCCAAAAACTGGTTCTGTCTTCAACTTCTATAAAATTGATTTCTGTATTACCTAATTTATCACTTGACTAGAACAATTCTGTCTTTCTTTATATACTAATAGCTGGAAGGTGGAAGATGGAATCCTGTCTTCTTTCCTCCTATCTTACAAAGTGAAATCTCTTTGAGTCTGGGACCAGGTCTATGTTTGTATGTCTTAAGCTTTCCTGCCTCTCTCTGTAGGAAGGTCCTCTACACTTGTCTAGTAAATGGATCCCATTTGGCTTGCCCATCCTATTTCTACTCAACATGTGACCCTTATCCTTGCTCACTCCATCCAGGGAATTTGTTCTTGCCACCAAGTATGTCTCCTGAGAGAACCAAAGAATGCAGGATGAGAGAAACTAAGGATTATTTCAGAGACTGGAATCCTGACACAACCCATGATTCATCCCAGTCTGAGTAATTAGTTACATTATAAGATCATGGATTTGGATCTGGAAGGAACCATAGATGTCATGTGATCCAAATTCCTTATTCCTAGATGAGGAAATCAAGACCCAGAGACTTTAAGTGATTTTTAGTAAAGTCATGAAGTGGGATATGAACTTGGGTCTTTCTGGTTCTTTGTCCTCCATTCTCATCATTAGACCTTGTTCTTCAGTTTTTGAAAGAAGTATTCTTCTGTAAATCAGACTAGGAATAGAAGGGATAAAGGGACTACCAGGAAATCCAAAAGCTATTACCCAGATATGATAGACTGGGGGAGTGCTCCAGGCCCAGGATTTTTTTTTGGGGGGGGGCTCTTCTTTCTGAGTCAGTGACTTTAAGTGGCCAAAGGAGTGAGATTTTAAAAAGAAAAGATGCTCTAAAATTCATATTCATACCATTAGGGCATTAACATTTACTAATGCCAAGTAAAAATCTAGGACTATATCTCTCCCCCTGCCACACAGACCCTATTACATAGGATCCTCTTATTTGACATTTTTTCCTCATTTTGGAATACCTTAAAATTCATGTAAGCCTTTTTTTAAAAAATCAGAACATGAAATTGTTTTGGTAGAGAAGGCTCTCTTTGATAAGAAAACTCCCCAAGACAATTCAGCAACTATTCTGCTATATATTGTCATAAAGATATCCAGGAGCCCTTAAATGTTGTGACTTGCCCAATGTCACACAACTGATTTCAGAGGCAGGATCCAAATTATGTCTTTCTGACAGTCTCATAATCTCTACCATTTATCCATGCTGCCTCTCAAACTGACTCTATCTGGGTTTTTTCTTGATTTATTTTGATCTTTGAGGGAAATAAATTCAGTGTGTTGACTCTGGGGAAATACCCTGTAGGGAAGACCTTATTGTCTTAGTATTCCCAAAGCTGGACCCTTAGTTAGCTCTTTATAAATGCTGGTTGATTGATTAACTTCAATTTTCTTTTCACTATAATTCTATCTCTAGATTAGAATCCTTAATCTTTTGTGTGTGTATTTTTAAATAAATAAATAACTGTTCTTAAATAAAATAAATACATTTTGAAAACATTTTAAATGATTTTTAAATAAATAAATCACAAAGACATAGGACTGCGAAGAAATCATTCTATTGAAATACAATTACTGAATTTTTGAATTTATGAAAAAAATCCTCAGGCCTAGATTAAGAGCCTCAGCTCTATATACAAAATTGTTTTCAGTGATAAGTGGGCTACTGTTTCCACAAGTGGCAAAAGCAGAAAAATACTTCACCAATAACGCCCATTTGGATCCCAATCACACAGCCTTTTGGCCTCTCTGGGCCATATGGTTATCAAGTCAACCTTGAATACTGCAATGACAAGGAGCCACTGAGGAATTTCAATATTCTTTTTGGAAGAGTTTAAAGTGTTAGGAAGTACTTCTAGAGCTCTTTTCTCTAAGGACAAGCTTTTCCTTTCACATAATTAATATATGACAAAATTGCAAGTACCCTGATAATTCTAGTTGTCCTCTTGTGGATTTGATTCAAATTGTTAAAGTCTTCCTGAAAAGTAGTACCTAGAATTGAATACAATACAACAAATGGAGTATGAATAGGCCAAATTATGTAAAATTATTTCTTCTTTCATTTTACTTTCCCTGGAAGGGACACTATGAGATTTGGAGAAAGCAAACTCCATCCCAAAGGGCAGGGAAAAGTGAAACCAAGAAGTAAAAAAGGGACACAAAAAATTTTGGAGCACAAGGAACTTAGCTGCTTTGTAATTGTTTTTATTCCTTGATAAGTCGGTAGCCTACTTGTTTTTGAAAGTTATTTCAGACCCTAGAACACAGTTCTTAACTTAGAGACAAACTTAAAAATTGTTTTAAAATAACTTTAAATCAATAAGATTGTATTTTGTACTTAATATCTTATTTAATGCACTTAAATAGATTATTACGAGGAGCACAAACTGCCAAAGGGGTCAACTGATATATGTATATATAAAATTAAGAACTCCTTCCTCAGTAAGAGTGTGGTAGTAAATAGAATGCTGGATTTGGAATCAATCAACTTATATTTGTTATGAACTTACCATGTGCCCAACACTGGGGCAAAGACAAGAAGTATAACATCTCCAATACTTTGCATTCTAATGGAGTCAGAAGACCTAAGTTAGAATCCCACCATAAATGCTAGTTATAAGGTTCCTGCAGATGTCACTTCTCTGAATCTAAGTTCCTTCATTTTAAAAAAAAATCATCTACTTACTTCATGGAGCTGTTTTGAAGATCAAATAAGATGAGAAAGCAGTTTACAAAACTTTAAAGTACTATGAAAATATCAGATATTAATATTATCTCTAAGGTAGAAATTGGATCCACAACTCTGAAAAACCCCTTTTCTTCCACCCTACTATTTTTTTCATTAAAGGTTGAGATTCTCTGGGAGTTTTCTCCCTTTAAGAATGCTCTCCCTTGCTAATTGAGATGTAGCTAACTATCTCAAGTGTCAATCCCTTAACTAAAATGAAAAACCTTCCTTGAACCTTAGCCCTGCCCACTCTGTTTCTCTATAAATAAGAGTCTAAGCAGAAGGGGCACAGGTAGTAGTAGAGTCTGATACTCCTATACAGGTGGCATCTAGGGAGGGGTACAGCTTACTCCCTGTCTGAGAGCCCTGAGTTTGTTTCTTTGGTTCCCTCACCACTTCCCACTTTACTCCTCCCTCAAGCCCTGTTCCACCAGTCTCTACCACAAGCACACCCCCAAACTTCCTCTGGGTTGAGGGAAGGGGATTAGGAGGAGGGACTGTTCTTGTAGCAAGCTGTATCATTGTGGGACTGGGGGGTGGTGACACAATGATTCAAATTTATGAAATGCCTTTACAAAAATCCCTTAATCTGAGCATGTCCACTGCTCTCCCTCTCTTCCTTCTGTGGGGGAACTGAAAGGACAGTTTTGTAGAGGGGAAGGTGATCTCTAGAGGCAATAGCTGAGAGACTCTTTTCTTGATTCCTATCTAAGATATAGCCTTAGATTCAAGATCCTTTTCTCTCTTCAACTGACAACTCAATTACTATCTCTAATTCATGGCTTTAGGTCAAGATCTCCAGATTTATATGATAGCTAATCTTTTGGATTTGAATAAGCCAGGAGGTTGATTCAGAAGGGATAGATAGAGTTCTGTGGCATTATAGTCACAAAAGATCCCTCCTGATGAGGAATCAACATTTAATAAGGTAATACAATGAAATAAGGAGCAGTCTTCCACAATATTGAGAACCCAAAGAGTAATTGCCCATGTTATTTTCATGTTGATTTGAATTTAACTGTGCCCCACTATATGCACTTATTTCAGTCTTGCTGACGACCCTGGAGAGTGTCAGAAGAAAAGGGAATTAAAAGGCAAGGGAGGCCTCTAGGGGATGGGGAAGAATTCTTGGCCATCCCCTTCCTACTGTGTTACAATGAGCTTCACTTTGGACCTGGGACCAGGCTCAGTGTTGTAGGTGAGGATTGGGATCGGGGATTTAAGGGGAAGAGTTGGAGAAATGGCGGCTGCACTTTGACCTTTGTAGTATCCATGCAAACATAATTTACCTTAGCCCCCTTACCCTTTCTTCTGGAACGGCCGGACTGGAGGGTGCGGGAGGGACGCAGAGGTTTCCAGGATCCCTTGATGGGAACTGGAAGCCCTTCGGGAGCGATCCCGAGTTTGAGCTGTAGCCCTGGATGCTGTGCTAACGCCGGCTCACAATTATACTTTGGAGACGGAACCAGGCTGACAGTTCTGGGTAAGACTATTCTCTGCTCCCATTTAATTCCTCTCAGTGATCAGGGAATAGGGCAGACTTGGCAGCTGCTCTCACCTAGCAGAGAGCTGGGGACTACAACAGGGACTCTCTACACCTTCTCCTCCAGGTCCATCTGTGTGCGGGACTGTATGGTTATGAGCCTCAGACATCTTTTATTTTGGGACGGGCTCCAAGCTCTTCGTTCTCTGAAAGCCCATAGAAAGTCCTGATGGAGGCAGGGAGTCCCCGGAAAGAATCAATGTCACTAGAGTAGAGTGCAAAGCACAGAACGGTTGAAAGGCTGGTTTTTGTGAGGGGTTTGGGGGCTGTGACTGGTAATGCCGCACAGACTTTTGGACCTGGAAGTCGGCTGGTCGTCATAGGTGAGTGTCCTTGGGCGGTTTATGCAGGGCATCGAAGGTCTGGAAAGATATCCCCCACAGCTTGGCCGATCCCTGGCTTAGGGGAGCCCCCTCTAGCCAGGGTCTAAGAGTGCTGGGGAAAAGCTTTGCAAAGAGCGAGAAGCGGCGCCATTTCCAACCTCCACGAAAATTTTCTCCTGTCCCACAGAGGATTAGGGTTAGGGGGTGGTGGGGAGAGTTGGGGAGGGGGCAGGCTCCGGCACTGCCCCGGCAGACATGGGGGACTGGTTGCCGGGACTCGTCTCTGCCAGTTTTTCTAGGAGAGGGCTACGGGGCAGAGGTGATTCACCCTCCAAGCTACCCCTATCCAGCGCTCTGTCTGCCATCCCCCACCCCACATTCGGGATTCCCCATAATTATTGCCCAACTAGTAGCATTTCTAGGTGGGAGGATTTGTCCCCGAAGATGGCTTTGGAAAAGCTTCATTTTCCCTATCTCAGAGACCACCCTGAGACTTCCCTTGTTACACCCATTCCCCACTCCTACACTCCATACTATCCCGTCTCCTAACAATGGGTTTTACTACAAGAAAACTTGAATATACGGGGATAAATTGAGATGGAAGGGGGGATGGAGAAAGGTAGCCTTGAATATAAGGGGATAAATTGAGGAGGCTGGTATTTGTGGAAGGCAGAATAGAAAAAAATGGATTCTGTTTTTTTATTTGGAGAGGCCTAAGGGATATCCAGTTTGATATATTTAAGTTAGCAGATGATGCTAGATTGCATAAATGTTGCTAGACTTTTCTCCTTTCACTGACTAAAAAGGCATCTCTGTGACCAGTCCTGAATCCCAATCCCTTTCCATTTTTCAGATGACCTGACCAGGGTGACTCCCCCAAAGGTGACTGTGTTTCAGCCATCTGAGGAAGAGATTGAGAAGAAGGGAAAGGCCACTCTGGTCTGTCTGGCCACAGGCTTCTACCCTGACCTGGTGGAGCTGAGCTGGTGGGTGAATGGGCAGGAGACCCAGGTTGGAGTCAGCACAGACCCTCAGCCTTCCAAGGAGCAGCCCTATAAGAATGATTCAAGCTACTCACTGAGCAGCCGGCTCCGGGTTTCTGCTCCCTTCTGGCGCAATCCCAAGAACAGCTTCCGTTGCCAAGTACTGTTCCATGGGATCTCAGAGGATGAGGACTGGAAGGGTAATGGGAGCAAACCTGTCACCCAGAATGTCAGTGACCAGACCTGGGGAAAGGCAGGTAAGAAATATCATGAGGGAAGAAGGGTGGGGATGATATAGAGGGCAAACAGACCAGAAAAGAACACAGAGACACAGAGAAGGTAAGACACACACACACACACACACACATACACACACACACACACACACACACACACACACATACACACATACACAAAAAGAACAGAATGAAAGAAAATTTAAAAATCGAAGCAAAGAGGGAAAACAGAATGAAAAATACAGAAAACAAAAGAAAGAAAATCTGTTCCCAACAATCTCCCTTGACAACATGGATCTAAAGAGACAAAGAGTGAGGCTACATTCTTCTGGAGATAATCATGGTCCTTTCCTTCATGAATTAGATATCAACCCAGGCTAACCTTTTTACTTCAACCCCAATCAGAGTCTTGCAGATAGCAGCCCCTGACTAGCAACTTGTACAATCTACAGAACATCCCTCTGACCTTACCTCCTTCCATTTGCCCACAATTATAAACATAATGTATTTTTTTCAAAGTAGTAGCAAAAAGAGAAGTAAGGCAAAGGCTAAATCCAAAGGCATTCAAAATTTAATATCATATGTAAATTTTTCTGCCTTATAATTTATTTTTTACCCTAGACCTATAGTCATGATTTGACCTATGTTAACTTCCTTAAAAGACAGCATCTTTGGGAAAGTCAAGAATTATCAAATATGTCTCTAATTTTCTCTTTCAGATTGTGGTCTTACCTCTGGTAAGTAAATCTCTTTTTCTCTTTTCTCCTTATTCCCTACTCTTTTGCTAGCAACTGTAGCCCAGATATTCCTTGAGCATATATGTAAGCTTCTTGAGGACAGGGTTTTCTTTTGCCTTTTTTTTTTTTTTTTGTATTCCCAATGCTTACCACAGTGCCTGGCACTGAATAAGTATTTGATAAATGTTTATTGATAAAAGGATTGATCAATTGATTATGTTCCTCCCTTGTTCCATCAGTGATAGCAATATGGGACTAGAGGAGGTCAGAGTTGTGTGCTTACAAGTGTGGGTTCTTTATCCTATCAGAGTCATATCAGCGCAGTATCCAGTCCGCCACCTTCCTTTATGAGATCCTGCTGGGGAAGGCCATGCTCTATGGCCTATTGGTCAGTGTCCTGGTATGGAGAACCATGGTAAGAAGAAAAAAGAGAGAACAAAATGGGATACAATTGTGATCTAGAACCAACCCTAAAAAGTATGATGTACCCATATGTCACAAAGAATAGGAAAATGTGAAGGAGGAAATAAATTACCTCTAAGTTCCCTAGAAATACCTCCAAGTAATTTTAACTTTTAACCTTACAAATTGAATTGGTAGAAATGGAGAAAATCAAGGTGAAATTAAAATATATGATCAATGAATTCTAACATTAATCCATTCTCTTACAAAGGCATCATCATAGATAGTCCCCAATCCTGAGCTTCCCTTTCTACAACATGTCCCTTTACTTAATTCCATTCCCCATTGTCATGTTACCTGTGAGATTAATAAAAGGTATTTGTGTGTCTTCCTTAGGTGAAGAAAAAATATTCCTGATGCCAGCTGTGGAGATGAAAATAGGGAAGAGAAAACAGGATTCAGTATCCCATCTTCGTTTCTGTTTTCTCTATTCCTATTCTGTGTTCCAGAAAAGCTGTGTTCCCAGAAAAGCTATTGTGTTCCAGAAAAGAATATTGTGGGATATTATTATGCCTACCTTTCATAAGTCTCTCCAAAGAGAACATTCCAATTTCAAGGAGAAAAGGATGGTGGTTTGATCTTGAAGAAATAATAATAATAATAATAATAATAAAAGCCTTCCCTGGCTTAGCAGTTACCATCTATGTCTCTATCTTTTTTCTCATTGACTTAATAAAGAAACATTCTTTTAAGTCAGAACACAGAATTCAAGAAAGTATTAGAATAGTTCATGGAAAACCTGTTTGAGCAAAGGAAGAGGTTATATTACCATCCTCCTTCTTGAGTTTCAAAAAATAGTCATCAAACTCATAGGTACTCCAGAGATAGAGGTAAGCCAATGAGTGCTGGATGTTGTATTTAGGGGAAAAAAAACTGGACACAGGGGTATCACAATTTCCAAGTGATTAAGGGAATGTCTGAGAAGAGGTAGGCTATAGAAGTCTGGTATAAAGGAGATTTGAGTCCTATTAGAGTTAGGAGAATGAAACAAGAGAGATAAGGAAAGATTGAGAAAATGAGGAAAAGATAAAAAATGTTTTGGAAATTGGAATAAGTGGTAAATGAGAGGTAGATTGTATGGAAGACTGGGACTAATGTGAAAGTCTGCTCTGCCTTTTTTTTTTTTTTTTTTTTGCTAAGGCAATTGGGGTTAAGTGACTTGCCTAGGATCACACAGCTAGGATCTGGTCTGCTTTGAACAGCAATTCAAATATTGAATTTTTTTATGTTTTAAAGTATGGATATTTTCACTTGGGGTTGAAAGTTGGGATTGAAGATCAAGAGAGATATTTTAAATAGGTTCAATGTTCTGCATAAAGATGGTAAATGAATTTATGGGATCTAATGATATTCCAAAGTAAATAAAAGTATAAACTGTCAGAGCCAAATCATTAATAATAAAATTAATGTAATAAAGTCAATTTTGAGATTTTATTCTATATTGAGAAAATTTGCAACATAAAAAAAGATGGAAATAGTCAATGATGGAAGGGCTGGGAAGTCAGGCATATTAATACAAGGTCAGGAACTATGAACTTGTCTATTATCTAAATGTGTTTGAAATTGTAACTTTTAAAAGCAACTATAATGTCTATAATGTTTGGCCCAGAGATTCAATTCCCATGTCACAGTCAGAAAAAAAATATATCTTCCATGTGCTAAAATATTCATAACAGTTTTTGTGTAACAGCAGCTATGACAGGAAATGAGGACTTAACTTGTGATGTGATTGGTATAAAGAACTCCTAGATCAGAGAATCCCTTCTACCAATGCAAATAGAAACCTTCTCTGTACAACTTACATTCCTATGAAGTGTCCTAGAGGATACTATGATCATATAGACAGCCTATGTCAAAGATGGGGCTTGAACCTGGGACTTCCTGACTCTGACTCAAGCATTCTATTCATGATTCCTCTTTTGATTAGTGAATAGTTAAATAAATAATGGCATCTGCAAGGAAGAGAACATGGAAAACAATAAATTTTAGGGGGGAAGCATAAGTAATATAGAATTGATATGAAGCAAGAAAACTGAATCAGAGAGGTTTCTACACAATAACTATAGCAACGGAAATGAAAGAACGAAGCTCCAAACTGAATTCTGTGTAATTATAATGACCAAATATGGTCCTTTAGAAAACATAAGAAAAATATGGCTTCTTATCTTCTTGGTAGAAATGGGAGACTATTCCAAAAAAAATTGTTTATATTGGCTTGTTATGCCTCAGTTCTCTTTAACTGTTCTGACTTGGTTTCCCTGAATTAGTTTCCTTTGTCTCAGTTTCCTTAGCTGTTCTGTTAAATCCCCTTAGTCGGAAAAACCCACTCTGGTCCATTAAGACTGGGAACCGTTTACTCTAAGGTTATAAATTGCTAGCAAGATAAACAAGAGAGCAGAACTCCTGACCCTCCCCTGTCCTCAAGAATTTACAATATCCCTCTAAAATATTCCAAGATACCTCACTGACATCTTTATCTCTGGGTATTCAGACATCCTGTCTCTGGGCTTTTAGGAGTTATGGTCTCCCCCCAACCTGACAGAGGCCTTCGCGCCTTTTTACCTTCTTTGTCTCTAGGGTTATTTAAAGAAGGGGGCCGCTCTTATTCAAGGCTGCATTCTTTGAGATGACAGGCCTGGGACCAACATGGTTTCCTTGGTCCCAGTATATCTTTATCTGACTGGATAATTTGAGACGAGAGTCCTGTCCAGTCAATTATACTCTCCAATTAATACTGACATGCTGTTTGGTTTTACTGAAATAATAATGCTTTTTTCTTCTTTTTTCTATTATATTCTCTATTCAAAGGAATGTTTTACTGCATGGGGGAGGGATGACGCATTTATTCAAGTATGAAAATGGTATAAAAGCAAAACTTAGCCTATTTTTAATAAGGGAGGGCAGGGAGGATAAATATCTTGGAGGATAAATGGGACAGGATCTATCTGAAAGTAGGTCAAAGGTAGTCAGAGTTAAACCTTAGCCAATCAAGCGAGATCATTTATAATATAGGAAACCTTGGTCAGATCACCCAAATCTTATGTCTTTCTTTCCTCATCTAGAAAATAAGAGACCTACAATTAGAGGGTGGAGTTTCAACAGAGTAGTGAAGACAAATGCTAGATTACAAGTTAACAAGGGAATAAGAAAATGGGTGCTAAAAGGAGGCCCCAGTTACAGAGTAACAAGATCAAATGGCTACTTTTAAATGTGTGGTTCTCAAAACATCTGTTTTTCTTGTTTGGTAAGGCAATTGGGGTTAAATGACTTGCCCAGGGCCACACAGCTAGTAAGTGTTAAGTATCTGAGGCTAGATTTGAACTCAGGGTCTTCTTGACTCCAGGGCCAGTGTGCTATCCATTTCACCATTTAGCTGCCTCATTCTCAATACACCTGAATATTAGATGTATGTCCCTTTAATTTCTATAACCCATTTCTTTACCATACTTTTTTTTTTCTTTACTAGCCCTATATTATCTGACTTTATACTCTAGGATTGGATGTTTTGTTTTTTTTTTATTGGTGGGGGAGGGAGTCACTAGGGGTAAAGGGTAAGGAATTGGGACTTCCTGACTCTGACTCACTGCTCAACCAATTGTAAGGAAGCCTTTGGTATTCACAAAGTAATTAGGTCCCAGGTAGCATAAGGCCTCCAACTTCTACTTAACATATGATAGTGCTCCCTAAGTAATTTAGATTTCTTTTTCAAATTGTATTTTATTTTTCTAAATACATGTAAAGATAGTTTTCAACAATTACCTTTGCAAAACTTTGTATTTCAAATTTTTTTTCCCACTCCCCTCTTCCTCCCTCCCCAAGAGAGCAAGCAATTTGATATAGGCTAAATATCAGCATTTTTCCTAAATGCATGTCCATATATTATTGTTCAGTAAGAAATGACCATCAGGATGATTTCAGAAAGGCCTGGAGAGACTTGCACGAACTGATGCTGAGTGAAATGAGCAGGGCTGGGAGATCATTATATACTTCAACAACAATACTATATGATGATCAATTCTGATGGACCTGGCCATCTTTAGCAATAAGATGAACCAAA
Organism: Sarcophilus harrisii; assembly: GCF_902635505.1. Taxonomy (NCBI): domain Eukaryota; kingdom Metazoa; phylum Chordata; class Mammalia; order Dasyuromorphia; family Dasyuridae; genus Sarcophilus; species Sarcophilus harrisii. The sequence continues at coordinate 191,549,281 of NC_045430.1, forward strand.
TCAGTTCCAACGGAGCAGTAATGAACTGAACCAGCTACACCCAGTGAAAGAACTCTGGGATATGACTAAGAACCATTACATTGAATTCCCAATCCCTATATTTTTGCCTGCCTGCATTTTGAATTTTCTTCACAAGCTAATTGTACAATATTTCAGAGTCCGATTCTTTTTGTACAGCAAAATGACGGTTTGGTCATGTATACTTATTGTGTATTTAATTTATACTTTAATATATTTAACATCTACTGGTCATCCTGCCATCTAGGGGAGGGGATGGGGGAAAGGAGGGGAAAAATTGGAATAAAAGATTTGGCAATTGTCAATGCTGTAAAATTACCCATGCATATAATTTGTAAATAAAAAGCTATTTTAAAAATAAATAAATAAATAAATATATGTCCATATTCATCATGCTGAACACACACACAAATACACACACACACAAATAAGATAAAAATGGTGAAAAAAAAATGAGAAAGGATACAATAAAAAAAGGCGAAAATACTATCCTTTGATCCACATTCAGACTCCACGGTTTTATTTCTGTATCTGGATGGCACTTTCCCTAAAAAGTCCATTGGAATTGCTTTGAATCACCTCATTATTGAAAAGAGTCAAGTTCATCCCAGCTGATCATCACATAATCTTGTTGCTACTGTGTACAATGTTCTCTTGGTCCTGCTCATTACACTTAGCATCAGTTCATGTAGGCTTTTCTGAAATCAGCCTACTTATCATTTCTTGTAGAACAATAATATTTTATTATATTCATTACCATAACTTGTTCAGCCATTCCCCAACAGGTGGATATTCAACCACGCAATTTTCAGTTCCTTGCCCCTACGAAAAAGGCTGCCACAAACAGTTTTGCAATGCATAATTTAGATATCTAAGGTATTGAGCAGATCATCAGATTCTGATGTTATTATCTTAATATATATATATATTATAATATTCAGAATGAGAAATTTTCTGAGCCATCTCAAGGACTGGAATCTTATATAATTTCAGTCCCTAGAACTGAGATTCTGGGTCAGTTCTTTAGATTATGCTATCTTGGATTCAGAACTGAAAAGGATCTTTGGGATCATCTATCTTTTAAATAGGGACAGGGGTATCTTATTTTATAGATAAGGAAATACTCAGATTTTCCTCAGATTTGTACCTAATCACACATTAGAAAGAGGCACAGCTAAACTCTGAATGTAGGCTTGTCTGGCTCCAAACCTAGCATTTTATTTTATACAACCTTCTTGTTCCTTCTCTCCTTTTATATCCTGGAATTGGTGGGGAGGGACACTTCTTCCATAGGTTGCATAAAGATGGGTTAAAGTAGTGATTTGTTTCATAGATCCTTTTGATGAAGTCTGTGGAACCTTTCTAAGAAAAAAAAAAGTTTTTAAAAAACAGAAAATAAAGCATGTAGGATCACAAAGAAAACCGAGCATAATCAAACAGTTATAAAAAAATATATATTTTGAAGAAAAAAAAACTTCATGAACCTTAGATTTATAATGTGTTCATTAAGGAACAGGAATTTGAATATCTTAGATGCCACTTACTAATAGTACAGAACCTGAGTGTATCTAGTCTAACATATTCCTTATTCCCATAACAACATCATCTAAGAGTATCATCCAGCTTCTTCTTGGACATTTCCAGTAATATGTCATTCTTTTTATGGTATTGTTTTGAAGGAAATTGATATTAAGTGACTTGCCCAAGATTATATAGCTAATACTGAGACTGGATTTGAACTCAAGTCCTCTTGACTCCATTGTGCCACATAACTATTATGAACTGATTTATTTATTTTCTTTTAAAAAATTAAACATATTTAAATTAAACATAAATAAAACATATGCATGGGTAATTTTTCAACATTGACCCTTGCAAAACCTTGTGTTCCAAATTTTCCCCTCCTTTCCCCCACCCCCTCCCCTAGATGGCAAGAAATCCAATATATGTTAAATATGTTAAAATACATGTTAAATCCAACATATGTATGCATATTTATACAATTATCTTGCTGCACACTAAAAATCAGATCAAGAAAGAAAAGAAAATGCAAAAAAAAAAAAAAAACAAGAAAAAACAGAAAATGAAAATGCTGTATTATGGTCCACACTTAGTTCCCTCAGTCCTCTCTCTGGATGTAGATGGCTCTCTTCATCACAAAATTATTGGAATTGATCTGAATCATCTCATTGTTGAAAAGAACTACATCCAACAGAATTGATCATCTTATAATCTTGCACAATGATCTCCTGGTTCTGCTCACTTCATTTAGCATCAGTTCATGTAAGTCTCCCCAGGCCTCTCTAATATCATCCTGCTGATCATTTCTTACAGAACAATAACATCCCATAACATTCATATACCATAGCTTATTCAGCCATTCTCCAACTGATGGGCATTCACTCAGTTTCCAGTTTCTTGCCACTACAAAAAGGGCTGCCACAAACATTTTTGTACATGTGGGTCCCTTTCTCTCCTTTAAGATCTCTCTGGGATATAAGCCCAGTAGAAACACTGTTGGATCAGAGGGTATTTATAGTTTGATAACTTTTTGAGCATAGTTCCAAATTGCTCTCCAGAATGTTTGGATTTGTTTAGATGAATTCATTTTTAAAAAAGAATTTCATTATTCTTTAATGTATTCATTAAATACATTATTCTGTATGTATTCATACATCTTCTTGATGTATTAGGAAGTTCTTCTAGTTCCTAACCTCTGATGGCAAGAAAACTAGCCTAATTCCTCTTTGATAGAGTTTTTTCCCCCATATGGTATGCATGTGTATATATAGATAGATCCCTATCACACATATATGTATATGTATAGATACACACATATGTGTGTGTGTTTGTGTATATATATATGGAGAGAGAGAGAGAGACAGACAGACAGACAATCAAAGTTTTCAAAATATCTTAACCATCCTACTAGTGTTGATCAACAACTTTTTCTCCTTTTTAGTGTCCTGTCCTTCTTAATGTGATAAACACTGGCAAAGATGGAGTCTGAATAAGACATAATTTTGGGAGATTGTTGTGTTAAGACCCCAAGTATTCAATGGGCTATCACAGGATCTAGAGAAGCAGAGAGCCAGGAATTATCAGAACAAGAGACTCCTAAGAGGTTGGAGACTCAGAAATGGAGAGGGGATGATCACAAACTCTACTTGATTTGCCATTTTGCCTAAATCTGTCTGGAAGACAATATGTCATTTCTCACTGAAAATCATCTCCTCTCATTAGAGTTGGTGTTGAAGTAGACAACAGTTCTAAACTTGGACTCAGGAACTCGGAATCAGAATCCAGCCTTAGACACTTGCTATGTGTTCCAGGACAGTCACTTTATCTCAATGAGCCTCATTTTCCTCATTTGTAAAATAATACCTAACAGAGTTGTTGTGAAGATTAAATTAGATGATATTTGTGTGGGGGTGGGGGGTGGGGAAACCTTTGCAAAGCCTTAAAGTTCTGAGGTCAGTTTGAGAATCAGCTTGATCTATTGGCCAGAGAGCCATCCTAAAGACTGTGAAAATGAGTTTGAGCTCCAGCTCTGACCCAGATTGACTGGAATCTTGGTCAAGTCTCTTAGCTTCTCAGGGTTCTAAGAAATACTTTTGAGATTACAAATTGCAATTACAAGCAATTGTGCCCTTATCTAGTGTGCCAATGAATTGATGTCTATTCTTAGAAATGTGAACAATATTACTTTTATGGCGGGCGACCATTGAGATTGGTTATGCAGAAGAAAAATGGACCAGACAGTCTGAAAATTGATTTTCTTTCCACTATGCCCATCCCCCTTGAAGACTGTAAAACTCTTGTAATTTGCTCAAGGATATTATCTCTGTTGAGACTCAACTAGCTACTCTCTGTGATAACTTTTTAAGTAAAGAGAAGCATCTTCCTTCTACCTTGGTCCTGTCCACTCTACTTCACTGGAAATTCTAGTCTTAAAAGGAACACAAATATTATGGTTTAATCCTCTTCACTGGTTTTCTACTCAGGGTGGGTGTCATCTAGGTAGAAATGCAAGTACATCCTGCTTTCCCTTGACTTTCTACTTCATGACTTCTTCCTTTACCCTTCTGACAAACCTTGCTCTGCCAGACTTCAGACACACTTGTTTTCCTCTAAATCTCCTCAGAGTTGAGAAAAGGGAGATTGAGGGGAGTGGCCATTCTTGAAGTGGTTTTATCATGACAGTAAATAAGGGAGGTAGGGCACAATGAGACTCTGAGATGTCTGCCAAAAAAAAAAAAAAAAAGAAGAAGAAGAAGAAGAACAACTCTCCCTTTCTCCCTTGCTTTGAGTGGTCTGACAAGAAATGATGAAGGCCATATTTCTATTGGAAATGGACTAGGAAAAAATACATCTTTAATTTCAGTAATCTCTGAGTCAAATTTGGCTTTTTCTTCCAATATGATTTTAAAAATAAAAATCATTTTTCTGAGAAATAAATAACTTCCAGCACTTTGTCAAAGGTGTCCATCTCACACACACATCACAAACCAGGAGTCACTCCAATGAAGAATCGGTATTTTTACAATGTAATTTTTTAAAAAAAGTCGTACTTTTGTGCCTTCTTCGAAATTGCTCCCTTTACCCTCATGTTAATTTGCCTTTAAGCATATCCAGCTTTATTTAGTTGCTTTTTCTGGTCGACAATGAAGAGTGGTAGGAGTGGGGGTAATTAAAGGGAGGAAGTAATCCCCAGGATAGAGGCAGATTCGTGTTAAATTCTTCCCTACAGTGTTTCAATGAGCTTCATTTTGGACCCGGGACCAGGCTCACTGTATTTGGTGAGGAGGGCATGAGTTAAAGATTTGGGGAGAGGGTACTTTCATTTTCAGATGGACTTTACCTAATTCTCCCTACCCCAACCCTTAACTCCCTCTGAAGATCGTGAGGTCACTGGTGGGGCGAGGGGAGAACAGTGATGGGGTCTCCTAGATTATTAGGCAGCAGAGTGAAGCCCATCAGATGCTTTCCAGAGTTTAAGCTGCAGCCCCAGTTGCTGTGCTAACACCGGGCAGTTGAATTTTGGAGCCGGATCCAAGTTGATAGTGCTGGGTAAGTGGGTTCAAACTACCCTACTCCTACTCAGGGCAGAGCGCAGGGTTGGGACGGCAGCAGTCTGAGCGAGAACTCCGGGCTTGGGAAGAGGAATCCATTATTCCTCGGCTATTTGTGTGCCAGACTGTGTTGCTGTGGGCACAGATACTCAATACTTTGGGGCTGGCTCCCGACTCATCGTTCTAGGTAAGCCTGGGGGGATCCCAACTGGAGGGTCTAGAGAGTCTCCTGGGTGGGATTACTTTTTTCGGGATAGATAGGCAGTGCCGAAGAAGGTTGGGGTCCAGTTTTTGTGAGGGGCCTGGGAACTGTGTTCTGCTAACACTCAGGTTTTTGGATCTGGAAGTCGGCTGATTGTCCTAGGTAAGCGACTCTGGGCAGCTATTCTAGGAGATGGAAAGTCCGGAAGGGTCCCAGGGCTAGAGCAGCTGATGCCTGACTCAGGGAGGTCCCCACGGCCGGGGACAAGAAGGGAGGTCCCAGACCTGGGAAGAGGCAGCTATGGTTAGGAGAGGCTCAGTGCACTTTCTATCCCTAAACGCTCCTTCCTCTGCCTCACTGAGGATTTTTACTGCTTTGGGATAAGAAGTTAGATGGCAGGATGCCGGACAGGTCAGAGCCAGGTGAAGGGATGGGTTGGACTGGGAACAAAACCGATACAGACTTGGGGAACGGGCCGCCGAGGTTTGGTTGCAACGTTCTATCTCTGTGTCCTATGAGCAGCAGTTCGGCCCAGGTACCCGGTTAGTGGTCACAGGTAAGTCATTCTCCCCGTTTCCCGAGCCGGCGCCCTTGGTATTCCGAAATCACCATCCAGGGGACAGAAGGGCAGGGTAGGAAGATTTATCCCACAAAGGGAGTATCAGAAAGCTCCAGTCAGTCCGGTCTTCCCAGCGGTGAACCAACCTCCCCCCGCCCCCCTTATGCATATTGTGAGCTTGCTCTCATAGAAAAGGAGGTCGGAACTGGGACCCCAGCTGGAGGACGGGAGAGGGGGAATTGTTTTGGATTTTCCAGACATGGATGAGTAAGCTAGGTATGGGAAAGTGCTTTTTTGGTTTCTGAAGGGAGGGAACATGTGGGAGAATGGAGGGAGAGACCCAGGTCTTCTCCATTGGACAAAAGAAGAAAGGTACAATTCTAAAGAAAAAAAAATCTGCGGGGGGAACCCGTGGGGATTGATAATGAGACCTTGCCAAGCAGCGAAAAGGTGTTTGGAGTCAGAGGACTGGAATTGGTATAGATCTGGTACTCCCTGGGTTCCATCCATGCCCCAGAACATCAGCTCTTTGAAGGGAAGAATTCAGTCATCATTTTTTAATCCCCCACAAGACCCAATCTTGCATCTCTGCATTTAGGAAACTTTTTAAAGTTATTGAATTATTGACACAAGATTCTATATCAGTAAACATTCAGGTATTTAGTGATAACAATGATTATGATGATTGTTGAATAAAGATAGAAAACCAAAATGGAGAGACAGAAACAGTGATGGGTCAGGAGAGAATTGGAACCAAGATGAGTTGGCATTTCAAAGTGGATTCCCATTTAGGTTACAAAATCCTAAGTCTTATTTCTTTATCTACTCACCCTGGATTTCTAGTGTCTGAGAAAGTAATAGGATTTAAAGTTATAGGGTACATGAGAAAGCATCTAATCCAATTCCGTTTAATAATTTTGGACATGGGGCAACTGAATTTTAGAGAGGTGAAGTATAAGCATTATTTATGATTGCACAAATTGCTCTTGTCCTTGTATAACCAAGAATCAGTCCTATTAATGGAAAAAACTTTTAAGGTGATTTAGGAGGCTAAACCCACCAGATATTGCTGATTCTAATCAGCAATATTATCTAGCTATTTTCTCAAAGAGAAGCATGAATAATAGTCGTATTGAATAGAGTGACAATGATGGATTCATAGATTTAGAAACAGAAGGGACCACAACCCCCTCATTTTATAGAGGAGGAAATTGAAGTTTATTTTTTTAATTCCTTATTTTTATCCCAAACACATCAAATAAAAGAGACATTTCCACATGCATGGTACAACAGAAAAATAGGACTGCACATCAAACTGCAGATCTTAATTATGTACAGCTTTCCTTTTCTAAATATATAATAAATTCAACCTCTAGTTTTCAAAGCTGAACTTCAGTGTCTAAGGGAAATTGAAGTTTATAGAGATGAAATGAGTTGGTCAAGATCATACAGTCTATTAGTGACCAAGCCAGGATTTGGACCCAAGTCTTTTCAATTTCATGTCCACCTTATCTTTTATACACTAGATTTTGTTCATTTTCTGAAAAGAAAGGGAATGCACCAAAGCTTCTATAGGAGATCTTTCTATGAGCTGTTGGTTTTAGATCTTCTGGGTACAGAGTTCTTTGTGTTGTGGTCTTCTGGATGTTGAGCTATATGAGATCTGGGAAACAAAGGAGCTTGAGGAATTCCTGAGATGCCGAAGAGAACTTAGTCTAATGGGACACTAGAAACTTAATTGTTCCTGGAGGTCTGGAAGCATGAGACAAACTCACAAAATGCATGCAAAGCGATTGTATAGACAGATGTTATATATGTACACTTACATATTTTTCAATCAAATATATTAATAATAGAGAGTTATGCATTCTCTTCATACTATTGACTACACACAACAAGGAACAAACACAGTGAGTGGATAGTAGAGTGACATGACAGAAAATGCCTTGGACTTCAAAACAATTCTTGGATTCTAGTCTCAGTTTTTCTACCAAAGTTGTCATGTAAACCTTAGTTTAAATCACAAAATTTTTCTGAGCACTATAAAATGAAGATAACATCTATTTTATGGGGATCATAGTAAAGGGAAATCATAGGTTTAGATGTGGAAGGATTTAATCCAACCTCAATATTTTATAGGTGGGGAAATAGAGTCCCAGAGAGATTACACACATAGCCTCCGGTCAAGGAGTTAGTAAGAGATGGACACAGGATTTAAATTTAAATCCTCTGATTCCAAATCCAGACTTTCTTCTCCACAATTCCTCTATAGTGCAAAGTAGTAGATACATATAAGATTGTACAAGTGGCCAAAGTCTGAGTGCAGTTTAAACTACTAATGTTTAATAATGCAAACACTGGTAATACAAAGTGCCCTCCAGGGCTTAGTGCTTAATGCTAATCTTAGCTGAGTGCTAAGACTTTGGGACATACTATATTAGCCATAAGTAGCAGCAGCAGTAGTTGTAGAGATAGTGGAAGTAATAAATATTAGTAGTATTAGTAAGGAGTAGTAGCAGCAGCAGCAGGAGCAATAGTACATAGCAATAGCAGCACCAGCTGCAGTAGTAGTGACACTGAGTAGCCAAAGTAGTAGCACTAAGTAGCAGCAGCAGCAGTAGTAAGTGTAGTAGCAGTAACAGTAACAGTAGCACTAAGTAGCAGCACCAGAAATAGAAGTAAATAACAGTAGCAGCAGCAATAGCACCAAGTAGGCAAGTAGTCACTTGTTTGGATTGAAGCATCAAAAGCCACTTTAAAAATACAAATACAGTTCAGTGGAAATAAACTGGAAGCAGTCTCAGAGGCCTCTAGTACAATTTGTTTTATAGAAGAAGAAACTGGGGCTAGGATACAGGACTTGGGAATTGTCAAAGATAGAGAACGACTTAAGATTTTGGAAGGAGCAAAGATTGACATAGATTTATTATATTTTAAAGAATATCAATTTAGAAGTTCTGTGGAGGATGGATTGGAGAGGAGGTGGATACTGGGAGACCAATTAGTAGGCTATTGTAATAGACTAGATGGGAGTTAATAAGGCCTAGAACAAAGAAGAAGATTTATCACTGGAGTGAAAAGACCACCAGACCTTCAAGAACCATTGTAGAAAGAGGATCCACAAGACATTGTACCTGACTGAATACTGGCATTATAGAATAAATTGACTCCACAATTGCAAACTTGGATAACAAGGATAGTGGAACCATCAAAAAAAATGGGGAAGTTTAGAGGAAGGACAAGTTTAGGAGTTGTTCAGGGGAATCTGTCTTGAGCAACGAGGACTTATGTATGGAAAAGAAAAGTGATTTGTATATAGAAAGAGAGACTATTCAGTGAAACCATAGCACCATTTACTATTGTTTTGTGCTAAGAGATTTACAAATGACACAATGTCTCTGATCTTGAGGATCTCACTCTAGCAAGAAATCAAAAATATGTATTTTAAAAAGACAATCTAGTATATTGGGTATACCAAAAAGTCTCTGTGCTTTTTTTTTAAATATTAAATAGGGGCAGCTAGGTGGTGCAGTGAATAGAGCACCAGCCCTTAAGTCAGGAGGATCTGAGTTCAAATGTGACCTCAGACACTAAACACTTCCTAGCTATGTGATCCTGGGCAAGTCACTTAACCCCAATTGCCTCAGGGGGAAAAAAGGGTATTAAACTTCAGCACAATGAAGTCTGGGAGTCACCCACAAAGAATGATAGTTTTAATTATGCTATTATAAATTAAAATAGCACCAAGACTTTGGAAGTACCCTATATAATATATTACATCATGCTATGACTGATCTCATATTACAAAGATCACATCTACCTGGATAGATCAGGGAAGATTTTCTAGGTTCTCATCTATAAAAAGAAGGGGCTGGATGAGACTTTGGCCTTTTTGAGCTAATGTCTTTAATAGGACTCAATTTGACTGAAACCATACCCATTCAGTGATTCAAACTAAGTATGAACTGAGGCAAAAATTTGGGGTCTCTTTTATGCAGTCAAATCCTTTTGGGCTTCTGGCCAAAACAGAAACTATAGCTATTTACTTTAATTATAAATCATTGAGGGGCCAAACAATGACATTGAGAGTTTGACCTGGGACCTATTGTTGGCCAATAAGTGAGAATGATTTGGATTTAAGAAATTTAAGAAATTTTTAAATTAAAAATAAAACAAAATAAAAATAAAGAAACTTAAGAAAGAAATTTAGATTGCAAATCTCAAGACATCTCAGGAGTTTTCATGGAGATGTAAAAAAAATCATTCATATGGGGAGAGAGAGAGAAATTACAAGTGACTATGAAAAGATAAATACACAGATACACAGCATCCTTCTTCCTCCCTTTTATAGTAAGACAACTCTCTCTCCAGTCTTGGATACTAACTCCTTTCCATTTTTCAGATGACCTGACCAAGGTGACTCCCCCAAAAGTGACTGTGTTTCAGCCATCTGAGGAAGAGATTGAGAAAAAGGGAAAGGCCACTCTGGTCTGTCTGGCCACAGGCTTCTACCCTGACCTGGTAGAGCTGAGCTGGTGGGTGAATGGGCAGGAGACCCAGGTTGGAGTCAGCACAGACCCTCAGCCTTCCAAGGAGCAGCCTTATAAGAACGACTCAAGCTATTCACTGAGCAGCCGGCTCCGGGTTTCTGCTCCCTTCTGGCGCAATCCCAAGAACAGCTTCCGTTGCCAAGTACTGTTCCATGGGATCTCAGAGGATGAGGACTGGAAGGGTAATGGGAGCAAACCTATCACCCAGAATGTCAGTGACCAGACCTGGGGAAAAGCAGGTGAGATATATCATGAATTGGGGCCTAGAGAAAGAATAGTCCCACAGAAGGAGGTTAAGACATAAAAGTAAGGGAAAGGAAAGAACTAATAAGATCAAGAAATAAAAGAGAGAATCTGGGTAGACAATGCATGGATAATCAGAAAACCAAAAAGAAAACAATCCTTTCCCCTAGGAAATTTCCATGATAGATGGGAGTGGAAGGCAAGAAGCTTCCCTCAGTTAATAAAAAAAGGAATAATAATTAACATTGATATAACAGTTAATATGTGCCAGGTACTTAGGGCTTACAATTATTATCTCATTTGATTTTCATAACAACTCTGGGAAGTAAGTATTATTATTATCCTCCATTTACAAATGGGGATATTGAGGCAAACACAGATTAGATAATTAGCCCAGAGCCAGATACTTAGTAAGTATCTGAGATCAGATTTGAATTCAGATTTTTCCTACTTCAGATCTGGCACACTAATCATTGACCCAACTAGGTACCTAATTTCCTATTAATGTGAAGCTAGATTACTTTCATTGCATATGAACATTTGCTTAAAGTTGCCCTACTTCCTAACTTCTATCAGAAGACCTTCATAGAGAGTTATCTCCAGACTAAAAACCTATTTGATTCAACAGTCTATATAGTGTCCCCCCAAATTTAACCTTTCCTAATTCTTAAGATCATAGTGATGATGTGTTTTCAAGGTGGTAGACAATCAAGCTAGCACAATTTAACAATTAAACTACAATTTTCCCGGCATTGTAGTAAATGCTAGAGATACAAATAGAAAACTGAGATAATCCATATCTTCAAGCAACATACATTCTACTAATCTTAGGAACAGGACTGGATTTAGAAATAACTGAGGGGTTTAGATTTTTTTTTTAGAACACAATAGTTATTTCTTTAAGAATATGGGTTTGTGCCAACTTGCATGGCCACCCTAAATAAAAGCCTCTTTGAGGAAGGTGGGATGAATTATAAATCTTCTACAATTTTCTCTTACAGATTGTGGGGTCACCTCTGGTAAGTGACCATTTCTTTCCATTTTTCCTCATTCAGTCACTCTATTCCTATAGAAAGGGGAGATGGGTGCATGCCTATCCCCTGACTTAGAAATGATGAGAACATAAAACTGGAAAGGTCAGCTTTGGAGGTGGGTCTTTGTCCCCACAGAGTCCTATCAACGTAGTGTCCAGTCTGCTACCTTCTTCTATGAGATTCTGCTGGGGAAAGCCATGCTGTATGGTCTGCTGGTCAGTGCTCTGGTGTGGAGAACTATGGTAAGTGAGACAAAGGAGAAGGTCAGATGGGACAAAGGGAAAATCTTGAACAAATAAAACTAAGGGAGTAGGAGATTCACTGAGGGAAGGGGAAGCCACAGGTTTGGGGGAATTCTTCACGAATTTCACCTACTTTTTGTAAGATTAGTTATAGTATTATTTAGAGTGGAGAGGTAAAGAGAAAAACTAAAAGAAAGATGTGAGCTGATGGATCCTAATAAAAATTCACCTAGAGTTTTCTTTTCAGAGGCAGTTTAGAGACAGTCTTGATTCTGAGCTTCCTAACTGTAAAATGGAACCTCTTTCAGTCTAACCCTCTTCAACTCCTAAGTTCTTTAAAAGCCTTATTGTGTCTTTTCCTTAGGCCAAGAAAAAGTATTCTTGAGACCAGCTGTGGACTTGACAGCAGGGAACCAAAAGCAAGTCATATGACCCTGACTTGGCTTTTTCATCTATTTCCAGCCTGTGTTCCAGAAGAGGTGCTTTTCTTTCCCTCCTCATCTTCATCCCTTATAGATTTCCTCAAAGAGAACTATATAAGCCAGAGAGAACAAAAGTGGTGGATTAATCATAAAACAATAAAAATGTCCTGGTGTGGTCTCACTCTGAGTGTCTGTGGCTTATTCTATTCTGGGCATATGTGCTGTAAATGTAGTCACAATAGATGTTTTTAAGAGGTAACCATAGTAATTTATGGAAAATATTCTCTAGGAGATGAAGAGAATCACCCTGACATTTACATGTTCCACCCACACATCTGACCAGTGTGAAGTACTAGGCAGAGGACCACTATAATGCCTCAATGATGAAAGGGGCCATAGTTGAAGAATATGAAAGTAGGCATTTTGAATGAAAGAGAGATGATCTACGACAGGGCTTCTTAGACTTTTTACATTCATGATCCCTTTTCACCTGAGAAATTTTTACATAACCTGGATATATAGATATATAAAATAGGCATACAAATTAAACATTTACTGATAACAAATCATAATTTCACAACCTCCATATTCTTTTATGAGACCCCATATGGAGATGCAACCCACAGTTTAAGAAGCTGAATTTTAGAAGAAGAAAAAGATCTGGAATATGAGGCAAATGGTAAACAATAAAAAGTTGACTGACATAAAGTGCATCATAGTTATGCTAAAGTTTTATTTGTATGATTTAATGAGGGATAGGGACACTGGGTATTAAAGTTATTTCAAAAGTGAAGGCCCAATGTATTTTTAAGAGATTACCTTAGATACATCCTTTTCTTCTCCATACATGTGAAATGAAGGCAGGATCATTCTATGTTATTTGTTCTTAGATAACCACATCATGATTTATTCTAGAAGGGTATAGAAATTTTATGGTCCAATTCCTACAATTTACATTTTCCAATGTGTTCGTTTTCCAATACAATTTGGTTTATGTCCTTTGGAAATACCCTTTTGGAGCTATAGATGAGAGATATCTAATATAGCTAAAATGATGTGGTGACTGGCACAAGATGATATAGTATCAGATGAACAGTACATGTTCATATCAGGACTGGAATGTGGATCTCATGATACAAGTAAGAACACATCTGCTATATCAATATACCAAGCTACTATGACAATCTTAAAAGTTCTAAATATAAGTCTTCACCAGGACACTTAGAGAGAGAATTAGTTCTTAAGGTGAGTCCTTGAATTGATCCCTCCACCAAGGGATCCATGAAAAGATTTCAGGAGTCCATGAACTTGGGTGGGGAAAACATTTTAATAACAATTTCATTGTGATTGGTTTTCCCTATTATTCTATTTTTATGCATTAAAAAAACATCACTTTGAAAAGAGCTCTGTAGGATTCATTAGTTTGTCAAGGGGGATTCATAATACAGAAAGGTTAAATATCGAAGAAGATTCTAACATATTATTGATCCTATCTCACATATCAATATCTAATAACTGGTCATCTCAGGCTTCTCTTTAAGTGTCATATACTTAAATATATATACTGGTTGATCCAAGCTTAAAAGTGCACCAAGACTTTTGGGACATCTTGTATATTCACAGAAGGGCCTTGGTTTCATTTGTAAAACAAAGTAGTTTGATTGGATGACCTTTAAAATCTCTTCCAGATCTAAATATATGATTCTATAGCACTGGAATTCATTCTTCCATAAGATGGAAATCCTAGAAGCTTCCCTCTTCCTTATCCCTATCATAACCTCTTACTATTATGAATACAGTCTTAGGGAGGAAGCAAACAGAATTTGACTCTTGACAAATATGTTGACACAAACCTCAAATCTCCATTTACTGCAGATGATTCACTTCCTAAGATAAAAAGCCTATGGATCCCTAATCTACATGGAAACTTAAAAAAGAGGACAGTAGAGTAGGATCTATCTTTTTGTCAATCTTATTGAGTAGGGAAGAATGTATTCTTGACCAGGTGACCCAAATATTATTGTTGGGCATATTGTTATGGTGGAGAAGGCTACAAGATGAGAAAATAAATTTAGAGCTAGGAAGGATTTAGGAATTCATATAGTTCAATTCCATAATTTTTATTCTTTTTTGCCACCGTTGCACAAGAGCAGAACCAAAATTTGAATCTAGTTTTTTAATTCTAATTCTAGCACTGTTTCTACCAACTATATTAATTGATATGATGGGACTATTTCAAAATATCCAATTTTCTTTGTTATGATATAAGAAAAAACAAAAACAAAATCTTGTGACTTTAATTAGTTTCTCAAAAAAGCCTCTCTCCTGGGAAGAGACTGATATGCAGATATAAAATTTCATGTTTGCTTAGCAAGCACTTATCTCAAAGCAGGACTTCATCACTTGTGTTTCTGGTTATTGCTACTCAATCTCCAAGTACCTAGTCATTTCTGGGTAATAGAAGAAAAGCAGGTTTCTGAATTCAGAAAGCTGAGGGATAGATGAAAGACTTATGGGTGATTTTCTCAAGACACCTTCTTCTCTTGTAGCCTGGTCCAACATATACTTTGAATTTCTAAACTTAATCATACATGCATAACATATTATATTATATAATTTGTTGTATATGTAATTATTATAACATTAGATCCAATCCTATAGATATAGGACAATAAAGAATTGGAGAAGCCAGTGAACCTTAGTGAGAGTAAAACTGGGTTTGGAGAAATAGTACATTTAGATGAGGTCAGAGAAAAGTCAATGTATCTCTGCAGCCTTCATCTTGGTTCATTGGGCTGCAGTTATATGGTTAAGATATAACTCCATCAAAAGTAAGTTGAAGAGATTCTGTCATGAATCACTCCCACTGTTTGAACCCAACTCTTGGTATAAGAAAGATTTTATGTGCAGTTATGCCTAGGCAATTACCTGACCATTCATCATTCATTCAATGTTTATGGAGCACCTATTATGTACAAGGTACCTTATTATATAATTATGGTAGTAAGCAATGGGTCTGATTGAGAAGTGTATAAGCAAGGGAGCTCTCCAAATTTCCCTAAAAGGGGAAAATAATACTGATGAGTTGTGGAAAAGTAGTAATACCTGAGAAACCTGGCCTTAGGAGTACCATAAACAATGCTGGCCAACCTATCGATCTATAAACTGTAAAACTCAATGATGAGAACTCAATGGCACACCCCTTTCGCCCCTCAATTATACTTCTAAGCCATCATATTAGCATCTCAATTTCATCTTTGTTTCTCTTACAAAATTATCTCTTTGATTTTGACACTGCTAAATTCCCTCAGAATTAGCTGACTGCCAAGCAGCACGATAGATCTTTGCCCTTTAACTTGGAGACAAATTGGGTACACAAATTTTTTTTCACCAAACCCACACACAGACCAATGGGGATGTTAATTTTGTTGGGGATTTTCTAACCTCGATATTTTTGGCACCCAATATGAGGTCCCCCAAATTTTATGTCTTCCTTGTTAAGGTGAGCCCTTTTTACCCTGATCCTATAGCCAAGGGATACCCCCAGCTCCTAGGAAAGCTTGTCTGGGTCGTCTGAAATCTATGCCCTGAAAATTTTTCTTGCCATACTTGACATTTCTCTTGACAATTCTCAGCAAAGTTCCTTTTTGACTAAGAAACCTTTGTAACCTTTTCACCCTCCCTGGGATGCCAGAGGAGGTGAGGTGCTATGGGATTAGAAATTCTAAGGTTCATGGCTAAAATGGAACAGTTCACTTCTATCCCTAAATCTACTGGAGGGCAATTGAAAGCAGAAGCTCAAGAGTTCCTTCTAGGATCACCCCTTATCAAGATTTGGAGCCTCTGGCAGCAATATTTCTTTAACACAGTACCCTTTCCCTGGACCCTCACCTCTTAAGCCAGAGTTTGAAACCTACCAGTCCTCTTTCCTTAGAACCTCCCATGCTAGGAGCGGAATCCCTTTTTCTCTCTCTCCAATATCTATTCCTTCTAAACTCTGTCCACTGGGAAAAGTAGCTTTTTGGTTGTTATTGTTGTTGTTAGCAGGCTCTCAAGGTGGAATAGTTCAGGGTATATGTGCTTTTTTCAATGTCAGATCTTTCCCAAATTAATGAAAATCCTGGTCCTTACTCTGAGGACCCCACTAAATATGTGGAATACTTTAAAGCCATTTCCCACCAATTTGATCTTAGCTGGGGAGATGTTAACATCATTATCTCCTTTTGTGGCACAATAGAGGAGAAAAAGAGAATCTAGGATCTAATCAAACATTTAGGGATGATATAGCTAAGTCTTCCTCCTTCAACAGATAAACCCTGGGGTAATGCTGTCCCAATTAATGATCCTGGGTGGGTTTGTCAGAAAGGAAGCAGAGACGGAGAGAAAATAGATCATTTTCTAATTGCATCATTGAGGAATTAAGAAGCAGTAATTAATTATGAAAAACTTAAGAAAACTACCCAAGGAGCTGAGGAAAATTCTGCCTTCTTTTAGAGGCACCTTATAGAGACTCTAAAGAAATGCACTAACCTGGATCCCACTTCTCTAGAGGGGACCACTATCCACAGCATGCATTTTATTAGGCAGTCTGGCCCAGACTGGACCCTCAGAATTTCTCAGAGGAAGTTGCAGATATTAGCCATGGGTCCTCAAACTCCCCAGACACAACTGTTGGAAAAATGTTTTGGAGTTTTCAATAATAAGGTACAAACTGTGGCAGAAGAGTACAAATACAGAACCAGAACCGTGTGGTTCATGCTTCAGCAGCCATGACCACAGTTAATGGTCTTATGATTGTGCTCAGAGGAAACTCCTAGACCCAATCCCTAAGTGCAACCAGGAGGGGCACAGAAAAAGAGACTACCCACAGTAGGATTGAGCTGCCTCTTTTTAATGCTCTGTCCTCTTGTCCCTTCAGGACCAGGAGCAACAGTACCTGGGGTTTGGTTAGGCTCCTCCTTGCTCCATCATGATGGCCAAACCCCAGGTAACTTTGGAAGTGGCAGGTAAGTCCATTGAATTTCTCTTTGATTTTGTGGAAGCCTCATTTTCAATCCTCCTCTGGTACTCTAGCTCTACCTACCCTAGCCCTCTTAGGGTGATGGGAATTGAAGGAAATTATTTTGAGGCCTTCTCTCTGTCTTGTCAGCTTGGTGACCTGTTATTCAAATACCTTTCTTATCATTTCCTCCTATCCTGCTTCCTTGTTGGGGTGTGACTTATGGTGATATTGTAGACCCAACTTTCTCCTTTCAGACTTCTGAGTACACTTTTTGTGCTTCTCTCAAAGCCCTCCCATATTCCATCTGAAATCCAGCAGGAAACAGATTCCTCTGCCTGAGCCCCAGAAATCCCTAGGTATGCTACTCATCCCACCCCAGCTTTAAATGAAACTTCAAGATCCCAGTTTGTACCTTCATAAGCACCAGTACCCATGAAACCAGAGGTCAGAAAGGAATTGCAATCCCTCATTGAAAAATTTCTGAAGCACAAGCTTTTAGTTTCTTGTTAGTATTCCTGTATTTTAGATCTTAAAGATGCTTTCTTTTGTATACTACTATATAACTTTCGAGACTCCCAAGGATTTAAAGTTTATTTCTCTAAGGCTCACATTGCCTGTCAGTCTGTTAAGTATTTGGACCATGAATTAAGTCCCACCTCCAGTTCACTCTTGAAGGAGAGGAAATAAGTGATCTTGTCACTCCTAGAATCTGTCTCAAAGAAAACTAAACTGACTTCTGCCCCCCTTAACTCTACCTAATTTAAATGGGAAAAGGAAAGCAGGGTATTCTGTGGTGAGCCTCAATAGCACCTTGGAGACTAAGCCACTTCCTCTGGGAACCTTTGCTCAGAGAGCTGAATTTATTACCCTATTCAGAGATTTAGAATTGAAGAAGGGAATAAGAATGAACCTCTATACTGACTCCAAATATTCCTTTCATATCTTGCATGCTCATGAGGCTATATGGAAAGAAAGGGAACTTTTGACAACCAAACACTCCTCCATTAAGTATGCAGGGGAAATTCTATAATTTCTGCAAGCTGTTCATGGACCTAGAGAGGTTTCTATTTTGTTTTGTAAAGGACATCAGAAGCCTGATTCACTTCAGGCTAAGGGAAACAGATTTGCAGATTCAGCCACCCATGCTGCTGCCAGGGTGCCCCTGATGGCACCTTTGATTACCCAACTCCCTGACTTCTACACTTCTTCATATAGCTCCCAGGAGCAGGCCTTTACTAAAGAAAGGGGGGGTATACCCTTTCTCCTTCTGCATGGTTTCAAACACCTTCAGGCTAACTTCTAATCCCAGAGGCTAGCCAGAAATTTCTTTTCTGCTTATACTAAGATATTCAATTGGGAAAGAATGTCCTCCAATCCCTTGGGAAACTTATTTTCACTAGTCAAACAATTAGACAGATCTGCCTCATCATAGCTTTCTTTTTTGTTGCTGGTGTTGTTCCTCACTTTCTCCAAGATAATTGTTTCCTCCCCTACTACTCATGAGCTAAAGTTATCTCCTTGATTCTGATTCTGCTAAATTCCCTCAGAATTAGCCTACTATCAAGCAGCACAATAAATCTTTTCCCTTTAACTTGAAGACAGACTGTGTATGCCTGAATTTTGTCACCAAATCCACAACATTAACCACAGGGGAATCTAATCTTGTTGGGGTGTCTTTCTTAACAATATTGATAACTCTCTTGGGGAAAAGAAAAGAAAAACAGATTCAAGATTGGAACAATTCAAGATCAGAGAAAGGGGGAAAAAGTTTGATTGAAAGGAGGATTATAACTTGGAAGAAGAAAAATTTCTTAGGCAACAAGAGGAGGGAAATAAACTCAATTAAGGCCCAAGAAGGAAGAATGGGAATTTCTTGGATTATTCAGTAAATGAAACCTGAATCAAGAGGAGACTGAACTAAAAACTTGTTTAAGTGTATCCAGCCTGAAGGAAATAAAAGACCTGACTTCCAAGATAGACAAAATTGAACATTATCACTATATTTGCAAATAATATATCTTTGACTTATTCTCCTAACATAGTATCTATCATTCTGTTCCCTTCCATCCACCCATACAGTCATCATCTTAATTCAGGGCCTCATCACCCCTACCAGCAGATCACAACAGTCTCTTAAATGGCCTCTTGCTTCAAGTCTAATTTATACTAATCTATACACACAGTTGCCAAGTTCAAGTCTGACCCATATTATTTCCGTTTTCAATAAACTTCAGTGGCTCCATCATACCTCCAGGATCAAACATAAATGTCTTCATTTGGAATTTAAAGTTCTTCACAACCTACCACAATCTATCTTTCCAGGCTTCTTATGTATTACTTTCAATTTTACATTCCTTGGGTTAGTCAAACTGACCTCTTTCATGTTCTTCACACTCTTCTCTATTCTCTATTCCTTTATGTATCCTGTCCCACAAACTTGGAATGAATTTACTTCATAGATCCAACTTAAATTCCCAGTTCTTTTTTTTAAGACTTAGTTCAAGTACCACTTGATGTTTTCCAATTATTCTATTAGGAACTTCCCTCTCCAGATTTTAACTAGTGTGTGTGTGTGTGTGTGTGTGTGTATACACATATATATGTGTGTGTGTATATATATATATATATATATATACACACTCACTTATATGCATCTAAGTGGTACAGTGCCAGGACTGGAGTCAGGAAGGTTGGAAAAAGATCACCATAGTTTTTTTTGCTAAGAAAAACCTCAAATGGGGTCAGACATGACTAAAAAACAACTAAACAACAACAATATGCATATAAATAGTCTTCCTGATAGACTATAAGTTCCATAAGAAGTGGGACTGTTTAAGGTTTATCTTTGTCTCTCCAGTTTCTAGATCAGTATCCAGGATATAGTAGGTATAAATGCTTGTGGATGGGCTCATTATCTCTGTATTTAAATATTTTTGTTTTAATGACTGGCCTAAGAGGATATTGTTGCTTTTACAAATTACAATAAAAAAAAGAAAACCTAAGATCATGGAATCCACAAAGTCTAATCCTAAATCTTTGAGTAAAACTAGAATGGGTTGAAATAGGTGAAAATAATAGTGTTCCAGAGGTTAGAGTAAGAGTCAAATTACACTATTCTCAAATGTCAGTGACAATCAACTAGAGCATAAAATCTGAGCTTTAAACTTTTACTAAAGACATTCTTTTTTTTTTTCTTTGACTCTTATGCCTCTCCCTGCCTCAGTCTCTCCGTAGTTCTATGTTTCTTAGTTGGTATCTGAAGTTTCATAGGCTTGGTACAATTAAGCAAAACAAATCACCATGAATGATAGAAAATGCAACATTATATACTGGCAGTTCACCACCTCGCTATAAAGATGTGAGAAGTACATTAAATCATCACTCCTCTGATACGTTTTAATTTGCATTTATCTGAATATTAATATTTGTTGGAGGGAGTCAGTGTTGATGAACTGTATAGAAAGCTGCTCTTAGAGCAAAGAAGATCTGAATTCAAGTCCTATCTTTGACCCTTTCAGTCTGTGTGAACCCAGTCAAGTCACTTAGGACCTTAGCTTTTTAGGGAACTTTTTAGGATTTTGATTTATAAAGATCACCTCCTTTGGGAGAGGAAATTTCCTCTTGCAGGAGTTCCCTTTACCAGGAAAGTCACACCTCCCATTCCTTTCTAAAGGGCCTCTGATATCTCTTCTAGCTTTAAATCTCTGACTTCATGGCCTTGTCCATATGGTTGCTAATTGCTGGCATTCCTTCTTTTTAAAATCACTTGTTAATATCCCTTGACTATCTTTTGAGAAGAGATTCTTGGGTTCATATACTGATGTCAATCTCTTACATATTATGTTTTGCCCTAATTTAGTTTTGTCTTCTTGTTCTAGCTATATCGATTCTGTGTACAATTAAAAAAAAATTCCTCTAATCAACAATGCCTATTTTATTTTTTATGATCATCTCTTTCTCCTGTTTAGTTAACCATTCTATACCTAGCTATACCTCTTGGGTCTTTTTCAGTATGATGCAGTAGAATACAATGCATTTGAAATTGGAGGACTGATTTAAAATCCTAACTCTACTTTTTATGTGCTAACACTAGGTCTTTTTGAACACCTAACCTTTTTGAACTTGTTTCCATGCACAGAAAAAAATAGAATTTCATTAAAAAAAATCTGCCAAGTGCCTACAATGTACAAGGCACTGTGTTAGACACTAGAGGAAAAAAGACCAAAAATTAAAAAATTAAAAAGAGAGAGTTCCTGCTCTCATGGAACCTACTGCTGTGATGAAAAGCTGTTTTTTGTTTGTTTTCGTTACCTAAAGGATTAAGAAGGCCAAATGAGATCATGAGTGTGAAGCAGCTTGTAAGCTTTAATGTGATATAGGAATAGCAGCTAGAATTATTTTCAGAATTTTGAGACTGAGATCAGCTCAAGAGCTGTTTAATGGCCCTGTGCTGGGCAAAAGTGAAACTGACTCATTGATTGAACAGAGCTCACCCCAAGACCCCCCTATAAGGAAATGGTTTTAAGTGGTCTGACTGCTATTCTCAGGTTCTTCCCAGAAGACCCTGCTTCCCATAAAATAGAGGAGTATGAATGAGGAAAGTAATGAAATAGTATGTCAAGGGAAGTGGTGCTGGGGTAGAAGAATAGGAAATGAAGAGATGGGGGCTGAGGACAAAAGGAGGCAGGGCAAAGGGAGTGGGCGCAGGAATGTCTGTATAACAACTCTGCAGGCTGCTGAACCGCTTATCTGTGAGTTCCATCAGGTGCTGAGTGAGACCGGAGACCTGCCCCTACTTCTGTCTTAGAGACACAACAGGATGTGGTTTAACATTTGCTAGGTATTGACATCTGGGGTTCGTGTGAAAATCCCTCCCTCTACCCACCTACTGAGTGACGAGGGAACCACAATCACCATTTCCTGCTCCCTGTCCCCTTCTGAGAGTAGCTAACACCTTGGTAGTGGAAAGAGAACCACAAGGAGGAGAGGAGAGGGGCCCAGTGAGGGAAGTGGGTACCTCATGGCCATGTGCAGCATTCTCTCTTTCCTCCAACATGCACAGATGGCAAGGTCAATGCACAAAGTTAGAGTGGGTACTGGAGAGATGGAGATGAATTTAAAACAGCTGCAATAACTGTTCTGACCCATTTAGAATCTCCCCTCAAAAAAAAAAAAAAAAAAAAAAAAAACTTTTCCGCTCCACTCCACCATGGCCCACATCCAAAAGTAGAAGGAGGTGCCTTAGTTGGAGGGGAGGTGTTAGAAGAAAGGTTCTCCTCGTTCAAATTCTCCAGCCAGAGGCTACGGATAACCACTTGTTGGGTACATTATATTAAAGATCCCTTCCCCATATAGCTTGGAAAAGATAGTTATTGATGTTACTTCCAACTTCAAAATTATATGATACAGGAAACCTAAGGAATCAGGAGAACATCCTTCAATCCTTTGTCCGACTCTTGAGATTTGTAATTTTAAAAAGTCTCTTTTTTTTTCTAGTTCCTGAGCTATCTTTATATTTTTTTCTTTCCCAGGATATGTTCCAAAGGCAGCCATTCAGTCACACAACAACTTTCATGTGGCTCTAACAATAATAAACTAATGCTTATGTGTATATAGAATCTCCTGGTTATAAATAGCTTTGTGCCTGTTACCTAATTTAATACTCACAGCTCTATGAGGTAAGTAGTATGGCAATATTATCTTCATTTTATAGATGAAGAAATGAGGAACAGGGAGAATGGTAATTTGACAAAATTCACCAAGGTGGTAAATTTGAAGCCAAAGCCAAAACTTAAGCTTCAGTGACCTTAGCCCAGATACACACCTGTCAAGTGAAACATAGCAGCCTTTTTGGGGATATCTCAACTTATCCTTATCTTACCCAAGGGAATAGCAATAATACTAATAATTCTCATTAATTTAAAGCTTTGTGCTTTACAAAGGCCTACTTACTGGCTGTCTTTCAGGAGAGTCCATCATTTAAACCTGAAAGTAGAGTTGTAAGGATGGATGGAAAGAAGATGGGATGATAAAAGGCACTCAGTATCCAGAGTCAGAAACACTAGGTTTTAAGTCCTATCTTATATGCTCTAAAACTGTATCTCTGGTGATGACATGTTTTCTTTCCTTTTAGAATGTGACCTCCTTGAGGGCAGAGAGTTTGCCTTTTGTTGTGTTCCCAGCAGTAAGCACTTAATAAATGCTTATCTTGACCATCCTTCAAGACTGCACTAGTGTAGAGATATTTTGGAATAGGAAATCATATATTTATATATGTGTATGTATATATATATGTGTATGTATATATATATATATATATATATATATATATATGTATATGTTTGTTGTTATTCAGTCCTGTCCAATTCTTTGTGACTCCATTTGACTTTTTTTCATATGTGTATGTGAATGCACATACATGCATATGTACACATGCAAATAATACATATATATAAATATGTATAAATATATTTAAACACACATTCACATGCATATACAGTACACATACACCCAGACATATAACATATGTACATGCATTGCATTATTTGTATTTGACATATTTGTATATGCACTCCACATGTGCATGTAATGTACATGTGTATAGGACAGGAACTCATTAGAAGGTAAAGGAATCAATACTTGGTATTGATTTCTTAGCATCCTAAATGGGATTTTTAAAATTGCTTTCTTTAGAGCTTTAAACTGCAATAATTATTCAGAATCACAGAATTTTAGAGCTACACAGAAGCTTAGAAATATTCTTTTTGAAATCTTTGATTTTATAAATTAGGGAACTGGCCCCAGAGAGCTCAAAGGATCTGCTCAAGCTCACACAACTAATTAGTGTCAGTCTTGGCATTAGAACCAAGATCTTTTAAACCCAGTATTTTACTACATTACTACTTATGTGTACTTGTCTGAACCTTAGGATCCCAGAATTCTTAGGAGTAAAACATTTTTTTAGGGGGGGCAGTAAGAGGCATAAGGGAAATTTTGCTGGCTTTGGATGACCTTCAGACCTCTTCATACTCCAGCCTGATTTTGCCTGTTCCATATTATCTCTCAACATTTTCCAAAAGCAAATACCAAAATTCTATATTATCAGAATAATTCCAATTCCAATCCAATAATATCCAATAATTCCAATCAAGTTAGTATTAGCATCATTCACCTTCACTTAACTTCAATATGATTAATTCTATATTTTTCCTCTTGCTGAATCACTGATCTTGGCCTGGCATGTATGCTGTCTAACTCTTCCTCCTCTTCCGGACTCAGTTCAAGTTCCCTGGTAAACCTTTAAGAACTTCTCTCATGGGCTTTGATTTTTTCCTATGCTTGTTTTCTGTAGCATTCATAGCCATTCCATTCAATTTTGTACTGAATCATATCTTTTATGTTTATAGGATATGAGGATCATTGGAGTTTGAATGACCTTAGAAATGATCATTCCAACTCCTTTATTTTAGTGATGAGTAAATTGAGACTCATGAGATGATTTGCTACAAGTCAAAGAGCTATTAAACTGGGACTTGAATCTATGTCTTCAGACTCCAAATCCAGTATTCTTGTATCTCAGTGAAAATTGGTTCATTTATCTTCATCTTGACCATAACTAATCTTCCTGAGAAGACCACATGCTCAGTGTAGTTTTCAACATGTCTTCTATTCCTTTTACAACACCCACAAGGTCCTGAAACAATCTAGACACAAAAGAGTGCTTTATCAATATCTTTCTACAAAAATTATTTTATTTTCAGACCAATATGGAAATGTTTTAGATAAGTACTTACTATTTCATATATTGCTTACTATTTCAGGGAAGGGAAGGAGAAAGTATTGTGCCACAGTTCTCTTTAATGGTCTTGACTCAGTTTCCCTAAATTGTTCTGTCTCAGTTTCCCTAATTGTTCTGCCTCAGTTTCCCTACTTGGTCCTGCCTCAGTTTCCTTAATTGTTCTGCCTCAACCCCCTTAATTGTAATACCCCCTTACATCCAGTTCATGAAGACTGATATAACTCAGGGCTATTTGCTCTAAGGTTATAAATTGTCAATGTGTAAACTCAGAAAGGGGTACTTCAGACATTGTGTCTGGGGTCCGACACTTTCTTAACTCCTAGTTTGTTAGAACCTGTCAGAGATGAGTTGATGGTTCCTGCCTGGAGATTCCCACTCAACAGAGTTTGGACTCCACCCCCCTGCCTTTGTTTAACTACTGTGTATAAATATGTCATGGAGAACTCACACTGGCTGCTAGATGCTGGCTGGATGCTGAATTCTTGGAGCCTATAGTCTCATTCAGCCCTGGGATCAAACCATGGATCCATTTGATCCCAGTATCTCTCTCCCATTTAATAAATTATTTAAAAAACTCTCCAATCTCTATTTTGCCTCAGGTTTCTCCGGCATTACAAAAGGGATAGAATTTGAAACTCAAAACTTTAAATAAAAATATTCAAAAATTAGAAATACATTTATTTTATTTTCAGACTAACATGGAAATGTTTTATATAATTGCACATATATAGTCTAATATCTGATTACTTACTGTCAGGGAGGGAGGAAGGAAATGAAGAGAGAGAGAGAGACAGAATTTGGAACTCAAAACTTTAAATAAAAGTGTTTAAAAATTAGAAATAAGTTTATTTTATTTTCAGACTAATATGGAAATGTTTTACATAATTATTCATGTATAATCTATATCTGGTTACTTACTGTCTCAGGGAGGGAGGAAGGAAAGGAAGAGAGAAAGGCATAGAATTTGGAACTCAAAACTTTAAATAAAAAATGTTAAAAAATTAGAAAAACATTTATTTTGTTTTCAATTCCAAATTCTTTCCCTCCTGTCTCTATAAATATCTTATTAATAGAAGAATAAAAGGTGTGTTTTCATTGTTACTTTCCCCTCTCTATCTTTTAGTGCTTTCCTAAAAGTCTTAAATTATGTGGAAGAAAAGATTATTTAATATGTAATTGTACTTTGGGTAAATGACATGACTTTAAAAAAGATATATATTTTAAGTAGTTTTATGCCCTGTTTGGAGAGGAAGGTTATAGTGTGATAGTCAGCTAAGTTCTAACAAGAGAGATTGAGGGCCAGGAGGGATTGGATGGTGGCAGAATGTTCAGCTGCAAAGGTTAGCCAGAATTAAATATTCATTGTTCATATATGCTTTTCTTCCTACAGAGCCATCTCTTTCATTTCCTTTTTCTCCTAATGCAATTTAATATATATATATATATATATATATATATATATATATATATATATATGAAACCTTTGCTTCATAGACTGAAAATTCTTTTCTATCTGTATCCTATGCCATTTCCCTCTTGGCACTAGTTGTTTCTCTAGTCCCTTTCTTTTGTTTCTAATCCTTTTTCTTATTCCCTTCCTCTTCTATCCCCCTTTTAAACCATTTGGAAGGAGAACTAGATCTTTGTCCCAGGTTTCTGCTTGATCTTCATTGATCTATGTAAGGACATCATTCTTACTTCCTCACACCAGTTCAAGCCTCCCACAGGACTTCCTAAGAGACCATCTCTATTAGAATTAGGTGAACTTTTATTGATCTGGAATTTCAATTTCCCCTTTCTAGAAGCTTAAATCTGAGGATTAAGACACTACTTATCCATTTAGCTAGAAATCCCATTTTTGGTTTGAGATTAGATGCTCTCTTAAACAAAAAACAAACAAACAAAAAAAGGAAAATGGGTGCATATATGTTACTATAAAAGGAAAGATTATCTCCAAATTGGAGGAAAATTGGATAGAAAAGGAGCATGTAGAACATGTTTATTGGTGGGTTAATGTTTTCTCAGGGGTGATGATACACAATGACAACAAAATGATAATATACTCAGGTTCAACAGAGATAAAACAACATTTCTTTTTATGTGCTCACTGGCCTACTCTACTCCTTCTATGTTTCCTCCCCTTTCTTCCTTGACACTTTCTTCCTGGATTTTTTCATGTCAACCCTTTCTATCTACAAAAATTATTACTGAATTTCTTATCCTAACTATTTGTTCCTTGGAGAGTTAGGAACAGAGAAAAATGTGTCTTATTTTTTAGTCATGGGAAGAAGAAATGAAAATCACTATGAGGTCTTGGAGAGACCTTATAGTGGATCTGAAAGTGTTGTCAGCACCTAAAGGAAAGGAAGGGTTATTGCACAGTTATATGCCTTACTCCATTCAGTGTGAGGCTCCAAGCACAGAAAAAGAAGCCTGAGTCATTGACAAAGAGCTTCTGGGAGCTGAGCTGGAAAAGAGTATTCCGAGACCTTAAGCTTGAGAAACGATGGGGCATCTCATTCTCCACATGGTTTATGCTTATAGAGTAGGTCAGCAAATGCAGACCCCCACCTAGAGGCTGATGATACCAGTAGAGATTGGGTTCTGATATCCCTTCTGTGGAGCACTCCAGGAAAAGCTGGCTCCCTGCAACCTGTAGCTTGGTGGCCGGCCATTGATGGATTTTCTGAGCCCCAACACCAGCTTCTGTGGAAAATGTGAAAGACTGAGCATAAATGAGACAATTTAGCCAAAATTACTTTCCAACCATCTAGGGAAGGAGGGATCCTTAAGAATGTGGGAATCAGGAGAAAAGGGAAGTTGAGATATGGAAGTAGATTCTGCAAAGAATGAGAGAGTGAAGAGAATGATGGAGGGATTTAGTAGCAGAAGAGCTATACTTTCTTGGGGGAAGACAGAAAACCTGGACTTTAGGCAAACCCATGACCTAAACTCCTTCTAGAAAACTTACAAACATCTAGAAGGATTGGAATAGAAAAGGGAACGTTAAGAGTCTGTGAGGGAGGGGATGGATAAGGTGAGAGATTCTCAGTGCCAGGAAAGCGATGTTCACAATGAGAAAACAAAATGGGACTCTTACCCCAGACAGTGGCCAGAAGAAGGCACCAAAGGGAATACATCCTGCAGCTCAATCTTCAACTGAGCTTGTGAACTAGAAATCTCCTCCCTCCTGTACTGCAATGAGGGCAAGCTCCTTTCTAAGAATCTGGCCAAAAGAATTTTGTAAATTAGAAAGTTGCAATCTTTAAGGGGAGGGGGAAATGGTCTCCTTGTAAGAATGTCTGGTTTAATCATTCCTCCCTACATAGGATATCCTAAGTATATTATGCCTTCAATGTAACAAATGGTTTCTTGTTAATGGATAAACATTAATAAGACTTTAATTGTGAGACCATAGACTTTAGGATGTGAATCATGTTTAGGCCTTAAGGAGAAAAAGATGGAATTTGTTGATTGCAGGAGATTAAATGGAAAGTAAGAACTCTTCAGGAGCAGGGTTTGAATTGAATGGAAAGCTAAAAGTCACAGATTTTTTTGATGCCTTAGTGAGCAAAATTTCTGGATCAGAAAAAGTGACTTCCAAGAGAGGCAAGGTGGATCTTTCAACATTCTAGTTTAGGGATTTTTAAACTTTATGCACTCACAACCCCTTTTGTCTTGAGAAATTTTTACATGACCCTAAGTATATAGGCATATGAAATAGATATACAAATCAAACATTAACTGATAATAAATCATTATTTCATGACTCCACATTCAATTATGTAACCCCACATGGGGTCACAAACTACAGTTTAATAAGCTGGGGGCCTAGTTTTATCCTTCCACTATCCTTGCCTTAGGTATCTATACTTAGGGTATTGTGCCACAGTTCTCTTTAATTGTCCTGACTCAGTTTCCCTAATTGGTTATGCCTCAGTTTCCCTAAATTGTTCTGTCTCAGTTTCCTTAACTGTTTTGCCTCAATCCCTTTAGTTGCAAAAACTCCACTCTGATTCATTAAGACTGAGGACCACTTGCTCTAAGGTTATAAATTGTCAATGTGAGACTCAAGATAAGGGGGAGTTCAGACTTCCTGGCTCCTAACTCCTTCTGTCATCAAGAATTTAGGGTCCTACCCCCTCTCCTGTCATTGTTCTTCTTTATCCCAATTTATCAGAATGTCTGGTGTCTCCCACCACCCTGTCAGAACCAGATTGATAGTCTGTTCCCACCCTCAATGTTCTGACTCGTCCCCTGCCTTGGTCTACCCCTGTAGCTGAGCCATGTTTGTATATCTGTCATTGAGAACTCACATTCACCACTGAATACTTTGAGACGAGAGTCCTGTCCAGTCAATGAAATTCTCCAATTAATAAAATATAAAAAACTCTCTCATCTCTATCTTGCCTCAGTTTCTCCAGCATTACAAGGTCATTAGGCAGAATAAATTTACTTGGGATATAGGCAAAATTTTGCTGTATGAATGAGGAATTTAGACTTTACAGGCTCTTGAGACATCTACTTTGCCATGCTTTCATTAAACACATTAAGTCATTTGTTAATTTTTCTGTATCTGCATAAGGTCTTGAATAATTAATAAATAATATAGAGATGAAGATGAAAAGAGTTCTCCTAAATTGAATGGCACTTGCTAGCTCTTAATCTCATGGAATAATCCAGACCAAACTATAAACTCACAAGAGAAAGTGATAACCTGAAACTGGTTCTTTCAGAGATAGGCACAAACCTGCAATTTATCCCTGAGTGCCCTCTGGTGTTAGGTGATATACTTGATGAGACTGAGAATACATTAATAGAATTTATTAGATCTGATTGCTAAATAAGAATTAACGCCCCTTATTATGCATTCCATAATGGAAAATAGGAAATAAGAAAGAAATAAAGGAGAAAGACAGAGGCTGCTGCACAGAACCTATGCAACATAGTAGAAAGGGATTCAAATTCAACAGAAAAATTGTCTAGAGCTGATAGACCAGAAAGGAGGTTAATGTAAGAGTGAGGAGAGAGAGCTGAGGTGATATCCAGGAATCTCTAAATTATATTGAGTGAATCATAGAGTAAATGAGGACATTCATAGAGAGGATGAAAAGGACAATTGATGAATAGTCATACAGACCCTAACATGCTTGTACAAATACTCTCATTGACCATCAGACTAGACCTCTGAAAGCCACATATTTGGAATATTTCCAATAACTCATCCTGATAGCCACACATTCTCAGGCCATGTTTTTTGAGAATGATCTATATAATATAAATATAGAGAAAATATTTCATGTATCTCTTTTAAAGGCTGTTAGGTGACTCAGTGGACAGAACAATTGGCTTGAAGTCAGGAAGATTCATCTTCCTGAGTTTAAAGCTGGCCTCAGTCACTTACAACTTATGTAATCCTGGAGAAACCAGTTATTCTTCTTTGCCTCAGTTTCCTTATTTGCAAAATGAGCTAGAGAAGGAAATGGCAAACCACTGCAGTATCTTTGCCAAGAAAAGCTCAAATGAGGTCATGAAGAGTCTGAAATAATGACAAATCTTTTAAAATCTCATTTTAGATTGTTTCAATGTATTTAAAATCTTTTTTCTTGAAACTTGAAATGTAAAAACTCCCTTCCTAATTAAACTTAAGTAAGAAATAATTTATAAAAGTTGCAGCAAGACTGCTAAGAGAAGTCTTTAATAGGCAAAATTAAGCCACGTGTGTAGATTACAAGGATATGCCAGATGGAAACAAGCAGGAGAAAATTATCCTGAAGGGAAAGAAAAAAATAAGCAAAGCTGGAGACATGATTCAATGGAGAGAAATGAATCAGCGTGTCAGAACTGGAAGGGACTGGGGAGGCTATCTTCTCCAATCCAAATCTGAACAAAATGTTCTTTGATTCCCCTGTACTAAGATAAGTAGCAAGTGGTTTTCCAGGCTTTGTTGAAAGATCTTAAATAATAAGAAGAAATTGAGATAGTACATTCCCTGCCTTGGGATAGCTTTAAATGTTAAAAAAGATTGTTTTGCTTTGTTTTCTTTTTCTTTGCAACTTCTACCCGTCGTTTTTAAATCTGTCCTCTCAGGCTAATCGGAACTAATTTAATCTGACATCCACTAGACAATTTTTTAAAATAGTTGGAATCTGACCTTGAACTAACCTACTAACTATATGATTCTGGGCAAGTCACATAACTGTTTGCCTCAGTTCTTCCTCTGTAAAAATGAGCTGCAGAAGTAAATAGCAAATCACACTAGTATTTTTTATCTAAAAAAAAATCCAAAATTGGGTCATGAAGAGTTTGACATAATTAAAATAACAACAATAGTTCCAATTCTTAGTCCACTTGGGATTTCTGTCAAAGAAACAGAAACTTTATATGCGGCCTGTAGGTTATATGGGGCCTGTAGGTTATCTATCCAACTGCACATTTTCTGGGTAATAAACTTTTTTTATCCACTTGGTTCTTCCACACAAATAGAAACATCAGGAGGACCATAGAACCCTACCTTCTCCAAATTCAAACTCAAAACTATAAATTCATATATTCAAAGAATATTAAAGTTGAGTAGAGAGGGAGCTTTTCCAATGCCAGTATGATGGTGTTCTAAATAGACTACCTACCCTTCTGACTTGTAGTTACTTAAATCCAATTCTATTCTGAGGGAGTATCATCAGCACTTGCTAAGAGACTTCAGTCCATCAGATGAGAGTGCATTAACACATTGTGTTTCTGGCACATCCCTCTGATGTTCCTAAAGGGAATAGAATCTTTTTAGAACTCAACTGTTCTATTAATTGTACATCTACTGTTACTATAGCTAGATGTTAGGAACTATGTATCATGCTGTTAGAAGGAGACTAAGGAGCAAGCTCAACTGGTACCGTTTAAATAAATAGAAGATCCATCTTATTTCCCAGTTTAATAATCAGCCAGTACTTTTCCTAGTATATTCTGTATATGGGGCTCCATAGCTACTACAAGTACAGGTTGGTCTGAACAAATACCTACACATTGTATGAAATTACAGAGAAGACAAATGATTTTGGAAATTGAATTCTCTTTGCAGATCGTAAAGCGCTATGCAGATATAAGATACCATCAGATCTCTTCATCTTGATTTTGGAAGTGAATCCGGCTGAAGTTTCAGTTACTCTCAGTAATACTTTATTGCTTCAGCTCCCCTTCTCCCCATTGCTGTGTGATCTTTTTGAGGTAGGAGCTTAGACATCTTAGTTTATCCCAGTACTTAGCATAGAACTTGGCACAGAATACTTGGCATATATATGGGGCAGCTAGATGGCACCATCGTGCATAAAGTTCAGGGCCTTTGGTCAGCTGGACCTTAGTTCAAATCTACCCTAAGGCCCTTAGTAGTTGTGTGACCCTGGGAAAATCACTTAATCATGTTTGCCTCAGTTTCTTCCACTGTAAAAAGAGATAAAGAAGGAAAGGGCAAACGTCCCTAGTATCTTTACCCAAAAAACCTCACATGGGATCACAAAGAGTCTGACTGAATGCAACAACAACTTACTCCTTAATTCTTGCTAATACTTAAAGTTATTTTTCACTACTTAAATCCTTATTGATTAGCAGTAAGGAGTTAATTCTAGTAACAAGAAGTTATTACTACTTAACTCTTTACTATTTATTAGTAGTAATTAATTTTTGTGTCTTCCCTCTGTTGATTATTTCAAATTTGCCCTGATGCAAACAGGAATAGGTGATTTGTCTAGTATCACACAGCTAGTAAGAGTCTGATTGGAATTCAGGAACATGAATCTAAATTTAGCATGCAGTTCACTTTGCCACCTAAGTGCTTAAAGGACATTAACAATAAAAGATATGCCTTTAAACAACAAAATAAGTGCCAAGGAAAATTTCCCACATACTCATAGGGATACAGACTCCCACAAATTTCCACAGTGCTGGATGTGTGAATAACATACGTGTTCAGGAAACATGCATGAAAGAAAGAACGTCAGGGCAACCCATATTCTCAAGGGGCGTATTTCAAATGGAGATTCTTTCCATCTCCAGAATTGTTACTTTCTGCTTTTCCCATCAAATCAATTATGTTATCTGATAGTATGGGAATTTCATTGAATTGCTGGTTCAAGCGGTAGAAGCTGATCCTGTCTCTTCATGGACCATTTTCTCCTCTATTCTGTTAGTCCTCTTTAGCATTGTCTTTTCTTTCTTTCTTTTTCCTTCCTTCCTTGCTTTATTTTCCTTCCTTCCTTCCTTCCTTCCTTCCTTCCTTCCTTCCTTCCTTCCTTCCTTCCTTCCTTCCTTCCTTCCTTCCTTCCTTCCTTCCTTCCTTCCTTCCTTCCTTCCTCCCTCCCTTCTTCCTTCCTTCCTTTCTGTCTGTCTTTCTGTCTTTCACTCTTTTGTTTGATCCATAAACTAGCTAGTCTCTTCAGGTCCTCTGCTGCCCTCTAGGGGCCACTGATGATCTATGTTTGAATCACAGATGTTAGACAAAGAGAGGTATTTAATTGTTAGTTACATCCCACAGGTGGAGTAGTGGGGTGGGGTATTCCAGCTTTATTTATTCACTTGCCTATTGATTGATTGGTTAATGAAAAATACATACAGCCATACTCATCCACCAAAGATAGTCAGAAGAAGTTCTCTGATTTATAGTCTATATTTTGAATTTTTTGGTTCTGCATCAAGCACCTGTTTCTTGAACTCAGCCTGGTGTTTAAATGTGGGAAGAGAGCTCTGTTCATCCATCAGTACAACTCTCTGCTACTAATGGATTCCATGTAAATCACCTCAGAAATTTCACTTTCTAAGACTGGAGAGCAAGAGTAGAGCAATTGATTTTTGTTTTCTTTTGCATTTATGTCAACAATAAAATTGCTGGTCTTCTTATACATATAAGTCATCTCCTTATCTCCCCTATGCATCATTTCATGTCTTTTAATTCAACTGCAACTCTGATTCTGCAGAAATTTGGGGAGTTTGTGACATAACCAACCAACATCCCTAGATAATATTAGGGTTAAAAAGATGGGGTTTGTGCCAAGAGGTAATTTGGAGTCGTTGTTGTTTAATAAATTATAAAAAATTATTAGTTAAAAATTTTTTTTGCTTGTTTGCTTCTGTTTCTTACATAATATGGATGAAATAACCACCACATTTTCCAATGGCAAAGATTATATATATACTAAACAGTTTCAAACTCATAAGAATTTTTGCAACATTATGACAACTAGAAGATCAAATGTTAAGTTGTTCAGTTACTGTTGTTTAGTCATTCAGCCATCTCTGACTGTATGTGACCCATGGACTTTGTCCATAGGATTTGTTTTGTTTTGTTTTGTTTGGCAAAGACACTGTAGTGCTTTGTCATTTTCCAGTGTGTTCCCATTTTACAGATGAGGAATGGAGGCAAATAGGGGGTCAACTGACTTGCCCAGGATCACACAGATAGTTAATATCTAAAGTTAGATTTGAACTCAAAGTTTCCAGACTCCTGGCCCGGTTTTCTATCCACTTAGCTGCACCTGTGTGCACAGTCATAATTTCTTGTTGTTTATTTGTTTTTAAGTTGTGTCTGACTCATTGTGACTCCATTTGGGGATTTCTTGACAAAGACACTAGAGTGGTTTGCCATTTCCTTCTCTATTTAATGTTACAGATAAAGAAACTGAGACAGAGTTAAATGACTTGTCCAATAAGTGTCTGGGGTCAGATTTGAACTCAAAAAGTTGTCTATTCCCAGAACACTGTGCCTTGTGCCACCTAGCTATGGTTTGTAAACCTATATTATTTAAATTTAGTAAATATTTGTTGAACCTGTACTACTGACAAGGATTACTTACCTTTTTAATTTTCATTTTCTGCCATGAAAATTTACTACCTTAAATCTAGCAATATTTAACATGAACATAAACTTTTTTTAAAAAATGATCTTATTCATCTAATGATTTTCACCAAAGAATTCTTGAGACAAAATTCAGATGTAATCCTGATTTAGAATTGTTTTTGAATATATTAAATTAAATTCGGATTCACTTTTACGTAGTAAAATAACATTGTTCCTACTTACAATCTGAAAATATTTTTCTTTTCTGTGACAATTTATGTAAATTGAGTTTCTAAAAGTATTCCCAGTATAAATAAGCTTCACTGAAATGTCTGTTTTCATTGTTCTGGTTCATTTTCAGTATCATACAAGCATCAGCCCAGTATCCTCAGACAATACTGGTTCTACGATACAGAAAATGAAAACTATGAATTTTAATTATCTGATTATATTCAATAGTATGATTAATGCAAAAGCAGGAACAAGATAAACAAACTATGACTTCATTGTCATGTTCAAAAGAACTGAAACTTATCTTATTACTGTGTTCTTGAGAAGTCAAGGGTGTAGTTATGGACTATTACTTCTTAGGCAAAAAAAAAAACAAAACAAAACCATAAATCTATTGAACAAAGAATTCATTCTCTATCTGTAGTTAATAAATTGAGACCTTCTGTAGATTCATATAAAATGGTATGTATTTCCTTATTGTAAAGTATCATCTACATATATTACAATATTTCTAAACTCTAGCAAAATCTTCTGACATTAAATGGACATTTCTTCTTTATATTTCTGTTTACTCCTGAGTTTTTATTTCAGTGTTTCTACTCAGCACTGTTATTTTTTTAATCAAAAATGCTTTAAAATCTTTTATTAGATTACAAATCCATTTTTTTCACCTTGTTGGATTATATTCTGTTTCTTTGGGCAAGTCATTTTTTGTTGTAAATATATGTCTTTTGTATTTTGGAATGCTATATTTCATGTGTTCTGATCCTTTATAGTGGCACCTATTAGACCTTGCGCACCCCAATCGTGATTCCTCAATACTTGAACTTTTATGTGCAGTATTTTTTTTTTAACTTGGAAAATCCAGATTTTGGCTATAATGTTTCTGGGAATTTTCTTTGGGAGTTTCTTTTAAGAGATGATTGGTGGATTCCTCCCCCCCCCCATTTTTACTTTGCCTCCTTGTTCTAATATGGTTGAGCAGATTTCTTTCATGATTTTTTGAAGTGTGATATCCAATTTTATTTTAGTTATACAAATATATGAATTTAAAAATTGTTTTTCATTCATCTGTTTTCCAAGTCAGTTTTTTACATGAAATACTTTATATTTTCTTCTACTTTTTCAATCTTTGATTTTGTATTAATATTTCTTGCAGTCTCATGGAGTCACTTACTTATATTTGGCCCAATTTAATTTTCAAAGAATCTATTGTTTGAATGAGATTTTATAATCTTTCATATTAAGCTGTTAATTCTCTTCTCAAGTTTTTCTCCAATGCTCTAATTTCTTTTCCAGTTATTTCTCTACTGCTGTCATCCAGATTGTAATTATCAAAAAAAAAATCAACTTATTTTTACTTCTTTTAGAAATTCTAGTTAATTTTGGAGTCAATCTATGTTTTTCTTGAAGATTTTGCTTCTCAGTATTTTGGAGTAATTCTCCTGAGTTTCTTTTTGAGGCATTCTTTGTATCACAATATACTTTTAATTTGTTGTTGTTTTTTACTTTTCTAATTGTACATCTTGTATTAGGACTTTGTTTTAGGATTATGCTCTGTGTACTTCTTTCTGGAGGGAGTCTTGTGACATTGTATCATTCTAATTTGTTTTAATCTGGTGTTCAGCTACTACAATTTTAAGAGTTTATGCATTCCTCGAATATAGCAAGAGTCGTTTGAGCCAGAGATCCACAGCCTTCCAGGGAATCTTATGTAACCACTTCAGGATCTATTCTGGTTATTATCCCATTGACTTTCTACACTCCAAGCTCCAATTTTTGGCTAGACAATATAGCTGTAGACTTTCTCCTGAATATTGATCTAGTAGACAGTGGCTGCCCATATTCTATTAGCTAGCAGAAAGGTCACTAGGTTCAGAATGACTGTGCTACTGACTGTCTCCATACTGAGCCATCCAAGGTAAAGATAGATAAGTAGGTTGATAGATAAAAAGAAATATATAGATATACCCCCATATATATGTGTATCATATATATGTATGTCGGTGTTTTTGGGTATATATACAGACAAATTACAAATCCTATTTTGGGCAACAGGTAATTTTCATCCATTTAGCTTTTCCTCTCATGAAAAGAGCATTGATTTTTTGAATAAAAGGACTTAGATTTGAATCATGGCTTTGACATGAATTATCTGTGTGAGCTTGGGAAAGCTATCTCACACCCCTAGTTCCCAGTTTCCTCAATTATAATATTAGGGAAATGGAATAGATGGTCTGGTTCTAAATCTAAAATCTATTATTCCTCTGTGAATTGTTAGGCCAGTCTCTCTTTATTGGTGCCTCAGATCTCACTGACAAAGTATTGTGGGTTTCAGGGTGTGATTACAGTCATCTAAAATTAGGAACACCTGGAAGACCTCATCATGTAAAGATTTAGCTCTTCCATAGGTATTCTGTGTTTCATATTTTCCATATGACAATAGCAAACACCTTGGAAAGTACCTGCTTGCCTGTTTTATATCTGACTTTATACTTATAAAGCAATTATCTCTGTGCCAACATCGACCAAGAATGTTGTATGGCCTTAACAGATGTATGGGAAACTCCTTGTTGAGGAGAGTATTTAACTTTTTGTTTTACTATACTGAGGGAAATGCTTTTTGTTATTTTTGTTCTTTTATAATCAACAAACAATAATTACTGCTAAATTGTGTATTCTCAGAACTTTACAATCTGTTTTGTGACTATGAAGATGTGGTCTTTGGAAGAGATCATAAATCACAGCCAACCTGTTCTTTTGTCATATTTTAATTCAGAATTCTCTGAATATGTGTATAAATTATTGTCATTAATGTTTTTAAAGAAAAAAATAAATGTTAGTTGAATTGGAATAAATTGAAGAACTAATAACTAGAGGGATAAATAAGGACTCAAGCATTTTTGTTTGAGGAAGTTTTGGTGGGAAATAATTCAAACACTTTGAACAAGTGTTTAGTCTTTAGTCTGCTTTCCTCTGAGATGTCATGAAAGTCAATTTAAATGTGCCTTCAGTAGTGTTCTGCTTCTGCTACCTTTTTTTTCCTGTGTGGAATATTAGCTGACATTTATATAACATTTTAAAATTTGCAACTTTCTCTGGAGAAACTACTCAAGTATCCTGGCCAAAAACAACAACAACAACAACAACAACAATGGAATCACAAAGAATTGGACACCATTGAAACTTCCAAATGAAAATAATATACAGTATTTTAAAATTTGCAAGACCCTCTACACATATTATCTCCTTTAAACGTTATAAGAAACTTATGATGTAGATATTGATATCTTTATTTTACAGTTGTGATAGTTTGTGCATAGGAATATTCAATGGCTTGCCCAGAATATCAAGGTTAGCAAGTGTCAGAGGTGGGACACAAATTACCGAGGGTTCTTTCTACTTTTACCATGATGTCTCAGCACTGCTTCAAACCTACATGGATCTCATTTTTCTTCCCAATTTCATTCTCTTAAGTGCATGTCTACTTTTTGGTAAAATACATGGGATACTGAGTTATTGGTGTTCAAACACAGTATTTCCACTGTTATTGCTGACAGGAACAAATCATTAAAGAATACTAAGAAACCTACTCCATTTGGGGTCTTTTTGTGTGCTCCATTTAATCTATGAATACTTTAGTTCAGATATGGGTCTCATTGTTTTGGTTTTTTTAAATTATTTATTCATTCACTTATTTATTTATTTACAAAGCATATGCATGGGTAATTTTTTCCAACACTGAGGTCTCATTGTTAATAACAGATTAGTTGATAATAGACAAACACACAATAGTATATGTGTGCACATACATACACACCCAATGTGTGCTCAAAATGCTAATCAGCTTTGATGGCTGATAAAGTTCCAGATACTCATTCTGGTCTCTAAACAACAAAATAGCACTATTTGTAGTATTCAAGGAAACTAGCACTGCCCAGAACGACAGCCAGGTTGGTTTCTTGTGACTCCAGTAGTTAGGACTAACCAATAATCTTTTTCAACAATAAATATCTAAGGTAAGAAAATCCTAGAAATATTTTGAATATATTAATCATTAGAAAAAAAATTGGTAGTACTCCCTTGGAGTCAAGACTACATTTAGGTCATCGTGCTAAGTTTGATCTATATGTGCAACCCTCTTCTCTGGAATAAATAAATAAATGTATGTACACATGTGTGTATAAATTTATACAGATGTATGTGGATATATATATAATATATATGTATGTGTGTGTATATATATGTAATTTGGGCAGCTAGATGATACAGTGAATAGAGCAGAAACTCTGAAGTCAGGAGGATCTGAGTTCAAATTTGGCCTCAGACACTTAATACTTCCTAGTTATATGACCCAGAGCAATTCACTTAACCCCAATTACCTCACCCCCCTAAACAAAGTTAATTTAAAAAAAAGAAAATAAGTAAGGATATCTCAATTCATGGATAGAACATTATTAAGAGTTTCTAAAGATGAAAAGTAAATAGATTAAATTGACTTGAATTGAGAAATGTGGGTCAGTAGTTGACAAACTCTGAATTTCTCTCTTATCAATCTGCATCACTGAAGATTGCTTTTCTCCTCAATTACATTTTGCTGTCTTGTGATGAAATGCCATTCAGGATCAGCACTTTTATAATGTGCTGTATCTCTCTACCTGACAAAAAGCCCAATTGTTTGATGGTTATGGCTCTTTTGGCCCCTTATTTTGGCAGCTATTTTATATTTTTCCTAAGCTCTTTTGGCCCCTTATTTTGGCAGCTATTTTATATTGTTTTAATCTGGCACAAAATGGTATTACTCAAAATCAATATCAATAACTAGCCATTTCTCATTTTTCAGTCAATAATATTGACAAGGATAGGTTAGAGCTGCTCTAATTATGCACTGTATTTTATCTTTAACCTTATTTTTTCATCTAAAGTTTGGTTAGAGGGGATCTTCAGAGAATGCAACAGAATTTTCCTATTTTAGGATTGGGTATCTGGCATAACCAAGGAGATACAGGGACTAATGGGAATAAGAGAGGATGAAGACAACAGAGGGCATTAGAGAGGGCACCAGAGAGCCAAGCTATGCCAATCGCTTCTACGTGTGATAAATACAAAGTTAAGGCCAAAGCAACAAAGAAGCAATGTCTCAAATAAAGCAGATTGAAGTGCATTATGGAGGCAGAAAGGAAGGAAGGGCCAAAGAGGGGCAGTGCTAGCAAAGGAAGCCAGTCAAAGAGGGAAATCCAGAAGAATAGACCCAGTAATAACAGAGAAGGTCACAAATAACAAGTGATACTACAGCTAGACAGAAGCTATTAGATGGTATCATTATAGGAAAGAGCATGAGCTCTGATGGCTTCTCAGATCCTTTGTAGTTCTTCCCCACTAATCCAAAACTGGCTATCTCCTAGATAGTTCCTGATATCTAGTAGGGATTGTAAAGTCCTGATATCCCAGGAGCTTTTGCTATTTAGTAGTTTCAGTCACATCCTTCATTATTCCTTTTGGAGTTTTCTTGGCAAAGATACTGGAATGATTCACTATTTCCTTCTTCAGCTCATTTTACAGATGAGGAAACTGAAGCAAACAGGGTTAAGTGATTGGCCCAGTATCTTCCTGATTCCAGACCTGATACTCTACTCCCAGCAACACTTAGTTGCTCTTATCCCAATACCTAAGGATTATTATTGACATGTTTATAAATTTATTGCTACAACTGACATTAATAAAATTATTTTGCTTTTTATTACCAAGGATCAATATTGATATTAGAACTCCCTTAGGACCTAAGAAATTCCTGATCTGAGTCTGGAGAAAAGTCAGTATTGTCTTATGCTATAACTGCCCAAAGCATCTATGTGATCAGAGAGACAATTTTGGGGAAACTGAGCACAGACACCAAAGCAAAGACTTAGGCAACAAAAGGAATATCACTTTATTAATATGATGTGAACAATCCAGAACAAGAGATGGGGAGTAAGGAGGGATTTAGCTATAGGCAGCAATAGTTTCCTGGATCCAGTCCACAAACTTGCAGACCTTGGTGTAGACCCCAGGCCTGTCCTTCTGAGCACAGCCATATCCCCAGGAGACAATACCCTGGAGCTGTCCATTACAGGCCACGGGGCCACCTGAGTCACCCTGGAAAAGAAGAGCAAGAATGAATGAGGAGGGGGAGAAAGGGAAAGGCTGAAGTCTAGGCCTTATAATAAGCTTGGAATCATGGGAAGAACACTATAGCTGCCCTAGAACAACAGACTAGTTGTATACAAAGTCCTCTCACAATATTACCTTCCAATAGCAGTTCCCCTCT
Source organism: Sarcophilus harrisii (assembly GCF_902635505.1). Lineage (NCBI taxonomy): Eukaryota > Metazoa > Chordata > Mammalia > Dasyuromorphia > Dasyuridae > Sarcophilus > Sarcophilus harrisii. The sequence continues at coordinate 191,590,784 of NC_045430.1, forward strand.
GGATCTTTAGGGCTACTTTCCTAACCTTTATTATCTTTTCATCACCTTCGTTTCAATTATGTAAGAGTCAAAGCTTCAGGCCCCAAATGACTGTTTTTAAAGCTGTTGGTCCACAGTTACTCCTTATTTGGGTTGCTCTTCAGCAGTTCTTAATTTTCTATCTGGACTTCTTTTGAAACCTATTGAAGTCTTTGGACCTTTTCAGAATAACAGCTGTTGTCTACATTCAAAAGTTCAGAGAGTATTTAATTTCAGGAAGAGATAAATAAAAATAAAAAGGATTTTTTTCTATTTAAGTTTATGAAGCTCTTAAAATCTCTCTATAGCCTTGATGGCTATAGAGCCTTGCTCTAGAGAGTAGAGTCCTCAGCAGGATTGTAGATCTCTCTCTATTCACAGAAACTTAGAGGGTTTCAAAGTCCTGCTCTCTTACAAATGCCTTTGGCTTCCACCTCAAAAGTAGGTGGAAGTTATAAAACTTTCCATTTGTTACCCCTTTTCACCCAGGAAATTTTTACACTACCGTGAGTATATACATATATAAAATAGGTATGAAAATCAGACATTTACTGATAATAAATCGTAATTTTGTAATCCCCATATTCAGTTATGTTTGGGGTCACTGTATGAGGTCACAATTCACGGTTTAAAAAGCTGGGACATAGACAAACAGGGCCTTACCTGGCAGGAATCCTTGCCACCCTCTAGGAAGCCGGCACAGACCATGCTGCTAGTGATCTCTCCGGGGTAAGAGGCCTCACATTCTTCATCAGACAGAAGAGGGGCATTCAAACACTGAAGCAGGTCAGGGTAGTTGACTGTAAAGTACATGGGAGCAGATGGAAAAGAAAGATTGGGCATCAGAGCAGATCACAAAAACAAGCCAAGTTCATAATCCTAAGAGCTAAATAGGGAGAAAATCTTAGTTTGGAAAAGAGACAGTAGCTTGGAGATCTTCCACTCATAAAACGTCTCTATTACTTTCTATTTCTTTAATGGCAGCTGACATATATTTCCCACTACTATAGTTATTCACGTGCTTGTTTCAGTCTAGCTCTTGGAAGGTAAGGGCTAATATAAGCCTAAGTGTCCCCCACAGCACTCAGCATTGTGTTTTGCACATAATAGCCACTTATGACATGTGTATGCTGAATATATGACCATAAATAAATGTAAATAAATCTTCCTTCCCTGGAGAAAGAACTGGGTGCTCATAGATTGACAAGTCATATAAAGTTTTAAGAAGGTTCAGTCATTTTACAAGTAATAAAACTGAGACACAACTCATTCATCAGCCTGCCTTAAGGATATACAAGTAGGAAGTACAGGATTTGGGTAGTCATAATAAGGAATTTAGAAGCCAGAATTATCCCCCAAAAAACGTACTCTGGGCAAGTAGTTGACATGAGTGAGGCAATTTATAAGTCAGGAAACAAGGCCTCATGTGGGGCTAGACACAAGGACATACAGCCTAATGTGGGGAGAGATCCTAGGACACTTAGGATTCGGTGGTACAAAGACAGAGACCCTGGGACATTGCAAAGAGAGGAGGGAACAGGCAGAGCTAAGCAGCATCTTACTTGGGCAATGGATACTCAGAAGGAGGAAATTAGTAGTTTTTTATTCTGTTTTCATTAATAAGGTGATAAATTCAGTTATTTTTTACCTGATGAAGGAATACTTGTATTATCACTGCTTTCTCAGTTCCAGGGCCCTGAGAGGGACAGGGCAGTAGTTCTTTGCATCATGGTTAAGAACTCAAAATGTAGTAGGAGTCCTCAAACTATGGCCCATGAGCCAGATGCAGCAGCTGAGGACGTTTATCCCTCTCACTCAGGGTGATGAAGTTTCTTTATTTAAAGGCCCACAAAACAAAGTTTTTGTTTTTAACTATAGTCCAGCCCTCCAACAGTCTGAGGGACAGTGAACTGGCCCCCTATTTAAAAAGTTTGAGGACCCCTGAGTAGGGTTTCAATGGCCCTGCTACTTAACACCTATATAATCATGGATAAATGACATTCTCTCAGGCTCTGTTTTCTCATCTATAAAATGAGGTAGTTAGACAAGAAAACTTCTATGTTCTCATTGGAAGCTCCCATGGAAAAGAGAATTTCTCTTTTCATTTCCTCTGGGGGCCAAAGATAAGCTGGTGGTTAGAGAAGAAAGAAATGCTTCCCAGAGTAAACTTTGAGGCTCAGCTGCAGAAATTGTTCCTAACCTCCCCTGCAATGGTGTTGATTCATTATGTATTTTGAGAACAGTCAGGAACAAGGGAGAAGCTGACCAAAAGTTAGGGTGCCCATGGTAGAGAAGGAATATGAGAAAGGACAATGCTACTCACCACCAGAGCTCAGAGTATTGCCCCAACCAGAGATAAGGCACTCGGTGCCTGCAGGGGCACAGGCAGTGGGCAGGGAGATGGTATTCACATGATCATTCAGGATGGCAGGAGTTTTCAACTTGATCAGCATGATATCGTTATCCAGGGTCCAATAGTTGTAGCCAGGGTGGTGGATGACCTTTTCTGAGTCAATAAACTGTTCATTTCCTTCATTGGCTTCAATGTTGTATTCTCCCAGTCTCACTTGGATGCGACTGAAAGGAAGTAGAATCTTCTTCAATATCAGGAATATCCCTTGGGATGTTTTTTCTTAGCCCACACAATTCTGGAGGTCATGAATCATTGACCAACTCTAGAAGCCTGGGGCAGAATGGGGACTGGCTTGGGGACAGAGTTGGGACTAGCTTGAAACAACTGGGACTTAGTATTGGTCAAGACAGGGTATAGAATGGTTCCTTCACTCCTACTCCAAGAGAAGCACCCACCACTGGACTGGCCCATTCCTTCATCCAATAGTTGAGCTGTCACTCCTGCCCTCCTCCCATCTCATAGCTATGAAAGTCTTTTCCCTGGGTGTGACTTGTCACTCTATCCTGTAGATTCTTATTGTTGTCATCTCTGGACTTTTTAATCACTCTGTCATCCCCAGTACAAAACTTGCTCACAGTCTTCTGTTCCCATCTCAATCCCTGACAATTCAAATTTCCATTGAAAGGAAGCTTTCTATTTCCTCAGATTCTTCTTTCTCCATTAGACCTTAATCACCCACAGGAGTAGTCACACAGTCATACTGTGGACATCTCCACACTCCAATCCCATCAAGGAAGTTTGCCAAAATTATCTCACTTTGAGGGTGGGGGAATAGTTTTGTAGACCTAGTGACAAAGACTTAAATCCTACTTCAGGGGAAATATAGGCTTGGGTCATATTTAGTGCAGAAACTCTTACGATTTCTATTATAACCATAAAGGTAAGTGGAGAAGAACATTATCACATAAATTTGGGAAGCCATGCTTTTTCTCCAACCCCAGGGGTTCTTGCTAATTCATTATGGGATCTTCCCGATAGAGGGGGAAGTGGAGAAATTAGAAAACTTGCATAGAGATCTTCCCATTTCCTTCCCTACCACTAATTCCTCTCCCATTTCTAAAATGTCCAAAAAAAAAAAAAAAAAAAAAAAGGAGGGTGTCATTGCTGTTCCCTCAGCTCTCACCCAGCTTTCCTCCTGATCTTTATAAGAGGTTTTATACCTGGAAGACCCTAGAGTTGAGTATGTTCTGTCACTTACGATTGGTAGCAGTGAGCGGCAGACACTACCCATTGTTCATTGATGAGAGAGCCACCGCAGAAGTGATAGCCAATATTCAGGGATACCTGATAAGGGACAGATGCCTCCTGGCATGTTTTGCCCCCAACAATCTTGTCATCATCATCGGAGAAAGCCGCTTCAGGGGGAAAAAGAAACAGACAACAAATTGAGCTCTGAACATGATTTTTATGTTTTATTTTCAAAAGTTCCTTTTAAAATTTTTTTTCTTTTTTTATCAAATTTATTTGTTTTTATTACACATTGCTTTTTGAACCTTATTAGGAGAGAAAAATCATCAAAAGGAGAAAACCATGGAAAAGATTTAAAAAAGGAAAAAAAGTGAATATAGCATGTGTTGATTTACATTCAGATTTTGCATTATTATATATAATAATATAACTATTATTAGTTTTTTTTTTGGATGCAGATGTCATTTTCTATTGCAAGTCAATTGGGATTGCTTTGGATCACTGAACCACTGAGAAGAACAAAGTCTTTCGTAGTGGATCATCACATATTCTTGCTGTTATTGTGTACAATGAATTCCTGGTTCTTAAAATTTTTTTAAATGTAAGTTTCTTTTGAATTTGAGATTCCATATCTCCCTGATACTAGGATGATTGCATTTATGGCCATTATTAACATTGTCATCAATTCACTAGTAAATTATTCCAGTATCTTGCCAAGAAAATCCCAAAAGGGGTCTTAGAGAGTGTAACACATGACTGAAAAATAACTCCAGTAATATCAAATTGTGATGATGAACACAGTAGAGAAACTACCAGCCTTCCATTGCTTGGCCAGGTCAGAGTAATCTTTTTAAAAAAATTATTTATCATTTAATAAGCACTTATTAAGCTTCTACTTCTATGCAAGTCTATGGAGATAAAAATCCAAAAATAAAATAGTCCCTAGCCTCAAGGAGCTTGCATTTTACTGAAGAGACAAAATATCAGTATATATAGGAAATACAAAATAAATGTATATTCTCCCTGTCTTCAATCTTCCCATCTACCCTGGACACTAATTCCTTTTTTTCATGCAAATTCCTTTCTCCAAAATCTAGGAAATCCCACTTTAATTTTTTTAATTGCTCTCAGTTTTCTCTAGTTCCAGGTCATTTGGAGCTTGAAGATTCCTAATACTATTCTGCTTTTAGTACTGGACCATCACCAGCACTTATTTTTTTTTTCTATTAGAAACCATGTCTTACCAGGACTTTTCACAAAAGACAATTTTATGGGAAGCTTTAATTCATATTCTGGTTTGGTTAGATTTCTGTAGCTAGTGGTCTAATTTGGAAAGGAATGGACTGGTGACAAAGGAATCTGTGAAAGCATGACATTCTTTTAAGTTTAATTTACATCTCTTTCTTTATTTAATTTACATCTAATTCTCCATCATTTTTTTAAGTATAGACAATTAATGAGCAGAAGAGGAAGGCCAAATTGGTAGTAGTTGCTAATTTTCAAAGTGTAAATAATCAAATTCAAAATTAATTATAGAACTGGGTTTTGGCTGAATCTAGCATATCTCTGAGTTTAGAGGAAATGTCTTGTGGATGTATATCAGGCATGGTTGAACATTACATGATGAGAAGAGAATGAAGACATATAGGAAATGAAGAGAAGGTCAATGAAAGCGGGGAAAGCTATACAAATAGACAAGGAAGAAATGGAAAACCAGAGTTGCTGGAAACAGAAGGGTATAATGAGAGAAAGAAATAAGAAGTGGCTCTGAAGGAAGTAATCATGAGGGGAACTCACCAGCTGCTCCTATGAAGGACAGGATAAGTAGGAACCTCATGTTGACAGAGGTGTGCTTGACATTGATGAAAGTTTTATACCTCCCAGCTTTATACCTCGGTTTGTGTGTAGTTAGGGAGGTCACTTTTCTTCTTAACACATACACCTGTTAATTTTCCCTTTCCTTGTGTTTTGTATCAGCTTTACTGTATTTACCTATTTTTTAGAGACAAATGACTTGAAGATAATAAAAATTTCTGTAGACAGAATATTTGATTTCCATGAAGATTTCTGAGATATGATAAAGCAGAATAGGCAAATTCTCTACAGAAGGAAGTCAAGAATATTTTTAATGATGTATTTTTCTTGCTTAGGATAATAATGTTTTTGATGATGATGATGTGGTGAAGGAAGAAGAACTAGTTACCTATAACTTTGAAAAACCTATTTAAAGATAGATTAGCCTAGCATTTTGGGGGGGAGCGCTAATCAAAAATGAAATCAATAAGGAAGTTTATCTGATTCAGGAACTCTTAAAGTATAAGAAATTATCATCTCCTGTTTTTGACCTTCCAGTTCAAATCCTAAATCATTAGATAGTGAGGACGCCAATGCTAAATGGGATTTAGAAAACAAAACCAGACCTTCTTGCAGGTTTCAACTTGCCGACTCTATCCTATTTACCTCAAGTGAGTGCCAAGCAGGAAATATCATGATCAAAATTTTGAAAAGGAGAATATTACCATTTTCATCATCACTATTATTTAGACGGGGAAAAGCAGAACAAAAGTAGTTAACAAGGAATGAAAATATGAGGGTAAAAAAGGTAAAGGGGTATCTATCTACCTAGATCAGAATAAACTACATTTCAGAGAATAAACTACATTTTTAATGAAGTGATTGATTTGATTACTGAGTAAACTGTAAATAATCTTTGGAAAACCATGGGAAAAACTTTCAGAAATATGGAGAGTTACATATAGCTCCACCTTCCCAATAATTTGCTCAATAATGAAGATAGAATGAAGAAAATGGTTAGGGTGATTAAGATAGCAATCACAAAAAGATGATACCTTCTCAGAAAAAAATAAAAATAATTATTAAATGTGAGCAAGCAAATAGAAATTTGCAATTTAAATATTATTAATTTAAAGATCCCAAAAGGAATATATCCAAAGAGGAAAAATGGTGAATAGTCACAATTATTCCATAAATAAAATTAGAGTCATCCTAACACATCAATGAGTCAACATACATCAAAATGGATGATAAATATTCTCAGAAAAGTTATTTAAGGAAACAAATATCTGGAATCTGTGAAGGAAAATCTGTTTAAATTTTTTTTAAGAGAAGGGAGAAATTTTTAAAATATGGAATTTAACAGTATTGATAGGACTACGGGAAATTTAAATTAAAAATATGAAATCAATAAGAAATAAATGTGTTTTAGCTGGAAGACAAAATATCAAAAATGGTAAAAACAAGTAGCAAACCAAGATCAAAGAACAATTTGATTGGAAGAAGAATTGAAATCTTTGCCAACAATGATGCTGGAACCAAAAAAAAAAAAAAAAAAAAAAAAAGAGGTTTAGAGAAGTGATTTAGAAGTTAGTGGAATCTCTATAGAATGAAAGAGATGAACTATATATTTCAGGAAGTTGCACAAGAATTGTTTTCTATAATTATTAAGTCCAAAGGACAGATTACAAATCAAGAGAATCTATTTGGCACTCTAAAAGATGAAAATCAGATTCAAGTCCCTGAGATGGCTATCTTCATTTGACGTTTTCATTTCTTTTTCTCCCAGTTTCTTCTTAACTCTCTACAGTCTGCCTTATTATTCAATTGAAACTACTCTCTGTAAAGTTATCAATGATCTCTCATAAAATCTGATGACTTTTTTCAATACTCATACCTTTTGGCCACTCAGTAAAATTTTAAACTCTTCTGATTGATACTCTTTCCTCACTAGGTTTTTGTATCCCTATTTTATCTTGATTCTTCTCTTACCTATCACTCTATCTCAGTCTCAGTTGATACAAATCCAAACAGGTCCCTTGGGGCTTTCTCCTGGATCCTTTTATTATTTTTGTACCATATTTTACTTGGTGATCTCATCCATTTGTCATTTATCACTGTGTTGATGATTCTAAGATCTATTCAACCCCAACTTCTCTGTTGATCTTTTGTCTTACATCTTCAACTGCTTATTGATCATGTTGAATTGGATATGCCATAAATGGTTAAAATTTCAATATACCCAAAGCTGAGATGATTATTCTCCCCTCCCTGTCTTGCCTCAAACCCTCTCTTCTCCTTAACATTACTATTAGTGTTAAGAGTATTACCAAGTCCTGTCAGTTTTATCTTTGTAACATTGCTTATATATGCTCCCTTCTCTCCTCTAAAGTGATATTACCTTGGGACATTTCCTATCTAGCCTAATGAAAAAGCCTTCTAGTTAATGTCTCTGTCCCCAAGACTTTCACCAATCCAGTCCATTCTCTAGTAAGCTGTTGAATCAATCTTCCTAAAACACAGGCTTCCCTGTCACTCCTCCCTCCCACTAAATAAACTCTAATGGCTTTCTATCACCTTCAGAATGAAAAATAGAATCTTCTCTTTGGCTTTCAAATACTTTTATAACCTGGCACGCCCCTATCTTTTCAGTATTCTCATATTTTACTCCTCTTTCCACTTACTCTGTTATCCTGTAATCCTGAACTCCTTGCTACTCTTCAGACAAGACACTCCATCTCCATATTCCTGCCTGATTCCATGCCTGGGCTTTTCAACTCATGTTTGCCTCTGGACTTCCCTGGCTTTTCTTAATTCTCAGCCAAAAATCCTACCTTCTACAAGAAGTCTTTCCCGATTATCCTTAAAACTACTTCTTTCCTTCTGTTAATTACCTCCAAATTAATCTGTTTGCATCTGGTTTGTACACAGTATTTAGTGTCTCTAGTCAAATGACTCAAAAGTTAGAGAATATGTGAAACAATGGGATAACTTAGACCCTGTAAGACTTTTGTTGGAGTCCCTAAAATGTTCTTTTTTCTGCTTATCTCTACATTGAACTATGAATCTTCATTAGTTTAAGTTGTAGACCCTGCCCACCACCTGCTACTATCCTGTAGATACTACTAGGATGCTGATAAATGAATTCAAATTCTCTGCCCTTTAAAAATTCACTAGGTTATCCTGCAGCCAAAGGAAGAAGGTAGGACCATGAGGTTTATTCTCAAGGATGTAGCTGAAATGCTCCATCCTGGTCCATTCATGACCCCTCTCTTCCTCTATTTTGGTAGATGCTCAAATCTCTCTGGAATTGACTTAATGTTTTCTTCAGGCCCCAGAGGGTGTGACCAACTCACTCAGGCAATTGGAAGATTATTTCAAATCTAGACAGGTTTCAAGGATTTATTGATGCTCAATGAACAACTGAGATATATTCTTAACTCACAAATGCCTAGGGACAACTTTAAAAAGTAGCAGCCATAACTTATAAGTGTTTTTATACTCTTATTGGAAGTAGGTTCTTAAAATATCCAGACCTGATATAGTTTATAGAACTGCTGAGTAGGCATTTTATACTAACCTCTCCCCCTCACCCCCCATGCCAGCTCTTCATTGTCTCCTTTCTTCTCCATGGAAAGACTCTAATACTCCTGATATGATCTTTAGAACAGAAGAGCAGCCAAAGACTGGTAACTCTACGAAGTCACTGAGCCATTGGTTCTTTCTGCTCGTCGGCTAATAAGCTCAGCTAATGATAAGGAATTGTTTCATCTCTGAGCTATGTGTGTCCCCCCAAATTATCAGAAGTTTTCTGAGGAGCTCCAGCATGTGTTCCATGGGATGGCTTCGACAGGCTGATTCTCGAATATGATCCAACATTCACTACATTTGAAATATCTACAGAATACAAAGGAAATGACAGTATCATATGCATCTGTCATTGGGGAGCTGGGAACTAGGAGCAAGTATAAACTTTATTTCATATATGCTTCACTGTTTTTCAGTTCCAGAAAAAGTATATATGGTCATTTTTAAATTGTTTTTCTCCATGCCCAATCAATTAATGTCAGAAAGCTCTAGGTCATAGTTATTGTGAGCAGATTCTGTGGCGTTTCTGAGCCATTCTGAATGAAGAAAAGAATGTGAAATACCATTTATCAGAGCACGTGCCTTGATTTTTCATTCAGACAATATATTTTGTCATTAGGATCATAATGTCTGCAGGTCTGTACGCTCAGTGGTTTGGACATTGCTATTGTGGTGATTGATTAGCTCATCTTGATACATCATATCTGATGATTATCCAGTGATGGGAAGGAGAGGAGACAGAGCCAAGATGGTGGAGAAAGAGCAGTGATTTGCCTGAGCTCTTCCCAAAACTTTTCTGAACATCTTTTTAAAATGTCATAAAAGTATGCTTTGAGCAGTAGAATCCACAAAAAGAATGGGGTAAAATAGTACTCCAGCCAAAGACAACTTAGAAGGTCAATACCAGGGTAAGAGTGGAGCACAGCTCAGAACAGGCCAGGGCAGCACAATCCTTGCCCCAGGAACAGGCCTTGGGAGCCACTGAATCAGCAGAAACAGCAGTAGCTTCCTGAGTCCTCAGCCCACAGACAGCAAGGAGAATAAACAACTGGTCAGAAAGAGATGACAAAGATTCCTTTGCTTGCACTAGGGCAGGACTTTGTTTCTTTGCCCATCCTCAGATCTGGATTACAATCCTTAGTGGCAGTCCCTGAACAAGGAAGAACACTAGTACACCAGAGCTTGTACAGGCAGTGGAGCAGGGACATGCCACAGTTCCAGGGCAAAAAAGAATGTTTGTGGTCACACACAGATTAGAACATAGGCCAGGAGAGTAGCAAACACCTTAGAGGAACTGAAAACTTATAGCTCCCTAAAATTCTCTCTTAAAACAAGTAAATAAAACCCCTGAAGCTTGGAGCAGTGCACCCTCCACTCTGGAAGCAGAACCCTACTTTAACAACGAGTTAAAAATCAAAAAATAGGATCAGAAAATGAACAAACAACAGGAAATTTTTTGACTATAGAAAATGACTATAGTGACAAAGAAGATCAAAACTTACATTCAGAAGATAATAACAAAGTCAAACCTCCTACATCTAAAGCCTCCAAGAAAAATATGAATTGGTCTCAGGGCATGGAAAAGCTCAAAAAGAATTTTGAAAATCAAATAAGAGAGAGGGAGGAAAATTGGGAAGAGAAATGAGATTGATATAAGAAAACTATGAAAAACATATTAATAGCTTGGTAAAGGAGATACACAAAAAAAGATACTTTAAAAAAGTACTTAAAAAACAAACTAGACCAAATGGTAAAAAAAAAAAAAGAAAGAAAGAAAGAAACAAAGAAAGAATGAATGAAAGAAAGAGGGAGAAAGGGAGGGAGGGAGGGAGGAGTAAAAAAGGTTCAAAAAGCCAATAAGAAGAAAAGTACTTTAAAAAACAGAATTGGCCAAATGGAAAGGGAGGCATAAAAATTCACTGAAGAAAAACCTCCTTTAAAATGTAGAATTGGCCAAATGGAATAAGAGTTATAAAAATTCATAAAAGAAAGCAATTTCTCAAAAATTAGAATTGAGCAAATGGAAGCTAATGACTAGATGAGAAGTCAATTAACAATAAAACAAATCCAAAAGAATGAAAAAAATAGAAGACACTGAAATTTTTCACTGGAAAAAACAACTTACCTGGAAAATAAATCTAGAAGAGATAATTTAAAAATTATGACTACCTGAAATCTCGATCAAAAAAAGATCCTAAAAATTATCTTTGAAGAAATTATCAAGAAAAATTGCCCTGATATTCTAGAACCAGAGGGTAAAATAGTAATTGAAAGAATATACTGATCATTTCCTGAAAAAGATCTCAAAGTGAAAACTCAGGAATATTATAGCTAAACCCCAGAGCTCCCAGGTTAAGGAGAAAATATTACAGGCAGCCAAAATGAAACAATTAAAGTATTATTGAGCCAGAGTCAGAATAACACAAGATTTAGCAGCTTCTACATTAAAGAATTGGAGGGCTTGGTATGTGTTATTATATAGGGCAAAGAGACTAGGATTACAACCAATAATCACTTATCTAGCAAAACAACATAATCCTTTAAGGAAAACAATAGGTATTTAATGAAATAGAGGACTTTCAAGCATTCTTGATGAAAAGACTGGAGCTGAATTGACTTTCCAATGCAAGACTCAAGAGAAACATAAAAACAAAGCAAACTCCTTGAGAACAGACTGTTCTAGTTTCCGTGTTCAGACTGTTTTTATCCCAAGTGTTAACTATACGGGTTGGCACATGGGATGTAATTAGAAGGAATTTATACTGTAATGACAAGTAGTTTGTATAACAGAATGTGATATTAAGATAAAAGACTGCCACATATGAAAGATAACTTCACAGACTTCATTTCTAAAAATTCAAAGAGATGTCAAAATACATAGTGATGGGTACAATCTCCGATTTGGAGACAGCAAGATGCAGTGAAAAAATACTGGATTTCTAGCCAGGTAAACTGGGTTCAAATCCCAATTATACTCTTAAACTATTTTTGGAAAGTGTCACTTGACCTTTTCAGGTTACTCATCAAAAAATGAGAATTTTGGACTATATAACCTCCAATATACAATCCAGTTTTATACCCATAATATATCCTTTAGACTATAATGATATGATGTCAAAGTAGGTAACTCCTAGAGGAATAAGTTTCTTCAGCTCAAGCCTGTTCTTCCATATAGCCCCTCTCCTAAAATCATTTAGCTTCTCTCAGTCTTAGTTTCCTTAATAGTGTGATAGAGATGATAATGGCACTCACCTCAAAGGATTATTGTGATGAGGTGATGTGGCAGATGTGAAGTACTCTGCAAAGTTTAAAGAGCAATATAAATTCAAGCTGTTTTTCTCTTAGACAAATTTAGAGAATTAGCTTCAGAGGATTTAGCTCCTAATCATGCTAATTGGATGTGGGATGGAATAGGATTTTTTTTCCTCTTCCATTTTAATTTGCTCCTATATGTGACTATCGTTACAAGATGATTTCAAATAGTGCCAATGGGCACGTCTATGGGTAAAATTAGACAAAAAGAAAAAAAACTAATGTGAGAGTATGTATCTTTGTATCTCTGTTCTCAATCTTATATCTCAATCTTAATCATGGCAATAATAATAGCTGGCATTTTTAGTGCTTGGGGTTTGTGGAATGCTTTGCATATGTTGTCTCATTTGATCCTTACAATGGCCCTGAAGGGTAGGTGACATTTTGATCCAGGTTTTACAGCTTGGGGAGACTGAGTGTGAGAGACTGAGGATAGATCTAAATTCAGGGCTTCTTTATTCTCAAGCCCTATATATAATCACTAGATCATATCACTGATTCTTATAAAAATAAAAAAGAATAGTGTCAATAAAATTCTGAAAGAATATGATTGGCAACCTGAAGAAAGACATCAGCAGAAATTCCTATAGATGTTTTTGTGTGTTTGTCTTATTTTTAATTAATTCCATATTTTCATCAAACATATTTTAATATTAAAGTCTAACTGATTATCTAAAGTTACTGAGATTACATCAGAAGTTAAAAATAGTTAAATAGATTTGTGTAAAAGAGCATCTTTGTGTAACTATTTGTTTTGTATAATCCCAACTTAATAATGGCATTTAGGAGCCAATTAAAATTATTGTAGTTGAAAGTCAATCCCCCTTTGGATGAACCATCTGTCCACAAATCATAGCATGATCCCCTTCTCTTCTCTCTACAATATCCTTTGTATGAGCTACATGGGGCTCCTATGAGGGAATAAAGGACATGTTCAGCTTCAGCATAAGGTTAAGGTGGAAGGAACTTCAAGGTCATGGTTTTCCATAGACAACAGCAGTTCTACTTCACATGGACAACAGCAGCTCTATTTCCCATGACCAAAAGTAACAGTTCTGTTGAAAAAAGATTAAGGATATTTTTCTTTATAGGTACATGACTTTGGCAATGATCCTATATGTGGAACTGCCTACATTTTCTTTATGATTGCAACTTAAAGTGATTTCCTCATTCCTGTTTCCTTCCTACTTAAATTTCATGGGAGGCATAGTATGGAGATCTATTTCAGGGATTAGGCAGAAAAACAGTTCTTCCTTACAAAGAATTTGCTTAATGTAATATATTGATATTAAAACAAAGAATACAGTGAAAGCATGTAGCAAGCTTACATTCTAGTTTAGTACATGCTACAGCTCAGGTAAGGACTTGCCAGAATGAATCAATTGTGTGAGTTTACAGTGAAATTTATCCTAGTTTAAACTTAGTGGCCCCAGAATATTGAGACTTTTAATTTTTTAATCAGGAGTTAACAAAGGAAGCTGGCATCCTTTTGGAATTCATTAATTTAGGGTAAGCTGAACTAACTATAGGCTCCTTCATATATGCTAATCATGAGTAAGCTAAAGAAAAATTCTCATAGAAACTGAGGAAATGTTTATATCTTTGATTTCTTAATGATTATATCTTTGGAATTCATGAGTGACTAATTGTCTCTCCCTGTATATCCCACTGAGGTACCTTTTAATTATATCATTGCTTTTTTATTTGTATATTTTATTTTGATACAAAATATATTTCCCAGCAAACAATGAAACAACTTCCTCTGACAAAGTATGTTGCCCTCAATTTATTGATGTTAACAGAAAGTAGGGAAACATCATGATGTTTCTGACATAGGTATTTACTCCCATAGACAACTTCAAAATCATACTAACACAAGAACTCCTGACAATATCCTAAACAAAAACAGGCAATATACTGAAGGCATCAATATATTATTGCTTGGTGCATTCCAGGAACCATTCCCAAGAGCCTAAAATGTTTTTCAGTTCATAAACCACTTCTCCAATGTCACTCATTATTCTCAGCTTTTGCTGCTGGCTGGTGGGACTATGCAAAAAGTCTATCGGAAATTGGTAATGTTATCCCAGGAAGGATAGATGTTTCTGACAGATCATTTCACCAGAGAAGGGTCAAATGGTACTTTTTCAGCTTACCTACAAAATAAGATTTTGAATATGAAAGAGAATGCCCTCTAGAGGGGGAAGTGAGAATTCAATCTAATGATTCAAAGATAGAGATAGAAAGATAAAAGAGATTCATATATACATAAATACATTCTGAATCTTATCTGTTTAGATAGTGGCTCAGTTGCAAGATCAGGAAATCTCATCTTCAAGAATCCAGATCCAGTCTTAGATACTTACTAGTTGGGCAAGTCACTTAACTTAGTTTGCCTCAGTTTCTTCATTAGGTAAAATGAACTGGAGAAGGAAATAACAAACCACTCCAGTATCTTTGCCAAGAAAATCCCAAATGGAGTCACAAAGAGTTAGATATGATTGAAACCGAAGAACAACAATAACAAGTAAATAGTATATTCCCTTAACAGAATAAGAGCTCTCTGGAAGTATAGACAATTTGTTGCGCCAACACCTAGAATACATCACAGTCCCTTAATAAACACTTAAGTCCAGTCAAATTGAATGGAATTAAATTCAATCAAATCTAGTAATTTCAGCAAGCCCCAGGACTGAAGATGTTTGGTGATGTAAGTTTCCAAATTTTTTGTGGTACCAGCAATTTAATCCAATCTATTAAAAATATTTTCTATAAATCTGTGTCTATTTCCTGCTGTTTTGGTGATACTGATCATAACCATCTTTTATTTTGTTCACATACATTTTCTACCTATCACCAAGGCTAGTCATTCTTTTGCTTCCTCTTTCTAAGAGTCACACAATTGCTGGCTTTTTGGTGGATATCTATTTATTGTCTTTAAACAAACAGGGCAGGACAAGTCTCTCCCACTTCAGTAGACACACCGAAAGTTTAGACCAGCTATTAAAACATCAAGATAAGAAGGATTGACTTGGACTCAAAAACACCTGAACTTAAACCCTGGCTTAGACAATTACTAGGTCTGTAATCTTAGTACAGTCACATAACTACTCTGTGTTTCAGTTTTGTCTTCTGAAAAATGAAATGAATCAGCTCAATAACCCCTAGGATTCCTTCCTTTTCTAATTCTCTGACCCATGACCTCTCAGTATAACAGAAGCTAATTAGATTAGAGAGAAGCATGGTGATTATCAGTAAGAACAGGCACATTTCAGAGAAGCAGAGCTAATCTCAATCCTCACCCTTCAAGTTGAAATTTGATCTTTCCTCTCTTTCTCCTGCCACTCCCTCCTGTTAGAGCGGAAAGCAATATATCCACCAGCTTATCATAAACATTTCACCTTCCTACATGACGGAAGTAGAATTTATTCCTAGTACTTTCTAGGAAAACCGGTTAAACCATTAAGTGTTGTGAGTTGACCAGACTCCTTAGCTGGTTGATCCCTAGAACTCTGGACTTCAGCATCATCATTCATTATCAAAGACACATTGGGATGGTCTATAGGCAACTCTACCTCCTTCTGGCTTGTCTAAACTTGAGTTATTTACCTAATCTCCTGAGAGCTGATAGAATACATAAAGAAGAGGGGGAAAACTCCCAAAGTTGAACCAGAGTAGACACAAAAACTGATACGTGAATGAGTCTTCTTATTCTGTGACCATCCATTTCACTTCCCCTTGTCTCTCCCTACTCTGCTTTCAAAATGTACTTTGATTCTATAAATTCTATAAACTGACTCTTCAAGTCAAACTCTTTAAATACCATACTCAGTGTGAGCATTTCACTAAAGTGGATGCTGGGGAAACCTCAGATAGAAAGTGCAGAATCAGAGGACTATATGTAATGAGATATAGTATACAGTGGAGAAAACACTAATCTTACTCATTTTAAGCTAAGAAATAGATAAAAGAGAAGGCATGGACATTGACTTCAATCATTTCTTAAGAATGCTTAATTAATATAATGATCAGCTGTGATGAACTTGGCTTTTTTTCAACAATGAGGTGATGCAAGGAAGTTCCAATAGATTTGTGATGGAAAATACAGTCCATATCTAGAGAGAACTATGGAGACTGAATGTGGTTCAAAGCATAGTATTTTCTCCTTTTTGTTGTTTTTTTCTTCCTTGTGTTTTTTTTTTCCTTTTGATCTGATTTTTCTTGTGCAGCACGATATATATGGAAATGTGTTTAAAAATGCACATGGTTAGACCATGTTGGATTGCTTGCTGTCTTAGGGAAGGTGGTGGTAGGGGAAGTTGGATAGGGTGGTGGTAGGGGAAGAGGAAGAAAAATTTGAAACACAAAGTTTTTCAAAGGTGAATGTTGAAAACTCTTTGCATATATTTGGAAAAATAAAATAATAATAATTTTTTTAAAAGAATGCTTAATCAATGTGAAACAAATGCCCTAGTGAGCATATTAAAAGAGCCTATGACCTATCATCAAACACAACCCTTTGCTAAATAAAGAGACATGGCAGCTGAGGACAATTCAGTTTAGAATATAAACTCCATTATAAAATCTCTAAGAGCATCAGAGGAAGATTATGAGTAGTATCACTTTATTAATCTATGTGAAATA
The DNA here is from genome assembly GCF_902635505.1 of Sarcophilus harrisii. Classification (NCBI taxonomy): domain Eukaryota; kingdom Metazoa; phylum Chordata; class Mammalia; order Dasyuromorphia; family Dasyuridae; genus Sarcophilus; species Sarcophilus harrisii. Next base: position 191,607,741 of record NC_045430.1, read on the forward strand.
ACAGAGAGAAAAATAAATTTATAAAGAGCTTGTTAAATAATTCAATCAAATATAATAATCCTAAGAATTACAGAGAAGGGCAGAAAAAAATTCTTAAGAGAAAAATATCTATAAAGATTTTTATGACAAATTCTTTTCACCATCACAACGAGTGGAATCACATTTGGACCCAAACATCACCGTCTCAATAGTCCTACATGAAAGAGTAGAAATGGTGGTGAAGAGAACAAGAATTAGAAGAGAAGCTAAACTAAATCAAATACATAAAGCGATGGTCCATGCTAATGGTTACATAGTTTTGAGGACTCTGAGAGATCATTTTTAAGGTATGAGAAATAATTGAAGATATTGGCGGCTTGGGAGGAAAATTTTAGACCTTTTTCTCCTCCCAAAAAATGGCAACTAAAGGATTTCAATAATCAGAAGTCCATATATTCTTTGAAAATTTGTATTTTTTAATGATGAATGTTGGAGGGAATGCAGGAAAACTGGGACACTGATGCATTATTGGTGGAGTTGTGAATGAATCCAACCATTCTGGAGAGCAATCTGGAATTATGCCCAAAAAGTTATCAAACTGTGCATACCCTTTGACCCAGCAGTGCTACTACTGGGATTATACCCCAAGGAGATACTAAAGAAGGGAAAGGGACCTGTATGTGCCAAAATGTTTGTGGCAGCCTTGTTTGTAGTGGCTAGAAACTGGAAAATGAATGGATGTCCATCAATTGGAGAATGAGTGGGTAAATTGTGGTATACGAATGTTATAGAATATTATTGTTCTGTAAGAAATGACCAGCAGGATGAATACAGTGAGGCTTGGAGAGACTTACATGAACTGATGCTAAGTGAAATGAGCAGAACCAAGAGATCATTATATACTTCAACAACAATACTGTATGAAGATGTATTCTGATGGACGTGGATTTCCTTGACAAAGAGACCTAATTCAGTTCCAATTGATCAATGATGGACAGAAGCAGCTACACCCTGAGAAACAACAATGGGAAATGAATGTAAACTGTTTGCATTTTTGTTTTTCTTCCCGGGTTATTTTTACCTTCTGAATCCAATTCTCCCTGTGCAACAAGAGAATTGTTTGGTTTTGCACACATATATTGTATCTAGGATATACTGAGACATATTTAACATATATAGGACTGCTTGCCATCTAGGGGAGGGGATGGAGGGAGGGAGGAGAAAAATCGGAACAGAAGTGAGTGCAAGGGATAATGTTGTAAAAAATTACCCTGGCATGGGTTCTTTCAATAAAAATTTATAATAATTAAAAAAAAAAGAAAATCTGTATTTTTGACTAGACTCTTGTGTTACTTCTTCTGAGATAGTGAATCCCCCTGGATACTGTGAATTATTATTTTTACTTGTCCTTCATTCATGAAGGTTATCCCTTGACTTGTGTAACTGAATATCAAGGCAGGAAACAATCCTTGACAGCAGACTGTACACTGTTAAAAGATTGAATGTTGGATTCATGGTTAGGACATTGTGGATATAGTCAGACTAGTACCTTTGTTCACAAAAGTATGATAAAAAAATTCATCAAAGATCTTTTGAAATACAGGAATAATATATATATATATATATATATATATATATATATATATATTAGTATTCCTTTAACTTACCAGTCAATCAATCTGCCAAAGGAATAGGTGAATTAGATCTGGCATAATTTCCATATTGATTACTTCTACTAATAATCACTCTTTTTACCAACTACCTGGTGAGTAATTCTGAAGCCTCACTAGTCTATGTGTTTTAAATAATGTTTTCTTTCTTTTTTCTAAAATTACAACAAAGCCTCCTTCATCCAGTCCTATAAAACAACTCCTATTCTCTGCAATTTTTCATTGATCAATTATAGCATTTCAACAATCCCAACCACAATTTCTAGAAGTTTTCAATATGAAAACACATTGTAGCATGTACTTCATTCAGTACTTTCCCTGTCTTAAATTATGGCAAACTTAGAATTTTTGTTGACCAATTTTGATATTACTTTCTTAATCTAAATGATAGTGATACTGAAGACAAAATTTTTTATGGTCTCATTTTATACAGTTTGGGATTTTAAGCAATAGAAACACAGTAATACATATAACCAAACCTAGGTAATCACTTCTATGAATAGTATATAAGCCAATATAGTACATAAGGTTTAGGACATCAGAATCTATGAAGTTTTACATACAGGAGAGAAACTTTTATAAACTAACATAAACAGATCCTTTGCAATAAAATTGGTTATTTAATTTGGCAATCATAGGTAGGTGAGCTAAGGACAACTATAAAGGGTTTTGTTTTGTTTTGGTGTCAGTATCTAAAGGGTCAGAGTCACCCATAATCCTAGCATCATTTAAAATTCCCATCTTCACCTGGGAGAAAGGGTTTGGTCTAGCTAGACATGTTAGTTTCCCATCCAAAAATCTCATTCTTTCTATGGTACTTAAATATCCAGATTTGGTAGTTTCCCCCCCCCCCCCCGCCCAATCTATTCTTAGTTTTTTGGCTCTTTTAGGGGGTAAGAGAGTAGTTTTTCTTTTAATAACTTTTCTCTACTTTGATAGGCTCCAAATATTCCCCTTCTCCTACCCAGAAAGTCTAGTCCTGCATCTTCCTAGAACATCTACCTAACCCACCCACCAGCCACCACCACCCCAGAAATACAATATCTGAAATCTCACATAATGAAAATGTCCAGCTTCCTAGTTGGCGCCTACCAGTCTATGACATTGGCAATAGGAAACCAATCAGAAGTGACCGAGCAAGACCTTGCCCATCCTTATAAAACCTTCTTGGCATTCTATGAATTGTGTTGTGTGGGAATGCCCAGGTGTGCCTTCATGGAACTGGAAGAAGTGGCAAGAGCCTGGCATAACCTGAATACTGGGTCCATATGGAGCCGTTCATATAACGATCCGTTCCTTTCCTTTTTCTGCTATGGTTTCAATCTTATTTCAAACAAGGTATGGATTCACTTTTTGGCCAAATCAAGGATGTACTCTGGGCCTCCGGAGATGTAGTTATATCTTTATCTTTTGGATGACGGGGATCCCAATCTATCTTTTCCCTCTATTCCTTTTCCCTACTGCTCTCTCTCTAATTTTCCCTGAGTGTTTCAAATTCAAATTTTATCTGTGCATATTAGAGACGAGTCAAATACAAGTCTTTTGTTTTTAACATAATTTAGCTGATTTGTTTATGTGAAAATTTCTGAATCCCCAAAAGTGAGTTCTAAGGACCAAGATATCAAAACTTAGGCAGATGAGCTGATACACTGGAGCCAGACAGTTTTCTAAATCCTGCTTCATGTTCATGTGCTTGTTTTCTGAAGATTTAGAATTTAGCCTGGAAGAAAGGAGCAGCTTCTCACATCTATGGACAGGATAACTTCTTAAGGGTATAAGATCCCAAGGCAGGATCTCATTTGCTTATAATAGCCCTGCTCCTTCATTTGATTCTTAGTCAGAGAATTGTAAAAGGCTGAATATATCTCCAAGATATCAGTACATTGAATGGAATGTTTTGAACCTCCTTCAACTATTGCTTTCTGCTCTTTTTTTATCATCATCACTCTAATCCTAATTGTGTAAAGTAGAAGTCAACAGAGAAATTCCTAATTGGCCTTTATGGGAACCTGAGCTGTTCTGGGAGGCTAGTCATTCCATCCTGGGAGTCCTTAGTGGGACTAGGTATTCTTTATGTCTACAAATCTTTCTGGATTATCTGCTGGTCATTAATCTCTAAAGTCACTATGTTTTGAATGCTATTGTAAGACTGTGGGAAAAAGAAAGCTGGTAGCTGACTGTACTGCTGGAAAAAAATGACCTTCCCTCCTCCACACACCAGCTTTCATCTAGAGAGGTATAAAACAGGGGCTTTCAACCACATTTAGCTATACCTCTGTAACCATGAAGTCCCTAATGATTCTGGTCTTCGTGGGTTTAGCTGGTAAGATCCACTCATCCTTTCATGTCTCTGTCATTCTCCACTGCTTCTGAGTTTCTTCCCCTCTCTCAAGCTGGCCTTCTGTGTTCTTTCCACTGGCTTTCCAGGTCTTCCCTGTATGTCTGTCTAGTTTCTCTCCTCACTTAACAACTCTTCCTTGGTTCCTTGTATAGGGTTTTAACCTTCCTATTTTTCATTTGTCTATCTTTTCTCATATGCATTCCTATGGGTTCTTTACTTGCCTGAACATCTAGCCAAAGAGATGGAAATCAGTGCAGGTAGAAAGGGAAGTTTTTTGCAGGAGGAGGGGGAAGAGAAATAAGGGAGGAGTAGGATGCCAAGGAAGATTTAGGAAAAGAATGAGATGAACAAAAAAAAATTAAAATTCATTGAAAGAGGGAATGAGTGAATAAAAAAGTACAGAAGAAGAGGGAAGGGGAAGAGATCTTGCTCAGTTTGTTCTGTTTGAGGTGAGATCATGGTATTTTTTCCACAATCTGACCTCCAAAGAAATGTGAGGGGAAAAAAAAGAATAGAGCTTAATAAGTTTTTGCTGTTTGTTATTTAACTTATTTATTATTCCATTTATCTGTTTATTTATCTGTTTACCCATTTATTCATTCAGTTAGTTAATTTGTTTTGAGGCTATGTCAACATTACCTGACACGAAAAGGCTGAAAAATCATGAGAGCAGAATAGGGATGCTCAAGATGGTGGGAGACACTGATTTACAGATGAAACTTTCAAGATTTTGAAAACCTGGCCAAATGATGGGGTATTTATGTCTGTTCTTTCAAGTGAGCCCAGAAATAAGCCTGAAGTTAATGTCAGATTTTCTGTTCTGTAACTTCTGAAAAGATTTGAGAGTCAGAGAAACAAAGACAATTTCTATTGACCAAAGAATTGGTACCTGCCTATTTGTCTCTATTCTACTCATTATTATCATTATCACTGTTCTCTTTAGTAAACCCAAAGGAATGCAATCACAGAAATGACTCAATAGGATTCAGCTCCACACTTCTTCTGCCTATTCCCTGTCATGGTATTAAATGGTTGATGAGGTTGATGATGATAAGGAAGAGTAAAGCAATTTTGTTGTTAATGATAGTTATACTTCAAGTAATTATGGAGTCATATTTAGAAATAACCTGTGGTTGATAAATTAATGGAACAATTCCTAGTGGTCAAGTCTTTAACATTGCTAATTTAATTTTTTTTCCTATTTCCTCCTAAGTTGCTTTTTCCTCTGATGATGGAGACGATGATAAGATTGTTGGAGGTTACACTTGTGAGAAGAACTCTCTTCCCTACCAGGTGTCCCTAAATGTGGGCTACCATATCTGTGGTGGCTCCCTCATTAATAAAGAATGGGTACTGTCTGCTGCTCACTGTTACCACTAGTAAGTGACAAGATCTGACCAGCCCCTAACCAATTGTTTCTCAAGAAAAACTTTGACTTTTCATGACGCTATTTGTTGTTTTCCATGTCTGGTACATGCAGATTACTTTCTCAAAGAAAATGTTTGTGATATATATGCTATCATAGGCTGGATCAGTAGAACAATATACAGAAAAGAGATGTTATATTCCAATTGTACATTTCCTTATAGAGGTTGCTTGGTTTGATGTTAAAGAGCTTAAGGAGAAAGGTCTGCAAAATGGAAAAAAAAATAAATTCTGAGGAAATTAACCTCTTTGTCTGCAGAGCCATCTAGAATAAACTTAAGGAGGATGGGAGGAAAGGTAGTGAGAAAAGTAAGGTAGGCCATTAAACTAAGTTTAATGGTATTTGGTTTTCTAAAGGTTAGCAACCATCATCAGTATTGGGTAAAAGACACATTTCTTACTTTCTATATTCCTCTCCTCTACCACTCTTTAAAACTAAGGCAGGGAGCCTTAACATCGCACATACACACATTCCCACCTTCCCCATATATCTGTGACTTTCTATCTTGAAATATTCTACAGTAGATTCATGATCAATGAATCTAAAACTAGATAGAATATATCCCCAGGCTGGGTAACGAATATAGTTCCCCTGTCACAATGACACTTCTACTATTGAGCAAGATTTTCCTTTCCAGCCAGCGTTTTCAAGTGAGACTGGGAGAGAACAACCTCCAAGTTATTGAAGGAAGTGAACAGCTTATCCTTGCAGCAAAGGTCATCCTGCATCCAGGCTTCAACAGGGAGACCAACGACAATGACATCATGCTGATTAAGCTGAAAACACCTGCCATTCTCAACAGAAAAGTTGCCCCCATCTCCTTGCCTCGCTCCTGTGCCTCCACAGGCACAAGGTGTCTCATCTCTGGTTGGGGCGACACCAAGAGCCACTATGGTGAGTTACATCTTCAGCTAGATGATATCAACAAACCAAGAATTCAAATGCTGCCTCAGAAAGTTACTAGATACTTTGCCATGACCAAACTACCCTAACTTATTCAGCCTAATTCTCCTCAAATGGGGATAATGATATCTACTTCCCATGTTTGCTGTGAGGGAAATCTTGAAATGCTGAGTAGACATTAGTCATCATTCTTATCCTGCCTCATGTTCTTTCTCTTCTACTAGCATCCTTCTTATTCTCTTTAGTAACACATCCATTAGTCTTCACTAAATCTCAGGATTGCCCCTAGAAGGTTGAAAAAAATATTCACATTGTGACCTCAAAGTCCTTTTTTTGAAGGGCTTCTTCCTTTTCTTTCTACAATTGCCACCAAACTACTCAAAGCCTTCAAATGGTAGCAAAAGATGCTTCTGGTTTTCTGGACCAGCTACTGAAAGATTTTACTTCCTTTGACTCAACCAGGAAATAATCGTTAGCTTAATAAATAAAAAAGGACAGAGCAAAATGAAACAAAATAATGTACAGAGTTGAGAAATTACAAAAGGATGGAGGCATTCCCCAATTTGACATTATTTCGCCATGTTTCTGGAATCCTGTTCTTAGCCCTGACCCAATTCTACATCTGTATCCAAGACTATTCACTAAGGGCTCATCACTTGGGATTCTTGAAGTTTTTTTTTCAATATTTTAACACTATTTCAGCATTACTCATTTCCTTTATAATACTAAATCTTTTATCATATGAATTTAACAAAAATATCCTGAGAAAGGGTCCATAGGCTTCAGCAGAATGCCGGAGGGGTCCAGGATACAATAAAGAACTCCTACTTTCTATGAAGTTATACTCCTTTACCTTTAACTAATGTCTCAGCGAATCTAAGCCTTTTCCAGATAACTATAAAGGACTAGATCATTTTCAAAGGCCAATGGGAACACTCATGGGCCAAAGTTTCAGAAAATCTCTACTTAAAGCCTAACTCTTATACTTCTTAGCTGTTGCCTTTAGGAATCTTCTGTGAAGCTCTTTGAGCTTCTGGTTCTTAATTTTAAAAATGAAAGATTTTGCCTAAATGAAATCTAAGATCCTTTCCTACTTTCAAAGTCTGTTGTTCAGATTTCTGGTACTCCCTTCGGTGTAATTGACTTTACAATTTTGACTTTTCTCTCCCTCATTTTGCCTCTTACCAAATTAAACTGGTTAAACTAGCCCTCTATCCACTGGTATGGCCTAAACACCAGAAATACTGGTGTTCAATTACCATTCATACCCTCTTCACCTCTTCTCTAAATGCAAATACCACCACCAGTCAGAGGTCTCTTTCTATGAGTCTACCTTAAAATTGTTTTACAAAGCTATTAAAACTTTAAGAGCATTATTAGAATACTATAGTATTTCTCTTCAAAGGCCATCTCATCAAAATATTTGATTTAGCCTCTTTTAGATAGTCAAACAAACATCCTTTGACTATCTGTTTTATGCAAGAGAGAATGAAGAAAAAATAGAGCCAAGTCTTAATCCTCAACAAGCTTTTAGCTGAGGTGAGAGGATAAGACAAGTATAGAAGTAACTATATTCTAAGCAGGAAGAGAAGTCCCATAAGAAAGGTCAAATTGCTTGAGTCCAGAGAAGGAAAAAAATGCAAACTCTCTTCTCTTTCCTGGATTCAACTCTCTCAGTATCTATATTTTCTGATCTCAGAATTAAACATGCTAGCCAATCTTCCTAGCCTTCTTTATTGACCATCTTTTTTTCTTCACCCTTCCCCATTCTCTTCTCAGTTGATTATCCCAAGTTGCTACGGTGTTTGCACGTTCCCCTTCTGTCTGATGCTGAGTGCCAGGCCTCCTACCCTAGTCGAATCACAGAAAACATGGTCTGTGCTGGTTTCCTAGGAGGAGGCAAAGATTCCTGCCAGGTATATCCCTGTTCGTTTGCATATTGGAGTCATAAGTCATGTAAAGAACCTGTCTGTGAATATGGGGAGAAGAAGAAAATAATAACCATAAAAAGTCTCTGGGAGTAGAAAGATTAGGGAATTTTCCTCTGCTCAGATCTTTGCTCCCTAGAGCAGTCCCAAATTGGGGGAGAATCACCTAATCTCTATGTTGGAAGAGATCTCAAAAGCTATTTAGTGCAATATCCCCACCAAAGTCATCACCAAACCTTTCTTTCATTCCTAAAGTTATACTTTGGTGAAGGAAAGCTCGTCATCTGCAGAAATATCCCAACATACTTTGGCTCTGGCTCAAGGTCCTTGATTCCTATTTGGTGGAAATAGGGAAGGAAAAGCAGTATAGTGATGGGGAGAATTAGTGGGAAGGGAGGTAAAAAAAAATATCTGTGGGAATCTGAAGGGTACATTAATTATAGAATTAGACCAGAACTGAGGTTCTTAACCCAATGTCTACAATAGATGTAAGTAGATGATAGATAGATAGACAGATAGATAGATAGATAGATAGTAGATAGATATTTCAGTGTAATTGGTATCCTTTATAATGCTATGAATTTCATTTTACACATTTAAAAAACATTAATCTGAAAATAGATCAATAGGCTTTAGCAGATTGCCAAAGGATGTTCATAAAACAAACAAACAAAAAGTTTAAAATGCTGGAAAATCTTTAAAGTCTCTAACTCTAAAAGTCTATTATCTCAACCTTTAAAGTACAAACTGCAATCTCTTCTCTTTTTTCCCTATGTTCCTTATTTATCCATGTTCTCTTTCCCCAGGGAGACTCAGGGGGCCCTCTGGTCTGTAATGGAGAACTTCAGGGTATTATCTCCTGGGGCTTTGGCTGTGCTATAAAGAATTACCCTGGAGTATATACTAAGGTATGCAATTATGTGGATTGGATTGAGGAGATGATTGTTGCCAACAGCTGAAGTCTCCAGAATCCTCCTCTTTCCACCTCCAACTGGGCTCTGACTTAACACTGTGAAGTCAATAAAATAACAACCCTTTCATTGCCTATGTCTTTTCTTGAAGTTTCTTTACTCTCCATAAGCTTCTTCAAGTCAGATAGGTGGCAACACAATCTTGTCAGAGGGCAAGAAACTCCCTTAGAGAAACCAAGTTATTTATTACAATATCTTCAAACCCAGAGCACAGTGTAAAGACCAGATCACCTAATATATAATCATCCATGTCAAAGACACAAGGGGGACCTGCTTCTGGTCTCCTTTGGCCTATCTTGTGGCAAAAAAAAAAAAAAAAAAAAAAAAAAAAAAAAAAAAAAAAAAAAAAAAAAGTTTCCCATTAGTTGCATAGTCAAAATTTTCTGAACCCCTAAAACTATCTAACGGAACACAATATCTACCTGTTTTTCTTAACACTTGACTATAAGAAAAATGGACTTTTTTTTACTCCATTTTAGATGATATCATCTTGTTCCAAACCCTTATTACATGTTAATTTCTTAAATTCCGAAAGATCTCCAAGGAGATTTTATTTCCTTGACAATCCTATTGATATTTCAAACACAACAAATCCAAAATATATCCACCCTTCTTCCAATGTCTCTACTTCTGTCAAGAGCACCACCATCCTTCCTGTCTCCCAGCTTCTTAAACTTAATATCATTTTTAACATTTCCATTCTTAGTCATCCCAAGTATAAAATCAGTTGTCAAGTTTTGTTCACCCTATCTCCATAAAATTTCTCATTTCTTCCCTTTTGTATTCCCCTCATAGTGTCACCTCTCTAGTTCAGATTCTTATTAACACTTACTTGGACTACTGAAATAGATTACAAATTGTTTCCCACCTACCTTAAGTGGTCCCTCATTCTTATCTATTATTCAAATTATCAACCACCTTGACTCAGTGAGTTTCCTAAAGCACAAATAGGACTGTGACTCTCTCCCATCAATGAACTCCAATTGCTTCTTATCATCTTTAGGTCAAATATAAACTCTTTTGTTTGACATTTAAAGTTCTTTACAATCTAGTTTCAAATTGTTTTTCCAGACTTATTACCCATCACTCCCTTTCAGGTAGTCCACAATCCAGCCATACTAGTTTTCCTACTATACCTCATACATGAAACTAAATCTCCCATCTCTGCTCTTTTGCATTGACTGTAATATACACCATCCTCTAAGTCTTGGAATTACAAAGGGTTTTTTTTTCCCCCAAAACCCATATTAAACACCATTTTCTATATGAAACTTTTCTTTCCCTTCCAGTTGCTAACATCCTCCCTGAGATATGTGTGTACATACACATGTGTACATAACATGCACTATCTCACTATCTATACCTACTTACATATACGCACATGTGTGTATATCCTATTAAGGGTGAAAAAATGAATATATATAATGAACATACATTATTAAAGTATATGTGACAGCTCAGGGACCCTCAATTTTAAGAATTAAAAGGGGAAACCTTTAAAAACACCTGTTAGTTCTAATATCTTCATAGTGATTACTTCTGACTTGTTCCATGGGACTGTTTTATGTTAAAACAAGAATAATAGCTAACATTTATATTGCACATACTGTTCCAGGCATTATACTAAGCATTTACAATACTTGTCTCATTTTGAATGATCCTTACAACAACCCTGGGAGATACATGTTATTATTATCCCTATTTTACAGATGAGAAAACTGAGATAAATAGAGGTTAAGTGATTCTCTCAGTATCATCACAATAGTAAGTGTCTAAGTAGGGTTCTACCTTAGGTCATCCTAATTCCAGGCTTGGCATTTGATTCAGCTATTGAACTATCTCATGCCTCTTTGACCTGCTTTTATCTGTCAAGTCTTGAATCCTGCCTCCTTACTCTTTCAACTAACTTTCTCTTCAGTACTGGATCTACTGGGTTGGTAAACCCACATTGTAAAAACACCAATAAAAAGAACAAAATTTTGTCCCACCTACCATTCCCTTCCCCACTCAGAAAGATCAAAATGAGAGATTTTCAGAACAATAATCTCCAAGCAAGACTTATTTAAATAATCAATGACTGATAAATGAGAAATGGAGTTAAATGCACAAAAGTAAAGATGGTGACCTGAATTATTACCATTTTTTGGATGGTTAAGCAATATAATGCAGTTATCATGATGAAGAGACCAAAAGAGACCAGAAATCATATCAACCAGCATTTAATATCCATGGCTAGCTATGAGACAGGGATGCCATTACTGTTTGAGAGAAATAAATTACTTGCAAAACATGACATGGATTAAAGATGGTAATAGAAGATTACAAAAAGTAGCACCTTTCCAAAAAAATGGTGGAGAGGAAAATGAGTTTGCAGAAAATGTGTCATGAGGTTCTACTAAGCCAACTCATCCTAGATACATTAATTGATTGGCGTGAAAGAACAACGAATACAAATGGAATCAATGTTTGCAGGTCTTCTGAATGATCTAGTCTCATAATTGATAACAGTAGAATCACCAGAGTATCTGAAGAGTCAAAATTGCAAATTACCCAAAAGAATCAACAAGGGAATAAGCAGGATTTAGCTTATTGTCACTGTTGACTCACTTATAAAGTGTCACAAAAGAGATTTTAAAAATGTAAGATCAGAAAAAGAGATTAACTAGTTATGTAGCAAGACCTAGAAAAAGTAAATAGATGTCCTGAATGTGAACTCCATAAACTAAGTGATCAAAGGAAGGTTAACAATGATGGAGCCTTTAAGGAAGATTTATTGGGGAAAAAAACCATGAAGAATCATGTAGAGCTGTAAATGGGTTGCAGCCTACAACAATGGAGCAAATATCCACACAGACAGTAACATAAATCAGTTGAAATACTGAATTACCCCTCAGGAATAATAGATAAAAGATTTTTCAGTCAAACTTCAATCTCTCCTCACCTTTTTTTTTTTTTTTTTTTTGAGAACATTATTCATTCATTAGTTCATTCATTCATTTAGCGAGACAATTAGTGTTAAGTGACTTGCCTATGGTCACACAGCTAAGAAATTCACGTCCTCCTGACTCCAAGATTAATGCTCAATAGATTGTAGCTCCTAGCTCTCCCCCTTCACATTTTTTTAACAAAGATAATTTTTTATTAAATGTCATAGAATCTGAGTAGGACACAGATTCCTTTTTAATTTAGACACCTTGAAGATGGATTTCTATCTAATTGTATCCTCTTTATTTTTGTATTTGCATCCCTAGTACCTAACACAGTGCTTAGCACATAGTAAGTGCTTAAAAATGCTTTTTCATGCATTCATTCCTTTGTTCTCTTTCTTCTCCTATTTCTCTTTTTTCCCTTCTGGGGACTTAAAAGTCATTCTACTCTGGCAGTCCCAGGCAGGGAAATGTCACAATCTTCCTTGCTGTGAGTTTTCTAACATTTAAATAACACTGTATTCCAACTGTTTCCATGAATTCAATACATTCACAAAGATGCTCCTCTCCTGTGATGATATCATATGTCTGTTTTGTAAGTTTTCTCTTTACACTAGTTGTGATGGAGTACTCTAGGGTATGTCTTAGCCCCAACCTCATGAATATAGTCTAAAATAAAGCACTAATTGCTCAACTCTCTATTAAGGTAGGGTAATTGCCTGCACCTTTAAGCCAAATGATCTTTCGCCTTTCCTCATTAAAAACATGGGTTCAGAAACTTAGCTAGCAAATATGTTCTAGAAAACAGAGATAATTCTGCCATGCCTTCTCAATAGAGTTTCATTTTTCTTTGTGTCTCTAACTCAAGGACCATCAGCAGCCTAAATGGGTCTGAGTCCAGTAACAAACACTGGCCATGCAATGATTGGAGTGACACTTTTTTTTCACATACAGAGACCATTGAAAACATACATATATACACACAATGAGGTATCATTCATTTGCAATATTTTAAGAGCTCTAATATTTCTATTTATCAAATGATGATGTGATTTTATGGCAGGGCATATTATCAGAACTGTTTACAGTCTTAGAAATCAGGGTAACAGATAGGATGTCCCAATTCTTCCTTCTTCTAGTACAGACTCTCTCAAAGTTCTCCCAGCTCAAGACTCAAAATATCCAATTGGGAATGAATAAACAAGTTGTAGCAAATGAATATAATGGAATATTATTGTTCTATAAGAAATGTGAATTTCAAAAAAAACCTTGAAAGACTTACATGAACTGATGCTGAGTGATGGGAACAGAACCAGGAGAACAGTGTAGACAGTAAAAGCAACATTTTGTGATGATCAGTTAGGATAGTTACAATATATTTAGCTCAATACAGTTATCTAAGACAATTCCAAAAGACTTTCGATGGAAAATGCCATTCACATGCAGAGAAAGAATTAGGGAGTCTGAATGCAAATTGAAGCATGTTATTTTTACTTTTTAAAATTTGTTTTTCTTTTTTGTTTTGATCTTTCTTTCAAAATATGACTGATATGGAAATATATTTAACATGATTGCACATGTATCAGATTGATTGCTATCCTAGGGAAAGGGAAAGGAAGGGAGAGAGAAAAAAATTTAGAACTTAAAATCTTACAAAAAGGAATGTTGAAGGACAGTTGGGTGAGCAGTAAACAGAGCACCAGTCCTGAAATCAGGAGGACCTGAGTTCAAATTTGATCTCAGACATGTAATACTTCCTAGCTGTATGATCCTGCCCAAGTCACTTAACCCCAATGGTCTCAGGGGAAAAAAAAGAGGAATGTTGAAAACTATCTTTAAATGAAATTGGAAAAACAAATACTATTAAGTACAAAAAATAATCCTGAAAAAAATTCAAAATTTTATTTATTAAATACTTATTTATTATATATATATATATATATATAAATATTTATTAAATACTATTTATCAAATACTTATCCTGGGTTGGGTCCATAGTGCCTAGACAGAACAAGTACTCATGCCTCTAATTCAATAGGTAAAGAAAAATTCTGGACATCTGGAGATCAATCAGTGTGTATTCTAGTCCAGACCAAGTTTATCACCCTGGATACTCCAGTAAGTATGGCCTCTGCCTAGTCCTCAACTCCTACATCATGTACCATTGTCTTCTCTGCTCTGGTCTATTCATGAAGAGGTTGTCTTTTTCTTAGCCACTTGTACTCTTTTTTTTTTTTTTTTTTTTTTGGCTGAGGCCATTGGGGTCACACAGCTAGGAAGCGTTAAGTGTTTGAGGCCAGATATGAACTCAGGTCCTCCTGACTTTAGGGCTGGTGCTCTATCCACTGTACCACCTGGCTGCCCTGCCACTTGTACTCTTAATCCTATACCCTCCAGTCTCCACGAAGTCTCCTTTCAGATCATGCCTCGAATTCTCTCATCTTCAGTTCTTCTTATTCAATGTCTCTTCCCCTGCTGCCAACAAATGCATTTAAGTCTTTTTGAATCTTAAAAACAAACAAAACAAAACAAAACAAAAACACTCACAAGTTACCACCTTTGTTATGAGCTCATAGTTTCTGAAAGGGGTCTTATAAGCACTCGTTAGTAACTAGGGAGTCAAAAATCACCACATTTACTATAAGCTCATAGTGACTGAAAGGGGTCTTAAAGTGTAGATATAAAGGAGTCTTTATATCTACATATAAAGAATTCCCTCTCAGAGAAATGAAATGATTCACTTAAAGTCATACAGATAGTGACAGTAGCAGAATTTGAACCTTTCTCATTTAACAGTTTTTCCACTGTCTGATAGGACCTTTCTTATTTCATGAATCAAAAATGAGATCACAGAGTCTCACAAAAGATACCCTTTTTTTTTTTTTTACAAAGACTTGTTAAAAAAACATGTGTCTTGATATCAGGTTTCCTGAGAAAATCTAGAAAATATGGTTACTTCAATGATGTCTCAAGCACTCCAAATCCAGGTTTAATCACAATGATTGGTAAGGAAACAATTCAGAAGAAACTACTGCCCTCCTGTGGACGTAGAAAATAGCTGAGAACAGAAATTAACCTTTTTTCATACTTGGACTCAAAAAGCCCTCTGTAACAACCCCGTAAGTGGCGATCCAAAACCTGAAAATGACATAATAACTATCATTATCACCACCACCACCACCACCACCACCACCGTCACTTCTTCTTCTTCTTCTTCTTCTTCTTCTTCTTCTTCTTCTTCTTCTTCTTCTTCTTCTTCTTCTTCTTCATCATCATCATCATCATCATCATCATCAATATAACATTTTAACAGCCTCTCTAAGGTAGAGAGGAAAAGGCAGAAGGAATGTATAAAAAAAAGCCTGAATGGTTAAAATGCCTAGGGAGTTAACCACAAATACATCCCAATTGACACATCCTTTACTCCCAGAATACATAGAAACTTTTATAAGGGCAATATTGTGAAATACATGTTATGTCAGCACTCACACTTGAAAACATAACTTGGATCTATTTTTTCTCTCTTTAAAAATAAACCTGTTCTGCTCCACAAAAAAGAGCAGGACTAGAGGCAGGCTTACAGTCCCAAGGTAACAGCAATAGTCCTTTCTCCTACTTAAATGGTCCAACAACATGCCATTTAAGCACATTGCTAGAGACTGAACTCCATTAATCTGGATGCAAGCTGTCAGCTTCCCCTTGCTTTCCTGGGGTTCCTATATTGTAACTTCTAATATACTTCCTTTTAAGGTCCCTTCTCACCTTTTCTCTTCCATGAGAATGGGGTGTAGCCTTGCTTCCCAACATGTATCTGGGGCAATTGGCTCACAGCAGCAAGCACATGGACAGTTTCCCACAACCCATTAACATGTATCCTGGTTACCAAATTATTTACAAACTATCTCAAGGGAAACTGCATGGTGCAATGTAAAGAACACTGAATTTTGAGTCGTCTGGTTTCAGATGCTATCTTTGCACTTTGCTATTCTTCAGTGTGACCTTGGGTTAGGCACTCAGCTAGGATCTCAGTTTCCTCATTTCTTAAATAAGAATAATCATATTTCATCTGAATGAGATGATTTCAAAAGTCTCTTCTAGCTTGAAATTGCTGACCCTGGGATGATCTTTTCACTGTTAGTTGGCTGCAATACCAGATATTAGCTGTTCTCTGGAACTAAAAACCAAAGCTGCTCACCTCCAATCTCCTACATCCAGAGCTCTTCCTATAGAACCTCCTCCTTGTTCTTGCTTTGAAGATCTAGGCACTGGTGTCTTAGTGCTTTCAGGATATGGTTAGAAAGAGAGCTAATTGCTGACCTCTAACATTTTCTTATTGTTGATCATGTCTTTAGAAATTCCCTATCAGGGCAGATATTTAAATTTAAGTAGTTTACCTTTTAGGAACTTCTCACTTTTAGTGGCACCCCTTCATAATCTGGCCCCTTCCTACCTTTCCAGATTTCTTACACATTACTTCACTCTACATAGTCTATGATCCAGTATCACTTACTTACTTGCTGGTCTTCCCTCAAGATAGTCTTTAAAAAAATAGTATCGTATTTTTTTTTCTAATTCCATGTAAAGACAATTTTTAACATTGATTTTTCTAAAATTCTGAGTTCCAAATTTTTCTCCTTCCTTCCCTTTCTCTTCTTTAAAATGATAAGCAATTAGCTTATATATATCAATCTCTCTCTCTCTCTATATATATGCATATATATGCAACCATGTAAAATATTTGCATATTAATTATTATGTGAAAGCCAAAAGGGGGGAAAACATGAAAAAAATAAATTGAAAACAGTATCCTTTGATTTGCATTCGGATTACATTCTTTCTCTGGATATGGATAGCATTTTCCATCATGTGTCCTTTGGAATTAAGAAAATTTCTGGACTGGGCATTTTCACTTATTGTCCTCCATGCCTAGAAAGCTCTCCCTGGCTTCCCAAATTCCTTCAAAGTCTTGGCTAAAAACTCACCTTATACAAGAAACCTTTCCCAGTTATCCCTAAAGTTATTGTCTTTCTTATTAGATTATCTCCAATTTAACCTGAAAATGTTGTTCCATTAGATTATCAGCAGGGGCATGTTTTTTGTTTGTTTGTTTGGTTTGTTTTGTTTTTATCCTCAACTGGGCTCTCACCATGCAAAACAATTTTATTTATGATCAGTTGCTTTTCTTAAAGGTCCTCATATAGCTATTTGCAAACTTTCTCCTTTCTAAATCCTCCTCTCCAACTAAAATCAGAATTCTTTCAACCAATGACCTTGCCTTCTACTTCTCTGAGAAAATTGTAGTCCAAATGCCCTGAGTTTTCTCATTTTCCTTTATTTATACATCAGAATCTCTCTACTTCCTCCTTCATCCCTTCCTTCTTTTCTTTCTTCTCAGAGGACACAGTGGAATTTCAGCCTTCGTTGCTGATTCATTGACATCCTCGATCTCTCAAAGTGTAACCGAACCTCAGAAATGATACTGTCCTAGTCCCTTTCTCTCCATACACTCTCTCTATGAATAACATTATCTATTCTTCTGGTAAATATAACCTATAAATATCCATTTAGAAGTAGGAGTTGCACTCAGATAAATTCTAAAGTCCCCTCTGAATATTCTTCCCTTGCAATAATTGAATATATTTCCTTTAGTTAATAGCCACTTCTTCTATAAGTATTTTCATTTTGCTCAAATAGCAAACCTAAAGTATCAAAAATTGTCCAAGTCAGATATTGCCTGAAACACTATCCAGTCAAGCTCCACTCAAATGCCATCTATTCCATGGAATTATGATAACTTGATGAAGCAATGTTTCTAATGCTATCTACTTTCCTGATCCTCCGATTTAAAAATGGTATCTCAGAACTCTTATAGCACTTTTCTTCTTATACATTTATATAATTTTTAAAATTTTGTACTTTAGAACTTTACATGTACTATGCATGATATTTACTAGATTGAGAAGTCTTTGATAGGCAAAGATACATCTTATTTTGTTTATATGATGCTTCAAATATGACAAATATTTAATAAATATTTCCTAATGTGGTATTTTACAGATTTCTTAGACTTCTTGATATTTCTTAAAAACAATTTATTGGAATCATTCAATGACTCTAGTATATTGAAGGATCCCAGATTCATGAAATAAAGCATCTTTTATGGCATTATTCAGTCCTAAGAAATAATTACCAACACAGCCCAACCATCAACCATCATTAAAAACAGCAAAAATGACACCAACATTAGGAATCTAACTAAATTTTTATAATGAGATATTTAAAAATTGGGCAAAATTCAATACTAAATTTAATAAGGAGAAGTGTTTTATACTTGTGTTAAAAAAAATCAGTTTCACAATCCAAAGTAGGGGAAATGTGACTGCTGTTGAGTTGGTTTTTAGTTATGTTTAACCCTTTGTAACCTCATTTAAGGTTTTCTTGATACAGATATTGAGATAGTTTGCCATGTCCTTTTTCAGCTCATTTTACACAAGGAAACTGATTTTAAATGATTTTTGCCTGGGGTTACACAGCTAGAAAGCATTTGAGACCAGATTTGAATTCAGGAAGAGGAGTTTTTCTGACTCCAGACGCAATACTCTGCTCATTACATCAACATGACTAGTCAACAGTTAATGTGGGGGAAAAATAATGCTCTATGGTGCTCAGTGAATTGGAGGCAATAGAGTAACAGGGAAGCCAAGTTAGCTAAAAGTAAGATTCAGGATAGGATAGGACAGAAAATAGTCTTGCTGTCCTCTGCTGTGATTAAACCATATCTACAGTAGTGTATTTAGTTCTGAGCACTACATTTTAGGAAGGATTTTAATAACTGGGAAGAATCCAGACTAGGTAAAAAGCTTTGAGTCTATAACATCTGAGGGTGAATGTAATGAATTAAGGATGCTTAGTGTGAGGAAGACTTAGGAAAATTTTCATATACTCAAAGACTCATCCTGAGGAAGATGATTAAATAGTATAGCTTGACTCCAGAGATAAGAACTGGAAACAATGGGTAAAAGTTGCAAAGAGCTAAGTTTAGTCTTGATGAAAGGGAAAACCTTATTTAAAAGTAGAGCAAGACAAAGGACAATCTCCTGTCTTAAGATGTCACTCTTAAGAAGTCACAGATTCCCCACACTGGGGATCTTTGAGCCAAAACTTAATGACCATTTGTCTTCTTCATAGTAGAAGAGACTTTTTTTAGTTGAGTCAGCCTCTCATGTTGCTTTCAACTCTGCAATTCTCTTATTCCTCTTTACTAAAACACAAAATTATTCACTATCATGTTGGCAAGGAGACTAAACAACATAATTGGATAATATATTCGTTACTATCAAAGTGTATTTATCATAAATAGACATATGGCAGATAATGTAAGGCTTTAAACATAACAGGTTATTGTAAATAGAGCAGATTGCCAATGCTAACATGTCATTATGCTCATAAAAGACTTTATTTGCCTGGAAGGAACATGTCTTCTAAATCTGCTTGGGGGAGGGAAGGGACTCAATTTGAAAATGTTTCCCCTGGTTAATTAAGGCTTTGTAGGAGGAACCTCAGACAAACACAAAGTAAACAATTAGAGATTCCAGAACTTTTTCCATCATGTTAAAAACAAGACAAAGTTTTCCTCTTCCATTCCTTTCCATTTCATCAGTTGATCCATAATTGTTGCTTAATTTGGAAAAAAATGATTCCAAAGTAACAAACATAAAAATCAATTTACCTGCATAAAAATCATACATCATTAATCTACTTGCATGTAATGCTATAATTTATTTGCCCAACTCATCAAAAGATGCTTACAGACATTTTGGCTACTTACCAGAAAATATTAAGCATCAAAATGAGTTATTCCAAATCTAAACCCTCCAGCCTATAACTGATACTTCTCTGAACTTCTAGTTTTATCTACTACTGGCACTATGCCATGTACAACATACTCTAGCTTACCTGGAATATGCAATATCTCATGTTTTATGAATTTTTTTGATTTGCTGAAGTCATTTCTTCACCTGGTTTATTCTCACCCTATTTCTGTTGATATTCGACTCATCTTCCAAGATCCAGCTCAAATGTTACATTTGTCATGAAATTATCCCTGATTTCTCAGTCAGAAATTATATTTCCTTCAATAAACTCTGTCTAATGGGGATGATTAAACAATACCCCTCCTCATATTCATTCCCATTTATTGGCTCATAGGCTGCTTCTTATGGGTCATGCAGCTGATACAGCTGAAATGTTCCATTGAGATGATACAGCAATCTTTAGTCCTGTGATGGCAGCAGGGGGAACAGAATGCATCAAAAAGAATTGGCTACAGAGCCAGGAATAGCCACCTATTGAATAGAATTTAAAAGAAATGCCACTTTCTAGAAGTAGAACTCAGAATATAAGGAATGAAGTAAAGAATAAGAAGGCTAGAAAAGTGGCCAAGGGTCAGGTTGTGATGAACTTTTAATGTCAAAAGGAAGTTTATATTTCATCTTCTGATAATGGGAGACACTTCTGATTAAGCAGAAAGGTAACATAATCAGACCTATATTTTAGGGAAGGTACTCTGACAGCCATGGTTCTTGCTATAGTTCATTGAAGGGATGATGAGGGGCTAAACTATTGTTGTTATTACTGTTGATCCTTCATGCACATAACATCTTGAGTATGTTATCTTTAATTGGGCATGAATTAGATTTATGTAAGGCAAGATTGTATAAAGTCGTCAGTCTCACTGTCTCCTCTGGAGTCATCAAATTTCAATGATAAAAGAAAGGTTAAAAAGACTGGTGATGGTCCAGGATGTAGGGATCACTGTGTACTTAGAGAGGAAGCTAGAAATTACAGGATTTGATAACTGATTTTCTATGGAGAAAGCAAGAATGAGAAGTCAAGTATAACACCAAAGACACGAACGAGATCATGGGACCCTTGGCAGCAGTAGGAAAATGAAATGAAATGAAAATTAATCATTAGATATCATCTACTTCTCTTACATCTCATTTTGGAAATGGAATTTCCTTTGGAGCTGTCACAACACTTTGCTTACACCTTCATTAGGTATTCACCGAGTCCTACTTTGTATTATAGAAATGTGCATATGTTGTGTCATTTTTCCTTTTCAGTTCTTTAGTGATCAAGGACCAATAATGTTTGTGTCACATCATGTGAGCAATGAGTTCTTGAAGCAAAAAAGATTTCATTCCAAGCACAATAGTTCTTTCTTAGAACCTTAGATACCTTTCTTAAATTAATTACAAAAGACAAGGTCTAAATGTCACATATATGGTAAAGAATCTAATGGGCATTGTAAAGGGTAGACTGTGATATATAGTGAGAAAGGGTAGAAATAGTTTTACCTATATGTTGCTAATGTATATTCTGCTAATAGAGCTGGGAAGTATCTGTATTGCATATTTGGGTTTTGCTGCTTTATTCTCTACTTGAATTCCATGAATATGAAAAAATTCAATGAAGTTGTTTTTATAATATCAGTTCACACTTAAAACTGCCTGACAGTTATAAAATTAGCATTTTTAAACTGGTGTTTACTTTTGTTGGTTTTTTTCAGCTGCAGAGAAAAAGAGTTTTCAATCCTATGTACAAGACACATAGAAGACTTTCCAGAGGTCATTGAAAACATTGATCAGGACAGTTTCAATTTAGCTCTGTGGAGAAAAGGCATGCCTCATAAGAAGAGTAATAATGAAAATTTTGATGATAAAAAGTATAATATTTATATAATATTTTAAAACTTGAAAAATATTTTATACATGTAATGGGGATGGACAAGTGCTCGAATCATTTCCTGATATTCTGACTTGTTATGATTTGAGGGACATGTTGAAGCTTAGGGTTAGTTGTTTCAAAATGGCAACACTATGTGATGATGAAAAAAATCTTCTACTAGGCTGTAGAGTGAGAAGAACTTTTGATTCAGGGATTGTTAAGCCCAAACTGAGGAGACATAAAAAAGGCATAACATGACCTTTTGTTTCTCCCTCCGTTTGTGGCTATGAGCAAGGCAAAAAAAAAAACTGCTTTAGGCTGCCTCCCCAGGTCAATGAAGGGAGGCTACCTCTCCTGTAAAATAGGGTCAACAATAGTATCTGCCTCTCAGAATTGTCGTGAAGATCAAATGAAATAACATTTGTAAAGTGTGCTTAGGATTGAGTGACACATAGTGGGCCCTTAATAAATGCTTATTCTCTTATTCTACTCCTTATAACAGTGAACATTGATATAGCACATTATGGTTTACAAAGCTCTTCATTCCACTAATTCTGTGACCTAGGTAGTCTCTACTTTTTTGTCTTACCATGCCCATTTTTTAAATAGTTGAAGAAGTTGAAGAAGAAGTTGATCCTCGATTACACAACAAATGAATATCATCAATGGAAATTAAATTCAAAGATCAGATTATTTGTAAATAGGTATCAGTAAATATTTGCTGAATTGAGAAACTCAAGGGAGAAGCTACAGGACCTGAAAATGAATTTCAGATCACCAAGATAGCCAAATAGAAGCCAGATTAATAATCTTTATCTCCATTTCTTACTCACTAAAGATAAATTATCAAAGCTTGAAGGTCTCTAATGTACGTTCTAGTGAATCACAGAATCATAGAAATTCAAAGGTGGAAAGAAAGATCCTTAGAGATCTACCTCAATCACTTTGTTTTGAATTTCATTGTTTTATTTATTGTGGACTCTTTAAAATGAATTAAGGAAACAAATAGTTTGTTGCAAAGATGTCATCTGAGAACGGGTTTTGAATTTCTGGACCAGTTTAAAATAATGGAATCAGGGACATGTTGACAAGAAATGGAGTACACCTAATAAGTTCTATTAAAATAAGCTACATTTTAAGTGGTCAAAGGTTATAAACAATTCTTGAATGAAGAATTTCAAATTATTAACAAATATATGAAAAACTGCTCTAAAATGTTAATAAAAATATAAATTAAAATAATTCTTGAGTTCACCCAATATCTTCCAAATTGGCAAAGATGGCCAAATATTGAAATTGTCATTGCTGAAATTGTCCCAGGAAGACAGACACTCTGATGCCTTGATGGTGAAGATATAAATTTGTCCAGTTATTGTGGAAAACACTTTGACCATGTCCTTTAAAAGTGACTATAAGGCAGCTAGGTGGCACAGTGGATAAAGCACCAGCCCTGAAATTAGGAAACCTGAGTTCAAATCTGACCTCAGACATTTAACACTTCCTAGCAGTGTGAGCCTGCGTAGGTCACTTAACCCCAATTCCCTCAGCAAAAAAAAAAGTTACTAAAATTTTCATTTCCTTTTAATATTTCCCACTTTTAAGTAGATATTCCAAGTAGAACACAGAAAAAAAGATATCATATATGCAAAAAAATCTATGAACCAAACAAAAACCTCAAAGTAGCACAAAAAATAATTAACAAAGAAAACAAAGAATTGAAAAAAATAGATGCACACTGAATGAAGTATGACTGACCACCATGGTACATGAATATAATGTAACACTACTACACAATAAGAAATGAAGCACATGAAGAATTCAGGGAAGTGTGAGGAGATTTATATGAAGTGATGCAGAACAGAGTAAGCAGAATGAGAAAATTAATACATCCAACAATTACAACAATGTAAATGGAAAGAAGAAAAATGTGAGTAAATATCAAGACTAAGCTTGGTCCCAGAAAAGAACTGAAAAAAAAATATACTTTCCTTCTCTCTTTCAAAAGTGAACTGAGTATGCAATACTGTTTACCCTATCAGACATGATCTTTGTATTGACTGTTTTTTTTGTTATAGCTTTTTATTTACAAGATATATGCATGGGTAATTTTTCAACATTGACTCTTGCAAAATCTTCCATTCCAACTTTTCTCCTCCTTCCCTCTACCCCCTCCCCTAGATGGCAGGTAGTCCATATATTGATTGTTTTTATTGGCATGCTTTTTCTCCCTTCTCTTCTAAAAATATTGTTATTAAGGTTGATTTGGTGACTAAGGGAGAAACAAGGAATCTGTTTAGAAATTGTTTTAAAAATATATGAATTTTTTAAAAAGGGTTTGCCTGAATTCCTTAAAATCTAATAAGTGTTCAAAACTGAAAAGAACAGAGAAAAAGAACTGTCTATTTTCTGAAGTCTAAAGCTTCTAGCTTCTACATTATATGGTATATAGTATAGAATATACTATAAGAAAAATATCAGTAAAGAAGTCCAAAAATTAAAGAAGAAATAGAAGAAATAACTTTATTCTTTTGCCTCTGAAATACGAATGAATCTTGTATAGGTATTGAGCAATGTGAACCAGAATTTGTAATTTGACATTATTGGGATCACTGATATTTTATGGATTGAGATGTAGGATTGAAATGGTAAAAGAGGAATAAAAGTGGGATAATAGAGAAGAGCATGTTGTAGGATAAAATTTTATGGGAAAATACAACAACTATAAGGTGTTCAATGATAACAGTCAGTGAAAATCAAAACAAGCAGAAATAGAAGAATTATTCTATGTAAGAGAGATCAACTAGATGATGGAAAATAGATACTATTCTCTTCTCTCCCCTCCATTAAAATGTAAGTTCCTTGAGAGCAGGGACTCTCTTACATTTCTGTGTGTGTTCCTAGGCCTTGTAAAAGTGTTTTGACATAGTAAGCAGTTAGTAAATACTTCATTCATTTATGCATAAGGAATCTTAGAAACAGACTCCAAGGTTTTCAGTGTATTAATTCTGGATATCTTAAATTTTTCAGAGATAAAAATCACAGCATTGTGACCTAGTGGATAAAGAACTGATACTTGCAGTCAGAAGGAAATGGCAAACCACTCCAGTATCTCTACTAAGAAAATCCCCAACTGGGGTCAAGAATAGTTGGATACAACAGAGAAATGACTGATCAACACTTTTAGTCAGGAAGACTTAAGTTCCAATACTGACTTTAACACGTACTCTGGAGATTCTGGGTAAATCTATTAACCTTTCAGTGCTTTATGGAACTCTTTGAGACTGTGTGTATGTGTGTGTGTGTGTGTGTGTGTTAGAGGCAGAGTTGAGGGCCCAGGGTCACATTACCAATATTTGAAGCCAAATTTGAATTTGGATTCTCCTGACTTGTGGGTCAGTGCTCTATTCACTGTGCCACTAGCTGCCCTTCTAAGATTATGTGTTGCAGAGAAAGTGCCTATCTGCACTAGTTGAGGAAATGTCTTCATTTGAGTACTCCTTCTACCAATTAAATCACAGATTTAGGTGAAATAGGAGATCCTTTGCCTCAATTGTTGCCTAGTCTTAATCACTAAATAAGTGTAACCCCAGTCAAACTGAAATCTGTTGAAGATCTTAGCTTAAAAAGGCCATGGTCTCCCAGTTCATCCAGACCCATCTCCAGGCATCCTGTGCTATATCTTGCCATTGGACCCAGATGAACACAGAGGAGAACGTGAGGCAGGAGACCTGGCACAGCCTCCCTCACTGAAATCCAATTCACTTGCATGTCATGGTATTCCCTTCCTGATGTCATGGCCTTCTTTGTGAAGGACAAACAAACAGCAGATCACAGATCCATAAGAGTTCACATCTTCACAGAATTGTAAAGATTACAAGTGCTTACATACATTTTCCTGATCCTTATAACTACTAGAAATCTTTTCTCTATATGTGTGTATGCCTGTCTCTGTTTCTGTGTGTATGTGTGTCTCCTTTCCTCTCTGTCTCTGTTTCTCTCTCTCTCTCTCTCTCTCTCTCTCTCTCTCTCTCTCTCTCTCTCTCTCTCTCTTCTTATCTTCTCTTTCTCTGTCATCAAAGTAGAGAAATTAATAATCCCTTTACCTGCTTTTATGTTAATTTTATCCTTCAAAAGGTTGATAGAACAGTGAAGGACATTATCATTCTAGATCTAATACTCATCAATTAGAAATTCATATAGGAGAGATCATCTTAGAATTTGTGACAGAAAAGTAGAAGAAATACAAGCAGAGTGTCACATGGATTACAGATTTTAAGAGAGCAGAGTTCGAACTGATCAAGGAAAGGATAGGTCAGTTCCTATAGACTAAAATTTTATAAGGGAAGTCTCCAAGAAAAGATAGAAAACATTCAAGAATGAATTGTTGAAGGCACAAAAGGAAAGCAAAATGGATCAAGGTGAATTGTTTAAGGAAATCTATAGGAATGCAAAGGGAATTGATTGAGCAATTTATGTGTGCCTGTATATTTTTTAAGACATGCAAAGAAAATAGAAGGAAGACAAAAAATGGTAGATGAATATAAAAGCGAAAGTGAGGTATGCTTTTGGAAAACTATTGTCAAAAGCACTAAGTTTAAAATGTGCTGAGATTGTCAATGAATAATAAAGACAACATAAGTGTTTTTGTAAACCATGTTGAGTAAAGGAGGAAGTACAAAAAAGCAACACAATTACTGTTCTAAGTATGTGATTCAGTATTGACAGATGAAGGAAAAGAAAGCAGAATAATCAAAATTTTATTTCATTCTTTTTTTCTCACCAAGCATAATGCTTTTGGACTCAAAGGGACAAAAGAAAAATTGTGGTAGAGTTGAAATCCAAGATAAATGGAGAGACAGAAAGAGAGCACCTAACTTGCTTTAATGAGTTCAAATCATTAGGCTCAGGTGAACTCTGTCACATGGTACTAAAACAACTAGTAAATGTTACTGCCCAGACACTAAAAGTTTTCTTTGAAAGATCATGGAGCAAGAGTGGCGATGAGCAAATGGTGTCGCAATTTTCAAAAAAGCAAAGAGAGAATCTGCCAACTCTAGGTAATATTGAGCTTGGGTTCAATTCCTGAAAAAATTCTAGAACACATTAATAAATAGATGGCTAGTAAACATCTCTAGAAAAGAAAGTGGTGATCATGAAGAGCTACACATACTCTCTAGAAATTATGGGCATCTATTAACCTTTCAGTTCTTTGTACTTTATGGAACTCTTTGAGTTTCTCTCTCTCTCTGTGTCTGTCTCTGTCTCTATGTGTGTATGTGTGTGTGTGTGTGTGTGTGTGTGTGTGTGTTGGAGGCAGAGTTGAGGAACTTGTACAGGGCCACACAACCTGTGTGTGAGACCAAATTTGAATTCAGATTAAAAATTTGAAATTTGAAGAACAGATCAGGCCAAAATAACTCTACTTTCTTTCTTTCTTTTTTTTTTTTTTGATATTAGTTATTAGACTGGTAGGTCAGAAGAATCTTATAAATATGTTTTGCTTAAGTTTTAGGTAAACATTTGATGAAAATTTTCATGCATTTCTCATGAAGGGATATGACTAGATGATAAATAGGCTGGTTCAGAATTAGTTAAATAGCTAGATCCAATAATTAATTTTAAAGTGGCATCATGTGGAATGGGAAGGAATATCCTCAAGGATCTATTTAGTCCTGTTCTATTTGACATTGTAATCAATGATTTGGATTAAGATAAAAATGGCATACTTATTAAGTTTTAATATGAGGTAAGACCAGAAAAAAAAGTTAAAGTGTTATATTACAGTGAGGCTTCACGATGGTCTTGGTAACCAAGAATGTTGGGATCAATCTAATTAGGTGGATTATGATCACAGATTTAGAGCTGGAAGAGACCTCCTCTTTTATCTGGAATCTCAGCCAGAATTCTGGGTTAGCATGGATAAGATCTGACCTTGGAGGCTACTTCCATTCTGAGTCATTATTTCTTTCTCTCATCTTGGCCTACTAAGAGTTCTCCAAGAAATCTCATAATACAACTAACAGTAACAAGATTCCCCCAATTCTGTAGAAATATTCAAGTTAACACAGAAAGTGGGCACTGAACAATTTATTTTATCTCACAGAATATACAGAAAATGTTAAAAAGTCATGCAAAAAAGCATAAAAGACCCCAAACCGCCTATCAGTTAGCAATGTAATCTCTCCATTTCAATGAATTTCATTCATTTTTTTATTATAGCTTTTTATTTATAAGATATATGCATAGGTAATTTTTCAGTATTGATAATTGCAAAATCTTTTGTTCCAATTTTTCCCCTCCTTCCCTTTCCCTCCTCCCCCAGATGGCAGGTTGCCAATACATGTAAAATATGTTAAATTAAAAGTTAAATACAATATATGTATACATATCCATACAGTTATCTTGCTGTAGAAAAAGAATCAGACTTTGAATAGTGTACAATTAGTCTGTGAAGGAAATCAAAAATACAAGCGGACAAAAATAGAGTAATTGGAAATTCTATGTAGTAGTTCATAGTCATCTCTCAGAGTTCTTTTGCTGGATGTAGCTGTTTTAATTTATTACTGCTCTATTGGAATTGATTTGGTTCATCACATTGTTGAAGAGGGCCACGTCCATCAGAATTGATCATCATATAGTATTGTTGTTGAAGTATATAATGATCTCCTGGTTCTGCTCATTTCACTTAGCATCAGTTCATATAAGTCTCTCCAAGTCTCTCTGTATTCATCCTGCTGGTCATTTCTTACAGAACAATAGTATTCCATAACATTCATATACCACAATTTGTTCAGCCATTCTCCAATTGATGGGCATCTACTCTGTTTCCATTTTCTGGCCACTACAAACAGGGCTGCCACAAACATTCTTGCACATACAGGTCCCTTTCCCTTCTTTAAAATCTCTTTGGGATATAAGACCCAGTAAGCCTGGGTCAAAGGGTATGCACAGTTTGATACCTTTTTGAGCATAGTTCCAAATTGCTCTCCAGAATGGCTGAATGTATTCACAATCCCACCAACAATGCATCAGTGTCCCACGTTCCCCACATCCCTTTCAACATTCCACGTTATCTTTCCCTGTCATTCTAGCCAATCTGACAGTTGTGTAGTGGTATCTCAGAGTTGTCTTAATTTGTATTTCTCTGATTACTAATGATTTGGAGCACCTTTTTAGATGGCTAAAAATAGTTTTGCTTTTTTCATCTCAGAATTGTCTGTTCATATCCTTTGACCATTTATCAATTGGAGAATGGCTTGATTTCTTATAAATTAGAATCAATTCTCTATATATTTTGAAAATGAGGCCTTTATCAGAACCTTTGATTGTAAAAATGTTTTCCCAGTTTATTACTTCCCTTCTAATTTTGTCTGCATTAGTTTTTTTTTGTACAAAAACTTTTCAATTTGATATAATCAAAATTCTCTATTTTGTGATCAATAGTGATCTCTAGTTCTTCTTTGGTCATAAATTCCTTCCTCTTCCACAGGTCTGAGAGGTAAACTATCCTATGTTCTTCTAATTTATTTATAATCTCATTCTTTATTCCTAGGTCATGAACCCATTTTGTCCTTATCTTGGTGTACGGTATTAAGTATGGATCAATGCCTAGTTTCTGCCATACTAATTTCCAATTTTCCCAACAGTTTTTGTCAAACAGTGAGTTCTTATCCCAAAAGCAGGGGTCTTTGGGTTTGTCAAACACTAGATTTTTGAAGTTATTGACCATTTTGTCCTTTGCATCTAACCTATTCCACTGATCAACTAGTCTATTTCTTAGCCAATACCAAATGGTTTTGGTAACTGCTGCTTTATAATAATTATAGATCTGGTGCGGCTAGGCCAGCTTCATTTGATTTTTTTCATTAGTTCCCTTGAAATTCTTGGTCTTTTGTTTTTCCATATGAACTTTGTTGTTATTTTTTCTAGGTCATTAGAATCTCATTCATTTTTAACAGGTTTTAAAACCCTTAAGACTTGGAACTACACCCTTGGTTTGAAGTTCCCTAGAAGGAAAATGTAGTAGAAGATCTATCTTATCCAAATGACTTCCTAAGATAGTGAAGCAAAAAATCCAAGTATCCGGTTTCAGCCCTTCTTTTCCCCATCCCATGGCTTTAGTTCTTTAATATTTGGCCCTTTATTGTTGAGGTACAATACCTTTCCTCTCTCCAAGAGGCATAGTACTAAAAAATTCTCCTTCTCTCAATAAAGAATCACCAGACATTCAAACTTACAGTTGCTCCTGAAGCTAGTGTTGCCCTGGAAACCTTTTTCTTTCAATAGATGACCAAACTTTTAGATTCCTTGAACTCGGGATGATCTGTGAAACAATCCCAAAGCTAGTATTGCAAAAGACTATCTCCCTAAGACTTCTCTTGATTTCCAGAACTAGTAAACTGGGGTTCAGGAAGAAAAACAGAACAAAATATTGTTTGGGAACCTCCTGGTTTAGGCACATAGACAAACATATATCTATCTTCACCATGTGCTTCTCCAGAAAGTTTCAATCTTCCATCACTGTCCTAGCTGCTACTATCTCTTGAATGGAAAAAGTCTACTGTGGGGTCTCTATTCTGGAACTTGTGTTCATAAAATAGAAAAGAAAAACAAAGGTGGCTAAGAACCCAGGAATCCTTCTCTAAGGCTTCATAGATGGGAAACATCAACTTATTATTACTGTCAAAAGGGAATCATCAACAGGGTTTGTATGGGCTGGAACAACATCAACTGCTACACATTCAGGATCTCTCTAGATGAAAAGTAATAAAAAGAAAGTCTGAAAGAACTCCATCATCTTCCTTTCATAGATCATCACAAAGGTGGCTGCTCCCAAAGGAATATGTCTTCCCAAGAGTACAAACCAATCAGTAGGCGGCCCCAGCTAATAATTAGTCATCTTGGGGGCATCCCCAATCTATGAAACTTAATCATATATCTTAAGTCTTCTCAAAAAAGGTGTTGATGGGCATGTCCATGCCTGCCATAAGGAGAAGCTTTCAAAAGTTCAAAACAAAGGTTTGCCACCCTATAAGCGCAACAAGTTGATCTGGGAACTCCCTTGATAACTCCCCTACACACAGATGAGGAAACTGAGGGCTTCAAAGGTGGAGTTGCCCAAGGTCAAGCAGAGCTTGGCACTCAGAGTTGCGGTTCAAATTCAGATCCTTTGATGGCATATAACATTATAAACCTAAGTTTAAAACAAATCAGCTTCACCCACACACATATAAAAGAGGTGAGGGAATAGGGCTAGAAAGCAGTTCATCAGACAAAGACTTGGGAATTTTCATGTGAAAGTTCAATATGAAACATGGGTGTGATAAGGCAACAAAAGAGCTAATTAATGCTGGCTGAGATCCATTTAAGAGAAGCATCAAAAGCAGGACTAAAGGAAATAATGGCTCTGCTATTCTCTGCTCTAGGCAGACAACATCTCAAATATCTTCAGTCCTGAGTACCATAGTTTAGAGAAAACACTAATAATCTAGAGTTTCCAAAAGGCCATTCTGCTAATTTTTCAGGATCAATAGAAGGAACTGGGAGATACCAGACATGATAGCTAACTCTAAAGAGCTATTACACAAAAGAGCGATTAGGCCAATCCTGCTAGATCCCTAGTGTAAAATAAAGCTTCTTAACAATTAGAGCATTCTAAAATGGAATGGGCCATCTTCAGTGGTAGTGGATTCTTCTTGAAAAGGATGGGGATTATCTTTCCAGAGTGCTTAGATTACATGACCTTCTGAGGGCATCTGAACTTTGTGGATCACTGACTTTGGAGTCAGAAAAACCTGGGTTTAAATCCCGTCTCAGATACATACTGGTTGTATGACCCTGGACAAGTCACTTGATCTTTTCCACCCTCATTTCTTTGAGGAATGTTGATATTTTTATGAGTTTTGAATAGCCAGTAATGGCGGGGATTGCAGGATTACAGATTTATAGATAGAAGAAATAAATCTTGAAATCATGAATTCCAACCCCTTAATTTATAGATGAGGAAACATCAAGTAACCTAGGTTAAACAAGTGATAAGTGATAAGGGTTTGAATTTAGATTCTCTACAAATCCAGCACTCATTCCATTGAGCCACATTGCTTCTCAATTATTGCACAATAATGGTCATCTCCTCATTGGTTAGTAATCGAGAAGAATGTACCATATAACCAGCAATGTTTTGTGAGCAAAAAAGAGTTCAAAAAAAGTTCATTCAAGAGATGATGATGGGAGCAGCTAGGTGATACAGCGGATAGCGCACCAGACCTGAATTCAAATGTGGCTTCAGACACTTAATACTTCCTAGCTGTGTGACCCTGGGCAAATCACTTAACCCCAATTGCCTCAGGAAAAAAAAAAAATATATATATATATATATATATATATGAAGATGACACATGTTGAGCTTGTCACATAGTAAGGTTAAAGAATAACAGATTAATGCTCTACATATTGCATTGATACCCCTGTAAAGACCTAGAGGACCATTGCTTCCTCTGGAACTTGTGTTCATAAAATAGAAAAGAAAAACAAAGGTGGCTACTTTTGAAAAAAGTATGAAAAAAAATATGGAAGAACATGAATGTGGTTCACAGTAGATGACAGAAGCCTTGTGATCTCCACTCTGCAAAGTGGCTCCTACATCAAGTCCATTGAAGAACGGAAATTTAATTGTTGGATTAATGAATGAATGAATGAATGAAAAGAAGTAGATGAGAATAAGAGATGAAAAATTTGAAAATTCCACGATTTTTTTAAAGGGAGAAACTAGAGAAACCCAATGAGGTGATGGATTGTTCCTTGGAGCATCCAGCAGGTGGAAGCAAGATGTCAGGGGAAGGTCCATTATGGGCAGGAGAATGAAGTTGATATAATAATAAAAAAGAGAAAATCTACAATCTCTGGCCTTCAGAGAAGGACAGCTTCCCACGCACTATTCTTCATAACCTCTTCTTGATACTAGCTAGAGGTACTTTCCACCACCCTTATCTTTGCTGTGGGATGAAAAGTTCCAAGAACTTGTTTAAGCCTCATCAGAGTCTGGGACTCACTCAGTCCTTAGAACAGAAAGCCCTTCCCAGGTTTTCTTGCCTCATTTCAAGGATGGAGGGCGACAAAAGTATGTGCTCCCCTCCAAAGCCAGGGGAAAAGAGAAAATGGGCAGAGTCGGCTTGGATCAACTCCTTCAGCCAGCTCCCAGCCTCGTCCTTGGACCCTCTCCTTGCCCTCCCTCCGCCTCAACATTCTTTCAAAGCTGTCCTCAACTTTTTCAGTTCTATTTGGCCCCAACTCATACCCAAGTCTTCTTCACCTCTATTTTCCAGTCCCCCACTCTGCATGTTCATTCAGGATCTAGGTTAACTGAACATAAAGAGAACTCCTAAATGGTGAGAGAGGGAAGAAGGTTGGGGTTTGTAAACATCCTTTGTGAGACCTGACTTAACCTGGACACGCACTTGTCACTTTTGCCCTAGTATGTCCGTCCACAAACCAGGGTGACAGTCAGGATAAAAGAAAAGAGAGGGTCCATATTAGGATCCCCGCCTCTATGCCTCCAGGCCCTTCCAACAGACTGCTCCACCCATGCGTTCCCGCAAGTCTGGAACGGGAGCCGGCAGGATTGTCGAGGCAGAAGCTGCCAACGTCCCTCCCACCTTCCCGCTTGGCATAATCCCCGAAGCCACTCCACGCCCCCTGCGTGCCACCCTTCTTGGAGTTCACGGCGCGGTGGAGGTTTTGAGGCGGGAGGGTGCAGAGCAGTGTTCTCCCCATCCCAGACTACGTCTCCAGGTAGTGAGGAAGGGTCTGCACATAGCTCAGTCCCCCAGGCGGCGGCGGCGGCAGCGGAGAGGCAGCTGAGACTGGGAAGACCTGCTGCTACAGCCCTAAAGAGAGTAGAAAGCAGAGGAAGGGGTGGAGAAGAAGCTGGTGAGAGGGCGGGCACGGTGGGAGGGGTCGAAGAAGGGGCGGGGGCCGGACGACGCTCTGGAGGAGCGGGCGGCGGCTGCGGCGGCCGGACCTGGACTGGGGGGCTCGGACCGAGCTCAGCGGAAGGTGAGAAGAAGCTGTCCCGTCCCGATCTTTGCGCTCCCCTCCTATCCTGGACCCAAGCCTTGGAAAGCAGACTGCGCCGCCCCTCCCTCCCTCTGTGCCCGAGTAGGAGCTCCGAACTCCTCGCGGCAGGCACGCCAGCGGTGGCAGAGCTGATTGCGGTGGCTCGCGGTGGCTGAGGACTTGGAGGAAAGGGAGCTCTCCGGCTCCAGAGCCCAGGGGGAGGGCTTGGGCCACGCCGAGGGAAGCCCCGCGCCCTGCCCTCCCGGGAGAGCTGCAGGTATCGGGAGGCTTGGCAACTCCGGCCGTCTCCCCCTGGGCGGAAAGGTGAGCCCTCGAAATGGGGAAGGAGGCGTGGAGGGGACCTTTAGGGTGAGGGAGTGCAGGGGTCGAAAAAGGCTTAGCTTAATGACGAGCTAACTGCTCAGAAGGACATTGCATGATTGTGGGCTGTCCAGCATGGCCTCTGCAAGGTCCGAGGAAGTCCCGGGGACGGCAGGGAAAGGTCCGAAGTGAGAGCTGCTTTGAGTTTTGTCATAGGGGAATTTTGGACTCCTCTATGTGCCTCTTCTGGGGCTAGCTAAAGGGGCCAGGACCTGTCAAATATGCCCCCTCCCCTTCCGACTTGGCCGAGAGTGCTGAGCTTTCTTCCTGCCTCTGCGCCCAAAAGCATCCCTGTCTTTAATTTGTGGGAACTCAGAAAGGGTGAGACTGATAAGTTGTAACCAGATCTCCTTCCATCCTCCCATTCCTCTGATCCAGGACATCTACTGAAAGTGGAACTAAATGTGGAGGGGTGTGCGTGTGTGTAGGTATGTGTGTGTCGGGGTGACGGAGTGATAGCTATATCCTATTTTGCCCCTACCTCTTGCAGTGTGTCTGCCCCGCCCTCAATCCAAGTCCTAGAGGCTGAGTGGGGGAGACTCGACACTTAGTTTTTGCATCCCCGACACAATCTGAAAACTTAAGCTTCAGTCTTCTGCCATGTCCACACCCCAGCTCCACTCCCCTCTCTTCCTGGCTTGGCTCATCTCACCCCACCTTGGCAGCTCAACACCCTGGCACCTTGTGCCCGCCTTCCCCTGGGGGAGGTGGCAGGAGCCCAGCAGTGCAGTTCGTGTTGTAATGGCCGCAGCATTAGGCTGAGAAAGTCAGGGCTAAATCTGTTCCCACCCAATTGGTTCCACCCTTCAGAGGAAATTTGACTCAGTAGGAACTGAAGAAGTGGAGGGCTGCTTCTGAGACTGGGGGAATACTGAGATGTGGGAGGACAGATTGAGATGGGGTGAGTATTGACGCTTTTTGAGAGGATCACTTATATGCATGGTATCCTGTTGTGGGGTAGCCTTCCTCAGGACCTAAAGGAAATTTTGGCAGTGGGACTCCAATTCAGTGCTCAGGGAGAAACATGGCAAGTACCTATTATGTGTGAGGATTAAAGGGAGATGCTGAAGGAGAAGAAAGCTAGACAAAAAATAAAGCCCTTCTCCTGCCTAGAGCCTGATGTCATCAAGATACTGAGTAGGTAAACTGAGGAACAGTGAAGTACACTAGAGCAGAAATGGGAGGAGGCAACAAAGCTGAAGGCTCTCCCTACTCATTCAATTCTCTCTCAGCTTGTTCTCCCTACTCAGGCTCCTCTGAGAACACAAGTTGACACAGATTGAAGAGAGGAAAAGGGTGTGGGGGATTGGCCCCTTGTGAAGACTGCTAATTCTGAAACATAAATTCAGATAATATAGTCAGAAATACATCCTAACATGAGGGTGTGGGGACCCCCTGTCATCTATCAATAGAACTACAGATTTTCACTCACTCACACACACACACACACACACACACACACACACACACTCTGCCATTGCTCTCTATTGCATACACTCAATCTCATGCACAATCACTTACAAGACATGTTTTTATACAACTTTGAATTTTCTCACAGTCATACACTATCCTAGACATTCATAGACTAGCT
The DNA here is from genome assembly GCF_902635505.1 of Sarcophilus harrisii. Taxonomy (NCBI): domain Eukaryota; kingdom Metazoa; phylum Chordata; class Mammalia; order Dasyuromorphia; family Dasyuridae; genus Sarcophilus; species Sarcophilus harrisii. The sequence goes on from NC_045430.1 coordinate 191,643,641, forward strand.
TACACCAGCTTTCGTTGACACACATTTACTGCCCCCAAACACTTACCCAAAACACTTTCCTATGCTGTCACACCCACATCCACACCCACTTAGTCAGTTTATGGTGATCTCAGCTGGAAGGGACTATATAGACACCTCACACCTCAAAAGTTGCCCCTATTTACTCCCTTATTTTGGGAGTAGGAGGTGCATATGTCTACAGATGCTGCCTGCTCTGACGATGTTGTGTTAGAGACAGTCACTGCAGGAGAGGCTCAGAGCCTCAGTAAACATCATAGAACTGGGGTGTGCCCACCCAGTCTCTGCTCCTCACCCCCCAACACACAAAGAAAAATAAATCCATATTTCTTCATCCCCTATCTGATTGCTCAGTTAGATTATGTGTCTTACATGCAGGTCATATTGATTCTTCCTCATGGGTCAAAATGAACTAAAATGAGCTGTTGAGGAGGAGGAGCATGGAGTGATGAAGGAATTATAGGGAGGTTATCCAAGGTGGAGATTAAAAGCTACAAGTTTACAGGGCTGCACTGATCAGGGATTATATAAGAATTTCCTGAGATTTTGACAGCTGCAAAGCAAGACCCAAGAATGGCTTTATGCTGCTGACCCTCCCACTCTGATGCCAGTGATAACAGGTGGGAAGCCCTGCCCAGTTGCAGACCTAGTCACAGATTTACTGTCCCCGTATTGTACCATTTGTTCCTTTTCCCTACTCTGTCCCTGCCCTGGCATACATTCTGGATCCCCATATTACAATCTAAGGATGACAATCTATGGCTTGGGAGGTAGGTCTCATGGGTTTCCTTAACATCTTTGTCATTGGTTAGATGTCCTGGATCATACTCTGACCTCTCTCTTCTTCTATTTTTCTCTTTGTGGTTTCCTGTATCCTCTCCACTTAGGAAGATAGTATGAAAGAAAACAGTGTTATCAAGGTAACAATCTAGACTTCTTGGAAGAGAGCATTAGCAAATCCCAGAATGAAGGCTATTTATTGTGTTGTTTATTATTTTTATGATTACTATTTTCTTAGTCATGCTCTTGGTGCCTCCAGCTTCTCCATCACAGTCCTCATCCTAGTTATGCAAAATGTCCAGAAATCTCAAAGCATGGGGAAAAGAAATATTTTAGTTGAAAATTTTGGGAAAAAAACAAATTAGATATAATGCCTTTTAACACATCTTATACAAATCTAACATAACTAATTTTAGGAACTTTAAAAACCGTATTAAATTTAATTGGGTTATTCATAAAATTATCAGGTTTGCTGTGTTAAACATCGTTAATGTGAGCAGTAATTACACATTTAATATTGGAATCTACTTTTACATATTTTAATATATGTTATAAGTAAGGCTACAGGCTTCTGAACTTTAAGAAATGTATCATCTTCTACCCTTTTTTTAAAACCAGTTCATGAGAGTTAATAAAAACCTGAAAACACAAAAGACCACAGTAAAGCCCTACAAAGATTTTTTAAACAATTAATTTAGCATATTCTGCAAGTTTAGATAAAGATAAAAGTAACATTTTTCTTAATAAAAAAAATGTGAGCTCATTAGACTTACTTTTACCACAAAAAAAAAAAAAAAATCGCTGTCTACTCAGTCTCATTTTCTACACCATCACTATCAGTCTTTTGTATTTCTTCCAACTCTCCATTTTTGTGTTTTTTTTCCTGGCTTTCTGAAAACTGAACGTTGGCCTGGATTGAGACAAGCCCCTCTACTTCACAAATCAGTTCATTTCTTGAATTGGTATAAATTCTTCCAAACATAAGGCAGTTTCTTTTACAAATCACAGAGAACTCTCAAACACGAAAGAAGTACAAGGAATCAGGAGCTTTTGTCCTGTAAGGGACTTGGCACCATCTTGTAGAAGTGATTTTGCTTGGCAGAATCCCAACTTGCATTCTTTGACCAAGTACCTAAGGACATTGTCTATTTTGCTCCAATGGAAAATATCTTTCCAATATCGAGTCATAGGTAGATTGCTTGTTTGCAGCCTAGTTAAAGGCGGTAATAGCTTTGTGATCATGTAAATTTCTGTCTTTGAATCTTGGATCAGGAGTTGTAGTTGTGCTGATTAGCTGGTACCAAAAATTTTCTCCTTTTTAAGGAAGACTTTTAACTTTTTCTGTACCAATAAGTAGGACTCCATGTCAGGTATCAAAATCCGCTGATGTTTGATAAAGAATTGGCAAGGAATGTCAGACAACAAAGCACTGTGATTCAGATAGAGTGCTAGCCTTAGAACCTCACTGAGTCAAATGTTCTTTCATTTCTGAGTATTTAAAACTCTTACTCTTTCTAGTAGAGATCCTCTACATTTTAATAAAGTATATTATTATACTCCAAGAACAAAAAGTTAGTGTAATAGTAGGAAGGAATAATAAAATTGGAACCAGAAGACATGGATTCAAATCCTGAATCACCTGCTTAATCCCTATGTGACTGTGGGCAAGTAACTTCAGTCAAATTTTCAACTTCCCTGATTTGTAAAATAAAGGGGATTGGTCTAGACCAGGAGTTCATTTTTTATGTGAGTATCATGGACCCCTTTTGATTGCCTGGTGAAGGCAATTCAGCCCTTTTTAGAATAATAGTTTTAAAGGTATAAAATAAAATATATAGGATCTCAACAGAAACCAGTTATATTGAAATGTACATTCATCAAAATATTTTTCAGAAAACAACTTCATAGATCCCAGGCTAAGAACTTTTGGGTAAGATCATTTGTATGGCACCTTTCAGTTCTTAATCTATAATCTTCTGACATTTCTGGTTTTTCCCATCATACTTTACTAAAGAGTTGTGTCATGAATGCCAAGATTCAGACTGGGGTCATGGATCACACTGGCCTGCATTCAACTTTCTGCTCTCCGGGATCCTCTAGGAATCTTTGTTTTCATGCCCCAGGGCACTATGGCTTTGTGATCCTAAGCAGGCACCTCTGAATCTGAGATCCTGAGCCTAGCAGAATTATCTATTTCCTTAGAACTCTGAATTCGTAGAGGAGGAAGGAAGGAAGGAAACAATCATTTATTAAACACCTACTGTGTTCCAGACACTGTGCTAAATGTTTTAACAATTATAATCTCATTTGATCTTCATGACAATCCTGGGAGGTAGGTACTCTCATTATTGCTGTTTTACAGTTGAGGAAACTGAAGCAAAGATTAAAGGAACTGCCTAGGTCACATATCTAGTCACATTTGAACTCAGGTCATCCAGACTTCAGGCTCAACACTCTATCCAGTGCCACCTAGCTAAACCTAACTAACTGATTGTTAATTATCCATCCCTTTCCTTCTTCCATTGCCACTGTCTCTAGGTACCCTTTCTTTATATTACCTTTGCCTCTTTCACTTTTCCTGTTTCCCAAATAAACTATCTAGATAAAAGAATTAGAAACATAAAAAAAAACTAGGACTAAATAACCCTAAGCTTTATAAGCTACCCCATACTAAAATTTCTCCATGTTATATACCATTTATTTGGGTGGGATGAGGGGGAGATATAGCTACATAATGATGAATAAGGAAATTATTGAACCTAAAAAGAACCCTTTGGGAGATATAAATCAGGATTCAAATGGGAATGTAAACCAGAGACCACAGTGGACCCAATACACTGTGAACTCCTCAAGGGAATAGACTTACTTTTGCCTTTCTTTGTTTCCTCAGTGCTAGCACAGTGCATGGCATATAGTAGGCACTTAATAAATGCTTATTCGCTAACTGATCAGGAGCTAAAGTCTCTCAACAGCAAATTTAAGAAGTAAAGTAGAAGTACAAAAGCAAAGACCAGAATGGAAGCATTGAGTTGAGGCTATCTGCATGGAAAACAGAAAGCATGATAACAGGAGTGCTGGCAAGATGACTCTATGATATAATCTTTCTTTTCAAAGCTCTACCTTTTTATTTCAGCAATACGTGTGGTCTACCCTACCTCCTTGGGCTGATGTGCCAGCTCATGACCACATTTGTATACTTGCCAAGCCTTCTGGCTGTCCTGCCATGGTTCTGTGGGAATAGAGACCGAGACCAACCTTCCCCCTAATATAGAAGTTCTTCATCTAGGGGTTGATAAACTTTAAATATGTGTATATATTTACATATACATATAAAACTGTATTTCAACAGAATTGATTCCTTTTCTAATCTTGTTTTTCTTTTTTATATTTAAAAACATTATTCTTAAATATGTTGCATAAACTTCAGACTATAAAGTGGTCTACGACATAAAGCTTAAGAACTGTTAAAAGTTGAGTTTGCAGTGTTTTATCAGTATGGGTGCTCCCACTAAAATATCATCCTGGATAGTTCCAGACAGATTCCTACTATCTATTATCTATATGTTTCTCCATTTCAAGTTAGCATTTCTCCATCTTGGTAAAGAATTGGTACTAGTATGAGCCCAGAAAAAGGATCTTAAACCAGTTTCAATGTATTGGGGAAAATACCAGGAACAGATGAAGATGTCATTGTGGTAAGCTATCATTCCTTGATTTAATAGGTTTGGAGGTGTCTAATTTATATCAAACCAAAAGACAAAGCCTGATATTTATATAGAGCCATTCAAGTTTTAGAAGGCCATCTTCCATTCATCTGCTTTTTATATTTAAACCAAATTGCATACATCTTGAAGAATATAACTATCTCTGCCAATTCATGTACAAAGCTCAGTATTAAGGCCAAGTGATATTAATCTCATATTGTGATAGCATTGAACATTCTCTAGTCATTTGTTACTCTTTCATTTGTTTCTTCACAAATGATACTGGATCTTCGAAAGGGAAGGAATAGGATACAGTGAACTATTTATTTCTTCTCTGCTTGAAACTTCCACAAAGCTGCTGCCTCTGGTCTAGCAGATCCAGTGATCTGTGAACAGATCCAGCCAGTCAGGATTTGGAGCTTGAGGTTAATTACATAAACACATAGTCTATATGACAGGCATTGCTCTGCCTCAGTTGTACTAAACTCAACAATATGATTCTTGTGTGAGGGAAAGAAATCTGACTCAAAGTCTGTCTAGAGCAACAATCTCTAGACCTGATTCCTGTTGCTGGAAGGACCAAATCCTGAGCAATAGTTAGATTATGCAGCGTCAACCACTATTAAGAAAAGAACATTGGAAGATGTATACATTGTTTCCCTAAGATCCCACCAACTTTTTGTGTTTGAGTATCAGAGAATACATGTTTTATCTAGTGGAGAAGGCAAGAAGAATTGTGGTGCTAATTCCAGCAGTCACTAGCTACTTCTGGGGCCATAGTTAAATCACCTCACCGCTAAAGGCCACAATTTCTTTTTTCTATATAATACAGTATGATGGAAGGAGAACTATATCTAGGGTCAGAGGACATTGGGTTTAAATCCTTCCTCTTATAACTACTACTTGTGTGATCACATTTAATAAATATTTAGTGAATGAGTGAATTATCCTAGGCAAGTGAGTAAACCTCTCTGGGTCTTAATTTTTATTCCTGTTAAACCAAAAAGTCATTCTAAGGCCTCTTTCAACTGTAGATATATGGTCTCATGATATCAGTAACATTTATGAACTTTTCTTGAATTCATCAGAACTCAGACCCACAGTAGTTAAGGGCCTCACAATTAGATATTGAGTATCAGGAATAGAGGCACCATGGTGGAGACTAGGAAGTCTGATTTTCCTGAGTATGTGTAGAGAAGGGATAGTACTACAATGCCTTTATCTGTGGTGATTGGCCCTGGATGAGGAGCATGGACCAGATCCCAGGACCTAAATTTCACTGGTTGCTACAAATCTTTGCCATTTATCAAACTCCTGATAAGCAGTCCTAGAGAATGCTGGGGATCTGCCTCAACTTCAGTTACAGCCAAACATAGGGCTTGATGCAGCAGCAGCATCTTCCCCTGGACTAATTCAACATGCCATAGGATTTTGAGTTGGAAATGACTTCAGTTCTCACCAATTCCTCACTTTATAGATAGGGAAAATAAGAGAGAAGTACCCAGAGTTACACAGGTAATAAAAAAGAGATGGAGTGTGAAGGTATTACTAACACCTCCAGAAATTGATTTGTTAGGACTGGAATTGTTGTTCAGTTGTTTTCAATTATATTTGACATCATGACACCATTTGGGGTTTTTTGGCAAAGATATAGGAGTGCTTTGCCATCTCCTTCAGCTCATTTTACAGATAAGGAAACGGAGGCAAGTTTAAGGATTGTGACTTGCCTGGCATAACACAGCTAGTAAGTGTCTGAGGCCATATTTGAACTCAAGAAAATGAATCTCCATTGCTATCTCCATTGCTGTCATTCTAGTGGTCTATTCTTTTTTTTAAACAGACATATGTGAACTCAAAATTATGTTTCTGATAATTACATTTTGATACAATTTATTTCCTTTGTAATCTTACATATTTTATTTTATTCATTTAAAAATATTCTGAGAAGAATCCATAGACTTAACCAGACTTTCAAGTGGGTCTATGACACAAAACAGGTTAAGAGCCTTTGTTTTATATCAAGTTCTGATAATGTCCAGAAGGAGCTGGTATATTCCAATCTTGTCATTTTTCTCTGATAGAATGAGAAAATACACTGGTTGGCAATATGGGATCTAAGGATAATGTCAGATATCTCCTTAAACTTCAGAAAAAACCTTATTCCCCCCCCCCATCATCACTACATTTTTTTTCAATAAGGGACTGTTTTCCATGAGATTAAAAAAAAAAGGATCAGTAGGAAACCTGTGCTGATTAGTAGCATGTAGCAGAAAGAACTTACAATAAAAGTCATATTGGTTGAGTTCCAAATAATCATCAGGTGAAGGTCAAAAAACAACTTACCGAGGATCAGGAACTCTGGGAGACCCTGTTCCCACGTAGGAAAAGAATCTAGGGTATTCACAGACCTGCCAGAAAACCAAACAACTGACCCCATTTGCTGCTGGAGTCAGCTGCTTGCTTCCTAAAAGGGGACAGATGCCCTCTGGCTTGTGGCCACTTCCTCAGTAGTCTGCTACCAGGTTTGGTCAACCATTTGCTAGGGATCTTAAAGGGCAGTAATGGGTTATCCATTGTATACTCAACCAGAATTGGGGGAAGGAGTCTGAAACAAGCACTAAATGTTAAATACTATTGAGTTTCCTACATTGGTGTTGACAAACATCATTGATTAGATTGATCATTGGGTGTGACTGATGACCACTTCAAAAAGGGACAGGATCCAAACTGGAATCCAAGCAAGATCATGAACTAGAGACCAAAATGAGTCACTAACCAGAATTTCCAGAGAACCCCCAAGTCTAAGAGATTTTGGAAGCAGAAAGCCTAGCATCACAAAGGAGATTTAAACCAGTGAAATCTGAATGGAAATTAAGAGGCTCATGCCTAGACATGTCAGTCAAATGATTGTCGGGTGCAGTCTTTCTCCTTTTCAAATATTTTCCATTTGTCAGGGTAACATCTGCATTCAGCTCCTCAGTCATGTTCTTCTGTATCTGTCCTTAACTCCATCTGCATGTATTCCAGATTGCATTGGTAATTCTCTTAGAAAGGACTCCCCATTCTGGCAGCCATGACCTCTGCCCACCTCAAACCTCTCTGGAGGAACAGTCCATCCCTTGGAACATATCCCATTAAAATTTAGAATTGTTCTCTTGGATTCTCTGATTCCATATCATTGATTCATTCACCTAATCTCAGATTCAATTTCATCCATTTAGGAAACTTCTTTGTGATTTGTGATCCTCCACACATAGGGCTATGTAGTCCCTTAGCTAAATAGATATCTAACCTTACCTTTTCCCTTTTCTGCTATAAGGGATTTCCCCTCCCCATCAAAAAAAGGATTGGGCCTAGAAAGAAGTAGGACCATAGAACTTAGAAATGAAAGGAACCTCCAGAATTATATAGTCAAGAATTCCTATCTTGGAGTTCACTGACCTATAAGGGGTCTGTGGATAAATCTCCAGGATCCAAAATGAATGGAAAAAAATCTTTATTATTAGTAACCTCAAAGTAAAATCTTGCATTTCCTTCAGTTACGAATATAGGCAATAAAACATGTTGGAATCAGCTGCTTGCTGAGAAAGAGTTCTATCCATAGCCTTCAACACACTGCCTAAAGGGTCTACAGTACAAAAAAAGGTGAAGACTACCTTCCCCATTCTACTTCCACCCCCTGCTATTGATCTTTCCACTAGACCACACTAGAGCAGATCATTCCAATGGTTGTGAATCCTAAATAGAACAGACTCTATCACCTCGAATTCAGAATAATTCAGCCCCGACACACATCACCACCAACACTCACAAAGGGCACCCCTCCCTTTTCAGGCTTCTGTGTCCCTATTTTATTCTGTGCATTCTTTTTGTCTTGTTTCTTCTTGAAGACAGCAGCTGCGACAGGAGCAGCTTTGATTTGCTTTGTAACTAAATTCATTTGCACTTCTGTAGCTCTTCTGGAGACTGTCCAACTTCATGACGTCAGTATGAAGCAAGTTTAGGCCATGGGATGTACATCCTCTTGCAGTAACATTGGTATTTATCCATTTCGATCTCCCATGATGCTTTCACATTTATTTGCATAGTCAGTCAGCAAAGAAAATATGCTACCACTCCCAGTCTTCTGCCCAGCATTGCTTATTTTACATCTGATGTATTCAGCAATGTTATCTGTTTTCTCTTTCTGCATAGAGGTGTGATGATAACGTTTATAATTCTTTTTCCTACCCCTGTGCCCATTCTTCAGTAAATACACAAAGACATGGTGCTTCATTGATTCTTTTCTTCACAAATGTCATTATCTCTTCACATTCGGACTCAGAAAGGACTCCTGGGCAAATGGAATGGTGGTCTTAGTCAATTGCTGAACTGTATTTTACATGACCCACATTAACTATTCTCAAATAATAAGTTAATCTTGGGAAAGATTAATTCATTTCTCTTTGGTTTTCAGATGCCACTTCTCTATGAAAAAAAGTTGATGAATTGATTGTAATTTTCTTTTAAAGGATATTAATAGAAAAGCCCTTTGTGATGCTGCCAAGACTTGGAAAGAATGACTTGCGGTTTCTTCATTGTAGTCCTCTTCTTTTAAACTAACCAAAAAGATTATTTAATGGTCCAATGCAAGGCTTGTTAATGATCTTAGTAGCTTTTGGAAATGCATCTTTAATCTGACAATATTTGCAAATCACTTTCTTCCTCTCTCTTTAGAATAACTTGTAGAGTAGAAACTCATCTTCCATGTGAACTTGGCTTCATCATTTGCTTGGAGGTGGGGAAAACAATGTAATTTAGTAATTGCTAAACTGTAACATGTAGAGAGGCATTTGTGGTACTTCTTCATGGCGAACTATACACAATTTGAGATTCTTCTTGTTGGTTACTCATTTTTCAATTGTGTCCGACATTCCATGACTCCATTTGGGGTTTTCTTGGCAAAGATACTGGATATGGTCTGCCATTTCCCTCTCTAGCTTTTTTGACAGGTGAGGAAACTAAGGCAAACAGAATTAAGTGACTTGTGAGGATTACTCAGCTAGTAAGTGTCTGAGGCAGGATCTGAACTCAGAACGATGAGAATTTCTGACTTCAGACCCAAAACTTTGTGCACTATGGTGCCATCTAGCTGCCATCCTTATGGAACTGAATTCATCTCATAGCTAAGGTTAAGTGATTTTGCCATATAAATCTGAAAAGTACAGACTCTTGATTATGACTGACATAAGTTGTGAAAATATGAAAATGTATTTAAGATATAAAGTCTTACCATTTCAATTAAGATGCTTTTTTTGAGCTTTCTTACAGGCCTCAAGATCATAGGGTCAAGGGAAGTCATCCACCGTCTCACTTTTTTTAAATAATCCCAAACCTTTTTTTTTTTTTTTTTCTCATTTCTCCCTGAACTGAGCTTTTCAAATAATCAGGATGGTAGACGCCAGATTTCTAAATTCTACAGGAATAAATGGATGCTTCTTTCAGCATGCATTCATTCTACTCTCAATCTCTGTAAGACCTGATCAGAAAGACAATTCCATACCTACCAATTTTCTTTTTTACTCCTGATTTTTTAACATTTGTATTTAAAGTTTTAAATTCCAAATTCTAGCTTTCTCTTCCTTACTTCCCCCCCTCCATCTGAGACTGTAAACAGTCAGATATAGGTTATGCATGTGCAGTTATATAAAGCATTTCCATATTAATCATTTTGTACAAGAAAGCTTAAATAAAAGAAAAAAATGAAAGTGAAAAATATCATTTTTCAGTTTATATTCAAACAATATCTGTTCTTTCTCTTGAGACATAGTTTGCATCATCATTAGTCCTTTGGAATTGCCTTGGATCATTATTGTATTGCTGAGAATAGCTAAGTCATTCATAGTTCTTCACTATACAATATCGTTATTACTATGTGTGACATTCTCCTGGTTCTGTTCATTTCACTATGCATCAGTTCATATGTCTTTCCAGGTTATTCTGAAATCATCCTTCTTGTCATTTCTTACAGTTCAATATGGATTGTAATCCATTACACTCATATACCACAGCTGCTTTAGCCATTCCTCAATTGATGAATACCCTTTTGCTTTCCCAATTTTTAGCTGCCACAAAAAGAGCTGCTATAAATATTTTTACAAGGAGGTCCTTTTCTCTTTTTTTGAGGGATGTCTTTGGTATACAGACCTAGTAGTTACCTACCAATATTCTGAGCAAAAATCCCCAAGAGGAAGCAAAGAAAGTAATAAATTCTTCTTTCTTGAATGGTGAAGATTTCCAGAAGCAAAAAATACTACTACTCTTCCAATGGAAGGTCAAATTGTAATTGTCTTCAGGGTAAGCATCTTTAAAAGCATGATGCTGCAGGTTGCTTTACATGCTTATCTTAGAAGCAGCTATATGGTGCAGTGGAGCACATTAAACACAGGAAGACTTGAGTTCAAATTCTCCTTCACATACTTACTTGCTTTGTGATCTAGATCTCAGTTTCCTCATCTTTAATATGGAGATAATAATAGCACCTCCTTTGCAGAATTGTTATGAAAATTAAATGAGATAATAATGGGTAAAGCATTTTGCAAACTGAAAACAATATAGAAGTGCTTGTTATTCTGTTGCATAGAGTTGAGAAATAATTAAGAAGAGGAAGAAATAAATAGCAATACAGGAGTATCTTTTCCTAAAATTTTCATTTATTACTTTTAAATAATCCAACATTTTTCACTGAAAAAGATAACCTACAAAAAACCCGTTTTCCCAGAAATCTTCACTTTTTTTCCTCTACTCTTACCCCTTTGGGGATTTCACATCTCTATTCCTTTCCCATTCTATTGTAAGCTTTGGCACGACATGGTCTCCTCTCCCTCCCCCCCTCCTTACTTCTGTTCAAGTGTTCCCCTCTTCCATCATGCCCCAGAGCCTTTCATTCCTCCCTCCCTCCTGCTTCAGTGCTTCTCTGAAACATTTTAGACTGCCAGGTCTGACAGCAAAGAAAGAAGGCCCTTTGTGTCCCTGGTAAGGAATGACTGGGGGCAGTTCCATACCCAGCTGCCCTAACTTGCTAAGGAGCTTCTAGGTTTCAAAAGGTGGTTGGGGGGTGGGGGAAGAATAGAGTGAAAGTCAACAAAGAAGCAGAATCAAAAACAAATCTTCCAGATGAGCATAGCATCAGCTGAGATCCCACCCCTATGCCCTTGGAAAGTAGGAATGGGGTCAGAAGTTTATTCCATGTCACTGAGTAGAAAGAAATAAAGGCACAAAAATAGGGCATACTAAGCCTTGGGTCCAAACCAAAAGACAGATCGAGGAAAAAGGAGGCAAATCCAAGTTTTCTTCCAGTTTGACTGAGTTTACATTGGCAATAGAAAGTGAGCTCACTCTCTACTAAGACCCTACTTGGAACCTATGTGGAACTATCTTGAGCCTTGATAGGTACAATAGTTCATTAAGTCTGTGATCTACAGCAGGGAATTATAGCTTTTTCTACCCGCCCCCCCCCCATGTTTTGTGTCTCCTCTTAGGGAGTGATTTTGGATAAGAGACCATCCAACTCTGAGGGTACAACAGAACCAGCCGGAAGCCGAGATGTTGGCTAGGACAATGGTGAAAACACTGAAGATACCCCATGTCAATTAAAGGGGCCACTCAGCCTGGGGACAAAGTGGGGGATATGGTGTGGATCTGGATTCTCTTCTTTATACCTCCAACTGTAGCCCTTGAAGGTAAGAGGATGGGCAAAGGATGATAGAGGGATAATCCTCCCCAAAGATAATAGAAAGAAGAGTTGGTACATATAGAGAGAGTTAGAAAGAGGGATAAGGGATATTTTAAAGGAAAATGAAGGTATTAAAGAAATAAGAAAATTTGATATATATGATGAATAGGGAAGATGATCTATGGTTAGAACTTCTCAAGAAGCAAAGCTGGATAGAATTATGATAGGGATGCCACGTTGGGGTAGAAGTGAGAACTAGGAACTATGAGATTGCTTATCCTTGGCAGAAGTGCTACTGGATACTACTGGAGAGACATCCGAGATTGGTTGGCTCACCTACCCACCAGGAGGGGTAAGTGCTTCCCACCCCTTTACCCAGAATTAGCTCTATATCTATCTGAAATTCAACCTCATTACTCTTACCCACCTGGTTCCATTTCCCCCGTTTCCAGGACATCTCTAGCTTATTCAAGGATCTTTCCCCTGAAGATCTCATGGGTCTAAAGAGGTGTAGGGGTTTAGAACTATGCCTTCTGGGAAGAGGTTAAGGAGGATAAGGACAGAAAAAAGTGTATCCTTCTGCATGCTACTTTGCATTATATGAATAAAATGAAAGAATGAATTAGCTGTGTCCCTTCCTATCCTGCTTCCAATGCTGCTAAATTTGAGTATTAAAAAGATTCTGGTCTGAGTATACCCCGAGTTATTTTCCTACTTTACCAGAAACTCTGGAAGGCTAAAGAAACCTCTTCTTCCCTTTCCTACCCTCCTTGCAGTGGGATGAGGTCAGTGTCCTGGATAATCAGCAGCGCCTGACCCGGACATTTGAGGCATGTCATGTAGCAGAGGGCCTAGGCCTTGGACAGGACAACTGGCTACAAACCCATTTTGTGGATCGTCAAGGGGCCCATCGGGCACATATCCGGCTCCACTTCTCTGTGAGGGCATGTACCAGCCTGGGAGTGGGTGGAGGCACCTGCCGTGAGACCTTTACCCTCTACTACCGCCAGGCTGAAGAACCTGATGACCCCAGCCATGCATCAGCCTGGCATCTGGGGCCCTGGATCAAGGTGGACACAATTGCTGCAGATGAGAGCTTTCCTGCTTCCGCTTCTTCCTCCTCTTGGGCCGGGGGGACGGGGCTTCAGCTCAATGTCAAGGAGAGGAGCTTTGGGCCACTGACTCAGCGCGGCTTCTATGTGGCCTTCCAGGACACAGGGGCCTGCCTTGCCCTCGTGGTGGTAAAGATATTTTCCTATTCCTGCCCTGCTGTGCTTCAGGCCTTTGCTTCCTTTCCTGAGACACAAGCCAGTGGGGCAGGAGGGGCTTCCCTGGTGGAGGCAGTGGGCACCTGTGTGGCCCAGGCCGAGCCTGAGGATGATGGAGTAGGCAGCAACCCTCCTAGGCTTCACTGTAATGGTGAAGGCGAGTGGATGGTGGCTGTAGGAAGCTGCCACTGTCGCCCTGGGTATCAGCCTGCAAATGATGACAGAGCCTGCCAAGGTGAGACATAATCCCCTTCTCCAGGATTCGCCAAATACCTAGGATTGACTGACCTACCTGAGATCTTCTGGTTTACCATTATCTCCCAATCAATTCCTTACACTCCCAGTTCTGGTCACCCAGAGACCAGATAAGTTCCTTTGAATCTCCCATTTTGATCGACTAACCCTGCATTCCATTCCAAAATTACCTTCACCCACTACCTGACATTCTGCCCTTTAAGACTTCCCACAGCCTCTTTCCAGAACTTCAAGGCTGTGAAGAGACAAAGTTGGGTACATTCAGGTACATTCGCCTTTTGAAGAAATGTGAGAATATGGAAGATAGGGATCCCATTGACCAAATGTTTGTGGTAGAAGGAATGGCTATGACTGGGGGAAAATAATACATTTAAAATCAGAGGGGCTTGCAATCTAAGATTTTGTTGACATTTAGCTATTGGAGACTCCATTTCCTCATTTGTAAAATGGAATTAATGATACTTATTTTACCTAGCTCATGAGACTGATGAGAAGTTAATGAGATAGTGTATGCAAGATACTTTTGCATGGCTTAAAGAGCCATGGGAGGCTGGAAGAAGGAGCTAAGTACTATAGTTTGGAGGGGGCAGGCTGACAGAAGGGAAAAAGATATAGAGAGAAGGAGTTAGATATCAAGAGCAACAGAAACTCACAGGGATGGGTAATAGAATGTCTGGGTTCTCTCTGTGGCTCTGCCCTTTGACTGTGGGCTTCAGGAAAGGAGAAACATTATACCAGTTTGAATGCATGGGAACATAGTTGAGTGGGAAGGGAAGTTGGGCCACACAGAGGAGACTTTCCCTGCTAAAAAGGAAGAAGGGTGAAAGGATGGGGGTCAGGGAAGGGGAGAGATGATGGATGTGGAGAAAGTGGTTATCATACCTTCACTGTCTTATCTGCCTCTCACAGCCTGCCCCATAGGTTCCTTTAAGGCTGTGGCTGGAGGAGCCTCCTGTACATCCTGCCCCTCCCGAAGCCACAGTGACATTCCTGGTGCACCGACATGTCCCTGCCTCAGTGGCTTCTATCGGTCTAGCACTGACCCTCCTGAAGCTCCCTGCACTGGTGAGTTTTTTAACACCAAGGGAAAGGGTAGGGAAGTAAGTGGAAGTAGGAATTGGTGATAGTAAGGAAAGGGAGGGGAGAGGATGAAGAGAGTGTGAAAGAAAGAGAAAAGAATGAAAGAGAGACAGAAAGACAAACAGAGACATAGAGAGAGAGAAGAAGAAGAAGAGGAAGAGGAAGAGGAGGAGGAAGGGAGGAGGATGGGGGAGGAAGGGAAGGAGGAGTGAAGAAAGGGAATGAGGGAGAAGTAAAGGAGGGAAGGGGGAAGGAAATACGGAAGGAGGAGGAAGGAAGGAGAGAAAGAAGGGAGGAAGGAAGGAAGGAAGGAAGGAAGGAAGGAAGGAAGGAAGGAAAGAAGGAAGGAAAGAAGAAGGAAGGAGAGAAGGAGGGAAGGAGAAAGAATTGTCATTCATTGTCCACTCATTACTACCTTACTATCCATCCCTCTTCTCTCTTACCTCATGATTAGACTTCTTCACCCTCTTCCCTTTTGATACTTTTACACAAACCTACATCCACTCCTTTCTCATTGATCACATTTAATCTCATTCTTTTCCTGCATGCTGTCCAGACCACTTAGATCCCTTCAAATCTGTGTCCCTCCCAGCCCTAGCCTCCAAATGGTATTTGTGTATTCCCCAGGGCCTCCATCAGCTCCCCGAGACCTTTGGTTTGAAGTACAAGGCTCATCTCTGATGCTTTACTGGCGACTGCCCCAAGACCTGGGTGGTCGAGGGGATGTGGGTTTCAACATCCTGTGCAGACAGTGTGGGGGCCAACAGGGTCCTGAGAGTGGGGCTTGTCACCACTGTGGAGATGAGGTCTACTTTGACCCTCGCCAGCAGGGCCTAACAGAAAGCCGAGTGCTGGTAGGAGGGCTACAGGCCCATGTGCCCTACATCCTGGAGGTGCAGTCTTTCAATGGAGTATCCAAGCTCAGCTTTGACCCTCCAAAGACCACATCCATCAATGTCAGCATCATCCATGAAGGTGAGACCCTCCTCTGATTCTCTGAGCCTCCCTTCTCCTAACTTTTACTATTCTCAATAACCTTCCCTTTCTAGTCCCTTTCCTACCTACTTTTCCACCTGTCATCTTCCCTTCACCCCAATTTTCCCCAAACTGGGAGTGATTTTTTCCCCCTTGTTATCCCTGTTTGTGAGATCTCCAGACCTTTTCTTAGATTCTGGAAGATTCTAGTTGTTAGTGTTGTCTACCTTTAGGGAGTGGCTGTTTTCATGCCTTTATGCCTCTTGTGGACTTGACTTTGTATAAGTTATCTTGGTTCTAAGTCATGGGACTTCCTCCTTCCTTTACCCTCCAGATTTAGTACTATCTTCAGAAAGAAATTGGAAAATTACAGGTACTGGTTATAAGGTGGGTAAAGCAGGGATTTGGAGCCAGAAGTACCTAAATTCAGGTCTCGGCTTTGCTACTTTACTAGCTCTGTGCCCAGGGCAAAACCTTTCTGACTTTTATTTTTCCTCACCTATAAAAACTGGGTATAATAAAGCCTGGACTACCTATTTCATGGAAACATCGTTAATAGTATTTTGTAAAGCTTAAAGTGTAGTATAAATGTAGTTTATCCTTGTTAATAAAGCAAAGTGATCTATACAAAAGAAAACAATGGAAATACATATAGGAGCAAAATGTTTTTATTCTCCTGGTCAGAACTAGCAATTCGTGGGCTGGGGATAAGGGAGATTATGTGGAGGGAAGAGGAGAAAAGAGAGGGGAGTCACTAATAGTCTAGAGACTCCTTGACCCATATCACCCACTAAGTAGCATTCTTGCTTCCCCAATCATCTGCTAGTCTATGTAACCCCAAGTCTCCTGAAGGAATCCACTCTCCCTAGTCCCCCCAGCCATCCCCTGAGTGATACACCCTCCCCCTAGTCCCCCCGGCAGTTCCTCTGCTGCACCAGGTGAGCCGGGCATCTGACAGCATCACTGTGTCCTGGCCACAGCCTGACCAACGGCATGGGCGTATCCTGGACTATCAGCTCCGGTACTATGACCAGGTGGGTCGGAAGGGGAGGCACAGATAGAAATAGCAGAGAGAGAATAGTAACAAGAGATGGGAAAGGAAAAGAGGGAAAGGGAGAGAGTTAGGCTATTCAATGGGAAATAGAGGTTGGGAGCACAGTTAGACCTTTGTGGGATGGGATGTACTTGGGCTATCACCAGGTTTATTGTATCTAAATTGAGTTTGGTGCTCAGAGTGAGATCAATCATAAAGTCAAGCTGAGCACAGGGTTAGAGTGATTATTATTTCCAGGCAGAAGATGAGGCCCATTTCTCCACACTGACCAGTGAGACCAACACAGCCACCGTATCACAGTTGAGCCCTGGTCATGTCTACGGTTTCCAGGTTCGGGCACGAAGTGCAGCAGGTCATGGCCCCTATGGGGGCAAAGTCTATTTCCAGACTCTCCGCCAAGGTGAGGGGAATCTGAAATATGGGGAAGGGGGGACTAGGGAAGGGAAGGCTTTAGAGAATTTTGGACCTCTCCCCCTCAATGAGAAGATGATAAGCCTCTGGCTAGTGAGAGTCTTTTGGAAAAACACAATTTGGACAACCCTTGGATCCTCATGTTTATGTCTCTATGGATGAAGGGATAGATATGTCATCCTTCCTTGAAAGAGTGCAACTCCCCCAGTTTGTGTGTTTTCCATAGTTGTTGGGTGTGACTTTGAGCAACTTTGGGTGTGGGTCCATGTGTTTGGGTGTGTCGTAGATTCTACTGGGTCATCCTTGGGTGTATTTCTCTCAGGTGAGTTGTCCCATCTGATCCCGGAGAGGCTCCCATTGGTGGTTGGTTCTGCCCTGGGTGCTTTGGCCTTCCTCGTGCTGGCAGCCATCACCATCTTTGCCTTCATCTTCCAGAGGTGATGATTCTCCCTTGTCCCTTCACCTGATCTCCCCACCCTTTGACTTCAGCACAACCCCTGACCCAAGGCAGCCTAAGGATACTCCTCTTCCCCACCCCAAGGGTATAGTGTTATAGCTCTTCTTTTTCCTTACCTCTGCCCATATCAAGATTTAAGAGAAATACGTGGGAGCGTGGGAGGAAATATGAGAATCGCCATTCACAGAACAGCCCCTTGTATAGCTGATAGTTGGTAAAGAAGCCAAGGAGGGAAAGGAAATTGGAGGTAAGGAAATATTACAAGTTTCTTAGTCTATGCCCACAGGAAGCGTCAACGGACAGGATACACGGAACCTCTACAGCAATACACCAGCCCCAGTGGTATGAAATGGAGCCGGGAAAGGGCCTGGTGGGATTTGGGGAAGGAGGCAAGATGAAAAATAGAGGCTCTGGGAAATGATGGGGAAGAGGCACCTAGTGGTGGGAAAGCTCATGATAGAGTCTTATCTATATGATCCTGGACACCTTAACTTCTCTCAGTCTGTCTCATTATCTGTAATAAAGGAGTTAGACTAGATGGCTTCTAAAATCTATTCCAACTCTAAATCTTTAATCAGTTTCTCAACATGTGTTTATTAAGAACATACTATGTGCTAGGCACTGTACTAGGCATTGAGGTTACAAATGCAAATGTATTATGGATCTCTCCAACAATGAGAGCTCCCTGGAATGTTATACTTTTAGGATGGATGGATCTTAACCTTTTTAACTCCAAATCACAGGACTTGGAGTGAGGTACTACATTGATCCATCAACATATGAAGACCCTAGCCAGGCCATCAGAGAATTCACCAGGGAGGTAGATCCAGCATATGTCAAGATTGAGGAAGTCATTGGACCAGGTATCAAAAGAACTGAATGGAATAGCAGAATTGATCTGACTTTCTTAAGGTTCTCCCTTCCCTCAGTCCACATGTAACCAAGGTGTTCTGGTAGTATGATTAAACACTCCTAATTATTGCCTTTCTAGAGATGTTTCTTATCTTTTTGCCCTGTGCCAATTTGGCACAACCTAACCTTGTGCATTTACCACTCAGGCTCCTTTGGTGAAGTATGCAGAGGCTGGTTGCACCCCCGAGGACGGCGGGAGCAAGCCGTAGCCATTCACACTTTATGGGCCAGTGGAGTAGAACGCCAGCGAGGTGCCTTCCTGGTCCGGGCTGCAGTGCTGGGCCAGTTCCATCATCCTAATGTCCTTCGACTTGAGGGTGTAGTTACCAAGAGTCAACCCCTCATGGTGCTGACCGAACTTATGGAGAATGGCCCATTGGACAGCTTCCTCAGGGTCAGTAAAACCCAATGAGAAGGAAGAAAAGTCTTGGGGACTAGGATGGGGAGGTCCCTCATTGTCTTGGGAGAAGTACCTACAGCTCTTCAGCTACTTCTTTCCTTATCTCCTTGGTTTCTGATCTACCCATCTATCTCCCAAAGGCAGCTTTCTAATCCTAACCCTGATCCACGGCAGGTCTCTGGGTCAGTAGCTTTTTATCTCTTCCCTCTGCCCTTTAGCTGACTTCTGCTCTCTAATCTTCAGCAACAAGAGGGCCAATTCAGTAACCTGCAGCTCGTGGCTATGCAGCGGGGTGTGGCGGCGGCCATGCAGTACCTGTCCAGTTGTGGCTTTGTACACAGGGTTTTAACTGCCCACAGTGTACTGGTCAATGGCCACCTGGTGTGCAAAGTGGCCCACCTTAGGCATGGCCACAGCTATCTGAGTCACAGCAGCCAGGTAAGAGATCATGTGCACAGGAAACCATCATTCTACAGGGGGGTCAGTAGACTATGAACAGAAACAAGGAAAAGTTTCTTTCCTTGTTGTTGTACTGGGAGCTCATGGAATTCACAAGGGTTTACATATGACTCCCAAGGGCAGAGGGATGTGGGAGCTGCCATTGAGGAAAGATGCTGGGAGATTTGGGAAGAGATATTAAGAAATCCTGGCAAAGGCAGGACTGAATAAATGCCTAAAAAACTATGGCACTAATTGGGGAACTCCGGAATTTCAAAGTCTCCCATCCACTTCCTTCCAGGGTTTACAACCTCCACTTCGCTGGGCAGCTCCTGAGGTCCTAGCTCACGGAAAATTCACAGCAGCCAGTGATGTCTGGAGTTTTGGGATCCTAATGTGGGAAGTGATGAGTTATGGGGAACGCCCATACTGGGACATGACTGACCAAGAGGTGAGAACATCTACCCTGCTTCTGCATGGGGGTTTAATCTCTGAATGTCAAAACTCCCTCCCATTCCTTCTAATTTAGTAGCCACCCCATCCCACATCTCTGCCACTCTTTAATCCATAAATTCCACATACTCATTTCTATGTAAGTCCAATGCCATTTTCCTGTCCCTTAATTCACTATCATTCGGTATTCCCACCAAATTGCTATATGTGATTGACTGAAGAGGAGATTCTTAGCCTAGAGAAGGGAATTGTGAGATAGCATAGCTGTCTTTAAGGATTTGAAGAGCTGGCCAGTGGGAAAAGACCTGCTCTCTTGGCTCCCAAATAGAAGAATTAGAAGCAAGGGGAAATTACGGAGACAAATTTAAGGTTGATAGAAGGGATAATTTGCTAACAATTAGAGCTATCCAAAAATGAAATGGGTTGACTTGGGAAGTAGTGGGTTCCTCCCATTCTGCAGGTGTTCAGGTAGAGGCTGGATATTAATGAGCCGGTGAAGAGAATTCCTATTCATCTTGTACTACATGCATTCTGAAGAACTGCCCCACAGAGTCTGAAAGTCTTTGATTCTCTGACTTTCTGTAATTTTTCTCTAGGTGCTGAATGCTATAGAGCAGGAATTCCGGCTTCCTCCACCCCCAGGCTGCCCCAGTGGACTGCACCTGCTGATGCTGGATACCTGGCAACAGGATTCTGCCCAGCGACCTCACTTTGACCAGCTGGTGGCCGCCTTGGACAAGATGATCCGCAAGCCCGAGATGCTACAGGCTGGCGGAGTCCATAGGGGAAGGTCTGGGGAAACTACAGAGGGCTAGGGAGAAACTAAGTAGAAGACATGGGTTATCAATGGGAGAGGCAAAAACTCTGGGTGACACATGGTATGGAAGTTGCTTATGAACTTTGAACATGAAGCCCTTGAACAGCCTAATCCCTTCTCCCACTAGACCATCACAGATCCTATTGAGTCCTGTGACCTTGGACTTCTCCTCACTGGAAACCCCCCAGGCCTGGTTGGCCGCCATCGGCATGGAGTGCTATCAGGACAGCTTCTCCAAAGTTGGGATCTGTAGCTTCAATGAGGTGGCTCAGCTTGGTCTTGAGTAAGCAAAGTTGGGCAGGGAATATAGACACTGAGAAGGGATTGGGGGAAGAAATAGTTAACTGTCAGGACCACATACTTCTCATTCAAAAGACTATTTAGCTTATTTCCTCCCTCAAAATTCCCACTTTCCCAGGGGAAATCAGCAGAAATAGGTCTTGTAATTAACGGGAACCATGTAGAGAGGATATATCCCACATCACCCCAATTCCTCCTTTCCCCAGGGATATGCCTGCTTTGGGCATCACTCTGGCTGGACACCAGAAGAAACTCCTTCATAACATCCATCTACTCCAGCAGCATCTGAGCCAGCCAGGCGCAGTGGAAGTATGATCCCTGGACAGGAAACAGCTGTGGTCGCACAGCCCCAAATGGACAACAAATGGCATGAGCCTTGGTTACAGATGGAAGGAACTTCTCCTCCTCACTTCCCACCCAAGACTTATTCTTTGAACTCTTCCCTCCACAATGGTTCTTCCATTGCCATATTAAAGGGGAAAAATGGGATTTTGCCAACAAGGAGGTATGATGAGGTCTCATGTAAATAGGAAACAAGGAGATCATAGGAGGAAGGTTAAAGGTGCTAGAAGTATTTTTGGAGAAAGGCCAACAAGAAAGGCTTTTTAGAGATTAGGGTGCCGACTTTATTGGAAGGAATAATGCCTTGGCAGGGTAGGTGTCTGTGTACCAGCCATAACACCCAAGTCTTTTTTGTTTTCCTTGTTCACTCAATTGCATGACCTTCATTTCTATGAAACTCCTATTCTCATCTCCTACATATACCCAGCTCAGCAAGGGAAAGCCCATCCCTGACAAAGGATGAGGGGTACCTGAGAAGGGCAAGGAGAGGATGCTCAATAGAGCATCCTTAAAGTGCTTTGTTCTGGCAGTGTATTCAGCTGCTCCGTTTTGAGAGGGAAAGTTTGCCACAGTGACAGGACGTGTGAGGGACTGGGGTTAGTAAAAGGAAGGAATAAACACATCCTGTTTAATTCATCAGATGCCCAGTGGGGCCTGGATAAGTTGGAATCTGGCTCTGTCTGAGCCTGAACACCCTAATGAATGTTCTTTCTGGCTCAATTCCAATCTTCCCTCAAAGGGATGAAGAACATGGCCTCCTTTCATTCCCAGTGAGCAAAAGGGAGTAGATTCTTGGGTTCCTGTGGAAGAAGTTCAGACTTGATATACCCTACCCTCCTCTTCTTCCAGGCCCCTATTGATCTCCCCCCTTAGGTTTATCCCCAAGGTCCCCCGTCGAAGCCTTTCCCAGTTGGCACTACTTCGAGTGGTACTTCGGGAAATGGAGGGGGTAGCTGTTGCTAGTCGATGATGACCACAAGGTGGGGTCAAGTCCAGTTTGTTCAGTGAATCTTTGTCTAAATCATCAGTCCCCAAAGGATTGAAGGCATGGGCATATCGCTGTATTCTTTGCCGATTTGGGTCTTGTCGGTCCTCCACTCTATGAGAAGATGGGAGAGACATGAATGGTTTGAATCATATACTTATTGACCAGTAGCCTTCTCTTAAGTCTGTGAGAGTTAAACACATAGTTTATGACAATGAAAAAAAAAAAGCGGATTCTAGGATTCAGATTCCTCAAAAGAAGGTGATAAGATCAGATAAGAATCAAGACTTGGGTGGAGGAGAGCTGCTTTTAGCAGCATCCACACCTTTTTGTGAGAAATGGGGAAATGGCTTACTAAATAGATACTTATTTTTTTTTAAAGGAAATTCTGTTATCTTAGACCTTAATCCTCTATAAAAACTCAAGGATCTGAGTGGGGAGAAGAGACACACAAAAGTATTCCCATTCTTATAGGCACATGTTCACGCACTCCAACTCACCGAAGAAACCAGCGATCCCCTAATCCATACTCTCGACCACAGATTCCAGATCGAGGCCAGAGGCATCTGGGCAGCTTTCGCTCCAACATCACTGTGGTAGCAACAACCTGAGGTTGGGGGAGGGAGTGGAGGACAATATTACTGTCAAAAATGTGGAGAGAAATGCCAGTAAGAGAAAAGAATGGAAGCATGAAATGGAAGAAAAGAATATAGAGAACAACAGGTGAAAATAAGCCATCTTTTAAGTGCAGTAAGAAGAAATCGGGCATCATTCACGTCCATTTAAGTACTCAGCATCAACTGATTCCATTTCATCCCAATCTGGGATCCAGATATGAATTCTTGTATCATCCAGATATTATTTCTAACACCCGATCAACATGGTGCTATTGCAAAGCAGAACACTTTACATAAATTTATACATCCCCACAACTAATCTTTGAAATGAGTTAAGGCAAGTATTTGGTTTACAACCCTTATTTTTTTCAAGGAGGATGTGGGGTTGAAAGTTAGTAAAGTGCCTTCCCAAGGTCATAGAGACAGAACCCAGGTCTTTTGATTAGGAATGTTCTGCTCTTGCCAATAAGTGCAGAGAAGAGAATGCTGATCCTGGGAAACACAATACAGGAGGTTCAAAATCTAGCTCTCCTGTTTACTAACTGTATAGCTTTGGGTAAAGTATATAGATCTGTTTTCTCATCTCTAAAGACAAAAGAGTCTCTAAGGCCCTAAATCAGTTGTAAATCTATGATCCTGGGATTGGATAATTTCCAAGGTCCTTTCCAGTTCTATGTTCCCAATCTTCTGTTAGAGGAAAACCCTCTAAAATGGGAAGGATATGAAGGAGATAGAGGAGCCTTTCCTAAATAGTCACATCACTTAAAATGTGACTATGAGAGTCACCTACTTTCTTTGTCCCTTTCCTAAGGGATAGAGATGATGTGAATCCAATGTCCTACTGTTAGGATAAAGTTGGGACATCTTGCAGGTTTGGAGGAGGAAATAAGGCATCTAGAAACTGATCAAGAAGTGTCCTAGGTCTAGAGAGTAAACAGATAGGAGGGGACAGACATACATCTACCAAGGAGCTCACCTGAGCTCTCCACAGCTCATCTCTCTCATGAGCCACTCGCCAGTGGGTGTCACCCATCATAGCAATGAGCAGGTTGAGCATGAGCAGCGTGGCAATGATAGCAAAGGCAGCATATGTGATGCTGTACATGAAGGGCAGGTCTACGTCATAGTTGGCAGGACCATCGATAATTGTGAGGAACAATTCAAAGGTGCTGAACAGTGCCATAGGGTAGTCAAAGAAATGGCCCAATTCATCTGGGTCTTCTGTCTGGAAGATGACATAGAACGCTGCTCCGCCCGGGAGGAGGAGACAACTAAATTCAAACAACCATCAGCCAACTTCCTAGGTGCCCCTTGCCCATCATATCAACAAACTTTAGATTTCTAATGCCTTATCTCCGATAATATTCACTATCTATAAGATGACTCATCTTGAAGACCCTCCCCGATATCCCTATCCTTTCTTTCCTTGTGACCCTCTTTCTTACTCCAATCCTTCTAACCTCCTGGTACCTAATTGATCTCACCTTATGTTACACTACTTTCCTAACTCTCATGATCTTGGGATAAACCCCTGCTGTTCTCACTGTAAATGTTCTTGTATTCTATTAATTCCTATTTCAACTATCTTTCCCATTACCCAATTTTTACTCAAAATTACCCTGATTCTACTACCGCATTTTCTTTGACCCCTGGAATCTCTCCCTCTCTCCATTTTCCAGTCCCTCTCCTAGGTAGGGATATTACCTGAAGCAAATCCCAGGATGACCACAGCCATTAGCCAGCAGAAACGCAAGAGATCACCAAAAATCATCTGCAGGGGTCAGAGAGGGGAAGGGAAGGATGAGGAAATTTCTTCTTTCCCTAATTGTCCCTAAGTAGCTACCCCTTTCCTCCAATATGGGTCAGCCCCCCAATTTATCTATCACCTGCATGAACCTCTCATTTTTAACACATATGATAAAAACCAACCTCCCCAAATTGTTCAGTCCCCATCTCTGAGATGGCCAAATGTTACTGGGGATCAGGGAGATGCAGTCCATACTAGACTTGGAGGGAGGAACACTGACCTTCTGGATCATGATGGTGAAGGGGCCCAGCATCTGGAATCCTCGGGCAAAGTACATCACATTGCACCAGCCAAGCACCAGGGCAAAAGACATGGGCACCACTTCCCCGGATGTGTTGGTGAGCCGCATCACCATGGTTACTAGCACCATGCAGGCATAAGTGATGCTTGAGTAAGAGGAGGAAGGAAAACACGGAGCACATGTGAAGGGCTGGCTGACAGGCTGTGCCAGACCTCAGCTACAATTTGTATGTGACTTCTACCATTCACACATACTCATACACACGTAATCACATATATAATATGCATGCTTCAAATTTG
This sequence comes from Sarcophilus harrisii, assembly GCF_902635505.1. Lineage (NCBI taxonomy): Eukaryota > Metazoa > Chordata > Mammalia > Dasyuromorphia > Dasyuridae > Sarcophilus > Sarcophilus harrisii. The sequence continues at coordinate 191,668,968 of NC_045430.1, forward strand.
GGCAGTTATATTGCATCGATAGAAATACAGAGGTTCTCTAGGTATGGGATTCTTAATTGAAGCTCAAAGTCCATTGCTGGGAGGGTGGGATGAATAGAGAAGGAGAAGTTGAGATTTGGGCGCTGGAGATACTCCAGCCGGGCTAGAAGGTAGGTGAGGGATGACTTACATGATGGCATGAAACGGCCCTCCAAGAATAGTTTGTCCAAAGTACCGAGCAACCCCAACCCTGAAAATGTCTGGGATCTGAGTGTGTGAATCAATAAGAGAAGAAACAAAAAACAAATGATTTAGGACTCTTAATAGACCAGCCTCAAATATTCTCCCCATCCATTCACTGGATCTGAGCTATCTCCTGCCCATATCTCACCTCAAGAAGTAGGATGGCCACAGCCCCAATGACAGAAACCAGCTCCCCCACCATTCGGATATTGTCTTCACGGGTCATATAAGACTCCTGATGGGAAAAATGAGAGTTCAAGGTATAGAACATGGGATGCAGAAGTATGTGTATATTGCACATATGTATAAACATAGAATACCAGAATTAGAAAGTCTTTGGACATATGATCCAATTAATGTCTGCATAAGAATCCTTTCTACAATAATCCCCCAAAAATGATAATCCAATTTAACTGAAGACCTTTAGGAGTGGGGATTTATCCACTCATCCTACTTTGGAATCTCCCTAATCGCTAGGAAGCTCTCTCTGACCGTGTCCCATTGTTCCTAAGTCCATCCTCTGGGTCCAAGCAGAATAAATCTATGTGGATACATACTTGGGATATCTCTCAGACTTTGAAGAGTTTCTTAGTTCCTATATTATGGGATTCACTTTCCCAGGCAATGTTTGGCTCAACTTCTTTTTAATCTTATTTATTAAATGGCACTCCACGGAGTGTGTATATATGTGAATTATTAGAAATTGTATATGCAATTGTTACACAAGTTTTAAATTTGCTAAATAAGTTTGTCTGTGCATGTGAAAATATAAGCACATATATTTCCACAAATGCCTTATCTGGGAAAAGATGGCAAGTGATGCATCAGACTGATACTCTGCTCTTCTTCGGAAGTAATCACCTGCAGTAGCTTCTGCTGGAGAAGAGTAATATCACGCATGCTAGTACGATTGCTGCTCCGAGGCTTTAGGGGACGGTAGGCACAGCACATGGTGAAGCAAATCATGTAGAGAACATAGACAGCACCCAGAACACAAAAATATGGCCTGCCAAACCTTCTCCACTTGAGGCTCACCAGCTCTTTCACAGGGGTCAGGTCTAGGATCTGCCGTGCCTAAAAAAAAGGAAAATGGAGAATAGGATTATGCACTGGTACATGTGTACATACACATCTTCCTTCTCTGTGCTCCCTTCCCCTCCTGTCCTTTAGACTGTCTCTCTCTACCTCTCTCTTCTTGGTTGTGACAATTAGTTCAAGCAATGACTGTTCATCTCCCCAGGAGTCAATCTCTGTGAGATCATAGAGAGTGGAAGTCAATGGTCCATAGGTCCACTGGACATGCTTTCTCTTCTGCAGCAGATGTTGGAATATCTAAAGGTCAGGAGATGAGAGACATTTGATCAGAGAACCCCTGAAGAACAACCTGTCCATCTCTGACATCCCTAGATTGGCCAGAACTTCCCCAACTTCAAAATGGACAGAGAAAGAATAAGGTAGAGAATGGGAAACAAAAAGGGATGACTTTTTATAGTCATTCATATATATATATATATATATATATATATATATATATATATATGGAAGAAATTTAAATTTAGGCTGACAGATAAAATCTGTATTACATAAATATTTTTTCTGATAAGTGGTAAAGAGTTGTTCTTGTCTGTGTGGGCAAAGGTTTGGGGCCCTGATTTTGAGGGCAAGCATCTCTTACCACAGTATTCCCCTCAACACCAGCCAGCTTGAAGGGAGTGAGGCCTTGGTGGTTAGGGATGAGTTCTAGGGATTTCATGTGACCACTCCGTTCATCATAAGCTATCAATGCATTATACATCTGGCAGGCAAACGTTTTGTTGGGCTGGAATACCAGGATGTGAAGCACTGTATTTCCTGGAGAGAGAATATGACATGAGGGCAGCTTGAAGACCACTAACCACTTTTTAATCCATTCCTCTTTGTCCTAACTGCATTCAGTTGTGTCCTAGCTCTAAATCCCCCACCTCTATGCTTGTGGCAGCTCATACCTAATGAGTCCTGGGCCCGGATATCAGCTCCGAACTCAATAAGTAGCTGAACGATCTCTTCATTGCCCACACAGGCAGCAAAGGACAAAGGGTGCTCTCCTGGAGAGAAGAAGGGAGTCATCACAATAAAGACATGAGAAAGAAGTGGTCAGAAGCATCTAATTGCTTTGTTTCCCTTATTAAGCCTTGAAAAGTAAAGACCCCATCTCCTCTCTCCCATCAGATAAAGAGTTCCCAGAAAGAGAAACCATTTCCTCCCTTTGTGTCATGAGGTTCAGGGCTCTTTGTACAAATTATGCAGAAATTAGGGCACTGATTGACAGTGGGAAGTTAGAATTGGTGGAAAGGAGTAAGGGAAATGGAAATACATAAGGGAGAGATGGGTATATGGACAAGAAGACTACAGGGCTCTCCTAAGGAATCTGTGGGGTCTGCAAAGGCTGACCCAAGACTTCATGTCCCCCAAGCAAATGAAATTAACTTCCCTTATAGTTTTTTCCCCTTCCTGATCTTTGTACCTTTCTCCTTCATCCTTGTTTGCATGCCCTCCATTACCCTCCCTGCCCACCCCCATCCCTGTTTGCCTTCTTTACTACCCTGGCTCTTGCTCTCACCAAAGTAAAGGAGGTTCCGGGGACTCCGGCGAAAAGCCATCCCAGTGGCTCGGGCAGAAACACTGGCACCACGGGTGAGCAGAATTCGCACCAAGTTCACATTCTGGTTCACTATCGCTATGTGGAGTGCTGTCTGTCCTGGATCCCCCCAAAAAAGACCACCTCAGATATGGGAACTGCCCTCCATGTTGCCCTCCAAGATAAGGAACACCCCCTTCCCAAAAAGCATCTTTTCAAAAGCATCCCCTCTTCCCAAACCTTTGACCTGGGCCACTGAATCTCAGCAAGCAAGACTTAGGGAACCAGAAGCGGCAATGGAAAGCCAGGGAGCCCCATGAGATCTTAATGTATTAGGAAAAGAAAATTAACTAATACCATTCCCCCACCCTCTAAGATATTCTAGGATCTCTAAGCAGAATCACCTAGTCCCCTCCCTAGCTCCTTTTCTTTCCTTCTCCCCCCACCCTCTCCCCAGCCCATTGACTCTTCAGATGAACACACCTAGGAAAGATAGCACCTTCATTGCTGGGGAAGGGCAGTGGAAGGAAGGTATTTCAAGGTTGAAATCATCAGGTTTTGAGGGTTAGGGAGGCAAAACAGTGATCAGGAAGAAGTCTGATATTCATAGCTCTGACCCTTGGGCTGTCTCATGCCTAGGAAAGCATATCTTCTCCTTTCTCCTCCCTTCTTTCCATTTAAACTACTCCCTCTCACCTTCATATAGTTCAGAAGTCATGGGTTCAGTCACCAGATCAGGTGCAACTTCTATCAGCAACTTGGCAGCCTCCAAATTGTCATAGAGGGCAGCAACATGAAGTGCCGTCTCCCCAAGGGCCCCTGAGATGGGAGAAGGGAATCAGTGCCATAAGCACCTCTCTGGGTCTTTCTAGATTGGAATCACTGAATCAGCATGTCCAAGGTAAGGGCCATTACAGGGTAGTCAGGGTAGAAGAGTTGTCCTGTTTGGGGGAAAAGGGGGCAGAGTAGAAGCAGGTGGGGTCAGAAGCCTCAGTGGAGGACACCAAGTACCTCACCTCTCTGGTGTACATCACAGACGTCATACTTGAGAAGCTTGGTCAGTGCTCGAATATCATTTTCCTTGGCAGCTAAAAGCAGTGGAGACTCCCAGATCCTGTAGGAGAGACCATTTAGGAAGATGGGAGCAAGACTTCAGATAGAGGGAAAGGGAAGGGGAGATATGTATTCTTAACCCTCTTCCCCACACATCTATGTGCATCCTAGCTGTCTAGTCATCTCCAGGGTCATTTGGAGAGGGAAGAAGGCACATTTCAATGAGTCCTTTTCCCCTATTTCATTGACCCCAATAAGTAAATATATTCGGTTCTTCTTACCCACTCATCTGGGTGAAAGGTAATCACTAAACCGTATGTTTTCAATAGTCTAAAGCTACAATGGCAAAGGGATTGCTCCAAATCCATGTTCACTTACAAATCAGGTTTCTCCTCTACCTCATTAGATAGCCATAGACCATATCTCAAGACTAACATTTTTTTTCTTCTATCTCTTTAGAGGTAACTAGATAGCATGATATTCAGAGCATTGGGCCTGTGATCAGAAAGACTTGAGTTCAAATTCAAGCTCAGCTAATTTCCCCAGCTGTGAAATACAGATAATAATAGCATCTTCCTCCTAGGGTTGTTCTAAGATTAAAATTAGATATTAGTAAAGCATTTTGCAAACATTAAAGTACTATATAAAAGCTAGTAGTGATGATGGTGATGATGATAATGATGATGATTTAGCCATGATTTGGGAATGATTGGGGTTTATAATAAGGGGCAGCTAGGTGGCTAGAATGCCAGACCTGAAGTCAAGAAGACTCATCTTCTTGAATTCATATCTGGCCTTATTTGCTGTGTGACCCTAAACAAGTCACTTCACCCTATTTGTCTCAGTTTCCTCATTTGTAAAATGAGCTGGAAAAGAAAATGGAAAAAAAATGGAATGCCAAGAAAATCCCAGAATTCCAAGGCAGAATTGACTGAAAACCCAAACAACTACAATTCCAAAGGGTAGACGGTATCTTATGTGTGTTTATAGGCTCTAGTTAGCCATCTATTTAAGTTGGCTAAAACCCTAAGGACATGACTTCCTAACTCCATCCTACTGCACTTTTTTTGTTTGTCTTCCACTGCTCCTTCAAGTGCTCTTCTTGGAGACCAGAGTACAATGTAGTAGAAGTGGGAAGGAAAAAAGAAGTAATCAGCTAGAGGATAGGAAGAAAAGAGAATTATAAGGTCATAAATTTGGAACTGAAAGAGATGTCAAAGGTCAAGTAATCCAGATATGTCAAACATGCTGCTCACAAAAACTCCCAGTACTGCCAGAATCAGATGAAAATGTCACTGGGAAATATTTAACAAAATGAATAAAAATTCAATAGGATATAGATAATGTAAGCATGTGGGTTTTAAGTCAATTTGTACCCAGGAATCCTTATGTATTTTAGGTAACCAGGTTGTATCTACTTGAGTCTGCTGCCACTAATACATTTTACAGATGTAAAAACTGAGTCCTGGCAAGATTAATTTATCTTACATCACAACAGATAGAAACATGGCAGAGTTGGGGATGGAGCCCAGCTCCTCCAATCCCATATTCAGTGTTCTTTCCATGTCTTTCCTATTCTAAGTAGCACTTATTTCCATACCCAGCCTTGATCTTATGGTCTTCTATTTTAATCTTTCACTAATTACCACCTTAGGATACCTCATAAATCTTTATCTCCAGGTAATGTCTACCACATAATTTCTGTTTCTGCTCTGGGGCTACAGAAAGCCATTAAGAGAAAGGCATGAACTCAATCTAGTTTCAACCCTTATAAATTCATGCTGTATCAGCTCATCCACCCCATTGTTCTTTGGGAAGTACTTGATTCTAACCTTATCTACCCCCATACAATCAGTCCTAACCTTTATTTACCTTGGCCTTTCCCAATTGTCCTTGCTATCCTCCAAATTTACAGCATATAAGCTTATAAAAGCTAGGTAGTTCACAAGCTACCCTGAAGAAACCCTGGGCAAGTGAATTAATTCTGTTGGTTTCAATTTCCTCATTTGTAAAATAATTGTAAAAATTGTAAAATAAGAGTACCTATTTCATTCAGAGAGTTGTTATGAGCCTAAAATGAGATAATATTTGTAAAGCATTAGTACACATTAAGTTTTTTTTCAGAATGCTTGTTCCTTTATATATCTCCAAGTCTCTCAGCAGCATTCCTCAAATTTCAGCACCATCATTTGCTCTTTCTATCTTTCCTCTGATCAGAGAAGGAAGAAAAGCATACCAAACACAATAGCCTGCATAAGTTGATATCCTCAGAAACATGGCTTTCTCCCTCTTTTCCCTTCCTGCTACTAAATCATCAGCAAAATACACTTGGAAAAGCCATCTTCAGTGCAATAAATACTACTTCACTGCAGCAATGAAGTTGTATATGGGCAATAATATGACCAACATGACCTAAGCAGTAAAATACCCTAAAGGGCAGGACATGATGGTGAAGGAAGGGGCAAGGTCAGGTCACCACTTTAGTCACCATATTCTTTCTGTCTCTAAAGGTGTCAGCCCTGAATCCTGAATCCAAAAGCCTTGAGAGAGACAGGGTGTCTTGGAGCCACTGAAGATGCTTCCAGTCCAGCCTCTGTGGCCAGTCATTAGGGAAGGAATCTTCTGTTTTTATTAGCAACAGATCCTTATACAGCAGCTATCAGAAAGCATATGGGCATGGAAATCATGTAAGTGACAGAATCATCAAGCTCTGCTTCTAGCCCTGCCCTTGTGGCCTTCCAATAGGACATTCCAGTGCAAAAAGAGGCCAGCCTTCTCCATCATCCCTTAACTAGTTCCCACCACATACCTAAGCAGGCTGGCCAGCCTGATTGTGGCAACTGGGAGGGAACAGCATTGCCAGGCATATTAGACCACCACAATGACAACCAATTTGGCCACCATCTCTCCTCATATCCTAATAAAGACAGCTTGGAATCTCGAGTCCAAGAACCTTGAGAATAGCAGTGTTTTCATCAGCCCAGTGCCTTCAGCCATCATTCTGGGAGAATGAATAAATTTTCCAAAAGAAAATTCTTGACAAGGCAACCACTGTGCTAATACAGCCTGGCAATCACTGCTTCAAGGGCTATAGACACTGCTACTGAACACTCAGGAAAAAACCCTTTTGTCACCAAAGTCCTTGAACCTGTCAGACAGTTCAACATCAGAAACTAGTAGGATTTTATCACTGTAAATGGCATTAGACATTAACATTTACTTTACTTTGTTGCTGGACCCTGAAAACCAAAAGACTATTCCATCTGATTTACAGCTGAAACCTTCCATATATATTGTCTTCCCCATAAAAATGTGAGTATCATGAAAGCAAAGACTGTCTTAATTTACTATGTGTAGCCCCTGTGATCATCACAATGCTTTCTATATACTAATCTCTCTTTTTTAATATACTAAATCAAAAGCTATTTATTAAGTACCTGTTATGTGCCAGGACTTGAGCTTGGTGAAGGGGATACATATACAAAAATCAAACAATTCCTGCCCATAAAAGCTTATATACTATAAGAGGAGACAACATGAGTACACATAAGTATATACAGAATACAAGGTAACTTTTGGGAAGAGATGGCGTTAACAGTTGGGAGGATCAAGAAAGACTTCATATAAAATATAGTGTGCTTGAGCTGATTCTTTTTAAAATAGTATTTTATTTTTTCAATTACATATAAAGATAGTTTTCAACATCCATCTCTTTTTTTTGAGCCATTTGGGGTCAAGGAACTCAGATCCTTTTGACTTTAGGGTTGGTGCTCTTGTCCATTGCACCTTTTAATTGTCCCATTCATCTCTGTAAGATTTTGAGTTCCAAATTTTTCTCCCTCCTTCCTATGCTTCCTCCTTTTCCAAGACAGCGAGTGATCTGATATGTTATACATGTACCACATATTAAGCACTTAATAATTGTTTTATTCATTAATTATTAATTTAATAACTGTATTCAGGTCATCAATTATAGATATATAAAGTAGATTCATAAACAGGTTTGCATCCACTAGAGGGTACTTTTTACTGTGCTCCCCAAATCTGCATGCTTCTGTCTATCCTCTCTTAGTTATCCATAGGTTGAACCTATTTTGTGTTCAAGTCTCACTTTTCCATTCCCAGAAAAGATTGTGGACTCTGTGAAGTTCTAATCTGTGTCTCTTCGTTCAGTTGAAACTTTCTTCTCCTAGGTAATACTTAAATCTGTCCTTGAAACCTGATTTTTCTTTTCTCCTGATTATTTTCCTTCTAGTTTCTTTTAACCTATTTTTCTATCTCCTAAGCAATTTGGCTTTTTCTGTAGGAGTCAAAAATATATTGATAGATTATTCACAGACAATTATTCATATGAATAAAGACATGGATCCTTATGGTTTAGTGGCATACAAAATAGTATATAGCTACTGCAAGATGAAAAGCCCTGGCTATGATCTTGGGCTAGTCAATTAACCTCCATGTGCCTCATTTTCCCCAACTGTAAAAGGAAAATATTGAACTAGTTGATCTTTGAGATTCCTTCCAGCTCTAGATCTATGACCTATATCCTAAATCAGAGTGTCATTGTGGTATGGGAAAAGGGGAATAACTTTGACTTGTTGAAACTGAAGTTAGTGGAACAAAAGTCTAAGAATAAATGCCTCCAAATTGATCTGCAATTTTAAGGACAGAATTTAAGACTAGAAAGGGGGGCTCATTGTCTAGAGACTGGCCTTCAGATGAATATTTTTCCTTTTTATTACATGGCAACTCATGAAGATAATATACTATAAGAGAGGTAGGGTTCTGAGAAAACAGTGAGTAATAATTTTTACAATAATGTAATTTTTACAGTAACTGTGATCAATATGGAAAAATGTTTAACATGGTAATACATGCACAAACTATATCAAATTACCATTTTAGGAGGAGGGAGAAAAATTTGGAACTCAAAATATTGTAAAAATGAATACTAAAAATTGTCAACATGCAATTGGGAAAAAATAAAATGCTATTATTAAAAAAAAATATTAGAGTAACATCATTAACAATTTACACCAGCTACCTACAGATTCCACTGAAGGCTAGGGGAAAGAACAAAAAAGAGAGGGAAGAGAAGAAACAGCTACAAGATTTACCTTTCCCTCATGGTATCTTATCTAAAATCAGGTCTTAAAAAATAAAATAAAATCAGGTCTTAAATGTATCACATTTTCTTCCATGCTTTTCCCAGTATCCTCTCTGGGGATGAACGTCAGCAGACTCCCATCTTCAATGACACAAATTACTCTCATCTGATTATAGCTGCCACTCAAACTCTTCCCTGAGTTTACTCAGTCAAATCCCACCCCCCAAAAAAAAATTTCTGTTTGTCTTGTAGACACACACACACACATACACACACACACACACACACACACACTTCTCTCCTTTATTTCTCCTTCCTACTTCCTTCCAAGGGAGCAGAGTGTGAAGAGAGCCAAGAAAGGTGAGAGAAATAATTTATCCTAATCTCCTTCTTTTACAGTTGAAGAAGCTCATTTGAGAGGAGGCAACTGCCCCATTAGTAGCAGATTTTGGACTAAAAATCCAGGTATCCTATCTTCTATCCCAATGTTGTTCTATTATATCCTGCTAGTCAGACACTACAAAAGTTAGTACTTGATATCCAAAGTCTCTAGTCACTTTTCTCATCTCTCCCCCGTCCTCTCCAATTCCCCTGTCCTAAGGTTTCCCAGTTTTCCCCATTTCTCAAGCATTTTCCCAGATTACTTGTGGGGAAGAAAGGGAAGAGCTGGGAAAAAACACTTAGCTAAAGGGGACCTGGAGCTGGGAGTGAGAGGATCACTGAACTTTTAGTTTAGGAAGGGGATTAATATGGACTGAGCAACCTCACACTTCATCCTTGACATGTAGTCTACCCTCTGTTAAAACATATTTGGTGATAGGGAAGTCACTACATCTCAAGGTGGTCCATTACATTACTCGACAGCTCTAAGTTGTTAAAATTGCCTTATCTAGATATGAAATTTGTCTCCCTTTCATGCATTTTCCTCTGAAGTTCTGCAGAATAAGTTCAGTCCCTTTTCTAAATGACACTCTTTAAAATATTTGAAGATTGTGATCATGTGTTTCCCCTATTGTTAAATTGCCTTCTTTCTTTTCTCCAAGTTAAACATTCCTCAATTCCTCAATTTCTTGGATTATGTAGGAATAATGTAACTGGTGATTGCCTTCATGACGCTTGACAGAGAGGATTATTTCATCATTTGTATATGTGTCCCTAGAACCTAGCATAATGGGTGTTGAAACAGCACTTGTAGACTAGTTAATCATTCCATGTGTTTTCAAGTACCATCACATTCCTTGTCACCTTTCCCTTAATAATTTGTTTCATACTGTTCTGTTCTGCACACATATATTGTATCTAGGATATACTATAACTTATTTAACATGTATAAGACTGCCTGCCATTTAGGGGAAGGGGTGGAAGGAAGGAAGGGAAAAATGGGAACAGAAGTGAGTGCAAGGGATAATGTAAAAAATTACCCATGCATATGTACTGTCAATAAAAAGTTATAATAAAAAAATAATTTGTTTCATATACCTTTTAAAGTACAGTACTACAAACTGAATATAATATTCCAGATGGAGTTTGACTTTGGCAGAATACAATGAAGTGCCCTTATTCTGGGCACTATAGTTAATCATTCCATGCGTTTTTGAGTACCATCACTTTCCTTGTCACCTTTCCCTTAATAATTTGTTCCATATAGCTTTTAAAGTATAGCACTGCAAACTGAACATAATATTCTAGATGTAGTTTGACCTGGGAAGAATACAATGAAGTGCCCTTGTTCTGGGCACTATAGTTCTATTAACAGAGCCTACAATAGCAATCACTCTTTTTGGCAGTCACATAACATGGTTGACTCACATAGAGCTGGTTAAAAGTTGTTAGTGCTCTTGTGTAAGACCATAGTGTCAGTGGGGAGTGGGATAAAAAGGAGTAAAAGAAAACAGAATTGTAAATGTGGTGTTTAGGAGCTTTAAAAGGTTGGAACTAAAGGAGGTAGAGCTGGAAGGGATAAAGGGGGATGTGGTAGGAACAACAATCTCCTTGAAGATGGCCTAACTCTCTGAAGTTATGAATGAAATGAGTTCATTGAATGAAAGGCAAGAAAAACACAGGGATAGGTATAATAATAGCACTAGAGGCTTCTAAATTTTATTCCCCACTTCACTCTTGCTCCTCCCTGAATGGTTGCATCTTGCTTCAGAAAAACAATAGATTCTCAGGAAAGAGTATCTCTCTACCCCATTCATGGCCAAACTTCTGTTTGTCTTGTAGAATAGAATGGCATGGGTAGTATCAAATGAGAAAATGCATCATGCTTATTTTTTAAGAACACAGGGGTACATTAAAAATTGTATTAGATGTTTTATTTAAATTTTATTCTCCACTTAACATTGCTCCAGCTCTCTTTGAATGACTGAATATTACCTATCTTTCTCTATCACTGCCTGACCCCTCTTTTGGTTTCCTTGAAAGACAGAGGGCAGGGGATAATATCAAGTAAGATAAAATGTGTAAAGTGATTATAGCTCTTAAAGATCTTTACAATTGTTAGCTGTTATTGTTTTTGTTATCATTATTGTTGTTCTTATTAACAGTGAAGCTAGGTGAAATTTCTCTCCTGGAAGGCAGAACCATCAAGACTTCAAACCAACTAATAGTTCTATCCATTTAGCCTCTGACTGATAAATCTGAAAAGCACAAAAAAGAAGCTAATTTAGGATGGCAGCTTCAGTGATACAATAAACAGCCCTCAAATTCTGAAAACTATCATGTTCCAAAAAGTTTCATGGATGAAAGAAATATAAAGGCAGAAAAAATGGAAGTGGCCCTTGGAATGAGCTCATCTTAAACAAGATGCAGTGTAGAACAAGAGAAGGAGTATTGACTTCATAATCAGAAGCCCTGGATTCCAGTTCCAAGTTTGACACTTACTGCTGTGTGACCATAGGCAAGTCACTTAACCTGTTGTTCCTCAGTTTCCTCATCCATAAAATTAGGGTGTTGACTAGATGATATCTGGTAGCCTTTCCAGATAGATATCTAAGATTCTGTGTATAAAGCCCCCACCCAGCTGTCTCTGGAGAATTATAACATTGGAGCCTCACTGGACTTTATCCACCTTTCCCAAAGCCCAGTTAAACTTAAGTCAACAAACTCCAAATATTTATTAAATACCTATGTCCAAGATCACTATGTCTCAGTGCTGGGGATAAAGCCTAACCAAATTTAGTATTCCTCAGGGAACTTCTTAGAAAATAATATGGGGTGAAGCTTACTATTATCTCCATAATAATAATAATAAATAAATCACTTTTATATAATGCCTTCAATGCCTTCCTTTAAATGACCTTGCATGATCTTTGATGAAAATGTTAATAACATAAATTTTCAGACAAGGAAACAGAGCCTAAGACAGATTGAGTAGCTTGCCTGAGTCATATATACAACAAGTAACTCAAGGCAGAACACCAACTCAGGTATTGCAGCTTTTCGTAGCAGCACATATTCCACTCCACTATGACAGGTAAGACAGAATAAATTCTTCAACCCATTTCTGGCCTAAACACCTTTGTCTTTACTCTTTCCTCTTTCCAAGAAATGGGAGTTTCATCTCCCATATAATTGAGTATTCTCATTAAATCACAAGTCTTCTACTCAAATCCATAGTCCTGTTCCCTAGCCCCACATAGCAGGGTGTATCCTGGTACATGAACATCTGTGCCCCTTTCCCTTTGTTCCACTTTGCCCTTTTCAATCCCAATTCTTAGAAAAGTATTATACTGAATACCATTGCACCTAATAGTATATTATGTTTATTCTGTTGCTAGGGGACAGGGCAGACTATAGACCCCATAGAGTGGGCCTAGGTAAACAGAACTTGTACTGTTTGTATGTGTGTGTATGTGGGGGAAGGGTATATGAATCTTTTAGCTCAAGGTATAAGCAGAGAACAATTACACTACAAGAAGGAAGAACAGGGGAGCCTCCATACAAGAACTGAGGTTATTATTAATAAATATTATGCATTATATTACATAAATAATAAAATTAAATTTCTAATAACATTATTAATATATTACTATATGTGTGTGTATATATATATATATATATAATTTAGAAGTTTAATTGTTCAATGATCAACTATGATTGACTCAGTTCTTCCCAGCAATACAAGATCCAAGATAATTCCAAAGACTCATGACAGAAAATACCATCCACATCCAAAGAAAGAACTATGAATATGAAGTCTGAATGCCAACTGAAGCACAGTATTTTCGCTTTTTTTTTTTGTTTTCTGTGGTTTTCCCCTTTTGTTATGTTTCTTCTTTCACAATATGCCTAATGTGGAAATAAATTTAGCACGATTGCAAATTTATAACCTATATCAGACTGTTTGCCGTCTCAGGGAGAAAGGGAGAAAAATGTGAAATTCAAAATCTTATAAAAAATTATATTAAAAACTACCTTTACATGTAAGTGAAAAAAATACATTTACTAAAAAACTAAGCTAAGTAATTTCATATTCTTTATCTCATTTAATACTTGTGATAGCTCCCCAAGGTTGATAGGAGCTGTGTTATCACTTCATTTTAAAAATAAGGAAACTGAGGCCTTGATAGATAAGCCTAAACTCAGATGATGAGTTCATTAGATCATGTAATTGAAACTGGAAAGGAACTTTTTAGACAGTCTCATCCAGCTACATCATTTTACAAATAAGAAAACTGAGGCTCAGAGAGGCTTGCCCATGATCCCTAATGGCAGACTTCAGGTTATTTCTAGCAGTCCACACTATTCTTATAGTTTTTAATTTCAGCTGACTTGAAACTTTTTTTTGGTTATTGTTGTTTTCTTGAGGTGGGGGCAGAGAGAGGTGATGGGGGCAGAGTACCATCAACTACAGTTCCGTACAGACTGTCCCCAGAGATTAAGAAGGAAAAAATAAGAGCTGTAGGTAAACAGCTTTTCCAGGACACTAGTATCTGGGACTGCATTCTAAACCTCAGCTCATCCTCCCAAGACATTGAGACACTATACATAAATCAAATGCTGCTTCCTCTGGGTTGGGAGAGAACACAATATACTGGAAATCACAGAGCACCACCTATGGGTTCAAATACATGCAAGCCAAAACATGGATGAGTCCTGGCTCTCCTCCATCCCCATTACTAGGCCACCAACAGAGAGGAGTTAAAGTAATGGATTGAAGTGAAATCAATCCATTAGGAAAAGGAAGTACCTAATCCAAGAGAAGGTAGGACTTTCCACTGTGGGGGTGTGGGGTGGGGTATCTTTAAATAATCTCTAATTGTAGCTCTAAATCTCTGCTCTTGTGGATCATCGGATGAGACAGTAAGTCTCAGAGAGGTGAAGAAATTCATTTGAGGTGACCCAGCTAGCTAAATTTGAATATATACAAACATATTATTAAATATAGATGCCATTCCCTGGCTCTGCTCAGTAGAGGTTTCACATCTATTGTCTTTATTTCAGTTTGTTTCAGTATGTTCTTAAAAGAGGACCCAGGAGGAGAGTAGAACTAAGAAAAATGGCAGAAGTCAAAATGAATTCCATTAGAACAGAGCTAGCTGATAAGGCCAGAGAACCAGTCTTGAGAAGACAGGAGGCATACAGCACAAAGAACATTGATTCAGAGGTTCAGAGTTCATATACCACCTTTGGTGACTGATTATTCTCTGTAAAGCCTTGCATAAATCCTAACTTCCTCAGTTTCTTCATCTGTAATATGAGGTGATTGAATTAAATGACCTTGGAGATCCCTTCTGGCTGAATCTATCATCTTACGAACATAAGACATAATGATAAGAAAGGGACTATTTGGGAGATTAGGAAAAAGAGGAACTCAAATGGAATAAAATGAAAGCTGTCCTACTTTGCTAAATTTTCCCATTTTGGAGACTGTGTCTGAGACTCTAGCTCCTAATTTCCAGCACTAGAAATTGGGATACTGTTTCATGAAACAACTGAGATAATATATGTGAAGGATACAATAGTGTAGGGTATAGAAATATATTGTGGTTATCTTTACTAGAATATAAAGTAAAAAAAAAAAAGGGATGCTTCCTTTATTTCTATAAATGGGAAAGCCCATCCTTCAAGGCAATATCAGTGTCCCTTGATAGTTCCTCACACAAAGGAGGGAAGGTTTTGGGTGCTGAGGTGGGGAACTAACAATAGAAAATAGAAGATAGAAAAGAAGAGGTAGAGATACATGTTCAGGTTGAGGAAAAAGACTGTCCCAGATGGGGCAAAGCTGTGATTTCAAAAGTTCCATTTACTAAGACCCTCCCCAAGCTCAAAAAAGCTCATTGAACTGAAAATGTGATTTTAGAGAGAATAGAGGCAGAGAAAATTCCAGTGATTATAACTTTCCTCCCAAAGTCTCCTGGCCAACCAGAATGGAGCTAGAGAGGGAAATCAAGGTATCAGGCTCTATATGCCTCTAGCCCTGGTCCTACACCCTCCTTTCATACCCACGCAGGGACTCAGGAAACTAAGACTCCCCACTCTAAGCCCCTGGGCCTTTCCGCTCCCATTCTGAGGGATATGGGTGGGGGTCACACTAGCTCATGGATTAGACCATGGAACTAGTGATCACCTGTTCCCCAACAACAACACCCCTGTGTCAACTCAAGATCTCACCACCAAAACATGTTCTCCCCCACCCACCCTCCCAGGCCCAGGAAGAGAGATCTGGGTGGAGTGAGGTGACAGAAGAGAAACTATCACTTAAAAAAAAAAAAAAAAAAAAAAAAAAAGGAAAGTAAGCCCACCTTATCCTAATATCTGGAAATCAGCTAGGGAAAAGGTAATTCTGCTTCATAACCAAAAAAAGTTTGGAAATAAAGAAGCATCCAAATGGGGGGGAGGAGTGTCAAGTATTTCTACTATGAATAGAAACATTATATGTCTTCTAAGGGGCCTGGGGAAGTCCCTATGAAGTAGGGAACTTGACAAACTCCTACTCCTACGGCCTGGTTGGGAGGGAGGTCAGGGTGTAGGAAAAAATGATGTACGTCATTTGAAAAGGCACTCCTTTAGGGGTCCAATAACTTCCCCTCCCCCACCACACACATACACACAACAAACACTCGGAGAACCACTCCTCTCCTTTCCTTCCAGAGCAGGGAGTCCCAGATGTCCCCAGAGGAGGGTAGGGGGTGGAAACAATGGTGGGAAAGCCTCAGGGATCAGCATCAGGATCAAAGCTAACTCAAGGCAGACTCCTGACTGCCAGAAATTCTATCTGGGAGTATAAAGAATATAAAGAGAGCTGAGAATAATAATAGTTTACAATTAGGAAGTGATTTCATATTAATTTTTTTCATTTGTTCTCAACAATCCCTGGAGTTAAAGTACTGAGAATATTTTTTCCCATTTTATAAATAAGGAAATAGAGACTTGGGGACATAAAGTGAATCAGCTTTGGTCACACAACCAGTAAATAGAAAGAACTTGGACCTAGATCTTCTGAACACAAATCAGTTTAATTTCCAGTTCAACAAACTTTTTTTTAAAGCACCTCCTCTATGCAAGGATACATACACCCCAAACAGCCAGGTTTCTGCTCTCCAGAAGCTCACCAGGATGATAGCTCTGAGAATTCGCTGAACATTTATTTTGTGCCTACTGTGTGTCATTCATGGCTTTAAGCAATCGAGATACAAAAGGAAGCGAAAGATAGTCCCAGGCTTCAAGGAGTTTACAATCTAACAAGGAAGGCAACATTTAAACAAATACATACAAGCCGAGAAAGATACAGTATAAACAGGAAATAATGAAAAGAAGAAAAACATCTTAATTAAGAGAGGTTAAAGAAGGCATCTCGTAGAATATGGCATTTTAGCTGGGATTTAAAGGAAGCCTGGGAAGTCGGTAGTTGGAGCGAAGGAGGATGGTTCCAAGAATGGGGGATAGCCCGTTACTGTGGCCCTCAAGGACATCTGGGTACCTTGGCCATCTAATATGACCTGAGGCTGTGGCAGCGGTATCCATCCTAACACCCCCTCCCTGTGACATGAGGATCTCGTCCCCCAGAGCAAAATGTAGCTTCTCAGGTGTCAGGGGAGCTGTCTCCAAGATGCAGTCCAAGCCTAGCCAATCCGCGGGCCGATTTTACTCAACTTAGATCTCCAAGCGCAGAAACAAACTTTTAGGTAAACTTTTGCGCCTCCTTCCAATCCCCTCAAAAATAAATGCTCCTCGAAATGAATCGAATTGAATGTTCAGTAATAAGTGCATAGAAAAAATATCAGTTTTGGAAGTTCCTTTCACAAAAAGAGATCTAGAGGGTGGCGGAGAGATGCCGGGTGAGCCAAAGGTAGCACGGTGGTGGCGGGGGACCCACGGGGTCCGAGCGACACCTACCTCTTCTGCTGCAGCAGGTTCAGCTCATCCAGGCGCCGGTCCCACGATTCCCGTCCCTGGAGATACTGGCAGATCTTGCCCCACAGGCTGGGGAGCAGCCCTAGCTCCTTGGGCAAGGGCACCCCCATGGGGTGCAGGGCTGGCTCCCCGGGGGCCTGGGCCTGGGACCCGGACCGGGGCCAGATCGGGGCAGGAATCAATCTCGGAGCCACATCGCAGCGATCGAGGGCGAGCCCGCCCCCGCCCTCTCCCTGCAGAGGTCCCGTCTCTGATCCGAGGTTCCGCCTCCCCCCGATCCACGACACCCCTCCCCCGCTCCGCCTCAGGATTTCACCCCCCTCCACCCCACCAGGAGCTCTCATCAACAGCTGGGGCCGGGCTACGAGAGGGCTTTGGGATTGTTACACTTGGCAGGAGCTGGAGCTCGGGGCTCCGGTTCGGCTTTGTCAGAAGCTCCGAGCCAGCGGGAAGCAGGGCGGACACACCCTCCCTCCTCCCAAATTACCTGAGATTTAAAGAGACAGGCTGCTGGAGGCCCGCCCGCCCGCCCGCTGCTGGTCCCCGGTGCTTGCGCAAGTTCTCTCTTCACCTGGGTCTTTCTCCCTGCCTCCAAGCCCGCCCCATACAAGACTGAGATTCTGTGAAGCTAGGGGAGTTCTTCCTAAGACTCTAGGCCACCTGAATATCTGGCCCAGGCAAAGCAGAATCTCCGCGCAGTGAAGGGGACAGGTGGGGTTAGGGGTGATGTCACATGGAAGTCTCCATGGTGTGGGGACCCAATGATCCGGAGGCTCCCATGGGGCCATCATTTCTTCTGAATCTCCTTTTTTAATCTGTGGCTACCTCTCTCTACACCTGCGGATCTTGATCTCTAGCTCACATTTTTTTTCCTTCAATGACTGTTGCTTGCACACACACACACACACACACACCCTCCCCCCAGATGCTTTTCTGCGACTGGAGGAAAAGAGGCTTCTTACCTTCTAATCAATGGGACACCTAAGGCACTCTTAAGATCAAAGATTTAAAGGGGGTAGGGGACGTTAGAGATCAACTAGTCCGCCCTTTTTCTCCACTTCATTTTACAGATGAGGAAGCTCGAGTGGAGAGAAGGGGAAAAAATTGTTTGTCTAAAGTCACGCAGGTGGCAAATAGCATGGGCAAGGTTCAAACACGTGTTTTCTAACACCAAATCCATCATTTTCTCTCTCCCAGACCTCAAGGAATCCTTTCTTGAGCCCAAAGGGGTGCAGGATTATCTGATCCAATCCCTTCATTTTATAGATGAGAAAACTGAGGCTCAGAGAGGGTAAGAAATGTGTTCAACCTCTCCTAGATAATAAGTATCAGAGGGGTGAATTAAAACAAGGTACTCTGATTCCAGTCAGTATTTATGTCACTGTGCTACATGGCTTCTCAAGACTTTTCTGTCTATTGAAATGTTTCTTTAATATACATACATGTGATATAGCGAAAAGAACACCCAGACTGGAGTCAGAGGATTTAGGGCCAAATTCTGCCTCCGATTTTTATTATCTATGTGTCACTTAGGACACTATGTGTCCAGGCTAAGACAACTGAGGAGGTCAGTAATATCAGGGTAGACGGATGTGGAAAGTACCCAGGTAACTGGGACAGCAGTAGCAGCAGCTGTGGGAGACTCAATTCATCTATAAATATGACATCTTTAGACTAGATGTCTTGGAAGGTCCTTTTCAGTTTTAAATCTGTGATTCTTTGAGAGCTAGGAGATGGATTTGGAATGATAGAAGCTGTGTTTGAATCTTGATTCTGCTATTTATTATCTCTGAGATATTAATCAGACAACTAAGCTGGTTTCCTCATTTTGTAAGGTGAAAGAGTAGGTAGGATTTTTGTTGTTGCTCAGTTGTTGCTTTTTTTTCTTTTTCTTTTGCTGAGACTATTGGGGTTAAGTGACTTGCCCAGGGTCACCCAGCTAGGAAGTGTTAAGTGTCTGAGGCCAGATTTGAACTCAGGACTTTCTGGTGTCAGGGCTTGTGCTCTATCCTTTGTACCAACTGGCTGCCCCTATTTAGTTGTTTTTTTCAATCATGTATGACTCTTCATGACCATTTTTAGGATTTTCTTGGCAAAAATTCCAAAATAGTTTGTCATTCCCTTCTCCAGCTCATTTTTACAGAAGAGGAAACTGAAATAAATAAAGTTAAGTGACTTGCTTAGGGTAACAGAGCTAGTAAGTGACTGAGTTGGGTTAGAACTCCTAATAAACATAAAATAATGAGTACATAGGGGCACATTAGTATGGGAAGGGTGTGAACCAACATTTTCGGTATATGGGCCCGATAGCTTATTTAGCTGACCTTACTAGGATATGCTGTAATGGGAGCACAAAGGATTTTGAGCTCTTTGGTATGGGTTCGAGCCCATATCATACATAGAGCTTTACAGCTCTAAATCAGTGATCTTATAGATCACCTGATTTTTTTTTTTTTTTTTTTACAAGTGAGGACACTGAGTTCCAGAGACATAAAGGTACTTGCTCAAGTTCACACAGTTATCAAGCATTGAGCATGTATGTATATATACAAATATGTTATTAGGAAGAACTATTCTCTGTCTCTTTTGTCATACTCCATCTTTGTCTTCATTTGTTCCATATGTACTTAATGAATAAAAGGCATTTGTTAAATTGTTGAACTGGATTGAAATGTCCTTCCTGGTCACTTTGGCTATCAGAGATAGAGTGGGGGAGCAGATTGTTTTGGTTAAGCAGAAGAGGGTAAAAGTGATTTCATAGCAGGGGCCTTAGTTGCCATGTTTGTTGTAGATCAGAGGGGACAGTCTTCAGCACTAATGGGACCAACCCAGGACTAAAAGCTACTTATGTTCCTGCCAATGGGCTCAAGGCCAGAGCCAGACAGCCTGAACAAACAATGTACCTGATTAGGAGAGGAGGGGCCATCTGTCCCAGCCCTACCCCTTAGGGTCAGGGGGTTCAGGAAGAGAGGGTGGAGCTTAAGCCCAGACCTTGAACTCAAGACCTTTGTGCCCATTATTCTGGTGCTTGGCCTACCATTTGACCCACATCATACTTCTTGTGTTCCTGCAGTTCCAAGTAGAAAGTCCCAAATAAAAACTCAGACAAGGGTGGGAGTAAAAGGCAATAAGATGTTTGAGTTAGAGATAAAAACACAGTCACTGTCCTCGCTTCTTGTTCTAAGTTTATTCCCTCTCTAGACATTGCTGCCCTCTGTTTGAGGACAAAGAACAAATTTCTTTTTTGCTCCTCTTCATCATTTACCACTATTGGTGACAATTGTCCCCCAGAAAGTCAATTGGGGGTCTTTCATTGTCCCTTTTAGTGCAGCTACCCCTTGAGAAGAATCTGTATGGTGTAGAGCCTGGGTAAAGTTTGA
This sequence comes from Sarcophilus harrisii, assembly GCF_902635505.1. Lineage (NCBI taxonomy): Eukaryota > Metazoa > Chordata > Mammalia > Dasyuromorphia > Dasyuridae > Sarcophilus > Sarcophilus harrisii. The sequence continues at coordinate 191,689,705 of NC_045430.1, forward strand.
CTATGTAGCAATTGGGGTCTATTGTAATAAAACTGGCAGGGCTGCCAGGACAGAGGGCTCCATAGCCTCAGGGAATGTCCAGTTAGTGTTTGTTCAAACCAGTTCTTCCTGCCCCGGGGCTTGCCCATCTGACCTGAGGCCTAAAGTTGAGGGGGGGCCCCCCAGGGGGAAGAACAGAAGAAGCACCCCTACCTCTGAAGATTGTACTCCAGCAGGGAGCTAAAAGCAGAAAAAAAATGGTAGGTTTAAGTTCCTATCTAATTATATCTTCATGGATGTTTTTAAATAATCTATTATCTTGATGAAAGTGTAAATAGTACCAAAATCTAACCTTGATTTGAGTGCATATGAGATGTCTGGCATAAGTAACTCTTTGTGAACATCCCCCTGCCTCTGTGCTCAGTTTCTAGGTTTCTCTTTCTCTCCGCCTTTCTGTCTTCTCTTCCATGTCTCTATCTCTGTTTTCCTCCGATTCAGTCTCTGTAACTGTTTACCGTTTTTGTCTCTGGGTTTTTGGCTCTTCTGATCTTATCTCTTTCTGGTTCAGTCTTTGTGTCAGCACCCTGCATCCCCATCTTTCTTCTCTCATTCCTCCCTCCCCCCCCCACTGCCACCCTGCTGCTCCCCATATCTAATATTACCACTGATTCTGTATTAGAAGTCATCAAGTAACCCCAAGGTTAATTGACATGGTCAGTCATGAGCAGCCTAAGATTTGGCCATCCAGGTGCCTCTGAGGATGGAACAGGCGCCAAGGAGAGTGAGAACAGACTAAGCTAGTGCGAACTCAGCTTGGAGTTTGCTCCGGTCAGTGGGTTCAGTAGCCCCAGTATGAACTCATAAAGCCGGTAAGGAGTAGGAGTGACAGTCAGCAGGTGTACATATGTACACAGTCACAAACACAGTCACATACATATATAGCTTTCAGCCATCAGGAATTCTTCCTATTTGCTTCCAGATAGTGTCACTCATGTTTTTCTACCTTAGACATCTGATTTTTTCCCCATACCTCATTTCCAGTTGAATGCAAAACCATTTTCATGCCCTGCCTTCTACATTCTAATTTCCAATTCCTTCTCCTACTTCCATCTCTTGCTTCCCTTCACTTTTTTTTTTTTTTTTTCTGAGGCAATTGGGGTTAAGTGACTTGCCTAGGGTCACACAGCTAAACCCTGAAACTTTGGCCCCGGCATGGTGGGGAAGAAAGAAATACATCCAGTTTGAGATAAATGCAACTTTCCTTGGAGAAACAAAACACAATTGGATTGAAAGCCACTAAAAAGAAGGATGGAATTAGGCAAGGGAAGGTAATATTAAGTGCCTGCATTGTTAACTTTGAAGAAAGAGGTATGAATTCATTTAGGAGTCATTGAATATTTTTTTAAATTACTATTTTATAATTATATGACCAACAAAAATGTCCCAACCCCTGAAGACTCACTCACATGCCACTTGAAGCCCAAATCCATTGTTCTCTAGTCCCTGATATTTGAACTGAATTCAACCCATCCTTAATATCCTACCTCAATTACACAGCATATCTCCAATCCTCTGCATGATTCTTAATGCCCAGTTTCCCAGGGTGGCAGGTGGCAGGTGACAGAAGAGGGTCCAATCCAAGGTTTGTGCCTGATAAGGCATTAAGTTGAGTGACTCCACCATTTCCAAGAAACTGGACCCTGATCCAATCTTGTCATTTCCTTGGTCCCTGCTAATTTCTAGCTTGACTTCAGATCACACTGTCCACTTGAGTTTGAGTCTCAGACTTGATTTAAGATATTAAAGGTTCATTATATCAAAGTCTGAAAGTTCTAGAAGCTTATTGTCCTAGAGCTTCTAGGCTACTGTCACCTTCACCCCAGCCTGTTTTTCCCCATCTCAAAGTCTGTGGAAGTGATCATTGTTTTATGTTCTACACACACACACACACACACACACACACACACACACACTGTATTATATCCCAGGTATACTTCCTATCTTTCCCTAAACACTTCAACATTTTAAGGATGCTTCCACACGCCATGTTCTTTTTAAAAAATGTACCTTATTATACTTAGAGAACCCCAGAGATTCTGCTAAAAAGTTATTAGAAATAATCCACAACTTTAGCAAAGTTGCTGGTTATAAAATAAACCCACATAAGTCATCAGCATTCTTATATATCACTAAAAAATCCCAGTCAGAGTTACAAAGAGAAATTATTTAAAGAATATATAAAAAATATTTAGGAATCATCTCAAGGAAAATCAGAAACTTTATGAGCAAAATTACAGACCACTTTTTCCCACAAATTAAGTCTGATCTAACTAATTGAAAATTAATGCTCTTGGATAGGGCGAGAAATATAATAAAGATGAAATATTATAAACATTATTTATTTAGCCTATACCAATAGATCTAAAAATATTTTAATGACCTAGAAAAATAAAAAAAAGTTCATATGGAAAAAAAAAGGTAAAATTTTAAGGGAATTAATGAAAAAAAATCAAATGATGGTGGTTTAGTGACAGATCTAAAATTATATTATAAGCAGGTTACCAAAACTATTTGGTATTTTAAAGGAATAGATTAGGGATAGTGGAAAGATTAGGTTCAAGGGATAAAAAGTCAACAAATATAGCAACCTAGTCTTTGATAAACCCAAAGATCCCAGCTTTTTGGGATAAGAATTATGTTTGATAAAAATTGTGGGTTGGAAACTAATATGGGAAACTAGGATTGATCCATACTTAAGGCCAACCAAGATAAGGCAAATGGGTTATGACCAGGATAAAGAATGAAAATTAATAAATTAGAGGAATAAGGATAGTTTACCTCCCCAGACCTGTGGAAGGGTTCGGTCCCTTCCCCTGTGGAAGGGGAAGGTCTTTAGACAAAGAGAACTAGATCATTATATCACAAAATAGAAAAATTCTGATTATACCAAACTGAAAGTTTTTGTACAAACAAAACTAATGCAGAAAGATTAGAAGGAAAAAAATTGGAAAATATTTTTCACAAAGGTTCGATAAAGGCCCATTTCCAAAAATATAGAGAATTAATCAATTTATAAAAATGCCATTTCCAATTGAAAATTCAAAGGATAGAAAGACAATTTCAGATGAAAAATTAAACTATTTCTAGTCATATGAAAAGAGTCCAAGTCATTTTGATCAGAGAAATGCAAATTAAGACAACTCTAAGATAACCACACACCTGCAGATTGGCTAAGATGACAGGAAAAATAATGATGATTGTTGGGGGATGTGGGAAACTGGGACATTATTATTGTTGGTGGAGTTGGAAGAATCCAACCATTTTGAGAGAGTTTGGATCTATGCTCAAAAGTTATCAAACTGTGTACCTTTGATCCAGAGGTCACTGGGATTATATCCCAAAGAGATTATAAAGAAGGAAAGGGACCTTATGTGAGAATGTTTGTGGCACCCTTTTTTAGTGGTTAGAAACGAAACTGAATGGAGTCCAAGTTGGAGAAGGCTGAATAAATTGTATATGAAAATTAGGAATATTACTGTTCTGTAAGAAATGAAAAAGGATGATTTCGAAAGGCCTGGAGACTTAAGAACTGATGCTGAGGAAATGAGCAGGACCAGGAGATCATTATATACTTCTACAAAATACTAGATGATGACTATTTGATGGATGGCATCCTCAGCAAAGATCAACAAATATTTCTAATGGAGCAGAATGAACTGAATTATATACCAGAAAAGAATTGGGGAGATGACTAAAACCATTACATTGAATTCTAATCCTATAGTTATGCAACCTGATTTTATTTCCTTCAGTTAATTGTACAATAATTAGAGTCTGATTCTTTTGTACAGCAAAATAATGTTTTGGTCATGTATTTATTGTGTATCTAAGTTTATTTTAATATATTTTAACATCTACTGGTCATCCTGACATTTAGGGAGGGGTGGGGGTAAGAGGTGAAAAATTGGAACAAGAGGTTTGGCAATTGTTAATGCTGTAAAGTTACCTATGTATATATCCTGTAAATAAAAGGCTATTAAATAAAAAACATTTAAAAAAAATGTACCTTATTTTCAATACTGTGCATTTTTTGCATTGGTCATTACATTGTTTTATACTAAGAAAAGTTTCCTTTTTTGAGACAAAATAAATCAGTGTTATTAAAGTAATGGAACTGGTGGCATGAAATAAAAATGGATGGAGAAATAGTTGTTCCGTGGAAAAATGAAATTAATTTAGATTTCTTTCCCTGCCCCACAAATGATTTTATTTCAGTCTTTAACAATCAAAAAATGTTCCATTTGGGGGTGGGGGTGGGAAATGAAATAAAAGGGGCTATTGTTTGGTTTTGTATGTGGTCAAACAGATGCGTAAAGTCACATGTGAATATTTGTTGGAATTCTCCTGTGTTTATAACTTCCAACTTCTACTAATTTTTTGAGTTTAAATTCTTAATAAAAATAGCCAAGATAATAATATTCTTTTAAAAACCTATATCATAAAGGTTTATAAATGTTTGGATTATCTCAAGATTGATTTCTTTAAAAATATTAAAACAATAAAATATTTATTTTGCCTAACAAAAAAAAAAGTAGGCAGGATAAAGATGGGAGCTAGTAGTTGGAAATTTTTCTAACTTTTCAAAAAGTTCCTGATGATCCAGAGAAAACCATGAGGTTTGATGAAATGCCTTCTGATGATTATTTCCTATTGATGCTACATATTGCTTTTTTGTACACCATTGTATAAATATTATCTCCCCCATTAGATTGTGAACTCCTTGAAGGCAGGGACTATCCTCAGTCTCTGAATCCCCAATGCTTGTTTGCTTTATAGCAAATGCTTAATAAATGTTTATTGACTGACTAAATGTAGGATGGGAGTGATATCATCCTTTCCCAAGGTAATGTCTTTGGAACAAAAATACTTTAAAGAGGACAGCATCTAAGATTGAAGTTCTACTCCAGGGTTGCTTGATAATAGGAATCAGGAGAAGACAGTGTTGAAAATACATATCCAGGGAACAAGGAAGGAGAATATGTGCCCCTTTGGCTTGACCCCACCTAGTCCTAAAACGTATCTGACTATTGAGGGGGAAAGGGGAACTGCTGACTAAGTTACTAAAAACTTGTTGGGAGAGGAAATGAAATTGAATATTACCTCTATCCTGACCTCCAACCATAGAGATGTGAACAGATGGGGCATCCCCACCCTATATCCAAATACTATGATTCTGGAAGGCATGTCTGAAATGGTCTTGAAGCTATAAGAATGGGGGTAGAGAGAAGATAGTATAAAATTCATAAAATCCTAAAATATAAATAGGCCAGAGGACTGGTTTTTACAGTTCATCTAATCATTCCATTCATTTTAATCACATAAGAAAACTGGGAAGGGAATTAATTGACCTCTCCAAAGTCATAGCATTTGACAAAACTCTCCATAGAACCCTTCCTGGTGGCATCAATTTAGTGTTTTCTCCATTGTATCCTGATAAATAGCAGTCTCCTTAATTCCCATGAGTCTCTAACTTCATCTTTGCAGCTCCCTAATCTTCATCTTGAGTCAGAGGCCCAGAGTGAAGGCACCAAGGCTGAAAGATGGGGTTTTGGGGTCTGGATTGGTCCATGAACAGGAATTCTAAGGCACTGAAAGATTACATATAACTACTTGACTAAATAGTAGCCTCAGGAGCCAGAACAGAGATAGAGCCTGTTCAAAGAAAACAATTCCCTCTTAAACTGAGCAGTAAAGTAAATCATTCTCCTTTCTGGGTATCAGTTTCCCCAAAGGTAAAATGAATAGGTTAAACTGGGTTGTTTCTAAGTTCCAACATAACCCAAATCCAAGCCATATTCAGATTTCATATCCCCTATAATAGGACATCAGAATCAGGAAAAACCTGATACCCCCCTGCAAAAATGCCCCCTTCTCTATTTCTTTTATTGCAACTCCTGGGTACTGTGGATCTCTCTTGCCCTTCTTGGAGCTGGTGGTTTTATCCCCAAGGCTCTTAATTTGGTATAGTAGACGGCAGAGCCTTTTCCCAAACTGGAAACAACCAGGCTGAGGCCAAGGGGGCTGGGACAAGTTCAGCAGCAGATACCTGAGCAGGGTGGGGTGGCAGGTTGTGGGGAGGGGGTGGGGAAGAGGTGGGAAAATAACATGGTTTTGCTGGAAGGAACCACGGCTGAATTGTGTTTCCCAGACACTGTTGGGCAACTGGGGGCATGAGGCCTCTGGGCAACCACTCCAGGAATAGGAACTAGGAAATAAGGAGACCTCAGCTCCTTTTACTGCCAGCCCCCTATTCCCCATCTTTCTTCCTGACCCCAAATACACAGGCAAATGAATATAAATGTCATTTAGGTTATGTATATGAGTACCTGTAAAACAAACAGATTCTTTGATTCTGTGGGGAGAGAGAGAAGAGTAAAGAAAGATTGGAGAAGGGAGGTAGGAAGATGGACATTTGGTAAGGTGTGTATCAGGTTTGTCCTGGTACTTAATTCCTATCAAAGGGGATATAAAATCATCATAATGTTTGAATTTGGATCTCCAGGTAGGTCCCAACTTTTTTTAATTCTAACTAAATTTTCCCTAATAAATTTTCTCCTATCTTCCTCCTCCCATTCCTTTGCTTTTCTGGATTTTTAATGTGTCTGGGAAAGTTACCTCGTAGTCTTTGGAGAAGGCTCAGAGGCCAAGAAATTGTTTTTCCTTGAGATGGGGCAGAAGGGAGTCTAAGGAATTGATTCCATCTATATACACAGGTCCCTCTCCACTCCCCACCCCATAGACTGAGCTGTGTTATACTTGACACTGTGAAATCAATCCTAACATTTGTAATTGGTTGTCCATCCTATTCACTGCCTTTGGCTATATTTATAAAACTTTCTGAGATATCAGTGGTCCATGCCTGGTGAATGTTCTGTCACTCTGGATTTTAATATGGTATATGTGTCCTTCATTGTCCAAATGGTAACTTAGGTATTGGGGCATCAATAGGTCTATATGCCTGGGTCATGCTCCAGTATCTAGACACATATGCTTGAAAAATCCAGTAGTACAATAGAAAAAACATTGACTGGAATGATCAGTTTTTAAGGGACCTCAGGGATCATTTAGTCCACCTTGTTTTAGAGGAAATGGAAACCCAGAAAAGTGAAATACACCAGAGTTACCAGGAAGTAAGTAGTAGGTTTATGAGTTTTGTACCTACTCAGAACTTATTAGTTCCATTATCTTGAGCACAAGTCACTCTCTGAGACTGTTTTTCTACCAATAATATTGGTGAGACAATAATACCTGTGTATCTTTTTTTATAGTTGTTAGAGGATTAATGAGATAATATTGGAAAACACTTTGAAAGTGTACTATATGATATTATGCAGATGGAAGATGCTGTTTGTCTAAATGTATTGCTGTGAATCATGTAATCCTGGAATTTGTAATACACTCCAGAAATTAGACTGGGATGGCCCATCTTGGAGTTTCTCTTCTTCCTTCTCTCTGTGCCTATTTATGACCTTATTCTCCCCACCTTCTGCTATGGACTACTTGCAAACCTCAGTCCCATGGGAACAGAAAAGGATCCAAACCTCAGCCTGGCAGATATTGCACAGAAGAAAGTTCATTATTATTAGTATCCCTGCTACCCCTAACCACAATCCCCACCCCTGCCACCAAAACATACCTCACTCCCAACTTTGTTTTCTTAAAACCCAGAGAATATGGCATAGACCTGTGTTCCTTGTCCAGAGAGATCACAATCTCCTCTTCAGTTTAATTACCAAATGCCTATGTAGTATGGCCTTCTTCAATTGTCAGAATTTTGTCCCCCTCATCCCTCAGCTCTGAAAGATGTTCCTACATTTAATGAAGGAGGAAGATTTACCTTAAGAAAAGTTCCACCTATGTGACTATCTTTCACCTCTCATTTAAGCTGTTTCCAAGATCTGATGATTTCTCTTTTGTAATATTTCTCAAATATATCTATCCCTTTCTCTTCTATGATATGGCAACCACTCTAATGCAGTCTGTCATCACCTCCTGCTTTGATTATTGGAATAGTCTATTGTCTCAGATTTCTCCCCAATCCAATTTACTCTCATATCATCAACTAAGGTAATTTTCCAAAAGCACAGATCCAATCACATCCCCCTCCAAAAAGTCCAGTGGTTCCTTGTTGCCTCTAGGAGTAAAAACAAAATGCTCTTCTTGACATTCAAAGTCCTTGATAACCTAGCCTTCTCCTATTTTTCCAATCTTCTTACAACTTACTTCCCAACATGTACTCTTCAATTCAATGATACTGGCCTCTTGGCTGTCCATCCCGTGGTTCAGAGTATTTTCTCCAATTGTCCATGTCTGAAATGCTTTTCCTCCTTTGTTCTAACTGCTGATCTCTCTGGCTTCTTTTCTTCCAGCCAAAATTCCACATTCTGAAGAAAGTCATTTCCCTACTTTCCTTAGTTTCAGAGTTTTCCATTTCTTCATTATTTCCTATTTATCCTGATTAAAGCTTGTTTTGTATATATTTATTTACATATAGTCTCCAATTAAATTATAAACTCCTTAAAGGCAATAATGATGTTTGGACTCTATCCTGAGAACTTAACTTAGTACAGGGAATGTAATGGATACTTTTAAAAATGTTTATTATTTTCTTGATTCTGCTTTCATTCCTTTTGAGAATCTGATGTATATGAGTGACTGGGTAAGTATAATCCCTGCATTGGAGGGATATTCATGGTCTTGTTGGTCTTTCACCCGCAATTAAGGTATTCCACTTTATATCTAGATTTTTTTCCCCTTTTTGGGGAGGGGGGGTTGCTATCTCAGGAGTGCTACTATTTTTATTTTAGCATTTATAAAGTGTTTCATTACACCTATGATATCCTTAAGCTACATTAGTGATGTCTCTTGGGCAAAGAGAAACATTTTAGTAACTTTTCTCATAAAGATCTTCATTAATTTCCAGAATGATTGGAGTGGTGAAGGACTAATTAAAAGACTGTTATAGTAGCCTAAGTGTAAGGAGATAAAGGTTTGAACTAAGGTAGTTACTATGTAAGTAGAAAGAAGAGGATGGATGTAAGAGATATGAAAATAAAATTGGCAAAACTTAATAATTGATAACATATGAGTGAAAAGAATGGAGAAGGAAAAGTCATGAATGACTCTAAGATTGCAAAAGATTGCATTAATGGTTCCTTCGACAGAACTTCAGAAGTTTGGACGAAGGGCAGGAACAGGATACAGATAGATCTATTTTGGATGTATTGAGTTTGAGGCAACTATGGCACATCCAGAAGAAATCTAGCAGATAGTTGATGATTTAGAAATGGTGTTCAGAAAAGAAATTAGTGTTGAATATCAAAATTTGGCAGTCACCTGTATAGAGATGATATTCGAATGTATGGGAATAGATAGATGAGATTCCTAAAAGAGACAATGAGTGAAAAGAATTTCAGAGAAGCCATGGGAGAAAAATGGAGAGTATACTCAATTGTGTCAAAAACTAGAGAAATGTGGAGCATGAGAACTGAGAAAAAGTTATCTGATTCAGCAGCTAAGAGATCATTGGTAAACTTGAGAGCAATTTTAGTCAAGTATTGGAGTAGCTAATAACCTTCAAGGGAAGTGATTGTGTGGTTAGGAATGGGAAGAAACAAGTATTGGTAAGTCTAGGAGTTTGGCAGCATAAGGGGAAAGTGATAGGACAATAGCTTGAGGCGACTACCAAGAGAAGGGCAGGATTGTTAAAGATAATCCAAATATGTTAGTAGATAAAAGAGGACCAGCAAGCAGCCAGAGATTAAAGATGAATGATAGAGTATGGGGTGGGTGGGAGTGGGCAAGAAAGAGCAAAAAGAGAGTAGTTGGTTTATGAAGCAGAAATTCTATCTTTTCTTCAGAAAACACAGTAAAAGAGGAAGTAGATGAAGACAAAAAGGACTTTTGAAGTGGGTCTGAGGGAAAACAAGGAAGTCTAGAAAAGATATTTTCATTGGTAGACTTACATTGAAAGTGAGAGCATTAGCTGGAAGAAGTCGGTAAGAGACTATTTGGAGTCTTGAGAAAAGAAGAGAGAGTTTGGAACACTCCCCAAGATGAGTGAAGCAGACAATCAAAGAAGAATTGATAAAGGAGAATGATCTTCCATCAGGCTAAGCATACCCTTCTCCCACACAACTCTTTATCTTTTATTTTCTTGGCAGCTAAGACTGCTTTCAATTGATTGATTGATAATTAACCTATCAACAATCAACAAAGGCAACTGGGTGATATAGAGCGCTGAGCCTGGAGTCTGGAGGTAGTTGTAGTTGTTCTTCAATCCTGTCTGACTCTCTGTGACTCTTTTTGGAGTTTGTTTGTTTGTTTTTATAAAGATTCTAGAATGATTTGCCATTTCCTTCTTCAGTTCAGTTTACAGGTGAGGAAACTGAAGCAAATAAGACTGTGACTTATCCTAGGTCTGGGCAGCTAGTGTCTAGACAAAGGCTGAGTTTGAACTCAGGTCATCCTGACTCCAGGCCAGGCATTCTATCCATTGCACAATTAGCTGCCTGGAGTCACAGAACTTGGGTTTATATACAGCTTCAGATATTTACTAGCTATATGACCATGGGCAAGTCATTTGTTTGCCTTAGTTTCCTCATTTGTAAAATTGGGGAGATAATACTAGCACTTACTTCCCAAGATTATTGGCAGGAGAAAATGGTAAAATACTTGTAAAGCACTCAGCACAATGTCTGCAATGTTAGCTGTTTATTAATGAATGTTTATTAAGTACTTATTTTTATTGTGTGAATATTCTGGGGATAGAAATATAGTTAAGTACTTTCTCTGGTCTCAATGTCCCCAGATTCTAGGTGATTCCCTGAGCAATTTCGCTTTGGAATGTTATGGCTTCAGTCCCCATCCTTGGGTGTGTTTCCTCCACTGTTAACTATCAATAACTAGTGTCCCAGTTCTGGACACCCAGGCTTTGAGCAATTAGTTCTCCCGACTTTTAAAAATTCATAAGGTCATAGTCTACAATTTCCTTCACCTAGGAAAAAAAATAACAAATATTGGGCAAAAAACCAAGACATATTCATGGGTACACATGTCAGGCTCAGACAGAGGGAATGGGCCTAAAGCTTCTCCTCATACAATATCGTCTCCTCTCACTGGAACCTTGACAGCTGGAAAGATGTCAGCAAAAGTAATTGTTCTTGGTTAAAATGAGTCAATATAGTAAAAATAACAATACTATATAATAATTTACTTACTGCCATATTATTCCAACTGCCCAAGTATTACTTTAGAAGCCAATGAAAAATAATAACAAAGTTCATCGGGAGCAACAAAAATTCAAGAATGCTAAGGTAATTTTTTTAAAAAATGGGAAGGAAACAGGCCTAACATACCAGATAAGCTAAACTTCAAAGCAGGAATCATCAAAACAATTTGATTCTGGTTCAGATACAGAGAGGTTGATCAGCGGAACAGATTAGGTACACAATATACAGAAGTAAATGAGGGAAGGAAGAGAATAAGCATTTATATTTGTTGTTGTTGTTGTTGAGTCATGGCTGACTCTTTGTGACCCCATTTGGAATTTTCTTGGCAAAGATACTTCAGTGGTTTGCCATTTCCTTCTCCGGCTCATTTTACAGATAACGAAATTGAGGTAAACAGGGTAAAGTGACTTGCTCAGGATCACAAAACTAATATGGGTCTGAGGCCCAGTACTCTTTTCATTGTGCCATCTAGCAGCAGCACAGTAGGTTAAAGCGTTACATAAATCCAAAGATCCTAACTTTGAGTGAGAACTCACTATTCAAAAAAAAATCATTTGAAAAAGTGAAAAGCCTTATGGCAGAATCCAGATATAGACCAACATCTCAAATCTTTTACCAAGACAAGCTTCAAATGGATATGACTTAGAAATAAAATGTGAAAACCCATCAGATTCATGAATAAGGAAAGAGTACATGACCAAACAAAATATTGAAAAGAACACAAAAGGTAACATGAAACATTTTGATTTTGTATAATTATAAAATATTTGAACAAACAAAATAAATGGAGTTAAAATTAAAAGATAAGCAAATAAATGAGGTAATTATCTTCATAACAAGTTTCTCTGATTACTAGTCCCATTTCTTAGATACATAGAGAAATGATTCAGTTTTATAAGAATAAATATCATTCCCCAATTGATAGCCAAAAGATATAAATATGAAGTTTTCAGAGGAATAAATCCTAGTTATCAATAACCATGTGAAAAAATGCTCTAAATCATCATTCATGAGAGGAATGCAATTGAAAACAATTCTCTGGTTCCACCTTGTGCCCATAGATTGGCAAAGCTGACAAAAATGGAAAATGACAATGCTGGAAAGGTTGTTGGAAAAAAAATACATTAATGCATTGTTGTTACAACTATGACCTGGTCCTGACTTTCTGGAAAGCAATTTAGAACTATTAGATTATGCAGAACTCTTAGACCCACTGATACCACAACTCTGTTTGTACCCTAAAAGAGATAAAAGAAAGAGGAAAAGTTCCTATATGTCCCAAAATACTTATAATATCTGTTCTTAGTATCAAGGGATTAGAAATTGAGCAATTATTATAAATGCAAAAAGCTCTGAAAGACTTAGGAATTCTGATCAATACAGTTACCAACCACAACTCCAGAAAATTTAAGATGAAACATGTTAGCAAGCTCTTAAAAGCAGTGATAGATTTAAAATATAGATGGAGACAATTTTTTGTGGATACAGCCAGTGTGGGAATTTATTTTCTTTGACTATATGTGTTTGTGACAGGGGTTTTGTTTTCCTGCTTTCTCATTTTTGGAGGGCTGGGAAGCACAAAGAGAAGGGGGTAAGATGGAAAGAATGTAGATTTGAAAACAAAATAAAATTTAATTTAAAAAATTAAAACAAACAAAAAAGTCAACCAAGAGAGGAGGAAAAGGCTGAATAACGCTTTTTGAATGAATCCCCAATTCCATTAAAACTGCCACCAAAGAGGCTATTATTTACCTTGAAGTTAGTAGACTAAAACAGTTACAGAATACTTGTAGATGCTCCAAAGTCTCTCCAAGACAATTAGTGTATCTATCATGAGCAGTGCTCTGGAAGAGGATTCTCCAGTCTTTTCAATGTAGGGAGTTGCATTATTGGTACTCTACATACTGATAACTACTGAGCTCAAAGTTCCCTATTACACAAAGGAAGAGAGAAAGAGTCACTACTCTAAAGAGTTTACATTCTAATGGGGAAAATATCATATACACAGATTGGTGCATACAGGATATAGAGCAGATAAAAGATAACTTTAGGGGTAAAGACAGTAGCAGCTAGGGTCTGCATGAGCTCTTGGAAGAGCTGCTCTTGTGTGGTCTGAAAAGTTGAATGACAGAACAACCTAAGGAAAATTTTCTTTCTCTTCTCTCCAGGAGCAATTGATGTACACTTATGTACACATAAACCAAGATAGGAGTGCATGAATTTGGCTAAGGTTAAGAGGTTAAGACATGACATCAAATGGGGCAATAGATTTCCTTCAGAAGCACATTTATGATGCAAATACTTGATGAAGTAGGAAAGTCTTTGTACAATATTCTTGAATCCAACTTCTTTTGTAGATGAAGAATGATTTAAATTTTCTAGACAGTGTGATTTTCCATAGTACACTCATTTAACCTGAGAGAAATGTCCAGGGCAGCACCCACCTTGGAGAAAGGCTAACTCTGAGGATAAGAATCCAGATGGGTGAGGGGAGGGAGAGAGTGTGTGTATGTAAAAAAAAAAAAAAAAAAAAAAAAAAAGCATCACTCATTGATCAATTCTGAAGGATATAGCTCTTTTCAAAAATAAGGTGATCCAGGTCAATTCCAATAGACTTGTGATGGAGAGAGCCATGTACATCCAGGAAGAGGATTATGGAGATTCAATGTAGATCACAAAATAGTATTTTCATTTTTTTGTTGCTGTTTGCTTGCTTTTTATTTTCTTTCTCAATTTTTTCCCTTTTTGATTTGATTTTTCTTGTGCATCATGATAAATGTGTAAATATGTAGACAAGAACTGCACATATTTAACGCATATTGGATTACTTGCTGTCGAGAGGAGGGGGTAGGGGAAAGGAGGGAGAAAAATTTGGAACACAAGGTTTCTCAAGGGTGAATGTTGAAAACTATCTTTGCCTATATTTTGAAAATAAAAAATTATTATAATAAAAAAAACATTATGGGGCAGCTAGGTGGCACAATGGATAGAGCACCAGCCCTGAAGTCAGGAGGACCCTGGGCAAAGCACTTAACCCAATTAACTTAGCAAAAACAAACAAAAAACATCACTCATGTGGTCCCTATAGCTGAAGGACCAAAGCTGTATCATGTAGGCTGGGAAGTAGGAACATAAGAGGTATTTCCATGATTGTTTTGCAAGGGTGAATGTTGAAAACTATCTTTGCATATATTTTGAAACTAAAAAATTATTATTAAAAAAAAATCACTCATGTAATCCCTATAGCTGAAGGACCAAAGCTGTATCATGTAGAGCGGGAAGTGGGAATATAAGAGGTATTTCCATGATTGTTACTATTTCCCTGAATCATTTGGTCTTATTGGAAAAGGTTTTGTCATATGACTGGTATGAAAAGTAAGTTCAAGTTTTCAGAGTTCTCTTGATTTAAGGAGAATTCATTCAAAATTCAGAACCACTGTGACTACTTTAAGTATCTCATATTTGTTTATGGAATTTTAGAAGTTTTTTTGTGTATCTCTCGGTATTTTCTGAGTATGTTTATGAACTCCCTGAATCTATCAGCTAGCGAATTCAATGTTCAGAGAGCTGGGACTCAGAGATGGATCTGAGCTCAAATTCTGATTTTGGACACCTACTAGTTATATCTCCTTGGGCAAGTCAATTAACCCTGTTTGTCTCAGTTTTCTCATCTGCAAAATGAATTGGAGAAGGAAACGGCAAAACATTCTAGCATCTTTGCCAAGAAAACCTCAAATGGGGTCATGAAAAGTCAAAAATGACTGAACAACAACAATGAATCCCTCATTTTCTGTGAGATGATATGCATTATTTAACTGAGTACTTGCTTTGGAGCTGGGGATCCTATTGCCCACATTTGGGAAAAGCTAGACATATTCTATAGGTAACTCCTGTGTTGGAGATTTCTTCCAAATAAACTCCAGGGAAATGGCATAGTGAGCCAAAGATAAAAAGTCTTTGGGGATTGACCTCTTCCCTCAGATTGTCCTCTGCCTATCTAAATCTAGGATATAAACAAGAGGATTTCCAGGCAGCAAAAAAAAAGTCCAAATGAGATTAACTAAATTTTTAGGGAAATTAGTCAGCAGAGGAAGTAGACAATTTGCATGAAGGAAGTGCTTCTTGGTTTGGGGATTTGGCTGCGCAAAGTTAGGACTAAGGATGAGTCTACAATGGAGAATAATTAAGCAGTTGTGACTGGGGTAGAGTGAGGAGGTAAGACAGGAGAGTAAAGGAGGTTGTTAATAAAATAGGAGATCAGGGTTTTTGAAGGGACAGCATCAGATATATTATAGACTCTAAGTAGGAGAGATTGAGTTGAAAAGAAAGTCTGTGATCCATGGGCTGAATTTGAAAAAGGGGTAAGGTGAAGGCCATAAAATAATCAGAATTTAGGCCAATGAATGTTTTCCTCTTCTCTGAATGTCCTTAGTAACATGTCTTTTAGGTGAATTTTAATTAGGTGAATTAAATATTCTTTCCTGTATTATTATATATAGTCAATTATAATATTCTTTTCTGTGTTACACACACACACACACACACACACACACACACACACACACGGTAGCCAGATAGGGCACTATGACTAGAGCACTAAATCTAGAGTCAGGAAAACTTAAGTTCACAAATCAGTTCCAATAGAGCAGTAATGAACTGAACCAACTACATCCAGGGAAAGAACTCTGGGAGATGACTATGAACCACTACATAGAATTCCCAATCCTTCTATTTTTGTCCGCCTGCATTTTTTATTTCCTTCACAGGCTAATTGTACACTTTTTCAAAGTCCGATTCTTTTTATACAGCAAAATAACTGTTTGGACATGTATACATATATTGTATTTAACTTATACTTTAACATATTTAACATGTATTGGTCAACCTGCCATCTGGGGGAAGGGGTGGAGGGAAGGAGGGAAAAAGTTGGAAGAAAAGGATTTGCAACTGTCAATGCTGAAAAATTACCTATGCAGGTATTTGTAAATAAAAAGCTATAAAATAAAAAAATAATAAAAATAATACTAATAGCTAACATTAAAAAAAAAAAAAACTTAAGTTCAAATCTAGTTCCAGACACTTACTTGGCTTTGTGATCTTGAACAAGTCTCTTGATTTCTGTTTACCTTAGTTTCCTCATCTTTAAAATGGGGACAATAATACTTATCTCCCAAGGTTATTGTAAGGATCAAATGATATTTGCAAAAAGTGCTTAGCATTGTGCCTAGTACATAGTAGGCACCATATAAATGTTAGTTATTATTATTATTATTACTAATTTTATTATATAACCCATTCCTACTAGACTTGAGACCAGGGACCATCTCTTTATTTTCTCCTTCTCCACAGATAATAGCAATTCTCAATTTGTCTTTCGTTTTTCACTTTACATTGGCCCTTAATGAACCCATTAGCCAATCGACACTTTTAATAGCTGGCACTTTGTCCTTTCTGGCTTACAAAGTACTTCACATATATTATCTCCTTTGGTGAAAAGCTATAAAATGGGCGCTATTATTATTCCTGTTTTACAGATTGGATTCTAATGAAACATTAAATGACCTGCCTAGGATCATGCTGCTATTAAGTATTTGAGAGAAGATTGAAATTCAGGTCTTCTAGACTACTAAACCCAGTGTTTTGGATACCATATTATATTGTTGTTGAATTGTTTCAATCGAGTCTTAACTCTCCACCATCTCATTGGTTTGTTTATTTATTTGTTTGTTTGTTTATTTTGGGCAGAGAAATTTGGAGTGATTTGCCATTTCCTTTTCCAGTTTTTGACAGATGAGGAAACTGAGACAAGCAGGGTTAAATAATGTGCCTGGACTCCCACAGCTAAAAAGAGTCTGGGGCTAGATTTCAACTCAGGTCTTCCTGACTTCAGAATGGGTGCTCTGTACATTATGTCATCTAACTGTTCAATGACATTACAAAATCATTCCCTTTTTGGGACTTATCTAACCAGTTGAGCTTTTACTCAGACTTAGACTTTTTGGATGTCATACGAACCCCAGATATGACTGTTTTTCCCCTTTTCTCATTAATAATGAGGCCAGAAATTTGACCTGTAGTGACATTGAGTTAGGCCAAAGGATTGATGTAAACTGAAATAACTTTTGGCCTTTGTTGATCCCTCTGAGTGGGGTTGGGAAGGGTAACAGAAGGAACAGTGTCCTCTGATCTTTGTGGCTCCCCTAAAGGGCACTTTCCTTACTCTTGGGATGTCTTTTTCCACTTCTAAACCAACCTTTCATCCCTACTCTTGTCAAAGGCATATTCAGTGCTCTGGAGCACTCCTGATTCACCCTCCTGTAGTCCTGGGCAAAGGGAGGAGATGTCTTAGTGATCCCAATGATATCAAGGCTGAGCTTCAGCTATAGTGCACTCAATTCCACTCCATTTCCAGGGTCATCTATTTCCTTACCGGCCACCAAACCACTGCCCTCAAACTCCAACCCTTCCTCCCGTTCCAGAACCACAGTCAAATTAAGTCCATCTTTGCTGTAGGAAAAGGCAAGTCAATGCATTCTGCCCCATTTCCACCCTGTCACACAATCCCTGTGCGACTTTCCAAGCTATGTGATTTAGAACAATTCAGTGTCTCTCAATCTCAGTTTCCTCTTCTGCAAAATGGGGGATATACCACCTATCTGGCAGGTTTGTTGTGAGGACTAAATGAGATAGTCTACCATTTGTAAACCTTAAAGATATTGTGAATTCCTTAGCAAAGAAAGCCCCAACTCCCTCCACCATAACCGGACTCCCTGCCTAATCCCATTTCTCTGTGTGGTTCTCTTTTCTTTCCATTCTCAGAACCAAATCCCTGCTATGGATCAAAATGCAAGTGAGGGGCTGTTGGAGTAGAAGGCATCCAAAGATATTCCCATGATGCCAGTGGCATTTTGCTTTCAGAAAGAAGCAAAATAGAAAGTGAAGATGAGATATAAAGTATATTAGTCCATTTTACCAGAGTAGAAACTACCTGCCTTCCCACAAAGGTAAAGTCCACAGAGAATGTTATCCTCCCACAAGAAATGAGCTAATTAGAAGGAAACTAATCAGAAAAGACCGGATATAAACATCAGTTACACATTTTTATGGATTCACATTCTATGCAAAGATACAAATACTCAGTCACACTTCTGAAATGCTAATGAGTGTAAAAGAGGGACCACTCCTCCCCATTATAAGTTAGAAGCCCTATTAGAGAAGGAAATAGTGCATATGTGCTTGATAAGGATAGGGATAAATATAAAGAAGTGGAGAAGAGCTGCAGATCTATGCGTGGCTCTGCTCACACTCAGTTCCATGGAGTCTAGCTGATTTATTCTGCTTCCATACTCCATCAGAGCCCCAGAGTGGCTAAGGGGAGGAAGTCTGGAAGATCGAGTCCCAGATATTGTCAGAGCTCCCTTCATCATGGCTAACCCTAAACTTTAGTACCCCATTCCTCTAACATGGTAGACTTGGAGTTAAAGAGCATTTGACCCAATCCTTACTTCTTTGCTTAGGGCATGAGGATTTGTGGACAGAAGGACCCCCACTCTACATTGTCAGAGTGGGATAAATTATTGAATGGGCTGGATGACCCACATTCCAATAGTGACTTGAGAGTCACAATTAGTCACATTAAGATAAACATTTTTCTTCCTCCAGTGTCAGAAGGTCAAGAGTCAAGTATGTCTGAGTCATACGTGGTAGACTTTCTCCTCCTCATCCCCATCTTTCAAATCCAGACCATGGTTCACATGGCCCAGGGTATTTCGGCGAACAACTTCCCAGCCCCAGTGACTGGAGCTGCTCTGAGAAGTAGTTCGGGATAAAGAGGGTGTTGGGGCTGCTAATGAGACCTTCCCCAGGGTTTTACACTTCTTCTTGGATTGTAGCTTCTCAGATAGCTGTTCTTGTTCTGATTCATCTTGGTCAGATGACTTGAGGGCTTCTACATATCGGAGCACACGAAGAGGATTGTGATCCTGAAAATCCTCAACCCTGCAAGGGAATAAATAGAAAGACTACAGTCAAGTACCAAAGCATAGCAGGCTGGTGGAGGGATTAAACAAAGGAGAAGTGTCTATGAGGTACAAGAGGATAGGGAGGAAAATAGAATGAGTAAGAGTGAAGACTAGGATTAGTGAGAAATAGCAGCAAAAATACCCATTAGAATGAAAGGAAAATAGATTGGAAATAAGAGTGAAGAAAGGGATCATGGGGGAAGGAGATTGGAAAGAACTGGAAAGAAGGGTGGAAGACAGGAAGGTTAGGAAATTGAGAGAAAAACAATTTTAAGAGTCTAGATGTGGTCAGGAGGCCCCGAGTTCAAATCTGGTCTTAGACATCTGACACTTCCTAGCTGTGTGACCCTGAGTCAGTCATTTAACCCCCAATTGCCTCAGCAAAAAATAAAGTAATAATAATAATAATTACCAAAAAAAAAAAAAAAAGAGTCTAGATGTGGGGGCAGCTAGTGGCACACTAGCTATAGCACAGCCTCAAAGTTAGGAGGACCTGAGTTCAAATCTGACCTCAGATACTTAACACTTCCTAGCTGTGTGATCCTGGGCAAGTCACTTAACCCCAATTGCCTCAGCAACCCCCACCAAAAAAAAAGAGTCTAGATGTACAGATGCAGTAGTCAACCCAGAAGAGTATTATTGAGTGCTCAATTTTAATTAGGGACCATAAATCCTTAGATCAAATAGGAATGTGAGTTAATAGAAAGTGAGTGGTACACACAGTTGCAAAGATATGTAAATACACAGATTTGCTCACATAGTCCTCACTCACATACTAGTCAGACATTATCCCTAAACCACCCCCCTCCTAAGACTTCAGAACCCCAACTTTATAGAATGACTTCTCCCCCTAGTGGACCCAGGAGGAAATCTCATAAAAGGAAGTGGGATGGTCAGAAGGTAAGACCTTTGGGAAAGATGCTCACATACCCTATGTGGGTATAAGGTTACCATACACACGCCCTCACCGCAAGAACCAGCGATTTCCAAGCCCAAATTCTCTCCCACAGATCCCTGAGCGAGGCCATAGACAGCGTGGTAGCTTTCTCTCCAACATTACTGTGGTGGCCACAACCTGGGTGGGGAAATTGGGGATGGAAGAAAATTATCAAAAATAGATTAAATATCATGCAAAATATAGCAGTAGAGATGAAATGGGAACAAATAAAATTTCATACAGATGGATATCCAGAAATAGGAGAAACAGAAAATAAACCACACCTATTTAAAAGAAAATTTGGTGATCATTAGACTTCAATAAAAATCTACTAATAAAAAACCCATTCCATATTTTACATGCTTTTAGGTATGCTTAGAGAAGGGATTTATGTAATTATAATATAGGTTAATTTTAGCAAAGAATTTAAATAAATTCTTATAGATAAAATAATTAAATGTGAACTAGTTAGAAATGCTATCTATTGAATTTATAGTTGGTTGGACATCTAAATCTTAAATTAAAATACTGACTAATGTCTCTATGTTAATCTAGAAGAAGGTTGGTACAGTCCTATTCAACAATAGCAATGGATTAGATTTTTTTAAATTTATAAATATCAAAAAGTTGGAAAAGACAACAAATTTAAGAGAAAGAAAACTGAACCTTTGTTTTTCTCAGCTGTCATATGGGCTATGAGTTGATCAGGATGATTTCTAGGGTAATAAGTTCATAGATTCAGAACCAAAAAAGAACCTTAGAGATCATCTAGTCAAACCTTGTTATTTTATCCACTGTTGTTTGTTCTTGAAGAGATACTTGACATTGGGAAGATGATGTCATCATTTTCAAGTGAATTGGATTTAAGTAAGGCAGGGAATCACAAGATTCATTTTTTCCTCTGAACCAGCTGGGTTCTGTGGCAATGAGGTCATATAAGTGGAAGGTATGACATTTGAATCTGGATCTTTTAACATCAAATCAAGCACTATGGGTTCTTTTAATTTTGGGGTGTGTGTGTGTGTGTGTGTGTGTGTGTGTATGTGTGTGTGTATACTTATTTATTTGAGATTCTCAATAGTTTGAAATCATAAGATTAACAGAGACCTGTAAAATCCAATTGCATGATTACAAGAAATGGAAGACTGCTATGGGCTATGGTTGTGATAAACATTTGGCGATTCCATGTAGCTAAAAGTCAACAGTGTGATATACCTATGAAAAAAAGATGATAAAGTCTTAGGCTACATTAATAGAAGTAAAGTATTAGTGAAAGTCATTTATTAATCTAATACAACAGTACATATAATCTCACTACAGTCTCTTCTAATCAGATGACATCTGAATTATTTTGTTCAGATCTTGATGGAATTATTTGGTAGAGTTGAGGGCAATCTGTATAGTGAGGGTTCTGTAAAATATCAGCAGGGAATGATTGAACAAAACAAGAATATTTAGCTTTAATGTTGTTGTGTCATTTCAGTGGTGTCCCAACTCTTTGTGACTCCATTTGAACTTTTTCATGACAAAGATACCGGAGTGATCTACCATTTCCTTCTCAGTTCATTTTATAGGAGGAAACCAAGGCAAACAGGATTAAATTAAGATTTGCCCTGGGTCGCATGGCTAATAAGTATCTGAGGCTAGACCTGAGGAAAATGAGCCTTCCTGACTCCAGGTTAGCACTCTATCCACTGTGCCACCAACCTGAATATAGAATGATTTTTCCAAGTGTTTATTATATTAAATATAATATTACCATATTAAACACAAGAAATACAAATACAATTAAAGCAAGAGAGACAGTAACTGCCTTCAATACCTTATATTCTAATGGAAAAGGACAACAAATATAGCTAGGATCTTTAAAACTTTTAAGGCTTATCTATGGAAGAGAGAGCATTGTTTTGGGCTTACGCCAGGAGACAGAAATAGAGCAAGTGAGTGTTCCAAGTTATAAAGAGGTAGATTTTAGCTACACATAAGGAAAAAAAAACTTTCTACTAACTAAATCTGTCTAGTCACAGACTAAAAAGGCTCAAATTCATCAGCAGATATATTTAAGCAGAGGTGGATGACTATAAAAATTATTCCTTCTTTACGAAAGAAGTTGGATTAGATTACTCTTTAGGTTACTTCCAACTTTAAGATTCTATAATTGAAACAAATATGGACTTAGGGAAAATGGTGAGAAATACACAGATACATATCTGCTCCACCCTATTCTATACTTCTAGTAGAAAGACAAATTCAAGGACAGGAAAAGAAAAGATTTTAAAAGAGCAGCATAGTTATGCTAATCTCCCATCTCTTATCTCTTTCCCTGTTTCTTTTTCACCTCCTACCCTCTTCTTTTTCTTCTTCTTACCCCTTACATAATCTAGGCTTATTTGATAAATTTTATAAGTAATATTGCTTTTTCAGTACGGAGGTGTCAAATATTTTGCTTGATATAAAAGCGTTCAAAGGGTTTGGTCCTACTCTGGCTTTGAGATGCTATGGGAATTTAGGAATTCCTTTTGTGATCCTTACATTGGGTTAATCTAGAAACCAGCTTAAGATAATACACAGAATCCTAAGTAACTAACAATCAATCATATTGAGAGCCCAATAGTAAAACGCCCCCTTTTACAGATTCCCTGTTAATATGCTTTCTCCCCAAAATGATCTAGCATTTATTTTACATTTATTTGTATTTATCCCTTTTCTTTCTCATTCATCCTCCCTCCGTTTCTCTTCTTTCTGTTCTCTCTTTCTCCATCCCTCCTCTCTCCAATCTCACCTCTCCCTCTATTTTTTCTTTTCTTCTTCCTCCTTATTCTTCACTTCCTATTCCTAGTCCTCCTTTTTCTCTTTCTCTCTCCCTCTCTCTCTCTTCCATACACACATATACATGTGTGCATATGTTTGTGTATATACAGACATATGTTATCACCCCTATTAAAATGTAAGATCCTTAACTGAAAAATGCTCAGCACAGCAATGATATATAGTAATTAAGCACTATACAAGTGTTTGCTTTTATTAAGGGTAGAAACTGTTCCATTTTTCTTCTTGTTTCCTTAGCACTTAGAATAGTTTCTGACATGGACTAGGCCCTTAATGAATACTTATTTATTAATTGATTTAAAGTGCCACTAATATGATCTAGGTCCTCCTCGGATATGTCCTATTCAGTCAGCATTTATTTTGTGCTGTGTATCAGGAACTATGCTAAACACTGGGAAAGCAAAGAAAGATAAAAATGAAGATCCTACCCTCAATAAGTTCAATATTCAAATTGTGGGGGTGGGGGAACATGACAGAGTAAAATAGCTAAAAAGAAAAAAAAGCCTGTTTGTGCAAGATATATACAGTGCAAATCTGGGATAATCTCAGAGGTTATCAACTTTCAAATTCTCTCCAAGTCCTTCACAGCCCCTTTAACATATCACCACCATGACTAAGCTATCTCTAAGTTATAAGATATCATTCTCCCCTCAAATGTTCTCCATCAACCAAGTACTTCTTGCTGTTATGATTTACCCTGAGGGGACTCACCTGGGCTCTCCAGAGCTCATCCCGCTCATGAGCCACCCGCCAGTGAGTATCTCCCATCATAGCAATGAAGAGGTTGAGCATCAGAAGGGCAGCGATGATGGCAAAGGCAAAGTAGACCACACTGTACATGAAGGGCAGATCCACATCATAGTTGGCAGGACCATCAATAATTGTAAGGAAGAGCTCAAAGGTGGTGAATAATGACATAGGATAATTGAAGAATTGGCCCAGATCGTTTGGATTCTCCGTCTGAAAGATGATATAAAACGCTGCTCCACCCAAGGGAAAAGGGTGGGGAAGAAGATGGTTACCATAATAATCACAGGCCTGGGGTTAGCATACTCCCTATGGCTAATGGCTAATGATAGAGATAGTTAATGTTGAGACTTTCCATGACTCTAATGAGGTACCCCACATTTGATACCAATGACTACATTATTTTAGGGTTGACATGGTCCAGACTTGTGATATGATACAATACAATGATTTGGCACTAGGGTTCTTTTTTTTTCTCCCTGAGGGAATTGAAGTTAAGTGACTTACCCAAGGTGTCTAACTAGGAAGTGTTAAGTGTCTGGGACCAGATTTGAACTCAGGTCCTCCTGACTTCAGGGTGGGTTCTCTATCCACTGCACCACCTAGCTGCCCAGGTACTAAGGGTCACATATTAAGGAACTGAAGAAGTGAAAATGACACTGTTGTATAAATAAATGATTGGATTCATTGTGTCCTTTTGGGTATCATGCCTTTCCTCTGTTCACTTCATATTTTTATTTGTGCATTTGTGGGACAAGTGTGTATTTACAGATACCAAAATGGAATGGGACAGACCAGAAATTATCAGTGGGTTGGGAGAAAGGGACATTACCAGAAGCAAAACCCAGGATGACCACAGCCATCAGCCAGCAAAATCGTAATAGATCCCCAAAAAACATCTGCAAGGTGGAGAAGAGCATGAAGGACTAAGTCAGTTCCCAAATAGTTGTTCCTTCCTGCCCCACTCCCAACAAAGTAAGCTTATCCCTAGAGATCCATAGCCCCCAGAATAATTTAGCTTGTTTAACATCCCCTGTCTTCTAATCTCCTCCACTGGCTTGCTCAGCTTCTTTGGAATGGTTTAAGCAAGGAGAGGCAGTCCATACCAGAACTTGGACGGGGAAACACTGACCGACCTTCTGGATCATGATGGTGAAGGGGCCCAGCATCTGGAATCCTCGGGCAAAGTACATCACATTGCACCAGCCAAGCACCAGGGCAAAAGACATGGGTACCACCTCTCCGGATGTGCTGGTAAGCCGCATCACCATGGTTACCAGCACCAAGCCGGCATAGATGATACTTGGGGAAAAGGAGGAAGAAAAACATGGAGCACGTGTGAAGGGCTGACTGATAGGCTGTGCAGTTTGTATGAGACTCCCACTGTTCACACAGACTCACACACTCATACATTCAAATTTGGGCACCCGGGTAGCCTCAGTATGACACATAAATTCTCTAGCGATGGAATTCCTCAAATTGGAGGCTAACTGAGACCAAGAATACAGCACCATTAGCCTGATGGGATTCCAAGCGAGGGAGGGAAGGAGAGAGAAGGGACTCACATGATGACGTGGAAAGGTCCCCCAAGGATGGTGCGTCCAAAGTATCGAGCAAACCCAACTCTGAAGATGTCGGGAATCTGAGGAAAAGGTATTGATCATAGCAAAAGGGACAGTTGCTTTAAGGTTTCCACAATTCCAGTGGAGGGCTTCTGCCAGTTTTCCCTTCTTCTCTCCCTCCCACTTCCTATAGCTTATTTTCTGAATAAGCCTCAGTGTACTGGAGAGAGCTCTTATGTCTGTCTGCTTAGAATCTAACTTTGCTTCCACTGTCAGGGAAGGAATCCAAGAAAAAAACAGGAACGCTACTTAGAGGCAGAAAATGAAAAAAGGAATCAAAAGAGGACCAAGAACTCTGATTCCCAAGAATCAAAATAATGGATGTGAAGAAGGGTGGGAGTTGTAGGAAATTTTCTCAGATTCACCTTTCCTTGGAATCTGCACATTCAGTCCTATAGCAAATCCTCTGCTACTGGGGGCTGAAATCTGGCTCTCCTGACATTAGTGCCGTCACTTGTCCAGAACAAGTGGTTAGGACAACCTTTTAGTGCTTCTAGATATGATCCTGCGGTGATGCCCTAAAATCTCACCTTCTAGCTAGTATATCTCCATGGAAGGAGCTCAATAAAGTTCAATAAAGAAAAGGGCAAGTCCTACCCTTTCCTTGCCCTCACTTAATATTTGGTGCTGCTTTGTCCTCATCCCCTACTTCTTCTGCCTGGGGGAAAAATGATCATAATGAATCAGAAATTGGGATAGAGCACAAGGAAGCCCTACAGGACTCCTGGGGCTCATTGTAGGAGACCTGGCCCAACTATGATCCTTTTATCTGAGGAGCTAAGCCATCCTTTGCCAACAACCTACCTCTGAAAGTAAAATGGCCACAGCACCAATGACAGACACCAGCTCCCCAATCAGCCGAATATAATCCTCAGAAGTCACATAGGATTCCTGCAGGGAAATCAGGGTTAAAAGTTGGATGCAGAGTGGGAAGTGATCTCTTTCTGTGATGAAGAATTACAGCATACTAACCCAGAACCTCTCCCAACCATCCTTAATTTTTTATGCCTATTTGATTATCTTTGTGGGAAAGATTTTATATGCTATATATTTTATGTAAGCAAGTGTTTAAAGATAATGACTAAGCTATTGCTAACCAAGTTCGTTATCATTATTATTTTTTTTTTTTACATTCAAATAGGTTTGAGCATCCATGATCCTGTTATGAGCAGAGACCATCCTAACCACATGCCAACTGTGAACCACAAACTATAAACACTGGTCATACACAAACAAAGCTTCTTAGGGCTTGGATGAGAAGGTGAGGATCTCAGTTTTCTCTCTGAGTGAGTCCCAAGAGAGAATACAAGCTAATCCTAGGTGAGGAAGGGACCTCAAGTCATACGATGCATGAGTTGGAGTCTGACTCCTAGTATAGTGAAGGGACAAAGCGGAGTCCAGGGGAAAAAATGAACAGGAGTGCTTTTAGACCTGGGATTGGGAATGCATTGGGTAGTAGTGGTAAGTAGGTCACTTAGGAGAAGATCAAATGATTTTTAACGAGGAAGAAAACTGTTCCTGGTCTCTTTAACTAACTCTGGAAGAATTAGTAATTCATTACTTAGAGTGATAATAAATATAAATATAAAAAGACTTTGAATTTTGAATAGGGTTCCTGAATACTTTGCCATTTTTATAAGAAATGGCCTTGCCTTTCCTCCTGCCAAAACCAGATTGTTAAATAACTACTTCTCAAAGATGCTGCAGAAAAAAAAGCAGAAAGCATTTATTTATGTTTTGGGTTGGGGTTATGGTAGATGACATCTGAAGTCTCTCCCAACTCTGACATTCTAGGATACTATGAAAAACTTGGAGATCCTGGAGATACAGGCTGCCATTTCTTCCTGAATGAAGTAAACATATAAAAAGACTAAAAAGATAATGCAGACTTATCATATGTCAGAAAAAGTATAAATTTAAACCCTGAAATAGATGGAATGGACTTTGGTATCTAAGATAGAGATATCTCGAATCAAATGGAAGCCTCAGAAACTACCTAGAGTTACCACCTTTATGTCTTTAATGAAGTGTTACATATACATATATATATATATATGTCTTCAACCTCATAAAGGATTTAATTCCCTAGGACTCAAAGGCAACTAACTTAAAAATCACTGTCATATTAACTTGTTTACCAAAGGAGAAAGCCAGAGGAGGTTGTATATAATAAAGGAAAAACTGTTTTCCTGAAGTCATAGCAATAAAAAAGAGCCCCACAGCCTTTAAGAATGTTACCATTATCTAATTTATATTTTAATATATTTAACATCTACTGGTCATCTTGCCATCTGGGGGAGGGGGTGGAGGGAAGGAGGGGAAAAATTGGAACAAGAGATTTGGCAAGTTACCCATACATATAACCTGTAAATAAAAGGCTATTAAAAAAAAAAAATGTTACCATTAAATCTCTTTTTGTCTTCCCTTGATTCTGCCTGACTTGCAGGCTTTTATTCATCCCTGAGAGAAAGGAGGAACAGATGAAGGCTAGAGAATAAAGAAGTTTAGGGGAGGGTCTTGGAAGGGAAGGTGTAGAGAAGGAGAAAAACAAAGAGTCCATTTGGAATTCTAATTATTCCTTTTTAGAACAGAGGAAAAGAAGGGGATCCATATAGATAGTTCCAGATGTTTTTGTTAAGGAAATATGTGTGGTAATAGTCAGCCCTGTTTCCCAAAGACCAAAAAATAATGAGATGAGATCCACTGAAAGATTGTGTCACTTTCTCAGGAATCAGGTCTTTGTCCAGAGCTATTTATACACCAAAACCAGAACATATTCTCCCAAGAAATCTAAAAATATAGAAAGATGGAGAACATTCAGCACAAAGACATAAACTCTTCCCTATGCCTTCATTCAACTTGTTCCATATATCAGTCCAGCAACTTCATCTCCTAATCTCTCCATTTTCAGCACCCCTTCTCCTTAACCATCTATTCCTCTAGTGTCTCTACTTGGGGAGCTGTCTTGTGACAGCTTCAGTCGTTGTTCTCTCATATAATAAACCATTTGCTCTCAGGCTAGCCTTCCTGAAAAGTAATCAAAGCTACTTGAGTGTGAATCTGAGGTAAATAAGAAATAATAGCAACTATAGTTATCTAGATAAATAATTATAGAGACACAAAGCTGATAAATTATTTTGAATATGTGAAAACAAGTTTCTCCATGATTTTCCTATCAATGTATATGTAACTACTTTTGATTCATAGTTCTTTCAGTACTTAAAGTATCTACAAAGAATCTATGTTCTCTTTTTGGAAGGAATCTCTTTTTTTTTTTAACCATTGACACACCTTTAAAAATTAGCTATAATCACTTAGCATACACTCAAACACCAGCATGAGATATCAGGCCTATGATCATTGGGAAGGGACATATCACATGTTCTTAAACAGACATTACCAATTGTTTCAATCTAGCTAACACTTTTATTCTCTCTGTCTCTTCCATTCCATCTCATTCTCTTTTTCTCGAAGATTCCTATGTAGGGAGGACATAAAATCACAGAACCATAGAATCTTAGTATTGCAAGGGGCTTTAAAGGTCATTGTATCCAAATTTCTATCCACAGGAGTCCCCCACAATGACAGGTGGTCTGACAGGTGAAAAGTTATTGCCATTGAGCTCATGTTGACAGTACATGCAGGAATGAATGAAAGATAATAGGGTATCTTTGTGTTGACTAGACACATCAGAAGTATATTCAAGCATGTCTAAACAGAATCTCCCTCCCTTGAAACAACAGAGTTCCCTTCTGACATCACAAAGGATTCATTCTCCTTAAAGTGTGTGTGAACATATATGTAGAACAGGTAAGTGGTGCAATAGATGGAATAGTGGGTGTGTAATTAGGAAAACTTATCTTCCTGAGTTCAAGTTCAGCCTCAGACACTTACTAGCTATGTGACTCTAGGCAAGTTATTTAACCTGTTTTGCCTCATTTTCCCTTATTTGTGAAATGAGCTGAAGAAAATAGTAAACTCCTTCAAGATCTTTGCCAGAAAAACCCAAATGGGGTCACAGACACTAAGCTAAAGCATCCCAAGAGCATACAAGTTTATTATATTTTGCATAGCAATTTGGAACCATAAGTGTTTTCATATCTATTATCTCATAAGATCTTGCCAAAAGTCCTATTAAATTTCATTACTATTACTCCTATCTCCAAGAAAAGAACATCAAAGTTTTGGGGGAACTAAGTGATTTATTCTAGGTGGGATGGGTGGATAATAATTGGACTCAGACCTTAGTATTGTGGCTTCAGAACCATTACCACACCCTCACTATAGGACAGAACAAAGGGAAGGGAACAATCCTTTTATTAAGTGCCTCTTATGTGCCAGGGACTATCCTAAGCTCTTTATAAATACTACCTCATTTGATCTTCCCAAACAACAAGTAGGTGCTATTATGATAGCACTTCATAGAACAGGTGAAGAAACTGAGGCTCACGGAAGTTAAGTGATTAGGATCAGAAGACACACAGAGCCAGAAAATGTCTGAGGCTGGATTTGAACTTAGATGCTACTGCCTCCAGGCGCAGTCTTCTATCCACTGAAGAAATACATCAACATGTTTTTGTTTTTGTTTCCATCTGTAAGATGATCTGTAGAATGGACCAGAAGTCCCTTCTACTTCCATGACTACCATGTTTCAATGTCAGTAGTTCTTGGTTGTGAAGCTGGTGAGGATGTGAAAATAAAGACTTTCAGAAATATCAGAATAATCGATCTGGGACTATCAGACAGAAATATACTCAAAAATTCTTTCTTCCAGAAATCTTTCTCCCTCAAATGTATTAAGCTAGTTATCCTTCTATTTAACTAAAGCTATCCCTTAACAAATTCTTAAGAATCACAAATCCCATTTGATCTTATCCAATCCTGACCCTCCAATTTTTCTCTGGCTTAATTCCATTAATTATCCCCTCTCTCTAGGATCTTCCTTTTCATCACCTCCAATTCCTCTTTCTTTTGCTATTTTGGAATTATTGTCAGAAGTGAGCCCTGAGCCTCTATTACCTATTAGACTTAGATCATTCCCTAACTCACATCTATTGATATGGGTAATCTGGACTATTGTTTAAAAAAGGGTGACTTGTTAGCACAGAATACCTAGAGCCCAATGGGAAGGCAGATGGAACAGAGGAATGAATATTGGACCTAACTTTTTGGGCCACTTCATTTTTTTTATCTCTAGTCCCAACCTTCTTTGCTCATCTCTTCATTCCTCTCCCAGGGACAGGTACCTGAAGACATTTTTCTCTGAAGAGATTTATGTCTCGCGAACTGGTTTGGTTGTCGTTTCGAGGCTTGAGAGGACGGTAGACACAGCACATGGTGAAACAAATCATGTAGAGAACATAGATGGCACCCAGAATGTAGAAGTATGGCCTCCCAAACCTGTTCCACTTAAGGTTCACCAGTTCCTTCACAGGAGTCTGGTCTAGGATCTGGCGGGCCTGGAGAGAAGGAGCAGATGGCCACTGATTCAACTCTAGATGGGGGAGGATACTTAACAACAGAGCATTATGGATAAGGCTTGTTCTTGCCAAACCCTACTCAAAAGTTTTTTTCTTTTAGGACTCTTTCTCCAATGTTTTCTTCTCCTTTATTTCATTTCCTTCACACATAAATATGTACTCAGTTTTCACCTTATTCATTTACATTCACTGATGTATTGCTTTATAAATATTCTCATGTCAACTCAATTAGCAAAATCACAGAAAGGATAATAATAACAATAATAAAATCCCATTTATAGGACAATTTAAGATTTGCAAAGTGTTTTACATATTTATTTCATGTGGTTCTCTCAACAACCCTATTTTATAGGTGAAGAAACTAAGTTTTATGACAATTAGCCAGGGTCCTTCAGCTACTAAGTGTCTGAAGGAGGATCTGAACTCAGGATGCCCTGATTCCTGATTCAATGTTCTATTCACCACACCACCTGGTATATAGAGCACAGTGTTAAATCACAGGCTACAGAATCAAGGAAGGGGAGAAAATACCATGAAGGGATGAGGATGTGGGGAGGATAGTGTAAGCAGATTGTGGACTTCACACAAACAACCGTGTCAACTTACACTATGCTCCCAACATCATTTTACTGATCATCCACTGAACTTCTTGAGGTTTCTCACCACCCTTGATGATGCATGGTGATGATTTCTATAGCACTTGGGCTTCTTTTTTAAAATGTTTTTAACTCTCATGGTCTTCATTGCCATTCCACTTTAGACATCTATAATCACCATCATACCTTGGACTTTTTCATTCACATTTAAGAGAAATGGGACTCGAGATCTTTTTCTCTTATTCTAGCATTCTATCCTTCAATTCTCACATTCTTGCACCTTTTGAAAGGTTATCTGAAAATTATTCTCTTGTACCAAGTCTTACTGCCTCAACTTCTCCTATTCTTTCAGTCTATCAATCCCTTCCCAGTTTAACTTGCCTTATGACCCAGGATGGACCACACTCTTTCCAAATATTCTGGTCAGCACCTTAGGAGTCCTTCTCTGTTTTGAATTTCTATCATGCTTACCCCAATCCTGGGTAGGTTACAAGACCCAATTTTTTATTTCCCTACCCACAGCTAGCAATTGTTATAGATGTTATAAATGCATGAAATCTTCCACAAATTTATGTTATTTAACTTCAGTGAAGCCTCTTAGACAATATCTCTATATATTTCTAGTTGATTCACTATTACATTTCTTTTATCGTCTAACATCAAATATTTTTCATGCTCCTTCAGTGTTTAATATACCTCCATTCTACTCATCAAGAATTATCAAAAAGGATAATTACATCCTTCTATTTAACTAAGATCCTCCTTTAAGAGCTTCTCTCTTTTCTAAGAGCCACAAATCCCATCTCATCCAATCCTGGCCCTTCAGTTTTCTCTCCTGTCTTGTTCTATCAATTACCTACTCTCTCCAGGACCCTCAGCTCCATCACCTCTAATTCCTCTTTCACTTTTACCTGTATTAAAATAATTTCTAATTACAGTTTCTCTGTCCTAATATGTTATCAGTAACAACATCTATTTATTCCTTCAAGCTCCTTCCCATCTCTTTATTTATTTTTGTAAAAGAATATATTTTGAAAGAAAAGAATATTTTTGTAGTCAAATGTTACAAAAAGTCTGCCCTCCTCTCATTCACTCTTCAAATACTTGCAGTCTGACTTCTCACCCCACCACTCATTCATTTGAAACTACTAGTTCAGTGACTGCCAATGGACCCACTTAATTGGCAAATTCCATCACCTTTTTTGAGTTCTCTCCTCCATGAAGTATTTGATGCCATTTGCCATTTTTTCACTTTTCCTTTCCCAAGTACTTTTCTTCCATGATTTGTTTGATGTGTCATAATTTCCTCTTATTTCTTTTACAGATTTATCTCTAGTTCCTTGAGAGGTTTTTATTTTTCTTTTTTCATCCTCAATGTAGGTGTTTGGTCCTTGGCTACTGTCTCCCTTAATAATTGCTAATATTATTAGTAATAGTCGACAACTGTCATTTCCTTTTGGAGAATTTCCAAATCCATTTTCAATTTGCTGAATTACAGATTTAGTGTTCCAGCTGCCTATTTAACATCTTCACCTAAATGTTTCAAATTTAGCATATCCAAGATTGAACTCATCATTTCTTCTTCCCCACAATCCCCAAAGCCTACTCTTCTGCCTTTCCTATCTCTGTAAACAACATTACCAGTGATCCAGATTCCAACCTTTCAGTGGTCTTTGCTTCTTCTTTCTCTCTCAATTTTTACAACCAATTATTCATCAATTCATCAATTCTCATACATTTGAACCCTTACCTGACGGTTCTTGGTGGAAACAATAAGCTCCAGGAAGGATAATTCATCTCCCCAGGAATCAATGTCCGTGAGATCATACAACGTGGAGGTCAATGGGCCATGTGTCCATTGGATATATTTGCGCTTTTGCATCAGATGGTTAAACATCTTATAAGGGGAGGGATAGCATGAAGGTCATATTTGGAGAAAAAGCAGAAGGGACAGTACATCAAGAGCCATTTGGAAGACAGTGGGAGTGAAATCTGGGAGTAAAAGAACTCTTACTCACACAGAAATCTTAGATTCCTTTCCTTTTCCCTACAGAGATTTCCTCTAGATCTCTGAAAGATCAAAGGAGAGCAAGGGATGGAAAGACAGTGGTTTGTTTGTGACAGACCCCCTGATTTGTGACCCTCAAGTTACTAGTGTTTCATTAAAAGGTTAGGAATAAAGTAGACAGCAGTTTGAGGAGAAAAGTCATTTGTGAGGGTCAAGATTTAGGGATGAATTCCTATTTCTCACCACAGTATTGCCTTCTACACCAGCTAACTTGAAAGGAGTGAGGCCCTGGTGGTTAGAGATGAGCTCAAGTGGCTGTAGATGACTTCCTTGGCCATCATAGGATAGCAATACATTGTACATCTGGCAGGCAAAATTTTTGCCAGGTTGCAGGACTAGGATGTGCAGCACTGTGTTTCCTGGTGGGGAAGATATGGAGCATTAGGAAAATCACTGCTGTGGGAGAAAAGTGGATTCACAATCAGAATTGTTGGGAAACCTGCTTCATCAAGTCCAGCTCTTTCACCATACACGTGGCCCTGAAAAGTCACTTTAAGTTTCTCTTCCTCAGTTTCATGATTGGTAGAACCAGAGAGTTGCCTAAATGCCCTTTACAGCATGGCATCCCTAAAGTTTTTTTAACCCATCCAGCCTTTCATGCCAAATCCACTGTAGCTCCTCAGCAGTTAGGTGAAGGAAGCATTTATTATGTCCCTACAGACACTGAATTAAATGCTAATAAATGGGTTCCGTGGTTCTCTACAGATACTTTCCCCAGCTATAGGCTTTCCCCACAGCTTTTATTTTCTACCTGCACCTCTTACCCAAGTGATCCTGGGCTCTGATGTTGGCTCCAAACTCAATAAGTAGGCGGACGATCTCCTCATTGCCCACACAAGCAGCAAAGGACAAAGGGTGCTCTCCTAAGATGGAGGGAAAAAGATGATAAAGCTGTTAGTCCAACCAGGGATAGGGGAATGGGTATGAATAGAAGTATCTAACTGTTTGGGGCCAGTTTGAGCCTCCTTTCTATATATCTGTTTGTTGCTCTGTGCATAGCTCCTGATAAGGGAATGGATTCGATGGAAGTCAAAGGTGTAGTATGGAAAGGAAGAATGAAAGGCAGAGGTTATATTCGATATGATAGAAAGGGACTCTTCAGTCATGTAGCTTAGGCTCTGGAGAGAATGATTATGAAAAAAAGGATAATGAGCATATTTTCCTCTTCTCCAATATATCTTCCACATTTTACAACTCCCTCGATTTCCTCCTTTCATTAGCTGTGACTCTTACCAAAATAGAAGAGTTTATTTTGACGAAAGGCTCTTCCAGTAACTCGGGCAGAAATATTGGCTCCACGGGCCAGCAGGGCCCTCACCAAGTTTGTATTTTGGTTCACAATAGCCATATGAAGTGCTGTTTGGCCTGAGTAACAAAAAGATTTCATCAGCCTTAAGAGAGACTCTCCATGGAACTGTCCTCCTAGTAAGATACTCCTATGAATGGCCATTTCTACTCTGAGATACTTTCAGACGTAATATGGGACACTTTTAGTCACGAGGACAATCTATCCCTACCTCTGGAAACCTTTAAGAGACCGACTATCTTATCTTGATTTCTGACCTATGAGATCTCTTCGTCTTGTGTCATAGATAGAATTAGCTTTGGGAGAGATCCAAGAGGATGTAATCATGACCTATCCCAGCCTCTCATCAACATG
Organism: Sarcophilus harrisii; assembly: GCF_902635505.1. NCBI lineage: Eukaryota > Metazoa > Chordata > Mammalia > Dasyuromorphia > Dasyuridae > Sarcophilus > Sarcophilus harrisii. The sequence goes on from NC_045430.1 coordinate 191,724,935, forward strand.
TAGCCACAATGACTGAAGGGAATGGAAGATAACTGATAGCTGGAGATGAAAGCAGTGAGAGGCAAACCATGAAATCACCACAATCATAAGGCTGATTCCAATTCTCAGGGTCCTTCCTACTTCTGTATTTCACTTCTCCTAACAATTCCAGTCATCAGAGGTGTTTTTTAGGGACAAGTCTAAATTTCTGTCAACACCATGCACCTTATAAATCCCCCATTCTCTCCCCATAGCTTTCTAGTCCCTCCTCACAGGTTTCTTTTGCTCCGCCCCTTCTTCTTACCTGCATACAGCTCAGAGGTCATTGGCTCATTCACCAGTTCAGGAGCAACTTCCATCAGCAACTTGGCTGCCTCCAGGTTGTCATAAAGGGAAGCAATATGTAGTGCTGTCTCCCCCAGGGCCCCTGGGGTTAGGTGGGGGAGAGACAGGAAGGTCAAACATATCCTAGAGAAGGGTCCCATGCTGTCAGGGTGGGGTCACTAGGAGGAGTATACAAGGTTGTAAAGCTCAAGGCAAAATAAATAAACAAATAAAACCATTTCTTCTGCCCCCTTTTCATCCTTCGTCTAGCCCACCTCTTTGATGAATATCACAGGGACCATCCACAACCAACTTCTTGAGGGTGCAGAGATCATTCTCCTTGGCTGCCTTAAGTAGGGGAGACTCCCAGATCCTGAGGCAAGAGAGATTTCAAAAAGGGGAAGAAGGGAAGGAATGAGACAGGCAGAGAGAAACAGGGAAGTTGAACCATCAAGAAAAAGATAATCAGACAGACAGACAGATGTAGCAAGTTGGAGAGATAAATGGAGAGACAGAGAAAGAGAAACAGACAGTTAAAGATAGAAAGAGGTGACTGAATAGAAAGATGTAAATCATTTCCATACATTTACATGCATACACATATATGTGCCCATGTATACCCAGAGACTGTTTCTGTGAGAAGTTATATAGTCAATGTAAGTAAGTTGTTGTTTTTTATTTGTTTTATTTTTTCTTTAAATTTTGTTTTTCATTCATTTATTTATTACTGAACTAGCTAAATTAATATAATCTCATTCTTTGGAAAGGACCTCTAAAGTAGTCTCCTGAAGCAGGGTGTCACCAAAGTAGACAGGAAAAGCCTGAAATGTTTTTACTTTAAGAATGAGAATGCAGTTTGTATTTTAGATTGAAACTTTCTAAATATGAAGATAAAGGAAAAGTAAATTAAGTGCTTCAGAACTACAAAGGAGAAGTACTTTCAGAAAAAGGTGGTCTTCGAGTAGGGGTGAGTTGAAGGCTGGGGAGTAAAGGTCTACATGTTAGGTTCTTATGAGGCTAGAGAAGCCTTTTGTCTATCATGCAGTATGTTTTGCAAAATTATGTAGAAGAATGCTGCTGCAGAGTAACCCTAATTGCCAAGCCTGGAGAGATTCAAGCTCCAGGTTAGACTAAATAACCTCTGAGCTTCTTTCTAAACCTGAGTATCTACAAACCTATAAAAACATAGCAATTGGGAGGACTGATGAGGATGAGATTCTCAAAAACTTTTGGGTGGAGCTAGAAACCAGTATCTTTGCCAAGAAAACCAAGGGATCACAAAGAGTTGGAAGCAACAACAGAGAACCTGGGTTCAAATCCTGCCTTGGATTCTATTACCCTTGGGAAAAATAAGTCATTTCACCTCATTAGATCTCAGTTTTCTTATCTACGGAATTGGAGTTGGATTGGGTGGCCTCTAGGTGCCTTTCTGCCTTTATATCTAGGAACCTATGACTCTGCAATCTGCCACAGACCATTATATGATTGTGACAGGTAACTGGACAATGAGAACCCAGGAGTGTGAACATGTACAGCGAGCAAGCCCAAATATTCTTCAAACCAGTCATTTGGCCCATACCCTTTAGAGTCGTAACTATTATAATTATTTATTATTAACATTATTATTAAATCATAAGCAGTGCTGTCTGGTGGACAGTGAAGCAGCTTTACCTGATACTGGGACCCTGAATAAGTCACTTAACTTCACAATGTTCCCTCAGGCTATTTACAAAGAATCTGAACTACATTCCAAGCAGTTGTCACTGAGAATTTTTTTGTCTTTAAAAATAAAAATTAAGATTGAATGAGTAACTATTCACCCAGCTCTGTTTCTCCCGGACTCCAGTCTCTCTCCTTCCTTCAAGGATTTTTTATATCTTGAGAGCAGGAATTTTTTTATCCTCCCTTGTCTCTTTTTCTACTCCCTTCCTAAATTCTAGGGGCTAGCTCTGGGCTGCTGACAGGGAGAGCCGGTTGTGGTTATAAGGGAGCTCTTCTCTCCCAGTCTGTGCTTTTTAATCTTGTTTGTTTCTCTCTCAGCCTTGACTTGAGACAAACAAGACAAGACCACAGCTTGCCCCATCCGATGAGGTGAGACAGTGGTGGGCTGCAAAGACAAACACTGGCTCTGGCAGCAGGAGGAGCACTTAGGTGACCACACAGCATGAGGTGGCTGCTGCTTGCCAGCTTCCAGGAGGAAAGGGCATTTTCAAAGTCAACAGTTCAGGGCTCAAGACCTGCCTTGGAGAGACTCCGGATATCTGGAAATTGAGGCTCAGAGATCAGATATCCAGAAGAGAGGATCATGGGACTTTGCTTCTTCCGCTAAAAAAAACACTCACCTCATGCCTTCCCCCATTCCTAATTTTGTGATTCAGCAGTTCAGGCTCTTCCTTCTTTACCTGACAGCCTAGGTTAGAAATAAGGAGCCCTTTAGTCCTTAGCCACAATCCTGCTGGTGGCTAGTCCCTAACCTGGAAGCTCAGTTTCTCCATCTTCCAATTTGAGAGCACCATGAGATCTGAACAGACATAAAGCCAAGCTAGAGCTCTTAGTTTCATTCTCAGAACTGAGCCTGAACGGAAAGGTCCAATCCCTGGCAGTGGGCTGGAACCTCCCAAGTCAGATTTGTCTAACTCCCTGTATCACAAGGCACGCCTAAATTCAAGAGGCTACTATAATCCCTTTAGAAACAAATAAAACTCAGACAATGAAAGCCTAGTTTAATATTATCCTGAAATCTCAAATCACTGACTCTTTATTGATCTTTTGCATTACAGATTAACATTAAATGACTAGAAAATCTGTGGCTTTACTAGCCCCCAGTCCACTGGAGACAGATTGACAAACTAGGGTCAACTCTGGACCTTGAAACAATTTGTTTTCTCCCTTTCACACACACTCCCTTGCTCAATCCCACACATACCATTGCCCTCCTCCCTGCCACCGAACTTGTTGCATAGCCTCCTCCAAGACACCCTGTCCCCCTCTCTTTTCCTTTTTTTCCCCAGCCTGGCCCACTTAGATCCCCCTCAGTCCTTACTTCAAAGAAGGCTATCAGAATGGCCACCCTGGTCACTGCCCTGTGCTCTGTCTGGAACTCAAAACCCTCCCCAATGCAGTCCTAAGAGCTGAGCAAACACCTGAAATCTTGTCTCAGGAGGCAGCTCCTCTCCTACTCCAGGTAATGCAGGAGGGGAGTGAACCAGCCAAACCCGAGGGGTGGGAGGTCAGGGCAGGAGCAGTGAAGAGGAGGAAGCCGATTTCTCTGCTGAGGCAGTAGCAGGGATGTTGGGATTGACAGGAGGACTAAACCACCGGGGATCTTACCTCTTCTGCTGCAGCATGTTAGCTTCATCCAGGCTCTGGGTCCATACCTGCTCCCTAAGCATCCAGGTTCTGAGAATCTCCCTAAGGTGAGTCCAAGTTCCCCTCATCTTGAATGAAGAACCCCCCATCTTCCTTCCACTCAGGACCAAACGTTTGAAGGAATGTCCTAGGGAGAATTGACTAGGAGGCTCTGAGGGGACCAGAGCTTCTGGTCCCAGGACAGGGTCAGGAGCCTGTATGGGATGAGTTCAGGAAACTTGCAGCTGTACAGCAGGGGAGAGGAGGAGGGAGGAGCTAGAGCTCTTTATAGGGCTGAGCCCCCAGTGCCCAGAACCCAGCCCTATACCTGAGGCAATTGTGGAGGGAGAGGGAGGGGATCAGGTGTACTGACCGTGGGACCCAGGCTAGGATAGGAAGAATGGGATAGGGGGAGGGTAATAATGGGGAGGGACAGACCTAGTCAAGGGTTGTGAGAGACAGGCCATAGGAAAGGCAGACAAGACTAAGAAAAGGGCTCTAGGGGAAGGGCCCATCAGAAGTATTTGACCCAACTACCCCTTGCGTCATATCATCTTCACTCCCATCTCATCCCCTTTGCCCTTGCCTCCTTTGTTCCACTTTGTTCCACTTCTTCCAGTTGCTTTTCCTCTCTTATTTCCCACTCTTTTTCTCCAGAATTCAACTCTGGTTTTGTTACTCTTTACCTATGCAATCTGAGACAAGTTAATTCAACAGTCTGTGCTTGAGTTTCCTGGAAAACGAGGGGATCAGACTAGATAATCATTAAAATCCTTTCCAGGTTTGAGCCTCTGGTCCCGGGCTTTTTTCTTTCCTGCCTCATTCTCTAGTCCTTTGAAAGCAGGACTTGGGCTAGATCATGCTTTTACATGCCTGGAATCAGAGGGAGACGGCAACCCTTTCCCTGCCAAAGCATGGACAGACCAGGACAGGATGAGAAGTTCAGGCAAGGGCAGACAGTAGGGACTGAGTCAGAGAAAGATTTCAACAAATACTTATAAATGGCCTACTCGAGGCAAGTCTGTGCTAGGTGCCTGGGATGACAGAAATGGGGTAGCTCCTGTCCTCAAAGAGCTTCCATTCTATTGGAATAGAAGCATGGGACTTAAAGAGATAATAGAGATTAATTTAACCTTCTTGTTTTATAGATTAGGGAACACTTAGGGTAAGGAAAGTTAAATATTTCTCGGGATTTGAACACGGGTCGGTCTCCAAATTTCCCCATGCTCGTTTTTTTATTGCACTAACATTTGATCACTAAAAAAGATGTTCTTCAGAAGCAAGAAATAAAGGGCAAAATCAGGAGGGATTGAGGTTAAACCCTCCTATGTCATTTTAGCATAATAACATCTTGCACGTGGGTAACTTTTTGACCTTTTCAAAGCATGGTTAGATCTATAATTTTATTCTAACAACAATCCTGCAGATGGTATGTGAGGTTGGGGGTTGGGGATAATCGTTCACCGAATTTTCCAAATGTAAAAACAAGGACATAGAGGTTAAGTGATCTAAATGAATGGCAGAATTGGGGATGGCTCCTATGCTTTTTTGACTCCCTCTTTCAGAGTTCTTCTGATTTGGGTGTTAATATAGAACTTTTGGATTGAAAATCGTGAGACTTAATAGGGGAGTTGCAGAGAGCTAAGACATGTCCCAAAGAAGGCTTTATGACCAGGAGTCCTTTCTGATTGTTCTAAAAAAGTGCACTCAAGGTAGTCAACCAAATATTGGACATAATGACTCAAGGAGGGCTCCAAGACCAAGAGAATCCTTGTTGGTTGCTCTGAGAAGGACCTTCCTGATCCAATCTCCCCAGGATGTTCCTGAGAGACTTTAGCTCTGAATAGAAGGAACATGGGGGTTCCCTGACTGACGACATGTGGAAGGGAACTTGGGCTCACTTTAGATCCTGGATAAAGCCGACATTCAAACTGCTGGGGGATTCTTGAGAAGCTCAGAGAGATGCCCCCAATTCCAAGATCACTAGAGCTGGAGGGAACTTTTTAAGCAATTCTCTGACCCAACCCTATTATGTGACAATTGAGAAGTTTGAGATTTGGAGGGAAGAAGTGACTTTTGTGCATGAGTCCTTGATTATTCCTGCTCATGCTCACTTACCCATTTCTGTCTGACAGATAAAGGAGAAGAAAGGAAGGATGCAATGGAAGGCAGTTGAAATGGAAGACACAGGTCCCGACATTCAATTTCACCTGCATTTTATTTCCCCTCTGATTTGGGGCAATTATTCTTGGCCTCAATTGTCTTATCTGTAAAAATAAGGAACTTGGCTATTTTGGCTTCTTCCATCTGCACATCTGACAAGCTTATGAAAAAAAGGATTCTAGGGAGGAGATTACTGTAAGAGTAGAGATTCCTCCTACTGCCCCGTAACTGATCATCTCTCTTGGAGTATGAAAAAGGGTGAAGAGTAAGAAATGTGGGCTTTTATTTTTCTACCTTGCTAGGTGCCAAGGCAATGCTGGGGACTGTAACCTTAGGGACTTCCAGTCTGAGGAGATGGAGGGCCCTGAGGAGATGGAAGGCCCCGATAAGGTTGGGAGGAGGTGGCTAGATGGATTGATAAGCAGGAGCAGGGAAAGGTAAGGATCCCCTGCCAAGGAAACATGAGGCCCATAAAATTAATCCTTGAGGGGTTGGGACAAAGTGGGAGGAGCAGGCTCAGAAGGAGGCTGGCCAGGTCAGTCAGAGCCGCACAGGACAGGTGAACCAGGAGTTTGGGGCACTGAGGACATTGTGGCTTGGTTTCCTATAATCCAGGGAGACAGGAAACAAGAATACACATCGTGCAAATTAGGATACTTGCCTCCTCTTTCTGAAATCTTGCACTGACCTTCTGAATGACTCTCTCCTTATTTTCCTCTCTCTACTTCCTTTTCTGTAAGGGAGTGTGTGTACATCTGAAGGAAGGAGGAGATATATAGTGTTGGAACAACTGCCACTCAGGAGTCTCATGTACTCTTTTTAAATTTTTTTTGCTGAGGCAATTGGGGTTAAATGACTTGCTCAGGGTCATTTCCAACTGTGTGAACAGTTGGAAGTGTTAAGTATCTGAGGCCAAATTTGAATTCGATCCTCCTGACATCAAGCCTGGTGCTCTAGCCACTGCAGTCTCATATACTCTTCAACTTGACAGCCATTTGAATAGTGCCCCTCTTCTCCTTTTCTTGCTTTGCTCTTCTCATTGGAAATAGCATCAGAATTGGAGTGAGTAGAGTTGTATTTGAGTTCCAGATTTGCCACTAACTGTATGAGCTTGGGTAAATAATTTAGCTTCCTGAATCTCAGTTTCTTTGTAAAATAGGAATAATGCTACTTCATGATACCTACCTCATAAGAATATTGTGAAAATGAAGTGGAATGATTATGTATAGACTCTTGTATTCATAAAATTACTACAGAAATGTAAGTTATTTGTGTATTGGACTACCTTCCATCTAGAGAAGGGTGTGGGGGGAAGTAGGGGGAAATTTGGAACAGAAGGTTTTGCAAGGGTCAATACTGAAAAATTACCCATGCATATGTTTGATAAATGAAAATATTTAATAAAATAATAAATAAATAAATGTAACTTGTTATGATCAGTTTTCCTCCCCCCTTCTCTCCCTTTTTTTAATTCTCTCCCTTTCTTCTCCTTTTCCTCCTCCTAATTAATCTCATATATATATAGGCTACTATTGCCCAAGTACCTCCCAGATCTTAGTTAGATATACTCTCTCTCACTGAATGATAACCTTGATCATAAGATCAAAGGATTTTTAGATGTTAGTTAAGTTGGTAGTGCAGTGGATAGAGCACCAGCTCTGAAATCAGGAGGAACCCAGTTCAAATCTGATCTCAGATACTTAACACTTAACACTTCCTGGGTGTGTGACCCTGGGCAAGTCACTTAACCCCAATTGTTTCAGCAGGAAAAAAAAAAGCTATTACTTAGGTCAACATTCTTATTTTTATAGTTAGAGACCAGATCTAAGTAACTTGTGTCCCAAATCAGAGGAAAGTAGTAGATTCGAATTCCAGTGGTCATATTCCAAACCTATTAATCTATAGGATCACTTGTCATCAGAGGCATATTGTCTCGTGTCCTAGATGGGATGGGAAATGATGTTGGGGTGAAAGTGGAAGTGGAATATTTTGCTGTATTTTCTTTCTCTGCCCTTTCCAATCTTGATCTGCTTAATTTGACATTATTCTCCTCTTCCTAAAGCAACAAAACTTGTTTGTCTGCTTCTAAGGACAGGTTGTATAGAATCTTTTAGTTTTGTCCCAGGGACTTTTTTTTTAAATTTATAGAATAAATTAGCATTTTTCTCTTTGGGGGAAATTAAGCAGATTTGAGGCAAGGAAGTAGAAGAAAGGAGATCAGAGGAGAGGAGGTTAGGTCCCCTCTGTTTCCTGTGTGATTTCTCTTCTACTCAGCTGATGGCACTGTGGATTAATCGAGTGCTAGATCTGAAGCCAAGGTTTCAGGACAAATCTGGCCTCAAACCCTGACTATCCTTGTGGTTCTAGGCAGTCACTTAGCCTGTGCCTACCTCAATTTCCTCAACTGTAGAATGGAGATGACAGTCATATTTACTCTCAAGTTATTGTGAAATGAAAGGAGATAGAACTTATAGAACTTATAGATAAATAAGCACATGCTTATTTCCTTCCCTTCTTTCCCATCCCTTCCCCACTCCCCAGCCCCACAGAACCCTATAAGGAAACAAGATGCAGTCTCCTTCCGTCAAGCAGTTAGAAGGCCCCATCCCCCCACTAGAGCCAGGAGGGGCCCCGAGTATTTTTCCATCCAGGTATCTGCTCCCTGTACCAGCAGGGTCACTGGGTGCAGAGCTGGGGTTATCAGGGCCATAGAGACACTCAAGTTTTATCCACTTCTCCCAGCAACCAGAAGCGACTCCTTCTACTCTCACCCAATCACCAAGCTTTTCCTTCCTTCCTTAATCTGCCCTTAGATGGGGAGGGAGTCTCATGTATGTGTGCTCAGGTGTACCTCTTTATTTCTGTGACCATCAATATACAGATAACTGCATGCGGGGCTCTAAGCACCTGCACGTGAGCTGGGTGAATGATTTTTTTTCCTACAGGAGTCCTTGTGCAAAGTGATTGTGCTATCCGATAATTGTATAAATATGTATGCATATATATTTAACATATATTTCTCCCATGTTTAACATATATTAGATTACTTGCCATCTAGGGGAGAGCTTGGGGGAAAGGGAGGAAAATTAGACACAAGGTTTTGCAAGGACTAATGTTGAAGAATTGTCCACACATATGTTTTGAAAAATAAAAAGCTTTAATAAATAAAAAAAAGTAATTGTGCTACCCTATAATTGTATAAATATGTATGCATACATTGGATTTAACATATATTTCTACCATGTTTAACATGTATTGGACTATTTGTCATCTAGGGGAGGGCATGGGGAAAGGGCAGGAACACAAGGTTTTGTAAGGGCTAATGTTGAAGAATTGTCCATGCTTTATGTTTTGAAAAATAAAAAAAAAACTTTAATAAAGAAAAAAAAATGATTGTGCTGCCCCAAAGGTCAATAATATTCTTTGCCTGGGGCTGTCCTTCCTCTCAGCCAGTCTTTTCCAGCCCAGACCCTAATCCCCTTCCCTGCCAAACCTCCACTCATGCAGATTTTCTAGGTGGGATGGGGCCTCTGGAAGCAGATAATTAGCCAGTGCTATCACTGGTAGCAGGCTGTCTGAGGGAGGGAGTCTCCTTGCAAAGACTTGGGATAAATACACAATTCGCTCGTGGCATGCTCCATTTCATGCCAGGGAAGACTGTCTATAGACATTCCACAGTCCTAATCCCCTCGCTGACTCCTTCCTGCCCCATAATTGCCCCTTTCCACCCCTTCCCTTTTCTCTGTCCTCTGCTTTCTTAACCATGAACTTTTTGGAAAAAATCCAGGATTATTGGCTTCCAAATATTTATTCTCTGAACTAAGGGCTTTTTTCCCCCCTTAGTTATGAGAATGGTGAGAAATACTTCATGCAAGGCTATCCTAATCTGTGAATATCTGAGGATAAATCATTCCAGGAGAGAGCACAAGATTTAGTGGGGAAAAGCCCTGAGAATGAAAGACAGGGTAATGAGCCTTAGGTGGGTTCAGAATGCATGCTCCGGACACAGGTCAGGTGGGTCCCTCCCACCTCCTCCCCCATCTCCTCCAACTAAGACCTTTCCCTCATCTCCCAGTGATGTTTTAGAAAAAGAACTGCTGAGTTAAGAATTCTGTCTTCTCTCCTGATGAATCTCGGTTTTTGTAATCTTCCCTCCACCCACACTAAGATGAATAGGAAGTCTGAAGGAAGCTCCTTCTAGCTCTTAGATGCTGTGATCCCTCGGAAAACCTTGGATGTCCTTGGATGGCTATTCTCTGTCCTTGCAAATGAGAATCTGCTGGGGGGTTGGAACCTGGAGGTAGAGCTAAGACTATGATATCATAGAGTCCATGAGGTCACAGGTTCTTCAGACAGGAAAGTAAGGGTGCTGGGGAGGGGCAGGGGGAGGGGAAGGGGCAGGGGCAGGCCGCTGCTCCCTGAGCAGGTGGAGGCCCTTAGGCAGAGGGCCAGTAAATGGGCTGATGACTTCTCTGGGCCCCAAGCTCCACCAGGCATCGCTCCTGGTTTGCCTCTTACTGTTGCTGCTGCTGGTTCAAGGAGTGAAGCCCCAGACTGGGGACCCAAATGGGAATGGAAGGAGCCAAAAAGAAGAGGGGGCCTCCCCAGTAGGTGAGGGAACGGGGGAATAAAAAGGGGGATTGTGGGGGTACCCCTTACACCTCAGCCCAAGACCAGGATGAGCGAAATGTCAGAGATATGCTTGAGAAAGGGGCTGCTATCTGGATTGGGACTGAGAGGGCTGTTACTCGAGTATGGGAGCTCCGTGTGTCAGGGTCACAGGGTAGGTTTTGGTAGTATCAGAGTTGGGGGCTTAGCAATGCATGTAGAGCTTTCGGAGGGTATCAAGGGGAACCAGGGCAGAGGGAGTGCTTCCCATCTGATCACTTACTGATTTCCTATTCCCCCAGGGTTAGAACCCTGACAGCCATATGTATTTACAGGTAGAGATAAAAGAGAAAATTAGCCAGCCTGATTGGTCAAGAACAGGTCTGTGGTGATAATAATATGATTGTGCTACTTTGAGGTTTATAAAGCAATTTTGTCATGAATACAGGAAGTAGGCAGTGCAAGGATTATTGTTCCTTTTTAATGAGGGGGACCTGAAACTCCGTGACTTGCCCATATTCACATAGCTAACAAGTATCTGGGGCAACGTGGAAGCCAGTCTCTTGACTCCTAAGTCCAGAGCTCTCTGCAGTATATTGGGTCACCTCTTATGATCCCATCATTCATTCCCTTCTGATTTCAGGCCAATTTGGGAAGGAGTCAGGTCAGAGCTGATTGAGGTCATGAAACACCCTTTAATCCCTACTAATTTCCCTGGTTCTAGTTGAGGGTGAAGAACAGCTAGAGGAGCAATTTGTGGCTTCATCAATTGGAGAGATACTACAGTTGCTGACGATGGGGCCCTCAGAAGAGGAAGAGGCAGAAGTGGAGGTGGAGGCAGAAGAGAACACAGCAGTTCGAGACCACCTCTTTGACCTGGCCTTTTGCTTCAACCTCGCCAGCATCCTGGTTTTTTTATGAGGGACATGGAGGCAGAGGTCATCGCCTGGTTTCTGGATGAGGAGCTGGACATCTACCTCCGCTTCATGATTGCCTACTGATTTCCCCGGACCCCAGGGTGACCCCCCCAGGGGATGTCTGCACTGATTCTTGCTAGCTTCCACCTTCTGGTCCTAAACCTCGGCCTCAGATGGTACTTGGGAAGTGGAGTATATCTGTTTCAAAAACCACTGCCTAATTTCTGCCACTAAAACCCCTGGACATCTCCATCCTGGGCCAGGGACACCATATCCCTCTCCTTTCTCTTCTCCTCTGCCCTGTGATGGAGATAACCAGAAGGTTGGGGATGGGGAGGGAAGCAGCAGCAACAGTAATAAAACCCCCAAAACAAATGAAGGTAGCTGTCTTTGAACCAAAGACTTACTTACCCAACTGTCACCCTCCCATTTGTCTCCATAAGTGCTCATCTCTCCAATTCAATGACTGGTCATTAGACATCAGCGTCTATCTACATTTCTGTCCTTTATTTTATTTGTGTGAGAACTCAAAGCTGAGCCCCATGGGATTAATTTTTTTAACCTTACATAGTGCTCTCTCTTTTTCTGCCACAGATTTTGGACAGAGCACAAAATAGGGAAAGACAACAAGGAGAGAGGAGAAACCCCTTCTTTATTGCCAGAAGTAGGAAGGCGGTAGATACCTTGGTTTTCATAATTAAGTACTTGGTTCATGGCCAAGAAGCATCTTTAGGCAGATCACCAGAGTTTGCAGTGGCTACCAGGGTTCATGGGGGTACCACGTGGGCAGCTGAAGACTCTGGCAAAGGTTGGGATAGTGCTGAGGGGTCCATGGACTTGGAGAACAGGAGGGCTGTGGAGATCTTGGGAATCCTGAAGGTTGGGACTTCCACACATAGACTGGGGAGAAGGAGAAATGAGCAAGGTCTAGATGGAGTGGGTAAAGGGTGAGATGCATGCAGTGAATGGGATGATCAAGTGACTGAAAATGAAGATTACTGAGATAATGTTTCAAGGGGAAAAAAAAAAACAGATAAGGCCAAGAAATTGGAGTGATCCAGTTTCCCTGGAGGAATAGAAGAGGATGGTTATAGTTCCGAGAATAAGTTTGGTAAGAGGAGTGTGACCATCAGTGGTAGTGTTAAGGTAGCTAGGGTCTGCTGAAGCAAGTTCATAAAATGAGATTGGGGAAGTGAGCTTCAGAGAAACAGTTTATGCCAGTGTGAGGAATTCCTCCCTTGTAGCCTCTGAGATGAGTAAGCCCTCATCATTGTTGTTTTTGGTGGTGATGGTAATGGTGTGGCCTTGGTGGCGATGGCAGTTGGGTCTTCAGTGATGGTTTTGGTGGCTTTGATGGTGATGGCTTTTGTGGCTTTGGTTTTTTGTGGTGGCAGTTTTGGTGGTGATGGCTTTTGTGGCAGTGGCTTTGGTGGCAGTGGCAGTTTCAGTGGTGGTTTTGGTGCCTTTGATGGTGGTGGCTTTTGTGACTGTGTTTTTTTTTTTTTGTGGTGGTGGCTTTGGTGGCAGTGGCTGTTGTGGCTTTGGTGGCGGTTTTGATGGCTTTGATGGGTTGGCTTTTGTGGTGATGTTTTTGATGTGATGGCATGGCTTTGGTGGCGGTGGCAGCTGTGGCTTCAATGGTGGTTTTGGTGGCTTTGATGGTGTTGACTTGTGTGGCAGTGTTTTTGATGGTGATAGAGTGGCTTTGATGGTGGTGGCAGTTGTGTTTTTGATGGCGGTTTTGGTGGCTTTAGTGGAAATGGCTTTTGTGGTGGTGTTTTTGATGTGATGGCATGGCTTTGGTGGCAATGGCAGTTGTGGCTTTGGTGGCAGTTTTGGTGGTGGTTTTGGTAGCTTTGATAGTGTTGGCTTGTGTGGCGGTGTTTTTGATGTGATGGCGTGGCTTTGGTGGCAGTGGCCATTGTGGCTTCGGTGGTGGTTTTGGTGGCAGTTTTGGTAGCTTTGATGGTGTTGGCTTGTGTGGCAGTGTTTTTGACGGTGATGGAGTGGCTTTGGTGGCAGTGGCAGTTGTGATTTTGGTGGCGGTTTTGATGGCTTTGATGGTGTTGGCTTTTGTGGTGGTGATTTTAGTGTGGTCATGTGTGTGTGTGAATGTGTGTCTATATCATTATCAAAGAAGGAGGAGGACTAGGAAGAAATAGGAGATGACTATTGTAGTGGAGAAGTAGTGTGTGAGAGTTCGAGCCTTTAATGAAAGTGATGGTAGGGATGTGTGAGGAGGATTTTTTTGAGGTAGTGAGAATTCTGGTCTGAAGAAGAAGGACTACAGTAGGGAAGCCAGAGAAGAAATCTTGGGAATAATCTGTGTTAGAAGTTCTGAGAAACATCTAGGAAAGAGATTCTAGGCAGGGAAGGCCTATGGGAAAGGGTTTTTAAGGGTGGGCTATAGAATGAGGGAATTTTAGTTGGTCACAGTAGGGAAAGTAGGCATTGGGTGTAGGGATGGTTACCTCACCTGGGCGTAGCTTTGATAGAAGAGCTGGTAGGGGCTGAGGCCTAAGCTAGGCAGGACGGTCTCCCCTTTATGTGTCTGCTGCCAATTCCTGTATGCCTGAGGATGGTGTTGAAGGTAGAGAGAAAAATAGTATCATGAGATTTAGAGGCAGAGAATCTCAGAGATAGAAGGGAACTCAGAAGCCATCTAGGTCATTCTTAAACAAGATCACCCTTTCTACGACATACTAAACTAATGGTCAAACTAGATTTTGCTTAAAGAATTCCATTGAGGAGGAACCCATTACCTCCCAAGTCATCCTCCTCTGCTTTGGGGATTCTTAATAAGTTGTTCCTTACATAAGACCTAGAATTACTCAATTGTGCCTTTTCCCCATCATTCTTAGTAGCTCTACCCAATGTGCACAAGCAGAAAAAGTGCAATTTTCATTTTCACATGATGGCTCTTCAAATTCATGGAAACAACTGTCAAGTTCCCCCGAGTCTTCTCTTTTCCAGGCTTACTGTCCCCAGTTCCTTCAATTGATGATCATGTGATCATGTAATGATCTCACAACTCTTAACCATCCCCTCCAGTTCAAAGGCCAATATTGGCCTTTCCTTAAAAAAAAAATGGCACCCAGCTCTTAACACCATACTACTAATTTAGTTTGACCAGAATATAGTCCTTAGAGTCCTAGGCATCACACACTCCCAAAATCACATTCACTTGTTTGACCACCCTTGCACCCTGTTGATTCATTGCTTCCTAACCATGCTTTCTCAACTTCCTTGTATTTGGGAAGTAGGTTTTTATGAATCCAGATGTAAGAACTTATATTTGTTCTTACTGAATTTTGTCTTATTGGTCTTATCCCATTGTTCTACCTTGTTTAGAGATTTTTGGTTCCCAGTTATTTCTAGTATTAGTTACCCCAGCCTTGTGTCATCTGTATATTGTATATGCTAGCTAGATGTTTAGCTAAGATACTGATTTAAAAATTATTAGGAGGAATGGAAATTAATACCATTTTAAAGTAAATTAAGCAACTAAAATTAAATCAGACTTGAGAACTTTTGACTACAAGCTTTCCTGACTTACCCCATACTTCAGCCTGTATACACCTTGTGAAACGGCACTTGAATTCTGCCTGGCCCCTTTTACTTTCATTCTACATTCAGCACAACCCATAATTTCTCTATTCTAGATTACGCTACATGCAGTACAACCCATAGTTTCTCTGTTCTAGGTTACTCTACATTCATGTACAATACAGTTTCTTCATTCTAGATTCTGCTCTTACCTTTCCTCCTGTCCCCTACCCCAGAGAGAGTAGAAATTGAGGAAATGATTAGGGATAAGAAAGATGGGTTTTATAGTTAGATTGGAAATGGAGAATTAGGGGTAGGAAGGGATCAGTGGAGGGTTGGGGGAACCTAGATGTTTAGTGGAAAATTGGAATTGCTCAAGAAGGCATTTCACTCATTGGGAGTAGACAGGTTGTAGTAAAAGAAGGGCTTTGTAGATGTAGTGTCCCTGGACAGGTCCAAAGAATTTCCTTTTGGGGAGATAAGAATTTGAGGGCAATGAAGTAGACTGGAAAGAGAACAAGCTCTTGAATCAGAGCACTTAGGTTCAAATCCTCCTTTGAAACTGGGTGACGTTGGGTAAGTCAATCAAACTTCCTGAGTCTCAGTTTCCTCATCTGAAAAAGAGGAGATTAGACTAGATAGCTTCTGAAGTCCCTTCCAGCTCTAGAGATGTGTATCTCTGGAATCTTGCTGGAGTTTCCTTCACAGGCAGGAGAGCACAATTACCTGCATTGCAATAATCAAGGCGCCTATATCAGCAGCATTCTTCAAAAGGGTGTGGGAGCTATTGAATGTGCTCCCTGCCGGCAGTGAGAAGGACTTGTAGTGTTGCTGCAAGCAGAGCAGCTCCCCATGCAGGGTGGAAACGTCACAGGCTGGGCAGCCCCCTGGGACCACTGTGGTAAGTATAGGAAAACTTGATAAGTGTGTCTGGAAAGGAAGGGAGCAGTTAGGAGAAGTCCTGATCTGGACAACACCTGGAACCAGATCTGTAACTAGTCCTAGGAAAATGGAGATTTGCCACAAGGTGCTGACCAAGGACAGTTTTCCTCAGGGGATTAGCCTTTGTCCTGAGGCTGCCTCTCCATGATAATCTTGTTACTATGCAGACTCTCCTCCTGGCACTATAACCCTAATGACCATATGGTACCTCTGTCTTGACTTGTTCAAACTCTATACCTAAGAGGACTAGATTCTTTTCTCTCCCATCCAAGGTTGAAACTGTCACCTTCTGCCCTTGAGTGCTTCTTTTCTAACAATAAATTGCTCTCCATGACATGATAGCCCCTCTTTAATAGGCTGTAAGAGAGAGAACAGGGGCTATCTTCTGCCTTTCTTTGTATCCCTATATTTAATAAGGTACCTAGCAAACAGTAGGTACTTAATAAATGTTTGACTGATTCCCCCCATCCCAGCTCATATACAACATTTGCCTTCCTATAGTTAAAATAGATATCGGGGGTGGGGAAGGGGAGTGTGACAAACTCTCCTACCAGCCCCCCACCCCTGACATAAATATTATTCAGCGTGTTGGACTAATCAGTGTTCAATCACTACTTTACATGGGTAATGCCCTTCCATTCTTTTGAGAGCCCAAATTCATACCCAAAGCTTCCATCCTCCCTCTTGTACCCATCTGTTACCCACAGTACTGGTTGAAGATGTGCATTAATTCATGGGCCATCATACTGCCTGCAGCTCCAAAGTTCACAGCACTAAGAGAGATGGGGTATGGTCAGGGAGAAAGAGGGAACTCACCTAGGGACCTGCTCCAAATGCTCTAACTTCAATCTTCCCATTGGCTCCATCCCCCAGCATGAGACCTGTGTCTGTACAACCTTCCCTCCTCTCTCAAGGACTTCCTTCCCCCATTCCATCCTCTTCCTCAAATACTTGTCCTTCCCAAGAACCTTCCCTTTAGCTCCCTCTCCCAGCCAAATGTCTCCATACTTTGGATAATCAGGGCAGAAGATTGGGGGCTGTAGGAGTCCAGCAGGAAAAACAGCCACATTATTAGAAATGGAGTAGTAGGCCTTGACCTCCCACGGGGGTACCTTCCAACTGTAAGAAAAGGAGCAGAGATGAAACTCCATACTCTGCCATTTGCCATACCCCACCCTTAATCCCCAAGGTTCAGGGAGCCACCATTCCTGGCCATTCTTGTCCCCACAGATTCCCAAATTTCCCTCCTCATGATCCAGGATAAAGGTTTCTCTGACTTGGTATCTCTTTCTTGTACCTGTGTCTGTGAGGAGTCTCCAGAAGGCTTCTCATGGTTCTCTCTCGGAGGGATTGGGAACAACTCAGGAATGTCTGAAGGAAACTGGGACCAAAATTGATCTGGGAGGGTGAGATAATATAAAGACACTGATGCGCAAACAGCTGCCCAAGAAAATACAATCCGACCGCTTTCCAGGGAAGAATCTCTTCCATAGAGACAAAGGTTCATACAGACATAGATTCAATGATAAAGAAACCAAATACACATGTAGATCCATTTCAAATACACTCACAGCTAGATCTAAAACCCAAACAGGACTTCCAATTCTTTTGCTACCTCATCTGCCATAGTATTTCATGGTATAGAGCAGGGCTCTTAATTTTTTTTCCCCTGGTATGATCCCCTTTGGCAGTTGGAGAAACCTATGGACCTATTCTCAAAAGATTGTTTTTAAAGGCATAAAATATAAAATTGCAAAGGAAACCAGTTATATTGAAATACATATACATTAATACATACATATACAAATAGACACTCGTACTATATATACATATGTATGCATATACACACATCCATAAAGTTATATACAAACATGTACATATATACATGGCACACATATATAGGGCCAAAATTACTTTTTTTCTTAATAGTGCTTGACAATAGGGAGTGGCAGAAGGGAAAGGACTTGTTAGGGTATTTGAGTGGAGTAGGGAAGACATTTTCAGGGAAGCCAGGGAGATTCCGGATGAAGAGAATGCTAAGAAAAGGAAGAAAACAGATGCCAGGGGGCAAGAAGGAGTAGACAATTAATAGGAAAGCTCTCAGAGAAAGCACCAAGAGTGGGGGATGAGGATGACAGGGATAAGAGACCAGGGATAGGAGTCAGAGGTACTCACATCCTGATAGTCTTGTTTAGCTGGATTGGATTTCAATAACTCTTTTGGGGCTCCCATTTCTCCCTTCAACTGGGATAACTGGGAAAACATGGTAGGGTATCAATATTAGATTCAATGCTATAAGAAGGAAACTTTCCTTGAGTCTTGTGTGCTTGTCTTTTTAATGACTTTATATTGCATATTGTTTCACATTCCCCAGCCTTCACTGTAACACCTCTCATCCTGCTCTGTGGCATACCTTGGCCTGGACTTCTCTTCGGCTTTTTTCATCCATCCAAGGAAGCTTTTTCAGGTGCTTGCTCAAGGCATTTTGGATCTCAGAGAAAAGTTGAGTGGCCTGATAATTGGTGGAAAGATATTGAAGGAGATGAGATAAACATCAACACTTCTACTCCTAAAACCTTTAAGGGTGGGAGCCAGGGGGTAGGGGTGGGTGGTCGAATGGTGATGCTTGAATTACTGGAGTTATCACAACCATCTGGAAAGGAAAGGGGCCTTGAGGGAGAAGGTAAAAAAATAAAGGGCTTATCAGTGTCCTGATGGTGTGTACCCTTAAGTCCCTTCTTGAGGGTCTTCTCTTTTTTTTTTTTTTTCTATGACAGGAGAAAGTAAGGTACACAACAGATACGACCGCTACCCTCAGGGATCTTGCTGTCTGAAATTAAAAACACAGTCCAGCAACAAAGAGACAAAGGGAAAATGCTAATACACTGGCATTTCCAAGAAGCTATTCCCATTTTATTCTTTTTTCTTTTTAATAACTTTTTATTGACAGAACTCATGCCAGGGTAATTTTTTACAACATTATCCCTTACACTCACTTCTGTTCCGATTTTTCCCCTCCCTCCCTTCAGCCCTTACCCCAGATGGCAAGCTATATACATGTTAAATATATTCCCGTTTTCTAATGTGAATTCTTTGAGCAATTCTTTCCTCCCTACTTCCTCACCATTCAATGGACCTTGCTGCATACTCATTCTCTCCCTAGGCAATATTTTCAGTCTTTCCAAGTGTATTGTCCTTTTCCTATAAAACTTCATTCTGAAGCCTCCCCATCTTAAAACAACAAAATCCCCTTTACTTTTAGATTGCTGCCCCTTTCAATGAGCATCTGATTGATTCAAATATGTGTTGAGAGATTCAATGAAAAAAAATTCTGGGAGAGTATGGGCTAGGGGAAAAAAAGGAAAGAAGCAAATGGACTGGGAACAAATCCTGTCATACAGCATTTTGGCTGCTGTGGTCGAAGGTTTCTTGAACAAACATTGCTCCCAATGTGGGCTCAAAGAAGGTCCCTGTCTCCTCGGTGCATTTCTTCCATCGAGGAATGCTGATTGTCTGTGAAGGAAAGAGAGAAGTCAATGACTCCTTTTGGATACTACCTTCCCATCCAAATCCCAGAAAATATGGCAACTTGCATTTAGATAGCATTTCATGGTCTATAAATTACTTCCCTTATAATAATCCTGTGAGGTAATTAGTTCATTTATGATTTATGTTTTATAGAGACTAAGGCTCAGAGAAATCAAAAGGCTTGCTCAGACTCTTATAA
The DNA here is from genome assembly GCF_902635505.1 of Sarcophilus harrisii. Classification (NCBI taxonomy): domain Eukaryota; kingdom Metazoa; phylum Chordata; class Mammalia; order Dasyuromorphia; family Dasyuridae; genus Sarcophilus; species Sarcophilus harrisii. The sequence goes on from NC_045430.1 coordinate 191,744,489, forward strand.
TTAACAAGTTTGAAAATTATAATTTGAATGCAGGACTCGGCTCAACATTATATTGCAGTGTCTCTATAAGATGATCCTTTCAATAGGTAGTAGCAATAGTGGGTATAATAAGTGCTTAGGGTCAATAAATATTAATACTGATTCTCACTTCATTAAAAACAACAAAAAAGCTCTGCAATATAGTGCTCCTTTTGAAGGACCAATGAGTAATTTTCAATAAATGAATTTTATGACTGGACTTGCATGGGTCTCTAGTTCCTCTCTGAGGCAACATAGATAGCCATAATCTAGGTCACTGTTTTTTTTTTTCAGATCTATATATCTCCCTTGACTTCTTGTCCATTGGGAGAATGGCTCTTAGTTTTATATATTTATGTTAGTTTCATCTAGTTTGTATTTTAGACCTTTATTGAGATTGTTGATGCAAAGATTTTCCCCTCATTTGATATCCTCCCTTCCTTTGCTGGTTGCATTGATTTTCTTCATGCATAAGCTTTTTGATTTCATGTAATCAAAATTATTTGGGTTTTATGATGATGAGGCATTTGTTTCTAAGATGATTTGCATCTTTAGCTAAGAATTTCAGAAAAGTTTAGTCAAAGATTCTGCAACTGCTCCTCACCCCGTACAAATATCTGTTCTTCAGAAGCAGATGTACAGAGTTTCTATAAGAGGGAGAACTAAACCATGATATCCCAAAGGAAATACTTCCAGACAAATTGTAGAACATTCACTGAGTTCATGTCAGCCTCAGTGACATGATAGTAATCTTTATGACCAGAAAACCTTGGAAATCCAATGATCTCAGAGAAGAGCTCCCCCCCTACCACCACCATTTTACAGTACCCATAACCAAGTAAGCCTTCTCATGCATTTGGCACAAACTTCTTACTGTTCATAGGGACAGATTATTTAACACAAACATCAAGGAACTGGAAATGGTAACTGACATTTTTATAGCTTCCTAAAATTTGCAAAGGGCTTTACATATGTTGTCTCCTTTGAGCCTTGCAGCACTAATTCCCACCTCAAAGGGGTAGGTTCTATTGTCATTCCCATTTTGTAAATGAGTAAACTGAGATTCAGATAAGTTAAATGATTTGCTTAGGGTCTCAAATATCAGAATTGGAATTTGAACTTGCATCTTCCTAACTTCGGATTCAACCATTGATCCACTCAACCATGCTGCTTCACAATATAGAATTAGCGAATTTTTAAGCTAAAGTGCTCAAAATGAATGATGGATCAAATATAAAACCCTATTTCCCATCAGCCTTCTAATCTAATTACTAATGTCTAAGTTTGAACATCTAAAACTAATGACTAAACTTTGGGTCCAATTTCATTCATCATGAAATGGTTTGTAAGTGCTCTGATAATTTCAAGATCCTAGGGAAGAGCTATCTAATCTCATTGATTATAGTATTGTAAATCTAGATAATCAACTTGGGACTGGAGAAAAACAGATCAACACAGATGTGAGGAAAAGTGTTTGGTGACTCTCAATAAGAGCCCACATTGGTGTCTCTTCCTCCACATGACTCAGCTTTCAGGTGAATTCCATCATGCTTTGTAAACACCTGTTTGCAGGTAGTTCAATATAAGGAAAAGAATATAGGACTTGAAATACAAATATCTAGGTTTGAGTCCCGGGTCTGCTGCTTATATTGATAAGCTTATATTGTTTATATTGATCAGCTAATTAAGAATGGAAAAATCATTTGCTTTTTGAACATCAGAATCTGTAAAATATATATAATGATACCTATGCTGCCTACCTCACAGGGTTGTGCGGTCAGGAAGTTTTGTAAAATAATGAGTCCTTTAGAAATACATATACTATTATTATTTCCTGACTTGCTCATTTCAGTTGATGGTAGTGATGGTGAATAATATAACCCTGACCTCTTTAGTTCACATTTACTTGCTATGAAGAAATGAGTCTGGGTTTGAAACAAGGGACTCAGGGGGTGTCTAGCTTTGTTAGGAGTTCAGTCTCTAATATTTGGTGGCAAGAAAATGAAGTGTTTTAATCACTTTAGGGTTTAGGATCATATGACTAGAGGTCCCCCAGCCAGTGGACATTTCCTTTTTCCCTCAAGGCATCTTTTCCCTTTGAATTTCATCATGCTATTCCTGGTAAAATGATTTACAAATCCCACCCTCCCCAACCCAGACAGAGAGAGTTATATCTAATGCTTCCTCACAATGGGAGACTGCCCGGTCAGTTCTTGAAGTTTCTGGCTCAGATTCCTCTGTGCATTCTGGAAGTGACTGTGTAGGGCTGGGATAAGTGTTGAAACCAGCCCTAGGATCATGTGGCTTTGAAGGTGGTCTCTGGAAAAAGAAAAGATATAAAGTAATATATGGGACAACTGGATGACAGATATGGATAGAGGACCAGGGCTGGGGTCAGGAAGACTTTTGAATTAAGATCGGGCCTCAAAAATTTACTAGCTTTGTGACCTGGTCAATTCACTTAACCTTGTGTGCCTCAGTTTCCTCATCTGTAAAATGAGTTGGAGAAGAAAATGGAAAACCATTCCAATATCTTTACCAAGAAAACCCTACTAGGACTCGTGAAGAGTCAGACATGACTGAAATGACTGAACAACACAAGACACAAGGAAAATACAGGATAAAAGGGAAAATCTATTCCATTTCCCTCAGTTTTCTGATGAGGAAACTGATAGGAAACTAGAAAGAAACTAGACCAAGGTAACACAGATAAGAATGAATGTTAGAGTTAATTCTGGAACAGAACTTAGAATCAGTACTTTGACTTCGAATCCAATATAAGGAAAGAGAGATGTAGGTAGATGAGTAAGAGCAAACTAGTTATATATCTTCTTAAGTGTCCCTGTGGCCAGGATGACTCTTATGTATATGACTGTTTCACTATAGAAACCAAGACCTATACTAACATTAGAATAATGGACTGGAGCAGGTAGCTAATACAAAACTAAATCAGAAACAGGAAGGAACTGAGATATCCAGGTAGGAAAGAGAGAATAGTAAAAAGAAGAGAAGGAGTGATGTTTTCAGTAGATTCATAGAATGTTAGAACCCAAAGGGATTTTAAAGATCATCTAAGGAGGTCTTTTCATTTTACAGCTGAGGATAGTGTGGCCCAGTAAGGGTAAGAGGCTTACTTTTGGGCCCAGAGGGAGTAAATGATAAAGATGAGGCTTGAAGCAGACAAAAAACCCCATATTTTCCCCACTATACCATGGTGAGAACCAGGTAGGACTGTCCCTCCTATACTAAGCAAAATTAGATCTAATTAGGTCAATAACTCAACTAGAATCCTGGGCAGAATAAGGAATACTGTAGTAATCTGCTAGCTATTTCCTGGGTGGCCAAGAAAGATCAGTGTGGGTGAATTCAGCTGAGAAACTGGTTAAAAACAAAAACAGAAACAAAAACAAAACAAACAAACACAAAGGGCTAGGATTGAATAAAGAAGACAAACTTTTAGCCAGGAAGAAATAGGTATAGAAAGGCAAGAAATAGGTTTGAAGTAATGAATGCAAAAGCATGTATTGAGAATGTACTATCTGCAAAGGATTGTACTAAAAGCAAGAGATATAAAAACAAAAGCCAAAAAAAAGAGAGAGACTTGCATTCTGATAAAGAAGACAATACCTTTAAAAGAATGGAGATCAGAGGGGCCACTGGGGAATAGTTTGAAACATCCTTTTCAGGAACAAAGGTAGGTTTCATATCAACATGTTTCAGGAAGGAGAGTTGGGAGTTAGGGGTAATGAAAGGAAAAGGAATAGAGGAATCAGCAGGATTACTTGTGATTTAATTCTAGAATCTGGTAGCAGATGTACCCAAGTCAAAGGTAGACATGGTAGAGTAGAAATAGAGCTGGATTTTATTACAAGACCGGAGGTTGAATTCCAGCTGGGATAACTCAATCTCTGTGAGCCTCAGTCTCCCAATCTCTAAAATGAAGGGATTGGATGAAAGACCCTCTTAGATTCCTCCACTTCTAAATCTGTGATCCTGTGTGATTTCTAAATAATATTCCTTCGTTCTTTCACAAATTGTCACTCTCTGCCTACCTGAGGATAACCAGTCTCCTAATTTGGTTTCAAACCTGGATTAAATTGTTTTTGTTGCCTTCAAGGCTGGCATAAATGATTTGTGTCACTGTAGATAATTTATTAAAATGAGGGATTATTGAAGAGAGGAGACAGTTACTTTCTGAGAACACAACACATGGAAGGAGCCCCCAAATCTCAGGTAATAGCAACCAGATTTGGAGTGAAGATAGATTACAAGAATTTCTTCAGTTCTTCCCCCAGATTCACCACCCTCCGCAACATATTTTCCATTGTTCTTGTTTAGTTGTTTCAGTCATAATGGACTCCATGTGACCCTATTTGGCGATTTTTTGGTCAAAGATACTGGAATGGCTTGTCATTTCCTTCTCCAGCTCATTTTACAGATAAGGAAACTCAGTCAAAGAAGATTGAGTAACTTGACCAGAATTAAGATTAAGATACTTGCCCAGCTAGTGTCTAAGCTGAAAAGAATTGGACTTCCTGAAGCTATTTACCCCTGGATCCCCCACCCAACCTTTTCATGATGCAATCTACCCCATCCCTAACTAACAAGATGGCATGAAGATCAAATGAGAAAATGTATATAAAGCATTTTGTAAACCTTAAAGCCATCTATTAATGCTAGCTACTATTTTTATATCTAACCCATATCACTTTTTCTCCCAAGTCCTCTTATGCTGCAGCAGGTATATTCACTCCTGTCTCTCAAGGGTCCCTCATCCCTCCTTTATATTCTTCACGCCCTCCAGCATCTTTGTTCACCTTTTCTAGTATTCCAGATTCTCTCCTATGACTCCTGAATTTCTCCTTATTTCCTATAACAGATATTTTTGCTCACTCCCATCTAATACATACCTGTATCTGTCTGTTGGTGTCTGTCCTATCACCTGGGACATGCCTCTTATGTATTCCAAGTCATGAACCATGATAGACTGAGAAGCACTGAGGGTTATTGGGGAGAACATTGCCCGCAAACAAGACAGCCAGTCAACAGAAGGAGCCACTTCCTTGAGGGGCACATAGAAAGTATTAGATACAGGAAGAGAAATGGTCATGAAGAAGATTTCTATTTAGGACTGGTATAATGGGGGGAAATATTATATCCAGGGTAACATAAGAGACTCTTGGGAAACAAGGGAAGAAATAGAGATAGACTGGACAATGGCAATAAATAGGTGGTATGGAATGGACTGGGTTATAGACAAAAGACCATAAGAACAGAAGGTTATGAAGGGATTATAAATGAAGTTCAGAGACTCTGGTGAAAGGAAGAACACCAAAATGTAGGTTCACTCTATTTTTCTTATCCCCTTTCCAGAAGCCAGGCACCTGCAGCTGGGCAATAGTAGTCTCTTGGAAGAGCTTGCCCTCTCTCTTCCTCTGATCCAGGGGTTTTGCAGCCAGAAGGAGTTTTGAAGTTATGCTTATAGATACAAATGCATGTTCCAACACAATCTTTTGGTCTCCCCCCAGCAAGGTTCCCAGTTGCTGTAGATATGACAGGTATGCCCTCAATATCTGAGAATGAGAAACAGCTTTTGACACAGTTCCTGTAATCCCTCCATCTCTTTTTCAGGCATGGTATTTTATGTGCATAAACCCACATCCCTTCCTCCCCACATCAGACCATAAGATGCTTCCATACCTCAGGGTAGTTCTTCTGATCAGGTCGAAAGGGTATCTGAAACTCCGGTTGGTCAATCTGGACACAAGAAACACTAGAGAGAAATGGGGTGTATGGGGAAGGAGGAAAGGAAATAGGAGATAGATATGGAGGAGACTATAGGGTACTAGGTAAAGATAGTTGGTACAGGGAAGAGCCTACATTCAGGATTAAAGGTATGTTGTAGGAGATATATGAGAGAGAGAAGAAGAGATAGAAGTAGAGAAAGAGGCAAGACAGTGATAGGAGCAATGAGATTTAGGATCCAGCCTCTGAAAATGGGGCATTTGGAGGCAATTGCAATGGGACAGTTATTCCAATTGCTCTCAAAAGACACATTTATATAACACTGTAAGATTCACAGAGTGTTTTCCTCAGAATCCATAAAGTAAGGTAGTACTAGTATTGTTATCCTGACTTTATAGAGGTGGTACCTAGGGCTCACACAGATTATATAAGGAGTTACTTTTAGAGAGGGGATTTTAGCCCCTCCTTCCTGATTCCAAGTTCTACACTCTTTCCAGTGCTTTATCTTTGATCCTTTGTCCTTTGCCCTTGATTCCATTCTAAGGCACCTTACTAAGTCTATATTCTTGCTTAAGGTCACACAAACAGTATATAGCAGAATACAGATTTGTACCCAGGTCTAATTCTTCTAATTCAATGTTCTCTTTCTGATTATTTGACACAAATTAAGCCATTATGCAACATTTCATATTGTTTACTATTTTCCACATTCATCTTTTGATGCTTATTGCTCTGGAAAATTCTTGAGGCTCCGTGAAAAGCATTATTTTTCTTTTGCATTTCACAAATACTTTGTGTTTTATCCAAGTGTTAAAACACAATGTTCATAAATATTTATTGATTGATTAAAAAGTAAGGTCATTCTGGTTTCTGGAGAGGAAGGCAAAGAGACTTATACCATGACAATAATCCTTTATATTATATTGCCTTTCCATTTCCCTATCCTTAAGACTTTCTGGGCTCTGGAATCCTTCAGATGGGGCTCTACCCATTGCACATTTATTCTGTACTCCCCCTCTCACTAATAACCTCTTCCCCTTCCTCCTACATGACAGGTAGGGAGCGAAGAATATAGGTAGCTGGTGGCTACCATGTAGATGTCTAAATGTGTGAGACTCACCTGAATCACAGGCATGTGTGGAAAACTTGGCTGAGGCTTCAGGTAAGCTTTGAAGAATGGGAAACTACCATACTGACTCATTAAAATCTTCAAAGTGTGGTTAAAATCAGGAAGTGTCCAGTTACCTGAGATACTCCAGCCCCCCAGCTGTGGCAAAAGAGAGATAGAACTCAATGTGATCAGCATCCATTGTCCAGACTGTCTCTGACTTCTCCAACGATCCACACCTGGACTTTTCTGCTCATTGTTTTTTCTGAGACTCTGATTATCTCATAGGTCCCTGCCACTTTTATCAATCTCCTGGGACTTCAAGGTCTTATACACACACACACACACACACACACACACACACACACTGGGTGAATACCAGTCCTGAGTAGAGAAGGGAACCTTTGTGTCTTGGATCTTGTACAAGATCCTGCTGCCTTAAGATCTTACCTCCTCAATGACCTGTGTGAAGGGTTCTATCCCTGAAGCATCAATGGCATCTGTGTCCATGCAGGCTTTGTAGAACCTCACAGTCTTTCCTTGTGCAGAGTCAGGAGGCCAGGGGACTGAAGCTTCTAAGGAGAGGAACACATGAAGGAGTAAAGAGATGAAAAAAGTGGAAGAAATGAGTGAGTTCAGAGGTTGTGAATGGAAGCAGAGATGATATAAAGAAAAAAAAAACAGATGAAGGAAATGAAGAGGCAGAGAAGAAGGGAAATGATGGACTAGTATAACTGGTGTGTGTGTGTGTGTGTGTGTGTGTGTGTGTGTGGTACTGAGGAAGACTAAAAAAGGTGATATGAGAGAGGGAGATGAGGTGGGCTGGCAGTCTTGAAAATGGAGTGCAGAAAAAGTGTGACTTGGAGAAGACTTAAGAGATGGAAAAAAGGAAGGGATAGAAAAGGAGATGGAGATGGGGTGAATAAGACATTAGAGAGATTGAGGAGATACTGGAAAGACATAGAGTGATGAGACACAAGAGAGAAGAGGAAGAATAATAGGATGAGAAAAGGAGAGGGCCATTCTGTTCTTGATTTTCATTCATAAATTCAAGTCAAAAGCCTTCCTGACCACTATCTTTACATGGGTTCTTCTAATTAGCATGGCATATAGTAGGTAGCATTTATACAGGGCTTTAGAGTTTGCAAAATAATTTACATGTGCTATCTCACAGAGAAAACATTGTTTTGGATTAACAGTTCTTATTCTAAGTGGGTCCATCAATTAATCCTTCTAAATTTATGTCATCCACTAACCCTCTCTGCTCAGCATAAAGGATATGTTCAGCTACTTCAGTTGGCAGAAAAGAAAGAGTTGGAAGAGGAGGGAAATTGAGAGATAAAAGAGCTTTAGGAAAGAATAAGTAAAAGTAGGAGCAACTAGGAAAGAGGGAGTGAATAGAGAAAGCTGAGCTAGATGGAAGAGTAGAGAGGGAACCAAGACAATAAAAGGGAGTTGGAGATCAAAGACATGGAGAGCTTAGAAATATATAGGCAGAAGGTGAGAGGCAGAAATCAGTTGAGCTGGGGATCTGATGGAGAAAGGAGGATTGGGAGGAGGCAAGAGAAAGGGAATAAATGAGATACTTGAGACAGAATGGTAGAAAAACAGGGGCAGGAGCCTCCCAGGACTACAGATGTGTGCCATGTGTTCATGTGGACACTCAGACTGATGTTCTTACACATAATCTGAAGCAATTATTCTATAATTACCCAATCACACAGATTTATCACAAAACTAATACAAGTATATCCTGTCTCTCACTCCACTTACCTAACATTCTCCGAAGTCGATTCTGGTTCTTTTCTTTTAGAACTTGAAATATGTTCTTGGATTCCTTGGTCCACCCAGATGTCAAGTTCCCACAAACAAAGTTAAAGAAGTCTGTGCAGGGCAGGGCACTGGCATTTCCAGAAGTCAGATAACTTGCCACAAGCTCCAGACATCTAGGGCTCTCACAAGGGCCTGTGGGTATAGGATGGCTGCTGGAGAAGATATAGAGGATAGAAACTCCCTCCCCAAGACCATCTGAAAAAGCAGGTATAAAATCCAAGGCTATGAGTAAGATTGATTCCACAGAGCATTGGATGAACTAGAAACAGATGGCTGATAACTGGGGTTTGGGAGCTAGAACAAGCTTAGGGCATTAACAGTGATAGAGTTTAGAAATTTTTGGTGAAGAGAATAGGTGAGAGGTGCCTTGTATCAAGGCATTGCAATGGAAGTAAGATGCTTTCAAAATATTATGGAAAAGATTAGAGAGCTGAGTGGGGTATGAGTAGAAGACTACAGGATTCAGTATCTTGCGTACTGTGTCCACAGCTGTGGAAGGTGTAGAACAGGAGCACAGAAAAAACCAAGGTTAGGCCGAGGAGCAGAATACCCATCAGTCCCCATCCCAGTAAGGTCTTGCGAGAAATCCATTCTTCTCTGGATCTCTGTATAAAAAAACGCATAATTAAAACTCACCAAGAAAAAATGAGAAATGCACACAAAGACAGACAGACACAAAATAGGGTAAGAGATGAGTCCAAGCGGGAGAGAAGATAGAGAAGAAGCAACAGTAAAAGCTGTTTGTATGTTGTAAGCACTTAGGAAATGGCTATTGATTAGAACTACTCATCAGAGCAATAGATAAAGGGACAGGAAAAAAAGAAGGTAAGGAAGTATTAGTGTCAGAACAACTTCATATAATGGGGTGACTTTCCCTCTTCCCCTCACCAAAATTTACATTCTTGGAACTTAAGTTGGGAAATTTAGCTTAAAGGTAATGGACGTTTCGTGTGTACTGGGAGAAAGAAGCACAGTATATAGAAAGAAGAGAGAGTGGTGGACATGAGATCATCTAATCCAATTCTTTCATTTATAGATAAAACAACTGAGTTTAAGAGAAATGAGGTTATTTGCCTCAGTATCCTGACTGCTAGTCCAATACTCTCTTCACTATACCAAGTTGCTTTTATTATCAGCCTCATGGGACAGATAGGATTGGGTTAGGATTCCAAATTGGCTTAGGCTCAAGTCTATCTCTCTTGTCTTGGGAAATTGTGGAGGGATTGGAGGATGGAGGAAATAGAAGGGCTTCTGGGTGGAGGGAGACTCCAAGAGAAAAGGAAAGAAAAGGATAGAGGAGGAGAAACAAAAGAGAAAAAAACACAGATTGGGAAACTGAAGAGGAGAAGGTAGAGAGGCAGTTCCTTACCTGTTGAGTCCAGACCGTCTCCATTCTGCTTCTAATTTGTCCCAAAGTAGTGTTACTCTCTACTTCTTCTGGTCTCCACCCTCCCTGACTGGGTGTGAGAGGAGGGAGGAGCTGGGTTAGGAAATAGGGGAGAAAATGGGGCTTCCCTTTGGACACAAGTCCTCTTCTTCTCACCCCAAAGTTACTCTGAGCTTTCTGATATTACCTTCACATGGTGTTCCAGAATTTCTTCCATTAAACATTCTTGTATGCTCTCCCTCTACTTATAATACTTAAGTCTTTTCCTCTCCCATCAGTCTCCTCTTTCCAGAACTTATTTTTTCAATGTCTTAAATCCCTTCTCTTCTGGACCAAGTAGATCTGTCCCATGATGTTGAAGTCCTGAATTCAATAGCTGATCTAACCTTTTCCTAAATGTCTTTTTCTCTGTCTCATAGTCCATATGCCTGGGTCTTTGTCTCCTATCCCTATTTCTTTTTGTCCATTTTGCTGAGTTTATGATCTGTCTGATATTGAGGAAACAACCTCTTCTACCTTCTCTTTCCCTGGCAACTTCTCTTTCAAAAAAGGGACACTCTGCCCTTCCCCCACCTCCACTCTTAGGCTGCTTGGAGGTCTGTTTATCTGTGGGCCTCCACCTTCCTTATCTCAAGTTCCCAGTGAGAAGTTAAGAAAAGCTCCCCACAAACTCTTGTTATTTAGACTGTTTTTCTTTCCTTCTTCTCACCAACACTTCTCATTCTTAATGAGTCTTTCACTTCTTTTCTCCACTTAGGTCTGTGAGGTTCTTCAGAAAGTTCTTAGGCTCTGTTCCTTAACTCTTCTACCCTATTCTTATTTAAGATAGAGAAATAGAGTTGTGACTAGAAAAAAACTATTGAATTTGGAATTAGAGCCTCACTCAGCTATTTACTACTGATGTTACCCTGCACAAGTCATTTCCCTATCTCTTAGTTCCCCATTACATACTTCCCAAAGTCTAATTGCATCATGACATGGAGGTAACCCTAAATTCTCCAACAGAGTGCAATAAAGTCCCCCTCTGGAAGAAAAAGATAAAGGCTGAATAAATGCAAAAAAAAGCATTTGATAAAATCCAACATCCATTCCTATTAAAAAACACATAGAGTATTGGAACAAATGAACTTTTCCTTGAAATAATCCTTGAAATAAGCATATATTTAAAATTTAAATCAGTAAGCATGATATGTAATGGGGACAAACTGCAACCATTCCCAATAAGATCAGGAGTGAAACAAGGTTGCCCACTATCACTGTTACTATTCAATATTGTATTAGAAATGTGAACTTTGGCAATAAAAGTTGAGAAAGAGATTAAAGGAATTAGAGTAGGCAATGAGAAAACCAAATTATCACTCTTTGCTGATGATATGATAGTATACTTAGAGAACCCCAGAGATTCTAATAAAAAGTTATTAGTAATAATCCACATCTTTAGCAAAGTTGCAGGATACAAAATAAACCCACATAAGTCAGCAGCATTCTTATATATCACTAACAAAATCCAACAGTTAGAGTTACAAAGAGAAATTCCATTTAAAGTAACTACTGATAGTATAAAATATTTAGGAATATACCTGCCAAGGGAAAATCAAAAACTTTATGAGCAAAACTACAAAACTAAGTGGAAAAATATCAAATGCTCTTGGATAGGGTGAGCAACTATAGTAAAGATGACAATACTACCTAAACTAATCTATTTATTTAGCACTATACCAATCAGACTCCCAAAAAACTATTTTAATGACCTAGAAAAAATAACAGCAAAATTCATATAGAAAAACAAAAAGTCAAGAATTTCAAGGGAATTAATGAAAAAGAAATCAAATAAAGGTGGCCTAGCTGTACCAGATATAAAATTATATTATAAAGCAGCAGTTACCAAAACCATTTGGTATTGGCTAAAAAATAGACTAGTTGATCAGTGGAATACATTAGGTGCAAAGGACAAAACAGCCAATAACTTTAATACTCCAGTGTTTGACAAAACCAAAGATCCCACCTTTGGGGATAAGAACTCACTGTTTGACAAAAATTGCTGGGAAAATTGGAAACTAGTATGGCAGAAACTAGGCATTGCCCCCTCACTTAACACCGTACACCAAGATAAGGTCAAAATGGGTTCATGACCTAGGCATAAAGAATGAGATTATAAATAAATTAGAGGAACATAGGATAGTTTCCCTCTCAGACCTGTGGAAGAGGAAGGAATTTATGACCAAAGAAGAACTAGAGATCATTATTGATCACAAAATAGAAATTTGTGATTATATCAAATTGAAAAGTTTTTGTACAAACAAAACTAATGCAGACAAGATTAGAAGGGAAGCATTAAACTGGGAAAACATTTTTACAATCAAAGGTTCTGATAAAGGCCTCATTTCCAAAATATATAGAGAATTGACTGTAATTTATAAGAAATCAAGCCATTCTCCAATTGATAAATGGTCAAAGGATATGAACAGACAATTCTCAGATGAAAAAATCAAAACTATTTCTAGCCATATGAAAAGATTCTCCAAGTCATTATTAATCAGAGAAATGCAAATTAAGACAACTCTGAGATACCACTACACACTTGTCAAATTGGCTAGAATGATAGGGAAAGATAATGCAGAATGTTGGAGGAGATGTAGGAAAACTGGGACACTAAAACATTGTTGGTGGAATTGTGAATACATCCAGCCATTCTGGAGATCAATTTGGAACTATGCTCAAAAAGTTATCAAACTGTGCATACCCTTTGACCCAGCAGTGTTACTATTGGGCTTATATCCCAGAGAGATCTTAAAGAAGGGAAAGGGACCTGTATGTACAAGAATGTTTGTGGCAGCCCTCTTTGTAGTGGCCAGAAACTGGAAACTGAGTGGATGTTCATCATTTGGAGAATGGCTGAATAAATTGTGGTATATGAATATTATGGAATATTATTGTTCAGTAAGAAATGACCAACAGGATGATTTCAGAAAGGCCTGGAGATACTTACATGAACTGATGCTGAATGAAATGAGCAGGACCAGAAGATCATTATATACTTTAACAACAATACTATATGATGATCAATTCTGATGGATGTGGCCATTTCCAGCAATGAGATGAACCAAATCAGTTCCAATAGAGCAGTAATGAATTGAACCAGCTACACCCAGCGAAAGAACTCTGGGAGATGACTATGAATCATTACATAGAATTCCCAATCCCTCTATTTTTGTCCGCCTGCATTTTTGATTTCCTTCACAGGGTAATTGTACACCATTTCAAAGTCCGACTCTTTTTGTACAGCAAAATAACTGTTTGGACATGTATACTTATATTGTATTTAATTTATACTTTAACATATTTAACATGTATTGGTCAACCTGCCATCTTGGGGAGGGGATGGGAGGAAGGAGGGGAAAAATTGGAACAAAAGGTTTGGCAATTGTCAATTCTGTAAAATTACCCATGCATATAACTTGTAAATAAAAGGCTATAATTAAAAAAAAGAAAAGAAAGAAAAAGATAAAGGCTGAAGGTATTTTCCCTTCAAAGCCTTAGTTAAACACAGAGCCAGAAAGACAAGAGCTAGAGCCAAAATTTACTATGGTTGGTCAGTGCCTTGTGAATCCCCCTCAGTTCTGGTTCTATGGCCAGCCAAGAGAATTGTCTTTATGATATTATATTGTTAATATGTTATACTATATCATTAATAGGCCAGAATGAGTTAAGAATATGCATGCTCCAACGTCCACATAGGGATTACATATTAGATGGAAAATAGGATGTAGCGACTTTAAAGTTTCTTTTCAGCTTTATAAATCTATGATTCTAAGGCTGAATATCTAGAAGGGAGATTCTGGGATGACAACAGAGATAAAGATATATAACAGAGCTAATAGCTGGCATTTACTAGGAATTAAAGTTTATCATTTATTATCATTTACAGATGAAATGACACAAAACTGGGAAGCATAGTTACGTAGATGTGAATTATTATTAAACATTAATATTGAATGTTTAAAAACAATTCACACCTATGTAGCACATGGGAAATCACAACTCAGTGAGTACAAGTATCATCTCCATTTCATAGATGAGGAAATCATAGAGAAGTTAATTAAATTGATCATGACACGAAGCTCATAATTGTCTAAGGCAGGATTCAATCCCAAGTTTCCTAATTCTAAGGACATTACTCTCTCTATTATGCCATAGAACCTTTCCATTTTTAGCAAAGCACTTAATGAAGTCTTTAATACTCCCCATGTGGACAAAGTGGATAAATGATGACTCTTTGACAGTGAAATTAGGTAGATTCAAGAGTGATTGAGTGATCACACCCTAAAGTAGTTATTAATGGGTCTATGACAAATTAGGAGTTCTCAGAATGGTACAGTGGAAAGAGAAGTGAAATTAGAGATAAAAGACAGAATTCATAGAGCTAAGAGGGATAGCTAACATACTGGATGACAGTTAAATTTTTTAAAAAAACCTTCATAGGATAGAAGGAGGAGCCAAATCTTATAAGATAAATTCAATCAGAGTAAATTAGATTTCTTGTGCCCATGAGAGGGGACTGGAGAAGGAGGAGGAAAAGAATTCTTGAGCTAAATCAAGATAAGAAAATCATAGAGTTGATTTGAGAGGGGATTGAATCAGTAAATTAGATTGGGGAGGAAAAAAAAGAGAGAAATTGAGGAATATTTGAAGAATTTCCATACCTAAATATTGATACAGATACTATTTCTCAGTTTTAAGAGAATTCAGAGATAAAGTGCAATTAATGAAGCTATAGTAGGATTGAGGGGGATTAGATAGTAGAAGCTGAATAGACTTAAGGAGGACAAGAGAAAGTAGTCAGCAAGACAACCAATTTGAGTTAACAAGTGAGTCAATTGGAAGGAAGGACAAGAAAATGAAGTGAAATGATGGGTGGAACAAAATCATGAAAAAGATAGGAGACTGGTGTAAGACTGAAGAGGGGGTGGATGTAGCTGTGGCTATGGAGATGTTTAAAAAAAGAGGAAGAGAATTTAAAAGTGGTTGTCAAGATATTTTAAAAAGTGATAATTGGTTTAAATAAAACAAAATGAAACATTTTAACCAGGTACTTAGGGTTAAGATGAAAATAGTTTCAAGGAATAAGATCTAAAATCACAATTACTCTAAAAAATAAGGGAAATTGTGCAGTGAATTGCATTATTGTGTGATATCTATAGTTTTACCCTTTTTGAGTGACTTATCTGTATTTTACATATAGAGTGATCTCCCTCTTAAAGGGGCTTAAGGTTCTTGAAGAATACACCTTCGTATTCTGGAAGGTTGGGAAGAAGAAAGAGAAACAAGGCTTTCATTGGTGATGGGAAGGAAAGGGCATGGAATCTCAAGACTTAGGAAACACATTTTTCAGCATGACTGAGAGTGGATAAAGGAAAGAAAAAAAAAAGACAGTTGTATAATTAGAGTTCAGAAACAGAATTATAGCTTCTCCTGAAAAAAGAGAGAACTGGATAGTCTAAGAAGGAAGAAGCTGATTATTTTTCTAAGAATGATATGGTAGGGTTGCAGAAGCTATCATGTGGGAGATATAGAATAAGGGGCAGAATAATAGTTGGTGATTCTTTGCTTGGGTTTACTTAGGAAGTCATTTGTGAAACTGATAATGAAAAGAGAATGGTCTGTTGTTTTTATAGGGCATGTATGCGAAATGTATCAGAGAACTCAATAGTGATCAAAATGCATGGCAACGGTCCACTTCTGGTGATTCATGTGGGCATAAATGATACTTTGTGATGGAACTAGCAAAGTATTACCAGTGATTACAAACCCTAAGGCAAGAAACTGAATACCATGGGGGAACAGTCTGTGTTTTCATCACTGTTGCCCATTGAAGGCATGAGATGTAGAAGAGAAAAATTAATTTGGGATGTGAACAGCTGGCTAAGAATGTGATGTCTGAGAGAGAGATTTGGATTTCTGGTTTACAGATTGCAATATATGGATGACAGATTCCTGGCCAGAGATGGAGTATGCCTAACAAAGGCTGGAATTAATATATTTGCCAAGTGTCTTGCAAATCTAATAAAAAAAAGGCTTAAATTAAAAAAAATGTGATGGGGGGTGGGGGAGGAGATTGGTTCTGTCTATCCCCGAAGTCAAATACTATGAAGAGAAGCTACAAAGAATAAAAATGAAGAATAGCAAGCAGAAGACCCAGAAATTCAGAAAGGAGAATTCAAAAAAAGTCTGTTGTAAAGCTCATGACCCTAGATGTCAACACAAAAATTCCCAAAATTCAGGTAATAAATAAGAGGAACTAGAATTAATATAAGAAGATAAATTTAATTTCACATTTATTTCCAAGAATTGGTAGCATGAAATCATGACTGATTTGTAAGTGGTATATAGCTTACTGAAAACAAAAATCAAAAGAAAAAATAAAGGTAGATAAAGCAGTGGATGACGTCTTTGTATATTAAGAAAATGTTCTCATATAGAAATCCAAGAGCCAGAGAAAGAAAATATGATGTAGAGAAATTGGATGAAATTTGAAAGAGAAAGAAACAAAAATAATCTGTGTTTGGAGAATGTTACAGATGATCTGAACAGAAAGAAGAAATAGATGAGGTGTTTGTGAAGCAGATCACAAGCCTGGCACAGAGCATGATAAGTTGTGTTGGAGACTTCAATTGTCTAATCATATACCAGAGCTCTCTCTCCATCAAAATCAGAGCAACTAACTTCTGGACTTGCATTAATGATAATTTCTCTCCATAAGGAGAAATTCTATTTTGAAAGGGATTCTTACGAACAGGAAGGAACTGGGGCAGAAATAATGAGAACCCTGGAGGGAAGTGATCAGTTTATCCTATAGATCCTGATAAAGGTCAGGAAATCTTACAATAGTTTAATATACCTAGATTTTCACAATGCAGATTTCAAAGTGGTCAGAGGTAAGTTAAAAGTTAGGTAGGCTCCATAAAATAAAATGCTTCAAGAGAATTCAGTCCAAGAAAGATGGGAGATACTCAAAAAAGGAAATTCTAAAGACTAAAATGGAAATAATTCCAACAAGGGGAAAAATGGTATTTGTCTGAAGAGACCCATGTGGATAAATTAGATTTTTAGATTTTGAAAAGAAATGTAACCAATACTTCCAGATTTTACATAACCAACAACTTTCTTAAACCTCCCCAAAATTGGAAGTACGTGCAAGAAATCATAATATCACAGGGACATCCATTACAGGCAAAGTACCTATAATAGTTTGTTAATTATATTAGATATAATTTAATATATTAAGATATAGTTAATACAGACATATTAAGAAAAAAAGAAAAGGGGAAGGAACATTAAGGGCAAATGGGAAAAAAAGACCAGAGAACTTACTATCACATAATTGAGTTATACAAACATGGAAGAAATGGGGGAGTAGGCATTATTTCATCTTTGTTTTCTTCTGAACTAGTTAAAAGAGGACAGAACATCCTCAGAATTTGGTATAGAGATTTATTCAACAGGCCAAACAGATGGAAACCATTAGAGAGGAAAATAGAATATTTTTTATTTATTTCATTAAATATTTCTAAATTACATTTCAAAAAAATAACAATTTTTTGAAATACTCAAAATATTTATTAGTTTGAAATAAAATAATAGATAGTTTGTTGCTGCTGTTGTTGGAATTTTGGGGGGGGGTAAAAGTAAGGAACGGTTGGGAATGCACTACTATTTAATGAAATGAAGAAAATTCCTGACATCGTAAAAGCATTCTTCCTATGCAGGAACTGGGTCCATCCTAATCACTTTTTGGCAAAAACACAATAGAGAAAGCAACAATTACCACAAAACATAAAGTTGTCATTGGTACACTGAATCTGGTTTAAAAGTTGATCAAAATAGCAATCATATATCATTTCATATTTCTACAAGCATGTCAGAGTTTCATTACTCTTAACTTGCCATACCCTTAAGGAAAGAAAATTGTTTTTTTAAAGTTAAGGAAAGGGGCTGGTTTTCCCAGTTAGGTCCCTTTTTTAGGTAAAATTATTAGGTTAAATTTGGGGGAACTTTCATAAAATGTTAATTCAGGCTCAACAGTTTAAAGGTAAAAATGCATTGGGATTAATTCTATGAATAAAAATTTTGATACTTAACTATTTTAAAAAAATGAAATAAAAATCTTTAGCCTTTCCACCATACTCCCATTTTCCTTTTGAAGGAATGGAAATAAAATTTAAACATAAAATTCTTCAGCTAATTAAAAAGCCATGTTTAGAAATTAAATCATTTTAAATTATAAACAAAAGAAAAGAGAAAAGGAAAAAAGGAAAAAAGGGAAGGAAAAGGGAAAAAAGGGAAAAAAAAAAAAGAAAACAAAAAAAAAGAAAAAAAAAAAAAAGAAGGAAGGAGAAAAGGGAAAAAAGGAAAGAAGGGGGGGAAAAAAGGGAAGGAAAGAAGGAAAGAGGGGGAGGGAGGAAAAAGGGGAAGGGAGAAGAGGAAAAAGGAAAGAAAGAAAGAGGGGAAGAAAAAAAAAGGGGGAAAAAAAAAAGGGGAAAAAGGGGGGGGAAAAGAAAAAAAAAGGAAAAAAGGGAAAAGGAAAAAAAAGAAGGGAGGAAAGGTTACGAAACGATTAAAAGGGTTTGTCACCCAATGTTCACAGATTTGGAGGATAGTTTTTTAAAGGTCACTTGTAATATACTGTGGTTAAACCAGTTAATTCAGGTTACCCTAATTTTTTAAGGGCCCTTATGAAAAATTTTGACTCCATAAAGAGTTCTAGATACTTTAATGGGAAAGCTCAATAGACATATAAATGTGTTTGCTCAGTCATGCTCCATCAGCTCCTTTCTGATTCTTTAAGTGATGATAAAGGCTTCCCACCCCATCCCCAACTGCTTCTGATATTAAAATATATATATATATATATAAGGGAAGTAAAGATAATTATTTTAAAACCTATTCCCTTCTGAAGAGAGTTCTGGGTCCATTAATTTGGGGGAAGGAAGTATATTCATGTTCTGTTATGAGTTAACCTCCTTTATGTTAGAATTTGTCTAGTATAATTCCCTAGTTACATGACACATGAATATGATTCTTTACTTTTTCTGCTCTATTACCCTCTCAATTCAAACATCAACTCAATTTCTATGTTGAAACAGGAAATATTCAACATAGATCTGTAAGTCATGCAGAAAGAATTGATTACAGTTTTAATATTAAACTATTTATTTCCAGAAGGATGTGCAGATCTGTGTTGGGCCTACAAATTCAGTTCAGACTACAAACTGAGGACAGTGGAGGAAATACAATAAAGTCTTTTCCCAGACAGCCAAAATTCCTCTTTACTAACTATTGTAATGGACTTGCCTCTGCTAGGCAGCTAGAATGGATGGAGTCTCTTTCAGCCACTAAAGATTCAAAAATTAACAAACCAGTTCTATCAATTTCAGAAGTGCAATTGGAGAATCAAACTATGTGCACAGTAAAAAAAAAAAATCTTTTTTATTTGTAATCTTTTTGTAATTTACAATGTTTCATATTTTATTTGGTATCTTTTTATATGTAAAAATTATTATTTTTTTAATTTCATAGAAACTTTATATGAAGCCTGGCTTTAAGTACCCCTTGATTATCATTCTATATGTGACCAAAATAGGAATGGTTGTGATACTCATGTTGGTCCCTCAGTAAATGCTTGTTTGGGCCATTGACAAAATTCATTTCTTCAATCCAGGAAAAAAAAAAAGCACCAGTTTTTACTGGGACTAAATAATCATGAGGGATGGTAGTATGTTTGTATCCTAAGACTTGAAAACTTCAGGTGTTTAGCCAAGATTTAATTTCTCTCCCAGCTCTGATAGGAACTAATGAGGGGGCTGTTTCAATGACCTCTAAGGTTCCCCTCAGTCTTTTATCCCCTGCCAAGGGTACTTCACAGAGAAGGTTCTAAAATCCCTTTCCTACTTTGAGCACTGGTGAGAGATCAACCACTATTTAATCCTAGATTGATAAGAAACTTGGAATGTAAAAATGGATTTGGATTTAGGAAAAAACTAACTTTTCTCCTTATTTCTCTCACCCTTCACTTCTTCCCTCTACTGAATCCAAATACTCTTTTCAAAACTGAACAGATAAAAGGTAATCAAATCCTTATGTTAGAGAAGTCAAGAAATCTGAGTCAGGAAGGTTATACCAAGGTCTATCCTTTGTATAGATATGATGGTGCCACATTGATAGAATATGGAGGAGTCCACAGAATATCCTTTTTAAAAATTTTTTTATTATTATAGCTTTTTATTTACAAGATATATGCATAGGTAATTTTTCAGCATTGACATTTCCAAATCCTTTTGTTCCAATTTTTCTCCTCCTTCCCCCCACAACTTCCCCCAGATGGCAGGTTGACCAATACATGTTAAATATTTTAAAGTATAATATGTATACATATCCAAACAGTTATTTTGCTGTATAATGAGTCGGACTTTGAAATAGTGTACAATTAGCTTGTGAAGAAAATCAAAAATGCAGGTGGACAAAAATAGAGGGGATTGGGAATTCTATGTAGTGGTTCAGTCCCCCCGATTCTTTCCCTGGGTTTAGCTGGTTCAGTTCATTACTGTTCTCATTAGAACTGATTTGGTTCATCCATTGTTGAAGAGGCCACGTCCATCGAATTGATCATTATATAGTTTGTTGGTTTAAAGTCTTCTGGTCCTGCCATTTTACTAAGCATCAGTTCATGTTCTCCAGGCCTTTCTGAAATCATCCTTTGGCTTTCTACTGAAAAAATATTCTTTTTCATAGACCAAAAGCCATTCTCCAATTGATGAACATCCACCAGTTTCCAGTTTCTGGACACTCAAGGTCTGCCACAAAACATTCTTGCATACGGTTCCTTTCCTCTTTAGTATCTCTTTGGGTTAAGCCCAGTAACATTGCTGGGTCAAAGAGACAGTTTGATAGCGGATAGTTCCCAAATTGTTCTCCAGAATGGTATTTTACAACCCATCAAAATGTATTGTGTCCCTGTTTTCCTCCTCCTCCAAATTCTGCATTATCTTTCCCTGTCATTCTAGACAATCTGAATGTAATGGATCTCAGAGTTGTCTTAATTTGAATTTCTGATTAATAATGACTTGGAGAATCTTTTTCATAGGCAAAAGTTTCAATTTCTTCATCTGAGGTTTCTTATCTTTTGATCATTTATCAATTGGAGAATGGCGATTTCTTTAAATTAGAGTCAATTTATATATTTTGAAATGAGGCCTTTATAGAACCTTTGTTGTAAAAAATGTTTTCCCAGTTTAGTGCTTCCTTCTAATCTTTCGATTAGTTTTTTTGTACAAAAACTTTTCAATTTAATAATCAAAAATTTCTATTTTGTGATCAAAAGATTCTAGTTCTTCTTTTGGTCTTTCCTTCCTCTTCCACGGTCTGGGGGAAACATCCTATGTTCCCTCTAATTTATTTATAACCTCATTCTTTATGCCGGGTCATGAACCCATTTTGACCTTATCTTGGTGTTCGGTGTTAATAGGGTCAATGCCTTTTCTGCCATACTATTTCCAATTTTCCAGCAATTTTGTCAAACAGTGAGTTCTTATCCCAAAAGCTGGGATCTTTGGGTTTGTCAAACACCAGAGTATTGTTATTCGTTTTGTCCTTTGCACCAACCTATTCCACTGATCAACTAGTCTATTTCTTACCTATAAATGGTTTTGGAACCATTTTATAATATAATTTTAGATCTGGACAGCTAGGACCTTCTTTTTTTTTTTTTCCTTAATTCCTTAAATTCTTACCTTTTGTTTTTCCATATGAACTTTGTTGTTATTTTTTTCTGGGTCATTAAAATAGTTTTTGGCAGTCTGATTTTGGTAAGGCTAAATAAATAGATTAGTTTAGGTAGTATTTACTTATTGTCCCCTCCAAATTTAATATTTTTCCAATTGATTAGATCTGATTTTATTTGTGGAAAGAGTTTTGTGTTTCCTATAGTTTTGATTTTCCCTTGGCAGATATATTCAAATATTTTTTACACTGTCAGAGTTACTTTAAATGGAATTTTTTTGTAACTCTAACTGTTGGATTTTGTTAGTGATATATAAGAAGTGATGACTTATTGGGTTTATTTTGTATCTTGAACCTAAAGATTGGATTATTTCTTAAACTTTTTAGAGAAACTCAAGGTTCTAAGTATACTATCATATCATCAGCAAAGAGTGATAATTTCCTCATTACCACTCTAATTCCTTTTTTTTTCTCAACTTTTTCAAAGCTGCATTTCTTACAATTGAATAGTAATGGGTGATGTGGGCCCTTGTTTCACCCTTGATCTTTTTGGGAATGGTTTGCTTTGTCTCCATTATAAATGATGCCGATGGTTTAAAGATGCTACTAATTATTTTAGGAAAAGTCCATTTATTCAAACCTCAAGTGTTTTTATAGGAATGATGTTGGTTTTATCAAATGCTTTTCACATCTAGAGATGATCATATGTTTTTTGTTAATTTGTTATTAATATGGGCCAATTATAAATATTTTCCTAATATTGAACCAGCCCTGCATTCCGGTATAAACTGGATCATGGTGTATTATCCTGGGATGATTTTTTTAATCTTTTGCTAATATCTTATTTAAGATTTTACATCAATATTCATTAGGGAGATTGGTCTATAATTTTCTTTCTGTTTTTCAACCTACCTGGTTTGGTTCATACCATTCTTTTGCCATAAAGGAATTTGGTGACTCCTTCATTCCCTATTTTCAAATAGTTTATATAGCATTTAATTGTTCTTTAAATGTTTGGTAGAATTCATGTAAATCCATCTGGTCCTGGGGATTTTTTTTCCTGGGTTATTAATAGCTTGTTCTATTTCTTTTCAGAAATAGGACTATTTAAAATTTACTTCCTCCTTGTTAACTGGGAACCTATATTTTTGGAAAGGTCATCCAAATCACTTAGGTTACCAAAATTGATAAAGTTGGGCAAATCTCTTTATTATTGTTCTAATTTCCCTTCTTGTGGAAAGTTCCCTTTTTCATTTTTAAGACTAAAATTTTGATTTTCCTCTTTCCTTGTTCTAATCAGATTTACCAAAGGTTTATCTATTTTATTGGTTTTTTTCATAAAACCAACTTTATTTTATTTTTAATTCAAAGTTTCTTTTTTACTTTCAATATTTTAATTTCTCCTTTTTAATTTTGGATTTCAAATTTAGTATTTGATTGGGGTTTTAATTTGGTCTTTTTCAGCTTTTTTTGGGGGCCCAATTCATTGATCTTTTCTTTCTCTATTTTACTCAAGTAAGCCTCTAAAGAAAAATTTCCCCTTTTACTGCTTTGGTTGCATCCCACAAATTTTGGTATGATGTCTCATCAGTGTCATTATCTTGAGTGAAATTATTAATTATGTCTATAATTTGCTGTTTCATCCAATCATTCTTTAAGATGAGATTATTTAGTTTCTAATTACTTTTTGGTCTATTTACCCCTAACTTTTTGTTGAATGTAATGGGCTGAGGATTGAGTTGATGACTGAGGGGTCCCAGGGAAACTACAACGAATTGGGCTTATTATTAATATACATATTGGTAAAAATGGCCCCGCCCTTTCCGTGAAGTCCTGTTGTTTACAAAATGACATTTTTGGTGGGTGGAGGCAGAGAGACAAAAGAAGGGGAAATTGGGTTTCCATACTTCAGCTCTTCTTTTGGTTGGTTACTTCTTATAGCCAAAAATTTTCCTTTCCTCCATTTGATTTTTCAGAAATAAAGATCAATTTCCCCAACCGAATTTGACTCCAAATATTTTTAAAGGGATTTACATTTGGGAACTGCTGCCCCCAGTAAGAAAAGACCCAAAAGGGGTTATGCTTTACATTTGATACAATTGGGATTGCACCGAGGAACAAAGTTGAAGAAACTACAAAACCAAAAAAACACTAAAATTACAAATTATAAAGCACAAAAAAATTCAAAGAAATTCCCTTTTTCAATATTTGGTTTAAGAATCCCAAGGGCTTACAGTTCAAAAACTGTCCTTAAAAAGAAAAACTAAAACATTGAATGATTTTAGAAATTTAAGTTCCTAGCGACCATTTTGATTTGACACCTATATTTCCCGTTATATGACATTTTTAAGGGACAGGCTTTTTCACCACGCCATTACAAAAAGCTCAAAGGGCTAAAAAATTGATGGCTTTATAATTGGTTAAAAGAGCACCAAAACCCTTAATACGTTTTAAACAAGAGGCAAACCCAACAGTCCTTCTCAAGGACAGGTATAGATGGGGTTAACCTAGCCAACAAAAAAGTTATTACACCTACCCAAAGTCTTTCTAAATTTTATTAAACATAATACAAAAAACTTGGACAAGACCTGAAAGTTCCCTTTTATCCAAAACAAAGTGGTTTGAGACCCAAAAGGGAAATTCCCAAAAATTTTTTTTGCCTCTCCAAATTTTAACATTTTCTCCTTAAAAGAAAAGACAACAAAGGCATGGATTCTTAAAAAAAGTTTTAAAGTTTCCCAAAGGAAACAACTTCCTGCATAAAAAAATTTTGCCTTTTTTACCTAATTAACATATAGAAGCCCTTTTAATCCCCAGGAAGAATTGAGGAACCAGTTTTTACTTAACCAGGGAGACATAAATTAAATCTGTTCCTTTATATTTACAAAAATTGCCACAGCCCAAATAAAATTTGCAGCCTCTAATAATATCGGGTTTAAGAAACCAAAAGTAAGAAAACAATGGTAAGTTTAATTTCTGTATTTCATAAAAGATTTCCAGGCCCATATTTTGTTGAATTCAAAGGGGAGAAGCCTTCAAACAGGGTCAATACCCTTTGTTCCAAGAAGCCCAGGCATCCATTCTAAATATCATTACTTTACATTTACAATTTGGGAATAACAAAGAGAGGGAAGCTAGGGCATAGTAAAAACCTGTATGGCTTGCCTTCCTTTCACGCTCCTACACTGCCTCCGGGGAAGAACCCTCGTGGTTTGAGACCCAAAGAAATGTGGCAAATGGATGGACCCATTATAAATCTTTTGGTCTCTGTCTTTCATCCCATTGTGGTAGACATCTTTTCAATTCACTTTTGCAATACCAGCAGCAAAGGGGCAAAAGTGGTCACTGAATTCCTCACACAAGCATTTTGCCATTATGGGTGGCCACAAGCAATAAAACAGACAATGGTCCTTTATACTTCAAAACATTTTGCACCTTTTGTGTCAGTATAAGATTTTACACATGGGCATACCTTTTTAATCCTCAAGGACAGGCGATAGTGGGGGAGGAACGAATTAAAGCCTCCTCAAAAACAAAGAAAGGGGCCACAGGTAACCTAGAAACTTCTAAATCTAGCTCTTTATACTATTAACTTCGATTTTTGACAAAAGATGCCTGGCTCCGAACAGGTTTATAACCCACCGGAAGGGCGTGTCCAGTGCAAGCACTCCACTATCTTTGAAATGATGATGGGGAGACAGAAAAGTGGTGAATGGAAAGGACCAGATAGGCTAACCTTTGGGGAGAGGGTTTGCTTGTATCTCTACAGGTGGAGAAAGGAATCAGATGCTAAGACCATATTCGCCTTGTCCATCACAGAGAATGGAGCAGACCCTTGAAACAAAGAGATGACCCAAGAAATATCAGGTGGTTCTGTTGCTGATTGTGCTCACCATTGAAAGAGTGTGGCAGTTTGGCTTTGTCAAGGACATCAAGTTGTTGGACTTAAAACCCTCAGGAATCATTGTTCTCTGGACATAGGACGAAAACCCTCAGGAATCATTGGATTCTCTGGGCATAGGACGAAAACCCTCAGGAATCATTGGATTCTCTGAGGCATAGGACAAAACCCTCAGGTCATTGGATTCTCTGGACATAGGCAAAACCCTCAGGAATCATTGGATTCTCAGGCATAGGACAAAACCCTCGGAATCATTGGATTCTCTGAGACATGATAAGATTGTTGTAGGACTTGAAAACCCTCAGGAATCTTGGATTCTCTGAGACATGGACAAAATCCTCAGGAATCATTGGATTCTCTAGACATGGACTTGAAAACTCTCAGGGAATCATTGGATTCTCCAGAAATGATAAGACTGTTGGGATTTCAAAATCTGCTAGAATCATTGGATTCCCTAACACATAAAAGACTTTGGGACCAAAAAACTCGGGGTATTTGGATTCCCTGACATGTGAAACAATGGACAATAGATTGGTTTTGGACTATCTCTTGGCTGTTGAAGAAGGTGTATGTGTATTTGTTTACTCCTCCTTCTAGAACTTCTGGTTCTTTCCAACACCATGTGGTTTATATTGTTTTCTATTCCGCTACTTGCTGTACAATTCATGTTTTTCCCCAATTGGCCTATGACTGTGGGGAAGTCATCCCCTAATAACCTCTGCGTTATTGCTATGTGTTTGTTAAACCTCCATGCTGATGGGTTTGTGTAATAAGACCCTTCCCCCGAAACCTGCTAGCAACCCCCACTTCCCTTTGGTGCTTTTCATCCCCTTTGGGATGTCAGGGAGGGCGTGATCCCTCCTTTTTGGTGCTTTCACCTCCTTTCCTGAGAAGTCAGGGAGGCTGTGATCACCTTCCCTTGGGGGCTCTGACCTCCCTGAGGAGTCAGGGATGGCATGACCACCTGTGTTCTAAAAGTTGAATGTAGTTTTTATTGCATCATGATAGGAAAAGAAAGCATTTGCTCTTTTCTAATATTCTATTTACCTCTTTAATTTCTTATTTGTTTTGTGGTTTGATTTATCTAATTCTGAGAGTGCAAGTTGGAATCTCCTCTATTATATTTTGCTGTCTATTTCTTCTTGCAGTTCTCTTCTTCTCCTTTAGGAAGTTAGATGCAATACCCGATGCATATTTTAATATTGATATTTCTATGTGCCCTTTAGCAAGATGTAGTTTCCTTCCCTTATCTCTTTTTAATCAGATCAATTTTGCTTTTGCTTGATCTGAGATGGGAATCTCCCTCTTTTGACTTCACCTGAAGCATAATAGATTCTGCTCCAGCCTTTTACCTTTACTTTGTATATATCTCCCTGCTTTAGATGTGTTTCCTGTAAACAACATATTGTAGGGTTCTGACTTTTTATCAAGTGTGCTATCCACCTCTGTTTTATGGGAGAGTTCATCCCATTCACATTTACAGTTAAAATTACTAATTCTGTATTTCCTGCCATCATAATATCCCCAAATTATGCTTTTCTTTTTCTTACCCTACCTTACCCCCTTCCCTAGTATTAAACTTATGGGCCCCACTTGCATCACACAGCTCTCCCTCTTTAGGATCCCTCCCTCCTTCCTTTGAATCCCTTCCCCTTTCTTGTACCCTTCCCTTATTACTCTTTTTCCTTTTCCCTTTTTCTCTCCCACTTTTTAATGAGGTGAGAGAAGATTCTCTGTAAAAACAAATATGTCAATTATTTTCTCTTTGAGCCAATTCTGATGAGAGTAAGATTCACACAATATTGCTCCCCCTCTCTAAGTTCCCTCAGATATGTTAGGTTTCCTTTGCCTCATTGTGGGATGTAGTTTCCCTCTTTTTATCTCTCTTTTCCCCTTTTTCTGACACTATCCTCTTTTCATTTTTACTTCCCTTTTTTATGTTATATCAGTAAAATCAAATTATACATGTGGTTTTTATGTATATCCACCATGGAAATACAGTTCTCAAGAGTTCCTTTTAACTTTTTCTGCTTCTCTTGAGTCCTATGGTTGGAGATCAAATTTTTTGTTTAGATCTGGTTTTTTCCTTTGAAACAAATGGAATTCCTCTGTTTCATTAAATGCCTATCTTCTTCCATGGAAGAAAATGCTCAGCTTTTTCTTGGCTGCATCCTTTCTTTTGCCTTTCAGAATATCAGATTCCAGGTCTTCGATCCTTTAATGTTGAGGCAGCCAGATCTTGAGTGACCCTTATTGTGATAGCTCGGTATTTGAATTGTTTTTTCCTGGCTGCTTATAATATTTTTTCTTTAGTCTGATAGTTCTGAAATTTGGCCACAATATTTCTTGGAATTTTTATTTTAGGGTCTTTAAGGTGTTTGATGAATTCTTTCAATGCCTATTTTACCTTCTGGTTCTATTCCATCTGGACAGTTCTCTTTGATGATTTCCTGTAAAATCATATCTAGGCTGTTTTTTTCATCATAATTTTTGGGAAGTCCAATGATCCTCAGGTTATCTCTCCTAGATCTATTTTCCAGGTCTGTTGTTTTTCCAAGTAAATATTTAACATTTTAGTTTGTCATTTTTTTGGTTTTGCTTGACTGATTCTTGATGTCTCACTGAATCAGTCATTTTCATAACAACTACTGCAGATCCCTGATAGTTCATGGGTACCAATGCATAGAAACATTTCTGAATAGCTGTACTTCAGATGAATAACTTTTGAAGCTCATTTCCATAAGGTATATTTTAATCATGAAATAAACACGAGTTGTTGGACTGATGTGGTCAAAATAATCCTGCACAAATCAGCAAATTCAGAGAAAGATTAATTATAAGCAAAATAAAAGTTAAGTTTTTAGAGGACATAGTGAAGTGGCCAAAAGAGAAAAAATGACAAAGTAATTTAGAGTCAATGGGCACAGAGGATTATGGAGAAGGAAAATATAAAAAAATAGAATGAAGAGAAATAACTCCACAACTGTTAATATAAAAGGAAAAAAACTCACCTATTAGACTGAAGAGGTTAGCAGAATGGATAAAAAAACAAAATCCTGAAATGATGCTGAGTGAAGTGAGCAGCACCAGGAGATCATTATATACTTCAATAACAATACTATATGATGATCAATTCTGATGGACATGGCCCTCTTCAACAATGAGATGAACCAAATCATTTCCAGTAGAGTAGTAATGAATTGAACCAGCTACACCCAGCAAAAGAACTCTGGGAGATGACTATGAACCACTACATAGAATTCCTAATCACTCTATTTTTGTCCATCTGCATTTTTGATTTCCTTCACAGACTAATTGTACACTATTTCAAAGTCCAATTCTTGTTGTATAGCAAAATAACTGTCTGGGCATATATACTTATATTGTATTTAATTTATAGTTTAACATATTTAACATGTATTGGTCAACCTGCCATCTGGGGGAGGAAGTGGGGGTAATGAGGGGGAAAATTGGAACAAAAGTTTTGATAATTGTCAATGCTGTAAAATTACCCATGCATATAACTTGTAAATAAAAAAAACTATATAAAAATAATAATAAAAAAAAAGAAAGGAAAAAAAGAGAAAAACAAAATCCAACAATTAACTATACAAAAACACACTTGAAAAATAAAGATTCATATAGTTAGAAAAAAAGCAAGTTGGTGCAGTCTATTATGCCTCAACCAAACATAAACAAAGCAGAGATAGCAATTATGATGTCAGATAAAACAATACTAAAATAGACTTAATTAGAGGAGATAAAGAGGGGGAAAACATTTTGCTGAAAGGCAACAGAAAATGAATTGCTTTCAGTGTTTAACAAATATGCAACCAATGACTTAGCTGCTAAATACTTAAAGAAAAAACTAAATTAAATGATGAAATAGACAATAAAATTATAATTAGGGGGGACCTCAATTTACCTCTGTGAGCCCTAGATAAATTTAATTTAAAAATAAACATAAAGGAAGTTAAGGATTTAAATGAAGGAATTTTTAGAAAAATTGGATATGATACCCCTCTGGTGATGACTTAATGGAAACAGAAAGGCCCATACATATTATTTAACTGTTCTTGGCATCTTTACAAAATCGATCATGTCTTAGGACTTAAGAGCTTTACAAATTCATAGAAAAGGCATAATATTATACACTTACTATTATATTATTAATCATATAGTGACTACATATTACTGATCACCAATAAATTAAAATCATATTAATGTAAAGGAAAAAATTTAAATTGACTGCAAACCAAATAATTTTTAAAAAATTACTGGGTCAAAGAACAAATCATAGATATAACCAATAATTTCATTAAATATGATGACAACAATGTGATCATATGACATTTTGGGGGGATTCAGTCAAAATAGTTTTTAGGAGGAAATTTATATTTTTCAAGCCTTTTATTAACAACAAAATAATAACAACAACAAAAAAACATACCAGTAATTGGGAATGTAACCAAAAATATTAGAAAAAAACATCAAATTAAAATCTTTATTTACATACCAAGATAAAGATTCTGGAAAATAAAAGAAAAAAAATCAATAAAATCCAAAATCTATCCCAATGAAATAATAAATAAAATTAGAACTTTAAAATAGTAAAAGAAATAAGATATTAGCTAATTTTATTAAAAAGAAGAAAAAATCAAATTACCAGTATCAAAAATTATCAGTATCAAATATGAAAAAAAAATCATGACAAATGAAGAAATAAAGAATATTATCCCAATCTTTTTGCTCAGCTATATGCCAACAAAATCAATAATCTAAATGAAATAATTGCATATTTGCAGAAATATAAAACATTGAAATTAGCAAAACAAAAAAACAGAATTTAAATAACCTAATTTCAGAAGAAGAAACTGAACAGACTATCAATAAAATGCTCCTTCAAGAGTAGATGGATTCACAAGTGAATTCAGAATAATTCATTCCAAATTTACATTTAAAAAATTGCAAAAATAGCAAAACAAATAGTCCCACCAGACTCTTTATTAGACAAATATATGGCCTATTTATTTAATTTCTCTATTCATGAAGAATCAAAACAGAAGAATCAAATTGTAGAAATGTCCCTAATGAACAAAGATACAAGAATTTTCAATAAAATATCAGAAAAGAGTCTAAAACAGCATATCACAAAGATTATACATAGTTAACATGTACTAAGTTAAAGTGTAGTATGAGTTTAACATTAGAAAAAGTATAAGCCTGATTAACTATATGCCGAAATTAACAAAAATCAATGATTACATCAATAGATGTAGGAAAAAGCTTTTGAGAAAATATAATACCCCTAAACACTAGAAAATATAGAAACAAATGGAACTTCCTTTCCAATGATAAACTGTACATATTTAAAACCAATAGCTAACATTATTTGTAACAGATAAATCAAAATATTTTTTAATAAATTCAGGGGTAAAACAAGGTTGTCCAATACCACCACTTCTGTTTAACATATTATTAGAATTGTAGTATGCCAAAAAGACAAGAAAAAGAAATTGAGGAAATATACATAGGTAAAGAAGAAACAAAATGATTAATTTTTGTATCAGATAATGTACTTTAAAAAACCCTGAAAAATTAACTGGGAATTAATTGAAGCAATAATTTTAACAAACATAGAAAACATAAAATAAATCCACACAAATAATTAGCATTTCTATATAATACCAATAAAATGCAGTAGGAAGATATAGAAAGAAAAATTACATTTAATATTACTACAGAATATGTATAATATTTGGAAGCGTATTTTCCAAGATAGAAACAACAACTATTTAAAAATAATTATTTATCAAAATAAAGATAGACCTAATTAATTGAGAAAATATTAACTTTTCATGGGAAGAGCCAATTTAATAAAGATGACAATATTACTCAAATTATTTTGTTTAATGTTATATTAATCAAACTACAAAAGCATCACTTTAGAGAAATAAAAAACATGATAATGAAATTTATATAGAAGAAAAAAAAGCCAGATATCTAAAGAGAAATAATAAAAAGAAATGGAAATGAAAGGGACCTAAAAGGGAGTAGAAAAAATCCCAGAAGATAAAATGTATAGTTTTGATTACATAAAATCAAATTTTACACAAACCTAAAAAAGCTAACATTGAGTCCTTCACTAATTACTGTAGTGCATGTTGATCATCACCACACTGGTTGCTGCCCACTTCTTGGAACTTCCAGAGTTTCTATCCTAGGACTTTCTTACTCTGGGGATTTTTCAGGAATGTACTTGGCTCTTGCTGATTCAAGACACCGAATAAGACTACACATGTTTCTGATTATCTCAGAATCTCTGACTTTTATTTGAGGCAGTTTTTTTCTGAGGGAATCTTGGGCTTCCAGTTGACTATGAAATTCTGGTGGTAAGAAGTCATTAATACATTAGAGTTTATCATTAGATTTTTGAACCTTTGTTTGATCTAGTAAGCATTTCAGAGTTTTGCTGGTATAAGTATATAGGAATTAGGCATCTTGACTTCCATTCAGGTAGCTATCTTGTCAGGAAGTCATTATTTAATATTTTTAGCAATTATTTGAAAAAATCCATAGATATTATTCTTGTCCAGTTTATAGGTGACAGAAAGCTAAGAGGAAAACTAACACACTGGATGACAGAATCAGTATCTAAAACAATTTTGATGGGTTAACAAGGTAGAATAATTCTTGATCCATGAGTTAAGACTGGTTTTTATAATTTTTAAAATAAAATTTTACTGCATTTAAAAATCATAGACAATACAAAAACAGGCTATAGTAGAATATGATTCCCAGGCTACAATTTGCTAACCCCTAGATTATAACAATTGTGCTGAATCTAATTAGGTAACACATTTTATAAGGAAAATTGTAAAGTTTTAGACCTGACTACAAAAAAAAAAAAAACTATAAAAATAAGATGAGGAAAGTATGCTTAGACAGGAGTTGTTTGGGGAAGAAAAGGATTTTAGTGAAATGGAAACTAAATGTGAATCATCAGTAATGCAATCGTGCTAATGCAATCTTCAGCTGCTTTAAGAAGAGCTACATCAGTAGATGATGTTGTATTGCAGCCTCAGAAGACCTTATCTGGAGTGTTGTGTTCAATTTTGGACAATGGGTGGGAGAAGCAGAAAAAATAGGCTTTAGCTCAATACAATTAAAAAGAAAATCCTAACAATGAGTGCTATCCACAAATAGAATGGGCTATTCCAGGAGGCAGTGAATATTCAAACAGAGGGTGACCACTTTGGGGGGAGCCCTTTTAGAAGAAATTTTTGTTCAGGCATAAACTGGATTTTTTTTTTTTAATATCCCTTGCAACACTTAGATTCTATATCATTTCAGTTAAGTTAGGAATATCTTTACTTTAGTGTTAAGGGACAGGTCAATTCTCCGAGAGTCTCCACAGCTGTGGATCATAGCATCTGAAGGAGTTGCAAGGCAGCCTTTGCTGACACAGCTGTTGCAGACTGGGAATGAGATAAACTGGAGGCCGAGGGAAGAGGAGGGAGGTCAGACAACGCAACAGCTTCTCAGTCAGAGAGGTCAGAGAACAGCAACTGCCTCTCAGGCTCCTTGTATCATCCTCTCCCAAGAGGAGATCATTCTGGGTTGGATCTCCAGCAGTCACTGTCGGGTGGCTCCCGTGTATTCCAACATATGATGCTTGAACGTGGGATCTAAGAAGCATAAGAATTACAAGAAGAACCAGCACTGTTCCAGAGCTGTTCGTGAGTAGGATCTTTCCAGAGTTCCTTTGGTAGTCTGTGGGGAAGGAAAGGAAGAGGAGCCCTGGTAATACTTTTTTAGTCCAAGTAATTACTCGGCCAACACACCATAGGGCTGAGCAAGGAGACTGATAAGAGACTTAAATGCCTGTTCTGACTACAATCCTCTTCTCCGTTTGAAATTTTGCCTTCATGACATCTCACAAGATCAACACCTACTAGAACCATCCAGAGGTGTTAGAGCTGCTTGTTAGTGCTCCCTCAGTGTGCGGACCATGCTGTGGAAGGGAAATAACAGCAAAAAACAAAAAAACAGGAATTGTTAAGTGGCAGGTCAATTCTCTGAGAGCCTCCACAGCTGTGGATCATAGCATCTGAAGAAGTTGCAGGGCAGCCTTTGCTGACACAGGTGTTGCGGATTGGGAATGAGATAAATTGGAGGCAGATGGAAGAGCAGAGAGGTCAGACAATACAACGGCCTCTCAGTCAGAGAACAGCAACTGCCTCTCCTTGTATCATCCTCTCACAACAGGAGATTCATTCTGGGTTGGATCTCCAGCAGCCACGGTCAGGTGTCTCCTGTGTATTCCAACACTTTAGAGATGGAGAAACTGCAATAAGAGAGTTTAAATGACTTTTCTAATATCACAAAGTTGGTGAGTGCCTAAACTGGGGCTCAAACTCAGGGGTACCAATTCTAGATTTACTGTTTTTCTCAACACATCATTGCTACTTCCCCTAGCCCACAGATTTTTTTCTTCTAAGGTTTCAGAAGTTTTCTCTTGTGCAACTACCTTCGGAATTTAGTCCTCTCCTTATCTCCTTTACCTTGATTACATTGTAGTGAGTCAGTACAGTAGCAACTTTATACTTATACTCTACTCTCTTTTCAAGTGGAATGATAATTCATTCCTACAGGCAGTGGTGATATTAATTGAGCAATCACAAGTCCATAAAGTAGATAACAGTTGCATGACAGATAGACTCAGATTCTCCTCCTCCCTTCTTTAGTAGAATACATTTCTCTAGTCCTCCATTCCTTTGTTTAGTCTTGGTTAGAGCTATACCTAAAAATTTAAACAATTGAATCGAGGTGCACAAAGTACCAAACACAAGTATCATAAAACGCTCCCTCAAATTTACTTTAAAAGAACAAAATAAATTGGAGGGGAGGGGAAGTTAATCTAAAGGAAGAAACATCTTGCAAGTTCTTATTTTAAGTAATTATACTTGCTAACTAGATGCTAAATTCAGTTGTTTTTATGCAGTTAAAGACACCGTGTGTTTCCTCCACCCTCTAAATTTCAGTACTTCAGAAAGAAACCCTAGTCATTCTTCCTTAATTATTTTTTTGAACTCAGGATCCTTTGGTCTGACTCCTCAAAGAGTCCACAGCTTCTTATGGTATTCTGTTTTGTTTTCACTATTATTATTTATTTTTAGCTTTCATTGAATCTTTTTTTTTGAATTATAAATTCTCTCCCTACCAATCCTTCCCTACCAATTGTGAAGACAAGAAATATGATATCAATTATATGTGTGAAGTCATGCAAAATGTATTTCCACATGGCAAAAAGCAGGAAACATAACGAGAGTGAAAAATTTATGCTTCAATCTGCAGTCAGATTCCATCAGACTTGGAAATTGGATAGCATTTTTCAACATAAGTTCTTCAAATTTTTACTTGGATCCTTGGATTGATCGCAATAGCTAAGTTATTCACAGTTGATCATCATACAATATTGTTGTTACTGTGTATAATGTTTTCCTAGTTCTGTTTATTTCATTTTGCATCAGTTCATATAAGTCTTTCCTGGTTTTTCTGAAACCATCTTGCTTATGTATTTTCTCATAGCAAAATAGTATTTTATCACAATTGTATACCACAATTTGTTCAACCATTTTCCAATTGATAGGCACCGCCCCCACCCCCTCACCTCCATTCCCTTCCAAGTTCCAGTTCTTTGCCACCACTCTCCAGAAGAGTTGGATAAAATCACAATTCCACCAACACTACATTCATGTCCCGGTTTTCTATATCCCCTCCAACATTTGTCATTTTTCCTTTTCAGTAATATTAGGCAATCTGATACTTGTGGAGTAGAGAGTTGTTTTAATTTGCATTTCTCTAATAGTGATTTAGAATATTTTTCATATCACGATAAGTTGGTTTGATTCCCTCATCTGTAAATTGTCTATTCATATCTTTTGACCATTTATCATATAGGAAATGATTCACATTCATATGAATTTGACAGAATCTATGTATTTGAGAAATGAGACCTTAATCAGAGAAACATTCTGTAAAAAATGTTTCCCCAGTTATAATAGGTTTGTTTGTGCCAAACCTTTTTTATTTAATATAATAAAAATTATTCATTTTACTTCCTTTGATATTCTTTATCTTCTGTTTGTGTCTAAGTTCTTCCCTTATTTATAGATTTGACTGACAAAATTTTCCATTCCCTAGTAATTTTTTTATGATGTGACATCACCCTTTAAGTCTAAATCATGTACCCATTTTGATCTTATCTTTGTATATGTTGTGAGATATTGGTCTATATACCTAGTTTCTATCAAACTACTTTCCAGTTTTCCCAGGAATTTTTTCAATAGTGAGTTCTTGTCCCCAAAACTTGGATCTTTTGATTTATCAAATACCAGATTACTATGGTATTTACTATTCCCTATTGTGTATCTAATCTATTCCACTGATCCACTATTCTATTTTTTACTTACTACCAGATCGTTTTGATGATTATTGCTTTGTAATACAATTTGAGATCTGATATTATTTGGGCACCCTCTTTCATGATTTTTTGCATTGATTCCCTTTATATTTTTGATTTTTTGTTCTTCCAAATGAATTCGATCATTATTTTTTCTGTCACTATAAAAATTTTTTTTGATAATTTAGTATGACCCTGTATAGGCATTTGGGTAGAATTGCCATTTTTATTATATTGATTTGACCTAACTGTGAGCAATTAATATTTTTCCAATTATGAAATATATTTTATAATTGTGTTCATGTAGTTTCTGAGTTTTAAATATACTCCCATGCATTTTATATTGTCTGCAATTACTGCAAATGGAATTTCAATTTCTAATATTGGGTTTGAGCTTATTCCCTCATTTTCAAGGGTGTTTCACAGTCAAAATCATTTTTAATTAAATGCTCTTTTTAATAATTGAGTTTTTCTTTCAAACCCTAGGCATCTGGATGTGTTTTTCAGACTTATAGATATCTACTTCGTCTTTTAAAGATAGAAGATTCTTTCCCCTTACTTGTCTAAAATCAGCTTCCAGCTTCTGTCCTTAGCGTATCAGATTTAAGGCATAAATAAAATTATTGTAAAGTGATCACAACCTCAGGCTCATAAAATCAAAGGCAATTCCTCAATAAACTTACACTTGGATCCAGGATGATAAATAAGATGTTTCCAAGAAGACCTGATATATTAAACAAATATCTTTTTCTAGCTATTAATCTTGAGCACCTGACCTTTTGCTTTGCACATGGCGGACATTCAATATATGATTGATAATTTCGATAAGAAATCCTAAATTTTTAGGTCACCTGTAAGATTGATGACCTTAGATAGAGGGAGACAAAGGAAGATGTATCAAGAACTTCTTGTTCCTTATTGTTTTTCTGCCACACCTTGAGGGAGCATTCTATTTTGGGTTCATCCTCTGAATTCCCCATTTCATAATATCCTTTATGTGATGTGATGACTGTGTTTAGCACCCAAGGTATTTTAAAATCAGCCAGAGTCAGGATAAGGGAAAGTCCTTGATCTTTATTCTTTGTGGAGGTGAACCGGAATGGCAATAAGAAGTGAGCAATTGCAACATGAATCTGGCCAGCAGTGCCTCTGGCTCTTACACTCCACCCACCAAATCCTCTAGAAATCTCCTATACAACAGATCAAACTTGCACAGACAGTGGGCGGGGCCATTCTTTCTCCAAGCATATACTAATATTGTCCAATTGGTAATTAGCCTTAAGTGCTCAGACCTCAGTGCATCTGCTCAGCTTCAGCCCATTACAATGTGAGCCCTATTCTTTGTGAACTACCTAGATAGTAGAGAAAGTATGGGTGGTACCTATCTGTATCTAGGAGTCTCAAATATGTGACTAATTATCTTGTTAAATAAATCTAGGGCATCCTTAGTCTGGGTTAGAGGTGGCAATTAGAATGTAAGCAGTAGCATAGTATAGCAGATAGTGTGATAAAAATTGACATGATCAGTGTGCCATTTTTACCTCTGATACTTTCTATATGATCATAGGAACTTCTATGAAACTTTTGTTTTATTCTCTGTAAAACAGGTTTCATAAACTTACAATGGCTACTTCACAACGTCTCTGAAAATCTCAAAACAGATGATGGATAGAAAACCTTTTGAAAATATACAAAGTGCTGCATAAATATCACAGTGTTTTTACTTTTTGTTTGGTCTGGTCTTTTGATTTCATTAGAATTTGGAGCCCTAATGAGAAAATTCCCCCTATCGATATGCATCAGTAATTATTTTGCAATATACAATCTTAGAGAGGTGTTTTAGGGCATTGAGCAATTTAAGTGGCTTACTCTGTGTCAGAGGTAAGACTTGATCTTAGGATTTTGCTGATTCCATGTCTGGCTTTCTACTAGAGCCAGAATGCATATTTAGTTGCTATTATGTCAGTTATTATTATTATCATTTGCTTATATTATACTACCAAGACCACAGATCCTATTCAAATAATCTGCTTTCTATTCTACAACTCCCTCTGCTGGAATCAATCTTTCATCATTCTTCATCATTCCTTTGTACTTCCTTATAAGAGAGAAAAAGAGAGAGAGAGAAAGAGAGACAGAGACAGAGACAGAGACACAGAGAGTGATTTCTCCCATATTTTTTATTCTTTAAGATCTTCCTTCCTGAAAGATCCTGTCACTAGTCTTTAGGGTAGTCCCTACTTTCAGAGAGTTTACATTCTAATGAAGGAGACAACATGTGTGTATATAGATACATACAAGACACATGTGAAGTAAATGCAAAGTCATTTTGTGGGAATGACACTAGGTGCTGGGGGCAGGAAGAACCAGGAAAATCTCCCTGAAAAAGGGAGTACTTGAAAACTGGCTTCTAAGAGCCAGAATTCAATAGAGAGAGCACTTTAGGCATGGTCGGGAGGGAGTAATTTGGGCAAAGGCAAAGATATGGGGAATTATGTTTAAGGTACATGTAGGTCAGAATAACTAAAGGGAAATAATGTGCAAGAAGATGGAAAAGATATAAAGAAAAGAGGTTTTTTTGTTTGTTTGTTTGTTTTTGGTTAATAGATTAAAATACCAAACAGATCTTTGCTGTTGTTGAGTCATTTTTCAGTCATGTTCAGTTCTTCATGACTCTATTGGGGTTATGGCAAAGATACTTAGAGTGTTTTGCCATTTCCTTTTTCAGTTCATTTTACAGATGAGGAGCTGAGGCAAACAGGATCACACAGTTAGTATGTCTGTCTGAGGGTCTTGGCAAAATAAAAACTTGTTGAGTTTGAGATACCTTTAGGATATAGAGTTTGAAATATCTATCCTGTAGACAGATGGCGATTTGGGACAATAGTTTATGAGAGAAACTATGGCCACATCTAATAATGATCTGCATAGAAATGTAACTGATTCTATGGAATATGATGAAATCATTAAGTAAGAATAAAAAAAGGAGAGAAAGGTATAGGACAAATTTTAGGGATACACTCAGAGTAAGTGGCCATGACAAAGATGAAAGAGATCGAGACTTGGTTAGAGAGGCAGAAGGGGACCCAATAAACCAGAAAAATTTAGAGAGAAGAGAATATACCAGAGAAGAAGGTGATCAATAGGGTCAAATACTGCAGAGAAGCCATGAATAATAGAGATTAATAAAATATCATTAGATTTGAGAATTTGATTATTCATAACTCTAAAGAAAGTATGTTCATTAGAATGATAGTTAGTAGCCAGAATGGAATAAATTCAGTAGATTGTGAAAGGAAAAGAAGAAAAACAGATTTTTCTTTTTTTTTTTTTTTTTAAATAAAGCTTTTTATTTACAAAACATATACATGGGTGATTTTTCAACACTGACCCTTCCAAAACCTTCTGTTCTAAATTTTCCCCTCCTTTCCCCAACTCCTTCCTCTAGATGACAGGTAGTCCAATACATATTAAATATGTATAACCAAATTTTTCAAGAATTTATATCAGAGAGGATTTGAAGAATTTAGAAGTTTGGGGGGCATGTACAAACCTTTCCTGGTATAGGCAGGAAGGGACAGAACTCCAATCTAGAAAGTGATGACCAGAGATCCTTCTGATATTAAAGACCTTTGGATTTTGCCATGTCCCTTTAACATACTAAGTCTAGTCTTACTATGGTCAAAGTAGCATTCTAGGACACAGAGCTTACTGGTGTCAGGAGGACACTGCAGCTTGACATATCTCTTAATTCAAATAGTTGGGAAGTTGGGGTCTTCATGTGAACAACATTTATATGTGTTTGAGTTCATTTATTTTATCTTCATTGGATAGGTCAATGCTTGGGAAAATATGTTTCACATGTGGGAATTAATAAAGAGAAACAGGAACAGAATGGGGAAATATGAGTGGAGAACATCCTATTAAATGAGTGTATGAGAAAAGAAACTCAGAAGGGAGAAATGTCTTACTTCTGAGCAATCTGTGGCAAGTAGCAAGGTCAGAATTTGAATTTAGATCTTGTGACTTCAAATCCAATGCTTTTTACACTAAACAATAGGATTTTATGACCAACTGGATTGCTTCCCTCCCCTGAACCTCTTTTTCCATTTCTTCATTCGTGTGTCTCAGCTCTTGCAGAACAATGCTATCTGCTATACCCTAAATTTGTCCCCTACACTGTACTCTGAGATATAATTCTTCAGTTGTATAAGATTTGTAGAGCAGAGGGGAATGGGATCTAAAGTACCAATATCTTGTCTTCTTCAACCAAGATTTCTGATTTTTTTCATAACCAATAAATAATAAATAACCTTATTTCGGGGGTAACTTTCAATAAATTGCATGCCCCTAAAATGATTTAAGGCAATTTCAAATAACTGGTGATTGAAACAGCTATCTACATCCAGAAAGAGAACTATGGAGACTGAATGTGGATCAAAACATAGTATTTTT
Organism: Sarcophilus harrisii; assembly: GCF_902635505.1. Classification (NCBI taxonomy): domain Eukaryota; kingdom Metazoa; phylum Chordata; class Mammalia; order Dasyuromorphia; family Dasyuridae; genus Sarcophilus; species Sarcophilus harrisii. The sequence continues at coordinate 191,785,176 of NC_045430.1, forward strand.
ACATTTTTTGTCGTTAATTTTTCCATTCTTGTAGTTTTTTTTTTTTTTTACTTTTTGATCTGATTTTTCTTGCACAGCATGATGAATATGGAAATATGTTTAGAATAATTGCACATGTTTAACCTATATCAAATTGCTTGCCGTCTAGGGAAAGGGAGAGGGAGGGAAAGAAGGAGAAAAATGTGGAACACAAAGTTTTCAAAGGTGAATTTTGAAAACTATCTTTGCATATATTTGGAAAAGTAAAATAAAAAAAACTATTAAAAATAAAGTTTTGCTTTTGCAAAAGTCTCCCTGTTCATTTCTCAGGTTGATATATATACTACTTCTCTCAGTACCTGTGTAGATTAGTCTCATAACTTATTTGGGGGAGAGAAAACTAGCAGCTATGGTGAAGATCAGGCAAGTTTTCATGAAAAGGAACTTATTTTCTTCTTCTCTTCTCCTCCTCCTCCTTCTTCTTCTTCCTGAGACAATTGTAGTTAAGTGACTTGCCCAGAGTAACACACCTAGGAAGTATTAAGTGCTTAAGGCCAGATTTGAACTCAGATCCTTCTGACTTCAGGGCTGGTACTCTATCCACTGTGTCATATAGCTGCCCCTCATAACTGCTTTAAAGAGAATGTAGATAAATGTTCAGGTATTATTTTGGGTCCTCCCTTTACTGCTATCCCATGAAGACTTTGGAATTAATGTTATCTCTATAGACAAAATGTAAAAATTCCCATAGTCACCCACAGATAAGGATTCCCCCTGCCATTATTACATACTTATATTTAGTATAAATATATGGAAATTTCAGGTTTTCAAAATGCTTTATATATGTTAACTCACTTTATCCTCTCACAACATCCCTGGGAGGTAGGTGTTATTACCACACTCTTTTTACTTTTTGGGGGGAAGTGATCTGCTCAGAATCTATCAAAAAGGGAAATAAATGTCTCAGACAAGATTTGAATTCATTTCTTCCTGACTCTGAGTTCAATGCTAAATGTATTGAACCATCTAGCTGCTCCCTAGAAGATGTCTATACAAATATAGACATGCCTATTAACTCTATATTTAAATATGATTGATTCAGTCACATCTAATTAAGAACTCGAGCTATGCTTTTGGTCTTGGTCTGTAATAGAGAAAGTAGAGATAGTAAGTGGTAGAGGTTCCACAGAACTACAAGAGAGAGATTATAGCAACGATGTCCATAGTGGTAGGATGTGGTTCTTAGTGTTATAATCTGGGCATTGGATAAGGACTTCAGAGTTAAATGAATAACTGTAGGTAACCAAAAATCTGTATTATTCTTAGTTTTGTTTTATCACCATTTGGTGAATTATCATTGTAATAGATCTATAAAATACAAAAGTTTGCATACATCTTTATTTCATGAGTTGTGATGCAAAGGGATTCATCATCTCATAATCAATTTACTTTTGTTGAATAATAATATATTTTTGATGTTATTCCTTAAAAAACACACAGTCTTTCACTTTGAACCATAATAGAAACTTTTCCCTCAATTAATTAGAATCTTTCAGTCTTGGAGTCTGGGGGCATACAATGGTGTGAGAATTAATTGGGACAGGTAAAAAATTCATTATAATTTCATTTTGTGATGTTTGTGCAAGTATGCTTTTATTAACACTAGACTGAACCAGAATATTTGTTTTTTTTTTAATTTTTAATAGCCTTTTATTTACAGGATATATGCATGTGTAACTTTACAGCATTAACAATTGCCAAACCTCTTGTTCCAATTTTTCACCTCTTACCCTCCCACCCCCTCCCCTAGATGGCAGGATGACCAGTAGATGTTAAATATATTAAAATATAAATTAGATACCCAATAAGTATACATGACCAAACCGTTATTTTGCTGTACAAAAAGAATCAGACTCTGAAATATTGTACAATTAGCTTGTGAAGGAAATAAAAAATGCAGGTGTGCATAAATATAGGGATTGGGAATTCAATGTAATGGTTTTTAGTCATCTCCCAGAGTTCTTTTTCTGGGCATAGCTGGTTCAGTTCATTACTGCTCCTTTGGAAATGATTTGGTTGATTTCGTTGCTGAGGATGGCCTGGTCCATCAGAACTGGTCATCATATAGTATTGTTGTTGAAGTATATAATGATCTCCTGGTCCTGCTCATTTCACTCAGCATCATGAACCAGAATATTTGACTGACTAGAAGAACTGGATCAACCTGGTTTCTCCACCTTTAATTAGTTCTCTATCAGTTGAATTCTGGATTTCATGCCTTTCTCAGGTGTTTCCTTGCTCTTTTGTTATGTTTTTAATTCTGTGGCTTTTAAAAATAGCTATTCTTCCAAGGAAATGTGAAAAGTTGTAGTTTGCTTGTTTTAATAACTATTATAAATATTACAGTGGCTGTAGTGTAGGGAAGTCAAATGTTTTAAGGATGGTTATTACTCTGGCCTCATTCTCCCAGAATAAAGTCAGCTACATCTCCTAGAACTAAGGGATCTAGGGATACCTCTGAGTAGAAGTGGAGTGTCTTTCTGTAAAACTATATTTACATGCTCTTCCCACTTCATTTGTCTAATAAATTAATATAACTAAACATAATTTACATAAATTAGCTTTTTAATAAAGGGATATTTATTTTGGAGATGTTGCATTGCCAAAATTTTTTCCCAACACTTGGGAAACGGGTATAGTCTCTTTAAGGTAATGAGTTTGGTCTCTGGAGAGACAGTCTAAATCCAATTTCTAGCACTGTTTACATCAGTTTCACTGCCAAATTCAGCATTAATGCTGGATGAGCTAGTGTTTCATATACTAATAGGTCATTCTTTGACCATTTTTACAATGTTAGAAATATTTATTAAATATTGTCATTTTATAACTCAAACGTCATTAGTTTCCTTGGTTCCAATTATTTTGCACACCTGTGTATATAGTCCAGATATAGTTTATGTTATAATCAGGCATTGAAGTAGGAGGTTTTGTGGGGGATTCCTTTTTCCATGAAAATTTTTTTTTCAATTTTCATAATGAAAATACTTTTAAAAACTTTTACTTTTTGGATTTTCTTCAAAAGTAATATTAACAATTTATAATGCATTGCTCCAATATCTAAACATGACAATAAACACATAGCATAGGGAGTAAAGACATTTATGTATTAGCAAATATTTTCAATTTTATTATTTTGTTGAAAGCTATGCATTTTACTTTCTTGTTTTTTAATGTTCTGTTTTTATTTTATTGGTATTTTAATAACTAATATATTTGACTTATCAAGTTGTACTTCTTTCTTCCTAATTTGCAGGTTAGGTTCCACTGGGAAGTCTATTTCAGGTTCAAGGTACTTGGTGGGTTCTTTATTTACTAAAAAATAATAGCACATAATTTTTCAATGATGTGTTAATCTCTAATAGAGGGGAAAGACTTCTATTATGGTTCAAAATGAAATAATGTGTGTTTTCTAAGAAATAGCCTACCTCAATACATAATACACAGAAGTAGGTTGAACATGAAATAATAAATCCATTTATTTTCACAATCCATTCCTGAGCTAGCATAATTTGTTCAGAACAAAGGCAAGTAATGAAATAACATAGTAAGAAAAGTAACAATAAAACATTTATATCAATAAATCTGAGGTAAATTTTCCAACAAGCATATACATCAATGGGCAGATTGTTCATGCCCAGTGAAAAGATTTAAGCAGGCACATTCATAGCAAACATGTGACTAGCGTGCACATTTAGAATAATACCAACTCATGCTATTATTAAACTTAATATTTGCAATATTTATACTTATCTAGAAATCTGAGGTTGAGGTCACAGAATCGCAAATAATTGCAATATGAAAAATATATCTTGGATTTTCTCCGAAAGATATCATCACCACAGGGTCATTTGTGCCAAAAGACTGATTCTTCCCGTAATAGGAAATGTGAAATATAGCCACAATATGCAAGTCCCAAGATGAGGGGAAATGCAGAATTTACATTTTTTGCTTTCACATGGATTACTGTTCTAAATGAAAAACATGTATATGTCTACATTTAGGAAATCTTCTCAGGATCCCAAAAAATACAACAGAGTTTTCTATATCCAAAACTTTAATAGGTCCAAATCTCCTGCAAGAAACAATCAAAATTGCCTAATGCTTTACAGTTATGGCCAGCCTAATTATACTGAAAAGAGACAGCATTCTTCTTGATGTTACCCCCCTGGTACATACACCCCCACTCACAATGGCAATCCAAGGCAGCCCAGCTGTGGCTTGCTCAGCTAATTATCTTAAGTGTAATGCTGACCAAGCTTGCTACTACTAGTTCTGCTGCTATTCCCAGTCTTGATGCTGACATGTAGAACATAAAATATAGCCAGCTGTGTACATACCATGCAAGATGTTCTTCAAAATAATATGTAAATGAGTCACCAATTTACAAGAGATAGCAAGTAACAACAGCCACTTTGGAGCTCTTTTTCAAGGGTACTTTTATAAAGTTAGCCAGTCGTTTTAATATTGGGAATAATAAGTTATATGCAAAAGTGGGTATCATTTCATATACGATGACTTTAATATCATATTTAACATCTTAAAGAGTCAACTTGGAGTAATAAAGGGCTGGTCTTGGAGCCAGGAAGATCTGAGCACACATACTTGTGGCATATATTGACATATACAGTCAATATATATGCATATACATCTCCCATATACATGTATACCTCAGTGATCTGGGCAACTTCCTCCCACTATGAATTGTAGAAAAAATGCCTCCGACTTGCTTTGGTAAAGAGAGTTTCCACACCTAGGAATTTCCTATAGTAATGAACTCACCATCCCAGTACGGTTCATTATTTCTTAGATGCATAACAGTATTTTATTTGAAAATAAGACCAAGATCCTTCACAAAAATTCTATCCTGTTTCATCACAGTGGGTCCAAAACTATGTCAGAAGAAGACAACAGTGGAAGCACGTAGGGAGCTAGGCTGTCTTCAAGGAAGAGCCAAAAGGTGCAAAAGGTGAATTATTTTCGCAACAGCAGGTCATGAAACCACATGCTAGTGGGTGAAGGGGTTACAATCTTCACTGGCTGGAAGATGAGCCCCACTAATAAAATTATCATACTTTTTTAAAATTGAAATTGAGGTAATTCTTTAAAGGATATATACATACATATACATATACATACACTTTAGAATCAATTGTATGACAAGGGAGACACTGGGACAGGATCACCCAGCATGGTGTAACCTCATCAGACAAGACATTGTGCTCTATGAGCAAAGCAGAATTGGATTAGCTCAGAAGAAATGCCAGGTGTGCAAAATTGGGGAATCCACCCCAAATGCTCATAGGGACGATTTGAATCTGACCTGTGGCAGAGTTTTCTGAGCTCATGTTGTTCTGATCAGCCACAGTCAGATGCTACACAGAGAAGTCATTTTGGTCCTTTTTAAGAACGAAAGACAACCAATCAACCAACACACACACACACACACACACACACACACATTCTATATAAGCATCTATACATTTATATATATGTATCTCACAGTTAATAGGAAATACAGAGAATGTCTAGTTCAAATGATGTCTGAACAAGAATACACTTTATAATACAGGATCAAAGGACCACAAATGCTTAGATATCTACATTCATAAATATATATATATATATATATATATATATATATATATATATACATATATATGTGCATTTATACACACACACATATATAGTCAAAGGAACTCTGTAACCCTTTGAAATCTCTAGATTTCTCCTAAAGAAATCTCTAGATCTCTAGGAAAATCCTTTTTTCCTTATGCTAATCAGACTGTTGCTCAATGCAGTTGGCTATTTGGGTTACCCATTCTATTTATCCCTTTTCTCTTGATATTGTATACTTTTGCTTCATGTTCCCATGCTACCATTTTCTCTCATTTTTATTTCGCTATTATTTTAGAAAATAAATTTTGTTATTTTCAAAAAAAATTCCATTTATATGATTTATTTTTGGAATCCAAAGCTCTTCTCTTTGTCTCAGGAGGGTCAGAAAAATAACCTCCTGATTACTCATTAATGATTATCTCCTCTCCCTTCCCCTCCACCAACTTAGGAATAGACTTTAATCGTTTAACAGATACAAGACAATTGTTCCTGTATCTCAGACTCTAGATTTTCTTGGCACATGTTTCTCACTCCTCCCTCCACAAATCTCTCTTATCTCAAAGCAAAGACTACAGGGGGCTCAGAAAATGAAGACTTATACAAAAGGTACTAGAAAGGGCACTAGGATTCAGAATTCCTTGCCTCATTCTTAGTCTCATCTACCCCCATACACAAAATGAGTGACATCTTAGAGGCACAGTGGGCATTATCTTCCATTAAAATTCATGCAGTCAAGGTAAAACTGACAATTCAGCATTGTCAATGAGATCTGCAGGGACCTCATGGGTGAAAGTATTTACCTTAACTCTGGCTTTATTCTGCAGCTGCCTTAGAGGCACAGTAAGTATTGGCAGCAATGCAAGCATCTCTGGTTGAGCAAACTGCTTCTCACAGCATCAGGTAACTCTTGCTGTCTGCTATCTGCTACCAGTAAGTTTTCCACAGCCACTAAAAATTCAGTGGAGATAGATTCCCTCCAGCTGTCAATCATCTTACTCATGTCTCAGTGATTCTCATCTTCAATGAAGTCCACATCTCTGACTCAGTAGTTCTATCTGGTCATATCTCAAAGGACTCTGGTAACTTAAGATTTCCCTCAGTGAGCAATGGATCCTCTGATATAACAGGTTATGATGTTAGATAGGACGAGTGGATACAACACTGGACTTGGTACTTCTCCTGAGTGCAAATCTGGCTTCAGCTGTATCCTGGGCAAGCCACTTAATCATATTTGCCTCAGTTTCCTCATCTGTAGAATGAGCTGGAGAAGAAAATGGAAAGTCACTCCAGTATCTTTGTCAAGAAAATCCCAATAGGTCAGACCTTACTGAAAAATGACTAAACAACTAAAGACAATTCTATTAGACAAGAGTTATCCTAGAGTAACCCTATTTACATCTTCGTCGAGCAGGGTAGGGGGGCAGGAAATGATTGCAGTCCCTGCAAATCTCACCAGACAATTACATATGGAGGTATACATAATAAAACATTAATGTACATATAGATAGAAAATTATCCAAGATACAGATGCTATATTCTAATATATCCCAGAATCATAAATTTCATACTTCGTAGGAAATAAAGAGAATATCTAGTTCAAATGATGTCTGAACAAGAATACTCTTTATAATATAGGATCAAAGGAATACAAATTTTGAGAATGATGGCAACCTAGATGCCATTTTATTTAATCCATAATTTTACAGTGGAGGAAACTGAAGCCAGATGTGGTTAAGTGACTTGCCCAAGATTACAAAGAACTGAGGCATAGATGAACCTTCAGATTTTACTTAAAAGCCTTTAGTCATTCTGATTTGTACTTTTCCACTGGACCCAGATGGTTCTAGAAGAGAATACAAGTCTGATAACCTTGCACAGCCTTCCCTCACTTAAATCCAAATCACTTGCATGTCACAGCATTATTTTCTTAATGTCATGGTTCTTTTTGAAAACAAAGGACAAATAACAACAACAAATACCTTCAGGGAGGGAGACCTACCACCTCCTAATATATCCAAATGTATCTGTGAATAGTTCTGTTAGAAAGATCTTCCTTACATTGGACTTAAACTTGCATCTTCTACCCTTTACTCATATTTCTGCCCTCTGGGGTCAAACTATTCCCTTCCTCATTTGATTCTCCCTTAAATAGTTGAAGGAAACAATTTTTCATTGGTGTTTTTCTTCTCCCACACCTTTGCCTCAATAAACCTTTGTTTCTCCTTGTCAGCTGACCTCAGGTTCTGCAATTTGTTTTCATGTAGCAGAGTGTGAAGGTCTTTCACCATCCTGGTACTCCCTCCTCTGGATACTCCCATAGTATTTAAATTCCATAGTTGTTGAGAGTATTAAATGAGATAATATTTGTCAATTACAGATATAGATAGATGAAAGATAGATAGATAGATGGATAGATGTGTCTGTGTATGTATATATATGTACCAACATACACACAGATGTTGGCAACATTATTATTACTATTATCATTATTGCCATTGTTGTTTTTCTTGGTTCCTTTTTGGATTGTACACCTTCTTCTGATTGGTCAGTTCCTCCATTTTAAGGAAATTGCCCAGGGAAATCCTCTCTGGACTTTGCTTAAGTATATAACTTTCCCATTCTCCTTTTCAGCTTCCTTTTATGTGTTGCCATCCACCATTAGAATGTAACCTTCTTGAAGGCAAGAACTGTCTTTTTTTTTTTTTGCATGTATTTATATTCCTAGAATTTAGCACAATGTCTATGACATAGGAAAGACTTAATAAATACCTGTTAATTTGACTCGGCTATGTTGCTCTTAATGCATTCATTATCTCTTGACAATATCACATCTTATTTTTGCATCATATTGAGCCTGTAGTACGCAAAGACTTGCATATCTTTTTCAGAGGAAGTGCTATTTAACCTCATCTAATCTGTCTTTTGAGACAAGAATTTCTGTATCTACAGTGAACTTTGCATTTATTCTTCCTAAATTTTATCTTATTTGCTTCAGCCCAATTATCTTTCAAGATCTTTTCAAGATCCTGACTCTGTAAGTCAATGTCTTAGCTACACTTCCGGCTCAGATTTTTATCATCTAAAAATTTGATGATTTTGTCATTGATGTCAACATACAAGGTATTTGTAAAAATATGAAAGAGCTCAGGGTCAAATATAAATAGCTAGGGCAGCTCAATGAAAACTACCTAGAGCAAGCAATGATTACTTTTTGGGTCCATTCTGTTCACAAATTTACCAAATTATTATCCTGCTGTAGCAACCCAACCATTCTAGTCCCCAGAATAATACCCAGAAGTAGAAGACACCTACATGACGCAGTGGATAAAACTCTGGGTCTTGACAGGAACGCAAAGATTTTTCAAAGATTCTGTTCTCCAGAATGGTTGAATCAGGCAATTCTACTAACAGTGCTTTAGTGTAACAGTTTTTCCATGTCCCTCCAATATCCAGCATTTCCCTTTGTTTGGTCATATTATCTAATTTGATAGCTGCGAGGTGGTATCTCAAAGTTGTTTTAATTTGCTTTTCTCTCATCAATAGTATTTTTTCATATCAGTATAGATAACTTTGATTTCTTTGTCTGAAAACTTCCTGTTCATATCCTTTGACTACTTTTCAATTGGGGAATGACTAGTATTTTTATAAATGACTCAGTTCTTTATATAATTGAGAAGTGAGGTTTTTACCAGAGATATTTGTTGCAAAAATTTCCCCAGTTTTCTGATTTAATCTTTTTTTTTTTTTTTTTTTTTTTTTGGTGAATTACTTGGGTTTAAACAACTTGCCCAGAATCACACAGCTGGTAAGTGTTAAATATCTGAGGCTGGATTTGAATTCAGGTACTTATGATTTTAGGCCAGTGCTCTAACCATTGTGTCATGTAGTTTTCTGCTTCAAAAAAATTTTTTTTTATTGTATTGGTTTTGTTTGTGCAAAATTCATTTTATATAACCAAATTTATCTATTTTACATTTCATAATGCTTTCTATATCTTCTTTCATCCCAAATTCTCCCTTTATTCATAAATCCAACAAATAAATCATTTCATTCTGTCATAATTTTCTTATTTTATCTACTCATTTTGACCTTATCTTGGTATATGTTGGGAGATGTTGGTCTATACCTGCTTTCTGCCATACTGTTTTCAAGTTTTCCCAGAAGTTTTTGCCAAATAATGAGCTTTTGTTCCAAAAACTTGGATCTTTGGGTTTATCATATACTAGATTACTATGGTTATTTATTAAAATGTAATTTGTATCTTATCTACTCCACTGATCCACAACTTTATTACTTAGCCAGTACCAGATAGTTTGATAATTACCACTCTATAATAAAGTGCGAGATCTAGTATGGTTGGACTACCTTCTTCAGCATCCTTTTTCATTGATTCCTTTGATATTCTTGCGATTTTGTTCTTCCAGATGAATTTCATTATTATTTTTCTAGCACAATAAAATATTTTTGATAGTTTGATTTGCATGTCATTTAATAAATATATTAATTTAATACAACTTTTTATTTTATTGACTGTCTACTCATGAGAATTTAATATTTCCCCAATTATTTAAATCTTACTTTATTTTTGTGAAAAGTATTTTTGATTGTGTTCATCATATAATTGTTGGGTTTGTCTTGGCAGGTAGATTCCCAAATATTTTATACTATCTATAAAGCTATTTTCTTTTTTCTTTATTAAATCTTTTTATTTTTCAAAACATATGTGTGGACAGTTCTTCAACATTAGCCCTTGCAAAACCTTGTGTTCCAATTTTCCTCCCTTCCCCCATGCCCTCCCCTAGATGGCAAGTAGTCCAATACATTATACAGCTATTTTCAATGAAATTTCTCTTTCTATTTCTTGCTATTAGAATAATAATTGGTATTACATAGACATTCTAATGATTTATTTGAATTGATTTTGTATCCTGAAACTTTGCTAAAGTTATTAATAATTTCAATTAGCTTTTTGGTTGATTCTCTAGGATTTTCTAAATATAACACCATATCATCTGCAAACAGTAATAATTTTCTTTCCTTATTGCCTAATCTAATTCTTTTAATTTTTTTCTTCTCTTATTGCTATAGCTAACATTTCTAGCAAAATGTTAAACAATAAAGGTGATTTCTTTACCTCTTTCTTTATCTCTGATTGTACTGCGAAAGCTTCTAGCTTATCCCCACTATGGACAATGATTGCTGCTGATTTTAGATAAATATTAGGTACCTGAGTTCAAAACTAATTTCAGAGACTCCTTGACTGTGTAACCCTGGACTCTGCCCCCATCTTGTTTTTCACATCTGTAAAATGAGAATAACACCTCCTACCTCCTAGGATTGTTGAGAAGATCAAATGAGATAATATTTGTAAAGTTCTTAGCACAGTGCCTGATACATAAAAGATGCTTAACAAAAGCTAATTTCTTTCCCCTTCCCCATCTTCAATGTATACTTCCCTGATGTTAGTTACTGCCCTCATTCAGAAGTGGTACCCCACAGGCATGCAGTCCTAAAACTAACTCATTATTCCCTTAAAGATCAGTCAAAAGAGAATATTGGCTAAAACAAAGGATTTTTTATTTTTTATTTTTATTTTTTTGCCAAGACAGTTAACTATAAAATATTGTCCCTGGGGCTCGTTCTCCAAATAAACACTCTTCATAGAAAGAATAGGCACAAATTTAGGATACAGTGGTAGAAAGGCAACATCCTCATACATCTGCCCCTCGGCTTTGAGCTCTGCAATCTCCTGATCTGGGTTTGCTTACGGAAGCAAACCTAGAGATCTGCTAGGCTCCATCCCTATCAGCCGACTAGAAAGCTCTGTGGATTCAGAGTGGCAGAATTGTAGTCCGCCTTTGGCCTGGGATTCCTGCCTCAGTTGTTGTCTTGCAGACTTGGCTAGATGCTGGAAGTGAGACCCTGCTCGGAGCACATCATTGAACTATGGCTCTAGCTGGTTCTGAATTTCCTCATTTCTCAGCATACCACTGAAGGCTTCATCACCTGGAAAGGGAAAAGCCATCCACCCACCCCACCATGCACACTCCCTCTCATTTTGACTTGAGTCTGTGACCCAGGATTGGGCGGTATGTGACAAACTTGCCAGTTGGCACCTGTCCCCATAGTAGTGCTTCAGTAGGGTCTAGATAATACCCCAAAATAAACCTGTAACTTGATTTTGTTCATTGTGCAGCCTTTCCCTGGGCCTGGAGTGCTCCAAGTGACATGCCCTATGCCTGTTCCTTATGTCTCCCCACAGCTGCAGACCTCTCTGTCCATATTCCTATGACAACTGGGAATGGAGAAAAAAACCTACTGTGACCTCTTTTTGGATTTCTCTATTGATGTTCACTCTGGGGCATTTTTAGATCTGTTAGAAATAGGTAATGAAAGGAACTCAACTTGCATTGCTTTTTACAACTCCACCATCCTGACTCTACCCCCATCCTATTTCCTCTCTGGCTTTATTTTCACCTGCTGTTGTTGATCTGCACCCAAATGTTCACTACTTTACTTCTGTTCCCTGGTTCTAGGATGTTCTCACTTAAGTTTATCTCTTTAATATATGATGCTACTTTTCTCTCTTCTTTCTTATTGCAGGGAATCAGAATGGAAAAAAGGAATATACCCAGAAAAGAAAAAGCAAGGATCAGAGGCTTGATTTTGACATTCAGTAGATAAATCTTTCACTTTTTCCCCCTGGATGGTGACAATGAAGAATAAATATGGTGCCCAATAGCAAGCAAAATGAATCTCTTATCCCACTTTTCTTATTGCAAAAAAGGAAAAAAAAATTCCCATAAGTAGCTTTAAAAAAACACTTATCAGCAATGTTCTAAAAGTCTACAATGTGTGGATATTGTGCTAGAATAGGGGATGCTTATCTCTCTGTCACAGTCACCATGCTGCAATGATAACTTAAATGAAAGGGCCTAGCAAAAAGAACACTGATGACAGTTATTTAACGGGATTATGAAAAACTTTAAGAATTTGTTAGAACAAAATTACAGGGTAGCTTCTAAAAGTTAATAAACCACAGGAAATCTGGAGAGAATTTTAAATTATGTTGCTAGAATCCTAGTATAAATGTGTGCTGGGGATCAAAGTACCAGGCATCTGGAAGAGAATCACATGAACATTAGTTGAATGAAGAGCCTCTTAAAAGAGCTTTCAAAAAATCAGAAAGTTAGCCCAAATGAGGACAACAGGGAAGCCCCAAAAGTGTAGCAATACAGGTCTAAACTAGAACCATGGTGGATCAAAAAATCTCCCATATTTAGAAGAATTTCTTGCAAGGGTTTTCAAAGATTATAATAAAAGGTGAGATTTTTCATGAAAAAAGGGGTGAAACTCATAAAAAAAAAGTATAGAGACCACTAAGGGATGAAAAGAAAGACAGAAGAGGCAAGAAAAGAGAGCCTGAGGATGTTCATTTTTAATTAATGGCCTAATCTATGATAATTTTGGCAACCTGGGGCAGGGTGGTGGGGAAGTGGGAGGGTGTGAAAGCTAAATGTTCCAGGAGGGAGGATATCATTTTGGCAAGGCTCCAGGTGAAAAAAATGATGCAGATTAAGCAAGCAGAGATGGATTGAGTGGGTTGCGGTTATGGGTGTGAAGAAAATGTGAATGGAAGAGAAAATTTTCCTTTCTTTGATTTTAAATTTTTTTGGTCTCTTTACTCCTCTCTATTTGACTTCCTCACTTTTTGCTTTGTTTTTATTCTCTTATGTAAATAACATATACTTCCTTAGTGTATATGTAACCCATGACCCCCCCTCCAAAAAAAAAAAAAATCAAAGAGAGACAGAGAGAAAGAGGGAGAGAGAAAATTTGATTTTCCCTTTGGAGAAAGGCCCTACTGGAATGAATCTAAGTCTTGTTTAAAGTCCAGAGTTAGAAATATTTTTTCTTTCGAGTACCCCCTGGGTCATGGGTCACATCATTTATGTCTTCTTAATTCTTTTACAAACACTAAGCCAATGAAGCATGGATCAGGGAACAAGGTTATTACACAAAACAAAGAAAATAGATAAGACTTATTTCGGACCCCAAAGACTATCAAGAAAACTTTCCCCTCTTTTGGGATTTATCTTCTCCAGGAACTTATAAAGTTATATTTCCCTTTATATAATTTTAATTTTTTTTCATTTTATACTGAATCTAAGAAATAAAACAAACATTTCCAAAGTGAGATAGAAAAAAGGAGAATTGCACCTGAAATTGCAAATCCATTATGTACAATTTGCTGTACTTTTCAAATATACAACAAAATTATCATGTGATTTTGTTTTTGTTTTTCACTTCCCACTACTCCAAACTTTTATATGCACTTATATATATATCTACATATATGCATGTATATGCATATACATACACATATATGTCAATATATATACAGATATACACAGATATGTACACACACATATACAAATATGCATGTATGCATGTCAATTGTGTTTCTGGATTCAAACAGCATTTCCTTCATAGTTAATTTGGGTTTTTGTAATAGCCAGAATGACTTTATTGCTCAAAGTTATTTTTAAAATAATACTGTTGTTAGTATAAACAATATTCTCTTGGTTCTGCTCGTTTCACTCATTATTTTGTGGAGGTCTCTCCGTGTTTTTTTCCAAAAATCATTGAGTTCATCATTTCTTATAATAGAGTAATATTCCATAATAAACATAAATTTCAATTTGTTACTTAAATAGTAATTCTAAAATTATATTATCACACTAATGTTAAGATCTTGCCAAAAAGAAAAGAACTCTGGGTTAAAAGCAAGCTTTCCTCCTCCAGATCCTTGCCATCCACATAACTTAGCAATGCTGGTAAATACCATGGTTTAAGTTTAATCTTCTACATTGTGCCTCTGAATCTCTGTTCCTCAGTTTTAGTTTCCATAATTCTTGGCTTGAACCAAAAATTCCTCCATACCTCCCTTGCACTTCTTCTAACTCATGTTTCTTGAGGTGCCACTTTGGGAAGAATTTTCTTATACTATCCAGCATTTGCTGCATCCCTCCTTTATCAATGCTACTTATTTCCCAGAAAGTACTACAATTAATATTGAGACAGTCAAGACAATTTACATCTTGACTAGTTAACTCATGCTCAGTTATTTTTTTTTGCATATATTTATATGTATATATAAAATTATATATGCTACAAAAATATAAAAATGTATATATAAAATTAATTCTTAAAAATTCACCTAATTGGGGCAGCTAGGTGGTATAATGGATAGAGCACCAGCCCTGATGTCAGGAGGACCTGAGTTCAAATTTGGTCTCAGCATTTAACACTTCCTAGCTGGGTGACCCTGGGCAAATCACTTAACCCCAATTGCCTCAGCAAAACAACAACAACAAAATTTACCCAATCCATAGTGAGTTCTGTCCCACCCCTCATTTTTATTCTGTATAAGTCAGCTTTTTATGTGTATTTCTTGTAAACAAAAGATTCTAGGAGCTCTAATTTCTTATACAATCCATCATTCTCTTTTTATTGTACTGTTTGATCAATTCATATTTAAAGTAGCTAAAGTTAGATCTATATTTTCCTCAATTTGTTTCTCCAGTATTGTTTTTATTTTCTAAACTGGGATTTTTTCATTCCTCTTTCTGTTTTAAATACCTTGTTCCTACAATTACCTTTGTCTAATTTTTAATTAATTAATAATTGTTTAATCCCACAGGCTTCCTTTACTTCACCTTCAAAATTCCTCCCTTCCTCTTGTCACCTCTTTCCCTAATTTCCATAATAAAAATTTCCTTAATAAATCATGTATTGATTCATTTTCCTTTTATTCAGCTATCTCAGCTTTTTTCCCCACATTAAACTTTTCACTGGCTCCAGTCCCTGCCCTAAGCACTCCCAGCTAAGGCTGATCATCTTTCTTTCACCCACATGCTGATGCTCTGCCCTGGCTGAGAGAAGTGCCTCCCCAGGTAGAAGGAACTCAAACCTTTCTAGACTTCTCCTTGCTCTGATCATGGTTGGGTGTTTGATGCCTTAGAATGGAAGGAGAGGTGAGGGGGGTGAGGATAGAGGAAAGAGTGTGTCAGTTGAGATTGCCGCAGTTAACAGAAAATTGATTAGTGAAAACCGAACGTAAGCCAGTGGGTTGGGTGGAGAGGGAGGAGAGAAGGAGGCAAGATGCTGAATGAGCATGTTAGACACTAGTGTTCTTTGCTATTAATTCATATCACCGTCACCTTATTAGGCTCCTTGGTTCTTGGTCTATGGAGACAGTTACTCTGGCTCATAATTCTTTTGGGGAGATGGTGAGAGTAAAGACTAGAGAAAATACTTAGTCCTTCATCTTACTGGTTATATAGCTGGACATTAGATGGACCAGCAGACAGAGTTCTGAGTGTAGAGTCAAAAAGACCTCACTTCACATCTGACCCCAGATATCTTGGGCAAGTCATTTATCATTTAGCATATTTGCCTCTTACTCCTAGCTCTTTTGAACTATAAGTAGATACTAGATAGCTCATGGAAGGGATTCTTATGGAGCTGTGCAGATTTCTCTGAAGATCTCTTGCCTTATCCTTACTAACTGAAGATCCTCATTTCTCCAAAAAAGTTGGGGAAACTGCTTGACAACAAGGACAGTGATTCCCCTTATGTTTGTTTTAATAAAGTTTTCTACTTTGTAATTAATTCTAAAAGTGTAACATATCCCAACATAGCAAAATGCAAGAAAAGGGGGTGTGATTAGCTTAGGTGATTTGACAGCTTTTGAAGTTCTCACATCCTGTGACATGGCCTTGGGATCCAATATCCAAGCTTTGAATAACCATTGCTTTTGGGGGGCATGAGGAGAGAAATGGGGATGAGTCCTGACACTTAAAGGGACTTCTGACTGCTTCTTGCTATAGTCAGTGCAGAGACAGAATGGCTTTGCCCTACTTGCTATCTTATTTTCTGTTCCTTTCTGTTTTTCAACCTTGATCCCTTCAGCTGAAGTTTCTGATAACTGAGGGATAGGTCACATTACTCCTTCTTCTCTACATCACTGACCTTGTCTGCAAAACATCTTTCTTGCTTCCACATTTCATAATTATTAATATTTTATAAACATAATATTTTTATTTCTACCATATTATTTATAATATGTTTTTCTTATTTGCTCCCCCAAAAAGGCAAATTTCTAATATATCACAACAGGGAGGAAAAGGACAGAGTGAGAGGGAAACTTTCTATAATTATGCTACTATCATCTATGTTATCCTAGAAATCCTCCATTTCCCTAGATCTTTTACTATATGGAGAGTATGGTAGCAATGCTCTCCTATCAATAGGTTACTTTTCCTGCCTATTTTGTAGATCATGGAAATGGTGGATAAGAGATAAACTGACTTGCCCTCTATTATGCAACTAGTAAATGTCAGAGCCAAGACTTATCCTTGGGTTTTATGATGTCAAATCGAATACTCCTTCTACTATATCACACTTTTTAGTTATCTGTGAGTTGTAGTCCAACTAACTTTTCTAACTCTTGGTTGTTGAGGGTAATGTAAATAATTACATAGACACATACCCTCAGGCTCAGGTCAAAGGTCTTCCTTGAGTAACTACCAAAAAACAAGAGATTTTCTGAGCCTTTCCTGGTTCCCATAACAGAGAAATGTCTTGAACTTCCTAGGTGTCCAAGTTAGGTAACTATTTCTGTTCTAATTTAAAACTGTTCCCGATAAACTCAATTACCTCACCACTTTGTTTTTTAATTCTTTTCCTGAGTTATTTCTTTCAGGGAAAGTAAAGATTTTCTAATGGCTATGGTGTCAGACCTAGAGCATGAAATGAGAGTCAAATTGAGCCCAACTTTAGGAACCACCTGTAATCATGAGTGAATCCTCTTTTAATTTCTTCTTCTAAAAAATAGGGACAATAACAATAACACCTACTTCTCAGGACTGTCTTAAAAGAGCAAAGGAGAGATGATTTTAAGGGGTTTTGAAAACCTTAAATGTGAGCAATTAAATAGAGACTTATTAAATTAAACAGTTTGCCCTTTCCTTTTATCCTCTTGCTTTCATAATTCCCTTTTCCCTGATTTTTCTGAACATGGAGTGCTTATCATGCCTATTCTTCTGCCTCCTGATGTTTCAACCTTATCACAAAGTTAGCATTCATAAAAATCTATATTTTTTTCCAACTAACATTCACAATAGAGTTCTGCCTACAGCAGAAATGTGCCCAAGTTAGTTATATGCACATTAGGGAGGGACACTATTAGTCATACATTCATATCACATTTGTCACTAAATTTTGCCAACTTTTCCTTCACAATGAATTTAGGATTGGAAGACTTCGTTCTTTTAAGCCTAGCATAGCAACAATTTCCTAACTGTCCAGTCTGACTTGCAAATATATAGTAAGGAAAAAATAGGGAGAAAGGAACCATTATATCAAATATTTGATTCCCACAATTACTTCTAAGGACGTTGTAATAGGAAGATTTTTTAAAATGTGAAACTATTTACATCATTAGATTAGATCACTGTATGAACAGTTTAGTATAAATCTCAAGATGCCCTCCAACTTTCAATATAATATAATGTAGCTCTCATTTTTACAATGCATTAAAGTTTACAAAGCCCTTTACTTATATAATTTCATTTGATATTTACAATAACCCAATGAGATAGGTTTACAGATGAGGAAATAAGACTCAAGAAGTATTAAATGACATATTCAGGGTCACCCAACTCATGTCTGAGATAGAATTTGAAATGAGTTATTCATTTCCAAATCCAATCATAGTTCCATTGAGCCACTTAGTTTTCCAATTGTTAAACATTGTTTCTCCCTGAAAATAAAAATGAATTAAGGCATTATAATTTTTAGCATGATGAATAAAATATGTAAGATAAGATGACCACCTATTGCTATCTGCTCTCTACTCCAATCAAATTACTTTTAAAAAACAGATTTCAAAAGTAATTTAAATTATAAATTTTATCTTGCCTATTTTGCCAAAACTCATGAAATTCATGCAGTTTCCATTTTGATAATTTTTTTAAAAATGGACTTTCACAAAACAGTAACTATATATATATATATATATATATATATATTTATATATATATATATATATATATATATATATATATATATTTTGCAATGACCTTTTTGGATATTAGAGATTTTTAAAAAGATGTTTTGATATGGTTTTATATGCTGATCATTTCTGGATAATCTTTCATTCTTTCTTGATGAGTTCCCTCCCTTATAATAAAGAAAAAAGAAAAATAAATAAAATGAATCTCAGTGTATACAACATTTTATACCTATAACACTCTCCCTCTTCTCCCTGGCACTCTTCTAGAAAAGTAATGAAGACAAACATTTGATTTCCAAAATTAGTTCTAGGGACATTATAAGTAGGAATACTTTTTTTAAAATGTGAAAACATTTATACCATTAGATTAAATCACTGTAATTTCTGTATAATCAGTTCAGTATAAATCTCCAGATGACTTCTTATTTCCAGAAGGCATTTTCATTAGCGCAGAGTTACTGAATCCTTTGCTCATAAGCTTCCTTGACTTTTGGCCCAGAAATAAGTGTCTAGCAATCAGTTGCTTATTAGTTTTTATTATTTATTATTCAATTATTAATTTCCTACTATATGCCAGGAATAATGCTAGATGCTGAGGATATAAACATAAATGTACTTTTAGAGCTGAAGAGGTCCTCATAAATTACATGGTTCAATCTCCTAATTTTACAGTAAAGGAAGGGAAACTCCCATCCCCAGATTCATCTATTTTATTTTATTTACATTGGCACTAAAATAGGATACCTTCTCCATTGGAAGTTAGAAGTTATTTAGTGTATAATCTCAGTATTAACCACCAGATGGCACTCCAATCTAGAGATGCTCCAGTTCCCTCTGGCTTTAACTCAAATTATTTTTTTTAAGGTTTTAAAAAATAATAATAATTTAAATTATAAATTGACTACTCTGAATAATTAAATTAAAATAATAAAATTGTCAATATCAAATATCACAAATTCTTTACTATATCTAGAAGAAACTGAGACCTAATAGGTACTAAAAGATAAAGTGCAGAGTAGATACTAGTAATAGCCTCAACTCTCTTCCATTAAAGATAAGAAACAAGATGTTTGTTGAAATATTCTTAAGTGAAAAAACTCTCTCTCTTCTTTCATAAGTATAGGAAAGTGAGCCATTAGGAAGAAAGTATAAGCAGTTCTTTCAAGAGTTTGGGTGCCATAAGGACTAATACTACTTCTGTAACATTAACATCATCACAAAGAATTATGACCAAATATAATAACAAACCTCTTAAAACAGGAAAAATCCTTCTCCTTATTTCATTTGACTTGTCCCTGTTTTAGATTTCTTCATTTTCTTAAATAAGTTCCAGTCCTTATATTTAGAAATATTATGCCAGGTAAAGAGATAAATTGACATTTAAGAATGCTCTAAATGCATGCAAAACTTTAGTTTTTAGAAGGTTACAAAGATAAGCTGTTGATAGCACTATCACAGAAAATAAAACTCAGTAGATGGAAAAACACTCAGAGAGAGAAATGTGCAATTCATTGAGTTTTGTGTTTTTGTTTTTCCTCTTTTCTCCACATTCTTTCTAAAAATAGGTACTACCTTAAGTAATCTGCCTGACTTTATATAGACAATGGACATCATATTTCTTGCCTTCTTATTGGGTGAAGAAGAACTTAGAATTGAAAAAGAAAATTTAAAATTAAATTTAAAAAAGAAAATGGGTACTATCCATGCACCTACTTGATACTTATGCTTATTCTAGAAAGCATCCTTGCTTTCTTTATTTTACTATAATAATTATTGCAATTATTGTCATTCATTTTTCACTTGTGTCTGATTCTTGTGACCACATTTGGGATTTTCTTGGCAAAGAAAGATCTTGGAGGTTATTGCCTTTTTCTTTTCCAGTTCATTTTACAGATGAGAAAACTGTCACAAGCTATGGCTTGCCCAAGTCACACAACTCAAGATCATCACAGAAGATGGGTCTTCCTGATTTTAGGACCAGCACTCAGTGTAATTTGGAGCCACCAAGCTGCCCCATTATTTCTTCTATTCTCTAGTTTTCTCTTGCTTATCATGACCTGGAAAGCCCTAAGATAGTTTTTCCTTAAAATTCACCTTTTAATGACTGTCATGTCTACTTTCTAAGTCAGGTTCCTATTATCTCCTGAGTGAACTGTTTATTTAACTAATTGGCTTTCCCCTACTTTCTATTTCTCCTGTCCAATGCCTCTTCTTCCTGACGCTATTAAAGTAATCTTCCTCTCTCACAGATCTGCCCACTTTCCTATAATGCTCAAAAATCATTAGTATTTCTCTCTTTTGCCTCTGGGGACAAATCTAAGTTTCTCTCTTTGGCATTTAAAGACTTTCATATGCTGGCTCCAAACAATTTCTTTCTTTTTTAATTAAAAAAATCCATTTTCTTTATCCATCTCTCACCTCACTCCTCAAAGAAAAAAAAATGAAAACACATAACAAATTAGACAAGCAAAAAATTTACAAATGTCCATGTTGAAAAAATATATGTCTTAATCTGCATTAGATCATTTCTCTCAAGAAATTGGAAGCATTAGTCCTCTGGAATCATAGTTGGTTATTCACTAATTTGAGTGTGCAAATATTTCAAAATTGTTTTTAAAATGTTGCAATTGTAGAAATTGTTCTCCACCATCTGTTCACTTCACTCTGCATTAGATCATACAAGTCTTTCCAGATTTCTTTGAAATTATCCTTTTCATTAGTTTATTATGGCACATTTCATTACATTTATAAACCATAATTTGCTTAGCCATTTTCTAATTGATGAGCACCTCTTTAGTTTCTACTACTTTGGAATCAGTATTGAGTCTAGACTTAATTTCCAGGTTTATTATGCATAATAAGATATAGAAAAATCTTTGGATCCTATCTTAACCAGCATATACTGACATTAATGTTGATTAATACACCTCCTGTGAAAGCCCTGTCCATGGTCCATAGGCCCAACAGTGAAAGGTCACTGGAGTGATCAAATATGGTTGTAATAGTAAAGAAGGCAGCCCATACCACAGACTCTATATCCCAAAAGCATAATAGATAATCAACCCCTGATCTCTCTCCATCTCTCTCTCTCTCTCTCTCTCTCTCTCTCTCTCTCTCTCTCTCTCACACACACACACACACACACACACACAAACACACACAAATCCCCATAAAAAGTTGAAAAAAGAGAAAGCATGCAAGGAGAACAACTTTGGGAGAAGATTGGTATAATATGGGGAAAGAATGCAAACATGGTGTCCCAGTGCCCTTAAAAGCAAAAAGAGGTCAGTGGAGGAACATGGAATATATAGACAGCTGGAAGAAAACTACTCTGGGGATAAGTTATGCACCCAAGAAGTAAGTGCCTTAGACAAAATCCTGGCTCTCTGACTCTAGTTGAAACTTTAAGTTTTCCCTCCATTTCTCTCTCTATTTACTTTTTACTCTTTCTTCTGGTCTGATTGCAATCTTCTTGTCCTCCATGAAATTTTTACTAAATTATTTCATCCATTTGAATTTTATTATCATGCTTGTTCAATAACACTTATTTTCTGTATCACAATTTATGACAATACATTTATCTTCTACAATTTCAATACATATTTGTCTTGTATAGTTTTCTGATTCACATAGCATATGTCTTACCTTTAATTTCTTCTTTCCAACAATGATGTAGTAGCAGCCAAATAAATGCTTGCTCAGTCAAATTATTAATCTGCCTTTCTAGTCTATATCAAAAGATCCAGACTAGTACCATCTTCCAATGTAAGCAAAGAACAAAAGTATCAAGTTTCAAGTAGGAAATCAGGGATAAAAATTGGAAATCTGAGAGCAAATAGACGGAAAAGCCAAGTTGGCAAGCAGGGGGTGGATGCCAAAATAACACAGAAGTAGCTAGAACAACTCAAAAGGTTCTCATTAAATAAATCAACAATGCTTCTCCTGCTTTAATTAAAAGTTAGAATAAGGTCGTTAGATGTGGACATTCTAGAAAGCCAATCGGATGGCACAGTGAGTGACATTTAACAATTGTATAATCCTGAACAAAAGTTCTGATGTTGGAGTCAATAAGCCTTATGTTCAAATCCAGCTCTAGATAATCATTAGCTGTGTGACCTTTGGTAATCTCTCAGCCTCGGTTTATCCATCCACAAAATAATAGCACCAAAATCACAGGGTTGTTATGAGACTCAAATGAGATTAAATAAAATATATTTCTAATCTTACAGTATATATAAATACTGGTTTTTTCAATATGATTATACATGAATCAGGTTAAATATGGAGCATCTTGCCCATATGGCAATATGGACAAGAAATGACTTGTCCAAGATCATCGTTAGTTAATGATACAACTAGCTCTTGAATCCAGATCTCCTGACTCCTGGTTCCTTAGCTGTCTCATTCCCTACTACATCCAGGTTATTCCCTTTTCTTCCTCTATAAGTCCTAGACTTACTTGTGGATTGAATACCTCCCTTAAAGGAAATACAAATGAGTCTGACAACACATTGTCTTAGTTGCTAAGACCCTTTTTTGCTGGTGGCACTTCAAAGCTCATATTCTTTCCTACTTATTTACCTCTCTAGTTCTAACTTAAAGTATTATCCTCATTCCTCAAAATCAGACTGTATTTCCAAAGGGATAGCCTCAAGACCTTGGGCAATGATAGTTTAAATAATAAAAAACATTCAGAATCTGACTATATGCCAACAATAGGCATAGAATCCATTCAACATACTTCCTACTTAATTTGGAATAACTACTTGTATTTTTTTTTCTGAGGCAATTAGGGTTAAGTGACTTGTCTAGGGTCATACAGGTAACTAGGAAGTGTTTAGTGTCTGAGACCTGATTTGAACTAAAGTCCTCCTGACTTCAGGCCTGGTGCTGTATCCTGCACCAACTTGCTGCCCCTAACTACTTGTATTTTAAATGTCATTTTAAGTTATAAAATATTTCATTTAAATTAAATTCAACAACATGTCAACAACATGTCTACATGATATATAGTCAGTTTGATAGCCAGCTGGCTTTAGAATAATAAAGACCTGAGTTCAAATCCTATCACTTATATGTACTACTTTGTGACCTCAAAAAATTGTTTAAAACTTTAAATTTAAGAGTAAGTACCAACTTGCATTGGTAGAAAGAGTTTCCTCACTCAGAATTCCCAACATCAATACAATAGTAGTCTAGTATTCCAAAAATACATACAAGGAGCTCTCTGAGGGAGATAGGACATATTTTGCCTCCATTTCATAAAAAGAGTGACTCAAACTCAAAGAGATTAAGTGACTTGTCCATGTGTTCAAATCCATTTCCCCATCCTGTCTCTTTTAGAAGATTGAAGGAGATCTTATATTTAGAGCTGGGAAAAACTTTAGAAGCATTTAGGGTTAGATTTCAACCTTTTTCATTTTATAGATGAGGAAACTGAGGCCCTGAGAAGTTGTCATTTGCCCAAAGTCAAACAGGTAGTAACTAAAGAAAATATAACTGCTTAGTCTCCAAATCCAGTGCCTCTTCCCCAATTGTACCATGCTATTTCTTAGGGAAAAGAGATGAAATAAAAAAAGCATATTATAATCTTAAACATAATGAAAAACAGCAATAAAAGAGATAGAGCCATAATGTGTTACTGCAATCAAATATTTAAAATAGGCAATCAGTTACATTTTACTAGAGTTTTATACATTTTGCCTCTGGAGGAAGGTTAATTGTTTGAAGACTATTTTCTTTTCAGGTTCAATTTTTGTCAATGTGAATTGTTATCACAGGGCCAGAAAACATCTACTTCTTCAAGAAATGGCTCAATTGCTTTACCCCATCTATGAGAATCCCTTTGACTTGATCATTTCTCAGAGTGAAGATGAAGGGATTCAGTAGTGGAGTCACCACTGATGTCATCAGGGAAATCATCTTGTTATACTCAGCTGCCTGGGTCTGTTTGGGCTTTACATAGAGAAACAGGCAGGTGCCATAGCCAATCACCACCACGGTGAAGTGGGAAGCACAGGTAGAGAAAGCCTTCTTCCGACCAGAAGCAGAAGGAATCCTCAGGATGGTACAGATGATGTAGGTGTAGGAGATGATCGTGGGGAGCAAAGTGCCAAAAAGAATGAAAGCTGCCATGAGGAAGAGGACAAACTGCTGAAACCTGCTGTCACCACAAGTGAGTCTGAGCAGCTGACCTCTCTCACAGTAGAAATGGTTCAATGTATTTGGCCCACAGAAGTAAAGATGGTACGTTGCAACGATTGGCCAGGTTTGGAACAGAAACCCAAACGCCCAGCATGTAATCGCCATCCAGAGGCAGACTTGGTGGTTCATGATGAGGCTGTACCTCAGGGGATTACAGATAGCTACATAACGGTCCACAGCCATTGCTGCCAACAGCACAAACTCTGAAGTCCCCACAGAAAGAAAAAGATAGAGCTGAGCCATACATGCACCAAAGGACATTGTTTGAATTTGGGTGGTCACCAATCCACCCAACATGGTGGGAATAACAACTGATGTGATAAAAATCTCCATAACAGACAAGTTACTGAGGAAGAAATACATGGGGGAGTGAAGATGATGGTTTGTACACACCATAATAATGATGACTGAATTCCCAATAATTATCACCACATATAGGAGAAAGAATATGAAAAAAAGTAAGTGACGGAAATCTTGTGAGCCAGAAAAACCAAGCAGTTTCAATTCCAGAATTCCTGTGTTGTTGCCATTCATCCTACTTTCTGCTGTAAAAGTAGTTGCAAAATAAAGAAGAGTTAGCCCATTTACTTTAGTGGAAAGAATAATAGAGTTGGAGTCTGGAGAATTTGAGTCCTACCTTTAGCTCCCATTAGACTTATAGAAATTATTATTATTATTATTATTATGTTTCTACATTATAGGGAAGCTCCACTTTAATATCCTGCTGATGAATGAAACAACATGACTATGACCCACACAAACAATGGTTTTATCCAAACTTGTGTTGGTCACCTGTACCAATATTCCTTATAAACTGACTATGTTGAATCTTTTTATTCTTCCCCCCTTCCTGTTCCTATATATACATTCTATTACCACTCACTAAATCATCTTAATTCTTTCAGAACATACTTAACCTTTTTGTTCTATTTCTATAATATGTAGATTACCAAAATAGCTTCCTAGCTAACCTAGTTTCTTTCTATTTAAGATTTTCTATAAGCTAATGCCAAAATATTTTTCTTCTGAAGTCATCCTATCATTCTTCTAAAGGATGGCTCTTTCTATAATGTCTAACATTTCATTGACATTTTTGGCTTTATTCTTCACTTAGGAACTATTTCAGTGCCAGACTATGGAAAGGTCTGGAAGTGACATTGGTTTCTTGAAGGATATTCCAATGGAACACAAGATCTGTTAGGTCCTAATAACCTGGAAAGACCATTAGCATAGACTGACAGACTGCCTATTTGTCACTTTAAGACCAGTCTAGGTATTTTGAGAGATGTTTGTCATGAGAAGTTTGGCCACTGGAGGATGACTTATAGATAGAGAAACTCATGAAAGTGTGGAAAGGTTGGAAACTTAGTCAATAGAAAGAGTACCATTTCTAACATATAGCTTCTAGAACAGAACATGAAATTCTAGAATTGATTTCATCAGGGCTGAGTATAGTGAGAAACCACTTCCATTTCTCCAGATCTCAGACTTTTATTTAGGTAGCTTAAGTTCATTCAGTCTTAATGGATCTTAAAGTCCATTAAAAAGCCCATGTTTTTCACATCAATGTATCTACCTACATTTCTTGTTCTTTATACTTCTGCAGTTGAACTCTTTAAACTCAAATAGAAATTTTCTATTTATCTTTAGTAAATTCCATTTCATGAGATCTCTCATTCTAGCCTGCTAAGATCTTTTCTTTTTACTCCCTAATTCTGGCATCCAGCATATTAGCTATCTTGCCCTTTAATGCTAAATATAAATTTGATAGGGGCAGAAAAACATTCTTCTATTACCTGATTCCATTAGGACTGAAGTTAAGGATGCCTTGATGGGAGGTGGGGGGAAAAGGGGGAGCTAGGTTTGATTGGGTTTTTTTTGCAATATCATAGATAGGCAACCTGTCCATAAATATTTCTAGTATTTTAGTTTCTAATATTTCTTTCCTGTTTTGCTTCTCTCACTTTCCTCCCTTTCTCCTTTCACCTTCCCCTCAATGAGGTCTGCTCTTTCGGGTAAAACAAACACACTCAAATAAATCTGGACTTAACGTAGCAACTGTTGAAAAGTGTCTCTCCCATATTTGTGTTCTTATCAAAAATGTAACTAGTAATGCATTCATTTTCTGTAATAAAGTTTATTAATCAGTCTTCCCTGCAAGATAATAATGAACTTGATAAGAATTCCTTCATCAAAATCACTGATATAATTGTTGAAAGATAGGGGCTCTTAGGCACTTTGTTATCCAATAGAATTTGTCCTTAGACAGCTTTTTGAGTTACTTCACTATACCTTGCCTTCCAGATTGACTTCAATCTATGAATTTCCATATATTTGAACTAACAATTCAACTAGTTTTGAAGAAACCTACCTCTGAGCCTCAATTTCCTCATGTATAAAATGAAATATTTGGATTAGAGGATTTCTAGGATAATTTCTTATCCTGCAATCCAATCTTTTTGTCCTGTCTGCAAGATAGTTATATGATGTTTTCTCAAAAGTCTTGAGAAAATCCAGATAAACTATGTATGACATTCCCCCCAAATCTCCCAGTCTAATTGAAGAGGGGACCCCAAAACTCTGAAAATCCTTAAAGGAGAAAATCTCCTTCAACTCTGCCTCAGTGAGGGACCCCGCCCAGAGGAATAAACAGTTTCATCCTTGCTATCTGGGTGGGGTCGGCTCAGTCCTGAAACCCAGTGAATTCAATTCAAATTCCAGCTGGAAGCTGAAACTCAGCTAGGAGCCAACTTGGGACTCCACCCTTGAGCCCCCTTCATCTTGTAGCCAAAGTCCCCTATTATAAAAGAGCCAAACTGAAACCCTCTCTTTGCAGAGGTTCCAAACATGCCATGCTATGCTATGCTTGGCATGCCAAGAGCCTCTGCCCATTGGAATACTGTTTTCAGTGCTATCTTCTCTCTACCCTCACCTATTTCCCTAACTAAACTTTAACTAGACTTTAGCCTTACTTCCAATCCCCATAATAAGCTTCTTTTATCAATCTAGGTTTTTGGGTCTGTAAATTCCTTTACAAGGAACCTCTGCATCGCCAGAAGGGAGTACTCCAAAACTCCCTACCCTTGTGCCAAATCCTGAAGGGTTGCAGGGGAGCCAAAACCCTCCATTTGATTCCCTGAACCCCAAACCTGTCACTAGACCTCATTTAACTCCTTGACCACCAGAAACCCTAATTTAATTTGGGTTCCCCAAATCTAAACCTCATCATAAAGGCTGTCAAAGAAGAAATGAGCTTAATCTGATGTGACTTATTTTTGATGAACCTATTTTAGCTTTTAATAATCACTACTTCTCTTTCAAAGTAAAGCAAATGCTTTTGTCAAGGGCTGACTTAAAAAGAGATAGCACCAAGGTAGCTGCTATATTATTCACAAAATTCCAACTTGACTCATTGTTTTCCCCAAACTTTGATATTTTATATATCCTTGATACATACTGATTACCAATAACACCTTGATGCCTTAGCCTGAGTGATCATCTTATATTTTTTTATAGATTCCATTGTTTTGTTTAGTATGAACTTGAGACTCATAGGTCTGTACTTTCTGAGATCTTCTCTGGGAAATTTATTATGAACAAGAGCCATTTGTAATGGAAGGCTAGACAGTCTTATCAATAGTCATTGACAAATTAAGATTCAAAATAGGTGCCTCACCCACAATCCATTCTTAGTCACAAGCATTGGATAAGACCAGAAAACTAATTCCTACTTAGCAGAAGTAACTCATGGAAGACAAGGTAATTAAATATTTCTGTCTGTATTTCTTTGTCATCTTTCTCTTAGTCTTATGTTTCATATTATTTTGTGGTAGGTCCAGTTCCCCTTTCTAACACTGACTCATTGACTTCTCCACACTCACTTTTTCTTTCCATAGGATTAGCAATGAGAAAGTTTGGATACTAGGGAAAAGGTATTAGGAGAGAGACACATTGGAATTTTGTACTCTGCCTCAGTAGACTCCAGAATCATTATGGTCTATGAGAGAATTATCTACTTGGGAAGAGTTACTCAGGCAATACACTTTTGTTCTATTAATCTCAAGACTTTCAAAGCCACAAAGGACTTTACATTTGTTTCTGGTAATCCTTTTAGATAATATACTTTTGTCTAGAGTTCCCCAATTATATTGATCCTGTTTCTTTGAATTTTCAGTGAGTTCCTTTTTGTCTGAAGAAATAATCTAGATACAACTCATTAATTTGTATTAGACTATTATTTGCATTAATAGAGAAACTTGGTACAATGAAAAGAATAATGTACTTGCAATCTAGACTTATTCTATATTCAAGATCTGTCATCACAGGGCAGCTAAGTGATGTAGTGATTACAACTCCCATCATCAAGTCAGGAGGACCTGAGTTCAAATGTGACCTCAGATGCTTACTAGTTCTGTGACTTTCGGCAAGTCACTTAAACTCAGGGGCCTCCAAAACAAAAACAAGGTCTGTCATCATAAAATATGTGGCTTTGGCAAGTAATTTCATGTTTCTGAAATTCATTTTCTTCATCTTTAGACTAAATCTTTAAAATTAGGTCTTTTCAAGCTTTGAGATAGAGATAGAGAAAGAATGTGGACCTATAATTTCATTGGCATAGGATGTTTCTAATTGAGAAATCCTCTCTGCAGTATTTGTCAGCATCTGTTCTACAACTTATAGTTTGCCTAGGGCATTAAGAAAGGAAGAGATTTGCCTGCAATTACACAACCAGTGTGTTTAAGAGAGAGTTGAACCCAGGCGTCTGGCTCATAAGTCAGCTCTCTATCCACTACTTAGTGTTGTCTTAGTGTGTTAATTATGTGATAACTATGTGTGATAACTATGCTTCAAAAATTAATTTAGGGAATGGATATGTTCTTAAACTTAAATATGGAGCCAAATAAAATTTTCAGAATGCTGTTTCCCTTTTCTATCTTTTTTCCCACAATTATCAGGGGATCCTATTACTTTTTTTCTAGGGTGACTTCCTTACTTTTTTATCTATGGAGACCATTTCTTTCTTTTGTTGTTGTTGTTTTTGTGAGGCAAATTAGGGTTAAGTGATTTGCCCAGAGTCACCCGGCTAGTAAGTGTTAAATGTCTGAAACCTGATTTGAACTCAGGTCCTCCTGACTTCAGGGCTGGTGCTCTATCCACTATGGCATCTAGCTGCCCAAGGCTCTTTCTTTATTGGTTTTAGAATTACTTATAATGGGATGCTTGTAGCATTTTCTTTAGTAGCCATACTTATTCGGTTAACTATTAGGACACAAACCCTAGTCAAAGGGAATAGAGCATATAAAGAAAAGAAAAAAAAAAAAAAGAAAGAAAAGAAAACCTTGATAGAATAGTTTGTACTAAGTAGAAAAAGAAAAATCCCAATTAAGATCCAAGGGGGAATTAGTACTGCCAGCTAGGATTGTCAGGAAATCTTTCTGGAGGAAATAGCATTTCTGAGTTTAGTGTTAAAGGATATCTAGGATAACGGGAGCATATTGGGAGAAAAAATACTCTTTCCCAGATGGAACAATATGAGTATAGTTCCAGGGATTCAAAAGCCCTGGATTTGTACAAGTGTCAGTGAACAATCCAGATATTATTCAAAGGAGATTTTATATTCTGGGCAAGGAGGAGCCATTGGTGGTATCTTAACAGGAGATTGCTACAAACAGATTTTCTCTGAAAGAAGATCAAATAGTCTCTGGTTTGATGGATAGATTTGAGAACGATCAATGAAGAATGCCAGTAATAAGATTGCTTAAGAGTTTGCTCCAGAAGTCCATTGGGGGAATCAAAGGAGATCAAGGGGCAGAGAGCTTCAAGATTAAAGATAAGTACATCATGGAGGTGGTTGGAAGGTTACAGAGATACCTATACATGTGACAGACAAGCAAGTATTGAGGAGGAGAAGTTGTGATGGACAAACCAGGATTACTAAGTCACATTTGGAAAGGATTGAAAGGATAGGAGATTGTGGTCATGAGGGGGAATGATAGAGTTTAAGATCTTAGAATTGGAGAAATACTACATGATGAAATAAAGTAGTTGGTAAGAAGATGGGTGATTGAAGCAAAAAAGTGATGATAGAAAAAAAGAACTGTGACTCCACAGTATCTTGAACATGAATGTTGAAGTCATGAAAGATGATGGCCATAAAATGGGAAGAAAAACTATAAATAATACTCAAGTCATTTAAAAAGACAGGATAGAGTCCTGGAGACCAGAAGGTATCAAGAAGAATGAACAAAGGGTATATGATATTAATGGCTACAATTACAAGATTTGTCAGAAATCTGGAGTTTTTGAGGGGGAGCTGGGTCTCAAAAAGATGGAAGGAAGAATTTGTGGAAGAAGAAACTGAAGATGAAAGGAAGCCAGTTTTCAGGAGAAAGATTCTAGACAGCACCATATTTCTAGTAAATGGAACAGGGAATAGAACAGGACTGAGATGAGAAGGGGAAAGAATCCTCCAACCTTCCTTATTCCCTTCTTATCACTTGATTCTCCAAGAGAAACCTCGTTCCTGAGGGCATAGTTCAGTAAAGTTCAGTAAAGTACTGAATTAAAAGGGATTTGGTTGTTTACTAAATATGTGACCCAGGAACAAATCATTCATACCATGTGAACCTTCTTCAACTGTTAATCATGAATGCTAACAATACCTGCCTAATCCATTGTGAAATAATGTATGCTAAAGTGCTTCATAAAATTCTATAGAAATACATAGTATCACTAATGTGATATTTGTTCCTTCCAGCTACTGTTTTCCTAGTTACTTTATTCTCCTTCATGAATTCTATAACACCTATTCCTCCCTTAAGATATTGTATTTCCCTTTGCAGTCCTTCACCTCCACCTTTTAGTTTCTCTGTTTTCTTTAAGACTTAACTCAAAAATCACCTTCTTCCCAATCTCTTTCCCAGTCCTTCCACCCTACCTCAGGTGCTAGTGCCTTCCCATCTGGTGATCATATCCTATGTAATACATATCTACCTAGTTTTTTGTGATGTGATATATATATATATATATATATATATATATATATATATATATATATAATATATATATATATCCATCCAGAGGGACACACACATATACATACATATGAACCTAGGGACCTAATTATTTATACTTTGTTTTAGCCATTTGAAGGTGAACTACTGAGGCCATAGACTGCTTTTATCTTTTTTTTTTTTTTTTTTTACATGTCCAAAGATCAGAACAGTTTGTGGCATATAAAACATTCTTTAAAATGCTTTTTTATTGATTAATTTATTGGTTGACTGTTTTTCTGATTGTCCTTTGCACAAATACATTTATAATTGCAAAGGAACGGGTTGATTGTAGAACTTACATCACTCTAGTGTCCATCAAGGAGGAGTACATGAAGGACATACACACAGTTGTTATAGTACATACCTGTGGCGACTTGTTCTGCATCCTCTCAACATTTATGTGTCTCACCCCTTACTGCTCTTGATATAGGGGAAAATGAGAATTGTCATCTCACAGTAGGGACAACGGGAGGTCTAGACTGAAAGAATATTATCTCAGCCCTATTCACAATCAGATCTAAGGTCTCACAATTTGATCTTATTTCACAGGGCATCCTTCTTTCACAAAAGAAGTTAGTGAAGAAAATACTTACCCATCACAGGAGGAAACAACAAATGGTCTGAGATTTTCTAGAAAATACCGAGTCTCGGTGCAGGATGTGTCCTGCTTGGTTAGTGTTTCATCCAGGTCTCTGGGTTCATTTGGGCACAATTAATACTGATGATTGCTATAACTATTTTTGATGAAACTAGCTTCGGCAAAAGACCCAAGAAAAAAGTCGACTAATAGGGATCTAGAGGCAGTCCTCCTCCTCCCTTTACTCTGTCTCTATTTCTGCTTCCTCAAGAGGATTCCTGGCTGAGATT
This sequence comes from Sarcophilus harrisii, assembly GCF_902635505.1. Classification (NCBI taxonomy): domain Eukaryota; kingdom Metazoa; phylum Chordata; class Mammalia; order Dasyuromorphia; family Dasyuridae; genus Sarcophilus; species Sarcophilus harrisii. The sequence continues at coordinate 191,818,035 of NC_045430.1, forward strand.
GGTTCTTAATGACCCCAGGGGCAAGAAAACCCCTCAGGACCCTATCTGGGGAAAGCAGGAGAAACTTTCAACTCTTCCCACTTGTTACCAATCAGTTCTCACTTTGGAAAAGTTGCTTTTAGTGGAGAAGCATGTCAGTGAATGACAGGAGCAATCCAGGTCCAGGTTTGGAAGATTAACAGTGTGTTACACCTCGAAATGATTAGTTGGCTCATCAGTGCTGGGAATCCAAATTGGAACTAGGACATTGCAAAAAGCTTAGGAAACATAGATGACTCAGGACTAGAAGGCTAATTAGCAGGAAAGGTTTGAACAATGCTATCTAGTACAGAAAATCCAGTTATTAAAAGTTAGGTGATTACAAATGTGCTCAGAATTTTTAGGTCTCCAAGAGTTGTATGGCAGTTTAAGGATTTAGTGTAATTAAATAAAAAAGCAACAGAAGTACACATTACAATTTTTTAAAGTACAAATTATAATTAATAGAATATAATTACTCATATTCTATATGGCTCCAGAGGGTAGCCATATAGACCATGGGGTAGGAGATTTTGCAAGGAGAAAGATTTTAAGTATAAGAAAATATCCTAGCAACCAAAGTTGCTGAAAATGCAATTTTCTCCCTTCTGAAATAGTGGGAGTGTTAAGCTATAGGTGAATAATCCTCTATTAAGGATATTATGAATATTGTGAATGTTTCTAAATGACTGAGCAAACTAGAGAGTTCCTTCCTTCAAGGTGTTTCCATTGTAATATATATTTTTTATTTTAACATTTTATTTTCCCAATTACATGTAAAAATTTTAATTTTAATTTTATTTATCTATTTATTTATTTGTTTATTTGTGATTTTTACTTCCAAATTCTCTCCCACCTTCCCCACTCTCCCCAGTGAGTGGAAAGCAAGTAATTTGATAAAGATTATATGTGGGCAGTCATGTAAAACATATTTCCATATTAGTCATGTAAAAAAAACATAAAAAGAAAAGTAAAGAAAAATTTTAAAGTATACTTCAATCTACTACAGATCTACAGATTCTATCAGTTCTTTCTTTGGAATGAATAGCATTTTTCATCACAGGTTCTTCAGAATTATCTTGGATGTTTGTATTGCTGAGAAAAGCTAAGTCATTCATAAAAGATCATTGTACGATATTGCTGTTATTGTGTACAATGTTATCCTGTTTTGACTCACTTCATTTTGCATTAGTTCATGTAAATCTTTTCAGGTTTTTTTGAAAGCATCCTCATCATTTCTTATTCCATCACAATCATATACCACAACTTCTTCAGCCATTCCTAAATTGATAGGCATCTCCTCAATTTCCAATTCTTTGTCATCACAAAAAGAACTATCATAAATATTTTTGTGCATATAGGTCCTTTTCCTTGTTTTTTTTTTAATCTTTGTGATACAGATGTAGAAGTTTATATTAAAGTGTCAAAGAATAGGGTTAGTTTTAAAGTACTTTGGGCCTATTTCTAAATTGCTCTCCAGAATGGTTAAATCAGTTCATAACTCCACCAACAGTGCATTAATGTTCAAGTTTTCCCACATCCTATCCAACATTGATCATTTTCCTTTTTGTCACATTAGCCAATCTGACAAGTAAGGAATGGTACCTCAGAGTTGTTTTAATTTGGATTTCTCTAATCAAAAGTGATTTATATAACTATAGGTTGCTTTAGTTTCTTTATCTGAAAAACTTTCTGTTCATCTTCTTTGATCATTTGTCAGCTGGGGGTTCTTAAGACTTTCAAAGTTGATTGTCATTACAATTTTATTATAGAAATTATTCCTCTGGCTCTGTTATTTTCCTCGCATAAGTTAATACAAATCTTTACAAGTTTCTCAAAAACTATTCAGTTTATCATTTCTAATAATAAAATAATATTCCATCTCATTCATATACCACAGCTTGAGCAGTCATTCTCCAGATCTTTACTACTACAAAAAGAGATTTTATACATATATATAATATATATATATATATATATATATATATTAGTTCATTCTTTCTTTCATTTATGTATTCATTCATTCATTCATTTATTCACTGGTCCTTTTCCTCTTTGATATTCTTGGATTATAGATTTAATAGTTGTATTACTGGATCAAAGGCTATACAAAATTCAATAACTCTCAGAGGATAGCTCCAAAATGCTTTCCCTAACAACTGGATCATTTTACAGCCCCACCAATAGTACATTAATGGACTTGTTTTCCCACAGCCCCTTCAGCATTTATAATTTTCTTGGTCATTTTTCCCAGTCTTATTAGTATGAACTCAGAACCTCAGGGTTGTTTTAATTTTAATTTCTATAGTGATGTAGAACAGTTTCTATAGTTATTGAAAACTTATATTTCTTCCCCAAAACCCCCATTTGTCTCTAAATTTGGCCATTTAGCAATTAAGGAATGACTCTTTTTCTTAGAAATTTGAATAAATTCCCTTTATTTAGAAATGACAAATTTATAGAAAATTGCTGCAAAGTTTTTTTTTTTCCTGTTGGCCTATTTCTTTTCTAATTTTAGCTGCATTGATTTTGTTTAAGTAGATTTTTTTTTACTTTTCTTAGATAAGTTAATTATTAATTTTATGATTGAAATTGTTCACTAATATTTTAACATTAATTCTGAATCTTGGTGATTCAATTTCTTCTGTTTTCATTTTTTCAATTTGAATAACTTTTCGCTTAGTTCTAGAGTTGAAAGGCATTTCTTACTGTGATGGCATATGCCAGATGTACTGAACTGGCAATAGTTGATCTATAGCTCAACTGGGATAGCTGCAGAAACCCTCTGACACACAGATTTCTTTATGATATTTTTTATGTTTTGTTTGATCATGAATTCTTTACCTACTTATAAATCTGACAGATAATTCATTTCTTCTCAAATTTGTTTATAATATCTTCTTCATGTCAAAGTCATATATCCATTTAAAACTTACCTTGGTCTTTGGTGTGAGATGTTGGTTTATGCCTATTTTCTTTCAGAAGGCTTTCCAGTTTTCCTGAGAAGTTTCATCAAATAATGAACTCAAGCTACAGTAGCTAAGATCTGGAGGGTTATTAGACATTAAAATATATCCAGAGTCACTTGTATCAAAAGGCTAATTTCCACTTAAAAAGAAACTATGGAGTATAGACATAACATTTAAGACTACCAAGATGGCAGAAAATGTAGATGCAATACACAACTCCCTTACTTGCTTTACTATGGATCAGTGTACCAAGTAAGGAACATACATAGCAACACCTGGGAAACCTTCTCAAGATATAAAATTATACAAAAATACTCTTCCTATGTTTAAAACTTTACTGGGTCTGAATCTCCTTCAGTAAACAAATAAATTTGCCAAAGGCTTCATACTTGTGACTAATCTGATTACTTCTGAAAACAGACCCTTCTTCCTAAAGCTTAAAACCTTATGCTACCCACTGTGACATAACCCCCCTCCTGACGACAATGGAAGACATCTCCAATGAGACTTGCTCAGTTAATTATTCTAAGTATAATGCTGACCAAGCTTGCTACTACCACTTCTGCTGCCACTCTCAGTCTTGATATTGACATGTAGAACATATATAATAAGCAGCTGTGTACTTATCACAAAAGATATACTTAAAAATGATATATCAATGGGTCATCAATTACTGATAACAAGGAGTAGTAGATATTCTGATCATCTATTTCAAGGTTACATTTATGAAGTTGGTCAGTCAATCATCTGTCTATTTGGAATGTTAAGTTATATGTACAAGTTGGTGTTACATCAAATATGATGATATTGATATCATATTACATTCATCATCTTAGAAGGTCTACAGAGAGAGTCAGCTTTTACATGTTTCACATATACAGGTTGTATAGCTGTAGGCAAGTCATTTAAGCTTTCAAGGATCCTGGCAACTCCCTAGAATTATAGTTGCAGAGAAAAAGTCACTGACCTGTTTTGGTAGAAGAAGGTTCCATCTCTGGGAATTCCCTAAAGCAATGAACTCATGGGTCCAGTATTATTATTACTTTAATGCATAATGAAATAATATTTTTATTTTAAAATATAGCAAAGGTTCTTCACAAAAATTCTATTGTTAGAAAAAATGTACCTGAGTTCTCTAAAAATTATGCCAGAAAAAAGAAAAATGCTCGTAGCTCCTATGGAGTTGGAAGGATGAACCTGGTAATGCAGATATTATGCTAAACCTCACTAAATTCAGAGTTTATCATGAGGAGGTTGAACAGCAGGTGAATTATTTTGACAAAAGCAGTGCAGGAAACCACATATTAAGGGATAGAAAGCTTGTAATCTTTATTACCTAAAAGCTTCCCACACCAATACAAATAGATCTTTTTTTAAAACAAGAAATTTTTCAAAAGAGAATTTTTAAAAATAAAGGCAGCTCATGGACCTCTCCCACTCAGGATCTACTGGGAAATTTCTCCTTTTTCTTGCATTAATCTAACTGTTATTCAGTGCAATTTAGATTTGTGCTCCTCAATTCTACTTGTCCCTTTTATGTTGAACTTAATGTTCATTTCTTCCTATTTGTCATCATTCTCTGTTTCTCTTTTTTTGTTTCATTTTTTTAAAAAAATAGATTTGTTTTTATTAAGCAGCACTTATAAGTTCTTTTTTTTTGATCACTTGTCCTCTGAGATCTGGAGACATGTTATTTTCTCAGAGGAACTCAGAAAAATAATTTCTGAATTACTCATGAATAACTACACCTTCTTAAAAATAAACTTTACTTGTTTAACATCTATAAGCAAAATATTACACCCACATCCCAGACACTGGATCTCCTTACCACATATTGCTAGTTTCCTTCTGCTCTTCCTCTAACCTTTTATCTACTAGCAAAGACTAAAGAGGACTAATAAAAAGCAGATTCAAACAGATGGAATACAAAATGGTACTAGGATTCATAATGGCATAGACATTCTTTCAGAAGAAACATAACATCTTTCATATTTGTCCTAGTGATCACTCTATTAAAATTCATTGGATCATGGTATCACAGATCAAAGAGTTAGTGGCCTTAGAGACTATTTGGTCCAACTTCTTTATTTTACATGTGAGAAAAATGAAGCAAAGAGAGATCAAATGAGTTGGGGACAGAAAATAGTTAGTATCAGGGGGAGATTTATACTCAGGTTTTCCTGACTTCAAGTCAGTTAATTTATTTTATGATTGAAATTGTTCACAAATATTTTAACATTAATTCTGAATCTTGGTGGCTCAATTTCTGCTTTTTTCATTTTTGCAATCTGAATAACTCTTTGCTTAGTTCTAGAGTTCAAAGTTTTTCTGTTATACTACCTAGCTCATCCTTGAAATTAAACCTTTATCCTACTTCAGAATCCCATATCAGCTTTTCTATCCCTGGGGTTCCAACAAAATATATTGTCATCATGCATCAGATATTGAAGCTCTTCCTTAACCCCATATTAATTCCATAGACTTTTCATGTGGTAACTTCACAAATACAAGAACTGGTTTCCCTGCCAGAATTTATCTAACACCAATTTTTCCTATTTCTATTCGTTTGCACATAGTTGTTTACATGTTGTCTTCTCTAGTAGATGTTAGACTCTTAGGAGAAAGCACTGTTTTTGGTCTTTTGTACATCCAATGTTTAGCACAGTGCCTCATACAAAATGGATGCTTAATAAATATTTGTTGAAAAAAGTAAATAATAACTCATTGATTTGACCAGTGCCAAGACCAGTGTCTTGAAACTCTTAAATAAGTAATATTTATTTGACATAATAAATATCATAATTGGATGCTGTAGATATCTATTCTCCATGAGATTCATATATACAAATACTCATAGGAATCTAGACTGAAGACATCATACATCTGAGTAAATGTTGTAGGAGATGATTTCCCAAGACATGATCTTTCTCCTTTTCTCTTTATAATACAGGACCAAAGGACCCTAGATTTATAGCTCAAAGGAACCTATCATTTTACACATGAAGAAGCTGAGGCCAGAAAAAATTAAGTGATTTGTCATATAATAGAAATAGAACACATGTGATCTTCTAATTTTTAGTTGAAGTCCTGAAGGCCTTTAGGGAGTGGAAGCCTACTACGTACACCAAGATATTCAATTGTACTTTTGAATCATTTTGTTAGGAACTCTTTTCCTTACATTAAACTTAAGTTTGTCATTTGCATCATTTTCTGTTTATTCATCTTTCTATACTCTGAGAATAAATAGAATAAGTCCATTCCTTTCTTTGTGTGATTTTTTTTTGGTAATATTGGGGACAACTATTGTTTTTATTGTTCTAAGTTGGTTATTGTCAATTCCTTCAATTGTCCCTTATATAGCATGACATAGAAGTCCTTCATCATCCTGGTGACCTTTCTCCAGATACTTTCCCATTTATTGTTGCTCTGACCAACATTTGGCACTCATCCCTGAACATAACACTACAGATGTAGTTTGAACAAAGAAGCATGGAGTAAGACTATCACCTCTCCAGACCTGGACAACCTGGAATGATGGATAGAGCACTAAAAATGGAGTCAAGATCAAATCCTCTCTCAGACACCTATCTATATGGCTTGGGGCAAGTTATTTCACATTTTTCAGCCTCATTTTCTTCATCTCTAAAATATAATATAGTATAAATAATAATAAATATTAAATAATAGCACCTATCTCTCTGGGTGATATTGAAAAGTAAAATAATCTATATAATATATGAAACAAATATTAAGATTTCATATAAATATCAGTTATTGTTGTTTTGTTCTTTCCTCCCTGTGTTCTATTTCTGACTATCTGCAGTAAGGAGCTTTCTCCCTACCTCCTTTACAGGTTCTTTTTATGTTTTATCTTCCCTCATTAAAAAATAATAAATTGATGGCAGGGGCTGTCTTCCATTTTGTTTCCCATTGTTGTTGTTTTTATTTTTTAATATATTGCTATTGATTTTTTTGCTTTTTATATCACCCATTTCCTCCAATATTCTTTCCTGCCTCCTCCCAGAGAGCTATCCCATATAATAAATGGTATTTTAAAAGTTAAAAAGAAAAAGAAGAGGGAAAAATTTTAATTAATCAATTCCTTAAAAAAATTGAAAATATGTGCAGAATGCAACACCTATAGACCTCCAACATCTGTAAAGGAGTACATTCCTCTTCTTTTAAATCATGCATGCTCTTTATAATTTTTCAGTTATGTGGTTTTAATTCCAGCTTATATTGTCACAGTCATTTTATATATATGTAGTTTTCTTAGTTGTTTACTTTATTCTGTATCAGTTCGTGTGTCTGTCTCCACGCTTCTCTGTAGTTATCACATTCATCATTTCTTACAGCACAGTAGTATTCCATCATTATAACACTAAAAAAAAAAATATACTCACTGTCCAACCAAAACATACTCATCTCAAAGATAGGATAAATAGAGAAAACCTAGGGATTGTAGATCTCCTCAGGACATGACATGATGAAAAACCTGAATGTCATAATGCAAAAAATAATACAAGAGAATTACCCAGAACTTCTGGAAACAGAAAATGAAATACCAATTGAAATAATTAATAAATTGCTTTCAGGAAAAAACAAAAAAAAACCCTCCAAGATATGTAGTTATTAAATTTGACATTTCAATTCAGAAACAACAAATTCTGCAAGCACTCAGGATAAAGAGTTTTAAAAACAAAGGGAAAGTCATTTATATAACACAAGCATTTTCAAACCCAACAGAAAACACCGTAGGGAGTGGAATAATGTCTTCCAAAGATTAATATAGCTCATGAAGCAATCCAGGGTGATCTATCCGACAATTCTAACATTAACCAAAAATTAAAAAAAAAAAAGATGGACATTCAATAATAAAGTGGTGTTTGATACATTCTTAGAAAGAAAACAAGAACTGAAGAGATTGTTTGCTCTAGCAATTACAACAAAATATCAGCAAAGAGACCAGCAACAGTCTTCTTTCTAAATATACACAAGGAGACAAGGTTGAAGGCAAACGTCTCCTGGAGGTAACAGTGAAGAAGTCAAGACTGTAACATTATGAACAGAATCTCGCAAAACCTTGCTAACAGGTACTCCAAGTAGGTGGGGAGTGGGAGTACAGGAACCAAGGAGGAGATTTTGAGATAAATGTGGGGGAAGAGAGAGAGAGAGAGAGAGAGAGAGAGAGAGAGAGAGAGAGAGAGAGAGAGAGAGAGAGAGAGAGAGAGAGAGAGACAGACAGAGAAAAAGAGGGAGAGAGAGAGAAAGAGAGAGGGAGGGGAGAAAAAGAGAGAGAAAGACAAAGAGAGAGAAAGAGACAGACATATAGAGAGACAGAGGGAGAGAGAGGAAGAGGGAGAGAGGGAGAGAAAGAGAGGGAGGGGGAGAGAGAAAAGGAGGGAGGGAGGGTGAGAGGGAGAGGGAAGAGGAGAAAGGGGAAAGGGAAGAGGGGAAGGAGGAGGGGGCAGGGAGGGAGATTATAGAATAGGGGTGTGGCATAATCAGGGATAGCATGGAGGGAGGAGAAAGTAGAATACATTATGGGGCATTGACCTCTGTGAAATCACTAAGTTTTGGAATTATTCTGAGAGTGAGACAATAGAAAAGGGGAATCTAGAAGGAAAACACTTAGAAGGCAGTGGTAGAAATTGCCAGGGGAGGAAGTCCAAAATGGACATCTTGGAAGTTTGGGTTGCATGAGAAATACAAAAAGAATAGAAAATTGTAGGGGTCATGAACCTGAGATAAAGGTCAAGAGTAGTCAGGGAGGATGTAATGATAAGAGTCAGAGGAATTGCCTCTGGAAAGAGGTTTTAAAAAATAAAATTTGAAACAATGATATACAAGACTAGCTAAAGAAGAGAAAAGAAAATCTACTTGATCGAGAATAAAAGCAGGGCAAGAGAAAATTTAATCAGAACAAAGAAAGGAACCAAAAAGCAAAACCTCAAAAGAAAAGGGGTAACAAATACAATACAAATACAAATACAAATTAGGGATGAGGAGAAAGAAGGCAAAAAAAAGGTCCACCTTAAAAAGATTAAAGTGAGAGAAAAAATATAGTACTGTTTAGAGCAGAAAGGAATCAAAACTTGATAAAAACCCAAAAAAGACAAATGGAGAAAAATATAACTATATATATAACTATATATATATATATATATATATATATAACTTTGAAATAAAACTAAAATAAAACTCATAACTTTAGATATGAATGGATTAACCAAACCAAAAACAAAAAGTGATAGATTGGATAAGGAAACAAGATCTTATCATCTTTTTTGCTTACAGGATTCTCATTTAAAAAACAAAGTCACAAAATAAAACTGAGGGGATACATCAAGTGAATTGAAAAAAAAAGTAGGATATATTTCATGCTGTTTGGCAAAGCAAAAACAAACATTCAAAAATAGACATGAACAAGGAAACTATATTATACTGAAAGGAATCATAAACAGCAAACTAATGCAGTGACTTTTTCCCCCTTTGCACCATGCTATTTCTTAAGGAAGAAAGATGAAAAATAAAGGACATTGTAAACCGATATACCCAGAGGAAAACCACAATAAAAAGAAAACCATAATGTGTTACTTCAATCAATATTAGCAACAGGCAATTACTGACATTTTGATATAAAATTTTTATACTTTGGCTCTGTGAGATGGATTACTCATTGAAAGATTCAATTTTTAAAAATTGTTGATGTTTATGTTCTGTAATGAATTGTTCTCACCATAACCTGTTCTGGAAATGTTTACTTCTTCAAGAGAAGACCCAACCGTTTTATTGCATCTTTCAAGACCTCTATGAATTGGTCATTCCTCAGAGTGAAGATGAAGGGGTTCAGCAATGGAGTCACCACTGATGTCATCAGGGAAATCATCTTGTTATACTCAGTTGCATCACTCTGCTTGGGCTTTACATAGAGAAACAGACAGGTGCCATATCCTATCACTACCACGGTGAAGTGGGAAGCACAGGTAGAGAAAGCCTTCTTCCGACCAGAAGCAGAAGGAATCCTCAGGATGGTACAGATGATGTAGATATAGGAAATGATGGTTGGGAGCAAAGAACCAAAGAGAATGAAAGCTGCCATCAAGAAGAGGATGAATTGCTGAAACCTGCTGTCACCACAAGTGAGTCTGAGCAGCTGCCCTCTCTCACAGAAAAAAATGATTCAGAACATTTGGCCCACAGAAATAAAGGTGGTAAGTTGCAGTAATTGGCCAGATTTGGAACAGAAACCCAAATACCCAGGACACAATGACCACCCAGGGGCAGACTTGGTGATTCATGATGAGGCTGTACCTCAGAGGATTACAGATAGCTACATAACGGTCCACAGCCATTGCTGCCAACAGCACAAACTCTGAAGTCCCCACAAAAAGTAAGAGGAAGAGTTGAGCCATACATGCACCAAAGGATATTGTTTGAATTTGGGTGGTCAGCAAACCTCCCAACATAGTAGGAATAACAATAGTTGTGGTTAAAATCTCCATAGCAGAGATGTTACCAAGAAAGAAATACATGGGAGAGTGGAGACGATAGTCCATGCATACCATCACAATAATGAGTGAATTTCCAATATGTCACCATGTAAAGAAGGAAGAATATGGAAAAAAGCATGTGGCGGAAATCTTGTGATCCTGAAAACCCAAGCAATTTCAATTCCAATATTCCTGAGTGATTGTCAAACATTCCACTGTCTGCTTCCGAGGTTACTGAAAAGTAAAGAATGGTAAATTTGAACACATAGTGAAAAGTGATGAATTTGGAATCATAAGACCAGAGTTTGAGCCCCACCTTTAATTCTCACCAGCAATGTGCTTTTGAACTTTACTCCTCTTAAGTTTTAATTTCCTTATTTGTAAAATGGGAAAATAATACCTGCCCTTTTTCACTGAAGTCCAACTCATTACGCCACACAAATATTCCTGAGTTCTTGAAGACTATGCCTAACATAGTGCTCTGTCCAGTCCTATCAAACCAGCACTGATGACAGAGCATGTGTCCACCACTAAATACAGTAGGAAGGTTCATCATTAGAAAACTGTTTATAGGAACTTATTAAAATGATCTACTTAGGTTTAAAGAGACTGTGACTGGTAGAGGAGGGAGGACCCATGTAAATACCACAGGCCCTGGAAGGAATACTTGTATACACATAAACATCTTTTATAAACCTTGAAGTACCTGACAATTATAAAACCTTATGATAATATTGAACAATTACAATCTATTGTAAAGTCTGAAGTAAGAGCCATCTTTTTTTGTGTTTGTATTTGTATCCTTAACACTTAGCACAATGCCTATTATATTTTAAGTACTTAATAAATGTTTATTGTCTTGCCTAATTCATCAGTTTTCTTAAAATTTCCTTCAGCATTCATTCAGAGAACTTATTTTAAATATTTTTTCTTCTGTGATAACACAGGAGTTTCCCTATTTTGATTGCCATTAATCTGTAGTCCTTCTCTCCTATGATCACCTTTGTATGATGACATATTTTAGTAGACCTAACAACCAGTGTACTTCTGACTCCCTTTCCTGCAACCTTTGACTTGGATGGTCCAAAACAACAAAAAGAATTAGCGACAAAAACAAGCCTAGAACTCAACAGATCCAAGGCTTTTCCCTTTCCTCCACCATGCTAAATCCATTCCTCTTGCTCTTTTTCTGCATATCTGCACCCAACAATCACTTCTGGATTCTGCTATTTTTGCCTTAAAAAAGAACACCTTTTCCCTAGGATTTCAGAGTATTTTGTATTTTCCCTATATTTTCAATTACTTCTGATGAGCCTGGGTTGAATTCCACCATAATAAACACAATTGAAATATTTCAAATAGGGACAGGTATATGGTACAGTGGATAGAGCTCCAGCTGAGCCAGGGGACGTTGAGTTCAAATTCAGCCTCATACAATTAACACTTACTACTAGCTGTGTGACCCTGGGCAAGTCACTTAACCCCAATTATTTGCAAAACAAAACCAAACCAAAAAAAGAAATAGTTCAAATCTTCCACACTTACATAAATATACTCTATTCATATATGTGTGTATGTGTGTGTTATAATGGCTAGGTGGCACAGTAAATAGAATACTGGTCCTGGAGACAGGAAGACCAGGGTTAAATGTAGCCTCAGACACTTATTATCTGTGTGACACTGTACAAGTTACTTAACCCTCCTTACCTCAGTTTTCTCATCTGTAAAATGAGCTAGAGAAAGAAGTGGCAAATCATTCTAGTATTTTTGCTAAGAAAATCCCAAGTGGAGTCACAGAGTCGACATTATTGAAATGACCAAACGATAACAACAAATATATGTACATATATATGTAATGTGTGTATTGATATGTGTATGTGCACACATCCATATATATGAACACATTCATAATAAGTGAGATGTAAATGAAGCGATGTGCCTCTCACCAAAGGTGTTTGTCTCTCTGATGATAGATGTCCAGAGCTGAATCCAAATGGAAGAACTTCTAGATGATAAAGTCTGCTCAATGATCTTAGTACTCTCCCTCCTGAAACAGTCAGTAACAGTACTGCTGTTATGTGGTTTTTGTTATTTGTGAAGAAAGAAGGAATACATTAAGTAGAATTACATGTACATGCTTTTAGTCTATGGCGCTAGGAACATTGAAATTTAGTGAGGAGGAAGCAGGAATTCACTTTTGAGGTGATCATAACCTTCCCTCTTTAGATCATGAGGCCCCTGAGGTTAGGGACAGCCTTTTGAATCTTTTTTTTTTAATATTTCCATTGCTTAGCACAATATCAGGCACATTATTAATCACTTAATAAATATTTACAGATTGATTGACTTATGGTTCCAATCACAGATGTCACTTTGACTCTCTTTGGCCTTTTGTTCTCTGAATCTCAACTGACTAGATCTAGAACACATGTTCAATCCATCCTGTCAACTTTGTTTTACCCTACTTTTTATTCCCCTTACCTACAATAGCCATCAAAACATTCTCTTTTTATTCCTATGGTACTTAGAGTCAAGGTATCAAAGAATCTCAGAGATGAACATGGGCTTCAAGAAATCATCTAATCTGTGCTGTTTTTGAACTGAAATTCTCTCTGCAATATTTCAAAAAAATTTCTATCCAACTTGATCTAGAAGACAGCCCCAAATGAAAAATTCACTATTTCCTAAAGTAGCTCATTCAATTTGGGGGGAATTCCAGTTATTTAAAAATTTTCCTGATACCAAAATTAGGTCTACCTCCTGAAAATTTCATATACAATTTCTTTGTGTATCCTGCATTGAAGCAAAACAAGTTTAACCTTTAACCCTCTTTCTTATGATGATACTTCAAATACTAGGAGCAAGAAATATTTTTTAAACTGGATTTGTTGTTATTTTCTTCCCCTTCCCTTATTTAATAGCATTTTATTTTTCTAATTATGTGTAAAGATAGCTTTCATAATTTACTTTTATATAATTTTAATTTCCATTTTTTCTCCTTCCCTCCCCTTCCTCCTCATCAAGATAGCAATCTATTACATATATATACACATACATACATACATATTAAATATATTTCCACATAAGTCATTTTATAAAAGAAGAATCAGAACAAATGAAAAAAACACAAGAAAGAAAAAAGTACAGAGTGTGCTTTGATCTGCATTCAGACGCCATAGTTCTTTCTCTGGATGAGGATAGCATTTTTCCAACATGAAGCTTTTGAAATTGTTTTGGATCAGTGTATTGCTGAGAAAACCTAAGTCATAATTGATCATCACACAATGTTGCTGCTAATGTGACAATGTTTTCCTGGTTCTGCTTACTTCAGTCAGCTTCAGTTCATGTATGTTTCTCCAGGTTTTCTGAAATCTGTCTGCTCATCATTTCTTATAGAACAACAGTATTCCATTACAATCATATATTACAATTTTTTCAGTTATTGCCCAATTGATGGGTATCCCTCCATTTCCAATTTTCTGCCACTACAGAGAGAGTTGCTAAAAACATTTTTGTTTATGTGAGTCCTTTTCTCTTTTTTAAAATAATCTCTTTGAGATACAGACCTAGTAATGGTATTGCTGGATCAAAGGGTATGCAGTTTTAAAGTCTTTTAGGCATAGTTCAAATTGCCCTCCAAAGTCTTTAGATCTGTTCACAATTCCACCAACAATGCTTTAATGTTCCAATTTTCCCACATCCTCTCTAACATTTATCATTTTCCTTTTTTGACAAGCCAATCTGATAGGTTTGAGGTAATACCTCAGAGTTTTAATTCACATTTCTCTAATCAATAGTGATTTAGGAGTATTTCTTCATATGACTATCGATGGTTTTAATTCTTTTATCTGAACTCTTCCTGTTCATATCCTTTGAACATTTGGGGAATGACTCTTATATTACTTAGTTTTATATATATATATATATATATATATATATATTAGAAATGAGAACTTTACCAGAAATGCTGGCAGTAAAAATTATTTCCCAGCTTTCTGCTTCCCTTGTAATTTTGGTTGCATTTGTTTGTATAAAACCTTTTAAATTTAATGTAATATAAATTATCCATTTTGCATTTCATAGGAACCAACAATCTTAATCCTCTAAGTCTTACCTTGAATGTGAAAACATTTCCAAGATCCCTCAATTGATTTTTTTATTGGATGTTTCTTATTATTCTGGTTACAGTTACCTGGGCCTATGTTGATTTTTTTTTTTTTTTTTTTTTTTTTTTTTTTTTTTTTTTTTTTTTTGCTAAGGCATTCGGGGTTAAGTGACTTGCCCAAGGTCACACAGCTAGAAAGTGTTAAGTGTCTGAGGCCAGATTTGAACTTAGGTCCTTCTGACTTCAGAGCTGGTGCTTTATCCACTATACCATCTAGCTGCCCTGCCCATGTTGATTTGTCAATTTTCTGCTAAAATAGAGCTTCCAGAATTGAACATCATACTGTAGAAGTGATTTGATCAGATGGGAGGATCATGACCATTTTCTTTGACATTAAATTTTTGTTAATACAGTTTAAATTTACTCAGTCCATTAAAACCCTAGGTCTTTTTTTTATATTAACTATTGCCTACCAGCATTTCCTTCACACTCCATTTATGGAGTTGTTTTTAAACTCATTTTATCTTACTTCTAATTCTGCCTACTTCTGCCATCCAATATCTTATCTACCTGTCTCAGCTTAATGCCAAATGAAAATTCAAAAGTATGACACATATTCCTTCATTAGACTCACTGATAAAACTATTGCAATCACAAGATTCTTAGGTAAATTGTTATTCATTAGAATTTGCCCTTAAATAGCTTCTTGGGTTACTCCCTTTCTCCATAGTTTACTCCAATCTATTAACATAATTGAACTAATCATTGAAACATCTCTAACTCTAGATTTGTTTTTTATGTATAAAATTAAATGTTTGGATCAGATGATGTCTAAGGTTTCTTCTAGCTCTAAATACACGTATCTATGTCACATTTTTTTTCATCTTAGCCACAAAGCAATAGTTAGATGTTTTCTCCAGTCTCCATACATTATGCATAGCATTCCCCTGATTTCTCAGTCTAATAACTCTGTTCAAAAACAAATGAGTTTATTCTGACATGACTTGTCCTTGAAACTCTAGTGGCTCTTAATGATTACCACTTCTCTTTCTATATAAAACAAATACCTTTGTCAAGGGCTGCCTTTCAATGCAAAACATGAAGGTAGATGCTATGGTTCGCAAAATCTCAACCTGACTCATTGTCTGTCTGCTCCAAAGTTTGATATTTGATAGATACCTGGTAGATTCTAAATACCAAGAACTCCAAAAATGATCCTCTGTTTTGTTCAGCATGATCTTGAGACTCACAGGTCTCTATTTTCCCAGGTCTTCTCTAGGAAATTTCTTTTGAACAGGAATCATTTTCTTTTGAACAGGATACCAGACATTTTCATCAAAAATCACTGGCAAATTAAACCTCTCTGGTATTCTTATGCACCAAGGTAGACACCCCATCTTTAACTCATTCTCAGCCACCTACCTGAACTAGCTGGCAAGAACTAGCAGGAGTCCTTCCTTAATTCCTATTTACAACTTGTGGGAGATAAGAAAATAAAATATTTCTATTTGGATTTCTCTGCCATTTTCCTCTTAGAATTGTTTCTTAGTTTCATGAATTTTTTTTCCTGTGGGCTTCAGTCATCCTCCTGATATTGATTAATTTAATTCTTTATGTTTACTAGTTCTTACTTTGATGCTGGTAGTGAAAAGTCTGGCTTCCAGAGGAGAGATTCAGGAGGGAACTAATAATTGGATTTTTCATACTTGAGGACTTCAAGAATATAAAAAAGAAAACTGTCCATTTGGAAAGAAAGTTCATCAAGCAAACCACATTACTTCTGTTAACACTGGGAGTCCCTGGGGCATAGAAATCTTAATATTTTAGATCACATGTGTTGGTCAAGTTCCCCAATTATCAGACAATTTTCTTGTCTGATTCTGTTAGGTGAAGGAAAGAATACAAACATGAACTAAAGTCATTGAAGAAGGCAGGAGAGAATCCTGGAGGCAATAAAATGCCAACAAATAGAGAGATGATATGAATAATTGTAATTAAAGGATCTGTCAAGAATTCATTGTCTTCAAAAGGAAACCAGACTTAAAAGAGAAGGGAGTAATGGGAAAATGAAGATAAAAGAAAGTTAATAAGTAATAGAGGAGAAATTCTATATGGCATCATATTTCTACTAAACACTATAGGGAAATGGAATATTGCAGGAATAGGAATGAGCTAAAAAGGCATGCGATTAGCTTTTTGGCCTGATCCTTGAACCTTCCTTATTCCCTTTTCATCACTCGGCACTTTAGTACGAACACCCTTTCTGAGAGTATGGTTCAGTGAAGCACTGAAGTTAAAAAAATGGAAAGGTCTTAAATTTAGTTAGCTCACTAAGTAGTGTCCTAGGAACAAGTCACTCAAAACCAAGTGAAACCCTTCTTCTTCATCTGTAAAACATGGACACTGATAATACCTGCCTAGTTTACTGTGAATACTAAATGAAATAATGCATATAAATATACATCCAAAAATTTTATAGAAATCCCAAAATTCAGAAATATAATTATCATTTCTTCCTTCCAGCTGTTGACTTTATTTCCCTCCATGAACTCTATGTTCACTATTCCTCGCTTAAGATGTTGCATCTCCCTTCTCCATGTCTCAGCACTGGTTGTACCGCATGCTTAGAATGCTATCCTTATCTTTACCTTTTAGTTTCTCTGACTTCCTCCAAATTTTAGCTCAAAAATCACTTTCTTCAGGAACCTTTGAAAAATTTCTCCACCATCATCCCAGCTTTTATTATTCTCTCCTCTGAGATTATCTCCATATATAATGTCTACAACCCTATAAATATTTACATATCAATATTGTATAAGACTATATATGTGTATACATGCATATGCACATATACGTGGAGAGAGAGAGAAAAAGAGGGAGGGAGGGAGAGAGCGAGGGAGGGGAAGAGAGAGAGAAAGAGAGAGAGAGAAAGATCTTGTATTTTTATGTTGTCTCCCCCATTAGTGTATAAGGTCACTGAGTGATAGACCAGGCTTTTTGTCATCATTTAAAAGGTCATAAAAAGATTTGAAAGGTTAAAAAAAATTTCTATCGAAATAGGGATACACTTGGGATTCATAAATATATTATTACAATACCTGCTTCATGACCCTTTTTTCTGCATCCATTCAACATTTATCTATTATCTGTTATTGCACTTGACATTGAAGAAAAGTACAAACTTGTTTCCTCACAGAAGAAATATAAGATGCTGAAAGGCTTGTACTAGAAGAATGTTATATCAGCCTGTTCAAAATCAGATCCAGACCCTCACAATTTGATCTTATTTCATAGGTTGTCCCTTTTTCACAAAAGGAGTTAATAAAGAAAGCACTTACCTATCACAGGAGAAAACAACAAACGGTTCAAGATTTACTAGAAAACACTGAGTCTCAGTACTAATTGATTAGTGCCCTATCTACTTCCCTGGAAAGTTAATACTGAAAGCTGCTGTAGTTGCTTATGATGAAGTTGTTTTTACAAGGAACTTAAGAAAAAAGTTCAATAATCAGGATGCTAAGGGCAGCCATTCTTTCCCTCACTCTCTCTCTATTTCTACTTCCCAAGAGGATTCCTAACTATGATTTGTTTTTAATGAGCTCAAGGCATGGATCCCCCTCAGGATTTTGTCTGGGGAAAGGACAAAAAAGTTTCAATTCTTCCCACTCGTGGCCAATCAGTTCACACTTTGGAAAAGTTTTTGTAGAGAAGAAAGTCAATGAATGATATGAATAATTCAGGCCAGCGTCTGGAAAGGGTGGCAGTATGGTTTATCTCAGGATGATCTTTTGGCTCATCAGTGCTAGGAAGCAATAAGTAGAGCCGTGATATTCTAAAAAGCCTGGAGTCAAGTGACAGTACATAAAGGTATCAAGATCACAAGGCTGATGGGTAGAGATGATCTAGACAATGTTATTTATTATAGAACAATCTTTAGAACAAAAAGTTCATTATTAAAATGATAATAATCCTAAACGGCCTCAAAATTTACAGATCTCTGAAGATTAATAGTTTAAGGAATTAGAGTGGTTAAATAAAATGAAAAGGAAGTACAAGTTACAATTAATAGGATTGAATAGTTCTACATGACTTCAAAGGGCAGTATTAGGACTACAGAGCAGAAATTGCAGAGAGAGAGAGAGATTGGCTAAATATAAGGGAAAATTAGCCAGCAATTAGAGCTACAAAAAGTTTAATCTTCTGCCTTATTAGATAGTGTGTTCTCTGCCTTTTGGGATCTCAAACTGTTTTTGATTTTCACCCATTAGAAATGTTCTATGGGATTTGTGAATGATTGTGAGGAGAAATCATTCAATAAGCACTTATTAACTCCCACACAGTGCTAGGCACAGAGGGTACAAATATAAGCAAAGAAGAGAGTCCCTGCTTTCAAGGAGCTTATATTCTAATATGGGAAATCAATTCAAAAAGGGGAGAGTAGTATTAGCTAAGACTTGTAGAGACGTAACTAGAAGGTCAGGTTCCAACCAAGATAAGGCAACAAACAAAAAGCTCCCCAAGGGGCCCTATGGGCAGAGTCCAGAGTATAGTAAGGTGAAGGGATCGTGGAGGATGGTTGGAATGGAGTTATTGTCTGAACTTAGCTAGGTAGGAACTATTTTCCTCTGGGAAAATAATTTTTAATATGTTCTAGCTTGTATTATACTAATTTAATCATGGACCTTACCATATGTTACAGTTTGTCAACTAGTAGATTTTAGGAGTATTTCAAGAAAGAGATTTTTAACAGGGCCACAAGATTTCACAGTCCATTTCGCTGTAATAATGATAGTTTCCACTAGAAACTACATGAACAAAGCTATATGAACAAGTGGTAGATTTCTGAGAAAATACATTCTTCTTTAAGGTAAATTGCTTATTTTCTTTGTGTCCTTCCTCTTTCTTCTACCTCTCTCATTCTCTTAATCTTTTCCTTTTCTTCTCTTTTTAAAAAAAGTTTCCTTTTTATTAATTTTCTGTTTCTCATCCCAATTATCTTTCTACCACCCTCTTCCAGAGATTCATGTTAACAAATATAATTTTTAGGAGAAAAAAAAGCCAGCATAACTGATTGATACATTGAAAAAAATCTGGAAATCAATGTATTTTGTAACACCTGTGAACCTCTTACCTCCACAATGGGGTAGGTTGGGAGTGTCTTCTCACATATCTTTATTTGAGTCCCACTGGATCTTTATAATTTTGTTACATTTAAATTGATTTTTTTGATGTATTTTTTTTTACATTTAGATTGTTATAGTTACCATGTATATTGTTTTCTTGTCTTGCTTCACTTTGCATGTTCATATAGATATTTCCATGATTCTCTCTGCTCATCACACATATTTTATAGCACCATAATATTCCATTATATTTATGTACCACAACTTGTTTTCCATTACTGTTTAGTAATTTTTCAGTCATATTCAATTCTGTGACCCCATCTGGGGTTTTCTTGGCAAAGGTATTAAAATGGTTTGCCATATCCTTCTTCATTTCATTTTACAAATGAAGAATTAAGACAAATAGGGTTAAGTGACTTGCTTAGGGTCACATAGCTAGTAAGTATCTGAACTTGTAAAGATAAGTCTTCCTTTCAGAAAGGCCTGGAGAGACTTACACGAACTGATGCTGAGTGAAATGAGCAGAACCAGGAGATCATTATATACTTCAACAACAATACTATATGACGACCAGTTCTGATGGACCTGGCCATCCTCAGCAACGAGATCAATCAAATCATTTCCAATGGAGCAGTAATGAACTGAACCAGCTACGCCCAGAGAAAGAACTCTGGGGGATGACTAAAAACCATTACATTGAACTCCCAATGCCTATATTTATGCCCACCTGCATTTTTGATTTCCTTCACAAGCTAATTGTACAATATTTCAGAGTCTGATTCTTTTTGTACAGCAAAATAACGGTTTGGTCATGTATGCTTATTGTGTATCTAATTTATATTTTAATATATTTAACATCAACTGGTCATCCTGCCATCTAGGGGAGGGGGTGGGGGGTAAGAGGTGAAAAATTGGAACAAGAGGTTTGGCAATTGTCAATGCTGTAAAGTTACCCATACATATAACCTGTAAATAAAAGGCTATTAAATTTTAAAAAAAAGATAAGTCTTCCTACTTCAGACTTAATGCTCTATGCACTGTACCACCTAGCTACCCCATACTTTGTTTAGCTATGTACATATAAGTGTATATAACTATGTATGTATATATGTGTGTATATATATATACATATATGTATATAAATTTCATGCATCTTGGGTACTTATCAGAGAAACTTTATACAAAGATTTTTAAACCCTTTTGATCACTTCCCAACTTATTCTAAATGCATTAATGCTATTTGGGCAGAAGCTTCTCACCTTCAGGAAGTCACAGCTATTCATTTTGCCTTTTGTAATTGCCTCTGTCTCTTGTTTGCATAGCTGTGAGAGGTATGTGAACTATATATCTTCTATTTTTAATATTATAATATTTACTATTAAAGTGGTGTATCCATTTAGAACATGTCATGGAATATCATGTAAAATGTGGGTCTAAACCTAATTTTTGTCAGACTACTTCCCATTGATTATGATCCCTGACCCAATTATTTTTAATATCATTATATCCCATGAAAGATATATTAGCGATTTATGACTTTTTATATTTGTTTGTAATATATCTGTGTCCTGATATTTAGTCATTTTTTGTCAAAGTTCAACATAATGTTAAGGAGGAAATTATATATATGTGTGTGTCTGTGTGTGTGTGTGTGTCTGTGTGTGTATGTTTGTGTGTGTATAAACAGTCCAAATTTTGTTCTAGTTTCTTTAGCAAGTTCTTCTGTTCTGTATTAACCCTTTTATTTTCCTGGATTCTTATAAAAAACCAAGAGAGGCATATTGACATCTTCATGTTCCATATCTTCTTATAATTCTTTTATGAATTTGGTATAAGGTTTTTGGAACATATAAATTTATTACTGATATTTATTTGTTGTCTATGATTCCCTGGAACATAATATAATTTTCTTGTTTATCCCACTTTATTTTTGAATGTTTCTTTTTGCTTTGTCAAATAGTATGATTGCCACTCCTGCTTTTTTAGTTTTTTGATTTATTTGATATAGTATAAATGTTTTCTACACTCTGAGTTGTATTTTGTGTATGACTTTGTGTTTCAGATGTGTAAATGTTTTAAATGTTGTCAGCAACAAATTATAGGGTTCTGTTTTTCATCCAATATGCTACTCTTTTTCATTTTATTATATTATTTAATTCATTTCCATTTAAAACTATGAGTTGTTTACATTTTTCTCCATCTCTAGTATTTTTTGTCTTTTTTTTTTTTTTTTTTTGCAAAATAATCACTGGGGATACAATTAATGAAAAGAAAAAGACCATTTCTACCCTCAAGCAGCCTACAATTGAATGTAGAGAGACAGCATACCAAAAAAGGCAGAAAGAGAGAAAAGGAAATACCAAGGGTTACCTAACACATGGGTATCTTGTTCCATAAAACTGAAATCAGGTAGAACAGTAGATGCAAAGTGGAATGAGCTGAGAGTCCAGTTTCTTCCCTCTCTTAAAGAAGCATTAAGAGGAATTTGATACTCTATTCCCTAGCATTCTAATCAGAGGGGAGAAGAGGCTAAAAGAGAGTGTTAATCAAGGCTTGAGTTAGCAGCATAGTGATGACATTAGAAGTGACAATCCTATCCTGGGAAGGGCAATTTGTTCTGATTTTGAAACCAGGCAGAGCAGCAGATGCAAAGAGTTTTCCCTCTTCTGCTGTAAACATGGTTTTTCAGTTACAATCTTTTCCCTTTGGATTTTGATAATTAGACAAACTGAGAGCTGATGCTCTGCTCTCAGGGTTCTAAGGAATAAAGGTATGATTTAAATTGTGACATTCCTTTGCTCAAAAGCCTTCAAAACCTTCCTAGTAACAACAAGACAAAATTAAATTCTTCGGGGTAATATTCAAATTCTTTCCAAATATGGCTTTTACCTGTCTTCTCGGTCTTATCTCTCACTACTTACCCACACATCCTCCTCTAGAAGCAAATTGACTTTTTCATTATCTCTTGAATAATGCATCTTATGCTTCCATATTACTGCTTATATTGTTCAACCTTCCTCATTGCCCCCTCTTTTCTCCCTAGCTAAAACCAAATCCAAATTTCACCACTCTCCTCAGGTCCCTCCTCTTCCATAAAGTTTTTAAAATCTACTCTGGTTCATATTAACATCTTAATCTTCTGAATTAATATTTAATATTACTCATTTAACAAACAATAATGTACCACCTTATGATACATCCTGTTTGCTATTTTTTCACAAAAAGATCATAAAATCACAAAGTTGAAGCTGGAATAAAACTAAGAAATCATTACATTCAAGCTCCTGCATTTTATAGAAACTGAGATTTCAACTGGTATTTGAATCTACTTCCTCTGATTTAAAATGAATCTATTAGTTCCTTGGAGCAATATTTGCAAGCAATTTTTAAAAATACTTAAATTGTATTTGAACTTAATTAGTTCAGGGTACTATGGCAAAGAGCATTGATAGAGCTCACTGGCAACTTAAATAACACACACACACATACACACACACACACACACACATACACACACACACACACACCTACAAGGAGCAAGTAACAATTCTCTCAGGCTTCCAAACCTTCCTGCCACATCCCTGATTGTTTACTGGATATTTCAAAATTGTATATTCTAAAGTTATCTCTTATTAGATTGTAAACTTCTCAGATTAGGGATTATTTTTTGCCTTTCTTTGTATGCCCAGAGGTTAGTTAAGGGTCTAGCACAGAGTACGTGCTTAAAAAATGTTCATGACTGATTAATATCTCAAACTCAATGTATTTCAGATTTTCACTGTTATTCTCCCTACACCCTCTCCTCTTCTAAACATTTTCATTTCTGCTGAAAGCAGGACCATTTTTCTAATCTCCCAGGTTCATAAACTCAGCATTATCTTCACAATTTTGCTCTTTCTCATTCCAAATATGTAACCAGTTACTAAATGTTGTCTTTCCTTCCTTTACATTTACAGTTTTCCATTTGATTCCTTCTTTCCTCTCAAACAGCTACCCTTTAATTCTGGGTCTCATCACCTTTCCCCTAAATTGTTGCAACAGCCTCCTCATTAGACTGCTTCAGGTCTCTTATCCTCCACTCAACTGCCAGAGTGATTTTCATTAACTGTAGATCTGGCCATGTGATTCCCCTGCTTAATAAATTCCAGTAATTCCCTATTGCCTCTAGGATAAAATATAAACTCCTGGATTAAGCTGTTAAAATCATTCACAAACTTGCCCGTCCTATCCAGTCTCATTGTACTATAATCCCTGTCCCTAATTCAGGAATCCAGCCAATGTCCCTCTCTGTTCCCCACTGTTTCCAGTCCTTTTCACTGACCAATTCTTATTGCTCTCCTCACTTTGCTTCATAGAATTCCTCCTTCTTCATGATGTAACTTAAGCCCCACCTTATACACGAAACCTTTCCTGTTCCCACTAGGTTTTGCTGCCACTTCCAAATTATCCTTTATTTTTTTTTTATTAATTATGTATTTTTATAAACTCCCTTTGTGTTTATTCTGTCTATACCTATATGTGCATTTATTGTATTTTCCATTGCAAAGTAATCTCTTTGGAGTGTAGATCGTTTCATTCTTTTTATTTACATGCTCAGCTCGTTGTACAGTACACATGTTTGTTTAAACTGGTTCAATTGTTGCCCTGACTCATTCTAGGTTTATGACCATGGGAAAGATATCTAACCTCTGAGCAAGTCAGTGTTGTAACCTCTGGGGTGGAAGTTTTTCTACCTTCATTAAGGATGAAAGATAAGTGAGCCTTAGTTTCAGGTTGGAATGTTGGAAGTATGAGATACACACACACACACATGAGAGAGAGAGAGAGGAGAGGAGAGGAGAGGGAGAGGAGAGGAGAGGAGAGGAGAGGAGAGGAGAGGAGAGGAGAGGAGAGGAGAGGAGAGGAGAGAGAGAAAGAGGGAAAAAGAGAGAGGGGAGAGGAAGGAGAGAGAAAGGGAGAAAGAGAGAGGAGAGATGAAGGAGAGAGAAGGGGAGGTAGAAAGAGGAGAGAGAAAAAAGAGAGGGGAGATAGAGAGAGTAGAGAGAAAAAAAGAGAAAGAGAGAGAGAGAAAGAAAAAAAGAGAGAGATAAAGAAAGGAAAGGCAAATTTGTTTACTTCTGGCTACAGCTTTTCTTTTTCTTCCTCAAACCAGTAATGCATGAGAGTGATCACTCTATATGGAAATTTAAAAGTAGGATTTAAAAGTTTAGCCAGCCATATATGCTGTAAAAGGCAAAAATCTGGAACAAGAAACTAGAGTCTCATAGAAGCCCCACCTTTTTTTTGTTCTCCCATTCTTCCTTCATTCTAATTTTATTCATATACATTATCAAAACTCACAATTTCTTGAGTGACCAAAGGAGACTACAGTTCCTCAGACTCATACTACTATTTAGGGTTTGTTGATGGTAGAAAAATTCAAGTTGACAATTAGAAGATATCATTCTAGCTGACTATTCACAAGTCAGGCAGAACCTTAGGGTCAAGGATGTAGATCCTGATTGCAAGAGGAAGTGAGTTCAAATAGACAAACTAAAAGCCTATGAATTCTAATTGACTCACTTAGTAATCTGCAAATCATCTTGGTCTTTGGGAGCTAAAAGTCTAGAAACTGACAAGTATCCCTCTTCTTATGGAGAAACAGTTTTTTCTTAATCTAAGGTGGGGGTTGACTCTATGTGCCCAAAAGATCTGAAGCTTTGCCCTTGGTTCATAAAACATAAAAGACTGCAGGTGTTATCTACTCCACTTATAGGGAAGAGGTAACATCTAAGGTAAGGATTCCAGCTGAATCCTCACTGGTGGCAATATCCAGAGCAATCTAGAAGAGAAAGTCAGGGAGCAGCCGAGAGACTATGTGATACCCAGCTGGGGTAGTAGTTATGGAACATTCCCAAGGGAAGAAGTCTAGAAGAGTAATTTAATGACAATACAAGAAGATATATTAGTGGCTCCACAACAGCAGAGGTGTGTTTTTTCATAATACATATGTGCATATGTGCTCAATGTGTACTTTAATGTATGCTAATTGGCCATATTCTCTCTCTCTCTCCCCCTCTCCCTCTCCCTCTCCTTCTCTTCTCTTCTCTTCTCTTCTCTTCTCTTCTCTTCTCTTCTCTTCTCTTCTCTTCTCTTCTCTCTCTCTCTCTCTCTCTCTCTCTCTCTCTCCATTATATATATATATATATATATATATATATATATATATATATTCATTGTCCCTGGAAATTCCTGTCCATTGATGATATATATGCATATCTACCTATCCATCTATCTTTGTGTTTATCATGGAAATTTTCTATCTCTACTTTTTTTTTTTCCTGTGGTATTTCTTTCAATGCATTTGCTTTGAACAAAATGGATCCTCCGCATACTGATAAAAACAATTATATCATTGAGAGACTGTGAGCTATGTTTTTAAGTGGAATCCCACATTGAGCCTATGATAGTTGGGAAGAAAATGGGGCACAACAATTGTAAAAAGATACTTCCTAACTGCTTAATCAGGAAAAGGTCTAGGACTTTGCACCAGATTATTTCCCTTATGCTACCTTAAATTTCTTTAATTAGGAATTCAGTTAATAAGCAAACATTCTCTGAGAATGCTAATAGAGAAAGCTATTAGTCATTCATACCAAATGAATTAGTCATTCATACTATGTGAATTAATTTTCATCAGATTGCATTCCTAAATATAGCCTACATGAATAGAGATCTTAATGAAGGGGTTCTAATGGTTTAGTGAATGGTAAAGAATTAGAAGAAGGGTACAGAAAAATCTACTGGAACACAGTAAAGTTGAGGTAGAAAGATCATACATATGGAAAGCAAAAAGGTTGAAAGATCAAAGAAAGAAATGAAAAAATATAAGGTGAGGCTAGAGAGTGCCAGATAGACTTCTGACTCTGAATCAGAGTCAGCCTTATCCCTTTCTCTGCCCTCACAGAGTTACTTCAGTCAGCCAAATGCAAACTATCATTTTTAACTATCATTATCTTTAGGTCCCCAACCAAGACACTTCAGCTCAATCTGAAGGGAATCCTTTTCTATCCTTCAGTCTCTGATTTGATGGAGAAAGATGAGTGGTACATTGGAAGGAGGAACATATTTCCTTTACACTGACTGAAATGTCATCTTTTAAAATAGTTATTTAAATTACTGATCAAACACTCCCAGAAGGTTTAAGAAGTAGGGGACTCTCAATTAGCTACTCTGACAGATCAGGAGAATGACATAATTCAATTAATATTTTAGGTGAAGGAAGAAAAAGGAATTAGGGTTGTGGGGTGGAGTGGGTATGGCATGGAGATTTTTGACATGCAATCGATCTAGGAATTGAAGGAGAATGCAGGGCTTTTTGAGTGACTACAATGAAGAGTTTTAGAAAGTCAAGGAGCACCATAAAGATACTTGATCTGAGTGGGTGTTGGGAGAAATGGAAAAGATAAAAATCAGAACTGAAGTCAAGGCTATTCATTTTACTCTTGATCAGGCCTCAGCCCCTCCACTCTTTTCCTTGTGAAGAAGAAAGAAAAATCAATTTCCCTCTTCAGTGAATAAGTTGTTCCTACCCTATCTTCACTCTCTCAGATGGAATACAAGGGATAACATTTCCCCTTCCTTCTACCCCTACAGCCGATGAAATTATCGACTCAGAATATTATTGTCTTCTAACCTTATCTTATTTCTAAAAACCAGTTTATTGATGAAAGAGAACAAAAAATCTGAAGATACTTCTTAAAATGCCCAGTACATAAGAGTATCAGCATCAAACATATGGGTTGCTCTGGTGTCCTTCTATTGCCCTATAATGTACATGCTTAGGCAGATAATACTATTGCAAAATGAGTACAGACTACTTTTAAGTAGTAAAACAAAGGAACATTGTAAGAACAGATGCAAAGTCAAATGATTGATATCTACATGAAAAAAGGTATTTTTTCATTTGATTATTATGGCAGTATTTTCCAATGTGGGAGCACCATTCTGATCTCAAAAAAGCCATGGGCTGATCCCAAGGGATGTGTTGCAATGAACAAGTAGGGAGATGAATTGCATTCTATCCTGTAGCAATAGCTGAGAATAAATAATTGTGATTATTTGGACCTAATCACATCATCCCTTTCATCCATTTTAGCTCAACATTCTTCCAGACTTCTCTATCTCTTGTTTTTTTTTCCTTTTGGGAAAATGAATAGCATCGTATGGGTAGTAAAGGATAGTTGTGATATACATGCTGGGTCTCATTCTTCTTCCCCCAACCCATTCCTCTTCTGAACTTCTCTGTCTCCATCAAAGGCATGGTCATCTTTCCATTCTACCAGGTTCTTAGCCTCCTTTTTAATCAACTAACTCTGTCTCTCCAACTAGCAAAAATCTCTTAATTGCCAAAGCTTATAATTTTATCTCAATCATCTATGCAGAATTTTCACTATTTACCACTGTTCTGGGAGAAATACCCCCACATCTATCCTTTTTAGGCTTTGTTGTTCATTGTTTAGATTTTTCAATCCTGTCTGATTATTTATGATCCCATTTGGTGTTTTCTTGGTAAAAAAAAAAACTGAAGCAGGTTGTCATTTTCTTCTGCAGCTCATTACAAATGAGGAAACCGAGGCAAATAGAATTAAGGGACTTGTTCAAGGTAACATAGTAAGTAAGTGTCTGAGGCCAGATTTGAACTCAATAAGATGAGTCTTCCTTACTCTAGGGTTGATACTCTAATCCACTAATAGCTACCTATCTATCTAACACTTTCTACCCAAGTTTCAGGCTACTTTTTCTTTAAAAGGTATTGAAACTATCCTCAAAACTTGAATAACTGGGAAGACCAAAAGCTCAGCCTGTTGACATCATTTCTTGATGGGCTGAATACAAAACAGCCATGAAAAGTTTCAGGAACTCTCTAATGCATGGATGGAAGAAAATAATGGTAACTAAGGGAGACTTTGGCCCACCTGAATCAATTCCAGGAATCCTTAAACCATATCCTTATTGATTATCCTTCCCCTACTGTTATGGCTGAGTAAGTTTCCTTTTTTAAAATGTTGAATGATTTAGTAACCTACAAATGTTTCACTTAAGTCCAGGGTACTAGCTCCAATCAAATATAATCTAGAACAAATAACTTTTCTTTCCAGATACTTCCTTTCTCCTCTTTGGATTGCTAAAAACAACCTCAGTGAGGTTTTTTTTTCCTTTAAAATTCTTATATCTGTACAAAAACTTGGGGAAAAACTCTAATATGTTTAGCAATCTTCCACAGGAAGAATTTTTAAAAGTTTTGAAGTCATTAAATATATAAAAATGTAACAGCTTTGATTAATCTGAAAGAACAAATAGTTGCTGTTAAGAAAGACAGAAATTTACCAGTCAAAATTCAATAAAATTCTTTGAATGACTGGAGTATGGGATTGAAAAATGAATGTCATAACTTAGTAAGTATAACTAATCAAGTACATACTACTTTGAAGGGTAGAGCAAAAGAAGGAAAAAGGCTGAAAAGGTCCAGCATAAAGAGGAAGGTGGATAGATCTAGAGAGTTCAGAGCCCAGTGGATTGGTTACTCAAGTAGTCTCACTGGGAAGATGGAGCACTCATTTTGCTTCGTACTTCCAAAGACCATGTATCCTCTCTTTCCAGGTCTTTTTTTTCTCCCCTGTTGGTGCTGGTCCATACTCTGGAGCAAACATCCAGAGCCAGTACTTAAAAGGAAATAAACCATTCAGCTCTGGATTCCCTAGGATTAAGCATTTTCATCTCAATGACAGTCATTTTCTGTTTTGCTTTTTTGCCTACATCCCAATCCCAATCACCTGTGATTATCACTTCTGTATCTGAGAGCTATAATTAAATCAATGCTTTCTGCTCTGGAGAGCAAAGTGGACTGATCTACAATTTCACTCATCATTTTTGTAAATTTCCAGACCATAACTCCCTTACCAGGTAACTACACTACTATATATGCTATCTCTTTGACAGGACAGAATATAAGTTAAATGAGAGCTGGGGTGGTCTAGCTTTTTTTTATTGTATTCTGTGCTTGGTACATATTAAGGGATTTTCATAAATACTTTTCATTCATTCATGCTTCTATTTGCCTCTTTATGAATTATCTTTTTAAAGTATGGAAGCTTTTTTTTAATGAAAGCTTTTTATTTTCAAAATATATACATGAATCCTTTTCAACATTCCCTCTTACAAAACCTTGTGTTCTAATTTTTTTCTCCCTTCTTCCTGCCTCCTCCCCTAGAATGTCCAATTCTTCTATACATATTTCCACAAATACCAAGCTGCACAAAATCATATCACAAAGGAAGAAAAATGAGAAAGAAAACAAAATGCAAGCAAGCAATAAAAAAGAGTGAAAATGCTACGTTGTGGTCCCCACTCAGTTCCCATAGTCCTCTCTCTGAATACAAATGACTCTCTTCATCACAAGACCCTTGGAATTTCTGAATGATCTCATTGTTGAAGAGGGCCATGTCCATCAGAAGTGATCATCATATAATCTTGCTGTTGCCATGTGCAATGATTTTCTGGTTCTGCTCATTTCACTCAGCATCAGTTCATGTAAGTCTTTCCAGGCCTCTCTGAAATCATCCTGCTGGTCGTTTCTTATAGAACGATGATATTCCATAACATTCATATACCATAACTTTTCAGCCATTCTTCAACTGATGGGCATCCACTTAGTTTCCAATTTCTCTCCACTACATTGAGGGCTGCCACAGACATTTTTGTACATGTGGGTCCCTTTTCCTCCTTTATGATTTCTTTAGGATAATAGCTTGGTAGAAACACTTCTGGATCAAAGGGTGTGCACAATTTGATAACTGTGTGAGCACAGTTCCAAACTGCTCTCCAGAATGACAGGATCTACTCACAGTTCCAACAGCAATGTATTAGTGTCTCCGTTTTCCCACATCCCCTCCAATATTTGTCATTATCTTTTCCTGGCATCTTAGCCAATCTGAGAGGTGTGTAGTGGTACCTCAGAGTTGTTTTGATTTGCATTTCTCTGATCAATAGTGATTTAGAGCACCTTTTCATATAACTAGAAATGGTTTTGATTTCTTCATCTGAAAATTGCCTGTTCATATCCTTTGACTATCAATCAGAGAATGGCTTTAATTCTTATAAATTTGAGCCAATTCTCTATATATTTTAGAAATGAGGTCTTTATCAGAACCCTTGAATGTAAAATTTGCTTTGGACTCCCCACTCATTTTGAAAGTAGAAAGACCTAAACGTCTTAGTTCTAGATTAATCTATTATTGTATTTCCTCAACTTTCAAGTTCTGTTGTTTGTTCTTCAGTCAATTCAATTATGTCCAATTGAGGTTTTCTTGGCAAAGATATTGGAGTGGTTTGTTCATTTAGTTTTCAAGCTCATTTCACAGCTCAGAAAACTGAAGCAAACGGGGTTAAGGGATTTGCCCAGGGTCACATAGCTAACAAACTCAGATCTTAATGACTCCAGTCCCAGTGTTCTGGCTGTTGTCCCACCTAACTGCCCCCAACTTTAATGTATTTACATTCTATTCTATTCATTTGCATTTCCAGAGATATTCCAGAAACAATTGAAAAAAAAACTTTATTGTCATTTAGTCTAGCCTCACTCCTACCTCAGCTTAAGGTTACATATGATGAGATAGAAATGGAAATAACATTGTTTGAGGCCTAAGTTCAATTTTTTGTCCCCACTAAATCTCACCTCCTTTTGTACAATTATTAATAGTACCTACCCAAACTTGTTAAAATATAGTATATACTTTTCCTTTAGGTATTCTTAATATCCTTTATTGTTTTGAAGAATAAATGAATGATTGTTAAAGAATATCTCTAAGTGCTCTGTGATAATCTTTTGAGTAGTCATCAAACTATATAGATAGATAGATAGATAGATAGATAGATCTATATTATATGTGTGTGGGTATGTGTGTGTGGGTATGGGTGGATGAGTATAATATCAACCTTGAGGCACCTTACACAGTGACTAATGCATTTCTTATTTTAATTATTTTATTTTTTACCTAGTTAAATATAAAGATCATTTTTAATATTCATTTTGTAAAAATTTTGAATTCCAAATTTCCTCTATCCTTCCCTCACCTCTCCCTTTCTTGAAACAGTAAACAATTTAATATGTTATACCTGTTCAATCATGAAAAATATAATACCATATTAGTTATGTTGTTAAAGAAAATACAGACCCAAAGGGGGAAAAACATGAAAAAATACAGAAAGTGAAAAATACTGTTTTGATCTGCATTCAGACTCCATCAGTTCTTTCTCTAGAAGTGGATAACATCTTCTATCACGAGTCCTTTAGAACTGCCTTAGATCATTGTGTTGCTGAGAATAGCTACATCATTCTTCGTTGATCATTGTATAGTATTGTTGTTACTGTGTACAATGTTCTGGTTCTATTTACTTCACTTTGTGTTAGTTTGTGTAAATCTTTCCAGGTTTTTCTGAGCGCATCTAGCTTGTCATTTCTAATAGCACCATATAATTGCATCATAATCATATGCCACAACTTGTTCAATCATTCCCCAATTAATAGATAGCCCTTCAATTTCCAATTCTTTGCCACTACAAAAGGCTACTATAAATATTTATGTACAAACAGGTCCTTCTTCCTTTGCCCCCATCACTTTGGGATACAGACCTAGTAACATATTTGCTGGATCAAAGGATATGCACAGTTTTATAGCTCTTGGGCATAACTCCAAATTATTCTCTAGAACAGTAGACTTATGATTCTTTTTGTACAGCAAAATAACGGTTTGGTCATGTATACTTGTGTATCTAATTTATATTTTAATACATTTAACATCTACTGGACATCTTGCCATCTGGGGAGGGTGGGGAAAGAGGGGAAAAATTGGAACAAGAGGTTTGGCAATTGTCAATGCTGTAAAGTTACCCATACATATAACCTGTAAATAAAAGGCTATTAAATAAAAAAAATTTAAAAAATAGAATAGTAGACTCATTTTACTACACCACCAACAATGCATTGACTACTGCATTTTTAAAAGGGAAAACACTCAAAGAATAACATTGTATTATAGGGAAGATCTTGAAAAACTGAAAATTTAACTGTGATTTGGAGAGATGCCTGTCATGGGATCATAGGGTTATAGACTGAAAGCCATAAGAGAACTCAGAGATCATTTAGTCCAAATCTCTAATTTTATAGATGAGTAAATTAAATCATAGACAGTTAGGCAGTATAGTGGATAGAGTTGGCCTGAAGTCAAGATGGATTTTCTTCTTGAGTTCAAATCTGGCCACAGATATATATTTGCTATGTGACGTTAACAATCATTTAACTCTATGCCTTAATTTCCTCATCTTTAAATTGAGCTAGAGAAGGCAATGGCAGACTACTCTAGTATCTTTGCCAAGAAAACCCCAAATAATGCATGAAGAGTCAGACACAACTGAAAAAAAATTACCAAAAAAATTAAAGTATAGAGAGATTAAGTGACTTGTCCAGGTACACATAATTAGTGAATGTCTGAGGTCAAATATAAATTCAATTCTCCCTCTCGGGATTAAACAAGGATTCTGAGAGGAGAGATTAAAAAGACTAAAAGGATTTCTTCCTGAGAGAACTGCCTTAAGTCTTTGTCTTACAAAAAAATATAAAAAGAATTCTTGAGAAAAAATTAATTAACTATTTGAGAACTGAATGGTAGGACTTTTTTCTAGAGCTAAGAAAAAGTCATAGGAACACAAATGTAACATAAGTGACTATAGCTGTATTCTTTCTCACTGCTTATAAAATGTATATAATTATTTTTATATTTGAATGTTTGTTTCTTACACTGCTTTATTTTGTTTGAGGCTATATCTACCAGCTTTATTCGGTCTACAAGTTCAGTAGACTATCATTGACTTGATTCCAGTGAAGACTAGTTCAGAAGTTTTAGCCTATTTTAGTTTTCTCTCCTGAACCACTATATCCAGCTTATTACACTATTAACAAATTACATATCCAGTAATTGTGATGTTTATTAAGCTTAAGAGAGATAAAAAAGATAGATAGATAGATAGATAGATAGATGGATGGATGGATAGATAGATAAGGGATAGATAGATAGATATAAGTGAACACTTAGGGGGAAAGAGGTTTCTCCAGTAGATTTAATAAATTGCGTTTTTTTTTTATAAAACTGAGTATTGACTCAAAGCTGATTGATTAAATGAGAGATACATTTTTGGCAATTTGTGAGAAAACATCAAAATACACTTGTGCTATAGAATTCAGCAAAAGAATGAATAAAAAAATAATCTTTTGGAAAATGGAAATAAGAGTATAACCTTACAAAGGCTAAGAAGTTCATCCATTAACCTTATTTAATAGAAAAAATATTTGAGACCACAGTAAAAGAGAAAATGATACACCTATTTATCTAGAAAGTAAGAGGCAATGTTGCTTTTAATATATTGTGAAGTTTAAGTTTATTTGTATGTGTGCTGGGGAATAGTCACATTTATTTTTCTTCTCTTTTGTTCTTTCTGCTGTTGTAGCTTTCCTGGAAAGTTTTTTTTCCTTCTCTTTCCTCTCCTTTCAAAAGAGCTAAGAGGGTAGTCTCTTTCCTATGATTTATAAGAACTTTCTCATTTGTCCCGGAGTTTAAAAGGCTAGTAAATTTCCTTGCTTTTTAAATTTCAGTGGCTTCCCAGGTGCTACTTTTCCCTTCCAGTCAAAATCTAATGTGGTCCAACAAAGGTAAAGAGAAGATATCTTCAATTCTCTTCTCTATTTCCCCAATATTTACCTTCATTTTAAATTGAAACCCTTACTTTTATCCCCAATGTCATATCAGAGTTTATATGTCTTTTAACTTTCGTGAATCTTAGCAATATATATTTCAATATATTTCAATCCATATTCTACCACCACACCATCATCTACTAAGCCTAAACATGAGGGGTTTTTGGAAAAGAAAAAAAAATTTGTCTTTGTATAATAATACTTATAGCTGTTTTCCCAGGCAACATCATGGTCCCAGGTAAACATATCCAAGTTCTGCTATACTCATGCTATATACAATGTTGATTAAACTCATAGAAAGTATAATTTTATAGCTATCAAGGATACCGACAATCATCTAGTCTTATTTCCTCATTTTTGTTGTTAAGGAAACTGAAGCCCAAGCAAGAAAAATTAATTGCACAAAGTTACACAGCTAATTAGACATCAGGAGAGAATTTGATCTCCCGAGTCCAGACCTCTTCCCACTATTCAACAATGAAAATTGAATTGAGAAAGGAACCAATACTTCTTTAGGACTAACTTATAAAGCTAACGTCTTGAAGATTCTCTCCATCAAGTGCTTCCTTGGAGTACTTAAAGTCTTACAGATGCCCTTTGGATTTTATATGATTGTCAGTTCCCAATATTCATAAATCTCATCTCCCCAGAATCTTCTCTAATAACAAAGAAAAGGTGTTAGTAAACTAACTGACACAGTAACTATACCTAACAATGTCCAAAATTCTGCTTCTATAATATTCCATTTCTCTATCAAGAGGAAGGATGTTTCATAATCTCTTCTCTGGGAATAAGATTCTTCACTAGAATATTCCATAACTTAGGCTATAGGTACTTCATGATATGATTTTACATAATATGATATATTATGTGGAGATACATTGGAATTAATATCTGGTAAAATATGAGAAATAAGGGATTATTTTAAAATAGCACTGAGGACACAGGAGAAATAGTGCATTTCAAAGGAAGAGTAACTTTGGAGAAAAGATAAAAACTTTTGTAAACAATGATCCTAAGATACATCCAGATAGAACTATCTCATTGGAAAATAAAGCTATGGATATGTAGCTTAGAAGAAATATCAAAGGTTCAAAATAAAGTTTGAGACTCTTCTATATGGAATGTCATATTTTCAAAGAAAAGGTTGTTGAAAGAAAAGAGAAGACTTATAGCAAAGTCTTTCACCTTAAATCTAGAAATTAAATCTTAAAAATGGAAAAAGTTAAAATCTTAGAAATTATGAAAGGAGAAAAGGAAAAAAAGAATAGAGATCTTGGAGGACAATCAAGTATTATGGTGTGGCAGAAACCAATGAGAATCAAGGATTTAGCATGAGGACATGGTACAATGAACAGAAAAAGACTAAAAAGAGATTTGGGGATGTAGAAACTAGTGTGTTTTTAGAGACAAATTTCAGTAGAATAGTAGGAAACAGAAAACCTAATGAAAGGAACGAAGGAGAGAGTGTAAAGAAATAGATAGTAAATATAGACTACCTTTCCCCCTTTTTAAAAAGAAAAAAAAAATCTTTCTTTAATTCTTCTAGGATTTCCTATTGGGCTTGTGTATAATCTAGATTTTTTATTTGAGACTTTGCTTATAGATGTTTTGGAGTTATTCTCTTCTATGTTTGTTTTAAGCTTCCCCATCACTATAGTATCTCGTTATGCCCAAGTTTTTTTTTTAAATTAATTGCTCATTCTCTCAGCCTATTTCTTGATTTTGGACTTTATGTTAGAGCTTAGTTATGCATACTTTATAAGGGTTGAGGGGAGACCTCTAACCTAAGTTTCTATCTTTTTACATCCTTTTGCTTTTTTCACAGCTTAATTTAGTGACCTTCAAATTTTCAGTGATCCCAAAGTGATATAATCTAGAAAAAGACTTGTCTACTGCCTTCCTAGGCTAAGCTCTGGAAATTATTTATTAAAGTTTGGGACTATACATACATAATTGTGTTTCAGTAGACTGCTGCTGGACTCAGTCAATGTTAATCCACTGGGAGATTCTGTATCTTCCAAGCAACTAAACTGCTGGTCCCAATTTGGTCTGTGACTTCTGCCTTGATTATTCTTCTTCATGTTTACACTAATTGAACTTGTTTCTTTCTCAGAACACAGCTATGAGACCCACTTGTTTGGAACTGCTTGTTTTCACCTTGGATCCATTACCCAAAACTGGATAATGGACAAGGGAACTACCAGATGGCATCTATTTCTGCAATTATCATTAGCTCAAGGATTGCCTAGGATCTCCTCCTGCCTCAGGAATCCCTGCCCTCATATTATTCCCTCCCTCTTTCTCTCTGAGTACACACATGCCCTAAGGTTCAATCTTTACTGCAGCCCATCTCCTGTCCAGCCCATACCTTAGGGTCTGCTGATCTGTCTGTCTGTTCCTTGGATGGAAAAGTGACTCATTGTGACTTTTTAATTTGATTTTCCTGATTTGATTTCAGTCTGTCCTGTTTTCAAAGTTGGTATATAGGAGCTATGGCAGGTGAGTTAGGTAAAAATGCTTCCTCTCACTTCACTATCTTGACTCTATCTATATAAAGACTATTTTTTTTCTTTTGATTTGACCACAAAAGATAAAAAAGAACTATGTCTGGTTTTTGAAAGCTGATAACATTTCTTTGGGATAATAATCTCATGATAATAAGCTTTTCAAGGACTCCTGCAGCTAGAACTCTGTATTTCCATATTCTCATTTCCATGGAGGATATAGGGAGAATATATTTCCAGCTTTCTAATAATAAGTATTAAATGAACAGGAGCTTTCAAAGATAAGTGGGAGATTAAAAAAAAAAAAAAACAAGCAGCAGGCAGCAGGAATCCAGTGAGAAGATAAAACAATGAACTAAAGCAGAAGAGCCTTTTCCATCTAGCCTCCTACAATTTCATACTTCCTCTTTCTGTCCTAAGATAAATAGTGCTACTGGACATTGCTGTGGGGGACAGTGAGGTTTTTATCAGAGTTATACCATAAGAATCTGGATCATTTGGGGTTTTGTGGTATTTTATTTTAATGACTCTTCTGAAACCAATTTAAGTATTCTATTGAGCTTATTTGAACTATTGGACTTCCATAGTTAACAAGACTGGCTTCCACATTATCAAAATTGTTGATGACTTTCTTTGCCACTTGTTCTATCCCAAGCAAGATTCAGGACCAGGCAAAGTTCAGCATCTATGGATCACTTCAGATCATTCCTTTACTAAGAACGTATTCCACTATTCTCAGATGGAGGGAATTCACAAGGTGGTCATAAAAGCAATCCAGGAAGACAGAAATGGGCAAAAGCCACTGGCAAGGAAATGATGAGAGAGCACATTTTAATTTCTCAAAGAAACACAAAATGCCAATCAATAATTAGCAAGTTTAATTGTCTATTATAAGCAGGGCCACTTGAATATAGCACTAGAAGCATTAGAAATAAGAAGGAAAAAAACTAAATAATCCCAATCCTTAATTCTGTTGAGAGAAATGACAATAATATGTGCATGAGCAATAGATATACAAAATAATTGGACATTCAGTGTTTTGCCTGAAGTGATATTTGAACCCAAGAACTCTTGTTTCAAACAAAAAAAAAATGGTTCTCTGGAGTGATATTTGCAATATACATTAGGGTAACTTTTAATGAAATGTACTAAAGCATAATTGGCTTGGAATATTAGGACTCAAGCTATTGATACATTATCAAAAACCAGTGACAATCTATAAGGAGGCAACTGTAAATCCCTTAGACTTCTGATACCACCAATTGTCTAATGGAGATTTCAAATTGGACATCCTGAAAATATCACCTATTAGAATATGAGCTCTATAAGGACAGGATATACCTTTAACTTTTTTCTATACCCAGAGCTTAGTAACAGTATCCAGCATATAATAGATGCTTAATAAGTATCTATGACTGACTGACATCTCAAACTCAACTTGTCTAAAATTTTCATTATTATTTTCCTCACATCTTTTTCTTTCTAAATAGTTACATTTTTATTAAAGGCAGCACCATTTTTCTAATCTTCCAGATTCATAACTTCTCTCATAACTTTAATCCCCCTAGCTCTATATATCCTTCCAGTTGCCAAATCGTGCCCTTACTTCATCTATAGCATTTTTCCCATTTGATCTTTTCTTTCCACACATGTATCTACCACCTTAGTTAAGACTCTCATAATCTCCCCCTAATTATTATTGCAATATTCTCCTAATTATATTCCTGCCTCAAATCTCTCCATAGTCCAGTGCAGTCTCTACACAGTTGCCAAAAGAAATCCCATTAAGTATACAGAAAAGACCATTTGATTCCCCCACTTAATAAATTCCAGTGACTCCCTATTGCCTCTAGGGAAAAAAATTATAAACTTCTTTTGGAATTTTTTCTAAATTCACAAACTTGTCCCAAACTATCTTTCTAGCCTCATTGTACATCATTCTCTACCCACTCAGAGATCCAGACAATTGTTCCTCTGTTCTCCATTTTATTTCCTATTTCCAGGTCTTTTCTCTGTCCATTCCCTATTGTTTCCCTCCTCATTGCTTTCTAGAATTCCTCTTTCTTCAAGATGTAGTTTAAACACCCCTTTATACATGAACCTTTTGTGAGACTACCAACTGCTGTTGCCATCTCTCCCAAATTATCCTTTATTTTACTTTTTATGGGCTTATATTTATTTTATTCATATTTATTCTGCCTATATATATACATTATATATATATATGTATATACATGTGAATTCACTGTATTTTACATTGCAAAACAATTTCTTTTTGAATAGATTGTTTATTTTTATTTACATCTTCAACTTTTTGTACAGAACCTGCCATAAGGTGTTTGTTTAAACTGATCAAGCATTAACTCTGCTCCAACCAATTTTATAACCACAGAAAAGACATTCAGCAAATGTCAGCAAATCAGTCCCTTTCTCTCTGGTGTAGAAGTTGTGCTCTCTCATTGGGGATAGAAGATAAATGGATCTGAGTTGCAGCTTCCAAAATGGAATATAACAAGACAATATGAAGAGAGAAAGAAAGAAAAGACAAATTTGCTGTCTTCTAAGATGCAGTTGCCTTTTTTCCTGCCTCAGAAATATAAGAGAGAGTAAATGTTGAGTGTTGTGAATTAAGAGATGGCTCAAAACTTAATGTATAGTCAACAATATATCCTATAAAAGGCAAAAATTCAAGAGACTAGAGCTTCACAGGTTTACTTCTCTTTTTCTTCCCCCTCATCTTCACAATTCTATTTATATAAATTATACAAACTCAAAGAATATTGAGGTACT
This sequence comes from Sarcophilus harrisii, assembly GCF_902635505.1. NCBI lineage: Eukaryota > Metazoa > Chordata > Mammalia > Dasyuromorphia > Dasyuridae > Sarcophilus > Sarcophilus harrisii. Next base: position 191,857,831 of record NC_045430.1, read on the forward strand.
AAAGAAGACTATAGCATCAGACTCACACTTCCTTTTGGGATTTGTCAATAGTAGCCACAAAATGGTTGGAGAGGGAGTTCAGGTTGTCAAGCAAGAGATGTTATCTAACTAACTTAAGTCATATAGAGCCTTATAGTCAAAGATATTTTTCCTTTTTATATCTTAGAAATGAGTTCCAAAGTACAGATCAAATGCCTATGAGTTCTAATTGGTTCACTAGGTGATGAGCAAATAATCTTGACCTTTGTAGGATAATACTCTGAAAACTGACAAGAGATAGATAAAACTTTTTCTTAATCTAATGAGTATGCATGTATGAGACCTATATGCCTAAAAGATGTGAAGCTTTACCCTTGCCTTATGAGCTTTTAAAGAGAGGGCAGTTGTTATCTGTTCCCTTTTTTAAAATTTTGTATTAAACTAAAAAAAAAAGAATAGAAAAAGAAAGATAGAAAAGGAAAACAAAGCAAAACATTATCTTGTACCCAGTAGAAGATCAGGGAAGATCAAAATATATAACAAATTTCCATTTCAAGAAAGCATATATAAGAATAGAAGAGATTATGTTCATGACTCACCATGTTTTCTTTGCTTTCTTGTAGGTTATCTTTTTACTTTCCTCTTTTTTCCCCTTTCTTCTATCCCCCCTCACCTCCTCCAAGAAGGCTATAGTTAAGTGTGTGTGTGTGTGTGTGTGTGAATACATATACATATATATATATATTTACACAAACAATACACATATCTTTATACACATATACATGTACTTACATGCATACACATACCTATTTGATACATATCTACACATATGTAAACATTCATCTAAAACAATATTAATATGGCTGACATATAATGTAGATTTCTCTCTTAACTAAATCTTTAAGTTTGACTTTATATAAGATCAATGATTAATAGCCCTATTTTTTTCTAAGAAATTCTATTCCTGATCCTTGTTGTAGTGTTTGTATACATCTCTTATTTTCTATTCCTGCTAACTCTTCTACTTTCATTCTATTCTTTAACTTGACTTGCTATTACTTAACCTCTTTCCATCCATGGATTGCTCCCTTATCTTCTCCCCAGACCTTTCCTCCCCTCTTTATCCTTTTTCTATATTAACCTATATCCCTTGTCTCACTGTCATAAATCTACACATCTTTCTATAATTCATCTTGCCCTATTCCCTCTCTTCCTTATTCTTTATAGATTTTGGAGGGTGCTAAATTGTTCATGGAATCCATTTCCGTATGAGCACTCTCCTTTCCCCTCTACTGCCTGTGTCGGTTCTCTCTCCGTACCTAATTTGGGTAGCATAATTATTATTTTTACCTTTTCCTAGACAGTTTTGCTTTTTTAGAGTGAGATAATACCTAATTCTGTTCTAATTTTTATTTTTTGCTACCTAATTACTGATATCAATCTTAAAAATATGATATACATTTCCATGTAAAAATGTAAACAATTTGTCCATGTTGAGAGCCTTGAAATTAATCTTTGATGTTGACTCTTATATGCAAAATTTTCTATTAAATTCAAATTTTGTTGAGACAAAGTCCTAAAAGTCATTGAATGTAAATCTTTGATGTTGACTCTTATATGCAAAATTTTCTATTAAATTCAAATTTTGTTGAGACAAAGTCCTAAAACTCATTGAATGTTGGGTATATTTTTTATTTTCATTCAGTATTATGGATAATTTTGCTGGATATGATATTTTTTACCACAGGCCTAGTTATTTTGCTGATATATATTATTCCAGAGCCTGTGGTCTTTTCTTGTAGCTGCTGATAAATTCTGTATAATCCTAATTGTAGATACGGCACATTTGAATTTTTTTGTTTGTTTGCATCTTGCAAAATTTTCACTTTGATCTGAGGGTTTTAAAAATTTGGGAACAATATGTTTTCCACATAAGTTCTCTTTTAGGTGATGATACTTTGGATTTGTTTTATTTGTATTTTTATTTTTCCCTCTTGTTCTCTCATAAAAGCACAATTTTCTTTTATTATTTTTTGTATCAAGGTTCTTTTTTTGGTCACAGCTTACAGATAGTTCAATTATTCTTATCTTTTCTCTTCTTGATCTGTTTTTCAGATTTGTTGCTTTTCTTATAAGATGCTTCCACATTCTGTTCTTTTTTTCATTCTTTATAATTCATTTTGTTATTCTTGGCCTCTTAGCTTCACTGTCCAATTCTAATTTTCAAAGAATCATTTTCATCTTTAAGACTCTTTATCTCCTTTTCTAGTTGGTTAACATTTTTTCCATAATCATATTGTTTTTCTTGTATGTTTTTCTTTTTCTTTTTAAAAGTTTTTCCTCAATGTCTTTTGACATTTAATATTTAAATTCTTTTTAAAGTCCTTCTATAAATTCTCTCTGGACAGGGAGTCATTTCACATACCTCTTTGTGGTAGAAACTTTTTTTAACTTCAGTATCTTCCTTTGAAGATGAACCCAGTCTTCCTTGTTCCCATAGTAAGTTTCTATAGTTGCCTTTTTTTCTTTTTTTGCCTGTTCACTAAGAAGTTTTAGAATAAGCTCCTATAATTGTGAGGTGAGAGAGATGGTGGCTCCAGCCTCCCTTCAGCTCTGCCTTCTGACCTGGAAGCCCAAACCAAGAGTTTCCCACTCCTGCAAGTGCCTGCAGCCGGCAGTGTCACTGCCCTTCTGCCTCTGTACTCTCACCCAGTGTCATAGTTCTGCAGCACAACTGGGCCTGGCATACCTAATCAGTCTTCCAGGACTTAGACCCCAGACTCCACACGGGACGTGAAAGTTCCCATATTTAGGACTGAAGCTCCAGCCAGTCCCAGCTTGCCCCAGAGCTCTCCAATCGATATTTCTGCACAGCTAACCTGAAGATATTTGCCCTTCATGCAGGTTTTTTGGGTTGTTCCAGGAGGATTCCTATTCTGCCCAGAGTCTTCTTTGTTTTTCACCAGTCTATGTTCATTCTGAGATAAAAATTTGTTCAGTTTGGAGGGAAAATCTGGAGAACTTGAAATTTTCTGACCTTCCCAGAATCCTTCCCTATGTCTTCTTATATGGAAGAGGTAGCATCTCCAATGAGGATTCCAGCTGGATCTCAGGTTGTCACCATCATTTGTAACAAGTGAATTAGTCATTCTTACTCTGTGAATTATTTTAATCAAATCACACTCCTAAAATTTAGCTGACAGGAGCCAGTCTAATGATCTTGTGATGAAGAGAGCCATCTCGACCCAGAGAGAGGACTGTGGAAACCTAGCGAGGTTCACAATATAGCGTTTTCACTCTTTTTGTTATTTTGCTTGCATTTTATTTTCTTTCTCATTTTTTCCTGGTTTGGTCTGATTTTTCTTATGCAGCAAGATAATTGTATAAATCTGTATGCATCTATTTGATTTGACATACATTTCTACCATGTTTAACATAAAAGAATGAAAGTTTAACAGGAATAGAAATGTTGAAAAAGGAGGTTGTAGATTTTAAAGCATAGGAAAACAATGCACAGAAAATTTGGAATGCACATTCCTGGAGATTTATAGAGTATAAAGAAAATGGAACAGCATACAGAAAACCATATAGGAACACAGTGAAGGTCATAATAAAGTTGGAGAGCAAAAGAGCTAAATTAGCAAAGGTATGTAAGAAATCAAAAGAAGAAAAAATGAACACTTGGAGTAGAGGATGAACATCATAGGCATTTTTCAAAATTTGGTCCAGAATCACTCTTATTATTCCTTTCTTAGACTTTGAGAACACCTCCAGCCAGCCATATCTGAACTGTCATCTACCTGATTTACAGCCAATACACTTCAGCCCCATTCTAGAAGGAATTCTATTCCTTAGCCCCAGGCCTGATGGAGGAGCCTGAGAGGTACAACTTAAATAAAGGTTACTCTCCCAGAAACTCTACTCATTACCTGAAATGGCATCTTTGAGACTTTATTTTAAGTTTCTGATCAAACACCCCAGGAGGCTTAAGGCATGAGTAACTCTTAATTAGCTGTTCTTAGATTAAGGGAATGTACTGGTTAAATTAATGCATTAGATGTACTAAGAAGAAAAGGCAGATTGGGGGAGGATAATATTGGGGAGCAAGAATTCAATTTTGTCAAAGGAGATGAAGGCAGGCCTCCTGGGTGGGTGGTTACAACACAAGTCTTTGGAGAACTGAGGTGCAAACACTTGATATGGGTAAGTATTAGGGAAGAGGGAAAGGAGAAAACAATCAGGTATGATGAGTCAAATGTAGTCATTATAATCTCGTTCTAGTCTCAATTCCACTGACTTTCTTGTGAGAGATAAGGGAAAATGAATTTCTCATGTTTAGGAATAAAATGGCCCTATCCTATTTCTATTCTCTCTTTGCTTAAGTGAAGTACAAGTAGAGTTGTTGTGAGCTCAAATGAGATAATAGATCTAAAGCAGGTTACAAACCTTAAAGCATTATATGAATCTCTGCTATTATTATTATTATTATTATTATTATTAGTTATCATTAGCCTATAATCACCAGGCCTCCAATCTGATGATGACATTTTTTCCTGAGCTTTGTACAACACTCCTGATGAACTGAAACAGTGTCTACAAAGAAATAGAAGTTTGCTGGTGAATGTTTTGAAAAGACTCTTGAAAAAGAAAAGTCTGCACACATACTTTAATGTTTAATTTGAATTGTTAACGCTTTCTTAAATCTAAACAGTGAGCAAAGCAATATATCAAATCCTGATATGTAAAGACATTTGTTTCTGAGATATGAATGCCCACATTGAAAGTTTAACAGGATATGAGAACTGGTTTGAATCGACCCATGATACCCCTGAGTACAAAGTGTGAGATTATCTCTTTTTTTTCACCCCCTGATCTAATTAATTACTCATTTTATATGTTATTGCCCTCTAACCTTTTCTAGGTTTTGTAAACTGGCTCATTAATGAAAACAAATACAAAATTGAAGATGCTTCCCAGTTTATACTGAATGTAAAATTATTAACATCAACTAGATAAGGTATTCTAGGGGGCTCCCATTGCAACAGTAATTTTCAACCCCAAGAAAAAGCTACTATTTATTTTTTTTTAATAATTTTTCCTCAATTACATATAAAATAATTTTTACCATTCTTTTTTTTTATTTTGTGTTCCAAATTCTATCTATACCTCGCTCCTTCCCCTCTCTGAGATGGTAAGCATTCCAATATAGGTTATACACATTATAATCATGTAAAATATTTCCATATTAGTCATTTTGCACAAGAAAACTTAAAAGAAAGAAGTTAAAAAATAGTATGCTTAGGTCTATATTCAGATAACAACAGTTCTTTCTCTGGAGGAGGATAGCATTTTTCATCATGAGTCCTTTGGCATTATCTTGGGTCATTGTGTTGATGAAAATAACTAAGTTATTCACAATTGTTCATCATATATAGTATTGCTATTACTAAATAATGCTTTCCTGCTTCTCCTTATTTCACTTTGTATCAGTTCATATAAGTTTTTCCAGGTGCTTCTGAAATTATTCTGCTTGTCATTTCTCATAGCACAATAATATTCCATTAGTTATCTACCACAACTTGTTCAGCCACTCCCCAATTGATGGGGATCCCCTCAATGTCCAATTCTTAGCTACCTTAAAAAGAATACTATAACTATTTTTGTATAAATAAGTTATTTTCCTTTATTAAAAAAAAGCTCTTTGGGATATATATACCTAGAAATGGTATTGTTCAATCAAAGGTTATGCACATTTTTATAGCTTTTGTCTCTTAAACTACTATTTTAAAATGCGTGAGAGAAAAATAAACTTACAAATGAAAAGTATAGAGGGTAATATGAGAGTATATACCAGATCTGGTGGTTGATCTCCATTAAAAAAAACAGTTTTGTTCGTTCCTTTGGCTTATGATGGCAGTGTTTTTCAATGTGGGAACAATTTTCTGATTTCAAGAAGAATATGGTCTGATTCTATAGGATATGTAAATCACAACTCAATGAAAGAGAAAAGGAGTGGCAGTTCAATCTCCCAGTAAAAGCCAGTTTTAATATTATTTTCAGCAGATCTAATCTCACCTTTCTTTTCACCCATTATAGCTATCATCTACTCCTGGACACCTTTCTGGTATTCATCTTTAAGAGAAATTATAACCCTAACTTAGGCATTTACAACAACTTTGTAGGTTGTGATGTTTAAAAAGATTTGAGATATATAGTTTCTGCATAATTTAATCATTTTGTTAATAAAGCCATCAGCAAATTATTAATAAAATAATTATTTGGCCCCAATCAATGGGGGTTACAGTTTACATGCCTTTTAAAGGGGAAGTGTCCCGGAAGGGTGCTTATTCAACTCTAATTAGTCAAATGGGAAGTGGGCTATCTTGGAGTACGTAACTTAGGTCACTCAAATCTTGGTCAAAGAAACATTGATTTCCACTTCACCTACAGAGAAAATCAAGATTTTCCTAAGATTTATCTAAATAAACATAATGAACAAGAATACATCATTTAATACAAATTTAGAATTTCTTTTACTGTCTAACCAGATTTTAATCTGAGTAAATTTTTGAGAGATTTACCAAATTAGTTGATTTTGGATGAGGAAGTAGAAAAGGGGGAAAAACTTGGTCCTAATACAATAATAAGTTATTAAACATAAGAGAAAAATATTCATTTCTCAGAAGTTTAAATCCATCCTTTTGTTCTTCAGATCACCTTGTGACTATGATAGGTGGGACAGAATGAGCATGCTCTTGAATCTGGGATAATGACCAGTGAATGGTGCCTCCAATTCTGTTGGTGATATAGTTTGCCCTGTGAGAAAAAAATAGCACAGGATGAGTAGAAAAAGGATGAGTTGTAATGTTCATCCTAGTAACATAACATTCTTTTCCCTCCAATTATCCTTCTTTTGCACCTCTTTATTTTCATTTTTATGAGCATGAAATCATTCTTCCAGGTTCTCAGACTTTTTAAAAAATCAATTAAACCTCCTGTCTTTGAAGTTACTAAAGATTTATTACTGGCTAAATCTGATGATCTTTTTTTCAGTCTTTATCCTGTTTAATATCTGTGAACACTGTGAACACAACAGTTAGGCACACTAGTGCCTAACTCCTTACCCATACAAGTTTTAGGATAGTTTTTTGACTAGTCTCCCCCACCTCCTTAAAAGGTATTGAAGTATTCTTAAGTCAGGGGACTATATGCTCAAAATGTTGGAATCATTTCTTTTACCCTCAGTACAAAACTGCCATGAATAGTTCCAGGTATAACGTAATGCTTAGCTGGAGGAAAATGATGGATAATTCAGGAAAAGCAGCTTGGCCCAGCTGAAAACTTGAGGTGTCCTCAGTGAATATCTTGGTTGATCATCTTTTCTATTCTATTATGACTCAGGGATTTTTTTTTATTATCAAATGACCTACAAGTGTATCATTTCATTCCAATATTGAACCTCAACAACCAAGCCACTAGCTTGAGTTAGACACAGCCCAGCACAAGGAATTTTTCTTTCCAAGTATATCCTGTCTCTTCTTTGAATTGTTCAACACAATCTCAGTGTTTTATCTTTCAAACATCCACATCTTTAACCTCCAGAAACTTAGAAACAATTTTCTAATCTGTTTAGCAATCTTTCAAATTAAGAGTCTTAGTGGGTTTCTAAGCCATTTGTTAAAAATATAAAAATGTATCACCGTCAAATTAGATTACAGCAATACCAGAGAAGACAAAAATTTACCAGTGAAAATTAAACAAAATCCTTTGCATAATTGACAGATGGGATTAAAAAATAAGAATCATAATTTCATAACTGTGGCTAATAAAATATTACTTTTGAGGGTAATGCAAGTTCAAGAGAAAGGCAAATACTAGGCAATATGAAGAAAAAAAAGGGACAGATAGAGGTAGTATAGAGCCTATCTGGAGTACAGAGTATAGTGGCTTTCTTTTTCCAGCAATCTCATTTGGAGAGCAGAGCAACCATTCAGTTCTGTACTCCCTAAGACTATTCATCTTTACTTCACCTGGGCTATTTGTTTTTCGTTTGCCTTGCTGCTGCTATCCCACACTCCAGAGAAAGCCACCAGAGCTCTTGCATGAGAGAAAATGAGCTATTCGACTCTGAACTTCCTGGGAGAAAGAATGGTCATTTTAACAGTGGCCATTTTTTGCTGCGCTTCTCCCTCAGCCCAACTCCAATCACCCATGGTTTTCACTTCTGTCTCTGAGAATTATACTCAAATCAATGCTTTCTGCCTCTAGAGAAGTTAGTGGACTACCCTATAATTGCACTCATCATCTTTTTGACTTTCCAAACCTTCCCACACAACCACATTACTATATGTGTGTCTCACTGATTAGAATAAAACTTAAGCTAAATGAGAGCTGAATAAGCTTACCCTATGTTATCTTAGTCTTAGCGCTTAGCACAGTACTTCATTTTTACTAAAAGCTTTTATAGATATTTTTCATTTATTCATTCAAACTTCTATTTGTGAATTATGGACACATTTAATACCAAATATTGAAATAAACTTCTTTTAAAATGTGACCTTCACATTGCTATATCACAATATGTTAAACCAAGATTTTCAGTAACAATTACAGATATTCAATTGCATTGTTCTCATTATTTGCTATAAAAATGACATTTTTAGTGAGAGTGAAGGTTTTAGTGCCATTAATAAATAAAATATTATTATCAAAATATTATTTTACATTTATCTCATCCTTTTAATTTCTTTGTGTTTATAAGTACAGAAATGTATATGTACATCACTAATAAATTAGAAAATATGAATATCATTAATGGGAGGTCATATGACCAAAAAAATCTGAAGACAATTGTTTTATGCCATTGACATTCTGAAAAAGCACAAATTCATATATACTTATACATGTATACCCATGAATATATGCACGCATGCATGGAGCATCTCTACAGAGATAAGGGATTCAGTGTCTATCTTCTGGAAGCAACCCTAGGCATTACCATTAAACCAAATTCAACTATGTTTTAGTGTTGTTTTTATTTGTATTAATGTAGTTACTTTACATATTCTTCTTTTTATTTTTCCTCATTTGTTCCATCTGTTCATCCAGGCTGAAATAACAATTTATAATATAAGATATGAAGGAATCAATGTGAGACTGCACAAGAGCTAATGAATGATCATTCACAATTTTGGGGTACTATCAAAGTCCTGAAGAGCAAATCAATTTGGGGAGGCAGAGGGATCAATGCATCAAACAAAACTTTCCCAATTCTTACCAGATAAAGTCTTCACTTTCTACCTCTTCTCATCCTACATATTGAACTTCTTTGAAACTGAGTGACATTTTAGTAAGAACAAAATAATGGCATTGGAACCAGTTGGGAAGAAGACTCCTAAAGGATGGTGGATATGCCCATTAACTTTCCTTGCACACTTTTAAAGACAAGAAAACTCATTGTATAATATTTGATAATTATGACCATTAATTAGCTTAAAGACTGAAAATACAACTGAAAAAAAAAAAATATATATATATATATATATATATATATATATATATATAGTTCTCACTGTAAGATGCCCCCAGAAGAGCTAACTCTTAAAAAGATAACATTTCTTAGGGCTTCTTTGACTTGATTATTCCTAAGAGTAAAAATGAAGGGCGTCAGGAATGGGGTTACCACTGAAATCATCAGAGATACTATCTTGTTATACTCAGCTGCCTGAGTCTGTTTGGGTTTCACATAAAGAAACAAGCAGGTTCCATAACCTATCACCACTACAGTGAAGTGGGAGGCACAAGTGGAGAAAGCCTTTCTCCGGCCAGAGGCAGAAGGAATTTTTAAAATGGTAGAGATTATATAGGTATAGGAGATGACAGTTGGAAGCAAAGAACCCAGTAGAACAACAGTGGCCATCAAGAAGAGAATAAACTCTAGGAAAACTGTGTCATCACAGGAAAGCTTGAGCAATAGCCCTCTCTCACAGAAAAAATGATTTACAAGAGTTGACCTGCAGAAGGAGAGCTGAAAAGTAGCATAGATTGGCCAAATTTGAAAAAGAAACCCAAAAACCCAGGCCAATATTACCACCCAGAGACAAACTTGACTGTTCATGATGATGTTGTATCTTAGGGGGTTACAAACTGCTACATAACGGTCTACTGCCATTGTTCCAAGTAATACAAATTCTATTGTCCCCAAAGAGAGATACAAAAAGAGCTTGAGTGGCACAGGCTGAAAAAGGCATGGTCAAGACTTCAGACATTAACAATCCTACTAACATGGGAGGAATGATAGTGGAGGTAACCAGGATGTCCAGGAGAGACAGATGACCAAGGAAGAAATACATGGGAGAGTGTAGTCGGTGATCAGCACAGACAATGACAATAATTATCACATTTCCCATTAAAGTCACAAAGAAGGAGAAGAAGAAGATGGCAAAGAGTGTGTGACGGAACTCTGGAGAGCCAGAAAAGCCTTCAATATAAAATCTGATGAGTCCAGAGTGATTTCCCACCGACATTAAGTCGTCTGTTCCTTCTGATAGCTAGAAGGAAAAATAAAGTTAACATTATCAATCAAAAGTTTTAATTCACAAAGATGTAGAGATATATCTAGAGTATGCTTAAGATCAGTTTTCATTGGCAACAGTTCAGTACCAAATTGGTGTTTGTTAGTCTGATAACTACAATCATTTGCCAATGAATGAATTTACTTTCTGGATTATGAATATGAAAAATGGCATCGCACAGAAATTACAAAAACCCAAAGAAATCCCTAAAATGCTTTCAAATTAGGTTTCCCATTATGGAGAGATAGCTTGCCATTGTTGCTTTGACCTGTAACCATATTTCCCTTGACCCAACATTTTTGGGTCTTTCTATAAGCTGTTATTTCCGTTACTTTTATTTTTTATTTAATTATTCCTGTTTCTATTATTAGTATTATGAAACATTATTTCTATAAGCTTTTAAACCCAGAATAACCTCATACTCTGTATTTTCTGCTCCTCTACATCTCTTCCTTTTCTAAATCTTGCTTCAGATCTCTACCAATATAGTAGAACTAGAAAGACTTAAGAACCCAACACGTAATTATCCTCTTGCTATATTAACAACAATTAAGTATTGTATTTATATCATAATCATTTGTATTACTAGAGATAACCTATAATTTTATGATCAGAAGGAAACTTAGGTGTCAGGTAGTCTACTCTCACTTATTTATGGAAAAGAAAATATATTCAGAGAGGGAAAGTGTATTGTTGCAGGGCACAAAGCTGGTTAGCAGGAGAGATTGCAATATAATCCAGATTTCTTGATTCTCAATTCTAACTTTTTCTCTCCAAACACTTCTTCCCTTTGTAATTCTTAATTTTACATACTATTGTCTTCTTTTCTTCGGATAGCCATTTAGATATCCTTGTGCCACTTTGGAGGTCTCCTAGGCAGGATCACAAAAATACATTCAAAATGCTAAGTTTTGGGTATCTCTTTTAGATATATTAGTATGTAAAGATCATTTTTTTATGACTTTTGGACACTTTTTAAAATAGTTTTTTTATTTTTCTAAATACATGTAAAGATAGTTTTCAACATTCATCTTGCAAATACTTGTGTTCCAAATTTTTCTCTCACTCCCCCTTCTCCTTGCCCTAGAGAGCTAGCAATCCAGTATAGGTTAAATATGTGCAATTCTTCTAAATATTCTATATTGGCCAAGCTGGGCAAAAAACAATCAGATCAAAAGAGAAAAAATGCAAGATAAAAAAAGAAAACAAGAAAACACACATTAACAAATAAAGATAAAAATAATATTTTTTTGATTTCTCCATAATTCTCTCTATGGATACGGATGACTTTTTTCCATCACAACACTATAAAAATTGCCTTGAATCACTTCTTAAAAACTGCTTTTGTTGCCCTTAAGTGGACTAACAGTATTGTTGGTAAATGTGAAAAAAAAAAAAAGGTGTTGCTGGATGGGATCAAAGGATATGAAGGCTCTGCTGTAGTTCTTGGGAGGAATCCCAAGTTTACAGGTTGTAGAAGAGAATTTAGAATGTTCTTTGTCCCTATCACTTCACCTAGATGAAAGAAAGGATGACATGAGCTAAAGCCAAGCAATCTGGCTATATAAGTCAGAAAGCATTGTGAGGTACTGTTATATAGTGGGCCAGGAGGCATCCAATCTAAACTCCTCCTTATTTCTTTGGGTTAGTTTGACAGAACTGAGGAAATGTTTGTCATTTTAGCTCTTCATCAGTTTTATCAGAAACTAATTCCACCTCCCAAGACCCAGCGTGTCATATTACTTGATACCACTTGAAAAAGGCAGCAGTCTGAGAGAATAAATGGTTTCTCCAAGACTAGAACCAGTACCGGAGTTCAAGTCTTTTGACTCCAAACTTTTAATTAATTGTACTAATGACAGAAAGAGGACAGAACTAGAAAAAGAATACAGATATAGGAAATGAAAGACCTGAGATAGAAATAAGCTGAAATTAAGTATCTGGGAAGAACCAAAATAAATCATAATAATAATTCTTTCCCCTAAACCATAGCTCTTCACCTGTAAACTCAGGGATTAGAATGCAGCACCTATGCAGTTCTTTCAATTGTTAAATTTATAAGATATAAATCAGAGACTACCACTGGCCTCACAATTAGTGCCAGGTTGAGAGGAGCATTCTAGTAATGACACAAAGGAAACACTTTGGAGAGCTGAGCAAATGACACACAAATAGTAAAAGAAAGCCAAGGACTTGCATTGGGACTTTCCCTAACTAGGAACATAATAGAAAGAGCCAAGGGGCCTGTGAGGAACAACACAATATGGAGATAACAGTGTTAAATTTTAGTCAGAACTCCTGAGTTTCATTACTGTCTAGGTCCTTTAGAGTTTTATGAATGTAGTCTGCTTGATCTTCCATTTCTTCATCTGTGAAATGGGAATAATATTTGCAACATTTACTTTACTGGGCTTTGTAAATTGTAACTCACTTCATCAGTGTGAGATATTAGTATTATTATGAGACATAAATTTTGTACATCTCTGAATCATATTTAGATCTAAAAGGAACCCTAGATATGGTCACCTTGTTCAGCCTCCTCATATTGTATAGCAGACTGACAGAGAAAGAAAGGAATAATAAATCTCTAAGCCAAGTCAAGTCCTCTGCCTCCAAATCTGGTATTCATTTTAACATACTATAGTCTTCATATCTCACTCCTCAAGGCTACATAAGAGAATGGCTTGTTGGAAGTAAAAGTAGGAAATTTAAAAAGGGAATGAATGGCACCTAACAGCTGAGAAAGATCCTTAAATGGGAACTGGATAACACTTTCATTTCTAGAGACCATTGCCACTCTGGCAATTGAAGCCCTGGCATCCTGAAATATAATCCCCCACACAACCAGCGTAAATTTAGGGTTCCATCATCTATAAGCTTTTAGATTTGAGCCGAGTATGTTGAGCCGAGGCAGCGTATGTTATACGTTATGTTATACCATTTCTATGTTATGATAGAAACGGTACCAGACTCCAAGTTATGGGGCTGAATTTGAGTTATAGCTTTGGATGAGTGAATTGATTTCTCTGAATTTCAGTTTCCTCAGTAGTAAAATGGGGATAATGATTATTGCAGAGGAAGAGGGAAGGAGCAAAAGCAGGAAGATACAACTTTTAAGTCTTACCTCTATTGACCATGTGAGCCTGAGCTAGTTATTTCTTTGTTCAGTATCTCAGATGACTCCCCAAACTAGAACCCACAGAGATGGTACTGAATGGCATTGGAAGAAGTCACCTCTTCAGGAATTCCTTATATTAGGGAAAATACAGAATACTTGCACTTCCTGCCTCACAGACTTACAATAAATGTCAAAATAGATCATGTATGTGTTTTATATAGTAGTTACATAAAATTATATGTATTACATATGTGTCATATAACATATGGTACATAATATATACCCATATAACATAGCATAGCATAGCATAGCATATCTTGTCCTTAGCCATCAGGTTAGTATATCCATGACATTCATCTGTTTCCAGAGCTTCCCCTTGAAAGCTGGCTTTTTTCCTTCTTCCAATCTCACCAAGGCACATTCTTGAGAGCAATCTGGCTTCTCTATTTCCCTTTTTCCACTTAACACTCAAACAAACAGTGAGGGTATCCCAGGACCAAAAGACAAAGATTTTGTCAGTCTGACATAAGGCTATAGTGTATTCAACATGGATGAATAGATTTTTTTTAAAGTAAGTATGAATGAGTAACCATGAACTGTGCTAAGCAAACCTACTGACCACCAGGTCTGTGAACTTTACCTGAGACACAAGCAATACAAAAATGAAAAGGTAGAATTCAGGACGTAAGTCCAGTTGCTTTTTCTATACCATTGACCTCTATTTCTGTCCAGCATGGGTGACTCAAATAGGAGAACCTTGATTGTATGTCCATCTATTTCTACTCCTTGTTTTAGTGGTCTCAGCCCAGTATTTCTTGCTCTCTCTTCTTATTCCATCACCAAGAGAAATACTAAAGAAAATGCTTACCTCTTTCACAGGAGAACTCACAGATAGACTGTTTCCCAACAAAGAACACAGTTTTTATTTAAGATATTTCCTGGAAGCTGAGCTTCTGTTATTGATGTTGCTCCATCAATTTACAGGGAAGAAAGGGATGAATCTCACCAAGTGCCTTAAGCAAAAGAATAGAAATAAGGCTGCTGAGGACAATCCTGTTGCCTCTCCCTTTTTCCCCTTTTACTCATCTATCCAACCCTGGAGGATTCAGTGCTGAAACTCTTATTTTTAATGAGCCCAAAAGCAAGGATCCCCTCAGGACCTAGCCTAAGGGAAACCAGAGAAACTTCAACCTCTTCCCTTCTGGCCAATCAGAACCAGAGTTTTGAAAGTCTTGTTTAAAGATACTAATCCATTTTTCTAGTCCCACTTCAGTCATCTCTTCTCCAGGTGAATTCATTGAAAGTGCCAATATTATTCTATGTGCAAAGCTGAGTCCCCAGGGGCAGATGCAGGGAAACAAGAAATGTAACATTTATTGATTTTATGATAAAGCTAACTTCCCATGTGCGAGGTTCCCCAGATGGAAAAAGCCAAAAATGCAGAGTATTCATAAAATCTCAGAGACCAAAATACATGTCAGATGTCATATGACCCCAAACACTACCCAAATCACAAACCCAAGTCTCCAACATTTGTGAAAACGGATCATTCTGTCTCTGTTTTAAGAACTGGCTGTTCATTTCACCACCAATATGTCCCACTGTGGGTCTGCTTTAATAGACCAGAATATTTTCTGTTTTTTATTTTGTTGGATTAAAACTTGTCTCCCTATATCATTCCTAAATATTTCATAGTTTTACTATTTGGAATCAAACAAAACCATTCTATTTCCTCTTTGGCATGGTAACCATTGAAATATTTGAAGATTAGGATCATGTCTCTACCAAGTCTTCCCCAAGAATAATATTCTCACTTTTTTCTACAGACTCCCATAGGACAAGGTTTTCAGAACATTGCCCCTGAATACCATGCAAGTGTGCAAGGGCACAGGGCCTTAAATCTAAAAGATTGGAGTTCAAATCTGTCCTGAAGATTTTATTAGTTGTGTGGCTTGTGCATGACCTTGGGGAAGTCATTTAACCACTATCTTACCTCAGTTTCTTCACCTGTAAAATATGGATAATTATATCCTCTATCTCTGTTGGGTACTGTGGTACTTAGGACAGTGCATGGCACATAGTTTGTACTTAATAGATACTTATTTCCTCCCCTTGCTTTTCAGTCCCATCACTACTTTGTCACTTTCTTTGAACTTGTTCCACCTAATAAATATTCATCCCTAAAATTTGATACTCCAAAATGGACCCAATATTCCAGATTAGGTCTGCTTACATTACTAGGTGTGACTTTGTAACTACTGCCTCCAATTCTTGCAATATGGTTGGGTCATTTCCTTTTCCATTCCTTCATATCTTAGATGACACCTTCACACCTCTTCTTGAGAATTACTCATCAATGGGAACAAGATACACCTTTCTAATGCTCATCATAAATTTCTACATACTGTTATTCAATTTAGAACTACTTGATCAATGCTTACTAAATTAATGGATGAGAAGATGGATAATTAGATAAAGGGGAAAAATGTTTAGAAGAGGATGCATAGGATAAGAACAAGTTGTCTTTTCATAAACATTCAAGATATTGGAAAATAGGGATAAGAGTTAGAGACACTCTTTATGAAGGGTGGGCTTCAGATTGAATGAGTCTTCCACAAAGTCAACAAAACAGTCTCTCAGTTTCTTAAGCTACAAATTAATATCTCTTCAAAACATAATGATCTTTTTCCTTGATGATCACAATCTTATTCTCCAAAACCACAGTGTTATTGTTTTAGAGTAGGACTTTTTTTTCCTTCTTTGTATCTCCAGTGTTTAGGACAGTGTTTAGAACATAATAAACATGACAATTTCCCCTGCAAACACCTCTGGTACCTTAGTTGGTGAGTACAGAAATTGTGACAGAAAAGTAAAATCAAAATTGGATTAAGAAAT
The DNA here is from genome assembly GCF_902635505.1 of Sarcophilus harrisii. Taxonomy (NCBI): domain Eukaryota; kingdom Metazoa; phylum Chordata; class Mammalia; order Dasyuromorphia; family Dasyuridae; genus Sarcophilus; species Sarcophilus harrisii. The sequence goes on from NC_045430.1 coordinate 191,874,397, forward strand.
ACCAAATTTGTTTTTACTTTATTAACACATACATTTCTATTATATTGGATTTTAGGAATACTAGCATGAAAGAAATCTATTAAAATACAAGGGAGGGCAAAAGGACTTAAGGGAATGAAAAAATTGCATGATGCTCATCACATTATAATTATTAATACAAACATTCTAAGATTTTATAAATGAAGTTTACAAACACATACACACACACATATACACACATATATATTTCTACATTTTTTGGTAAATTTCAGTTGTTTGCTTAATATTTAGCAGAACATGCACCCTAAATGAAATTCTTACCAATGCACCCAAACTCACACAATCCAACTATTCATGGAAAAAAGTCATCCAGTGATGGCTGAATAAGTTTAGGTATATGATTATAATGGAGTAGTATTGTGCTATAAGAAATGATGAGCAAGATGCTTTTCAGAAAAACCTGGGCAGACTTACAAGAATTGATGCAAAGTGAAATGAGCAGAACCAGGAGAACATTGTACAAAGTAACAGCAATATTGTATGATGAATGCTGTAAATGACTCAATTATTTCCAGAATTACAAAGATCCAAGACAACTCTGAGGGACTTATGATCAAAAAATGCTATCATTTCCCAGAGAAAGAACTGATCAAATCCAAATGTAAATAGAACTTTCCTTTTTAAAAAACAACTTTATTAATCTGCAAGGAGAGAAGTTTGTCTGTGTTTTCTTTGGTACCATGTCTCTTAGGGAAATGTTTTCCATGACTGCGTATGTATAATCAATGTCAAATTATTCACCTTTTTAAGGAGATGTGGAATAAGGGAGAGAAGGAGAGAATTTGAAAACCTCAAAAATCTTTTTTTTTTAAATGGTAGTTGGGGAAACTAGATAATACAGTGGATAGAAGACCTGCCTTAGAATCAGGAGGGCTTGAGTTCGAAAATGGCCTCAGACACTTGACACTAACTAGCTTTGTGACTCTGGCCAAGTTACTTACCTCAATTTCCTGGCCACCTCCAAAAAAAATTAATGTTAATTTTTTATTTACCTGCAGTTGAAGAAAAAAAGAAAAGCTTAACATAAGATTTCCATACCCTTGTGAAAGTCATTCGTCACCAAAAAAAACAACCAAAAAAATCATAGTATCATAACTTTAAAACTAGAATAGATCTTAGGAGTCATTTTCTTCAAAGCACTTTATTTTATAGATGAGAAAACTGAGACACAGAGACATTCAGTGTTTTGTCCAAGATGACATTTTAATCGAAGACTTCTGATTCAAAATCTAAATTTAGATTGCCTAGAACAGTATCTACAATGTACCTTAGAGTAGCTTTTCCATAAAAGGTACTGGAATCCTTGAGCTTATTTGGCTCAAGGTACTAATACTCAGGCTAGTGTCAGAGCTAAATGGAAGATTAAGTACAAACAAACAAACAAACAAACAAAAACAGATCCATTTGAAGTCAGCAGTAACAACCTCAGACTTCTGAAATCCAGTCACACATCTACAGTTATCTATAGGATATTTCAAAGGGAATAACCGGCAGATGATATTTACTAGATTGTGAGTTTTTCAAGGACAATAACCCTATCTTTCTAGCCAGAATTCAGCACCAGTATTTAGCACATATTAGGTGCTTCATAAATGTTAATAACTGACTGCCATCTCAACCTCAGTTTGTCTAAATTTCACATTGTGCCTTCCACAATCCTCTTCTAAATGTTTAAAACTCTGCTAATGGCAGCACTATTTTTCTAATTTCCCAGGTTTGTCAGCTCACTTATAATATGAGAGCTTCACTCTCCCTCATGCTGAATATTGGGCCAGTTGTCAAATCATGTATTTGCCTCCTCCATAACATTTTTTCCATTTGATCTCTTCTTTCCATTTGTATAACTACCACCGTAGTTCAAGCTCTCATCACTTCTCCATAAATTACTACAACACCCAACTAATTAGATTCTTGCCTCCAGTCTCCATAGTCTAGTTTATCCTCTACACAGCTGCCAAAATGGCTTTCATTATATACAGAAAAGACTACTTGATTCCCTAATTTAATAACTTCTAGTGGCTCCCTACTGCCTCTAGCATAAAATATAACCAGTTCTATTTAGCACCTTAAAAAATTTATAACCTTACTCCAAATTATATTTCCATCATTCTTAACCATTACTCCCTGCCCATCTCTCAGGGATCCAGCCAAGTATACCTCCCTATTGCCCTGTTTCCTATCTCCAGGTCTTTTTATTGACCATTTGCCATTCTAGCAATACACTCTTTCCTCATCTGTGCTTTATACAATTTATACAATTCCTCTCATTCTTCACAATGGAGCTCAAGCACCATTTTATCCATGTGAAGCCTTTCATGACCCCGCCAGCTGCTAGTGCCCGCTCTCCCAATCTATCCTTTTTTCACTATTTATTTATATGTGTTTTATTTAAATTTTCTCTGTCTGTATTTATATATGAAATCATTGTATTCTCTATTACAAAGCAATCTCCTTTTGAGGGAGGATTGGGCCATTTTTGTATTTATATCCTTAGCTCCTTGTACAGTTCCTGGAATACCTTGATTGATTGAATTGGTTTAAGTGTTACTCCTGGCACAGACTACTTTGTGATCATAGGAATGATTTTTAACCTCTCAGCAAATCGGTACTCTTCCCTTCATTAAGGATGAATCTATTAAGGATGGATCATATGTGAGTCTGAGATTTAGATTCCAAAAAGAAATATAACAGAAGAGGAAGTAGGATAATAATTTAGCTCTCCCTTCATCAGTAAAGTTGGTAAAGATATGGAGAGGGAGAGAAAGAGACAGAGAGAGAGAAAGAGAAAGACAGACAGACAGAAAGACACACACAGAGACAGAGACAGAGAGAGATGAGGGGGGAGAGATAAGGGGAAGGGAGGGAAAGAAAAAGAGAAGACAGATTTGCTATCTCCTGAGCTGCAGCTTCCTTTTTGCTTTTTGCTTTCTCAAATCAAGACCAGTAAGGGACTATGTTGTGATTTAACATAGAATGACTCAAAACTTGGAGGAGATGGAAGAGTCAGCTATACATCCTGTAAAGATCTAGATAAGAAAGTAGAAGTGACAGAAGTTGCATCCCTCTTTCCCACTCTCTCTTTACAACTTCATTCCAATTTCATTCACATATATTATCCAACTCAAAAGATCATGATGGACAAAAGAAAATTACAGTGATCTAGATACACAAAGTCCTTTAGGGTTTGTTGGTGGTAGTCCTCAAATTATGAGAAGAGTACTATAGGTTGTCAATTGGGAGTCTAAGCCCAAGACCACAATTTGATGGCTTACTACAATATATATCAGCAGTCTTGTAAGGGCAGAGGTGTGACTCGCCCTATCATGTGTGCTAAATATGGACCCTCATACATGTAATGCTATTGGTAAAAACTGTTTTTGTTGTTGTTTATCCCAAATTCTAGAAGAGGACCTATGATATCACTTGAGTTGTAAATGAATTGGAAATGAATTCTGCAGAGATATTCAAAGTCATTAGATTGACACTCTCCTCCAGTGTCATGATAAAGGTTAGGAAGCCTCACGGACAAAGCTGGGAGTCATTCAAACCATGTGAATTTGTCATTCATGCTTTGTGAATTCCTTTAATCAAATAAAATTTAGCTGAGATTTTATTGAAGAGAATTGGGTGGTTCATAGGATGGAAAGGGATAGGGAGAAATTTAGTACCATGAAACCAAGAAAAGCTGTATCGATCTTCAGAGAAAATGGGCCAGCAGGTATAAAGGAGATTAAGGGTGTAAACATAGAAACATATTGAAGATGCAATAAAGTTATATGGAAGTTTGAGAACAAAAAGGTTACATTAACAAAGACCAAAAAAGACATGAACATATGGAAAGGGGGAGGAAGAATGTCATAGCCAGTCTTCAAAGTCTGGCTGAGATTCAGTCTTACTTATTCCAGCCTATTTTCTTTGAAAGCCCCCTCAGCCAACCAAACCCAAAGAGTCATTTCCCTCAGTCCTCCAGCCAACACACTGCAGCCTTACTCTGGAAGAAATTCTTTCTTATCCCTTAGCTCTTGGCCTGATAAAGATGCCTGAATGCTGCAACTTCAGGGAAGGTTTCTCTCAGACTACCTGAAAGTCCATCTTTTGAATTTGATTTCAAGTTTCAAATTCAGCCAGAACACTTAAGGAGCTGTTATTTCTCCTTTATTTTTGAAGAGGACCTGTGATATCATGGGGTGACATTTTGCCTTGTGAATTAGATTAAAGTGAGGGAGAGTTGCAAAAAGTTGTCAGTCTCACTCTCTCTTCCTGAGACATTGCAGTCTAGTGGAAGGACAGAAGTCAAGATGAATGGTGATGATCTAGGATGCAACAGGTGAGTTTGGCATTTTCTATGCCTGACCTAGCTCTAAGCTATCCACAGTGCCTGCTTCAGCTGCCATTATGGCCATTGGGATGAATGGTTTTCATCCTGGTATTGCTCGAGGGAGAGTTCATTTTCTGAGGGTAGACAACCCCTAACTCAATGACAGATTTGCAGCCTGTCAATCACCCTCAACCTGATTTAGCCCATCTTCCAGGAAGATTGGCCAGCATGTAGCCACTGTGGATGCTATAGTTCTTGGAACCATAGGTAAAAGTTGGATGAATAAGGTCACACCAATGATGGATGAGCAGCCCTGAAAAGGGCTTGGCAAGCCCTCATACCAGAAGTTTAAGATAGTTCTTTATTAGCCATTTTGTTAGATTAGGGAGGAAAGCTATCTAAATTAATCAAGTAGCTATACTAAGGGGAAAAAATGATGTGGGGAACAGAGTAGATATTGTGGAGCAGGCAATCAATCTTGGAAATGGAGGTGTAGACAAGTCTAGGTGGGTGGCTCTAATCAGAGTCTTTGAAAAGCCAAAGATATTTGATGAGGAGAAGAATGGGAAAGAAGAGGAAAATCAAGACTGAGTGTGTTATGAAACAGAACTAGGCATTTTAGCTTAGTTCAGGCCTCTATACTTTCATTGATTTTCTTGTGATGGATTGGGAAAATGATTTTTTTTTCTACCCCTCCCATTGACAGCAAGCAATCCAATATAGATAAAATATGTGCAATTCTACTACATATATTTCCATAGTCTTCATGCTGCACAAGAAAAATCAGAAAAAAAGAAGGAAAAAAAAAAGCAAACAAACAACAACAAAAGTGATCATATTATGCTTTGATCCACACTTAGTCTCCACAGTTATTTCTCTGAATGGAGATGACTCTATCACAAGTCTATTGGAATTGCCTTCAATCACTTCATTGTTGAAAAAAGTCCATCACAGTTAGTCATCACATAATCTTGTTGCCATGCACAATATTCCTTTGATTCTACTTACTTCACTTAGCATTAGTTCATGGAAGTCTTTCCAGGCTTTTATGAGATCATTCTGCTGAGCATTTCTCATACAACAATATTCCATTACATTCATATATCATAACTTATACAGCCATTCCCCAAATGATGGGCATCCATTCAATTTCCAGTTTTTTGACATTAGAAAAAGGACTGCTACAAATATTTTTGTGTATGTGGATTATTTTTTCCTTCTTTAAAATCTCTTTGGGATACAGATCCAGCAAAGACACTACTGTATCAAAGGATATGCCCAGTTTGATAGCCCTTTGGGGAAAGTTCCAAATTGCTCTCCTGAATGGTTGGGTCAGTTTGCAACTCCACCAACAATGCATTAGTCTTCCAATTTTACCACACCCCACCAACATTTTTCATTATCTTTTCCTGTCATCCTAGACAATCTAAGAAGTATGAAGTGGTACCTCAGAGTTGTCTTCATTTTCATTTCTCTAATCATAGTGATTTAGAGCATTTTTCACATGAATAGAAATGACTTTAATTTCATCTGAAAATTGTCTGTTCATACCCTTTGACCATTTGTCACTTGGCGAATACATGTAGTTTTATAAATTTGAGCCAATTCTCTATATATTTTAGAAAAGAGGCCTTTATCTGAAACACTGGTTGTCAAAATTTTTTCCCAGCTCTCTGTTTCTCTTCTAATGTTGGTTGCATTGATTTTGTTGGTACGAAACATTTTTAATTTAATGTAGTTGAAATTATTGATTTTGCATTTCATAATGTTCTCTACTTCTTTGGCCATAAATTTCTTCCTTCTCCAAAGATCTAATAGGTAGACTACCCCTTGTTCTCCTAATTTGCTTGCAATATCACCCTTTATATCTGAATCATGATGTCATTTTAACCTTATCTTGATGTTATGTGTTAGATGTTGGTCAATGCTTAGTTTCTGACAATATAAGGACATTTAACAAATGCTTTTCATTTATTCATTCATTATTCTATTTGTTTCTTTTTGAGTTATCTTTTCCAGCTATGACAGTCTTTGATATCAAATACTGAATTAGCTGAATTCAGATCATGACTTTTGAATTGCTGTATCACAAAATTTTAAACCAAGAGTTTCAGGAATACTGATGTTCAATCACATTGCTCTCATTATTCATTATTTAAAGTTACATTTTAGTGATGATTTTCTCATTAATAAATAAAATATCAAAATACTATTTTCCATTTATCTCATTCACTTAAATTTGTTTTTATTTATAATGTACATAATACAACTCTGCTAATGAATTTACATAACTGATTAATTAGTGACTATACATGTATTGGGGGTGTTCAAAAATTTTACAAGGAATTGTATAACCAAACAGATTTGAAAACCATTGCTTTTACCATTAATATTCTGAAACAGCAGATACTCACATATGCCCCCCAACCAACACATACCTCTTTTATAACAAAGAAAATCATTTAAGTAAAACAAAAAAATGTAGTAACCAAATCTGACAATATATGCAAAATTCTTCTTCATTAATCCCTGATCCTTTAACTGAGAGAAAGGATATGTGTTTCAGCTTCTGTCCTCGGGGTATTGCCATTAAATTGAGTTCAACTGTTTTAGTGTTGTTTTGAATTATGTTATTGCAGTTAATGAATATTTTTATCCTCCTGATTCTCCTTTGCTGGCCCTTCATCAATTCATCCAGGCTGAAATATTCATTTGTCAAGGTCTTTCCAGAGACTGTAGTATAGAATGGAAGGAAATGGTGTAGGGCTAATGACCATTTACATATTTGTGGTTCTGATTGTCAAGGTCCTGCACAGGAAATCAATTTGGGGAGGGAAAGAATGAGTGCATCAAAAAACCTGTCCTAGTTCTTATTAGAAACTTTTCACTTTCTACCTCTTCTCTAGCAAATCATTTCCTTCAAAACTGAATGACATTTCAGCAAACACAAAACAATGGCATTGATGTCAACGAGAATTAGATTCCTAGAAAGAACATACCCACTAACTTAGCCTTGAATTTTCCCAAGGACAAGAGAATTACTACTTGACGATTACGGTGAGGAACTAGTTTACTCCAAAAATCCAAAATGTATACAATTGCCATTGAAATATCCTTTGCAAAGGGCTTACCATGAAAGAGATGACAGTAGCGTTTCATCCCATCTCTCAGAACTTCTTTAACTTTATCATTCCGCAGAGTGAAGATAAAGGGTGTCAGAAATGGGGTTACCACTAAAATCAGCAAGGAGACAGTCTTGTTATATTCCACAGCTTCGGTCTGCTTGGGCTTTACATAAAGAAATAAACAGGTGCCATAACCAATTACTACATATATGAAGTGAGAGGCACAAGTGGAGAAGGCCTTTCTCCGGCCAGAGGCAGAAGGGATCTTTAAGATGGTGGAGATTATGTAGGTATAGGAGATCACAGTGGGAAGCAAAGAACCAAAGAGAACAAAAACGGCCATCAAGAAGAGAATAAACTCTAGGAAAAGTGTGTCATCACAGGAAAGCTTGAGCAATAACCCTCTCTCACAATAAAAATGACTTACAAGAGTTGACCTGCAGAAGGAGAGTTGAAAAGTAGCATAGACTGGCCAGATTTCAAAAAGAAATCCAAAGACCCAGGCCAAAATTACTACCCAGAGACAAACTTGATTGTTCATGATGATGTTGTATCTTAGGGGGTTACAAACTGCTACATAACGGTCTACTGCCATTGTTCCAAGTAATACTAACTCTACTGTCCCAAAAGAGAGATACAAGAAAAGTTGAGTGACACAGGCTGAAAAAGACATGGAGAGGACTTCAGACATTAACAATCCTGCTAACATGGGAGGAATGATAGTGTAAGTAATCAGGATGTCCAAGATAGACAGATGACCAAGGAAGAAATACATGGGAGAGTGTAGTCGGCGATCAGCACAGACAATGACAATGATTACCACATTTCCCATTAAAGTCACAAAAAAGGAGAAGAAGAATATGGCAAAGAGTGTATAGCGGAACTCTGGAGATCCAGGAAATCCTTCAATATAAAATTTGATGAGTCCAGAGTGATTTCCCACCATTCAGTCTTCTGTTCTTTCTGATAGGTAGAGGGCAAAAGAAAGTTAACATTATCAATCAAAAGTTTTAATTCACAAAGATACAAACATATTTAGAGTATGCTATATCTTTCACCTGCTTATATGATATATATATATATATATATATATATATATACACACACATATATATAAAGATCATCACCTTTAAATGGCAAGAATTTAGTACTAAATTGGTGTGTATTGGTCTGAAAATCACGATCAAATGCCAATGAATGAATTTACTCTCTGGATTATGAATATGAAAAAAAAATGATGTAGTATAGAAATCACAAAAGCACAATAAAACAATATGAAAAATTCGGAATTAATTTATATTATAAGCCTCTTCTTTTCCTTTATGATAGCCCCTTAGATATCCTTGTGCCATTTGGATGTCTCTTAGATAGGATCATAATGATACTTTCCAAATGCTAGGTTTGGGGTGTCTCTTTTAGTTATATTAATATCTAGAGATCATTTTGATAAGTTCTGACCACTTTTTAAACAGTTTTTAAAATTTTTCCAAATACATGCAAAGATAGTTTTCAACATTCACCTTGTGTTCTAAAATTTTTCCCCTCCATCTCCCCCCCCCATTCCAAACAGAAAGCAATCCAGTATATGTGAAATATGTATAATTGTTCTAAGCGTATTTCCATTTTCCTCATTCTGGACAAGAAAAATTGGACCAAAAGGGGAAAAATCACAAGAAAGGAAAAAACAAGAAAAAAAACAATAACAACAAAAAATGAAAATACTATGCATTGATACACAATCTCCATAATACTCTCTCTAAATGTGGATGGCTCTTTCCATCACAAGTCTATTAGAATTGCCTTGAATCACTTTATTGTTGAAAAGAGCCAAGTCTATCACAGTTGATCATGTTGGTTCTGTGTACAATGTTACAGATCATCTTTTAATAGTAAGAAATAAGAAGTAATAAAAATAACAACTAACATTTAAATAGTAATTTCTATGTGGCATCATACTTAGCACCTTACAGATGTCGTCTCATTTTATTCTCACTACAACCTTAGAAGATAAGTACTATTATTAATTTCATTTTATAGATTAAAAAACAGAGGCAAGCATGGATTAAATGATTTGCCCAGATTCAGAAAGCAGTATGAGTCTGAAGTTATATTTAAACTCAGATCTTCCCGATCCAAGTCTAGTGATGTATCTACTGTTCTATCTAACTATTCAGTGCATCGCTAAGCTGGGTAAATGGAATCATATATCAATTTTCCAGGAGCCATGAAACTCCTGGGAAATTAGTTTATACAATGACAGAAAGAAGATGGAACTAGAAAAAGAATACAGTGTAGGGAGTGAGAAACCTGAGCTGGAAGTAAGTTGAAACTAAGCATCTGGGAAGAGCCAAAATTAAGACTTGTAAATATGTCTTCAAAATATTAGTTTATATTTCTAGTCATATGAAAAGATGTTCCACTGATGCTGAGTGAAACGAGCAGGACCAGGAGATCATTATATACTTCAACAACAATACTATATGATGACCAGTTCTGATGGACCAGGCCATCCTCAGCAACGAGGTCAACCAAATCATTTCCAATGGAGCAGTAATGAACTGAACCAGCTATGCCCAGAAAAAGAACTCTGGGAGATGATTAAAAACCATTACATTGAATTCCCAATCCCTATATTTATGCACACATGCATTTTTGACTTCCTTCACAAGCTAATTGTACAATATTTCAGAGTCTGATTCTTTTTGTACAGCAAAATAACGTTTTGGTCACGTATACTTATTGTGTATCTAATTTATATTTTAATGTATTTAACATCTACTGGTCATCCTGCCATCTAGGGGAGGGGTGGGGGGGTAAGAGGTGAAAAATTGGAACAAGAGGTTTGGCAATTGTTAATGCTGTAAAGTTACCCATGCATATATCCTGTAAATAAAAGGCTATTAAATAAAAAAAATTAAAAAAAAAAGAAAAAAAGAAAAGATGTTCCAAATCCCTATTGATCAGAGAAATGCATATTTAGACAACTCTGGATACCACCACACACCTGTCAGATTGGCTAAGATGACAGGAAAAGATAATGAAGAATGTTGGAGGGGATGTGGGAAAACTGGGACACTGATACATTGTTGGTGGAATTGTGAATGAATCTAACCATTCTGGAGAGCAATTTGGAACTATGCTCAAAAAGTTATTAAACTATACGTGTCCTTTGATCGAGCAGTGTTACTACTGGGCTTATATCCCAAAGAGATCTTAAAGAAGGGAAAGGCACCTGTCTGTGCCAAAATGTTTGTTAGCAGCCCTTTTTGTAGTAGTTAGAAACTGGAAATTGAATGGATGCCCATCAACTGGAGAATAGCTGAATAAATTGTGGTATATGAATATTATAGAATATTATTGTTCTGTAAGAAATGACCAGCAGGATGATTTCAGAAAGGCCTGGAGAGACTTACATCAACTGATCCTGAGTGAAATGAGCAGGACTAAGAAATCAACAACAATACTATATGATGATCAATTCTGATGGATGTGGCCCTCTTCAACAATGAGATGAACCAAATCAGTTCCAATAGAGCAGTAATGAATTGAACTAGCTACGCTCAGTGAAAAAACTCTGGGAAATGAGTGTGAACCACTACATAGCATTTCCAATCCCTCTATTTTTTATCTGCCTGCATTTTTGTTTTCCTTCTCAGGTTATTTTTACCTTATTTCTAAATTTGATTTTTCTCTTACAGCAAGATAACTGTATAAATATGTATACACATATTGCATTTAACATATATTTTAACATATTTAACATGTATTGATCTACCTGCCATCTAGAGGAGGTGGTGGGGGGAAGGAGGGAAAAAGTTAAAACAAAAGGTTTTGCAATTGTCAATGCTGAAAAATTACCCATACATATATCTTGTAAATAAAAAGATATAATAAAAAATTTTTTAAAGAAATGACCAAAAGGATGATTTCAGAGAAGCCTGGAGAGACTTACATGAACTGATGCTAAGTGAAACAAGCAGAACCAGGAGATCATTGTACATGGCAACAACAAAACTATATGATGATCAGTTCTGATGGATGTGGCTCTCTTCAACAATGGATTGATTCAGACTAGTTACAATTATTCAGTAATGAAGAGAGTCATCTATACCCAGGAAGAGGACTATGGAACTAAGTGTAGACCAGTACCTACCATTTTCACTCTTTCTGTTGTTTGTTTGCAGTTTTGTTTTCCTTCTCAGGTTTTTTTTCCTAGATCTGATTTTTCTTATGAAGTAAAATAACTATGGATATGTATACATATATTGGATTTAACATATATTTTAACATGTAATGGAATGCCTGTCATCTAGGGGAGGGGGTAGGGGGAAGGAGGGGAAAATTCGGAACAGAAGGTTTTGCAAGGGTCAGTGTTGAAAAATTACCCATGCATAAGTTTTATAAATAAAAAGGTATAATAATAAAAATAATATTAGTTTAAAGCTTGCTTCTTTCACTCCCTTTTTCCTACTCAGTTCTCAAACCCTTAAAATCTGGGTCCCAAAACAACCATTTAAATAAATTATTTTTTTCAAGATTGCCAATGAAGTCTTCTTCAATAAATTTCATTGCCTTCTTATTACTCCTTGTCATTCCTCAACTTTTCTGATACTATTTAAACTACCCTTCTTTTTATTTAAACTATCCCTTCCTTTGGCTTATTCCTGCATTCCCTGGCTTTCCTGATATTGCTCACTGATGGCTTCCTTCCTAACTATTGGACCATTCAATCTCATTCTGCTAGTTGAATCATTAGCTGTGTCCCATATTCTCACTCTATTCCTTCCCATTCCAAATCATATGAACATATATATTCCCCATAACTGTGTCTTAATTCTTCACAGATTCTCTCACTCTTTTGAGCTCATCAACTTTTGTACATTCCAACATTATCCTAATACAAGCAATTCAATAGTAGGTAGCTAATAACTGTATATTGTGTTTAATTGAGTTAGAATGAATATCCATGTTATTACTTATTTATCTTGCTTGATACTATTATCTAAACCTATAACTTCAATAAAGAATAACATAGTTGCAAACAGCATGATCTAATAGGGTATAAACTTGGTTTAATTCTTAGATGCCAAATTTAAATTCCATTAAATTTAGTTTATTTAAATTCCATTAAATTTAGTTTAATTTCTTCTAAAAAAAAAAAAAGGTTGGACTAAATTCTTTCCAAGGTTCCTTCCCTATGTTAGACCATGATTTTAAAAGAGCTTTTGTTGCCCTTGAGAGGACTAACAGGATTGTTGGTAAATGTAGGGGAAAAAAGGATATGAAGGCTCTACTGTTGAGCCAGTAGCCCTAAGGAGGAATCCCAATTTCAGAGGTGGTAGAAGAAAATTCAGAATGATCTTTGTTTCACATCAATCTCCCTATAATTTCACCTAGATGAAACAAAGGATGATATAAGCTAAAGCCAAGAAATCTGGCTACGTAAGTCAGAAAGCATTGTAAAGTGCAGTGATACAGTAGGCCAGGAGGCATCCAATCTAAACTCTTTGGTTTAGTTAGACAGAACTGGGGAAATGTCAATAGACATTTTGGTATTTGATAGCAGAAGCTGAGAGATTAAATGACTTCTCCAAGACCACTTGATAGCAACTGGAGTGAGTTCAAGTCATTTGCTCCAAATTTTTAATTCTTTCTCCTAAACCACAGTTCTTCACCTGTAAACTCAGGAATTAGAATGCATCACCTATGCAGTTCTTTCAATTGCTAAATTTGTAGAATATAAATCAGAGGCTACCACTGACCTCACAATTAGTGCCAGGTTGAAAGGAGCATTCTAGTAATGACACAAAGGGAACACTTTGGATATCTGAGCAAATGACATACAAATAGCAAAAGAGAGCCAAGGACTTGCACTGAGACTATCTCTTATTAACAGTGAGGAGAAACATAAACATAATAGGAAAAGCCTGGGGGCCTGTGAAGAACAACCTGGCATGGAGATAATAGTGCTAAAGTTTACTCAGAACTACTGAGTTCCCTTATTATCTGGATGCATTTAGAGCTTTATGAATTGAGTCTCCATGACCTTCCATTTCTTCATTAGTGAAATGGAAATAATATTTGCAACTATTACTTTACTGAGAATTATAAATTGTAAGCGATTAGTATTAGTATGAGACACAAATTTTGTAAGTTTCTGAATCATAGATATAGATCTAAAAGGAACCCTAGAAGCGGTCACCTTGGTCAGCTTCCTCATTTTGCATGGCAGACTGACAGAGAGAGAGGAATAGTAAATCCCTAAACCAATTCAAGTCCTCTGCCTCCAAATCTGGTATTCATTTTAACATACTATACTCTTCATGTCTCATTCCTCAAGACTACTTAAGGGGAGGGCTTGTTTGAAGTAAAGGTGGGAAATTTTTTAAAAGGGAGTGAATGGCACCTAACAACTGAGAGAGATCATTAAGCTGGGAACTGGGTAACACTTTTCATTTCTAGAGACTATTCCCTCTCTGGCAATCCAAGCCCTGGCATCCTGAAACGTAATTCCCCACACAACCAGCATAAATTTAGGGTTCCATCATCTATGAGCTTTTGGATTTGAGCCAAGTAAAAGAGGCAGCATGTAGTATAATAGAACCAGTACCAGATTCCAAGTTATGGTACTGGATTTGAGTTACAAATTTGGATGAGTGAATCAATTTTTCTGAATTTCAGTTTCCTTGATAATAAAATGGGGAAAAAAGATTCTTGTAGAGTAGGAGGGACAGAGCAAAAGCAGGAAGATACAACTTTTAAGTCTTATCTCTACTGACTATATGATCTTGAGCTAGCTATTTCTTTGCTCAGTGTCCCAGATGACTCCTCAAACTAGAAGATGCAGAGATGCTTTTGAATAGCATTGCAAAAAATCACCTCTTTAGGTGCATATTAAGGAAAACACAGGATGCATTCACTTCCTCCATCACAGACTTTTAATAAATATCAAATTAGATCATGTATGTATATGATATAGTAGCTACATAAAATTATATGTATTACATATGTGTTATATAATATATATCCATATATTCTAACATAGCATAGCATAGCATATATTATTCTTTAGCCACCAGTTAAATATGACCATGACAATTATTCATGTCCAGAGCCTCCCCTGCTATTTTTCCTTGAAGCTGTTTTTTTTTCTTCCCATTTCACTAAGGCACATTCTTGAGTGCAATCTGGCTTCTCTATCTCCCTTCTTCCACCTAACACTCAAACAAACAGTGAGGGTACTCCAGGATCAAAAGACAAAGGTTTTGGCAGTCTGACATAAGGCTTTAGTGCATTCAGCATGAGTGAATAGATTTTTTCAAAAAAAGTAAGTGTGAATGAGCAACCATGAGCTGTGCTGAGCAAACATTTACTGAGCACTAGATCTGTGAACTTCCCTGCCTGATACACAGGCAATACAAAAATGAAAGGCAGAATATCATGGAGAGATAGACAGATGCCCCAATAAAAATCCACCTTCTATATAGTCCTTTCCTTTATAATTCCCTGTGTGGGAGGTGGTATAAATTTTTGTATTTCCATTTTACTGGTAAGGAAATTTAGGCTTGCCTATGAACACAGCTAATAGGTGTCAGATTTAAGATGTAAGTCCAGTTATTTTTTCCATACCATTGACCTCTACTTCTTCCAACAGGGATGACTCAGATAAGAGAACCTTGATTGTATTGTCTATTTCCACTCCTTGTCTTAGTGGTTTCAACCCCGTAGTTACCAGTTCTCTTGCCCTCTCTTCTTATTCCATCACTAATGGAAACACTGAAGAAAATGCTCACCTCTTTCACAGGAGAATTCACAAACTCAGTTTCCTCACAAAGTGCTGGGCTTTTGTTTAAGATATTTCCTAGTAGCTGACAGAGGTTTTATCAAAGCTCTCTCAAGAGAGCTTCTGCTATTGATATTGCTCCTATTGTTATCAATATTGTTGAATATTGATATTCCCTCTAGCGGGGAAGAAAGGAATGAATTTTACCAAGTATCTTAAACAAAAGAATAGAAATAAGGCTGTTGAGAATAACCCTGTTGCCTCTGCCTCTTTTCCTTTTTACTCATCTACCCAACCCTAGAGAATTCAGTGCTGAAACTTTTTAATGAGCCCAAAAACAGGGATCCCCTTAGGACCTAGCCTAGGGGAAACTAGACAAACTTCAACTTCTTCCCTTCTGGCCAATCAGAACCAGAGTTTTGAAAGTCTTGTTTAAAGAGACTAATCCATTTTTCTAGTCCCATTCCAGTAATCTCCTCTCCAGGTGGATTCATTGAAAGTGACAATCTTATTCCATGCCCAGAGCTGGGTCCCCAGGGGCAGATACAGGGAAACAAGAAATGTATCATTTATTGATTTTATAATAAAGCTAACTTCCCATGTGCAAGGTTTCCCTAGATGGAAATAGCCAAAAATCAAAGATCAAAAGACATGTCAGATGTCACATGACCTATATACTACCCAAATCACAGATTGCCTCCAACATTTGTGAAAACTGATCATTCTATCTCTGCTTTAAGAACTGGCTCTTCATTTCACCACCAATATGCTGCACTGTGGATCTGCTTTAATAGACTGAACTATTTTCTGGTTTTTTTTTTATTTTGTTAGATTGAAACCTATCTCCCTATATCTTTCCTAAACATTTTATAGTTGTATTCTCTGCAATCAAACAAAACAATTCTAATTCCTCTTTGGCATGGTAACCATTGAAATATTTGAAGATGGAGATCACGTCTCTACCAAGTCTTCCCCAAGATGAATGTTCTCAGTTCTTTCAACAGACTCCCATAGGGCATAGTTTTCCAGGGCAATTATAAGTCAAGGGCACAGGCTTTTAAATCTAAAAGATCTAAGTTCAAATCTGCCCTGAAGATTTTATTGATTGTGTGGCCTGTGCATGACCTTGGGGAAGTCATTTAACTACTATCTTGCCTCAGTTTCTTCACCTGTAAAATGTGGATAATTATATCCTCCAGCTCTGTTGGGTACTGTGGTACTTAGGACAGTGCATGGCACATAGTATGTACTTAATAGATACTTGTTTTCCCCCTTGCTTTTCAGTTCCACCACTACTTTGTCACTTTCTTTGAATTTGTTCCACCTAATAAATATCCAACCTTAAGTCCAATACTCCAGTATGGACCCGATATTCCAAATTAGGTCTGCCTACATCACTAGGTGTGACTTCATAACTACTGCCTCCAATTCTTGCAATATGGTTGGGTCATTTCCTTTTCCATTCCTTCATGTCTTTGATGACATCTTCACACCCCTTCCTGAGTACTAGTCATCTTTTGGAACAAGATACACCTTTCTAATGCTCATCATGAATTTCTACATACTACTTATTCAACTCAGAACTACTTTATCAATGCTTGATAAATGAATGGATGAGAAAATAGATAACTAGATGAAGGGGAAAAATAATTAGAAGAGGATGCATAGACTAAGGACAAGTTGTCTTTTCCTGAACATTCAAGCTATTGGGAAATAGGGATAAGATTTAGAGACACTCTTTATGAGGGATGGGCTTCAGATTGAATGAGTTTTCCACAAAGCCAACTAAAAAGTCTCTCAGTAGAGTTTCTTAAGCTATAAATTAGTCTCTGTTCACAACATAAATTTTTTTTCTCGATGATCACTATCTTATTCTCCAAAATCATTGTGTTTTGTTATTGTTTTAGAGTAGGACTTTTTTCCTTCTTTGTATCCCCAGTGTTTAGAACATAGTAGACATGTCAATTTCCCCTGCAAATACTCCTGGTAACTTGGTTGGTGAGTACAGAAATTGTGACAGAAAAGTAAAATCAAAATCGGATTAAGAAATGCCAAATTCTTTTTTACTTTATTGATATATACATTTCTAACACATTGGATTTTAGGAATATTAGCAATAAAGACATCTATAAAAATATAATGGAAGGGGAAAATACACATGGGAATGAAAAAACTGATGATATTCTTACCACCTTATAATAATTAATACAAACATTCTAAAGCATTGTAAATAAAATTTACACTTTTATGTATATATTTATACATTTTTATAAATTTGAGTTGTTTGATTAGTATTTAGTAAAATATGCATCCTAAATGCTTATGCTAAAAATTTTATTAAAAATTGTTTTGTTGTCAATCCTTTTATCTTGCATAACTCCATTTTCCACTACTTAATCACAAAGGTGAAAATTCAGGATGAAAATTCTTATAAATGCACACAAACTCATGCAATCCAAATATCCATGAAAAAAAAAACAATCCAGAAATGGCTGAACAAGTTGTTGTATATGATTGTAATGGAGTAGTATTGTGCTCTAAGAAATGATGAGCAAGATGCTTTTCAGAAAAACCTGGGCAGACGTACAAGAATTGATGCAAAGTGAAATGAGCAGAATCAGGAGAACACTGTACAAAATAATAGCAATATTGCATGATGAACAATTGTAAGTGACTCAGCTATTTGCAGAATTACAAGGATCCAAGTTAACTCTGAAGGTCGTATGATGAAAAAATTCTATCAAAATTCTATCACTTCCCAGAGAAAAAACGGATCAAATACAAATGTAAATAGAAGTTTGCTTTAAAAAAAACCTTTAATATTAATCTGGGGGAACAGAGGCTTGTCCATGTTTCTTTTTGTGTAATCAATGTCAAATTATTCATTTTTTCAAGGAGATGGGGAATAAGGGAGAAAAAGAGAAAATTTGGAAAACTCAAAAATCTTTTTTTTTTAAATGGTGGTTGGGGCAGCTAGATTGCACAGTGGATAGAAGACCTGCCTTAGAATCAGGAGGACTTGAGTTCAAAAATGGCTTCATACACTTGATTCTGGGCAAGTTACTTACCCCAATTTCCTTGTTCCTCCCAAAATGATTGTTAATTTTTTTATTTACCTGTAATTGAGAAAAAAGAAAAGTTTAACCCAAGTTTTCTATACTCTTGTGAAATAGTCATTAATCACCAAAAAAGTGTCAACAAAAAAAAAATCATAGTATCAAAGCTTTAGTAATAGAATAGACCTTAAGGATCATTTTATTCAAATCACTTTATTTTATAGGTAATCAAACAGATACAGAGACATTCGGTGATTTGTCCAAGGTGGCATTTAAATCCAAGACTTCTGATTCAAAATCTAAACATATGTTCCCTGGAGCTATATCTACACTGTATCCTAGGGTAGCTTTTTCATAAAAGGTGCTGAAATCATCCTTGAACTTGATTGACTCAAGATACTAGCACTCAGGCTATTGTCAGAAGTAAATGGAAGCTTAAGTATAAAAAAAATACTGACTCATATAGAGTCAGTAATAACTCCCTCCGACTTCTGAAATGCAGTCCCACATCTTCAGTTGACTGTAGGATATTTTGAATGGAACATCCTGAGGACAGTACTCACTAGATTGTGAGCTTTTCAAGAACAATAAGCCTATCTTTCTAGCCAGAATTCAGCACCAATATTTATCACATATTAGGTGCTTGATAAATGTTAATAACTGACTGCCATCTCAACCTCAGTTTGTCTAAATTTCACATTGTGCCTTCCACAATTCTAATGTGGAATTCCTCTTCTAAATATTTAAAACTGCTGATGGCAGCACTATTTTTCTAATTTCCCAGGTTTGTAAGCTCACTTATAATATGAGAGCTTCACTCTCCCTCACGCTGAATATTGGGCCAGTTGTCAAATCATATCTTTGCCTCCCCCATAACATTTTTTCCATTTGATCTCTTCTTTCCACTTGTACAACTACCACTGTAGTTCAGGCTCTCATCACTTCTCCTTAAATTACTGCAACACCCAACTAATTAGATTCTTGCCTCCAGTCTCCATAGTCTAGTTTATCCTCTACACAGCTGCCAAAATGGTTTTCATTATGTACAGAAAAGACTACTTGATTCCCTAATTTAATAACTTCTAGTGGCTCCCTACTGCCCCTAGCATAAAATATAACCAGTTCTATTTAGCACCTTAAAAATTTATAACCTTGCTCCATCCAGCCAAGTAGGCCTCCCTATTGCCCTGTTTCCTTTCTCCAGGTCTTTTTATCGACCATTTGCCATTCTAGCAATACACTCTTTCCTCATCTGTGCTTTATACAATTTATACAATTTCTCTTGTTCTTCACAATGCAGCTCAAGCACCATTTTATCCATGAAGCCATTCATGACCCTGACAGCTGCTAGTGCCCCCTCTCCCAATCTATCCTTTTTTCATTATTTATTTATATGTGTTTTCTTTAAATTTTCTCTGCCTGTATTTATATGTGAAATCATTGTATTCTCTATTACAAAGCAATCTCCTTTTGAGGGAGGATTGGGCCATTTTTGCATTTATATCCTTAGCTTCTTGTACAGTCCCTGGAATACCTTGATTGATTGAATTGGTTCAAGTGTTACTCCTGGCACAGACTAGCTTTGTGATTATAGGAAAGATTTTTAACCTCTCAGCAAGTCAGTACTCTTCCCTTCACTAAGGATGAATCTGTTAAGGATGGATCATATGTGAGTCTGAGATGTTGATTCGAAAAAGAAATATAACAGAAGAGGAAGTGGGATAATAATTTAGCTATCCCTCCATCAACAAACAGGATGAAGCTATGGGGAAGGGCAGAAAGAGAGAGAGAGAAAGAGAAAGACAGATAGAAAGATAGAGACAGAGACAGAGAGAGACAGAGACAGAGAGAGTTGAGGGGAGATAGGTAAGGGGAAAGGAGGGAAAGAAGAGAAAACAGATTTTCTATCTCCTGGGCTGCAGCTTCCTTTTTGCTTTTTTTTTTTCTCAAATCAAGACCAGTAAGGGACTGTATTAACATAGGATGACTCAAAACTTGGAGGAGATGGAGGAGTCAGCTATACATCCTGTAAAGATCTGGATAAGAAAGTAGAGGTGACAGAAGTGGCATCCCTCTTTCCTACTCTCTCTTCACCCCTTCATTCCAATTTCATTCACATATATTATCCCACTCAAAGGATCATGAGGGACAAAAGAAAATTACAGTGGTCTAGATACACAAAGTCCTTTAAGGTTTGTTGGTGGTAGTCCTCAAATTATGAGAAGAGTACTATAGGTTGTCAATTGAGAGTCTAAGCCTAAGACCACAATTTCATAGCTTACAATATATAAGCAGTCTTGTAAGGGCAGAGGTGTGACTCGCCCTATCATGTGTGCTGAATATGGACCCTCATGCATGTAATGCTATTGGGAAAAACTGTTTTTGTTGTTGTTCATCCCAAATTCTAGAAGAGTACCTATGATATCACTTGAGTTGGAAATGAGTTGGAAATGAATTCTGCAGAGATATTCAAAGTCATTAGGTTGACTCCTCCAGAGTTTAAGTCCAGTGTCATGATAAAGGTCAGGAAACTCAATGACAGATTTGCAGCCTGTCAGTCACCCGCAACCTGATTTAGCCCATCTTCCAGGAAAGTCGGTCTGGATGTGGCCACTGTGGATGCTATACTTCTTGGAACCATAGGTAAAAGTTGGGTGAATAGGGTCACACCAAAAGTGAATGAGCAACCCTGAAAAGGGCTTGGAAAGCCCTCATGCCAGAAGTTTAAGGTAGTTCTTTCTTAGCTACTTTGTTAGTTTAGGGGGAAAAGCTATCTAAATTAATCAAGTAGCTATACTAAGGGGGAACAGTGATGTGGGGAAGAGGGAGGATATTTTGGAGCAGGCAATCAGTCTTGGAAAGGGAGGCAAAGACAAGTCTAGGTGGGTGGCTGCAGTCAGAATCTTTGAAGAGCCAAAGAGATTTGATGGAAGACAGTATGGAAGAAATGGGAAAGAAGATGAAAATCAGCAATGAGTGTATTATGAAATTTTAGTTATTTTAGCCTAGTTCAGGCCTTATACTTCCATTGATTTTCTTGTGATGGATGGGGGAAATTATTTTTTTCTTTTACAAATGAAATGTTCATAATCTCTCCTCTCTCTTCCAGTATAAGTGGAATAGAAGCTAGGTGTGCTGTGAGTCTCAAATGAGGTAATGGGTATAAACATGTTTGTAAATTTTAAAGCACCATATGAGAGTTATTGTTATATGAATATTATTATTAGCCTCTTATGAATATGCCTCTAATCTGATAGTAACTTCTTTCCTTGAACTTTTGCATTGTACTCCTACTGAGATTAATCAATTTTTATAGAGCAACATGGGAATCCTGGTGAATAAATTAATCTCAAAAAAAAAAGGATTCTAACAAATTTTTAAGTCTGAAATGAATTGATAACATTTACATGTGTTTTTTCTTTCTTTCTTTCTTTTTTTTGCTGAGGCAATTGGGGTTAAATGACTTGCCCCAGGGTCACACAGCTAGGGAGTATTAAGTGTCTGAGACTAGATTTGAACTCAGCTCCCCCTGACTTCAGGGCTGATGCTCTAACCACTACACCACCGAATTGCATCACATAAGTCTTAACAATCAACAAAGCAATATATTAAATTCTGATATATAGAGATGTTTATTTCTAGGATGTAAATCCAATCTAGGATGTAAATCCTTCCTCTATATATGGTTTGATCCACACTTAGGCTCCACAGTTGTCTGGATGCAGATGGCTCTTTCTATTACAAATCTATTGAAATTGCCTTCAATTACCTCACTGTTGAAAAATATCAAGTCCATCACAGTTAATCATCACATAATCTTGTTGTTGCCATGTATAATGTTCCCTTAGTTCTACTAACTTCACTTAGCATCAGGTCATAGAAATCTTTCCAGGTTTTTCTGAAATAAGCCTGCTCAGCATTTCTTATACTGTAATGGGCTGAGGTTTGAGTTGATGCACTGAGGTCCCAAGTCCGTGAGGCTAAATAATAATTGGGCTATACTCTATTAATATACATGATTGGATAAAGAATGGTCCCTGCCCACTCTCCGTGCAAGTCCTGATGTATTGTATAGGAAATGACGATTTTGGTGGGTGGAGGCAGAGAGAGACAGGAAGAGAAGCTGGGAGAGATTGGGCCTGGGTTCGATTCTCCTAGCTGCTGGTCGTGTGGCTGCTGGTCTAGCTAGCTTCTTGACTCAGCTGCACACATTGCTATCGCCGATTCTCTTCCACCTCCCATCCTTCTTCACTGAGAATAAAAACTGACGATTTTCCCCTAACCTGAATTCCTGACTCCTGCTGATTTAAAAATACACAGTCTTCACATTTGGCGCCCAACGGTGGGAACCAAGGACTGAAGAAGTCTCTGGTGACCAGGAACTTGGGTCAGTATTGTTAATAGACAAACAGGGAACTTATTTTCTTAAAAACTAAACCAGTAATCTTTTTTTTTGGCTAAAATGGGACAAATGCTATCTAAAGACTCTCCATCCCCGCCCCCAACCCCTTCAACCCCTTCAACCCCACCCACTAGTGGTGCTATAGAAAGCATGCTTAAGCTGATAGAAGGACAAGGGCTACTTATAACTTGGGAACAGATAGCTAGACGTGTGGGTACATTAAATCGCATCTCCCCTTGGTTCGTAGAGCAGGAGCATATCTCTCGAGATAACTGGTCCCTGGCTGGACAACAGTGTCCACGTATTACAGTGAAAATGGTCCTCATTCATTTTCCATTGAGGCATTTTATTTATACAATATAATTCAGTTAGCACTAAGAAACCCTATCCCTAGAAGAAAGAAAAAACCCATTGCTCCCGCTCAGAGTAGCCAAATAGGGAGGCCTGATATTAAGGAGGAAGGCAATGAAGAAATTAATGACCATATCCCCACAGGGCATGGAGACTTAAGTGAGCAAGGGTGTGGTGACTTTCCACCTCAGGAGGCAGCTTCAGCCTTACCTCAGGAGCAAGTGATTGACTCTCCTCCATCAACTCCACCCTCCAGGATGGAGGGAGGAGGGGCGGGGAGGGGAGGGAATTGACAGCACCAGCACCTCCCCCCCAGTATCCAATTATGAGTAGATTACAAGAGGGCTTAATGAAGGCCAAAGAAAAGGGCATGGACGTCAGGGAGTTCCAGCCACATATCTTTCCTGTAATTTCCCAGTTTAATGCCTCCGGTCAAGAAAGTCAAAGATACGCCCCTTTTAACATAGAAATCATCAAAGACCTGAAAAAGGCTTGCACTCTTTATGGGGCTACATCAGCTTATGTTAAGATGCTATTAGAGAATTTGGCTTTTGAAATCTTGATTCCTAATGACTGGAAATCTATAGCAAGGGTATGCCTAGAACCTGGACAAAATTACATGTGGCTTTCTGAATATAGTGAGCTCTGTAGGATACAAGCCCAACAAAATAGTCAAAATGCTGTTCATGCTGTGATCACCTATGACCTACTAACAGGTATAGGTCCCTATGCAGATGTCACAGCACAGATTAATTATTCAGTAGCATCATATGAGCAAATTGCTGCTAATGCTATCAAAGCATGGGCTTCAATTCACAATAAAAATGACAAAGATGAGGCCTTCACAAAAATAACACAAGGGCCAGATGAACCCTTTGCTGACTTTGTGGGACATTTGCAGACTGCTATCACAAGAACTAATGAGGAAAATTCATCAACAGATGTTTTAATAAGGCAACTTGCTAAGGAAAATGCTAATGAGGTGTGCAGAAGAATTATACTAGGACTGTGCAAGGATGCTCCTTTAGAGGAGTTCATAAGATGCTATGCCACAGTGGGCACAAATGCCTTTTATAGCCAGACTATGATGCAGACTTCCCAAGATCCCAACATGGGTAGACAGGGTCCCTTCTGGCAAGGGACTTCTAGAGAGACACGACAATGCTTTCAGTGTGGTGAAGTAGGGCATCTGAAAGCTCAGTGTTGGTATAGAGGCAGAGTGAGAAAACAGGGTGGGAGAACAAGACCCAGTACACCATGTCCAAAATGCAACAGAGGCTTCCATTGGGCCACAGAATGTAGACAGGTTCAGGGAAACAGGATGAGGGGCCCAGCCCCAGGGCCCCAGGCAAAAAACACTTGGGGCATGATGGCAGCCAATGGTGCACCCAGAGAGTGCCTAGACGGCCAATACCCCAATATGACCAATCAGCCAGGGAGCCATATGATGGGAGAAAGGGATTATACAATCAATCAGCCAGGAAGCAACCTGATGGGAGAAAGGGATTACAATTAGGGAGAATAGAGTTGTATGTAGCTGAGACAACTGAGATACCCCTGGAGAGGTGAAATCTGTTCCTCTCCAGCCTATGGATCCCTTGCCTCCAGGCACAGTAGTGTTCCTCTCCAGCCTATGGATCCCTTGCCTCCAGGCACAGTAGGCTTGACCACTTCACCTCCTGAGAATATGTACAAAACAGTGTCCATCCACACACTGATGTGGGAAACTGGGGAATGTGTAGATAATATCCCAGTCACCAATACAGGCAGACAATGTGTGACATCACCCAGGAGAAATAGTAGCATCAGGTTTACTCATACAGAATCCTAATAAGCAGCTTGGTGATAGTCACCCAGATTCTGATTTCAGATCACAAAATCCAGCAATATATTGGACAGCAGCTGTAACAACTGACCAACCTATGCTCACGATCTATATAAATGGCCTTCCATTGGAAGGATTGGTAGACACTGGTGCAGATTGGACGGTCATTAGAGGTGCCAATTGGCCCAGTCACTGGCCAAAGATTAAAGCAGACACTTACATGTCTGGCGTAGGAGGATCAATAGCAGCTGAAGTTAGTGCTGCCCCTATGAGATGGACTTTTGAAGGCAAAACAGGAGTTTTTACTCCTTTTATAGTTGAAAAAATTCCCATCAATCTGTGGGGAAGAGACGTTTTACAGCAATTAGGGTTAAAATGAGTACTTCGGTTTTTTAAGCAGGGCTGCTGTTGAAGGCCTGCCAACACTTTCACCTGTTCCTGTCCAATGGAAAACTGATACACCAGTGTGGATAGAGCAGTGGCCCTTAAGTAACAATAAAATTCAGGCCTTATTAGATATAGTACAGGAGCAGCTTGACCAAGGACACTTAAAACCTTCTCTAAGTCCTTGGAATTCCCCAGTGTTTGTTGTAAAAAAGAAATCTGGAAAATGGAGGATGTTAACGGATTTAAGAAAAGTGAATGAACAGATGGAAACTATGGGAACTCTTCATCCTGGACTTCCATCTCCTATTCAGTTGCCTAGAGAATGGCCTCTTTGGGTCATAGATATTAAGGATTGTTTCTATTCTATCCCTCTGGATAAGGAGGATATGAAAAGATTTGCCTTTTCAGTGCCCAGCGTTAACTTAGCTGAGCCTTATAAAAGATATGAATGGACAGTTTTGCCACAGGGAATGAAAAACAGCCCTACTATGTGTCAAATGTATGTTGCTGCTGCTCTTGCTCCAGTAAGAAAAGCATTCCCAAAAGTTATGCTATTATATTATATGGATGATATATTGGGATGCGCACGTGAGGAACAAATCTTAGAAGCATGTCTACAAAAGACCATAGAAACACCAAGGAATTACACATTATACATAGCACCAGAAAAAAATTCAAAGACATGCTCCTTTTCAATATTTAGGATATGAAGTATACCTAAGGTGCTTACAGTTCAAAAACTCTCCTTAAGAACAGAAAAGCTAAACACATTGAATGATTTTCAGAAATTGATAGGAGATATCCAATGGATGCGACCAGTGTTAGGTTTGACTACCTATCAGTTACAACCGTTATATGACATTTTAAGGGGAGACAGTGCTTTAAATTCACCACGCCAGCTTACAAAAGAAGCTCAAAAGGCTTTGAGAGAAGTTGAACTGGCTTTATCCAATGTGGTTGAAAGAGTCACTCAAAAACCCTTGGAGATATCAGTTTTTGCCACACAAGAGGCACCCACAGCAGTCCTTCATCAAGGAGACAGTGTGATAGAGTGGGTGAACCTCCCTTACACCCTACCCAGTGCTTGTGGCTAGAAT
Organism: Sarcophilus harrisii; assembly: GCF_902635505.1. Classification (NCBI taxonomy): domain Eukaryota; kingdom Metazoa; phylum Chordata; class Mammalia; order Dasyuromorphia; family Dasyuridae; genus Sarcophilus; species Sarcophilus harrisii. Next base: position 191,900,780 of record NC_045430.1, read on the forward strand.
TTTATTAAAGGCCACTAAGCGAGTAGTACAATTATCTGGGACAAGACCTGACAAGATATACACCTTTTATACCAATACACAAATTAATGTGTGTTGTGAGACCATCCCAGAGTGGCAAATTTTATTAGCCATGGCTCCAAATTTTATACATGGGTCTCCATTAAAGATAACTAGACTATTACATAATTGGCGATGGATTCTTGAAGAAAAAGTTTCTAAAGTTCCTCTTAAAGGACCAACTATCTTCACGGATGCATCCAAACATAATATTTGTGCTGTGTACTCTCATGATCTAACTATAAAGAGAGTAGTCAGAACTCCTTTTCAGTCCACTCAGCAGAATGAATTGTACACGATCATTCTAGCTCTTACTTATTATCCAGGAGACATAAATATAATATCTGATTCGGCCTATTCAGTAGGTGTGGTACAAAGAATTGCCACAGCCCAAATAAAATTTGCAGCCTCTAATATATATCAGCTCTTTAAGAAACTTCAAGAGTAAGTGAGAAGGTAAGATCTATATATTACATGTCCATTCTCATAGTGGACTTCCAGGTCCCATATTTGATGGCAATTCAAAGGCAGATAGCCTTCTAACTATGTTGGTCAATACCCCTTTGTTCCAAGAAGCCCAGGCATCTCATTCTAAATATCATCAGGCTGCTCGAGCTTTATGTTTACAATTTGGAATAACAAGAGAGGAAGCTAGGAGCATAGTAAAAGCCTGTATGGCTTGCCTTCCTTTCCACGCTACTACACTGCCTCCAGGGAAGAACCCTCGTGGTTTGAGACCCAATGAAATCTGGCAAATGGATGTGACCCATTATAAATCTTTTGGTCGTCTGTCTTTCATCCATATTGTGGTAGACACCTTTTCGGGATTCACTTTTGCAATACCAGCAGCAAAAGAGACAGCCCGAGTGGTCACTGAATTCCTCACACAAGCATTTGCCATTATGGGCGTGCCACAAGCAATAAAACAGACAATGGTCCTGCTTATACTTCAAAACATTTTGCACACTTTTGTGCACAGTATAAATTTTACACACCACGGGCATACCTTTTAATCCTCAAGGTCAGGCAATTGTAGAGAGGAGAAACAGAGACATTAAGATGCTCCTCCAAAAACAAAAGAAAGGGGAAGCCCCAGGTAACCCTAGAGAACTTCTAAATTTAGCTCTTTATAGTAATAACTTCTTGATTTTTTGGCAAACATGCACTGGCTGCAGCAGACAGGTTTTATAACCCACTGGAAGGGCAGTGTCCAGTGCGAGCAGCTCCACTATCTTTAGATAATCGCCAGGTGATGTGGAGAGATCCAGAATGTGTTGAATGGAAGGGATCAGATAGGTTAACTGCTTGGGGGTTTGCTTATAGCTCTCTACAGATGGAGCAGATAGGTGCCAACGAGCCATATTCGCCTTGTCCATTGCAGAGAGACAGAGCAGACCCTTGAAACAAAGGAGAAGACCCAAGAAATATCGGGTGCTTCTGTTGCTGATTGTGCTCACCATTGAAAGAGCGTGGCAGTTATGGCATTTGACTCATGGACATCAAAGATTGTTAGACTTCAAAACCCTCAGGAATCATTGGATTCTCTAGACATGATAAGATTGTTGTAGGACTTGAAAACCCTCAGGAATCATTGGATTCTCTGAGACATAGGACTTGAAAACCCTCAGGAATCATTGGATTCTGTGACATAGGTCTTGAAAACTCTCAGGTATCATTGGATTCTCTGAGAAATGATAAGACTGTTACAGGACTTCAAAATCTGCTGGAATCATTGGATTCCCTAACACATAAAAAGATTTTGCAGGACTTCAAAAACTCAGGGGATCATTGGATTCCTTGACATGTGAAGCAATGGACAATAGATTGGTTTTGGACTATCTCTTGGCTGCTGAAGAAGGTGTATGTGTGACTGTTGTTTACATATCCTCCTTCTAGGACTTCTGGTGATCTTTTCCAACACCATGTTGATTTATATTGTTTGCTATTCTGCTACTTGCATGTACAATTCATGTTTGTTACACCACATCGAGCCTGCACTGACTGTGGGGAGAGTCATCCCTAATAGCCTCTGCATTATTGCTATGTGCTTGTGTAATACCTCCCATGCTGATGGGTTTGTGCATAATAAGACCCTTCAGCCCAGAAACCTGTTAGCAACCCCCACTTCCCTTTGTGCTTTTCATCTCCCTTCCTGAGATATCAGGGAGGCTGTGATCACCTCCTTTTCGGTGCTTTCACCTCCTTCCCTGAGAAGTTAGGGAGGCTGTGATCACCTCCTCTTGGGGGCTCTGACCTCCCTGAGGAGTCAGGGATGGCATGACCACCTGTGTTCTAAAATAAAAGAAAGCAGGAGATGTAATGAGCTGAGGTTGGAGTTGATGCACTGAGGTCCCAAGTCTGTGAGGCTAAATAGTAATTGGGCTATACTCTATTAATATACATGATTGGATAAAGAATGGTCCCTACCCACTCTCCGTGCAAGTCCTGATGTGTTGTATAGGAAATGACGATTTTGGTGGGTGGAGGCAGAGAGAGACAGGAAGAGAAGCTGGGAGAGATTGGGCCTGGGTTCGATTCTCCTAGCTGCTGGTCGTGTGGCTGCTGGTCTAGCTAGCTTCTTGACTCAGCTGCACACATTGCTATCGCCGATTCTCTTCCACCTCCCATCCTTCTTCACTGAGAATAAAGACTGACGATTTTCCCCTAACCTGAATTCCTGACTCCTGCTGATTTAAAAATACACGGTCTTCACATTATACAACAGTAATATTTCATTACATTCATATGCCATAACTTATTCAATCATTCCCCAAATGATGGGCAACCACTCAATTTCTAGTTCTTTGCCACTAGAAAAAGAGCTGCAACAAATATTTTTTCATGTGGGTTCTTTTTCTCTTTTTTTTTTTTTTTTTTTTTTGTCTCTTTGTGATACAGACCCAGTAGAGACACTTTTGAATCAAAGGGTATGTCCAGTTTGATAGCCTTTTGGAAAAAATTCCAAATTGCTCTTCTGAATGGTTAATTTACAATTTATAACTCCACCAACAATTTATTAGTGTTCCATTTTTCCACATCACCACCAACATTTATCACTATATTTTCCTATCATCCTAGATAATCTAAGAGGTATGAAGTGGGACCTCAGAATTGTCTTCATTTTCATTTCTCTCTAATCAATAGTGATGTAGAACATTTTTTCATATGACTAGGAATGGTTTTAATTTCATCATCTGAAAATTAGCTGTCTTTGTCTTTTGACCATTTATCAGTCAGGAATGCTTGTAACTTTATAAGTTGAGCCAATTCTCTATATATTTTAGAAAAGAAGCCTTTGTCAGAAACACTGGATATCAAAAATTTTTCCATTTTCTGCTTCTCTTCTAATGTTGATTGCATTGGTTTTGTTGGTACAAAATCTTTTTAATTTAAAATAATCAAAATTATTCATTTTGCATTTCATAATCTTCTCTAGTTCTTTTATGGTCATAAATTCCTTCCTTCTCCACAGATCTAAGAGGTAGACTGTCCCTTCTTTGTTTTCCTAATTTGCTTGCAATATCACCATTTATGTCTGAATCATGAAGCCATTTCGACCTTATCTTGGTATATGGTATCAAATGTTGGTCAATGCCTAATTTATGCCAATGTATGGACATTTAACAAATGCTTTTTATTTGTTTATTCATTCTTCTATTTATATATTTGTGAGTTATCTTTTTCAGATATGACAGTTTTTAATATCAAATATTGAAATAAACTGAACTCAGATCATGACCTTTAAATTACTGTATTACAAAGTTTTAAGCCAAAAGTTTCAGGAATAATGATGTTCAATCACATTGCTCTCATTATTAGTGAATATGAAATTTTTCTTGTGATGGATGGGGGAAATGAAATTTAAAGTTACATTTTAGTGAGAGTTTTCCCCATTAATAAATGAAATATTAAAATATTATTTTCCATTTATCTCATTTAAATTTGTTTTTATTTACAATATACATAACACAACTCTGTTAATGCATTTACATAACTGCTAAATTAGTGACTATACATGTATTGGGGGTGTTCAAAAATTTTACTAAGGGATTGTATAATTAAACAGCTTTGAAAACCATTGTTTTTACCATCAATATTCTGAAACAGCAGACTCACACATGCCCCCCCCACACACACACTCCTCCTTTTTAACAAAGAAAATCACTTAAGTAAAACTAACCAATGCAGTAACCAAATCTCACAGTATATGCAAAATTGTTCTTCGGTAATCCCTGATCCTTTAACTGAGAGAAAGGATATGTGTTTCAGCTTCTGTCCTCTGGGTATTGCCATTAAATTGAGTTCAACTGTTTTAGTGTTGTTTTGAATTATGTTATTGCAATTAATGAATATTCCTATCCTCCTGATTCTCCTTTGCTGGGCCTTCATCAATTCATGCAAGATGAGATATTCATTTGTCAAGGTCTTTCCAGAGATTGTAGTATAGAATGGGATGGAAATGGTGTAGGGCTAATGACCATTTACATATTTGTGGTTCTGATTGTCAAGGTCCTGCACAGGAAATCAATTTGGGGAGGGAAAGAATGAGTGCATCAAACAAACCTGTCCTAGTTCTTAAAAAAAACTTTTCACTTTCTTTCTCTTCTCTAGCAAATCATTTCCCTCAAAAGTGAGTGACATTTCAGCATACACAAAACAATGACAATGATGTCAACTAAGAATAAGATCCCTGAAGTAGAATGAAAATGCCCACTAACTTTGCCTTGAATTTTCCCAAGGACAAGAGAAATCCATACCACTTGATGATTATGGTAAGGAACTAGTTTAAAGAGCAAAAATTCAGAACTACTCCAAAAGTCCAAAATGCATATAGTTGTCACTGAAATATCCCTTTGGAAGGGCTTACCGTTAAAGAGATGACAGTAGTGTTTCATCCCATCTCTCAGAACTTCTTTGACTTTATCATTCCGCAGAGTGAAGATAAAGGGTGTCAGAAATGGGGTTACCACTGAAATCAGCAAGGAGACAGTCTTGTTATACTCCACTGCTTGGGTCTGCTTGGGTTTTACATAAAGAAATAAACAGGTGCCATAACCAATTATTACATATATGAAGTGAGAGGCACAAGTGGAAAAGGCCTTTCTCCGGCCGGAGGCAGAAGGAATCTTCAAGATGGTGGAGATTATGTAGGTATAGGAGATAACAGTGGGAAATAAAGAACCAAAGAGAACAACAATGGCCATCAAGAAGAGAATAAACTCTAGAAAAGCTGTGTCAACACAGGAAAGTTTAAGCAATAGTCCTCTTTCACAGAAAAAATGATTTACAAGAGTTGACCTGCAGAAAGAGAGTTGAAAAGTAGCATAGACTGGCCAGATTTCAAAAAGAAACCCAAAGACCCAGGCCATTATTACCACCCAGAGACAAACTTGACTGTTCGTGATGATGTTATATCTTAGGGGGTTACAAACGGCTACATAACGGTCTACTGCCATTGCTCCAACTAATACAAACTCTATTGTCCCAAAAGAGAGATATAAGAAGAGTTGAGTGACAGTCTGAAAAAGACATAGTCAGTATTTCAGACATTAACAATCCTACTAGCATGGGAGGAATGATAGTGGAGGTAATCAGGATGTCCAAGACAGACAAGTGACCCAGGAAAAAATACATAGGAGAGTATAGTCGACGATCAGCACAGACAATGATGATGATTACCACATTGCCTATTAAAGTCACCAAGAAGGAGAAGAAAAATATGGCAAAAAGTGTATAGCGGAACTCTGGCGATCCAGGAAAGCCTTCAATATAAAATTTGATGAGTCCAGAGTGATTTCCTACCATTCAGTCTTCTGTTCCTTCTGAGACCTCGGGACAAAAGAAAGTTAATATTACCAATTAGAAACCTCAATTCCAAAAAGTTTAGAGACAGATCTAGAATATGTTATATACCTCACTTACTCATAGGATCTATGTAAAGATCAGCTTTCATTAGGAAGAATTTAGTACTAAATCAGGTCATGGCCAAATATCAATGAATGAGTTTATCTTCTTCTCTACAAATATTAAATAGTAATATAGCATAAAATAGCTACCACAACAATCATAGAACTCCACAGAAATCCCCTTATCTCTTTACAATTTGGTTTTAACTTGCCATTATAGCTTGTTAACTTGACATTTTTGCTTTGACTCCTAACAGTACTTTCTTAGTATCAGTTTTGTTTCTTTCTGTAACCCATTCCTTTCCTCAAATGCAGAATTCCCCAGATTCTATATTTTCAGCTAATACATATGTCTTCTTCTTCTAAATCTTGCTTCAGATCCCCACCTAATGGAAATAGAAAAACTTAAATACCCACTTTAAATTAGTCTCTTGCTATATTTCCTCAAAAATTAAATATTGTGTTCATATCATTCACATAATTTTTAAGCACTATAGACATCCTGGAATCTTATGATCAGAAGGAACCTTCAGTGTTATGTATATGGGCCTCAATCCTTTATAAATGACAAAACATGCTTAGAAAGGTAAAGTTTGTTGTTCAAGGTCACATATCTGCTTAATATCAGAAGAATGGAACCCAGATCTCTTGACTTGAACATTCAACATTTTCTCCTCCAAACCTATCTTTTATTTTATAATTCCCAGTTTTGCTTATCATTGCTTCCTTTTCCTCCATATATTGCCAGGACAACAACCCACATATATCTACATATCTTCTTGGATGTCCCTTAGGTCAAATTCTTATGACACCTGCCATATGCTCTATTTTAAATGTCTGCTTTAGGTATACAAATGTCTAGCACTGATATTTTAAAATTAGTGGTAACAATAGTTTTATTCACTATCTGGTTATGCTCAAATGTGGAACTAGATAGAAAGATTGATTTTCCAGTAACCAAGGAAACTTCTGAGAAGTCAATTTTCATTCATGACAAACAGGATGGAGAGAAAAAGGGGGGGGGGTGAGTGAAGGAGGGAAGGAGAGAAGGAGGGAGAGAAACAGGTACAAAGACAGAAAGAGACAGACAGAGAGACAGAGACAGACAGACAGAGACAGAGACAAAGACAGAGAGAGAAAGAGACAGAGAAGTAGGGGGAAAAGTGAGTTGGGAGCAAGCTAGAATTGGATGTCAAGATAGCACCACAATTGAGAGAACTAAAACTAAGTCTTAAAATCCTAAATTCAAGATTTGTTGCCTTCTCTCTTCATTTCCCACTCGCTTCTTGACCCATTAAAATTTGGCTCCCAAACTCACAGTCTAAATGAATTGTTATCTCCAGGGATACCACTGATCTCTTAATTGCTAAGTCTTGTTCCCATTTTTCTCCTTGTCCTTCCTAATGTTACTTACACTCCTAGCCAAGCCTTTCTTTGAGCTTATTCTCTCATACTTAAACTTTTTGTGACATTATTCAATCCTAATCCCCATCCTATCTGTTTTACCACTCGTTCTTACTCTGCTTTACTAAATATTAGCTAATTGACATTGGATTGACAATCATCAATCCAATTATATGATCATAGAGATGCCCCATCAATGTCTTGGTTCCTCAGGAATTGTCTCATCACACCAGCTCGCTTGTTTGGTTTATTAGTAACTCAAAAAGAAATAATTCCTAAATATATGCATCCAGTCTCAGTCACTTCAAATTCAACAAGTTTCTAGTGAAATCCATTATCTTTTCTTCTTAAAATGTTTCTTTTTCAGGTGAAGGCAACACATCTTCCAGCTACCCAATTCACATCTTCAGAGTCATTTTAGACTTTTCACTCTCTCATTTCCAACCATTTGTCAAGGCTACTAGATTTTACCTTCACAATATCTCTTGCACCCATCCTCTTCTCTCCATTCACACAATAAACACACTAGTTCAGATTCTCATTCTTCCTCATCTGGATTTTTGCAATAGACTCTAAATACTTCTCTCCTACTTTCCATCTTCTCTGATTCATCTTTGTACACAACCGCCAAGATAATCTTCCTTATATACCTGCCTGATATGCCTCATATCACTCCCCTTCTCAGAAATCTTTAGTGACTCCCTTCCGTCAGTATCTCCATATATCCAGTTTGTCCCCAGAATTTGGGGAATTCTGAGTTTGGGGAAAGAAATGGGTTATAGAAAGAAACAAAATTCAGTATGGCTTCTAAAAACCTAGAGTCTTGCTCCAGGCTATTTTCAGAGTTATTTCCTTCATATTATTTAGCTTCACATAGTCTATGTTCCATCTGATCTGGGATCTCTGTTGTTTCCAGTAATTAGCATTCTGTTTCCTATCTACATGCCTTTGTACAGGCTCTCTTGTGTTTCTGGAAATGTGCTCCCTTATCACCTTTCCCAAGCTTTTTTCAGGACTTACATCATAAACTACTTTCAAATGGAAAGCATTTCTTGATAACCAAGATATTAGTGTACTTCCCCTCCTTGAATTTTATGTGGAAAAAGAGCTTACTTCAAAAAGGGAAGACTTGGATTTAATTAATGACTTTCTGATCTTCACTTACTTTTTTAGTGTCCCAGATAATACTCCAAAGTATAAGTTGCAAAGATGATCTTCATCTGCACTGGAGACATACCCTCATTAGAAGCTCCCTATATTAAAGAAGTCAATAAAAATCTTTTTTATTATACTGCTTTATACAAATTCTTATTTTATTCCATAAATTAAAAATAAAAATTAACAAGAATAACAAAGAATTCACAAGGCATTTATACTTCTTGCCTCGAGAGTCCTTATGAGGCTCAAGGTAAATATTGTATGTAAAGTGTAACATGAACAGTTGCTGTTGCTGTTGTTATTATGTATCAATCCTTAGACATCAGATTAGTATCTCTATGGTATCCACCCCTGCCCAGGATCTCCCTGCTTTTTCACTTTGAAACTGGCTTCCTTCTCTTCCAAACTTACTTAAGACACATCATTTGACAGCAGTCTGGATCCTCCTGCTCCAAGTACACTTTAGACAAACAGTGAGGACATCCTAGGCACATAGAACATGGGGTTAGTGCCAGACCACTCCAAGGCTTCAGTGTATTCAGCACAAGTTAAGAGAAAAAATTTTAAAAGAAAATATCCATGAGCTATGCTAGTGAGTTCAATGAAACAAACATTTACTAAGGAATTGAAGTGAGGGAGGAATGGGCAAGGTTACCTGCCTCACTTTCCCCTTCAGAGTCATCTGGGTCCAGAGTCAAGAAATAGATCCAGAAAATCTATTCTTCTGAATGGTCCTGAATCAATGGGAGACTTTGGCCTTTTTAAGCTAAAATCTTCCACAGATCTCAGTTTAACTGAGGTTGTACCCATAAAGTGATTTAAACTAGGTAGTAACTGAGGTAAAAATTTCTTCTTTAGTCTAGTCCAAACAAATATGAATGAATGAATGAATGAATGAATGAAGCTGGGAAGAGAAAACCTTCAGGGTTTCTTATCAAAGCAGAAATGACAGCTCTCTCACTTAAATTCAACTCACTTGCCTGGCATGGCATAACCTCCCTGATGCCATGGTCTACTTTGAGAATGAAGGACAAATAGTAACAACAACAATAATGACTCTTTTAACTACCGTGCTTGAGACACTGATAATACAAAAATGAAATAAGGTAGAATCTCATGGAGAGTTAGATGTGTGCACCAATAAAAATTCCCATTCTGTCTAGTCCTTTCCTTACAAATTCCCTATATGGGAAGTAATGCAAATATTTGATTTTACCTCCACAATTTTACCTCTTGCATCCATCTTCTTCCCTCCATTCACACAATAAACACGCTAGTTCAGATTCTCATCCTCCCTCATCTGGAATGAGGATGACAGATGGGGAATTTTAAGTCTGTCCATGGACACAACTAATAGGTGGCAGAATTAAGACTTAAATACAGCTACTCTTTCCATTCAAATGACCGATCTTGATTCTGTCTGATTCTACTCTTTGTTCTAAAGCAGAGGTGAGAACCTTTTTTTCTGCCAAGGATTATTTGCATATTTATAGCATCATTTGTGGGCCGTATAAAATTATCAACTTAAAAAGTCAACAGTGGAAGGTTGGTGTACCTAGCTTTTAGCTCATCATCTCTTGTGGTTGTTATGCAAATAATTTAGTTCTATTCTAAAGGCTTCTCTGGATGGTAAAAGGAGCCTGGTCCATAATCTCCCAGATCCCTTGCCCTCTCTTCTTATTCCATCACAAAGACAAAGAAAAAAATGCTCACCTCTGTCACAGAAAATTTACAGATAAAATCAGTTTCTCCACAAAATGCTGAGCCTCCATTTACATTATTTCCTAACAGTTGACTGAGGCAAGCCTCTACAGCAGTGGTTCTCAAACTTTTGTTTTCAGCACCTTTATACTATTAAAAATTATTGAGGATTTGCCCAAAGAATTTTTGTTTATGTGTGTTATATGTATAAATATTGATCATATTAGAAATAAACATTTTCTAATTTGTAAATCATCTGAAAGGGTTTCAGGGGCCTGTAGGACTCTCTGGACCACACTTTGAGAACCACTGTTCTAGAATAACTCTTGCTAGTGATGTTGCCCCTTCAAATCACAATGAAGAAGGAAATGAACTTCACCAAAGACCTTAAGCAAAAGTACAGAAGGAAGGATGCTGAGGATAGTCCTGCTCTCTTTTTTCCTCTCTCTCTCTCTCTCTCTCTCTCTCTCTCTCTCTCTCTCTCTCTCTCTCTCTTTCTCCCCTTTACTCATCCATCCACCCTGGAGGATTCATTGCCAAAACTGTAGGTTTTAATGAGCCCAGAAGCAGGGATCCCCTCAGGACCTAGTCTAGGGGAAGCCAGACAAATTTGAACTTCTTCCCTTCTGGCTAATCAGAACCAAAGCTTTGAAAAGTCTTGTTTAAAATGAAAAAGGATCTATTTCTATAGTCCCACTCTGGTAATGTACAAAGGTGGAGCCTCTTCAACATTAATATCATCCTTTTTCTAAGCCTGAAGGAATATTTCCTATTCCTGAGTAAGTTCACTTTGTCCTTTAGTTGACTTCTCAAGGAAAGTTCACTTTGACTTCTCAAGGAATGTATCATCTATGCTTTGGTTGTTATCTATGTTGCAGGAACTTGCCCCTTCTGAAACTCAAGAACAATACTTAGGAGAGATGGCTAATCTCCCATGTATGTCATTTATTAATTACAACCTTGTAGCCCCTCATGGTTATCTCTTTGATGAGCTAACACATCTGTATTCCCATGGTCAATAGCCAAGAAGGAGGGCCGAAGTCCAAAGCCCCTGGTCCGTCCATAGCCCAAATCCTTGGCCCAAAGCCTTCTTTGTAACCCCATAAAAACTCCTGCTCTAAAATGGCTCATTGGAGTCTCATCCATGGAGAGGACGCTCTGTTTGGAAAAATTCCCAGTTTGGGACTCATAGGTTGAATACGGAACCCCCTAGCCACAGTGAATCACAGTCGGTGCTCCCCCAAATTGATGATATTTTCTCTCTCTTTTTCTTCTATCCTGATTATTATATTAATAATTGTAGTATGTTTAGTTGTTATTCTTATATGCTGGTTTTGTTATTGTAAAAGGTCTATTCTTTGCTGCTTTTAGATATTATTATTAAAGTTCTTTTATATTTGGCTTCTAAAACACATGCGTCATTTGTGATAGCTAATTCGAACCTTAAAATCTCACAAGGCCCAAAACTGGCTCCCTAGGAGAAAAGGGTATCAGAGAAACAGATACAGGAAAATACAAGAAATGGAGCATTTATTGATCTTTTTAAAAGCTAACTTACTATCTGCAGGATTTCTCAAATAAAATAGTATGAAATTCAGAGGAGTTGTTCACTGTATGCTAAAGATCAGAAGAGAAGTCAGATATCACCTTACCCACATGTTATCCAAATCACATATTGTCTATAACACCTGCATTCTTTCTCTGCTTGAAAATGGTATGAAGCATCTCATTACTTCAGCAGCAATGTGTTCCATTTTGGCCCTGCTCTAGTAGCTAGAATGATTCTGTTTTTAATTTTATTGGATTGAAACTTGTTTTCCTATATTTTTCTTATGTTCTTTTTAATTCTACTAGTAGGGATTTAAAACAAAACAATTAATTGTTCTTTGGCATGGTAATCATTGAAATATTTAAAGAAGATGGGGATCATGTCCCTACCAAGTCTTCAAGCTAATACCCCCAGTTTCTTCAAAACCCCAATGGGGCATGGTTTTCAAAGGCCACCATGTGGTTGCCTTTTGGTACATACGGATGTCTATATTACATTAAATAATGTTGAAACACAAATTATATTCAAAATAAGTATGTTGAAAAGAGGTAGCCCCACATTACTTAAAGAGCTTGACTCTAATTAAAGTATTGATTGGGCTCTGTTTGCCTGCTTCCTCCTATAATGTAATCCTTCAAACTTCTTTAGAAGTTCAATTTTACTTTATACAAGTTTTAGACTGATCCAATTCTTTCAATTCTCTTGTTCACTAATGAAACAAGATTCATTTTTATTCCCTGTTTTGAGGACTTCCTGACTTCAGGTTGAATAAACCAAGTTTTTATTTAAACTAGGATTTTTCACATCTATCTCCTCAGCCCAGTGTCTGGCATGTATTAGGCACCCAAGACATATTTAGCGAATTAACTTCTTAGAGTTCACAGCATACAGCATATAGCTATTATCTATACCGTTAAAGTCATGTTTCCTTCAACTATTCTCATCTGTTATTCCTCTAGACTGTGAGCTCCTTGACATGGACATAATGGACATGGCTCTCTTCAACCATGAGATGACTCAAACCAGTTCCAATTGTTTAGTGATGAAAAGAGCCATCTATGCCCGGAAAAAGAACTGTGGGAACTAAATGTGGTTCACAACATAGTATTTTCACTCTTTTTGTTGTTGTTTGCTTGAATTTTATTTTGCTTTTTTTTACTGGTTTTATTTGATTTTTCTTGTGTGGCATGATAATTGTATAAATATGTGTGCATATATTGAATTTAACACACATTTCTACCATGTTTAACATATATTGGATTGTTTGCCATCTAGGGGAGGGCATGGAGGAAGGGGACAAAAATTGGAACACAAGGTTTTGCAAGGGCTAATATTGAAGAATTGTCCATGCATATGTTTTCAAAAATAAAAAGTTTTAATAAAGAAAACAAAAACAATAAAATTCATCATAAGGCCCTATCAAATTCTCATCCTATATCTCTCTTCCCTTTCCCAGCCAAACTCCCAAGAGAGAAAAAAAGTGGTCTCTGCTTATTACTTCTACTTCCAATTAGTGCTAAAACACAAAAATAGGAGAACAAGGGTTATGTGAAGGGGGAAGAGCAATAAAGTCAGTTTGGTGGAACCAAACTGAGGTGTGGAGGTAAGGTGTGTGTGTGTGTGTGTGTGTGTGTGTGTGTGTATGTATGTATGTATGTATGGACTAAGCAGAAATAGATATGTGCACAAAGTATTTATTGGAACCAAGTTGCATAAGATTTTAAATGTCAAACAAAGGAATTTGTATTTTACTCCAGAAATATTAGGGAGTGATAATTTATTAAGTAGAAAAGTAAAATGAACTTCAGAGACACCATTTTGACAATAGAGTAGTTAATGAATTAGGGGAAAATCTTGAGGTAAAGTAAACACTAAGGAGACTAGGTGAGAGATGAGGGCCTGAACTAGGAAAGTGACTATGAGTAGAATGAAAAGAATTGATGTGAGAAATGTTGTAGAAGTAACATTGGTAAGACTTGACAACTGGTTGAATTTGGTAAAAAAGAATGAAATATCAAAAATGATTTCAAAATACCAATCATGGGTGATTGATTCAAAATAAAAAACTATGTATTTATTCCTTCTTTCTCTCATCGTTCTCAGCAGTAAACAAAATTAGTGTCAAAGAAGATATATGCAAGTACTCTGTGATGATCTTTTGGATTGTGAGAAATTCTATACATGTAATAGCTTCAAAGGCCTCTTGCAGAGACTACCATATTTGTAAGAGGGAGTAGTTTCTTGAGAGACTGACAGTTTAATTGTGATTCTGAAACACTACCTCTCCTGGGTTACAGTTTTAGAGCTAGAAAAGACTTCAGAGGCCATCTAGTCCAAACTTTCAATTATATACATGAGTAAACTAGGCACAGAGATGTCCGGCAAATGCCCAGGGTTGTTATTAATTTTGTTCATTCATTTCATTTCATTTCATCCTGACCCCATATGGAGTTTTGTCATTCCCTTCTCCAGCACACTTTATAAATGAGAAAACTGAGGCAAACAGAGTTAAGGGATTTGCTCAATCACACAACTAGTAAATGTCTAAGGATAGATCTGTACTCAGTAAGATGAATCACCCAGCATGTTAACCACTGAGCCAACTAACTGCTCAGGGTTACACAGCTAATAAATGTCTGAGCTTGAATTTAAATGGAATTCTTCCTATTAGAACTGAAGAGAAACTTCAATAGGACAAAGAAAAAAGAGAATAACCTCTCAGATAATTTCTTTCCAAGTCTTTGTCTTGAAAAGAAATAGGAAGAGAATTTTTCAGAAGAAATATGAGGGCTGAATGGTAGAATTCTGCTTCCAGAACTAAATCACAGTTGTGGTTAAAAGAGACTCTATCTTTTCTTTTTCTCATGCTGATATAATTATATATATATATATATATATATATATATATATATACACATACATGTGAATATACACAGAGATAAATAGGCAGGTTATTTAAGCCTAATAGATAAAGGTGGATGTAGAGATAGAAGTGAAAAATTTTGGGAAAGGAAATTTAATAAATTACTTTTTATAAACTGGGTAGAAGCTCAGAGCTAATTGATTAAAGGAAAGATATGTTGCACTTTCAGTAATTTGTAAGAAAATATAAAAATGAATTGTTTAATTTTAAATTTAAGAGTTAACAACAGGAATTAATAAAAAGAATGATAAAGCTGTCATCTGTCTACAAAGGGAAAATGTAAATAAGCTTGTTTTATCTGCATTAACCTGGTCTTAGATAGATGTGGACAAGTTCTACTGCATTTACATTACACTAATATTGACTGAATTCATAGAAAGTATCATGTAATGGAAAGTGTCAATCATCTAATGTAACCTCTTAATTTCATAGTTGAAGAAACTGAGATTCACACAGGAAAAAGTAATTGCGCAGTTAGTTATACAACTAATCAGAAATGAAGGGTTAGGAATTAGATCTCCTGATTGTATAACTCTTCCCACTAGGCAATAGTGAATGCTAAACTGAATTGAGAAACGGAACCCAGGATTTATTATCTAGAGCTTTTATAAGGCTTTTGTCGAGAGAGTCCTCTGTACCAGGTACATTCTTGGGATATTTTTTTAATTGATAAGTGCCTTGCAGATTTTATATGACTATCATATACCAATATTTATAATCTCACCCAAATTCTCTCTTACAACAAAAAATAGTTAAGTATAATTGGCAAACACAACAACTATGTCTAACAATAAATACACACTTTATACCCTTAGTATTACACCTTTCTGACAAGAGGGAAAGACTTTCATTATCTCTTCTAAGGGAACAAGACTTCAATATAATATTTCACAGCTTGAGCTATATATACTCCATGATAGGATAGCCTAGGATAAGATAGAGTGGGGTAGGATAGGATAGGATAGATAAGATGGGATAGGATGGAATATGATATGATAGGATAGGATAGAATGGGGTAGGATGGGATGAGATGGATTGGGATAGGATAGGATACAATTAAACAATCAAATTGTTATCTGGTTGGATATGAGAAGTAGGAAATTAGCAAAGATGACATCAAGAACATAAAAGACTGGGTCTATAGTGACATTACTGAAATGGTACAATCAGAAGAAGGAAGAAGTCTGAGAAGAAAGATAAAAACTTAGATTAGTATACAATGATTTAAAAAACATGCCAGTAGAATTATTCCATTGAAAATTAGAATTATGAATCTGGAGTTTAGTAGAGACATCAGCACTGGAAATAAAACTCTTCTGTATGAAGTCAAATTGAAGTCAAGGAAATTCCAAGGGAGATGCTATAAAGAAGGAAGAAAATAAGATTGATAGCAAAATCTTGGAGAACACCCACCTTAAATTATCAGGGAAAAAACAGAAACCAAGGAAGGAGAGATTAGAATTCTGAAATGAAAACCAAAGTGAGGTGATATGTCAGAAGTCAAAGGAGAATAAAGCCTCTAATATGAGGATGTGAACAGCAGAAGAATTAAAGAGAATGAGCATAGAAAACTTTATGAAACCGAAATATTAATAAATTTTTAGGGAAAAAATCAGAAGAATTATGAGTAAAAGAAACATATCGAAGAGGATTGAAGAAAGAAAATGTGGTGAATACACTGAGATTTTAAGTATAGACTTTATTTTTAAAGTTTGTTCATGAATAGTAAATGAATGATTGTTCTTTGTTCTTTGAGTGTTCTTTGACTACTGATAACACTTTGTGATGATAATTAATCCCATGAGCCATTCATGAGCTCCTAAAAAGCTAAAATAACTGTAGTTTCATTTTCTCAATTTCCCTGTAAGATGGAACCAGAAGCAGTGGATGAACAAAGAAGAGTTTCATTCAAAAGTATTTGCTTTCTTAGTCTACTTATTCAGCTCTCCCCATCTTAATCACATAGTTGATACACTTTGAAAACTCTTCCTTTGTCTCTATGTCTCTGCCTCTCTGCCTCTCTGAGTCTCTCTCTCTCTCTCTGTCTCTGAGTCTCTCTCTCTCTCTCTCTCTCTCTCTCTCTCTCTCTCTCTCTCTCTCTCTCTCTTTCTCTCCCTCTGTGTGTGTGTGTGTGTGTCTGTCTCTCTCTGTCTCTGTCTCTCTGTCTTTCTGTCTCTGTCTCTCTTTCTGTCTCACACACACACACACACACACACCAGTCCAAAGTTCCCAAGAATGACATCTATGCTGAAGTGTGCAAATCTGGCTTTATTGGAGTGGAGAAGGGGTAATAATGAATCAAACTGTCCTGAATAGAGGTATGTGTACTAAGCACATAAACAGCCACCTGGAATCCCAAAAAGTTATCTAGAATCCTTCCTTATCCTATGTCCACCAGACATGAACCACCATCAAGTATCTCTAAAGTTTGTGGAGATGGATGCTTCTTTTGTAGATTATTGATTTTAACTGAAGTAGGCATTATTGAGTTTTTCTCTGTTGAATGAGGGGATCAGCAATGCTGAGAATGACCTAAATTTCTAAGTAGACATGACTAAGACCCTAGTGAATTCCTCTCACTTTTTCTGCCCTATTTTTCCTGTCTCCCAGAGATGTTCAAGGCAATTGACCATGCAATTAGTAAAAGTGATAGCAAACAGTTGTCCCCCAGGATCCCAGGAGACTTGCTGATCCCATCTTCTATACCCATTGGGAATATGTTAAGAAAGATAATGTATCACCAGCTAGCCCAAATTCTTCCTAATTGGTACATAATAATAATAATAATTCCAAACACAAGTGAGAGAAAAAGAACCAGATAGCAGGCAGCAGGCAGCAGGCATACAGGGAGAAGAAGATACAGCAGTTAACAAAGGCCAGAGAACAAAAAGAAGTATTTGTCTCAGTAGAATCTCTTTCTATCTGGCTTCTTCCAATTTCACACTCTCCTTCTATACCTAGATGGATGCTGTCACTGGACACTGCTGTGAGGGATTGCAAGGCTTTTTAGCAAAATCCACCTTAAGGATTTAGGTCATTCTGTTTTTTTGTTGTGTTTTATTCTAGTATGCCTCTTCCCTTCTGCATTGAGAGAGGGGAATGTCTGCTCAGATTGACCAAACCCCACCTGGGTCAGATTTCACTTCCCCATCCCTCATCCACTGAAGAATAATATTTAGGACAATGATCCTCACATCTTAGCTATATAAGAACTGTAGCGTGCCAGCTAGGGAAAACCAGTGGCAATTGAAAATGACATTCATTTAGGGAACACTGAGCAAGCTGAGAGGCTCAACAGAATAAAGCCCATATAAGTTCCATTTATTCATCTGGATGTACTATGAATTAGTTTCCTGCTAAGCAGTTCTATGAAGCCAAGAGCTTTCACTGAAATTCGGCTTAATGTTAGGCTTAGAATTCAGTTAGCATTGAGTGTAATGGGCACTGAAGATATTCAGGAGTTAGGACCACTTACATGGTCTTTCATCTTTGAATTTGGACCTTTTAACTCTAGATTATATAACTATCTTCTATAGGTGCTTCACAAAAGGAAGAATAGAAAGTCTAATGTGTTCCTTTCTGCAATGTTATTTCCCTGAAGAAAATAAAATTATCCCATTCTGCTTTAGTTGATCCTGTTATTATTTTCAAACTGATAAGTTTTATTTCAAGAGATCTAGAGCCTTTCTGGAAATTGGGAACATTTGCTCTCCTCATAACATCTAATTCTGACCAGAGAAACCCAATGGGTGAGTGATAAACTCATGAAATTCATATTCATTATCTCATTTTGTGACCAAAATTCTTCTGTGATGTACAGGGCAGAGATTTTCTCCATTTTACAAAAAAAGGAAGCTAAGGTTCGGAAAAATTAAGTGAATTATACTGATTGAATTTGAAATCTCGAATAGACTTCACGTAATATCTAAAATTCATTTTATAAATGAATAAATTTAGGTGAAGCAATTTGCCCAAACTCACACAATTAATAAGTGTGGGATTTGGTAGCTTAGTCCAAATCTGCTGCCTCCAAATCCAGTTCTCGTCACTAGACCATGTTCCTTTTGTGAAGCATATGTGTGTGTGTGTATTTTGTGAGTTTATATTTTGTCCTAAAAGCAAAAGAGTCACTAGAACTTCCTGAGCATAAGGGAAGTGAAAGATGTGAAGTAATTTGGAAATAGTGGAAAGATTCCCACTACTTTTTAGCAATTAAGATCATTGAAACTTTGAAGAGAAAAATTACAGTTGAATGATGACATCAAGAAGCTAGGCTTCAAAGAGGATTCAAAGATTTTCTTCCTCTATAATTCAGGGTTGGGAATTGACTATTGATATAGGATCAGGAAGCTAGGGATTCAAGGTATAGGAAAATATAAAGTTGAACTATAGGGTTAAGGTGGGAAAATATGAAGTGTGAATCCATGTCAAAGGCAAAGACCAGACTGAGGAATGGAGGGAATGGAAGTTCTAGTAAAAAAAATTATATATTTTTAGAAGGAGGGTAAGAAGATAGTTTTACAGATTAGAAAATCAACCTAAGAACTGTTTAGGCTTCATCAATCTAAGATAGTTATTCCTCTGAAATAGGCTAGGCCAGCAGGACACTCAGAATTTTATAATTGATCAAGTATTAAACTCAACAAACATTTGTTAAATATCCACAATGTTCAAGGCACTTCTCTTAGTCAGTTTACCCATTTCTGCAATGTCTTTGGGTCCCTTCTATCTCTATTATTAGATATTTCACACACACATATATATATATAATATTATATATTATTATATCTTTAAGCTTTGGAGATATTGTTGAACCTTCCAGGCTATATTAGTCCTTAAGAGTTGCTGCAAGTTTTAGAATCCTCAGAGAATGAAATGAATTTTGATAATGGACAATATGGAGTTTCGTGCTTACATACATGCAAAAGTACCTACAAACATTTTCAACAGTACATGAAGGAATGGATAGGGTGAAGGAGAGAAGTTGGTTGGTAAAGTGAACTTTAGCAGCAACCCCCCAAAAATGTTGATAAGAGTAAGGAAAAAATTAAATAGCCCTATTACTAGAGTGAGTGTCTAAATTTTGTGATAGAATGTGTGCCTCTGGAGACCATCAGAGAAAAACTACACCAGTCACCCATTGGGTTGAGATTATATAGAATCCTTTTATCCCAGATAAAAAACTGAATTAATGACCTTTCTGAACTCTGCTTATCAAAACAAAACAGCAAAGGTCAACCTAAAGGAATTTTATTTATTGATTTCATATTCTGACTGTCCTTAATTTAGTAACACTAGTAAGCTTTGAGACTGACTAAAAAGAAATAGGAAAGAATTTCTCACCAAAAAGATAGGTCTGTCTCAAAGAAACATGTATCAAAGGAAGCAGCAGGTGAGCTATTAAACTACAGCAGCAATAAACACCCAAACCTAAATACTGATATTGATGTGCTTCTTATATTCCTTCCTGTATCTCTCTTCTCCTCTTTCTAAATGTCTCTGGGTATTTTTCTTTCTCTTTCTGTCTTTTTAAAAAATTTTCCCATTCTCTCTGGGTATATCTCTGTTTTCTTTTTATGTATTTTTCTTTCCCTCTAAATTTCTTTTTCTCTCCTTTTTTAGCTTATTTCTTTCTCTTTTCTGCTGTGTCTTTTCTTTCACAGTTTATCTATGGTCTCTTTTTCATTGCAAATCCTTCCACTATCCTCCAAAACCTCTTTGCCTCTTCTCTTAAATATAGGCTACTCTGACCAGAAAAAAAAAAATGGTAATCATAAAGCCCTAGTGTCAGGAATCAAGGAGTCCTCTCTGGTCATGGGGACTATCCATTTTGAGTGTGTGTGTGTGTGTGTGTGTGTGTGTGTGTTTCTATTCATGTGTGTGCTCTATGTAAATGAATGCTAGGAACTATGCTTACATAATCACTTCCTAAGGAGTATTGGAAAGCAAAGCACCCAGAGCTCTTAATAATGTTCTGAGGTGAAAAACCTGTGTGAATATGCCCAGGGATTTCAGTTTCACCTCCCTTTTATTCACAATTTCCTCTGCACTTATTTTTTGGCTGTTTTTTTTTTTTTAAACAACCAGTTCTACTTTGTAACAACACCTGAGTGTCCTGCTGTAACAACAACCAGATCTTTTGCTCACCTTAACCCCTTCTGTATTCCATATGATTTAACAGCTTCCTGAATCTATTTCCTTTTGTTAAACTGGGATTAGTTGAGTCTTAGGTTTTGCCATCTAGACCACCTCCACTTTGCCCTAATGGTTCCAGTCCCTAAGACCAGCCCTTTTTATTAGAACCAAATAGCTCTTCTTTTAAAAATGGATTCATTGGATCTCTACTAGTCTACCAATTCTTAGACTCATCCTCAATAAACAGTCCCAGAATGTGATCTACACTTTAAATGTTATATTGCCTCTCTTCATAGTGACCCACAATAAGCTTTTTACTTCTTTGTGTTTTAGTTGTATTTTTTCCTGCTTTCACCCACAGTTTCTCTTCTTAAAGACTGGACTGGGGAAACATGCTTAGGTGTCTGGATACTGTTCATCCATTAGGTCAGTTCTCTCTCTGAAACTGCACTGCTCCCTTTTCAGTATGGTTAAGCTAGTATTATGTTTGTATAGTTATGTATTTAAATGCAATAGGGCTTTTATGTTTTAATCATTTAAAAGCTGTTTTTATTGAATACTATACTGTTTTGAAAGAAAAATAAATTTCTTTGAAAATTTAATTGCTAAGATTTTTCTTATACCCTGGATATAGCTTAATAAACTAATTCACTGTTAGAAATGTGTATATGTGTATGTAAAATAAACGGTGTATTAAGGTTTTGTTTGTTCCAGTTGTTTACTAATTTCAATTGTGTCTGACTCTTTGTGACCCCATTGGGGGTTTTCCTAGCAAAGATACTGGAATGGTTGCCATTTCCCTTTTCTAGCTCATTTTATAGCTGAAGAAACTGAGGCAACACCAAAGTGACTTGCTCAGAGTCACACAGTTAGTAAGGGTGTGGGGTCAGACTTGAACTCAGGAAAATAAGCCTTCCTGACACCAGGATTGTCACTCTATCCATTGTATCATCAAGGGTACATACAATGTGTTTAATTTCACTGAAAACAGTTTTCATCTTCATGTGCTAGTTCAATTACAATTTTGTTCAGTTACAAAACTTGAGAAAACTTAACCTAAATTAAATTGTTATTCCCTTTATAAATGATAATAATTCAAAATTCCTGGGTTTAAAAATAAATGACTTATCTTTTCAAAAATAATAAAACAATGTTTGCCTGAATGTTAATTGTACGCTTTATAAATATAATTAAATTCACCAACTCTGATTTTGTTGTTGATGTTGTCATTAATTTCATCGCTCTGGAAATCCTATGGTGGAAAAATGATCTAAAGATAATAGTTGTAGAAGAAGTTGAGAGATAGCCAATAAATATTTATTAAGCATCTCTTATGTGTAAGGCACTATGCTAAGCATTGAGAATTTAAAAAAAGAGGCAAAAATAGTTCCTTTCCTTAAGGAGCTCACATTTTAATGGGAGAGACA
Organism: Sarcophilus harrisii; assembly: GCF_902635505.1. Taxonomy (NCBI): domain Eukaryota; kingdom Metazoa; phylum Chordata; class Mammalia; order Dasyuromorphia; family Dasyuridae; genus Sarcophilus; species Sarcophilus harrisii. The sequence goes on from NC_045430.1 coordinate 191,923,040, forward strand.
ATCAGCAAATAAATATGTACAAACAAGCTATGTTCAGGATAAATAGGAAATAACTGAAACAGGGAAGGCACAATAATGAAGAAGCACCTCCCTGTAAAAGATAGGATTTTAATTGGGATGTGAAGGAATTAGGGAAGTTAATAGGTAGATATGAGGAGGGAGAGCATGAATGAAATTCCCAGAGCAAAGACATGGAATGTTTTGTTTATGGATCAGACAGAAGGCCAGTGTCAATCATCATAGAGTACTTGTCAGGTATCAAGGTCTAACACTATAAGAAAGAGTAGAGGGAAGACACTAGGATATGAAGGACTTTGGATGAGAAACAGAGGACTTTGTAGTCGATCCTGGCGATGATAGGGAGCCATTGGAGTTTACTGAATAGAAGAAGTACTCAGAGATTGTATCTCCTTTCCCTAAGGCAGAGAGGACACAGAAGTAGATTGTCCTGTCTCAAGTGCTCTGTGACTAGAAACTAGGTTGACAATTAAAAAAAAGGTGATATCTATATGTTTCTGTCTTTTTGCCTTTTCTGCTCTTTCCTTTTTACTTTTCTCTTCAGCTTCTTTCACAATCCTTTATCTTCATAATATGAACTTCCTGGAGATCAAAATACATTGAGACCCAAACAGGACACTCTAGAAATTGGATTGACATGGGCAATGAGAATTAGAGCCTTAATTGAAGCCAACATCACCCATAAGCAACTGCAGTCTGCAACCAAAATGACTGTCATGTGCCTCTGAGCAGGCAACTTAGAGATACTATCTTACCTATGTTTCCTTTCCATTCTGTGATCCTAGAGTCAAAGGGAACAACTCTTTTCTATGAACTTCAGCTAAGTTTTGTTTTTTCTCCACTTTTTTCTCCTTATCCTTAACCCCTCACACACACACACACACACACACACATCTAATGCTTGGAAATCTAGAAGGATCAGAAGAGGAAAATTGTTGATGGTGAATATATCCAAGGAGATGCCTTTTAATCTATTTCTTTTTTCCTTTATAATTTATATACAATAAACTATGTGACCACAGGATGCTAAATCTCAGAATCTTCTACTATATGGGAAAATAACCCAAAAAATTAAAATATGTCATATGTAACCTCAGTCCCAAAGCTCATTGACATGAAGATCTTTCTTTATTAGTGGGAATCAAAGGTCCATGCCCCCTGACTCAGTAAATGGAAGTTCAGAGAGGTATAGATTAATGTCACATTTAAAGCAACATTCTATCTTATCCTAAATGCTACATTTGAAATCCAGCTAACTCAGAATTAATCAAAGTTGCTTTGGGGCTATGCACCGATGGGAAAGCAGCTGATCAGACTAAAACAAGCTCAGGATATCCTACCAGAAACAACTCACAAAAGATTCACATCAACATTAGGATTGGAAATGTCTAAATTTGCACATCTCAGATTTCTTTTGAACTACTGTAATTCTGCTTTGTCACAATAACAACAATGATAATAATACAAACATAGATATTTTGATTGATAACTCATGCATTTTCTTGAGTTTATGCTTACAGCAATTTTATGAGATTAGATTTTATGATTTTAAAAGTATCTTTAATTTCTCTGATCCCATGAAATATGAAGAAGAATCATCTTTGTGCCCTTTTTATAGACATAGAAAACTGAAACTGTTAGCAGTTAATTCATTAGTGGCCCTGGTTACAAAACTTGGAAGTGACAGAACAAGGATTAGAGGTCAATTATTCAAACTGCTAATCTAATGCTCTCTACTCTTAGCCCTATTAGAAATGGATCATGAAGGGCTTATAGCTTCTGGTGGCCACTAGTTTATACATTATGCATTAACTCAATAATCCTCTAGTTTGAGCAGATACAGCCTAACCTTCAGGCTGTAAAAACAGATTCTTAACAGCTGTATCAAAGGTTAGAGCTAGAGACAGCATAGCAGTTTCAGATATCAGCAAGCAAGACAATGGGAAAGCTGACTTCATATAATGAAGTGAGTGGTTACTCATAAAGTGTGATTTGAGAGTTACTGAATTAATTCCCTTTTCTCAAAATATTTTCTACATCCATCTATCACATAAGATTCTATTAATTAGCCTCCTTTGTTTTGTTATTCTTAGAGAAATATACTAAACTCTTATCAGTCAATTATTTATACCTTAGAACGAGATAGTTCATCAGAATAATTTCTCCATCATGCTCAGAAAAGGAACAGGACACTGAGGGAAAGGGCCTTTGCCCTGGGAGGACAGGTCTGACTTAAGGCAAGAAGCTTCAATGTATAACATCAGCATGTTGGGGACCAGGAGGGAAAAGAACTAGAAAATAAAAAGGAGATATAAGTACTTCAATGGAGGAAAAAAAATGGCAAACCACTCCAGTATATTTGCCAAGAAAACCCCAAATGGGGTCACAGAAAGACAGATTGAAATGTCTGGACAACAACAAATACCCCAAAGATAAACTTGGCTTATTTTATACAAAATTTTCTCTTCTTCTTGAAACAGTCCTAATTCTAGCTTCTGTTAGAGGAAAATTTTCAGGTTAGCAAAAAGAGAAATATTTGACCTAACTAAGAAAGAAAAGGAAATTATGAAGGTGATATGGAGATGTCTGGAATTTGAACCTATAATGGAGAAATTTGAGAGGAAAAGTTGAAATTCTACTTCCTGTTTCTCTGGCAAGGATGCAGGATGAAGAAAAAGAGAGATTATAGATAAACTTAAGAAGAAAGTGTCAAGGTGATTTTGAGGAGTTTGGACAGGGTTTGAGGTGAAGACCGAGCTTGACAGAAATAAGTTTGGAAAACTTGAGGATAAGCAGAAGAAAGAAGAGGATTAGGAATTTGGGACCTAGGGAAAAGAAATTTTTGATTTCCTTCACAGGCTAATAGTACATTATTTCAAAGTCCAATTCTTTTTATACAGCAAAATAACTGTTAGGACATGTACACTTATATTGTATTTAATTTATACTTTAACATATTTAACATGTATTGGTCAACCTGCCATCAGGGGGAGGGAATGGGGGGGAGGAGAGGAAAAATTGGAACAAAAGGTTTGGCAATTGTCAATGCTGTAAAATTACCCATGCATATATACTTGTAAATAAAAAAGCTATAATAAAATATATATATATATATATATATATATATATATATATATATAGCAGTCTTTTTCCTGGAAACAAAATTTTGGAAATCGAGGAAATTCCCATCAACTGGGGAATGGCTGAACAAGCTGTGGTATATGAATATAATTAAATAGTATTGTACAATAAGAAATGATGAACAGGCAGAAAAAAATTTTGGAAACACTAAAAAACCAAACTGATGGAAAGTGAAATGAGCACAACCAGGAAAAGATTGTATACAGAATCAGCAATAAGTATGAATGGCAGCTCTTCTCAGGAACACAATGGTCTATGGCAATTATAAAAGACGGAAAAAGGAAAAGGCTATCCAGAACTGATGGACTCTAAAAGTGATTGAAGCATACATATCATGATTAATAGGGAAATAGGTTTTAAATGATAGCACACACATACCTATATCAAATTGCCTACCATTTTAGGAAGAAAGGAGAGGAGATGGAGAAAAATTTAAAACTTGAAATCTTATAAAAATAAATACTACAAATTGTCATGACATGTAATTGAAAATAATTTAAAACAAACAAACAAATGTACCTTTTTGCATCTGGGTCCTAATCTGATCTTGTTAAAACTTTATAACAGTCTATGATCAGAGAAATGCAAATTAAGACAACTCTGAGATACTACAAAACAGGTTAGATTGGCTAAACTGACAGGAAAAGATAAGGATGAATGTTGGAGAGGATGTGGGAAAACTGGGACACTGATGCATTGTTGGTGGAGTTATGAACAGATCCAACCACTCTGGAGAGCAATTTGGAACTATCTATACTCAAATGGTTATCAAACTGTGCATACCCTTTGATCCAGCAGTGTTACTACTGGGCCTATATCCCAAAGAGATCTTAAAGGAGGGAAAGGGACCCACGTGTGCAAAAATATTTGTGGCAGCCCTTTTCGTAGTGGCTAGAAACTGGAAACTGAGTGAATGCCCATCACTTGGAGAATGGCTGAATAAATTATGGTATACGAATGTTATGGAATATTATTGTTTGGTAAGAAATGACCAACAGGATGATTTCAGAAAGGCCTGGAGAAACTTACATGAACTGATGCTAAGTGAAATGAGCAGGACCAGGAGATCATTATATATTTTCTTTTGCTGAAAACCAGACCTAGCATCAAAGGATATAAGTTATAAAGGGAGAGTTAGATTTAGAGGGATAATGATTATAGTACTAGACTTGATTAAAAACTGTCTTAGACATTTTCTAGCAGTATGTCCCAGTTTTGGGAAGAAAATAGGAGTATATTACCTCTCAGTTCTCTTTTTCGACTCTAGGAGTTGTTAATTGTGACATCAGAAACCATCAATCAAAAACATTTATAGGTGCTTACTATATACTAGCATATGGGGAGCTAAGTGGCTCCCCACTTAAGGGAAGGGCCGATCTGAAGTTAGGAAGACTCATCTTCATGAGTTCAAATTCTCAGACATTTACTAGCTATTAACTTTTTTTACCTCAGTTTCCTCATCTGTAAAATGAGCTGGCAAAGAAAATGACAAACCACTCCAGTATCTTTGCCAAGAAAACCCCACATGGGGTCATGTAGAATTAAGCATAACTGAAAAAAGCAGCTAACCATATGCCAGGCATTGTGCTAAGTTGTAGGGATACAATACCAAGAAAGGAGTAATTTCTGCTCTAAAGGAGGTTGCATTTTTATGAGGATTATGCCAAATATACATATAAGTATATATAGAATAAATTTACCAAACTTTGAAAGTCCCTACCCTAGCAGTTATTCCAACTTGGAACTTGGATGTTCCCACTATAAACATAAAATGAATTTATCTCAGCCTATTGTCAAAGAATGTCCAGCCCTATAATTCCCATAGTTTGCCTGGGGTGTGAACCTGATAAGCTTTAATTGAACAATTTCTATGACTTGGTATCTTTGCAAAGTAAATGTGTATAATCAAAGAACATCTACCATATCCCACTCCTATATGACATCCATTTAAGCTTCCTAAAAGCACACGGAGAAGACAGAGGCTGGATGTAATTAAAAATACCACATTCTTGCAACTGTCCAAGCATTTAATTGGGCATTTTAAGCCAACTTATGTGTCTTCAAGTCAAAAACTCTGCCTTACACTGTCCTTTTCCCATACTTTCCCCCCTTTGTCTAGAGGGCCTTCACTCCCTTCTCCCTGTTTTCTATCTTACTTTGACTAAGGTCTCTACAGGAAGAAAGAGATCAGTAACATAGTGACTTAGTGTTGAGAATGTTTCATTGTAAAGGATATTAATTCTTATTTTTCAATCTTTCATAAACTTTATGACTCATTTCTGATACCATAAAGCTTTTTGTGATTCTGGAAATAATCTCTACTTCCTTGTACCTCTCATAGTCAATCATCTAGTAAACTATGGTGCTACTATGCTCCAAATGCTGTACAAGCTTTGCATCAATCATGTCCTAATCTGTAATGTTTATTATATTTATGCATGAGTTATATTTCTTAAACTAAATTGTAAACTACTGAAGGACAAGGACCACACGTTATTTTTGAAATCTTGGTCATAATATGCCTTACTCATAGTAAATGCTTCATAAACATTTAGTGAATTAAAATAGGTGAGTTATGTACATATGTTGGAATATGGTAGAAAGGTAGGGTGGAAAAAATTATCCAAATAGAAGTTAGAAAGGAAGAGATTATCTCGGGGTGGGGGGAGTGGGAGGAGGGAGAAACTGAGTAAAGTTTTGCATAGTCCCAGAAGGAGGACTTGTTTCTTCAATGTTTCACCAAATATACAAAGAAGGGGAATAATTAGCCCCTTGGGGACCAAGGTAAAGGAACTTTGGAGGCTGATAAAACTATTGACTATGTTTCTCCTTTTCAGAGAACACAGCAAATCACCCCAGTTTAAGGGGGGGGGGGGAGCAAGGTTAAGGAATGAGAAGTAGATAGCTCAGAAAATGGCTACTTTCTTCTTCCAGTTCCTGTAGTCCTTTGAAAAAATCCTTTTAATTAATGACAAAAGTAGTCATTAAACAAGAGATAGCAGCATCTTTGAACTGTGTAGCTGCAATACAATCTACTCTGGGTAGCACTTTGGGACAGTGGCCAGAACCAGTCTCTCTCTCTGAAAAGACAGAGTTTGGTTTTGGTTTCGGTTTTGGGTGGATTTGATTTTTTCTCCAGGAGTGTCTCTCCTTCCTTCTTGCTATTCCCAGCATCATTCACTGGAATGGTAGGACCCACCAAAGAAGCATGTTTTCTGAGTGATAAAAACCAAAGTGTGTCATATCACTTCTCTGTCACTCTGACTTCTCACAGATAGATCTACTAAGAACTTATTCTTCTTGATATACCTCTGCCCCTATGCCTACTTAAGTACTTCCATTAAAATTCCTCCTTTCAATCCCCTGTACACTTTCATTTGTTACCACCCAGCCAACTTCCAGGATTCTAGAATCCCTAGTCAGACTGCAATCAGATCCCATGGCCTCAATAAGTAGGGTGAGAGGGGTAGAGTGGAAGTGCCTGAACTAGAGGGGCAAAATTCCAGGAAACAAGAGATCTATTCTTATCTCAGAGAGGTTTTAGCTTAGATTTTCAGGAGAAAGAGAAACCAATAGTACTACTAGTGATTGTTGTGAAAGAGAAAGGATTTGATTGTATGATTTCTGTACCACTCTGTAGTTTCTTACTGCATGTGAGAGTACAGTCTTTCCTTATGGATCCACAAACTCTCAGTGATTTCTCTCTGGGAAGATTTCTTGCTAGAAGGTTTATGTTCCCCATGCAACATAGCAGATTTAGTGCCTTTGTAGGTATTCCAAGGGAACCTAGGATGCAAGAGGCAATCTGGGATATCAAGATATTACCGAAGGGAGACTAGTGCATTTTACTTATTTCTATGAGAGTCCAGGAAGAATCTTACCCATAATGAAGTCTGGAAGACTAGATGTCAAAAAAGGACTGACTAGACCAAAAGGAGAATAAATTTATTAACACACTAAGGAAGATTACATGGGTTAGAACAGTTTCAACCCTTTAGGGTATATATTAGGCTTTTGTAACCTTTTAGGCCTACTTGGAGTCTATAACCAATCAGTGGGCATTTCATGGCAGAATGGAAATGGGGGAAATGTGTAAGCTTTGGATCACAAGAGTTTCTAAATATCAGGTTTAATCTTGTGGGGAAAGCATTTCTCTGTGTTGTCTTATCAGAATTCCCTGTATTTAATGGAAATCTCTAAAAGGGTAACATCCCCTTTTAAAATAAAATCATTCTATTTCATCTTGTTGTTATCAGTAGGGAGGGCAATAAAGTGTAGGCCCCACAGTTCTATTTCCTTGGTCTTGAATGTTCATTTACCTGAGAAACAGATGGTTCTCCAAAATTCACAGTAAATAGGTTTATTCACTTAGGCACCTAGGTAGCACAGTGGATAGAGTGTCAGGCCTGGAGTCAGGCAGACTCACCTTTCTTAGTTCAAATGTGTCCTCAGACATTTACTAGGTATATGGCCCTGGACAAGTTGCTTAACCCTGTTTGCCTCAGTTTCCTCATCTGTAAAATGGGCTGGAAAAAGAAATTGGCAAATCAGTTCAGTATCTTTGCCAAGAAAATATCAAATGGGGTCACAAAGAGTCAGGCATGACTAAAATGACTGAATAAAAGCAAGAGTTTATTCCCCTTCTGTACGTTTTCAAGAGCAGGTCTGAGTGAAGAATCCAAGATGAAGAGTAGTTAGAAATGGACAGGCTGGCGCCTTGTTGAAATTCACAGTCACAGACTCTGAATAGTCATGGTCATGTGCTTGCTCCTGATTTATTAAAGGACTCATCCTGATGATTCTTAATGTCTGATGGGTTCTAACACTTAGTAATTGGGGTTGGCTTTTATTACCCTCAAGGAGTAACCTTTCAGGGCTTGTTCTCTGAGGAGCACGTGACTCCCTCTTAGTTGGGGGACTGAAGGGAGAGGGGTGCCTGGCCCTCTCATTTATGCCATTCTTTCTGGTATGCTCTTTTTGTGGTAGCAAACGCTCACTCTCCATGTACATATCCCTGCCCCAAGCACTGAAGGCAGATATCAAGGAAAGCATGCACCTAGTGAAAATGTGGGACAGGAAAAACAAGCAAATGCAGAATGGCATTCTGCAGAATGGTATGTTACCTTTCAACTCATAGAATAGATTCCCTCCAGATCAAGCTCTCCTACACTGAAACCAAAGTTTCTGGTTCCAAGATCATAATTAGTTTGCCGCAAATTTATTTAATGAAATAATATACCAAGGAAAGTAGTTAGGAAGCACTTCTGCAAGTTCTTCTTCAGTTGTTTCACTGGTGTCCAATTCTTTGCAACCCTTTGGTTTCTTGGGCAAAGATACTAGAGTAGCTCAACATTTCCATCTGTGGCTCTTTTTGCAGATGAGGAAACTGAGGCAAACCAGGTTAAATGACTTGCTCAGGATTTTATACCTAATAAATGTCTGAGCCTGGATTTGAACTCAGGTTTTCCTAACTCCTTACCTCTCTTTCTAGCCCATGTGCCATCTAGCTACACTATAAAACTAGGATACACTCTCCCATTTCATCATTGGGAAATATGGATGCATATGTACACATGGCATATATGTGGAGGAGCAATTCATTCTTCAGTACAGCAGAGACACTGATAGTAAGTACTAAGACTAACATTTGACTGCTTTGGGTCTAGTGGATGCTGTTCTACTAGACTTGGCTATACAGAATCATCTCCATTGGTGGGCTGGGGAACTTTCGACTTCTAGTTTCAGGAGCAATTCTTGGTTATTCCAACTGAGGAAAATGGATTCTACCAGATTCCTTCGGTCAGGGGTGTCATAATGGATGGAAAACACTTTGCCAAGCTTAAGGTGTTACATAAATACCAGCTGCTGTTGTCATTGTTGTTGCTATTATTATTATTACTAATTATTCTTATTATTAGCCTAGAGTCACCAGGCTTAGTCTGCTGCTGACTTCCTTTCACATATTCCTGCTAAGCTTAAGCAACTTTTATAGACCAATACAACAGTTTTCTTGTAAATGTTTGACAACTGGGCTGGGTATAGGGGTATCTGGGGACAAGGAAAGCATACACACTTTTAAGATTAATCTGCATTATTCACACTTTCTTAAATCCAAACAAGTAGTAAAACAATAAATCAAGTCCTAATTTGGAATAACTGGTTATTTCTGAAGTGAAAATTGAACAATGGTTCTCTCAAGCTTGTAAAAGTTGGCTCCTACATACCTTTGCCCTTGCTTCAGAAAACCAAAGGTTTTTTTATGGATCTTAGGAAAGTAGCCATACTTTATGCCATAAAACAGCAACAGCCTTAGGATAAATAACCATAAAAAAACAAAAATATTTAGCTTTTTTTTCCTTCCCTTTTCTTTGTGAACTACTTTATTTATTCCTTTCTCCAGTCTAGACTAAAAAACCTTTCATCTCTAGGAGGAGTTTTTTTGCCTCAGGAATCAAATCCTTCTGGCCACAAGGCAAGATTCTCCTAGTTAACCTCCCTGGATCTAATCTTTTCTTTGAACTAAACCTCCAGATTAAAAGGCTTTGGATCTTCAAACTTTATTCTATCTCCTGGAATGTGTCTGTATTTAGTCTTATAGGTTAACTAGTCCTGATGTTTATCCATAGAAGGGATACTTACCTAATGATTTCCAAATAATCTGAGGTTTAAGGTTACCCAGGTTTTCAACACTAAACTTTTACTTTTTCATGTAGGTGAGTGAGCTAGGAAAAGGATAGAAAAAAAGCTAAATTTAGGGAGCAAGTTAGTTGTCTCTCTCACCTGCTCAGTCAAATTCCTGGTCTTTCAGCTAGAGACATTTCCAGTCAAAGCCAAAAGGGATTTTGAGCTCCCCCTTACACAAATAAAGTGTAGGTGGGGGTACTGAACCTTTAGAAAGTTGAGTAGCCATCATTTGCACTCCACATACCCGAGAGAAACAAGCATGACCAAATCTGATTTCAAGTTAATAAAGTACTTGGCCCTGACTTATTCCAAATAATTAATGTGTTTTCAAATATTTGTGAAGACAAAAAAAGAACATAATTAAAAATAGTTCCAGGAAAAAAAAAAAGGAACTAGAGAAGCATATTAGGAGGGCTTACAAAAGATAAGGAGACATTAAAGTCTCATGTTGGCCCATACCTACAGATACATAACGATTTTTTGTTTCCCATATTTTTCTCATCTGAGAGCTATTGATTCTCTAGGGAGAATTTTTTGACAATATCTTAAAATGACCTTACTGATCTTCTCTTTATATAATATAGAAAAAAAACTGGGTTGAGAAAGGTTACAATACCATCTTTTGGATGCTATAGGCCTGCAATTAATTATGAATACAACTAATTATATTATAGTTGGGATCACATTTCTAAATGTTATGGGATTTCTCAGTCTAGTTTCTTAGATACCCCTTGGAGACTTTCCCCCACCAACAAGTCCGTAAGACTGATGACCATATAAAGTGAATAGTTGTACTGAAAAGAAAAAAATATATATGTTAGTCTACTAGGAAAGACACCTTGATGGTAGCAGATTCAATTTCCTAAGCTACAGATTTGGCTTCCAAAGTTTTTTAAGCCTGGCTTTAAGTATACAACTAATTAGTTAACAAATAGAGTATAGTCTTTAAGGAATTCGGTCTGGAAAATTCCTAATTGTGTGTTGGATGCACATTTGTGGGATCCTATTTTAACTAAAAAGTGTTGTGTACAGCAAAGTTTTGTGTATTCAGTCTTAAGTAGGCTAGATATAGTTGAATCAGGTTTTGTTATTCATTCTACAGCAGAAGAGAGGAAGTAATTCAATCAAATTCTGATAACAAAATTGTTTTCTTTTTATGAAAGTATGAAATTATTCCTTAAATACTTTGCAAAAAAAATACTGATATTCATCTATATAACATTCTCATGATCTATAAATCCAATTGTTTTTAAAATCCAAATTTGTGCTTTCATTGCATAGAGAACTCATAGGGAGGCTACTTCCACAACCAAGACAAACCAAAAACAACTAAGAAAGCTTAGTTTTATAGAGGTGCCCCAGGAACAATGAGAGATTAAGTGAATTTTTCGGTATCACATGTAATAAGTTACAGATCTGAAGCTATCTATGACTCATCTTTCTCATCACTAACAACTGCTAACCAAATGTTATCATCAGACAGATAAAAATAAGAATTCTGGGAAAGTCAGCCTTCCTTCTTACACCATTCCTTCCACCCCACCTCACATCACCCTCCTCAGCCAATCAGTTCTGGTTATAGACCAGTGCTTCCCATCATCATCCCATGTAAGCAACTCATATGAAGAAGGGACCAGTCATCCCCACCAAGGGAAATCCAGTAAGACAATATAGCAGAGAGACAGGAAGCAGCATATATTGGGCAGCTCACCATTACCACCCTGACAACTCTCCCTCCTTAAATCTTGGAGATAAGTAGAGCCCAGATGGCAGAGTAAAGGCAGGAGGGATTCACCTGAGCTCTCCCAAATTCCATTCCATGCAGTTTTAAAATTATGTCTCAAAATGAATTCTGGAGCAGCAGAACAAACAAAAAGAAATTAGTTAAAACAATTTTCTAGCCCAAGACAGCTTAGAAGGTCATCAGGAAAAGTTTGTCTCACTGGAGTGAGAAAAGTCTGCCTCACTAGGGTAAGAATAGAGCACAATCTAGCTCAGGCTGTGCCCAACAAGCCAGCAGCTGGCATTTGGGGCAACTAAATCAGCAGCAGCAGCAGTTTCAGATCTCTCAGCACACAGATTATAAGAGGGGTGCTCTTTGTGATCCACTTCTTTCTCTGAGTGTTCATTAGCCACTTCCTGGAATTTTCCCAGAAATCAAATTTGCCTATAATTTTCAGTCTCTACTATCTCCTTCTCCATTAAAAAAACTTCAAGACATTTATAGTTCTCCAATCTTGTGGTCTCTTATCAATTCTCCCTGATCTCTCAAATAGCACTTGCCAGTAGTTCAGTAATCATACAATGGTGTTCTTTCAGTGCTAGAAATGCAGCTCAATAGGTAGGACCAGGTGATTTGAATTTATTGAGGGCTGCTTAATGTTCTCCTAACTTATCTTGGATATCAAAGCTCTGAATGTCATTTCCTGGTTGTCCTTTACACTATTTTTCCTTGGTCTAGAAAACAAAGGCAAAATAGGTATCAATCAGGTCTTTGTTTAGTATGATGTCAGATCTTTGATTCTCCTCTTCATGTCAATATAGCCAGAATTAAACATCTTTTGGTTGTCCTTGGTTTTCCTCACCAATTTATTTTTCTAAATGTCATCTACTCACGCCAGATCTACAAAGTCAGTGCTATTTTCTCACTTTACTTCCTTGATATATAGTAACTTTTGCTACTGATGAACATTCTCTCCTACTGGATATATACTCTCTTTTCTAGGTTTTTGTGATGTACCCATTTCAGTCTTTTCTTAGTATGGGGTATGAGATGTTGGCTTTGGCTAGTTTCCCAGCAATTTTTGCCATGTGCTAAACACTTCTGCAAATATTTCATTCGATCCTCACAACAATCCTGCAACATAGATGCTATTGACCATATTTTACAGTTAAGGAACCTGAAGGCAAACAAAAGTTTACTGATTTGCCCGGGGTTATATAGCTAATAAAGAGCTACATTCTTCCTGACTCTAAGCCTAGTACTCTATTCACTCTAATACCAGTAGGGACAAATTTTAGAAAATTTAAATCACTGTTTCTTCATCATATCCTATCCTAATGAACAAACTATTTCCCTCTGCAGATGAGGGAAACCTCATTGAGAGAAGCTAAGTACTATTGTATCCTTATTCTATATCCTTGCTGCATTAGGGGAAAACATATTTCATTTTGCTAACTAAACAGCTAAGTAGTATGGTAGATAAAACATTGAGTCTTCAGGAAGACTTGGGTTCAAATTCAGCCTCAGAAACTGCCTAGCTATGTGACGTTGGGTAAGTCATTTAATTACTGACTACCTCAGTTTCCAATTGTAAAATGGCTATAATTAAAATAGCACTAAACTTACAAGGTTGTTGTGAAGATTAAATGAGATAATATTTATAAAGCATTTAGTGTAGGTCTGGCACACAATAGATAACTAATAAATGTGTATTCCCTTCTTAATTGTTCTGTGATTTGTGAGTGTCTCATTTTTTCTCAAAATCAAACCTGAACTAAGAAAGTACTGATAGTCAGAGTCATCTCTAACAAATGGTTTTTTTGCAGAAGACTTTATAGGGCCATAAGAGGAAGTGAACTCTGCTGTAGCATCCTAATAAGAAATGGAGTCAAATACGTCAATAAGAGATAGTCTGGTGCCTAGACCAAAGATCTTACTTAGAGAGAACAAGCCCTGGAGCCGAGTTCTGCTAGCCTAATCAGATGAACTCTTAAATCTTTATGCAATCCACTACAGTGTCTGTCTGAATGCTTTTCAGGCTACTTTGTGGGATCATCATCCAACTACAGGTCACTGACAAACTCTGTTGGTTATCCAAAAACTTTGTATTGGTATGGCAAAACCAGTATACCTTCAAATTTACAATGTTTTCCATATCTGTTCTCTGTAATTCTATACATTTCTTTTTATGTGTATGAAAACATGGTTTTGCCTCCTAAACATTTTTATCTATAAATGGCCATTTTCCCAAGGAATAAAAATGAAAAAATGTTTCTTGCTTTAAGATATACAAGTGTTATGTACGTATACCTCATTATACATAACTATGATCGTAAATAAAGTCTCATTAGGATCTTTGTATACTCGAATGGATTTCCTCTCACTAATGGAATATGAAGAACAACTAGGTGGTGGAGTAGATAGAGTGCTGGGTCTGGCACTCATCCTGAGTTCAATCTGTTGTACCATCTTTAATAAAGACATTCTAACAGTTGTACCAGCTTTAATAAGGAAATATTTACTTCAAAATTAATAAAAAGGAGGGAGTTCAGGGAGAAGAAGCCCTTTCCCCTCTAATCCATCCAGTTCATTGTGTCTATGCTAGGATTCAATGTGCAAGAGAAAGATCTGTATAGGAAAGAGTAGATTAAAAGAGAGTGAGCAACCCAGTGTCACCAGTTTTAAAGAATAAGGCAGCCAAAAGAAGTTACCCCCTCCCATATGGTAGGGGACTTGGGGGCCTCCAATTGGGCATGCCCAGATAAGCCAGGGCAGTATACTTAGAGGTCCCTTGTGTTTGGCTTTCATCCCTAAAACCATATCAACTTCCAACTGCTGTTGTCTTTCTGGCTAAAAGTAAATTACACTTTGTACATATTTTCTACCTACTTCTAGGTATGCTTGTTATTCCCACCCATACCCCCAATGTAAGTTTTTTGACCCCAGGGATGCATTCATTTTTATCTTTATATATCCCAGACTTCGCATGGTGACTAGGCAGCAAGGCATTTATCAATTGATTGATTGATTAATCATAGGGATCATTTTATAGCTGAAATGTACTTGTGTAATCATCTTGCCCAATTTTTAATGTTTCAGTTGGGGAAACAGGGCTGCAGGAGTTAAAAAGACTTACCCCAAACCACACAATTAGTCAAAAGAGAATGAAAGTCTCCTGATGGAATACAGAGTGATTTCCACTATACAATAATAACAATCTAATTCAGTTGCAGAACTAAGAATCAGCAGCCAGTGCTTCATGTCTAGGATTAATCCAGAAGACTTTTTGCCTTGATTGTCAAAGAACTAAATTTTTCCCATTCTCCCCCCCCCATTTAATAGTACTTTATTTTTTTTCCAATTACACGTAACGATAGTTTTCAACATTCATTTTTATAAGATTTGAGTTCCAGCTATTTCAGAACAAAAAGAAAAAAATCTTGAGAAAGAAAAAAAACAAAAAAGTGAAAATAGTTTGCTTTGATCTGATAGTTTGTTTTCTAGATATGGACATCATTTCCCATCATGAATCTTTTGGAGTCTTGGATCATTGTATTGCTGAAAAGTACTAAGTGTTACAATGTTAATGTTACCATGTACAAAGTTCTAGTTCTGCTCACTCCACTCAGCATCAGTTCATATAAGTCTAGGTTTTTCTGAAATCTGCCTGCTCATCATTTCTTATAGTCCAATAGTATTCCATTATATTCATATACTAAAACTTGTTTAGTCATTCCCCAATTGGTGATATCCCCTCAATTTCCAATTCTTTGTCACCACTAAAAAGCTGCCCTAAACATTTTTGTACAATTGAGCCATTTTCCCTTTTCATGATCTCTTTGTGATACAGGCCTAGTAGTGGTATTGATGAATCAAAGATCATATGCAGTTTTATAGCCCTTTGGGTATAGTTCCAAATTGCTCTTCAGAATGGTTGGATCCGTTCACAACTCTAACAATGAATCTGTGTCCTTATTTTTCCATACCCCTGCTAGCATTTGCTTTTTTCCTATTCTGACTTATTAGCCAATCCAATAGGTGTGAAGTTGTACTTCAGAGTTGTTTTGATTTGCATTTCTCTAATAGAAAGTGATTTAGACTGTTTTTTTATATGACTACAGATAACTTTAATTTCTTTATCTGAGAATTATTTGTTCATATCCTTTAATCATTTATCAACTGGGAAATGATTTGTATTCTTATAAATTTGACTCAGTTCTCTATATATTTTAGAAATGAGGCCTTTATCAGAAACACTGGTTGTAAAAATTGTTCTCCAGCTTTCTGCTTTCCTGCTAATCTTGGTTGCATTGGTTATGTTTGGGTAAAGACTTTTTCATTTAATGTAATCAAAATTTTCCATTTTGCATTTATAATGTTCTCTATTTCTTCTTCCCTTCTCCATAGATCTTACAAGTAGACTATTTCTTGCTCTTCTAATTTGCTTATGGTATATTACCTTTATGTCTAAACCATGTGCCCATTTTGACCTTATTTTTGTATCTTTTTATACAGATTCAAATTGTGCATTGATTGTTCCTAACCTTTCTGCTAAGAGAAGAGAAGTATGTTTCATCATTCAGTTCTCTGGAACTAAGATTCTTTCCTAGAATGGTCAAAAGGTCAACCACAGCTCTCCTAAGACAAAATGCAATGAGATAATAGAATTGATATGAGAGGCAAAGGAATGCAAAAAGTTGAAGATAAGATTTCACATATCAGAGACTGAATGAATAGTAACATTATTGACATAAGTAGGATAGTCGGAAGGAAGAACAAGTTTTCGGAGAAAAACAAAAGCTTAAATTTTGGACAAACTGGGTTTGAGAGATAAACAAGTAGAAATATTTCCTCGTCATCTGGAGATGCAGATCATGAGGATAAAAAGGATATCAGATAGAGATAAAGATTCAGACTCCTTTGAGAGGAACTAATCTTCCCGTATAGAGATGGTGGCTGAGGCCATTTGAAGAAATGTGTTTTGTTTAGTTTTTGTTTTTGTTTTCCAAGGGAGAGAAGGTAAAGAGAGAAGTAAAGTAAGCTGATGGAAAAAGTTTGGACATTGCTTTTGAAGTCAGGAAAAGGACAAATGACAAAGAACAAGAAAAGGAGAAGCCAGAGTGGAATTGTATGAGTGAAACCAAGGGGAAAACCCATTTGAGCATAAAGGCATAGATCAATGAAAGAATATATGGCACAGATTGTGGAGAGAAGGAAAAGGATAGAGATTGAGAATTAAATCAAATATCATTGATTTTTGACAATTAGGAGGTTATAAATGACCTTTGAAAGACTATTTACAATAGAATCATGAGAGACAAACAACAGCTTGCAAAAGATTGAGCAGAAAGTAGATGATGGAAGAAAGAGGTACATTAGTTGTAGACTTTTTTTTTTCAAAAAGTTTGGCTATGAAGAGTAGGAGAAAGATAGTTTTCTTTGGTGAAAGTCATTCTCACTTCTTATAAATAATTAATTCCATGGGTTTAAGCCATTGAGGGAGTTATTCACAGTTACAATTCTAGAGTTCAATATTTCCAATTCTCTTATAGGACAGAACCAGAATAGGGGAAAAGAATATCCTTTCAAAGGTGTCAAATGCCAAACCTGTCAGCTTGCTCACTGCACCCCTATGTTTAGTCATATAGTTTTAATTGATGCAGGATAAAAATTCACACACACACACACGGTGCTCATTGAGAAGTATAGTCCAAAGTTCCTCAAGCTACTGCATGTCCTAAAATACCCATCTGGCTTTATTCAAAATGAGAACTAGATCCGGTTGTTATATATTACGTGTATCACACATATATACAGCCATTGAGACTTCAGAGAGATGCACTGTATTCTCCATCTGCTACCATGGATCTTTCAAGGCCATTGGTTCCAAACACATTGCATTTGTTTACCATTTTTCCTCATTTTTGCCTCAGAGAATAATTTGTATAGAACCTCTTCTTGTGAGGTCACAGGCAATAATGAAATCTATCTGTCCTCCCCTCCCCCCCAGACACATCGAATTAATCTGGAAACATCAGAGGTTCACAAGTAGGAAATCCATTTAAGGAGCTTTAAACTAAGGAGCAACTACAATCAATACTACTCTAGTGAATCTCTGTAGTTCTTTCTTCCCTTCTTTTCTTGACCTTCTCATTGTTTTCTGAAGCATTTAACTCTGTAGTTAAATTAAAAGGGGGCCAAAGAGCTTTCCCCAATCTCCTGGGATTTCTGCTTCCTATTCCTAAAGAAACTACTCAGGTGGCAGAAATAGTAGAGAAATTGATGCAAGAACAAAGCATCCTAAGAAAAGAGAAAGTATTGGATTGAAGCAGAAGTGGACCTGGTGTTCGGAGGGCCTTAATTTGTCTCGATAGGACACATCTCCTTCTGACTTCCTATAGGGTACATGCCTTCCTATGCCTTCATGGAAGGTGACATTCTGGAGTCTGGTGTGAGAGATATCAAGCCTTTTAACAAAATCCCAAAGAACTGGAGCTATTTTCAGTTTTAATTGTATTTATTTTGTTATTATTATTTGAGTGTTGTTGAAAAGCATCTATTCAGTTATTCCTATCTCTACTCCTTCATGTCTATCCAGCAAAGCCAGATTTCACTTTTCCATCTTTGATCCACTGAAGAATCTGGTTTACATCTCAGCAGTAAAGACTGTGGGACTCTAATAAGGAGAGATCCAGAGGTAAGTGAATAACAAGCCTATTTGGGCAAGGAGAAAGGGGAAGTTCTAAGCTAAAAGACAGTAGATCCAGCCAAGTCTATGAATCTGTTTAACTTAGTCTGGATTTGAATTTGGAATTTATGTTGAAAGTAACAGAATAAAAGGCTTAGATAGACCTTTTAAAATAGATTTTTATCACTTAGATTCATCTCTATCTGGATGCTTCAATTCCCTCAAACCAGTGCTGTCTTCTATGATTCTTCATATAAGAATTAAGAAGTTTGGGCCTGAACCCTGCTTTTAAAATATTGTTTCACTGAAGAAAGTGAAATTGTTCAATGATATTTCAGTAAATCCATAGTCTTTATTCTAAGAGTTCTAAGACCATTCCTTCACTTTCTGGGAAATGGAGACATTCGCTTGCTTCTTAATTCTGCCTCTGATACTTGTTACCTGTGTATCATATATGATTTACATTATATACAATATATTATATTGTATAACTATGTTAAATTATAACCCTAAACTCTATTAATAACATGAATAATGACATCTACTTATACTATACAAAGCATTTTCATGTGCAGTAGTTCACTTGATGATCATAGTCATTCTTGTGACATAAGTGGACTATTTTTATAATATCCATTTTATAGAAAAAAACAATGGTGGCTCTGAGAGATGAAATAACATACTCACAAAAGTGAAAAGTTAGAAGAAATTCTAGGTAATGTCTAATAAATACTCCCCCATTTTAGATTAAAAAACTGAGTCTAAGAGGTAAAAATGATATACCCCCAGGTCACTAAAATGGTAAGTGGCAAAAAGAGATTCTGGCCCCATATCCATTTCTCTTTTCCCTATATCATAACTGTAAACACATGTGGTTATAGGACTTGTTTTCTAATTGTAGCTTTTCATCATCCAAACACAACTTTCATGATGTGATTATTCTGTTATTCTATTATACAATAGAAGGGATAGAAGTTCAAATAGAAGTTTGAAAGACATCAGGGATATTGATGGCCTTCTTTCTAGCATCAATGCTCTCTTTAATACCTCAAACAAACAAAAAACTAAATGTTTTAAAAATGTTTCATATTTTCTATATTTCATCCATATGCAAGATATTAAATTCCATAGTGTAAGATGGACCAAGAAGATACTCAGTCCTTCAAAACTTTTAAAATTCAATTTAATTCAATAAACATTTATATTTTTTACTCATTATGTACAAGACACTCCCCAGGTCTCAGTTTCTCCATCTGTAAAATAAGCTAACATCTCTTTTAGCTCTTGCTTTTTATAAGTGTAATTACTTAAAATTTTAGATTCTGAGCAATTTACAAATTTTATTACTTTTTGATGGATATCATGAGATAAAAGCTGTAAGCTTTAATAAACAAATAATTATTTATTTATTTATTATTAATATTTATTTAAAAATAAAAACTTTAAACTCATAATGTTAACTGAAATATAAAAATTGACAATATGGTTACCACATATTCACATTTACACAGAAATACATGAATATTTAAATAAAAGGTGAATATTTGGTCAAAACGATGGATTAAAGTGGAGGACATAAAATGTTTTTAGGAAGAAAGAATTGGACACAGCTATTAAAGTGCAATTATGAGAAACATGCTATATAACTCCCTCCAAAGAAAATGATGGACTAAGGGTATAGACTGAGACATTTTTTTTCTGGACATGGTCAGCAAAGGAATTTGCTTTGCATGTTTATACATATTTATTACAAGAATTTTCTTTTTCTTTGTTTTAGGGGGGTGACCAAAGGAAAGAAAAATAATAGATTTTTGTTCATTGAAAAATAAATTATTTTTAAGTACATGGGAGAATTTGTAATTTAGGAGTGCATCCAAAAATAACAACATCAGCAACCAGCTGACTTGGGCAGAATGGTATTCTGCTACTATCAAATTGGACCTTGAGCTATATGATCATCAAGGTTCTTTTAGTCATCAATTTATAAAACTAAGTGTTAGTGAGGTCAAACCAAAAGTGATTTTGCATATTGGTTTTCCATTCTGGTTGCTCTCAGTTCAGTAGCTCTGGTAGCTTTGACATGAAACATTTTTGTTTGTTTGTTTTTAAGAAAGAATTTCTACAACAACAGAAGCATCACAGACGCTTACAAGGATGCATGAGGTGGGCCACTAAAATACCGTCCTTGAATAAGTATAAGCAGTCCCTAAACCTAATTTAGACATGCAATTTTCTTGAGACAGCTCTGATTTGACTATTCATTCTTTTCACTATCTCTCTTCTGCTAAATTTCATTCTATGTTTCTGTTTATTGGCTTCTTACTATTCCTCCCTTCCCCCTTTTTTATATATTTTCTCTTTGTGTTTTTTTCTGTCATTGCTTTGTTTCTATACTCCCTCTCACTATCTCTCCTCTCTCCTTTTTTTTCTCTCTTCTCTCTCTCTCTCTCTCTCTCTCTCTCTCTCTCTCTCTCTCTCTCTCTCTTTTCTCTCTCCCTTTTCTTTTTCTCTGTTTTTCTGCTTTTCTATTTCTCATTATTTATCTGTATATCTGTGTTTGTTTTGTTCTGTTTCTCTAATTATGTATTTTGTATCTCTCCTTTTTTCTTTCTTTTGTGTCCTTTTTCTGTTTATTTCTCTTCATCTCTGCTTCTCTTCCACAGTTTCTCTGCCAGTGTATTTTTTTCCTCCCATCCTTCCCTACAAACCCTTCCCTAACAGCTCACTATTCCTTTCAGTACAGATGACCCTCACCTGGAATATGGCAAATCTAAGCCACCCATCCGAATTTATCCTGTTGGGTTTCTCAACCTTAGGTGAACTGCAGGTGGTGCTCTATGGACCCTTCCTGGTACTTTATCTTTTGGCCTTTGTGGGAAATGCCATCATTATTGTTATGGTCCTAGTTGATGCCCACCTCCACACCCCCATGTACTTCTTCCTGGGAAATTTTGCCTTACTGGAGATCTTTGTCACCATGACTGCAGTGCCAAAGATGCTCTCAGACCTCCTTGTTCCCACCAAGACAATTTCTTTTAC
Organism: Sarcophilus harrisii; assembly: GCF_902635505.1. Classification (NCBI taxonomy): domain Eukaryota; kingdom Metazoa; phylum Chordata; class Mammalia; order Dasyuromorphia; family Dasyuridae; genus Sarcophilus; species Sarcophilus harrisii. Next base: position 191,944,333 of record NC_045430.1, read on the forward strand.
CTCCTCCATGGTCCAATTCTACTTCTACTTCTCCTTCGGTTCTACTTCCTTCCTCATTCTGGCAGACATGGCTATGGACCGCTTTGTGGCCATTTGCCACCCGCTACGCTATGGCACCTTTATGAGCTGGGAAGTATGCATCCGTCTGGCAGAGGCAGCCTGGGCAGCACCCTTCCTGGCCATGGTGCCCACTGTTCTCTCCCGGGTGCAGCTCTCCTACTGCCATGGCAACATCATTAACCACTTCTTCTGTGACAATGCCCCACTGCTACAACTGGCCTGCTCAGACACATCCCTCCTAGAGTTCTGGGACTTCATGCTTTCTTTGGCCTTTGTCCTAAGCTCTTTCCTGGTGACACTTGTCTCCTATGGCTATATCGTGACCACCGTGTTGCGTATTCCTTCTGCAAGCGGCCGCCAAAAAGCCTTCTCTACCTGTAGTTCCCACCTCACTCTAGTCTTCATTGGCTACAGCAGCACAATCTTTGTCTATGTTAGACCCAGCAAGGCTCACTCTGTAGAACTCAATAAGATGGTGGTCTTAGTCACTTCCATCCTGACCCCTGTTCTCAATCCCTTCATTCTCACTTTCCGAAATGAAACAGTGAAGACCGTTATCCGAGGACAGATTCAGAGGCTAAAGAGTCTAAAGAATTCAGCATGAGTGGAAGGGTGGGCTCCAATTTATAAACATAAAATAGTAGCGACTAATTACAACTGAAAGGGAAGTCTATGTCACCCTATAAAGAGAAGGGTCACCAGATTTCATAATGGGATCATGGAGGAATGTCTTTGTCATCTTCCTTCTCCCTTTTTAGTGCCATCCATAAACTTTGCTATCACCCTACTTATTTTGAACTTTCATCTGCCCCAGAGAAAGTGCATCCCATGCTTACCTGGGCAGACTTAAAGTCTCTGAATATACAATATACACAGATGGAATAATGAGCAAAAAAGAAATGCACATACAAGTTATTTATCAAGAGGCTCTAGGATCAAGAATGAGTGTCTGCTTAGGAGACTCCATTCTGAGGGTGTGTTTATTCCTATATTTATTTAATCTTTATTCATATTTATCCTATATGTGCCCTTTGTGCATGCTATGGGCCATGCTTCTAAATGTGTGAGTTTAAGTATATGTTTGTGTGTACATATCAGAGAAAGAAAGAGAGCACATACTATGAAAATGTTTAGGGTGTTTCCTGAGAACATATGAGAGTTTGTATATCTATGACTGATTATTTGATTGTATAACTATGAGTTTTGTACATAGATATGTACATATCTACATATCTGTTTTTATACAGAATTGTGTGTATATGCTTTAGGTATGCTCTGTGTGTTGCAGACATGTTGTGTGTATGTGTGATGCTATTTAGGTCTATATATTTGTTATGAGCACCTTTTATAGGTGCAATGTCTATTGCAGGCATGCTAAGCTTGTATGTGTGTGCCACGTAGGTCTGTATGTCTGGGCACACAATTTAAATGTGTGTTTATATAACAATTAATTAGGAAGGAAATGTCAAATGTGAGACTATGTCCTGCTTGTATGTACATATTAATTGGGGCTTATGCTCTGTGGAGTAAAGTTCCTATGAAAAGTTTGAGAAAATACTCAGACATGATTTCTAGAGGGAAAATCCTTCACAGAGCTTCCTTTTTATGTTCATTTATTTATTCTTTCAAAAAACTCAATCAATGTGTACTGTCATAGGTTATTGAGGCAATACAAAGAAAGAAAGACATAGTCTCTGCCCTCAAGGCAATTATAGAATATTCTGTAGGAGAACTGAAATACACACACACACACACACACACACACACACACACACACACATGCACACACACACACACACGCACACACACACAAACTAACACAAGTCAGATTGTCACATGTGAGTAGAGTGTAAAGTGTTCTGAGATCAAGGGAGAAAAATCACTTCCAGTACATGTATTTCAGTAGATGTTGGACTGATCGTGCAAGGAAAGCTGCAATCAATTATTCTTCATGTTTCAAAAGGTCCAAAGAAAAGCTAAAACTAAAGCAAACAGAATTTAAATGGGGCATAAGAAAGAACTCTTTGACCTTCAGGGAAGGAAGATGCGAGTATCTACCCCCAGAAATCATCAAGAAATGAATAGAAAACCAATCACCTTTTCTGAAGTGCATGACCTTATCAAGTTGAAAGACAAGAAGCTAAATGATTTCTGGAGGTTTCTTTGAGATAGAAAACCTAGCTCATTTCCTGCTTGGCCACCACTAGAGGGCTGTGGATACCTTTTGTTATCTCAAGGTCTTGGGATCATAGTTCTCTATATGATATGTCATGAATCTGGCATGAACTGGTTTATATGACCCTGGAATGTCAATTAGCCTATCTGAAATCACTTTTCTCATGTGAAAAGCAACAATAATAATAGTTGTACAACTTAGCTGGCAGAGTTATTGAATGGGTTCAGGATTGGAACGCAGATTTCCTGACTACAAATTAGACTCCTTCTACTATACCCTAGGTAAAGTAGGAAAAAATTATTTTATTCTGAGTATGAGGATTTATCAGGACCCATACATTTAAGATAAAATATTTGATTATTTATCTCTTCTCCTTCAACAATACAGAGGGGGAAATAAATATGGGCACTTCTTCAGGCTACTGGATCCTTCTTAGACAGAGGCTGAGCTATTCCAAAGATGGAGATATGCTTCTATATGCTAAGAGCTTCACGCAGAGAAAAGACTCTAGTGTCATCCAATCTGTTTTAGCTCCTCTCTCTAAGAGTCTTCATATGCTAAACAATGATAACTGTAATAATTAAAATAGTGTAAATGAGACCCAATGTTTATATATTGTTTCAGTATTTATAACAGACTTGCACAAACATTATTTGAATTTAACATTCCACCCATCTACTCTCTCCTCACAACTCTTGAGGGGATTCATTTCTAAAGGTTTTCCAAATCCTATAAGAAAAGAAGAAAGATTATGATGTGCCCTTTTAAAACACAGAACTCTGAGACTCTGACAAGTTAACAGGCTTAACCAAGATAAAAAAGTTCGTATTTGGCAGAACTAGGGCTGATTCATATGACATTGCAACTAGACCTATTGGATTTGCAAGCCCTTCTGCTTTTTCTGACTTCTAGTCATTACCTCTTTTCAAAAAATATATTTTAATTGATATATTTTGTTTCTACATTACTGATTTTCCAATGTCTTTATTTCCCATAAAGCCATCACATATAATAAACAAAAATTTAAAGAAAAAGAGGAAGAAGAAAAAATCAATCAGCAAAACAAATCAGTTTTTAAACTCATTTTTTTTCCTAGACATAACCTTCAGAAAGAATTTTGAAAGTATTTGCAAATTTTTATATCCACAGACCTCCAACTTTATATCCAACCTCCAACTTGAAGGTATACAAAACACACTTCCACACTACCTCCAAAGTAGTTGAAGGAGGTACCCATTTGAAGCACTGAAGTGTATACCAAATAGTAGGCATATCAGAGGTCAAAGAGTATAGACATCTTAGTCACTTTATTTATATAATTCCCAATTGTTTTCTCAAATACTTGTTTTAATTCACAGTTTTACCTACACTATATTAGTGCACCCATCTTCCCCACCATTATTCCAATTATCTTTGGGAATTTGATAAATATAAGTTAATACCAAGAATTGTTTTGATTTGCACTTTTCCTATTATTGGTGACTTGAAGCATTCTTTCATATGGCTGTTAATAGTTTGCAATTTTGGGAGGGAAAATTATTTGTTTATATCCTTTGACCATGTATTTATTAGGGATTGATTTATGGTTATAACAATATAGGTATATACATATCATATATATATAACTATATTTATAAAAACATGTATATGCACACAAAATTTATATTATATATTATTATATATTAATATCATATTAAATATTGCATACGTACATATATGTGAGCATGTTAGTTGTTTATATATTTTGTATGCCGAAATCTTTCTAAGAAATTTGATACAAAAACTTTTCCCCATTTAATCACTTTCCTTCTTTTCCTAGATGCATTAATTTCATTTGAAGCTTTTTTCTTCTATCTTATTAATCCTGAAAAAAATATACCAATCCTTATCAGTCCTTCACACCTTAACACAAAATAATTTACAAAATAATTTCTTTCATTGCTGCCAGATGAGATTTTAAAAATGTATTAAAAAACAAGTACATATATATTAATTTTCATTTTAAAAATTAAGTTCCAAATGTTCTTCTTCCCTTCCTTCTTCCTTCATTGATAAGGCAAGCAATTTGACATCAATTATCAATGTGAAGGTATCCAAAACACACTTTCATATTAGCCATGTTGCAAGAAAAAATTGCAAGGAAGAAAAAAAAGAAAGTGAAAAAGTGTTCTTCAACCTGAACTCTAAGTTTTCTCTTTCTAGAATTTTTCATCATGGGTCTTTTGGATTTAGATCATTGTAATGATTGCAATAGCTAGGTTGTTGATTATTTTTGCAATATTGCTAGTACTCTGTACAGTGTTCTCTTGGTTCTACTCTCTTTATTTCGCACCAGTTTATAAAAATATTCCCAGGTTTTTCTGAAAGCATTCTGTTTATCAGTTCTTATCGCACAATAATATTCCATCCCAATTATATACCACAACTTGTTCACCATTCCCCAATTGATGGCATCCCTTCAATTTCCAGTGCTTTGACATCAGAAAAAGAATTGTTACAAATATTTTTATACATATAATCTTTTCTTTTTTCTTTAATCTCTTTGGGATACAGATCTGGTAGTCGTCTTGCTGGGTAAAAGGATATACACAATTTTATAGCCCTTTAGGTTCAGTTCCAAATTGTTCTCCAGAATGAATGTATCAATTCACAATTCTTATCAACAATTTATTAGTGACCTTATTATCCCATATCCCTGCTAGCATTTGTTATTTTCCTATTCTGTCATATTAGCCAATCTGATACGTATAGGTGGTACTTAAGAGTTTTAATTTGCATTTCTCTAATCAATAGTGATTTAGAGAAGCCTTTGGGAGGTGCAATGGATAGAGTACTAGCATTGGAGTCAAGAGGCCCCACATTCAAATCTGACCTCTGATTCTAACTATATGATCTTGTGCACATTACTTAGCTACTCATTGTCTCCAATCTTCCTTCCAAAGAAAAGCTTTTTAAAAAATTGTGATTTAGAGCATTTTTTTTCATGAGATCAGTGAATTTGAACAAGGGTAGATTTAATGGGACAAAAGGAAGGAATAATTATGGAACATGGAGAAAAACAGATCTAAGGGAGGGTTTGTAAGCTTTAGGTAGCAGTTTTGCAACTTTAAAGTTAGGCAACTTTAAGAAGACAGTAGGAGGAAAGAAAGGGGAAAAAAGAACAGGGAGATGGGAGTTTAGACCAAACATATATATGGATAAGTGTAACACAGACTCTAAGAGCTAGCAAGGAATGAAAGATCACATAATTCATTCCCCTGCTTCTAGAAACCACCACACCTTACTGTTCTTGAAACTCCTCCAGAACAGGAATTTTTAACCTGAGGTTCATGAATTTTTTTGAAATTTATTTTGATAGCAATATTTCGATATAATTAGTTTCCTCTATATTTTTATAGAATTCGTTTTATGAATTTAAAAATATTCCTTTAAGAAGGGGTCCCTAGATTTCTCCAGACTGACAAAAGGATCCATGACCCACAAAAAGCAAAAAGTTAAGAACATCTGATCCAATTCAAAATTTTGCCAACAAACATGTTTTATGAGCAAAATTATCAAAGAATGATGACTCAAAAAGTATGCCAATTATTCATTTTTTAATTTTTCCATCTTTCAAATTTTTTTTATTATTCCATCTTTCAGGCCCTTGAAACAAAATCCCTGTGTAGTACCCCTCCCAGTTCCATAGTTGACTTCCTTCCATTGGTGAATGCATTTCTGCAATTGTTAAAACATTTAACTAGTTATGTGTGGTAATTTCCAGTGTAAAAAGTCAAGTGGTCAAGACCTTAATACCAAAAATTAATCTGTTTTTAAGTTGGAAATTCTTCCCCTGTGTATGGTAGGTTTTCAAATATGAATTCTTTTTGTAAAAAATCATAGTCATCCTTCCAGTTAATTCAGATACTAGTTGTTGAGAAAAATCTCAGACTGAGTTCCTAAAGAGCTTCAGGATACTCTTACGTATCACAAGTCAAATAAAGTGAATAGTTGACCTAAAATTAGTATCCTCAAGGAGACATCCTGCTGATAGCAACCCCTATCCACTTCTCCCTAATGGAAAGATGATTTTATAGATCTTTTCAGGTCTGCTTAGAGTACAGAGCCACAGAGCACTCTATGGTGCATAAAAAAAATTAACTAACCAGTTAAGGGTTAAATTCCCACATTTCAAAGGATCTTTACTGGAACCCACAGCATTTCCCAGATATAATGATCATACCAATATTCTGAAAGAGTAAGAAAGTCTCAGATTGAGTTGTCATAAGTTCTCAAAAGTGGTCATGAGTGCTCGAAAGAGCAGAAAAGCCTCAGGTTACAGGCTTAGATTATTTGTACTGGGTGCAGGATCTTGTCAGTGAATCATAGCCAAAATGATTTCATATACAGCATATTACTAGAATAGCATTGTTCTTTCTCCACTAGACTACATGAAGCCCTTCTCTGATTCTCTGAACTGGGAGTAATCTCTGCCTCCTTGAGTCTCTCCTAGTACTTTGTGTCTTTCTTAGCTTATACAGAGCCTAATTTCATTGTACTTGATTACATATGTCTTCTATATCCCTGATTTTTTCATTAATCGTTTTAGGTTAAGAATCATACCTCATTTCTTTTTTCTGTTCCTAGCATTGAACATAGTCTACAGCAATTCTTTTTGGTTTAGACTTATGATTTCATTAGTTTATGAGTGTGAAATTATAGATTCAAGAAGTCAAGGCCCCTCTAGTCAAGTTTCCTTTTACTGTTGAAGAAACCGAAGTTCAAAGAGATTAAAACAATTTGCTTAAGATCACAAAGGTTAAAAAGCCCTCTTTTGAACCCTGTTTTTTTTAAACACCAGAATGCACTTTCTTCCCACTACACCAGGAAGTTTGTTTTACTGTATTTTACCAATGTTCATGAGAATTATTTTGTAACATATCACTGGAGAGTTCCTAAACAATGAAAGTTTAAATTATTTGCTATGGGTTCAGTCAGTAAGCGTCAAATGCAGAGCTTGAATCCCAATCAATTAAAATTTGGAGAAACAGATTAGAAGGGGGGAGAGCAGACAGAAGAAGGGGAAAATGTGTAACTGAAAGAGTTAGAGAAGCAGAGATGATCTCAGGAGAAAGAACTAAGTAAAGTTTTTGTGCGGTCCCAGAAGGAGATAATTGTTTCTCACATGTTGTTCAGTTTTTTTTACACTAAGTTTACAAAGAGGAATAATTAGCCCATTGGGAACCAAGGCAGAGAAACTTCAGAGAATGAGAAAACCATTGACTCTTTTGGCACTTTTACAATTAATGCAGCAGACCAGCTGCTTCATTCAGAGAGGATAGCAGAGGAGAAATTCTTTCTAGAAATCCCAACAAGTAGTTAATCTCCACCTGTGCTATCTGTGACATGTAGAAAAACCCCTCAGTTAAGGACAAAATGGCAAAATTTTAACAGAGAAATTAAGAGTTCTGGGTGATGAATCCATAACATGGGTTCCATGGGTTGGTATGTAAGTTATGGATTTGTGAAACCAAATATAGAGAAATGAACAATCAGGAAAGTTTTCGTGTTTCATGCATTACTTTAAGAGAATTTGGCTATAGTTTCACTTCCTAGAGAGAAGCCTTTTATATGGGAGGTGACTTCTTCTTTCCTATTTTGGGGAAAGTCTCATTCCCTAGATGTGCTGTAACCTGTATAGGCTTTCTGGGAAAGAAAGAGATCTGTAACATAGATAGTTTAAGAAGACTTGAACATCCAAACTTCCGTATTGCCTCTATGCCTTAGGGATACAAAACAAGATCAGAGTTTAAGCCAAAGGTCCTACAGACTGTTCTCACCTAGAGAAGAAAGAGGGTTGCATTCAGAGATACACTTAGCATCTTGGCTCTATAAGAATTGGAAGGTGTCCAGTACCATCTCCACCCATTCCTCCATACTCTCAGTTTCCTCATCTGCAAAATGAGAAGGGGATTAGGAGCAGCTAGGTGGCATAGTGGATAGAGCAGCAGCCCTGAAGTCAGGAGGACCTGAGTTCAAATTTGGCCTCAGACCCTTAACACTTCCTGGCTGTGTGACTCTGGACTTGCCCAGGGTCAAGTCACTTAACCCCAATTGCCTCAGCAAAAACTTAACACTTCCTAGCTGTGTGACCCTGAGCAAGTCACTTAACCCAATTGCCTCAGAAAAAAAGCCCCCCCCAAAAAAAATGAGAAGGGATTTGGACTAAAAATGCCCCGTATTCTCCTCCTGTTCTAAATATTTCAAGTTAAGTGCCCTGGGAATAATTGTCTTTTAGAATGCTTATGTTTGCAATGGCAGCAGTACAGGTCTACTGCCTTTGTGAGACATTCTCACTGAGATTCAACAGATTAACTGGGGTGGATGGAATTACCATGGAGAGGTAATGCCATCACAATATCTATAAGCAGAATGCTTTAACTCTTTTATGAGATCCTCCCCTTTTCATTATTGCTTTCTGCAGTGGACAGAGAGGGGACTAGATTACCAGGTTTCCATAAAGGGCAGAAATCAATATCAACAATCATTTAGTAAAATGTCTACTATGTACCAAGCACTAAAGATTCAAAGAGAGAGACAGGAACAAGGACAGATACAGAGAGAGTGAGAGACAGAGACAGAGAGAGAAAGAGAGAGACAGACAGATAGACACAGAGACACAAAGACAGAGACAGAGTGACAGAGACAGAGAGAGAGAGAGACAGAGACAAAGACAGAGACAGAGAGAGTGAGAGACAGAGACAGAAAGAGAGAGAGACAGACAGACACAGAAAGACACAGAGACAGACAGAGAGAGTGACAGAGACAGAAAGAGAGAAAGACAGAGAGAGTGAAAGAGAGAGAGAGACAGACAGAGACCAAGAGACAGAGACAGACAGAGACCGAGAGACAGAGAGAGAGAAATGGAGACCATATTTTAGGAAAGAACAAGCTCAAACCATGAAGATAGAGATAAGGGCTAAAAGTCCATCCTAGCTGAGAGACAGATGCCTATGTCTGGGAAGTAACTAGATCTCAAGAACAAGCTTGAGTAAAGGCTCAGAGATGCAAAGCAGTTAGAGGCAACATGGGCTCAGATCTCTCTGTAGATAATGATCCTTTTAATGGTCCCAGACACTATAATATGATTCCTTCTGATTCTTAAATGGGGCCAACTTCACTAGTGATACCTGGTAAGAACTAATACTTAGTAAACTGAAATCTTGGTTTGCCTTTACCTCATTTTTGGAGTAACCCTACAGAACTTGTCCAATAAAAAGCCCGTGGTTTCCTCTTAGCCCACCCTCTGTGCTTCACTCCTTTCTGCTCCCTCTATTGTTACAAACATTTTCCAGGTGCCAATCTCTATTCTAGACACAATAGGAAGATACGGGGGATGGAGCACAATCTGGAAAAGATATAAAAACTCAAAGAAACATCAGTGAATGCAAATAAAGACACAGAACTTAGATTGGGAGAAAAGAACGTTTATAAAGCAATTAGGTGTCATTATTTCCTCGACAATCCCAGAGAAGTAAATATCTTCTAGCCTTTTTATATTGATGAAGTATGTGGATGCCAAATGATTCCAAATGATTAATGAATGCCATAGTTAAAAATAATACAAGAAAAGAAAAAAGTTACAGTTAGTCTGGAAATATAAGACTAGAGATAGAGAAGGTTCAGGAAAAGCCAAAGAAATAGTTGTCCTGACCAGCACATACGCAGTGGAAGTTCCTTGAAACTTAGAACATGTTTGTGTTAAAATGTTTGTGGCAGCCCTTTTTGTAGTGGCTAAAAACTAGAACCTGAATGGATGCCCATCAATTGGAGAATGACTGAATAAGTTGTGGTATATGAATGTTATGGAATATTATTGTTCTGTAAAAAATGACCAGCAGGATGAATACAAAGAGGCTTGGAGATATATGAACTGACGCTGAGTGAAATGAGCAGAACCAAGAGATCATTATACACGGCAACAAGACTATACAATGATCAGTTCTGATGGATGTGGCCCTCTTCAACAATGAGATGATTCAAACCAGTTCCAATTGTTCAGTGATGAAGAGAACCATATATACCCAGAGAGAAGACTGTGGGAACTGAGGGTGAACCAGAACATAGCATTTTCACACTTTCTATTGCTGTTTGCTTGCATTTTGTTTTCCTTCTCAGGTTTTTTTCTTTCTAGATCCAATTTTTCTTGGGAAGCAAGATAACTATATAAATATATATATATAATATATTGGATTTAACATATATTTTAATATATTTAACATGTATTGAACTACCTGCCATCTAGGGGAGGGGATGAGGGGAAAGAGGGAAAAATTTGGAACAGAAAGTTTTCAAAGGGTCAGTGTTGAAAAATTACCTATGAATATGTTTTGTAAATAAAAAGCTTTAATTTAAAAAAAAAAAAAACATGTTTTACATTCTCCATTCTTCTTATCTGAGGGCCCCTGAATCTCTGGAGAGTATCTTTTTGACAATGTCCTCGATGACTTCCTTGACCTTATCATTCCTAAAGGTGAAGATGAAGGGATTGAGGAAGGGGGTCACCACAGATGTCAATAGGGCCACCACCTTGTTGAAGTCTGTAGAGTGGCCCTTACTAGGTCTCACATAGATGAAGATGGAACTGCCATAGCCAAGAACCACCACAGTGAGGTGGGAGGCACAGGTGGAGAAGGCTTTCTGACGACCAGAGGAAGAGGAGATACGCAGCACAGAAGCCATAATGAAGATGTAGGAGATCAAAATTAGCAGCAGGGTGGTCAATACAAAGAGAAGAGAAAGGAAGAAGTCCATGCGTTCAATGTGGTGGGTCTCTGAACACGAGAGTTTGAGAAGTGGGGCAGAGTCACAAAAGAAATGGTCAATGACATTGGGGCCACAGAACCAGAGCCGGCTTTTTTGGATGGTGGGGGAAATGATTGAGAAGAAACCCACCACCCAGCATGCTACCACCAGCCTAATGCAAACTTGGTTGCTCATGATAGTTGGGTAATGCAAGGGGCGGCAGATTGCAATGTAACGGTCAAAGGCCATGGCAGTGAGAATGAGGAAATCAGTAGAACCCAGGGAAAAGTAGAAGAAGGATTGGGTCAGGCATTCAGCCAGGGAGATGGTTTTGTGTGTGGACAGCAGATCGGCCAGCAGCCTGGGCACAACAGTGGAAGTGACAAGCATCTCCATGAGGGAAAAGTTGCAAAGGAAAAAGTACATGGGTGAGTGGAGGCGAGAATCAAGGTAAGTGATTGTGATGATAGACAGGTTCCCCAGGATGATCAGCACATACACCAACAGGATAAATAGGAAGAGAAGGACCTGGAATTCTTGGAGATGAGAAAAACCCCAGAGCACAAAGTTCCTGACCATAGTATGATTATTCATCATTCAGGATATCAGTTTATTGTGCCAGCTGTGAGGCAGAACAAGTCCATTAAGAGGTCACCCAATTTGAGTCATTGTATCAAGCATCACATAGGTACATATATCTCCTGGGGTCTCTGGAACCCTGGTCTTCTGGATATGAATCCCTGAAAAAACCAAGGTGATATAATCCCATTAGAATTTCAAATGGAGAAAGGAGATTATCTAGTAGGTTATTTACTTGAGAGTGGGAGTACAGAGAATTAGCATTTCCTCTAAATTTTGCAGGATCACCTTCTCATAGGAGAAAAGTTACATCCAACTTCTTTGGTGATCTAAACGTGCTAATCCCAATCACAATCAATGTTATGAGCAATATAGACAAAATAAATGAACAAAATATTAAACTTGACAGTAGATTAGCACAGTACTAGAATTTCATGCTAGAGAAAAAATAGATTCAACAGAATTTATCTGAATTCTTTAGGTGTGGAACTTACAGAGTTTTCCATCAAATACTTCTATAATTGCAAGTCTTGGCACCTGCCCCACGGCTCTGAATTCATTGCTCAAGTCTTTCCTTATAGTAAGCAATTAAGAAGTAGCCATTGAGTCAATGAGCCAATGAAAGAATGAATTTCTCCTTTCAAACACAATTGTTGGCCACAATTATTCCATTTCTAGGAAGGGGGGAAAAGAAGGCTTTTTCCCAGATGGAATAATAAAACACCAAATAGACATTGAGACAGTTCCAAATTGGAGGTCCACAAACCCTCACATTATCTTCACTATGGCACATCCCATATACAAGTGCTTATTACTTAAGAACCTACAATGTACTTATTAACCAAACAGTAACATTCAGGATCATTCTCTTGGCTTTGTAATTGTCCCCCTCCAATAATCTGATTCTATATACTTTATCCACCTTATCTGATTCCACAATAGCTAACTATAGCTAACATTATTGAGAATGTATGAATATTGGAGTTAGAGGAAGAGGACAAGGATCTTCATCCTAATTTTTCCATTAAGTGACTGACCTTAAAATCACTTTCCAGAGCATAATAAAGAGGAAATTACATTTTAGATCAAGAAGACTGAGGTTCAAATCCTGGTTATGTAATATACTGACTGTAGGATATTGAACAAGTTGCTTTACCTTCCTTGTAATCTTCCTTGTAATTGTAAAATGGGGCACTGGACTACCTGACCCTTTGAGCTCTAAATCCTGTGAGTTCCTAAAACTCTGTTTCCTTAGCTCTAAAATGGGATAGTCTTCCCTGTCTTTCAAGTAATAAATGGTAAGGCTTATATGTGATTACTATTGAAAAGTACATTGAAAATTAGAAAGTGAAATACAAAAATTATGCATTAATATCATCTTTGATTATTCTTCAATGCAAGCCTTTTTTTTATCATCAAGGATTCTTCCACTCATAGCTTATGAAAAATATATGCTCATTATACCTCTGTGTCTATGCTTATCATGTACCCTCCATGTAAAATATCTTTCCTTCTCCTTTCTATTTAGTTTTTATCTAGACTCCAAGGTCCATTTAGTTCTAATCTAAGTTTCTTTATCTATGCTTTGCTGATCATTCTAACCCATGATAAATGTCTGTTTTTTTTCTTGTCTTAACATGGCCTTGTATCCCACTCTAATAAAATCTTTCTAATCTTTTATAAACATTTATCACCTTTAAATATGTATATGCATAAGTACACATATATACTTAACTCCTGATTGATGTGAGCATCTCAGTGGAAATCTCCATTTCCTCTCCCATTCCTCTTCCCAAATATATGATCTTCCCAAATACACAGACTCATACATAAATTCTCTACATAAAACTTATTTCAATGTATTCATATGCACAAAAGTAAAGGTGGGTTCCCAGACATTCTGCCTTTGGTTCCAATTGGCTGATAGAATCTTTAAAATTGATAGGTTGGTTGTTGTCCTTTGTTATTGAAGAGAATCAACATGACATCACTATGCTAACCTTGGGACTGTGGCTGATCAGACCAAAAGAAACTGGGAATGCTCTGCCACACGTTGGATGCAAATAGTCCCTATGAACATTTGGGGTAGCTTCGCAAACTTTGCACAATTCATGCTCATTCTGATCTAATTCAATTCTGCTTTGCTCATAGACCACAGCACTTTCTCTAATGAGGTACACCATGCTGGGCGATCCTGTGCCAGTGCCTCCCATGTGATGCAATCAATTCTAAAGTTCTTAAGAGAGACCTTGAGAGTGAACTTGTATCACTCTTTCTGACCACCTTGTGGGCACTTGCCCTGTGCCTATCACTAAAATAATCTTTTTGGTAAGAATACATTTGGCATTTGGCCTTTAAAATTAGTGATACTGAACTCTTTGCTCCACCCCCACCACCCTACCTCTCTACCTCTCTTTCAATTACTCTTATTTGCTGTGTCCAAAAAGGGAAAGGCTTAAATCTACCTATAGTATGGACACTATGAACTGAGCCAGTAAGAGAGGAAGCACTTTCCTTCCCCTTCTCCCTCTTCTTTTGCTCTGACTTCAAGAAATGATCCTGGAAATATTCACTTTTTTATATGTTGTTTGTCCTCAGTTTCAGGTATGGGAGATAACTTTCATAGGACCCAGGAATTTGAACCATGGTGACCTTGAAACTAAGATTGGAGATACCCATGGTATAGTCAGCAAGCCCAGCATTTTGTACTTGTTCAATCATTTCAATCATGTCCAACACTTTGTGATCCCATTCGGAATTTTCTTGGCAAAAACACTGGAGTAGTTGCCATTTTCTTCTCTAATTCATCACATAGATGAGAAAACTGAGGCAAACAGGGTTAAGTAACTTGCCCAGGGTCACATAACTAGTAAGTGTCTGAGATCAGATTTGAATTCAGGAAAATGAGTCTTCCTGATTCTAGGACTATCACTATTACTTACTGTGTGTCACCTATCTGCCCAGCATAGATGCCCTGAAAATCCAGGATGATCAGGACCAAACTCTGAGAGCATTTTTTTGGATTTGAAGCAGACACTGTGTGCTTTGGGAACTCAGTTCCTTTTAATGAAATAATCACAGTTGCTAAAGCCCAAAAAATAATTTCTTACCTGGTAGACTTTCTGTAGCTGGACCATCCAGAGTGAAGTCTTTCAGATTTAAGGATTTAGAGCAATTGCATTCTGTGAATAGTAGTTAATTAGCTTATACATCAGCATTCCTAAAAGAGAAATAACTGGTACAACTTTTTCTGGCAAATCAAAGTTAACAATAAAATGTGACAATACTAGTGGCTTTAACTAACTCCTCTTCCTTTCACATCTCTCTTTGACTCCTTTCCCCTTTAAGTCCTTTTTTCTCTTTCTATGTCTCTCCCAACATCCTTCTTTTTCTGTCCTCTCCCCCATTTACTTTCACCATTTTCCTTTCCTTACCTCTCCCTTTTTCTGTTTTTATCCCTTTTTCTATATTACTTCCATATTTTTTCCTCTCAGGTTGCTTTACTCTTTACTTTCATAATTAACCATAATATACCATTTACTAATATATTTAATTACATAATATGCTAATTACATATTTCTTTGGAGTCTATTCTTAATTTAAAAGTAGTAAGTCTTCTAATCGAATTAAAACCAAAATTGTTTCTTTTTGCCTATATGAGACTCAATTAATTTTTCCTCCATGCAACTGAGTCCCTGACCCACCATAGAAAACAAAAGCAGTATGGCATCTATAAAAAAAATTGCTGCATTTCAGTTCTTATACTCCTAGGCCTTCCTATCCCCTGCAAATTTTTCTATTTCATACAAACAGCCATCAAGCCTGTGTTCACATTGTATCCTCTTTTTGAATGTCCTCACTCCTCAAATTGTCTATCAAATTCCTACTACCCTTTAAAGTCTAATCAAATGTTGCTTCTTCTAGGAACCCTGATTCCTCCTCATTAGATCGACTTTTGAATCCCACAAAATATTATTCTGCTTCTTTTTTATGCCCTTTCAATATTTAATTTTATAAAATTAGTTAATTTCATATTTCCACTATAGACTGATTTCCATGATGGTGTTCTAGCTAAATTTTTCAGCTCTTCAGTTCCCAACAGTTGTTTTCTGAACACAGTAAGCACTTATAAATTTGATAAATTACAGTGAAGGCTATGGTAAACTTTTGCCCTAAATTATAGTTAAAGATGATAAGAGTCTCAACTGCTTCATTCTATACATGAAGAAACTTAGAAAAAGAATTTAAGCAATTGATCCAAGATCACATGTAGCAAATCTCATTTGAAATACATTGAATTGACAAAGTCAGAGGACCTGGTTAGTTGTATCCATAGTATTTATCACTTAAGAAGCTTCATGGCTTCATAAGCAAGTCACCTTAACCTTTCTTATCCTCAGTTTATCTATAAAATAAAAATAATTGTATTAGTAGTCCCTAAACTCCTATTGTGATAGCAAGCTCCTTGAAGACATAAACTTTGTATTTCAAGTTTATTTAACACAGAGGTTTGATATAACTACTGTTGGATGCATATATCCATGCATATTGAATGAACAAATGACTTTCTAAACCTTTGTCCAAGGCCTTTATGAGTCCAGATAACTTCATCTCTGTGCCAGTTTATGGGATGATCTCCAGCCATGCCTTCCCAACATCAAAGCTAATCTAAGACCATGAAACTTCAGACCACTAAAATTCCCAGGAACTGGGCTAGATCATTACCTTGGCTACTTACCACTCAAGTGATCTCAGGCAAAGGATGTCACTTCTCTGAAGCTCCATTTTTTTAAATCTATAAAATGAAGGGTATGATGTCCCAAATTCCTCTTAGGCTTATTTAAGATAAAAGATAATAAGCAGCAAGGTTATTATGGAACTTTAAATGCCAAATAGAGAAGGATATATTTGAGCCTGGAGATAATAGAAAGGTTAAAGAGTAGGCAGGTACTCTTTACAAACGTTACCTTCTTTTATCCTCTCAGTGCCCTTGGAAAGTAGGTATATTTTAATCCCCATTTTATAGATGAAGAAATTAAGACAGAAGACAGGTGATTTGCCCAAGTTTACACAGCTAATAAGTATCTGAGGTTAAATTCAAATTCATGTATTCTTGACTTCAGATCCAGTGTTTTATCCATTGCAGCAATTAGCTACCTACAATATATATAGATAAAAATAATATATTTTTAAGAACTGGCAGATATTTCAGAGTACTATCTCATCCTACTGTATTTAAAAGTCTTCCAGAACTTGTGGTTCTTAACCTACAATCCATGAACTTGTTTTTTTTTTAGTAATATATTTTAATAAAAAACAATTTTAATATAATCAGTTTCATTTTTAGTTCTATGTACTTTATCTTATGCATTTTAAATTATTATTCTGAAAAAGTTCCAAAAGCTTCACCTGTCTGTCAAAGACTCCATGACACAAAGCCATGACTTATGACCCTTGGGGTTCAAGAAGTCTATGAATAGATTTCATAGGGTCTCTGAACTTGGATGGAAAAATACTTACAGTTTTATTTTCTCTCATCTCAAGCTAAAATTCAGCATTTCCTTTAATTATTTAAATCGTTATTCTGAAAAGGGGTCCATAGGTCTTATCAGATTGTCAAAGAGATCAATGATGCAAAAAAAAATTGAGAATGCCCAAGCTTCTCTACGTCAATCATTCCCATGTTCCATTTCTATCAGCAGGCTCACTAAGGAGGATGAATGGAAAGACTACTGAATCTGGTATCAGAAAGTCACATTATGAATCCCTGTTTCCTCATTTACTGTCTATGTGACTATAGATAGCTAGAATAGGTCTTGATTTCTTTATCTGAAAAAATAGGGACTTAGACTAAATGAAGCTCCTTCCAACTTCCAAAAGTATAAAAAAATAACCCTAACTTCTGTCTTAGTTTCTTCATCTGTAAAATAGCGACGAAATCAAAATTCTTATACACATTTCCAAATTCCTCATATTCTAGATTTCCCATTCAGTTAAATCACAGTGAATTTTTGATTAGGATAAAACTTTCCAGTATTGGAAAGACCTCCAGCCATCACTGAGTCCAGCCCATACTTTAAAAAAGAAGCTCCACCCAAAAAAGTGGTCATAATATGCATACTAAAGAACAGATAGTTCCACTGGGTCTTGGTCATTCAACTTCTGGAATAACATGTTCATTTTGGGCACCATATTTTAGATGAGACATTAATAAGCTAAAGTGTTACAAAGGAAGGCATACAGTCTGGGGAAGTACCTCAATATCATTCCAGATAGAGAAGAGATAAAAGTACCAGTAATATTTGCTTTTCTTCAAAAAAGACATTACATATCCCCATTTTGGCATTTTTTCCAGGCTGTCTGCCATGCCTAGAATATTCTCCTTCCTCAAATCCATCTGTTTATCATCCTGTCTTCCCTCAAATCCAACCTAAAATCCTCTCTTCTATAGGAAGCCTTTCCCAACCTCATTCTTCCTATTGATTATTTCCAATTTCTATTGTCTATAAATTATTTGCATGTTTAACTGTGCATTAAACGTTGAGTCCCTTGAGAACAGGGGTTGTCATTTACCTTTCTTTGTATCTCCAGTACTTAATACCGATCATGGAACATAATTAGTACTTAATATATGTTTTCTTATGGGCTGATATATATCTTAGAGGAAAAATGATGTAGGAGAGACATTGTAATTGTTGTAAGTTTTTGAAGAAAGATAGGACTCATTTTACTTGACCCTAGAAGGCAAAGGGGGATTCAATTGATGGGATTTTCAGTGAGACTGATTTTTGGCTAAATATAAGAGGTAGTGCTTCACATTGGGAAAAGCTGTTCTTTATTGAGGTCAGGAGGGGGAGAGCTAGATGATACAGTGGATAGAGCATTTGACAGAGATTCAGGAAGACTCATCCTCCAATCAAATATGACCCGAGACACTAAGAGTGTGATCTTGGGCAAGTCACTTAACCCTGTTAGCCTCAATTTGCTCACTCGTAAAATGAACTAGAGAAGAAAATCTCAAATGACTCCAAGATCTCCTCCAAAAAATCCCAAATAGGGTAACAAAGAGTTGGACACAACTGAAAAATGGCTGAACTGCAGCAAGGAATAGGGGTAAAGTCCTAATAACTAGGGCAAAACAAAACTTGAATTAACTGCCATGGTAGTTAATAGGTTTCCTTCAAATTGAAGGATTTCAAATGGATCATAGAAGATTATTTATCAGATTCCTTATTGAGAAGAATCCCTATTAAATTCAAATTAGACTACATGACTTTTGAGATCCCTATAAACATAGACAGTATAGGACAATAAGGACAGCTTGAGCAAGATGTAAAAACATAAATCTCACAAATAGTCAGGTTTATCCTCCTTTTCTTCAAATTTACCTGCTGCTTTTCTTCAAATTACCTTTTTTACCTCTATAAGGGAGGCAGGGGTACCAATTCATACCGCTATTCTACCTTGGCTAGCCCAGCCTCTGCCTTCCCTGTTTGACTGAAGACCTCAGCACCTGGCAGACAGGACTTAGAAAGCTCAGATGATCAAAGAAAGGAGGAACACTGTATCGTATAGTTTAGTTGTGCTTAGCACAGGACTTAACACCGAGTAAGAATTTAATACATATTCTCCCTCTTTGTCTCTCTGTTCATGTGTCCATGTCTGTCTGTCCAGTCTCTCAGTCTCTCTCTGTTTCTCTCCATCACACACACACACACACACACACACACACACACACACACACACACTTTCTCTGTTTCCCAATTTTTCGTTTCTCCCTCTCTCCTCGGTGTCCCTTTCTCCCCCTTTCTCCCTGTCATTTCTCATCTCTAGTAGAACCCAGATTAAGCAAAGATAGAAACCTGCAGGAGATTAAGGCTATTACAAGCCATCATATCTTCATTGCCTTTTCTATTCTGACTTACTGATCAGGACTCTTAAAGATAGCAAATACATGAACCACTCACCTGAGTCAGCTAGAAGCCTCCATCTCTTCTCATCTCTGACAACTGACTGAATGACATTTCTGCCTGCAATAAAAGCATGATAGTCATTCCCAGGAAGCAGTGACCATCTGGGTACACAGTCATTCCTCAAGTACTATCCCTAACTCTGAGAAGGGGAGTTCCAGGGAGGAGCTGTGTCAGACCCTGGACCTTGGAAAGAAGCTATGAACCTTGAAAGGAAGCATAAGGAGTGTCTGCCTGCCTGCCTATACTCTCTTGTCTCTCTCAAGGCAAAATTTTCCTGTAGCTGAGTCCTTTCTGGCTGCCCTAAAAGCCTCTGTGCTTGGTATTCTTGGGGAACGGAATACAACAGGAATCCTTCAGGAATATAGATAAGTAAGAGAAAATGACTCCATGCTTCCAACTCCCTGAGAGGAGAGGGCTGGGCAAATCAAATCACTTGTTTCATTTATATGCAATAGCTAAAAAGGATAAAGCTTTGGTCCCCATAATGGTAAGTTCCCTAGAGGGAAAAGTGGGAAGGGGAAAATATCTCCTAGGCAAATTCACCAGAGACTGGAAATCAGGAAATCTGGCTCTTTTCTCACACAACTACCTGCTCTTGGGACTTTACTATCTTATCAATGATGTTCCCCATTCACTCAGACTACTATGGTTCCAAAACATTAATTTTTTTAATTTATAAAAAAAGACTTCTAAAATCTTTATAATTTGGATAAATGCCATGACATGACACAATTCTAGATAAAGGAAGCTAAAGCACAGTGCCCATTTTCTACCAGAGAGGTGATGGACTAAAAATATAGAACAAGACATACATTTTTATATCTGGTCAACTTAGGATTTGTTTTGTTTTATTATGAATATTTGTTATGAAGGTTTTTTAAAATTCAAATGGAAGGAATAGGAAGGAAAGAAAATAAAATTGTTCAGTGGAAAACTAAATGTAATTAAAATTTTTTAAATGAGCCTTGTCAGTTCTATTTTCACAATACCCCTAGCATCTTGTAGTCTTGATTTTTTCTTACCCTGTCTACTTTCTTGCATTATCAGAATAACCATTTAATATTAAAATAATCATACAGTGGATGCTTTTCCCTTTAATCTGCCCTTTAAACTTCTGTACAATTAATATTTTTATGTATAAAACTGACTATATTCCCTTCTGCTCAAGAACCTTCAGTGACTCTTCTTTATAGCTCATCTTCCTAAACTGACATTCAAGATCCCCCTCAGCAATCTTCTCTTCCTACCTTACCTCATCCTGTGATTCAAGAAACTGTAGCTTGCACAGCAGAAATATGCTTGTTAAAAAAAATCTTGGCAGATAAGCTAAATTAGTTTGGAGGTGAGTTAGGTGATGTATACCCCAAGCATGTAAAGACATTGACCAGCAGAATGAGCAGATGAGAATAATTTCTTCCATTAGCCACAAAGATGGCTGAAGCAAACACTATGGAACACTTAGAAGTTCGTCAGACATAGAAGATGACAAGGTCATGCACTATATCCTGGCCCATCACCAATCATCCTGACTTTTATCTTACCACTGGAAGACTCTGGAAGAAAGAATCAGGCTGACAACTTTGTGTAACTCTGCCTCACTTGAATCCAATTCACGGGCAAGTCAACACATCATCCCGTTATGTCATTAGTCCTTTTTGAAAATGAAAGATGAACCACATGTCATATTACTTCCCCCCCACATAACTTGTTCTTTAGGCAAACTGTACAAATCACCATTTTAGTACTTTTCTTATACCTTTTTTCATTCATTTCCATGTCATCATTATATTTTTATATTGTAATGTTTCGGTGATGAGTTTTGTGGAGAAATCTTATTTTACATAAATCCTACACATTTCCTAGTTCTTATTCCAGTATTCTATATGTTGATGGAATTTAATTAATATTTGTTGAATTTGATGAAAGTCCCCTGAAAATATTTTACTTTATTCATTTATAGTTAGTGAAAATAAATCAAATTCACTTTTCCTAAGTTTCCTGGTATGTGTGTGGGGAGAGAGATGGAAAAAGAGCAAGCCAGTGATTTGAGTCGAAGGCTTTATCTCCAAAAACCAGAGAATCAACAGGGCATTAGAGAAAATGGAAGGACAACTGAAGACAAATGTGTAAAGTTGAAATGATGATTCAATGTGTTAAGTCTTAAAGGCATGTGGTAGTTAAAGCTATTCTCTATTTTATCTTGGAGCAGTTCAGATTTACAAGATAATGGAGAAACTGAAACCATTAATTGTTCATCTCAAGATTTTATATTGCTGACTTCAAATCAGGAAAGCTGAGAAAGAAGTAATTGGCACATTTTAACTCAATTCAATTTTATATTTAGCCAGTGTTCATCCTATGCACTTGATCATCATGCTGATGTTGGAGTTGAGGAGAAAGACAGAGACAAAGACAGAAAGAGGGAAGTATAGATAAGAGAGAGATGTAATAATACTATAGAATCTATATAAGTTTAAGTATATTATATACTGTTGCTGGAGCTATAAAACCGATTATGTTTTACATTATGTATCCATTATATAACAGAATTTGAAACAATGTATGAAAAGTCACTATGTTATTGATACTACTTAACCTAGGAATGGCACAACTAGACTACATAATAAAATATTCATAGTAGTAATATTTGTGACAGCAAAAAAAAAAAAATGAACTCTTGCCCAGATACTTTGCTTTTGTTTTTAAATGTAGCAAAAGACAACGTTATGGTAGCAAAGAACTTTGACTAAAGGTCACAATTAGCAATGGTTAGAATTAAGTAGATCTAGCCAGAAGTCAGATTGGATCCAAAAATGGGAAGTGGGAGGATAGTAGAAAAATAGATTGAAAACAGGAAAGGACCTTAGAAGTCATCTAATTTACCTGCTATCCCATTTTACAGATGAAACCCAAAAGCTGAATGAGTTTACAAACTAGTACATAGGAAAGCTCGCATTTAACCCCTAGTCCTCTGACTGCAAATAGAACATCCTCATACTTTCAAGTGCTCTACTAGTTTCAACTTTATCTTCCAAGAGATATTGTATATCCTCTTTTCTTAAACACATTTTATTTCAAGGAAAACAAGGAAATACAAGATAAATGGAAGGAGATACTTCAAAGAGTCAGATACCCCTGTCCCAATTCAGCCTGAGCCCCACAGAATTGGACAGTTGGATAATTGATATACAAGAGTTCAAGATGTAAGGAAGCATCGGAAGTTGAAAAGTTAGAGATTTGGGTCATCATTTTCTTAGTCTGCATGTAGTTTCTCTGTTCTCTCTCTCAAGGGCCCAATTATTCCTTTACTTTGTAAAGTTGGTAAGATACTAAAGAAATTAGTAGAAAGTAATTATATCCTTCTGAGATTTAATACAACTTTATTCAGCTCTTCCTCCCAAAATAATCACTCTTCCCCAGTTCCATTCAAACTTTTGCCCTCTCCCTCCCTGATCTATCCCTAATGGAATACAGAGCTAGCATTCTTGACTCATAGATGGGTCATGGTTCAGATTTCAGAACAGGTTCTCTGCTCAATACCTATGACCCCTCCAATCAAAAGCCTGAGAATTACAGCATGTTTCTCACCTTAAATCCAAATTTCTTATCCTGTCATTCAAGCCCCTACATCAATGGAACTTACTATCCCAATCCTTTGCATTCCAAACTTACTCTTCTAGCCCCATTTGCCTTGTCTTCATGTCCCATGTCCCATAAGCCCTTGTTAATCTTATCATCCCAACATGATTTGTTCATTCTACTTGCAAATCTTTTTTCACTCATTCCTCCTATTCTGAATATACCTCCTCATTCTCTCATTCCTCCTCTTCCAATCTTGTCATGTAACTTTAGAACATGATTTTAAATTCTTTTCCTAAATTTGCCTGGTTCTGACTTTTCTTTCATTATCCAGAGACTCAGTGTATACTACATTCAAACCATCCTTTATTCTTTTATAGATACTAGTGAAAAATTCTGCAAAGATCCAGGAGTCATGGAGTAAAATTATTCAGTTTACTAGAATCTTAGGAGTCTGGTTGGTTCTATTTCCACTAAAGTTCTTGTTCCATCTTCTTTTCTTCCTTCTCAAAGCTGCCACCACTCTAATCCAGAACCTCATCATCTCTCACTTGGTCTATTACAATACCAGTGGTAGAGAAGAGCTCTCCTACATGGTCTTCCAGATTCCAGTCTCTCCCCCTTTCCAAGACATCCTCTAGACATTTCCCAAAGTGGCATTCCTAAAGCACTGCTCTGATCATTTCATTCCCCCTACTCCATAATATCTAGTGCCTCATCACCAGATCTTTGATCAAAAAAATAGTCATTCCTTCCTCATCATAATGATTGCCCCCACAATTTGAAAATCTGTGTTAAAATTTTTTGGTTCTCTCTTCATACCAGAGAAGTCTGAATTTTTCTTTTTCTTTTATGGAGTGTATACAGTACATTGTTGTAAAAATTGGATAAAGTATTTGGTCACAGGTTTTGTGTTGTCTGCTGGCCTTTGCATGTTGTCTGTAACCTCCACAAAACTCCCCAAAAATTCCCATTTAATTTCTTCTGCCAACCCATGATATATCGAAATCACAATAAGGTAAGTCACAATGTAGAAGGGATTACTGTACAAACTTTTCTGCTGGCCATTTAAAGCCCTTCATAAACTGGCTTTTCTAGGTTTCTTATGTATTGCTTCCCTATATTTACTCTTTAGGCAGGCTAGGTTAGTCTACTTGCCACTGCTCACACTTGGCATAATCTCATGTCTCCATGCCTTTTCATAGGCTGGCCCCATGTTTATAATATACTCCCCTCATCTTAAATACACTTTCTAATCATCTCTGACTCTTAAGTATTCTTACCTTCCCAATCTGGAATTGTGTTTCCTAAAGCCAAGAACAAATTTATTTTGGTTTTGTATCTCATATTCCTAGCACATAGGATGTGCTAAATAAGTGCTTATAGATTGATTTACCATTTTATTCTCCTCTCAAGTATTTTCATTAACTCCCTATGACCTTTTGGACAAAATATAAACTTCTTTTCATATAAGCTTGTCTTTTAAGGTTATACATTATCAGACTCTAGACTCTCCGATAGACTTATCTCACATCATTCTCCTTCACTTTCTCTGGGCTTCAGTGAAACTAGTTTCTTCTCTATGCTCAAAAAGTTATCAAACTGTGCATACCCTTTGATCCAGCAGTGTTACTACTGGGCTTATATCCCAAAGAGATCATAAAGAAGGGAAAGGGATCTGTATGTGCACGAATGCAGCCCTCTTTGTAGTGGCTAGAAACTGGAAACTGAGTGGATGCCCAGAGTGGAGAATGGCTGAATAAATTGTGATATATGAATATTATGGAATATTATTGTTCTGTAAGAAATGACCAACAGGATGATTTCAGAAAGGCCTGGAGAGACTTACACGAACTGATGCTGAGTGAAATGAGCAGGACCAGGAGATCATTATATACTTCAACAACAATACTATATGATGACCAGTTCTGATGGACCTGGCCATCCTCAGCAACGAGATCAACCAAATCATTTCCAATGGAGCAGTAATGAACTGAACCAGCTATGCCCAGAAAAAGAACTCTGGGAGATGACTAAAAACCATTACATTGAATTCCCAGTCCCTATATTTATGCCTACCTGCATTTTTGATTTCCTTCACAAGCTAATTGTACAATATTTCAGAGTCTGATTCGTTTTGTACAGCAAAATAACGGTTTGGTCATGTATACTTATTGTGTATCTAATTTATATTTAAATATATTTAACATCTACTGGTCATCCTGCCATCTGGCGGAGAGGGTGGGGGGTAAGAGGTGAAAAATTGGAACAAAAGATTTGACAATTGTTAATGCTGTAAAGTTACCCATACATATAACCTGTAAATAAAAGGCTATTAAATAATAAAAAAAAACTAGTTTCTTCTTTTTTATTTAACTGTTTTGTTGTCATTCTCCATTAAGCTGTAATCTACTGGAATTCAGGGGCTGTTTTTCATTTTTATCTTTGTTTCTCCAGATTTAACCCAAAGTCTTAGAACTTGCGATTAATAATTACACTTCTATTAGGAGGAATTCCCACAGAGTGGGTAGACAATTACATTTGGAGTCAGGGGGATCTGAATTTTACTCACACTTTACTGACACATTTTAGTGGCCAACCTCTCAGTGCACCCAGACATTTCAGACTATAAGTAAAAACTAAAAAGCTGCATTGTTAGAGGGATTTTTACACTGGGAGTTCCTTACACTGGTAATGTTTCAAGTCCTAACTCAGAAAAAGGTAAGAAAAATAAATAAATTTGAAAGCCCAACACTTCACAGTACCTTGCACATGATATGAGATTAATACCTGTTGAGTGAGTGTGTGTATGTATAAATATATATATATATATATATATATATATATATATATATATACACAGTTTATTTTCTATCATTATATATATACAATTTAATTTTCTATCATTAAATATACATATTTATATTCAATATTTGATACTTAATTTAATAATTGATTGATAGATTAATAACAATTCATTTGATTTTAATATTTAATATATTTGATGATAGAAAATTAAATTAAATTGTAATTATGATCTAAGGTCATTAGTATAAATTTTTGTTATTTAAAAGCTGGGTAGTACACTGGATAGAGCAGATACAGTGTGGAGCCAGGAAGATTCATTTTTCAGAGTTCAAATCTGACCTCAAATACCTACTAGTTGTATAATATTGGACAAGTACATAATCCTATTTGTCTCAGTTTCCTTCCCTTTAAAATGATTTGAAGAAGAAAATGTCAAACCCCTATAGTATCTTTGCTAAGGCATCCTAAATAGAGTCACAAAGAGTCATGACTGGGAAACAACTGAACAACAAATTTTCACAGCTCATTTCTTTATGTTAGCTTAGGTAACAGTTTAGAACTAATTTCTAAAGGTGTTAAACATATATTATCACAACGTGTAGAGTTTTTGTCAGTAGGATTGCTGTAGGGATTCTCCAAAAAACGTGCTAAGTACTCAACAGAAACCTAAGTGGGAACTTTTGTCTTCATATCCTGATTCTGAAGTTTATATTAACCTAGTGACCCTAAAATATGCATCTTAGACATTAGGGTCTGCTAGATTGTTGATAAATATAAACCATGTACAGTGATCAGTCAACCTGTATTTGCCCATAGAAATATATGTACTAACAATAACAAGGAAAGGTTTACTCTTTAATGATTATTCTCTTTTGACATATACCCCCAACCCATTCCTTCCTTCTACCATCACCCTCTTTCCCCACCTCCAATAAAAACCAACTAACTGGCATTTTGAGCATTGAACTGCCTCCAACAGTGGTTACTTATATAGTTCATTCTGGAATTAACTGGAATTAACTTCCTTTCTAAGTTTTATTGGGTACCCCTCTGTATCATCCCCATTTAAATTCTATATATCCCACTTGTAGCTTGAAATTTTGGATTTAAACCATCTTGACCTTTCTTTGTGTTTAGAGGAAATTTTAATTTCTTGTGGACCCTACACAATAGCCCCACTTATATTCCAATTCTCTCAGGGTAGATAAGTTAGACATCAAGTCTACCAAGTGAAGGCCCAACCACTATAAATAACAGATGAAAACATTTGACCTACAATCTGGCATCTGAAATGTTAGCTGTTCTGAGAAGCTTCTGTTTCATCTAGAAGAACTGGGGAATGGAGGTAAATATGAATTTATGACCTGTCATACTAGGTTAGCTTCAACAAACAACTTATAATTAGTCATAACTCTTCTTCTATTAAAAATTATAAAGTTCTTTAAGGTTTAAAAAGTATACACCAACCATGAAAGGTGGAGTGATACCCTTTTTAGAGAGTTAGATAAATAACATCTTGTCTTTCACAATAACTGGTTTTATGACTTTGGTCAAATCATTTAACATTGAGATGCCTATTCCTAGCAATTTTACAAGAGTAAGAGGTGCCGACCTCTACTGGCAGAGAATTTCTTCTTCTGGGACTTAAGAGCCATCAGTGAAACGGGTTCCCTTGCCGTTTGCATAATATCCCCTTGAAGTTACCATTGACATTATTATCTCCATTTTTTCAGATGAGAAAACTAAGGTTTGGAGAATTTTCTATAGTCACATAAATGTCAAGGTTAAGAATGAAACATGGGTCTTTTGACAGCTTTTCTTCAATGCTTCTCTATGAAAACAATTCTTAAAAATGAGTGGAAATGGGCAACTTGATATATTAGTTACATTGTTAACGTAGAAACCACATTCTAATAAACACACACATAGCAACTTATCCTCAGTATGGTTGATCATAAGGGATTTACTCAGAATTATCTGTCTTGGTCACTAGCCATATTCAGTGTGGTGCCCAATAAAAAGAATCCTGGTTCTACTGTATTCAGAGGATCTGAGTTTGGATATGATCTCAAGTATTTAATAACTATATGACTCTGGGCAATCTCATAATTTATCTGTGCCTTAGCAGTCACACCTGTAAAATGGAGGTGATAATATTTTCACTACCCACAGCACAATGTTGTTAGAAAGGTATATTTAATTCAAATTCTGTGCTATTGTCAGAAAACAGAGAAGATGATAATCTGGTCTGTGCTAATACTGTCACCTGGTGGCCACACTGAGGAATTATCTATCAATACATTTCTTCCCCTTTGAGTGGTGTCCAGGATAGACCCTCCATTTTTTTCCTCTAAGTTTCATCCGTCAGTTAATGTCACTCTAACATTTTTTCAAATCTGCAGATACATTAATCCAGCTTTCTTCTCTTTCCCCTCTCTTCCAAGTTTTGTCCAGGTATCTTAGGAAAATGGCTTTCCCTCTTTAATTCCATTTTCTTTGTGAATCAAACTTTAATGAAGGTTGAAAAGCATAAACTATTATTATTCATTAAAAGGAGTAGTATAGGCCTAAAGAATGAAATAAATTAGATGTGATAAAAACCCCTAAAGTCCTTGAAAGTGTCCAGAAGTCCATGTTTGACATTATAACCATCTTAACTACTTAGCTACCCTATTACTTCTTTATCTATTGGAAACTAAGCTTGTAGAATAAGATTGTATTCACTTTTTTTTTTTCCTGAAGTAGAGCTGCTGTATGACATTGCTTACATATTAATATTCAATATGGCTTACATATTGAAATTTCACTCCACTAAAATGTCCATGCTTTTTTTTTCAAAGGTGTAGGAGACAGGGAGGCAACTTTTTACCATCTAACAATGCCTTCTCATCTTGTAACTGTGAATTAATTTATTCAACAAGATCTATTAAGTGTTTTCTATGTGCCACACCTGTACTAGGAGGTACACCAAGGGCATCTTGGTTTCTGATAATGAGAAAATCATTGAGATCCATAAGGTGGTAGCAAAAACAATTTGTATTGAATGTAAAATAAGCTCACATTTGAACATCCACTTACAATAAGCAGTAAAATTTTGTTTAGTTTTTACTTTGGGGCATGAGTGTTTAAAATCATTTTTAATTCTTTTTGTTGTTGCTATTGGTTGTTTGGGGGAAATTAGATTACTTTCAAATCTCTTACACCACCATCTTAAAATAAAAGCTGATTCTGCTTTGTCAGTCTGAGTTAATAAGGATGATTCTATAAAGGAGATTTCTAACTAGCCCAGTCTGACTTTGTAAATCTTGGTTAGACTTTCCTTCCCTGAAATAATGAAGAAAAAGCCTAATTTGAGTAGGGATATTATCCTGAAAAAAGATCCATTGCCTAAGCACTTCCTCCTCTCTCCTCAAAGCCCTTAAGTCAAATCTATGACTTTCAGGAAGAAAAAAAACTTTTCTTCTTCTAAATTCAAGCTTTGGGTACAAGGATATTCTGTCCTTCTCTCTTGGACTCTTTTGTCCAGTTTGTTTTCACTTACCAGCTTCTGACAGGTTGCAAGACATTCCAAATTTATTGCAAATAGTGAAAGTGCTTCAGGTTATAGAAGGTTGTAATTAATCCTGACACAATTTATTGTCAAGTTTTTTTTAGCATATTTTTGATTTTGCAGTAATGGCCAGACAAAATATTTCTAGTATCCGGTTTAATTCTCTTTATTAAATTGTCTCCCTAGCCTCATGGTATCTCACATCATCATTTATTAACTTAGATTTTTAAATAACATTTCAAATCCCTCAGCTAGTTTGCAAAGTGGGATAAATACTGGGCCTGGAGATATGAAGTCCTGAGTGCAAATACTGCCTCTGATACCTGTGTGAATCTGAGCCAGTCACTTAACCTCTGCCTGCCTCTATTTCCTCATCTGTAAAAATGAGAATAATAATAGCATCTATCTCACAGGTTTATTATGACAGTCAAACGAGATAATATTCTTAAAGCACTTTACAGTTGTGAGAGGTCTTTATAAATGATACCTATAATTATCCCTCCATTCAATACTGTTTTCCCTTTTTTAGCCTCTGACAAGGTACTGTGGTGGAAAAGGCACTGGACTAGATTTCAGAGTTCCTAGATTCTAAACCTCTTTCTGGCATTTCTTCTCTGTGGGATCTCTGGCATTTCCCTTCAATTCTCTTAGTTTCATTTTTTCAAATATAAAATGAAGCAGTTAGAATCCTTGATCTCTGAGAACTTCCAATTCTACACCTATGATTCTGTTAGACCTATTTTTCATCATTTCTCTGATCTTGGATGATTGAGTCTGCCATCATCATACAACATACTGAGCTCTTCTTGTTTTTCAAACATTTTGAAATTTCATTCTCCCTGTTTCTTAAGCAGGCTTTTCTGTTTCTTATAATATATCTCATTATGCTTGAAAGTTATTTGTAGTCTATCTTCCTATAAACACAGGAAAGAGAAAAAAGCATGTATAATGAAAGGGCACCAAATTTGGCATCGAGGTCCTAGGTTCAAGTCCAGATTCTGTCAATCATTGATCATGTGGCCTTGTTTAAATATATAACTTTTGTAAGCTCCAGTATTGCTACCTGTAAAATGGATTAAAACTTGCCCTACCTATCTCACAGAGTTGTGAGGATAAATTACATTGGGATATACAGTCTCCAAAGTGTCAACTTCAAATTGCTATGAAAATGTGATCTGTTTTCTAGATGTTTTTACCACAGTTAAGTATTTGATCTACCCCACCAAAATGTGTGGCAGTTCTAAATCTCTCTCTTCAGGCTTCAATGCCATTCCAATACTAAAAACATCACAGTTACAGATTAAACACCAAAATTTCCCACCTTCTTCCCATCCAAAGCTATGAAGATATCCATATAAAGGCTGGGAGAAAGAATAAAGGGAGCTCTTTTGCAATAACATCCTTAAAGGTCAGAGATAAAAGAATGAGCTAAAATGAGTCCACTAATTTAAGAAATATCATTTCTATCAATTGGGTTCTTATGGGATTGTCTTTGGATAGAAGTCCTTGAATAACTCTGAGCTTTATTTTCTCTGTCTTTCATAAATAGGCACTAATTCCGGAGGAAAAGCCTATGATCATAACAATAGAAGACAGGGCCAGAAAAAGGAAATAGTGCAAGGAACCATCAAAAGCCAGCCTTCTAAAGACATTAATCTCAGAGATAATTCAAAGACCTGTTGCCCAGGTTTCTCATTGTAACTAACCAGAAGAACAAGAAGACATAACTTAGGGTAGAACAAACATAATCTTCTTGCATCCTGCTATGCATTTTCTCCCTATTCCTGGGTAATAAAATATTAATATCATATATGACCATAGAAGAAGAATAGGATATATATATATATACAGATATATATATATAGAGAGAGAAATATATATATATATTTAGATAGATAAATAGATAGATATATAGATATAGATATCCTCCCCTCATTCTCTCACTTTTACTCTCACACCCTTTCTCACTTACTCTTGCTCTCAATCACTTTTTAAAACTTTGGTGTGTCACCTCTCAGATCGACTAAGATGACAGGAAAAAATAATAATAAATGTTATGTGCATGTGGGAAAACTGGGACACTGATACATTGATGGTAGAGTTATGAACTGATCCAACCATTCTGGAAAGAAATTTGGAATTATGCCCAAAGGGCTAGCAAACTGTGTATACCCTTTGATCTAGCAGTGACTCTACTGGATGTCTATCCCAATGAAATCATAAAGGAGGGAAAAGGATCCACATATGCAAAAATGTTTGTAGCAGCTCTTTTTGTGGTGTCAAAGAATTAGAAACTGATGGATGCCCATCAATTGGAGAATGGCTGCCCATCAATTGGAGAATGGCTGAATAAATTATGGTATATGAATGATGTGGAATATTATTATTCTATAAAAAAACAATCAGCAGGAGGATTTCAGTAAGACCTTGAGATAAATTACATAAACTGATGCTAAGTAAAGCGAGTAGAACCAAAAGAACATTTTACACAGCAACAAGATTATGTAATGACCAATGGATGTGATTTTTTTCAACAGTGAGGTGATTCAGGTCAATTCCAATTTACTTGTGATGGAGAAAGCCATCTGTATCCAGAAAGAGGATTGACTATGGATCACAACATAGTATTTTCATCTTTTTTGTTTGCTTGATTTTTTCTCTTTGATTTGATTTTCTTGAGGAAATAAGTATAGAAGAATTGCACATGTTTAACATATATTGGATTACTTGCTGTCTAGGGAATGGGTGGGAGGAAGAAAGGGAGAAAAAAGTTTGGAAGACAAAGTTTTGCAAGAGTAAATGTGAAAAACTATCTCTGCATACATTTTGAAAATGAAAAATTAATATTTTTAAAATAAAATAAATACATAAATTTTGAAAAAACTTTGGTGTATCTATCTTAAGCCTTATGTTTGTGCTATCAGGGTTCATATAGGTTCTTTGTCATCAATCAGTATTTTCCTTAGATTTAGGACTATTTTTTTTTTATAAAACAGTCCCTCTCCTTTCCCTGGAACCCTGATTCTTTCTTTTTTAAAAAATTCTTTTAGTTCTATAGAAAGACCTTGTTCCTAAGACTGTGAAGATCTCTCTTCTTTCCAGTATACTCCTGACCCATTAGACAGATGGTTAATTTTCCATACAAAAATTTTATGTCCTGACTTATTCCCAAAACTATCTATTGAAATGGGGTTCTGTCATAAATAATTTGTTATAAATTTTCTCTGACACCATTCCTTAGTCATATGTTGTCCTGGTACCTGAGGTATCCAGAGTGAACATTTTCAAATATGACAGGATAAAGGACTAAATTCAGAAATACATCCTGAGCATAGGATGTATTTGGAACTTGGAACATAGGGACGCACATGTATATGAATACTCATATAAGGAACATTGCTCAGGAAATCTGGCAGAGAGCTACAGGACTGCAATAGGATAAAAGAAACTGAAGGAATAAATACAAAGAAGAATAAAAATTATTATTATTTTAAATGATATGACTTTTTACTTAAAATGTCTTAGAAATTCAACTAAAGATTAAAACAATTGATAACTGATAAAGTAGTGAGATATAAAATAAAGCCACAAAATGATCCGCCTTTCTGTATACTGCTAGCAAAAGACAGCAGGAAACTACAGAAAAAGAAATTTCATTGAGACATTAATATGTGGGGATGGCACAACATAGATGTATAGCATGACTAAGTATACTCATAGACAGACAATAAACATGGTCTGCCAGCCTAATAGAAACAAACATATATGCCCCTTCCCTTTCCAAGTCTCTCAGAATTTTGTTTAATATACCAACATCTATAAAAGGATGCATGCATAGACTTAAGAACAAAAAGCCTGAAAGACTATGAAGCTGTATGAAGAAGAACTCAGGAATACACGGGAATATCCATCCCTAAGCTTTACCCTTTGCAAACTGAGTCAGGCATGGAAATTTATTTTTATCCATTTATCCAATGGATATTTTATCCATTGTTTTGTGATGGAAACATCTCCATTGTCTATTCCTATATGAAAAAAAATGCTGAAACCAAATGAATTAAATTATTTCATCTTTCTTTTTTAATAGTATTTTATTTTTTTTCAATTACATATAAAGTTTTCAACATTCTTTTTTGTAAAATTGTGAGTTCCAAATTTTCTTTCCTTCCCTTTGTTACTTCTCCTCTCCCTAAAACAGTAAGCAATCTGATATGCATTACACATGTATAGTCATTTTAAATATATTTCCATATTAGTCCTGTTGTGAAAGAAAAATTAGAACAAAGGAGAAAAACCATGAGAAAGAAAAAGCAAACAAACAAACAAAAAGAAAAGGTGAAAATAGTACATCAATCCACATTCAGCCTCCATAGTTCTCTCTGGATGCAGTTGACAGATATAGATATATCATAGATCAATGTATTACTGAGAAGAGCTAAAACTATCATAGTTGATCATCGCTTAATCTTGCTGTTACTGTGTACAGTGTTCTCCTGGTTCTGCTTACTTCACTCAGCATCATTTCATGTAAGTCTTTCCAAGCTTTTCTGAAATCAGTCTGCCCATCATTTTTTCTTTTCTTTTTTGTGAGGCAATTGGAGTAGAACGACTTCCCCAGGGTTACATAACTACTAAGTGTCTGAGGCTGGATCTGAACTAAGTCCCCCTGAGTTTGGGGCCAGTGCCCTGCATTATTTAGCTTCTCCTATAATTTCATATAGAACAATAATATTACATTCATATATCATAATTTATTCAGCCATTCTCCAACTGATAGGCATCTACTCTTTGCCACCACAAAAAGAACTATGACAAATATGTTTGCCTATGTTTATCCTTTCTCTTCTTTTATGATCTCTTTGGGATATAAACCCAGTAATGACACTGCTGGATCACAATTTTATGCCACTTTGGGCATAGTTCTAAATTACTCTCCAGAATGGCTGGATCAGTTCATAACTCTACTAATAATATATTAGTGTTCCAATTTCCCCACATTCCCTCCAACCTTCATCATTATCTTTTACTATCATCTTAATTAATCTGATAAGTGTGAGGTGATACCTCAAAATAGTTTTAATTTACATTTCTCTTATCAATAGTGATTTAAACATTTTATATAACAATAGTTGACTTTAATTTCTTCATCTGAAAATTGTCAGTTCTTACCCTTTGACTATCAATTGGGGAATGATTTTTATTCTTAAAAATTTAACTCAGTTCTCCATCTATTTTAGAAGTAAAGCCTTTATCAGAAACAGTGGCCACAAAAATTATTTCCCAGTTCTGTTTCCCTTCTAATCTTGGCTGCATTGGTTTTATTTGTGAAAACCCTTTTTAATTTAATGCAATCAAAATTATCAATTTTGCATTTTATAATGTTTTCTAGTTCTTCTTTGGCCACAAATTCCTTTCTTCTCCAAAGATATGAAGAGTAGTTCTCCTAATCTGTTTATGGTATCACCCTTTATGTCTAAATCATGAACCAATTTTGACCTTATCTTTGTATAGAGTGTGAGATGTTTGGCCTATATCTAGTTTCTTCCATATACTTTTTCAATTTTCCCAGCAATTTTTGTCAAATAGTGAGTTCTTATCCCAAAAGCTAGAATCTTGGAGTTTATCATCATTAGAGATTATGATAATGATTAAATATTGTGTCTTGTGTAGCAAAACTATTCATTAATCCACCACTCTATTTCTTAGCTATTACCAAATGGTTTTGATAACTTCCACTTTATAACTTTGTTTAAGATCTGGTACAGAACAGCAAAATAACGTTTTGGTCATGTATACTTATTGTGTATATAATTTATATTTTAATATATTTAACATCTACTGGTCATCCTGCCATCTAGGGGAGGGGGTGGGGGGGTAAGAGGTGAAAAATTGGAACAAGAGGTTTGGCAATTGTTAATGCTGTAAAGTTACCCATGCATATATCCTGTAAATAAATAAAAGGCTATTAAATTAAAAAAAAAAAAGATCTGGTACAGATACGCCACATTCCTTTGCTTTTTTCTTTTCATTACTTCCTTTGATATTGTTGACCATTCTTCCAGATGAATTGTTATTATTTTTCCTAATTCTACAAAGTAATTTTTGGTAGTTTGATATGGCACTAAATAAGAAGATTATTTTAGGTAGAATTGTCATTTTTACTATATTAGCTTGGTCTACCCATGAGCAATTAGTATTTTTCTAGGTGTTTAGATATGACTTTATTTGTGTGAAAAGTGTTTTGTAATTTTGTTCATATAGTTTCTGGGTTTATCTCAGCAGGTAGAGTCCCAAATATTTTATATTGTCTAGTGTTATTTCACATGGAATTTCTCAATCTCTTATTGCTGACCTTTGTAGGTAACATATAGAAATACCAATGATTTATGTGGGTTCATTTTATGTGCTGCAACTTTGTTAGAGTTGCTAATTGTTTCAAAAACCTTTTAATTGATTCTCTAGAATTCTCTAAACATACCATCATATCATCTGCAAGGAATGCCAATTTTGTTTTCTCGTTACCTACTCTAATGCCTTCAGTTTCTTTTTCTTCTCTTTTGGCCAAGGCTAACATTTCTAATACAATATTGAATACTAGTGAGGATACTGGACATCCTTGTTTCAGTCTTCACCTTACTGGGAAAGCTTCTAGCTTATCCCCATTACATATAAAGTTTGCAGATAGTTTTAGATAGAAGTTACTTATCATTTTAACAGAAATTTCATTTTTTCCTATGCTCTCTAATGTTTTTTAAGGAATGGGTGTGATATTTGGTCAAATGCTTTTTCTGCAACTGTTGAGATAATTATATGAAATTTGTTCTGTTATTGATACTGTCAATTATACTGACAGCTTTCCTAATATTTAATCAGCCTTGCACTCCTGGTATAAATCTTACTTTTTCATACTGTATTATTCTGGTGATAAGTTGCTGTAATACCTTTGCTGATGTTTTATTTTAGATTTTTTGCATCAATATTCATTAGGGAATTATGTCTATAATTTTCTTTCTCTGTTTTGGCTGTTCTCAGTTTAGGTATCAGCACTATATCTGTATCATAAAAGGAATTTGATAGGACTTCTTCTTTGCCTATTTTCCCAAATGGTTTGCACAGCATTGGAATTAATTGTTCTTTCTTTATTTATTTTTTTTTGCAGAATTCACTTGTAAATCCATCTGGCCCTGGAGATTTTTTCTTTAGGAGTTCATTGATAGCTTGTTCAATTTCTTTTTTCTAAAATGGGACTATTTAAGTATTTTTTTCTTCTTCTGTTAATTTTGCCAAATTATATTTTTGTAAATATTCATCATTTCACTTAGATTGTGAGATCTATTGGTATACAATTGGGCAAAAAAGCTTTTTGTTATTGCTTTAATTTCCTCTTCATTGGTAGTTAGTTCAACCTTTCATTTTTGATACTAATAAATTGTTTTTCTTCTTTCTTTTTTTGAATCAAATTAACCAAAGGTTTACCTACTGTGTTGGTTTCTTCATAAAACCAACTCTTATTTATTAATTCAATATTTTTCTTACTTTCAATTTTATTAATCTCTTCTTTGATTTTCAAATTTTCAAATTTGGTATTTAATTGGGGGTTTTTAGTTTGTTCTTTTTCTAGCTTTTCTAGGTGCATACTCAATTCATGGGTCTCCTCTCTCTCTATTTTATTCATGTAAGCATCTAGAGATATAAAATTTCTCCTGAAAACTGTTTTGGCTGCAACCCATAAGTTTTGGTATATTATCTCATTATTGTCATTCTCTTGGATGAAATTATTGATTGTTTTTATCATGTGTTGTTTGGCCCCTCCATTCTTTAAGATTAGATTATTTAGTTTGCAATTACATTTTGGTCTATTTTTCCATGGCCATTTATTACACATATTTTTTATTGCACCATGATCTGAAAAGGATTGTCACTCCTGGATATATTTTGCAGGAAAGTTGTTTTTCCAGGGACATATTTTACATTTTCTTCTTTTTTTTCATTTTTTTCATTTTTGTTTTACTGATTCTTGATGTTTCATTGGGTTATTCCCTTACTTTTGTTCAATTCTATTTTTTAACAAATTATTTTCTTCACTTAGCTTTTTTACCTCATTTTCCATTTGACCAATTGTGCTTTTAAAAAAGGGCTGTTTCATTCAGCTTTTTCCCATTTTACCAATTCTATTTTTAAGGAGATGTTTTCTTCAGTCAATTTTTGTGTTTCCTTTTCCAAGTTGTTAACTTTTTCTTTCAAGCTATTGACTTTTCCCATAATTCTGGTGCATAGATCTCATTTTTTCCCCTAAATTTCTTTCATCTCTTTTATTTGATTTTTAAAATCCTTTTTGAGCTCTTTCAAAAGAACCTTTTGAGCTTGAGAGCAGTTTATATCCCACTTTGAAACTTTACATGTAAACATTTCATTATTGCTGTTCTCTTCAGGATTTGTGTTCTGATCTGTGATACTATGATACTACATTGCCACAGTAGTTTTCTGCGGTCAGAGATCTTTTTACTTTTTTGCTCATTTTTAAATGTTGAACCCTGATCATAGGACGCAGGGGAGATTGTCATAAGCTTCTTTAGCAGGGAAACAGGAGCCTCACACTGACTTTCTGCAGTAGGACCAGTAGTGCTATCTGCTTTCTCACTGCATTGCATGGCCTGGTCTAATCCTGCCTGTTTTGCTGGGTTCCAAGGTTTTCAATTACCTTCTCTGCTTAGGTTGGAAGTCTCATAGCTGACCAGTTGAGTCACTACTCCTCTGAGTCAGGACAGAGAACCAAATTCTGCTGATCTGTTCTTTGGCTAAGAGTCTCCCACCAGATTCCTTGTTTCTGCACTTACTCTGGGCCCAAATGATACAGACCTTTCTTGAAGTCTTTCCAAGATATCTTAAACTGGAAATTTGTTTTACTCCAAACATGTGAGTTCTGTCACTCCAAAATCCATGAGTCTTGATCTAGGGTTGATTCCAGGAGAAATTAGAGAGAGATTAGGCAATGTCCTGGCTTCTCTTGGCCATCTTGGCTCTGCCCAGTATATATGTTTTATCTTTCTTTCAGCTAGTGGTCCATGTAATGGGTCAGAACTCTGGAGAAATGTACTTGAAACAAGGATTCTTATAACAAGGTGTTAACTCAGTGGAATTGATAAGACAATGGTTATTTAAGTTTAGCATGGTGATTAATAGTTCTCTAGTTCAGTATGATTGATTTAATCCTATAACAAGATATTAACTCAGTGGAATTAAGATTTCATTTTTTTAATCAATCAATCACGATTCAGAGTATTTTCATATAACTATAAGTTGCTTTGATTTTTTCATCTGAAAACTATCTGTTCATATGCTTTTGAGAAATGATTCATATTCTTACAAATTTGACTTTATTATCTATATATTTGAGAAATAAGGCCTTTATCTGAGAGATTGTCTATGAAAGTGTCCCCAAATTTTCTACTTTTCTTCTAATCTTGACACACTACACAAGTTCTGTTTTTGTCATTTAAGCACCCCAATGAAGACTGAGACAGGTAATCTGATTACTGGCAATAGACACAGGAACAAAGAAACCCAGCTAGGATTATGTGCAAGTAGTCTCTCAGGCAGCTCCATGATACCTGAAAGGGGGAGGTTGAAAAGTAAGAGTTGTTAGCATTTCAAATAGCACTGATGTACAGACATAAAACCAATTTTTATTATATTGTTGTATGGGAGCAAATTTCTAGGAAAGTCTTTAGAAAGCAGTAACATAGATCGCTTTCAATAGTCTTTCATTCCTTTTAAGGATTTGTGTCAACTGTGTCAACAAGTCAACTGCAGGAATTATATCCAGTCTAAGTAGGACTCAGTTTTTGTTATTCAATCTATGTCAAGAGTGTCATTCAATCAAATAGAACATTTTGAAAATAAAAAAGTTGTTGGGGTTTTTTTTCTATAGTACTCCTTCACTCCCACAGAGAGTTAACTCATGGAAAAAGGGGCTGCAAAAAGACTTTAAAATCACTGTTAGCAGGTGGATTTGTTCTGTTCCCAGCAGCCAATGCTGTCAATTCAATTTCAAGCAATTCATTTTTTTTAAAACATGAAACCTTGAGTGTTTATCTTTGCCATTGCTTTTCTAGGTATTTTCTTTTTTTAATTAATTAATTTATTTGTTTGTTTTTTATTTACAAAACATGCTTGGATAATTTTTCAACATTGACCCTTACAAAACCTTTTGTTCCAATTTTTCACCTCCTTCCCTCCAACCCCTGCCCTAGATGGTGGGTAGTCCAATACATATTAAATATGTTAAAGTATATGTTAAATCCAATATATGCATACATATTTATACAGTAATCTGTATAACACAAGAAAAATCAGATTTAAAAAGAAAGAAAAACCTGAAAAAGAAAACAAAAATGCAATCAAACAATAACAGAAAGAATGGAAATGCTATGTTGTGGTCCACACGCATTTTCCAAAGTTCTTTCTCTGGGTGTAGCTGATTCTCTTATTTACTGAACAATTTGAACTGGTTTGAATCATCTCATTGTTGAAGAGGGTCACATCCATCAGAATTGATCATTGTATAATCTTGTTGTTGCCATGGATAATGATCTCCTGGTTCTGCTCATTTCACTCAGCATCAGTTCATGTAAGTCTCCAGGCCTTCCTGAAATCATCCTGCTGGTCATTTCTTACAGAACAATAATATTCCATAACATTCATATAACACAATTTACTCAGTTATTCCCCAATTGAGGGGCATCCACTCAGTTTTCAGTTTCCAGTTTCCTGCCACTACGAAAAGGGCTGCCACAAACATTTTTGCACATATGAGTCCCTTTCCCTCCTTTAAGATCACTTTGGAATATAGGCCCAGTAGTAACACTTCTGGGTCAAAGGGTATGCACAGTTTGATAACTTTTTGA
The DNA here is from genome assembly GCF_902635505.1 of Sarcophilus harrisii. Lineage (NCBI taxonomy): Eukaryota > Metazoa > Chordata > Mammalia > Dasyuromorphia > Dasyuridae > Sarcophilus > Sarcophilus harrisii. The sequence goes on from NC_045430.1 coordinate 191,984,749, forward strand.
GCATTTTTCTAAGTATTTTCAAGAGTGTTCCACTCCAAGGCATAGCGTCTTCTCCTGGTGGCAGGTGACTTATGAAAAGATGACAAAGAAGTGATGGCTGGGGCTACACTTGAGGCTGAACAATAAATGCTTGTTTGAATTGGTGAATAGAATTGAATTGTGTCAACTTCCTATTTATGCTCTTTACTTAACCTTTTACTTCCATAACAAGACTGAGAGCAGATGATCCAAAGAGAGGAGGAAGACCTTTGGCCACAATCACCATGGGGATTGTGAAAGATAGTAGAGAACACAGTGTAACTCTTTATACCCCAAGATATTGCACAGGAAATTTTTCCAAGCCATCTACAGGGGTTGGGTGTGGAGCACAGGAACAAACCTGGGGCCACACACCTGTCTGTACCAGAGATGAGTTCTGACTGCTTTGCCTAACCCTAGGTTAGAAAGGAGTGTGTTTTTATTTGTGCTTAACACAGAACACAGTACTAGCATACAGATATCAGACTGACCAATCTTCTGTGATATACACACAATGAATATACACATAGAAAAAAATGGGTTCAGCATAACAGTTCAGTTGCAAAGGTCTAGGACTTCTGTATGATCCCTCCGGTATTTGTTTATGTGGCTGAACATCTGGAGCAGACGGTTAGTAGGTCATATGGCATGTTTGTCTTCCCTGGATGTCTATAAATGAGCCCATAGTTGGTTTCAAGCCCAGACAATATACAGCAGCGATAACCACCAAAAAGCTTGGTACAGACACATAAGATTAGCTCTTGTATGGATAAAGCACGAAGTTGCAATATGTTAAAGAAGTAAGAAGAGTTTAAAAAAACATATTTTGTAACAAGAATATAAATAAGGTCAGTGGTTGTAATAAATAAAACTATAGTGGTCTGGTTATTCAAGTTGGAGTCAGAAAACACATGTTAAAGTCACTTAAGCACTCTGTGCCTCAGTTTCCTCATTTGAAAAATAAAGGAGTTGAATATGATAGTCTCTATGATCACGTTTAATTCTGTTGCTGTTTATCCCTTGTTCTCAAAGAGGAGCATGACATCAGGGAGGGGATGCCATGATGACATGTAAGTGAATTAGATTTGAAGGAGGGAGGGATGGGCAAGATCATCTGCCTCACTTTCTTCCCCTCTGAAGTCAAATGGGTCCAGATGGAGATCAGAAGGACTGGACATGGCCCCGAACAAAGTGGGAGTTGTCTATGTATAAAGTGCAGTGGAAGACCTTGGGCTTTCAAAGGTAAAAATAGAAGTCCCTACCACACAGCATGTATGTAATTAGAAGTGATTGATTTTAGGTAGTACCAAGTGCTAACAACTAGAGGTTTCAGAAAAGATCAGGATCAGGACAAACAAAGATAAGGCTGGAGATAACCTAGGCATGAAGGCAGGAGCTAGCCTAGGGAGGAAGGCAGGAGCTAGCCTAGGCATGAAGGCTGGAGCTAACCTAGACATGAAGCTGGAGCTAGCCTAGGCATGAAGGCAAGAGCTAGCCTAGGCATGAAGCTGGAGCTAGCCTAAGCATGAAGGCAGGAGCCAGCCTAGACATGAAGACAGGAGCCAGCCTAGGCATGAAGGCAGGAGCCAGCCTAGGCATGAAGGCAGGAGCTAGCCGAGGCATGAAGGCAGGAGCTAGCCTAGGCATAAAAGCTGAGTGCACCAAGTGAAGTGGGAGACCGAATGCCAAACTTAGGGAATAGCTAGTAGACCACTTAGTCTAAAACTAAGATCTTTTAAGTCCAGCCACTTATAGCTACAATTTTTTTTGACCAAGTAAAAAAGGTCTAATTCTGATTCTATAATCCTATGACATAATGGAAAATGCTAGATGTGGAAGCAAGCAGATTCCTCTTTCTGAGTTTAAATCTGCCTTCAGACACTTATTAGCTATGTGAGCCTGAGTAAGATACTTAACTCTATTTGCCTCAGTTTCCTTACCTGTAAAATGAGCTGGAGAAGGAAATGGCAAACCCCTCCAATATCACTGCCAAGAAAACCCCCAATGGAATCACAAAGAATTGGGCATGACTGAAAAGATTGAACAACAGTAATTATTCAATTCCAGTATTTATCCTCTCATCTCTATCAAATATTCAAATTGGAAAATGTAGAAGTAGTAGTGTAATCCCTGCCCTCAAGGAGTCCAGGTTCTCATGCAGTAGAACAAGTAATTAATTTGAAGTCAGCAAAACCTGAATTTGGATCTTGGTTCTTCCAAGACTCTAAGTTTCAGATTCTTATTATCTTTCTTTCCTTCTTTTTTAATCAAGGCAGCATTTGTCCTTCATCATTGGAAGGTATCTCTTGAATTCTTCACAGTCTTTCAAATATCACTGACAGTGGCTCAGAAATGACATTTAACTGTTCCTTCATTAATCTAAGAATGTAATTTATCTGGACCAGGTGAAAATGCTTGTTTGACTTCCCAACCTGGTTATTATTAATGGATAAGTTTTATATCTTTATAACTTTAAAGTTAATTTTTAGTCCCTTGTTAATAACAAATTTTTTATTTGCATCTTATGAATCCCAACTGCCTTTTTATATTTTCACCTTCAAACTTGAATTATTAGATTTGTCTAGGCTAGGCCTTCTCTAGAATACTGAGCTTTTACAATCCTGGTACTATTCTTATGATTTAAGTGTTTCTGTGTTAATGCTTCATTCACTGTTGTAGAAGGTAGAATTCTTTACATTCCTTTTAAAAGTCTAAGTTATGAAAATCAAATAAGATAATGTATGTAAAGTATTTTGCAAATGTTAAAGCTATATAATTGTACACTGTTATTATTTCATTCTTATCTCTCTTTTTTTGTTATGATGAAATAATCTCAATTATTCTTCAGTTCCCCTCATCATTAATTGTACTGTTTGTGTAAAAACTTTTTAATTTTCTGTGATCAAAATCATCCATTTTATCTTTTGCAGTCCTGTTTATCCCTTATTTGGTTATGAACTCTCCCTCTTTCCATAGATCTGAAAGGTAAATGGTTCCTTGTTTCTCTAATTTATTTCTGATGTGACCTTTTATATTAAAGGCCTCACTTACATTTGAAATTTAAATACTACAAAGAATGTGTATGTCTTTTGCTTTTTTTATTTTATTAAAAAATAAGTCTACTCTCTAATGACCCTTGAAAATAAAGATCCCTGACTTTTTTAGTGAACTGTGATAGAAAAGTTTGGATTCGACAGTCAGATTCCATAATAGGGTTGGAAATTGAAGTATCAAAGCAAAGTATAGGGAAAAAAACTACTTTTTTCCATTTTACCTTAGGAAGATGGAGAGAAAAGGGATAGTGGAGAGGATGAAGGAAAAGGAAAACTCTTGCTTGAGAGTATGACTAATTATGATATTGAGAAGTAAAAAAGCACAAAAGAAGCTTTTCCATAATGTGGGATAGTCATAGCTAGAGCTAAGGGGAAGGGGCAGCATTTGTCTTGGTTTTGGCTCCTTATCTGGTACAAAGAATCACTCAAAACCCAAGAGTTCAAATGAACAAACCTTTTACTAAAAAACATTCCCATGATTTCATGATCTCATGTAAAAGTATTTTCCAAAGCAATCCAGAAAGATAAAAATGGATAAAAAAATATAAGCAAGTGTTTCCATAGGATTTAAGGAGTTTCCTGCCAAAGACCAAAATATTTTTATATTCATCTTGCCCAAAAGGCCCAAAGCTAAGTCCAAATCAATCTATCAGGAGACAAAGTTGATCCAAACTGCCCCAGGTTTGCATTATAATTCCCTAATTCCTAAATTCATAAACACCTGCCTGATGTTATAGGATAATGGAAAGTTAACTCATTTTTATCAAGTCCCACTAGTATCCTGGTCCACATTGGCAGTAATTCTCCTGGAGGCAAGGAAATAGGTAAATTGATTATCTTGGGTTTCATGGTCACATTTAGCTCAAGAACTCCTTTATTCTAAGAAATGAGAAAGAACAATGTCTCCTCCCTCTGTGGCTTTATCACATACACTTTTGCTGCCTTGTTTACTTTTTCTGCAGAAACACAAAGCTGGGGGAAGATTTCTAAGATCAAGGAAATGTAGAAGGTATCATCGCCAAATGAACTTCAAGGGAACATAACTATTGTCATCTTTTTTTTCTATTCTTGTAAGAAATCCTTACCTAGTGCTAGAGTATGATGTGCCCAGCTTTCTCAGTCTCCCTAAAACCAGATGACAGGGTTGAAGAGATACTGGGCACTATCACCCAGAGATCTAAATTAATGTTAAGACTTTGTTTATCACAGAGAATTTCTCTCCATTCATGCATGTGTACATTTGTGTTTGTGAATAAATGTTTAAGTATATCCCAAATGACCCACTGACCTGGGACCAAAAAATGAGGGAAGAAGCCCACTCTGGCTTCCTTCCTCCATGACCCAAGTCACCCCCTCTTTATATATGCATTGATCTGAGTAAAACAGAAAGAGACAGAAGAATAATTCATCTTCCACTTCAATAAGAATTTATAGATTTAACTCAAATTTCTGATCTACAGAAAAAGATGCTCTTTCATAAGAAGAGAGTGAAGGATTTTGATATAGGCCATTCTAAGCTCTTAAGATACAATAATCAAGTAACTCACATTCTCTTCTGAAACAATTATTTTGTCTTTGGATTCTCTTGACCTAAACACTTTTCAATAAGATCAATCTTCCTAGGATTCAAGATCCTCTGAAGAAAATCAATCCAAAGTTTAAACTTCCCTATTTTCTTCCTACTTCTCTCCCATCTCTTCATTTTGTCCTATTCACAAATTTCTCTTTATATTCATTTTCCCCTTTAATAATCAAGGAAGAGATAGCCCGAGATATAGTTACTACCCAAGTTTATGAATCCATAAGAGAAAGGGAAGTTCTAAGGGGTATGATGAGGGCATTCTTGGAAACGAGCATGCAGTACAGCACACAAGTCCTTTGACTCAAGTTATGTGTATGTATGTGTGTATGTGTATATATATATATATATATATATATATATATATATATATATATATCATTATCATTATCATAGGGTAGATATCCTTCTCATGGTACAAGTAAAGAAACCAAGAGACAAGCTATGAATTACCAGGACAATAACAACAATCACCACAAAATTATCATTGAAACTGGAAATCCCAAGTCCTCCTTCCCATCCTGAAGCTCTGACTTTTTATTAAGAAGGATCATGAACTGGAAGTCAAGGTTAAAGTTGCTTCATGAGGCAATAATTCCAAGACCTAGATTTGCTTTTCTGATTTCTTAAGAAGAATGGAAACTTTGTGGGGGGCAAGAGAGTAGGAAGTCTGTAGACATCTGTCAAGAACAGAAAAATGGTTCTGAAATAATATACTAGTACAGTGAATTTTTGAGAGGAAGGAGTAAAACATTCTGTCTGATTCTATGCAATAACTTGACCTGAAAGCCAAAAAACCTTCCTCCAGATAAACCAGAGTTGATATTGGCACCAAAAATAGGGCATGTCCAAGTGATGTGGGGAAGTTCTATGTAAACAAGGAACACTTTACTCAAAACTTACTTTCATGAATGGATGGTCCTGAAAATTATAAGAACAAAGAAAAAGAACACATTAAATCCAACGGTGGAAAACAGTCTTGTTTGGGCAGCAAATGTGTGGCTATGTTAGTCTGTCAGAAGTCCTGAGTACTGAGTGCAGTCCTTTGGGGATGTGGGACCAGAATGGTAGAGCACTAACGTGGATCTATTGCTAGAATTAATGGGTTAAGCAAAAGTCATAGAATATTTTGGACTTAGAGCTGTAAGAAAATGTAGAAGTCATTTGATCTGATTTCTTTATTTTACAGATGAGAAAAGTTCTGTCACTAAGTTCTCTTTTTGTCTAAGTCTGCATAAAGTAATCATGGCCTTCTGTTCCACATTTATTCATAGTTCCCCAAAGCCTGAAAAGACAGAATTTCCAGGCAAATAAAACAGAACAAAATGAAAAATGAAACAGATACATATCCTATAGTAATTCTGTACTCAAGGAAAGAAGCCTCTCTCTGACTACTTCTCTGTCCTTGTCTTTGCCTGTTTCTTTTTCTCTCTGACTTTGTCTTTCTGACTCTATCTTTGTCTGTCCCTCTACTTTTATTTCTTGTGTGTAACTGTCTGTCTATCTCTGTCTCTGCCTCTGCCTTTGTTTCCCTCTGTCTCTGCATGTCTCTGTGTCTTTTTCTCTGTCTCTCTAACTCTCTTTCTTTACCATTCATATTCTACTACTCTCTCCAAAGATTAAAAAAAGTAACAAATCAAATGAATGGAGGATAAGATGGAGAAAATACTCTCTCACCTTGTTACTTCTCAAAGCAGTTCCTAATTACCCCAATTATTAATGTTCTCTCATACCTCAGCATAAAATTACATGAAAATGAATGTTAAGAACAATCTGCTAAGAAGATATATCATCAAAGTAGCTCCAGGGAAGTAGGCAGAAGGGCTGAATTTGGGGCTTTTTTGACACCTCCTTCCCCAGTGGCTGTCTTAAATCACTGCTCAGTTAACTGATTGCCCCCAAAAAATGGAGCTTTCAAAGCTAGGAGAATGGTGGTCATTTCTAGAAAGATTCCATGCTAGGCAATCCGCTGCCCTAGATATATGGCCCTAGATAGTTTGGCCCTAGAGTTGACTAAGGAATTGAATCCAAAGATATAAAAACATCAGTTCATTTCTCATGGTCATTTTCTTTAAAAATATGAAATGTTCCCATTCTAATTAATTTCTATATGTATGCTAAGCATTGGAAATACAAAGATGAAAATGAAAGAATATCTATATTAAGGAACTTAATTATATCAGGAGCTAAAGTATGTATAGAAATAATGCAAAGGATGATTGAAGAGAGAAAGCACCCCAAAAATGGAGGAGTCAGGGAAAACTTCAGGTATCATTTGAGGGGAGTCTTATACAAAGCAAGCATTACAGAGGCAAAACATGGGGAAATTATTTGGGAAACTGAACAGTTAAGAGAAGGAATATTGAGCTAAGTGAATGGTTTATAGACCATTTTCACTAAAAAATAAATTTAGTAAAAGAGAGCAGCATAAGGTAAGACTGGAAGAGGGAATGGGGGCCTTCTTAGTGTTTTTGTTTTAACTCCATTTGGTGTTTTCTCAACAAAAATATTGGAGTGGCTTGCCATTTTATTTTCCAGATCATTTTACAAATGAGGAATTAAGGCAAATAAGGTGAAATGTCTTACTTAGGGTCACACAGCTGAGGTTGGATTTGAATTCAGGAAGAAGAGTCTTCCTGGCTTTAGGTCTGGCACTCTATCCAACTCTGCCACCTAATTGTCTTCTCTGGAGATATTTAAATGCTAATCTAAGAAATCTATATTTTATCCTGTAGATTATAGGGAAACACTGAAGAATTCTGAGTATGTAAATGACATGTGGTAAAAATATGTATTTATGAAGATAATTTGACAACTTGGAGGGGGGTGAATTGGAGAGTGATGAGACTTGAAAAAGGAAGACTTATAAGGAGATTATTATATTAGTTCCAGTGACAACCCTGACCTAGAATAATGGCTATATGATAGGAGAGAAATAGATAGAGATGACAGACATTATAGAGATAGATTTGATAAGCCTTGATGATGATTGAACATTATTTTTTGGTAACAAAAGAAATCCATGAAGGAATGGTCAGTCAGGAATAAATCCAGAAATAAGCAATGTCATGCAAGGCAAAGGAGGAAAACGTTTCGAAGAGGAAGGGTCAAAAACTCCTAAGAGTCAGAGAAGATGGGAACTAAAGAATATACACACATAAACATACAAATACACACACATACACACACACACACACACACACACTCCATACAATATAAATTCTAATGTTAAAATGACCTTAAAATAGTAGAGAATATGTTTAAATAAAGAGGGTTACCAGCATAATCCAATGTTGGACAATGGTCAAAGAAAACAAAATTTAAGAAAAAGCTAAGGGATCATCAATTTAGAAAGTCATTGGTGGTTTTGAAAAGGCAACTACAGTAGATTTATAAAAGCAAATTACAAGGGGTTACAGAGTGGAGAAGTGAATATACTTTATGCCCTTCAGAAGTCATTAATCAAAAGATGATTAAACAAATAATTGGAAATTTATGTAATATAATATTACTATGTCATGAGGAACTATAAATATGAAAAATTCAGAATAGCCTGAAAAGACATTAATTAATATGAAATAGAAAGAACCTGAGATAGCAATATATCCTTTGACTACAACAATGTTAGTAGAAAGGACAAAAAAAAAAAAAACAACTTAAGCTGGATGCTTTGTAATTATAATGACCAAGCTTGCCCATCACCCACAAAAAGATGAAAGAATTCATGTTACTCATTTGCAAAGGTGAGGTACTATAGGTGTGGAGTAGTGAATAGTTGAATTTGGAGTCAGGAAAACAGGTTGAAATCCTATTTCTTACACTTACTAGCCTTGGAGTAACAACTTCTCTGTGACGCAGTTTCTTCAACCATCAGATTTGGCCTTTAAAAATTATTTTTGTGAAACTTTTTCCCCTCTTTTGTAAGGGATAGAATAGAGGAAAAATCTATTTGGAAGTAAAGATGATATAAAAAGAGAACAACAATAAGTATTAAATAAGATAAAAATTAAAGAATAAAGTTTGGACTTTTTTAAGAAGTAAGGGATAGGTGGATGGATGTACTGAATCCCTTGAATGTTATCTAAAAAGACTTAGTTGCATAAATTTCAGTTTGGACTGAGGCTATAAATAAGAGGCACAAAGAAGAAAAAATAAGTTCCCTTTCTACTGGAGACTATGACAAATTTGAGTTCAATATTACCAAGTAAAATATTATCACCCCAGCCAAAAACCGGTCTTTTTGAACTAACTCCCATGTTTTGAAGCATTGCTTCATGCCATCCTTATAGCTAGTCCACTATGTAATCATCAGTCAGTCTATTACAAGGGATAGATACATTTAGAACAAAAAACCAAGCACTAAAATTGCCCAATTTATCCAGTTTATGAATGAAAACACAACTTCTTCAATGAATCTGTGAGCTCATCAGCATAGATTATAATGCATTCAGGACTTCTCTGTGATTTTTGTCCATGTTCTTTAGGTCTTCAACTTCCTTTTGGTCTTTTTACATTTTCTGGGTACCAATGAAGATGCTACCTCTCTGTTTTTAATTATTCTTGCCATACAATTAACCTACTTCCTTTTCCTATCACATTGTTCTCTATGACACATAACTCACACTCCTTGCTTAATGTTGTTTGCCCTTCATTTTTGAAGAAAATCAATGGCTTCATAGGGTGATATCTTGACTTGAGAGTGAATTGGATTTAAGTGAAGCAATGTTGCACAAGTTCTCAATTTCATTCTCTTCCAGAGTCATTGAAATCCAGTTACAATGCAAAATCCATGATGACTGACAATGGCTCAGGATGCAATGGATGATGTTGACTTCTTCAGTCTCAAAGCATTCATATTGACTGCTTCATCCACCTTCATGGCCATTGGAAAAAATATTGTTCTCATCTGCCCATTCTACTGGGGAAGTCTTCACATGCTTGTCTTTGCTTGTAGGTCAACATTATATATATTCTGTAGTCTTCTTGGGCCTGCCATATGTCTCTATATGACTTTTGGGGTCCCCTGAAATTTTGATTCCTTGAATGTTAAAGTAACATTGAAAATTTTGTGCTTCCATTTTTTAGGGATAATAAATGAGAGTGTACCTAGAAAAAGTTGAGGAAGATGTAATGGTATCTTTGAGCTTCCTGGCCAAGAATAAGTAAACAATTTATCAAAAGATTTCATATCTTTGACAAAGGGTTGCATTCATCATTGATTGTAGCAGTTCCTTCTAACTTTATCTATTATAAAACTTCTGTTAAGGAGACAATATTGAATAGTACATAGGACACAGGATTTAAAACCAAGAAAATTTGGGTTCAAATCCCACCTCATACAATTATTATGAAGAAAGATAGAATATCACTCAGTTCATATATTCAATGATAATATTGTTTCCTTGTCTATAATTTTAATAGAACAATAACTTTCTCTTGACAATTTGGACACTTATTTTTATTTATTTTTGCTTCTCTGGAATCATGATTGAAACTCCAGCTTTTTAAAAATCTCATATACACACATATATATATATGTGTGTATGGGTGTGTGTGTGTGTGTATGTACATATATATATATGTGTGTGTGTATATAAATATATATATGTATATATATATATGTGTATATATATATATATATATATATATATATATATATATATATAGTCTTGTTTTGGTCTATCCCACTCTTGGGGTAACTAAGTAGCTGGAATATCAGCCCTGGAGTTAGGAATATCTGAGTCCAAATCTGGCTTCATTCACTTAACTCTGTTTGCTTCAGGAGAAAAAAATAGCAAACTACTCCAGCATCTTTGCCAAGAAAATTTTAAAACATGGATCACAAAGAGTTGGACATAACCAAAAATGACTATACAACATGGCCATCCCATTTTTATTTTGTGTGGCTTTATTTTTAAAATATACTTATCAACAAAAAAAAATTGGGATTTTATTTCTTACTTTTCTTCCTAAATTTTCTTTCTTTTTATTGGAGACTTTCATATTTAAGTTTATAAGTATTTAACTTTTGCTTTCCACCATTCAATTCTTTCATTTTATTTCTCCCCATCTCTTTTCTTTAAAAAATAACACTTGATTCCTTTGATTAGCTGTGCTTATACTAATCCACTATCACTCTTCTCACGCAGGTACTTTCCATGAAATCCCTGTCAGGGAGTGGGGAATCCCTACTGTTTTTTGTTCATTTATTTGTTTGTTTTTATAAACCTAAGAAAAGAGAAGATTCTGGTGAGGTACATGGGATATAGGATAGAAAGAAAATTTTTTCTCTAAAAACCTAAACTAAGGAGGAGGAGGAGCCCAAGAAAGTTTCCACTGTTATGATAGGGTGCTAATTGGCAGCAGCAGGAATTCCACTTCACTTTGTTCAGGCTCTGAGGTGGATGTTGAGCCAAGGACTTCTTGGGGTACTGGTTAGACATGGGGCTGGAAGGATGACTCACTTCCTCTCACATAGAGAATTTCAGAGGCATTCTCCAGGCTATAATCAGCATGAAATTGGTTGAATGGCTCTGTGGGATCTGCACCATAAGTGTAACAGTAAATCTATTTTTAGAGAAGCTATGCCTGATAAGCCTAAGCCAAGATGTGAGATGGTAGAATAATACAATGAAAAGAGCCCTAACTCTGGAGTCAAAGGACTTGGCTTTAAAGTCTCACCTCTGATGCCTCCAATCTATGTGACCTTAGCCTGAAGTTTACTCATCTACAAATGGGGAGGAAAAGGAGAAAGGGTTGGCCTAGATGGCCTTTGAAATCCTGCCACCTCTTGTCCTAATGTGATGAGAGTTGAAAGGATTATGATGAAACATCCTGTTCTTTAAGATCACTTTTAGATTGAACACTCTCCAATACTGCAAAATAAAGAAAAAGTGCTCAACTCCTCCCCTCCAGAACATTGCCAATTCAACTTTCTGAATGCTGATATGTTTTTATAGAAGCATAAACCTAGCAGAGACAAGCAGGGATCAGTAGGAGCCAGAGTACAAGGCTGCCCAACAGTTGCCCTGCCTTCCTTTTATATCTTTAAATAGAAGGTCCTAGGTTAGTACCCTAATTTTTTTAATATTATTTTCTGGTTCCTTTAGGATGTACTATCTGCAGATCCTGAGTTCTTGCATCACTGCCATCTTTCTGGGAATCTACCTCCAACTACAGACCACTGAAGCAAAAATGTAAGCCACCCCTTTTCTAGGCACTGTCTCTCTAGTCTCTCAGAAAGGGTTTATCTTGCAACCCAAAGACCTCACTTGCCTCTCAAAATATTATACCACCCAGTATTCCCATCTTCTAATAACAACATGCCATATTTTCTACCTAGAAATCTCTTTTCCCCTTTGATAGGAGATTTATCCCTTCCCTAACTATTTCTCTCAATTCCTGGTGATAAGAACAAGATATTTAGAGAGAGAAAAAATCTAGAATTGGCTCCTGCCCCTACCATGAATCCTCTTCTTTTTCTGTGCTTTGATTTTCCTCTTTGTAAATCTCTACTGAAGGGAGAAAATATTAAAATTATGGGTCAAAGAGATGACTCTGGGTAGACCATGGTAAAAAAGGTATTCAAGACACTAGTTACTATAACGAGAGACTGTCATAATTTTTCTAATAACATATTGACATAAGTCCTGAAATTGGGAGGAGACAATCTACTTTCGGCCAATCTATGTTTCTTTCATGAGCACTAAGCCAAGTAGTCCAATTTAGATCTCTGATCTGGAGCTAGTGAGTGAAAAGTAGACATAAGTACAAAATTACCTTGTTTCCTATCTCCTTATTTTCATCCTAGCCCTTCCTCTTGGGGAGATAGATAAATAGATGAATGGATGGATGGATGGATAAATAGACAATTTTTTAGTAGGTGAACACACCCTAGGACTCGACTCCATGAAATGGTGCTGAGGAATAGATTCAGATAGAAGTATAGAATCCAGGAGTTCTATTCCTTTATAGAATGATTAGCCCTTATCTAATCTCATACTGGGGTGGGGGACTGGGAAACATGAAAGTTTGGATTCTTGGAAGGAATAGAACCTTTGTATTGAAATATCTCAAAAATGAGACAAGCTTTGGTTTCTAAGAGGAAGACAACTCATGTGAGGGAAAGAGTGGGAAGATAGAGTGTTGGAGATTAGAGGGGACATATATGGAAGTGCAGGTGGGAATTATTCAAAGGAAGAGGAAAAAATAAAGGAAGGATGAAATCTACTAGTGTCCAATACTATAAGGAGGGAGCTAAGAATATAGGACTTCTAAGTTGCATTTTTGGCTTTGGCTTCTGAAAAGGAACCAAATATCTAATGTTGGTGGGGATACTCTTGGTCTTTAGGAAACCACAATCAATGGACTTATGCTTTAGAAAATCCTAGACAGAACTGACTCTGTCTTAGATTGCACAGCAACTACTTTTGCAAATAACCATACTTACATTCAACTTAAGAGCCATTGTTCAAAAAATATCCAATTCTTTTTGAAATTTGAGTCTGTAGACCCCTTTCCCTGAAAACACACACACACACACACACACACACACACACACACACACACACACACATACACACACACACACACCTCTTCGAGCACAGTGTTTCTGAGGTATAATGCTTTGTGTCAGAAAAATGGGCATGTAAGGGAATTTCAGAGCTAAGGAGGTCTCTTGGATCCACAGGTCATGACATCTAATTGTACCCTCATTTTCTATTATATAAATTAAGGAGGTTTGACTAAACAGTTCCTAAATCCCCCTCCAGGTCTAAAATCTAGATTATTTCACTCAGTTGGTACTTTTCTTACCAGTCTAGTTGCTTTGACTTGGAGCTATAAAGAATAAAAAGAAGCCAATCCCTAACCTGTTCCCTTAGTATATAATCAGAAATATGAACACTTTATTCTGATAGCATCTCATGTCTTGCCCTCTGGGTTTCAGTTATCCTTTCCTTTCTGGGAGAGAAGTGGGGCTTAAAAATAGAAAGTCCTTGGAAATGAAATATATGGAGGAAATGATTATCTACACCACATGATCACATTTCTCCTAGACGCCTCACATTTCTATTCTTCTTTGGTTCATCCCTACTTTCAACCCCCAACCCTCTTGTTTCTTGATCTATTTGTAAGAAGGATAGGGGAATTCTTTCTTTCTCTCTTTTTGTTACCAGACAAAAGCTGCTTGATGTTAACGTGATCCCAATGGAGCCTGCAAAACCAGGGGGAAAAGTCGAATTGGCATGTCATGTTCAATCATATTGGACAGATTGTGCTCCGGTGAGTGAGACAGAGATTTTATTGAGAGGGAAGGGAGTAAAGAAAATACAGAGGTGAAAGAAAGAAGGGAGAAGCAAGTATAAATGCTCATTGGCTCAATTAGCTCATTAATTTGATTGAGAATCTCATTTAGAAGAGAGAAAAGAAGAGGGAGAATAATGAGTAGAAAGGAAACAGGGAAGTGGCAATGGGAATTAGATGATCTACTCTAGGACTCATCTCCTCTCTCCCCATTCCCATTCCCTATAGTCATTACTAAGACTAGAGGAGGACAGAATATAAAGAAAGTAGATATCCCATTTTTCACAAATTAGTCAGTAGAGGTAGATGAGTGAAAAAGTATATAAACTGGGAGGAAGAAAGGATTCAAACTTTCATTGTTCTTCATGGATAATGTGTCCTCTTGGAGGAGTATATCTCTCATTTTATATCATTAAGTCTCTTCCCTAGAGTTAGTTGGCCCACCAACAGTTAACAAACACATTCCCATCTAGGACAAAGCCTAAAGGGAAGGAAAGCTAAAATTGATCAAGTTCAAACTTCAAACCATCCTCTTTTATCAAATTTTTCCTTTCAACTACAATGCATTTCATCCATTATGAAAAGTAAGTCATCTCTAGAAGCCTGTCCTCACTGATTTGGGGCTTTTTTGCCATTTTTACAGCTCTTCAGGTTTCCAATAGAATGATCAGCTTAGACTTGTTAATGCCTAGAAACCTCGATACCAATCTCTCCTCTCCCAGAGTTTATTACTGCCACCCACTCACTACCCTTTACTTTCTATTACCCACCCAGTATTCCATTCCCTCATGAATTTTTTTCCTTGTATTTTCAAATTTAGCATCTGGAACAGTGCCTTTTCCATGTGGGCAGCATGAAAAACTGTCCAAGATAAAGTAAATCAAAACCAAAACTCATGGACCCCCAAAAAGAGTGCTTATTTTTACCAGCTGTTCAAGAAGAAACTTTAGTTTAAACAAAAAGCATTTAATCAGGCAATATAGGAAATAAAGTTACAAGAAAAGACATATGTTCCCTGAACAAGAAGATTTTTTAACAGAACTTCTTCCCTTTATGGGAGATCTTCTAAAATCCAGTAGTTGTGAAGTAATTTATTTCAGTTAGTTAAAATAATGGAGAGTTCAAGACTTGAAGGCAAGAGGATCTTAATTTGAATCCTATGAGCCAGGGCAAGTCACTTACCTCTCTCTTGCCTCAATTTTCTCATCTGTAAAATAGGAATTACATATAAAATAGGAATCTACTTCACAAAGTTATTGTAAGGTTAAAATGGATTAACATATACATGTGTATATGCTAAAACATGTTAGCAAAGTGCTTTGAAAAGCTGAAAATATTATATAAATATTAGTGAGGATGAGGATGAAGATGAGGATTATGTCAACTTTTCTGAGATGAAACCACAGCTAGAAAGACCTTTTAGATGATTTATCAGCAAAGAGATATGTTGGCTGCTTATTTTTTTTATGTTTCTTTTCTTTTTTTCTTTATTTTTTGTGTCTTCATCTTTTTAGTCTCCAGAGAACAACTTAGTGGGGAATAGCTGTCTCCCAAACATTAACAAATATGAGTTGAAGCCAGAAGCATCTTTTCTTAATAACATGTATACATAAATGCATACAGTAAAAATGCTACATGTTGACTCCATTGAGCCTTCTATTTTTTCATTCTTTTGAATTTGTTTTATTAATTCTTGATGTTTTTATAGAGTTGTTAGGTTCCACTTAACCAATCCTAATTTTAAGGAGTTTTTTTTCTTATTTAGTTTTGTGCTTCCTTCTCTATTTGGCTAATCATACTTTTAAAGGAATTGTTTTCTTTAGTGGATTTTTGTATCTCCTTTTCCATTTGGCTAATTCTGCTTTTTAAGCAGTTGTTTTCTTTTTCCAGGATGTTGGCTCTATTTTTCATAACTCTTGTACCACTCATTTATTTTCCCAATTTTTCTTCTTCCTCTCTTTTTTGATTTGTAAGATCCTTTTTGAGTTTTTCCATTATTTCTTTCTGGACTTGCTATACTTCCCATTTTTCTTTAGAGTTTTGCGCATAGGTTTTTGTTTTTTTTTGACATTGTTTTTCTCTTCTTAAATAGTGCCTTAATCTTCCTTGTTATCATAATAACATTCTATGGCCAAATTCTTTTTTTATTTTAATTTTGCTCATCTTTTTTGGCTTTCCCCCTTTTTTTAAATTTGAAATCTGCTTCCAGAGTGGAAGGAACATTATCTCAGGCTTTTTGTGTCAGGGTCTGCAGACCCTGACTCTTGACCTGCTGCTGTACTGATGTTGCCTGAGACTCACAGGGGGGCCCTTATATCTGTACTATGGGAGTAGTGTGGAAGTGGTTGATGCTACTGGCAGATGAAAGAGTCTGGCAGTTTACCTGATAGGAGCTCTGGTCATAGTACAGAGGCCAATGGAGTGTTTCTACATTGAAGCATAAGGAGGTCTGGCCTTTGGAGGTTTCCTGTTTGCTTTGGACTATGCTGAAGCACTTGAAAGTCTCTCCATTGAGCCTTTTGCTCAGATTAGGGTTGCAATATGATCAAGAGTTTATGACTGAAACACTCAAGTTAAGAGGGGTATTGTGATGATAGTCTAAGAGCCTTGATTCCTGCCTTGGCCAGCATATACTTAAGTAGTTACTTTCAAACTCTGTTTGGTCAGAATAGATCTTGGCAGAAAAGTCATATTCAGAGAAATAGTTTTCCCACAACATCTTACAGACACTAAAAATTTTCTTATTATTGACTGGATATGTTTATGTATGCCAGATGGAATATTCCATCACCACTAGTAGGCTGTTTATTATTTTGTCATTTAGTCCAAATATACTGCTTATATATATAAACTTCAAAAGCTTTCTAGTATCTATAGTTTCTAAATATGCACCTAATATAGTATCACTTTCTTTTGATTACATTGAGCCCAAGTCTCACTTAGAGTAAGTATAAAATCTGTCCTACTAATTTAAATGTTCTCTTTTGACCGAAGTATCCACTTTACTTACAATCTACTTTACATTCCATAGAAGGAAAAGTCCTGGAAATACTACATGCTTCTTAGTACCTGGGGGGGGAATCAGTTACTATCTCTCTCATAGAACTCCAGTATATAACTCCCACTTGAGGAACAAAATTTCTGCCCCAAAGATCCATTCTTTTATATCTTGACTTCTACCACTTTTCATGGTTCTTCAACCTAATATTCTTTTCTACTCCAATAATGTAAGATATATACAAGTCAAAGAGAATTGGTTCAATGCAATCACCTTTTTTACTGCTCTTCAGTGTCAGTCACATGACCCACAGAAGTAGCATCTAATACTATATTAGTTTCCTATAGCTAATAGCACACACTGACTTGTAGTCAATTAGTGACTCTACTCATCTCTTTCAAGTAATATCCAACTTAGTGATGGTATAAATGTCAGTATATTATTGTTAACCTATACTTGAAACTGAATCCATATACATAATTTCACAACTTTTCAGTAATAGTCCCCTTTAACACCAAGAATTCCAACTTGTATATGGGATAGTAAGTCTCACTGTCAGTAAGAACTATAATGAAAAAAATACAATAATTAACTAGTAACTCATATTCTATAAGACCAGTGCCAAGCCTATAATATTTGCCCAGCAGAAAGTGTTGGTTTGGTTTGCATAAATCAACACTGATACCTGTATGAGACAAATGGCTATGTTTTAAATATATTGGCATAATTCTCAATACATGATCTCCAAAAAGTATTTAGCAATCAATCAATCAACAAGCATTTATTAAGAGTCTATTTGTGCTAAACACTGCTAAGTGCTAAGGATACACAGAAAGGCAAAAGACAATTCCTGCTCTCAAAGAGACTGTTCTACTGGGGAAAAAACACCATAAAAACAGTTATGTACAAATAAGATATATAGAGGTTAAACTGGATGTAATCAATAATGGGGAATAAGGGAGACCAGAAAAGACTACTTATAGAATTTGAGATTTCAGTTGGTCTTGAAAGAAGTCAGGAAACACAGGAGGGGAAGATGAAAAGGACAAGAGTATTCCAGGTATGGGAGAGTCAAAACAGACCAACTTTAGTGTCTTGCTTCTATTTTTTCTCAATTACATCCTCATGAATGAGATTACTACTAACAATGTTAATTCCTCGCATATTTTTAATAGTAGTCACCAAATGTTATTGTCTTCTTTAAATCTATGCATACTCTTTGTTCAGATACTATATGACTCACTGAATAAACTGTTAGGCTAGCTGGAAGATACTAATCTGAAGTTGTTTACTGATAAAGACTTGAAAAACTGGCACATATCAATGGGTATTTTCAGACTAGCACAATCTAGACAATTTAACAATTAATTTAGTCTTTTCTGGTGTTTTTATAATGTATTTCTAAAAACAATGAAATCATCAAGATAACTATACTTCCATATAGCCTTCTTCTTAAGATATTGAAAACTGGTAAGTTGGTTATAGAGTTGAGCCCATATTCTCATAATATTTCTGGAAAGATGGAGGCTGTCTTCTTTTGTCTTTGCCTAACATAATACACAATAATATTTATTGTGTAGTTCTAATACTGAAAGCACTGGTTACCTAGCAGGGCATCTTAAAGTTATGACCTTGTGCATTATTCTAATTTAAACCTCTCTTTTAAGCTCTAGTTTATCTCTTCTTAGTCTTGATTTTGAGTTAAGGAGATGTCTCCCTCAAGCATGTGAAGACTTCCCCCAGTGGAATGGACAAATAAAAACAATTTGTTCCAATGGCCACGAAGGAGGATGAAACAGGTACTGTGGAACACTTAGAGCTTGGTCAAACATTGAAGAGCTAAGGTCATCTATGTCATCCTGGGCCATTATCAGTCATCTTGACTTTTGTCTTCCCACTGGACTTTGAGGATTCTGGAAGGGAACTTAAGGCTGATTATTACTGTGCAACTCCACCTCATGCAAATCCAAGACATCACTGAGTGATGTTATTGATTCTCTTTGAAAATGAAGAAGAACAATAAGCTCTAATATAGTCATTACATATGAGCTGCTAGACAATTTGATGATGTCATTGACAACAAGGCAACCTTCTCTTGAAATGGCCAGGTCTCATTAAGGCAGATTATGTGCACTATGCACATCTACTTTCTATTCATTTAGTGGGGGAAAAAAACTTCATTATTTTTACTGCATTTTTTCCTCAATTGATTCTTCCATGCTATAGACTTCGTGATTGTGAAGTTATAAAGAGTGAGAATTCTCTGGCTCCATTCTCAGAGTGAAGGATTCAGTGTTTCTTTGATGCCTTCTGCTACCACTGGCTTCTCTCCTCCTGGAAGTTTCTTCACATTATACATAGATTGCCAAAGGATTCAACTAGACAGCCTTAGTTCAGTGTCTATGATATTCTGCCTATACCTTGTACAGGCTTGAATTGGTGCCAAAAATAGTGACATCACAAAGCTATTCCCCAGGTGTAGACATACCAGTCGGTGCTCACTTTCTCACATACACCCACTACTTCCTTAGATAACACAAAGCTCACATTAATCCTGTCCACATATGTACTGTCATTCTTACCAGCACCCAGGGTGGATAATATCAGTATATCTGATGTATATATCCCTTGTAGAGATTTCCCACCATCCACCATTCTACCATCATTTCCCATCAAAGTATCTAATACCTAAATAGACAAGAAAATTAGTGTAATAATTATAAGTCAATAAAGTATTTGGGCTTTTAGTCAGAAAGACTTGTAATTCAGATCTTTACTCAGATATTTAGTTAAGTGACCTTGAACAAATCACTTAATTTCTATGCACCTCAGTCTCCTTGTTCATTGAAAGAAGACATAACAGAATCTATTATTCCTTCAAACTCTAAATCTGCAATCCTATAAATGTATTGTTGGCTTAAATAGTTTACTTTGCACAACAGTGCTTTATTTGGTCCATTCTATCCTATGGAAAGTATGCCATACTGCTGAAATTGTCTGATAGTCACATAGCTAGCACTCTCATTATCCTTGTCCCACTATGCATGGGGTATAACTGATATAAAAAGTTCCTTATAATGAATCCAAATCCATCATTTCCCACCAACGTTTCAGTGCCTGGACAGAAATGGTGTGAATATTCCCTGAAATCATACACAGCAATCATACACAGCAATACAACTCTGAATTTTTAACCACATAATCACATACATGTAAAATAACTGGTCTGGCTTATAAAATCCATAATGATTATTTTGCTTATATCATAGCCTAGAAAAGCATGAATATATATATATGTATGTATGTATATACAAATATATGTTTGCATATTCATACATATATGCCTACATGTGTAAATATGTATAAGGATAAATATACATGCATGTATGTATATATACCCACATATATGCATTTGTATATAAAAAACAAATCAAGGGCATTCAAACATAGAGATAGACAACTCTCAAAGCGCAGCTCTTCCTCCTCACAGATGACCACTCAAAATCAATGCTGACACACCAAAGTGATTCATCAGGTCCTATACCTGAGTCCCAGTATGTACCTTCATGCTGACAACCAATATCTCCTCAGGGAAATTCAAATTCATATCGATGTTACTGCAGTGTGGATGATCTTTCTCATTTGTCCCACAGAAGCCTATTCCATGCATTTAACCTCTCTGCCAAGGTGGTTTGTGGGTTTCTGTCCACTATGCATGCTTTAGTTTTTTGGAACCACAAGTGAAAGGTGAGTGAAGGTGGACACCAAAGATGGATGGGCAGTCCTAAAAAGAGCTTGGCAAGCCCCTCACTCTAGAAGTGCTAGTCCTCCCTGAATACCTCATATACCTTAGTAAACCAAGCACAAGAAGATTGAAATGGGTAGATGAGAACAATTTGTTTCTATGGCCATGAAAGCAGATAAAGAAAGCACTTTAAAAGTAGAGCACTTAGGGCTTAGTCAGGCACAGAAGGCAACAAGGTCATCCATTGCATTCTGGGTCATCACCAGTCATCCTGACTTTTATCTTGCCACTGGACTTTGATGGCTCTGGAAGAGAGAGCAAGGTTGACAGTTGTGCAACTCTGCCCCACTTAAATCCAATTCAAGCACAAGTCAAGAAATCACCCCATGATGTCATTGTTCCTCTTTGAAAATGAACAAAGAACAACATTCCACACATAGCCTGAGGAGGTATATTTTGCAAATGTCTTTCATAAAATAACTGGAATACAATTGTCAACTTAGCTCCATTATTTAGTTGCACAGGTTCCAGCAATTTTGTGAGTTAACACCCACTAGAAACCATAGCTAGTGATCCCCAACTAGCATATTGATATTTACAAGACAGCCAGAGGACACTATTTCAAACAAATGCACTAAATAAAGGAGTACCATAAATAAAATAATAGGAAAAGTTCCCACACACACACACACACACCATACTGCTAGTGGGAAAGGGCCCAATTTTAAAAATACATGGAACAAGAGCACATGCAAGAGCACAAGACACATATTTTGAAGCAAGCATGACCAGGCATATATATGCCCAATGGAATTCATACTTACAACCTTATATGTATGGCTTCTTATGTCCTGTGATAAGGATAATACTCCCTGTTGATCTCCAGTTAGTTAAACTCACAGTCACTGAACTTCTCTCTGATACTATCTTCTAGGTTTCAGCTCCTCAGAGTCATCTCCTCGGTTCTCTTTGGCTAAGAGGCAATGATTAGAAAGCCTCTTCAGGACAAATGACTAAACTCAATTTCATAGTTAAGGATATGAGCCACTTCACCTAACTAAGAAGAGATGACAAAAGTCAACTAGGTTATTTAAGTTATGATCATACCTATTCTTCTAATTTCCTGTGTCTAGCATTGATTTGAAATCTGTGCTGACAGACAACTATTTGATTTAGAGTTAGAAAATTCTTTCTAATGTATGTACATTTAATCCATGAAGGAGATCCTTTGACCTCAAAACTTATTTCAAGGATGTCGAGGGGAAAAAAATCAAACAGAAGTTCTTTAGTCTACATATGTATTTGAAGGGTAAACAATATAAATATAGAAGAAAAAATTTTGCACTCTACTTTCTTGGCCCATATTCCTGACTTGATTACAATAACAAAACTCTGACTTTTGTGCTATACTCTAGTCAGTGCAAAACTTTACTGTCTCCTATGAAAATATTAACTAACCAAAAAAGCAAATTTGTAAAAAATAAGAAAAGGCTAAATGGCCACTTTAAAAAAAAACAAAAAAACTTCAGAACCTTTCTTACAATAACCTGTTTCTGTTGTTTATTCTGTTGTAATATCACCAACAACACCAAACATTTACTAAGTGCCTACTAATGCATGAAGTAATAGATGGAGAACTGACCTTGAAGCTCGGAAAAACTTGGGTTCCAGTCCTACCTCTAATCTCTACTGACTGTGTGACCATAAACAGGTTACTTCAATGCAAAAGACAACTCTCTAAAACCATAAGTTGCAAAGAAGATGCTAATGTATCCTGGACAGAGAAAGTTTCTTCCTTTCAAATTTCCATATATCAATGGCATTATAGGACTAATGTTCCCTACAACAATCCTGGGAAATAGATGCTATTATAATCTCTTTTTACAGATACAAAAACTGAGGCATACAAGACGTCAAAGGTCACACAGCTAGTAAATGTTTGGGGTAAATTGGAACTCATGTCTTTTCTGATTCTAGGTCCAGGAATTATACTAGATGTTGAGGATACAAAAAGAAAAATGCAACAGTCCTCCATCTCAAGATTTTATTTTATTTTGAAAGATATATGTGCAAAAAATAAATGTACAAAAAAAATAAAAACTTTACTAAGAGCTGAGAGGATCAGAGAAAGCTTCATAAGAGTTGTAACTTGAATTAAATTTCAGAGGAAGACTGTTTCTGAAAAATGGAGTTGAGGAGAAAGGTGCTTTTATAAGTATGGGAATGGCTTGCAAGATATATATTTATAGAAGAAAAAGTCAAGATTAAAGATAAAAGATATGGGTTCAAATTCCTAATCTGCTGTTTACTATTTCAGAAAACTTTCTTCTCTTTAAACTTCATTTTCCTTATCTAAGTGAATCAGATTGTGTTTCAGATGCCTTCTAATCCTAAATTCTATTAATTGTTCAAATAAGTAAAAAGGGAAAATCACTTTCAATCTCAGGTAAACTAGAATGAGAAGTTTGTTTGTTTGTTTGTTTGTTTGTTAAGAGCTATTCAAATCATGCCAAATTTATATATCCACTGATTAGCATAATACTTAGAATGTAGTAAAGACTCAATAAATGTTTTTTTGTCCTTCATTCATTCATTCATTCCCTTACTCATAGACATATATAAACTTTTGTTTATATGTTTGTGTGTGTGTGTGCTAATCTAATTATTTTAGTATATGGGCCACTTCATTGATTAACGTCTTCCCAATCTCTAGTCTTACATTATTTCCTCTACTATTTACCAGGCTGTGATTTTTTTCATTGTTTCTCTACCTCTTCTTTTCTTCTTCTCTACCTCTCTCTCACATTTCTCCTCAAAAGTGCTAAATGAGGACTCTAGTGCATTATTACCAACTCCTTCTTCCTAGGTCAAAATCTACACCCTGAGCAACCCATCCATTGACTTCCCCTTCAAAAATTTGACTTATTCTTTTTGTGCATGTCCTGGGGAAACTAAGACCTTCTACTGGATCATCCAAAGCAGCAGTAAGTGAGGGGCCACCAAGGCTAAGTCAGGGAGGGATATAGAGAAGGCATCTATGGCAAGAGGGCTGAAGGGAAATGGGAAGATCAAAGGCAAGAAATGACCAAAAGGAAAGAGAAATTAGGCAAGGTGGGAGGTGGGCTGAGATGAAATAAGGGAAAAGTAATGTGCTGTGGCTGAGTTTGAAGAACAGTGTTGCAGACTGAGTTGGAGAAGTGTGCCCACAAGGCTGAGAGGTATTGAAGGACATTGAACTATTCTCTTTCTCAGGGACTGTGAATGTAGGATGTAGAGCTGCTTTCCATCTGGATGATGTTTGCCCTGAGGACCAGAATTCAATTCCTCCCCAGAAAAAAAGAAGATATGGGGTTAATATGAAGACCTTGAAAATAATCAACTGAGCTTTAAACCCTAGGCTCTCCCCTTCCCCCCCCCCCCCCCGCCCCCATTTAGTCAACCTATTAGGCTAACTGAACATCTGAGACTAGTTTCAAATGTAAAATAAATATGCTACATTTTTCTGCCTGCGTATGTCCCATTTTTAATTTTTTTTCTCAAACACCACACCTTTCAAAGCCCCATGGTACTATTACTTTCTAGACTATTCTTCTTTCAAAGTACTTTTACACACTTTCTTGTGAGGAAATTATAGTAAAGATCATTCCTACATTTGGCAAATGAAGAAATGAAGGCAAAAAAGGAGATTAAATTAGTTAACCGTAATCACTTAGCAAGTTAGTAAAACCAAGATGAGAACCTTATGTTTTAACTCTTCACTATAATTCCTCTAAAATGAATTTCTATCCATAAAATCAGACAAGCACAGGTTTCTCCAGAGAACTAATGATGAAATGTATTTAATTTCTCTTTTTAGAGATGTGGGGAAGTATGGGTAGGAAAAAGGGAATACATTGTTGGAAATACTCAATATGTCATTGTTTTACTCGACTTTCCTTTTTGTTACAGAGTTGTATTGACAAGGAAGGAAGGTTGTTATAAAGTAATAATAATGGGGGAGTTTAATTCCCCCAAAGTAGAATAACAACAATATAGCTGACATTTATATAGCACTTTAAGGTTGATAAAACATTTTACAAATATTTCATTTGCCCATCACAGCAATGCTGGGAGATAGATATTATTATTATTATCCTGACTTTACAGATGAGAAAACTGAGGCAGATAGAAGCTAGGTGATTTTCCCAGAGTCACATCTCAGCAGAAGAAATCGTCTCAGAATTGTTCCCAGAAAGATTGCTCTTACAAGATCTGTTTTCCCAAAGTCTTCCCCACTGTATTGTACCCCAAGGTCTATTGTAAAACTATTGCTTTCTGCTGATCTCTGGATGACACAGTGAATAGAGCACTCCACCTGGAGTCAAGAACACTTGAATTCAAATATGACCTCAGACATTTACTAGCTGTTCGACACTGAGAAAATCATTTTATTCTGTCTCAAGTTCTTCATCCATAAAATTGGAGTAATCATAAATGAAATATTTGTAAGGCTGTCTACAGATCTTAAAATGCTATATACATGTTTGCTGTTGTTGTTTTTTTATTTATTATTACTTTCTCCTTTTTCTTTTGTACTATCCTCAGCTGACTTCTCTCTCCAAATACCCAAGATGCTGCGGGGTATGGAAGGAAGCCTAAACTTTCTCCTATTAATTCAGCCAAAAGTTACAACTTTCTTCTTAGACTTTTGTCTTGAGTATCAAGATTGCAGAATTTTTTTCTTTTATAGGATTTTCTTTTAAAGAGGTTTCTCTCTTTTGGCTTGGGTTTAATTGCCACCTTTCACTGACATTCAGGCCAAATTGCTTCCTCACCCTTTTTCCTCTTCCACAGGAAAGCCAAGGAACAATAACCTCCTTCACAGATAGATTAATTAATATCCTCTAAGAATAATCTTAATTCTCAATATTAAATTTCAACATTTCTCCCAGAAAATACCCCAATTTGACCATAATTTGGGTGTGGGGTGGAATTATTCAATTTTAAATAAAATTCAAATTTTAAATATTGATTAAATATCTACTAATGCAAGCCACTGGGCTAGATTCTGGGGAGATACAAAAGCAAAAATAAAATAGTCTTGCTCCCTAAGAAGGTCACATTCTCCTGATGCTCACTCTCCAAAATAAAAAGATTGGTATCATGGTCTATAAAAGGAGTCTAGCATGTAGGAAGAGATATGAATATTCTGAGAGCCATATGTTGCTTTTTTCTATCCCAGAGTGCCCTCCATTGTTCGGTTGAGCACATGACTTCTGAGGTCAAGTGACTGACAGCATTTGGCCCTTAATTAGTCACTAGGTTCTTAGTCAATGGTGACCTAGTGGTTAAAAGAAAAATGTGTTACTTTATTTCCCCTCCTTTCATCCTCACTGCTGCTTTCTACCTTGACTTCCAATATGAAACAAAATATTCCTCAGGTTCTCATTTTTTCAGAGAATCTTTTTCTACTAAGTATAGGAAATTTTCCTTTTGATATCAAAAACCATTGACACTGATGAACTATCAACTGATGCACTCATACAGAAAAGACTTCTAGAGATATAATAGTTGTCACAAAATATCTAAAGTGTTATTATATATGGAAGAGTTGAATAAGATATATTTTATGTGGCTCCAGATGGCAACACCTGGGTACAATCTGGAGGTGTATAAATTTTGATTCAATATAAGAAAGAGCTACTTAATACCAAGAGTGTGTCAAAAATAGAATGTTACCTCTTTAGATAGTGTTGTTAGAATTGTGCTAGTTATAGCTGGATAAGTATTCTCAGGAATAAGGTGTTTTTTCCTTATAATGTTCTTATATCAGAATCTTATTTTTTGTTATCTATTACAGTTTGTCAACTGGTAGAGCAGATGCAATATTGGACCAATGTTTAATAATAGCAATAATAGCAACAATAGATTTTCTCTGTGACATTTTTGATTGCCACTAGAGGGTGGTAAAGACACATATATCACTAGTTCTTTTTTTCTCCATTATTAAAAAAAGACTGTGACAGCTACGTGGTACATTGGATAGCGCTCTGGGCCTGCAGTCAGGAAAACTTGTGTTCCTGAGTTCAAATCTTGTCTCAGACACATAACTGTAAGACCCTGAGCAAGTTACTTTATTCTATTTGCCTCAGTTTTTTTTCATTTGTAAATGAACTGGAGGAGGAAATAGGAAAAGAGACTAATATCTTTGTCAAGAAAAACTCAAATGGCTTCACAGAGAGTTGGACACAACTAAATAATAACAAATTGATTAGATTTGCTCGCTTCTCAGGTCTCTCCAGATTTCAATTTATCCTCCCTCCCCTCAGCTGCCAAAGTGATTTTCCTGACTCATTTAAGACCATGAATCAATTATGACTCCTTCTATAAACTTAAATGGCTCCCTTTTACTTCTTAGATCAAATATAAATTCTTTTGTTTAGCTTTTAAATTTCTTTACATTGAAGCACCTTCCTGTCTTCCTAGTCTTTTAATACAACACTCCCTTCCACATACAGGAGTCTGTATAGTCATATTCAGCTACTTATTATTCCACCCACACACCATTTCAGCCAGTCTCTATACCTTTATACTGTTCTCCCTTATACTTTGTGTTCTCCCTCTTCACTCCATCTCTCTGAATCCCAGATTTTCTTTTTGATCCAGCTCAAGTGCTCCTATCCTGTAGAAGGCATTTCCTAACTTCAGCAGTTGTTAGTTTTTTTTTTTCCTTTAAGGAAACTTTCCATCTACTCTTTATTTATCTGTATGATTTTGTTTTCCGGGGTCCCTTCCATTAAAATACAAGCTCCCTGAAGATAAGAACTATTTTTGCTTTTTCTTTATCTCTCTAGTGGTAAGCACAGTACCTGGCACATAGTAAGTGTTTTTGATATCTTCAGTTACCCTCAGAATTATATATAAAATACAAAATAATTATCATTTAAATCCTTTTATTATGTGGATCTCTTCTACCTTTTTAGTCTTCTTACATCTTAATCCTCATTATGTACTTTTGTTTTGATGCACTGACACTAGCCTCCTTCCTGCTACTCAAACAGAAAAAGATAATTTCTCTATTTTAGAAATTAAAATTTCCTGTCTCATTCCCACATTTCCCATGCTCAAATGGTACGCAGGGGACAATACAGGGACAATATCTTTACCTTTTTATCTGTTAACTATCCCTCTCCTATCTAATTTCTGAACCAATTTGAAAATTATCTTTCATCTTTTTTTTCTAGGCTGCATAATTTGACTTCATACAGAAACCAGAAGATACATCTCAGGGATACACCAAAGAAAAGACTCACTTTGTTATTGAATTGTTTCAATTGTGTCCAACTCACCATGACCCCAATTGGGATTTTCTTAACAAAGATACTGGAGTGGTTTGTCATTTTCTTTTCTAGCTTATTTTGCAGATGAGAAAGCTGAGACAAAACAGAGTTATGACTTGTCTAAAGGGTCACACAGCTAGTGAATATCTGAGTTTGTATTTGAATTCAGGTTATCCTGACTCTGGGGACAAAGCTGTATCCAATGTGCCAACTAGCTGCTCCAAAAGAAAAGTCTTCCAATAGATGGTAGGTTCTGGATTGCTTTCATTATAACTATGACATGCACAGCCATATAGGAACTACTTCTGAATTAAGTATGTGATCATTGTTAGAAAAGAAATCAAATTAGATGTTTGATACCTCCATTTTGTAGTTATTGTTGCTTTGTTGATGTTCTTAGGCAGCTAAGCAGGGCAGTTAATAGAATGCCAGGTCTGGAGTCAGACTCCTCTTCCTAAGTTTAAATCTGGCCTCGGACAATTACAAGCTATATGACTGGGACAATCATTTCACCTTTTTTACCTCAGTTTCCTCACCTGTAAAATTAGCTGGAGAAGGAAATGACAAGCCATTCTAGTATTGTTACCAAGAAAATTTCAAATAGGGTCACAGAATCAGTCATAATTGAAAACACCTGAACAACAATTTATGACCTTTGTTTTTTATACCACACATTTGTCCCTAGTACATATATATACACACACACACACATACATGCATACATACACACACAGGTCTCCCTTGTTTCAAAGAAACATATACACACAAATAAAACTAATAACTTATTTGGCAGAATATGCAAAATCAACACCTATAATCTCTCAAATGAGAGAAGTATGGTTCAAAAATTGTCTTTTATTTTATTATAATCATTGCATATATTGTTTTCTTGGTTTTTCTATACTCTATATCAATTCATCCAAATTGTCATCCATTTATCAAGAATTTCCCCAAACCTAGTATAGCATTTGAGACTAGGAAAGAAGGAATAGTTCTCTGCCTCTAGATTCTAATTGCCACAACCCAGCATAGTAAATCAGATTAGGAAGAAATAAATATGTCAAATAGACCAGTTTCAGTTCATACCAAGAATTTAATATTTCCTCTACTCCAATTCAAAATTCACTTCAAAATTCTTCCATATACATTGGGCTCCTTGGAATCCAAGGAGTATTTTAACAAACAAAATTGATGGAATTGGAACCAAAGAGAAAAAGAGAGTCCTAAACACCAGGGAATCCACCCATTAAACTACCCTTCAACATTTCTAAGAAAATGAGAATTCAATACTCTTTAATGGTTACAATGATTATTACTACTAGAACTCTTGAGTGTCCATCTCATGCATTTTCTATTTACCCAATCACACACACAAAGTAGCACTTATTTACACATAAAAGTAACTCATAATACTGACACTACAAAATCTTAAATGTGATAATTTACTAAATAAAAAGCAGAAAAATAATAATCTCAGATAGTAATATATTAAAGTCAATGCATAAATAACACAATATTTAACAATGCCCAAATAAACTTGGATCAAAATCTTCCACCAATGCTTTCAATATCAACTAGAAAGAAGAACCTGACAGGAAAGTGAATGAAGAAGGGACTTAGAGTAAATCACTGTTGTGACTATAGACTTCAATGCTATTAGTCCAATCAGAAACTTCTCCATCATAAAAAAAACTTACATAGATTGTTTACAACTCAGTGGGAAATGGTAGCACAGTGGTTAGAGCATGGATTTGGAATCTGAAAGCTCTGACATTAGATCTAGACTTAGACTGGATGTATGACTGGGCAAGCAACTTAACTTTTCTCAGCCTTGGTTTCCTCAACTGTAAAATAGGAATAATATCATCTACCTAAAGCTTACTATGAAGATCAAATAAGATAATATTTGTAAAAAGTCCTTAGCAGAGTTCAAATCACATAGTAGGCATTAAATACCTATTCATTACTCTTGCTCTCCTCATTCAGGAATATTTACTTGGCATACTGCCCACTACTTGGCTATTAACTTTTCTCTACCTGAACACAGCATTAATAAGCCCTTTCAATTTTTCATCAGACTTAAAAAATATTTAGAAAGTGTTAGCTGTTAAATGCAAATAGCTATCCTCTTTAAGTGATATAACTATAATACTTATCAGATTGGAATATCTCTGAAATATAGAGACTAGCCTAGTCAGTTCCTGTATTGTCTAATCACAACAGAATTCACAAAAACATAGTTAATGTTTAATCTTTAAACCATGTCATAAAAACACTGAAGTAGCACAAAGCTTCCTCTGCTTTTTCTTCTCAAGCCTGAGATGACAGAAGAGAGCAAGCTCTTATAAAATGCTCTGCCTCTGTCCAAATCTAGGTGGTGCTGAAGGACAATAGTTGTTACTGCAATTCTTGATCTATAAAGCAAATTATCTCTCCACCAATCAGGAATCACTTAGCTAAAGCTTTATGTCAAATAACTACAGGTATTAAGTATGTGTGTGTGTGTGTGTGTGTGTGTGTGTGTGTACGCGCGCGTGCACGCTTGTGTGAGCATGTGCACATATTTCACTTTATTGTCTTCACAATATTGCATTTTTTTTTTACAAATTGAAGATTTGTGAGAACCCTGTATCATATCATTTTTCCAATAGTATCTGCTCATGTAGTATCTCTGTGTCACATTTTAATAATCTCACAATATTTTAAACTTTATTATTAGTATATTATTATTATATTGTTATATGTTATGATGATCTATTATCAATGATCTTTGATATTGCTATCATAATTATTTTGGAAAACTATAAACCACACCCACATAAGATGGTGAACGTAATTAATAAATGTTGTATGTGTTCTGAATGTTCTGCCAATTGGCTATTTCCTCATCTCTCTCCCTCTCCTCAAACCTCCCTATTTCCTAGGACATAACAATATTGAAATTATGCTAATTTAACACCCTACAATTACCTCTAATTAGGCAAGTGAAAGGAAGAGACAATCAATATGGAAAACTTCATTATTGTATTATTTTATGAAATTGCCAAAACCACCCCAACCGTCAGTAAGCACCACCCTAATCAGTCAGCAGCTATCAACATTAAGGCCAGACCTTTCCCCAGCAAAAAGATTACAAAATCACTGAAGACTCAGATAGTTAGCAATTTTTAGCAATATAATATTTTTAATTAAAGCATATACAATGCTTTTTTAGACATAATGATATTTCATATTTCATAGACTAAACTATGTGCTGGGAAACCAAACAATTGCGTGACTCACTTTAATTCAATATTTGCTTTATTCCAGTGGTCTAGAATCAAACCTGCATTATCTCCAAGGTATGCCTCCAATTGCCATATCTGAAAAAAGAAACTTTTCAGTCTTCCTACTCCTTCAATGCTAATACTGAGGTTACTATTCTCAGTTCCTACATCTTTCATGGCTTAAATGAAAATCTCTTGACTCTCAGCATCATCTCATCTTTAAATGGAAGTCAAAAGCAAAGTCCTGAATGATAATCTCCAAATGTTTATATATATAAAATCTAATTTTTTAGTTTTATCTTCTTTAGCCATAAATTATCTATATGCAAATTAAGAGATAATTTAATGCTTTGTAGCTCTGAAGACTTCAACACCGTTCACATTATTTTTGTTGTTCTTGAAATTATATTCCTTTATACTCCTATTTCTTTATTTTTAATAAATAAGAGCTTGCTCTGCTCTTTAAAATATGAAATTGTACCTACACAAGCAAGATGTCATTCTACATTGTTTAAAAGGAGTTTTGAGTTTTTATGTTAATATTTAAAATATGCTCATTACCACAGTCTAGTCATTACTAATGACATAGTTAGACCAAAAAATAGCTAATACAATATGAACAATTCATATAATAAGGTCCAGAAAATAACTATATATGCACATAGTTTTCTCAGGGGCCAAAGTTCATAAAAAATCAGCTAGGACTTACTAGAGAGAGGTTAGAAATAAAAAGGTAATATAAAGCCAAGAAAAGACAGGCCTGAGCTAGAAGCAGATTAAATTTGGGTGGCAAATAGAATCAAAGTGAAAAGAACTAGAGATAATTTTTCTCATAATACTAAGATTCATTGCTTTGATTTCCTTGTCTACTCCTCACTTCTAAATATTTTGTGATCTGACTTCCAAAGGTACCACTTAAGAGAATCCCTATCTTCAAGTTCAACAACAATCTCTTAATTACTTGCCCTTGTGTTCTTTTTTTTAATCATCAATCTTATTGATCTCTTTGCAAGTTTTGAGATCGCTGGCCACCCTTTCTTCCTATATCCCTTTTCCTTTGGTTTTCATGATTCTATGATGGTTTATTTCCTACTTGTCTGACCACTCATTCTTTGTCTTTTTGGCTAGAATATAATCTATCTCCCTCCCCCTTTCCTTAAGGTTCTGTCGCAGCATTCCATCTCCTTTCTCTCTTCATCTTCTCTCAGGAATCTCATCAATTCCCATAAGTTTAATTACCATCTCTCTGCAAATCAATATTTCTAGCCCTAATCACTCGAGCTCCAATCCACATGACCAATTCCCTGCTGTATATTTCCAGCTAACTTTTGTATAAGTAACTTAAATTCAAAAGTAGAACTTACTGCATTTCTTATTATCTTCCCCCAAATGTCCCCATTTTTGTTAAGGTTACTAACATCTTTTCATTTACCCAATTTCTCCACCTTTAAGTCAAAATGTTGAATTTAAGAATCAGAACTTGGTCAAATACTGGCTATGTCACTCACTAGCCACTCTTTGAGTATCAATTTTTTCATTTGTGAAATGGGAATAATAATATTACTTATTTCACAGGATTTTTGTGGAAGAAGTATTTTAAACTCATGCAATTTGTCACATTGAGCCAATATTTTATGAAATGCAATTTAGATGTCTTATAATGATTGATAAAGATATAGAAGGAACAATAAAAGTTATCTAATCTGACTTTCATTTTATATATGTGGAACATGAACATTAAAAGTTAAGTGATTTGCTCAGTCAGATAGGTAATAAATAGCCAAACAATTACCCAAGTCTCTGTTTCCAAGGTTTGTCCTCCTATTCTGTTACACTCTTCAAAAAATCTAGGGGGAGGTAGACTGGTTTGGAAGCAGAGTAAGAAATAAGTCAAAGAGAACTCACAGCAGAGAAAGATTCAGCAAGTGGACACTGAAGAAAGTGTCATTCAGATAGGAAGTGACGCTTCCTATCTTCAGAGTTCATCCCTCTAGGGTACCTCTAACCTTGATATCTCTAATTTTGACTAATATGATAAGGGGGTAATGGTTTTAAAGCCATCATTCTTTGCCATTATCAGATGTCAATGTTCATATTGCAATAGCAAATCTGAATCCTGAGTTTGCACCAGGCTGGGTATGAGGAAGCATATAAAGCCCTGGAATTAAGATCATGAGACTGAGTTTGAGTTCTACCTTTGCTTCTATTTGTATGAATTTGGATAAACCATTGACATTGCTTGAGCTCTGTTTTCTCATCTGTATTTGAGATCTAGCATAACATAGATAATAATAAACTGGCCTAGGAAATATTAGCTATATGTTCCTGGACAAATCATTTAATTCTCAAAGACTGTAAGTTATGAAGAAGTAATCAGATGTATTATTAGAGGTGCTTCACCAAGAATTCCCCACAACAATAATATCACCAATAAAATATGCATATGTGTGTATATTAAATACTCACACAAGGCCATGATGAAAATTAAATTAGATAATGCATATAAAATAAGACATAAATATTTATTCTTATTCTATCAATTCCTAAATATAATTTTAGTATCTCCCATGGAAACTTTATAGCATTGATTATGCTCAGGATCTATCCTGGCATTTATCCCTAAATTTGGGGAGCATTCATCTCCTTGACTTCCTTCTTTTCCTTTTTTAATTAAGACATAACCCTGTCAAACCCCTGATTGTTCTGTCCTGATCTCTAATTAATTATGCATGGAAACAAAGCATCTTGGAGAAGTTGGATCCTTATATATAGATCCTATATATGTGTGTGTGTGTGTGTGTGTGTGGATCTCGAGAGAGAGAGGGAGAGAGAGGGAGAGAGAAAGAGAGAGAGAGAGAGAGAGAGAGAGAGAGAGAGAAAGAGAGAGAGAGAGAGACACTCAGTGACTGACTTTTCCAACTTTTTAATACATTCAGCACAAGTAAATAGAAATAAAGAGTAATGAAAGCTAACAGAATATCCATGAGCTATGTTGGTAAATTCAATTAAACTATGTAACACTAGATGGACCAAGATAAAAGAAGGCATAATTCATACCCTATCCTAAGATAAGGTGGAAATGAGTTCATGATTTAAGCATAAAGGGTGATACTATAAGAAAATTAGGAGAAAAAAGGGATAGTTTACCTCTCAGATCTGTGGAGAAGGAAAAAAATTGTGCCTAAAGAACTAGAGAACATCATAAAATGCAAAATAGATAATTTTGATTATATTAAATCAACAAACCAAACCAATGCAGGTAAGATTAAAGACACACCGCTCCTCATTGTCTGGGAGGTAAAAATTCCTTTAATTCTGACTGAGGCTCGAGCCAAACCCAAACACCCTTGGTGTTTCTGCTGAGCTAGCCTGGAGATGTTTGCACTTTATACAGGTTAATCCCTTGCCTGAGGTTTTCTTTGGATCTTCTTGGATTGTGCCAGGAAGACCCCAATTCTGCCTCAAAACTTCTTGGTTTTTCACCAGTCTGTGTTTGACCTAAAGCACAAATTTGTTCTATTTGTGAGGGAAATCTAAAGAGCTTGAAATTCACTGACCTATTCTACCATCTTCCCAGAATCCTCCCCTCCCAAAGCCTTTTTTAGAAAGCAGAAATTGGACTCTCAGCTCATTTCACTTTGTATTTGTTACTCGCAAATGCAATGGAACAAGCTCAATGGAACAAGATGCCCTTGTGCCAGATACGCCAGAGCTTCTTCCCTTGCTTTCCTGCTTCTTTTCTGTGTTGTCTCTCAATATTCAACTGTAGGCTCTTTGAGGTTGGATGCTGTCTTGGGTTCTTAGTATAGTGATTGACACATAGACATTTAATAAAGATTTATTGGATTAGATTGAATTAGATTAAAAGGATCCATAGGCTTTTCCAGAATGCCAAAGAAAGGACATCAGTTCCTTATCTATGGCATCGATAGAAATGCCAATAGCACTGGGAAAAACAGATCCCTGAGATATTATACTACAGCCCTCCTGGCAAGTGGACATTAAAATATTAACTCTTTGAGTCTTATCATCCAAATAGTTCCAAATCCATCTGCTATTATGGTCTAATACATATGTCTCCATCTTCTCCACAAAAACAGGAGGAGATAATTTTTGAAAAGTTTTGCTAAATAGGCAAATTGTATTCATCACATTTTCATCTTATAGTTTAGTAATCTTGTCAAAAAAAAGAAGTGAGAATACTCTCATGACTTGTTCCTCATGAAGAAATGATGGGTCTTTATAATGACTATTTCACTTTCAAGATGTCTGCCATTTCTATAAAGGTCTGTTCTAGAATTGGCCCAAGAAAAGCTAAGCTCATTGTCCTATAATTTGTAGACTTTTTTTCAAATTGAAATAATTATACTTCCCCAGTCTCATAGTACCTGTTCTATTTTCCATGATTGTTCAGATATCACTGACAAGAGCTCAGCAATCACATCTGCCATATCTTTTAAGAACCAATGATGTAGTTCATTTGGATCAAGTGTCTTTAATTTATCAAAGAAAATTAGGTATTCTCTTACCATAACCTTTTATCTATCTTAGGTCATTTTTGTTGGGTCATTTTGAGTTTTTCGTTAACACCTTAAATGAATCATAAAGGAAACAATGAAAAAATTGTCACTTTTCACAGAAGAGTCCACAAATGATGTTAGTTTTCCCATAAAATTCTGGGTCTCATCTCATTTCAGGATATACTTGATATGCCTCAGCAAGGAACTTAAGTAAACATCCAAAAATAAGTAATCTGAGAAAAACTCTGTTCTCTTGCTTTCTTTTCCCCTCACCCCTAAGGAGGATTCAGAATTGATACTTTTGTCTTTAATGAGCTTAAGTGCAAGGATCCCCTCAAGATCCAGTCCAGAGAAAGCCAGAGAATGAAAATTGAACGTGTTTCCACCTAGGGCTAATCAGTATCTTCAACTTTGAAAAATCTTATTTAAAGAGAAGACAAGAGAGAGGATTCTGGGAAGATGGTGGATTAGACCAGAAAATCCCAAGTACTCCAGATTTCTTCCACAAATGAAACAAAATTGTGCCTAAGGGCAAATGTAGACCAGTGAAAAAACAAATAAGACTTGGGATAGAACTGGAGTCCTCCTACCAAAGAAGATCTGCAAGAGGGAGTTTAGTCTGTGTAAAGTACCAGGCTAGGTCATCTTCAACCGCAAGCAGAGAGTCCTGGGGCTAGATGAGTTAGGAAGCCTCTGTCAAAACCACAGGAATTTTCACCTCCCAGACAGACAGGGGAGTAGAGGGGTTTGAGTCAGGGAAGATTAAAAGAACCTCGGCTGATAAGGAACTCCAGGCCCAGCTGTGCTGCTGAGAAGGAACCAGTACAGGCTCTATGAGTACAAAAACAGTGGAGCAGGGAAGCTGCTCACTGCAGGCACTTAAAGGAGGGTGGAATTCATGGTTTGGGTTCCAAACCAAAGGGAAGAACTGAAGGAAGACCTGAAGCCAGAGGTATTACCCCAGAATTAGAGGTGATTATACCAACAAGTTCTTATTTAATAAATAACAATAAACAGGCAAAGGAGGAAGGACCCAAATATAAAAATTTACTATGGAAATAGGGAAAATCAGTGTTTATCTTCAAACAAGGATGAAGTTAATAAAAAGTCTCTTCTATCCCAAAGAGTAATGTTAAATGGTTACCTGCCTCAAAAGGAATCCATAGAACTCAAAAAAAAGATTTTAAAAATCAAATTAGAGAGATTGAGTAAAACATTTTTAAAAGAAGAAAAGAAAAAAAGAATGATACAAGAAAAACAAGATTATGAAAAAAAAGTCAACCAACAAGAAGAGTGATGAGGGTCAGGAAAGCAATACCTGATTCAAAAGGTGAGCAGCAAGGCACATATGGTGAAATGGAGTTTTCTTTGACAAAAAGGTGCTTTTATTCATGAGAAAATGTCCTAGACAAAATCCAAAAATGATTCTGTGACTTGCTTTGAGAAGGTGACAATATTTATAACACAGAGGGAAAGGGAGAAGATAAAGAAAGGGATTTAGGCAGTGACAACGATGTGTATTGAGATGTTGAGACTGTCTTAAAGATAGTCTAAGCTCAAAGGTTTTTTTTTTAAAGATTCTAACTAGACAGTCTCAGGGATTGGAGGAGTAGACAATGGAGGTTAATAAAGAGTTCCATCACTCTAAATAAACAAGACAATCTGGGACTTAGTTATGGCTGATCATAACTGGATGATCTCCTCCCTGATAAGGAAAAAAAATAAGCTGATTTCAAAATCCATATCATTACCCACTTTTTGAATTTCTAGAGCACATTTCTGAGCTGGGAACAAGAACAAATATCATTGTTCTGTAATTGTTTCAAGCTGACATGGGGTGTAGAATTGTTCCTATTTGCCTCATCCATAATAGAAAGGGAATTGGGTCAGCAGTGCATGAAGGAAATATCTTAACCTAGGAAAGTAGGAGGAACAAGAGGAAAAAAAAAACAAATAAAGGAGGGCAGAGGCAGGCCAACAAAAAAAAAGCAATATACAAAAACAATTAGGTGGAATTAGAAAAGTTGTTAGCCAGATAGACCAAGGGGTGGAGAAAAAAGAACTGGAGTTATTAAACAATTATTTGGCATCAGTCTCAGCTGCATCAGTGATGGACTGAATAATGCCAGAATTTTTGACATTAAAAACAATACTCCTACTGCATTAGGCTGCAGTGACCATGTCTAAAGTCCATTGGTTTTATAAAGCAATTGCTGTTACTGGTCCAGGATTTGAGTGCTAGCAGTAAGATGGTTCTTGACTTCAGCCAGATTTTTGGAAAGACCACTATAAATCTTCTGGGTTTGGATAACTCTCACTATTCTGGTGTCTAAGCTTCCAACTGGTCCTATAAAAGTAAAAATAGGTAAGAGAGGTAATGTTCCCTACTAAGGGAGACAAGGGGCTGGGTGGGGGGGCGGGACATAAAGGAATGTCAGGCATACATTGGAAGGAAAAAGAGACAGTAGAAGAAATGGTAGTCATGGGAGAAACTGCAAGGATTAAAATGAAGTCATCAGTCCAGAAGGGTGAAAGGATTCTGAGGAAATTATTGACACAAAAATAGGACAGAATCTAGAGGAGGAGAAATGAAAAAATCTACGTAATTAGTATCTGACATGTGTTTGAACCAATTATAGAGGAATTTTAGATGTGAACGTGATATGAAAAAGGCTATGGAGGGATTAGGGGCTGGGTTAAAGATACAGTCTCTCTCATGGATTGACCAATCACCAGAGACATTATGGAAGGTCCATAATGAAAGGTTCATTATGGAAGAATCCACAGATAGGATCCCAGAGCACTAGGAAAGGGGTATTAAGTAATTTGCAGCTGTCCAGTTAGCATGGAATACTAAGGTAAATATTTAGCAGATAATATTTGTCAACAAAGTCCCTGCTGGGGCAGCTCTGACAGTATATACTCCTTTTCCCAGATCCAGGTTGAAGAAGGAGGATTATTGAGAAGGTAGTTATTGAGGGTTGCCTGTCCCAGTGAAAGCATGGTATCCAATTATGACTATACCCTGTAGTGGGCAGGAAGTGCAAGAAATGTTAATGACAAGAGAACATTGGGAGATATAAAGCATACATCTGGTGAGTTACCCTTATTGCAAAAAGGAAAAGAAACATCTTTTAAAATATCTAAGGTAAAAAACAAAGGCCCAGTAAATGTGGGAATCATATTGAAACAAAACATCAGTTGTTCCTAATTCTCATGCTATTTGGAAGAAATTGAGAGTTATTTCTTTAGGGAAGAAAGAAACATTAATGCTGGGCACTATGAAGATAGAAAAGATAATATTCCCCCAATCGTGATGAGATTTCTGAGTAGAGCTGGAAACCCCAGGGCATAAGCAAAAGGAAGAGATATTAAAATGTTTAATAGCACTTTCTGCAACAGGGAGATAAGGTGTAGAGTTAGACTATGGGATTGCTTGAGAAATGCATAGCAAAATAGAAAAGGACAAACAAGAAAATAAGGACAAATATGACCAAAAAATCAGTATCCTATTTCCATGGTAGTTTTCAGTGCTTGGTATCTTTCTGACTATCAGTCTCAAGTTTTTAGCTGTTTCACAGGACTAAGTGCTGTTATTTGTGTGTGAATCCTTGGGATAGCACTCTTCAAGTAAGTTGTTGGGGTTGTGGGTTCTCCAGGAATGCTCATTCAAAAGCAAAAATGAATTGGGAATTTTGGTAAAAGAGAATGCAGGAAAAAAACATCTTTGAGATCGAAAATTGTAAACCAGCAGGCCCCTTCTGGGATCTGGGTCAAAATGTAGAGACTGAGTACAACTGGGTGAATAAGTACAACTGAGCTATTCCTTGCTCTTAAATCCTGAACCATCCAATACTCCCTACTTAGTTTAAGAAAAGGAAGTATTGGGTATTGGATGATTGGATTGGCAGGGGGTGGGAAGACCATGTTCAAGGAACCTATAATTAAGGGATTGCAGGCCAGCAATGGCCTCTCACAGGGATATTCTCCCTGGTGAAGGTATATATGGGAATCTTTCATTTTGACTTGAATTGGTACAGCATAAGTGGATTTCTCAGGAACCACTGGTACCAGACTTCAAGGGACACAGAGTCCCAAATAACAATAGGAATGTGAGAGGTCTAGAGCTAGAGTCCTGAATTGGCAAGAGCCCAGCTCTGAGGTAAGGGAGAATTGTGAACCTAGTTTGAGCATAAGGTCCCCCATAAGTAGGGAGAATGGAATAGGAGAGTAGAATGAGGAAGCTATGAAAAAATATCTGATCTTCATATTGACAAGGGAGAGGATGAGTTTCTCTATCTTTTCATGGCATGAGGTCAATCCCCACCAAAGGAATCAATGAGGGCTAAGTAGGACCAGGAAAATGTAGAAAATTGGAATAGGCAGTTCCCCCTCTCCCCCACCCCTCTGCTGTGTCTATTAAGAATTCAATTAACTTATCCTCCTTGTCCATTTACACCCTAGGTTCAGTCATGGAAATGTTAAAGGAGGGGGCAAGGCTTTCCCCTGGCCTCTTCAATTCAAACCCTGAGAGGCTAAAGAGGGTTAGGCAGGTTCCAATGAAAAATACACAAAACAAATTTCCAAAGTCTATTTTTTAACCTTTTTATTAGTTTAACATGATAGTAATACTTGTTTGAGGGCAAATATAGGATTAAGCCAGGTTTGGAAGATGTTGCATTCAACAGGAACATATTTAAAAAGGTAAAATATAGAAGTTTATTACTGTTCAGAATCTTGATTTAAACAAAATATAAGAAAAGGAAGCATAGCATAAAACTAATGCACAATTAACAAACACAGTGATCACCAAAACAACATAAGAAACAGACAATGTACAACATACATCATCACCACTACAAGGAAGCACCAACATCTAAATTTCTTTAGCTGAGAGAACCTGTTTCACAGCTATTTGGAGTCTCAAGTGGGAGATTCTTAGGCAAGTAGCACCAAATTTCCTAACTGAATTCTTTAAATCCCTTTCCACTAAGAGGTTTTTATAGTCTAAGAACAAAGAAGGCACTACAATAAATATTCTCATTTAATACATGACCCTTGAGATGGATTAATCCCCTCAGGTAAAGGATTTTTTCATTGCAAGAGGCCCATCAAGGAAGATGTCCGTTCATTCATTTAGGATGATTTTATTTGCTCCAGGAACTGGTCAGGTTTTCAAGGGCAAATTAAGGCCTGATATAAAGGATATTAATTAATTAAGGCACCAGAGGATGACCAATCCTCCTAATACTTCCTGAGATTCTATGAGTTAACTGGGAGCATGTTCCAAAATTCTCAGCAAACAAATTTACACAAAGGCATGCTCAAGATTCACTGGGATTCCTCACTAGAATTTCTTAAAGCAGGTAGGACAGTGGATATAGTGCTTGGCCTGAAATCAGAATGACTCATTTTCCTAAGTTCAAATATGGTCTCAGATAACTTGTTAGCTGTGTGATCCTAGAAATGTCCCTTAACTTTGTTGGCCTCAGTTTCCTAATCTACAAAATGAGCTGGAGAAGGAAATGCAAACCATTCTAATATCTTTGTCAAGAAAACCCTAAATAGAGACACCTAGGTGATATAGTGGATTAAGCACCAGCCTTGGAGTGAGGATGACCTGAATTCAAATCTGGCCTCAGTCACTAATTAGTTGTATAACCTTAAGCAAGTCACTTAACCCCAATTACCTCAAAAAGAAAATAAAAGAAAATCACGGGGTGTTGGACATGACTAAAATGACTGAATAATAAAAACAAGTGTCTTATATTTCTTCTGGTTTTTCTGCCTTCATTGTACTTTTCTAGATTTCATTGCTGCTCTTGCCCTTTATATAAGTATAAGTGACCTCAGAAGAAATAATAGTTCATGTCTTACCATTGCCTCTGAAATCCCAAGCATGTAGCAATCCTTGCTAGCATAAAAGAGATCTATCTATGAAAGGAAGACTCCAGCATGATCTTTTGTAGCACTTTCAAACATAAATAGGGAAAGGGGGATTTCTCCAACTATTTTTTACCCTTATTGGTCATGGTATCATCACTGGAGATATTCTCCTAGTAGAACAGGCTGCAATCAGCAAAGTACAGGCCCATGGATTCAAGGAGGCAGTAGATATAACCTTGAGAACAGTGACCCTCACGAGCCACAAAAGGAGTGAACTATTCAATGATTCAAGAGAAAAATCAGCCCTGAAAGTCAGAAATTAAGCTTCAAAGAGGAAGATTTATTCCCAACAGTCAGAAGTTGAGCAAAGAGGAGCAGACCTAAGAAATTTAGTTGGGTGATCTATTCATCAAAGATACTGAACCCGGTAGACTAGTAATATAAGGATTCCATGTGAAGAGAAAAGATATCTAGACACTAAAGTGCTACAGGCATGTTTTACATCAGTCATATGTGTTTCCTACATGTGTATTTGTGAGAAATTATTGCTCAATTTTATTGAAAGAATTTTGCATAGATACTGACTTTATTATCCAATATTATTTTTTTTTGCTTTGAGCTAATTATGTCTCCTGGCTGACTCTTAAAAGCAAAAATTCCAGTAGGGATTACTGACTACAATGTTAGGAGAAAAGACCCACAAAATACCTTGAGCATTAGAGATAGTTATCATCATGGAAATCTGATCTTCAAGTTTGAGAACTAAGTAATACTTGCAGAGGGTGCTACATTTTAAATTGGAATGATATGTCTATGTATAGACTACCATTATATATGTACATAAAACACATTATGTACATGTATATATACACACATATGTATGTGCATACATTCATTTGTATACATCTACATGTGTATATATACACATACATATATGTGATGAATGTATTATTTATAGCTTTTTCACAAATGTAGTTATTTTATCTTTTTGAATCAGTGTGAATACTATATAGGATTTAGATTATATTTTAAAATATTTATCAGATATATAAGTTTCTGTCATTAAATGAATTTAATATAATCATTGTCACTGATAAACATGGAAATTTGATAAAAATTTTTAAAATCATATATTTGGCACAAGAAACCTGTAATTATTCACAATAATATATGTTATCTCATGCTCTGCTTCCAACACACAATTTTGCAAAGAATGTCTTTTAATAATAGTTTTTTTATTTTCAAAATATATGCAAAGATAGTTTTCAACATTCACCCTTGCAATACCTTGTATTCCAAATTTTTCTCTTTCATTTCTCTCCATTCCCTTCCCTTAGACAATAAG
Source organism: Sarcophilus harrisii (assembly GCF_902635505.1). NCBI lineage: Eukaryota > Metazoa > Chordata > Mammalia > Dasyuromorphia > Dasyuridae > Sarcophilus > Sarcophilus harrisii. The sequence goes on from NC_045430.1 coordinate 192,027,781, forward strand.
TAATCCAATATAGGTTAAACATGTGCAATTCTTTTAAACATATTTCCACATTTATCATGCTGTGCAAGAAAAATCAGATCAAAAAGGAAAAAAATTAGAAAGAAAGAAAGAAACTTTTTGGGATAAGAATCCACTATTTGACAAAAACTGCTGGGAAAATTGGAGACTAGTGTGGCGGATAGTAAGCATAAACCCATACCTACCACCATATACCAAGATAAGGTCGAAATGGGTTCATGATATAAACATAAAGAATGATACTATAAACAAATTAGAACAAAGGATAGTTTACCTCTTAGATTTATAGAGGAGGAAGGAATTTGTGACCAAAGAACTAGAGATTATTATTGATCATAAAATAGATAATTTTTTGATAATATTAAGTTAAAAAGTTTTTGTTCAAACAAAACTAATGCAGATAAGATTAAAAGGGAAGCAATAAATTGGAAAAACATTTTTTTACATTCAAAAGTTCTGATAAAGGCCTCATATCCAAAATATATAGAGAATTGACTCAAATTTATTAGAAATCAAACCATTCTCCAATTGATAAATGGTCAAAGGATATGAACAGATGGATGAAGAAATTGAAACTATTTGTAGTAATATGAAAAGGTGCTCCAAATCACTGTTGATCAGAGAAATGCAAATTAAGACAACTCTAAGATACCACTATACACCTCTTAGATTGGCTAAGATGACAGGAAAAGATAATGATGAAGGTTGGAGGGGATGTGGGAAAACTGGGACACTGATACATTGTTGATGGAACTGTGGACAGATTCAACCATTCTGGAGAGCAATTTGGAACTATAATCAAAAAGTTATCAAATTGTCCATACCCTATGATCCAGCAGTGTTTCTACTTGGATTATATCCCAAAGAGATCCTAAAGGAGGGAAAGGGACCCACATGTGCAAAAATGTTTGTGGCAGCCCTCTTTGTAGTGGCTTGAAACTGGAACTGAATGGATGCCCATCAATTGGAGAATGGCTGAATAAGTTATGGTATATGAATGCTATAGAATACTATTGTTCTGTAAGAAATGACCAGCAGGATGATTTTAGACAAGCTTAGAGAGACCTACATGAACTGATACTAAGTAAAATGAGCAGAGCTAGGAGATCATTATATATGGCAACAAGACTATACAATGATCAATTCTGATGGAAGTGGATCTCTTCAATATTGAGATGATTCAAACCAGTTCCACTTGTGCAGTGATGAAGAGAGCCATCTACACCCAGAGAGAGAACCATGGGAACAGAGTGTGGAACACAACATGGCATTATCACTTTGTCTATTGTTATTTGCTTGCATAATTTTTCTTTTTTTCATTTTTTCCTTCTTGATCTGATTTTTCTTATGCAACAAGATAATTGTATAAATATGTATACATATATTGGATCTAACACATATTTAACATGTATTGAACAACCTGCCAGCTAGGGGAGGAGGTGGGGGGGGGAAGGAGGGGAAAATTTGAAACAAAAGGTTATGCAAGGGTCAATGTTGGAAAAATTACCCATACATATGATTTGTAAATAAAAAGCTTCAATTTAAAAAAAAAAGGAAAAAAAGCAAGCAAATAAGGACAAGAAAGGTGAAAATACTATATTGTAATCCACATTCAGTTCCCATAGTTCTCTCTCTGAATGCAGATGGCTCTCTCCACCATAAGGCTACTGGAATTTGCCTAAATTACCTCAGTTGTTGAAAAGAGCAAAGTCCATCAGAGTTTATCATCACATAATCTTCTCATTGCTCTGTACAATGTTCTCTTGGTTCTACTCACTTCACTTAACATCAGTTCATGTAAGTCTCCCCAGGCCTTTCTGAAATCATCCTACTGATCATTTCTTATAGAACAATAATATTTCATTACAAAGAATGTTATTTTAATAGATTGGTTTTTGCAAAGTTGATTAACTTTTTAGTGCTTTAAAAAACTAGACATAGATCACCCACTCATCATTTACATTTCTTGATACTAGTGATTATATATTAAACATTCAATGAATCCAAGTTGCAAGATGAAAAATATTTTTACTAGTGCTTGTGGATCTGAATTTCATTCTAACATCAATTGAGCTCTATCAGCATGGAATTCAAAATATTTTCTTATATCTTACATTTTTATTTTTCTACCAGTTCATCAAGTTTATTAAAAATTTCTTTTGATTTATCTTTGTCAGATAAATATACCAAATAAATATACTATGTGAGTAATAGTCCTCTCACTGCTTCACTATCCCAACCACACACATGCATCCTCTCTTGATTAATATCTTAGTTGAACATTATGAAAAATATAATTTATATGAAATTGCTTCCAAAGCAACCAACCAGGTTCATCTATTTTTTTTTCAAAGATGGCTACTTTTCAAAGACATCTAGCCACTTGCTAGCTACAATTTTAAAAACTTTAATGGACTTAATGAGCTATTATTTTCAAGAGTAATTTTAATAGTCCATTTTGCTGACTGACTTTAGAACCTAATTTCATCATAAGATAAACTTCAATATACATATAATTCCTCAATTATGCCTGTTTTCTGCCTCCTATCCAATTCAGCACCCAGCTCATGTGTCAACTGCAGAGAAACATAAATAATTATATTAAAGGAAACCATAAAAATAGATCATAGATATGTAATAAAGTATTTTGTAGTTTGTAAAGGGAGAAAACAATGACGTAGAGACAGTTAGAGAGTTAGAAGAAAAACTAGGAAGGAGTTGGTGAATATAAAATTGATGGAAAATAGTGCCTAGTGTGAGGATATGCTCAGGGTGTCAAATGCTGGAAAGAGGTCCATAAGGAAGAGAATGGGGAAAAAGCCATTATATTTCAAAAGTAGGGTGTCATTGATGACTTTTGAAAAAATAGTTTGGGTACAGTAGTAAGGAGAGAGGATAGATTGTAAGAGATTAAGGAGGGGGAGGTGAGAAAATGGTATCAAGTATAGATAACTTGTCAAGAAGTCCAGGCATTAAGGGCAAGAAAGAGATAGATCTATTCTAGCCTATGTTATATTCCAAGTCCTTTTCCATAACAGTTGCTAAGAACTCTGAAAAAGTTGCTAAAATAATTAATCCCCTGAGATTGAACCATTGGGAACCCCTTGTAGTTAAAATTCAGTAGTTAAAAGTTCCATTCTGGTTTTCCCCTAGAAGGAGGGAGCTATGTGAACAGTGATGGGTCCACTTAAAATATTGTACCCAAGGGACAGCTAGATGGTGGAATGGATAGCACACTGGCCTTAAAGTCAGGAAAACTTGAGTCCAAATACAGCCTCAGACATTTAACACTTTCTAGCTGTGTGATGCTGGGCAAGTAATTTAACCCCAACTGCCCCTGCAAACAACATCATCATCATCATCATCATCATCATCATCATCATCATCATCATCATACACATTACTGTACTCTGGGCACAAGTAGAAAAGTATGACCCAACACTCTGGAGGCTAAAATGTACCCTGAGTCATATCCATTTAGCTTAATTGAGGGTGAAAGGACAAGAATCATCTTGTCCTATATATGACATATAAACATATGTACAACTACATAGGCTTATAAAAATATATACTATTCCCTGATCAATTGACTTCCACTCACCATTGTATATCTGTCTAGTAGATCTGGAGGGAAGAGAGAAAAGCAGCTCTTAAGTACTCTATCAAATTTGATTAAGAATATGGCCCCAACCTGTATGTGCAAAAATGTTTGTGGCAGCCCTCTTTATAGTGGCTTGAAACTGGAACTGAATGGATGCCCATCAATTGGAGAATGGCTGAATAAATTGTGGCATATGAATGTTTTGGATTATTATTGTTCTGTAAGAAATGACCAGCAGGATGAATGCAGAGAAGCTTGGAGAGACTTACATGAACTGATGCTAAGTAAAATGAGCAGGACCAGGAGATTATTATATACTTCAACAACAATACTATATAATGATCAATTCTGATGCACATGGCCCTCTTCAACAATGAGATGAAACAAATCAGTTCCAATAGAATAGTAATGAATTGAACCAGCTACACCCAGCAAAAGAACTCTGGGAGATGACTATGAACCACTACATAGAATTCCCAATCCAATCCCTCTATTTTTGTCTGCCTATATTTTTGATTTCCTTCACAGGTTAATTGTACACTATTTCAAAGTCTGATTCTTTTTGTGCAGCAAAAGAACTGTATGGACATGTATACATATATTGTATTTAACATATACTTTAACATATTTAACATGTATTGGTCTACCTGCCATCTGGGGGAGGGGGTGGGGGGAAAGAGGGGAAAATTTGGAACAAAAGGTTTTGCAATTGTCAATGCTGAAAAATTACCCATGCATATATCTTGTAAATAAAAAGCTATAATAAAAAAAGAAAGTTTTAAAAAAAAGAATATGGCCCCAATAGGGTCCTTCTCTAGTACAACCAAAGAAGCAGACAATGCTCAAACCTAGAGCTGGCTTCTGCCTTGGTATTTTTCACTAACTTCTCCTCACTGTTTCCTAGCTCTCAAGCTGATCTTTCAGACATTTGACCTTTCTCTTAGTTTAGGTGGTAGGCAAACTACTTTCTTCAAGTCCCAAGGGGGCCCCCAGTTTCTGCCTCCCAGCCTACAGAGAATTCATTGAGAGAACAATATAGCTCTACCAAGTCTGTGCTAATGAGTGGTAAGTAATCAGGAATTCCCAAGCAGAACTGGAAAGATTTAGAATCAGGCACAAAGTATCCAGGGTAAAGGAAGGACAGTTATAGCCAGAAATGGAAATAGAGCTTGAACTCAAAGAGAAAATGGATTCCTCTCAAGAAGCCATGAATATCTGGCCTACAACATGTCTTCACTCTTCCAGTAGCCCATGAATACTAACTGTATATTGAAGGGAAATGGAATGGCCCTATCCTCATTCCATCCACTGGTAGGATTTTAAACTTTTAATTGGGAGTCAAGGTAAAGCCAGATTCTTAACTCTATGGAGTTCTACTCCCTCGTGTTTGTTCAGCCCTCTGAGAAGCAGATTTACTGTCTGATCCTTGCCCTGATAAACACTAAGGTTTAGATTCAGAGCGATGAACCTCCTGACTCAGGGCTGATAACCACAGTGAATTACCCCAGTGACATCAGAGGTAAGTCTTCTGCTAAAAGCATCTTATAGTAGTAAGCTGAGAAATAGATTTGGTCAAATATGTGGGGTCTAAGCCTCAGGGGAATCAATCTACTTAAAATGCATCCTCATCTTTTGCCTTAAATCCATTTCCTCTTTTAAAGCAAAGACTATATTCTGTAGGAACCTCATGTCAGGCTTCAAAGTTAAAGGTCTGTCTCTCTAGAATGTTAAGTAAAAGAGTTCAGTTCTATGTTCATTATTTCACTGAACCAAAGACTTCAATTATCTCAAGAACTTTGGAGTCTTGTTTCCCCATATCAGGAATTCACTTATCTATGGTGGAAAGTTCTAATAATATCATCTATTTCCACAACAACTTACAGTTTAGAAAGTAAAGTATCTTCATATACATTATCTAAGCCAAACCTCAGGATAAACTAGGAACCAGGAAAGATGGGCATTATCCCTATTTTGTAGATGACAATGTGGTTATAATTTTTATTACTCTTTCCATTGTACACTGTTGTCTCTCTAAAGCATCTATGTGTGTCTTTTAGTCTGTCCTAGAGTCTTTCACTGTTAGTCTTCATCAATCAAATGCATTCTTGCTGGTATATTTGTTGAACATTCTTTATTGAACTCTTACAGTAAGCAAGAAAAGTCTTTACATTATTAAGAACATTGATGACTTTTCTAAGGAACATTCATATTCTCTAGTCAATGTCACAAGCACCTTCAAAAATTTAAATACAGGGAGTCAGATTATGGTTTTCCCAGATGATAACAACACAATTCAATTGAGTTCTATTTAACAAGAAATTTACTGGCACTTTCTATTTTAATTTGAGACATGGCAAAAAATTGCTGTGTTATAACTGAGGCCAGCAGGGAACTCAATCTCACAGAATTAAATTCAATTCAACAACTATTATCAGACCCTTCAGTCAAGGCAGTCTAGTATCATTGACAAAGTAAATGTACTACTGATTAGAGCTATCAAAATATATGATATAATATATGGTTACTATGTCTTCAAAGAATAACAGGCTCACTTGCCATCTGCACTGTGCTGGATAAAATATTCTCTACAATCTAGGGAAAGAGTGAACTAAATAACTATTGAATATTCTTTCGATTCTCCGTTTCTAAAAACAGATGGTAAAGGATCCCCCAAAATCAGAAGATGTAGTAAATTTGGCAGTTAATTGATAAGAAATAGGAATAAATTTCCCAACACAAAACCAAAGGCATATCAGAGATACATGCTTATAGGAACACAACAAGTTGACAATATCCCCAAGCACAGGAAAGTTGAAAAACCTTTCTCTCTTTCTTACTGTCCTCTCTCCTCTCTTTACCTATATTTCTCATTATTTCTCTACTTCTGTGTTACTTTTTCTTTCTTTATGTTCCTGTTTCTCCCTGTCCCTCTTCTTTTCTCTCTCCCTTCTTCCCTTCCTCCCTACTTCTTTCTCTCCCTTCCTTCTTTCTCCTCTCTTCTCCTTTCTTCTCTTCCTCTCCTTTCTCTCTTTTCCCTCTTCTTCCCCTCTTCCTCTCTGTCTTTCTCCTCTTTCTATCCTTCTTTCACTTCCTCTTGTGAGCTTGTGAGTTTTTTATAAGCATGAGAATTAACACATAAAGTACTAGCGAGCTAATTAAGAAGACGATTATAAGTGTGTGGTCATGAAAATATATGAGTTCTTCTGGGTGATGACTAAAAACCATTACATTGAACTCCCAATCCCTATATTTATGCCCACCTGCATTTTTGATTTCCGTCACAAGCTAATTGTACAATATTTCAGAGTCTGATTCTTTTTGTACAGCGAAATAATGGTTTGGTCATGTATACTTATTGTGTATCTAATTTATATTTTAATATATTTAACATCTACTGGTCATCCTGCCATCTGGGGGAGGGGGTGGGGAGTAAGAGGTGAAAAATTGGAACAAGAGGTTTGGCAATTGTTAATGCTGTAAAGTTACCCATGCATATAACCTGTAAATAAAAGGCTATTAAATAAATTTTTAAAAAAAGAAAATATATGAGTTCTTCTATGATGGGAGAGGTAGCATCTTGAAAGCCCAGCTGTATAGGGTATGGCATGATAAGATATACAGGGCTCAAACCTATAATTTAACTATGGCAAAGTTATGTAATGGTTGTTACTAATATCTTTTGGAATTTTTTTTATTTTTAATTGGCTCTTTGTCATCCATAGGAGGCTGAGAGAACAAACTCTCAGTTCCTCCTCTTTTCTTCCTTTCTTCCTTTAAGACAAGATTTACTGATGAATGATCTATGACTATGACCAATGTTTCAGATAGTTACTCTCTTCAAAGAATCTCTAAATGCCTTGGAATCATATAGCTTTCAGGGGATAGCACAAAAATCACAGTACCATAATGCTCTAAAGAGATTTACTTAAACATATCCAGGTGATTTTAAATCTCAAATTTAAAAGCTACTATTCAGAGCAGATTTTTGACATTCTCAGAGGTAATGGCAAAGGAAGAGATCAGAGGCTGTAAATCTTTTCTCCCTGGGAAAATGGGGACAGAACCATTGTTGTTGTTGTTGTTGTTGTTGAGGCAATTAGGGTTAAGTGACTTGCCCAGGGTCACATAACCAGGAAGTGTTAAGTGTCTGAGACCAGTTAAAAAACTCAGGTCTTCCTGACTTCAGAGTTGGTGCTCCATCCACTACACCAACTAGCTGCCCCTCCCCTTTTTTCCACTTCTCTCTGTGCATCTCTGCCTCTTTCTTCATCTTTGCCTCTTTTTAATCCCCCATCCTCTTTTTCTTCCAGGTTATCCTGTTATAAGAATATGGCAAATCTGAGCCAACCATCTGAATTTATCCTTTTGGGCTTCTCAGTCTTTGGGGAGCTGCAGATGGCACTGTATGGGCCCTTCCTGGTACTTTATCTTCTGGCCTTCACAGGAAACATAATCATCATTGCCATGGTCTTCGCCAGTGCCCAACTACATACACCTATGTACTTCTTCCTTGGAAATTTTGCCCTACTAGAGACTTTGGTCACTATGACTGTAGTACCCAAGATGCTTTCAGACTTCCATGCTTCCACGAAGACAATTTCCTTCACTGGATGCATGGTCCAATTCTATTTCTATTTCTCTTTCGGCTCTACCACCTTCCTGATCCTGGCAGACATGGCCCTGGACCGCTTCATAGCTATTTGCCACCCACTACGCTATGGTAGCCTCATGAGTTCTGTAGTATGCATTTCTCTGACAGGGGCTGCCTGGGCAGCACCTTTTCTGGCCATGGTACCCACTGTTATCTCCCGGGTACAGCTCTCCTATTGTCATGGCAACATCATTAACCACTTCTTCTGTGACAATGCCCCACTGCTACAGCTAGCTTGTTCAAATACATCCCCACTAGAGTTCTGGGACTTTATGATGGCCTTGGCTTTTGTCCTCAGCTCCTTCCTGATAACACTTGTATCCTATGGCTATATCATTACCACAGTGTTGCATATCCCTACTGCCAGTGGCCGCCAAAAGGCCTTTTCCACATGTGGCTCCCACCTAACTCTGGTCTTTATTGGCTATAGCAGTACAATATTTGTCTACGTTCAACCTGGTAAAGCACATTCTGTGGAGCTCAACAAATTTGTGGTCTTAATCACTTCTATCCTGACCCCTGTCCTCAATCCCTTTATTTTTACCCTCCGCAATGAGACAGTGAAGACGATTATCCGAGGACAGGTGCAAAGACTAAAAGACCTAAAGAATTCAGCATGATTGGGAAAGAGCCCAGATGTATTGTATTAAGGCAAAGGATGAAAAGCATTAAGGGGTATTGGAAGACAACTGTAAAGGGAAGGAATATTCTACATCACTTCAAGAGAGGCCTGGTTGATAGGACCACTAAGAGAAATAGTGAAATCTTCATTTCTGCCTTTCTTCTCTCAGTGCTTTCCATTTGCCCTTTACTAACATAGTTCATACTTCTCACCTGTCATTGAAAAAACCATCTGTAGGTCTTAGAGTCTGGGAATACACTATAAATGGACAGAATGGAGCAGACAACAAAGGTAGAACAATAGGAAAGAACGCTTAATTTGAGAGTAAGATGACATGGATACATGCATGGGGTATGCCTAAATACATTTGTACACACAGTAGACATGTGTTTATAGCAGATTTACTGTGTATATGATCAATGGAGACTGTTATCTCTATATCTTATGTGTTTGCAAAAATGGGTGTGCTGGTCAACAATTATTTACTAAGTGTTAACTCTGAGGCATTGTGCTATGTGTTGGAGATACAAAGAAAGGCAAAAAGCAGTCCATACTTTTGAGAAGCTCAAGCTAAATGTGTGTTTCTATTAGATAGACTAAGGGCTCCATTAGAGGATTGAGGGAAATGATAAAAAAGATTCCTAGAAACATTCTCTTCTCAGGAATAGAGTACTCTTTCTATGTTTATTTAATGTTATCTATTAATCATGTGTGCGTGTTTGTATATACACACACACATATATATAAACAGATATATTAGCATTTTTATCCTCACCCACTAATCTACCATGAAAGACAATGTAATCACATTTCCATTCTATTTATAATAATAAACAAATATCTCACACAGGGGAAGATGCCAAGGAATTGAAAAAAAATCATAGGCCAAGAAAAGGAGATTGAGACATTAAATACCAATCCATGTTCCTTCTTTCTGTCTTCTATAAAATCTTTGTGATAAAAATGCATGTAAGGTCATATTTGGTGGAAATCTGAGAAAAAAATGATGGGTTTTTAAAAATGATTTTATACAGCAAAAATTTTTACAATCACATAGTTAATTAAAATGTGCAGAAAATACAAAGTTTTGCTGTCTATTATTTATTTTAAAGCATTTCCTATGGAAAAACAAAATGCATCTCTAAAAGCTTTCTTTCAAGGTATTATCTTACATGGTCATGTTAAAATAATACAAGATTTTTGATAAATGTACTGTTTAAGATAACTGTTCAATGTTCCTCTGGTTATCAATGTAACCTGCAATTCAGAGTAATTTGGATAAGACTTTCTTCATTGGTAGAAACTGATTATTCAACCCTGCTTGCGTGGGTTGGCAAAAGCTTTGGAAAAGAGAGATGTTTTGAAGCTGGAAACTAAAAGACCAGGATCTTGGACAAATGGAATTATCTGTTATTCAGAATTTGTGTGTTCATTGTGACAATGGCATTTGGGAGTCAAATCATGCATATACAGCCTGAAGCACTCCTAGAATGCTAAACTATAGGGATCAGGAAGAAGCAGATAACTAGGCAGTTATTATCTAGTTATCCAACTGCCCCTATCATAACATATTCCAGAATCTCAAAAGACATAAAAGTCAAGGTCATTGGTCTATATCTTCTCTTATTTTGAAAATCAGGAAAACATTTGCTTGTCTCTAGTCTTATCCCACTTCACTTATTCTCTGCTATTACAAAAAGATCACTGAGAGTAATTCCATTAATCACATCTGCCCAGGCTTTCTGCACTTTCTAATATTCTCTTTCCAGGAAAACCAAAGAGAACTGAGAAGGCCTCAGGAGGTGCTATCAAAGATGCAGCTTTTACTGAAGTGTAACATGGCACCATCACTACCCAAACCCTATGTTTTATGCTGTGCCCATAATCACAGGGCTAATAAATGAAATGAAGTGAAATTTGAATATAGATTTGATTCTGAGTCAGCATTCTACCTATTATGAAATACTTTCTCAAATAAAACATAAAGAAAAAGATTACTATAAATGTAAAAAAATGCATTCATTATTTCTCATTTAAATTGGTAACAGTGATACAAGTAAGATAATATTAAGAAACAATTGTCAAAATAAATAGCTGACATCAGAACAACAAAACACATGTAATTCAATAAGATATAGAAAGAATCTTCAATGAATTATATAGCATTATTATATATTAAAGACACAAAAAGTCATAAGCCTGAAAGGACATTTCCATAATATGTTTTTTTTAATCTACTGAAGACAAAGAATGAGCATCATCTGTAATAGAAAAACATTAATTATTTTCTAATAATATCAAAGCAAAATAATGATGCCCACTTTCACCACTTTCACTTAACCTAATATTAGAGGTATTAGTTAGGAGGATAAAATAAAGATAAGAAATTGGGAGAATACATACTGCTAAAGAGGAAGCAAATATATGAGATGATAATTTACTTAGAAAACTATAGTGAAACAATGACAAATAATTAATGCTTCAACAAAATTGTAAGAAATAAATCAAATACTGAGCCCTCATTGATTCCCTATTCTAATATCCACAGTAATTACCACAAATATTTTCTTCTTTCCTAAAAATACTCTCACAACCACTTCCCTTTCCCTTCATAGCTGAAGACTTTGTTTCATATTTTACTTATAGTTCATTTACTTTAAGCTCTCTCTTCTCCCCAAACTTTCTGCTTTGCTTTTAACCTTGGCTGTATTGGTTTTGTTTGTGAAAAACCTTTTTAATTTAATATAATTAAAATTAAAATAATATAATTATAATATAACTTAAATTGTTAATTTAATTATAATATAAATAAAATAATAGTTAAATTATATTAATATTAATTAAAATTAAAATATAATTATATCTTATTATATTTCATAAAGATATCTCCTATTTGCTCTTAAAGTCTTTCCTTTTATGGCCATTATTATAATTACCCAATTTGCAATCTCAAATCCTCAGTTTGTCCTATATATCTATTCGTAGGTCAGAGTTTGTCATTTCTACTTTCACAAAATCTCTGGAATTCATCCCCTCCTCTGCACTCACATGGTAATCACCCTACTTCAGTCCCCTATGGCATTTTGCCTGACCTTCTGCAATAGTTTTCTAATTAGTCTTCCTGACTAATTAGTCTTCAATCTCCCAACCATCCTTAAATACAGCTGCCAAAAGAATTTCCTAAAGCCCAAATCTGACTATTGTATGTCAATTTTCTGGCAACTTCTACATAGCATACATCCTGCTTATCAATATATAAGGCTCTATCCTCTTCTTTGTCAACACACTCAAAGGGATTTAACATAAATGATTCCCAGGTCTTTTAGTCAATAATTCCTATGTAATTCCTAGTCTATTTGCCCAGTCAATAAAAAACAGAAACTTCCTATCACTTCAAGAATCAATATAAACTTTTCTTTGAGCATCTAAAGCCCTTTATAAACAAGCCCCAATTTTCCTTCCCAGCCTATATGCAGTATGGTCCAGCAAAAGTTGATTTCTTGCTGTTCCTCAAACATAGCATTCCATTTCCTTCTTCCATCCCTTTGTATTGACTATCTCCTATGCCTAGAATGCAACTGCTGCTCACCTACATCTTTCAAAATCACATTTTTTTAAAGACTCAACTCAAACACTATCTTTTACATATTATCTTCCCTTACTACTCAGATATGAGTTTCTTCTCCAAATATTTATATCCATTTTGTCTATTCTTATAATCACTTGTGTGATCTCCTTTTGTTATATTATAAGCTTCATGACAACAGTTTTATATATTGTCTTTCCATCTCCAGTTTCTACAATAATGTTTAGCCCATAGTAGGTACTGAAATAAATATCTGCTCAATGATTTATTGACTTATTGACTGACAATCAACACATTAGCATGTTTCTATATTTTAAAATGGATAAAAAGAAAAATACCTTATAAAATAACAACAAAATTCATTAAATTTCTAAGGATTTATGTATCAAAGACAAGTCAAGAGACTTGTCATTTATAGTTAACAATCATAAAAGACTAAATAAATACAACTATTAAAATATTATTTTATAAAAATAAGGGTTTGGAAAACTAGGAAAGAACTTAGAGACCGTCTAATCTCTTCATTTTAATAATAAGGAAATACAAGAGCAAAGAAGTTGTGACTTACCTAAGGTCACATAAGTAAGTAGTAAGTGGCAGAGTTGAGTTTTAAACCCATGAGCTCTCACTTCAAATCCATTTATCTGAATTGGTTTCATGCTGCCAATCTCAATAAGATAAACATGCTAACATAGTAAAAATGAAATTGTAATCTAAATTACCCTAAAGATTAATGTTATACTAATCAAATTATCAAGAAGATACTTGTAGAATGAAAGAAAAAAATTAAAACTCTTAGAGAAGAGCAAAAGGTCTCAAAAGTCTATAGAAACAATAAAGAAAGCAAATGAACAAGCATTTATTAAGTGTTGGTTGTGTACCATGAACTGTATTGAATGTTCATGAAGACAGGAATAATATTAATGGACCTTAACTCATATTATAAAGCAGTAATCATAAAAACTCTCTAGAGTTGTATTAATAAAAGTTATAAAAGTACATTAGTGAAATAGATCAGATAATCAAGAATCAGACACAAATACATATAGCAGTTTAATATTTGATAAATCTAATGCTACAAAATATAATGTTCTTCTCTAAAATATAATGTTCTCTGGGAGCAGGTTTCTCGGGGGACTTCTGGAGGCCTTAGTTTCAGTTCAGTATAATCACCTCAAATGCAGCCAGGTATTAAAGTCCAAATCTTTTATTGTTTCTATCAAAAATCTTATCTCCTTCACTTGGATCTCAGCTAGTTTTTCTGGAGGCCTTCCAGATCTTGCCTCTAGTCCTTTGCCTCTGCCAGCTTCTGCCTCCAGCCAGCACAAAGGTGGAAAATGGAATGACTTCTGAATGTCCCGGACTGAATCCTGGTTGAGGCTCCTAGCTTATATATGCTCTCTTAAAGGTGTGAGTCTTGTAGAACTCTAATATGTACTAAGTACATTAGTGAACTAGAGAACTGTTAAGTACCATGCTAAATTAGATAACTGACTTAGCACCTTGTAAGAATCCTAACAACAAAATACTCAGAAAGGAATTAACTATTCAACAACATTTTCTAGGGAAATGAAATTGTAATTTGCCTCCCTATTCCTAGTGGATTTACACAATCATAAAAAATAATAAATTAATTATAAAATAATAAACTATTTAGATTTGTTAAAGCCTCATAATGAAAATGTTTGAGGACAATAGGTTATACATGTCATAATAATGGATGGAAGAAAAGTCTTTCATAAGGAATTTATAAATTATAAAATATATTTCAGTTACCTACAAACAAAAAAGCTATGACTTAAATAAAAGCAATGTAATAAAAATAAAAAGAATAGGAACAGACGGTGAAAATTCTCATTAAATATTTCTGACAAAAATGTGACATTCAAAACCTAAAGAAATAGCCACGGACCTCTAAATTCAAGGGATATTTTCTAGTAAATAAATGGTCAAAGTATGTGAACTGGTAGTTTTTCCTAAGAGGAAACCAAAGTATCAACAACTATTAAGAGTTCAAATAATTAATACTTAAAGAAATACAAACTAAAATAATTCTCAGGTATTATTTTACTCCCACTACATTGGCAAATATGGTGGATTAAAAAATGTTATACTGATATGGCTGTGGAGAAACAAACTTGCTTATTCACTGCTGATGGGTTGTGATTAAGCCCAAATATTTTGGAAAGTTGTGTGGAATTATGCAACGAAAGTTACAAAGTTGTTCATATCATAAATTCAGTGGAAGAAAAAAAAGCCTACATGTATCACAATGTTTATAGTAGCAATATTTGTAATAGCAAAAATTTACAAGCTGTGCTCATGACAATTGGAGAATGGATAAATAAAGTGGGGTTGTTCCAATTCATTCTCAAAAAGAACCAAATGACATTATTATATGTGTCCAATGAATATTTGGAATGGAGACATATCTAAATTTGTGCATCTTATGTTTCCTTTAAGCTATTATAGTTCTACTTTGCTCAAGGAACACAGCAACTCTTATCTTATGTAACAGTATGTTATACTGTTAAAGAAGCAACAAGTATGAAATAAATGTGGAAATATTCATATGAACTGAATCAGAGTGATGAATGCACATTCAAAACAGCAGCATGGTAACTAACATTTATGTAAATAAAAACATCAAATAGAAACAAAATATCAGCTAATTAGAATGGAAAACCTGTATATGTTATTAAAAGGATAGTACACAAATTTCATTCTTTTAACAAATGACAAATTAGAAAAATATATGGTTACAAATGAATATACCACTTGTAAATACAATTCTGTATTGTTTTCCTTTATAGGAGAAAGATACTTTGTTTTTGTTTCTATTCATCTATCTTTATCAGCTATGTTAAAATGAAATTTAACATTTTTAAAAAGAAAAAATTCAATCTTGCCTTGGCTAAAAATTATTGTCTTGAATAAGGTAGTATATGACATGCAATGCCAATTCTTCAAGGAACAAGTAACATATTGCTTGATGAGTGTGTTATAACCTAAAAAGATCTCAACAACCTAGAGGTAGTTAGCATAATTGATAGAGCACTGAGTAGTTAAAGGAGGGTATGGGATGGGAAGGAAGAGCTTAGGGGAAAAGTTTGGGTATGATTCCTTACTATCTGAAGTAATTTCTATTATCATTATAATAAACATACTAATGTCACTGCCAGCACCTCTCTCAACACCAGAGGGCATTTATTACTGTTAGCCAGACTACTTAGCCTTCTTTGTAAGAATCTCAAGTCAGCCAGTTCTAAATCACCCCACAACTCTGCTATTCAATGGATCTTGCCAAAGTCTGGTTAGGAAAGTGACCTCATCCAGTAAGTAGTCAAATCACTTGGCTCTGGACTTCATGTCCTGGCCATCCCATTCTGTTCCTATGTGTCATTAAGTTACCTTTACCAACTTCATTACTTAAAAAAACAATTTATGAACAGGATAAAATAAACATCTGATATCAAAGATTAGCTACATGTATTACAAATTACCACTTCTTCATTCAGACCTCATGCTGAAAGTTCCAGTAAGGATTTTCTTTAGATTTGTTTCCCTTTCCCCACTTCTAGCCATATCCTCCTAGAGCAAGACCTAGTTCAAAAGATAGCAAATAATCAGTACCTGGTAATAAAGGCCCTGGTTCCTAATAAATAAGCTAGACAGCTTATGCATAGCTTAAAAAAATTTACAGAATATTAAGTGCTTCTAATGTTTGTAATTGTATGGACAAATAGGAGCAGAATGCCACTTCATAAACTCAGGAATATTGGTCCCTATGACCTAGAAACCTTAATGGACATTGGTTTGTCCCTGCAATGCTGCCATTAAAACAGGATATTGATAAAATGCACCAGAGGCTTCACCCAAACAGTGCAACTTGATTGTCACCTTTTCAGTGTCAGGGTCCTGGGCTCTATCAAATCCTCCTCAGTTCTCAAAACTCTTGCCTCTGTGTCATCACCTCAGTTTGGGTTGCTTACTAGAGAGTGACACATTTACTATATTGATACTTAAGGTGCGAGAAGAGGGAAAAGATGATAAACAGCAGCATGGGGTCTTGAGATTATATATAAGAAAGTCTAGTGAAGGTGGTGAAATATTTGCACATGCATTGTGACCTCTGGGCAAGAGGATAAATAAAATAATCTTTGAGGGAAAACAGTCCCTTTCCCAAGAATAATGAGGAGTTGGTGTGTACTTACCCTGGCTAGAATTAAAGAAACTGAATTAAAAGCAAATGGATCTAAGAAAAATCTTTAACAAACAAATCATGTTGTGACCTCCATGGTAGACCAGGAAACTTAGTAGGAAGCATTGTTGTTATTGTCATTATTATGATTGTTGTTGTGACCAGTTGTTGTTGTTCAGTCATTTTCAGTTTTGTCCAATTTTTCTTCATCCTGTTTTGGGGGTTTCTTGGCAAAGATATTGGAGTTGTTTGCCATTTCCATCTCTAGCTCATTTTATAAATAAAAAACTGAAACAAAGTTAAGTGATTTGTGCAATTAGTAAGCGTGTGAGACCAGATTTAAACTTGGGTCTTCCTAACTCCAGACCTAGGGCTCTGCATCATCCATTTACCTTGTAGGATGAGGTTATGAATAAAGAAGGGAAGTTTAGTTTTAGCTTTCTTTTTCCTAGACAGTGGGCTCAAAGAAGAGTAAAATGAAATCCAAGATAAACTGAACAATGATGAAAGGTTTGTAGTCACTTGTCTGTTAGAAAAATATTAAAGGGTAGGTGAAGGACAATGACAGAGAAGTACTGATTTAATACACAGAATTATACACATGCACATTTTTTGACATAACCAATATGGGAATTTATTTTGTTTCATTTAGCTTATTTATTACAAGGATTTGTTTTGTTTTGTTTTTCCTAATGGGGAGGAAAAAAGTAGGAGGAAAAAAGACTTGATAATGTGAAAAAATATTAATTTTTAAAATTCTAAGAAGAAGAAGAATGTAATAGGACTAAACACCTACAATCAAATAGAAGGCAAGTTAAAAGATTCCTCTGGGGTCAAATGAGATATTATTTATAAAGCCCTCAGCACAGTGCTTGGCACATTGAAAGTGTTTAATAAATGAGTGTTCTCCCTTCCCTTTACTGAATGGCAGATCATATGGCTCTGAGGAGATACTATTATCATAGTAATGATATATCACAGAATATAGAGTGGTGGGGAGATCAAGACTTTCTTAAGTAAGAAGAAAGAGGCAGAATTTGAATCCAGATCTTTGGACTCCAAATCCAGCATTCTTTTCACTATAATGCACCTTTCAGTCAAAAGTTTAAGGGGATGTATACTTGGGTCCCAAATAAGAAAAGAATGTTTTCCAGAAATTGAGGAAGTTGGGATTAACAGAGTTCAAATTTGACAAAGGGGCAGAAATGAAGTTGTTCAATTGTTTTTCAGTCATGTTTGACTCTTTATATTTCATTTAGGGTTTTCTTCACAGTTGTTAAAGTGTTTTGCCATTTCTTTCTCAAGCTCATTTTACAAATGAGGAAACTGAAGCAAAAAGGATTAAATTACTTGTCCATGGTCACACCCTACTAAGTGTCTGAGGTCTGATTTAAACTCAAGAAGATGAATCTTCCTGATTCCAGGTCAAGTGCTCTATCTACTATTCTACTTAGCTATAAAATGAGCTGGAGAAGGAAATAGCAAACCATTCTAGTATCTTTGTCAAGAAAACCCCAAAGAGAGTCACAAAGATTTGGACTTGATTGAAATGACTGAACTATGAGAACCAAGAATTCTGCAAACTAGGAAAAAAAGACTCCAGTGTTAGACAAGGAAGGACTTATTTCCTGAGAGTGACAAGAAATACTTGAAAGAAACTGCTTAATGCTTTATTCCTTATTCAAAATCTTTGTACTTATATCTGTGTATTGGTGTATTGGGTAGCATCTATACAGTGCTTTAAAGTTGGCAAAGAGCTTTACAAATATGATTTCAATTTATCTTCACAGCAACCTTGGGAAGTACATATTATGATCATCTCCATTTTACAGATGAGGAAACTAAGACAGAAGTTAAATAACTTACACTGAGCAAGTTACATTCCTTTATCCCATAGAGTAATTTAGCATTTTATTGGTTTGTTTTGTTTTAATATCTAGGTAGATTTTGAGCCTGCCATACAACAGTAAACATATTGGCAGAAGGAACTCATCAGATTTTTTCTAATGAAAAAATCCATGAACTTGAAGGTATAATCTTTGGAATAAAGAATCCACCATTTTCTGTTCCCTTAGGCAACAGCACATGAAAATGCCTAAAGTAAGTAGTAATAGGAATTTAAACATTAAGAGTTGTCTGAGTCAGAACCTCCTGCTTCAATCTAAGATCTACCGGACTGGGAAACTAGATAATTCTGACCCAAGGGAAATCAAGAATACTAATGAACATGGAAATAGAAAAGACAGATTCCACAGTTTCCTTAGACTATTTATAGTTTCTCTCCTTTCCCCCATGGGCCTAATTCTTCTTTCTAATCTTTCTGATTTTTTATTTAAGAAACATAAATAAGAGCAAAGCAATTATTTCCTTCTGTTAGGAAACACAACTTTACTTCTTCCTCCTAACATAAAAATTCCTTATTCTCTTCAAGAATTTTTACTCACTTATTTCTCACCTGCACTCCTAGGTACTAGAATCTTTGATTCATAGACTGGTCATAGCCCAAGACTGATATGTTCGAATAAGTTTCCATCCACCACTCCTAATATGTCACACATTATAAAAACAAAACAAAAAAAACCCCTAGTTCCTTTTGTTGATTCACATAAATATAAATTTCTCACCCTAGCATTCAAGGTCCTACAGCACTAATTCCTCTTTCTGCCCCTTCTACCTGTCCTTCCTTTTACTGTAGCCCCATTTCTTATTTCCCACCACAAAAACTTTCCGTTCAGACAATTATTTATTAAACACTTTCTAAGTGAATGCCTTCCTAATATCAATCAATAAACATTTCTTTTTTTTTTATTTATTTAATAGCCTCTAATTTACAGGATATATACATGGGCAACTCCACAGCACTAACAATTGCCAAACCTCTTGTTCCAACTCTTCACCTCTTACCCCCCCCACCCCCTCCCCCAAATGGCAGGACGACCAGTAGATGTTAAATATATCAAAATATAACCTAGATACACAATAAGTATACATGACCAAAACATCACTTCGCCGTACAAAAAGAATCAGACTCTGAACTACTGCACAACCAGCTTGTGAAGGAAATCAAAGATGCAGGTGTGCACAAATACAGGGACTGGGAATTCAATGCAATGGTCTCCAGTCATCTCCCAGAATCAATAAACATTTCTTAAGCATCTAGTAAATGTCAGGCACTGTGCTAAATTCTGGGGATACAAAAGAAGACAAAAGACAGTCAAGTGCCCTCAAAGATAGTGCCTTCAAAGTACTAAAAATCTATTGGATTAATAGCTTTATCAATCCTAGAATATGATATTAATGTTGCCTCCACACCTTTGCTCATGACATTCCTCCCAAAGCTTAGTTCTTCATTGTTTTTCCTATCCCTCTTCTTCAAAATCTGCCACATAACTTACTTTCTAACCTGCTGTTTGCAAAGTTCATCCCCTCATTAACTCAGTTTACACAATATCCAGTCTCTTTTAAAGGAATTGTGGGAAAATGTTGCCAAATAACCAACAGAAAAACATTGATTGTGGCAAGAGAACAAATTAGGATCGTTTGATTCCTCAGTAATAGTGATCTTAAATCTTATTTGGATTATTTTCTAAAATCATCATTCTCCTTATTTCAGGAAACAAGAGAACAAGAAACAAATTATCACAGCTTCCTCATCAACTTAGCTTACATATCACTTAGTACTAACTTCTAAAGGGGTTGATTAAACATTAATACTATTAGTAAGCAGCTTTTTAATATTACTATAGGAGGTATTTCCAAAGATACATACATATTTAACACTCAAAAAAACAGTTTGGCTTGGAACTTTTTCTACATCTCTGCTTTATGACCTAAATACTGAAAATATCATATAGATCAAAGGATATGAATGTTTTTTTAAAGAAGAAATGTCAACTATCAATGACCTCATGAAAGAATGTTCCAAATCATAAATCATAAAAAATAAAAGAAATAAACATTCAAACAATTATGAGATATTTCAGGTTTCAAATGGAAAAAATGGATTTTTTTAAAAGGATGAGAATGGTAAGTGCTGGAAGAGTTATAGGAAGACTTGCACATAAAAATACTTACTTTTGGTAGAACTATGAACTAGTCTAACCATTGAGTAAAACAATTTTTATTACTTGATAAAGATTTGAAAAATCACCGAAATTTTCATTCCTTTTGACTCAATGATCTCATTATTTTTAATATATGCCAAGGAAACCAATAACAGAAAGATTTTACGTTTACCTAAATTTTCAGAACAATATTTTTGTAGTAGAATTAAAATAGATATCTACCAGTTAAGAA
The DNA here is from genome assembly GCF_902635505.1 of Sarcophilus harrisii. NCBI lineage: Eukaryota > Metazoa > Chordata > Mammalia > Dasyuromorphia > Dasyuridae > Sarcophilus > Sarcophilus harrisii. The sequence continues at coordinate 192,048,756 of NC_045430.1, forward strand.
ATGACTGAACAAACTGTGCTGCATAAATATAATGAAATATTTCACTACAGAGAGTGACAACTATAGAAAATTCAGAGAAAATGAGAAGGCATATGAATTTATGTGCAGTGAAGAAGAGAGAATCATATATGTATTGAATACAAAAACATCCCTGAAAAAAATCCATGCAACATAATTCACATCATGGAATGAGATTGTGAGAGAGAGAAAAGGAAAGGAGAAACAGACGGAGACAGAGGCAGAGACAGAGACAGAGACAGAAACTGAGAAACAGAGAGACAGACAGAGACAGAGAGGCAGAGAATAAGTATAAGCTTGAAAGACAACCACCTCATAATGCTACATAAGCAATATCTTTTCTCTACATAAACCTTTTATTTGTTTTATTATATAACAATTATCTCTGCATTGATAATGTCTCAGTATTACAAAGAGTATATATACTTGTTTTATTGTAGCCTTTATTTTTTATATAGCACTGGGTCATCATTATGTTTGGTATTTTCACATCTAGCTTCTATTGGGTGATCTATCTATCTGAACATCTATACTTACATATTTGGTTGGAACTTCCTCCACAACTACAGATCAGTAATTTTCCAAATAGTATCTCATTTTATCCTCACAATAAGGTTGGAAGGTAAGTCCTTTTATTATTATTTTTAAATGAGTAAACTGAGGCAGACAGAAATTATATCACTTGACCAGTTCACACACCTAATAAATGTCTGAGGCCAGATTTAAACTCAAGAAGATGAGTCTTCCTAACTCTAGGACCAGCACTCTATTTACTGTGCCAGCTAACTGAAAGGCTAATCTTAGAGAATTGCCTAGGAGCATTGGAACATTATATGACATGATCACTCACTTAATAAATGTCAGAGAAAGAACTTGAATCCAGTTTAGATCTGATTCTAAGGTCAGTCTTCTATCCACTGCACCATACTGCCTCTCATATTTTTATTTACTTATGTGTATATCTACTTATATATTCAGGCTCATAACACATGATTAGTAACTTCAGTCAATCAGTCAGCTTAATAAATACTAAGTACCTACTATGGACTAGACAGTTTATTAGGTTCTCGGGACACAAATAAAAAAATAAAAATAAAAAAATAGTCATTTCATGCCCTCAGAGAGCTTACATTCGAACTGATTCAAAAACGAATCCAAAATACCAAACAAGACTAAAATTAGCTATTTCAAAACCCTTAGCTTTAGGGATAATAAAGTGGACCATTTGCTCACGTTATTAGTTCCCAGGTTCCCCAACCAGAGAACAAGAGGGAAAAGTAGAGAAAAATCCAGAGGAGAATTTTTTCCTGCCTCTTTTTTCTGAGTCATTGTTTGTGTTCTGCTGTTGGCAGAATATTAAGGTTTACAATTTTGACAGCCTTTGCTTCTCTGGAGCCTTGGACCCCTGAGTCTATGGAAATGATCTTTCTCTTAATGACTTTGTGACTATCTTCATTCTGTCAAGACTACCCGGTCTAACAGACACAGGGTTAATTTCTCTTTGAATGTCCCATGCCCTTACTGTCTTCCAAAACCAATAGTCTTAGGGCTAGAAGCTGTCATAAATGATTTAGTAAAAAAAAAATCCCCTGTGTTCTTCTGTACCCGGATGTTCTTCCTGTGACCAAGGCAGCCAAAGGCATCATCCTCAAATATGGCAGAGCAATGAATTAAACAGGTAAGTATGTACAGTCATAAGACCCACATGAATTGAGAACGTGAAGAAACACATGTATATGAATACACATAGAAGGAAAGAATAAACATTTACTAAGCACCAACTACATGCCAGGCACTATATTAATTGCTTAAAAATAGTATTTCATTTGATAAAAATGAAACAGAGTAACACAGATACATAAATAACAATAGATACTAACATGCAATAAGAATCACACAGAGAAACTTCCAGCTATAAATACGAGTATGCTTTTAGTCTATTAAAATATGCCTAAATCAATCAGCAATCAAAAAGCATTTATTTTAGCCTGTGTGTTAGACAATCTGCTAGGTTTTAGAGATACAAGCACGGAACTTACATTCTAAAAGGGGAAACAATATATTATACATATCAATAACTACGAAACATATAAAATGTAACTGCAGAAAAGCATACATACATATTCTCACCTTCTCTCTCTTTGCTTCTCTAAACTTTATAGTTTCTTGCTACACACACATCCACATGTGTGTGTGTGTATATATATATATATATATATATATATATAATTTTGACACTTGCTACTTATCTCTGGACCTCAATTGGCTAATCTATAAAATGAGGGGATATAGAATCAATAGCTTGTAAACTCCTTTCCCCTCTAAATTAAATATAATAATATGTAAATATATATAAAATAGTTCCGACTCCAATTATTTACTTAATTCAGACACATTCCTACTGAAAGACTGACTGGATAGGAGGAAGGGATATGAATGGATATCAACTACCACTATCCTGAGAATTTTCCCTTTGCTCACTAGTTAGGTTTGGAGATTCATGCCCAGTGTTCTATATAACTTTCATCTTTACCGTTTATCACTCCTGGGGCAAGACACTGAATGTGCACCTTCTTTTTTCTCCTTGTTTTTATGAAGCTTCTCTAAATCATATGTCCACAGCCTGACATATCCAGAGATCCCTGGGTACTTTTACCCACAAATAAGGTATTATAATCTCCTCTGGGATCCTAGCTGTCTCTCTGCTTACCTGTTGAATAATGGGAATTATCCTTATTCTCCAATGCAGTTAAAAACAACCCTCAGATATTCCTTTATAGTCAAAATAAAAGAAAACACTGGCATAGGACATCCAAGATGGCATGTCTACACCAAAGTCATGATGTGCTACTTTATAAGCAAAGCAGAATTGCTGTAGCTCAAAAGAAATGTGAGATATACAAATTTGACTATATCTTCCCTTCAAATGTTCAGACACCCAACTTGTGGTAGAGACTTTCAAAATCAATTGGTCAGATCAGCCACAGTTGAACATATTTTACCTTGATTCTAACATAATAATATCATTTTCAGTCCACTTTGAAAATGAAGAGCAGCCAACCATGTCTACTGTACTCCTCTACTGTACTTCTCTAATAACCTTGTCCAATATATATGTGTGTGTGTGTGCATATGAATATTTTCTTTCCCTTTAGTAGTTTGAAAAGGCATTGTTGTTGTTGTTGTTGTTGTCCTCATTATCACTGTCATTGTCATTGTCAATTTTAGGATTTATCATGTCTTATTTTGGGCTTATTTTGCTTGGAACTATTCTCATAGAACTATGTTACTTTTTATATCCATGTTCATTTGCCATCATTTTTTTTCCCACCTATAATTTTTCACTTATTTATATCTTTTAGTTTTTAAATCATAGACACTTTTAGGTATGACCATTGTCCTTAATCCTTTCAAATCAAACATCTCTCAAAAAAATAAAACAATTAAAGATCCCAACTGATATAGTGACCATATCTGACAAAATATATAATATTCTGTTCTAGTATGCCCTTACTACCTCTGCTTCCTCCCTGGCAAAAGAACACAAATAAAGTTCCTTATTTATTGCTGCAGAGTCATTTTAGTTTCTCAGTAATTCAGAGCTCAAGTTCCTTTTCATGATCTTTCCATTTACATTGTTGTGGTTCTTATACATACTCTTGTTCTTTTCATTTCATTCTTCATTAGTTTGTATAAATCTTCCCATCTTTTTCCAAATTCCTCATATTCACTATTTTTTGCTTCACAGTAAGATTCTATTATATTCTCATAACACAGTTCTTCAGTCATTACCCAAATTGGTATTACTAGTACAACATGTAGGACAACCATTTCCATTCCACCAATTTTAACTAGCCTGAAAATTTTGAGGAGCAGGTATTTTAGAAGAGACAATATTTCTAGCCATATGAAAAGATGCTCCAAGTCATTATTAATCAGAGAAATGCAAATTAAGATACTACACACCTATCAGATTGGCTAGGATGACAGGAAAAGATAATGCGGAATATTGGAGGGGATGTGGGAAAACTGGGACACTGATACATTGTTGGTGGAATTGTGAATACATCCAACCATTCTGAAGAACAAGTTGGAACTATGCTCAAAAAGTTATCAGACTGTGCACATCCTTTGATCCAGCACTGTCACTACTGGGCTTATATCCCAAAGAGATTTTAAAGAAGGGAAAGGGACCTGTATGTGCAAGAATGTTTATGGCAGCCCTCTTTGTAGTGGCCAGAAATTGGAAACTGAATGGATGCCCATCAACTGGAGAATGGCTGAATAAGTTGTGGTATATGAATGTTTTGGAATATTATTGTTCTGTAAGAAATGACCAGCAGGATGAATACAGAGAGGCTTGGAGAGACTTCCATGAACTGAAGCTGAGTGAAATGAACAGGACCAGGAGATCATTATATACCTCAACAACAATATATTATGATGGATCAATTCTGATGGATGTGGCCCTCTTCGACAATGAGATGAACCAAATCAGTTCCAATAGAGCAGTTATGAATTGGACCAGCTACACCCACTGAAAGAACTGTGGGAAATTAGTATGAACTACTTTATAAAATTCCCAATCCCTCTATTTTTGTCTGCCTGCATTTTTGATTTCCTTCACAGGTTAATTGTACACTATTTCAAAGTCCAACTCTTTTTGTACAGCAAAATAACTTTTTGGACATGTATACATATATTGTATTTAACTTATACTTTAACATATTTAACATGTATTGGTCAACCTGCCATCTGGGGGAGGGGGTGGGGGAAGGAGGGGAAAAATTGGAACAAAAGGTTTTGCAATTGTCAATGCTGAAAAATTACTCATGCATATGTCTTGTAAATAAAAAGCTATAATAATAAAAAAGAAGAAGAAGAGACAATATTGAGGACACTTTGGGAAGAGAAGATAACTACTTAGAGACAATAAATACATAGTGGTTATCTTACAAGGTAGAGGCTGGCAGTTAAGCCCAGAGTTAAGAAAACAAAGAACAATATACCCTACCTGGAAGAGAGACAAGAGAGATAAACTGACCCTTTATTGTTATTTAACTAAGTCTTGTGCCACTGGGGACATGTATCACATGCACCATTATGCTGTTATTGTTGATTTTTCTTACGGAAGCACAAAGCTAATAGCAAACCCTAAAGGGCAAGAGGATGTTGTGCTGTATCATTGCCAAACAGCCTTCAGAGGATCTACCAAGAGCTTATTTTCCCCATTGCTATCAGAAAACACCAGAGGACGTGGTAGCAGAGGAGATAGACTTTCTCAGAGATTTCTTATGCAAGCTAACTTAGGACAGATGAAAACAATAAAGCCCTTAAGAAACTAGAGTGGCCCCAGAGAACCAAAAGATCTTCTAAGGGTAACTCAGTGCAGGAAGTATCTCCTGGCAAAGTATATTTAGAAGCAATTTCGGTGACTCCTTGGCCTTCAGCTAAAAACTGAAAAAAGAAAGAGCAATTCCTTCATCTTCTTCATTTTCTCCCATTACCCCATAATTCTAGCCAAGTCTTTTTATTCATACTGAACTACAAGACCCAGAAAGAGACCAAAATCTATCTCCTTATTCTAGGTATATTTCTAACACAAATCCTTTTGACCTCAATTTCATCCCATTATATCCTCTTTCCTCTTGAAGAAGAAACATCTTCCAGAATAAGAAAAGTATTGGACAGAGAACCTGGATTGAAATCTCACCTCTGTTACTTACTACCTGGGTAAACTTACTACCTGTGTTGTTTCCTCATTTATAATAAAGGGATTGGAATTGATATACTCCAATCAATCAATAACCATTAGCTAAGTATCTATACAATGTGCCAGGTCCTAGCATATAAAGACAAAAATGAAGGTGATTCTGCTCTCCAAAAATTTGCATTTTTTCAGATAAAATAAGAAGTATATAGAAATATGTACAAAATCAAGATTAATAGAAAAATATAAAACAAATAAATGGGAAGTTAAAGCTTCAAGTTCTACATGTATGATCCTATGATCTTGGAGTCAAGTTATAACCCCAATAGACTCACAGTCTTTCCTTTCTCATCATTTCTAATTCTGAATTTTTTGTGAAAGACTTTGAGGCATACCTTTAGTAGAATCTGTCTTCATATGATTTAGAGTATATACCCATAAAGTAAATAGGATCCAGAATCTCTCTTCTTTACTCACTGTCATCTAATTTCTTGTTTTCTCTAGTCCAAACTTCTCTCTATTTTGACTGCTTTCAACCTTGGAAACAAGAAAGTAAAGAACCAAAGTCTAGATATCTAATCTTCTGAATCTATGACAGGAGAGAGCTTCTCAAAGCACATAGTGAGAGTATTGCTGGAAATGGTATATTTGAGAGGGCCACTTTGTTGATTTTTATTGTTGCTGTTGTTTTTTTACCAGCCATTTATTTATTTGAAATTTAAATACAAAATAGAAAAAAAAATTTCCATGTATAGTAGAACATGAGAGGATTCAAAATATGAGACAATAAATTTCTATTTCAAGAAAACCTATATAATATTACACATTGGGTTCAATTGTCCAACTTTTGATTCCTTGTAGATTTTCTCTTATTCATTAATGTGCACTTTTTGCTTTATTCCTTTTTTTCCTATTTTCCTCCTATCAACCTCCCCCCAGAAGGCTAACATTAAGCATGAATATGGTTAATAGTATAGTTTCCCTAATTTTTTTCTCTTTTGATTAAATCTATTCTAACTTTAACTTTTCTGAGATCAAACATTGCTACTCTTGATTTTTTCCTAATAAATTATATTCTTGATTATTATTATTATTATTATCTATGTGTGTATCTCTTATTTCCTGTCCCTCACTCTTCTGTTTTACCTTTTAACCATTCCCTTGCCTTGCTATTACTTAACCACTCCACCACAAAGTATCTCTCCCTTATGTTCTTCCTCACCTTTTCCCTACCTCTTTATTTCCTTCCCATTAATCTATATACCTTATCCTATTCTTATTAATCTACTCACTCTTCTACACCTCCTTCTAATTCTACTCCCATCCACTATTATTTCTTTATAAATGTAGAAGACTTTTATATCCTTCCAAATATATGTGTATTATTTCCTCTTTAACCTATTCCTGATAGGAATAGAATTCCGGAACTATCAGCCTTCCTCTCCCATCTAATTCCTGTGTGTCAATTCTTGCTCTTGCATATCATTCATATAACATAATTACTCTTTTCCAACATAGTTCTGCTTTTTTTTAGAATGACATCATACTTGACTCTACTCCAGTCTTTCTTTCAAACTACTCGATTACTAATGACAATCTTACACATATGCTTTACATTTTCACGTATAAAACGTAAAGTTTGTCCTTACTGTGTCCCTTGAAATTAAGCTTTGATGTTTATCTTATATTTCTCTTGAATCTTATATGTCAAGTTTCTATTAAGGTTAGGTCTTTTTGCAACAAAATACTGAAAGTCTGGCAATTCATTGAATATTCTTTTTTATTCATTTAGGATTATATTTCTTTTTTTTCACTCTTCATATTTTGCTTTATTATGTCTAGGTCTCATAATTTTGTTGGCTCCTCCTTGCCTATTCTAGTCTTCAAGAAGTCATTTTCTTCCTTAAGATTTTGGATTTCCTTTTTTAATTGATTGACTTTATTTTCATAATCTTCTTAGGGGTTTTTGAATCGTTCTTTTTTTCTAGTTTTTCCTCAATATCTCTAATTTAATTTTTAAAGTCTTTTTTTAGTTCTTCTATGAGTTATTTTTGGTCAGGTGAGAGGATCTCTTTGTGAAATTATTTGTTGATATCACTGAGATGAACATCCCTCCAAGGGATGAGGAGAGGAAATTGAAATATAAGATGAGAAAAATCTTATTCAACCTTTTCAGTCATATTGATCTTTTCATGATCCTATTTGGAGTTTTTTTGGCAAAGATAGTGAAGTAATTTGCCATTTCCTTCTCCAGTTCATTTTATGGATGAGGAAACCGAGGCAAAAAGGGTTAAGTGAATTGTCCAGAGTCATACAACTAGTAAGTGTTTGAGACCAGATTTGAATTCAGGATGATGAGTCTTTCTGACTCCATTCCTGGTACTCTATCCACTATGTCAGTTAGCTGCCCAGGGCAAAAAAGAGGGGGAAATGAGGGCTGTCTGAGCTCTTTTTGGGGCTACTTTCCATCTTTGGTGTCCATCTGACACCCAACTGTCATGTGTAGATTCAAGAAATTGTACCATGCACAGTGGACACAGCTTGGTGTGAGCAGATGGGCTAAATCAGTTTAGAGGAGTCTCAAACCCACTGGGGAGTTAGAATATAAAGACTTCCCTGGCAGAATAAGTGGATATGAACTATCTGTTCCAATGGGCCATGAAGGTGGGTAGAAATAGGTGCTGTGGAATGCTTAGAGCTTGGGTATACATCAAAGATTCCAAAATCATCCCCTGCATCCTAAGCCATTAACATTCATTTTGACTTTTGTCTTGCCACTAGACTCTGATGACTCTGAAGAGTGAAACCAACAACTTTGCACAATTCTGTCTCACTTAAATCCAATTTATTTCTGAGTAAAAAAGACACCATTCATATCATTTTACCATTTTTACCTACCTCAAAGTCCTGCAAAAGACAAGTGACAAAACTGTAGGTGTGGACACACTGGAAGCTAACAGTCACAATGCTGCACACAGATGGGCTCAGCCTTAAGGTCATCTTCTCACAAAACTGAAGAAGCAATGAGCATTCTTCCCTGGATGTCTGAGCAATCTTTTTTTAAGAATCACATCCTAGCACGAGGAAAGAGCTAGAAAAGGTGCCCCCAAAATTCTCTGCTTCATCCAAGCCTGATTCCACTCTGTGGTTGCAAAGATAATTCCACTCATCATCAGTACATGAAATGTGGACATACTTATAAAAACAAAAAATACGGTAACAGACCTGAAAGACTAATATCTCTTGTTATGAGAGAATTCAGCAGGTCTTGTATCCACAGCTCTGAGTGAAATAAGGTTGGCCAATGATGGCCAACTTACTGAAGTCAGAGTAGATACACATTTTCCTGGACTAGACACAGTGATAGGGAGCACCATGAAGCTGACATAGGTTTCACAATCAAAATTAATCTAGTCAACAGTCATGGATGCTTCACAAAAAAGTAAATGAAAGGCTCCTGACAATATGATTGCCACTTGCAGGAAAATGTCACACCACCATTAGTATTGCATAGGCTCCTACCCTGATTGAACCTTAATGATGTGAAAGTAAAATTTTATGAAGACCTGGAAATCCTCCTCATCAATCTGCTAAAAGTAAAAAAAAGTACAAGCTTGTAATTCTGAGTGACTTTTTCAGAATAGGCTCAGACTATCAGACATGACAAGTAGTCCTTGGGAAGAATAGAGTCAGAAACAGCAATGGTCACTTACTACTGAAGATTTATGTGTCTCATGACTCTCTCATCACCAATAGTGTCTTCTATTTGCCTAAACACAATAAAACTTCCCAAATGAATCCTTGCAGCAAACATTGACATTTAATAGACTATGCCATTATAAGAGACAGTAAGTAAGGAAATGGGAATAACTATGAGTGGTTCAGAGTGCTGAACTGATCATAGACTTTTTCTCTTCAAGCTAAACATTCACATGCAAAAACAGCAGTGGCCCCAAGACAAAATGATTAACAAAACACTTAATGTCTTCTGATTAAAGTTCTTCTCCAAGAATTAACAGTTTGTTGCTAAATTGAAAGGAAAGCTGAGCAATACACAGTTGGCAAGAATGAAGCAAAAAAGGAGTGGGCAGCTTCAGATATGTGATGTATAATATAACATTTACTCATCTGGGTTAGACTATTTGCAAACATTAAGATTGGCAAAAATGATAGGGAGACTGAAAAGCTATTAAAATAAAAAACAAGAATTTCAAAGGGTTTATTAACAGAATAGTTAAACTCTAGCAGTATTTAACTCAAAAGTAAAGTGCAAGCAAATCTTAGTGTAAAATCACTTGCTCAGTAATAAGGCAGATAAAATTCAGCTTTACACTGCATTAATAATCTAAAGCATTTTTATGATTCTCTGAAAGCTATTTATGAGCCAAAGACCTATACTACATCTCAACTATTCAATGCTAATAGAGTCAAATTGACTAATGAAAAGAATATGATCCTGGATGAGGAGAATGAAGAGGAGGAGAAAAAGAAGGAGGAGGAGGAGGAAGAGGAAGAAGAAGTGGAGAAGGAGGAGGAAATGGAGGAAAAGGAGGAGTGACACTGGCTGTTTCACACATACAACACTCCACTTCTTAACTCCAGGTATTCTCTCTGGTCGTCCCCCATCACTGGAGGATTCTCCTTTCTCATCTCTGCTTACAGGATTCTCCGGCTTCCTTCTCTGGCTTCCTTTAAATTTCAACACAATCTATCTTCTGCAAGAAACCTTTCTCAACTCTTCCTAATTCTAGCACATTCCCTCTTTTAATTATTTACCATTTATCATATCTATAGTTTGTTTGTAGATATTTCTTTGCTTGCTGACCCTCCCATTAGATTTTGAGCTCTTTGAGAGCAGGGACTGCATTTTTACTTTTTTTTCTGCATACCCAACAATTAACACAGTGCCTAGTACATAGTAGGTGCTGAGTAAATATTTCTGAACTAACTAATTCATGCTTATGAGATAGATATTAAGTTCAAGTCCCTATGATGGTAAAGAATACCAGGAAAAGTATCAACTTACTTCTGTGGTTTCTTAAGAATAAAGCTTTTGTTCCTAGGGAGAAATCCTGAGTCATAGCAAGATCCATATTCCAGGATGGAAGTTCCTGGGGCATCTGCCAAAATTAAGGAGTTATTCTTTTAAAACTAAGTAAAGAATAAAAGGACAAACTACTTTGGGTTGAGCAGTTCATTGAAAAAGCACTATATCTAGGGTGTTCTTCTGACTCTTACCTGTAGTATCTTGTTCCCTCTCAGCTTTTCCATTTCTTTTGCTCTACTATTGTCCTTTATCTCTTCCTCACCACCACTCAGAGTGTTACCAGGATTTAGCAATTCAGTAACTAGGGAATGTATTAAGTAAATTTTTTATTATTTGATGTTGGTGTTCCCTATTTGCTGAAATTCCAATTAATGGCCCATCTTCCCTTGATGCATTCCTCAGCCACATTCCACCATGAAGTCTTGGATCTAAGGGTCAGATAGTTATGCCAAGGGTTAGAGATATCATATGCTCCCTCTTCAGATCTGGGAGATCAGCTCCTTAGTCCCATCTAAGCCATCCAAAGGATGTAAGCATGCCGACTGACTAGCATGAAGCCAGAGGACTAGTGTAATCCACTGACATCTGAGACCCAGGGGATCCTGAAGTCTAAGAGGTCATTGTTAGGAGAAAACTGAGGAAATCAGGAAAATGGTAAGTAAGAGGAAGAAAGAAAACAGAAAGAAAAAAATTCCACAAGGTACATGACGCTACATGAATGTTTATAGTAGGATTTACTTGTTGTTTTTCATGATCACTTGAGAGAGTAATCTTCCTGCTCAAAACTGCCTCTCAAAGTCAAAGCTGGACAGACAATCCTCTTTATAGAACAGGGCTCTCAAAATGTAAGGCAGAGGAATCCCAGCCTTGTAAACAACCCCTTGTGAGCATTTGCCCTTCAGTTTGTGCAAAGGAGGCCAGCAACTGAAGTTGGCTTGAGACTAAAGTCAAATTAAGTCATATGAGCCCAGTTAATCTGAAATAACTGTCCTTTGAGACTGTAAAATGATTTAGTCATCAATCCAAGGAATGACTGATTAATTTATTCTACAAACATTTATTGAGGACATACTAAGTAGAAAACAATTTTCTAGGGCCCACAAATATCTGACAGTTGTAAGGGAAATGAGAACTATACACAAATACCTATAGTAAAAAGGCTTAATACTCTGAAGACTATATGTGAGATATAGACAAAATACTATAGGAATTCAGGAGAAGGAGAAGTCATTTCTGGCTGTAATACTCAAGGAAGAATCGATAGCTTATTAAATATCCAGTAATAAAGGTAATCTGGCCAATAACTGGGTAAAATCATTAGGAATAGTAAGGAACAAACATATAGAGGAGACATTTCAAAGAAAGAATAGAAATGAGCAATTGTTTAGATATAGGGAAGAAAAAGGAATCAGAGTTGCCTGAAGTTTAAGAGGAACTACTTTTAGTGGAGTTGTTAAATTCATCTTGGAACTTTTTGAACTTTGGATTCTAGCAAAATCTTTACAAAAAATATTGACAGTTACTTAGATATTTCAGAGAGTTGAGCAAACTGAAAAAGAGGCAATATAAAGTGGAGATGGCTATTTCTAGACTCAGGAAGACCTATGTTCAAATCTAACCAACTCAATTTAGTTGATGACTCTGGGCAAGTCACTTAATACATCTGTATCACAATTTCCTCATCTGTATAATAGGGATGATATAACACTTTCCACCCAGAATTCTTATAAGGCTAAAAATGAAATAAATGTGTAAAGTATTTTGCAAACCTTAAAGCACTATATTAAAAAAAACCCCATAAAACATAAACGAAAAAAATTATATCCACATTGATCATATCAGCAAGTGGATGTCATTTTTTTATGTAAAAAAATGAGGACATTATGAAAGGAAAGGAAGACTAGCAATATTATTGCCACCCACAAAGAAAAAAAAAAGTTGCTGCATCATTTAAAAGAAAAGACACAAGATAGAACAGATGGAAATATAGATATGCAGAACAGGTTTGAAAGTAATAATGAACTCATATGCCTTATAAAAATGCTAATTATATAATATACATTTATGGATTCAAATATAATCATTTTTTTCTTTTTTACTGCATATATGAAAATTCTTTTTTTATTCTGTTGTTACAAAATGAAAATAAAATTATAAAAATGGAATTAAAGTAAAACAAAAACTTAGCATGAAAAAATAGAAAAAGAAATTTCACTCAAAATAATTACAGAAAGAATAAAATCCTTGAAAGTATACTTATATGTGGTACTACCTTCATTAGTATACATAGGAACCTTATGAATGCAACTGTAATGCATTCCATATGAAAATAAAGAAAAACAAAAATAAGTGGATAGATAAAAATTGTTTATTATTAGGCTGTGCCAACACAATATTAATAGCTAAGTTAATGCATTTGCTGAATGCCAAACTCATTAGACTGTCCACAGAATAGTTTTTAGAACTAGAAAAACAATACTAACAAAGTCCATCTGAAAGAAAGAAAGTCCATCAAGAATCTTAAGGGAATTAATAAAAATAACTGAGAAGGAAGAAGTCTTAGTAGTTCTATATTTTAAAATAGTCTATATGTCAATAATCATGAAAACTGGTTGGTACTGTTTTAAAAAATATTAAGTCAATCATTAGAATAATCCAGATACACAACATACAAAAGTAAACAAACACCGTAGCACAGTATTTACTAAACACCCAACTACTGGAATAAGGATTCACTATTCAACAAAAATCTTTGCAAATTGAAAGGAGTCTGGAAGAAATTATATTTTGACCAATAAGTCACAAAATTACATATTATTTAGATACAAAAAGTCAAATCACAATCAACTCAGAGAAGCAAAGAGGAAATGTCTTTTATAGGTACTGAACAAAGAGTTCACAAGCAAAAAAAGATTAAAGAGGATCACCAAAAATAAAACAGTTTTGATTACATAAATTTGAAAATTGTTGAACAACAAAATATACCATTAAAATTATAAGGAAAGCATTCAAATGGGGAAAATTCCTTGCAACAAATTTCTCTGAGTGTAGAAATTTGATATCCAAGATTTATGAGGAACTTCTTCAAATATATAAGAATAAGTATGCTTCTATAATAGATAAGTGATCAAAGGATGTAACAGGTAGTAAATTCTACAAGGAAAAATCCATACTATAAGCAATCATATAAAAATGGTCCAAATTGCTAATAATTAGAGAAATACAAATTTTAAAAATTTTAAATTTCTTCCTTTGTCAGATTGACAAAGATGACCCCCCCAAAAAAGGAAAATGACAATTGTTGGGAATCAGAATTGATGTACAAGGGAAAGAGGTTCATTAAAGGGACCTGGGTGCTGGGCTACTGGTTAAACTTACTGCCATCATTGCCTTCTTCCACCACTCCTTACCATGGTCAAGCCACTTTACACAATATCCTGAATCAAAAAAGGCTTCTACAGCATGCTCTGTTGAGAGATGTTCACATGCCTCGTATACCTCACAGTCTGTTAGCACATCAAATTCTATTGTATGGGACATCAATGTAAATCTTGTAAGTATTAGAATAAATGTGTTTTCTCTATTATTTTAAACTTTTAGATCTCTTAGTATTCAGTAGGAATTAGTAATAGGAGTAACACCTCTACGTATGAAACTGAGACTTATCAAGGAGATTTAGGTTCTACTTGGCATCCTACATTTAGGTGCAAACTTTACTAAACAATATTTACTGTCTTACTATAACAAATAGTCACCTCTTTCAACTAGTCAATGTAACATATCCTCTGTGTGTGTGTGTGTGTGTGTGTGTGTGTGTGTGTATGTGTGTGTGTTCCACAGGGAAATGCTAGCTAATTACAACAAACTGGGCACTCATCTAGATTAGAATTTCTAAGCTTTTTTTGTTTGTTTATTTTACGGCTCCTTTAGTAGTCTAATGAAACCTGTGAAGCCAGTTTCAGAATAATGACTTTAAGTGCATTTTTTAAAAAAATCCATATGTTTACAAAGACAACCAATTTCATTAAAGTACAATCATTGCCCCACCCAAAAAAAGTTCACAGACTTCTCATCCCAGGTTAAGAATTCTTGATTTAGATCAGACATAAGTTTAATTATGGAGACTTTATGACATCTCAATGAGATAAGAAAATAGTATTAAACTACTAGTGTAGAATCTTATTGGGTAAACTTCTGAAAGCTCTAGTCATCTCTCGTACTGTATGCAAGTGCCATCTTTAAGGGGAAAACTACATGAATTCATGTTCAATATCTTGATATGTAATCAGGACGTGTTTAGACATGACTAGTTCCCCTAACATGAAAAAGCCCTTGAGGAGCCTTTGGAACAGGTCAATCTTAGCCAATCTGACAAGTAAGTAGTGGTATCTCAAAGTTGTCTTAATTTGCATTTCTCTGATCAATAGTGATTTGGAGCATCTTTTCATATGACCACAAATAGTTTCAATTTCTTCATTTGAAAATTGTCCTTTCATATCCTTTGACTATTTATCAATTGGAGAATGGCTTTATTTCTGATAAATTCAGTCAATTCTCTATATATTTTGCAGGCCTTTATCAGAACCTTTGAATATAAAAATGTTTTCCCAATTTATTGCTTTCCTTCTAACCTTGTCTGCATTAATTTTGTATGTACAAAAAAATTTTTAACTTAATATAATCAAAATTATCTATTTTGTGATCAATAATGATCTCTAGTTCTTCTATGGTCACAAATTCCTTCCTCTTCCACAGATCTGAGAGGCAAACTATCCTATGTTCTTCTAATTTGTTTACAATATCATTCTTTATGTCTAGATCATAAACCTTTGATATATGATGTTAGGTATGGATCAATGCCTACTTTCTATCATACTAGTTTCCAATTTTCCTAACAGTTTTTGTCAAATAGTGAGTTCTTATCCCAAAAGCTGAGGTCTTTGGGTTTGTCAAACACTAGATTACTGTAGTCATTGACGATTTTCTCCTGTAATCCTAATCTATTCCACTGATCAACTACTCTGTTTCTTAGCCAGTACTAAACGGTTTTGGTGACCACTGTGTTAATATAGTTTTAGATCAGGTACAGCGAGGCCACCTTCATTTGCTTTTTTTTTTTCATCAATTCTCTTGAAATTCTTGACTTTTGTTCTTCCAGATGAATTTTGTTGTTATTTTTTTCTGGGTCAGTAAAATAGTTTCTTGGGAGTCTGATTGGTATAGCACTAAATAAATAAATTAGTTTAGGTAGTATTGTCATCTTTATTATATTTGCTCAACCTATCCAAGAGCACTTGATATTTTTCTAATTGTTTAGATCTGACTTTATTTGTGTGAAAAGTGTTTTTGTAGTTTTGCTTATATAATTCCTGACTTTTTCTTGGCAGACAGATTTCCAAATGTTTTATACTATTGACAGTTATTTTAAATGGAATTTCTCTTTATATCTCTTGCTGTTGGATTTTGTTAGTGATGTATAAAAATGCTGATGATTTATGTGGATTTATTTTGTATCCTGCAATTTTGCTAAAATTGTGGATTATTTCTAATAGTTTTTTTGTTGATTCTCTAGGGTTCTCTAAGTATATTATAATATCATCTTCAAAGAGTGATAATTTGGTTTCCTCATTATCTACTCTAATTCCTTTAATTTCTTTCTTGACTCTTATTGCCAAAGCTAGCATTTCTAATACAATATTGAATAGTAATGGTGATAGTGGGCAACCTTGTTTCACCCCTGATCTTATTGGGAATGGTTCTAGTTTATCCCCATTACATATGACACATGCTAATTGTTTAAATAGATGCTACTGACTATTTTAAGGAAAAATTCATTTATTCCTATATTTGCTAGTGTTTTTAATAGGAATGAATGTTGGATTTTATCAAATGCTTTTTCTGCATCTATTGAGATAATGATATGTTCTTTTGTTAATTTGATTATTAATATAATCAATTATGCTAATGGTTTTCATAATTTTGAACTAGCCCTGCATTCCTGCTATAATCTTACTTGGTCATGGTATATTATCCTGGGGATAATTTTCTGTAATCTCTTTGCTAATATTTTATTTAAGATTTTTGCATCAATATTCATTAGCAAGATTGGTCTATAATTTTCTTTCTCTGTTTTTGTCCTACCTGATTTAGGTATCAGCACCATATCTGTGTCATAAAAGGAATTTGGTAGAAGTCCTTCGTTCCCTATTTTTTCAAATAGTTTACATGGTATTTGAGTTCATTGTTTTTTAAATGTCTGGTGGAATTCACATGTAAATCCATATGGTCCTGGGCATTGTTTCTTAGGAAGTTGATTAATAACTTATTCTATTTCTTTTTCTAAAAAGGGACTATTTAAGTAATTTATTTCCTCTTCTGTTAATCTAGGTAATATATATTTTTGTAGATATTCCTCTATTTCCCTTAGGTTATCAAATTTATTGGCATAAAGTTGGGCAAAGTAACTCCTAATTATTGCTCTAATTTCCTCTTCATTGGTGGAAAGTTCTCCCTTTTCATTTTTGAGACTAAGTTTGATTTTCCTCTTTCCTTTTTCTAATCAAATTAACTAAAGGTTATTCTATTTTGTTGGGGTTTTTATTTCATAAAACTAACTTTTAGTTTTATTTATTTATTCAATAGTTTTTTTAATTCTATTAATCTCTCCTTTTATTTTTAGAATTTCAAGTTTGGCATTTGAATAGGGACTTTTAATTTGTTCTTTTTCTAGTTTTTTTTTAGTTTCAAGCCCAATTCGGAGCTGGTGATTCTTAATGAAAAAGAGTCCCTGTTCTCAACAAACTTACATAATTCTAGGAGATAAAACATCTGACTAGATAAATAAAGCATGATAATATGAGGAAGAAAGACCTAACATCAATCGAGATCAGGAAAAGTTTCTTGTAGAATCTGGTGGCACATGAGCTCAGCCTTGATGTATCATCAATTAACATGTCATTTTCCTCAGGAGGTCTTTCATAATTCTTCTTTAATTCTAGTACCTCCTCTTTCTTCATTATTTCCTATTTATCCCATATATATCGTTTTTGTAAATATTTATTTCTTTATTGTCTCCTCTTTTAGCTTATGAGTTCCTCAAAGTCAGAGACTGTCTTTGGTTTCCTTATGTACCTCTAAGCATTGACTAGCTGACTTAATGAAAAAAGTTAAGTATTGTTAGAGATGAAGCTAAGGAGAAAGAGCTCTCAAAGGAAGAAGGATGGCCTAAACAAAAACATAGAGATGGAAGATGGAATTTCATTTACTAGGAAAAGCAAGAAGGTTAGTTTGGGTATAACAGTATGTTTCAAAATGAAGAACTTAAAATAAGGTTAAAAAAATTCGAATTTTAAAGAAATTCCATCTTGTTTGTACTTTAGAGACAAGAAGAAACCATTAAATATTCTAATACAGAGAGAATGGTGTGAATGAATTTGTGCATTAGAAATATTATTTTAGCAAATAGAATATAAGAAGGAAAGGAGAGATCTGAAACAGGAGGACTAATTAGGCATTGTCTCACTAATCTAGGCAACAATGGTGAGGGTCTGCACTACAGAAGAAAAGGAATAGCTGGAAGAGGAAATAAAATCAACAAGACATCAATTGGATAGGGGAATATTGGAAGGTAAAAAGAAATATTGAGAAGGGCCAAGCATCAGTGCTTACAAGAAAAGTAAAGAGGGAAGTCTTCAGAAGAAGATATGATATTCTGTTTTGTAAAGCTGGAGTTTGATGTGCCTATGGAACTTCTAGATGTAGTTTAAGAGAAAGATGAAAATTGAACATATGGATTTGAGAGTAGATGATAATTTTACAAATGTAAGCCAACAAGATCACCAGGAGAAGACATAAATAGAAAGAAAAAGAAAGCAGATGCTCTGATATACACATGATTAAGAGCCAGAACAGACAATGTGCTAACAAAGGATACCAAAAGGAAGAGTTAAATAGTTAGCAAGCAAGTATTTAAAACCACATTGGAATTGAATCTTCCTAACGCCATACTCAGCACTCCACTGTGTCACACAGTCGCCTAGCTCTAAAATACTATAGTGTGAAGAAAGAGAGGAAGAGATTAAGAGTGAAAGAGTAGAACCAGAATAAAGTGTACAATGAAAGCAGGAAAAAGAAAGGATATTCATGAGAAGCACATGGTCAGGGACATCAAAAGTAGCCTATAGGTCAAAAAGAATGAGACCTAAGAAAATTTGGGGGGATTTTGTAATTAAATTTGTAATTTTGTAATAAAATTAGAGACAGAAGATTCAGTCAAGTGGTGCGGATAGGAAATGAGACTACAAGGCTAAAGCATTGAATAAGAGGTAAAGAAGTTGGGAGAATGAATAAAGATGATTTTTAGGTGTTTAGAAGGAGAGATGTAAGGTGATATTTTAAGGAAAATTCTAGGGTTCACTGAAGAATGTTTAAGGATAAGACCAATGTGGGCATATTTGGACCAGGGAACAAGGCAGTAAATAAAAAGCTCTAGAAGATGAAATGGGAAGGCGAGTGTGACAAGAAGAATCTAAGGAAGAAGCTCCCATAGAAAATAGAAAGGCATTAAAAAACACAAGGAATTTCCACTCCAAAAAGTTTGGCACAGTAATGCATATAGAGAGAGGAAAAAAATAAGTAAATGAACATACCTGTTGCATAGGCAATGATAAAAAGACAGATGGATAAGTAGTTTAGTTGAAAAGTGTACTTATCTCGGGAAGAAACTACAGATGAAAAATTACTTAATCCAGAAACTGAATAGGAGGAAGATAGCAGATATATTTCATTTGATAAACTATATATAATACTTCCCATAGCTTCAATATGGCGCCCCGAAACAAAATACTACTTCTAACAATTATGGTCTTTGTGTGAAGCCACATGACCATAAATCATGGAATACCAAAGTCAGCAAGCAATGACAGATGATGGAAATGGCAGGAGAGCTGTGTCATGAACATAAATATACTATAATCTATTACTAATGACATGTGCAATAAGTGGCATAAAAGATACAGTATATGATCAGTAAAGGAGATGATCCATTTAAGTTGTGAGAATGAGGAATATCAAATGAATAGCATGATCCACTGGCACTCACACACAAAAAAAAACTGTGGCAAGACAAGCACACATTATTTATGGCACAGAAGACATTTACATAAAATAAGAACATATGAGTGAATTTTGACTTTTGGGAATATACACATGAATGAGATCATACATCCATCAAAGTACAAAAGTCAGTTCAAAGAGCAAGATACCGGCTCCCTGTAGAGGGCTAAAACTATTGAATCAATGCACTGAGGTCAGGACTGCCAGGCACTTAAGACTAACTACTGATTGGACAATATTCTATGGGCATATGTTTGGAAAATGGTCTTTTCCACTATCCGTGCTGGCTCAATGATTGGTGTATGGAGGACTGTAGGAGGGACTAGGGAATGGAGTAAGATGAGCGAGGGACACACTCTTGGCAGTAGTCGAGAGTGAAGGCAGTTGTGGAGATTCTGCTTCCATCCTGTTCAATCCTGCATCTAAGACCAAGAATAAAGACTGGGGACTTTTGCTTATCCTGTCTCTGGCTGATTCTGGGGTGTCCTGGGTGCTAGCGCAGTCATTACAACTCCCTTTCTTGGAACTTGAATGACTAATCTGGAGCTGATGTTCTAAGATCCCAGTATCTGCTAAAGGAGAAAAGAAGGCTCCTCTTGGGAGACTGGAGAATTGAGGGTGGGTAAAGTAAACAGAAGTGAGATATTAAAAGTCATTATGATCTGTAGGAGTTAAGAGTGGTTTCATGGAGATAACTGTCAAGATTCAAGTTATCTTCCAAGCTTGGCACGGCCTAGAATTGGAAATTCCAGGACGAAATGAAGAGATTGTATCCACACAGAGGCCCAAAACATAGCAGCTGCTACGCATGGAAAAGAGAATGGGCACTGTTCAGTGGAAACAGCCCCTCATAGCTCAAGAGGAGGATAGGAAGGGAATAAAATGTGTTATTATCATAACACATTCCCTAAACATAACACAGCTCCCTAAAGATCAGCCCATTATGGGAACAAATAAAGAGAAACTATCCTAACATACAGCATCTGGAGAGCTTCCTAGGGAGAAATTCAAGAATGGATGACTTAAAGAAGGCAGAAAAGTCTCTGCCTGGGTAGAAAATTGCAGGCTATAATAAGTGAAAGGAATCTTAGAATTCATATCAGCCAAGTTCCTCATTTTACAGGTAAAGAAAATGAGTCTCAGAGAGTTTTAAGATCACACAACTAGTAAATGGCAGAGTAAATGAAAACCTAGATTTCCTAACTCCCAGTCTGATGATTTTTCTACTCTTCCATTTCTACCTTCTGATGATTGACAAAAGGAAAAAAGTCCAGGTTACAAGAAGTAACTGAGTAGTTGTTCTGTTTTTCAAGGTCCCTTGTAGCCTAAGGACTCTCTGATACTTAGAAATAAGGAAGGACAATGCTAATCCTTACTCAGGATAATACCCTTCCAACAGTAGAGTATGTTGACTTATTTTTTTCTTAGAAAAACAAATCTGACGGCAACAAGAACAGAAGAGGAGGAGTCAGGATAAAAGCGCAAAGCTGGTTGGTTATTTATTCTTCTAAATCATTTCTCTACCCTCCTCCTTATCAGTATAAGTAGGGGCCCTGAGCTACCACTCTGGTTAGCGCAGAAGTCACCCTTTTTGCCCTACAAAATGTCTCTTCTCCAAGCAACAGTGAGATGCGGCCTTACTGCCTTATTCCTGGGGTTCTGCCTACAACTAGTCATTGGGCAAGATGATGAAAAGTAAGCACCCCTTATATAGATACTTTTTCCTTGTCTGCCAGGAAAAACCCGTTTCCCAACCTGGGGACTTCACCTGTGCAGATTCATTTAACTCTCTGGGTATCCATCTTCCAATATCCAGATTCTCTATCTCCCTACTGGGAATATACTCTCCCCACAGATGAGTGAATCTTTTTCCAAATCCCAGAAACTCTATGCCTGGTCTCTGATGGCCTCAATAGCCCCACATAGAAGCAGATTTCCCTGGATAAAATCTGAAGTTTCAATTGTTCTTTATTCTCAAAAACTTCTTATTCTTATCCTGTGCCTTAACTTCCATCTTACCTAGAATCTCTTCAAGTCACTCCTAACCCATTCTTTATCTTGAGCTATGGAAAAAGAAATCAATTGTTCTTGTTCACTAAACTGGCATTTGGGTTGAGTTTACCTGGACTCTAAAACCGGGCACTCTCATGCAATCCCTGGTTTGTTTTCTTTTACATACATAATGACCTGGAGACCAACTCGGGTTTGTGGTCTCCCAAAAGCTTCCAACAGTGGATTAGCTACTACTCTTTTTGTTGTGAAAATGTGTCTCAGGGATTCAGAACTGCATGGAATGGGACTGAAGAGAATCTTGATCCTAAGTCAGCAATTACCTTTTGGCCAGTATAGCCATAGAGAAGTTACAGAAAACATGAAAATATAGTTCCTTGAGAAGGAAGGAAACATGTATGAAGTGCTACTGTGAGACAGGTGCTGTAGCAAGCCTTTTTAAATTATCTCATTTAATTCTCACAACAGCCTTGAGAGGTAAGTGGTATTATTATTTCCATTTTACAGTTGAATCCCACTGTCATGATTGGAAGCTAAGAATTTTGAACTCTTAGGTTATATTTGGAGAAATGTAAGAAAACTAAATAATACCATTTCAGGTCTTTGGGTGTTTTTTTTGGTAAATTTTACCAATCATGTAGACTTAAGACTCAGAAAATGGGCTGCCAAGACTGTTACAGATCATTGTGCAAAGTGAAGTAAGTGGTTTTGTGAATTTTCATATCAAATCGCAGCTGAAGTTATAGGTCCAGCTTAGAGTGGTAGGTAGAGACTGGAGGATTGGGAGGTTGAACCTAAGGACTTTCAATCTTTCTACATAGACATATGCCCCAGGCCAGTGACTTGAAGTGCCCAGCTGAGTAAATATGAAAGGAAACAAGTGTGAGTGCACACTTTCCTCTCAATTTCTAACTAGGGGCCAAGTGAAGTATAATTTTCCATTGCAGGGAGCTCCCATGTCTTTCAGAAATTTTTAAACTTTGTCAAAAGATTAAAATTTTAGGCCCTTGCTCGAGAACATTAAACTAACACAGGGAAAAATAAAATCACCCTTCGGAAATACAAGCTGCTTTGTTTCAGGAAAATGGATATTCAAGGAATATGTAGGGCTAAAGATGTACCTGTCTTGACCTCCTATTGCCTCATTTGTACAAAATAAAAGCATGGGAAGGTGATTTAGTGTTCCATGTAGCGCTGAAATTCTAGGGTACCATGGTTATTTTGTATCTTTCCCAGGATACTATGGACCCAGGTTAAGGGCTGAAGAGAAAAGAAGGGAATCACTCATTGGTCAAGGTATTTGCTATCTGGTCAGCAACTGAATAATCATCTCATGACTTTCTGGACCTCAGTTTCCTTCTAGTGCCTAAGTCTAAGGAATGCTGGAGTCTTAAATAAAAAAAGAGACTCTCATACCCTTGACAACTCTCTGTATATTTTTTAACCTTTCACCCTCTCCCTCCTCCATTCATCTTACTTTCTATCCCTTAACCACTTTCCAAGGCCATAAGTTATCAGAGGTTATAAGGACTATCAGAGCTGATCTGCTTCTCTCTCTCTCCATTATTAGCCGGAAGCCACTTGTCCTGAAAATAAGCCCAATACCAAGTGCTAAAAGAAATGAACTATGGGAATTAAGATGTAATGTTTCAACTGAAGCAAGAGAATGTGTGCCAGTGAGTATGAAACATACTTTGTGTATTTGTAAGCAGGGGGATATCAGAAGAATGAAAGAAAAGGAGAAGGGAAGAGCAAAAAAGGAAAAGATAACAAGAAGGAAGAATAAAGATTTGTGGGGAGAGCAAAAAGAAGGAATAGGAAAATATCAGAAGTCAAAAGAGTAGGAATAAAGAGTCCAGAAATCCATGCCAGAGAAATTGAGTGAACCTAATGTCACTGAGGAGGGAAGTATGCTAAGAAGACAGCCATCACATTTTGTCACACCATGAAAGTAGAAGTAGATGATGTGAAAAGGAGGGACATGAATTATTTATAAAATGAGAAATTTGGACAAAATGGACTTTAAACTCTCATCTAAACCAACTATAAAAGACTTAGTAATTCTGAACAATAAGATGATCCAACACAGTTCCCAAGGACTCGATAAGAAATACTATTCACTTCTAGATATAGAGCTTATAGACTCAGAATATAGATTGAATCATTTTTTTTCTTTTTCTCTTGCTTTTTTCCCCTGGACATCGCTAATGCAGAAACTTGCATAACTTCATACTTGCAATGAGTTTGTATTTATTGCTTTCTTAATGGGTGGAGGAGCAGTTGGGGGGGCAGAGAAAATTTATAACTGAAAATAAAATAATATTAAATTTAAAAAAATAAATTCTCACTTAGCTCTATTCCCATCAAATCTCCCATCTAGAGGCAGATAGATGACATAAAGGCAGCTAAGTCACTCAGCAGATATAGCACTATGCTTAGAGTCAGGAAGACCCAAATTAAAATCTGACATCAGACATTTACTAGCTGTGTGGGACCATAATAGCACCTATTTGTCAGGGTTATTGTGAGGATCAAATGAGATAATATTTGGGAAAATGCCTATCTCATGCCTGGAATGTAATATGAGCTATATAACAGTTTATTCCCTTTCTTTCCCCTAAACCCCAGGAGTCTGATTCTATTAGGAATTTTGAACTTGATAGAGAGGAAAAGAGGTTTCACTGAAGATATGTCAAATTCTACCTGATATGTACCAGTATACTTCTCTACTTACATGATTCCTTTAGACATGTCTGTTCATTCCCTTTCCTCCATCCATGAATTTTCAGCCGATTTATTTTCATATCCATTCATTCTTCTTCTCACCTCTTCCTTCCTAGTTACAACAATATTAATACATTCTCATTTCTTTTTTTCCTAGATGCTAATATATCCTGGGACCACCTCATCCACTAATTGTGCTTATAAGGCATACTCATATAAAGCGTGTATATGCCCAGGAGACAGGGCAAGAAACTTCTACTGGGACATATGCAGCCAAAGTAAGAGAAGATTTATAAAGGCTGGGTCACAGAGAGACAGCTAAAGGGAATCTCAAGCAGAGGGCTACCCAAAAAGATAAGATTAGAATTTGTAAATGTGACCAGTAACAAAGAAGGACAATGAGTATTGATTGGGTGATGGGGAATAATAGGAGTGGCAAAAGAGTAACAAGAGAACTGAATCTAAAGAATAGCATCTAGGTGGGGGCTCAATTACAGAGTTTGCACATGAAGTTTCAAAGGTGTGTGATAGATGGGATTTGAGAGACCTGAAGAATATAAGCTATTTGGGGGAAATTGAGTTTGGGAAAAGCTAAATGGAAAGTAGGCAGAGATCAATAAGGTGTTTAATAAATACAATTTATATAAATGTATAACTGATATCTATAAAAAGCATATAGTAAGTTGGGTTTTGGCTAAGAGATGTTTCTAAAAGTTTTAATGTACCATCTCTACTTCATTTCTCTCCTAGATGATGTATATGTGTATTGTGAAGCTACTACTATTTTAGAAAATGGCATCTGTGAAAATGGTTACGTGCCGGTAACTCGCTACGTTGTTAAAGAAAACCAAACATACATTGCAAATGACTGAATTGGACTCCTGTTCTTCCCATCCCTGGCTGGTCATGCTACAGAGACATGCCTTGGGAATGAACATCTGAAGCCACTGAGGTCTATGAGATAAACATCCTATAAAGAAAGCTTCTTGCTTGTCTGGGTTATTCAAATCTTGTTTTGTTTTGATTGCATTCCTCCCCCACAATACCTACAATTAATGCCTGTATACCTTATAATAAAGTTGAGTGATCTCAATAATATTTTTTCTTTCTCATAACAAACACTATGGATTTCTAGGATGTCGTTTTTTTTAAAAAAATACTTTCATAGCTAGGTGTGGTAGCCTGTTTCTGTATTTCCTGCTACTAGGAAGATCGAGGCTGGTATATCTCCTGAGCCCTGGATTCTGAACTGGGTTAAGTAGATGGAATTGGCCCAAGTCAGAAAAATGGAGCAAATTAAAGTTCCCGTGATGATTGATATTAGAATAAAGCCAATGTACTTTCATTTTGGGCAAGATAGCACAGCTAATCTAGAAGGGGAGGAGAGGAAAAGGTAAAGGGAGGGAAAGAGAGGGTAAAGGGAGAGGAGGTTATAGAGAGAGGAGAAGAGGGTATGGGGAAAAGAAAGGAGGTGAGAGGAGGGGAGAAGATATATATATATACAGATATATACCTGTATATAGATATATACAGGTCCTTGAATCAATCCATCAGCTTAATAACTAGTAAGTACCTGCTTTGATATGGCAGAAAAGCACCCTTACATCATTTATCTCAAGGGATTGTCCACATAATAAGCAAATGAAAATAACCTAAAGTACTACACTCAACATTTCCTAGAATCACTTAGTTTTAACTGAAATGATCCTCTCCTCCCAAGATCCTTTATACCTAGATCCCACAAAACACTTTCCCCCAAAAGTCTCCCTTCCTTATTAGCCACCATTTGCCTATTGAAGAATGCTGTTAATTTCTTTTATACTCTCCCATATCTTCTGTTTTGCCCTCTTGTCTGCCCTTTTTGTGATCCTCAAGTGATTTCTCCTATATAATGCCTTCTTTTTTTTCCATGAAAAGAACACACTATTGCTTTCTTCTGGATTTTCTAGGGAGAGTAGGAAAAAGCTACAAGGTCCACTCCCAATATAACCCAGGGCTACACCTCTTTCAGAATTTATAACTCTAACAAGAGATTCCAGTCTGTTATACAGATTTATATATCTAGACATCTGTATAGACACAAGGAGGTTCTCTCAGGAAAAAGATTTTCAATGGAAGCTCAATCCCAGCTTCCTCCACTTATCCAATTACATGACAAGCACATGATACCAATCTTCTTCCAAGATAGGATGAATAAACCTAATCTCAATTCTGTTGGTATACTAATTCTTGAACTTCCTGGAACAATATCATGTTTTAACAAGAACACAAATCAAATAGTCCTATTGTTATAGTTATTTGATACTTCATCATTCATTCTCGCTTCCTATGAGCCATTTCTACTTATCAATATTAAGTTTGAGCACACCTTCAAGAAAAAAACTTAATAGGTTCCTATGATTGAACTAATACAGAACTAATACAGAAATTCAGTGTTCTCCTCCTCTTACCTCTATCAACATGAATGATGCTAGATTTTCCCTAAAAAGCAACATATATAATTCTTCAATCACTCTGAGGTGGAGCAAGGTTCAATTGTGTCTCCTTTGACATAGCTTTTCAAGTAGCCTCTAACTTTATTCATGTGACTTCCAAGCTAACTAAGGGCATAAAAAGGCCCACCCGTAAGAAACCTTCATGTTTGGTGGATGCCCTAAGGCCACTTGAGTATAAAGCCTTGCCCTATTGAGCAGACATATTTTCAATATTCAAGTGACAGAGTGCTACCGTATCCTTATTGAAAAATATAATTGTGATGATAAGGCTAAGAAAAATCTCCTTTTGTAAAAGTTCATTGAACAGAACTCTGACTGATTGCTTCATTTCTTCCCAATATCAAATCTGAACTAACAAACAAGGTGCTGATCTGAATAAGGTATAAGTACTTTCCTCATGCTCTGAGAACAAGTATTTTTAAGGCAGATTTTATTTTATTTTTATGAAGATTCACCTTCTCTCCATCCCATGCCATCCTAATTTAAACCTATAAAGAAAAGAAAAACAAATTCTCCAATTGCCCACGTCTAGGTTAGTCTTAATTTGTACTCTAGCCCATCACCTCTAACAGGAAGTAGATAATATGTTTTCTCATGAGTCATTTTAAATTGTAGTCTGTTTAGCAAGATAATTGTATAAATATGTATACATATATTGGATTTAACATATTTAACATGTATTGGATTACCTGCCATTAGGGATGGGGATGAGGGGAAAGAGGGGATAATTTGGAACAGAAGGCTTTGCAAGGATCAGTGTTGAAAAATTACCCATGCATATGTTTTGTAAATAAAAAACTTTAATAAAAAAATTTTTAAAGGAAAAAAAAAAAGAATTGTAGTTGGCCATGTTGATCAGAATTCCCAAGTATATGAAAGTTTTTTTGTTTTACAATATTATTGCTACTGTAGAATTTTTTTTTTGGTTCTGCTCTCTTCGTTCTGCCAATTAATATGAGTTTATATATAAATTTTGATGCATCTTGTTTCTCTGAAATGATCCCTTTCATCATTTCTTACAGCACAATAGTATTTCCTCATACTCCTATATAAGAAAAACTTGTTCTAAAATTTTCTAAGGGTTGAACAACTGGATAGACTTCTTCAAATCATGTATAATGGAGCTATGGTTCTCCCAGTCCTTAAATCATAAATTCTCCCATGGCTTGGAGTGCTATTAATTAGCTTGGGGTAAAGCTGACAAAAGTTCACAGTCTTCTTTTAGACTGAATCTTGCAGCATAAATGGCTTAATGAAATAGAGCTGTGAACCAGAAAAAATAACCAGCAATGAAAAATCCATCTATGACTTAGATAAAACATAGGTATAAGTTACATAGAGGTCAGGTAACTTTCCTAGGGTCACACAGCTGGTAAGGATCAGGAACAGGATTTAAATCTATACCTTCCTTTCTCCAAGCCCAGAACCCTCTACAGTGTGGCACTCTATCGTTGTATTATCCCTCTCACTTGAATTCTCTCTGTGTGCTGCCTAATAAATCAAAGGTTAAGTGACAAAATATTTATCTTTCCCTAACTGCTATTCTCTTGTCCTCCAATCAAAATATTTATCTTTCTTATTTTTTGTCATCTAAATTCAGGACCATTTTATTTACAGAAGACAGAGATCTCTCTATTTGTACAAAATTTCACATTCTAAAATTATTTGCAATATTTCAAAAGATCCATGATACCACTGACATGAACAACCCAATTAATTTGTATCTTCTCACCATTTGTTAATCTTATATCTGTCTTCTCAAAAATCCTCCACAAAGGATCTGCCCACATACAATGGAAGCTTTCTTTTGGATCATTTAATATCTCATAGATACCAGTACAGTTCTGGGTTTTTGTGAGAATCAAATGAGTTAAGAAATGGAAAGTATTTAGTAAACCTACTATGTACATGATAGCTATTATTATTTTCACTATCTATTCAGGAATCAACATATTTCCAAAGAGGGCCTCTGCCTATTTCTCCTGGGTACATTTAACCAAATAGCAATCTAGAAGGAAATAGAGGGTCTCACATATCCAGTAGCATGATAATAAATGCCAAGCAATCATTACAATTGAAAACTGAAAACATCTGATCTACTTTTTCAACCTTACATATTTTGACTGGCCCATTGTGCATATTGAATAGAAACCACTAAGCATTTTTCCTGACAAACTCTTAGGATGAGTCAACCATACAAAGCCATTTCTGGAAAGAATAACAATTTTGATGCATATGAGGAACAACTTTATCTCCCTTGCAAATGCTCTGGACTTTCATAATTCTAACTTTTACCTTTGAAAAACCAAATATAACTAACTTCTAATTCAATAAACTTTCACCAGTGACTTGATGGGGGTGGCAGTTGAGGGTAGGTATCATTTCTATAAATTGAAACTTAACTGGACAAAATGATTATTAACCTCCTTTTTGTTGTATTTATTTTGAATAACACACTCATTTATCTATCTATATGCACAACTATTGCTCCCCAATGAGATCTCCAATTTTTACTACTTTGGATCTATCTTGCTTGGCTACATTCAAGATCCATTTGAGCAGATACTCCATAAGTTTATAAGAGTAACAAAACCTGTGACCTAAAGTTGTCGTCATATCTGTTATAGATCACTTGTACTCACTTTAATCATAATCTGTCTCTCACTCCCACCTCCAAATTTTCCCACCTTTCTTCTGCGTATTGCAATAGATCTGATCATTTTTAGTCTCCCCAGAAGACAACTCTCTTCTTTCCTCCAAACTCATACAGAAAAGAGAACAGTTTTCTAAACTTGGAAATCCCAGAAATCAAAAGGAATAATCCAATACTAATGGCCCAGAAAAGAAAATTCTTACCACCAAAACTTAAGCACTATTAAGTGATTCAATATAAAAAATGGATATGGTTTTATTAGTGGAAATTACATTTTTAAAAAGTTGCATTATTGGCTGTTTCTCCCTATTAGAATGTGAGCTCCTTTACAACAAAGGAAGATCTTGCCTTTCAATTTGTATTTGCTTTGCATGGAGTAAGGGTTTTGTTTTCCATTCAGTTATAATATTATCATAGAATAACAACTAGAAGAAAACTTAGATTCCATTTGCCTCAATTCCTTCATTTTACATGTGAGAAAATTGAGTCCCCCCTGAGGAAAAACAAATCTCTGCAACATCCCATAGAAAGTGAGTGCCAAAGCTAGAACTTTAGCTAGGTCTCCTTTTCTTCCAAGGAATGATCTGTATATTTCCCAATTCAGTAAGTTTTTATTGACAGTTCTGTCTAATGCACATTTTCTCACACACTAACTCAAGCAAATCAAATAGATACTTGGTTGCCTCTATGACCACTACTGCTTTGGCAGGACACTCTGTGCCTTCTGCAAATTCACGTCAGCAGCTATATCTTGGCCAAAAAAGGCAATATTGACAAGTAACTTCAAAAAAAATTGCTAAACAATTCAAAAATTATTTGCCAATCTTATGAATTTAAGAGCATTTATCAACACGAAGAGAAGTACTATGAATTCATAAATTAGATATGATTATTAATAAATCCCCTCTTAAGTCTGAATTCTTTAGCCAGTTTCCTAGTAAAATACTTTGCATTAATCAAGAGGTAATAAAAATAATTTTAAAACAGTCTGAATAAAAGTTAAGCTACTTTGATAAGCTGAAATTTCCTTCCAGATGCTAGGAATCAAATGAGATGGTTTTGCAGTTAGTATAATTCCAATATATGAATTAACTATGGTTTCATCAGTACAAGAAATTTTCAGTGTGAGAACTCCCTCTGCCAATGCATATATAGTCTTATAGCATCACTAGTATAATATTCATCTAAAAGATGAATTATTATTTAAGAAATCAATGAAAGTAATGTGCACTTTCTCAAATACAACCTAGCCCATTCTCTTCATCTTAACCAGTTATGATCCCATCTCATTGTCCATTTGCAGAGATGATCTGGCTCAGTGTGTCAACCAACCAACCAACTTCATGTCATAATCTGAACAACATACATTTTCTATCTACCTGGTTTTTCCTATATAGATTGCTTAGTCAATTTATTTTGAGTAAACATGCACTTACCTGAGCATACCTTGTAATGCTTTGGGCCTTGGGAGAATCATTCCACTATCATCCACAAACAGGAGCAGCTAGAGGACCTCACTATCTATAGGGAATCCCTTTCCCTTTTGGATGATACATTGTCTATTCTCCATAACAGAGGAAAATACTCTTAGGAATCATATATTTCCCTATATTATATTATATTAAATATTGATAGAGCATCATTAAAATCAGTTGTGTAGCTTGTCTATCACAAAAAATATTATAAAACCTTAATATAGTATAAAAGATACTTTACTGGAAGAGAGCATAAGGTTTTATGCTTTGTGTTTAGCCTTAAGAAAAACAACTAATGTCTATATAACACCTTAATATTTAGAAATATGAATTATTACAGCTGGGGAAACTGAGGCACAGAGCAGTTGCATGACTAGGCCAAGATCATACAACTTATAAGTAACAATGTTGGAAGTTGAACCTACATTTTCTGTTTCCAAGACCAGGCTTCTGTCCCTCATACCAAGATGCCTATCAGCAAAAGGCCAAAAAGCATGACATATTAAATGCTTTATTTGGAAATATATGTGAATTTTAAGAAATGGAAATTTGCATTATTCAGTTTGCATTATTATTTGCATCTGGGCTTAACATGATAAATAAAATGAGGAACTCTGTCTCTCCAGTTTTGTTAGAGAGGCAGAAAGTCTGGCTACTATGAAATAAAAGAATAAGATCCACAAGGAAGAAAACACTTCCCTATACCAGGATCTCAATACAAATATCACTAACAGAATCTAAGGCAGTTGGAAAAGAATGTCCCCATTGTCTTTTGCCAGAAGCCAGAGAACAATCTTGGCAGTATGGCAGCTTAAAGACTCTCAGAATCTTCCATTTGGAAGGGAACTGGGAGGTTATCTAATACCATCTCCCTACAGAACATAAATTCCAAATAATGAATGCTCTAAAAGTGATCAACCAACCTCCATATGAAGATGTCTAATAATGAAAAACTACCTGCTTTTCAAGGGAAACCATTTTGTTTCTATAGAACTCCTCTATACATCTGCAAACTGCTTTCTTTTCATTTCTACTCATTACTCCTTGTTTGCTTTTTTATTGGAGGGAACAGTAAAAGAAATGGTATTGATATTAAAAAGAATGTCAAAATTAAAAAAAAAAACAGTAATCTCATCTTGAGTACCTCCAATTTGTCATGATCCTTCTGAACAAATTATTTTGTTTTGATATCTTCAATATGAATTTGAAGGCAGAATTTCATTTCAGTAAATCACAGTTAATAAGGATTTAGTAAGTACCTACTATGTGCTATGCATTATGCTACATGCTGAGAAATACACAAACAAGGAACTTATAATAGTGAAGATAACATGAAAAGAATTATGTTCAATTAAGAAAGATAAAGAACAAACTATATAATCAAAGGATGGAAGGCACTACCATTAAGAGATGGAAAGTTTTCTCATAGAAAGTGGGATTTTATCTGGAACTTGAAGGAGGCTAAGGAAGCCTGAAGGTAGAAATGAAAGAGAGAGTTTTGCAGCATGAAGGAAAGCAGTGAAAATGTCTCATCAGAAGGAGTATCTTGTGCAAGGAACAGCAAAGAGGTCAGTGTCATTGGATCTTGACTTGTGTAGGGGTGAGTAAAGTGTAATAACACTGAAAAGGTAGAAAGGAGCCAGGTTGTGAAAGACTTTGAATGCAATACAGAGAATTTTATATTTTATCTTCCTGAAGAATGTTCAGTGGCTTACACAATAATCATCATTGTTCCAAGCTGCCCAATTTGGCATCTTCTAGGTCATGAAGATTATATTCTCAATTACATTCCTATCATTGAAGCAAAGTGTCTCTGCTTATCTTATTCAAAATGATTGAGCCAATTATGTATTTACCTATCTAGTGGTATTGTAGTTCTTTGATTCTTTTTTAAACTACTTCTTATCACCTTTTAATTATCCCTTTTAGTCCATAACATGAGACCCTGAAATATCACTGCAAAAGGTAACAAAAATGAAAGCAGGAAACATGAATGTTTTGGCATTTCCATTGGAAAGATTAATATTATTTTAAATAGATAATACAAAACATTTGGAAGTCTACCTGCCAAGATAAACCCAGGAACTATAGAAACTATAATTACAAAACACTTTTAACACAAATAAAGTCAGACATAATAATGAGAAAAATATCAATTGTTCATAGGTAGGTTAAGATAATATAATAAACATGACAATTCTATCTAAATTAATTTACTTATTCAGTGTCATCCTAATCAAACTACAAAAAAAAATAGAAAAATATTAACAAAATTCATCTGGAAGAACAAAGGGTCAAGAATATTAAGGGAAGTAATGAAAAATGCAAAGCAAGGAGGACTAGTTCATACTACATCTAAAAGTAAATTATAAAGGGCAATAATCAAAACTAATTGGTAGTGGCTGAGAAATATAATGGTGAATCAATGGAATAAAGTATATAAGATGCAATAGTCAATAACCAAAAGACTCCAGCTTTTGGGATAATAACTCACTATTTGACAAAAACTGCTGGGAAAACTAGAAAACAATATGGCAGAAACTAGGCATTGACCAACATCTGACACCCTATGCCAAGATAAGATCAAAATGGATACATAATTTAAACATAAAGGGTAATACCATAAGCAAATTAGGAGAGCAAGGAATAGTATTCTTATGAGATCTATAGAGAAGAGAAGAATTTTTTTAACAAACAAGAGATAGAGAATATTATGCAATGCAAAATGGATAGCTTTGATTACATTAAATTAATAGGGTTTTACACAAACAAAGCCAATGCAACCAAAATTATAAGGAAATCATAAAATTAGGGGAAAGGAATTTACAGTCAATGTTTCTGAGATAGGTCTCATTTTTCAAATATATAAAGAACTGAGTAAAATTTAAAAGAATACAAGTCATTCCTCAGTTGATAAATGGTAAAAAGATATGGACAATTTTTACATGTAGAAATCAAAGTTATCTCTATCCTATGAAAAAATGCTATAGATGTCCATTGATTAGAGAAATTCAAATTTAAACATGTCTGAGATATCACTTCACATATATCAGATTGGCTGATATGGCAGAAAATGAAAGATATAAATATTGGAGATGTTATGGGGAAAAAATGGGAACACTAATGCATTTATGATAGAGTTATTTGGAATTATGTTCAAAGAGCTATAAAACTGAGCATACCCTTTGATCCAGCAATACCACTCCTAAATTTGTATTCCAAAAAGGGAAAAGGATTCACATGTACAAAAATGTTTAAAGCAGCTCTCTTTATGGTGGCAAAGAATTAGAAATCAAAAGGGATGGCCATCAGCTGGGGAATGGCTGAACAAATTGTGGTATATGAATATAAAGGAATACTATTGCTCAATAAGAACACAGCAACATTGTCTAACTATCAATTTTGATAGACTTTGCTCTTCTCAGCAACATAATAATCTAAGACAATCCCAAAAGATTCATGATGAAAAATGCTATCCAGAGATCAAAGCATACTATTTTTACCTTTTTTGCTGTTTTTTCTTTCTTATAATCCTTATTTCTTATTTATTTTATTCTGATTTCACAACATGACTATTGTGCAAAATGTTTAATATGATTGTACATGTATAACTTGTATCAGATTGCTTACTGTCTTGGTGAGGAAGGAGAGAGAAATACCTATAAAAGCAAATGTTGAAAACTATTTTTATATATAACTTGAAAAGATAATATTAAGTGGGGGAGATGTATACCATATGATCAATCAGAGATCTGTGGTCTGTTTCTAGCCTTGCCTTTGACAAGTTTTATGCCCAGGATCAATTCCATAGTCTCTTTCAGACTCAATTTTTTCACCTGTGTAGCATTAATGGGCCTGCATGTATAAAATGAGCCAATATAAAATGAAGTATGAAGCTGAATTATATACAGAGGAAAGTGCTGGAACAACTCCCTACTAGTGACTAGCTATAGTCAAATTAAACCAATGCCCTCAACAGCTGGGGCATCAGTGCCCTAAGCAGAAATGGCAGCAAGTCCCCAGTACCTTAATGCCAAATTTCCTAACTCTCCCTTCTGTCTTTTCCTCCTACAAAAAAGGATGTTGAGTAATATATCAAGCAATTAGTGAATTTGAGTTAATGCCTTTAAGAGACAGAAAGAAGAAGTGGGGCCCAAGTGGTACCTTGCAATTCAATTCTCACCAACACATGAGTAACTGCTTATATTCTTTAGCTCCCCCTCTCCAGTTCCTGCATCAGCAACTCACAATACTCATAGTAGACAGGTATAAATGGCTGGGGAAGGAGGGAGAAGTCAGAGAAGGGCTCCAATACTTTGTTTCACCCTCTCATACCACTGCCATGCCTTGCACTTCTATATGAACACGTATCTCGAAATAAATTTCTCTCATTTGCCTACTCTCTCTTTTTTTATATGAGCCTATGGATTCTTTCTTTAGGCTGTCATTCAAATTTAGAATTTTAACTCCTAGGAACAGAAAGACATATTCTATGGTCACTGACAAGCAAGAACATAGATCAAATTCTCCAAATCCTCTGTCTTTTCCACAGGAAATTCTACTCCTAATCTCATCTCCCACATCATATCAATACTCCTCCTCCTAGACCAATCCCAAGGACCTCAAAAAAGACAAAATATATCCTCCTCCTCCTCATTCCATCACTTTTACCTTCTATCTCCATAATGCTCTTCAAGGAACAAATCACAATAGACTTACAGACTTGAAGATCTAGGTCAATATTATCTATTCAGTAGGATAGTCTCCTCCTAGAAGTCTCTATTTTTGGTGGGCATAGGCAAATCCGGTTACATCTTTAAGATAATAAGGTGATCTTTAAATTCTCTCACAATTGTTAATCCTCTATGTGTCTGAAATTCTTATGATTTTTGCTGCCCCATCTAATTTTCAGGGAACCTATTCACTTGGGTTAGATTTTGTAATTCTGATGATGTATTAATTTTCTTTTTCTAAGTCTTCCCCACAAAAAAATCTTTCATTTCTTTTACAATTTTTTAGTATCATTTTCATTTCATTAATATTTTTAATTCATTTTATTTTTTGAAGGTACTCTAATTGACCTAATTTTATTTCTGAGGCTTAGAAAACTTCTGGTAACTACTCTAGATTTGCCAATCATTATTCAATCTGGCAGGTTTCTTAAATTTTTTGTTCAAGCAATTATTGGGGGTGACAAACCATCTACTGCTTCCTTCTCTTTCCTCTTGGCTCCATACATTTCTCTTAATAAGAAGATTGTTGTTTTATTCTTTCTTACTAAACCTTCATTTCTTCATCTGCAAAATGGAGATTGATAATAAGGCTTGTGCTACCAAAAATCTTCACAAGGTCACTCTGAATTACAAAGTATAATAGAAAAGTGAGCTATGATTATTGCATAATTATCATGATTTATTTGCTCACTACTTATTATTCTTCAGGATGGACCAAATTCTTTTTTTTTTTTTTTTTTTGGAACCCTGCATCAAGTAGGTTATCAGGCAAACTCTGTCCAAACCCACAGTCTTTGAGGAAAGTGGTGGAACCCAAATTATGTCAGACCTAGCAGTACAATTTTAACAGCTTTTGTGTATCTCATTTTTCTTCTTTACATCTTCTACGCTCCAAGGCACAGCTTGACGACAGAAAGCTAAAATCTGAGTAGGAAGAGAAGAATAAAATAACTCAGCTTCTTCTCTCATTTATGTCACTATATCATATATGTTATTCTTTGTCTTTCTCAATTCATGTCTCTCTTTGTGTCTGTCTCTCTATCCCTCCCTCATCTCCCTTTCTACCTCTCTACCTTTTACTTTCATCCTTCCATCCCTCTCCTTATTTTTATTTACTCTCTTTATATCTTTGGGTTTCATTTCATTCATTTTAAGTAAATCCTCTGACCATGTACTCGCCACTATAACTCAATACAAGGAAATCTACAGGTAGAAAGTGGAGAGAGGTATTGAACACTGAAAAAGCAAACCTCAATAAAAGGAAATTATAAAAATGAATGTTGAAAATTGTCTTTACATATAATTGGAAAAAATACAATTAAAAAAAATAAAAGGAGAAGAAACAAATACAAAAAAACACTAAGTGAACCTTTTTCCTCCTATTGTCTCCACTCTCCTACCAGTCTCTGGTCCTCTTTCCTAAATTGTCCTTCAGATTAATTCTTGAGTACAGGGACATGTTTTGTGGTCACTCACAATTAGAAGTATAGATCAAACTATAAATCTTCTCCCTCTCTTCAGGTGACTTACCACTCCTCTTAGAATCTAAGCTTGAACCAATTCCAAGGATCTCAAACAATCAGATGAAGAAAGAAGTTCATGGGACTAAATCTACATCTGTCTTTCCATCAATAAGTCAATTTATACTCACAAGCATTTTTTATTGAAATACCTTAATTATTTATCTGGCTAAAATGAATGATTCATTGGTCT
Organism: Sarcophilus harrisii; assembly: GCF_902635505.1. NCBI lineage: Eukaryota > Metazoa > Chordata > Mammalia > Dasyuromorphia > Dasyuridae > Sarcophilus > Sarcophilus harrisii. The sequence continues at coordinate 192,086,448 of NC_045430.1, forward strand.
GTCAGTTAAATCAAAATAATTGAACTGGTTATCAGTTTGAATCTTAACAAATAAAAGTGACTTTGTTCAAAATGTTTTGTAATTATCCATAGCTAGTACATACAGATCTTAACGCAATTAAAGAAAGAATAATAACTTTATATTTTCCAATTTGATAAAGTGTTTTATTTTTCACTCTCCTGACTTGTTTCAGATGTTGATTCTCCAGTAGCTTAGAAAAGATAAATCTGTTTTGGGGTGTATCCCTGCAAAAACATTTTCTATCTATTATTATCTCAGAACCTGCCTCCTTATAACCATGGCCTCAATAACACACTAGCTGAATGGAAGAGACATATTTTCTAAAATTATAGATTTCCAAGCTAGAAACGATATTAGAAGTCATTTCACTCCACCCCCTTATATCAGAGATGAAAAAAATGAAGTCCCAAAAAGGCAATGTGACTTGCCCAGATTCACATAGATTAAGTGACAAAATTGAAATTCAAAACTCAGATCAAAGACTATGTCTCTCTGTTCCCAGGATTTAAACTTCTAAATCTGAATGCCAGGCCAGGGAAAGGGGCCATAGATTCACAGAAAAGAGGAAAGGACAGGCAAGAGAAAGATTTCTTTAGAAATTCATGTTCACAGCTATGCACACAGAAAGAACTCTGGTTGATGACTAAAAACCATTACACTGAATACCCAATCCCTATGTTTTTGCCCACCTGCATTTTTGATTTCCTTCACAAGCTAATTGTACAATATTTCAGAGTCTGATTCGTTTTGTACAGCAAAATAATGGTTTGGTCATGTATACTTATTGTGTATCTAATTTATATTTTAATATATTTAACATCTACTGGTCATCCTGCCATTTGGGGGAGGGAGTGGGGGGTAAGAGGTGAAAAATTGGAGCAAGAGGTTTGGCAATTGTTAATGCTGTAAAGTTACCCATGCATATAACCTGTAAATAAAAGGCTATTAAAAAAAAATCCTAGAAGAGTCAAAGAGTATTTGACTACTTTGAAAGACATCTTCTGTCTTTCAAAATAGCCAACTATACACTTCGTCATTTCCAGTTGAACAGATTGTACAAAATAAATATTTACCTTTAAAAACAAAAGAAATTCATTGTCATACTGAAGTTCAGTGTAGGATAGGTACATGAAAGAGCTTGATCATTGGTGCCCTTTCCTAACCTCTTCCTCCCCCATTCACTTCTGTGCACCAGCATCTTTTTGGGCTCATGATGCAGAAATCAGAGAGGGGGAACTACAGGGGAACAGCAAGTGACTCATGCCACTCTCACCCTGGCAGTTAACTCATTTTTCCAGCCTGTGTACTTACTTGGAGATCATTTTAAGGGCCTTTTTTATGACCCAGTTGTTCCATTAGTCCTAATAATAAAATCTCACTGGACTAACAGTCAAATTCCACGGTCTGCCACTTATTAGTTGTACAATATGAATAAACCCTCCTAGCAGTACTTTAGTTTCCCCCTACAAATGAGATTACCCAGAGGCCTGTGATTTTATTAGTATCTACAGTAGATTTATTAGTATTAGTAGATTTATTAAAGGACTCCAACTGAGGAAATTCTTGTTCTGAATAGAAATGCTGATTGACAATCAGATTTTTACTGGAATTAAAAGGGATTTCTCTATCCTAAGTGAGATAGAGGGACTGAATTGAATGTGAAGATTTTTGAAGTCTTTAAAAAAAGCTTAACCTCTGAAGATCAAGATCTTGATTGGTAACAAACCCCTCTTCTTTTAAAGAAAGAAAGCTGCTTTTCTCTAGTCCTGCCCAGTTGGATGTTGGAAGGTCCTATCATCTTTAAAGAATTGGTTAGAAATAGTGATGGCTGACTTCATTCCTCCTTTTATAGCAAAGAGAGAACACCTCATCTGAAAGATCCAAATGAAGACTGATAAATAGCAACAAAGATAGGTAACAAGCAGCAGAGACTTAATGCAATATATAATACATTTACACTACAGCCTGGTGGGAGAAGGCCCAAAAGACAAAAGCAGCTCAAGCATCAGAAGAAATGGGCAATCCTGAAGCATCAGTGACATGAGTCAACCCTTCACATGTATCGTCTGGTCATAGGTTCCCTGATTTGTGACCTCATACTCATGTACCAAGTCTACACAGTTTGCCTAGGGATGTACTTTCTATGAATGATCTGTATGTATGTCTACTCATTCCACTGATAAAATGTATCCTACTACACTATGTGTGTACACTGCACTAAATGTATCTCACTATACTATTTCATTAAATGACTTGATTTGGATTAATTATGCTTGTTGATTGATTTTCAGTGGGAACTCAAAAGCTGTGTAGGGTTTGAACACAGCACTACAGAAGATCAGCAGTCCCTTTTCATAGTTTTCCAAAAGGAACTTTTATGTAAATAAGGGCTATCCCAGATGATGTGCAAAACACTTTACAAACTTAAAATATCATATGAATATCATTATGACATACAAACGACACCTGTAGTCACAGATTAGAAATGACTAACAAACTAATGACAGTTCCTGAGACCACTGAAGGACAATCATCTCAAGGGAGTATCACTGAATTTGAAAGAAGAGAGTAAGATAGTTCAACTCTGCTTGAGTCCTTTCCAGAATCCCCCAGCTGGTCCACTGCCAACCTGTCTTAAAATAGAGAGATGCCTAGGAATCAAATCCAGTTATTTGCATCTCTAGGCTCAGAGCTAAGAATCCTGAAATAAACAAATCATATGAATTTAGAAATGCTACATCAACTGCTCCTATGAGATAAATTCTCGATGCTCCTAGGGATCTGCCAGTCAGGTGTCTGAACAACATATTTCTTCCATAAATAGAAGATCTTTGGTTGATAATAATGATTGAAATCTGCAACTCCTCAGAAGATGAGCTATCAATGTTTGTTATTATCATATCTTTCACAGTTCCAGGAATGGAGTGCATCATTGGCATTATTGGGAATGGCTTCATTATGGTTATAAATGGGGCTGAGTGGGTTCAGAACAAAAAGTTCTCCCCAAGTGGTAGGATTTTGTTTTTCCTTAGTTTGTCTAGAATTGCTCTTCAGAGTTGCATGATGATAGAAAATTCTGCTGCTTTGATATTTCCATCCTTTTATAAAGAAGATACTGTCTATGAAATATTCAAAGTCATTTTCATGTTCTTGACGTTTTGCAGCCTGTGGTTTGCAACTTGGTTGAGCATCTTCTACTTTGTAAAGATTGCCAATTTCAACCACCCCCTGTTCCTCAGGCTAAAGTGGAAAATCGCTGGATTAATGCCCTGGCTACTGTGGTCATCAGTGATCATTTCCTTCTGCTACAGCATCCTTTTCTCCCAACAGGTGTATAATACATCCTGCATTCACTCAATACCTAAACCATTCTCTAACTTCACAAAGAAGAAACACAAAATCAATACCAATATGATTAACTTGGCTATTATCTACAATGTGGGAATGTTCATCCCTCTCATCCTTTTCATGCTTGCTGCTGTCCTCTTGATCATCTCTCTCAAGAAACACATCCTACAGATGGAGAGCAATACCACAGGCTACAGGAATCCCAGCATGGAGGCTCACATAGGAGCCATCAAAGCCATAAGCTCTTTCTTCATTCTCTACATTTTCAATTTCATTGCTTTGCTCCTCTACATGTCTAACATTTTTGATGATAACAGTTTCTGGACTGTATTCTGCAAAATCATTATGGCTGCCTATCCTTCTGGTCATTCAGTATTATTAATCTTGGGCAATCCCAAACTGAGAAATAACTGGGGAAGGTTTCAGCATCAGATCTGTTCTTGCTGTTTGTCCTCACGCAGCTGGACCCTGTCAGGAAAATGAAGATGAATTTTTCAACTGAGACTCTTGGGGCCTCTTGCCTTCTGGGACACCAATCTGAGTCATCACTTGCATTGGGTTTTTTTTTTTTTTTTTTTTTGCCTCTCCCTTTCCTTCCTATAGCTTAAGACAAGCTCTGGAATTTGGGTTTTGTTTCTTTTTTCCCAAAACACTGTACTGTCCCTCTCCTATAAGTGAAACTATGAATTTCTTCATAGAGGATATCATCACTAGGAAGGTAATATTAAATATAATAATCAAATTATGATTAGCCAACCTGCTGAGCAGAAATAGAGGTAATGTGTTTTACCTCCATTCTATAAAGAGACAACCAGAAGTAGAAAGACTTAAAATGGGGCTAGGCTGTATACCTGGCCTATCTGTCCATGCAGAACAATCCCTGTATTTGTTGTCCTTTCCTTTATATTAAATTTACATGTAAGATTCTTATAATATGATTTTGTGACTAGAAATTTAGTCACAGAATTTGTGCCATTGAAAGGCACATTCATCTACTCCACATTTGATTCAAATACCATTCAAATGTGATTTTTCCTGGTCATACACATTTTTCAAGATTAACACAAAATGATAAAAGAAAGCAAAAATGATAGGAAATTCCAAGAATGTGATGAGTTTGAACTTTGCCTCATATACTTCTCTCTTCTCAGTCACTCATAAGTGACTTTTTTAACTTAGACAAGTATTTTGTACTGACTGAAGATAGATTGAGAAAGGAAAAAAAATTGATGTATTTCTGTGTTCTTGGAAGAAAGAAGTAAAAGGAAAGGGGTGTTATTGAAAGTTATATGACTTGAAAAAATACAAAATAATTCCTTCTGAGGAAGAAACAGTGAAAAGCTAGGTGGCTTATTTGGTAAGTGGATGACATAATAGATTGAAAGTCAGGCATGCAGTCGGTAATTGAGTTTGAAGCTTGTCTCAGACACTTACTAGTTTTGTGACTTTGACCAAGTCACTTAACTTGCCTTAGTTTCCCCAACTGTAAAACTGAGATCATAATTCTACCCCATAGAATCTTAATAGAATATGAAATGTCATAGGTAAAAGTACTTTGTAAATGTTAAAGAACCTATATTAATGCTACCTGTTAGGATTATACCTACCTATTACTATCACGTATTAGGACTGCTCATGTACTCAAAAGAAGTAATTATAACCATGGGAATGGGTGTTTTTACAAGACATACCCTAACCAACTTGTTAAAAATTAACTGTTCAATTTTCATTATAAGTGTTTACACCTCAGAAATCAGCAATTACTATAAGTCAGACTTGATTTATTGTTTTGTTGATTATCTAGACTTAATAAAGTATTAATAATTCACATTAAACTTAAAAATAGTATATATATATATATATATATATATACATACATATAAATATATTTCCCCACTCAGAAATCCAATTATTAGCACATCCCTGAATCGCTCTGTAAATATTACTTGAGTTCAACATCAGTATAATAGAAGGCTCAGAGAACTAACTAGATCATAACCAAACTAGAGACCTAGTGACTCTAGGTAATAATGATAACAACAACAACAATGGAAATTGGGGGATGTAAAGATTTTATTAAGTATAGACCTACCTTAATGCAGTTTCCAATTATCACAATGGTAGAGGGCATTGCATTTACAAATAACTATAAATCAAAATAATGACGATAATTTAAAATAAATGCTTACTTTGACTAATAGGAATCCTATAAGATCTTGTTTCTCTACTCTCCCTTATTTATAGTCACCTTGTTGAAGGGCTGTTGTGAAGCTCAAATGAGATAATAGAAGCTAAGCACTGTACATTAATTAAATACCTGTTGTTGCTGTTGGTTTTGTTGTTGCAAAATACTTAGGATCTATCTATCAAGATAAACCAAGGAACCATCTGAACACAATTACAAAACACTTTTTATCCTATTGTCATATCTAAAGAAGTGGAGAAATATCAATTGTTCCTTAGTAGACCAAGCTAATATAATATAATAAAAATAGACAATTCTACCTAAATTAATTTACTTATTCAGTGCCATGCAAATCAAACTACCAAAAGTTATTTTATAGAGCTAGAAAAAAATTTTTAAAAATTCATCTGGAAAAACAAAAAGTCAAGAATAACAAAAGAATCGATGGCTTTCTCAGATGTCAAACTGTATTAACAAAGTAGTAATTTCATACTAATAAAGAAATAAAGTGGTGCAACAGTGAAATAGATAAGGTACACAATACATAGTAGTAATCCAGGGTTTTATAAATGTAAAGATCCAGGCTTTAGGGACAAGAATTCACTATTTGACAAAAACTGCTGGGAAAACTCAAAACATTTTGGCAGACATAGGGTACAGACAAACATGTCACATCATATACCAAGATAAGGTCAAAAAGAATACATAATTTAAACAAAAAGGATAGACAATAACCAAATTAGGGGAGTATGGAATAGTTTACTTCTACCAAGGACAAGGGAAGAATTTAGGACCAAACAAGAGATTAGAAAGCCTTAGAAGATGTAAAATGATCATTCTGATTACATTATTTAAAAGATTTTGGATAAACAAAACCAAAACAGGCATAATGAGAAGAAAAATGGAAAATGGAGGTAAGGGGAGGAAGTTACTGCAAGTTTCTCTAATAAAGGTCTCATTTCTCAAATATATAGAGAGCTGATTCAAATTTATGGGAATATAAATTACTCCCCAATTGATGAATGGTCAAAGGAAAAGGCAGTTTCCGATGAAGAAATCAAAGCTATGTCATATGAATAGTTGTATTTTTAAAAAATGTTGTAAATCACTATTGATTAAAAAAATGCAAAATAAAACATCTCTGAGGTATCACCTCACACCTATTGGATTGGTTAACATACAAGTAAAGAAAAACAACAAAACTGAGACACTAATTCACTGTTGGTGGAGTTGTGATCTGATCCAACCATTCTGGAAAACAATTTTGAACTATGTCCAAAAAGTTACAAATAAATGCATACCCTTTGACCCAGCAATAGTACTACTCAGTCTGTATCCTAAAGCGATAAAGGTAGGGTGGAGGAAGAGAATCTATATGCACACAAGTATTTATGACAGCCCATTTTGTGATGACAAAGAATTGGACATTGGTGGGGATGTCCATCAATTGGGAAATGGCTGAACAAGTTGTGGCATATGATTATGATGGAATATTATTGTGCTATAAGAAATGATGAACAGGAAGCTTTCAGAAAAACATGGAAAAACATACATAAGCTGATGTAAAGTAAAGTGAGCAAAACTAGGAGGACACTATACACAGTAACAACAATATTGGACAAAGATCAATTATGAATGATTTAGCTAATTTCAGCAATACAGTGATCCAAAATAATTCCAAATAACTCAGGATAAAAACTGCTATCCACCTCCAGAGAAAGAACTAATGGAATATGAATGCAGATCACATTATTTTTTTTTACTTTACATTTTTTGAGAGTTTTTTTGTGTTTTCTTTCATAACATGACAAATAAGGAGATGTGTTTTGCATGACTGCATATGTATATCCTACATTAAATTGTTTGCCTTTTCATGAGGGTAGAGGGAAGGAAGGAAAAGAATTTGGAACTCAAAATTTTTTTTAAAATGCATGTTATATTTTTACTATGTTTAATATATATTGGATTACTTGCCATCTAGGGGAGGGGAATGGGGGGAAAGGAGGAAAATTAGAACACAAGGTTTTGCAAGGGTCAATGTTGAAAAGTTATCCATGCATATGTTTTGAAAATAAAAAGCTTTAATAAAAAAGAAGAAAATTTCATTAAAAATAATAATAAAGATCAATCAAAGGGGGGATTAATGTTAAAAATGTTTATACATAATTGGAAAAAATAAAATATTTTAAAAATAGACATTTCCTGTATTCATGGAGCTTCCTATGTAGCATGAAAGAAAAGAAATGGTAATATGCATAAACAACTAATTCAAAATAAAGCATAAGTGCATAAACTAGGAGTAAACAGAGTATTTTTATTTGGTACAAGAGTACTAAAGGTCATTATTAAGGGAAAGGGATAAGGTAAGATCTTGTAGAAAAGGCAATGTTTAAACTGGGATTTAAAGAAAATGAATATGATTTTAACAGAAAAGGATAGAGAACAAAGTGAAGGGTGGAAGGGCACCTCAGGCATAGGGACAGCATAAATGGAAGTGTAGATGTATGAAATCAAAAGAATTTATCAGGTCCAGTTTGACTAGAATAGAGACAAGAGTAGTATGAAGGTAAACTAAAATGTATAAATAATGTTTCCTGATAGTAGAGGGCCTTGAACATCATGCCAAGGAATTTGAAAATTATCAATTAGGCAACAGAATTACCTTAAGGATTTTGAGTAAAAGGGTAACATCACCACAAATGTGTATAAGAAAGATTACTCTGACCAAAATTTGAAGGAAAGATTAAAGAGGGAAAGAGATAACATGGAAGGATATTGCAATAGCCAGGCAAGTAATAGGTAGTGACAGTGGAAATAATAACCAGAATATAGATGCAAGTGATATTGTAAAGATAGAATCAAGGAACTGAGGAAAATATTGGGAGAAATAGGTTTTAATAGTTGGACACCAGGGTCCATTACAATTCTGAAATTTAGAATAAGTAACTGCTTTACATATGCTTTATACATATATGTAATAGGATTTGATCCTCATAAGCCAATGAGTCAGGTACAATTATTATCACTATTTTACAGTGAGGAAACTGCTTTCTTGATTCCAAATTCAATGCTCAATCTACTGTATCACTTAGCAAAAATTAAGTGATATTTCAAAGAGATAGAAAAAGATAAACATCAAGATTTTGAAAGTGTAAATATGATGCATAATGGATATTGCCATTGATAGCCATATGAGTACAGAAGCAGTGGGGAAGGAGCACTGCCAGCTTCAGTTACTTATAGGAGGGGAGAATTCTTGGTTTGGGGTTCTAGTCCAGAGGGGAAAACTGAAGGAAGACCAAAGGCACTAACCCCCCCACCAATAAGAGTAGATGTGATGCACTAACAAGCTCTTTAAAAAAAAAAAATGAGCAGACAAATGAGAAAGAACCTAATCATAGAACATTACAATGGGAATAGGGAAGACTGAGGTTCATTTTCAGAGGAGGATATTGAAGTAAAAAAAAAAAAAAAAGTCTCTCCTACCCCCAAAAAGTAACATTAAATGGTCACCTGACAAAAAATTATAGAACTGAAAAAAGACTTTAAAAATCAAATGAGCAGATAAGATTGAAATGGGTCCATGATTTAGACATAAAGAACGAGATTATAAACAAATTGGAGGAACATAGGATAGTTTATCTCTCAGACTTGTGGAAGAGGAAGAAATTTGTGACTAAAGATGAACTAGAGACCATTATTGATCACAAAATAGAAAATTTTGATTACATCAAATTAAAAAGCTTCTGTACAAACAAAACTAATGTAAACAAGATTAGAAGGGAAGCAACAAACTGGGAAAACATCTTCACAGTTAAAGGTTCTGATAAAGGCCTCATTTCCAAAATATATAGAGAGCTGACTCTAATTTATAAGAAACCAAGCCATTCTCTAATTGATAAATGGTCAAAGGATATGAACAGACAATTTTCAGATGATGAAATTGAAATTATTACCACTCATATGAAAGAGTGTTCCAAATCATTATTAATCAGAGAAATGCAAATTAAGACAACTCTGAGATACCACTACACACCTGTCAGATTGGCTAAGATGACAGGAAAAAATAATGATGAGTGTTGGAGGGGATGTGGGAAAACTGGGACACTGATACATTGTTGGTGGAGCTGTGAACGAATCCAACCATTCTGGAGAGCAATCTGGAATTATGCCCAAAAAGTTATCAAACTGTGCATACCCTTTGATCCAGCAGTGTTTCTACTGGGCTTATACCCCAAGGAGATACTAAAGAAGGGAAAGGGACCAGTATGTGCCAAAATGTTTGTGGCAGCCCTGTTTGTAGTGGCTAGAAGCTGGAAACTGAGTGGATGCCCATCAATTGGAGAATGGTTGGGTAAATTGTGGTATATGAATGTTATGGAATATTATTGTTCTGTAAGAAATGACCAGCAAGATGAATACAGAGAAGCTTGGAGAGAATTACATGAACTGATGCTAAGTGAAATGAGCAGAACCAAGAGATCATTATATACGTCAACAACGATACTGTATGAAGATGTAATCTGATGGAAGTGGATTTCTTTGACAAAGAGACCTAATTCAGTTTCAATTGATCAATGATGGACAGAAGCAGCTACACCCAAAGAAAAAGACACTGGGAAATGAATGTAAACTGTTTGCATTTTTGTTTTTCTTCCTGGGTTATTTCTACCTTCTGAATCCAATTCTCCCTGTGCAACAAGAAAACTGTTTGGATCTGCACACATACATTGTATCTAGGATATACTAGGACATATTCAACATATATAGGACTGCTTGCCATCTAGGGGAAGGGGTGGAGGGTGGGAGGGAAAAATCGGAACAGAAGTGAGTGCAAGGGATAATGTTGTAAAAAAAATTACCCTGGCATGGATTCTGTCAATAAAAAGTTACTATAATAATAAAAAAAAATCAAATGAGCAAGGTTGAGGAAAAACTGAAAATAAGAAGAACAAGCAAAGAAAAAAAAAGGATTATGAAGAAAAAAAATGTCAATCAACTAGAAAAGGAGATCCAGGGCTAAAGAAGAAAATTACTCTGAAAATTAAAATTAGGCAAAAGGAAGGCAGAGAAGTTACAAGAGACCAAGAAATTATACATATATACATATAAAGAATGAAAAAAGTAGAAGAGAATATGACACATCGCATAAGGAAAAAACTAATCAGGAGAACAGATGAAAAAGAAATAACAGAAGGAGAAGAAATAATAATTGGACTATCTGAAAGCTATGACCAAAAAAATAATCGTGATACAATAATACAAGAAAATTGTCCTGACCTGTTAGAACAAGAAGGGAAAACAGAAATGAGGGAAATCCACTGATCACCTACTGAAAGAGATCGTACAAGAAAAATATACAGAAACATCATTGCTGAATTTCAAAAATCCCAGATCAAAGAGAGCACAACAAAGAGAGTACAAGCAACAACAACAAAAAACATATTAAAAAATCAAATACACTGGATTCACAACTTGAATCATGCAAGACTTACCCCCAGCTACAATAGAAGACCACAGGTTTTGTAATCCTACATATTCTAGATCAAAATAACTATGGTTGTGACCAGAAATATTATATCCAGCAAAATTAAGGATTATCCTGAATGAGAAAAATAAATGGATATTCAAGAAAATGACAAACTTTCAGGATTTTGTAGAAAAAAATACCTGTACTTATTAGAAAATTAGAAGATCCAAGAGAAATGTCAGATAAACATCAAAAACTAATGTCAGTGGACTCGATGAGGACAAATTCAATTCCTACATACTCCTAACCTAAAACAGTATTGTGTCTTCCTTTTTGAATCTTAAAGTGACATTGTACTTCACAATTCCAAAGGACTCAAAAGAAAAAAAATATCCAGTTTTAGAGAGAAAGCTGACACTGTTCTAAAAGAACAAAAGGTCAAGAATTTCAAGGAAACTAATGAAAAAAAAAAAAAAAATGAAGGTGGCCTAGCTGTACCAGATCTAAAACTATATTATAGAGCAGCAGTCACCAAAACCATTTGGTACTGGCTAAGAAAGAACCTAGTTGAGCAGTGAAATAAGTTAGGCTTACAGGACAAAACAGTCAGTAACTATAGCAAACTAGTTTGGTTTGACAAACCCAAATACTCCAGCTTTGGGGATAAGAATTCATTATTTGACAAAAACTGCTGGGAAAATTGGAAACTAGTATGACAGAAATTAGGCACTGAGCCACACTTAACACTGTATATCAAGATAAAGTCAAAATGGGTTCATGATATAGACATAAAGAATGAGATTATAAATAAATTAGAAAAACATAGGATAATTTACTTCTCAGACCTGTGGAAGAGGAAGGACTAGAACTAGAAGAACTAGAGCTCATTATTGATCACAAAATAGAAAATTTTGATTATATTAAGTTAAAAAGGTTTTGTACAAACAAAACTAATGCAGATAAGATTAGAAGGGAAGCAATAAACTGGAAAAAAACATTTTTACAATCAAAGGTTCTGATAAAGGCCTCATATCCAAAAAATATAGAAAATTGACTCATATTTATAAGAAATCAAGCCATTCTCCAATTGATAAATGGTAATAGGATATGAAAAGATTTTTTTCAGATGAAGAAATTGAAACTAGTTCCAGTCATATGAAAAGGTGCTCCAAATCATTATTGATCAGAGAAATGCAAATTAAGACAACTCTGAAATACCACTACACACCTCTCAGATTAGGTAAGATGACAAGAAAAGAAAATGACGAATGTTGGAGGGGAAGTAAGAAAACTGGGACATTGATACATTATTGGTGGAATTGTGAACGAATCTAACCATTGTGGAGAGCAGTTTGGAACTATGATCAAAAAGATATCAAACTGTGCATTGCCTTTGATCCAGCAGTGTTTCTACTGGGCTTATATCCCAAGAGATCTTAAAGAAGGGAAAGGGATATGTATGTGCAAAAATGTTTGTGGCAGCCCTTTTTGTAGTGGCTAGAAACTGGAAACTGAGTGAATGCTCATCAGTTGGAGAATGGCTGAATTTGTGGTATATGAATGTTAAGGAATATTATTGTTCTGTAAGAAATGACTAGCAGGATGATTTGAGAGAGGCTTGGAGATACTTGCATGAATTGATGCAGATCATTATACAGGGCAACAACAAGACTATATGGTGATCAATTCTGATGGAAGTAGCTCCCTTCAACAATGAGATGATTCAAACCAGTTCCAATTGTGTAATGAATAGAAACAGCTACACCATGGGAAATGAGTGTGAACCACAACGTAGCACTTCTAGTCTTTCTGTTGTTTGCTTACATTCTTGTTTTCCTTCTCAGATTCTTTTCTTTCTTTCTAGATCCAATTTTTCTTGTATAACAAGATAATTGTATAATTATGTATACATATATTGGATTTAATATATACTTTAACATATTTAACAGTATTGGACTACTTGCCATCTAGGAGAGAAAGTGAGGGAAGGAGGGGAAAAATTGGAACAGAAGGTTTTGCAAGGGTCAATGTTGAAAAATTACCCATGTATATGTTTTGTAAATAAAAAGCTATAACAATAATAAAAGAAATCAGCAAAAAGAAAAAGAAAAGAAAAAAGTTGGAGGATCTGGAAGTGCTTTTCTTTCTTTTTTCATAGTATTTTATTTTTCTAAATACATTCAAATATAGTTTTAAACATTCACCTTTGCAAAACCTTGTGTTCCAATTTTTCTTCTTCTCTCCTTCCTCTCTGAAGATAACAAGCAATCCAATATAAGTTAAACATATGCAATTCTTCTAAACATATTTCCATATTCATCATGCTAAATAAGAAAAATCAGATCAAAAGAGAAAAAGCATGATAAAGAAAAAAAGTAAGCAAGCAAACAACAAAAAGATGAAAATAATATGCTTTGATCCACATTCACTCTTCATAGTTTTCTCTTTGTATGTGGACAGCACATCAAAAGTTTATTAGAATTGCCTTGAATCATCACATTGTTAAAAAAAAAAAAAAAAAAAAGCCAAGTCTGTCACAATTGATCACCACATATTCTTGTTACTGTATACAGTGACCTCTTGGTTTTACTCATTTCAATTAGTATCAGTTCATGTAAGTCTTTCGAGGCTTTTCTGAAATCAGCCTGCTCATTATTTTTTATAGAAAATAGTATTCCATTACATTTGTGTACCATATGTAGGAAGAGATTCCACTCTTTTCAAAAACAAAGGGAAAATAATTTGCTGGGGTTTTTTATTTGTGAAGTTTCTTTTGTATGTTATTTTATCTAGGAAATCAAAGACAAAAAGAAAGTTTCCATAGATACCAAAATAGTCACAACATCTTTTTGTTAATAAAGAATTGTAAATTAAATAAATATAAAGCAAATGGAGGATGGATAATTGTAGTACACAAATGTATTGAATATTTTTCCTGTACTGTAAACAATTAATAAGATGGCAACAGAAATAAGAAGTAGAACCAGGAAAACATTATGTGCAATAACTACAACAATGTTGTTTTATGTCTTAAGTTCAAAATAAAAGTCATGTTAGAAAGAGGGAAATGACATTTTAGAGGGAGAAAGGAAGAGAGAGAGAAAGAGAGAGAGAGAGAGAAGGAAAGAGGGAAAGACAGAGAGACAGTGACAAAGAGACAGAGAGAGAAAAGAGAGAAAGAAAAAGAGAGGGAAAAAGAGAGACAGAGAGAGGTGTTGGAGGGCACTGAGAGGAGCAGGATGTTTTGGTGGGACCATAACCCAAAAATGGAGGGATAAAATAGACAGCAGAAATAGTAAATAATGAAACAGAGAGGGAGAGCATAGAAAGAGATTTTAATAATTAATAATGGAAAGGGCAAGTTCTTTAGTGGAACTTACCATTTGCCAGAAGAAAGGACATACCCCATGAGCTTGATGCATGCCCTTAGCTGGCAGGCTAAATACTGAAAGAAACTTAGCACCCTAAAAAAAGTTATCCATAAGGAGGAAAAGTGGGATTAGAAAACAGAGTGGAGTTCAGAGAGATACCACATGGCATGGGGGAAGGAGAAAGGGAAAGACACCAAGATGCAGAGTGTCTTGGTGGACTGACCTAGGGGAGGGCTGTGGTCATGTGATGGCCCATAGGTAGATTTTATGCGGAGGATTTAATCTCAGGAACATGACTAGGATTTCTGGCAGGGTATGGTGGGATGAGACTTTATGCAGAGGGTGGGTCTCAGGAATTTTACATAACCTGGAACTCAGACTGGACCACCTCCCCATAGGATGGAACCATGGAGCTGAACTGATCTTTATCTGTGCCTTCTCCCTGCCTGTCTCAGGGACTCTAAGGTGGGATTGGACTGGCAGGGGAGGTAGACAAGCCCATGCTCTAGGGTCCATTCCCCTTCTTTGTAAATTTTTTGGGTTTGGAAAAAGTTTGATTGTAGGTATAGAGTTCCAGTCTCTTTACCTTTAGGTTTCTGAAGGTTTTTGATTGGGATTTTTGGTAATTAATCTGAAATTTTGCATTAAAAACTATATACTAATTATTTGCATGATCTGTTGGTTTGGGAGGGCAATGGCTTAATCTACCCTTCCCCCCACTGGCTGTTCGTTAAAAGTAAGAAAACAAACCCCACTCACTGAAGCTCACACCCCAACTTTTGTCCCCTTTGTCTCCCAGTTAAGTGAAATTACTTTAATATTAATTGTTTCTATTATTTAAAGTAATAGATCACATTTATATGATGTTAATAATTGAATATTTGTTTTTATTTTTCAAGTCTGTGGTTGTTTTAAAGCAAAGTCATTTGTGATGCTAAATCAAAGATTCTATCATTTAGCAATGCAATGAACTTCTAAGAGAAGTTTATTAGATTTCTGGTTAACTGCAAATTCTCTAAAAATAGTTATTTCAGAACCCATTCAGCAAATTATTTATCAAGTGCTTCATAGGCTCATTGTTTAATGAACATGATAACAAGTGTCCTTTCTTGAAGTACCTAAAGAGGATTTAAACCTGACAGTCCTGTATATGTAGCTTTGGCGGTGCTCTGCAGGCACATGGGACATGTAGAAGGCCCAGGAACCCTGGGCAAAAATATATGATCCTTTAATCCAATAAAAGGAACCTTGCTGATGTGTCTGGTTTGCCCCCATCCTCCCAGAGGCATCTCAACCTTCCTGAGAAGTCAGGGAACATGACAATTTGTGTTGTAATTAAAGCAGATTTATACTAAAGTAGCAAGGAAACATCTGCACACAATAGTAAGTTGTTTATGTGGTCCCGCATGCACAGTACCCTATAGTTAGCACATGGGCAATGTGCTGTAGTTATGTAAGTATATTAGGGTATATAAGGCTGAGAAAATTTTGAATAAAGGGACTCCTGTTTGACCATCTTCATAAGTTTTGCCCCTTTACTTCTCACCCATGATCAAGATTCAGGCTGTTACCGAAATTCTCTAGTAAGCAGGTCCAGACAATTGATATTCAACATGGAGCCCTGGAAAGTGGGGCACACAGCAGTTCCACTGACAAGAACAGTATGAGTTTGAGTGACAAGTCCCCAGGACTTTAAAGTTTAAAAAGTTTAAAGTTTAAAAGTTTAAAAAATAAGTTTAAAGTTTTAAAAAGTAAGTTTAAGTTTAAAAAAAAAAATAGGCAAGTGAGAAGATTCTGTAAGGTTTAATCTAGTCAGTCTCATTATTCAGCCAAAATATGAAGAATGCTTGGTTAGGTTAACTGAATACTACAAGACTATGGGCCCTGATTCAATCCCCAAGGATACATTCCTTATATACAATGCAATAAAATTTGCTTTAAGAAATCCCACATATAAGAAAAAGAAAACTTTTAGTGTGGGTGTCAAACAAGGAAGTTTGAGGAGAACAAGCAGGGGAATGGCATCCACAGCCGCAGAGGGTATGGTATGCGGAACAGGATGGAGATAAGGGGGTTTGAGGGGCCTGGCGCTTCTCCATTTCTCAGCCCTCTTTCACTCCCATCTATGCCCATGCATGTGCCCTCGGGGTAACCTTGACTTCCTGATCCTTCTCCCTCAACTATGCCTTTGTGGATGGGAGAAGGAGGAGCAGGAAGGCTGGTGTGCCGATGTGCCACTTGTACACACTGCACAGCAGTTTTGCTCCCCTCCTGTGTCCTAAATACAAGAGACATTAGTTAAAGCAAGGGAGGAAGGACAGGATATGTTTGGATTGAGAATGGAAATATATCCTGTGATTGAAAAACCTGATCCTAATGGACCTTAATCAGGAGAAGACACTCCTTTTAATTTGGAAGTTATCAAAGATCTGAAAAAGGCTTGCACTCTTTATGGGTCTATATGATCTATATCATCTTATGTTAGAATGTTGTTAGAGAATTTGGCTTATGAATACTAACCCCTAATGATTGGAAATTCATAGAAAAACAGCATAACCAAACCAAAGCCTAATTTCTTACCCAGTGCTTGTGACTAGAATCTTTTAAAAGCCATTAAATGAGCAGTACATTTATCGAGGATAGGACCTAACAAGATATACATCTTTTATACTAAAGTATAAATTAATGTATGCTGTGAAACCATTCCAGAGTGGCAAATTTTATTGGGCACAGCTCCAAATTTTATGCACAGGTTCCCCTTAAAGGTAGCCCAGCTATTACATAATTGGCCATGGGTTCTTGAAGAAAAGGTTTCTAAAGTTCCTCTTAAAGAACCAACCATCTTTACAGATGCATCCAAACATAATATTTGTGCTGTATATTCTCCTGATTTAAGTATAAAAAAAGTAGTAAGAACTATAAAAAGAGTAGTCCACTCAGTAGAATGAATTGTATACAATCATTCTAGCTCTTACTTATTATCCAGGAGATATAAATATAATATCTGATTTGACCTATTCAGTAGGTGTGGTACAAAGAATTGCCACAGCCCAAATAAAATTTGTAGCCTCTAACATATTTCAGCTTTTTAAGGAACTTAAGAAGCAAGTGAGAAAACATCCAGGTAAGTATTACCTCTTGCCAATCCCCTTTCATACTGGACTTCCAGGACCTATTTTTTATGGAAACTCAAAGTCAGATTGCCTCCTCACATGTTAGCCAATTCTCCTTTATTTCAGGAAGCCCAAGAATCTCATTCTAAATATCATCAGGCTGCTCAAGCTTTACATTTACAATTTGGAATAACAAGAGAGGAAGCTAGGAGCATAGTAAAAGCCTGTACAGCTTGCCTTCCTTTCCATGCTCCTATGCTCCCTCCAGGAAAAAATCCTTGTAACTTGAGGCTCAGTGAAATTTGGCAGATGGATGTGACCCATTATAAATCTTTTGGTCGTCTGTCTTTTATCCATGTTGTGTAGACACCTTTTCAGGATTCACTTTTGCAATACCAGCAGCAAAAGAGACAGCCCAAGTGGTCACTGAATTCCTTATGCAAGCATTTGCAATTATGGGTGTGCCACAAGCCATAAAAATAGACAATGGACCTGCATATACTTCTAAACATTTTGCACACTTTTGTGCACAGTATCAGATTTCACACACCACTGGCATACTCTTCAATCCTCAAGGACAGGCAATAGTAGAGAGGAGGAAGAGAGATATCAGGATGCTCCTCCAAAAATAAGAGAAAGGAAACCACAGGTAACCCTAGAGAACTTCTAAATTTAGCTCTCTATACCATTAATTTTTTGGTTTTTGATGAGGACACATTGGCTTCAGATTTCATAACCTGCCAAAAGGGCAGTCTCCAGTGTGAGCAGCTCCACTATCTTTAGATAATCGCCAGGTGATGTGGAGAGATCCAGAGAGTAGTGAATGGAAGGGACCAGATAAGTTAACAGAGAATTTGCTTGTTTCTTTACAGATGGAGAAGGAATCCGATGGATGCTGATACACTGAATCCATTTTGTCCATCAGAGAGTGACAGAAAAAGAGAAGATCCTTGAAACAAGGGACCAGGAAACATCAGATGGTTCCATCTCTAAGTTAGCCACTAAAAGAGCACAGCTGTTAGCCCTATGTGTATGGCAATTGACTAACGAATATTATCATGACCATGAAAATAATTACTAATGATACTAATGCAGGAATCATTGGATTTCCTGACACAAGAAGTGATGAACAACAAACTGGCTTTGGACTATCTCTTGGTTGCCTAAAGAAGTATATGTGTGGTTGTGAATTAATAGTTATTTTCTATACCTTCCTTCTGGGATTCATGGAAATCTTTTTATAGCATCTTGTTTATTCATATTGCTTGTTATATTACTACTTGCCCATGTGATTCCTCCCATACTGAAACTTGTTACAGGGATTTAACCACTGATGTATACCTGCTCCAACTAAAACAAAAGAAAGTGGGAGATGTAGAGGGTCATAGATAGAGGGGAATCCTGGGCAAAGTATAAGATCCAGTAGAAGGACTTGCTGACATGTCTGGTTTGGCTCCCCATCCCCCAGGGGCATCTCGGCCTGTCTGAGAAGTCAGGGAACATGACAATCTGTGTTGTAATTAAAGCAGAGTTATACCAAAGTGGCAAGGAAACATCTGCACACAGTAGCAAGTTGTTTATGCCTCCACATGCACAATATCCTATAGTTAGCACATGTGCACTGTGCCATAGTTTTATAAGTATATTAGGGTATATAAGGCTGAGAAATTTTTGAATAAATGGAGTCCTAGTTTACCATCTTCATGAGTTCCACTCTTTCACTTCTCATCCAAGATCAGGATTCTGGCTAGTACCAAAATCCTATAATGAACAGATCTGGACAGGACAGATTAGTTTAGGATCTAAAATCTGATTAGTAAAACTTGCTATTGAGATGAAATCTCTTGTGATTATAACTGTTAAGAGTTTTTGAGTCTTGAATTTTGGAATGATTATGTGATGAATTATTAAGTTAGTAATCCACTGTTTGAGAGCTGAGTTGGCCATAAAATGGAATTGTTACCACATGACTGGTTGTCAACTGTGATTTATATACCCTCAGGCTGAGTCCCTGAAGGATAAGTTTTGGTGCTATTATAACCATGCCCCTGGTTTTTCCACTTATGGCAAATTTCTATAATTAGAGTAAGTGTCAATAAAAACCTTAAGCACAGTTCAAGTATGTAATAGTATCTTGCTATTTTCAATCTTAATGCATATTTGGCCCAGTCATCTATCTGTTGCTAGATATATGTATCTGTATGAAATAAGGTCCTTTAAGGACCTTATATAAATGTAAAAACAATTGATACAACTGTCTGTGGGCCTGTTATTTCCTTGATTATTGAAACTGAAGCTCAAATCTTAAGGTTTAGAGAACAGGATTTTAGTGTACTCAAGTTTTCTTAGAGGGATGTAACTTATGGTATACTTTGTTATACATTGAAAAGTCACTTTTATTTTTGGTACTAATGTGGAAATAACAGTTGTATAGTGTTGTATAATGTGTATAGTATTTCCTCTTGAATAATTTATATTAAAAAGCTGCTGCTCAATCTATATTGGCATTCTCCAGTCCATTCTACAACAGGCAAAAGAAGAGGAATATCTTTTAAAAAAAATACTGGTAGAGGCTTTACACATACATCATGCAGAAGTCTGGGTTAATCTCTATCACTATCCTACTTTTGATAGCTAAATGAGACCTGTTAATGAAGGATTTTGTGAATACCTCTGTTACTCTGATGGGAGTCCCCCTTTCTGAAAATTGCTTTGGGGCATAATGTAATCTCTAAAAGGAGAGATGATAACTAACTATTTAAAGAACCTTCAAGGAAGGTATAAACACACCTTCCAAGAATGAGGGTTCTGCTCTTTGTACTTGCTCTCTCTCTCTCTAATTCTATTGGGTTTGTTTTCCTTTTGTCTTTGAGCAATTCACCTTCAAATGGCAAGTACTAGACAGCTGTATTGACCAGTTCCAGGGGTCTGAGTCAACCCACTAGATCTTCAACCAGCTCAAACCCCTTCAAATGGGACCCTGTAGGATGACCCAGCTCAATGCCCATTTTCAGCAGGAAATAATTTCAGAAGATGAGATCATCACTCCATACCCCAAAAGACTTCGGGCACCATTTGTTTGGGAAGAAACTGGAACCGGTTAGTTCGGACCCAAACTATCCAGTGTCTGGGTGGGTTCCCCATAAGGTCCATCAAGCCTGTGAAGGGGAGAGGTTATGTAAGATTAATGCTATTTCCCTGTTGCAATAGTATTTGGGGCTTAGGAGGGGCACATAGGGTTAAGATTTGGGTTAATATTCCTGGGAAAGATATACCACAAACAATTCAGTTTGATGTTTGTCAAATTATAGAATTATAAAGGTCTGATTGGCTGTAGATAAATAAATACAATAAGTGTTTGTGTCCTAACAGAGAAAAAGAGGACTTACAGAACTGTGTCCAATTTGGAATAATGTTTGGTTTGGTACAAGGGCTGGACATTTAGAAAATGTAGATCAAAGAGTAAATTGTTAATAGTTATAGATCTCTTAGGAAGATTTGGATTCAAGGGCTAACAAAAGACACCAATTCTGGGTAGAATTGGTAAAGTACTCTGTAAAGAGTCTGAACAAAAGCAATTCCTATATTTGCACTATGGTTGCCAAATGCCCAAACAGTGCCATTCCCTTTGGACATGGAAAAACATGAGAATAAATACCTCCTGTTCCCCAAATAACATCTCTGGAGAGAATTGCAATGCTTTATACTAACCCCTTACCTCTAAAGTTCAATCAGTTTGCCTCTCATGTCAGGGTGAGAGATTCCAAAATCTAGGGATTGTCATGGCATGTGCCCAAGTCTCAAATGTAACTGAGGGGTAGATCTGGCAACTTCTCAGGGATGAGAATACCCTGAGCAAACCTTGGGTGGTATTGTGGAGGCAGCACTCTCAAACATGCTTTGCTGAATGGGACCCAAGTGGGCACCTGACCACTGATGGCTATTCCTTTTACCTTGGCATTCAATGAAGTAAGAAATACTGAATCAGGACAAATTAAGTCAAGGATAGTAATTGAAATTAAAGTAACTAGAAATCTAGTTCTGGATTTGTATCATTCCTACTCTGGTGAATAAATATTATTGGAAAAGTTAAACGAGAGAGGTAGTGAAGGGAATGGCAGCGTAGTTAGATGCCACAAGCAGAATGGCATGGGAAAACAGAATGATTCTAGAAAGCTTATTGGCAGGAAGAGAAGGAATATGTGTTACAATTGGAAGTATTTTCACTCCTAGTACAGCACTATGAGAATTAGCTAAGAATTCAGGGATTATCCATCCTGTATAGGAGTTTTGTGCAGGGAATAATAGACTTTTATGAAGTTGAATTTGAGGGGTTAGAAAAGGATTTGGAAACCAAATTATTACAAAGAAAAAGGGAGAATTTGTAAGAAAAGGATGGACATTCTGGTTTCCAGTTATGGAAATCAAATTGGAGAAATGAAACTTAAATTAGAAAACTGAAACCCACAAGGACATTAAGGAATAATCAAGGGTGAAGTTTATCTTCCCCCCAAAAAAATGAAAACTCCTTGGGGGCAGTGGCCTGAGATTTGAAAAGAATCTTTTGTCCTCTGCCCTTACTCCTTCTCTCTTCCCTTCCCTTCTCTCCATAGCTTCTTTTTAGAATGGAAGCTCCTTTGTGGCAGGGACTAGCTAGGTAATGAGGGGGACTTCTGTAACATACAATTAATGAGGAATCAGAGGAGGGACTTGTGCTTCAAGATAGGAAATAAAATTCTGCCTTTGGAGTTTCAAAGGTGTGTCTACTCACCTAGACACCCATTCTTGCAAGAATGTAAAATAAATCTTTCCTTCATTCTTTAGTGACTCAGTAGTGTTCTTGGTAAGATATTTCGTTTGTACATAACCAATAACCTTTTTTAATGATAGTTTTCAAGGTGTCCAAGAAAACCTAAATTATCTCTTCTTGATTTTTTCTTGAGATCAATTGTTCTTTATACAAACTTTCATTTTTTCCTATTTTTTCAATCTTTATATTTTGTCTAATATCTCTTGTTACTGATTTCTGTTTTGTTTATTCTGCTTTCTCAGGATTTTATTTCTTGGGCTTTATTTCTCTTTCTTTGCTGATGTTTATTAGTTTGACTCTTCATAACCCCATAAACCATACTGTCCATAGGGTTTTCTTGGCAAAGATACTGGACTAGTTTACCATTTCTTTCTCCAGTGGATTAAGGCAGAGAGATGTTAAGTGATCTGCCCAAAGTCACACAGCTGATAAGTGTCTGAGGTCAGATTTTAACTCATCATTCTATCCACTGAGCCATCTAGCTGTCTCCTAAGTAAAAAGAGGATAAATAATTTGCCCAAGGTCACACATCTAACAAATATGTAAAGTCAGATTTGATTTCCAGATTTCTGGCTCCAGTGAGCCACCTAGCTGCCTCATTTCTCTTCTAAGCTGTTTATTATCCTTTCAATTCTTTCTCCAGAAATTTTATTCCAATTCTTTATTTCTATTAGCTATTGATGTAGACCTTATGGAAAATGTATTTTTTTCCTTTGAGTCACAGCTTGGAGCTATTATAGTTACTCTTTTGAATCAACATTTTTAGAATCTTTTTTGAACCTTTGAATCGACTATTTGTGTGTATATATATATGTATATATACATATGTTTAGATGTGAATACATATAATATCATCTTTGGTTTACTCAGATGTCCTGAATTGGGGTCTGTTCCAGAGCTAGATTTTGCTCCCTGTTGCATTTTTTGTTGACATAGCTGGCCATTCTTGATCTCTCTCTGTTTGATGATCTAGATTTCTGCCCGTACTGTTGGTACTGGTGCTGGTGCTGGCACTGGTGTGTATCTTACAGATTTCAAATCCAGTATCAGACACTATCTGTATGATCCTGGTCAAGTCACTTAACCTGTCTGCCTCAGCTCCTCATCTGTTCAGTGATCCTCTGTCTAGGAAGAAGGACACCATAATGATATGTTACTCAGTTCCTACCATTTCCTTGTACTATTTGTATTAGTCAATAAATCCAGCTCCTTAAAGATACCATGTCTATAATTTATGGTGTCAATAACTGATCCTGAATCGCCATTAAAAGATGCTCTATTTTTATCAACCAATCCATATGATTCAGCCTTTTTTTCAATGTTTCTTAATAGCTGGTTGAATTCTTTAGGATATTACCCAAAGAAGACTTTTTGATTCAACTTTGCAAACTTTAAGGTTTGCTAAAGAATTTCTTCCTTTGAGAAAATAACCGTTTTGTTTTCAAATCTTCCAAAGCCCTTTGCACTACACTATGGTAGCAGGATATATAAAGCTGATGACACAGTTAGGAGAACACTGGAAGAAGAAGACTTGAGTTCAAATCCAGTGTTAAATATTTCTTAACTGTTTGATCCTGGGCAAGCCACAACTTCTGTTGGCTTCACTTTCCTCATCTATAAAATGAGGATAATAATAGCACTTACCTTTCAGGGTTGTAATAAGGATCAAATGAAATAATAATTGCAAAGTGCTAAATGCAGTGCCCAGCACATAGTAGGTGCTATATAAATAGTAGTTATTATTGTTATTGTGAGTATTACTGGAGGGAGCTAGATGGCATAGTGGCTAGAGTGCCAGGCTTAGAGTCAGAAAGCTTCCTGAGTTCAAATCCAGCCTCAGATACTAGTTTTGTCAACCTGGGCAAGTCATTTAACCCTGTTTGCCTCAGTTCTTCAACTGTAAAATGGGCTAGAGGAGATAATGGCAAAACAGCCCAATATCTCTGCCAAGAAAACCCCAATGGGATCATGAAGATCAGACATGACTGAAAAAATGATTAAATGAATTGTTATTATTAAAAATTGCTTAGCCCAACAATATTATACAATTATTAATTCTGATGGAAGTGACCCTTCCCAAAAATGAGATGATTCAGGTCAGTTCCAATGATCTTGTGATGAAGAGAGTCATCTACATGTAAGGAGAGAACTGTGGGAACTGAGTATGGACCACAACATAACATTCTCTTTCTTTTTGTTTTTGTTCTCTTGCATTTTATTTTCTTACTTATTTTCTTTCCTTTTTGATCTGATTTTTCTTATGCAGCAAGAGAATTGTAGAAATATGTTTATATATATTAGATTTAACATATATTTAACCTGTATAACATATATTGAATTGCTTGCCATCTAGGGGAGGAGGTGGGAGGAAGGAGGGGAAAATTTGGAACACAAGGCTATGTTGAAAAATTATCTGTTCATATGTTTTGAAAATAAAAAGTTTCAATAAAAAGATAATTTAAAAATTGCTTAGCTCATAATATTAGCTTAAAAAATAGTACTGGTTCCCTTCCCTTTATTTTCCTTTCCTACCTTTTATATACTTCCTATCTATGAGCAGGGATTGTTTTATCCCAACTTTGTATTTTCCTATATAAGCAGATACTTAATAAATATTGGACTAATGTTAAATGGATAAATAGGATAATATAAAGAAGAAATAAAGTATTCCTTATTCCTAGGTAGAGGGCCACTTAGGTAAATGAATTGAATTTCCTACCTTTAAAATCCTATAATCTTAGCAATTCCCTCAGTTATGCTGAAAGGTACTAGATTCCATTATTTGTTTTGCAAGATTGCAAAGTTATAAAAGGGCACCTAATAAAATTATGATTGTAATTATAAGTGATTCCACAAGGAACTTCTGGTTTTATTAGAGCCAGAGATATGCAAATGGAGTAAAAAGGAAAATTAGATGGAACTAACAATCTATATATACCTGTAGATCCAGGAGATTAGTAGTTCTCTAAGTGATACCTAAATCATTGTGAATCCAAACAAACATTTATTCTATGAAGAGAAGAATACACCTCAAGACTGGATCAGATAAAAACCCAGATGAACAAATTGACTTAGGTTTGTGAGGAAATGAAACTCATTAGTCTTCAGTCCTGCAGCTGTTTTCTACAGTGTCTTTCTTATATTTCCCGCTGTACCTCAGTACCATCAATCTATGCTCCAGTTTCTGGTTTGAATAAGGCACTGATTGATTTGTTATCTCTGGGGCCTCTGGGCCCTGAGATGCAAACAATCAACTCTCCCTGCTGAAAGTTGGTGGTAATAGAATCCTCCACCAATTTGCATGCTCTAGGCTTTCAGGTTTTCACTGAGCTACATCTTGTACAGCTATTTGGTTGTTGTTTTACATCTCTGTGACAGTCAATAATGTCCCTGGGAAGGAAAAGGATCATAAGATCATGGATTGAATCCTGGACAGTCCAGTCCTCTCATTTTATAGGTGAGAAAGCTGAGGATGAGAGAATTAAACGGCTTACCTAAGATCCCATAAATAAGTGGCAGAACTGGAATTTGAACTCAAGTCTTGACACTAAGCTCATCAACCTTTCTGCTGCAGCATAATGTCTTTCAAGGTGAAAAGCAAAGGAGACGAATAAAGATTTTCCAGATGAGCAAAAATTAGTGACCAAAAGTGAAATTCTTTGAGAAAAGAAAGTTACAGTCTGAGGAGTAGTGGAAGCTGAAGATCAGGATGGAAATTTCTTGTACTAAACAATATTATAAATAGGTTATTTAGATAGTGAATCAGGTAGCTCAAACCAGGCCTGGAGTCAGAACGATCCAAGTTCAAATC
Organism: Sarcophilus harrisii; assembly: GCF_902635505.1. Lineage (NCBI taxonomy): Eukaryota > Metazoa > Chordata > Mammalia > Dasyuromorphia > Dasyuridae > Sarcophilus > Sarcophilus harrisii. The sequence goes on from NC_045430.1 coordinate 192,112,577, forward strand.
TGGCCTCAGATGTTTACTAATTGTCGGATGCTGAGCAAGTTCTTTTTGCTTCAGTTTCCTCTTTTGTAAAATGGGAATAATAACACCGTCTACTTCCTAAGGTTGTTATGAGGATTATAAGAGATAACATTTGTAAAGTGCTTAGCATGGTACCTGGCCCATAGTAAGCACTATGTAAATGTTAGTTATTACTATTAGTATTATTATCACTGAAAATTATTATCATTTACCAGGTGACCCTCTATCTATGAAGAAGGATACCTATCATTTTCTAAGACTATCTGTATTGGTCAAAAAATCTAGCTCCTTAAAGTTATCATGTCTATAATTTATGGTGTCAAAAACTGGCACTGAATTACTGAATTGTCATTTAAAGGTTCTCTATGTCTATCAAAAAATCCAAAAGATTCAACTTTTGTTTCAATGGCTCTTAATGGTTAATTGAATTCATTTGGACTTTGCCCAGGGAAGGCCTTTTGATTCAACTTTTACATCATGGCTATTTAATGGACTTCATCAGGAATAAGCCACTGTAGGTTACTAACATTCAACAAACCCAGTGGCATTTACTATTTACCAACCTATACTATTGTTTAGAGAAATTATGGTTGATTATTTCAAAAGTATTTCTGTACATTTTAAACATGTTCACCAATTGTTCTGAGGCTTGTTAATCTTCTTTCTCCTTTTGATGAGGAAATGTTAATATTTCTAATGAATTTAGGATGAAAGGCCCTTCTGTTTCATTAACATTATATGGAATTTTGGTTAAGATACCCTCCAAGAGAGCAATTTGGAACTATGCCCAAAAAGTTATCAAACTGTACAAACCCTTTGATCCAGCAGTGTTTTTACTGGGCTTATACCCCAAAGAGATACTAAAGAAGGGAAAGGGACCTGTATGTGCCAAAATGTTTGTGGCAGCCCTGTTTGTAGTGGCTAGAAGCTGGAAAATGAATGAACGCCCATCAATTGGAGAATGGTTGAGTAAATTGTGGTATATGAATGTTATGGAATATTATTGTTCTCTAAGAAATGACCATCAGGATGAATACAAAGAGGCTTGGAGAGAATTACATGAACTGATGCTGAGTGAAATGAGCAGAACCAAGAGATTATTATATATGTCAACAACGACACCATATGAAGATGTATTCTGATGGACGTGGATTTCTTTGACAAAGAGAAGATCTAACTCAGTTTCAGTTGATCAAGGATGGACAGAAGCAGCTACACCCAAAGAAAGAACACTAGGAAATGAATGTAAATTGCTTGCATTTTTGTTGTTCCTCCTGGGTTATTTCTACCTTCTGAATCCAATTCTCCCTGAGCAACAAGAGAACTGTTCAGTTCTGCACACATATATTGTATCTAAGATATACTGTAACCTCTTTAACATGTATAGGACAGCTTGCCATCTGGGGGAGGGAGTGGAGAGAGGGAGGGGAAAAATCGGAACAGAAGTGAGTGCAAGGGATAATGTTGTAAAAAATTACCCTGGCATGGGTTCTGGCAATAAAAAGTTATTTAAAAAAAAAAGATACCCTCCAAGTCTGTAAATGATATACTCTATAATTTCAAAAGTACATGTTAAGACTGGTATTTTGAAGATTTTAATTTCTTTAACTTCCTCCTCCTGATAGCTTTATCCTGAATAATCACAGCTATCTCTTTGATGACTTTATGTTTTTATTGGTTCAATAAATGACTTGGTGACAAATCAACCAAGTAAATGAGGATGGAATAGAAACTGGTTACATTCTCTTCCACTAAAAAAGTAATATAAGATAATTAATCATTGCATTAAATTAAAAACTTTTGTATAAACAAAATTCAGTTTAAAAAGGAAATGGGGAAAATCACTGCATCATAATCTCTGACAACAGTATGATATTAAAAGTATTTAGAAAATTATCACAAATATGTGGCTAAAAATATATTTCTCAATAAATAAATAAAAGGTATAATATATGCATATATGTTATATAACATGTATATATAATATAAAAATAAATAAGAGAATATGAACAAATTGCTCTCAAAAGGATTGAAAACTATTAACAGTCATTTTAAAGATAAACTTATAAGCTTTTATCTTCTAATAAGGAAATTATCAAAGAGGTCAAAAGATTGAAAATGTCAACATTGGAGACACTGTGAAAAGGCAAACATATTGCTATACTTTTGGTATAGTTGTGGATAGTTTAATGATTCTAAAAAGTAACTTGGAATTATATCCCTCCAAAAAATGGTCATACTCTTAAACAGAGAAAATTCCTAAATTAAATCTATGCTCCAATGAAGTTGAAGATAGAAATAAAATTCTCTTATGCTTCAAAATATTTATAGAAGCATTTTTGTGGTAGCCAAGAATGAATTGGAAACAGAGTAGGTACTCTTCAGTTGAGGAATGATAAAATAAGTTTTGGTACATGAATATAATGTAATAGTACTGCTCTAGGGCAATTGTTTGATGAATTTGTGGTTTTTAATGAATTGATTTCCACTCACCACCACCCCTTTTTTATTCTTTGCTAAAAGGTAAGACTTACTTGGCTCAGGAAAGTACAAAGATATATTAGGAAACAAATATGCATGTGAGTTACAAATGAAAATAAGATATAACTAAAAGCAAAAATAAAAAAATAAACAAATGAAACTTGGAGAAGAGTCTAAGTGCAAAATAATAAACAACCCAAATAACTACTCTCTTTACTGAAAAGGAAAAAAAAAAAACCATTCACCATATTTGTAACAGGGACCAAGCAATCAACAAGTATCTATTAAGAAACACAAGGCAGAGCATGTTATTAAGGATAAAGTCATTAAGGACAAAGGAAAATAATGTCACTAAAGAAAAAAAAAAGAAGCTGGTTCTAGGAGGAGAAAATTAAAGTGTCCCACACTATCTCCATCTATAATTCATTTAAATTTTCTTTTAAAAATTTAGATGCTATATTATTTGGTGCATATTTTGGTAAAAATTATTGGGAAAATTGGAAAGCAATAAGTTAGAAATTGGGCATAGGACAATATCCTATGCCATTTACCAAGATAAGATCAAAATTAATGTTATGGTCTAGATATAAAGAGAGCTATTACAAGAAAAATTGCATAACATAGAATAATAACATCAATAAGACTTATAGATAGGTGAACAATTTAGGAATAAACAAGATATAAAAAGCAGTGTGTGCAAAACTGGATAATTTTGATTACATCAAATTTAAAAGATTTTGTACAAATTTTCTATACATGTTATTAACTAAAATGATTGAAGGGGAAAGCAATTTGGAATGGATATGGAAAAATTGGGAGACATTCATTGTTGATGGAATTGTAAATTGATCCAACCATTTTGGAAAGTAATCTGGAATTATGTTCAGAGAGTTGTTAAATTGTTTATAACTTTTGACCCATAAATACCACTAGTAGGTCTATTTCCAAAGATAATTAGGGGAAAATGAAAAGATTCTGTATATTCTGAAATATTTACAAAGGTTTTCCTTGTGGTGGCAAAGAACTGTACATTGCAAGGATGTCTATCAATTGGCAAATGATTGAAAAAGTTATTGTATATTTAAAATGAAAAGCTCAAGAATCTTAGGAAAAACATGGATAGCTTTGTACAAAATAATAAAGAATGAAATGAAGAGAAGCAAGAGAATGTTGTATACAGTAACAATATTGTTTTAAGAATAACTTTGAGTGACTAAGTCATTTTGACCATTATAAATAACCAAATTAACTACAAAGTTTACATAAAGGAACACACTATCTGCATTCAGAGAAAGAATTGATAAATAGAAGTATGCATTTGTGTCTAATTGTTTCTAGGGTAAGGGGAAGGAAGAAAAAGGGGGAAAATGAGAATTACATGATAACTTTATTATATATTTTAAAAGAATATATTTATATTTATAGTTTCATGCACAATCATATTTTTATTCTACTATGTTGTAGAAATGCTTGCTTTATTTCTTGTTGAAAATAAAGTTTTTCAACCAGAAAATAGCACAAGTAATGCTTTAATGTGAAAGTATCATAAATAAGGCCCACACTATTCCCAAGTATGATCTAAAGCAGATTAAAATGTAATTGGGAAATTTTTACTAATATAAATAGAAATACAATAAAACACTGATGATATTACATTTTAAAACAAAGTCAATATGCAGCCTGCAAGGATCCAGCTATATATTTTCTTGGCCTATTTTCTATTTGTGTCTTATGCCACTGCTTTAAAGAATAGTACTATGAATATTATTGTACCATATTCTTATGGTACAATAATGACAAATTACTGACTATATTAAGTTTAAAAGTTTTTATACAAACAAAACCAATGTTGACAAGATTAGAAGGGAAGAAGAAAACCAGAAAAAACAATTTTACATCCAACGGTTCTGATAAAGGCTTCATTTCTAAAATAGAGAACTGACTCAAATTTATAAGAATACAACCATTCTCCAACTGATAAATGATCAAAGGATATGAACAGACAATTTTCAGATGAAGAAATTAAAACCAATTCTAGTCATATGAAAAAATGCTGTAAATCACTATTGATCAGAGAAATGCAAATTAAGATAACTCTGAGGAATCACTATACACCTCTCAGATTGGCTAATATGACAGGAAAAGATAATGATGAATGTTGGAGGGAATGTGGGAAAACTGGGACACTAATACATTGTTGGTGGAGTTGTGAACTAATCCAACCATTCTGGAGAGCAATATGGAACTATATCCAAAGGGCTATCAAATTGGATTCAGCAACATTTCTACTGGGTCTGTCTCCCAAAGAAATCATATAAAAGGGAAAAGGACCCACGTGTACAAAAATGTCTGTGGCAGCCCTTTTTGTAGTGGGAAAGAACTAGAAATTCAGTGGATGCCCATCAGTTGGAGAATAGCTGAATAAGTTATTGTATATGAATGTTATGGGATATTATTGTTTTATAAGAAACAATCAACAAGATGATTTCAGAGAAGTCTGGAGAGATTTACTTGAATTGATGCTGAATGAAGTGAGTAGAACCAAGAGAACACTGTACAGAGCAACAACAAGAATATACAATGATCAATATTGATGGATGTGGCTCTTTTCAACAGTGATCTGATTCAGGCCAGTTCCAATGGACTTGTAATGGAGAAAGCCATCTGCACCCAGAGAGAGAATTATGGGGATTGAGTGTAGATCACAACATAGTATTTTCACTTTTTTGTTGCTGTTTACTTGCTCTTTGTTTTCTTTCTCATTGTTTTACCTTTTTGATCTGATTTTTCTTGTGCAGCATAATTGAAGAAATATGTATAGAAGAATTGCACATGTTTAATATATATATTGGATTACTTGCTGTCTAAGGGAGGGGATGGGGAAAGGGAAAGAGAAAAAAATGGAATATAAGGCTTTGCAGGGATAAATGTTGAAAATCATGCATATATTTTTAAAATAAAAAGGTTTTTTTTAAAGAAATGACAAATTAGATAGTTTCACAGGAACCTGAGAGGATGCCAACGAACTGATGCAAAATGAAGTCAGAAGAACCAAAAGAACAACTTATACAATGATAGCAAGAGAAAAACATAGTTGAAAAACTTTAGAACTCTGATCAATGCACAGATAAGCCACAAATTCAAAAAGCTGAAATTTAACACAGTATTGACCTCATGTCAAATAGGTAATGGGCTTAAACTGCAGAGATAGAAATACATCTTTGGGCGTAGTCAATGTGAGAACTTGTTTTATTGAAATATGTATATACATATACATATATATATATATATATATATATATATATATAGCTAGATTTTATTTTCAGAGGGCCTGGGGAAGAAAACGAGGGGTATAGATCTATGATACACATACACATCTATTATGTTTTATATCTGATTATGCCTAATTTGTCTTTGGAGAGGAAAATCCTTCTCAAAACTCCTTTTTTATAAAGTATTCCTAAGCTTATGTCTCTTCCTTTCTTTCTAATGCTCTCCAAAGGAAAAAAAAAACCATAGAGACTCTACATGGAGTTATGCTAATAAAAAATGAGCAAGATATATAGAAATATTGTCACAGAACCTTTTTTCTACATATAGTTAAGCTGACATTTTATTTTGATTTTTTCTGTTCATTATTTCATCCCACCATGCTTTCCTGAAGAAATCTGATTCCAAAGTAGTAGCATTTAAGGAATGGGTAATACAGAAATTCTTATTTATGGCATAAAAATAATCTAGACCCAGAATTTCTCACCAGAGTAAGAAAATAAACAAAGTCAGTGATCTGACCAGGCTTCTGAAGTCAAGGAAGCTAATTTAAAAGACCAGTTAACCTAGAATGAAGAAGGATTAGTCAGAGCTACCAAAGATTAATCAAAGTAAATTTATATGTGACACCAAAAAAACTTTGGCATATTGGCTATTCTATCAGACATGAATTTGGAAGGACTGATATGGATTCTGGAGATAGAAATAAACAATGATATAAACTGTTATCAAGTTCTTTCTTTACAACACCCAGCTGAAGGCCCAAACATAATGTGTCTGTGACAAATGGAGACAGGACTAGTAATCAAATCCTAGTAATTTGCATTCCCAGCTTCTCAACTTGTGATCATGTGACAAGCAAATTTAGAAAAATTGGGAATGATCATTAACTGAATTTAATAGGCAATAGGTACCTTGAACATCTGTTAGCCAGAGGATTAAGAAGCAAATGTGAACTGGAACCTCAGTCTGAGAGTGAAGTTGAGGACACAAAAAAAAAGAAAGAAAGAAAATGACAAAGGTAACTGATTATACAGATAATGACATATCTGAACCTGTTCTTTTGATCACCTTAATAGTCCCAGGAATTGAGTGCATCACAGGCATGATTGGGAATGGTTTCATTCTGACTACAAATACCATTGAGTGGCTCCAGAACAAAAGACTTTCCACTAGTGATTCTATTTTGATGATTTTGAGCTGTTCGAGGATCTTGCTACAGTTCTGGATGATGGTGGAAAATACTTACAGTTTATTATTTAGACTTTCTTATAATCAAAATGTAGTGTATAAAACTTTCAAAGTCAACTTCATGTTCCTGACCTATTCTAACCTCTGGTTTGCTGCTTGGCTCAATGTTTTCTACTGCATCAAGATTGCCAACTTCACCCATCCCTTATTCCTTAAGCTAAGGTGGAGAATCACTGGATTAATGCCCTGGCTCCTTTGTCTATCAGTCTTTGCTTCTCTGTGCTGCAGTCTCCCCATTTTAAAGGATGTCTACAATGTTTATGTTAACACTTCCATCCCAGTTCCCTCCTTGAACGCCACAGAGAACAAATACTTTACAGAGACCAATGTGGTGAACTTTGCTCTTATCTACAACCTGGCCATTTTCATTCCTCTAATCATGTTCATCTTTGCAGCTACCCTACTGATCATCTCTCTCAAAAGACACACACTACAAATGAAGAATAATGCCATGGGTTCCAGAAATCCCAGCATGGAAGCTCACATGAGGGCAATCAAAGCCATTAGTTTCTTCCTCTTCCTCTACATTTTCAACTTTGTGGCTTTGATCCTCTACATGGCCAATGTCCTTAGTGCCAACAGCCTTGGAACTGTTTTGTGCAAGATTATCATGGCTGCCTACCCTACTGGTCACTCTATTCTCCTGATCTTTAGCAATCTCAAACTAAGGAGGACCTGGAAGAAGCTTCAGCACAATCTTAAATTCCACATGAAAGTTTGAAAGTAGTAAATGGTACCCAGAGTACTTGACAGGGATCTGATCCAACAAGCTTGGCTTTTTCCTCATAGTCTTCATTGATTTCTCTTGTCTCTTCTCTGCCTAGCATTTAAAGTTCTGCAAAATCTGTCTCCTTTCCAGACTTATCACACACTACTCCCTCCATACATTCCATATTCCATATTCCAATATGGAATGCATATTGCAACTAAACTGGTCTGTCCCTAGAACTCCCACCTACATTGTCCCCATTCTTGCAATACATTCCCTACTCACCTCTTTGTCTTAGAATTCTATTTCTTTCCAAGATTAGCTAACATTACACCTCTTTGGGGAAGATTTTTTTTTGTGATATCATTAGTTATAAGTACTTTATAATTCCTCAAATTATATTTTAGATGTTTACATGTAGTTCTCCAATAGCATGTAAGCTCCTTGAAGTTGGGGATGAGTTCTTATTTTGCTATCTTCAATATCTCCCATATAGCACAGTGTCTTGTATTTAGCAGATGCTTAATAAAGGCTTGTTGAACTGAATTGCATTCTGCCTATCTCCAAAGGATTCTCTAGATACCCAAGAGCTAGGGATTAGATTAGACTCTTTTTTATTGTAATTATGGTGTTGAGGAGGAGGTATCCCTAAACCTACAAGTATCCTCCTCCTCAAAAAAAAAAAGTTAACTCATTGATATGTCTAAATTCTTCATCCCTAAAACCTTGAGCAAATTCCTCCTTTTTTATATTTTGTGATCTCAAAATAAACGAAACCTTGCATATCAGGCCACTGCACATTATCTCCTTCCCACCCCACCCTCCTAAACCACCACACACACACATACACACACATACACAATGTAAAAGCTACTTAGACAATGTTTAACTGAATTACTGGTACCAGGAGAATAAAACATTTATGGAACCTTTTTTGCTTCAAGTACTTTTTGGGGAAAAAAACTATTTATTGGGGTCATATTTAAAGCTTAATACAGTTTTATTGGGGAAATGTAAACTTGGCTCTGCCAAGGTGGAAAGATTGGGTATGAGTCATGGACCATGTGTTTTTCATCCAAGGACTAACCTAAATGACTCTGAAGAGGTTTATCTCTGAACTGGATGTGGAGATGAAATTTTCAACCACAGTACTAGAAGAACAGCTATTGAGTTATTGCAACCTCTGTCGGTGAAAAAAAATGTCTACCACCACAATGAAATCAGTCCAGGAAATCTCTCAGTAAGTACTTCTAGTAAAGAGATAGCTAAACTATTTATACATTTTTTTTACTACTAAGAAAACATTCAGTGTTTTCCTAAATGAGGACATACCAACAAAGGGCTAGCCTATATTAGAATATGACTCTCTCACTTCAATTCCTAGTTCCATTGTCCTCACTATAAGGATGTTCCTCAGTATCCCAGCTGAGACATTGTAGCAGAGAAGAGAGTATTCAACTTAACAGTCAGGAAAATTGGCATTCAAACCCTGCCTCTGATATTATCTGTATGACTCTGGGTAAATTACTTAACTGTTCTGAACCTCAGTCTCCTTGCCTATGAAATAAGTGTAAGCTCACTTCTAGTTTTAAATCTTTTTAAATGTAATCTCTGAGTCCCTTCTAGTTTTAAATCCAGGATTCTAGGAGCTCTCCCTCTTCAAACTTTCTTAGACAACCTTGTCTGGATCTCTTTTTATCATAACCATATTCCAACTCATATCATATTCATTTGCACAAATACATATATCAGAGGGCTAGCAGCATCCCCATTAGAAACTTTAAGTCCTTTGTGGCACAATCTATACAATTTTTCCCTCTTTGCATCTATAGTCCCTAGGATAATGTTTTGTACATAATTAGTACATCATACATCTTTGCGGAATTGAACTGAATTAAATATGAGTATCCTTACTTAACTGGGGCTTCAAAACCACCACGGAACAACACAAAACATGGTTACAACTCGACCAAGCCATTAATTTGAACTGTTCCAGGAAAGGAAAATAAATGAGACTTTTAATATTTTAATTCAAAAACACAAACAAAAAATAAAACTCTACAAAAACTGCAAGATCTATTGGAAAACATTTTCAGAATGTAATATAAAATTGAAAACTCTCTGCCTTAGAACTGTCACCAAATTTAATACCTATCAATTTATCTTTATCTCTTTATTTAAAGAACCCTTGAGGATAGGGAGGAAGTCAGAAAGAGGGGGAAATAGAATTTGGAGAATGTCCCATCCTGAAGCAAATTGACCTCTGACAGAGCTGGCAGTAGGAGCAACAAGGTGGCACAGTAAATAGAGCACTGGAGTTGAAATGAAGAAGACTCATCTTCCTGAGTTTAAATCCAGTCTCAGACATTTACTAGATGCATGACTCTGAACAAGACCTCGTTTGCCTTTGTTGATCTATAAAATGAGTGGAGAAAAAATGGCAAACGCTACATTATCTTTGCCAAGAACACTCCAAACAGGATCACAAAGAGATAAACATTACTAAAATGACCAAATAATAGCAACAAAGAGCTGGTAATTCCAATGAAAACCCAAACTGGGACACCTCAGAGTCTAGGACAAGGAGGTAAAATCTGGAGCTGTCTGAAGAAATCTGGATTACCATGTCCCCCAATGTCCAGAAAGACTCTTAGCCTATAAAGGAAGGGGTGAGTTGTTCTATGGGTGATCTCTGAATCCGGAAGGATATAGTGGTTCTAAGGAGCAGTTTCTCATAAATTCAATTAACTTGCTGAGAAGCAAAAGGATCTTGAGTTTACAAAGAGTTCCAATTCCAAATTTCTCTATTTCTGTTGAAGATATTCTTCCAGTCACATGGGTACACAGTTTCCTCATTTCTTCCTTCTTTCTCTCTCCACATCTAGTTAGCAAGTGTTTCTCTGTAATATTTTTGCATCTTCCCCTTCCCACATTCACACACTCTCTGTGTTAGCTCAAATCTTTACAACCACTTGCTAAGACTATTTCAATAACTTTCTAATTGATTTTTCTAAATAATAATAATAATGACAATAGTCAAAAATAACAATCATCAGAGTTAGTGAACATTTATATAGTACCTGCTATGTGTCAGGCACTATGCCTTTAAGTATTTTTACAAAATATTATCCCTTTTGATTTTTTTTAAATTTCTTTTTTATGTAATATTTTATCTTTCTCCTATTACATGTAAAAAAATTTTAACTTTCATTTTTTTTAAATTTTGACTTCCAAATTCTCCCTTTCTTTCCCTCTCCTCCTTCACTGAGAAGGCAAGCAAGTTGATACAGGTTCTACCTGTACAAACACGCAAAATATATTTACAAGTTAATCATGGCATGAAAGAAAATACAGACCAAAAAAAAAGAAAAATAATAATTTTTTTAAAAAGTATACTTCAGTCTGCACTCAGACGCTATCATTTCTTTCTCTTTGGATGGCAGCATTTTTTCATCATAAGTCCTTCAGAAATGTCTTAGATCAGTGTATTGCTGAGGATAACTAAATCATTCACAGTTGTATAATATTTTCCTGGTTCTTCTTATTTCACCTTCCATTAGTTCGTGTAAGTCTTTCCAGGTTTCCTGAAAGCATCTTGCTCATTATTTCCTTTTTACAACAGAATTTCATTAGAACCACATACCATAACTTGTTCAGTCATTCCTGAGTTAAAGGGGCATCCCTCAATTTCCAATTCTTTGCCATCAGTAAAAGAGCAGCAATAAAAATATTTGTACTCATATAGGTCCTTTTCCCTTTTTAAGATATCTTTGGGAAACAGACATGGAAGTGTTATTGTTGAATCAAAGGATATGCGTAGTTTTATAGCCTTTGAGAAATAGTTCCAAACTGCTCTCTAGAACGATTTAATCAGTTCATTACTCTACTGCCAATGCATTAGTGTCTTAATTTTCCCATATCCCCTGCAACATTTGGCATTTTTCTTTTCTGTCGCATTAGTCAATCTGATATATGTGAGATAACAACTCGGAGTTTGGTTTTTTTAACATTTTTATTTAAAGTCTTGAGTCCCAAGCTCAGAAGCACAGATGGCAGAGAGCAGACAGGTTTTTGCCTGAACTCTTCCTGGCTTCCCTCACATCAACACCAGATCAAGACTCTGAACTGGTTTTGGAGTGACTGAAGCCATAACTATTTGGAGTGTAACAAATTTCCAGCATAAGATATTTTGGAAGGACTTCAGAAAAGATTTGTTTCAATCAATAAGGGGAAGTGGGAGGAAGGGAGGGAGAAAAAAATTTGGAACACAAGGTTTTACAAGGGTGAATGTTGAAAACTATGCATATATTTTGAAAATAAAAAGCTTTAAAGAAAATAATAGAAATAATAACTGACAAAAAAGAAAATAAAAAGTTTTTAAAATAATAATAATAAATAAAGTCTTGAGTTCCAAATTCTATCCTTCCTTTCTTTTCCTACTTTCCCCCCTCACTGAGATGGTAAACAACCAGATATAGATTACATATATGCAATTATATAAAATATTTCTTTATTAGTCATTTTGTACAAGAAGACTCAAAAGAAAAATTAAAGAAAGTTTTAAAATAGCATGTCACAATCTATATTTAATTAATATTAGTTCTTTCTCTGGAGGCAGATAGTATATTTCATCATTGGTCCTTTGGGATTGTTTTTGATCATTGTAATGCTGAGAATACTAAGATATTTGCAATTCTTCACTGAACAATATTGCTGTTACTTTGTACAACATTTTCCTGGTTCTGTTCACTTCACCATGCCCATGCATAGGTTAATACAAGTCTTTCCTGGTTTTTTCTAAAATTATCCTATTTATCATTTCTTACAGCAGAGTAATATTCCATTATAATCATATAACACTGCCTGTTTAGCCACCTCCCAATTGATGACCATCCCTTTGATTTCTAGTTTTTAGCCACCGCAAAAGAACTGCTACAGATATTTTTGTACAAATAGATCCTTTTCCATTTTGGAGAACCTAGGAGTGGTATTGCTGGATCAAAAGATGTATACAATTTTATAGCCCTTTAGACAAACTTTGATATTGTTCTCCAGAATGACTGAACTCCACAGTTCACAACTCCACCAACAATGCATTAGTGTCTCAGTTTTCCCACATCCCCTCTAACACCCAACATTTGTTCTTTTTTGTCATATTAGCTATTCTGATAGATGTGAGATGGTACCTTAGAGTTGTTTTAATTTACATTTCTCTGATCAATAGTGATTTAAAGCATGTTTCATATAACTATAGTTAGCTTTGATTTTTTCGTTTGCAAACTGTTCATATCCCCTTTGACCATTTTTCAATTGAGAAAAGACTTGAATTTTTTATAAATTTGATTCAGTTCTCTATGTAGTTGAGAAATAAGGGCTTTACCAGAAATATTTGTGGCTAAAAAAAACTTTCTCAGTTTCTGCTTTCTTTGTAATTTTGATTGCACTGGTGTTGTTTGTGCAAAAGTTTTAATTTTTTTAATAATCAAAATTATCTATTTTACATTTTGTAAGGCTTGGTCCCAAATTCTTCATTTATTCATAAATCTGACAGATAAACTATTCCATGCTAATATATCATATTTGTTTATGGTATCACCCTTTATGTGTAGATAATTTTGAGGGAGAAAAATTTTAAACACAAGGTTTTGCAAAGGCGAATATTGAAAACTCTTTGCATGTATTTAGAAAAATAAAATACTATTGAAAATCTTCAATTTCAAAAGAAATTCATTTTCTGATGAATAATATTCAGTTTTGCTGGATAGATGATTCTTGATTGTAATCCTTACTCCTTTGCTCTCCTGAATGTCATATTTCAAACCCTCTGATCCCTTAACATAGAAGCTGCTAAGTCTTCTGCTATCCTGACTATGGTTCCATAATATTTGAATTTTTCTTTCTGATTGCTTGTAATTTTTTCTCCTTAACCTGGGAGTTCTGGAATATTCTTGGGACTTTTAATTTTGGGGTCTCTTTCATATGATGATCAATGGATTATTTTAATTTCTATTTTATTCTCTGGTTCAAATATCATGGCAGTTTTTCTGTATAATTTCTTAAAAGATAATGTCCAAGGTTTTTTAATCAGATGGTCCAGTGATTCTTAAATTTTCTCTCCTGGATCTATTTTTCAGGTTGTTTTCCCAAGATTTCCCATTCTCTTCCATTTTTTTCATTTTTTCGATTTGATTTGGTTTTTTTCTTGATATCTCATTTGTCCAATTCTAATTTTTTTTAATTATTTCTTTCAGTGAGTTTAGAGAAGGCCTTTTCTTCTCTGAATTTCAGTATACCTTTTTTTCTTTGCTTTTTAAGGAGTTCTTGTCAGTAGATTTTTGTGTCCATTTACTAGTTGGCCTATTATATTTTAAAGGTGTTTTCTTTAGTATTTTTTGCGCCTCCTTTACCAAGCTGTTGACTCTTTTTCAAGACTTTATTGCATCACTATTGTTTCCTTTTTCAATTTATTTCCTCTATCTCTCTTATTTAATTTTTAAAATCCTTTTTGACTTCTTCCAGGAATTCTTTTTGGGCCTGAGACCAATTCACATTTTGCTCTGAAGCTTGGAATAGAGCAGTTTTGACGTGATTGCCTTTTGATTGTCTGTTTTCATCTTTCTTGTCATCATAATAATTTTCTATGGTCAAAGTTCTTTTATTGTTGTTTGCTCATTTTTCCAGACTTATTTCTTGACTTTTAACTTGCGGTGCAAGAGGAACTGTCCCAAGTTTCAGACTTTTTTGCTGCTATTCTCAGAACTAGTTCTGGGGACCTCTTAAGTTTTCAGCTCTTCCAAGGTGATAAGATATAAGGGGAGATGTGATCACTGCTCTCCTAGCCTGTACTTTGGTCTGTGAGCAACTACTGGAATGGTGCCCAGTGTCCCTACTCCCCTGAAGTACTAGTACTGCTCCTCACTTTAGAAATGCCTACCAGGATTTCCATCAAAAGCCAGCAAAGGCACACCTGTAATCTCCTTTTGACCAGTTATATGACCCCCTTACTATCTGTGGCCTGATAGATCCAGAAACTGCCATGGCTACCACTGTTTCAGTCACCTCTAAAACGTGCTTCTAGTTTGCTATGGCAGGGCCGTCACTAGACTTTCATCCCAATGCAACCTTTTATATTTTCTTTGACCAAAAATATTGTTTCACTCTTTCCATTTAGGGATTATGCTGCTCTAGAATTCACTTTGACACATTATTTTAAAATGTTTAGAGGAAATTTCTAAGAACTCAAATAAGTCCCTACCTTTTTTCCATCATCTTGCCCTATCTCATTTGATTTTATTTCTGTTTCTCTTGGAAACAGGATATACTGTATCCCCGAAAATAAATTCTCTGAATTTCTCCCTCCTTCTTTTCCTTCTTCTCCTTCTACTTCTTCTTCTACTACTTCTTCTTCTTCATCATCTTCATCTTCTCTCTCTCTCTCTCTCTCTCTCTCTCTCTTTCTCTCTCTCTCTCTTTCTCTCTCTTTCCCTCTCTCCTTTCCTCCCTCCCTCCCTTCCTCCCTCCGTCCTCTCCATCCTCTGTCATTCAAAATATTCATAATCTCTTCCATCCCTCACACCTTTTCAGTTTTTACACTTTAAACTGCTCCCTAACCCCCAAATACATTACAATAAAATGACATCAGCCTCCTTGCTACTCCTTGAATAACACACTACCCCAGCTCCGGCTATTTTCACTGGCTATCCCCTGTACCTGGATTTCTCTCCTTCATCATCTCTACCACCTGGGTTCCCTGACTTCCCTCAAGTCCCAGATAAAATTCCACTTTCTATAGGAAGAATGTTTTGATCCCCCACTTTGATTCTGATAGCTACCCTAATAGATTATTTCCAATGTATCTTATGTAATTTTATTTATCCACATTTGTTTGCATATTGTCTCCTCCCATTATTCTTCAAGGT
The DNA here is from genome assembly GCF_902635505.1 of Sarcophilus harrisii. Classification (NCBI taxonomy): domain Eukaryota; kingdom Metazoa; phylum Chordata; class Mammalia; order Dasyuromorphia; family Dasyuridae; genus Sarcophilus; species Sarcophilus harrisii. The sequence goes on from NC_045430.1 coordinate 192,128,225, forward strand.
CTTTAAAAGGAAAGACTATCTTTTATCCTTCTTTGTATCACCAGCATTTAGCACAGTTGCTAACAGGCACTTAGTAGGTGCTTAATAAATGTTTATTGACATCATATTACACATCAATGGAGTCATAAACTCGCTGACATATGTATTTTTTTCCAATAATAAAGGGCACAACCTATCCAGTGGAGGAACAACAAAGACATCATCATTACCTAGATGAAGACTTAATAGCACTAAGCAGTAGGTAGGCCTAAGGAAAGCAAAACAATGGACTTAGCAGAATTACTTGCAACCTTGTAGCAGGTGCAGATGGGTTGTCCCTCCATCCCTGAGCTCCTGATGCATGTTCCCTATGTGTATACCTCCATGGGTAACTCCTAGACATAATCATTCTTCCCACTGAGGTTGTCCATATTTCTGCATGTGTATCCCTAGTTTAAGTAGTAAATTCTCCACTGCTACTCTTTTTACTATGTAATTTAATTAAATTAATTTGCTTTTAACTTATTTTGACCTCTGGCTTACTAATGTAATTAAACACAGCCTTGGGAGCTTATAAGCTATGGTTTGATTGATACAAACCCATACAGATGCATTATGTATAGTTTTCTGGGGGTCTCATTACAAGAGGGGTGTGCCAGATATCATGTTTATTTTTCAAGCACAAGTGATATTCAAAATCTCAAACATTTAATGTTAAAGAACATTTGATGTTCTTTATATTTTATTTTTAAAATTCCCTTTTGAAAACAATATGTGATGCCCTTTTTTTTAACCAGATTGGTTACATAATATGGTTTTCTTTAGTTATAGTTTTGTCATAAAAATAGATGCTAATGTTAAATATTTATTGTTGAACATAATGCACTTTAAAAGTCACCTGCTTGTCCTTTTTATATTGGAAAGGAACTGGAAACTGAGTGGATGTCCATCAGTTGAAGAATGGCTGGATAAATTATGGTATATGAATGTTATGGAATATTATTGTTCTGTAAGAAATAATCAGCAGAATGATTTCAGAGAGGCCTGGAGAGACTTACACGAACTGATGCTGAGTAAAATGAGCAAAACTAGGAGACCATCATACAAAGCAATAACAAGATTATATGAAGATCAATTCTGATGGACGTGACTCTTTTCAACAGCAAGGTGATTCAGGCCAGTTCTGATGGTTTTGTGATGGAGAGAATCCTCTGCATGTAGAGAGAGATTGTGGTCACTGAGTATGGATAGCATTTTCACTTTTTTGTTGTTGGTTGCTTGCATTTTTTCTTTCTCATTTTTTTCATTTTTGATCTGATTCTTCTTGTGCAGAATAATAATTGTAGAAACATGTATAGAAGAATTTCAAATATTTAACCTATATTGGATTACTTGCTGTTTGGGGGGGATAGGGAAGGGAGGGAGAAAAATTTTGGAACACAAAGTTTTGCAAGGGTGAAAGTGAAAGGATGAAAACTATCTATGTATATGTTATGAAAATAAAAAGCTTTCAACAAAAAGTCATCTGCTACTTAAACTGTACATGAGAATTTCCAAGTGAGCAGCTACACTGTAAAAACTGCTCATACAGAATGACAGGAGTATATGAAGGACTCACTCACATGAGTAGAAGAACTAGTTGGTACTAGGAATTTTTCAGAGAAGTGACTTAGAATTTATAATTCTTTAAGAAAGGAAAGAAAGCTTGTGGTAGTCTAACTCTAGAGTTGAGGCTATAACCTTTCATTGGATCAGAGAATAATTCCCTGGACTATTCCTGTGCATACAAGTCAACCTATGAGGAACAGGAATGAACTTCTGAAGACACAATTATAAATGATTCTAGTAAAGAGAAATGAGGAGAGATGTCAGAAATATGGATATGAATGCACAGGGGACCATCAATCATCTTAGATGCAAAATGAGTAAAGAGTCAGCAACTATACTCCTAGTAAATGGCAGAACATGTACCATAATCTCCTCAATGAAGACTGTGAATTTACAGCTAAAGAAGAGGACATAATGAGTGAGCTCTAAGGCCCCATCTGTTAAGTTCCCATGTCTGACCTCCCAGATGCCCTTCCTATTATTCTCTCTCCCCCTTCTCCAAAGAGCTTCACCATCATAAGAATACAAGAGCTAGGTACCCATTTCTTGAGTGAGAAAACCAGGAATCAGCTCAACAAGAGAAATAGTACTAGGGTATATCTGACCATAGCTCTCACTAATGTTTACTTTTGTAAGTTTGGTAAACACTGTCATATGTGGGATCTGGGATCTGGAGCAACATGAGCCAAAGACCAGAATAAGAGACAATAAAAACAACTAGGTAGCACAGTGGATAGGGCATTGGGCCTTGAGTCAAGAAGACCTGAATTCAAATTGGTCCCAGACACTTACTAGTTATGTGACACAGGACAAGTCACTTAATCTTATTTGCCTCAGTTCTTCATCTGTAAAATGAGCTGGGGATGGAAGTGGGGGCAGGGAAGAAGAAAAACAAAATCTACATGATAATTTTGTTGTATATTTGAAAGGAATAGCAAGTTGTGCATAGTAGATTTGAAGTTACATATGCAATTATCTTTTTTATTGTACTGTTATAGAAATGCTTGTTTTAGTCCATTAACTTAATTTTTTTTTTATTTTAAAAAGACCAACACAGATAAAAATAAGAGACCAATATAGGCCCTTCAGTCAAGGAAATCACATTCTAGTGAGGGAGGAGGAGGAAGCTGGAACATAAATAAACAAGATACAAAGTAAATTATGATATAGACAGAAAAGAGATCTGGAAAAGACAATCTAGGAAGATTTGTGGAGCAAAAGATCTCCTTCTCTCTCTCTGTCTCTCTCTGTCTCATATCTCAATCTCTCTCCCACCTCCCTGTCTTCCTGGGCAAGTCACTTAAACCTTTGCTTTCCTCAATTTTCTTATCTGTCAAATAAGGATAATAATGGTACTTTCACCTCCCAGAGTTGTAAAGATCAAAACTTATAATGCTATATAAATGTGAACTATTGTTTTAGCCATAAGATTTAGAGAAAGCTTTCCCTAAAATAGTGAACGTGAAACCTGACATTGGCTTTGAAGACTAAAAAGAATTCCCACAAAGGAGATGTGAAGAAAATTTACTATAAATCCAGAGAATGGCCTATGCATTCACAGTAGTAACAAAGGATAGGATGAGAGGGGGAAATAATAGCAAACAGTCCACTTTGGCTGAATCAGAATACTTGAAAGAAGGTTGGAAAGGTAAATTGGAATCATCTGAAGAGATTTGCATGCCAAATTAAAAAGTCTTCATTTTATCTTCTGGATAATAATGATCAATACTAATAAGTAATAGCTAAGACTTATATACTGCTTTAAGGTTTGCAAAGTACTATGTGTGGGTGTGTGGGTCTGTATACATATATACATACAAAAAGGACAGTTAGGTGGCACAGAATAGAGCACTGGACCTAGAGTTATGAAGACTTATCTTCCTGAGTTTAAATCTGGCTAGTGCTCTGTGACCCTTGACAAGAAACTTATCCCCATTTACATCATCTTTCTCATCTGCAAAAACAAGCTGGAGAAGGAAATAGCAAACCACTCCAGTATCTTTGCCAAGAAAACCCGAAATGGGGTCAAAAAGAGTCCATCAGGACTGAAAAATGACTGATCAACAATGAAGGCAAAGAAAAAGGGGCTGAGTGGACAGTGGATCTGACCCAGGGATGTCAATCTATGTTTTTTATGTTCTCAATAAATAAATTACCATTTGGTTTGATTTATAATGATAATAGAAAAACCCTACAGATGTTAATTGAATTCTGACAGGGTATTATTCTTTCTGACATCAGGCAGGTCTTATTGGGCCAATTTGTAGAGATGATTGAGAGAGTATGAGTGGAAGATAGCATTTGTTTATTCTACCTCCCAGAAAGATTCAGATGAGGCCTGGGGATGCAAATCAAGCAGAGATCTATTACTACCAAAGCTTAACCAGAAAAGACTGTTGTTTGCATCTTTGGATCACAGCTCTTAGAGACTGCAAATAAATCAGTGGTTTATTCAAACTAGAAATTAGAATGTATGTTGATATCCCTGAGTACAGCTGCAAGTGATCTGAGATCAGTATATTACCCCAGGAAATCCTGGAATATTCAGGACTCATCCCATACTATATATACTCAAGTCTCTCCCCCAATCAGAAAAAAATTCATCTATTTGAAATGAATTTGATTCAAGGATGTGACCAGACCTTATTTATACTTAATTCTGAGTGAAAGATTCCATCAAAAAGTATTCTCATCTAGTTAAAGTAATGTGGGATAGAGGAGCTTGTATAGAAGCAGGAGCTTGTTCAGAATGGGAGAATGTTGAGGGTTAGCTATGATAAATGGAGACATCAAGAACTAAGCCGGAAAGAATCAGTGGGACAGAGGCAACTACTGAAAGGAGGAGATAGTAGCATAGAGCTATGGCATAGAGAGGAAAGATCAAGAATCATGAATCCAAAAGCATCCCAGAGTAGGCGATTCAGATGGATAAAATCAGTGATATCCACCTCTGACTGAGGAAAGAAAGTTCTAAGAAAAAATCTGTTCTCTCTCCTATTTCTCCCCCTGGTACCTGACTATGAACAGATGCTATAATACAATAATATCAAACTCAGATAGAAATAGTGGTCACTAGCCATACCTATGGATCCCTGAGAACCTGTATTGACTTAGAAAACCACAAATTAACATTATTTATGTTTTATGGTATTTTCATTTATTTTTGTGAAAGATTTCCCAATTATATTTTAAACTAGTTTGGGACATACTTGGAAGATATGTGAACTGCTGTAATATATTCTTCTAATTTTTTTACCTAAATGTTTCCAGTAACCATGATTGTAGAGACAATCTTTTTCTTCCAAATTTTAAAGGCCCTCAGGCCATAAGCTATAAACCAGGGAGACAATCCAAGTATTTGGAAGTCACTTGTATGAGGCCTTCAGTGAAAAAAAAATCATACTTTTGTCACTTTGAAAGAATTCAATTGTACATAGTTAATAGCAAAATTGTATGATAATCAATTGTGATAAACTTAGTTCTTCTCAACAATACAGTGATCCAAGACAATTCCAATAGACCTAGAATAGAAAAAGCTATCCGCATCCAAGGAGAAAACTATGAATACAAATCAAAGCATATATTTTCAACTTTTCTGTTTGCTTTCTGTTTCTTGTGGTTTTCCCTTTTGTTCTGATATTTCTTTCACAACATGACTAATATAGAAATATGTTTAAAATGACTGTACATGCATAACCTATATCAGATTGCTTTTGGTCTTGGGGAAGGGAGAGGGAAAGTAGGGAGATAGAAAAAATGGAACTTAAAATCTTACAAAAATAAATACTGAAAACTAACTTTGCATGTAATTGGAAAAATAAAACACTATTGAAGATTGGCTTAAGAAAGAGATTTTTTTAATTAATTTTTTTAAAAAGCATTTATCTGTCAGTTGAAGGCCAAAAAGGAGAGTAAGTAGGGATGGATCATCCATTTTAAGGAACTCACAGTACTATTAAAATTCATGTCATGGAAACTTGACAGTATCATCATAAGGGAATAGGTTCAACCAATTATCCAAAGGACCAAATAAATTGGCTGTTACAGTACCCTCTTGTGGTGAATAGTAGACTTTACATCGATAAACTCACAAGTGGCTTAAAGTTCTCTAAAAGCTCAATGAGTTCTTAAACTGTGAATCATACATATAACTGAATGTAGGGGTTCCAAAAAATTTGGAAACTGCATACGATATCAAATAGATACTTAATTCTTCATGTAAAAATAAACAAGCAAAAAACTTTTGTGTTTAATAAATGATAAAATTATATGTATACCAAAGCATTGTTTTAAATATATTTCTTTGTGATTTATTATCAGGAAATGTTTTATTTGTTCATTTATCTTACATACTATATACCCAAGGTTGCATAAAAATTTCTCAGGCAAAAGGGTTGCAAGTAGAAAAAAAGTTTTAAAAGCCCCAGTGTAGAGAAAAAAGGACACAGCTTCACTCAATGTAAACTAACCATAGAATTTGTTGATAGCTTATCAATCCTTAATAAAATACCTGAATACAGGATCAATACAAAGAGGCACAGACTTCAGGCTCACCATCCATCTAAAGTCTCAGTGTTGTTCTGATTCAGAGAAATGAAGCAGTACACAAAGCCACAACCCAAGTAATCTGCTCTACCACAGGGGTCCTCAAACTACGGCCTGCAGGCCAGATGCCCGCAGCTGAGGATGATTATCCCCCTCACCCAGGGCTATGAAGTTTCTTTATTTAAAGGCCCACAAAACAAAGTTTTTGTTTTTACTATAGTCAGGCCCTCCAACAGTCTGAGGGACAGTGAACTGGCCCCCTATTTAAAAAGTTTGAGGACCCCTCTGGGAAGTAAGGTCACAGAAATCAAGGGCTATGATTTTTTGTGAAGGACTGAGTCTGGAGACAGAACTCTAGAGTTCAAATCCAGCCTCAGACACTTGTCAGCTATGTGACCCTGGGCAAGTCACTCAATCCTTTTTGCCACAGTTTCCTATCTGTAAAATGAGCTGGAGAAGAACATGAAAAAAACACTCCAGTGTCTTTGCCAAAAAAAAAAAAAAAAAGCCAGATTGAGTCAATTGGGTATCAAAAGATACTTTTGAATAACATTTGTCATCTGGCTCCTAAGGCTGTGAAAGTTTTATTATATAGCCATGCTTGATACCTGCTGCTCCTGTTGTAATCAAATGAGTTAGGAAAAGAAGGAAAGGAAAGGTAAGGAAACAAACATTAATTAAGTACTAAATGTGTCAGACACTGCACTAAACATTTTACAATTATTATTTCATTTGATCCTTATGACAATTCTAGAAAATAGGTGATATTATTGGCCCCATTTTACAGTTGAAGAAACTGAGTCAGATAGAGATTAAGTGACATACCTAAGCTCATATACCTAGTAACTATCTGAAGATGGATTTGGACTCAAGTTTTCCTGACTTCAGGCCCAATATTCTATTCACTGCACTAACTAACTGTTAGGAAAGCACATTCCTATGTATTCCTCAAAGATTCTTCCTCTGGGCTAAGACAATAGTGCAGAGGCTTTATATTTGTCTCTCTCTCTTGCTCAGAGTAAATAGAATCATTGACTTCCATTGAAAAAGAACATGGGTTTTATCAACTATATCCTACCCCCATTTTGCTGATGAAGAAATTAAGGTCCAAAGAAATGAAGAGGAAATAATTTTCTCTAAGGTCATGTGGTTAGTAACCACAAAAACTAGGATTTGAACCTTTCACTCCAAATTAAATGTTCTTTCTTCCATACCATGGTGTTCTCCTAAAAGTATTTGTAGCTCTGGATCTCTGGATATTCCATCATGACCTTTATAAAGTCTCTTTAGTTAAATAGAAGGCTAACATGGAAATATGTTTTGTATGATTGTGTATCACTCATATAAAACTGCTTACCATCTCTGGAAAGAGAAAGAGAGGAATTTAGAGTTCAATTTTGTTTTTAAAAATAATATTAAAAATTGTCTTTACATATAATTGTGAAAAAATTAAATATTATTTTAAAATAGAATCAAAGACTTTCAGACTAGAAAGGTCATTAGAGATCATCTAGTCCAATTTCCTCTTCACTAACTCATTCATGTAATAAACATTTATTTAAATTCTTACTGCATCTATTCCATAAGGAAGTAAAAAGACAAATAAAACAGGGCTATTGTCTTCAAGGAGTTTATAATCTGAACTGATGAGGAAATTCAGATCCAACAACAGAAAAGTAAATAGCCTAAAGTCAGTTCTGCTTTCTTCTCAACTCCTTCTTGCTCAATCAATCAATAAACATTTATTAAGTACCTACTATATGTCAAATACTGTGCTGTGTTGGGGATACCAAAAAAAAAAAAAAGGAAAAAGTCCCTGAGCTAAAAGAGTTTACATTCTAAGGCAGGGAGAGGGTAGAGAGAGACAACATAAAAATATTTCTATATAAAGCAAGCTGAATGCAGAATAGATAGGAAATAATTTCCACTGGAATGAAAAGGGGTTTGGAAAGGTTTCCAGTAAAATATGGGATTTTAGTTGAGACTTTTACGGCCCTGTTTTGATGGCAGATATCATTTCCACAAATCTGCATCACAGCAGCTCTCTCCCAGACAAATTTCCACACTCTTCCCACTGCCAAGTCCATTCCCAGTTATAGTTCTATTTTTTTGACTTAGATCTTCAATGACCAGTTCATTTAAAGAACAGATATTGACCCCAAATTCTTAGCTCAATGAATGATCAAATGAGTTGAATGATTAAATTATTGGTGCTAATTACCATTCAAGTTTATACAGGACTCTGATGTTTACAAAATTTCCTTACAACAATCCTGTAAGATAGATAATACATATTATTATACCCTTCTATAGATAAATAGGCTAGGACTTAGAGACTTTAAATAAATTTTTCAAGGTCACACAACTAGCAAAGTCCCTATACAAAGTATAGAATTTAGGTCTTTTGATAATAAGAAGAATGCTCTTTTTCTCATTAGCAGCTCTGGTCATTTTCCCAGGTTTTCTTTGGTGACTCATTATTTATGATGATAATAACTAATTATTATAATGATGGTAAAGGATTCTTCTTCCCCAACCGTCTCTCAAAATCTTTCTTCTTTTAGAATGGTCAGGGAATTTCCAAACTGAACTTACCTGCACATAGATTATACAAAGGGAATAACAAAGATGAATTATGTGTCCAGAACTACCAGCTCTGGGGCTTGGAAGGTCACAACATTGCACCAAAGATGAAGATTTTTACTCACTTCTAGCCCCTGAGACTCCAGATCTGCCTCTTCCGTACTGATCCATGTTGGCTAGTTTTTAGGCACTTGAGATTTGTTGAGTTTTGAGCTGTTTGTTTGCCTTCTTCGATGATCCTGAGCACTGACAGGCAAAGTCTAGGACTGTGGCAAATACTAAATAGAAGGACATTTTTTTCATTTTTGCCAAAAGTCAGTCTTGAATAAATCAAGTCTGTGCATTTCATAATGTTATTATTGAAAGAGATCTTCAAGATCAAGCTTAAGTCTCTCCTCCTTCCCCAAATTTCACAAATGAAAAACTGATAGGATGTTTAAGTGCCTTGTCCAAGGTCATACAGCTAGGACTCACCCTTGCTCACTAGAATGTGAGCCCAGGTCACATAATTCCCAACTCTCTGTTTCTAGCCTCAGTTTGATGTGTGCCCCAAGAGTTTACATCAAGCTGGATGTAGTTTATTTGAATGTCCTCCTAGAGGGTCATTCTTTTCATGTCCATAAACAGTTTAGAGGGGGAAATTTTTTTAAATTTCTTTCCAATAAAGGGAGGATAATGAGAGTCTAGGAGATCATGACATAAGGGGGTAAGTTGAAGGAAATTATTATATTTAATTTCAGGCAAAGAAAATTTAAGGAGACATGATGGTTATCTTCTAATATTTAAAATGCTATCATGGAAAAGAATAGGAAATAGCAGATTGCCCTCACTGGAGGCATTCAGGCAGAGGTTAGATATCATCAAGAGTACTAGAGAGGGAATTCCTCTTCAGTTATAGAGTGGACAAGTTTATTCCTGAGTTCTCTGATCTGTAACTTCTGAGAATCCTTCCAGCTCTTAAAATCTGCAAATTTTTTTAAGTGTAGTTTGTAACAGCACTCAAAGGCCACATAAAGAGGTTATAAAACCTCATGTGCATTCTAAACATTTCCCCTCGAGATAAGCACAGGAAAAATGGCTTAGTCTGTAGTATTCATCGGTATTATTCATTTGCTTCTCCAGTCTTTCTCAAGCCCCAAATATTTCTGAGAACAATGACATGAAAGATTTCTCTCCCCTTCGTAGGTACATACTTGATGTCTTAATATTTGTACAAAAAGGTCCAGCCACATTACTCCAAGAACAAAAAGAGTTTTTTCTTCACCAACTTACACTTTTCCTTTTGATCCTTTTAAAGTGTTTGCAACTTCTAGCTTTTCAAATCTGACTTCATAAGAGATGGTCCAAGGAACAAGCAAATCATGAAGGTGCAGATGGGCGGGTAGCATTTTGGAGGGTTGATAATTGGTATCCAGGACTCCTTCAGGAAGAGATGGAGGTTCAGGCAGACAGAATCAAGATTAAAAGGAAAGGAAAGTATTTGAATACAATACCATCAGCAAGATTTTATAAATAACAAGTGACTATTGATTAAGATATTGTCTCCACATACTGCTACTAAAGTTATCAGTGCAAAGTTTCATTGTTCTCTGCATCCAATCAATTTTATATGATTCTGGCAATGATTTGCTCTTTCTCAATAGTGCCTGTTGCAATAAACTCCATTATTATCACCACTCCAACACACACACACACACACACACACACACACACACACACCCCACACACACATCCCCCCAAACACTTCAGAATAAAGGTCCTTTTTTTTCCCCTTTGCGTGAGCAATCTTAGGGAAAGAAACTGTTAAAACTATTTCCACCTAATATTAAGCTTGTTTTTGGATTCTTTAAAGGTGTCTGCTTCTTCTCTCTCTCTTATGTTTCATAAGGCTTATAATAGGCTATCACTTATTATTTTGTTCCAGCTTTCAGTTGTAAAACCAAAAGGGACACTGAAGGACACCTAATGCAATTCTTTTAATTTACAGGTAAGAAAACAGGCTCATGGACATTAATTTTGATTTTTTGACTCTAGAAGTAATATTTCTATTCTACTGCACTGTCTCCTTCTATCCTAGAAGTTCAGTAACTATCATTTTGTAAATCACTAGATCACCTGTACTAGGTAAATAATAAATTAATTCTAGTGGTTTTAGTTTAGACTATTGTGGAAAAATCAATCACATTTTAAGCTCCCAAAATCTCTATTGATGCCAGAAGCTATGATGATAGCAACAGTTTAGCAGTGTTACTATTTGGTATATATAACATGAAGCAGCCCTAGGAGGTATTGTAACAATTGTTATGTCCATTTTAGAGATGAGGAAATTGAGGCTCAGAGAGGTGATAGGACTTACTCATGACCACACAGTAAATGCACAACCAGGAATCAAACAGCAAGCCATTTCCACAAAATGTATAGAAACTATAGCCCTCTTTGTTAAACAAGAATTTTTCATTAAAGAGCTCCATTCCTTAAGAGTTCAACCTTACAGCTACTTCCATCCCACAATCTGTAAGGTTTCTCTCCATTACTTAGACAATTTATTGATTTTTTAAAAAATCTTCTTATTGTTATTTTTATCTCCTTCTTTAGCTCTTTCAGGAATTCTTATTGGGTTTGTGTCCCATCTTCACTTTTTTTGATGTTTTCATGAAGTTCTTTGCTTCTGAGTTTATGATGTTCTGAACTTCCCTATCATTGTGATAGCTTTTCATGGTCAGGTTCTTTTTTGTTATTGTTGTTTATTCATTTTTAAAATAATTTCTTTACTATTAACTTTATATTAGAGTTAGATTCTGCTCAACTTGGGGTGAAAAGTCACTGTCCAAGCTTCAAACTTATTCATCCTGATGTTTTTACAACTAGTTCTGGGGGTCTATAAGTCTTCAATGCTTCCAAGATGGTGTAATCTAGGGAAAGGTGTAATCATGGTTTTCCTGGTCTGCAGTAAGGCTCCACTTCGTTGCAACTGTCAACAATAGCATTCCTTTCCACCATGGAACTGTGATCTGAATGTAGAGCCCCTAATTTATCTCTGCCTTGGAAGTGAGACTAGGGTCCCTGCTCCCTTGCAACCATAAGCACTCCTCTCCACTCTGAAACTGTTGCTTAGAACTAAGTAAAGGGCAATGGAGTTGCCAAACATCATTGTTCCCTGTAACAATTCTCTTTCTGACCAGTTGTCCAATCCCTTTAGTACATTTGGGCTGTGAGAGCTATTAAAGCTGTTGCTGCTGCCATAGCCACTTCCACTGACATCACCACTGTCTTTCCAGCAGCTTCCCAGGCCCTCAGCTACTGATGCTATAGAATGTGCTCCTGGGCACGCCCTACTCAGTGTCTCAGACCTCTCCTTCCTTCCTTGGGCTGGAAAAAAGTCTCGCCTTTACCTTTTTTTTTTTGCCTATGATGTTCCAGAAATCAATTTGATGCTATTTTTTATTTGGAAGGAATGGTTTGAAAGGTTTAGCTGAAGTTGTCCCTCTACTCCCCCATCTTGGTCCCATGACTTAGATTTAATTTATTGAAAAACTGGGTGACATTTCACAAATGGCTTCTCCTTGAATTCTACTACTTAAAAACTCTGAGAACTATCAATCACTCTCTCTTTCCTTCCTATCATTAAAAAAAAAAGATTCCTCTCCTCCTTTCTAAGAATAATTCTTTTATTGCTCCCTTGATCCCATCATGTCCTACATATTTTATTATATTAGTCTAGCAATGTTGCAGCTTCCATCTATTCCTCTCAAATGGTTCTTTCCTAGGAACCTACAATTAAATTATTCAGTTGAAATTTAATAAGTATTTAGTAAGTGCATATGCTGTGCAAAGAACTATACTGGATTTTAGCACTAGACAAAAATAAAACCAACTCCATTCTCCTAGATGCCTATATTAAAAAAAAACATAGAAACAGACAAGAAAATAAAGATAATTTGAGAAAGGAATTTGAGAAACATTAATAACTGAGTGGAAGTTTTACTAGAGCAGATGACAAATGAATTGAATCATGAAGAAATCTCTAGGTGATGCTTTTCCAAAATACACATGTCCCACATCACTAAGTTCAATTTCAATAGACTCAAATTGTCTAATCTTTGGATTCTGGAATCTTACCACAAGGGAGAGCTATTGTTCCTCATTTGATTTGAGCAGATCCTGAGTGTCTGTTTTGCTTTCAATGTAGCCTCAAGAATTACATACTGTTCATTTTCCATTTCTTATAACTATCAGCACATAAACATAGAGCCATGTTTTTTACCACAATAAGCATCCTGGGCCTTCCCTTCCCCTTTTTCCTGAACGGTCCCAATTATGTCTTTCATGTCCAAGTTGCCTGATAATAAATAAGAGTAGTTATAACTGCTAGTATTTATAAGGTTTGCAAAGCACTTTACAAATATCATCTCATTTTTATCCTTACAAAAAACCTGGAAGGGAGATACTATTATTATTTCCATTTTACAAATAAAGACACTGAAGTACAGAGAGGTTAATGATTTGCCCAAGATTATATTGCCAATATGTTGTTGAAGGTCAATTTTGAATGGGGGTCTTCCTGAATCCAGGAGCAGTACTTTAGATCTTGGTGTCTTCCAAATTCTTGGACAAGAAGTCCCATCCTCTCCCAAGATAACAAAAGGGAGAAAAAAAGATCTAGGAAGTAATTAAGTCAGAAAATCAGTAATAATTTCATGAGATTTCCTTCAAGGAATATAAAGAAAACTTCTTTAAAATAAGGATCAATGTATAACCAATAAGAATACCAAAACTGATTACAGTTCATTGGTAATCTCAATTTTCATCTCCATGCTCTAGTTGCCTACAAATTCTGGAGCATGGAGGAAGGAGAAATCTGGGACTCAGATCTGGGCTTATAGTGGAATAATATAAATCCTGGAAAAGATAGCTCTAGAACTCTCCTTGAGGAAACTGTATACTTTATTTAAAAACATCCCTGAGAAGGCTTCTAGAAGATCATGATTTATAAGAAATATAATTACCCAAAAGTATTTTTAATTTAAATTTAATTTTAAAAAGCATATTATTTCTTCTTTAAAATCCAGAATGCTAAATTACTTAAAGGAAACACAAATCAATAAAAACCAAGTGAATAAACCTTCAAAATCTCCAACAGAGAAATATTCATTAAAAACAAACACCAACCATTGAGATTTCATCTAACACCATTCAAATGAGCAAAGAGAATTAAAGATAACATAATCCAACATAAATGTGACCATGGTAAGAGAGGGATGTTATAATAGCTGGTAACGTGAAATAGTTCAAATTTGTTGGGAAGTAATATGCAGCAAGAATTACAAAAATGTATGTAGCTTTTAACATGGCAGTCTCATACTAGGACTATATCCCCATGAGAGATTACTTCTAGAGAAAAGAGCTCGCTGATCAAAAATACATCAGGCAGTATTATTTATGGGAGCAAAAACTGGAAACAAATGAGATGTACATAAATTGGGCAACATTGAACAATATATGGTAAATGAATATAATGCAATATTATGTTTTCAGATGAAATTAATTTTAATAATTTAAAGAAAAAGTAAAACTTATGAAGTGCAGAGTGAAGAAATCATCAATAAAAATTGATAGCTGTCATTTAAGATAACAGCAATAAAGCTAGACCATATACAAATTAAGGAAGTCAAAAATCATCATGAAAATAAGAATTATGCAGGAGCTTCTATATTAAAGTCAATGTACTGAATGAAATGAGCAGGACCAGAAGATCATTATTTACTTCAACAACAATACTATATGATGATCAATTCTGATGGATGTGGTCCACTTCAACAATAAGATGAACCAAATCAGTTCCAATAGAGCAGTAATGAACTGAACCAGCTACACCCAGGGAAAGAACTCTGGGAGATGACTGTGAACCACTACATAAAATTCCCAATCCCTCTATTTTTGTCTGCCTGCATTTTTGATTCCCTTCACAGGCTAATAGTACACTATTTCAAAGTCCGACTCTTTTTATACAGCAAAATAACTGTTTGGACATGTATACATATATTGTATTTAACATGGATTGGTCAACCTGCCATAGGGAGAAGGGGTCTGGGGAAGGAGGGAAAACAAAAGGATTTGCAACTGTCAATGCTGAAAAATTACCCATGCATATATTTGTAAATAAAAAGTTATTTTTAAAAAGTCAATGTATACATCTTTGGGAGTAGGATTAATAATTGACATATAGTTGCTTACAGACAATATTACAATTATTTACAACTTTGGTATGTGTGTGTGGGGGAAATATTCGCCTCACCTTTCACACTCACTTTTTTTTTTTTTTTTGTCTTATGCTCTTGTTTGTACATTTAAGTACCTGCATTTTTCAATAGAACTTGAAAATAATATTAATATATTTTTAAAGAATAATAAATTTGATAGGGAAAATGATCAAGGGGATGAGGAAAACTTCTGAATATAATTAGTCTTTATACAGTGGCTACAGTGGTAATTGTTAACAAATTGTTAACGAAAGGGAAAGTAAGGGAGTTTGATGAGATATCTGTAGTCAGTAATGTGGCTCAAGGGAGTCTGGTTACCTGGATAACTTTCCCTGTGTGTCTGAGTGTTGTCCATGTGGGGACATTCTTATGGAATGATCTGTGCTATCTGACAATTAAAGCTGTAGCTATAGAGAACTTCAAAAAGCTGGCTTTGGGTCTAAAGATCAGTTAGAACCAAATCCTTTTCAGAGGTGTTAACATGGGCCTGCGGGCCACATACAATCCATGACACTTTAGACTGCAGCCCAAACCAGGTTAAAATGAAACTGGGAAATATTTAACAAAATAAATTAAAACACAACAAAACATATGAAACCCCAGTCCCAAAACCCATTAGCATGGGATTCTCTCTTTATTGGTGGAGATGCATGCCCTGTCCTACATGAGAGGCAGAGTAGAGTTTGCAAAAGGAAGAGAAAGCTCCTTGTCTCTTCAGTTTTTTTCAAGCTTCCCTTTGCGTCAGGCTCTGCAGTCTCTTCAGGTACTTCTGCTTACTCTACTTCAGTTTGCAGAAGAAGCCTTTGTGAGGCTCCCTTGAACCACCCTAGTATTCCAAGAAAAATTATTTAAAGCTTGGTATTGCACTCATTTCTAAAGTCTCTTCAAAGGATAGAGATGAATGGTAATCATTGAGTAGTATAGATCGTAATATAGATCAGATACAGGACAGATTTAATTTTTTCTTTTTTTTAGTTTCATGTACACACACACACTCATAAGAAACAAAAAGATTCACAAGAGTTCATTGTGAGGATACAGTAACTAATAAATATTACTACAGTCTCCCCAGCAGTTGAAACAAAACTATGATGATATTAAGCAATTTATGGGATTGTTAATTTGGCAATTCACTTATCATCTCAGCCCGGCACTGTCCAAAAAATAAAATCTCTCCAACTCCACGTCTTCTGGCAAACAAGATGGTGGGCTGAATATCTCCTCCTGTAAATGGTTATCTTCTCCCATTTACAAACTACCTCTTTTGCCAATCAGCTCTAACCAAGGAAAGAAAGACTCACAAAAGGGGTGGCTTCTTGGTTTAGCTGTTTAGCTACCTATGTTCAAATCAAAAAGCAGAAAAGACAGATAAACTCAGACTTCCCTTACCTAGACAAAAATCTGCTCCAATTACCAAAGGAGAACATTCATCTTAACAGGAGAGAAGAGGAAGAAGAGCAACTCCTCTATCACTCCATGGAAAGAGTGGCAGAAACATCTCTGCTTAACTCATAATAGCATCCCACCCTCTTTACTGCTGAGGACCAAGAGGCAAGTACTTGTTACAGAGTTACCTGGCGCTTTTAGGTATGTGCATGCTCCATGAAGTTAAATCCCTGCTGCACATTCTCTCTTGGCAGTATCTTGCACATAGATGAATGTGGTTTGTCTCTTTGTTCTCCAAGAAGATGGTGACAGGGGAAGGGATGCCATGACATGCAAGTGAGTTGGATTGAAGAGAGAGAGGGCTGGGCAAGGTCACTTGCCTTACTTTCCCCTCCAGAGCCATTGGGGTCCAGTGGCCAGATAGAGATCAGGACAACTGGAGATTGCCTTGGCTGCTGTGAGAGACCTTGGCCTTTTTTAAGCTAAGGTCTTAAGCAGGTCTCAGTTTGACTAAGGCTACACTCATTCAGTGATTAAGACTAGGCAGCAAATGAGGCAAAGAATTTTGAACACAATATTCTATGCAATATGATACTGAATAATCAGTGATAATGGGCATACTTCTTTTTAGATCCCTATCTTATTGGGAATGCATCTTTCTTTGTCCCATTACAAATGATGCTTATTGATGGTTTTAGATAGATGATGCTTATCATCTTAAGGAAAAACACTATTTATTCCTAAACTCTCTCTCTATAGGAACTCCCTAATAAATCATTGTTTAATTGAATCATTAACAATATACTTATCTGGCATGTTAGTTGTTAAGTTAATAATTAACTGTTTTATAATTAATAGTTAATAGTTAATAATGGGGACAGCTAGGTAGCTCAGTGGATAAAGTATCAGCCCTGAAGTCAGGAGAACCTGAGTTCAAATATGGCCTCAGATACTTAATACTTCCTGGCTATGTGACCTTTGGCAAGTCGTTTAACCCCAGTTGCCTCAGGAAAAAAAATTAATAGTGGGAAGGGGTTTTTTGTTTAGTTTTGAATATTTCCATGTTTCTCTCTGGTTCTAAGGGATCTGGGAGGTTTGTAATTTTTTTTTTTTTTTGAGTCATTATATTCAGGCTCTTCGTTTTGATCATGGATTTTGGGTATTTCAGTGATTTTTATATTACTCTTGAGTTTTTTAGATCAGTTATTTCTGCTATGAGATACCTTCCATTTTCTTCCCTCCCCTCCCCACTTTTGATTTTGTTTTAATATTTCTTGTTTTCTCATGTAGTTTCATAGTCTCTGGTCAATTCTAATTTTAAGGGAATTATTTTCTTGAGTATTGAGCTTTGAGAATAATGTTTTTTAAAATTTTTTTTCCAAAGTGAGGTTAGAATGTAAATTTTTTAAATACAAAGACCATCATGCTTTTCTTATTTATATCCCCTGCACTTAGCTGAGTATTTGGCACAGAGCAAGCACTTAATAAAATCTTCATAGTTCTTTTTCTGAATGCAGATGGCATTTTCTATCCAAAGTCTATTGGTATTGCCTTGAAAATACATGTATTTCAATATAATTGCCCTTGTAATTCTATGTGTTTTATTTTATGCATTTAAAAATATTTCTCTGAAAAGAAGTTTATGGGCTTAACCAGACTGCCAGTGAAGTCCCATTACATAAACAATGTTTAGAATCCCTGACCTCGAGTTTCTTTAGTGTAAACATCTATCATCCTAGAAAGCAATGAAGCTTACTAACATTCAAGAGTTGAAAATTTGCCCCATCTTTCAACATTTGATAATAGGAAGGAAAAATGAAGCTGGCCGAATGACTTGGTTGATAGAATTAGAACACCTATTTCAAAAGCCTTACCTAAGAGGCTATAATTATAGTTACTATAGCTTTAGGAATCAAATTAAATGTTGTAGAAATGGAAGTTTTAATTGTGAGTTTGGGAAGACTTTTAAGAATTTTTGTTTGAGAGAAGCAGGGTGGAATGGAAAAGTATTTTTTAAGTGTGAACTATGTGTGGAAGATACTATTTTCTTGTCATGGCTATAGAGAAGCTTGAGAACATAAAAAGAAAGAATGGAGAGACTTGATGAAAATGTTTTCACCTTGTCTTGAAAAGAAAATACAAAGAATTCTGACAAAGAGATTTTCTTGATTTGTATTTTGAATTAACTAAATCACTGTGAAATTGATTGTATGATTTCAGATGTAAAAAAAGATTATTTCAGCATTTTTATATCCCCCATCTCCTAAGGACTCAAAGGATGGGATTTGTCATCTTTCCTCCTTAATCCCCACCTCCACCTACCCTCAACCAACAAATACATACATGTCTGTAGAATAAGTACATATAGAATTCTTTATATAATGTATGTGCATGGATGCATAAAAATACAAAAATATGATATGTAAACACTATATGGGATGCACTATACTAGGCTCCTTTGAGAGATAAAAGAAAATAGTTCCATATCTCAAAGCCCAAAGGATACACTTTTTCCAATCTATCTGTTCCATATTATTCCATTTTACTTATTTAAAAAAATCCCAAGCACACTAGTATTTTAAAATTTTGGGGTTTTTTTTAATCTGTTTCTCTCCTTTCATCTATATCTCCCTCCATTTGAAAAAAAATTAAAGAAAAAAGAAATTCTCTTTGGAATTTAGCCAACATAGTAATATTGCTAAGTCATAAACCATACATGGTTTAATAACTTTGGGGACAGAGTCCCAAACTGTTTTTCAAAATGGCTAAACTATTTCACAATTCCATCATTAGAGAAGTAATACACCTATTTTTCTAAATCTCATATGATACTTATCACTTTTCTTTTGTTTTGTCATATTTGCCCATTTGATGGATAATAGGTAGAACTTCAGAATGGCAATAATTTGGGTTTAACAATTAGTGACTTGAAGCACCCTTCTTAATGATTTTTTTATGACTTGGCTTTTGTTCCTTAGAAAATTAGCTACTAATATACTTTGATGATTTATCAATTGAGGAATGGCAATTATTCTAGTCATTTGAATCAGTTCACTAATATACCTTGGGAAATGGGACCCTTATCAGAGAAACTTGCTGCAGATTTTTTCCCAGTTACCTGCTTTCCTATTTTAGATGCATTGCTTTTGTCAAAAAATAAAATAATTTTACATAACCAAAATTATCTGTTTTATCTTCTGTGATCCTCTCTATTCCCTATTTAGCAATGGCCTGCTCTATTCATAGCTCTAAAAAATAATTTCTTCCTTGTTCCTCTAATTTGTTTATGATGTTATCCCTTATAGCTAAGTTGTATATCTATTTGAAATTTGTTCTAGCATCGGTTTTCAGATGTTGATCTACACCTACTTTTTGCCAGACTGCTTTCTGGTTTTCCCAGAAATTTTTATCTAATGAGTTTTTACCCCTTTAGCCCATGTCTTTGGGTTTATTATTACCTCATTGTGTTCTCTTTCTCCTGTGTGTGGTACATTTAATCTATTTCCCTGATCAACCTGTATAATTAACCAGTACCAAATCATGTTGATTTCTTTCTAGTATAATTTCAGATCTGGTATTGCTGGGTCTCTCTCTCTCTCTCTCTCTCTCTCTCTCTCTCTCTCTCTCTCTCTCTCTCTCTCTCTCTCTTTCTCTCTCTTTCTCTCTCTCTCTTTCTTTCTCTCTCTCTCTCTCCATTATTTTTCTTGAGATTCTTACTCCTATTTCGTTATAATCTTTTATAACTTTACAACCTTTTGGTATTTGTGGCAAGGTGGTAAATAAATAAATTGAGATATATTCTATTGTCATTTTGTATTTTATTGACTTGATCTATGAGCAATTAATAGTTCTACATTTAATTAGGTCTCCTTTTCTGGAAAATTTTTCTTTGGATTACTCTCCCTTTCCATTCTACTTCCTTTCATCTCCTAGCCTTTCTCTCCATTCTCTGGTGCCTAAAACGACCTCACTGCCTTTCCCAAACCTGCCACCTTTTCTTTCCAGTTTTTTGAAGTCTAATCCTTATCAATCTGTATGCCAATGGCTCTAGGATTTTTCCTCTGAAATTCCCTCCACGTGGAAGAAAAATGATCTCTCCTCCCTATTGGATTAAATTGTTAAATTCTTTGAGAGCTGGGACTCTCTTGGCTCTTTTTATTTCTGCTGCACTCAACGCAGTGTCTGGTATTTAGTATGTGCTTAATAAATGTTGATTTCCTCTAGCATTTAAACTGTTCTCTTTCTCCCGGGAAGTTTTTTGTTTTGCTTTTTCTTCTCATTGAATGACAATCTAAGCACTTTAAAGAGCAGCATCTGCAACAACTCTCTGGGATCTCCCAAGACTTTTTAGAGTGCTTTTAATATTTAAGACACTTGACAAACTTTAGTTGACATAAAACGAAGTGGCCTGCGGTCAGGTTCATTGTAAATAATCTCCCTGGATTCCACCCTAAGCAAGAGCTCAGGGGCAGCTCCGCCCGCCGTCCGGCCCGAGGTAGACAAGGAGGCACATCCTTCAGGCCTTCTAGCCAATTACTCATGGTCCCCCCCGCGCGTGGCCGCACGGAGGCAGCCAGAAGTCAACAAAGCCGCACGTAGCCCCTCCCCGGCCGCAGCCTCCGCCTAGTGCATCTTCCCTCTTCCAACCATTACGGCCCGGTGTGGGGCGGATCCCGCCCAGAACCTATCGGGCTTTAGGAGGAACGGAGAGCACCGTTCCGAGGGCGGGGGAAGAAAGAGCGAAAGCTTTCTCGGGCCGCCGCAGAGCCGAACCACATCTCCCAAGAACCGAGACCATGGCGAGCTTGCCTAGGAAGTTGGAGCTCTTCTACGATGTGCTGTCCCCGTATTCCTGGCTGGGCTTTGAGGTGACAGTTGTTCAGGGAGCTTGCTGGGGGTTCCGCTAGCGGGAACGACTCGGGGATTTGCAAAAAGGGGCCCGAGGCCTTAGCGGGAAGGCACTAGAGCAAAGGTTACAATTTGCAACTTCCGGCCACTGTCCTTAGGAAACTGGAAAGGTGCATCAGTGCTGAAGGTTACTGGATAACTGATTTCCTTGGAACCAAATGGAATTTATTTCCTTGATTTCCAGAAAGATAAGAGATACTTCAATTAGCATTTTTCTTGCCTCCCTTCTACTCACCACTACTTCCACCCGGTTAGAGCAGTGAGTGAGACTGAGGCCGAGGGGATCTCTTGGGTTCTCCACCCCAGTTATAAGTGGTGAGATGTAAGACCACCTGTGACCCTGTGGACTTACCCCAACCCTCTGGAAGATGAGACAGCTTCCTAGATCCCTCACTAGAGAAATTATTCCAGCTTGAGCCGAGTGACCACCTGCCAGTTATCTGTGACCCTGAAAGTTTCGCTACCTACTCCACAATCCTGAAAGCCACACAGTTAGTTGCCAGTTCTTCTTGTCTTTCTGGCAGGTCCTTTGTCGATATCAGAACATCTGGAATATCAACCTTCAACTGCGCCCCAGCTTCATCGCAGGAATCATGAAGAGCAGTGGTAGGGGAAAATCCCAAGAAAGGGTGGTCAGTATGAGTGCCCAGGATGGGGTTTTACAAAAGAATTACACTGCTGTCATCAGCCTTCCCTTCTAAATCCCCATATATATTGGATTTGAAAATTTTTTTCAGCAAAGTCCTCAATAATCCAACAAAATGGAAATTCCTTGAGGTCAGGAACTATCTTCTTTTTGTCTTTGTAGGTCTACAAACAAATACATTAGCTTGTATTTAGTAGTTATTTACTAAGTTTTTACAGAAATGGATTGAATCACTGACCCACAGGAAACAAACCACCTGCCTTGGTGCCAAGAAAAGGCAAATACATGATGACAGACCTCCAACATCTTAAGAACTTTTACCAGGTTCCCATCCAGGCTCCAAAGGATTTCTTCTCTGTCATACTAGAAAAAGGTGGGTTTAGATGGGGGTGGGTAGGCAAAAAAGGGAGGAGGGAGAGTATGAAGATGAGGCACATCCTAGGGGGGAAGTTATAAATTGGGGTGAGATAAGAGTCTGGGGTTACTAAAGTTGAACAGATAGACTCTAGGATCTATTGAAAGTTCTGGACAATATGGACAATATAAACAAGGAACTGTAAGAAAATATAGAGGAAATGGGGAAAATCCAAGTTTTAATATATAAGGGATGGGGGAAGATAGGAAAAACTGATTTAGAGGGAATAGGACCTAGAGGGAAAAGTTGTACTGTCAGTGAAGCAAAAGTGTGCAATAGGAAGAAATACATAATGCCAGAATTGGTCCTAGACTGAGAATCCAGTGAAACTTAGATTAAAATCCTTCCCCTTAACATGTAGTAGGAATGTGACGATGGACAATGTCACCACTTAACCACTTGTAGCTTCATCTGTAAATGATAATATTCATGTGATGATAATATCCAGAATGCCCATCTCATGTGAGGTTCTAGTGAGCTAATACCCTTTGTAAATCTAAGTGTGCTGTATAAATCTGGACTAGTGTTACTATTGTTATTAAACCCTTGTCACCCATCTCTGTTATCTTTCCCTCAGGGAGTTTGACTGCTATGCGATTCCTCACTGCTGTCAACATGGAGAAACCTGAGATGTTAGAAAAAGTGTCTCGAGAGTTGTGGATGCGTGTTTGGTCACGAGTGAGTTTCAAGTTGTGTTTTTTTTTAAAACATTTATTTTCTTTCCCATCTCCTCCCACCCTGCTAGAGAGACAAAAACAAACAAACCTTGTAACAAAGCATAGTCAAGTGCATTCCTGAAGTGCAAAAACTTTAAGTTTATTAAATTTATCAATTCTTAAGTTTCAGGATCTTTTATTTTTAAAAATATTGACATTAAAATATAAGTATTTCTTATTCACTTGATTCTGCATCAGTTTGTATAAATCATTCCATGTTGCTTTTAAATCATCTTTTTTTTTTCATTTCTTATGAAAGTTTTCTTAACTCCTGGATTAGACTTTCTAAAAGCCCCTTTCTTCTACATGAACTCCACTTCTCTATCAAAAAGGAGATTGAATTCTTCTACCTATTTGCTTTTATAGTGATCCATCTGATTAATTAGCACCAGTATTTCCCCTGCACCTATGTCTACAGCTACATATATGCCCTAAGATTTATGTCCCTTCCCCAAGGGATTCTGTTTTGTTACTCCTGTTTGTTACTCCTAGGATGAAGATATCACCGAACCCCAAAGCATCCTGACTGTAAGTATCTCCTCTGCCCCCATTTCCCCTGACTGAGTCTGAGGTTGTTGGAGGAGGGGCAGCTAGGTGGCACAGTAGATTGAATACTAGGTAGAATTCAAAGACCAGAGTTCAAATTTGCCCTCAGACACTTACTAGCTAAGTCAGCCTGGGCAAATCACTTGACCTACATTTGCCTCAATTTTCTCATCTGTAGTGAGGATAATAGCATCTACCTCCCAGGGTTGTTGTGAGGACCAAATAAGGTAATAAAATAAAGCACTTGATACAGTAAGCACCATATAAAGGTTAGTTATCATTATTAC
Source organism: Sarcophilus harrisii (assembly GCF_902635505.1). NCBI lineage: Eukaryota > Metazoa > Chordata > Mammalia > Dasyuromorphia > Dasyuridae > Sarcophilus > Sarcophilus harrisii. The sequence goes on from NC_045430.1 coordinate 192,152,104, forward strand.
AAATGAACATTTTTTTTAGGTGAAATGAATATTGTGCTCTGGAGCAACAAAGTATCCAAGAAGCAGGGTACATATGACTGGCAGATAGGGATCAGAAAGATTTGGTCAGATTCTTACTGACTGACCAATAAAGATCCCCAATCCAAGCCTCAGTTGGTTGTTGACTTAGAATTAGTGTAAATAGCAATTGTTTCTGTTCTGGACAGAAACCCTAAGCATTTGTTGATGTTTAAAGTGTCTTGATAATCTCTTGATAGTTCTAAGCTTAGAGCAGAAAGGATCAAGAACTTATAGCAAAAGTCCAATTTTTCTTGTGCAGCAAAATAACTATGGATATGTATACATATATTGTATTTAGCATATAATTTAACATATTTAACATGTATGGGTTGTATGTATTGGTCTACCTGCCATCTAGGGGAGAGGGTGGGGGGAAGGAGGGGAAAAGTTGGAACAGAAGGTTTTGCAATTGTCAATGCTGAAAAATTACCCCTGCATATATCTTGTAAATAAAAAGTTGTAATAAAAAAAAAAAGAACTTATAGCAAGTAGTCCCATCTGATAGACCCGGATTTATAATATACCTCCAGATCAATTGCTGCTATCCTTCATTACTTGGCCTCTTCTCCAAGGTTTTCAAAATTTCCAATAGGGAAGAGAATGTAGTTCCTCCTTTGTTCCATGCACCACCCAGCACCTTTATTATCGCAAAACTTGGAAAATGAAAAGTCATTCCTGTAAAGTTTGAGAACTTTGATAAAGAAGGAAGTAGCAAACAATATTAGAAAGAATGATCCCTGAACTGGGAATTAGAAGACCTTTATTACAAAGTTTTTGCCCTCAGGTTTTAGTTTTGTTATATGTGGAAAGGTAAGAGTTAGATTAGACAAATTCTCTTAAGTCCTGTGAAGATCCAAATTCAAAATCAAGGGAATAGCCATGATATTAGGGATCTTTATAGACAAAGCAAAAAAAAAAAAAAAGATATACACACACACACACACACACACACATATATCCTTTAATTCTGAGATCACTAAGCAAAAGTTTAGATTTAGAGGTTGACCCTCTCATCCCAATTCAACCATGGTCTGTTATCTATCTCACTTCACAGGCTGCAAAGAAAGCAGGACTTTCTGAAGCAGAGGCTAAGGGTCTACTGGAAAAGTGTTCAAGTGACAACGTGAAGAGCAGACTCAAAGAGACCACTGATGCAGCCTGCAATTATGGGGTAAGAGCCTTTGCCTCCCTCCTTGGCCCAAAACTCAACCTATGATACTTGAAGGAGCTCACAGGCCTACTTCTCAATATGAACCTTAACATTTCCAACCAGTCTTAGCAATCTTAAAGACACAGGAACAAAAGAAATGAGGGAAATAGATGAAGATAAAATTCTGGTATGAGAGAGAGGGATCAATATGAAGAGACAGAAAGTCCAAGGCTCTCCTATCTCCTGCATTGATACTGGGTCTTCCACCCCCCACTTTCCTTAATCAATTTAAGTTAGCATTAACTCCCACCCCTCAGGGTCTTCTTCCTTGCCTTTTCTGTACTGTACTGTGGTCACTTTTTCTCCAGGCCTTTGGGCTGCCCACCATAGTGGTCCACATGGATGATAACAAATCCCACATGCTTTTTGGTTCTGACAGGATGGAGCTGCTGGCCCACTTACTAGGTGAGTTGGAGACACTTTCCTTTACCATTGTTGAAACATTCCTTACTCTACTACCTGCCAAATTTATCACTTTATTTATATCACAAATTTATGCACAGAGAATGCAGGTATTCTTGAGCAAGTTTTAATTAAATTTCCAAGAGACAAAGCCTTATAGATCACTTCAAGTAGGAATAGGCTCTATCTTAAGAAGTAGAAGCAATCTCTATTGTAAGGAAAACATGAACATTATAGAAGATATGGAGAAGCCAACTTCTCCTTAAAATCAAGAATGACCCTTTCCAAGAATTCCCTGGGTTCTTGTGGATAAGAGAAAGGATGAAGGAAGAGAATGAATAGTTTACTTTGCCCAGGCCCCAGGACCACCCTTCCTCTAGAACTATATATATAGAAGGTATCTGGTTTTCTTCCTCCAGGAGAACAGTGGCTAGGCCCGGTGCCCAGCACTGTGAAGGGTAAGCTCTGAGCAGTTATTCCTAGGAGCCCGCTCCTTCCTCCCTACAACATCCACATCATGGAATCCAGCATGCTAGGATTCTGCATACTGTATTCTCAAGTTTGGAGGAAATATGGTATGACATTCTGAACTTTCAGCTCTGGGCTCATCCTGTTCCTTCTGTTCACAGGTGCCTTAGGTAAAACCCAAGCCTTCCTTGTTTCAACCAAATAAACTCCCCACTGGGGAAAACACTTGTGTGCCTGTCACTATTCAGGTGTATTTTGTGTATTCTTGATTCTCTATCTGTTCTTCTCTGGATTTAAGGAAAAGAAGTTCCCTCTGCAACTTCCTAACCTTTGAGCATAAAATACATAGGAGAGAGATGATTTCATTAACAGAATGAGGGAGGGAGGACCAAGTTTTGGTGAAACCCAAAATTTGGTGGGGGGTGGGGTGGAGAAGGAAGAGATAAAAAAGAAAAGAACAGTAGGATTTCCCTTGATCCTCTCTCCAAAAAAAGAAAGGAAATCCAGAAGGAAAGTAAGAGAGCTTTGAAAGTTACTTGTGGAATTTTATTATGTACTTAAAAAGAAAACCAAGATTGATGTAATATAGAAATGTGGCAAACAGGAAAATCATCCATCATCCAGATGAAGACACTAAGACTGGGAATAGTGACTTGTTCAAAGTCATCTAGCAATCTGCAAAGCTACTACTTCCACCTCAGGCTATCTATCTTTTGAACATCTTCAGCAGTAATAAATCTTTATACTTTGACATTAATATAAGTTACAGAAACAACTGGAAATAATTTCTCAAGATGAATACAGCCCCCTTCTACAATTCATCTTTTGGTAAATCTGCCAGAGTAAGGCTTGCTCAACCATTGTTCCAAAGACTATGCCAACTATGGTGAAAGGTGAAATAGGCCCAAGTGTGGCTATTCCTGAGACTAGACTTACTTTAGGAACTGGCCAGTGTGAACCAAGGAGTCTTGAAGTGACTTAGATCCAGAGTAATGAGCTGGGAACTGATTGGTCTCAGCTAGATATGTCAGCTTATTTGATAGATGAATAGATCTGGAAGATAAATAATGACTAAAGATTACAATTAATGCAAAGTTTGAAAGGACTTCAGAAGTAATCTAGTTCAATCCCTACCTACACATGAATTCCTTATACTTCATGTCTTATAAGAAGTCAGGCAAAGCACCAAGAAGTTACATTCAGAAATGCATACTGCTTGACAGCTGCCACAATAAAATAGAGAATCGTAAAGAGTCAACTAAAAAGTTATTTGGTACCAGAAAGTTATCAGAATATAAAACAAATCCATACAAAGTATTAGCATCTTTGTATATTTGTATATTATTGATAAATCCATCAGGACAAGATAGAGGAATACCATTCAAAATAACTTACAGAAGGTATAAAATATATAAATAAATCTATCTTCCAAAACACATATAGAAATAGAACTACAAAACACTTTACAGAAATGCATAGATCTAAGTAAGTGGAGAAATACTAATTGCTTGTGGTTAGGCCATGAGAATGAAATAATGAACTTTATTCCATGCCCTATCAATCAAAACTACCAAGTGATTACTTTTAAATTTTAATTTTCTTTTTATTCTGACATTGACAAATACCTCCCCTAAAAATGAACATTTCCATATTATAAAAACAAAAGATGATTTTATGTACAATTTCAAATCTATGTCATACCAGTCTTGGTTTTCTTTTTACATATATAATAAATTTAACATGTAAGTTTCAAAGCTTTCTTGCTTTGAATCCCCCTGGATTTCCTTTCTTTTTTAGGGACAGAGGACCAAAAGAAATCCTACTGCTCTTTTTCCTCTTCCCTCCTCTACTCCCCCCACTAAATTTTGGGTTTTACCAAAACCTGCTCCTTCCCCAATTCTGTTAATGAAATCACTTTTCTCCTATGCACTGTATGCTCAAAATCGTTTTGTCATATTTGATTCTTCCTTGTTCTTCATCCCCTATATCCAGTAATATGCCAGTCTGTTTCTTTCATATTCTCCTTTTCATTTTCCTGACTTGGTTTAACCTTTGTTGCTAAGGTTCACATGAGTGCTAGATATCAACTCAGAAAAATCTAAATTCAAATCTGGCCTCAGATACTCACTCACTCAGCTTCTTGTATACTTTCCTCATCTATTAAATCATAATAATAATATCACTTTCCTCCTAGAGTGAGGGTTGTGAGAATTAAATGAGATAATTTTTGTTAAGTACTTAGCAAACCTTTTAAAGTACTACATAAATAGTAGCTATTGTCAATCAATCACCATTATTATTTGGATTAGCATAATCTTGTAACTAATCTCTGAGTTTCTGCTCTCTCCCTACTGGACACCTGACCTCCAGATGTCTGCCAGAGTAATCTACTAAATGTGCATCTCTGACCACAGTAATTCCTCTCCACAAAGACCTTTGATGGATCTCTGTTAGTTACTGAGTAAAATCCAAATTCCTTATCCTGACATTCAGGGACAATCATAACTTTCTGGTATTATTCCACAGTAATCCTTTGCCCTATATTTTCTCATCTTAGAGGGTCAACTGAAGGTTTCCAAAACAATCTGCATATGATTTCCTACATGTTACAAAATCACAAACTTGAATCCAAAATATTCCTCTTTATAACTTCCATACTTAAACTGGCCTTCAATCACTCTTACCTCAGCTCATTCTCCCTTTCTGCCTCAAAACCTTTGCTATATTATGTCTTATGTCTAGATGATGCTGGGTCTGCTTCTCTGTTTTTTGATCCTTGAAAGCCCAATTCTGACACTATGAAAACTTTTCAATCCTTCTATGTAATCTTCCTACACTTATTTATATCATGGTTCTCTCTTTGCCTATTGTTTAGTCGTATCCAACTCTATGACTCCTTTTGGGGTTTTCTTGGTGAAGATACTGGAATAATTTGCCATTTCCTTCTCCAGCTCATTTTCCAGATGAGGAAATGGAAGCAGGAAGGGTTAAATGGCTTGCCTAGGGTCACACAGCTGGCAGTATCTTACTGATGACTTTGCACAGCTCTGCCTCACTTAAATCCAATTCACAAACAAATCAAGACATGGCCCTTCAAAAATGAAAGATGAATAATAGCTTGATGACAAAAACAACTCTATGCCTATCATTTCTCCACTGATCTATTCATAAAAGTAGTCCACATATACCTAATTTTTAAAGGTTTACAAAGCCTTTTTAACTCTCATCAATCCAATGAAATAATTAGTCTAACTGTTATTTTTCACATTTTCTGTTGAGGAAAGTAAGGTTCAATAATTAACTTACCTAAGGAAAAAAGGGGGGAAAAAATTTACTCTGCACCTACTGTGTGCCAGAATCTGTGCTAAGCACTTTATAAATATGATATCATTTTATTATCCCAACAATTCTAGGTGAATGATATTAACCCATATTCTTATGCAAATATCCCATGCATATTTTGCGAACTTTGCTCATTTTTCATAGTTCTTATGCATCCAACCTAGAAATCTACCTGGCATTCTATGCCCACTCCCCCCATACAAAAGAATCTGTTCACAATCATAACAGAGAAAATCTTGGTAAAAGAGGAAAAAAAGCATTAATCTTTTCATTAAACTCTTTATACCCTTTATCCCCAGGATCCAAAGGCTGACCAAATGCCCTTAAAGAACAAAAGACAGAAAGAAAGCACTATGTGATCTACAATATGCCCCACATCATTCCAGCGTCGCTGGCTCCTCTCTATTCTGCCAACATAACACTCCATTCCAGGGCATCATGCCTGGAATGCCCTCCCCAAATTCTTTCTGGTTTCTCCCAGAACTGCACTGTATTAATTTTGTATATATATTTATAAATGTACATAAAGTCGTCCTCACCAGAATGAAAGCTCCCTAAAGGCAGAGGTGGTTCCACTTTTGCCTATATGTCCCCAGTATGTCCCCAGTCATATACAGTCAGAACTTAATAAACTCTTGTGGATTGATTAATAGCACCTTTTTTTATCAGCACCAATAAATAAATAAATAAAGGGCCTACATTTCAATTGGGAGAGGACTGAATAAATTATAACATAGTAATATAATGGAATATTATTATGCCATAAGCAACAAATGATATGAGGAATCGGAGAATCACAAGACAATCTGTATGAACTTAATAAACAGTTAAAAATAAATAGAATCCAAAAAAATAAAAATAAATAAAATAAATAGAATCGATGTTTAACAGTATTATGTGAAACCCAAACAATATAATGTAGTCTTACACTTTGTTAAGAGAAGTATAATAACTTCATTCTGTATTCTGCTCTAGACTATTATTTTTAATTTAAGAAGAATATTGAAAAACTAGAGAGTATCCAAAGGGAAGCAATCAAGATGGTTGGGTGTCTTGAGATCACATTATATCAAGATCTGTGGAAGGAACTCAGGATAGTTATACAAAAGAAGACTCAGGGAAGATAGTATGGTTATTTTCAAGTATTTCAAACATTGTCATGAAAGATGGATTAAAATTGTTCTAGTTGGCCCCAGAAGGCAGAATCAAAGACAATAGATGGAGGTTAAAGGAAACAAATTTAAACCTAATTATGGAAAGAAAAAAATTTCCTAACAATTAGTAGAATGAGCCACCTCAGCAATAATGTATTGCCATTAATGGATTAATGGATTTCAATCAGTGATTGGATGACCATTTGTTGGGTATATTCTGATAAGGATTTCTTCTGGGCATAAATTGTACTAGATGGCCAGTAAGGTATCCTTCCACTTCAAAAAAATCTGAGATTCCATGAAATTTTGTGAACCAGGAAAAAAAGATTTCCAGTGACTTTGTTGTTCAGTCATTTCAGTCATGTTCTACTCTTCATGACCCCATTTGGGATTTTCTTCACAAAGATACTGGAGTGGTTTGCCATTTCCTTCTCCCGTTCATTTTACAGATGAGAAAACTGAGGCAACAGGTGATTTTTTTACCAGGGATAGCCATCTGGCAAGTATCTAAGGCAAGATTTGAACTCAGAAAGATGAGTTCTCCTGACTCCAAGGCCAGCACCCTATTCACTGGACCACCTAGCTGCCTGACAATGACTACAATAACGTAAATGAAAAGAATAATAAAATGAGGCCAAATGTTACATAATTGTATATAGCTAATCCTAGTTAATTTCAGACAAGGTGACTGAGCTTATTGGTTTTGCTTAACCAATTTCATTGTCAAAAAGGAAGGCCCTCACAAGTGTGTGTATATGTTACAATAAGTAGGATCTATGTCATATCTAGAAATTACTGAAATGTGGAAAAGAAAAATCAAAACAATCTTAAAATCAGAATAAGTTAGGTGAGATATGAGATGGCTCTCTGGGACTGGGAAGGAGAGGGATGCTGGTGAAAATTTTTATGATGTTTAAAAAAAAAAAAGACCAATATAATTTGTTTAAAATAAATAAGCAACAGAAATAGAAGTCCTTGAATGAGTAATGGCTTGTCCCAATGTAAATACCCAAGATCGTTTGTCATCCTGAAATGTAGGACTTCTCCTTCTGAAGTGTTTGTTTCTTCTCATCCCAAGTTGTCTGTCACCTGCCCTGTCCTCTTTGCCAGAAGCTCCGGGGCTCTGTGTCATTCCTTTCTCTGCTGCTGCTGTAAGCTCTCCAGGTGCAGTTCTCTACTGCTTCGGGTAATGAACCCTGAGATTGTTTTTTTTTTCTCCACAGCAGAAACTGACTTTCACTTAGGTGGGGGAAATTTTAGGGTCCCCCATGCCTGGGGTTCTCCATCTTCCAAACAAATGATGAGCTTTCCCAAAAGGAGTCTCAGCCTTACTGAGGCTATTTATTCCTTTCACCACTGGTCAATCAGCCTCTGAGCTCACAGACATTCCCAAAAGGGTCAAGTATGGAACGCCAGTTGTAAAGAATAAAGTCTAGCTTCAGGCATCCAAAACCAAAAACTGACGTCTTCTTTCCTGATGTTCAGAATGAGTAGCCCCAACTCTGGCAAAACTCCATTTATTCATAAGCTAACACAGAACTCTATTTGTCTCCCCACACAAGTCACATAATTAAAATTACCCAACAGTGGCAAAAATCTTTGATAGCTCTTTGTCCTCAAGACCATACAATTCTAAGTTGGAGCAAGGAGATAGAAAAAAAAAAAAAAAAATAGCCCCAAACCCAAGCAACTTTATAATACCAGGCTAGCACATTGCCTCAAACATATTTCAGTATTTCAAAAGATTGGTGATTTCATTGATATAGTCACTACTGCCATCAGGGCAGTTAGCCATTCAAAAATAAAAAAAAAAGTTATTAAGTAGCTCATGCATACCATGAGATACAAAGAAAGGCAAAAGACACAATCAATCGTGTACTTTAGGAGATAGTTTCCATGAGTTATGACTTTAAACAGAAAAAAAAAAAGTGTGAAAGAAAACCTGACTACTTTATGGTTATTTGGGGAATATCCTAATCTTTTATTCTGTCCACCAAAAGGCACTTCAAAAGTACTTAATCCTCATTCTATGGAAGGCACCTGCTGTTTTGAGGAGAGATATTTAGTCATGTCTTACTGTGTTTAACAGAACAAAACAAAATGAGGGAGTTTTTTTGTTTTGTTTTGTTTTTTGTCTTCCTAAATGAATATTGGCTTCTCTAGGCAACATCATTTAATTCACTATCCTGGATTCTTTTTTCAAATCAAATCATGTACTTTGAGCAGGATAAACTAAACCCAGGGATTTGTCACCTATGACTCAGAGTACCACTTTCTGGCCATCTCTGTGCCTTTTAGACTCCACCTCTCAGATTCTCATCTCTATAATGGGGCTGTTTAAGGAACATATACTTAATCTTACCAGGACCCAGATCTCAGTGCCCTACCAGCCGTCTTCATGCCATGCTACCTGCATGAACACCACCTACCTCCTTGCTTACCTTCTGCCATTTGCCTACCTCTGAGAACAATAATCAAACCGAAATGACCATTTCTAGAAAGAACAGTCTACTCAAGTCCCATCAAAGTAACCTTTCTTAATGATCATGTTCTTGTATTCTCTCCTTGCTCAAATTTTTAAATTTACTTCTCTATTCACATGTTGCACCAACAGTCCTTCAAAGAAGACTGCAGTATTGTCCTTTTTGTGTTTAAATTCCCAGCACCTAATATATAGTAAAAAAAAAAGGTAAATATCATTGTTTGCCCCTCCCTCAGAAAAGAAACCGAGATTGGCCCCTATACTGTAGAATGACCCTTCATCTCCCCATAATTTTTAAAAATTCTCGCCCCATCGGATTGTAAACTCCTAGAGAGCAGGGGCTCCTTTTTGCATCCCCGCCACTTAGCCCATTGATGACATACAGTAGGCATTTCAATATTTATTGGATTGAATGAGAGTTTTACCTGAACAGGAACAAGAACAAGTCACGATTCGTGACTAGGCTTCAAGTATATACTTATTCCTGGAGGAATAATTTTGAATTGAAAATGAATTAAACTGAATAAAGCGGAAGTCTTGCTCCTGTTCAGCTGAAACTCCAATTCAATTCAATAGATATTTTAGTGCCCACTATGTGCCATCAATGTGCTAAGTGGCGGGGATACAAAAAGGAGCCCCTGCTCTCAAGGAGTTTACAATCCGATGGGGCGATAATTTTTAAAAATAGATCTATATTTTAATTTTATATATATACATATTTATACATAATGTATAAATTATACATTATTTATAGATTATGTATAAATTATACATTATTTATTTGTTTAAATTGTTTATGCATAATGTATAAATTATACATTATTTATTTATTTAAATTGTTTATGCATAATGTATGAATTACACATTATTTATTTATTTAAATTATTTATGCATAATGTATAAATTATACATTCTCATCAATATTCAAATGTGCTTAGAAACGTGTGTATCAGCTTTGTACCAGACTCCTGAGCTTGTGGGTAATTTTGGATACCAAAGCGCACCAATCCTTACTCCCGGCTCCAAAAGCCCACTGGGAGAAGCCCTGTAATAAGGGAGACGGACGGAGTCCATAAAAGGACGGCGCGATTTTTCAGAGGGGCGTGAGGGAGCTAAGGAAAGCCTCGCAAGGCCGCCGCTAATAACCTCCCAGCAGCGGCCTCGCAGGCGGCCGCACGGCGGCAGCAGGAGCTCAGGGCAGCGCAGGCGGCCGCGGCTCCGCCCCCCGGACTCCGGTCGCTAGGCTCGTGACCTCCCCTTCCCCCAATCAGGGCCGCGCAGCGCCAGGGGCGGATCCCACCGGGAACCTATTGGTTGGAAGGAGCGGTAAAGCGCTCAGCTGCTCCCCGCCCCCCATTAAAAAAATAGGAAAAAGAAGAAAGAAAGGAAAAAAAAAAAAGGAAACGAGCTTGGGTGGGCGGCTACGGTGGCGGCGGCGCGGCGGGGCGCGGGCCGCGTCCGCCACCATGGCGGGCCTGCGGAGGAAGCTGGAATTCTTCTACGATTTGCTGTCCCCTTATTGTTGGCTAAGCTTCGAGGTGACGCTCCGCCGCGGCGGAGGGAAAGGGGAGGTTGAGGAGCGGCCGAGGCCGGGGAGGAGACGGGCGCCGGGGCAGTCCCGGACCCGCCCGGAGTCCCGGCTTCGAGGAGCCTGGGTCTCTGAGAGGGAGACGGAGAGGAGGGCTGAGAGGTGACAAAGATAAACTGCCTTGAAATAAAAAGAAAAAACGGGGGATCTAGCGAGCCAGCCCAGCTGACCCACTGCCTTTGCCGACAGAGATCGCCTTCCACGATCCCAGTCTCTCCGGATCTCTCTCGAGCAGAGGGAAAGTCAGTCTCCAGGCCGGAGAGGAGATTGGCTCCCAGCCCCTGACTGGCACGCGGCCTGACGAACGAACTCACAGAGACTGAAACAGACCCTCCCACCTGAAGCCAGAGTTTGGTCCCGCCCTGCGGTCCCAGGTGGCCCCAGGAGGGGAGCCGGGGATGGGGAATGCCCCGGTTTCAAGCCCCCCCCCCCCGGTTTCAAGGCCCCCCCCCCCGCCCAGCTCACGGGTGTTCTGGTCTACTCCGGCAGGTCCTGTGTAGATATCGGAACATCTGGAACATAAACCTGCAGCTGCGCCCGACTTTCCTAGCAGGGATAATGAAGGACACTGGTATGGAGGAGTCGGTGAAGGACGCTGGTATGAAGGAGTGCCGAGGGAAAGTATGTGATAGAGAATCCCAGGGCCCAGAAGGTGCTGCCAAAAAAACCAGGGTCAGCCCAAAGGATCTGCGCCCTGGGGCTTCCTTTCCTGTCCGACCTCAGCTGTGAAATGTCCTCCCTTGTCCTAAATAGCCAGGCTGCTGAAAGCCGGGTTCTGTCCCCAGAAGCTCCCATGCCTAACAGGGTGGAAATTCCCTGAGGATACCCGCCATGTCTTTTTGTAACTCCACAGGTTAGACCGTTCCCTTGCACAAAAGAGGTGCATGATCTATGTTCATAGAATTGAATTAAGTAACTCCCCCTGCAGGGAACCTATGGCCTTTACTTGTACCTCAAAAAAATAAATACCTGAGTCAGGAACTCCAGTACATGGCGAAGTTTTACCAAGTTCCCCTTGTGATTCCCAAGGATCTTCGAGGAGTGATCATAGATAAAGGTGAATGCCTTGTGTGGATGGATGGAGGGAAGGATGGGGAGTCGCAACAGGGCGAGGGGCTAGGAGGAGGGAGTAGCTGACCAGAAGAAAGTCCTGCTGACTCGGGCTTAGCAAGAAGGGCACGAGGAGATGCTGAGCAGTAAAGAGAACATGTCTAAGCAAGGGAAGAGCTTCATTCAGAGACTTAGATGGACAGGCTTGAATAAATAGGGAATTGTAGAAAAATAGAAAAGAAAGGGAAAGAATTTATAAGGGATGCCTGACAATAAGAAAACTTCATTCCAGTGAACCTAGAGAGAAGAGAATAACCAGTGAAGAAAAGCAGGAAAGTTCATTTAATAAATAATGTGTAGTATTTATAATCAGATAATTAAATAAAGTAATGTAATTATTATATATTATTTAATTATATTGTTATATAATTAGAGAGGAAAGAGTTAGTGTGCTGTGACAAACTGGTTTCTAGACTGGAAGTCTACAAACCTGGCTTCAAATCCTTCCTCTTAGTACAGAGTTAACACCGTGGTAGGGGTTGTAATCATGAGAAAGTGATTTAGCTTCTCTCTGAGTCTCAGTTTCTTCATCTATAAAATGGGGATACCTAAAATTTTACCCCACGGTGGTGCTGTGAGGTTAAAAATGTGGTGATGAGCTTTGGAAATCTTAGAATGCTATATAAATCTGTTGTTATTGTTGTTATGATTATTACTCATTTCCCACACAGCTCTTGCTTCTTTCCTTCAGGGAGCCTGGATGCCATGCGATTCCTCTGTTCTGTCGAAATGGAGAACCCTGAGATGTTGGAAAAAGTGTCTAGAGAGCTGTGGATGCGCATCTGGTCACAGGTGAGGTGCTCAGAGTCCTCACACTCCAATTCTTGGCTTCTGCTCTAAAATTTCCCTCCTTTGGTTAGTAAACATGTCCAATTCTTGTGACTCTCTGCCTTTAGAATGCTCCATCATATTGATTTACATAGGGCCAATGTTTTCCCTGTATCCATATCCATAGACACATATATCCTCTCAACATGCCTTGTCAATTTTTCTCTTGACTCTCCAACTCTGCCTTCTACCCATGACTCCCAGGATGAAGATATCACGGAACCCAAGAGCATCCTGATTGTAAGCATCCCAGTCCTGCTCCCATTTCCCCTAAACAAAGCCCAAGGTTGTTGGGAGAACAAATGAGGGTCATTTTTTGGGTAGAAGACAGCATTGTGCTCTGGGATTATAATGTGTCTGAGAAACAGGATACAAAGGTTTGAAGGGTAGGGCTCTGGAAGGCTTGGATGGAGGAGATACCAATAACAAATCTTTGTCTGATGAAACATAAATCACAGTTTGATGAAACACAAATCACAGTTGAAATTTTATTTGAAAAGAGACCTTAGTGGTAAAAAAAAGGAAAAAGACAATGGAGTGTGTAGGAGAAGAAAGATATTCAGCATCATTTTGGAGGAAGGGATATTCACCGTGTTAAAAGTTCTAATAAACAACCTTCCTTTTTACATGGAAAATCTGAAGGCAATAACACAAGAAATCAAAGATTAAAATTAATATTATCTATTGGTCTGAAAGACAAACAAGAATAACTCAAAACAATAATCTTTCTGTTGGCCAAAAAGAGGAGAATGAAAGCTTTCATAAAGCAAGCCTAAATAACAAATTATGTTCATTAAGTATATATTCATATGTGTGTATATGTACACACACACACATACTCCTGATGTCTGTGGCCAGAAAGAGTTCAGATCCAGAATTTAATCCTCCCACCCCACTCTACTATGGTCTTTTACATACCTCACTTCTGCAGGCTGCAGAGAAAGCAGGATTTTCTGAAGAACAAGCTGAGTTTCTTCTGAAAAAGTGTTCAACTGAAGAGGTGAAGAAGAAGCTAAGGGAAACTACAACTGCAGCCTGTAGACATGGGGTGAGGAGTCCCATAACCCCACTCAGCTCTTGATCCTTGAATATACCAGATAAGGAATTCTAATAAACATTAGAATTTATTGCCACAAATTTACCTTCCCAGTATAACATTAACCAGTTATCAGCCACCTTATAAATCCATAGAAAGGAAAGAAAGAAGATAGGGATAAAGGGGATGGGATAAAGAGAATGTTGAGAAACAAAAAGACAGAGAATCTACTGCCTATCTCCTGTATGATCTTTTGCCATTTGCATTGATTCCATCTCAACTTCTCTTTGTCAATCAATCTAAGCCAAGATTGAATCCCAATCTTCAGGGTTCTCTTCCTTGTCTTTTCTGTATTGTACTTTGATCACTCTCTCTCCAGGCCTTTGGGTTACCCACCATAGTGTTCAACGTGAATAAAAAATCCCACATGTTTTTTGGTTCTGACAAGCTGGAGCTGCTGGCCCACCTAATAGGTGAGTTATAGTCATTTTCCCTTACTATTGTTAAGATATTCCTTATCCCATAACTTTGCCTACCTGCCAGATTTACTGCTAAGAAAGAGCTCAGAGGAAGCAGATATTCTTAAGCAACAAGATTTAATTTAGTTTTCAAGAGGCAGAGCCTTGTCCTGGATACTTCAAATGAGAACAGAGCTCTGTCTTAAAAAGTGGAAACCATCTCTGTTGAAAGAACATCACTTATATTGTAGAAGATATAGAAAAACCCCATCTATTCCCTGAAACCAAAAATGACCCCTTCCAAGAATTCCCTGTGTCCTTGTAGGCAAGAGAAAGGAAAAGAATAATGGGTAGAATGGTTGACCAGACCCGGGGAGACTCCTTTCTTTAAGAACCATCTGTAGAAGATGCATGGTTTTTTCCATCCAGGGGAACAGTGGCTGGGCCCAGTGCCCAAAACTGTGAAAGACAAACAAACTCTCAGCAAGTGAATAGAAGGAGAAGCTGCCCAACGCTAGGAGTCAGGCCCTTCCTCCCCACAGTGCTCCCTTCATGGATTCCAGTATGCTAGGGTTCTTCAATCCCATATTCTCATGTTTGTGAGAAAAAGATATAGTATTCTGAACCTACAACCCTGAGATTGCCCTATTCCTTTTGCTCACAAGTGCCTTAGGTAGGGCTACAACCTTCACTGTTACAACAAAATAAATTCCCCAGTGGGGAAGAGCTTTGTGTGTCACTAATTCTGGTGTGTTTTGTGTATTCTTGATTCTGTGTCAACACTTATTCTGCTCTGAAGTTTATAAAAAAAGATCTGCTCAGCTCACATATCAGGGGAAGGAGCCAATGGGAAAAAGAAAAAAATCACTCATTGTATGGAATTGAAAACCAGAGGAAAAGCTTGAAGTAGTAACATCCAAAATCTTACAGCTTAGTCTGCAGCTAAGCCGAGGCTTTGAACATATGCTGCCTGTCTTTTAAATATCCTCATTGGTGGCAAATTTTTGTTCTTCCGAATTGACTTGAGTTGTGGAAATAGATAAAAATAATCTGTTGAAGTGACTGCAATACACATCTGTAATTCAGCTTCTGAAATACTACTAGATAATACTAGCTTTGGTCACCTATGAGTTTGACTCGTTTGGTACTACTTATGATTGATTTGTTGCTGTCCTTCCTTCTTGAAGAAGACCAAAATGACCTCACTATGTTCAAGTCAAGTTATGGCGTGTCCAGCTGTGGCTGATCAGACTAATAGGAATTCGGAATACTCTGACACAGGTCAGACACAAATAATCCATATGAACATTTGGGGTGGATTCTCCAATTTTGCCCATCTCCCATTTCTTCTGAGCTAATCCAATTCTGCTTTGCTCATAGAGCATAGCCCCTTCTCTGAGGAGGGTACACCATGCCGGGCCTGCACCAGGGTCTCCCATGTCATGCAATTGATTCTAAATTTTTTTTTCCCCCTGAGGCAATTGGGGTTAAGTGACTTGCCCAGGGTCACACAGCTAGGAAGTATTAAGTGTCTGAGGGCAGATCTGAACTCAGCTGACCCAATCAATTCTAAATCTTGAGAGACCTTGAGTGACCTTTTATCGCTTTTTTTCTGACCACCAGAAGAACTGAAACTGGGCCAACTGTACAGACCAGAATTAGGCCATGTCTGATACTTGATTGTATTTAGGAAATGAATGCCTTGAGCTACAGACTCCCCAGGAGTGACAAGGACTCAGAAGTAAGTTGGGAATTGATTGGCACCTAGCCAAAGGAACCAAATGATATTACTGATGAAATATGAATAGTGATTGTAAGATCACAGTATCAGGGGCTGGGAAGAGTCCCAGAAGCCATTTAGTTTAACCTATACCTAACAGAAACTTCCTCTACAACATACATTATAAATTGTCAGGAAGGCTTGAAGAGAAGTCTAGATAATGGAGAATCCACTCTTTCCAAAGCATCCCATTCCTCTTTTTTTAATCTATAATTCTTAAGATTGTTTTCCTTATCTCTGTTTCTCCAATATCCACTTATTGCTTCTATCTCTGCTTTTTAGGGTTGAGCAGAAAATAGTCTAATGCTTCAAATGCATAACAGTATTTTGAATACTTGATGGGACCATTTTGGTATAGGTATAACATGTAGATCTTCATCTAGTTTCTGTCAAGTTCCTTTCCAGTTTTACCAGCAATTTTTGTGAAATAGTTAAGTTCTTGCCCTAAAAACTTGGATCTTTGAGTTTATCAAACACTAAATTATTGTGGCTATTTATTACTGTGTGTTGTTGGACTTATTCCGCTGATCCACTATCTATTTCTTAAACAATATCACATTGTTTTTATTTTATTTTTTGCAGGGAGAGGGGAGGATCAAGGTTAAATGATTTGTACTAGTAAGGGTCAGAGGTCAAATTTGGGCTCAGTTTTTTTTCCTGACTCCAAAACTGGTATGCTATCCACTGTGCCTTCTAGCTGCCTCTATTTGTGATTATTTCTCCTTTGAAATATGGTTTAGGATCTAGTACTACTAGGCCAGCTTCATATGACTATAGATAGCTTTGATTACTTCTGAAAACTACATATTTACATCCTTTTACAATCTTTCAGTTGGGGAATAGTTCTTAGTTTTTATAAACTTAGCTTACTTCCTTAACCTTACAGCCTTAATTGACGTCATGCTGGAGAAAGTTCATAGAGATAAGAGGAATGTGGTACTGTATTCAGATAAGGCTGAATCCTTGTTATCTATGTGAAAATTCACATGGAATCCAGAGAGAAGTGTAATAAATATGCATAATCCAAACTTCTTTCAACACCTAAAAATTCATGCTGCATTTAAAAAAAAAAAAACTCACCCCTTCAAAAAAATTTTTTTTTTTAATTTATGTCTACTTGGTCTGGTCTTTAGGCCCTTTAAACATTCTGTTTATCTTCCTCTGGATATGCTCCAACTTGTGAATTTCTTTCCTAAAATGCACCCAATCACATCTGCAAATTAGGAACCCTAATGCATATAAGGTTGTTATTTGTCTGGACCTGCAAATTTAGGCATTCGTAAATCCAGTTGCTGTATTGTTGCTGTTTACTTTTTTGATCAATCCTTCCCATATTATCTTTCTTGATGGAAAAATAACAAAGAACAATAGGAGGTGAGTGATTTCTTCCTTTTGTTCATTATTGATATTAGAATGTTCTTCCTGAGCAGTGGCATTGTTGGGGTACAGGGGCACCCCCAAAATACATTGTGATTCTAAACTAGTGTTATTAGTGTCCCAAAAGAATTTGGAAGCTTAGATCATTTCTAAGTTAAGAGGCAAAGTTTTATTATAATTGTAACACCAAGTAAAAGTGGGCTAAATGGCAAAAGAGGGAGATAGCAAAGAGAAGAGAGCTAAAAGATAAATTTTTAGGGATTTGGGAAGTACAGAACAAAGAATAGAGCAGGGTAAATGATGTCATGGGATTAAGGTTCACATGATTGGTGGAAAGCTTAGTAATGGGAGCAAACAAGGACCCTCTTTCTTCTTTCATGAAACCAAGAGGCATTTATTGTCTGAGTCCAGGTATGAGATAGCAGCTCAGACTCTTGGAAGTCAAACCAGACATCCTTGAAGGATAGCTTGGTGGAATAAGGAGATACGTCCAACTCCCTTTCTTTCCTACACATTCTCCAAGGTTGTGCCAAATCACTTCCAATAGCTACATCCTTAAGATGCCTCCATCATTCCCAAGGCCAGATAGCCTAAGGTTTCTAGAAAAGTATTGGAATTTGTACTACATCAGAACGACCCTACTTATTCTTGTTCAAATTCAAACATAAATTAGAAAAAGTCCCTTCTTGTATAATTTTTCATAAAACTTATTTTGCACAAAGAACCTTACTGTTACAAAAGACTGGAAATCACCTGGTACAACCTTCATTCCAAAGTACATATTCTTTTTTATTTTATAGTTCTGTGATTACATCTTACACAACAGCTGCAACAGACTGAATCTCAGAAACAGATATTTCTGTAAATGGTAATTTTGCACAGTTGTGATATAACTTGTCATTCTGTAAGGAGGGTTGAGTATGAAAAACTGTTGATTATGTTAACTTGAGAGAAACTGATAGTGCAGAGAAAAAGAACTAAGATAACTTTTTTCCTGAAAGAAATTACTTTAATTTCTATTTTATGAAGAAACAGTTATTGAGAAGAGACTGTTTGACATCCTCAGAGAGCTGAATAAGATTTTGTTTCCAACATTTAGAAGTCAGAAATGCCAGTGATGGTTAGAAGTGGCTGTCACATATGATATTTCATTAATAATTATATATTTAGCTTATTGTCTATTACTCTTAATAAATTGCATAGCCAAGAACCTTAATATTTGTTTAAGCCTAAGAAATTAGAAGTAGGAGGGGGTGAGAAGTAATAAATATAGAAAAAAAAAAAACTTAGGGAAAAGAAGTTTCTCTAGTTTATTAAAGAAATAATATTGAATAACTGAGTTGGAGACTCAGAGCTAATTAATTATTAAGAGACTTTGTAATTTTGGGAATTGATGAAGAAATACCAAATTGCTTTGGAATCTGAAGAATTAAGCTAGTGGCAGATAGAGAGAGGGGTAATCATCTCATGAAAACTGAATGTAGGAATATGAAAATGATAAGTATGCTAAGCAGGTAGTTTGGTAAACAAACATTTCATTATAGATGGACTATGAAAAATTGTCAGGAAGCCCCAAAATCTGAGATAGGCATGTGAAGGGAGAGAGAGAGCATTTATTAAGTCTTTACAATGTGTCAGGCATCTTGAAACAAACAAGATTGCCCTAGTCCTCAAGAAATGTTAGATGGATGGCATTCATTAGATGGAAGATGATCACACATTGATATTAGAAAAATAAGGGTCATTGAAAGGAGAATGTAGGGAGCAGCATAGTTGCCTGGTTCCTAGCCAGATAACAATGGTAGTGGTGGTTGGTGGTGATGATGATGGTGATGATGATATGTTTTCTATGTGCCAGGCATTGTGCTGAGCACTTTATAATTTTTAATCTCATTTGATTCTCACAATAACCCCAAGAAGTAGATGCCCATATTATCCCCCACTAATGAGGCAACTAAAGCAAACAAGGTGTAAGTAATTTGTCCAGAGCTCCACAACTAGTAAATGTGAGGCTGGATTCTTACCTGTCAGAAGAAGGAGCCAGGAATGGATAGCTACTTTTTGATGAAGTGGAGAATGTTGAAGACAAAAGATAGGATGGAGTACTACATTACAATATAGCCAATATATCTTAGTAAAATCATTAATAAATTGGAGATTGAATAGAGTGCTACCTGGGTGCTAAAAGCCTGAGAGCATGCTGTATTAAAATCTGCTTAAAGGGATTAGGAATATTTATTCTATAGAAAAGAAGACAGATATAATAGTTATCTTGAAGTATTTGGAAAATGAATTCAAATTTGTTCTGTTTGGCTTCTCCTGGTGTAGAATGAGAATCAGTGGCTAGAAGTTATAAGGAGGAAAATTTGGTCCTTATGTCAATTAACAAGCAGTGATTAAGGGTTATCTCTGTTCTAAAGTCCATTAGTATGGAGCTCAGAGTCCCATGTCTTTACCAAGTGCTAGGCCAGAGCTAAGCCATACCCCTCCTCCCCCCCAAAAAAAAACAAAAATAAAAATGACAATTCCTTCCCTCATGGAGCACCTAGTCTAACAGGAGAGATCACATGTAAATAACTATGTAGTGGTAGAGTAGGTTAATTGGAGAACATCTCCCAAAAATACACCACCTGCTTTCTATATCTCACTGGAAGCTTTCAAGCAAAGATCAGGTACGGTATAGAAACATGGTTTTCAGGCAATGATTTGAACTAGAAGGCTTTCTATTCTGACTTTCTGTGATTCTGTATTGGGGCAGGGTGGGGTGGGAGATGGGGAATGCAGAGAAGTAAGGGTCAGACCAGGAACCAAAAGTTGTGGGTGTGGAATAAGGGATTTGAAAGTGGAGAGACAGTAACAACAACAAAATGGGAGGCAGGGTCAGGTTTAAGAAATTTGGAGATCTGGTCAATCAGACTTCTCTACCTTAGGGCACAGCTTTAGATTCATCCTTGAGATCACCTTGTATATGGCTCTTTATAAGGGTTGATTTGATGTTGGAATAAAGCACAATTGACCTAAAGCAGTGCCTTCACTCTCTCTACATCAAATCAGAACACTGGGGACTGCCTTTCTATCTTTCCATAGACTCTTCAGTTGCCTTTTCACAAATTTATTTTCTTGAAATTGCCCTTGAAATTAATCTTAATCTTATTTCATCTATTTATAAACATGGTGCATGGTGTGGATCATAAAAATTGTGGTTGGAAAGGATTTGAAAGATCACCTTGTTCAACCTCCTTATTTTCCATACTCAGAAAATAAAAAACACAGAAACGAAGAGATAAAGTTACTTAGCTAACTTAGAATGAGAAGCAGATCCTGGAAAGGTATTATAAAAAGAATAGCCATTATTACAAAGAAATATCGGGCTTAGGGTCAAACAGATGGCACAGGAACTGAAGATGGCCAAACAAGTCAGATCCCTGGCAGAGGAGACCATCTTGCTGAGCACTTCCTACCCCCCACTCCCTAACCCATCTGCCCTTTTCTCTGTATTTACTCCAATCCTCAATCATAAGTTCATAAACTGTTAGAACTGCAAGGGAGCCTACCGAGTCATCCCTCTCATTTTAAAGATGAGGAAACTGAGTCCTACTTTTAGTGACTTGTCTCACAACTTGTTAAGTGGCAGAGATTTCATCTTGGGACTTGTGATCTTCACACTAATCCCTTTGAATTCAAAAATGACTATCATACAGCATAGGAACAATCATTCATTCATTAGGATAATTTTGGGAAAGAAAACAATGCTAAATAAGACACAGACCATTCCTCTGATATAGTCACTGCAGCTTACGTGCTAGTAAGAGATGGCACCCACATAACCACAATATAAAATAAACCAGAAAAGGTAGATATTAATAAACTGTTATGAAATTTCATAGCATAGAGATATCCCTCTATGATAGAGATATCCCTAATATGATAAGGAAAGATTTCATTGAGTAAGTAGCCCTTCAGCTGCCCAAGTACTTTATAAGTACTACCCAAATCCATTATAAGTGAGGAAACCGCATAAGGAAAGACATGGAGATTAGAGAATGAGATGTATATTTTGGAGAGAGAAATTGTTATATTATGACATGAATAAAGTGAGAAAGAGTAATTGATAACACTGGAGGCAGATTTCTGGGGAACTTTAAATGCTAAACTGAGTTTGGAATCTATGCTGTCAGCAATGATGAGCCACTGAATATTTTTTTATTATCAGAGTGACTGGATCAGATCTGTGCATTGGAAAAATGAATTTATCTGGCAGCAGTGGTTGCGAAAGATTATAGGAATTCAGGTTTAAATCTGGGACACTTTAGAGATTATTTTACCCTTTAGTTCTTATAGATAATGGAATTGAAGCCCAAAAGATGTCACTTGCCCCAAGTCAAAAAAGTAGTAAAGGATTCAAACCCAAACCCTCCCATCAAAATCTGGGGTTTCTTTCATTACAGCATGTTGACTTTAAGAAGCAGAAACCGAGGGTGGAGAGAGAGTAAAAGACTAGGTAAGGTAATTATGATCCTTGTCACCTGATAGGAAGGACTCTGAATTGAAGACTGTAACAAGGGCCCACTCCTGGATTTCAGTAGCTGTTTTAAACCAGGCCTTGTTCCCTCACCTATAAAATGAGAGGGTTTGGGCAAAATGATCTTTAAAGTTTCCTCTGGTTCTGAAATGTGATAAAACTCATCTGGGGGATAACACCTCACTTCCTACCATCAGCCCGAGGGTTTGAATAAAGGGTACTAAGAGACAGGCGCAGAAAAAAAACTGAGATTTAGGCTGATAACTTAGTAACAAAAATGTCATTCCTCACGTCACTTTTAGTCAAATGCACTCATTTACAGACTCTCTAGAACTTTTTACCTACAAAATGGGCGTATGATGGGACAGTGGAATCCCACCAAACAAGATTTTTTTAATAAAAACATGGACAAGCCTATACCTTAAAAATTCAAAAATGGCATCCCAAACAAAGAGTGCAGAATCAAACATATGGGAGGAATGAAATCTCTCTTCCCTTTTCACTCAGCCTACTCTTTTTTAAGTATATCTCCTTTATCACTTCCTCTACGTCCCCCTCCTCAGTAGCTGAAACCTATGAGGATGGGAGAAGGAGACAGATTTGGATATTAAAAAAAAACAGAGGGTAGGAAGGGGTGAAGTGGAGATGCGGATCAGAGTTTAGTAAGGAAAAGGAGTTGGGGACACAGAAGTAGGGAGGAATCTGCATACTGACAATAGTTAAGTGCTTCAAATTCTCTTTTAAAAAATGCTTGAGGAAATACCAGCCTCAACTCCCCTTCTCCCCATTTCATAAGAGAGATGAAGAGGAATCATCAGAATTCCTCACACTATTGGATAAAAATAGTGTGTGTATATATATATATATATATATATATATACACATATATTATATATATGTATATATATATATAAAGGATAAAATATATGTAATCATACATATAAATATATAATACATAATATACAAAGTAATAGTATAAAATAAAATATAAAAATGGTTTAGTATTTTATAGAGAGACAGCCAACCCCTAATTCCTAGGGCCCTTGACTCTCTGTTCCCTCCCCTCAGTCTCTCCATTTCCTATCTAGCTCCCACTCTGCCAAGCTGTTTTACTGGTCATTTAGCCAACACACATCCTTCAAAGTTCCCTTTCCTAGCATTCTCTCCTGTGGTAGGAGAGAGTCCAATAATACAGCAGGGTGATGGGGGGAGGAGTACAACACACAGCTTAATCTGTTCTCTTCAGCATCCCCAAGTTCTCTTAGCCCTCACCTTCCCTCTTTACCAACCCAAAAGGAAACATAGACAGAATCAAAGAGTCAGAGCTAGGAGGAACCTTGGATGTCCTTATCTAGTCTAATCCTTTTTTTAATGGAACAGGAAACCCAGGCTCAGTGTCCATGACACATTGGTACACTACTTGGTACCCAAGTAGGAGAGCTTCAAATCCCATAATGGGACTCAAATCCACATTTTCTAATCCAAAACTAATCTTTTTGCTGCATCATATGACATTATCCTCATCATTTCCCCCTTCTATCTCAGACCCACACCCCAGGAGAGGCCGAGTGGGAAGACAACTCTGGGAGCTTGGGCTATTTTCCCCCAAACTGGCATGCCCCTGTGCACCCCTGCTACTGCATGGATATTCCTTGGTTTCTGGAGTGCTAAAAGTCTCTTTATTGAGGTCTGCACAGCAAGTGCTCAAGGCGGAGGGCTCCAGTCTTCGCCCTATTCCACCCCTTTTCTCCCTTCAGGTTCTTCTGACTCAGGTCTGAAGAGGCAAGCGTCATTCTTATTAAAGGACAGAAGCTGGGAAACACTGGAGGTCATGTGGGAATGGATTCCCATATCAGGGAATGAATCTGCTGTGGGACAAAGGGACACTTCGCCCCTACGTGCAAAGAGCTGGGCAGTGGGAGTGGAGAAGCCACTCCCATCTAAGGCCTTTTGGAGCCTGGAGGTGCCGGCAGGAGAATATGCTTGGAGGTGGGGCTGAATGTCAGAGTTCCAGAAGCCAGGAAAAGTAGGGGTGCCCGACTGAGATTAGAACCCTGGGACTGGGGCAGAGGAAAGGGGTGGGGCTGGGACACTCCTCCCCTAATACCTTCTGATTTCAGAGTAGACTGGCCAAAGATAGGTGACACACACTACATACCTGAGGCTAGTGACTCAAGAAGAAGAAAGAAGAAGGAAACCTCTAACCTGGGGGATGGGGGAGGTAACCATCTCTTTTTCTTGTCCCCTTTCCCTGACGGGGGCTTCCTGCTCGTTGTTGAATTTGGCTATCGGGGTAGGGAGGGGGAGGATTAGAGTACTGCAGTGGGCTAGCGTCCTAACTTTCAATCAGGAAAGGGTTTGGGGCCCTAGATTGTGGGTCCGGGGACTCAAGGATCCTGCCCTCTAGAAAGATTCTGGAGGAAAAAGACTAAGGCAGAAATGGAGACAAGAATAGAGAAAGCGTTTGGGCGTCTCTGTTCCTTAGTTTTTTAAACATCCCTTGTCATGTCCCTATTCTTGTGGCACTTTGTCCTTGTAGGTGGACTTCCCTTCATGGCTGGCCCTGTGAGGGGCTACCCAAAAAGGGACAGAATCTGGGGCGTCAGACTGAGGAAGCAGCACATGTGCTGGGGAGAGGTAGGGGAAAGGTATTCCCCAGAGTCAGTGGGGTAAAGACTTCAGACCCCTCACCTAGATTCCAGGGATACATGTATGCCTTGAGGTCTGAAGCAATATCTGCCGTGTCCAGAGCCCGGGAAGGCACAAAGGATTGAGGCTGCGATGGAAAACTTTACTAGGGGAAAGGAGACTGGGAGTTCCATCTGGGGAATGTTGGGCCCTCATCTGTTTAATCAGTAGGGTAGATGAGATTAACCTAGTGTAGGGTTGAGAAAAGCATTCTGGGTGTCTTCCTCTCTGATATTGTCTATGTTGTCACTATTAGTCATAGACTCCTGTTGTTACCTGTACCCCCTAGAGTGATTGCTATAACCCCAAGTACCCTTCCTTAGGCCTTCTTAATCTTGTTTGTGTCATGGCTTCTTTTGGCAAGCGGGTGAAGCCTGGGGACCCCTGCTCAGAATAATGTTTTTATGTTGAAGGTAATAAATTTCAGTTCAAGGTTAGTGAAAATAAATATATATATATTTCTTATTCCAAGTTCATGAATCCTCTGAAATCCTGGTCCTTTGCTAATAGAATATAAAAATGTAAAATATGGTTCACCTAGTATCTAATACCATTTCTCACTCCTTTCTCCTACACTCCCCCAAATTGTCTCTTGTTCCTGACTCTGACTACTTAGTATAGACATAAGAATTATGTCTTTAAAAAAAGGCAATTTATTCTGCACTAGACTTTAACAGAAGCAAAATAGCATATTATTACAACTATTTACACTTATAAATTTCTGAGTAAACATAGCTATTGCATCATATTAGTTACTCCCTCCCTACACTCTTCTGTTCTCTAAATGTTCCTTTGCTTCTTTTTTTTTTTTCAGGAGCCCAGGGAGGGGCAATGTTTCCAGGTCAAGTATGGAGAAAGTGGTGAAGCCATTGACCCTTTTGTGCTGTGCCTCCATCATCCTAGGGTTCATCCTGATGGGCCTGCAGCCAGACATCAAGCCTGTGGCTTATTTCTTCTTCACCATAGGTGGACTCTTTCTCCTCATTTGCCTCTTTTGTTTCATAGAATGGGGGTTCCAGGCAAATCGAACAGATACCACGAACACTTCAAGCTCAGCAAGGTAAATTGGGGGCAAGTAGAATGGGTAGAGGTACATGTGTGTGTGTGTATGCCTTGGGCTCATTCCACCAATCCAGTTCCCATGTTTCAGACATAGGTTAGCTTGCTCCCCTATGCTACTGGGTTCAGAAAGGGGGAGAATTAGTAAAAGAGATCACCTGGAGGTGAGGGAATTCCAAGGGTCTCCTGGGGTTGATTGGAGGAGTACTGACCTTGTCTGTCTCGTTCTTAGGGACAATGCAGCCTTTGAAATACCAAGCTATGAGGAAGCTGTGGTATCACCTCAGGACCCCAACTCAAATTTGGGCGAGCCCCCACCCTACAGCACTGTGATTCCCTCAGGGCTTCAGGAAGAGGAATCTAACCATTTAGCTGGAGTAACAGAAGCCGGAAGAGATAGTCAAGGAAGGTCAGAAGGTACAACGACCCAGACAGAAGGATCTTTGACCACCCCAAACAGTCTCCATCTTCAGGGCCATATAATAGGGTCTACAGCACCCCCAGTGCAAAGCCTGACTCAAATGGAACCTCTTACCCCACCCCCAGCATATGAGCTCAGACCTAATAACCAAGACATTGATGATGACAATGTTTTTGATGATGACAGCGTATTCTATGAAGAGGGCTGGACACCTCCCTAAAACTGTGTTCCCTGGACATATAAGATTTTTCCCATCAGTGACTCTTTTTTTAACCTGGACAACCTGAGCAGGACCTGGTACCCAGCAAGAGGAAGAGGACATCAGATACATTCCCATGCTTTGTGTCCAGAATGAGAGTCCAAATGGTCTCCCCCATCCTCATCCCATAACCATGATTCCCTTACCAAAAACTGGATGCGGATGGATTGGTAAAATCACTGGGAAAGGAAATCGGAGCCCTTTCTACTTGGAGAGTTTTCATTGTTTACAAAAGTCTTCGTCCACTCAGCCAAAAACTACCTCTCTCAAACTTCCACCTATTGTTCTTTGCTTTCCTTTGTAGCCAGCCAACTTAGCCTGATTCTTCTTCCTAATAACTCCTCCCAGATCAGATAGACATCTCGTTCTCTCTAATGTTCTCTTAGGACTTTTCTTTCCCAGGCTAACCCTTACATTTTAACTCAGTTGGGCTCATTTTGCACATTCTCCAATTTTCTCATTGTTCTGTTTCCTTTGTGAACACACAAGTTTGTCAAAAATCCATAGTGAAATCTTGTCCTTAGAACTGCACATAATACCCCAGATATGAATTGACCAAGGCAGAGTAAAGGGAATTGTCACTTCTTTTTTTTCTCCTTCTATCCATTCTATCTAAAATTTAATTAACTTTTTTGGCTGCTATGTCACACCATTGACTCATGGATGTTGTTGACCTCTAAATCTTTTTAAACACAAAATCCTTATTTCTTCCTTCTTTGATTTTTTTTTTTTTTGAACCATTGAGTAGACTTCTAAATTTAACACTATTAAATATCACCTTATTAAATTCAGCTCGTCTCAGCTTCTCAAAGCCTTAATGTTCTCATTCTTAAAATCATTATATTAGTTGTGTTAACAATTCAGAATGTTGTCAAGATCAAATGAAAAGAAAGCATTTAAAGTGCTTTGTAAATTATAAATTTCAATAGTTTATGATTTAATTATTGTACTCTCTTCCCACTCAATCATATTTATTAATTGACTACTATATTACAACTGCATTAGACACTGGTGATACAAGTCCAAGGTTCAAAACGATCCCCAAAAATTACCTTATTCTAATGGAGGAGAGTAAACATAAAAATATATATAGCATAAAGTTAACAAATATATGTTATATACACATAACACATGCATTATGTGTACATAATTTGTATGAACAAACATACATATTTGTGTATATATATGCATATATGTATAGTCACAATACATATATGCATATATATATTCACACATACATCTATTAGATAAATACAAGTTAATTAGGGAGGGAGAGCACTAGCTGGAATTATCAGGAAAGACTTCATGGAGGTGATACTTGAGATACTTAAAGGCAAAAAGGAATTATGACGTGTGGGGTAAAGAGAGGAGGGTGTATTCCAAGCACAGAGAACTGTCAGTGATAAGACACAGAAGAGTGACATGGAATATTGTAAGTGAGAAACAGGCCAGTTTGGCTGCATCACAGCTTGAGGAAAGGGAAATAATATATTGATGTTGAAGACATGTTTTGATACTATAGAGATGCTGTGGAGATAAAAATGGTAAAATATAGCAAATTATTGGGTATTTGGGGTATGGAAATGTTAGGAATGATGAGGTATAGTTCCCAGGGAGGTTGCAATGATAATCCTAGTGATGTAGGGAACCTCATACTGTCCTGACTTGGGGGGTACCATGAGGTAAACACTTGAGAACTCCTTGAAGGGAAGAAACTCCTTGAACTCTCCCCTGAGAAAGACCCACCCCAGCAAATCAAGATAAGTGGTGTTATTTTGTTTATCTTGGTGGGACTAGCCGAGTCCAGGACCACTCCTATTTGGCGGGAGCTGGAGATCTAGATTTCTATCTACCTCTATTGAGTTGGAGCTTAATCCAGGGACACTCATTCAATTGGAAAATTCCTATTCAATTCCAGAAGATTTCCGTCTGATTTCAACTCAAACTGCATCCAATCGCTAGCTAAAGTTTCAAATTATAAAAAGGGGCAACTTGGAGCAGGAATCAGGCCAAGGAACCTCTCCTTGGCATTGCTGCCTTCCAGGACCTTCTGCTGGCTGAGAAGACATTCCCTTTTCAGCATTACTCCCTTTACCTCTTTCACCTATTTCCCTAACGGACCACACCCCTCTTTACCTCTTTGTCAGGATTTCTTTGCTAGGAACTTTATCTTGCCTCTGAGGAAGTCAGCCTTCCTAGCAAACGCTGGCTTCTCGGCTCCAACAATTAACTTCTTTTGCTAGTTTAATTTTTCCGGTTCAGAAATCCTTTTGCAAAGGACCTGCGCCAAACAGAAGGGGTTCCAACAACTCTGCCCTGCGCTGAACTTCATCATTATGTTATGCCTCAGTTCTCTTTAACTGTTCTGACTCGGTTTCCCTGAACTAGTTTCCTTTGTCTGAATTTCCTTAACTGTTCTGTCTCAAATCCCCTAAGCCGGAAAAACCCACTCTGGTCCATTAAAATTGGGAACCATTTACCCTAAGGTTATAAATTGTTAGCAAGATAAACCAGAGAGCAGAACTCCTGTTCTCAAGAATTTACAATATCCCTCTAAAATATTCCAAGATACCTCACTGACATCTTTATCTCTGGGTATTTAGACATCCTGTCTCTGGGCTTTTAGGATTTATGGTCTCCCCCCATCCTGACAGAAGCCTTCCTGCGCTTTTGGTTTTTTGTTTCTAGAGGCGGTATTTAAGAAGCTGGTTTTCTCCTATTGATTGCTGGATTCTTTGAGATGACAGTCTCCCCCAGCCCTGGGACCAACATGGATTCCTTGGTCCCAGTTTATCTCTATCTGACTGGATAATTTGAGACGAGAGTCCTGTCCAGTCAATTATACTCTCCAATTAATAAACTATTGAAAACTCTCTAATCTCTCTCCTGCCTCAGTTTCTCCGGCATTACAGTTAGGACTACCCAAGCGGCACTCCCAAGGCCGGGGAGATTTAGGGTTATTGCTACTTCCTCCCTGGTTGCTATACCTCATCAGGAGTATAGGATAATTCTGAGATTATGAACTTGAAATACTGGAAGGTTGGTCACGCCTTTGCCAGAAACATAAAACTCCACCCGTGAGTATTCATCTGAGCTAGAATTGTTTCTAGGCAAAGGACTTCAGTGAAGGAAACTGTTCATTGCTTTATAGAAATGAGCAATTATTATTCCCGTTAGTATTATCCCCAGGGAAACTGGAGAAGGACTTCTGTGAAGGTCAGGACCAGGTAAGCCGTGTTCTTGGTTTGGGGTAGAAGATCCATAAGCCCCAAACCAAAGCAGAGTACCTTATATCTGAAAGGGCAACTGACTGAAAGTTAGATTAATTGCTTGTTCTATTTCTTTTTCTGAAATGGGACTATTTAAGCAATTTACTTCCTCCTCTGTTAGTCTGGGAAGTCTGTATTTTTGGAGGTAGTCATCCATTTCACTTAGGTTATCAGATTTATTGGCGTAAAGTTGAGCAAAACAACTCCTTATTATTTCTCTAATTTCCTCTTCATTAGTGGAAAGTTCTCCCTTTTCATTTTTAAGACTACTAATTTCATTTTCCTCCCTCCTTTTTCTAATCAATTTACCAAAGGTTTATCCATTTTATTGGTTTTCTCATAAAAACAACTCTTAGTTTTATTTATTAGTTCAATAGTTTTTTTAGTTTCAATATTATTAATTTCTCCTTTTAATTTTAGAATTTCAAGTTTAGTAATCGATTGGGGGGGGGTTTAATTTGGTCTTTTTCTAGCTTTTGAAGCTGCAAGCCCAATTCATTGACCTTCTCTTTCTCTATTTTGTTCAAGTAAGCCTCTAAGGATATAAGGATGAGTGAAAGTTAGGAAAACTGCATCCTAACCCAGACTGCTACTAACGAGAAGATACTGGGCAAGTTCTGTCATTAAAAAAAAAAAAAAAAAAAAAAAAAAATTA
Organism: Sarcophilus harrisii; assembly: GCF_902635505.1. NCBI lineage: Eukaryota > Metazoa > Chordata > Mammalia > Dasyuromorphia > Dasyuridae > Sarcophilus > Sarcophilus harrisii. The sequence continues at coordinate 192,182,272 of NC_045430.1, forward strand.
TTTAAAGAGAAGGTGGTAGGTGGGGTCTAAGAATGGGCGGTCAAAACGTCAATTTCCGCGGGAATCTACGACCAATCCTATCCCGACGTAGGGAGCGAGCACGTCGTCTCCGTCTTCCCCCGCCTCCTTTCTCTTCTCCAACCACCACCAGCGTCTTCTATCTTCTTCCGGGGGAGGCCAAAAGCTCCGGGACGGGACGTTCTGCGCCTGCGCAAGCATCCCTGGCGGGGGCTAGAGTAACTAAAGATTTGTCGGGGGGCGGAGTGAAGGTGGAAATGGCCGCGCGCAGGCGCATTCAGCGTCGCGAGGGAGCAGGGCGGGGCCAAAGTAAGGGTCGGGGGCGGGAGTATGAACCCCGAGGGGGCGTTTCATTTGTTTGTAGAGTGGGCGGCTCTCTCCCGGGCTGAGAAAGGCGGGAAATGGCGGAGGCGCGCGCGAGGGCCCGCCCAGCCCTCGGTCGAAGGGGGTCGACGGCCGTGGACGGGGGGCGCAGGTGAGTGGAGCTCAAAGCGGTGCCGACTCTTCCCATCTTGCCGGGCAGCCCGGGACGGGACCGATTTTCCAGGCCCAGCGGGGAACCCTGAATCTCGGCTGCGGCTCCCCGGAGACGCTCCTGACCCCTGACCCCCTAACCCGGGGACCACCGCCCTTTTTCCCCACTAGGGGGCTTGCAGCTGTCGAGATGCGTAGGCAGCCCGGCCTGAGGACCAGCATCCGGGTACGAGGCGGGGGTCCCCCTCCCCCCTTGCTTCCTTCTCCCGGTGAGCAGGAAACAAGCGTTTATTCAGCCCAATGTGCAGTGAGTTTTTTTTTTTTCCTTTTTTTTTTTTTTTTTCCAGTTTATTTTATTTTTTTTTATTTAATAGCCTTTTATTTACAGGATATTATTCTTAGCACGGAGCTAAACTCTTTGCAAACTTTTGATCCTCGCCATCATCTGGGGAGGAGGGGCTCGTATTGGCCCCGTTTTACTGCTCGGATTAAGGCTGCAGAATATATAATATTGCAGCGGAAATGCAACTACCCGAATATTTTTAAAGATTAGTTCAGGTCACCCCTAATACCCTTGTAGAGTAAGAAGCCCTAATCCGAACCTTGGATCAGGGGACCCGAGATTTCCCCGATTCTGTTGGTACCTTCTAGCTTCTCTTGCTTTATTTATTGCAAATATAATTCACAGACTTCGAAGGGTTCTTAGAGATGTATCCAGAGCATTCATTTTTCCGAGCAAGAGCACCCGAGAAAAGCTGTATATCCCTTAATGAATGCCGCAAAATTCATTAGTGACGTGTGCCTTTATAAATCCCAGGCATTTTTTTATGTCTTTTAAGTCAGTATATTTAAACGGCAATTGAGCAGTTTCCCTGTGCACTGTGCTAAACACTGGAAGTAAAAAACAAAAACGAAAAACTTAATTTAAATACTGGTACTCTTAACCTGGATAATGTGGAGCAGATAACTTCACCTCTCTGGAATTAAGGGCCCTTCCAATCTCTAAATCTGAGCAACCCATAAAAGTTCATACACTCGTTTGGAGCTAAGTGCTAAATGTGTGCTATAGGGAATGAGTTCCTGTGCCTTCCCTTAGTTCTAAAAGTGTTACAATTTTTGTGATTCTGAGAGTTGAAGAATTGCAAAGAAAGCTGTAATCACTGAAGGGGCTGGCCTCCAGTAAAGAAATGTTGAATGTATATACCATGAGTAAAACACTTCAGTATTTGATAGTGGCAAGAAAATAAATAAGACATGGTTTCTTCCCTGGAAAGATTTATAGCTTAGTATATGGAAGTTTAGCCAGGACGTATATGATAATCCAGCAAAGGAGACTGAGAAAAACCTGCCACATAAGTAGAAAGGAGAATAATATGAAAGGAGGCAACAAAGTAACCAGGACGAAGTACCCTCAGCTGTATCAAAGGCAGCAGCAATCAGAATGGGCCATCAGATTTAAGAGTGAAAAAATCATTGGTAACCAGGGGTAACTCCTGGGAGCCTGAATATAAGGAAAGCTTCCACTAGGTCTTTAAGTAAAATAATGTCAGAGCAGTACAGAGAGGATTCCAAATGTGGGACTATCAGATTAGAATTTTCCTGGCACTTTTCCATCACCTTTTGGTCCCCCACACTTTTGTCTTGGCAGTTTCATCATCTCTCTGAACTAGACCTATAGCAGGCTATGTTCTTCAGTCTGTTAGCAGTTTACTTTCATTTTCTATTAATAAGTGGCTTAGTATAGTCTTCCAAGCTAATAAAATTTCATTTTAAGAGTCCTTTTGGAGTTACATTGGCACGTCTTTGGTCGAGCTGTTCTGAGGTATTACCTGTTAGAATCTTTTTCTCCTAAATTGTTGTAGCAGTATTCAAGTGTTAGGAAATTATATCCCCTCAAGATAAGCAATTTAACATTCCAAGTCAGTGTAAGTTATTTTGGAAATCCTACATTTGGAAATGCCCTACCTGCTCTAGAACCTCAGGTTATTTTGGACATAATGAGTAATGTTCTTTGTAGAGAGATCACTCACTTGCATGTTTTTTTTTCCCCTTGAAACATTGAAAGTTTTTGAAATGTTAATGTTACTGCCTTTCATTTGAAATTATCTCAGATTTATCCTGATATATCTTATTTGTACATAGCTTTTTGTATATTGTCTCTCCTCACCAGATTATTTACAGTAACTTGAGGGCAAGTACTATTTTTGTCTTTCTGTGTATCCCCAGTGCTTAGTGAGGTATTTAGCCCATGATAATCACCCTTTACAATCACATAATAAACACTTACTGACTTGACCAGGGAATAGACTAATGCATCATGACAAAGATCTAATTCTTTTAGGAGGGCCAACTCTTTTCCTTCCTTGGTTCTCTGGGTATATGGGATTACTGGGAATCTACAGGAGATTCCACTAATCAGCAGTATCCTTCCTTAGATCCCTGTTGCAGAATCTGCCTGTGATAGTGGTGTGCCACTGATAAGCAAAGAGAAGGGGCCATTTGATCTGACTATACTCCTTTAGGCTCTCATATAGCTTCTATTCCTTTTCTCAACCAGTCTTCTAGAAATACTTTACTGTGCTGCCTGCTTCAAGGTCTGGCCTCCCACTCACTTCTTAGTCACTTATATTCAGGCTCCCAGGAGTTACCCCTGGTTACCAATGATTTTTTCACTCTTAAATCTGATGGCCCATTCTGATTGCTCACCCTTGATTGTTGCTGCCTTTGATACAGCTGAGGGTCCTTCTTCCTGGTTACTTTGTTGCCTCCTTTCATGTTATTCTTCTTTCTACTTATGTGGCAGGTTTTTCTCAGTCTCCTTTGCTGGATTATCATATACGTCCTGGCTTCTTCACTTGATTTTACATCACTATTTTGTCCTGGGCTTTCTTTTCTCTACACTTTGTCTTTTGATCATTATTCCCATGGGTTCATTTATATTTTTTGTGCTGATGCCTCCCCAATCCATAGATATAGCCCAAATGCAAAAGATGGTATAGAGTCCCTGGACATTTCTTCTATGTATGCCTCATAAGCATCTAGAATTCAATATGTCCATAGTAGAGCATATTTTCTCTTTCTTCCCTTCTCCCCCAACTTTTTCTCCAAACTTTTCTATTTTTGTTGAATGTACCACTCCCCTTACAGTTACCCAATTTCTCAAACTCTTCATTCTCTTTCTCCCTTTTTCATATAAAATCAGTCACAAATCTGATCATTTTACTCCCCTGCGACTATGGGACTTCAAAATTTTATTCTGGTTCACTTTTCTCAGCTTATTTTCATGTTACTGTTTCCCCCTTTGTGTACTTTAGGTTATAGCCAACCTGGCGTATTTTGTTTTTAAATCTTAGGATTTCATCTCCTACCTCTGTCTTTGAACAAACAATTTCTCAGGCCTAAAATACACTCTTTCTCTATCACTGTCTCTTAGATAGAAATCACAAATTACTTCAAGGCTGAACTCATGTTATATCCTTGTATAGACAGCCTTACCTGATACTTCTAGTTCTTGGTGCTTTTTCTTTCTTCACATTATCTTGCATTTAGTTATATAAGTATGTGATATCCCTCAGTAGACTATAAGCTCTTTGAGCACAACACTTTGCATATGGTTTTTAAAAATGCTTATTGGATTTATTCTTAAGAAAATCTAATCTGTTATTGTGGTGTGTATATCTTCTGAGAGAGCATATAGTAATTAAGTTGCAGAGCCTTGAATTGTGAGGGGATCCGTCTTCATCAAACAATTGAAGGGGAAAAGAGAAGCGGAGGGGTCAATTCTGAGGAAAATTTTTAAGATCCTGGTTCCGAACATTACTGAGTTAGAAGATTTCACTGCTATCATATACTATGAACTATCTTTTTTTTTTTTTTTTTTTTTTTTTTTTTTGCATGGTTGTGACTAATCTGGTAATCTTGAGATTTATATCAAACAGACCCACAAAACTTAGAGATCTATTTTTCTATTAAATCATGGCCTTATCACTGAATAACATTGATTCACTACCTCCCTTCTCAGTCTCTTCCTCTCACCCTTTTGCCAGATTCTGACAGTTTCTGCAGTGTCATTTCCTATCAAGACTGAGTTCTTTATAACCCAGTTAAAGTTTTATCAGCTCAACTAGGCCAGAGGTATTGTTTTCACTTAAAAAGAGTTTTCAACATGAAATTATTTAATATGTCTAAAGTTGCTGTATTTTTTTATTAGGCACATTTTAAACAGATCTCTGTTGGCAATCTCAGTCTGGAATGTCCATTAGATTTGCTAATTTAGTGATATGCTTTTGCTAAGTTAAGATTTGCTTCTCTTTGCAGAATCCTCTGAAGAAATTGATTTTTCTTGATACTGAGGCCCTTCTTCCCAAGCTATATATACGGCTCTATTAAACTGTATTACACATACAGACCTTAGTAGTCCATAAGATGGAGTTGTATTCTGAACTAACAGAATTCTTTAAAAGCCATGCCTATATTTTCTTTATAGACTTGACTATACTATATCTCACACAGTATAAATAAAATCAAATGTTATACAGAACTGAGGCTTTATTAGGCCTTTTCTTCTGTGTTATTCTTCTACCTTATCTCCCCCACAATTCTTTCCTTATGCTCCATCCTCCACACTACACCCCGACTGGAATAAAAAAGATACCTTCTCTTGACAATTTCCTTTCTTTTTCATTTTTCTCAGCAGGATGTTAGGAGTCTGGGGAATGGAGCGGGAACACCAGGAAGCTCTGAAGAAGAATCGGGTTGTGCTGGCCAAGCAGCTATTGCTTAGTGAACTCTTAGAGCACCTCTTGGAGAAGGACATCATCACCCTAGAGATGAGAGAATTGATCCAGGTAGCTTAGAGAAATAGTTTGAGAGTGAGGAAGTGATACAAGGCATGAGCAGGGGGGGGGATAAGAGGATGTAACCTTAAAGAGAGGATATAGCAATAGAAGCCAGGATATCAAAGATGGTATAGGTCTCAGGGGCGGGAAAGGGAATAAACTCAATTTTCCAAAGTATTAATAACTTGAGTGATGATGCTCTTTAAAAAATTGTTAATAGCATTTGTTTTTGCATCACTTTTATTTCTAGATATCCCCTTCTCCAATATATTGAGCCATATCTTCTAACTAACATTTAAAAAAAAGAAGAAGAAAAAGAATTCAGTAAACCTCACTGGGAATGGGAGGTACGTTGTGTTTTGGAGTAAGCAAACACAATTGTTTTTTAACCTTCTTGTCTGCCCCAGGCCAAAGTAGGCAGTTTTAGCCAGAATGTGGAATTTCTGAACTTGCTGCCCAAGAGGGGTCCCCATGCTTTTGGAGCCTTTTGTGATGCCTTACGGGAAACCAAGCAAGGACACCTGGAGGACCTGTTGCACAAAACCCTCTACAGTTTTCAGCAACTACTGCCATCGGTATGGGACACTGGGAATATGTTTGGGGAAGGAATCTTTGCCCAAGTGAGCTTTGTGTTGGCAGTCTTGGAATATTGAAAGAAGAGATAGCTATGACTGGGATATCTCTTAATATTCAGCTTGGTAACTGTTGTTTTCTTACAGTTGAACTGTGATGATGACTCAAATCTCCCTCTCCCAGTGTGTGAATCCTGTTCCCCTCACAAGCAACTCCGACTGTCTGTAGGTGAGGATTTAAAGGAGAGGATGATAGTTGGATTTCCCATGTCTTATTTGGTCTGACTGAGCACTAGCTTCCTCTTTCCTGTGTGCTGAAGATAGTATTTTCAATTAGTTGATCGGGACCATTAAAGCTACTCTTTGGTTGGATGCTAGGTGTGGTCATCACCCTGTCAGTAGTGAGATTGTTATTATTCAGTATATCTATTAATCAACTAGCAAAAGGCTTTCATATATTATGACCATGAAAAGTGACCTACTGCTCTGCTTCTATAAATTGAAAGACCTCATAGTTAGTTAGTCCTTGCATCTATGAATCTTCCTTAATAAAACTAACTTGTTTTTCTAGACTGAGAAAGGAAATCACATTCGACTTCTTATAATAATTAAAGCTGTTCTTCAGTAAAGCTGTTCTCAGAGATAGGAAGAAGGATTAAATTCCTTGTAGTACTAGATTTAACCTTGGGTTTTGAAACTGTTTGTCTGTCTGTGCTCAGAGACCATGGAACATTCTCTGGATAATGGAGATGGACCCCCCAGCCTCCAGGTGAAACCCTGTACCTCAGAGTTTTATCGGACACACCACCATTTGGTGAGTCTTACAAAATGACTAGAGGATATGGGAAAGAAGAAGGGGATTCCGCCCTTGGAAATGTAGTCTCCATTTTCATCTACATCCCCTTTCTGGCTGTGTCAGGATGAGCAGTAAGTCCTGATTAAGGGTTTTCTTTTGTGTAGACCTCTATTAGTCTCAGTGAGGAAAAAAAGTAAAATATATTCCCTATCTTCATGAAGCTTATGGAAAGTTAGCTTGGATAGCTTGGATAGCTAGATGGTCTTGGTACTCACAATGTAACCCTAGTCTTTCCTACACAGGCCTACAGATTACAATCTCGACCTCGTGGCCTAGCACTGGTGCTGAGCAATGTGCACTTCAATGGAGAGAAAGACTTGGAGTTCCGATCTGGAGGGGATGTGGACCACAGTTCTCTAGTAACCCTCTTCAAGCTTTTAGACTATGATGTTCATGTCCTGCGTGACCAGACTGCACAGGTACTATCTGGGAAATGGGGGGAAGAATTCTAGTCATTAGTTGTAGAAGAGAAAGAGGGATCAGAAAGTTGGGTAGAGGAGATAAACCACTTATTTTTTTACAATTTAATTAATAGTATTTTATTTTTGCTATTACATATAAAGATAGTTTTTAATATTCATCTCTGTAGAATTTTGACCTCCAAATTTTTCTTCTTCTCTTTCCCTTCCTTTTATAACAGCAGGCATTCTGATAGAAGTTATACTTGTACATTCATGTAAAACATCCCTTTTTCAGAGCTTCTGCTGCTACTTTGTACATTCTTCCACTTACAAAAAGGCCCTGTGTATGACTTTGTAATTTAGTAAAGACGAGTAAGACCAACTGACTGCTTGAGAATCCTTTTTGTAGAGTACCAGTTTCCTCAGTGTGGTCATGTGTTTGACCCAGATTATAGCTTCAAACCTTGATTTTCACTTAATTTGACCAGGGATACTTAAGTTCTATGGGACTGATTCATGCTTATCAAAGTCAGAAGAGTGTGATTTCTAAATCTCAATGCCAATTCTTTTATAATGGAAAATATGCTTATCCCACTAATCAAGACTAGTCTGTATTAGGAGTTCATTTCTTGGCAAACACAGAATACTAAAGTAATGAACAGAAAGTTGTTTGGTGAACCTAGGATTAGAGAAAAGAAAAGTTAATTGTATGTTCTGATGGTTAAACAGGATCAAAGGTCTCCTTCCTTGAGCAATATTATAGAATGCCCCTGATTCTAATCCTTTTTCAATATTCCTTATTGTCACCAAGCCACCTTTAATGGCATTACCTGCCTCCTATTAGATTCTGATATTAGTTATTTTATATTATTAGAGAATCATGAAATGCAAATCAAGTTCTATTTCAACATCTCATGGTCTGGAGGTAACCCTGTATTTTTATATATTTTGCCATCAGAACACAAGTTCTACCAAGCTGAAAAGCTTTCTTACATATACCTGGCTACTGATTTGTCTAAGAATTAGTTTTTCTAAGTTTGATAAGGCTGACCAATAAGGGATGATTTTTACTCAGCCTCAACAACTTTATAAAGACCAATTTAGAAGTGGCACAATAGGGATGAAAAATCATCAGATGAAATAACAGATCCCTTCAAATATTAAAGTAAATTTCATAATATTTGCTTTTGTAACTACCTTATTTTTGTATTTTTAGCTTTTATTTCACTTTTATTTCTCATTATAATTCTTTCCCCTCCATTACCAAGCCATCCTTTAAAACAAAATTTAAAATAAGAGGGAAAATAGTTTGGCAAAACCAATTAATATGTCAGTTTTATCTTATAGTTGAAGTAATATTCTTCACTAATGGTAATTCATCTCTGTAAAGAGAGAAGGGAGATGAATTTTGGGTTTTGGGGGGGGGGTTAGTTCTTCATGCCCAAACTTCTTCATTATAATACATTGTCCTATTTCTTTTTTTGTTCTTTCCATTTGCATCATTGTAATAATTGCATATGTTGTATTCCTGTATTCCTGGACCTGTTTGTATCACCGTACATCAATTCATTCCATGCTTCTCTTTGCCAGTTTCTTTTTATTCCTTTCTTTTAATAGTAGAATAGTATTTGAGTAAACTTAGCTTTGATTTGTTAATCACAACATATATTCTATTAATATTTTTTGTTATATTACCTATATTTCCCCCTGGTTCTTTCTCACCAACCATCCTCTATAACTTTTTTTTTAAAGAAAGAAAGAAAATGGGGGAAGGGAGAAGGAGGGAGAAGGGATTCAGTAAAATCAACATATTCCCCCCGCAAAAAAAAACCCAAAAACCTGACTTTATAGGAAATGTTCCATACTTGTGAAGACACTCTTTCTATTATCTCTGCAAAGGAGAGATATTTTCTCATTTTTCTTCTTTGGAGCCAAATTTGATTTTTGCAATTTTGCATCATTCATTTTTCGGGTGTTTTTGTTTGTTTGTTTTGGTGCTCATTCTTTCCATTTACATTGTTGTAGTTTTATTTATTGTTTTTCTGGATCTATTTACTCTACTTTTCATCAGTTAATATAAATTTTTCCATACTTTTTTGTATTCATCATGTTTATTTCATTCCGCATAGTAATATATATATATATAATGAATATAATGGAATATTCATGCACCACGATTTGTTTAGTCATTCCATAATGGAAATTTCTTATTCTTTTAAATGCATTTATTTTAATAGATCAGTTTTTATCTACCTGTTTTTTTTTCCTTAAGTGTAACTTTGTCATAGTCACCACAAATAATGCTCAGACATTTTATATCTGCTTAAATATGTGTGTGTGTGTGTGTGTGTGTGTGTGTGTGTGTGTGTAAGATTCTAGCATGTCTATAGACAAAGGAATAGGAATAAGTTTTAATTTACCAGCTATGTGTAATCATTCTACCACAAATAAATGGTTTTTGAAAAGTATATATTTCTTTTTTTTTTTTAAAGATGTGATGACTCATAAGTCCAACTTAGAAGGGTAACCTGTATATAATGAATTAGTTTGACAGTGCCTGTGATATTTAGCTTCTAGAAAAAGATTTTCATTTTTTCCGAAGAACAGGAAAAAAAATACAATTATAGATTTTAAAAGATTGATAGTTAAATTAATAATTTTTAATTTTAGGACCTGCACTTTATTTAAGAGAAAGTACATTATCTTTTTGTTTTAACTTCAACAAGCCAATCAGACAAGTTTTCTATTGTTTAAAAACATCAAGCTCAGGATTATATTTTAAATATTAAATGGATATATTTAGAACCCAAATTAAAGTGTCATATGAATTTTTAAGGCTTTTTTTTCCCTTTTAATATAGGTGTTTTATTTGACATTGTAGAATCTACCAAACCTTTTAGATCATTTTAAAAGAAACAATATCAGTTACTATATTTTCATTAAAGTTATTTACAAAGAGATAGCTGTATTTCCTTTAACTAGGTTTTTATTACTTCCCAAGTTCAGGGTTTTAGAGGCAAAGAAAAAATTGCTATCATTCATAATCTATAGGAACTAGGTAATTTAAAAATATTGAAACAATATTTAATACCAATAAAATAAAAATAATAAATTACATTAAATGTTGTTCAGAGTAAACAAGTTTTTATTCCTGATTCAGAATATGCATCTGTCAGCATGATCTATTTATTCGTAGCATTTTGGATTCCAATCATGTTAAGACAGAATTTCTATTTTAAAAAAAAAACTGCAAAAATTTATTTCATAGATAGTAAATTGTATAAATTAACTTAACTTTGGTTGCATAACAATAAGTTTTCCCTTTCCATTATTCATTTTCTCTTTCCTTAATTAAAGATGTAATATATATATATATATCTTTTGTTGGAATCATATTGAAACATCAACTAGAATGTGAACATTAATATCTTATAAATAGTATTTTTTTTGGTAAGTGATTTCCTAGGTATAGCCATTTTCACATAGAAATAAATATGACAGTTTCTTTTTGCATTTTTATTGCCAAGTTAGGAGTTTTCTCAATAGAATTCTTAAAAAAAGAAAAGCTTCAAATGCATTCATTCACTAATTATTTACCATAAAGTGATTGTCACAAGTTAATGAGAAGTTACAAATCTACTAGCATCTTTTGGGTAATCCCTTAAATATACTATGCATTTAATAAGAGCTATATGTGTATATATGTATATTTTATGTCATCTAAAAATATTAATGACATAATAATAATTGGCTTTTAATGTATCACTTTATGTTTTGTAAAGTGTCTGTTTACCTTTTCAGGAGATAGTAAGAAAAGATACATTTTTTAGATCTAAATCCTTTGAAAAATAAAACATTTCTAATTAATAATTACAGTGAATTCTACTTTAGTTAACTTAGTTGTTAATAAGAAATGGATAGCATAAATACCATAGATTGTATATTGCCATTTTAAACTTACATTAAATTTCATTCTTCAGCATTTTTCAAATGTTTATATCTAGACTCTCAGAATGAAGCTCACTTTACTATACCAATTACTATTGTTATAATCTGTCCTCCTAGATCTGGGGCCTTCGGCCCAAATTATGATCTCTAGTATTTGACTACCTTCAATTTTCCTATGTTGCATGCCTTCAATTAGTAGCCTGAATTCTTGTATGTTCCTTGTTCTCATCTAGCTCTCCCAGTAGTAGCATTTACATATATGCCTCTTCTCGCTATGTTAGCAATGAATTAGACACAAAAAAGCCTTTTAAGATTTGTTTATCTATTCATTCAAATATATTTATATTAGGAGTCAAGTCTCAGTAGAATCTCCCTCCAACTGTGCAGATAGGCAGTTGTTTAATAAGTTATATTCCCAGATTGCTTCTTGGTACCATGAGAACTTAATTAATTACCACTAGTGGTATCTCTGTATTCAAAGTCTTGTTTTCCCTGCTCAAAGCTAACATATCTGTTATACCTAGCTACATTTAAAGAGCTGAAGCTACAAAGACAAAAAAGGAAAATGTTTTTATTTTCAAGGAGTTTACTGGGTAGTATTCTGGAAAGAAAATCTTCAAATTTATTTTTCACTTATAATTTAAGGAGTTTCATTTTAAAAACAAAGCTGAAAAGACAAAATATAAAAGCAGTTAACTTACATATCAAAATTATAATTGCTTTGCTTGCTTCATTCTCCCAAATATACAGATACTTTTAAATTCAGCAAATATAAGCATCTTCCAGTTGACAGATAAATTGTGTTCCAGAATTTATTGAACATTCATTCATTTATTCAACACATGTTTAGAATTGGGAACTACATTTTCCCCATAGAAACAATGTTTTAAAAGGTGCTTACAATTTACAAAGAAATCTGTAAGCCATAGTATGGCTGAAGTATAGCTGAATTTATGCTTTATCTTTGAATTAACATAAGCATGTTGTCCTTTTTTTTTTTTTTTTTTTTTTTGGTTTTTCTATTTTGTTTCATTCATGTTTTCAGTCAGACAAGTTTTTGTGGTTCTTTCTGGGAATCTAACTACCATGTTGTATCATATTGTTTCTGTAAGAAAATGCCTTTGCAGCAAGAATGAAATCAAGTAGCAGAAGGATTACATTTTCCTTCTCTCTTCATTGGTGATAAGAAAACAGTTGTTCTGCAGCGAGGAAGTTCACCTCCATGATGTGTTTGTGGAATTTTCATAAATTAGGGGGTTTGAGACTTTCTATTTTATAGATATTTAATCCATTAATTCACAAACCTAGAGTTTTATTTTTAAAACATTTTTCATTTTCTTTTAAGATCTCTTGTCCCCTTTTATCTGGATTTAAAAGCACATTCTTTGGTGATTTTTTTTGTCCTTTAAACTTGTTAGAAGATCTGGTGAGCAAATCAACCATATCTACTTTGTAATAGGTTTAGTACCTTTTGAATCTGACATTTTAAGCTAAAATGTCAATCTGAATTTTATGTAACAAATTGAATTAGGCTTTTTTTGTGTCTAATTCATTGCTAACATAGCGAGAAGAGACATATATGTAAATGCTACTACTGGGAGAGCTAGATGAGAACAAGGAATATATAAGAATTCAGGCTAGTAATTGAATGTATCCAACATAGGAAAATTGAAGGTAGTCAAAACTGGAGATCATAATTTGGGCCGAAGGCCCTAGATCTATGTGGACAGATTATAACAATAGTAATTGGTATAGTAAAGTGAGCTTGATTCTGAGACAGTCAAGTTAATCAAGAGGCTTTTCCTATATTTCCTAACAGATTCAAGATTGATCCATTCAACAGGTAGGGTGCATTTGGAATTAGCCATAGGTTAAGCTGTATCAATTACTACACTCAACCTTCCACTAGAGGGCAAGAAAAAACAGTGGTATATCCTTAGACTGAACAGATTTATTTCCTTGAAAAAAGTACTATTTATTTCTCCAGACAAATGTCTTATAAGGAAAAACCTTTTCCTCATGATATTTCATTAGTATAAAGGAATAGCCAATTTCTTTATTAAGGAACTTCCTTTTTTTTTTTTTTTAATAGTATAGTGGTTTATTTTTTTAAAACCATGGTTTTATAGTAGTTTGTAAGATATTCCTGCATCTCATTTTTAATCACTTTTTCTCTATTTTTCAGATGCTGCCATAACTATTATATAGACTACTTAATTATGGAAAATAGATCATTTTAGCTTCTGTTTTAGATGTTCTTTTTAAAGCTATGAGATTATTTTCCACAAAATCAGTTTGAGTTTTAGCTTGATATTTTCATTTAGTTTAATTATAGATAATATAAAATCAAAAACTTCCTCATTACCATTGAGAGTATTTAGCATTAACACTATAGAATTTAGGTAAAAAAGTGAAATAGAAATAAATTTGAAGGGAGGTTAACATAGGAAGAGATAGCAGTCAAAAAAGACAACTTTATGACTTTTATTCAAATATTTAATTCTTTCCCACGGTCTCTATGTATATTACTTTTTTTGAGGAAGTTGTCAAATGTTTTTTGATTTCAGGTAGCATTGACCCAAGGGGAGAGAGATTGTAGCACTGTGTCTGTTTATTAGGGAGAAAATGAATAAGTACCTTAGGGCTAGGTACTAACTAGTTTATAATAAAGATATCTATCTTATAGATAAGAAAATATGTAATGGGGAGTAAATATTCCTTTAAATGCTGCTACTATCACATCAGTATGAATTCTTATTTTTTTGTGTTTGTTAGACATCAGATAATCACAAACATATCATCCCTACCTTTTGAATCATACTGACTCAAAAGGCAACATAAAAACAATGTCTTTCATTTAATTTGAGAAGATTTTACTGTTCACATATTCATCATGCTTTTCTTATGAAAGAGATAGATTTGTGCTCCATTTGTGCTTTCACATCTTGACAAGCCTTATAACTATGCGTTTATAAAATGTCTTTCTAAGAGTTCAATAGGTTGAGAAGAAATTAGACCTTAAAATGCAACCTAAAAGTGTCCTTAGAAATACCATGCTCTTTCCAACTGACAGTAGGACATATTAACATAATTCTGTATAAGAAAATCTTAAAATTGTGGACTAATTGGAGCTCTTACATAATTGCTAAGTCACCTGGGAATCTTACCTTTCAGGAGATGTATGAGAAGCTCCAGAGGTTTGCACAGCTGTCAACTCACCAGAACACAGATTCCTGCGTGGTTGCACTCCTTTCCCATGGCATAGAAGGTGGCATCTATGGTGTAGATGGCCAGCTGCTCCAGGTACTTGAGTTATCTAGACACAGACTAATGAAACTAGGGTTTCTCACTTCTCTCCCTTTCTTACATGTGACAGCTATTCTAAGTACTGTGGAACTCTAAAAGTATAGTCCTGAAGATTTCTTAACCCAATTGCTTCATTTACTCTTTTTACTGCAGCTCCAAGAGGTTTTTCAGCTCTTTGATAATGCCAACTGCCCAAACCTGCAGAACAAACCCAAGATGTTTTTTATCCAGGCCTGTCGGGGAGGTGAGTGCCACCGCCAGCCCAGTGCCTGGATAGTAGCTCCTAGGCAGCCCCCTTGCTGGTCTCACTTTCCTGTTTGCTCCTCTCAGGTGCTATTGGATTCCATGGGCACCCCCTTCTGTTCACTGCTGCCACCGCCTTTCTCACTCTGTAAGTGTCTCGCCCTCTGCATGGGCTGTGCTAGGACTTGGGCAGCCCATGGCTCTCAGGTTGGTCAGCTCTTTGTCTTGCATCTTCGTGTTGTCTTCTCATCAGGGCACTCTTATCAGCATCCTCATTTTCCTATTGGCCCTCTCTGTCTCTCCAGCTTTTAGCTCTGAGATAATCTCTCTTTTGGTAAGAGTAATGAATGACAAAGTTCTCTATATCTCATCTCTATCTCTCTTACTTTTTGTTTCTTTGCTACTTCCTTTCTGCCTTTTCCTTTAACCCTACTTGTCTGTATCTGTCTTTCCCTTCCTTTCAGCCTCTTTTCTTTCTCAAACTTCCTTTTCTTGACTACCCATGCATTTTGCAGAGGACCTAAAAGTTACTAACTTCTGTGCTATCCAGCTGCTGCCTGAAGTACTTCTCTTTCCTTTATTTCTATGCGTTCTAACCTTTTTCTTCCCTTGCATGAGGTTTTCCCAGCTCCTTTAGAAGCCAGAAACCTTGAGCATTCTAATCTTATTTGGCTTCCAACCAATGTAAGAACTTAATTTGAGTCCATATTATGCTAAGTACTTTTAGGGATAGAAAAGAAGATATGACTTCTCTCTTCACAGTTCTTATAATATAGTTTGTGAGATTGGATATATATCTATAAAATAAAAAGAATTCTAAAGCAACCCCAAACAAATGGGCACTGATATAGTAAACTATGAACATAAACATTGAAATAAAAGGAAGAGCTCATTGTGGGGAAATTTACAAGTAGCTGAGGGAATCAGGGAAGACTTCCAGCAGAAGCTGAACCTTAAACAAAAGTAGGGCTTCTAAGGAATGAAAGTGAGAAGTGAAGAGCATTCCAAACATGGAGAACAGCCAGTGCAAAGACAGAGGTAGAAGATGGAGGACTGCGTGAATCTGAGAAGATCAAGTTAGGTTGTGAAGAGCCTTAAGGGCTTCATAGAGGCATTTATATTTGATCCTAGAGGTAATAGGTTACCACTACAGTTTAATGTGCACTTAAAGAAACCCACTTTTGCATCTGTATGGGGGATCATTTGGAGGGGAAGAATCTTGGAACAGGGTTCCAATTCTTAGCTATTGAAGTAGTCCAGGCAAGAGGTGATGAGGATCATAGTTTAGGGTGGTAAATATGGGTAGAGCCAAGGGGGCAGATATGGAGATAGTTACAAGATTTGACCAGTAATTAGTTACATGACATGAACTTTCTGGAATTGGAAAAACTTTCTTTATATCTAGTACATTCATGTGTCCATTACCAATTTACTTTCCCAACTTTTCCACAAAACCTCTAGGGAACAACTTAGTATCCAGCCTCTGTGATAATTAGAACCCCATCTACTTGCCCTTTTCTCTTGAGGAAAGAATATATATATATATTGGCTTTCATCCCATCTCCCCTCCCTAATTCTGTTCCCTGACTTTTCTGTGAATCTTACAAAGAGGGAAATATTATGAGACTCAGAAACTTTCTTTCTGCTAGAGCAAGCCAGCAAGAGGCTGAATTATC
Source organism: Sarcophilus harrisii (assembly GCF_902635505.1). Classification (NCBI taxonomy): domain Eukaryota; kingdom Metazoa; phylum Chordata; class Mammalia; order Dasyuromorphia; family Dasyuridae; genus Sarcophilus; species Sarcophilus harrisii. The sequence continues at coordinate 192,198,604 of NC_045430.1, forward strand.
TCAGTTCCATGGTAAACGCATTTGCTTTTCTTTTTTGTCCAAAGGTAGATGATTAATTAGATGACTTCTAAGGCACCTTCCATTGTATGGAGTCTTTTTCAGCACTTCCATCCATTCCTTCTATCCTAACAGGGCTGGAAGGAGCTCATGTTATGTCAGAGGAGGGAGAGACATAGTGCTAAGTTTGTATCTACAAGCACAAGCTTTGCTGAGGCAACAGCCAGAAATGGCTGTCCTGATTGGGTTGGGAAAGAATTTTGGTTTCCCATTGTCAGGCCCGGGGGGGAATGCCGTTTTTGTCCATTCTCTCTGCAGATGAGACAGACCGAGGGGTGGACCTTCGAGATGGGAAGGAGCACATGGCTTCTCCAGGGTGTGAGCAAAGTGATGCTGGCAAAGAAAAGATACTGAAAATGCGACTGCCTACGCGCTCTGACATGATCTGTGGTTATGCATGCCTCAAAGGTACTTGGATCCTAGAGCAAGGGGGAAGGGAAGGGAATAGGCATTTGTATAGCAACTGTTAGGCAGCAGGCACTGGGCTGCGTGCTTTTGACACTGTGGTATGGCACAGGGAGAGGGGAGTGATGAAGGAGTCTGCCAGTCTCCTACTCAGGTTGGTATTATGTCAGGATGGACTGTGGGATGGAAAATGAGCCAGAAGGCGGGGATCTCTCATTCAAACATAGTCCTGGTCTAACTGTAGGCACCGCTGCCATGCGCAACACCAAGCGAGGATCATGGTACATTGAGGCCCTGACTCAAGTATTCTCTGAAAGGGCTCGAGATATGCATGTGGCAGACATGTTGGTTAAGGTAAGTGTCCCTAGGTTTGACTCAGCAAATCTTCACTTTTGCTTCCTTTCCTTCCTCCCTGGTCTTTTTTCCCTAATAGAGCTTGTCTTACTTTTTTTTGGTGATGTTATAAAAAGTCTGAAGTCTTTGGCTTGAAACTTAGCAAATTTCTTCTTCTCCAGGTTAATGCACTTATTAAGGATCGAGAAGGCTATGCCCCTGGTACAGAGTTTCATCGATGTAAGGAGATGTCTGAGTACTCCAGCACTCTCTGCCGCCACCTTTACTTATTTCCAGGACATCCTCCTACACAATTGGCATCTATTTTTCCATCTAGCCCAGAGTGAGACCACAGAAGGCATGACTGAACTGTCCCTCTTCAGAATGGACCATTTATTCCTCCCCCTCAGGGATAATGGGACTCTCCCAGGCTTGTTTTATATATCTTTTGTTTACCATTTTGAAGATGGGGTCTGCAAGCCAGCTCCTCTTGTGTGTGAAACTCTAGAGCTATTTCTTGGCAATCCCTGGTCTGAATCACTGCCAGGAAGAGTGCTTAGGGTGTACCAATAAGGGAATCTGGCAGGTATTTCTAGAATACAATGCTTTTGTGGGCTAAGGGATATGTGAGCTTTAGTCCTGAGTACTAGTATTCAATACTCAACCAAGCCTCAGCCTTAGCCTCTTGTGGATATTGAGTTCACTCCCCAGGATTATTGTGAATAGCACTTTGAATGTTGTTTTTATTATGTGAGTTAAGCCATTTGGATGATCTTCTTCACTTCTTATCTTGTCTGTTTTCAAATACTACTTTCCTTCCCATTCAGGGATATTTGGGGTAATGTCCTTTAGTACTATTTAATTTGGTACTTTAAAAATCTATGATTTCTTCAGTATGACTATCACTCTGTTATATGATGAAACCTCTCCATGACTTAGTAAGTGTAGTCCAGAATTACCATGGCCAAAAAATAATTGCATCCTTTCGGTTTGGTGATGTTTCTTTTGAAACTAAACTAAAGCTAGATTCCTCTTTGGACATAGGAACCATCACTGAATCCATTTTCAAACCCTTTCTAGCTTTGTGTAGGTTCTTTCTATTAGAATTTGTACTTCACTAGCTTAGTCTTTGAGATTCCAATGGATAGCATTTAAAAGGGGAATTATTTGGTCGTAGAGGGCCAAGCACAACTCAAGACACTGTATCAACAGTAATGACCTATGCATTCTCCTTTTTAGTACTGTAAAACTTCCCTGTGGTGGGGACTGTCTTCCCCTGATCACCTTCTCTTCATCATCCCAGTGCTGGAGAAGGGTGAAAACTCCCCTTACCAAGTGATTAAGGTGACTTTTTCTTATTCTTCCCCCAGGAAGTTTCCTAGATTTCATATATAGTTACTTTCTCCTGTATTTTCCTATTGAAATGGGCAATACAGCATAAGAATGGAGAATGGATGGGAATGATACCTCAGAATAATCTAATTTCTTTTTTTTTCCCTTTATCTCCTATCCTGAGTTGTCACCATGTCCCCATTTTCTTCATTTCAGATGCTCTGCCTTTCTCACTTCCCATTTTCCATCCAAGCTAGGTTTTCCATGTTTTCTGCCAGAATTGCTTTAAAATCTTCCTAGCTAATATCCCTACTTCCAGTCTTTCACTCTCCATCCCTTCTATATGCTACTATTAGATAAATTTTCTAAATTATTCCTCTGCTAAAGAAACTATAGAGTTCTAAACCCTGGTCTCACTGGATTTATTCAAGCTTTTCTTGCTCTATTCTTCAATAGGTACCCCCTGTTCCTCTCAAATTAATATGCTCACTTTCCACAATGTTCATTTCTTCTGTGGTGCCTTTGCTCATGATGTTGTCCCTCCTTTAATGCTTTCCTTCCTATACTGTATTTCTACACAGCCTTACCAATCCTTTGGCTCAGCTCAGTTCTCATGTCAATGAAGCCTTCTTTGAATTCCTTTGCACTTAATACTACCACAATTTAGTACTTAACTGTATTCCGATTTTTTGATGTGTGTTCGTTACAGTTGCCCAAAGAAACTATAAACTTCTTGAGGGCAGTGACCATGTGTCATACTTATGTAGCCCCCGTAGCGTGGGCACAAAGTAAATACAAAGATCATGTATTATACACACAGCGTATAATCTCCCACAGTGCCCTGTACTATGCTAGGGTCTATAGGTGCTCAATAAATATTTACTGATTAGAGTTGGGGTCCTGCAGGAAGATATTCATTTTCCCCAACCTATCTTCCTAATCCCAGTCTAGGGGTTAGTATGATGTAGTAGGGTCTAGAAGTGAGCCTCTTCCCCACTTCCCACTGCCAAGGTTTTGTATTACTTTCAGGTGCCAAATAAATATTTGTGTTTGTTACCAAACTTCCCCAATACCTCTCCCTGTGGCTTACCAGATATCTGAACTCTTTCATTTACCTTGTAAACCTACCTCATCATCCTCTAATTTCATCACATGTTGCCTCCAGAACCCCCCAAAAAACAAACTCTAGCCTCCTTTTATGATAAAGAAACAATTAGACTTCACCTTTAAATAACCACTTTGGCTGTGTCCATGGACAAATACATCAAGCATTCAGAGTTCTTGAGGAAATTTGGCAGGTAGTAGGTCAAATGGGTTCAATAAGTCTGTCAGTCTTACAATAGGAGTCTAGAATAAATGAATGGTCTACAGTAGGGTTTCATTTCTCTATCTAAATTGAGCTCAAGCCTTTAAGCACCTTTAAGGGGTCTTGATATAAAACTTAAAGGAATAACTACAGTGGCAGGAAATAGTGAATTGTATAGAAGGAGAACAGATTTGGGGATCAAAGAGCCAAGATTGGAGTGGATTAAAAGAAATGAACTTTGGTAACTTTGATAAAATGAAGGGTGGGGTGGGAATGATAGGAAAAATAAATGTTAAGATGATTATGGATTATAGAAAATTTGTGGAACAATGATAAGAAATTTTATATATATATATATGAGATAAGGAGTTAGGGTGCCTGTGTCAAAGAGCTCTTCTTACCCTCCCTTCCCAAAAAAGAATCTGTCAATGACCTGATAGAATCACCAGTAGGAAAAATAGGCTGAAAGAAATTGATGAAGGATAGTTATTAATGATTTAATGTGAACTTGAAAGGAAATCACTAGTGGAATGCCCCAGAGAATTGTGCTTATATTATTTAATGTATTTATTAGTGACTTGGATAAGGCATAGATGGCATGTTTATGTTTACCATATTTGCAGGTGACAAAGGAGGGATAACTGTTGAAATACAAAATCAGCATCCAAAAAGATCCTGAAGACCAAAAGCTGACCCAAATCTGATACCATGAAATTCAATATGAATAATGGAAAGTCTCATACTTGGATTCAGAAAACCAACCTCATAAAGTACAAGGTGGGGAAGGTTTGACTAGATTGTAGTTCATCAGCTCTAAGTGGAGGATGTTAATGTCTTAATATATGTGTTATGGAAGCTCCCAAAGCTAAGTCTTAGGTTACATTCAGAGAAATACAGTGTATTCAATTTAAGGTCATTGATAAACTGGAGGGTCCTGATGTTCATGAGAAGTCTCAGGTGCACATCTTGGAAAAATATTATTGGTGAAATGAACTTAGGATATTTAACCTGGAGAAAAGTAGACAGGGCAAGGAATGGTAGAAGGAGATATGAAGATTTGGGGGGTTTAGATTTTGGATTTCCTCACAATTATAACTTTAAAAGTAGAATAACTTGCGCTGGGAGGCAGTGGGATTCCCTTTACTGGAGGTAGTTTGACAATAGCTAGAAAGCTACCTGTTGGCAATGTTATGGAAAGAAATTCCTCTTCATATTCCTTTTTTACAGAGTTTCCATGGTGAGGGTGGGGTTCTGTGAGTAAGAAGAATACCTTAAAGAGGATTTAAGAACTTGAAGAAATTGAAAAAACTCCAAGATAGTTTGAGGTATCAGCAAGTCAGGAGGGAAGTAAGTACGAAGATGAAAAGAGGTTGTCCAGGTGAAGTAGGGAAAGGGATTTTTAGAGTGAGGATGTTTTTTAGTGATGTGTGACACAAGAGATGAAGTACTTTCTGTCTCTGAACTAAGGATTCTTTGTCTTTCTAACTTCTTCAAAGGTGTTAGAAGCTGGATTTCACAATTCCCTTGACCACCTTCACCTTCATCTCTTCTACAATTATTTCCTTCCCTAAAATGGGGGCTCTCCTCTTCTTCCCACTCCCTTGTTTAGAGCTTAGTGAGTAAGAAGTAGAAGAGGCAGGAGTAAAATAAAGAAGGAAAATGTGCTGACAAGAAAAAGAGGGAGGTACTTCCTTCACCCCAGAACCAATCTTAAGATATCAGAATGAAGAGGTATCATTGATAAGAAAGGTATCCTTAAATCCTTTGCCATGGGGAGCAGGTGCCCAGATCAGCTCCTTTTGTCTCCACCATGCCCTCCCTCTCCCAATATCCAGATATTGGCTCAGAAAATCCCATACCTCCCTCCTTGTGAGTCTCAGACTTTCCTCTAGCTTTCAACTCAAAAGCACATACAATCCACTTCTTGGTTTCTTTTTCACATTTTTTATTGTATACCTTTCCCTAGACTTCTGTTGTTATGAGAAATAACCTAATTTCAATAGATAATTAAACTTTATAAAGCATCCCTGCAGCACAAGCTCCTTATTCTTAAACTCCTAACTCACTTAACATCCTGTCTTCCAGATCTTAGCCAAACTGATATAGAGCTTGTAGCTCTTTGTCCATCACTCACTTCATTTTCCAGAAACTGTTTTCTCCCCTGGCCCTTACTCTCCAGTTTGAGAAGGCAGTGCTGGATTAACAACTGTATGAACTGTCCAGATAATTGATTCCTTCCTCCTATCTGTTGACTCCAGCTCAAATATAGAGAGGTATCTAAGCATAAGCACTTGTTTTTGAGGTTGTCAAACTCTTCAGAAGTAATATTGTACTGTCAAGGGCCATAAACATCTAATGTAGGAGTGTGTATAAGAATGTATGTATTCATATATGTACATACGCACACACACACACACACAAAGACAGTATTAATAATTCCTAGGATGAGAATCTTCTGTTTCTTGACACTTCTTTGAAAGATGGATTATCCCCTCTTTAAGTCACCACCATGTTCCTGGCCACTTCTCCCCCTTTCTTCACATAATACCTTTGTTACAGAGAGATTTGGGGGTTACTATATAATATATTTGTGGAAACAGATGCATGTTTATTGACCCATTCCTTTCTTCTCCCTCCCCCAACCCTGTACATTTTCACTGAGCCTTGGCTAGCGTTAAATTGTAAACTAAACTTTTGGGTTTCTCTTTCATGCCATTCCAGAACCTTGAGACAAACCCATACAAACAACCCCAGACCCGTGTTACTTTTCTAACATCATTTCCCATGTCCATGCTAATACCATTATTTGCCCTCCTATCATCTTGAGGTCTGAGCTACCTGTTCATTTATAACTTGTAACTGAGGGATAGGGCTTGGGGGTATGAGGATTGGTGGGAGAGGTAACAATTGAAATAAGAGAAAATGTCTCAGGTGGAGGGAACATCAGGCTATGGTGCGCATGGCATAATTTGCTTCTGCATTATTTCTTATGTTTCTGTCAAGTTCTCATGAGAAAGCCTACATACATATGTCTTACTAAAACATCAGCCCCCAAAGCCCTCACATCACTCCCTGGATCACAGGTTCCCAACCTTTTTCAATCTCTGTTCTCTTGCATTTTAGTGAACCTTCCTGTATCTCTTAGTAAGAAATATTTAAAAATTTAGCTCTTACAAGGCTTATGCACACAAGAAATAAAGATTAACTTTTCATAAATTGTCCTCTTTATAACTTTCCATTCCCTGTGAGGCTATACATACCCCAGATTGAGAGCCCCTTCTGCTCTACATCTCTACTTCTAATATCCCAATTTTGATCCTATTTCTCAGGATATCCTATTCCTTCTCTAACTAATAGACATCTCACAAGCTTTCTGAGAACACAGCCCTTCCCACTCTGGCTAACAGAATAAAGAACGTGACATTCATAAATCAGCCTAGGATGTGGGAGAGATCAGAGTCCAAGGTCATTATCCCTCTGTTTCCCACAGCCACTCCACACCTCGAGAGATAAAGGCAGGGACAAGGGAATGGCATCAGAGTAGCAATAGCTTTTACTGAACATAAGGATACTGTAGAAATACAGAGGAACAAAGGGACAGAAGCTCAAATAGACTGGAAAGGATGGAAAGATGGAAGATGTTGCAAAAGGAAAAAAGCCTTGGGAAAGATAGAGGGCTAGGGATGGGGAAGCAAGTAGAAATGGCAGAGCAGCACCAGCTCCTTTCCAAGGTAAGTGACTGGACTTTCTCCATTCACTGAGCCTCAGACTATTCATCCTTTCCCACCCACCTCTACTTCACCCTCCCCCCCCCCCCCCCCCCCCCCCCCCCCCCCCCCCCCCCCCCCCCCCCCCCCCCCCCAAGGAAGGATGCGAAATAGATTAGAAAGATAAAAGTCCTGAGCAAGACTTCATCCTGGCCTCCAAATCAGGGACAGATTTTTGCTTGAAAGAAGGAAAAACTTTCTAACAATAAGATCTGTTCCCAAATGGAAAGGACTGTCTGTGTGGGTGGTGCCTCATTTCTAGAAGTATTCAAGGAAGCAGAGCTGGATGATCACTTGTCAGGGACATTGTAAAAGATTCCTATTCAGGTATGAAGCAGACCAGTGATGAGACTGGATCTATGACGGGTATGTTTGGCTGGGAGAGCTGAAAAGAAGGAACATCTATGTCCTCATTAGTGTTAAGCTGGAGGAGGCACTTGGCAGTGGGATGGGGAAGGGTACTTTTCTCAGGGAGTCCCCTGTGGGCCCTTCCCCCCTCCTCACACCTGCTTTGACCCCAAGCAGATCAGATGTGGCAGTGGGGGGTCATGTGACAGGGGGTAGCTATAAATAGCAGGAGGGTGGGCATGTTGCCCTAGACTCCTTGGGGCCAAGTAGGAGGTGAGGTTCAAGGAACTCTTGGGGAATAGGGGACCAGTCAAGCCGGGGCCCAGCCCAAGGCTGGGATCATGGACCGTGCTGGGTCACAGAGACTAGGGGGAGAATCAAGCTGGTGGGGTAGTGCCCCTCAGTACCAGTATGTCTCATTTGAGCACTGCACCAGTTATGGCCTGCCCTCTGAGAACGGGATCCATGAGCACAGACCTCAGGGGAATACAGGCCCCCGGGCCAACATTCATCCTACACAGGTATGACAATGGGTTGGAGGGAAAGAAGGCTTTTGGGAGGGGGATGAGGTGAGAAGAAAGAAGAGATAAAAGATGCTAGGTAAAGGAGAGTTTGAGTAGATTTGGGGTAAGGAGGAAGGAAACTGGGCACAGACTAAGGGAACTAGGAGAATGGAGAAGAAATAGCAGAAAGTGGAAAGATATATCTTAAAACTGGAGATCTGGTTTTAAAAGCACTGTCTTACACAAGTAGAGATGGTTATACTGAGGCCAAAAGAAACAGATCTGTCTATAATTATGCACATATGTTCACATGTGAATTACCTAGCACATTGCAAAAATAGGCATGTTATTTCTTTACCTGCACACTCATGACTCCTCTCCAATTCTTCCCAGTCCTCTATATCATCATGTATACATCAGTATTTATTTCCCAATCTGTTCTCATTGTCTTACCTGCACACATACAGGTTCTTATAGAACATTTTGACTTGTACAGGGGCATGCATACGCACAGGCACACAACTACTTTCTGAATTTTATAAAAGTAGCCATGCTGCTGAGGTTACACTTACTCATGTGGGGACATGCTCACTGCCTTTACATCTACATACAAACATGCAAACAGATGTCTATGCAAGCCTTGGAAACTACTGTTACTTCTTATGGGTACCCCATTCCCAGGGGAAAAAAAAAAAGAATAGAGACGATTGGGAAACTGATTAAGGGCAGTATTTCAGATACATCAGTGTAGGATAATGTTGCAAATTGTTGCCGCATTTAAAGACGGATATCAGTTGTATACTTCTGTCTCTGAATTTAAATTTGACCTCAGACACTTACTAGTTGTATGACTAGGCAAGTCACAACCTTGGCCTGCCTCAGTTGTTCGTTCATCTGACAAATGAGCTGGAGAAAGGAAGGGAAAATGATCCATTATCTTTGCCAAGAAAAACTCAAATGGTTTTACAAAGAATTGGACATGATTGAAAAAAATGAACAACAAAAAAATCCATGGCATTGCATCTGGTGCTGTGGAAGATACCAAGATGTGACCCTTAGCCATGAGGAGCTTACAGTCTAGTTGAGAGAAACATATATATGAATTAAAAGATAAGACAAGACAGTATTGAAATATATAGTAAATATATAATAAATATAAAGTAAATATATAGTGTCAGAGGTTTAGAAGAGAGAGCCATCACTTGTGGCTGATAATTCTTAAGAATAATACATAAATTGGAGAAAGGAAGGTTAGGAGGAAACCTAGGAAAGACAGAGCAAAGATGGACATAGCCATAGAGAGGAAGAAATCAGGAGAGGTGGAAGAAACCAGCTTAGCTCTGAAATTTTCCTGGAAGAAACTGATTTTTCAAGGAAATATGACTGATTAAAGAAGGTAGAAAGAAATGGCAAAAACGTGGAGGAAAGGGATTGCAGGGAAAAAAATGGGAATGGGGTTCATTGAGGAAGAAAATATATTAATGAAGGACATGTGGGAAACATGTCAGAAAAAAAGGAAGTCAATAGAGAAATTATTTCGTGGGAATTTTGTTGCACTGGGGAAGGACTGAAAATTGAAGAGGGTGGATTGTCCAAGTGTTATGGGAACTGGACTCCCACAGTTACTGATTATGGAAATTTGTCAGGGCCTCTTGAGGCCAGACTGTGAGCTCTGTGGGGGCACCTGCATAACAATCAGTGATGTGGTAAACTCACTTTGGTGTTCAGGAAAGAGGAAAGAAACAGTCATTAGTTAGAAAGATGTGCTTGCCTCAATGTTGGGGAAGGCTCAGAAGAAGGGATATAGATTCTACTGTCATACTGATCAACTTAAAAATATGTTTGAAAACCCATCTTGTGTCCAAGAAGATACAGTTTGTGGAAGAGACAAGAAAAGCCTATTTTAAATATTAGGGAACACTACAAGGCAGAAAATGATAAACTGTGATACTAGCTAAAAGTGTTTTTGAGCAGCTAGCAAGCTGCAGAGCTTTACCTAGTTATTAAATGTATAATCTTCTCTGAGCCTTAGTTTCCCCATTTGTAAAACTAACTTAAATAGCTGCCCCTACTTATGGCCTACAGTGATATCCTGGAGGAGATCTAATATGTCAAAATGCTTTATAAACACAGTGAAGCACTTTAAATTGTCAGCCATTACCAACCATGTGACTGAAAATGCTGAGATTCCTTTTGACTTTGAAATGCTGTGATTCTGTAAGTTGAAATGTGAAAGGGGGCTTCATGGAGAATGGTTCTACTTCTCCTGGGGCTCTTTCAGCAAGGGAAATAGCCCAAAGAAAAACTTTTGGATGGGAAGCATGACATTGCAGGAAAGAAGAAATGGACTTGTCCAGGAATGAAAGCACAAGCTGCTAAGTAGTGAAGCATACCAGAAAAGAGGTAGGGTGGCCTGAGATCCTAAAAGGCCTTGAAAATACGGCTGGAGTTTTTATTTCTCCTTTTCTCTGTCCTCCCCCCCTCTCCTCTTCCAGCCAAAGAGTACATATTTAGCTCTTTTAATCTCCTCCCACCCAAGGTCTGATGTCAACCCTCCCTCCCTCTAGTACACACCTACTTCCCCCTCAGCCTGGGACCCAGGGGAAATCAAGCATCAGGGCCAATGAAAGTTAAGCAGCTAGCCTTGGCTTTGCTGGCTTAGCAGCTGGTGAAGGCACTGCCTTAGAATTTAACCCCAATGCAGAGAATGGGATACCCCTAGGAAGGGTCTCTGTCTGGGGCCTGGAGCTAAAGTTTCCAAACTTAGTGGCTTTTATTGTGAAACCTAATCTCCCCTACCCCAGGCTCCCAGAACCAACCCTATGGCCTAACATCACCCTGGTCTCAAGAAGTGGTTGCAGAAGGAGTGTCATAGGGTCTATAGCTCTTCACATATACACGTTTGACACTAGGCTGGTAGATAGGTGGTTTGCTGAACAAAGCCCCTTGGTCCTTCTCTGAAACCTCATCACATCTGATGGATGGTGTAATCTTTGGGGTATAGGGTTTCTAGGCTATGGAAATCCCTACCATCAACCCCAAGTCCATCTCTGCTTATCTTACTCTGGAGACAAGTGAATTGACAACTGTGGAACTTGTTCTTGTGTTGAGTTACTGATTCCTCAGGATAGAGAGAGAGGGATGGGAAAGATGGAGTGGAAACAGAGAAGGAAAGTGGGTGGGTGGGGCCAGCTTCAGTGAGGGAAGCACCCATGACCTATCTCTGCTTTGATAGGACAACTAGGGCTGTATACACCAAGACAGAAGTAATACAATTTTATAAGTCAGGATGGTCTGGCAGAATAGGATAGTAAGATGAGGAAGGGTCTTGAAGGATTCTGTTAGAAGAGGAGCTAGGGAGAAGCTGGTGTTTTAATATTATGAATTAATTACATGTAAAAGTACCTAATATTAGACTGAGAAGTCATAGTTCCATGTATTTTGGATCATGAAATAAGGCTCTAACATTCAATGCTTCCTGCCTTGTTCATTCATTTCAGTCATGTCTGACTCTCCATGATCCTATTTGAGGTTTTCTTGGCAAAGATACAGGGGAGTGATTTGTCATGTCCTCATTTTGCAGATGAGGAAACTGAGGCAAACAGTTAAGTGATTTGTCCAAGGTCACACACCTAGTAAATGTCAGACTAGATTTGAAGTCAGGAACTTGAGTTTTCCTGGCTCCAGTGCTCTAATCCTGCCTTATGCCAAAACAAAAAGAAATTGGGAGATGGATAACAAAAGCATAGTGTATAGACAAAGATGATGGTGGAGGGACAAAAGCAGGTATAAGAAAGATAGAAGCTAGAAGGCTTGAAATAAGTGGAGAAGAAGAAATTAGAAATGAATGGGCAGAGGCTAAAAGGGGACAGTTAAAAGATGGGAAAAGAGAAGTAGAGAATAAAAGATGGATAGAAGGATGAATGATATCCCCAACTTCTGATGCCTGCTTTTAAAAAGTGAAAAAGCCTATACTTCCAACTTCTTTTTCTGTGGGTGGCTCTATCTCTCTCCATCTGCCTCAGTTCATCATATATTAAGTATCTACCATGTACAAGACACCATCCTAGATGATGCAGACAAAGACAAAATAATTCAGTCTTTGCTCTCTAAGACAATGGCAGAAATTTTGGTTGTATACTCCATAGGTAATAAAAGAAATTATGACTCTCATCTACAATATATGTACATTTATTTATAAATCATATGCTTTAGCTGCTGTTCCAATATTTTGGTATAAAATGTATACAGAATAGAAATAAATAACAATATTTTAAATAATTTTTGTGTGATTTCTTTAAATAATACCAAAATATTTTGCTCACTGAAAAATTGAATATACACCATTATTTTAGTAGATTTTTCTGATTAACACTTTATGATATAGTGATTCAATGGTCTGGGTCTACTTCAGTTTATTGATTCTTAATAACATAACTGGAAGAAGATACCTCATGATGATATATAGAGCCAGGCATAGTGCTACAATTGAGGTTGAGTGGTAGAAACTTGAGTTTTGAACTTATGAGCTGCCTAGCACTAAACTAATTGGGGTCCACCCTAAATTCAGCATTAAAATGGTAATGCCCATGATTAGAGGCATCAGATTTCCTATTGAGAATGCTAAGTGGTTAAGTGCCTAGAATGCTGGAGTTGAAGTCAGGAAACCCTGAATTCAAATTTATTTTCGGATACTAGCTGTATGACCCTCGGCAAGTGACTTACTCTTTGCCTCAGTTTCTTCAAGTGTAAAATGGGCATAATCACACCTATTTGTAAGAGTTGGGAGGATCAAATAAGACTTTTTAAAGCACTTAGCATAACTGTCTGGCACACAGGTACTATATGTTTATTCCCTTTCCCTTTCCAACTCCCAACCTCCTTCACATATCCAAGAAAAAGTGAAATACCCTTTCTTGGAAATGGAGCAGGTCAAAGTTCTCTGGCCCTTCAGTAATAGGATTAGGTCTGTGAATGCTGTTGTATTTCTAGCCTCGATGAGACTCAGTCTTAAATAATATAAATAAAAGTTTGAAAATTTAAAAAAAAAGATTTGTAGGTCCAATGAAAGAGACATTTTGTTGCTTAAATTTAACTAAATCAAAATACCCATTTTCAGTCCTATCCAACCATTACTCTAAGATTTCAGCCAAGAAATTTGCATCATTAGGAAAATGGTCTATGGTTTCTGAAGGATAGATCTGAGGCCCAAAGGGTGACAGTACTGGGTAGGGAGAAGAGATTTTATGAAGCCCAGATAATTCCTGATTTCCTTGTGGTGAGTGAGCTTCTCACTTGCTTCCAAATATAATGATGTGGGTTGAGGGATTATTGTTTTGTTTTGGTGGGTGCTGGAGTGTGTCTGTGGGGGAGGGTGTCTTAAGAGCAGGTTGAAGAACCAAGAGAACTCTGTATATGACTACTTGAGCACCAAACCCAAAGATAGCCCCTAAAACATTGTTTGACCTCTTGCTTGCTGTAGATTTTTCTGGTCTATTATAAACCTCTCTATTTTTTTTCCTTCTGAGGATAAGATGGGAAAGGGAAAGAAGAACCTGAACAGATAGGAAAGGGCAGTTAAGTCCAGTTCAGGGAAGATTTGTGCAGCTGCTGCTGCTACTGCTGCTAGTGTACTAGTAATGGAGTTCATGTCAAGCTTGAGCACTAAACTAATTGGGGTCCACCCTAAATTCATCATTATCAAGACTGCCTGAGGACCAGTGGGAGGCTGCCTATCAATGTCCATGATGGATACTGGCAGGAGAAAGGATAACCAGAGTTGGATGAGCGTTGCCATTATGTTGAACTATTTTGTGGCTCTCCTTGGTTCTAATTCCTGCCACAACCATCCTGCTGGCCTTCAACCAAATGGATTATTATGCATACCCCCAGGAATGCTGTGAGGACCAAAGCACAAGGAATTTATATACTCACTTTCTGTTTTCTCAGGTGAAGAGCAGAAACTAATTTGCTTCTTTCTTCTCCTACCTAGCTCTATGGCTACCACCCTGAACAACCCTTGGATTTCTCTGGCAAGGAAAAGAACATGGCAGGTCCCAATCAGAAGGCCCCCAGCTCTGCCATAGACAGCAGTGAGGAAGATCACCATTCCAAATGCCAAGGTAGTAAGGACTGAGGATCAATGGAGGTACAGAAATCAGGGGCAAGAGCATCATAACCAGCTTTAGAATCTAGATTTCTTGATAAAACATTCAGAGCTTTCCCCACATACCTAGCATTTACATAGGGTCTCCTACGTGCTCCACTGTGATAAGTACTTTATAACCATTATATCTTTATATTTTTATGATCATTATTTGGGGCTTTCCCAATAATCCTGCGAAGTAAGTGCTATTATCCTCATTTTGCAGTTGTGGAAACTGAGGCAAATAGAGGCTAAGAAACATAACTAAACTCACCCAGGTTGTGTCTGGGGTACAGTTGACTTCAGGTCTTCCTGATTCCAGCCCTGGTTCTTTATCCACTGCGTCACCAATAAGATATCTGTAGCATCAAAGACAGAGAATGACACTGAAGGCAAAGCACAGGAGGGATCTTTGGAACTCTTCCAGGTGACTATTTGAAGCTGATCACCTTGATCTTCCTCTCCCTCAGACTGTGCCCATCGAATGGGACAAATCATGCGAAGGAAATTGGGAGAAGACTGGATCTTCCTGGTATTGCTGGGATTAGTCATGGCACTGGTTAGCTGGAGCATGGACTATGTCAGTGCCAAGAGTCTGCAGGGTATGTCAGACCCCTTGATCACATTTTAGAACCTGACCCTCAATTCTCTCAGTTCCTAATCCCTGGATCCTTAATCTCTTTCTGGGATTTTCCCATTCTTCCCATCCTCTCTCCAGATTTGAAGGGGACAAGATGATTCTAAGATCTCTAATTTTCTATGCTTTTTGGGTCTCTGATCCAAGATGGACTAATATCATGGGTGAGGAAACTTCTATCATAAGTTGAGGGTCTAGCACTGCTCTCTCCTGTCCCTTTAAATCCCTGACATCTTTTCCATGTCAGTATCTCTCAAGCTGTGGCTCCCTTTTTGTTTACCAATCTATGTTTATTGGTCTGTTTTCCAAATCTGATGGCCTGTCTCTGCCTCTCCAGCCTACAAATGGACATACTACCAGATGAAGCCCAACCTTGCCCTTCAGTTCCTGGCCTGGGTCTCATTCCCACTCACCCTCATCCTCTTCAGTGCCCTCTTTTGCCAACTCATTTCCCCACAGGCTGTTGGTAAGATCTTCCCATCAGACTTTTATTTCAGCTCTTCCAAAAATTTCACCCCATGGATCTGTAAGTCATTAATAAATAAGAGCTCTTGCTTCTCCCCTTTCCTCAAGCTCATCCCCCAGTTTCCCTGATCTATTCCCTGACTAGTCCCTCATGACTAGACTTCTTACCCCATCCCTCTCTTCTGGCTAGCACAACCTCCCAAAATCTCAGGGCCAGCTTGTCTTAGTTGTCACTCTCCATGTACAGGCTCTGGAATCCCTGAGATGAAGACCATTCTTCATGGGGTGGTTTTGAAGGAATATCTCACTCTCAAGGCCTTTGTGGCCAAGGTCATTGCACTGACTGCTGGCCTAGGAAGCGGCATCCCTGTGGGCAAAGAGGTAGGCACAACTGGTGGTGGGGTGAGGCCAAAGAAAGAGCTGTGAAGGGGTGGCAGAGGCAAAAAGTACCTAACTGGAGGTTGAGGTATCCTGAGGACTTGAGGTATAATAAGAAACATAGGGAACAAGCTGAGAGTGGAATTTTTAGGCACTAGATATTGTCCACCATTAACCTCTGGACCTCTTTCTCCTTCCCTTTTGTTCATGATTTTCCCCTCAGGGCCCATTTGTGCACATTGCCAGTATCTGCGCTGCTGTCCTAAGCAAGTTCATGTCTATGTTCTGTGGCGTGTATGAGGTAAGGACTGGGAGGAAGGATGAGGAAGAGGCCAGCTTGAGAACGGCTAGCTGCTATGATGGCACCAGATAAATATAGGGGAGGGGGAGAGGGAAGCATTGCCTTTGCTCTGAGCTGCCCATGATGCTAGGTGGGGTATTGGGGAAGGGGAGGGAGAGGCACTGCACTAACCCAGGCCTTACCCTCAGAATTTGTGGCCTTTTGAACCATCATACTCCTCCTGTGCCCTAGCCTGTACCTGTCCTCATGCCTGTTCTCTGTCCTTGTGACCCCATGCCGTGTCACTTCCCAACAATCCCCTTTTCTTCCCTCTCCTCCCTTATGCTGCCCTATCACAGCTCCACCCTGTTTCCCTCCTGTGCCACCTTGTTGTGGACCCTCCCCTTTGTTGGTCCTTCTCCCCTCTCCTGCCCTCTCCTGCCTGCTTCTCTGTTGCAGACCGTGCCTGGGCAGCTTGATCTCCTGGTGTCAGCCTGTGCAGTAGGCGTGGGATGCTGCTTTGCGGCCCCCATTGGAGGCAAGTTTTACTTCCTCCCTTACCCTGATTGCATTGCTTGAGCAAGATTTGGGAAGGGTGTAAGGGGTGTAGCTTTAGGGTAAGGCACAGAGGATGATGTACCAAAGGCCTTGATCTCCATAGCAGGGGATAGGTAAGGGAAAGGGTTAGCTATTTAAAGAATAACTTGGACCTCCAGCCAAACATCAGCACTTCCATCCAGCCAAGGAGAGTTTCCTGAGGGGCATTGTGAAGTTGCTTCCTATTTCTCATAATCCCAAGAGTGCTTGCTCCATCTGAAGTCACTCCATGTGTCTCTCTAATGTCTATTGCTGATCTGGCTGGACCGGATTTCTTTGGGTGAACCTAGCGGGAGGAGCTGGTTATCACAGCTTGACTACTTTTTCTAGGCTTTCTGAACTGTTAAACATCTTTTCCTATTTCTGGTGATATGCTATGAGAGGTCTCTTCCTTTGTGTCAAATCTGCTGATTTTTTGCCACCTTATGGCAGTAAGGTTTCAAGAGTCATGAGGACTGATAGATGAGGTTGATAATCAACTTCAGCCCCATGACTCAGGCCTCTCTCTGCCCTGTTCCTCACCAAACGGTGTTTTTCTGTCTCTGTCTGTCTGTCCATGTCTTTCTCATCTCTCCTATTGGTCCTTTCACCTGTCTCTTCCCCAGTAGCAGCCATACTATTACGCTGATATCCTGACGGTGGGCTGTGCCGTGGGAGTCGGCTGTTGCTTTGGGACACCACTTGGAGGCAAGTGATTGCTGACATACTATTATCTCTCTAACCGAAGTTTCCAACTTCCTTTCCCTTCTTCTGTTACCACTAGTGTTAGGAAATTATGAGTGTTTTTTATTTGGGGGGGGGGCAGGGGTTGTAAGACATATAAGCCATATAGAGTGTGTATGTATATATGTATCTAAAGCTATGTAATGTGTGTCCATACTAGATGCTGGCAAGAATAAAGATTCCACACATATTATTCCTGTGAAGTCCCCTGTCCTAGTTCCCCTTTAGTCCCCTGCCCCTGCTGCCCTTTAAAAATCAACAATTCCAACCCCTTGCTTCTAACCATAATAATTATTCTTAGGCCTGCTATCATATTGCTTATCCTCTAGAGAAATTTGCCAGCCTGACTCATACTTTCTTGCTAACAGGAAGTTCCTCTTTCTACCTAACCTCAATTCCTCTTTGCTGCAGTATAAATCCTTCACTAGCCAGAGAAAAACAGCTGGTTATCAGTCTCTTTATCAACCTCTTAAACATACAAATCCAGAAATGCATTGTTCTAGTAGGTTCTTCTCAGGTACTCAGAGTCATCATCCTTTCTCATTTTCAAATATAGGCACTGGTTTCTTTGGTTCTTGTCTAGATATTTCTTTTCCTTCTGTGAAAGTTTTCAGCAGTAATACTCAAAGAGGAGGCTAGATTTTCCTGCCCTACTTTTGAAAAAATATTATTTGGACTTATGGGCAAAAAGAGGAACAGCCCAAAATAATATGTTCCTGCCCAGAATTATACTCTGGCTTCCCCAGGCAGCAAGAAATTAGTGTTGGGGTCCCAGGACTGGACCAAATAACTTAGCCCTTTTACTGGAAGCTCCCAAATTGTTTTGCATTATCTTTTCAAAATTTAGAAACTCAGGTGGTCTTTGCTTAAATGATTGAGTCATCTTAGATGAAGAATGAAAGGTAACTGCTTGGGAGTTCCAGAGCTGAGCTTAGCTTGTTCCTCACCTATTAGGCAAGCAGTTTCATTCACATATTTTTTAATAGCGAGTAACAGACTAATCAGTGAGGCCCAGAGAAAGAAATAAAAGCACTTGTACAAGTTTGCCCAGTATATACACATAGTAGAACTCAGAACCAAAGTCATTCCCATGGATAGAGAAAATAGATTTTATCAGACTGAACATTTCTTTGAAAAATCACTCTTTCCAGTAAGATTTTGACTTGTAAATTTTAGAGAAAAGAGGACACGTCTGCAAAACAGTGATGAAACAATAGCAAATTGGAGGGACAAAACAGAGGAGAAAAAAAAAGATACATATTCCCTGAGGATGAGGCATTGGGCTAAGTGAATCTCTAAGGTCCCTTCCAGCTCTCACATTCTACATCTAAAATGTCAGCAGTATGAGGCATCTTTTCCATTATGTAAATGAAATCAGTGCTTTCAGTCAAGGAGCCAGTTTTCCCAAGGTTAAGATGGCTAAGGTGACCTGGATCAGGAAAGGAATGCTAAAGACAAAAGCTTAAAGAGAATGACAAATATGTATGTGTTTGTGTGTCCGTACTTATATCTGTAGATAAGGTAATTATTCTATGATAATTCTAATTTAAAAATATTCTTTAGCCCCACTGGATACAATATTAAAGAATAAATAAAGGTTCATGTGGGAATAAGATGTGAAACACCAAGCAAGTACAAAGATGTGTGCCATATAGCTGTGTATGCCCCTCCCAAGGTCTGGGAAGAATTTTGTATATTTTTTCCTCTGATTCAGGCTTATGATCTTGTCAGTGTAGGGAACTTGGCTTCGAGAAAAATCTCTCTGGCAATGCACATCTGTCACTGCAGTTTTTGGTCCTAAAGAGTTATCTGGAAGTCCTGGAGATGGTAAATGACTAGCCCAGGGTGCAACAGCCAATATGTGTCAAAGATAAATCCAGATCTTCACTCTAAAACTTTTTCTCTCCACTCTAATCATGTTGCCCTTCATAGTGCTTTACCCATGATTGGCCTTAATAAATAATTATTAAATCAACTTTGTCATACTAAACCAAAACTCTATCCTAAAAAGAATTGTTTAATGTCCAGGGGGCACAAATTCATTAATTAAGGTTCTGTTTGCATTTCTGCTGTCAGTTTCAGTCTTTGTAGTCATTAGTGTCTGTCAGTGATTCTGAATTTCTCTAAGTCCCTTAGAATCTGCCTTCTATTCTCCCTACATGAGCCTTTATTCATTTATAGGTATCTAGTGGGCCAAAAGAATAATGCTGGAATGGAGTTTGTTGGTTTGTTGTTATAATATTGCAGTTGTATGAAATGAAGAGATTTGCCTTTTAACAAGAAGTCTTAATTTCAGCATAAGGATTCCTCCCTCCCTCTTCCTTCCCCCACTGGAATGAGCAAGGAATGTTCTTTTCCTTCCTGTAGATTAGTACATGGCAAAGACCCAGCCCATAGGGAGACACAGACTGCAGCAAGCTATTCCTAGCATAGGATATTGGAGGCATCCAACTGTCAGTTTTGAGAAGCATGCTAAGGTGCCTCATGGCCCTAGAATGAGCACAAATATAAATGACATCACTAATACTATAAGAAAAAAAAAATCAGACTTAGAACACACACACACACACACACACACACACACACACACACACACACTTCACCCAATAGATATGTCCTCTCTTGAGTTCTTAGATAAAAGTGTAAAAATAGTGGTCATATAATCCCAAATGATGAATGATTCCCAAACCAATTCCTATATGTTATGTTTTGGGAGCTCATTTCTAATTAGAATCAGTTTAGATTAATGTTAAACTTAGCTTTCATGTCTTGAAAGGACACAATGACTAACAATAGAAATGTCCTGAAAGTGAAGTGAGGAAAAAGATGTCATAAGGTGACTTGTTGGCCAAACATGATCAAAAGAATCAGTCAATTTACAATTGGACCATCAAAAGTGAACTATCTCTAGTGCTAGTAAAGGAAAGAAAAGGAAGTTGCTTTGCCTGATTTCTCAAGAGCACTATTCTATCACTAGCTCTACTGGGTAAAAAGGCTTCCATCGTGATTAGATGTCTTAGTATCTTAGAAAATTTTGCCCTGGAAGAGATCCCTGTTACTATCTAGTTCAATCCTTTCTTTTAGCAGATAAGGAAACCGAGGCCTAGGGAGGCTAAAAACCCACAGCCACAGAATTTAACAAGTGTCAGAAGCAGGATTTCAGATTAGCTCCTTCCTGACTTTAAAGTCCAGTGACCTGTCTATTCTGCCATACAAATTGTCATCTATACTATGGCAGACCATGGACCCGCCTGGAAATTATGATATGAAACTGAAGCCAAGAGAAGGAAACTTGAGCAAAGAACAATTCACTCACAATCCCAGAGATAAGTAAACAGCAGAGCCAAGATTTGATTGTGGATCTCATTCCAATGACTCAGATTCTAATAATTGTTCCACAGTACCAGATTGCTTTGTTAAAATCCTATTATGTTACTTGAAAAGGGGTAATACATAAAGATTCTGTCCTCTTCACAAAAATTATTTATTAGCTAGCTGTCAACTGTCAAAGCCAGGTAGACTGAAGAGTATTTGGTGAGATAGAAGGAGGTATGCAGGGGGAGTAAAGAAAAATGAGCAGTCAAAAAATAACTAGTGTTGCTTGAAGGAAGTAGGCCAAGTAGAAACTGTGGGGAGTTGCTAGTTGGGCATTAGTTACCAGTATAAGGAGTGAAAAGCAGGATGCTTGGTAGTTTCTGTTTCTGAAGTACTTTAAAGTTGACCAAGCATACTACATTGTCTGCTTCTTTCAGACTTTGCCTTCCGAATCATAAATTTGTCCAGAGCTAGTCGTGTTTTCCACCCATCCTGTTTGTCTAGGGTCTCAAATCACAGTTTTGATAAAGATGAAGTTAAAAAAAAAAAAGCACTAAAAAGACTTCTTTGGTGTCTCTATTATGAGTTTGCTCTCAATTCATCTCATCAAGGCCCAGCATCTTCTTTCATCTTTTCCATTTATAGAATTTTTAAAAATCCTGTTGTAGTGTCTGTGAATTGCATCTCATGCCAGCATCTCTTACATTTTCCCTTGTGTTTTGTTTGCTTTTTGTTCCTGTCTCACTCTTGGTAGTATTCCTAACCTGGGATTAGATAACTAAACTGGGATTAGATAACCCTGTTAGGGGCTCCTATGAGCCCCACCTCTTTTTGGAACAGGCATGGGCTTGTCTTGTGGTATTCATCTCTCCTTTGACCCTGGACTTCCCTGCCAAAGAGCTTTTTTCAGCTAATTCTTGAAATGTTTTCTCCTTCCATTCCCTATTCTTATTCTCCACCCTTCTTATTCTCTTCCTCTTCTCTTTCCTCCCGTCCCCTCTTCTCTCCACCTGTTCTCTTTTTCCCCTCCTTTCATTTCCTCTCCATCCTCTTTATCAAAATGATTTATTCCTAATCATTTTCATCAAATTTCTGCCTAGACAGCTGCCCGCATGGTACCTTGAGTCTTGTGCCTAGTGGCTGTCTTTAGTAGAATTCTCATAATTTTGGAACTTTGGCTTTATAATTCTGTTCAGGGCTTGGATGTATCCTAAAGAACCTTACTGATTCACTAGAGAGTTTATCTAGGAGTTTTCTCTCAGACCAACGTGGCAAGCCAAGATTGGGGGAAGGAGGGAGATTGGTTGAGAAAATTCTCATTCCTTCACAAGGATCACTTTTTTCCTCCTTACCATCCTCATTACATTCAGGAGCATAAGTAGGACATTCTCCTGAGAAATATAATATGGAAAGTGTAACTGAACTGGGAAGAAAGCATTGGGTGCTTCTAAGTGAGTGAGTGGCTCCCCATACTTTAATGTAGTCATGACTACTTCTTCCATGAGTGTTGAAGAATGGAACCCACAGCTGCTTTTACCTCTATATTCTGCTTACTCTGTTCCTGCATTTTGGGTAGTACCACGAGAATGATTTGTAGAATTTCAGCAGGGCTTGGCATTGTGCTTAAAAAAAAAAAATAAAAAAAACCAAGGTTCAGAGAGGCTGCTGCTCTCTCCTCCTTCAATATGCACATTTACGGCAGAAAATCCTTTGGGCTCTGGGTTGAGGTTATCAGATCATTTTGATCTGGGCTAACACTGGACCCCATAATTCAATAGGAGTGCTATTTAGCATTGAAGTTACTTCCACTTATTTTGCTGTCCGGAATTACTGGCGAGGATTCTTTGCTGCTACATTCAGTGCCTTTGTCTTCCGTGTCCTGGCAGTGTGGAACAAAGATGCTGGTAATGGGGATGAGGGAAGGGTAATAGGTCTGTGGGGGTAGTGTGTAGAACAAGGATGCTGACAATGGGAAGGATGCTCAGGGGAGTCTTGTGAGACTTTTAAGTGGGACAAATATGTTATGAAAGGGGGAAAGAACAAAACTCATAAATTTAGGACTTAAAGGAAAGAAAGGTGATGAGAAGGGGAGACAAAGGGTCTGTGTGTTACAGTATAAAGGAGGCATAAAGGAGTTAAGAAGTATCTTAATATCCTAGACACTGAGTATCTTCCTGTCAATTGAGTTTTTGTATCATCTCTCCCTCTCCCTGTTCCCCTACAGTTACTATCACAGCCCTGTTCAGAACCAACTTCCGAATGGATTTTCCTTTTGACCTACAAGAGCTTCCTGCTTTTGCCATCATTGGGTCAGTGTGACTAAGTAGTGGAGGGAGTGAAGAGGGAGATGGTGAGGGACGGGGCTTAAGAGG
Organism: Sarcophilus harrisii; assembly: GCF_902635505.1. NCBI lineage: Eukaryota > Metazoa > Chordata > Mammalia > Dasyuromorphia > Dasyuridae > Sarcophilus > Sarcophilus harrisii. The sequence continues at coordinate 192,221,567 of NC_045430.1, forward strand.
AGGCAGGGGAAGGCCTGGGGGGAAGGGCCTTGAGGAGGAAGTCTGATGCTTCTTCCCTTTGGAGGCTGGGGGCATGATCCTTTGATTCTCTAAGTCAGGTTGCATCTTCCTAATTTCATGTCTTCTCCCAGGATCTGCTGTGGGTTCTTGGGTGCTGTGTTTGTCTATCTGCATCGACAGGTTATGCTGGGAGTCCGAAGGCATAAAGCTCTCAGCCAGTTCCTTGCTAAGCAGTGAGTCACTGCTCTCTAAAGGCCCACCTTCTAACCATGCTTGCTTTCTGACACCCTTTCTGCTCACTAGGAGCCACTCCTTCAGTGTCTCTGGAGGGCATTATGCACTTCCACAGCAGGACTTGGATTTCTATCCGGAAAGGAATTGGATATTTCAGATTGAGGGAAGGAGGGAGGAGGGAGGAGGGGCAGAATTAAGAGACATTTCTCCCATACCCAACCCAGTTCCTGTATAGCCTCTGTCCCTTTTGAAACCAGTCATTTTTGGGAGTAGAGAAAGATGGCCAGTCTTTTCCATTTGTAACCCATACCATCCCAACACTAAAATTTTATAACTTAGGATAAGATGGAGGAATGGGATCTTGGGAGGGGGCTGGGTTGGGGGCAAGTGCCAGTTCTGTTTCCTTTGCAGCCGCCTACTGTACCCAGGGATTGTCACTTTCATCATTGCCTCATTTACCTTCCCCCCGGGCATGGGCCAGTTCATGGCTGGAGAGGTTAGCTATGGGGAAACTGGGGAGAACCTTTAAAGTCAGTCAGGCAAAACTCAAGTTTAAGGGCTCAGGATATAGCTATTCCTTTTCCCAGGGGGTTCTTGAATACTCATTCCAGTCACTGCCCATGGGAAAAGTCTTGCCTTTGATCCTGAGTAAGAATGGATTAGATCCCTGGGAGGAAATGGGGGCTTTCCAGAGGAAAAAACTGACTTTTTAGAGACCACCTGTTCTATGCAGTTCTTCTCTTTATTAATAGCTTATGCCCCGAGAAGCCATCAGTACTTTGTTTGACAACTACACATGGGTGAAACATGCAGGTGACCCCCAGAACCTGGGTCGCTCAGCTGTTTGGATCCATCCCCAGGTCAGCGTCATCATAGTCATCTTCCTCTTCTTTATCATGAAGGTATCATTCCTTTGTTCTTCTAACCCCCTAGTCACCCAACCTTCAACCCAGTCTAGATCCCTAGCAATATAGGGGTAGGGACAGGCTGAAGAATGGTAGCTCTACTCCCACCTTCCTAAAAAGGCAAAAAGTATCAAGGATAATAACTTTTGCTGCCCTTTAAGAAGTAAACCATTGTTAAGGGAAATGTATGAGACGTGGGTAAACTGTGGAGTACACTTTGCTGCTTAGCAAATGACCATATTAAATCTAAGTTGATTATATTATTTTTCACAAAGTCATTCAGATTGTTCATCCCTTAGAGTTAAGAGTTTGTTTTATGAAGTGTAGAACAGATCTGAACAAAGGTAGACCCAAAAATTTCAAGCAGCTTTTCTGTAATGAACATTCTGAGTTTAAAGGATACAAGCGCTGAGGTTAGTCTTAGGACTATGGAAAAGGAAAAGTAATTCTGGTTGTTTTATGCCTTCTCCCAGTCCCATTCCTGATTGACTGTAGGAAATATAGTTACTTTCACTGAGAGAAATATGGTTAGATATTAGGAAGAACTTCCTGATGGGCAACATTAGGTCAGGAAAGGGAGGCTGAGAAATGAAGGAAAGTACAAAAATAGGGAGCAGATATTTCCGGAGTTCCTAATCTAGAACTATTTTTCCTGCTTCCCCATCCTCCAAAATATGTATTGGAGGTAGAAAAATGAACATATTAATTTCCTGAGAATTTAGAGAGTAATTGTGACTACTAAGAATGGAAGGGCATTTAGGAAAAGGAAAGGGGGGAAACTGGCAGGCTGGATCCAGGGAAAAGACTGTCTCAGCACTGGGGGAGGAAACCACCCTCTTCCTGCTCTGATATCTCTATCTGACCCAGTTCTGGATGTCCATTGTGGCCACTACTATGCCCATCCCCTGTGGGGGCTTCATGCCTGTGTTTGTTCTGGGTGAGTGCTTAAAGGGTTGCAGGAATTTGGGGTTCTGGGAAAGCGATGGAAAACTTGGTTTTGTGGTTCTGGGAATAGGGTTGAGCTTTTGGGCTTTGAGGAGTGGTTGGCTTGATTCTGGGAATCTAAAGGGTAGGAATTTTGGGTCTCCGGAAAGGACTCTAATATTCTGTCTCTCAATTGCCCATTCCATCTCTCACCCAGGGGCAGCATTTGGGCGACTGGTAGGAGAAATCATGGCCATGCTCTTCCCTGATGGGATCTTATTTGATGGGATCATCTATAAGATTCTTCCTGGGGGCTATGCAGTAATTGGTAAGACTCTTGCACTCTTTTTCCTCCCCAGATTTCCCTACCTCCACCTCCTCACACAATCAAATACTCTAAACTAAACCCAAGAGCTGTGTCATTAGCAATTAAACGCCTCCACTCTCCTCATCTAGTAACTATTATTGAACAATAATTCTCTAGCTCCTCAAACTTGGGGATTGTGTCCTAATAAAGGAGACATTCTCCACATGTCTTCTTTGTTCATCTAACCCAGAGACTTCATTGTCATTGGTGAGAATTTTTCTAAAGTCCCCCTATGCCATCTTTGGTGAGATTTCCCAAATAACTTTATCCTCTAAGCCAAGGCAACACATTTTTATCAGTGGAACTTCTTCCCTTCCTTATCTTCCTGCCTCCCCTACCCCCAATAGAAACCTAGGCCACTAGAGTCAGGAGACCAGAATTCAAGTTTCAGTTCTGCTACTTATTATGATCATACCAGTTATAGATTTAGGGTGAGATATAACCTTAACGATCATCCAGTTCAACCCCCTCCTTTTTACACATGCAAAGTCAAAAGAGATTGAGTGACTCACAAAGGCAGGAAAAAGCTAAGCTAGAATTTGAATTCTGATCTTCTGACTAAATTTAGTGTTTTTTTTTCACTATCCCAGCCTACCACTTATTAAATTTTCTGGGCTTCAGTTTCCTCATATATAAAATGGAGGGGAGGAAGAAAGAAGTGGAATTGACTAAATAATCAGCAGTTTTCATAATTCATGATACTATGAAAATTCCCATTTGCTAAAAATTCTCTGTTTCATCAAAGCCATGCAATTTCTAGAGCTATAATACCCACCTTTCAAAATGCCCAAGTCCAGGCCTCCCTCAGGAATATAAATACTAGCTACTGTGGCCTTCATAGTAACCATATTCACTCCTCTTTTGCCCCTCTCTGGGCTAGTCCCTCATAAGCAGTGATGACCCTTAACGTATCTTCCTCCTTCCTTTGTATCATTCTCTCATAAATTTCCATTTCTATGTCTCTTTCCCCCCATCAATGTTCTCTTTCATATATTCTTTAGTGTCCTATGCTGGCGGGATACTCCTCGTGTCCTCCAAATGACCCATTTTTATATCTTTTCCTACCGAAGGAGAGAGTCAGAAGGGAGGATTGATGTCATCTTCTTCCTAGAGTTGGACAGCATTGACCAGCATAGTACAACTCTATATTCCTAATCCAGGGGCAGCAGCACTTACTGGTGCAGTGTCTCACACGGTTTCTACAGCAGTAATCTGCTTTGAGCTGACTGGCCAGATTGCCCACATCCTACCCATGATGGTGGCTGTGATCCTAGCCAACATGGTAGCCCAAAGTCTACAGCCCTCACTCTATGACAGCATCATCCAGGTCAAGAAGCTGCCATATTTGCCTGATCTAGGCTGGAACCAACTCAGGTCAGGAAGAATAAGGAGGGGTAGGAGGGAAGGGGGAAACAGAGAGTAGATGAAGAATCCTTCCTGTGTGGTTTGTTTTGGTTGGTATTAGATTAGGTCTAATACAGAGAGAATGATTTTGTTATCATTGGGAAAATGGAACAATAGGGGGGTTCAGAGGCAGAAGAAAATATAGGCAGTTCCTGGTGCTCTGCAAAGGAGATTCCTAAGAGTAGTTTCATCAGGACTTTGGGGTTGCCCAGAACAGCTGAGAAGAGTGGCAGCTTCACTATTTTATGAAAACTGGTTTAATAGGAAGGATGTCAGCCTGTATATGGTGGTAGGAAGAAATGCACAGCACCAATCAGTGGAGAGAGTGCAGGCAGTTGATGCTTGAAAGTACAGTGACTATGGGGGCCCTGATGTTTGGTCCAGAGTCTTTCTTCCCTTGTGTTATCATTATGATGCACATGATCCTTGCCTATTTGTTGCTGTTCAGTTACTTCAGCTGTGTCTGACCCTCTGTCACTCCGTTTGGAGTTTTCTTGGCAAAGTTAATGGAGTTTGCCATTTCCTTCTCCAGCTCATTTTACAGATGAAGAAACTGAGGGAAACAGGGTTAGTGACTTGTCCAGAGTCGCACAGCTGGTATGTGAGACTGGATTTGAACTCAGGTTTTCTTGACTCTAGGCCCACCATACACCCAGCTGCTTCCACTGTTTATTAGTTAGTTTTGGTCTTTGGCTCAGGTTACTCCAGAGCCTACGTATAAGGTGAGAGCTCTGATCAGGTACATCCTAGGCTATTTCTTCGTATTTGTTGAGCTGATTCCTGGTTTTATGATTTTAGAGAAGAGTGCGCTTATATTCTTATGATGGTAAACTTCTTTGGAGGAGGGGAAGAGATAATGTTAGGAAAGGTGTTTGGTAGACTAGGCGTGGGAACTTGACAGATGGGACCACAGAGCTCACTCATTATGCCTTCTTCTTTAGCAGCAAATACACACTCTTCGTTGAGGACATTATGGTGCGTGAGGTGAAGTTTGTTTCAGCTTCTTGCACTTACCGGGATTTGCGAGCCCTGCTTCAGGCCACTACAGTCAAGACCTTACCATTAGTAGACTCCAAAGGTTAGTGGAAAGGAAAGAGGCATATTCCCAAAGGAGAACTGGGCTGGGAGGATGCCCTCAGAGAACACTTCTTATACTGAAAGGAATGTGTCCTTTTCCCCTTGAAAAATTCCTCATCTGATGAGGAGAACTCCCCAGCTTTAGGGAGAAAAATAGAGTTAGAATAAAAACACAAGAGGACAATACCAAGACAGGCAGTGTTACACAGTAGAAAGTTTTCTGGATTTTACCTCAGAGGGTCTAGGTTCATGCAAATCCCAGCTTTGTCACTTGCTCCCTGTAGCAAGGCATTAGGCAAGATATTTAAGATCTTTGGAACTAAGTTCCTCAATTATAAAATGAGGGGTTTGGACTAGATCACCTCTGAGGTTTATTCTAGCTCTAGAGCCATACTTCTAGAATTATGAAATATAGATAGTATAGTTCTGTTGTCTTGCCAAAGTTTGAACTTATAGTGTCTTCTAATGGGTTTTATTGTTTGGTGACTTCACATTTGCAACTTTATTATTAATAAACAATCAATATATTTTGTTCTTTACATCACCAAAATTGTTCCCAGTATCTCCTTCTTCCCAGAAAATCATCTATATAACAAAAATCCTTTATTCAATTTTTTTAATAAAGAGAGTAAAAGAAAAATCAGCAAACTCAATCAAAAAAAGTCTGAAAAAATATTCAATATACTGTACCTGTGGACTTTTTTTTCCCTCTGCAAAGAAATGGAGAGTGTTTTCTCATGTTTATTCTTTGAGGCTATGCTTGTTCTGTACAATTTTACAACATTAAATTTTGATTATCTTGTGGGCTTTTTTTTTTATTAATGCTGTAGTCATATATATTGTTTATAAACCATGAACATCAACTTTCAAGGTGTATAGACATTTTATATCAACTAAAATGAGGGTAAAGTACAAATTGAGGCTCAGAGAGGTACTCAAGTAAGTAGCAGAGCCATGCTTCAAAGACCTTCTGTCCTATCCAAATTAGTTTCATTTTCCACTGTAGCATGCACTGGAATCAGATGACATCGATCAAAAAAATTATTGGAATTGGGTTTTTTTTTTGTTTGTTTGTTTTTTATTAAGAAGGGAAGGGACATAACAGCTCACAAAAGCAACTGCTGGGCCTCCTTGGCTCATAACTTAACATTAATGAACTTATGGATCATGACTCTCTCCTAGACTCGATGATCTTGCTGGGCTCAGTGGAGCGATCGGAGCTTCAATCCCTTCTTCATCGTCACTTAAGCCCTGAGCGGAGATTGTGGGAAGCTCAAGAGATGGCAAGGAAGTTGGCAGAACTGCCCTTCAATGGGCAGGTGAAGCAGGCGGGTCAGGAATTCTCCCAGAGCCCTTCATCACAGGGCCGGCCACAATCCTTTGCCTTTGTGGATGAGGATGAGGAGGACGATATCACTGGAAGGACAGAGGTGACAAAACTAGAGAGACATGGGGAAAAGCAGGGAGATGAGGGTGACAAAGGGAAATCAGTCTGCAGGGACAAGCAGATGGGATTGGGTTTTTTTTTTTTTCCTCTTTTTTCTGGAAATGAGGGGACATAGCAACCAGAAAAAGGGTAATTGAAGGGTGGAGGAGGACATGAGAGAGAGAGAGACACAGAGAGAAAGAGAGGCAGAAAAAGAGTGAAGTTGATACTTAAGAGACCAGAGGCTCAAGACTCATAAGGGTTCTCTATAGCTAAGGTCTGGAAGACGGCATTTCTGAGACTTAATATTCTTTTTTTTTTTTTTTTTTTTTTTTTTTTTATTTAATAGCCTTTTATTTACAGGATATATACATGGGTAACTTTACAGCATTAACAATTGCCAAACCTCTTGTTCCAATTTTTCACCTCTTACCACCCCCCACTCCCTCCCCTAAATGGCAGGATGACCAGTAGATGTTAAATATATTAAAATATAACTTAGATACACAATAAGTATACATGACCAAACCGTTATTTTGCTGTACAAAAAGAATCAGACTCTGAATTATTGTACAATTAGCTTGTGAAGGAAATCAAAAATGCAGGTGTGCATAAATATAGGGATTGGGAATTCAATGTAATGGTTTTTAGTCATCTCCCAGAGTTCTTTTTCTGGGCATAGCTGGTTCAATTCATTACTGCTCCATTAGAAATGATTTGGTTGATCTCGTTGCTGAGGATGGCCTGATCCATCAGAACTGGTCATCATCTAGTATTGTTGTTGAAGTATATAATGATCTCCTGGTCCTGCTCATTTCACTCAGCATCAGTTCGTGTAAGTGAGACTTAATATTCACAGAAGATTAGGTTGGAGGTGATGACAAGGGGTATGAGTGCAGACAATACAAGAAAGACAGAGGAAGTATATGAGGCATAAGTATGATTAGACCGATTAGGATCCATCTGGGGTGTACGTGTGTGTGTGTGTGTGTGTGTACATGTACATGCACGCCTCCTTGCTAGAACTGATTCTGTTGTTTCTCACAGTTGCCTCCTCCTCCTCACCCTTTAACTGCTCCTTTGCCTCCTGAGGAGCCCAATGGGCCTTTGTCCCACCATAAGCTGCAACCAGAAGTGCAGGGTGCTACAGGTAAGGAACAGCTTATCTCTTAACTCAGCCTTCTTATGGCTACTTCCAACCTCTTCCACCTGCCCTAGGAGGGATGGAATATTCCTCTGAGTGGCTATCAGTGATGCAGGGAAGTTCTAAGGGAATGGGGAAGGGATTTTCTTAGTTGAGAAAATGGAGGGAGTGATTTTAAGAGAAAGCCATATGCAAGCATTGTCTAGAAGGACCTAAGGAAGGAAGCCCCAGAAACGGTATCAGTCATTCCCTCCTGCTCTGGCCCACCTGACTCCTTCTATTAAGGTCGAAGATTTCCCATCTTACGATCCCTGCTTCGCTGCTTACTGGGAAATAGCTTCCACACTAAGAAGAGAACATTTCAGGTAAAAAAAAAAATCTCTGAGAGAGGATCTCTGGGATAAGAATAACTACTTGGGGAGGTGGGGCAAGGGGGGTTGGGGTGGTAGACTTGGGGGGAGTGGTATTGTCTCCCAGGAAAAGGGTGTTGTGACCTGGAGGTGGGGACAGGTACCACTTATCTTACTTACTAGGTGGCCTCTGGGCCTAGAGGGAGCAGTGACCCAAAATTTAATTCTTTCAGGATCCCATCAACTTAGTGGACAACATGCCACCTGAGGAGGTAAGTATGGGATGTGAGTATCAATTGGACAATGAGGGATATGGGGAATAATAGTTTGTGACAGATAAGGAATAAAATAGGAGACATTATATTTAAGATAAGGAAAATCTGGGAATCAGGAGATTTGTGTTTTGGATTCTGTTGTCACTCTGAATGACATTAACCATCTTACTTTCCTGTGACTTGATTTTCTTTTATTTAAAACAAAGTTAATAACATCTGCCTCATTTGTTATGGGGCCAAAGGAAGTCCTTCTGATGATATTAAATGCCCAGCGAGGCCTCCCAGACCCAGGGCTAATTTCCTACTTTGTTCCCTTTTGAGAGCCCCAAGGCTTGGCTGGCTGACTGCCTTGGTGCACTGCCGCCCAAGCTCTCTCTGATGACTCATCCCTCAGGTAATCCTTGGGGAGTGATTTTCAGGAATGCTATCACTACAGGTTTAAAGAAAGAAAAAAAACCCCTTTACACATGAATACACATATACAGTAATAAAAATGTCCTAGCATTTTTCAGAGTTTATTGTATGGCTCAAAGGTGATAAAAGATGTGATAGGTTTTTCTTTGAAAATGTAAAATTATATGCAGGCAAAAGTGAAGTATTAGTTTGGGGGGCCAGGAGAATAAAAGAAGGAAGCAAGATTCCATTGGCATAAGGCTGGGAATTGTTTGAAGGGGAGATGAGCGACAAAGACATGTAGATAAGTTGTTTGTAGAGGCAGGATTACCATAGCACATATCATTGGATTTAGACCATAAGAAGTCACCAAGTTTAACCTCTCCTACCCCCCCCCCTTTTTTTTGAATAAACATACAGCTTTTTCATTGCTGAGAGTTAAGATTATGACTCCAAGCATGACCTAACTGATTTTCCTTATAAAATAATATTGAAATGTCCATCTTAAGTGCCTTTCTGATGATTAAATTAACACAGAATCTTCCCTTTCTTCCCCCAATCCTTTTCATGGCAGTGGCAGTGAGAAACTCATTCTGGTCAGCTACAAGGAAAGGGGACCAGTCTGGGGGAGACCTGATTAAGAGTGGTAAAGTAATATATCCAGGCTCACATAATTACAGTTTTAACCAATATATACTTTACCTAGGCTCAAATAGTGCCAGATTGTAGGTGTTAATAACTTAAACATCACAAAAGCTATGTTTAAACTAAAACTTGGGGAAGAACCTGAATGACTAAATCTCAGCTTTAAAATAATTCATAAAGATCCAAACCTTCAACAAAAAATCTTTCTACAATATAATTAGTCATCCCAACTTTACTTTGGATTTTTAATAAGGGGAACCTACCACCCTATGGACTCAAGCAGAACAGGCCTATTCTTTTATGGGTGAAATTCACTGAAAAACTCGAAGACAGCTACTTGTTCTTCCTAAGTTTCTCTTCTCCAGGCTAAAAGAACCTAAATCCTTCAATCAATCCTCATATAACATGAACTCCTGATACTTTCCTCTAGGTGGTCTCTTGCATATTAGTATCCTTTAAGTAACATACTTTGCAAACCTTAAAGAGCTATATCAATGTTAGTTTTTATTATTCTTGGAGCAATTAAGGACAGTAGATAAGAAAGTTGGACTCCTAAGTCAAGAAGACCTGGGTTTAAAAGCCTGCTTCAGACAGTTACCAGCTATGTGAGCTTGGACACATCACTTTACCGCTCTGAGACTCAGTTTTCTTATCAGCAAAATAGACATAATAATAGCATCTATCCCTAGATTATTGGGAGGATCAAATGAGTTAATAATAACTAAAGTGCTGAATAAATGTGAGCTATTATCATTATTAGTATTATCTTCCTACAATGGAATGCCCAAACTGAACACAGTAACAATATAGGTGTATCCTGACTAGGACAGAGTACAATAGGAGCATAACTTTGCCAACTGTTAGTGCTATGCCTCTTTTAATGAAGTACTAACGAGTACAGAAGAGCAGAAAACTGGAATGGACAAATGACATGCCATAATGACCAACCAATAAGTTGGACAATTTTGACAAGACAGGAAATAATCACAAAGTCACAGGTCAATAATAACAATAATAATGGTTAGCATTTATACAGCACATAAAGTATAGTGTGCTTTCTGGAGCCCCCATGCTGGGGTGCTAAAATATACCTTCCAGACTAGCTTTCTGGAGGATCTCAGGAGCAGCCGGAGTCCTTGGTCTTAGTAGAGGAGTGATGAGGTGGGACTCATGGTCAAAACATGGAGTCCGTTTATTCCAGATTCTCTCAGCCTTATATACCCTAATATCCTTACAAAATCATAGCACACTGTGCATAGGCTATATGCTATATACATAGTACATATATACATAGGCATATAACTATATACTGCACATACAGGACCACATAAACAACTTGCTGTTGTATGTAGTTTGCTACCGGGTATCACTCTGCCTCAATCTCCACATGGGTTATCACTGCCCACTGACTTCTCAGGAAGGCGAAAGCCCTTAGGGGAGATGGGGAGCCGAACCAGACATTGTCAGCAGGTTCGCTCTGGGCTGAAGGGTCTTATACCTCACTCAGTTCCCCCACTTTCTATGGCCCTCTACATTAAAGATTTGGAAAGTACTTTCCATATGTCATTGGTACTTCATAATAACCCTTTGAGGATGTTAGATTGGGAAAGTATCTTAGAGTACCTTAGAGATCTTCTGATCTAACTCCCTTGTTTTTCAGATAAGAAAAATAGACTTAGAGAGTTTAAATGATTTTTTCCAAAATCACACAGCTAGGAAGTAGCCTTCTGACTCCCAAGTCCAGGCTATGTGAAAAGTTTGGGTAATTTGAATAAAGATCAAAGCAGATCACTTCTCTCTCAGACTTGATGTTGCCTTGTCTCTTAGGGGGAAGACCCTAAAACAAAAGCTACTATTTTTGTAGGATACAATAAAAGTAGTGAGTGCAGTGCTCATAGACAGTCTATGTAATGGGATCTTCTTTTAGGGAATCACACACTTGGCATAAGACCAGATTCTTGCATATTATTCCCTGTACTTACAGCAAATTCAATTAATTCAGTTTCTATTTATAGCACTAACTGTTTCTAGGAGTGTATTTAATCATTTTGGGGGTAGCTGGGTAAAGGAATAGACAGGTGGGATCAATGCCTCTAAGACGGTCACAACTCTTTGTCCACTATCTTATCTTGTCCGCCATCACCACTCTTTCTTGTCACTTAGCACAACTCATTTTTGAAATATTTGGGATGCTACTAGTAGGGCAGCTGCTACCCAAGGGCCCTACTTCAGGCCCTGTGCACATTGTTGATGCCAAGCAACAAAAGCAAACACCAGTTTGCTTGGCATAGCTTGGAATGGCTTCCAGGAAAGAAATTTTGCAAGTCCAGAGAAAGCTCATGTGCCCCACCTACATATTAATAAATTTGTCTAGCAGTATGGTACTTAGTTCAACGATTATACAATTGCTTAGCCCTGAGGTGACTGAAAATATAAGAATGGCACAGAATGCCAACCAGGTACCCAGACCTCTTTGAAAACAAGTAAACTGATATTCATGAATTGACTGAAAAAACAATTATATCCTAAATTTTCACTGCTAGGCTTTTTAAAAAAAATAATGGCCATTTTCCAGCTCCATTTTGTCTTCCAAATTAATTTTTCTTACTTTGTCCTAGCTTTCTCAAGCCTTTTTGACTGATTACAAGACACAGATTATTAGAGCATTTGAAAGTTTACAAAATGTTTTATGGACAAAAGGTAGATGGTGCAGATAATATTACCTCTACCTTAGAGATGAAGCTGACTAAGGCTCAAAGATGTTAAGTTGATTTGCCCAGGTTAATACTAGCAAATGTGGAGCAGTAACTCAAAGAATATGTCATGACTAAAGACTAGTGGCCTTTCCAGTTACACTAACCTGTTTTATTTAGTTCAGAAAGAGTTAAGATTGTATGAGGCTGAAAAATCAGGCCAGAAAATAATAAAGGGGGACTTGAATTAACCAAACACAGCCTGGTGAAACACCTCACCAGGAGAGGATGTGAGCTGAGGCTTTTGGACAAAACAAATGATGGCTTACAGGGAGAAGTAGTCCTAGAATCCACTTATATATTGGACTCGATCCTAAATAGTGAACAAGAAGTGGGGCAGGAGGTAACTGTGGGTGAGTGATACAGCACAATGGAATTCAACATCCTGGTGAGAGACAGAATGATTAAAAAAAAATCTATCATTCGGTTATTCAGTTTTAGGAGGGGAAAGAGGAATTATGATAAAATTCAGACACTGGAGAAAACTATAAAAGGAAGAGTTTTAAAAGGTAACCTACAGGAAGCATGGATTCTGTTGTTTAAAAAACAGTTTTTTGGAAGCCCATAATAAATAGTTTTGAGGATCAAAATGTCAAATGTTTGGTTTGAGGGAGGACTAAATCATAGATTTAGAAAGAAATGTTTTCCCCTAAAGAATAAACTCAAGGGAGAAGAATGATTCCCTATCTGGATGGAGTGGTGTACCAATATATAAGTGAGATCTAGAATTACCTCTCTTTGAAGCCATCATCAGATCCAAACTAGAAAAACAGCAGCCCTAAATATAAATGACTTTTCAAATGGCTCAGAAACCCAGTAACAAACCCTTTGTGATAATATTTATAAAGTGCTTATCAAAATGCATGACTGCTTACTAAATGCTTTGTTTCCCCTACCTTCCTTCCTTTGAATACCCTCCCCCAGAGAAGCCCAATATAACGTGGGACAGCTCAGTGCTCATAATGCAGAAAGTTTGCCAAGAGATAACAGAATATAATAGAGAGAGAATGAATTCTTAATGGGTAAATTTTCCTCAAGACAATGTTAGGGTGAGTCCCATTGCCAAACTAGTTCTTGAAGGGTCAAGTTGGAAGAACTGAGTAGCAAGTAGTTGACAAAATTAGCAAGCAAGAAAACAGGTAAATCACAGAAACCACAGGATAGCTTCCACTTAGGAATTTTGAAACAATCTGTTGTAAGTGACCAGGGATCAGTTCTGTAGCCAATTTTATTTTAGATCTTAAGAATTGCTCTGGACAGCTAAGTATGCAGAGAACTCCAAGATTGTGGGTAATGATGGCTAGCATTATATATTATTTTAAAGTTTTTAAATTGCTTTACAAATACTATCTCATTTTATCTCCACAACAATGCTGGTAGGAAGGTGCTATTGTTATCTCATTTTACAACTGAGAAAACTAAGACAGATAGAGTTTAAATGACTTGACACACACAACAACATCTAAGGCAGGATTTGAAGTTCTTTCTGCTTCCACCTCCATAGAGCCATCAAACTGCAGAGGACATTAAACTTCTTAGAGGAGGAGGAAAACAATATAGATCCAGGATGTTAAAGCCAAAAAGGATCTTTGAGAAATATTTAGTCCCATCTTCCTGGATGAGTAAGTGGCCCAGTGAATAAAGTGGCAGTTCTGAAGTCAGGAAGAATCATTTTTCCCAAGTTCAAATCCAGCCTCAGACAGTTACTAGCTGTGTGTCTCAAGTTACTTAATGTTGCCTCAGTTTCTTTATTTTTATAATGACCAAGAGAAGGAAATAGCAAATCAGTCTAGTATCTTTTCCAAGAAAACTCTAAAGAATTAAATACAACTAAACAACTTCCCAAAGTCATACAGTTACCTAATGGCAGAGCAATGACTAAACCCCAAGTCATTTGTTTTGAATTCTCATGCTCTTTGAACTATTCTGTGCTGCCTTGTTGTCCTTAAATTTATAAGGTGCTGCTTAGTGCAACTCTTACGGAATCATGGATGTTTCTTTGGGGGATTCCACTGTACCACAAAACACATGGTGCACAACATTAGGATGCTAGATCATCTGCCATCTCCAAACTCCTGGTGCCTAAGGATACAACGCTTTGCATTTAAGAATTCATGTTACAAATGTTTTATGAGCCTTTGGATGGATGGGTTTGGATTGAATTAGCACCTGGAATCTCATATGTACCTTTGGTTGTCACACTGCAAGACAGACATACTAGGATCGGGGTTGTCAAGGGGGACTTACCACCAGTCTAGAATTCTTCAACTGGAAAAGAAAACAGTATATAAATCTTGTTAAATCATAAAGGAAACAGAGAGGGTAACCTTGTACCACAGCACATTTAGAATGGAATTTAGTGAGTTGAATTAGATTGCCACTGAGATCCCTTGCAACTCTCAAATTCTGGTTTCTGAGTGAACAGTGAACAAGCTGAACAAATCCTTGCATATTCTAGAGATTGAGGGCATCCCCAGAAGCTTAAAAGAGGTTGTTTAGAGCAAGACTCATATTTTACATAGTAGATAGCAAACTTCAGGAATTCCTTACCCATAATCAATAATCCTGTCTGTATGTATGGTATATGTGTATAATATTATATATGTGTGTGTATGTATGTATAGACATGCCCACATTTTATAGGGATATATACACATTCTAATTTGTGTATACATATGTATATACATACATGTATACATTTATATACATTCTAATCTTATACATGTATACACACATATATATGATTTTATATTTATATTCCTAAATATACATTTTAATTTTATACGTGTCTACATGTGTACATACATTATACATTTATTGTCCTCTATTTGCATTCTGATTTTCTCCTATACATATTAATATAGGAAAACACAGCCTACAGTGTCATTGTTTTAGAAAACTCCCTTTACCAATGTAGGTCAGTATCTGTTCTGTAGCATATAGTCTGGAAACACAGAGTTTCCAAATTCAAGAGATTTAGTGACTGGGTTGTAGAGCCTGTATATGTCTGAGGTGAGACTTATACCCTGGTGATTCTGCCTTAAAAGTCAGAACTATCCATGATGTCACACTGCTGTGTTTCACATAAACTCCTAAGCAGATCCATAATAGGTTATCTCATATAGTAACCCGATCTGACAGCTTTCTGTTATACATACACATATGCTTCTGTCAGAGGCATAAGAACACAGGGCTAGAATGAAGGCTGAGCCACTATGTCAGTCCTTAAGATTTTAGGAGAGGGCTTGGTTTTTTGGTTTCAGGGAGACATCTATGAGAGTCTCATGTTTAGTCATTTTCCTTCAGATCATAGATCTAGAATTAGAAGGACGTTAGAGATCATCTCATCCAAACTTCTCATTTTATAGACAGGAAACAGACCCAAAGAAGTTTAGGGATGTTTTCCAGATTACACACTTAGAAAGTGGAAAAGACAGAATTCAAATTCAGGTCCTATGATTCCAAGACCATCACTCTTTTGGCTGCAGCACGATGACAAAGGGACTCTGTAAGAGGCAGAAAAAGTGATAGGTGTGAGGGCTTTATTTGGTAGTTCTCAAGTAATGAGTGGGGTGAAGGAATCAGCATTCTATTAAGTACCTACTATGTGCCAGGCACTATGCAAGGTCCTTTATAAATATCTCCTTTGAGCCATACAACACTGTATGGTGTTGTTATCCCCATTTTATAGTTGAAGAGGCTAAAGGAAATAGATAAATGAACTGACCAGGGTTACCCAGCTAGTAAAGGTCTGAAGCTGGATTTGAACTCAGATTTCCCTTCCTCTGGGCCCAATGCTCTATTCACTGAACCATCTAGATGCCTCTAGGCAAGAAAAAAAATAGGGTTTTTGGGGTTTTTTTGGAGGGTTGGGCTGAAAGAGTTTAAATAACATCAAATTTGATGTTATTTAAAATAAATGGTTGTGTGAGAAAGGAAACTGGACACTGGGGCCAAGAGGACTCCTGGGATAGATCAGGGAGCTCTGTGGCAGTGAGAGTTGGGTCCTGTTGGCTGCATAGTGACTTCCTAACATCCTATTCTTTCTCTCTCTACAGATTGAGGCTTGGGAGCAGGAGCAGCTGAACCAACCTGTCTGCTTTGATTACTGCTGCATAGACCCTTCTCCCTTCCAGCTGGTGGAGCGGACATCCCTGCACAAAGTTAAACCCGAATACCTCCCTTCTTTCCTTGGTTCCTAACGTGGCCTCTCAGCCTTGGATGAAAATGGCAAACCATTCATTTGGCAGGGGAGGGGGAGGTCCGAGGAAACTGGGAAAGCAGTTACAGCTTTTGAGTCCTTGGTGGGAGGTGTGGAGAGCTGCCATGCTATTAGTTTGACCCTAATTCTCTGATTCTTCCACCCAGACTCACACGTTGTTCTCACTCCTTGGCCTCCATCTTGCCTATGTGACCAGCATGGGGAAACTCCGGGGCGTACTGGCTTTGGAAGAGGTAATATATCTCCTCTCCTTCCGAAAGGGCTGAGACATAGAATCCGGGTTGGGGGACATGAAGCACATGTTTCCTGGGCACAGATGGAGAGCCGATGCTCTACTGAGTTCCTTTGGGCACATTCACCCCTTTTTTTCTGCCATCCCTTCCCAGTGAGCCAAACCTCCCCCACTTCCAGTGCTGAGACTGGGAGTCCTGTCCGTGATTTGCTCTTAATGCTATCTCCCCTGATTTCTGCCCTGTGGATCTCTATCTTAACTGTTATTGTTGTTGGGTTTTTTCCTTTCTTCTCATTTCCCTATCCCTGTCACTAATTTTTCATCTTCTTTTCCTTCTCTCATATCCTCCCTAGTTACAGAAAGCCATTGAGGGTCACACCAAGTCAGGCGTCCAGCTGCGGCCCCCACTTGCCAGTTTCCGAAATACTACTACTACCCGAAAGACCCCGGGGGGTCCGCCCCCA
Organism: Sarcophilus harrisii; assembly: GCF_902635505.1. NCBI lineage: Eukaryota > Metazoa > Chordata > Mammalia > Dasyuromorphia > Dasyuridae > Sarcophilus > Sarcophilus harrisii. The sequence continues at coordinate 192,238,382 of NC_045430.1, forward strand.
CCCTCTGATGGTTGGAACCTTCCAGAAGACAGCACTGGGGGTGGTGAGATAGAGGGGATGGTCCCAGTTTGTCCTGAAACTCCAGAATCACCCTCCCCTGTCCCCCGTACCTCCCTGTCCCCGCCCCTGGCAGAGGGGGAGCTAGAGGAGCTGGAGCTGGGGGGAACCTCTGGGCCTGAGGAGGATCTGGCTGACATTTTGCAAGGCCCTAGCCTTCGATCCACCGATGAAGAGGACGAGGATGAACTGACCCTTTGATACCTAAACCAGTAACTCCCCCCATTTGTAATAGAGGGTTACCCCTAAGGAAGGGCCCTGTGTTTCCTAATGAAGATATAATAGTCTCAAAGGAGGAGTCAGAATCTAGTCAAGGAATAAACATGATCCACCCCCCACCCCTGAGTCCTAGCCGGGTGGTCTTGGTGCCAAGATCTTCCTATCTTCCCCCTCCCCACATCTGTCTATAGTTCAGGTTCCTTGAGGCCAAACTGAAGGGGCCTAGAATGATAGAAGTTCTTTTAAGCTCCTTGTTGAAAATGAGGGAGAGGGCCACCTTTGGGGTCCTTTCAATAAACCTGCAAACTACAGATTTCCATCTGTTCGTGCTTTCCTGATGCCCACTTCTCTTTGCACTTGATCCTACCTCCTCCCCATTGGAATCCAAGTAGGAATGGGATGTAGATGGCGAATGTGCTGTGATGGGTCGGGCAAAGAAAGAGCACAGATCTTGGCAGGGGGTGCAGAGTAGGAGGGAAGTAAGCAGCTTGCAGGGGAGCAGGGGAGAAGGAGGCGTAACAGGAGACAATTTACTGAGGCCTTCTAGACTGTCCCTAAGGGAGTGCAGAGCAGATCACACTGGGTGCCAACACTTTTTATTCAGATGAAATTTGGTTAAAATAAACGTCAAGGACAGCCTTCAGAAAGAAAGATACGCCCCAAAAGGGCTATATGCAATATAAAGGGGATATATAGAAGGGGGGAGGAGGCTGTTGTTGCCAGGCAGCCAGCACCAGTTCCCCCCCAGTCATGTGCCCAAGTTCATGGTTTTTGTTGTTGTTTTTAAGCACCAGCTGGTACAGCCACCACTTTCTCCCCCACCCACAGTCTCTTTGCAGTATCAGCTGCCTAGTCACCCCTAACATCTTCTTTGGGTAGAGAGCAGGGCAGGCCCTTCAATTTGCCACATCCCAAAGACATTTTAGAGGGTTGTCTCTTTCCTTTGTACTAGAAGCCACCGGCCCAGCTGTGGAGTTACTGAACGTTAGAGCCAGAAGAATTCAAAGACCTAGTTCACTCCCTCCCACCCAACCCCATTTCTCAAAAGAAAAAACAGGCTCAAGAGGTTAAATGATTTGCTGAAAATCATGCAGCCCCTCCTAAAGTCTGGGATGTCTAGGGAAGTCACCCCAGACAGCCTAGCTCTCAGGTCCCTCTCAGTTTGACTGTCCAGTTGTCTCCCTTCCTCAGCTAGTGGCTTCTCTGAGTCTCACCCCACCCTTGACAAATAAGACACAGCCAGAGGCGATATAGAGACCACAACCTGTTTAGTGTCAGCAAACATGACCCCTGGCCCACCCCCAACCTTACTCCCTGTACCTCCCTAGTACAGAGAGGCTACAGAAGGCAGCTCCCTCTCCCTAAGGGAGAGGGGGCTGAGGCAGGAATGGGGAAGACAGGGCGTAGGATAGCCACTCCTACCCCATGCCTACATATATAGATAGACTTCAATACTGAAGTAAGTCTGAGTTTATATAATCTATAATATCATATATATATATATAATTCTTTCTTTGATATATGTCATAGAATCTCTCTCGGGGTTGGAGGGGTGGTCACATTAAGAAAACATGCAAAGAAAAACTGGCCACAAAAGTGCGTGTTCCCCAGAGCTGGAAGACAGAAAGTGTAGGATGTGTATGTATATGGGGTAAGGTCCTCATTTCCTGCCCCGACCCCAACATGCCCAGGAAGACTCCCTCCTTCATGGAAGGATGAGGAGGAGGGGAGGTGGTGAGGTGGTGAATGAAGGTGTAGGTTTTTCCTTGTTGAGTAAAGTGAATATTGATTTTAAATGCCCCACTCCCACCCCATCATTAGCAAGAGCAATTTCATTCACAATATTAAAAAAAAAAAAACAGCCCCCAGCTGCTGCAAAGCGTGCTGCAAGATCTGGTCCCCCAAAGAAAAGCACCCCAGAATCCCACCCCAAACATCCTCCCTTCTGCACATGCCCCTCCCCCTTACAAAAAGTCTATGATTAACCCCCCATGCATTCCCCCCAGCAAAATCAAAGGGGCAGATTTTCCCCCTTTCCCCATGAGTCCTAGAGACCCCAGTCTAACTCCCTGTATCTCCTCCTTTATCGTGGTGGGGTGGTGCTTGTCAGAATGAAAGATTCCTCCTTGCCCTTTGGCCTGCAACGATCCCTTTCTAGCATCCCTGAGCAGGCAATCCGTTATCCAGAGATGACCTCACCAATTTGCCCTTATTTGGGGCTTTCCTTGGCATGATTTCTTCAGGAGGAGGCCTTGAACCTTTAGCCTTTTGATTTCCTTCCCACTGGTCTCAACTAGAAAGAAACTGCAAGAAATGGACTTCACGAAGGTGGGCCTCTCCCTCCCTCTGGGACCCAAAGGATCATATATCCATCATGAGCCCAGGGACAGAAATGTTGGCTTGGTCCAGAACAAAAAGGGAATGATATATTTATCGATGAGAGACTGGGCAAGGAGAAACATTGGATCCTGACTGGAGAGGAGGGATGGAAGACTAGCTTTTAGGAGATTGAGAGGAGGGGAGGTTGAGGGGCGTGGGTGGGAGGAGGAGACTCACATGTACCTCAGTGAGTCTGGTCACTCACATCCAAATATCTCTTGGTTTTCCAAGAATTATCATTCAGGCAAGTCTGGTGGCTAAACCCACTCAAGATGCCCCTCAAGAGGTGTTATTGGAGTGACTGTGTCCCTTTCTTCTCCAAGCCCTCCAACCCTAGAGGAGATAGCTAGTTAAGATCTGAGCGTGCTTGGTGGAAGGGGGCGGTCACAAAACAGGAAAACAACCACCTCAAACCCTGATTCCAGAGGATAATCGGAAGGATGCCATGGACAGCTCTGCTCAGGTCCAGGCTTAGGGCAACTGGAAAGAGCATCTGCCCAAAGATAACAAGCCATGTAACACACTCAGGAAAACTGCCATAAGGGTTGGTACCTGAGGAGCAGAGGGAAAGAGGAGAATGGAGGAGACGTGGCACCTTAATTGACTCTTTAGCCTTTCTTCCTTTTTCCTAATGCCTTTTTTTTTTTTTGCCAGAAATTTACATAATGAGTAGCACACTGGAGGTATAAAGGGGTATGTCAGTACAGAACAAGGGAGATATAGGAGGGCAGGGTCCAGTTTTATCATCTATCAGTCCCTTCGGAGCTGTGTCATTCTCCACTCCTCCCCTTTGGATCTCCAAACCACCTATCAAATCCTTGGGATCTCAAAACTCAGGCAGGCTCTGCAGTAAACCTGAGGGCCCAGGGCAACCAGAACACTCTGGGGATGTAAGAGAATGATGATTTCTGGAGTGTGTGCCACACTGTCAGACCCTCGCCTATGATGAGAAACTTGATCTACTGCCTAGGAGTCTGGAGTGGGAAGGGTTTAACCAAATAAATAGCACCCTATGGGGTGCTAGATGAAGGGGCAGAATGGCCAAGCGACCATACTGACTCCATCCCCAGCAGCTGACCCCACTCCAGCCCGGACACTAGGTCCCCCAAACCCACCATCTCATTCATCCCTGAGTCCCCAAGAAGATATAAAAATGTAGAAAAGGCAAAGAGAAAAGTGTAAACAGCTCCAGAGAAGAAGGGGGAATGAATGGGGGACACAGCCCCAAAGCTCAGTCCCCTTGCCAGGGTACCTGAATCAGAATACTCAGGCCAAGTCCCACTTCTCTGCCCAGGGGTGGACTCCCCAGGCAGAAGCCAGGGGGAGAGATGGATGGAAGAAGAGCAGGCTGACCCCAAAGGCCGATCAACGCCACCGCCACCAACCCAGTTAGTGCAGCCCTCGGAATCACCTCTGACTCAACCGTGGTCTACATCCCAGATGTCAAGCCAGATCCAGCAGATGACGCTGCTATCAGGACAAGTTCTTGACCTCCATGTGCTTTTTACCTGGATGAATCACAACTGGACACATCCAAGTGTCCCGGCAAACACATTATTGATCCTCAAACTCTGCCTGAAGGCAGTTTCTTTATCCTGGCATTGCAAGTCTCTTCCAAGGAGAGAGTCACACAACCATCAGCAAGATGGGGACTCCCCTCTCTATAGCTTCTGCATCCACTTCAAAAGTCAGCCCCTTGAAGTGCATTCACTGTAGCCATGGCCAAGCGCCCAGGTGATCTGTTCCTTAGAGTAGGAATAAGCTGGAACCATGGCCACGATGAACGAAGTCTGAGGAATAAGCCATATTGGAAGGGTGGCAAGGAGGCATCAAGGCAGCCAAGAGCCCAAGCCTGGAAGACTAAATTAAAGGGAATGAAGAATTGAGGTCCATTCTGTATTCACGGGCTTTCTATTCGTAGGCTGGTTTCTAACATCCACAGATATTACCTCCATCTTCATCGCAATGAATCAGTATGTGCAGACCCCATGCATCATACTCACAATCTTGACATTGTTTAAGGTTTCATATCCACACAACCGTGTCTCTGTCTCAATTATCAGCCTCATAGTCTCTGGATCGTAAGCAGGGATCATTTCTTTCCTGATGCCCTCCATCACTGGGACTCCTGGGTCCCTCAGCATCCCGTGACCCTGCCTTGGCTGGGCTGTTCCTCTTTGCCCTCAGGATGTTTGATGCAGCCATGCCCCTCTGGTAAAATTGGGGAGAGGGAGGGCAGGAGCACATGGATGGAAGGGAGCTAATTATTGGCTTCTCCCTCCTCCTCATCAAAAGACTGTACCCCTGAGGATGTAACGTCTGATACTTTCCTACTGAGGGCAGCAGATGCCTCAGGCTCTTCCCGTGGGGACAGTGACTCCAGATCCCGGCATCCTGCATCTTCCTCCTCCTCAGCAGGTATTTGCCTTTTCTCAGACAGATCCTTTGCAGGGTCCATTCCACCTACTCCTGGAGCCCAGTCAGAGTCTCCTCCCAGTAAGGGTTGGGGTCCCTGGGCTGAGTGTCCAGATGAAGGTTGAGAAGGCCCTACTTCATGCAGACTGGGCTGGGAGTCATCAAAGGCTGGACCAAGGTAGGAACCAGTGGCCGGAGAGGCTATGAGAGACTGGTCGCTTGCTTCCCAGGCATCTGATGAGCCCAAGCAGTACATGCCTTGGGATACATAGGAATGTGGCCATCCATCCATTGGGGCTTGGGCTAGGGCATCTGTGAAGAGAAGGGGCAAGAAGAGGAGGTCACTCAGGTGGCAAGCAAGCAATAAGGTCAAATGAGGGCCATGGGGAATATAGAGGGCATGTGGGCGAAGCATGGGGTAGTGAGAGGTAGAAAAAACTAAAGGAATGAATGAGCCCATTGGGGTCTGGCAGAAGCGACAAGGTTTGCAGGAGCCAGGAAGAGGAGGTCCTGATCTTTAGGAGACAGAGTGCTGGGTCATCTCTCACCCTGACTTTCCATCAGCTCCTGGTAGTTATCACTGTAGTTGCAGCCCAATGGCTCCTGGGTAGAATTAACACTCATATCTTCACCATCCATCGAAGACCAAGCCATGAGTGTGGCCTCAGAGATAGCAAACTGTTCCATGACCCCTGAGGAAGGAAAAAAATGAGTCATCACAGGAATCACTTCCAACCATAGTCAGAAACGGAGTCACCTCAATACAGCTCTTGAATTAGAGATAAAAATGAGGAAAAATTTCTAGGTCTTACCATTAAGAAATTCTAAGGGAAAAAGGTAGAGGCCCCTGGCAAGCGGTCCCTGGGGATAAGGAAGATAGAACCAAGGGGAATTTCCATTACCCTAGAGATTGGGACTGAGGAAAATCAGGGGTTCTTGTTTGACTTTTTAGGAATTTCTTTGAGAGGCTCTTAACAAATCACAGTTCATGATGCTGAGTGAAATGAGCAGGACCAGGAGATCATTATATACTTCAACATGTTCTCAGGAAATAGGAAAAGAAATATTCTAAGGCAAATAGGCACTCATCCCACAAAATTCTGTCCCTGGATAGTATCAGCCCCAGTATGGGAGAACTTGCAATGAAAAGGTCAGGGTGAGAAGTACAGGAAGATTTATGAGTGATATATATCTAGGGATAGGGGGTTGATTGAGGATGTCCAGGACTGGAGATGAAGATACCTGCAAGGAATCGAGCCTCCTTCTCGCCATCACTGAGATCAGAGTAGGCATCCGTATCCCTTCGGACAGACTCATGACTGTGCTGTGGCTGAGCAGCTGGGGCCTTCCCCCAGCCCTGCCATTCGATCATGTGGGCCACTCGACCTTGCCCCATGGCTGTAGGCTTTGTCACGTGGTCCTTCATGCTACGTGAGATCCCTGAGAAGCCAAAGATACCCATTCCCTCCAGGCTATTACCTGACCCCCTGTCCAACCCTCCACACCCCCCATAACCTATGACCTCCCAACCAATGGAGCCTTATTATGTAGGACTATCTCTGGGTACTGCCAATGAGGGACAATTTCTCGAAGGGCAATGAGGATAAAGAGAAGACTCTGGGAGTCTAGGCAGAGTCTGGAAGCAAAGCTAGCATTGGAAGAAAACAGAGAGAGGAAGCAATAGTTGTCAAGGAGACATACGGTTGTTGGGAAGAGGGTTCCTTGGGTAGGAAGGGGCTATATGAGCTCAGGACTGGGGTCTCACCTGAGAAAGACGACTTGGCCAAAGCCCCAATACCATAGGCATTGGAATTCCGCTTAAGCTTGGGAAGGATGGAGGTTGTGTCCTCCATGGAAAGCTGGGGAAGGGTGCAAAGAAACAACGACAACGACAACGACGACAACAACAATAATAATAACAGCTCACATTTATATAGTGTTTAAAGTTTACATAGTTCTTTCAGAATCCTGTGATGTAGGGAGTACAGATATTCTTATCTACATTTTACAAGTAGAGACACGGAAGTTCAAGGGAATTAAATGACATTCCCCAAATTACATAATTAATCAATACTGATGCTAGACAAAGGGTGTCTCTGAGTGTGGGGGGATGTGGGTACATAATATGCACGGGGAGAGCTCAGGGTGTCCAGGGGAAGGCAGATGAAATTTACAGGATTAGGTGAAAGAAGAAAGGGAGAAGATATTTTCCCAAGAATCCAAAGGAAGTGATCTTCTCAACTAAAAGGTAAAGTGTGTGTGTATGTGTGTGTGTGTGTTATGTTTATACCTGAGAGTATATACTTCTCATCATGTGAAAGAGTGAGCCAGCTAGAACATAGATAAAGGGGAGGATTTAAGTAATAAAAGGGAATGGAAATTCTGGGAGCAGTGAACCTTACTATAGGAGATGGAGGGATAAGTAAAGGTAGCAGACCTCATGCTTCTCATTGGAACCCTGGTTCTACTTGAACTACAGGTGATTAGAGTGGAAAGGAGAGAGGATGATGTACACCATTCTTATATCGAGGGAGGAAAATAAGAAGGAAGTTAAGAGGGAAGAGGGTTACATCAGGAGACTCAGAAGATAAATACTCACATTGATGCCATCCCAAGAGAAATCTGTTCGAGTTTGCTGTGAGGAGACACAATAAGAGAGTACATTGTTTGAAGAGTTGCTAGTGAAAACTGTAGAATTATTCCTTCCACAGAGCTCCCTTTTCACTACAGATCAGGGCCACCCATATGTAGTAAAAAGGGACTGAGGCTAGTCTTAATTCTAAAATGAGAGTCTGGGGATAAATGGGGAGAGATTGTGGAGCATTCCTGGAGAAGTATCATCCTAGAAGACTGGCAGGGTAACAACTGGTGAATTTTTGGGCAAAGGAATGGAGATACTTAGGGTAGGACCTAGGAAGGCCTAGGAGGGGTAGGAGATTATACTACAGGCACAAAGGATGGATTTCAAGGGGGCCTGGAGATATAGGAAGTTCATGGAGGTAGGAAACATTTGGGGTGGGATTGGGGTGGGGTGAAGGCCTCACCTCAGTGGATGGCCGGTGGATGCTACTCCCATGCAGGGAGCTGGTGCTGTCCATGTTGATTTGGTCAACATCCTTCAGACCTTTCCAATCCACTGCAATCACCTCATTCCCTAGAGGTAGCCAGGGGCCAAAACTCAGCCTCTAGCCCCCCTGCCCATACCCCATCTGGCACCACTACTCAATCTAAACTGGGTATTAGCTCAGTCCTATTTCTGTAGAAAGGTTCAAGTCCCCATTCCAACAAGCAATACATCCCCTGCCAACCCCATCTTGGAAAAATTCTGCCCTGTGATCCTTAATCCTTCTCTCTCTAGTCATCTATTTCATTATTCAATTACTATCCTTATTCCTCCCAACATTGATAGTATTAACAATAAATTGAATTTTAGCTTCAGATGAGCTAAACAGAGCACACTCATAAATCAAAGAGAAAACTTTCTATTGACTACTTTTTTCCCAGTAGGAGGTTTACTAGTGAGGTGAACACAGAAATGAGGTGGTCAGTGCAAAGGATAGGATAGAGGAGTTTAGCCTGGACTTAGGGAGGGGAGGGTGAAGCTATTAGTGAGGGATAGGATTTACGATGGAAAGAAAGGATTGGAGAAGAAAGGAAGCTCTGGACCCTGAACCAGAGGAAAGCTAGAGGAAGAAAGGGAGGACTTGGAGATTGTATATGGAGAATCAAAATTCTCTTCCTGGGGTTCCCAACTTGGGGAAAAAGTAAAACCAGTGGGATAGCTGGAAATAAGTCTTAATGAAGAAGTTGTCTGTGGCTCTGATGTCACCACTGGGACCCTATGGTTGGGGACAGGTCTCAGAGGAAGAAAAAATTTTCAGTTTAAGATAGTAGTTGGTATAAGTTGCAAACAACGGGGCTATAGGCAAAAAAAAAAAAAAAAAAAAAAGACTAAGAACAGTTGAGCTCCTTGGAAAAGCTCCCCAATACTGTTAGAAAGGTATGTGTGCGCGAATATGTGGGAAGGAACTAGTGGGTCCAAATGGCAAAAGGCCCAGGCTGGTAGGGGAGGGCAGGGGGAAAGAATGGATAGCCTTGAAGAGTTAGAGAGAATTTGGGGTAGATTGAAGGCCCAGAAATATGCTTTATCAGTTTTAGGGGTGGGGAGAGTGAGAGAGATAAAGAAGGGGAGGTTGAATTTGTAGCACTAAAGAGAGCTGAGTCACAGATGTGGGGGGCAGGAAGGGGGAGGAATAGGGAGAGGAGGTGAGAGTAGAGGACGGGTATCCATGGAAATGAATAAGGTCTCAAAGAAATCAGGCTTTGGGACAGTGAGATTGTGAGTAATATTGGGAATTATTCTCTTAGGTTACTAAGGGAAGTAAGTGGGGAAAGTTGGAAATTGGGATGAGAACAATTTTGGAGGTTGAGGAAGAGGGTTAGACTTAAATTGCCATGCTGTGTGAAGGGTATGGGGACAGTTTTCCTGAGCTCTATTTTGACCAAACAGGAGCAAAGGGAAGGTAGGAGAATGTAAGGAGCCTTCCTCTTCAACATCCCATCCCTTAAAACCACGTAAATAAAGTCAAGGTCCCACCCAAACTTCCCCCATCAACACAGGTGCTGTCTCTCCTCCGGTTTTTCCCCTTGATTCGCCCCCTCCCCTAACCTACGCTCAAACTCTTCCTTCCCTACACTTCTTCCCAACCTCATTCTCCTAGGACAAGGAACCCACCCACCTCCCTCAGTTACCGAATCCCTAGAGTTAAGCCCGCCCCCGCCCCAAAGGAAAATGCACGTGAACAAAGCAAATCTGGGGGAGGAAAAAAAAAGGCAGAAGAGAGGGAAAGACCAGGAAGGGGGTAAAACATAGGGAGACAGATGGAAGGGCGGGGAGAAGAAAAGGGGATAGGGGAGAACCCAAAAGAGACTCCGAGAAACTGAGACGGGAGACTGAGGGGAGATGGCAGTTAGAAGAGGAGACTATTTTGGAAACGAAAAGGAGAGGATGGACAGAAAGAGACAGGAGGAGGCAGGGTGGCTAAGGTGATGGAGAAATGAGGAAATAGGAGTTGTAGGACGGGGGATGGAGGGAATGAGAGGAGGTTGGTGGGGTGATGGGGACAGGGACAGAGGCTTGGGGAGGACATGGAGGGAGGGAGGATAGAATGAGAAAAGGAAGGAGAGAGAGAGGTAGGAAGAGAAATAGAGGTGGAGAGAGATGAAGTGAGAGAAGGATGGAAAACAGGGAGAGGTGAGTGATGGAGAGAGAATGGATGCACGGAGGGTGCAGAGGGAAAGAAGGATGGAGAGAGGGATGAAGAAGAGCCAGATGGGGGGAGGGGGAGGGCTGAGGGAGCAGGCAGAGAGGGGCTGAGGCCAGCCCCCGCCCACTCCCCCGCCGCGGTACCCACCCACAGTCCTGGAGCCGATGCAGCCCATGGCTCCGGGGGGCCGGGGCCGGGGCCCTCACAGGCGCTGGGCGGGCGCTGGGGGGAGCACCCGGGGCCGTGCCGCCGCCCCAGCCGCTCTGCAGCGCCGCCGCCGTCTTCTCTGGGCTCCGGCTCCGCTCCCCCCTCCCTTCTCCTCCATCCCTCCCTCCGGCAGCCTCCGTCGCCGCCGCTGCTGCTGCTGCCGCCGCCGCCGCCGCCACCGCCGCCGCCGCCGCCGCTTTGCTCCCCCCGCCCTAGCCCAGCTCGACTCAGCTCCCTCGGCGATGGGAGGGGGTGGGTCTGGGGATTGGCTGCTCCCGGCTTCTCCCCGCCCTCTGCCCCTTGCCCGCTACCTGCACCCACATTTACGCTCCTGCTTTCCCTTCAGGCTCCTTGCTCTGTCGAGCCCATGTGCCTCGTCTCTCCCTTTCCCCTTCATTTGCTTCCCACGGTCACGATGCCCATCCTTCCCGCAATCCCCCTGCCCAGAGTTGGGGATAGGGGAGGAATTCTCTCAGGGAGAACGTGGAATGGGGATGTGAATACCCAGTTTGGGTTTTAGGGCCCCATGTGGACACACATTTAAGTATTGCTTGATTCATTGTTGGAGGAAAAAGAGATGCGGGGCGGGGTGCAAAGTCGCGATTAAGGGCCTCGTCCCCCAGATCCCCACCCGTCTGTTTTCCTTTTAAAGATCACATCTAGGACATATACACCAGGGTAACGATCTGCTGCTTTGTACTGTTCGTTGATTGCTCCTTATGTGTTAGGTTAGTTATTGTTAGCTCCGTGAGGGCTGGGCTAATGTGTCATGCTTGATTTTTAACATTCCATAAGTATTTATTAACTGATAATCCAATCTCAAGTAGAAGGGAAGGGGCTAGAAGGGCGAGATAACTCAACTCCATAAATACGGGTTATGTATGCAGGGGTGAGAAGGAGGATGGGACCCTGAGGAGAAAAGGGATGATGCCTCTCTCAGGATATATGAAAGAAACAAAATTCAAATCCAGGACTAGGTGGGGAAAGTTAAGTATACTGGAACACATAAAAACATATATCCTTATCTTCTGACAAAATCAATGATATTCTAGATCCCTATTCTTCTTTCCATATTATATCCCCCTCTCCCATTTTATCAATAGTTCTCCGGGACAAAGATTGTTCAGGTTTCTATTGTCTTTAATGTTGATTTTGTTTACAATACTGCAATAAGAACAATATAATAAAATCAACACTTATAGAGAACTTTAAGGTTTGCAAAATACTTTTTTTATATATATTTACATTTGAGCCCAACAACAATCTTTTAAAGTAGATTGCGGCAATTATTAAAACCATGCCCATTTTATAGGTGAGGAAATTATGATTCAGAAGAGAAACTTATGTAACTAGCTATTGTCACAGATGGGATTTGAAGCCACATATTTCAAGTCCTGTGCTCTAGTCATTTTATATATATAGTTCTCCTGATTCTACTTATTTTGCTCTGTAACAGTTTATACAGGTCTTCCCATATTTCTCTGAATTCCTCACATAAATTGTTCCAGCATTGTAATATCCCATCAATTACACTCATATACCACAATTTCTTCAGCCATTCTCCAGTTAATGGGCACGCACTTTGTTTCTACTTTTTCACTATAAGTGCTGTTATGTGAAACTTTTGGTATATATAAAGGATTTCGATCTGCCTGTGAATTAACTCACTGTTAGTATATGCTGGAAGGGGATCTCAAAGTCTCTGTAGACTTGATTGTTGGGCTGAATGTCATCAAATGAAATGCAATAAGGATAAGTGTAAAGACATTCATGTAGGTTAAAAAAAAAACTGCATGGGTACACAAGGAGGGGAAGATGTGGCTAGCCTATAGTTTGTGTGGGAAAAGATTCTGGGATGTTTAGTGGCAATATGAGGCAAAACTATGGTATAACAACCTTAAAAAAAAAAAAAAACTAATTCAATCTTAGGCTACATTGATGTAAAAAAAATGTTTTTCTATTATAGACAATTAGACTAATATTTTAAGCATAACTATGGAAACCACCGAGGTAGTGTTTTGAGACTCAATGCAATCACTTCTGTGCCATTTGTGAATAACAGTATTTGGGGAACTGTGACAACTATAGGAAATCTTCCTTTTACTTAAGAACTAAGAGATTCTCTGACAAATAGATATGGCCCCGTATCTCAGGGAGCTTACAATATATGAAGAAAGATTATATAAGTACACAAATAATTAGAACACATGTAAGTAAAAGGTACAATGAATGTTTTAAGTAAGATCTTTCTAGTTAGCAGAAGGAGATTTGGGAAAGCTTCATTGGTGATGGGAAATGCACAAAGCAGAAAGACCACTGAGCTTGAAATCAGAACTTGTTCAAATCTAGACTTTCTCTGTGAGCAGGGGCAGTCAATCAATCTTTCTCTGCCTCAGGTTCCTTCCTTATAAAATAATTGAGGGAAACTAAGTAGTATAGTGGATAGAGCTCTGGAGTCAGGAACACTCATCCCTCTGGATTCAAATATGGCCTCAGATACTTGCTAGATGTGTGACCCTGGACAAATCATTTAATCCTATTTGACTCAGTTCCTTATCTGTAAAATGAGCTAGAGAAGGAAATAGCTTCGATATCTTAGTCAACAAAATCCCAAATGAACAACAAGAGTAATGGCTGAACTACTTGATTCACATTGTTGATTTGAAGAAAATAATTCTAAAACACTGAAACATCATGTGACCATGAGCTATTATTTAACTCAGTTTTGAGGTTTGGTTAAGCTTTTAGTAGGAATAGCAGGGGTGATAGAACTTCTCATGCATAGGTTAGATGCAGGAGCTTTCATGTCCTATGTCCAAAAAATAATCCAATTTGACTGGAGAATATAGTATTTGATGAAATTAATGATTTATAAAGTCAGAGAGACAGGTTGTAGCAAATTTAGAGAGATTTTTAAGCCAAGATAAGGGTCTTGAATATAAGAAAACAAGAAAGTTTTGAAGGGTTTTGATCAGGGAAATGAGAAGATCAGTTTTCTAGTTATATTGTGGAATATTAAATTTGGAATCAGTTTATGTACAAATCTGGGATCTTGATTTATATTTATGCAAGTCATTTCACCAATATGAGCTTATATATAAATGTATATGTAAAATGAAAGAGTTGATTGGATTATCTATCTAGATATCTAGATCTGTCTAATCCCTTACAGCTCTTTCTGTGACTCTCTGATAAAATTATTCTTATCATTTTGAATGCTTGGTGAAGCTCCAATTCATGCATTGTAAAAACCTTTTGCTTGAATTTTCCCCTTGTCCCCCATGTTTACCATTATCTAAGTAGTCTCAAATCTCCTGATTTCATTTTTTTCCTACCTCAATATCTTTTTTCTTTCTGAAGGTTATGACTTTTGTTCATCTACTCTTTCTCACTTGTGAAATGAAGGATCCCAACAACTATTTTTTAAAACATGTTAAAATATATGTTAAATCCATCTACTGGTCATCCTGCCATCTGGAGGAGGGGGTGGGGGGTAAGAGGTGAAAAATTGGAACAAGAGGTTTGGCAATTGTTAACGCTGTAAAATTATACATGCATATAACCTGTAAATAAAAGGCTATTAAAAAATAATAAAAAAAAGAAAAGAAAATTATCCATGCATATGCTTTGAAAATAAAAAGCATTAATAAAAAAGTGAAAAAAAAATCAGAGCTTAGATACATTGTAAACTATTAAAACTTTTTTAAACCTCAAAAAAATATATATGTTAAATCCAATATATGTATACATATTTGTACAATTATCTTTCTAAACAAGAAAAATCAGATCAAAAAGTAAAAAAATGAGAAAAAATGCAAAATGCAAGCAAACAACAATAAAAAATGAAAATTCTATCCAACAACTATTATATAATAGAAAAAACTTTAACATCAATATCTTATTACATTAAAACAAAGGAGATATTATCTTGGTCAAGATTTCTACAGTGTTTCCTTTTCATTACATTTTAATTCAATTTCCATTAACAGATATTGTAGCATTCTATCAGTTCATATTTTAGGACTCCTCCTGGATATCTTAGTGCTAGAAGAGGCAAATAGATACAACTGATTAGAATAGGAGAGGGGACCATGCCATGCCTAATGATTACCCCAAAGATGTCTACCTCACTGAGGCAGAGTTCTCTTAAAGCTCTGGAGAACTTTTTTTCTTTATCTTTAAGACACTATCCATGTCTTAGCTCGGTGACCCAAGAAAATGTTGGTTTGGAGACCTAGTAAGAGGTCTTCAGAGCTAAACACATTTACCACCTATCTACATGTTCAGCCGAACTTCTATATTGCCATGGTTAAGCCAAGTTGGCTATATCTTTCATCTTCCCTAACCCAAAACTAGAATATCTCTCCATTACTATTAATACCAAGACAACCAGAGTAATGGTGTCTACAATACATGTACATGGGTGGGAGGTCCATGGGACCTTAGAAAAGTACTGGCCAACAGCTGTTGTACTTTTTCCCCTCATTTCACTATCAGTGAACAAATATATCCAGTCCCTTTCCGTGGAGATTGCAAGAGATTGTTTTATTTTTAATTTTTAAAATTGTTATTGACGTGTTATTGTTCACTTGTTTTTTGGTCATATCTGACTCTTCATTATTATATTTGAGGGTTTTTTGAGAAAAATACTGGTCATTTCCTTCACCAGCTCATTTTATAGAAGAAGAAACGGAGATAAAGAGGATTAGGGGTCACACAGCTAGTAAGTATCTAAAGCTGGATTTGAAATCAGAGTCATGAGTGTTCCTGTCTCCAGGCCCAGCATTCTATCCACCAGGTCACCTAGGTGCCCCATAACATGAAATATATGTTATTGACATAATTTTGTTTTAAAAATCAACTATACATCCACTTATATCTCTCTCATCCGTTAAGCTATATCTGGTAACAAAAAAAAATTTTTTTAAAGATGGGGAAAAACAGTTCAGCAAAATTAACCAAAACATCAATGGAGTCTGATTTGTATATGTATAAATAATCTAAAATTCCACACCCATTGCCCACCACCTTCACAAGGAAAATCAGGAGGTATGTTTTTCTTATCTCTTTTTGGTCACTATAATTAGATATCATTTAGTTGCTGCTGTTGTTTTCAATTGTACCATCTTAAGGGCCATTCTAAGGAATATGCTTCTTCCAGGGACTCCTAGGACATGGTGACTCAATCCTTCAACCTTATGGGAAGACATTTCCTGGATATTTCTGGCTATGTAATAGCTCAGTCTTGAAAGGACTAAAGAAAACTCTGAGCAGTCCCTTTGTCTTCTTTCAGTCTTGACAGTGGCTGGGAGGTGGGATTCTATGTCATTTAAAAGAAGAATTAACTTCTGATTGTTTCTCTTTTTCTTCAAAGTTCCAGGTTGTATAATGTAATTCTGAGACTTCCCAGTGAGGGATGATGAATAGGCTAGCCCATTGCCCATTCTGGTATCATGGCAATTCCCTCACTTGTCAGCTAGATGAGGAGGGCTCCACTTGGTGAATTTGAGGCTGGACCCCTGGCTGCTTTTTCGGCTTTGTGTTTCCTTTCTTAAATTGGTGCCTGAGATCAATCTTGAGATGGGTATGAAAGTCTTGTGGATTCCAGGGAATTTATTCAGTTTCAGCTGACTGACACAAAGGTGAATTTCTTCATCAGACCACCAGCTGAATTACTGAGAATGATTTGTATAATGTGTAGAGCAAGGAGAAATGTAGCTGTGCCTATTCAATAGTCATACACACTCCCTTATGTTCTTATGAGGCTTAATCATCAGGTCCTGGAGAGATCATAAAAAAGTTACTGAATTCTATTTTAAGTAACTCTGCTAATGTGTGTCATGAGTCTTTTGTGTTTTAGTGCTTCTTTAGTGTGCAGGAAAAAATACCTGTCCTATACATGGGTTGTATTTTATTCCAAGTACCTTTCTACTCACCTTTTTTGGGTGAGGGACATGAGCTAAACCCAACCTTTTAAATTGTTTTTAGGACCAAAAAGATGTGAGGGGAGGGAGTTTAGCCTTCCTTTCATTGGGTGGTAGACTCCTGTAGTATTGACACTAGACTATGTTTGTGAGTGGAGGGCTGAGAGTCTTTCTTTAGTGGAGAAGGGAGTAGACTTAATTAGATATGGTTGTGGTCATTGTGTGTATTACATTCTTGGTTTGCTTCTGCATCTAATTTATAAAAATTCATAGGAAGACATTTTAGTTAACTATATGAAGTGAGCATATAAGAATTAAACTGAAAGCCATGTTCAAATGGTAGAGAAATTATCATGAGGGATAACTAAGTGTTGGAGTCATCCAGACACTCTTCTCTATTGGGAGTCTCTACTTTTGGTCCTACTCTGTGCACCAGAATTAGAGCGCTTCCCTTCCCTCTCTTAGTTCTTCTCTCATTTTAGCAATGGAATGCTCCTTTCTTTGGCTCCGTGATGCTCTTCTTATCTGTTTGTTTGCTTCCTACTAAATAATGATGCCTGGAAGATCTGCTCATAGCTCTTGTACTGAATAATAATTGCTTTGAGGAATGGAAAGTGGAACTTTGACTTCAGTGTTGGAGAAGAATTACTATAGATAAAACTCTGCATGATTCCAAATGCTTCCTGCTGCTTCAAAAGCTGAACAAATATGAATTTGTTGTTTTGTTTTTTTTTTTTTTCCATTTCAGGAGTTCTATAAGGACAGAAGAACGAATCTACAAATTGCCAGTAGATTGTGGGGGATTTACCTAAATTGGGTTGGCCACTTTCAAATGATAGCTAGCCATCTCCATTTAGAACCCTTTTGGATAAATATAAAGCCTTTGAATTCAATGGATTTCCAGTAGAATGAATACTTTCTGAAAATCCCATGATGTTCCAGAGATAATCTTGTTTCTTTCCATGACATCCTTCTGTTATTCACACATATTAAATATGTGTTGATTGATGAGTGGATGAAGAAAGGTCTAGTCACTATAGATGGAACTAAGAGGACTTTGAAGAACAGAATGCATAGCATCATATATAATATCCCTTGTTCAATTATTTTGCTCCCTTCCAGTGAATAGTGATGCAGAGACCATTTCTGGTGGAAGATAATAAGAGGATATGCTTTTAGAAAATTTTATCTTCCTTCCTCAGTAGACTATCAAAAAGAGCTAGATTCTGGTTCATCCTTGATTCTTTTATTTGTTATGCTAGAAGAAGGAAGGAGGGACATTATAGTCCAGGAATGTGAGCCATCCAAGGAAACAGGCTAAAGAAGTAATAGAGGAATTGTCAATTGTAGAAGATGGAGAGGAATATAAAATCTTGGAAGATGTTGATGGTTTGACTAAGTGTAAGGCTCATAGGAGATGAGAATATAGTTTTATGATTTTTTTAAAAAGCAGTATAATTTTCCAATGTACATTACACTCAGTAACCTATTGTCACCTTTTTGTTGATGTTGATTGGGTGGGACAACAGGGGAAGGGTAAGCAAATCACAGACATTTGTTTACTAGGATTTGGTAACTGAATCTTGGAGAGATTTGCATTTATTCTGAGGTGAAGGGACTTCTCACTCTCTCTCACCAGGTTGTCTGCATATCCTTCTCTGGTCTTACCTGAGCATTTAAGAAGAAACATTGCTAAAAGTACACTATAGGTTAAGCGTCTCTTCAGAAGAACCCAATAGGGAAAAGCCTTGAAGACTTGCCACTTGCTCTAAAGAGACCAAGCTGTCAGCAATAGAAATGCTCCTAGGAAACACAGTGCTTGAAGAGAATGTCATTGTATTAGTGGTCTTTTTTTACCTCTTGTGTCTGGTATTGATTGTGGAGAATGGCTATATCCTCATAATGCTGGCCAGCGAATGGGCAAGGTGTGGGATGCTTCCTCCATGTGATAAGATCTTGACCTGCTTGAGTGCATCTCGTTTCTTCCTGCAGTTGGTGGTGGGTGGAAAAAACCTGTACGTTTTATTCTATCCAATGGTCTTCCCATACAACACTGTTCATCAATACTTTTCTTTCCAGTGGGATTTTTTGAACTCTGTCACCATCTGGTCCTCTGCTTTGCTCAGTGTCTTCTACTGTGTGAAAATCACAACCTTCACCTACCCTGTCTTCCTCTGGCTGAAATGGAGGATCTCTGGGTACATGACCTGGCTATTGCTTGGCTCTCTTGGCATCAGCTTTGTTATTGCCTTCCTATTTTTCATTGGCAATTACCATCTCTATAGTGTCTACTCAGGGAAGAGTCTTCTATTTCAGAATTACACTGGGGAAAATTTGAAAAGAAATTTGGAAAGATACTACTTTTTCCCTTTGAAAGTAATTACTTATTCAATTCCAGCCTCCATCTTCTTCCTCTGTATGGTTTTGCTTATCACTTCCCTGGAAAGACATAGAAAGAAGATACTGCATAGCAATTCTGGTCTTTGGGACTTCAGGACCCAGGCTCACACCAGGGCTCTCAAGACACTCCTCACTTTCTCCATCCTATTTGCATCTTATTTTTTTGCATTAATAGTCAATGCTTCAAATATCTTGCCATCTGAGAAGTCATGGTACTGGGGATGGCAGGTTTTGATTTACCTATGCACAGCAATCCATTCCACATTTCTGATCCTGAATAACCCCCGGCTAAGAGATGGGCAATTTTAAGTTTAAGTTGGATAAAAAACCACATGGAGATCCCTGGCCTAACAGATACAGAAGACAATTTTTCCCTTGCCCATTTCTCTAAGAATCCCTATTTTCCTATTGTTCCAATGAGATATCATTCCAAGACTGATAGAAAGAGGAAAGGAATAAGGATTTTCCATGAGTACCAAGAAATGAACAAGAACCAGCGATATGTACACAAGAGAAAGAAGACTTTATGGCTATGCTTTGGCAATATCTATTTGGTGCTATTTGACTTATCAAATCAAAGACTTTGAATCATATTTTCCTACTGCCCTGTCTTTCTGTAGTAATGATTATCATTCTGGGAATTGGTCATATGGATGCTCATCTACCCACTAATTTCATCTGTTGAAGCAGCCTGGAGAAGACATTTAATGAAATGGCATCCCATTTCCTTAAATCAGCATCAAACTGGGAACATGCTTTCTTTCTTACATTAAAGTGTTTCCCTGCTTGTTATCTGCTAATGCAACTGGTTCTTCTTGGAAGTCTTCCTCAGGGTGCAGATTGTGGAGTTGGGGAATTGGGATTTAAATCTCAGCACTACCATTTACTACTTGACGTAGTGGCCTTGAGCAAATCAAGTCACTTCTCTAAGCTTCAGTTTCTTTATTAGGAAAACAAGGGAATTGGATTAGATTATTTGTAAGGTCCTTCCAGCTCTGAACCTATGAGAAAAAAAAAATTCTCATTTGCTGATGGATACTGATGCAACAACATCTTTATCATCATTGTAAGTTGTACTTAGCCCCTATTTAAACAATCAAGGGTGTGATTATCTAACATAAAATGTATCTCTTTACATTTTACTTAAGTAAAATTTTCCTATACTCCTTTCATCACTTAACTCATTTCTAGCATTCGAACTTTATTTCTTTGATTCATGTATAAAATAAGACTTAATTAATAGCTAATGAGTTAATTAATTAGCAGGTAAATGAAGGGGTGTTATATCCTTTCTAGAAGAGTTGGAAAAACAGCTAAGTTGTATTCAGACTTGGATCATTCTGAGTTAAAAAGAGTTTATGACAACCACATTGTCCATAGCATGGCAAAAATAAATGTCATTGAAGAGGAGGTACAAAAAAATGATGATGGGTTTTTACATGAGAGTATTACAAATATTGAGGCAGCTCAGTGACTCAGTGGATAGAGCATTGAGTCTGGAATCTGGAAGACAGGCCTAAATTCAAATCCAGACGAAGATATTTATTAGCTATGTAACTCTGGACAAGCCATTTGACCTCTGTTTAATTTGATCCACTGGAGAAGAGGAATAATGAACTGCTCTAGCATTTCAGGTAAATCCCATGAAATCCCATGGTCCATCATGGCTCTTTTGAACAGTGAGATGACTGAGGCCAGTTCCAGTGATCTTGTGATGAAGAGAGCCCTCTACACCCAGAAGAGGACTGTGGGAACTGAGTGTGGATCACAACATGGCATTTTCACACTTTTTGTTGTTGTTTGCTTGCATTGTGTTTTCTTTCTCATTCTTATTTCCCTTTTTGATCTGATTTTTTCTGGTGCAGCAAGAAAATTGTGGGAAAATGTATAGAAGAACTGCACATGTTTAACATATATTGGATTATTTGCCATCTAGCTAAGAGGGTCGGGGAGGGGAAGGGGGGAAATTTGAAACATAAGGTTTTGAAAGGGGTCAGTGTTAAAAAATTATCCATGCATATGTTTTGAAAATATGTTGCTTCAATTAAAAAAAAGGGGGAAAAAGAAAAGTGTGGTCCATGGAGTCACAAAGAATTGGACTGAACAACAGCAACAAATGACAAAGATGCCATTCATTCTTGAATGGGACTTTGAATGACTATACACTCCAGAGAAGAGCTGTCACTATACCAAGTTTACACAAAGATTCTGACTGCTGGACACATCTCTGGGTATGTCTGAAAAGTAATGTAAACAAAGAAGATGAGCCTTAATCTGGGGGTAGGGGGTAGCCTTATTGCTTTCTATGGGGAAAGATCTGTAGTTATTTCTATGACTATCGAAGAAACTGTAGGGTTTCTCCTAGTGCCATATCTAAGCATCTGAGTGGCACACAGCATTAAGTGCTGAGTCTGGAGTCAGAAAGCCCTGAGTTCAAATGGGCCTCAGAGATTTACCAGTTGTGTGACCCTGGGCAACTCACCCTTTGCCTCAGGTTCCTCATCTGTAAAATGGGGATAATAATAGCATTTAGCTCCCAGGATTGTTGTGAGGATCAAATGAGATTAAGTGCTATATAAATATTAGCGATTTTAACCACAACACTAAAGGTGTTCTGAATGGTGGAGAGAAACCACTGTTTGATGGAAGATCCTGCAGAGGAGTGGTATAGAGGGTCCTATGAATGTATCTGGAAGAAAATTTCCCTGGTAGAAGAAAATTCATACCTGTATTTCAAGTGACAATGAGAAACACTCAATATGGTATCTTTGTAGCAAAATATTTAATGTTCATTGTTTTTGTTTTCTTTCAATTACCAGTCTTTGCTACAGTATGTCCAGAATATCGTATATTCATAAGCTAGAAGCAGACACCAGCCTTTTAGAATCTCTGGCACCCAGAGATTTCCCTACAGGTTTCTGGGTTTGGTTGTTGGGCAAGATTAATTTTATGCCTGGACACTTTATTTTTTGCAATCAGTTTTCTTTTACATCACTAAAGTCCCTGAGTTCCACAGAATTTTCTCTTGTGGCAAAAAGAAAGTTTATTTACAAAATATACATCAACCATTTTTGACAGTGTGTGCAGGATTCTGTATCCACAGTCCACATCATTTCTACCAAGAAGAAGGAAGAAGCAGTTTCATGACGAGTATTCTGGAATCAAGAATGATCATCACATAACTGAATTCTGATGTTTTAGTATTATTGTCCTTTACATTATTGTTTTTATCAGTATCGTTTCTCTTATTTCTGCTTTGTTTCTTTTCTATTATTCTTTAGACCAGACTTTGATGAATAGTTGACCTGTAATATCAATTAAGGCCAATCTCTTCACAAGTATCCTTAATTCTATAGTGTTCCATCTTCTTCAACAGATTGCCATCCATTATCATTCTTTCTCTACCTCTAATCTTCTATTAGTTCTTACCTGTTGTTTGTAAATATATCCAAGTCTCTTCCATCCTTAAAAAAAATCATCATTAGATCCTATGATCCCTACTGGCTTTTGTTTTATATCTCTCCCTTCTTTTTCAACTAATCTCCTTGAAAAAACTAATGACATTCATTGACTCCATTTATTCTTTTCTAACTCTCTTCTAAAACCTCTGTAATCTGGTTTCTAACCTTAATCACAGCTCCAAAATTAGTGCTAATCTTTTAATTGCCAGGTGTAGAGGTTTTAAGTGAATTCTTTTTCTCCTTGATCTCTCTCTAGCATTTGACTCTGTTGGCCACCCTCCACATCTGGACATTTTTCCTAACCCTACTCTCTCTTAGTTCTCCTATGTGTCTGAGGACATCTTTTCTGTCTTTGCTTGATTATCATTCGAAGGTACGCCCCTAACTTTGGATGTATCCTAAGGCATTGTCTTGCACCTTTCTCTTTTTCCTCTCTCTTTTTTTGCACTTAATGATTTCATCAGCTCCCATGGGTTTAAGAGTTATCTCTATGTAAATGATTCCCAGAGTTATGTGTGCACCTTTAAGCAGCCTCTTTACCAAGTTCCAATCCCACAACTGCCTATTGAGTGTTTCAAATTGCATCTTTGATAGGCATCTCATTTTTAACATTAAAAAAACATAACTTTTTTTTTTAATCTCTTGCCTCGAATCTACCTTTTCCCTGAATTTTCTTATTTCTGTCTGATTAACAATCAGGATTATCAGGTTAACAAACTTAATGCCATAAGTCCTTTACTCTTACGCCATAAATATAACTTGAAAATTCTTGTGCTCTCCAATATCTCTTACTTCCTTTTCACTCCAAGAACACATTCATGATCTGAGAGTCTGATTTGTGTTGGGTACCTCATCACCTTTCACCTGGACTATTTCAATAGCGCTTTAATTGGTTTCACTGCCTCAAGCTATTCCTATTCCAATTCATCTTCCACAAAGCTGTCAAAGGGATTTTCCGAAAGGGAAAATCTAACCATAACACCTCCTAACTCAATAAACCCTAGTAGCACGCTACTATGGATAGGTGGGGGGCACAGTGGATAGAGATCCAGGACTGGAGTCAAGAAAATGTGATCACAAATTCAGCCTCAGATACCTGCTAGACATGTGACCCTGGGCAATTCACTTAAACCTGTTTGCCTCAGTTTCTTTATCTGTAAAATGAGCTGGAGAAGGAAATGGGAAACCATTCCAGTATCTTTGCCAAAAATAATCCCAAATGAAGTCACAAAGAATCAGTCATGACTGAAACATTGAACAACTCCCTATTATCTCTAGATCTGGCATTTAAAGTTTCCTCTTCTCCAGTCTACCTTTGTAGCTTTATTAAATATTACTCCTTTCGATGAACACTGTGTTCCCACTAAAATGGCCTTTTTCTTTTGTTTCACAATAAGAAACCATCTTTCATTTCTGCTTTTGCACTGGTTATCTTTCATGCCTGAGATGTATTCCCTCGCCACTTCTGCCTCTTGAAATCTCTTTCAGGATTCGGCATAAGCATCATTTTCTGCATGAGGCCTATCCTAGTTTCCTTAGATGATAGGGCCTTTGCTCCAATACTACCTTTAAATGTTTTGCTTTGTTTTCTGCATACATATATGTATGTGCGTATATGCATATATATACATATATGTATGTATATATATATACATATATATGTTTTGGGGCAGTTATGTATATAGTCTTTTCTTTTCTTTTCTTTTTGCTGAGGCAATTGGGGTTAAGTGACTTGCCCAGGGTCACACAAGTCAGGAAGTGTTAAGTGTCTAAGTTCAGATTTGAACTCAGGTCCTCTTGACTCCAGGGCTGGTGCTCTATCCACTGTACCACCTAGCTGCCCATCTATGTATACATTCTTTACACACACACACACACACACACACACACACACACACACATGTATATTGTCATTATATTTTTAAGGGGAGTGGTAAACTCTTTGATGGCAGGGACAGTTTCATTTTTGTCTGTGTCCTTCATGCCTAGCACAATACCGGGTGTGTGATAAAATGTTTAATAAATACTTGGTCTTTGACTGTATTCATACATGTCTTCCTGAATTTCTTAAAATTCTCTGGAGCACAATTAATTTTCAATTACATTTTACACACAACAATTTCTCTGTTCATTCACTTTGTTTCCAGATTTTGTTTTTCTTTTGTTATCATAATCACTATTAGTATTTTGATATTAAAGTACTTTCAATTCTGCCTTTGAGCTCTTTAATACATATATATCCAGTAATAGTAACCGTAAGTGAAAGAACATTAACTGTTTAGTGATTTTTCTCACATAATTCCACATTGGTTTTTCAAAGTGATTTCAAAGTGATACCACAAAGATGATTTCCATCTTTTAGAAATTTGACATTTAGGTAGGTATGAGATAAAATCTTGAAATTGTTTTACTATACATTTCTCTTATTAGTGATGATTTGGAATATGAATTCCAAATTTAATTTAACATTATAATTGTTTATCATTTGCAATTTTTACTTTATAAAGTTGTTCATAGTAGAATAAGGACATTTTTACACAATAACAGCAACATTTCTCAGTGATCAACTATGAATAATTTAACTCTTCTCAGTACCACAATTAATCCAAGCTATTTCTGAGAGACTCATGATAAAAAATGCTACCCACATCCAGAGAAAGAATCCATGGTTTCTGAATTCAAATGGAAGCATACTATTTTTCCACTTTATTTTTTCATGATTTTGTCCTTTTGCAAACTGTAATTTTTTTCCCAAACTATTTCTTTTCTCACAGCATGGCCAACATGGAAACATGCTTTTACATGATTGCACCTATGTAACCTATATCGAATTGCTTAACATTGCCTCAGCAAAAAGGGAAGGAGAAAATCTGGAATTCAAAATTTTATTTAAAATTAAAAATTACCTTTGCATGTAATTGGAAAAAATAAAAGACTTTTTTTTTTTTTTTTTTAAGCAAGTTGTTCATATCCTTTTGGAAATGTATTTTTGGTAAAGCTTGGAAGTACCGCCACTTACTGATTCCTGTCCCATCCTTCCCCTTACCACCATCACTCTCCAAAGGCTACTTAGTTCAAAGTGTACTGTGAGTCTGCATCCACTCAAAATCATATCTTAATATATCCTACCAATTCGGATTCTGATTAGCACATCAAAGAACACAATTAGCTCAAAGAAAAAGTTTAAAATAGAATCATAATAGCAATAGAATGTTTCCCCACAATCTCCTTACCTGGACTGCCTTTTAAGTTTGGATTTTTATACTTATTTTAGAACTCCATTCTTATTTATATATTTAGATTTCATGTTAATACATCCTCCCCTCTTCCTGCTCTGGGCATCAATCTCTCAGTGTACATCTAGACTCTGTTTCTGCTAGTGGTCTTTTCCCCAGCCAAAGTACTGCTTATTATTGCTAAAAGCCTGTATCTTAATTGTAACTTCTAGTTTTTCTAGACATCCTGGAATTTTTTTTTCTCTCTCTCTTCTTGGTATCCTTTGCCATCTCTCTGGTCTATAATAATAAGCACCTGTTTGTGACTTCTTGAGGGTATTCCATACTCTCTGTCATGTCCCATTCATTGGCTTTGCCCAAGTCTTTGTCTTAGCCCTTCTTGGAATATATTATCTCATAGTCACCTGTGACACATGTCAAGGACCAACACTAAATCTTTAAAGACTTTTCACGAACTCCATAGTTCATACCTCATATGGACATCCCACTGTTGACACTTGATCCTGGCTCCCTCCTTGCTTGCTGGAAGATGCCAGGAAAGAAGAATAAAACAGTAGTTTCCATATATGTAGAGTTTTAAGATTTTCAAACTTTTCAAAAAGTATTTCAAAAATATAATCAGTTTTCTTAGTCTGAGTCTACTGGTTTCTTCTATTACACTACAGTGTTAGAATGCCAATAATCATACCTCCTCAAGCCTCATATCCAAATACAATGGGAATTATTCCTGTTGTTTCCTTCAGTATTTTGAGTATTTGTTACTTCATCAATGTGTGTTCTCTCCACTGCTACAGATTTCTATTAGATAATCTTCATGAGCTGCTGCATGTAGATAGATAGATATAGTTATAGACATACAGATGTATTTCTTTATTTTTTGAAAATTTTGATGTTTGTTTCGCTTCAATACTCCAATGATGAGCTTCTGCAACTAGGTTGATCTTTGAATCTCAAATGTATAGTCCTTTGCTTCACTCATCTTGAATGACCTGTCAGGGTCCAAAAGGCCCTTTACTGAATCATCCTGAGAACCCAGGATCATCTCTAAACCAAGGGAAGCATACAAACAGATTTTTGATGTAATATCCCATTATTATATTGTATAAAAATTCATAGAACCCTAGAAAATGGAATACAGATGTTGATGGATATAAATGCCTAGGAGACCCTTTCCTCTTACAGGCTATTCTGCTAGACTCTATGCAGTGACTTCAGGGTATAATAGAGTTGGACCCTAAGATACAGGGCTTTGATCCAAGGACCTTTTCATCCTTGAAAAAAAGGGATGCAAATCTCCTTCAGGCTCAAGTAACTGCTGTCCCCTTTGCATCTCTTTGATTTACATTGCATTTGACTAATTTTTCATCAAAGCTGAGTTGAAATGCTTTTCTATCTATAGACTGAATCCATTTACCTCTTTTTATCATATTTGCAGATTCTTTGTCCTTTTTTCATTTTTACAATTTAATGCTCCTCCCTAGTATCTTCCATATATTTTGAAGCTCTTCAGTATGATTACTTAAGTATCCTTCTTGCCTTTAACTGTAACCATAGAATTTACATTCATCAATTATTTCAGGGTTTTTGAAACTAATTTTTAAATAATGTAGTTATCCCAATTATGAAATACTATGTAACCTTAGTCCAAAATAAGGAAATAAGATCCCTCCCCTCAACACACACACACACACACACACACACACACACAGTAAAGACATCACAGTAAAATCTTTAGCCCATTTATATTTAAATATTAGTTCTTTTACCATTCCTTAGGACTCAGTAAGAAAGTTCCATATGTTGTGGGACTAATGTTTTCACAGTAGATTCCTTTACTTGGGTAGCTAAATTTGTCAGTCTATAGCTTATTTCACCAACTAAACCTTTCAGGAACATCCAAATGTCTGCCTAGAATGTCCTGAATTTCTTCCTATTTATCCTTTAATCTATAAGGGCCAGTGTTCTCGATTGGAATGGATAATCTGAGATCCCTATTGAAAGGACAGTATAGTTGTAATAAAAGGAAAGACCCTACAAAAAAAGACACAATTAGTAAAAATCACTATCCCATTAACCTTGGGTATAGGTTCAGCCTCTTTGGAGAGAATAAATGAAGACATTCCTTCAAAATTGGATACTATGAATAAGATTTTTTCATATAGAGACCAAAGAATAATTTCCATGGGCCTAGAACAACTGAAGTCTTTATAGGAAGTAGAGAAAGAATCAATATAGTCTTTTCAAAGCAATCTCACTAGAGGAAGAGAGGGAGAGAGGGAGAGGGGAAGGGGAAGAAGGAGAGGAAGAGGGAGAGGGAATATGTTGGGGTGGTGGTGTGTATGTTGAATTTTGATTGTGGAGAAGCTTTTCATTTCAGAATGAGTCTTATATTTTCATATGTTTCTCTTAGAAACCTCCATGATAGTGCTACTTCAGAATTCAACATGGTGGCTCTTTTCCTTGGCCTGGGTCCTCTTGCCCTATCCTCTCCACATTGGGAGGAAAATGGAGTAGCTGCCAATGGTATTAGGTCACTGAATGGGAGACCACTCCTGGGTGGGCTCAGAAACCAGAATCTTCCTCCCTAAGGCAAAATTGATGAAGAATGCCATGTTTAACCTTACATGTCAGCTAAGGGGATGACTGCCCATTTTACATGATTTCAGGGATAGAGATAGGTCCCCTAAATCCCTTTCTCCCTTAGCTAATACCTTAAACTCTATTAACCTTTTAATCTAAAGTTTTTGATCTCTGTTTAAATATAAATACCTCAGGGAAGTTTTCTTATGAAGCTTGTATTTGTTGTATATAATATAATGAAGAACTAGAGACTTGAAAAAACAAGAACACTCGACTCAGAAATTGGGGAAGCCTCATTTAGAGGATAAAAAGAAGCTGGAAGCCTAAAGAATTGACTACTTACTAAATAATTTTGTCTTGAGCTGACCCTAAGGAGTCACTGCTCTTTGCAAGTTATTGACTCTTACTAAATTTCCATCTCTGAAATTAGCACACAACCCTATAGAGTTCAATTTCTTCCCTACCTCCTACACTCTTTACAAGGAAAAGAACAAAAGTTTAGAAATAAAATAAAAGGAAAAAAATTATAAAACTGTAAAAGTTGAAACTTAGCTCTGGTCTTCCTGTAAATTTAGGGAGGGATGCTAATTCATCTCAATCCTACTTCATTGAAAGGGCTGAGCAACACAAATAATGTAAGCTCTAGAGAGTTGCCTAGTGGAATATCCATACTCTCATGTTAACAGTTTTGGGAGGGAGCATGGTACTATACAGAAGCCTTTTGGGCGGATTTAGAGGACCAGGATTCAAAATCCAGTTCTAATGTTTACTTGCTGTGTGACCTCAGATAAATCACTTAACTTCATTGGGTCTCAGTTTCCTCATCTGTGAAATTAGTTGGACAAGATGGTCCCTTCCTGATTACAATTCTGCAGTTGTTGTAAAAGGTTGCTCAGAGTTCAAGATTCAAGCAAAGAATCCTTTTATTAAAAATATTTGAATACTCCAGGTAGAAACAGTTCCCAAAGTATTTAAAAGCATTAAAGAAACATAAAAATATACAAGCTTCCAACAGAAAGATAAAAGGTAGTTGGTAAGGAGAGTCCTAGGGGTCTTAGGAGCTCCTTGCTTTGATCTTAAAAATTGCTTTTATTCTCTTCTTTCCAAAAGGCCTTCAGCTACACCCTAGATCAATCTACCTGGAGCAAAATTAACCCCAACTGCTCCAAGTCTGCATTACATTTTCTTTGCTCAGAACAATCCTAGCTAGTACACTCACAATTAACTCATACCTCCACAGTTCCACCAGTATTTTGACTCATAACAGCTTCTGAAATACCTTCTAGCTCCACAGCAATAATTTCATGACTCTAAAACCTGAGTAAAAAAGAAGGGAAATTATCCAAGTGTTGTTATAGATGTATACACTGTATAATTAATAGTCAATAGTTGACCTTGATTTTGTGCCCGGTATTGTGCTAAGTGTGAAGAAAAAGGAGGGAGGTAGATATAATTACAAGTAAAAATAAAGATAATCCCTGCCCTCTAAGGTTTATCATCTTGGGAAAGAAAACAGAGGGTGGAATGAGAAATATATAACCATGGAAAATACAAAAGATATAGCCATTAAGAGTTATTAGAATGTTGCTTATGTTGTAAGTGATGTCTGTGTTAACTAGTACAACTTTGTTCATAATGTAATGTCTAATTTTTTTGTTTTTATGAAGTTCTTGATTAGGATATAATGCTTGATATATGTGTGGAAAGCAAGGGACTGGAGGCATTTGATAGATAAATTAAGTAGGTTTTCTGATCCTCAACATTTATTGAGAAGATTCTCATGTTCCTGCAGTTTTGACAATTACGTGAGCAATTTAGCCAGTGGGAAAATCCTATGCATACATTCTTTTCCTCTTGATTGACTAAGGCCTGATTCACTCAGTTGAGTTGCTAGATAAGATTGAAGTATGTCAACAAATGGGTAAAAACACCTGGTTGGAAGAGAACAATTGGGAATTGTCTCTGCCTCCAGGAAGAGTAGGAGGAGACCTCAACTAGAGTACACTAGAGTTCACCAGTCTATGAGATACCTGGCCTTAATATCCAACTGGTTGAAAGAGGATTTTATCTCCATGGACAGGCCAACTGGACTCTAGGGAAGTTAACTCTGAAGAGAATTATCTCAAGACAAAGAGGAGCCACTTTGAGATGTACATCAGTGGAATCCTTTCATTGTGTCACATGAGCTTTTCAAAATAGTGAAAGATCAAGCATTTGTTAGAATGATTTGATCAATAATCTCACAGTAATGCAGCTCTTCAAATCTTTAATAATATGCTTAGTGTTTCAAAAACTTCAATCTTTTTTCAATTTTTTCAATTACTTTCCAGTTTTGTTGTTGCTGTTCAGTGGTGTTCAGAGAATCGAACATACTAGATATTAGAGTAGTTTCCTATTTTCATATCCAGATTATTTTACATATTAGAAAACTGAAGCAGAGTTAAGTGACTTGCCCAGAGTCACAAAGCGAATAAGTGTCTGAGATTGGATTCGAATTCAGGAAGTCTTCCTGACTCCAGATCTGGCCTCTATACACTGCATCATCCAGCTGTCTGAGAAATCTCAAGATAGAGACAAAAAAGGTCACAATTTTAGAAGAAACATCAAGAGAGGAATGCCAAAAAAAAAAAAAAAAAAGTACAATTTATGTCCCTGTTCTTGTGCAATTTGTAATCTAGTTACAGCAACAAATGTGTCTGAATGAATTGGAAGCACATAATCAGATTCCATACAGTGAATATGCTATGAAGACTGAGAAAAGATAGTTATAGAGTTGTGTTGTAATCAAATAATATTTTCAACAGTTAATTTTATATATATCATAATCATTATTTGTACATCATTGCAAATGTTAGGGACATGTCTTAGCTTTTCCCCATCTTACTCTCCAGTTAGTGTTTTGTAATCCTTATTCACAGTAGATCTTTGCATCTCTGAGGTACACTTCACACTCTCAGATTGGCCAAGATGTCAGGAAAAAATAATGATAAATGTTGGTGGGGATGTGCAAAAAGTGGTACATTGTTGCATTGTTGATGAAGTTGTGAAATGATCCAGCCATTCTGGAGAGCAATTTGAAACTATACTCAAAGGGCTATAAAACTATGTATACCTTTGATCCGGCAGTGTCACTACTGGGTCTATATCCCAAAGAAATAATAAAAAAGGGGAAAGGACTCAGGACCCACATGTGCAATAATGTTTGTAGTAGCTCTTTTTGTAGTGTCAAGGAACTGGAAATTGAGTAGATGCCTATCATTTAGGATATGGCTGAATAAGTTACGGTATATGAAGACAATGGAATATTGTAGTTCTATAAGAAATGATAAGCAAACTGATTTCAGAAAAGCCTGTAAAAACTTGCATGAACTGATGCTAAGTAAAGTAAGCAAAACCAAGAGAACATTGTATACAGTAACAACAAGATTATATGATGATCAACTGTGATGGACTTGGCTCTTCTCGGCAATGGTGTGAGTCAAGATAATTCCCATAGATTTGGGATGGAAAATGCCATCTGCATCCAGAGAGAGAACTATGGAGACTGGATATGGATCAAAGCATAATATTTTCACATTTTTTGTTTGTTAGTTTGCTCTTTCTTTCTTACATTTTTTCCCTTTTAGTCTGATTTTTCTTGCATAACATGATAAATATGGAAATATGTTTAAAAGGATTGCACATATTCAACCTATATCAGATTGGTTGCTGTTTTGGGGAAGGGAAAAATGAGAGAAGAAGAAAGAAAATTTGGAGCACAAAGTATTTTTTTTTCAATTTTACTTAATTTTATTTTTTGATGAGGCAAATGGAGTTATGTGACTTGCCCAGGGCCACACAACTAGTAAAATGTCTGAGGTTGATTTTGAACTCAGGTCCTTTTGACTTTAGGGCTAGTGCTCTATCCATGGCACCATTTGGCTGCCTCCTGGAACACAAAGTCTTAAAAATAACTATTGAAAACTATCTTTACATGCATTTGGAAAAATAAAACGCTATTGAGAAAAAAGCAGTAGGTCTTTGTTCATTCGTTCGTCAATTTATTAAATGTTTGCTGTATGTGTTTGTTTTGGCTATTCTTTCTGCTTTTGTTGCTTGGATTTGTGTGTGTTCACCAGCTGACCTCCTTGTACCCTAATTTCTCTAATACTTATTGCTAACTAGCTCATAAGAGTGTTGTGAAGATGAAATGATATATTCATAGAGCTCTTCAAATCATAAAGTGCTATATAAATGTAAATAGCTTCTATTATTATGACTGACTGTCTGCCTGATCAGGATTACCAGCCTTGCTCTGCCCTGTCATTGATCTCCTCCTGGTTTCTGATCTGATCTTGTTCAGTCTGTGGTATTTATGAACTATTGATGTGTATGACTTACCTAGCCTTTGACTCATCACTGAGTAGATCCTTATGTTTTCTTGTAGGCTTTGCTTCCAAGGTCCTGGCATCCTGCCTGCTCTTCTCAGCCAACTACTACCCATGATCCAATATGACAGGAAACTAAGGCTATACCTCAGGCTCTCAGCTGGGGAGTACTATAGATAGACTAGCCATATTTTCTGAACCAAAAATTAAAACACATGTTCTGGGATTCATGGGGTTAATAGGATTTTTTTTTTCTGATCTGTGACTTTGTTGATATGAAAAGTCTTACTAAAGTATAAAAATGAAATCCCATGAGACATGTATTTTAAACACTTTGAAAATCCTTTATGGAAAGGACCATAGAAATGTCATTTATTATTATTGCCATTGTTGCCAATAGAGATTTTTAAAAATCACCTTGATAGCTTTTACAATTGCACAAGCACTTATATTAGTGCAACCAGAGTTGTCTTACTGGCTTAACAAGTATCATTGCCTCTGCTAATTGTCACCCTTGAAACTGAGCCCTTACTACCATCTGTGCTGCCTGCACCACATGCACATGTGTGTACACAGCCTTAGAGACTCACAATATGGGCTCAGTTTTTATGTTTGCTTTTTTTTGGTGAATAATCATAAGGTTTCTTTAGGCTGCATCTTCTTGTAGCTCTCAATCTTTCCTGGCATATATTTTATCACAGTGCTTACTGACATGGTTCATGTAGTTTACCCACTTAAAAAAATAGAATTTCCAAATCTTTGATGATTTTGAGAGAAATTAGAGAAGAAAACTGGGATATTACCAGAAAATCTAAAAAAAAAAAAAAAAAAAAAAAGATAAAGGATGATTTCAGAGAGGCCTGGAGAGACTTACATGAACTGATACTAAATGAAATGAGCGGAACCAGGAGATCACTGCAACAAGAAGATTATACGATGATCAATTCTGATGGATGTGGCTCTCTTCAACAATGAAATGATTCAGACCAATTTCAATGATCTTGTGATGAAGAGAGGCATCTACATCCAGTGAGAGGACCATGGGAGCTGAGTATGGTTCACAACATAGCTTTTTCACTTTTTTTGTTGTTGTTGTTTGCTTGCATTTTATTTTTTCTCATTTTTTTTTCCTTTTTGGTTATTTGATTTTTCTTGTGCAGCAAGATAATCATACAAATATGTATAGACATATTGAATTTAACATATATTTCTACCATGTTTAACATATACTGAACTACTTGCCATCTAGGAAAGGGGGTGGGGAAAAGAGAAGAAAATTGGAACATAAGGTTTTGCAAGGGTTAATGTACAAAAATTGGACATGCATATGTTTTGAAAGTAAAAAGCTTAAAAAAAAAAAGATAAAGGTTCACTGGGGATTTAATTGGTCCTCAGTTTTCTGATGCAGCTTCCTGATCATTTAAGAACATAAAAAGTCCCTGACATATGGAGTCTAGATCCATCAGACTTGGTGGCTTTGTGAAGACCACATGAATCACCATATCCCTGACCCTATCTTGCCCTGCTGACCAAAGACATTTCCATATGGAGAAGCTAAATGACACTGTATCCTATTCACATATCCTTGCTATGTTAGGGCAAAGTAAACCTCCTTCTGTTAACTATTCAATGACTCATGAATGTCTAATTTCATCTTAGCATTAAACCTGA
Organism: Sarcophilus harrisii; assembly: GCF_902635505.1. Classification (NCBI taxonomy): domain Eukaryota; kingdom Metazoa; phylum Chordata; class Mammalia; order Dasyuromorphia; family Dasyuridae; genus Sarcophilus; species Sarcophilus harrisii. The sequence goes on from NC_045430.1 coordinate 192,272,565, forward strand.
ACTAAAAGAATGCTTAGCACTTCCAACATATGCCTATAAACTAAAGACATCTAAGTCTTCCAAAACATTCAGGATATCATTATGTTCTAAGCCAATGGTGACTGGATGAGTCCATATCAGAACAGCTGCTACTGCTGTATTCTCTGACAGCCATCCTGCTGCCCTCGCCTTGCTTTGCTGGAATATTTTTGATGTGAACTCTCCAAGTTACAGGGGTTGTTCTGCCAGCTAATTCCAGTTTCTTCTCTAGTCCTGCCTACCAGCCTACAGCTCAGGGAGATGTTGGCCTGGACTCATTTTTACTTTAGGCACTGAATTTAAACTCACAAATTGCTTCTCTGTGGAATGAAAAGAATAAAATAAGTGACTTCTAAGGAAATCACAAGAAACAAGCTTGACTCCAAAATAGACAAAAGACACTTCCCCCTGCTTCTTCATAGAGGTAGGAGTCGATGAGTGTAGAGCAACATAGATAATTTTATACTTTTTAAACTGTTTTGATTTTTTCTTCTTCCTCTTTAAAAAAGTTCTGCATTATAAGGGATGATTCTTGGAGAGAAGGATAGATAGAAATATAGGAAACACAAAAAAACAACAACAAAGAAATCAAAAAACCTATTACAATAAAAAAAAATTAAAGAAAAAAAAATCACCATTGCTTTTCCTTCCATCTTTAAATCTATGATCATGTGACCTTACACTCCATAAATTAGGGTTAATAATACATGCAATATCTGCTTTGCTTTTTTTTTTTTTTTTGCAAATAAAATGATATAACACAGAGAAGGTATTTTGCAAACCTTAAAGTACTATATGCATTTTAGCTGTCGTTAACTTTTTTTTGAAAGGAGAGGAAAAGGAGGCACAACTTTGGGAAATATGGGCCAAGAGATCTAGGATATGGTTATCCTAGTTCAGGACAGATAGCATCTTAGCATCAGCATCAATGGAAAAATAACTCTGAAGTTTCATCTTATTTCTAATAAATTAGCAAAAATGACAAAAGACAGATAATGGTCAATGTTGGAAGAACTATAAGAAGATAGGCTCACTTCTCTCAGTTCATGATCTTGCGACTTCTACAGTAGAAATAGAGAATTTTGGGGAACAGATGGTTTTGGGGAAAAGACAATGAGGTTTCTTTTGGTCATATTGAGTTTGAAATACTCTAGGAGATCCAGTTTGAAATGTCCAATATGGCCCTGGAGTCAGGAGGAGTTCAAATCCAGCCTCAGACATTTGACACTTATTAGCTGTGTGACCCTAAGCAAGTCACTTAACACCAATTGCCTCCCCCCCAAAAAAAAAAAAAAAAAAAGAAAAAAGAAATGTCCCATACACAATTGATAATACAAGATAAAAGGTTCAAGAAGAGACTGGGATTGGATTTATAGATTTTAGTCATCAATAACCAAGAAAGCTGATGAAGTCACTGAAGTGTGGGGAAAGAACACAAAAGGGCTTCAGGAAGACACTGGGGAACACCTCCATTTAAGAGGCATGATGCAGAAGATGATCCTGCAAAGAAGACTTGGAAAGAGCAGTCAGATGAGTAGGAAGAGAATCAAAGGAAAAGAATATCATAAAAGCTCAGCGAGGAGAATAAATTTAGGAGCTGGTCAGCAACAGTGTCACATACTTGCTTGTGGACTAACAATAGTTGGTCAGCAACAGAATTACAGCAGTATCACAGCATGGTCTAGAAAGATGAGGCCTGAAAAAAGTCCATTACATTTGTTAATTAAGAATCATTAGTAACCTGCTACCACAGGATGATCATGTTTCTGGCCACAATGGCACAGCAACAATGACTGTTCCAACCAAAGCCATAATCCCAGCCCTTCCGCTCTACTGGATCCCAATCCAGAATTCAAATCCAAAGTGAGAAGGAAAAGGGGAAGTTATCTCTCTATATCACCAGGCAAAATAGATATACATAAATCAACTCCTAACTCCACTCCCTCCTGTCACATGGATTCCTTCCCTAGGATGCACTCGTGGCAGAGCAATTACTGTTTTCCCTTCTCTATCTTAGAAAGAATTGAGGCTATCTTTCTGTTCAAATGTTCCTCACATACTGTTCTAGTTGTCTCCCTTTATGAAAACTTCCTGGACTTTGTGGTCCCCTCATGATGATAAGACAATGAAAAAGTCTGGGTACTACTATTATTATTAAGAGCGACAATTAAAGTAATGATAAATAATAAGTCCCTCAAAAAATAAGTTCCTTCAAAATCCAACTCATTTTCCATGCCACAGATGTAGTGAGGGAGGGAGGAGGAAACAAAGTAAGAGAATGTCAGCCAGGATGATGAGCAGTGGGGAGTTCATGTGTCCTAAGGCCGTTATAGGAGCTGTGAGGAGCCTGATAGGAATCAGGAAATACTAGTGAATAGGACAGTAGTGAATCTGTGTGATTAAATTGCTCCTAAGAATCATAGAAATAGACAGGGTAGCGTAGGGTTGCTAACTGGTCCTTTTCAAAGATTGATTTTGGTTGGTAACCAACTAAAGATGGTTTCAGCTTAGCACAGCATAAGCAGAGTGACTGGTATTTTTTTATATTTTGATATCAGAAGCAGGCAAGAAGTCAGAACAAATCAGAAACATCAATACTCCACATGCTGGAAATGTTTCAGTGTAGACGGCACTGACCACCAAAAATAGACAAATAAATGAATGCATGAGAAATGGATGGAAGACATGAATACTTTCATTGTGTGCCAGTAGCTTATCTGAACAAAATCAGAAACATATCTCACCAGGTAAGAACTTTTTGCAAATGGCAATAACAACAGCAACCACCACTACAATAATAATACTAGGCAGATATCAGATACATGACACTGGATTTGTCTGAAGTAACAGAAAATTGATTAATTCCTTATGAAGTCTATAAAACAGCTAAGATTCAAGAATGGAATAAAAAGACTTGCCATGGATAACATCTGCATAAAAAGAGACAACAACACATTGACAAAGAAGCATTGAACAAATGACTGAGCCATGCAGATTTCTTTGTGGAAATGAAAGAGTTCATTATGCAATTCAGGACCAGGTTTTTGCAACCAGAAATTGCAGATGGGTTGTCTTTAAAAGTACCAACTTAATTAATGCATGTTATGCATAGAAATCACAGTAACTATTCAATGTTCCAGTTATACTCCAGGAGGAGCTGGTAAATATTTAACAACTGGCTTTCTAGGAAAAAATTGTACATACAAAACAGTTTTAAATGGTTGAACAAGTTGTGGTATATGAAGATAAAGAAATATTATTGTTCTATATAAAATGATGAACACGCTGATTTTACAATGGCCTGGAAAGATTTACACGAACTGATGATAAGCAAAACAAACAGAACCCGGAATACATTATGCACAATAACAGCATGAATGTGTGATAATCAGCTATGAAAGACTTGGTTCTTGCAAGGTTTTGAAGGAGTCAATGTTGAAAAATTATCCATGCATATGTTTTGAAAATAAAAAGCTTTAATAAAAAAATTAATTAAAAAACAATTTGTTTCTTCTCAGTGGTTCGGTGATCCAAAGCAATCCCAATAGAATTTGGACAGGAAATGCCATCTGCATCCAGAAAAAAAACTAAAGAAACTGAATGGAAATCAACACATGCTATGTTCACTTTTTTTCTTTTTTTTTTAATCTCTCCCATGGTTTTTTCCTTTACTCTGGTTTTTCTCTCCCAATATGGTTCATAAAATAATGTATATTAAAAATAAATGAATTTACTAGAAAAAAATAAAATTCAACACATTTGACTAGATGTGTGAAGTGAGAAACAATGAGTTTTTAGGCAGAATTCTGAGGTTATGAACCAGGTTGACTGGGAAGATGTTGGTATCCTTGACAGAAAAAGGGAAATTCACAAGAGAGGCAATTTTTGATGGAAAATATAGTCTCTGGTTTTGACAAATTGAGCTTAATTTGTTATATGGGGAATTACAAAACTCTTAATTCAATTTAAAGCTTTAATACTTCCACTAAGACTTTTTTTTAAATTTAATTTATTTTTATTATAGTTTTTTTTATTTACAAAACATATGCATGGGTAAATTTTCAACACTGACCCTTGCAAAACCTTCTGTTCCAACTTTTCCCCTCCTTTCCTCCACCCCCTCCCCAGATGGCAGATAGTCCAATACATGTTAAATATGTTAAAGTATATGTTAAATACAATAAATGTATACATATTTATACAGTTATCTTGCTGCACAAGAAAAATTGGATCTAGAAAGAAGGTTAAAAAAAAACCTGAGAAGAAAAACAAAAATGCAAGCAACAATAACAGAAAGAGTAGAAATGCTATGTTGTGGTCCACACTCATTTCCCATAGTTCTCTCTCTGGGTGTAGCTGATTGTCTTCATTACTGAACAACTGGAACTGGTTTCAATCATCTCATTGTTGAAGAGAGCCAATCATTGGAATTGACCATCATACAGTATCGTTGTTGAAGTATATAATAATCTCCTGGTTCTGCTTATTTCACTCAGCATCAATTCATGTGAGTCTCTCCAGGCCTCTCTGAAATCATCCTGCTGGTCATTTCTTACAGAACAATAATATTCCATAACATTCATATACCACAATTTATTCAAACATTCTCCAATTGATGGGCATCCATTCAATTTCCAGATTCTAGCCACTACAAACAGGGCTGCCACAAACATTTTTGCACATGTGTGTCTCTTTCCCTCCTTTAAGATCTCTTTGGGACATAAGCCTAGTAGAAACATTGCTGGATCAAAGGGTATGCACAGTTTGATAACTTTTTGAGCATAGTTCCAAATTGCTCTCCAGAATGATTGGATCCATTCACAATTCCACCAACAGTGTATCAGTGTCCCTGTTTTCCCACATCCCCTCCAACATTTGTCATTATCTTTTCCTGTCATTTTAGCCAATCTGAGAGGTGTGTATCCACTAAGACTTTTGAGACATCCTGCGTATCACTGTTTGACTATATATATATATCCATTGTTGGGTATAATTCCCAAGACATATTATTGCCAAAGTCCAAAGGTCCTGAGACTCTTGGTATATGCAACCTCCATAGAAGGAAGTACAGTAAAAGTACAAAGTGATTTCTCCAAAAATGAAAAAGGAAAAATAGCCCCCAACAAGTTGGGGAAGTTTAAGGAACTGGCTTATAAGAAAAGGAAAATAAATTATGAAAGCAATACTAGTAGTACAGAATTTTAATCAATTTTATTTTTTAAGATGAATAGGCTTAGGAACACAAAGTCTGGCTAGTTAAGAGTCTAAATCCTAGCAAATGTCACTTGCCTTTGTATCAGGCTCTTCCTTTCCTCAATCAAACTCCTTGAATAAATAAGTGACTATAATAGTCCTTTGTCAAAAGAATTAATTTGCATATTTCTATAATGGCACCAAAGTAGAGGAGCACAGAGTATGTGTTTTGGTAAAAAAAAAAAAAAGGTCTCAATTTCAGCCATGGATCAGCGCTTAATTGATGATTACCTGCTAATTATGCCCCTTAGCAAGCTCTATAAGATTCAGGATTTTTTTTAAAGTTTTATTGATGAATTTTGTTTTTCAAATTTTGTATGTTATGAATATTTTCAGATCATCCCTATTCCACGAGAGCTCTCTTATAGTAAAATATTCACCATTAATAACCAATACTAACTTTATATAACACCTACAAGTGCCAGGCACTGTGTTAAGATGCTATATATTAGCATCTCATTTGATCCTCATAATAGCTTTGTGGAGATTTTGTAACAATCAGCTATGATAGATTTAATTCTTCTCAGCAACACAGTAAAAGAGAATTCCAATAGACTTAGGATGGAAAATGCCATCTGCATCCAGAGGGAGAACTATGGAGACTGAATATGGATTGAAGCCTACTATTTTCACCTTTTTTTTGGTTGTAACTTGTTTTCTTTTTTTCTGTGGGTTTTCTCTTTTGTTCTTATTTTTCTTTAAAACATGACTAATAGAAAAATATGTTTAAAATGATTACATATGTATAACCTATACCAGATTGTTTATGTCTTGGGGAGGAGGAAGGGGAGAGAGGGAAGGAGAAAAAAAAATTGTACTTCAAAATCCTACAAAAAGTAATATTGAAAACCATCTTCACACGTAGTTGGAAAAATAAAATACTATTGAAATTTTAAAAAGTAATATTCATTTACTGGTTAATTATTAACCAATTAGAGTTGATTGCCATCCTCAGGAATACCCTGAAGCATATGTACTATGATCCCACCACCATGAGGAGTCTTTGCCATTTGAGAGTGCCATTGACTTCTTTTATTAATAATATACTAGCATTATTAATAAAATGACTAATTACTAAGAAAAAATAATAACTTGTGAGATAAATGTTATCATTATCCCCATTTTACATTCACAGCTCTAGTAACCCCCCAACCTCCCTATTTTTAATGTATTTCTTTTAAACAACAGGAATCCATTATTTCTATTATCTATCCTATTTTAAAAGGAGAAGAAATAAAAAGGAAAGCAAATTTCTTGGAACAAACAGGCCTAATGAAGCAAAATAAATTCCCTTTTTAGTTGTATATACGAAATATATATCTCATTCTGTATCCTAAACCCACAATTTCAAAGAAGCCCTGAAGTACTAAAGCACAAAGTAAGAACTAATACTTACTTAACAATTTAATATGATACTTCATGAAGCTAATGTGATCTTAGACAGCATCAAGAAATTTAGTGACAAGATGAGAGAGATAATAGTGCTCTCTCTGTCCTGGTCATACCATATCTTGAAGTGCTGCCTTCAGCTCCAGGTACCATTTAAAAAAAATGTATTTATTTATTTAAAATAAATATGAAATAAAAAAAATAGAAAAAGACAAAAGTACATAGCAGAATATGAGGGACGATTTAAAATGTGTAAAAAATAAATTTTCATTTCAAAAAGTATACATAACAAGAGAAGAATTCAGAATTGTTCATCTTTGCTTACTTGTAGATTTTTCTTTTGTTCTCTGTTGTACACTTTTTACTTTATTCTTTTCTCTCCTTTTTTCTCTCCCTCCTATATTCCCCAAAGAGGTTATAGTTAAGTACAGATATATTTATGCATTTATGTTGTATATGTTTATGTATGTATATATATGTATACACACATATTATATATATACACTGCCTATACATACATATACATAGACGCATATCTATAAATACAGCTAAAACAATATTAATATGACTGTCATATGTATATATATATATATATATTTCTCTCTTGATTGAATCTTTTTAAACTTTGACTTTGTCTGAGATCAGTGATTACTACCTCTGCCTTTTCCCCTAATGAATTCTACTCCTAATTATTGTCATTGAGTTTGTATATATTTCTTCCTTCTTTTCTGTGCTAATTCTTCTACTTCACTTCTACCTCTTGACCTGTTTGCTTCCCCTCCCTCATGTTCTTCCCCATCCTTTCCTTCCACCCTCATCCCATCCCCATTAATCTAGATACTTTATCCCACTTCTGTTAACCTATATACCTTTCTATACCCCAACTTATCCTATTATATAAGCTCTTATTTCTTTATAGATTTTGGAAGGTACTGGATATATATATATATGCATTGCTTCTTCTTTGACCCATACTGATACGAGTAAGATTTCAGAACTATCAGCCTTCTTCCCTCATTTAAATCCTCTGTGTTGGATCCAGTTCTCACATCTCAGTTGTGTAGCATAATAATTGTTTTTACCTTTTCCTACATGGTTTTGCTTTTTTAGAAGCTCTTACTTCAATGTTTCTTTTGGACTACCCAATTATTAATGATAATCTTAGACATATGGTTTACATTTCCACATATAAAGCATAAATGGTTTGTCCTTTTTAAGTCCTTTGAAATTAGCTTTTGATGTTGGTCTTAAATGTTAATTTTATTGACTTCAGGTTTGTTTGTGACAAAATACTGAAAATCTGAGTGTTCATTGAATGCCCATTTTTTTCCCATTCAATATTATACTTAATTTTGCTAGATATAATATTTTTGGCCACAACCTTGGTTTTTTTCATTGTTGATATATGATAATATATATCAGGACCAGTAGTCTTATATTATAGTCACCCATGAGTCTTCTGCCATTTGAATAGTAGCTTCAATATATTTGAATTGTTTCTTATTTGTTTTTTGTTGCTTTTAATAGTTTCTCTCTGATCTGGAGATTTTTCAATTTTTCAATGATGTTCCTATATGTTTTTCTTATAGGATCTCTTTCAAGTAGTGATCAGTAAATTTAGTTCTATTTCTACTTTCTCTTCTTGTTGTTTTACTTCAGGAAAATTAAATTTTCTTTAATTATTTCTTGTATTATTGTATTAAAGTTCTTTTTTTTTTTTTTTGGTCATAGCTTTTAGGTAGTCTAATTATTATTATTATTTAATCTGTTCTCTAGAACTTTTGTTTTTCTTATGAGATGTCTCACATTTTCTTCTATTTTTGTTTAATTCTTTATATTTTGTTCTGTTATTTCTTGGTTTCTTATAACTTCACTGACTTCCCTTTGCCCAATTCTAATTTTCAGAGTCATTTTCTTCCTTAAGACTTCCTTTTGTAGTTGGTTAACATAATCTTGTTTTTCTTGCAGTGTTCTTTTGTTTAGTTTTATTGTTTTTCCTCAATCTCCCATTTGATTTTTAAAGGGTTTTTTTTTTTTTTTTTGAGTTTTTCTATGAATTCTTTTGGGGCAAGTAACCATTTAACATTATTCTTTGAGGTGGAAAGACTTTTTTTTTTACTTCAGTATCCTTCTCTGAAGAGGAATTCCAGTCTTCCCAAGTTCCATAGTAACTTTCTATAGTTGTATTCTTTCTTCTTTGCCTGATTTTTTTTTTAAATAAGAACTTATTAGTGTCAACACTTCTAATTCTAGGGTATATTGGGATGGGTTACCCCAATGGTGCCATTAGTTTCACTTCAGTTCTTTTCTTTGGTCTGGAGTCTCAGACTAAGAACTCCTTCCTCCTATAAGTGCCCATAGTCAGCAGTTTCCCCACCCACTGCTTCTGCACTTACCTGGTGTGCTGGTTCCTTCTCACTCAGGGTCAAATCTCAGCATCACAGCTAACCCTGGCATTCTTATTGGCAGAGATTTTTCTTAATCTTCTCAGACTCAGACCCCTGACTCCTCATGCTGTACAGGAAGTGAAAGTTCCTGTATCTCCTTGCTGTTTCAGGGGAGTTAGCCTGGAGGTGTTTACACTTCACAAGGCCAAACATTTGTCTTGGGGTCTTTTTTTGGATATCCTATTTTGTCCCTATGTCTAGGTTTGCCCTGAGGTGCAATTTTAGTTTTTTGTGGGAGAAATCTGGAGAGTTTGGAATTTTCTGATCTATTCTGCCATCTTCCTTAGATGCCATATTTTTAAAAAGAGCTTGATAATGGGGACTGTACAGAGGAGAGGCTGCTGGGTGACACAGTGGTCCTAGAGTCAGAAAGTCTTATCTTCTGAGTTCAAATCTGGCCTCAGATACTTATTAGCTATATAGACCCTGAGCAAATTACTTAACTCTATTTCAGTTTCCTCATCTGTAAAATGAGCTGGAGTAGGAAATTGCACACTAATCTTTGCCAACCCCAAATTGGGGTCAAGAAGAGTAGGATAATACTGAAAATGGCTGAACAAGTACAGAAGGTAACCAGGGAGATGAAAGATCTGGAAATCTATCATGTCATCTGAAGATTAATAGGAGAAATGAGTATTATTTAACTTGTAGAAGAAAAGATTTAGGGAAAGAGAAGTGAAAGGTTATACCACAGGGAAGAGAATTTAAATAGGTTCTGCTGGACCCAGAGGGCAGAACTGGGGAGAATAGGTGGAGTTTGCAAAGAGGCAGATGTAGTTGAGATTAAAATAAACTTCCTGGCAATTGAAGCTGTTCAAAGTAGAATTCCTTAGATAGGGACTTTCCTCTACTAAAAATGCTTAAATGAAAACTTTTTGTAGGGAGGATTCTTATGCAGGCAAAAGTTGGACTAGTTGATTTTTAAGGTTTTTTTCTAATTTGAGGATTGTGTAGTTGTGTGATTGTGTAATTATTGAAGCTCTTAAATGACTAGTTGAGGAATTTGCATTTTATTCTAAAGGCAATAGGGAACAATCAAAAGTTGTTTAGCAACCTGTGTATGAGGAAGATTATTTGGTTAAACACATAAAGAATTGGAAAAGAAAAGAGATTAGACATAGAAAGCCCTATCTCTAAACAGAATTTCAATAAAACTGGAATGGGGGAAACTGTCAGGAGATGGAGAGTGACTTAATGTCACACATAGGAGGAGAAGGAAAAGGATAATTATACACTTGGAGCTAAAACCAAATTGAATCTCTTTCAGAAGAGGAGGACTAGGACTCTTCATGCATATCGTCTTAGGGATGATAAAATAATTAAGTTTCATCAGAAGCAAGTTATATCAGACTAACTTTGTTTCCTTTTTGGACAGGGTTACTAAGGTACTAGAACAGCAAAATACACTTGAAATAATTTACCTAGATTTTAATAAAGAATTTGATAAAGTATCTTCAACTTTCTCTTAGAAAAGGAGAGCTGCATACTACATAGATTCATTAATGGTTCAGGGCCAATTTATTTTTAAACTATTCAAAAGCGTACTAATTCTTTTATTTAGTATTTTGTTTTTCCCTGTTATATATAAAACAATTTTAACATTCATTTTTAAAACTTTTGAGTTCCAGATTCTTTTCCTTCCCACTTCATTGAGCATTCAAGCGATTCAATATAGATTATACATGTGTAGTCATGCAAAACAGTTCTATAATAGTCATGTTGTGAAAGAAAACATAAAACAACAAAAAGCAAACTCTCAAAAAAATAAAGTAAAAAAACTATTCTTCAATATGTATTCAGACATCATCAGTTTTTTTCTCTAGGTATGGATAACATTTTCATAAGTCTTTTAGAGTTATCTTGGATCACTGTATTGCTGAGAATAATTGTGTCACTCAGAGCTGATCATTTTATACTTCAATGCCAAATTTTTTTTCCTGAGGCAATTGGAGTCAAGTGATTTGTCTGGGGTCACACAGCCAGGAAGTGTTAAGTGTCTGAGATCAGATTTGAATTCAGGTCCTCCTGACTTCAGGGTTGGTGCTCTATCCACTGTGCCATCTAGCTGCCCCTCAATGCCAATTTAGAAGGTTGTTTCTCATGAAGTGTGTTACCCTGTGCTAACATTTTTATCAGCAATCAAATTTTCAGATGACATCAAGTTGGGTTGAATTCTTAAAACACTGGATAATGGTCAAGATCTGTAAAGATCTTGAGTTAGGACATAGGGATGAATTTAGTAAGACAGCATTTGTTAGGAACAAATGCAAAGTTTTACACTTTGGTCCATAAAATAACTTCACAAGCACATGATGGGGAGGTGTGATTGGAAAGCAGTTTATACATGAAAAATTTAGGAGTTTTAATCAACTATAAGCTCAGTATGATTCAGAAGCATGATGTGCAGTTAAAAAAATTACTAGGACTTTGGAGTGCATTAAGAAGGACATACCTTTTAGGAACAGCAAGATAATAGGTTTTCTATCTTGTGCCTTTTTTGGACCACATCTGAAGTATTGCATTTTGTTTTGAGAACCATATTTTAAAAAGGACAATTGAGAATGTGAATCAAGCAGAGTCTGAAGGCAATTTAAGTAGGGTGGTGAAGTGCCTTGAATCTATGCCTATGAAGATCATGTGAAAGAGCTGGGATGCTTAGATTGGAGAAGTGAAAATTAAAGGGGACATAACTTTTTTCAAGTATCTAAAGGCCTATCATTTGGAAGAGGAATTAACATTATTCTTCTAGACCCCAGAGGGCAGAAACTAGAGCAATGAGTGGAACATGCAAAGAGAAAAATTTAGTCTTAATGTCAGGGAAAAAACACAAAACAACTTCCTAACAATAGAGCTGTCCAAAAGCGGAATCAGCTGCCTGCATACATGCTGACATAATTACTATCCTCAGAAAAGAGTCCCACAAGGGGCTTGTTATCAGCACAAACATAACATCACAGTCATGGAGGTCATCATGGAACTGCTTAACTCTTGTGATAAAAGGTCAAAGTTCTGTTCTGTAGTTCACATGTTCTTAAGGAGTTAGCAATGGATGCCTTTTAGGCATCCTGTGATTGAGCCCTGCTCTGTCATGGTAAGGAGAGTGACAGTACACAAACACATATTCAGAACTGTTAGACTTTTCAGAACTCATTTTCATACTGGCAAGTCAGGCACCACAGATTGCCTTTTCTGTCAGAAAAAGAAATGACTCAGCCTTTTGTGAAGAAAAACATAGTAGAAAAGTGAGCAGTCTCAGGAAAAACTTACTCTGTTTTTGGAAAAGGTATATCATGCGTTGTCTTGCTGTTGTTGTTTGCCCTTCATTCTTGAAAAGGACCACAATATCAGGGAAGTGATGCCATGACATGCAAATAAATTGGATTTAAGTGAGGGAGAGCTATGCAAGGTCACCTGCCTCACTTTCCCCTCCAGAGCCATGTGGGTCCAGTGGCCAGATATAAATCATGATGACTGGAAATGCAGTGGGAGACCTTGGCCTTTTTTAAAAAAAAAAATTATTACTTTTTTCTGAGGCAATTGGGGTTAAGTGACTTTCTCAGTCACACAGCTAGGGAGTGTTAAATGTTTGAGGTTAGATTTGAACTCAGATCTTCCTGACTTCAGAGCTAATGCTCTGTCTACTATAACATCTAGCTGCCCCAGAGTTTGGCCTTTTTAAGCTAAGGTCTTCAGCAAATCTCAGTTTGCTTGAGGCTGTACCCATTCAGTGATTAAGGCTGGATAGCAACTGAGGCAAAGAATCTCTTCTTTAACCATGTCAAAAAAAAAAAAAATCTAAAAAAAAATAAACCTGGGAGGGGAAGACTCTTGGGGTTTAAGCTTAAAAGTCCAAAAGATCTGAGTTCAAATTCAGGTTTATTATAACACATATTGGCTGAATACTTCTGGACAACTCACTTAACTTCTCAATGCCCTGGTCAATTTTCTAAGACTATAAGTTGTAGAGAAGATGTCAACCTGCAGTGGTAGAACAAATTCCCTCTACCAATGAAGCCATAGGTCTAATTCCTATTTCTCTCTTTAGAGTAAGCACAAGTAATGCATATTGATGCATTATACATACTGAATAGAAGGAAAGACTCTAAGCAATAACATAATTGCTTCAGAGGGTAAAACTTAAAGTTAACATTCTATATTTCTCCTGTTCCATTCAGACACCTGAATAATTTTAGAATTAAATAATTATTAATTGTAATTAATAATTATTAATAGATAATTAAATCAGAATTAAATAATTTTAGAACATCCTGAAGTCCTTTTCTAAGCTGATTTTGTACTGATTCCATGATCAGGAAATTTATTAAAATATAAGAAATGAATGTGAAAAATCTGAAAAGCAAGGAAAAGATGCAGATTAAAACAGTGGGAATCAGAAAAATAATATGTGCAATACCTAAAAAAATGTAAATGAAAAGAACAAAAAAAAAATGGAAGTAAACCCAATGCATGGCCTTGGGAAGGAGTAGAGAAAATGAACTTTCTCTTTGTGCAAATAGAGAACTGTCTCTATGGAATAATATATAACCAACTTGTCTAGACCTAGCTTCTTAAACAGTGATTCACAACCCCGTATGGATGATGGAGATCTCAGGGAATGTGAAGGTTCCAAAATCATGATTTATTATCAATAAATGTTTTATTTGTATAGCTGTTTTGTATACTTACATAGCTGGGGTCATGTAAAAATTTTTCACGTGGAAAGGGATCACAAGTGGAAAAAGTTTAAGACCTGGTTTAGGCCACACAACCAAAATGTGTTTGAAGTGGGGCCACACTTCCTCATTCACAAAGAGCTATAATTCAAAATGGAACCTGAGAAATGCACTGGAATGTTAAGTGACCCCATGGAAAGAAAACTAATTTCTGACTGATGGCTTTAAAAAGGCATTTCATGGAGGAAATGACATTTGAGTTGAGTCTTAATGGTTAGATAGAATTTCAACAGGTAAAGATTTACAGCTGTGGCAGGGAAGGCATTTTAATGGACAGAATAGCCTGAGCAAAGGCATGAAGGTAGAAAAGAACTGGGAGAATATGATGATGAAGCGAAGCATAACTGATTAGAATTTAGAATAATATGGGATAAAGATAGGAAGGTTCTACTTTGCCAGGGTTATTATCAGCTCCTAATCATTGACGTTGCTGATATTGTCACTAAAAAAGCTATAAAAGTGTCTGATGCTCATTTCTGGAATGTTCTCCAAATTCAACCTAAATAGCTTGGAGGTAAAGGGACATGTATCTCTTTCTAAAGTTCAACAGGACCTTTGAGAAGCCCAAATATGACTTTTGCTGATATAACCACTACCCTAGAACTGAAGCCCTGGGTTTACATAAATTGAATTAAACTCTGGGAAATTCTCATAAATATCTTCTTTTTTGTTGTAAGATTCCACTTAATTTCCCTGGGGAACATTAGAATATAGTTTTTGTTTAGGTCTTGTTAAAAAAAAAAAAAAAAAAAAAGGTAGTGTTTTACAAGTCCAAACAAGCTATCACTTGCCATATAAATCACCAGACTAGTAATATATAAAACATAGGATGAGTTTTACTTCATCCAAATGAAAATATGAAATCCAAAGAACTTTCTCTCAGTCCATCAGAACATATAAAATTGAGTTGACTCTTCTTCTTCTTTATTGGGCCTCTGTTTTTCCCAGGGAAACCTATGGTCCTGTCCAGTGGAGAACGAGGTCCAGATGCAAACACTTTTATGTGGTCCCCTTGCTGCTCCTACTTGGTTCAGCAAATCCTTTTTTTTTTTTTTAAAGACAGGGTCCTGATATTTCTCTACTCCTGCCATATGATTCATTTTCTCTGAGGAGTCACATTGTTCCCCGGAGCAGCTTCAAAGATCAAAGAGTCAAGTGGGAGTTTGTAGCTCTTCCCTGAATTTCTTTTTTTTTTTTTTTTTTTTTGTTTTTTGTTTTTTTGTTTTATTTAATAGCCTTTTATTTACAGGATATATGCATGGGTAACTTTACAGCATTAACAATTGCCAAACCTCTTGTTCCAATTTTTTCACCTCTTACCCCCCCACCCCCTCCCTAGATTGGCAGGATGACCAGTAGATGTTAAATACATTAAAATATAAATTAGATACACAATAAGTATACATGACCAAAACGTTATTTTGCTGTACAAAAAGAATCAGACTTTGAAATATTGTACAATTAGCTTGTGAAGGAAATCAAAAATGCAGGTGGGCATAGATATAGGGATTGGGAATTCAATGTAATGGTTTTTAGTCATCTCCCAGAGTTCTTTCTCTGGGCGTAGCTGGTTCAGCATTACTGCTCCATTGGAAATGGTTTGGTTGATCTCGTTGCTGAGGATGGCCAGGTCCATCAGAACTGGTCATCATATAATATTGTTGTTGAAGTATATAATGATCTCCTGGTTCTGCTCATTTCACTCAGCATCAGTTCGTGTAAGTCTCTCCAGGCCTTTCTGAAATCATCCTGTTGGTCATTTCTTACAGAACAGTAATATTCCATAATATTCATATACCACAATTTATTCAGCCATTCTCCAACTGATGGACATCCATTCAGTTTCCAGTTTCTAGCCACTACAAAAGGGCTGCACAAACATTCGTGCACATACAGGTCCCTTTCCCTTCTTTATAATCTCTTTGGGATATAAGCCCAATAGTAACACTGCTGGATCAAAGGGTATGCACAGTTTGATAACTTTTTGAGCATAGTTCCAAACTACTCTCCAAAATGGTTGGATTCGTTCACAACTCCACCAACAATGCCTCAATGTCCCAGTTTTCCCACATCCCTCCAACAATCATCATTATTTTTTCCTGTCATCTTAGCCAATCTGACAGTTGTGTAGTGGTATCTTAGAGTTGTCTTAATTTGCATTTCTCTGATTAATAATGACTTGGAGCATCTTTTCATATGACTAGAAATAGTTTCAATTTCTTCATCTGAGAATTGTCTGTTCATATCCTTTGACCATTTTTCAATTGGAGAATGGCTTGATTTTTTATAAATTAGAGTTAATTCTCTATATATTTTGGAAATGAGGCCTTTATCAGAACCTTTGACTGTAAAATATTTTCCCAGTTTATTGCTTCCCTTCTAATCTTGTCTGCATTAGTTTTGTTTGTACAAAAACTTTTCAGTTTGGTATAATCAAAATTTTCTATTTTGTGATCAGTAATGATCTCTAGTTCTGCTTTGGTCATAAAGTCCTTCCCCTTCCACAGGTCTGAGAGGTAAACTATCCTGTGTTCCTCTAATTTATTAAAAATTTCATTCTTTATCCCTAGGTCATGAACCCATTTTGACCTTATCTTGGTGTACGGTGTTAAGTGTGGATCAATGCCTAGTTTCTTCCATATTAGTTTCCAATTTTCCCAGCAATTTTTATCAAACAATAAGTTCTTATCCCAAAAGCTGGGGTCTTTGGGTTTGTCAAAGACTAGGCTGCTATATTTGTTGATTGTTTTATCCCTTGAACCTAACCTATTCCACTGATCAACTAATCTATTCCTTAGCCAATACCAAATGGTTTTGGTAACTGCTGCTCTATAATATAATTTTAGATCTGGTACAGCTAAGCCACCTTCATTTGATTTTTTTCATTAATTCCTTGAAATTCTTGACCTTTTGTTTTTCCATATGAATTTTGTTGTTATTTTTCTAGGTCATTAAAATAGTTTTTGGGAATCTGATTGGTATAGCACTAAATAAATAGATTAGTTTAAGTAGTATTGTCATCTTTATTATATTTGCTCGCCCTATCCAAGAGCATTTAATATTTTCAATTGTTAGATCAGACTTAATTTGTGTGAAAAGTAGTCTGTAATTTTGCTCATAAAGTTTCTGATTTTCCCTTGGCAGATAGATTCCTAAATATTTTATATTATCAGTAGTTACTTTAAATGGAATTTCTCTTTGTAACTCTGACTGTTGGATTTTGTTAGTGATATATAAGAATGCTGATGACTTATGTGGATTTATTTTATAACCAGCAACTTTGCTAAACTTGCTAAAGTTGTGGATTATTTCTAATAACTTGTTAGTAGAATCTCTGGTCTTCCCTGAATTTCTTAACCCTGCTTTTCTCTATTTCTCTTACTCCCTTTTAAAGGTTAAATCTAAAGGCCTAGCCCAAGTGGTGTGAATTGTCCATGAATCAGTCAGTCACCCTTGTTCTTGTTTTTGTTTGTTCTCAAAAAAGCCCAGACAGCAGGAAAGTGATGCTATGACAAGCAAATGAGTTGGATTTAAGTGAGGGAGGTCTGTGCAAAGTCACCAGTTTCACTTTCTCCTCCAGAGCCATCTGGGTCCAGTGGCCAGATATAGATCAGAATGATTGGAGATGGCCCTGGATGCAATGGGAGACCTTGGCCTTTTTAAACTAAGACCTTTCTCAGGTCTCAGTTTGCCTGAGGCAATGCCCTTATGGTGACTTCAAAGAGCCAAAAGGCATTAAAGGTAAGGAAATTTAACACTCTCAAAGTCAAAACAAAAGCCCTACCTTTTAATCCTATTAGGGTGTTTACTTTGACCAGATACCTTCTGGAAAAATCTTCTATATTGGAAATTCTCAGTAACTAAAACTCTCAGACCTAAATCTACAAATACCAACAGGACTTTATATTATAGAAAATGAGAAACTTTCAATAACTAGAACTCACAGATCTAAGTCTACAAATGCCAATAGGACTTTATATTGTAGAAAAAAAGACATGGTAGATCATATATATATATAAATAAATATACATATATATATGTATTGACTTTTTCAGAAAATAAAGATTACTTTTACAAGAAGTTTGGTGGTGAAAGAAATGAGAGAGATTAGAAAATACTTCAAGGAGGTAGAAGAGTAGAGAGAAAACTTCTGAAGGATCAGGAAGATCAGCACATGTTTACAGGTATATAGAAAGAAAAGAGCTTTGGTGTTTTTCAGGTCATACCATTGCTAAACTGATGACACTGATTCATCATTACCCAAACTTTTTGTTGTTCTCTTTTCCTAGAACCTCAGGTAGTTCACAGAACAGCCTAACACACCAGAACTTTCTCAGGGACACATAATAGGAGAATATACAGAAATACAGGGAAAATTACCAAAAGAGAATAAACCTCTATAGTTGAATTTTTCTGTCATGCAGACATCTCACCTGATGTCCTCCTTTTCAAAATAAAAACTACAATAGCAATAGAACAGAAAGCCTAATAACATCAACCCAGAAATTCTATCTCTCTTTGTTTTTTATTGGCTTTCTTGCAGCCAGACACTGAGTAGAAGAGGCAGGTGGAGTACTCATTGCTATACTGTTTGATGTTTCTACAGTAGCTCAGTTATCTTCACTTCTGCAATGTGGTAACTGTATCCCCTTGTAAGACCTTTCCCTCCAAGTGGTGGTTATAGTGGTCCTGACTCTATCTGTTTGACTGAGGCATCAAGTACTAACTATGTCAGCTCTGCTATTCCAATAGGACATTTACTCCAAGTTTGGATTTAAGCCACAAAGAACTTGACTGGCAGGGAGATTAAATTGGACCGTTCTCACTGTAGGCATTCATTTATCTGAACCCTCACAACTGCTCCTTTTAGTGTGGGAATCTTCACCAAAAAGATATTGGTCTGTGCCCTCAGCAAATGAGAACAGTGTGAATGGGCTGTGTTCTGATTACAGCCTTGAACAACCCAACAGCAATAGGAGCTCCAAGCTTCAGCAGCAGTTTGACATTATTACATCTTTGATGGCACAGCACAATTGCTCTTTATACATCAGCAATGAATAGAAAGCCAAACAACTCAAAGGATTGGATGAATGTGCTTGGTTTGTTTGTTTTTAGTGTAGTTTTTAAAAGCTTTG
This sequence comes from Sarcophilus harrisii, assembly GCF_902635505.1. NCBI lineage: Eukaryota > Metazoa > Chordata > Mammalia > Dasyuromorphia > Dasyuridae > Sarcophilus > Sarcophilus harrisii. The sequence goes on from NC_045430.1 coordinate 192,291,540, forward strand.
AATCATTGAAAGTCACAGACTCCATCCAAATGACCTTTATCATTCCCAAGTAATCCAATCTTAAAACAGCATTACATATTACTGTTCTGTAAGAAATGACCAACAGGATGATTTCAGAAAGGCCTGGAGAGACTTACACGAACTGATGCTGAGTGAAATGAGCAGGACCAGGAGATCATTATATACTTCAACAACAATACTAGATGATGACCAGTTCTGATGGATCAGGCCATCCTCAGCAACGAGATCAACCAAATCATTTCTAATGGAGCAGTAATGAACTGAACTAGCTATGCCCAGAAAAAGAACTCTGGGAGATGACTAAAAACCATTACATTGAATTCCCAATCCCTATATTTATGCACACCTGCATTTTTGATTTCCTTCACAAGCTAATTGTACAATAATTCAGAGTCTGATTCTTTTTGTACAGCAAAATAATGTTTTGGTCATGTATACTTATTGTGTATCTAAGTTATATTTTAATATATTTAACATCTACTGGTCATCCTGCCATCTAGGGGAGGGGGTGGGGGGGTAAGAGGTGAAAAATTGGAACAAGAGGTTTGGCAATTGTTAATGCTGTAAAGTTACCCATGTATATATCCTGTAAATAAAAGGCTATTAAATAAAAAAAAAAAAAAAAAAAGAAAAAAGAAAAAAAAAAAGAAAACAGCATTACAGAGAGCTCCAACTGAATCTCTCAAATCAAGACCCACGGGGCAGTCATAGCTTGTTTGTTTTAAGAATTCTTATTTTTGTGATTCTGAACTTGAAAGACACCAATAAATGAATTTTTCCATGTACAAAGACTATTTTTAAAAAGGACTACATATGGAACTTGGAGTCTTCTTTATGTATAGATTATTTTTTTAAAAAATGCATAACATTTAGGGGAGGGGGTGGGGGGGTAAGAGGTGAAAAATTGGAACAAGAGGTTTGGCAATTGTTAATGCTGTAAAGTTACCCATGTATATATCCTGTAAATAAAAGGCTATTAAATTAAAAAAATAAAAATAAAAAAATAAAAAATGCATAACAATTACCCCCAGAGAGGACTGTGGGAACTGAGTGAGAATTACAACATAGCATTTTCACTCTTTTTGTTGTTGCATTTTGTTTTTTTCTCATTTCCCCCCCTTTTTGATGTGATTTTCTTGTACAGCAAGATAATTATATAAATATGTATATATATATATCGGATTTAACATATATTTTAACATGTTTAACATATATTGGACTACCTGCCATCTGGGGGTGGGGGGAAGAAGGGGAAAATTTAGAACACAAGGTTTTGCAGAGGTTAATGTTGAAAAATTATCCATGCATATGTTTTGAAAATAAAAAGCTTTAATAAAAAAAATTAAATTTAAATTTAAAAAAGAATAACTATAGACTGAAGCATGGTTAGTCAAGTTGACAGTAATTTATTCATTGACTGCTACATACCTGAAACTTTTCTAAGCACTGGACTACAAAGAAAAATAAAAAGTATTTTCTTTTAGGACCTGATCACAGGTTAATTGAGGAAAAAATATGTAAAATAAAATTTACAAGCATGATTTCTAAAAATAAAGAAAATGCATAATAATGTTCATTTCAAAGCTATCCTGCTTTTTTTTCTCCCTCTAATCTCTTTTATGTTTTTAAAAAAATGCTTTAATGATACTTTTAGATAATATTTTGATCATCATTACTACTAACCTTTCTCTCTGCCAAATACTACCCTTCCAACTTAAAACAATAACAACAAACTTTCTCTTATAATGAATAAGCAAATCAAGCACTGACATTAGCCCTTTCTGTAAATATATATCTCATTCTTCATTTCATGTTCATCACTTCTCTGTCAGTGGTGGTTGGTATGCTTCATACTTGATCCTCTGGATTCACACTTGGTCATTGCCTTGATCAGAGTTCTTCAGTCTCTCAAGATCATTTTTCCTTAAAGTGATTTAGTCTCCTGCAGTCCTATTACAAGCAAGCCAGTCAGGGCATATAGCTTAACTAATTGTAGTACAAAATTATAAGTCAATCACTTAACAGAATATTAGCTAATCATACAGGAAACAAGTTAGACATCATATCAAGTACCATCTGTTTTATGGCAGGGGTCTTCTGTAGACTAGGTGTAGTATGCCCCCTCTTAAGGGGGAGAGGGAACAATTTTAGAAATTGGCAGGATAAGTACTCATGAGTAGAGGTAAGCTAAGTCAGGGGATAGAGACAATCTGCCAAAAGCAAGTCCCATGAGTCTTTGATGATCATGTCTTTAAAATTGTTACACTAACCTTGCTACTCTGTATGCCTCTTGCTAAAGGTTGAAAGTTGGCAGGTAGATGGAGATGGAATTTATTTAACTACTGTAAAATTTTCTCCTCGCTTCTAAAGAGAAAATGCAGATAATATTTTGCAAATCTTAAAGGGCTTATATGTCTGTTTTCATTCTTTTTTCCCCTCAGTTCTCACTATAGCTTTTCTTTTACAGCTCTTCCTTCCCCGCCCCCCCCCTTATTGTTCTTTTTAAAAATTGTTCTAAAGGACGCTGTTCAATAATTTTTTTTTTTTTTTTGTATTTTCTGAAGCCTACTATGAGTACAAACTGCTGGTCTTTGCAGGGTTGCCCAAAGAGGTCTAGAGTATGAGGGTGAAAAGAAACTCCCAGAGGATGAGACATATAATTTCAGACCCCTTCTCCAGAAGGAAAAAGCCCAGAAATTGAAGGAAAAGTATTTTTTATCTTAGCAAAGAAACTGGAATAGTTTTGCATTTCCTTTTCCAGTGTATTTTACAGATAAGAAAACTGAGGTTAACAAGGTTAAGTGTTTTTCCCAGGGTCACACAGCTAGTATGTGTTTTAAGTCATATTTAAATTCAGGTCCTCTTGATTCCAGGTCTAGAGCTCTATCCACTGAGCCACTCAATATAATGTATAAAAATATATGATCTCATTTGATTCTTTTAATCTCATGAAGCAGATACATTTTACAGACAGGGGACCAAAAGTTCAGGCTGAACTCAATGACCTCTAAGATTCTTCCACTTAACTTCCCTGGGTGCCACCCTCCTCACGTACAGAATGAGAGTGTTGGGCATTGCTCAATCTCCTCATTTTTAGAGATGAAGAAACTGAGGTATATAAGTACCAAATCCAAGATCATATAGGTAACAAATAACAAAATTAGGATTCAAATCCAGATCATCTCATTCAAATTCAACCCTTTCAACTATAACATACTATCTCCCCTTGGCTGTGTCTTAATGACCAACTCACATTGACCTAGGGCTGTCAGTGTCTGTTCCCATTGCCCCTGAAATATAGATGGAGTTTTAAAAAAGGCAAAGAAAGAAGAGCTCAGTCAGAGGTAACACTGAAGCAGCTGTGAAGCTTAGTAGTGGTGCTGCCTAATCACTTGTATAGGTCATTCCTGTTGTGCCACAAACTGACCAGCTACCCCCCTGATGCTTCTGCAGCTGTTCACTCAATCTTTGCATCATCTCTACTGGATCTGCCAGAGTAGACATAATAATAATGTGATGCTCACATTATAGGTCTCCTAGCTTTAGATGCAGATCCACCTGAGAGAAAAGCGTTCAGAAGACTTTGTATTATATACCTCCTACTTTTGCAAGCACTTCAGTGGTCTCTGTATCCAGGACCTCAGCTTGGAAGCATAGGTTGGTATTCAAGATTTCCAACATAACAAACACAATCTAGGGGAATAAAGAGACATAGGGAATGCCCTGTAGGAATAATAATCCCCAATGGCTGCACTGTTCTGACTATCAGTATATTGTGAAAAGTACACTGGATTTAGACTTGGAGGACTTGGGTTCAAATCTCTTTTACTTACTCAAGTCTCCTTTATTTACTACCTATGTGATCTTGAGGAAGTCATTATCTGGACCTCAGTTTCTCCATCAATAGGGTGTGGAAATTGGACTAAAATAGTCCCTGAGGTTCCTTCTATTTCTAACTAACCTTTCCTTTCCCAAAACAGAGCTATTGGCTCTGTGATAGCAAGAGGATGGTCCAGACTAAGAAACACTAGCCTACAAATTCTCTCTCCCTATTTCCTCCAGCTACCTGAAGTCAACCTGAAAAAGAGAGAGAGCAATTCCTGGGGCAATATTCAGGCCTACCATCTGTAGCCATTGATTTCCTTCTTTAACATTGGAATTCCTTGGCAACTCTGGCAAATCTGTTAACAACTTCCTGTAGTCAGACTGTGTTAATAATATGAATGGTTTGGATGCTGATTCCTTGTAGTGTAAACTAGTTCTTCCTAAGAGGCTATTGCAACATTCCCTTGAGATGACAACAAAAGATTTTCATGAAGGAGCCACCATACTATGCATTCCCAACAGAGTTTCCAGCTACATGAATCTAGCATATTGAATCATTATACTTTTGAAAGGTAGAAGAGAGGGTGGTTCAAGGGATATGGGCAGTGTTTAGAAGTAGAAATGTAGACTATCAATTAATTTTCTTTTTAATGCTTCAAATGAATAATAATTTTAAAAATGCAAATTTAAAGTGGCTTTGAGATTTCAAAACCTCCACCCATCAACTTAGCAAAAACAATAAAAGATGAAAATAGTTGATGTTGAAAGGGCTATGGGGAATCACACATACTGATTTACTATTGGTGATGTTGTGAATTGGTCCAGCTGTTCTGTAGGAAAATTTGGAATTGTGCAAGAAAAATCACTGAACTATTCATGCTCTTGGACCAAGCAATCCCATACCACTGGGCATATTCCTCAAGGGAATTAAGGATAGAAAGATAGCTAAATTATTAACCAAAATGTTTGTAACAGCACTTACTTATTTACAAGTAAATAAATACACTTACTTGTTGCATTTTGTCTTTATATCAGAGTCATTTCTGGGAGGAGTGGGAAAATCTCTCCTCACTAGAGATTGTATCCTCCCTTGTGACAGAGTAACAAATAAGCAAAAAACCATCTGATACAGTGATCACATCTGACAATGTGTACAACATTCTGTTCAATTAGTCCTCTGTCTCAATGCCATAAGGAGGAAGATATGTTTCATTATCTATTCTCTAGAGCCTTTACTGGTTTGTTGTTTACTGGTGTTTTTAGATCAGACATGATTTTCTTAATAAAGGAGACTCTCAAGTGAGGGATATCTGTACCATCCTCCACTCTCCCCCCACTGCAGATTGGCATCTGATATCCAATTTATGTTCCTCATTGCCTAGAGTACTAAGAGGTTAAGTGCCCAGGGTCATAGAGACAGTATATTTTAGAGACAGGGCTTAAACCAAGGTTTTCTTGAAGTAGAGGCCACTTCTCTAAACACTATATCTTATTGCCTCTCTCTCTTTCACTGACTTTTTTTTTTTCAATTACTTAAAGTTTACTTCCTTTTAATGATTTTTTTGATTGTACATGTTTTTATGTTATTTGGAACATGTTTTCACATTGTCATTTACATTTTGCAATTTAAAAAAATTAATTATTCATGTTATATGTTTCATTAATTCTTCGTCCATAAAGCTGCTCTATCAAAACTCTTATTTATGATATTTGATGAAAATGGTTGAAATCTCTAGTTCCCTTCCTAATCCAATATTTATTGATTTTAAACATAAAAAGCTTTTTCAATTTTATGTTAGCAGGATTTTTTGTGGTAGCAAAAGACTAGAAGCAAAATGGGTACCCATCGATTAGAAGAAAATGACTGAACAGATTGTGGTTTATGAATGTAATGGAATATTGTTGACCATAGAGAACAATAAAAATGAGGAAGTCAGAGAAACATGGGAAGAGAGAATAAAGTAAACAGAATCCGAACAATATTCATGATGACTATAATAAGGTAAAGGGAAACAGCACTAAAACACAGCTGATCTCAAATGAAATGGAAGGAACAATCATGGTCCCAGAGAAGAGATGCTGAAACATTGTTCCCTCATTTCATTAATTGGAAAAAAGGTCTTTGGGCACAAAATGTTAAGCACATACTATCTTATATGATTGCTGTGTTGGTCAGTTTCATAAAAATATTTTTCTTTGTTCCAGAGCAGGCTTCTAATTGAGTTAGGCATGTTACATTGGGAAACAATTGTGGCACAAAAAACAAAAGCTTCAAAAAAAAAACAAAACATTTTAAGGAATGAATGGAAATTATAATAATCAAATTTGGCCCTGAAGAGATTATAGGAGAAGATAGTTCCTCCAGATTCTTGGCAAAAGTGAGGAACCATAAGTATACTTTTTTTTTTTTTTTGATATATTAGTTTTACTAAACTTTTTTTTCTTTTTCTTTTTTTTTTTTTTTTTGTTATAAGGGGTGACTGAAAAAGTAAATAATAGGAAATGTGGGTGATATAAATACAAGAATATAAAAAAAAATGTGTTTTTTAAAAGGATGAATAATGGTCTCAATAACTTTTACAATGAGACTTGTGAGGAAATACTACACAATCTTTACTGATTATTAATGTACCACAACCAGTCAACTTCCATTTTGTGCTCATGACTGATTATAGAGTATATTACCATTGACCCAGTGAATATGATAGAATTCTGAAATTAACTGATTATATAAATAGTCAAGATCACTTGAGTCCAAATGATTTGAACTGCTATGACAGTTTCTGGGCTTTACTCCTATGAATTCTGAATGGCATACCTTTTCAAGGTGTCCTTCAATTTGTAGCATTTGTATTCCACTTCTTAGAGCCTATGATTAGAGTATCAGCCTAGCCTGCCAAAAGTTGATCTGTGGATATTGCCGAACATCTATTACTTGTATTCTTATCATTCTCTTGGTGAGAAATGTCTGTCTTCATGGTATGAATAGCACTTACATTAGCAGCTGTCCTTTTAGCTTCAGTGGAAGGTAGTAATGGAGCCTTTTCTTTGATTATAAGAAATTATAAATATAATTTAACTAAGACGTTCCATAGAGGGCTTCATCATGCATTTTGTAAATATGATCCCCTAGGTTGTTGTCTAAGAATTTTCCCAGATTGCAGTGTTGAGAAAAATGATGCCGTGCTGCAATATAAATAGCAATGCCCCTAGCAGGCTGTTCATTCCATTTGTGAAATTTAAATCTCTGCCATACCACTGATGGTCTCACTGAGTATACTTTCAATAATCTCACAAGGTCACCAAATATCTTGGTCGTTCCTACAAAATAGAAACAGAAAGATTAGATAAAGCATGGGGGGCAGTAATTAAGAAACTTATTATAACAAATGTTTGAGGCCCAGAGATGGCTAAGATACAGCAAACTTCTGTGTAGGACCCTCTGTTTTTTATGCTTGAGTTGGACATAACAATCCCAAGTCAAGCTCTTCAATACTCCTTAAAGCAATCAGAGCCTTTTCAGATTCCAAGGGGAGGGCCCCAAGCAATTGTTTATTGGGAGTACATATGTGTAGATGGATATTATCTATGGTTATTCACTTTTAATGATGTGCTCTCCTTTGTCAGAAAAGTTGTTATATTCACTATCAGTAAGGAAGCAAGGTAGATAAGTAGGCCTTTACATGAGATAGTCAGCTTTCTCATGAGAGAACTTTCATTGTTCTGAATCTGCTCTAGACAAAAGGCCAGCCTAAAAATCCTGACACAGAAATCTGAAGAAATAAAATAACTAATTGGAACGCAAAAGAATAGACATGGAAAGGTTGCATCACAGTGCCCCCTAGCATACATTCCAGATTAAAAAAATGTTTTCATGGAAAAAGCCAATCAATCTCTGTTTTCAAGGTTCATACATAAACAAACAACTTTTTCAGTTACCAATTACCTCGTCAACCCCTCTATTGTTCTACATATGAGACCTAAAAATGAAGAAGAAAAATATATTCTCAGTATGAAACTGCTCTCCCTCCCTCTCAGTAATGATACAAGACCAGGAATAATATAAACAGTTTCAAATCAGTTACTTTAAAAGTACATATAAAATTGCACTTTCTTATTTATTTGGTAAGATATGGATGAGTCCCAGATTCATATCCCAATCTTGGTTTCAGCCTTGTGATTGACTCCCCCTTTCAGTTCCCTTTCATGTGTTGTTTTTTCCCATTAAATTGAAACCTTGAGGGCAAGGAATAACTTGCATGCAATTTGTATTCTTAGTACTTGACACAGTGTATATGCTTAATAGAACAGTTTTTTCTTTCTTTCTTTCTTTCGTTTTCTTCTTTCTTTCTCCCTTCCTTTTTTCTCTCCATCCATTCCTTCCTTCCTTTCTTTTTTCCTTCCTTCCTTCATTTCCCTCCTCCTTCCTTCCTTCTCTTCCTTCCTTCTCTCCCTCCCTTCTCTCCCTCCCTCTTTTCCTTCCTTTCTTCCTTCTTTCCATCCTTCTATCTAATCCATCTATCTAATGCATCTATCTATCCATTTTTCTTTCTTTCTTTCTCTTTCTTTTTCTCTTTTTTTCTCATTCTTTCATTTTCTCTTTCTTTCTTTCTTTCTTTCTTTCTTTCTTTCTTTCTTTCTTTCTTTCTTTCTTTCTTTCTTTCTATCTCCACTGACTAGAATATAAGCTCCTTGAGGACAAGGATTATTTTTCTACCTTTGTATCCCAAGACCTTAGCAGTCAGTTTGTTGGGTGATTTATTGGTTTGCTGTCTTTCTCTCTTTCCCATCCCTGACTCATTAAATCCTTCTTTGTAAAAAAAAAAAAAAAAACCCAAGTAAAACTGACCTACAAAATTACCACATCTAACACCATATGCTACATTCCAGAACTATAGTTCCTCTTTCCTCTACTAAAAGAAGAGAAATGTGTTTCACCATCTGTTCTCTAGACCCACGATTGTTCATTAAATTTAATCAGAGTTCAGTTGCCTTTTAATGGTCTTTTCACTTACCTTATCATAATCATTGTACATATTGTCCTGCTGGTTCTGTTTACTTTGTTGTATATGAACACATACAAGCCTTCCCATGTTTCTTTTCAGCCATTCATTGGGAATCCACTTTGTTTCCACTTTTTTCCCCTGATAGAAGATGTGCTACTGTGAATACTTTTCATAGGGCATCTGTTTCTCCTGTTAGACTGTGAATTTGTTGAGAGCATGGAGTATTCTTAATCAATTTCCTCTCCAGTGTGTCCCAATTTTATAGATGGGGAAATGAAACAAATAGGAAATAATTGACTTGTACAGAATCACAGCTAGTGTCTGAGGCTGGATTTGAACTCAAATCTTTCTGATTTTCTTTTCAGATTCCCAGAAATTTTTATTATATAGGGAGCTCCTCAACCAGTATATGTTTTCAGGTTTATGGAATGTTGGGCTACCTATTCTGTTACTGCTGCATCTTGCTGATCTAATGTGGTCCCCAGTTAGTATTACTTTTATATGGTCAAATCAGGGATTCTTTGATCATCTGTAAGAACAGAAAGAACAAACCTGGGAAAGCAAGACAGCAGCCCTCCGAAAAAGTACCCTGATCCTCTAAATTCCTTCAAACTACATCCTAGAGAGTAAAAAAAAAAAAATTCAATTTTTAGCCCAAAGGTTCTGAGCCTTTTTGGATCAGACTTTTTGGAAGTCTGGGGAAGCCTATGGACCCCTTCTCAGAATAATGTTCTTAAATACATAAATAAAATAAAATATAGAGAATTACAAAAGTAACCAAAACAACATTATCAAAATATTAAGAGAAAAAACTAAACTAAGGAAATTAATAAACCCACGGTTAAGCCCTTATTACATCTTTTCCTTAAAACTTGGAAAAGAATAGGAGTATTTTGGAACACAAAATCTGACAAAAATGAATGTTGAAAAAGATGTGTGGGGAGAGAAGTGAATAGGGAATTAAGCATATCAGAAAGTTATTCTGAAATCTCCCTGAGAACTCCAAGTTCCTTTTTTACTTAATGTGTTTTTATTATGTGGTTCAAAAATGCAAATCCTCGTTGACCAGTGCAGTACTATTACATTTGAATTAGAAGAATTATAAACAAAAAATATCTTCCCCTTCCTTTCTAAAATTTTCATTTTGGATTCATTTGATATAATAAACAAATACTCCTGAAAACAGAATCTATCAACCATTCATTCTCATGTATTACTTCTTAGAATATAGAATATAAAAATAAGTTAACACTGAAGGAATTTGTGGGGTGTTTTTTTAATGTTCTGTTTAATGTTTAATTTAATTAAAAAATTAATGTTTTAATGTTGTTTAATGTTTAATGTACTAGAGTATATAGTGGAGATATGGAAGGAACAAGAGTGGAGAGTAGGCAACAGGAGATACCAAGAAATAGGAGTGGGATAGAGAAGTGCCTCAATAAGCTGGCTATTTTTGGTGAAATATTCAGGAACTTTGGCTTGCTCATTAGTGAAAACCATAGTGTCTTAAAGTTATTGCCAGAAAATTCGGAGCTTTTGTTTTGTTTTGTCTAAATTAAGAACTCTAGGAATCCAGAGACTTCTGAATAGAGTACAAATAATACTGAAGAAATTTTCCATGAAAGAAAACAGCATCAGAGGATCTCAATTCAATTTCTGGTGCTATCATTTACTTATGTACAGATATGAATCTATACAAGTCACTTATATTCTTGGAGCCTCTCTTTCCTCATGTATAACTTGAAGGGACTGTCTTGATATTCTCAAAGATTACTTCTAACTTGAAACCTATCACATAGGTTAATAGGTAAAGAAATCTTCAATCTCTTTTTTTATACTGAACCTATTTGATTAGATGACAGTGTCAATTAAAGCTACTCTCTTCTTTTTCTTTCCCTCAATGATTTCATCAATGTAGGGAGCACCCTTTTGGATGAGGTAAATCCTTCTATTAACACAGAAGAACAATTATTATGCAATTTCAGGTTTCAAACTATATTATAAAGCAATAGTCATTAAAACCATTTGGTATTGTTTTAAAAATGAAGTGTATCATTGAACAATGAAGAATCAGAAACAGTGGAACTTATGACCCAGTGTTTCAAAACATAAATTACTTAGGAAAGAACCCCCTATTTGATTAACAAACAAACAAACAAACAAACAAAAACAAAACCTGTTGGGAACACTAGAAAGAAAACTTGTAGAAATTAGGCTTAGACTAACATTTCATACCATATTCCACAATAAATTCTAAATGAGTAAGTGATTTTTTATTGATGTTTTTATTTTCAAAACATATGCAAGGACAATTCTTCAACACTGACCCTTGAAAAACATTATGTTTCAATTCCTCCCCCTTTTTTCCTACCCCCTTCCTCTAGATGGCATGTAATCCAATATATTTTAAACATAGTAACAGTATATGTTAAATTCACTGTAGGCATACATATTTATACAATTATCTTGCTGCACAAGAAAAATCAGACCAAAAAGTTTTTAAAAAATAAGAAAGAAAATAAAATTCAAGCAAATCACAACAAAAAGAGTGAAAATGCTATGTTATGATCCACCCTCAGTTCCCACAGTACTCTTTTTGGCTGTAGATGGCTCTCATCATCACAAGATTATTGAAACTCGCCTGATGGATAAGTGATCTTAAAATTAAAGATCATAAAATTAAGAAAATTAGAAGACAATTAAATGACATGTTTTTCTCAGTTTTGGATAGGAAGTATTTACTTAACCAAATAAAGAACAGAAATATTTGCAAAAGATTAAATAGATAACTTTGATAACATGAAACTGAAAAAAACTTTTACACAACCAAAATTAACCAAGAGTGTTTTGGAAGATATATATATATATATATATATATATATATATATATATATTTGGTGCCAGTATGTGACTTTCTTTCCAAGATCCATTTTAATTGAGTCAATATTATTTCTCTAACTAAAACATGGCCACTACTGCTTCATATGTGTATGTAAACTCTTTGAGGCAAGGAACTATCTTGCTTTTCTCTGTGTCTTAATCCGTTAATATCCTGTTTTGATTCCATTCTCTAAGAAATGCACTGGGTTTTTGTCCTCAATGGGTATTAGTTGATTCAGTTTTTTTTCTTGAACTACTTATTCATGAGGTGTATGAGTGTGAGGGCTAGATTAGTATCTCTGGTATAATGGCTGCTGAGCCCTTTTTAGGGCTGCTTTCCACCTTTGGGAGCTACTTGCTACCCAATTCTCACCTATGGTTTTAAGAAGCTGTAGTATGCATACTTGCCATACTTGGGGAAAACAATTTGGCAGATGTGTTAAACCATGTTAAGGATAATTGACAAGCCTCAAACCCATTGGTAAGTTAAGAGGATGTCTACCCAAAACATGTGAAGACTTTTCCTGACCGAATGGGTGGATATGAAGAATTTGTTCCAATGGCCTAATAAGGTGATAGAAGCAAGTATTGTGGAGAGTTTGTTGTTGCTGTTGTTTGTCCTTTGTTCTTAAAAGAAGTCTGTGACAATAAAGAAATGATGCCATGATAGGTAAGTGAATTGGATTTAATTGAGGGAGGGCTGTGCAAAGTCACCAGTTTTATTTTCTCCTCAAGTGGGGAGTGCTTAGATCTTGACCAGACATGAGAGATGCCAAGGTCATCCACTGCATCCTAGATCATTGCCAGTCATATTGGTTTTTATCTTGCCACTGAATTCTGATGATTCTGGACCAGCAATTCAAGCAATTCTGCCTCACTTAAATGCAATTTATGCTTGGCTCTTTTGACCATTTAATCATTTTTATGTACCTCAAACTCTTGTGGTGATAGTCAAGGGATGAAACAGTAGCAGATACATTGGGAGCTACAATTACATTACTTGGGTAATCTTGTCTCTGAACTGAAGCAGTAGAGGGATTTGGAAGCTCCCTGGGGGCTAAACAGCCTTTTCTAAGAACCACATTATTTATCTTGTTGAGTGAAGAAGTTAGAAAAATGTACTAAAAATTATCTGCTTCACCAAAGCTAAGCCTGGTCTGCTTACTTCTGCAAGCAGAGGATCCTATCCTATCAACACACACACACACACACACACACACACACACACACCCCATGATTGCCACCATCATTAGTTCATATGCTCCTACCATAATGAAACCTGATGAAGTCAAAGAAAAATTTTATGAAGACCTGGAGACTGTCAATATCAATGTGACTATGGGGGTTAAAATTATCCCATCTACAATAAAAGAGGCAGAGGAAGAATTCTGAGTTAATGATACTTTGTTAAATGGTCTATGGTCCCCTCCAATGAAGTAAATCTTAGATCTTCGTTATGATCTGAGATGCTACCTCTCCTTAGGGCTATATTTTTATAGGGTTAACAGTTATGCTAAATATAGAACAGAAATTTCATTGGTTAACATATAATACAGGGACTAAAATATGAATACCAGCAGGGTCGCAATTAGGTGGAGCTATCACAGTCAATGACCTAAGTGGGCATAAGATGGTTAGTGGTCATTAGATGGCCACCTGCTCCTATAGAACAAGTGATTGGCCCAGAGATTCAAAAATGTTTTGGGGGACTTTCCATATAATTATGATATCTGTCATGCTGGTCTTGGTCACTATCATAAGGCAAAATAAGGGTGAAGGGCCTTTAGTTAACTTCCTATAAGCAAGCAAGTGAACTTAGAATCTGAAGTTCAGAGCTCTAGGGCCTTATATACATAACTTTGACATGATTATATCAAATTGATTAATACTGATTGGAATAGACCAGAGGATTGAATGAATTATTTCTCTCAGGACAAGCCTATAATTCTAGGTGACTTTAATCTCAGAGTAGGCTCAGACTACTAAATATGGCAGAGCCCTTGGAAGGAATAGAGTTGGAAACAGGAACAGCAATGGTTACCTACTGTAATGTTCTCTTTTCTCAAATATAATCGTTCTCTGGGAGCAGGTACCTGGGGAGCTTCTGGAGGCAGCATTAGTTTCAGTTCAAAGTAATAATCACCTCAAATGCAGCCAGGGGTTAAAGTCCAGTCCTTTATTGTCTCTTCCAAAATAGCCCAGTTAGTTTTCCTTGGTTCCGAGAGCTCTTGTTGCTAGTCCTTTAGCTCTGCCAGCTTCAGCCTGTAGCTCAACTCTGAATCCTGGCTTCTCAATCTCCCAGAGTGTCCAGTTGGCTTGTGGGAGCTGTTTATATATGATCTCTTAAAGGAGTGAACTCTAAGGTTGACTCCTCCGAGAGTGGGCTTGTGGGTTAGTGGGCTTGTCCTTCCTGACTTATGAATCTCCTGGAGTGCCTATCAATTCCAGTGACTTAGCACCTTGTAAGAATCATAACAACTTAAAACTGAAGATTTGTGTCTCTCATGACCTTCTCATCACCAACACTATCTTCTATTTACCGAAACACAATAAAACTTTGTAGATGCACCCTTGTAGAAAACTTTGGCCTTTAATTGACTATCATTCTAAGAAGAGACAGACAGGATAGGGGAGTGAGGAAGGAGGCATAGTGCAGAGTGCTAAACCAATCATAGATTTATCTTCTCCAAGCTAAACATTTGAATTTGACAAAAATGGAGCCTCCAAAGCAAGATACTAACAAAATTTTTATTATTAACAGATTAAAGCAAGTAAAACTGAGAAACATGCAGGATTCTTGTCTCAATAAGTAAACAGATGAAATTCAGTTTTATGCTGATAATAACAATCCCAAAGTACTTCTATGATGATCTGAATATCATTTATGAGCCAAAGATCAATGGTGTTTCTCAACTACTCAGTGTTGATGGAGCCATACTGATTAGTGATAAGAATATGGTTCTGGGGAGAGGCTGAACACTTCTGTAGTGCTCTCAATAGATTGTCTTCAGCCAATGCTGAAGCTATCAATCATATATTTCAAGTTGAAGTCAATCTCTCTCTAGCCTAACTTCCAGCTGAAGAAGAGATTTTGAATGTCACTAAGTTCCTCTCCCATGAAAAAGTATCTGGTGCTGGTTCTATTCCGGCCAAGATTTACAAGGCTTATATAAGCTGATTGAAATTTTTTGGGTTATATGACAAGAGGTTCCACTCCTGAAGTTCATGGATGTCTCCATTGTCCTATAAAGGAAAAGGAAATAGTTTATCTTGTGACAGTCAAAGGGGGATCTCTTTCTTTTTAGCAAGATTCTTGTCAGAGTCCTCATTGACAGGCTGATCCTTTAGCTGGAATATGGTCATCTACCTTAGAGCCAGTGTGGTTTCAGAAAGGGCTGAGGAACACTCAATTTGGTGTTCCCTGTCCAACCACTCCAAAAGAAATGCCAGAAGCAGAATAGAGGTCTGTACAAAATGTTTGTCAGTCTGATCAAGGCATTCTAGTGTCAGGCATGAAGACTTGTGGAAGATCATGGAAAAATTTGGTTCCCTGAAGAAGTTCATCAGTATTATGTGTCATATGATGGCATGCTTGCCTGGGTTCTGGATAACGGAATATGCTTCATACTTTCCCAGTAACTAATAAAAGAAAGAAGATCTGTATGGTTACTTCTAATGCTTTTAAGATGTTTTCATCGATGTTATTGATCACATTCAAAGAGGATTAAAAAAGCATGGTCAATTATCACATTGACAGTAAATTATTTAACTTGAAAGGGCTACAAGCCAAGAATAAAATGGAGGGAGAGTTGGTGCATGATTTTCTGTTCAGGATGATTGTATACTCAATGTAGCATCTGAGACTGAGAAGCAATAAATTGTGGATTAATCCTCTGTTGCTTGTCCTAATTTCGGTCTAACAATGAACAACAAAAAACCCAGGTTTTCTACCAATCGGCACCATACTATCCACACATGGAACTATCAGTTACACTATAGCAAATGGAGAAATTTAGAATTCTGTGGATAAATTCATTTACCATTGTAGTATATTTTCCAAGAATGTACAGATAGATGATGAATTTGATACATGCATTGCCAGAACTAGTTGAGTATTTGAGAGTCTCCCAAGAAAAGTCCAGGAGAGAAGTACTAGATTGCTTAACAAACTGAAGGTCTACAGAGCCATCGTGATGACCTCATTGTTGTATGCCTGTAAAATCTGGAGATTATACCAGCACCATGCAAAGATACTGAATTGCTTTCATTTGAATTGTCTTATAAATATTCTGATGATTTCCTGGCAAGATGAAGTACTAGATAGCCAGATACTTTTTCAATCAGAACTGCCACACATTCAAACTCTATTTCAGGGAGCACAACTCCAATGGAATGGCCAATTTGTTCAAATGCCAAAAGTACTTTTGCCTAAAGGTTTGTTTTGTGAAAAAGTCATACAAGGCAAACTCTCAAATGGAAGTCAAAATAATCATAAAAGGAGACTCAAGGTCTGAAGAATTTTGGGAGACACAGGTCTCCACTGAATTGTGAGACACAGGTAACACTGCACATGGTGTGCCCACATCAAAGAAGGTGATGTACTCTATGAATGAAGCAGAATTGCAATAATTTAAAAGAAACATGAGATGCACAAATTTAGAGACTTTTACACTCCAAATGTTCATAAGTACTATTTGTGCATAACCTGTGGTAGAGCCTTCTGAGCTTATATTGGTCTGATTAATCAGTGAGATATACTGCACCTTCACTCCGATATAGTGATGTTATTTTTGTTCTCTTTGAGCATAAAAGACCACAAAAACCACTTGTTCATATACAGACACAAATGCACAAA
Organism: Sarcophilus harrisii; assembly: GCF_902635505.1. NCBI lineage: Eukaryota > Metazoa > Chordata > Mammalia > Dasyuromorphia > Dasyuridae > Sarcophilus > Sarcophilus harrisii. Next base: position 192,308,127 of record NC_045430.1, read on the forward strand.
TGTATATACATACACATACACACATATACATACAATATATATACATATGTATATATGTGTGTATAAATATATATATGTATATAGACTCATTTAGAGGGAGTTCATACTCCTTTCTATTATTAATGTCTTATCTTTTGGTTCATTTGCTTGTGCTCAACATCTTTTAACTGAGTTTTCTTCCTCTTGGTATCTTTGTTATTCCCCTATCATTCACTTTGTGACTCCTTTCCCTTTGACAGGAGTTTTCTCAAAAGCTCAATCTCAAAGCTATTTGAGCTTTTTTTCATGCTGCCTCAATCCCTACCTTTAAGTGATTCTTTAAGGGACAGAACTGGCCATAGATGTAGACCAGAGCACTTTCCTTTAAACCTGGTAGAGCCCAACATACGTTGGTACTCTGTCTCAGTTCCTTTTTTTCCTCAGTTTAGGGCTGAGCAATGTTACAGCATAGCAAGCTGCTTGTTGTCTTTGCAGGCAGAGCAAGTTTCTGACTTTTATCTTTCCACAATGCAGGGGAAAAAGTAATGCTAATTAAGTCCTGTTGCAAATGCATGAGTTACCTTGTACAGCCATGCTAGAATATGGTAGCCTGGGATGGGGGTGGGGTTGGGATGGAGAAAAGTTGCTGAGTGAGCCTCTTAGGGATTAGCCTCTGTTGTTGAGTTATTACTTTATTAGGGTTCTTAGTGTTTTAGATTATAGAGACAACTGAAAATATCTTATCTCTTGCATATAGTTCCTATTTTGGAGAGATTTGTGAGGATTGGAGAAAGTATTTAGACCTCTATTTGTTGATTATGTTACCCAAAAGTCCTGCTTTTTTTATTTCTATTATCAGCTCAAAATAGTGCTTAAGAAGATCAAAGATGGGAAAATGAATGGATTATAGAAGAGCTCATATTGAATATTGCACAATTGTCATGCGCATTGGCAGACTAATATATATTTCATTTAAAGAAGATACTAAAAGTGTGGGTGTGGGAATCTTGGACTTTATTAGTACTGAAAAAGCAACCACAGACCATTAGAAATTAATCATCTATATACCTACTCTCTCATTTATACAGAATCTTTCTGAAAATCACCTATATAGTAATTGAGAACATCCTTACTCAAATAAATAAACTATGGATCACACCTTTATTATTTAAAACTGATTGAAAGATTAGAGAGTGTTGAGATTCCATTGAATTCATTATTTGTTAGTTATGAAAAAAAAAAACCCCATTTGATTTAGTTTGTGAAGAAGGAGTATTTTAAAATCAACCGGAGTCAGGAATTCAGGTTAGGGGAAAATCGTCACTCTTTATTTTCAGTGAAGAAAGATCGGAGGTGGAAAGGAATCGGCGATAGCAATGTATGCAGTTGAGTCAAGAAGCTAGCTAGACCAGCAGCCACACGACCAGCAGCTAGGAGTATGGAACCCAGGCCAATCTCTCCCAGCTTCTCTTCCTGTCTCTCTCTGCCTCCACCCACCAAAATCGTCATTTCCTATACAACACATCAGGACTTGCACTGAGAGTGGGCAGGGACCATTCTTTATCCAATCATGTATATTAATAGAGTATAGTCCAATTACTATTTAGCCTCACGTACTTGGGACCTCAGTGCATCAACTCAAACCTCAGCCCATTACATTAGTTGAACAAAATGCTTCCATATGGCCTTTTTTAAAACAAAGTATCTCCCATACATAACATTTGTGAAAATATATCCATTAAAGTCTCTCCTTTGAGGAAATCTTTAAAAAAATTTTTCTTTCTTTTTTTTTTTTGAAAAAACAAAGTAAGGAAAAAAAGGAAAACAGAAAAAATGCAAAACAAAATAAAGTAAAACAAAAGAGAACATTGTCATATGACCAGCAGAACATCAGGAATGATTCAAAATACATACAAATTACCAGATCAAAAGTATATATATTAGTAGAAGAAACTATATTTACAAATGATGATATTTTCTTTTCTCCTATGAGAATTGTTCTTTGGTTCTCTGTTGCTCACCTTATTTACTTTATTCTTTTTTTCTCCCTCTCACCCTCCCTTCCCTTCCCCCCCCCCCCCCCCCCCCAGTCCCCAAGCAAGCTACATTTAAGAAGAGATTTATTGATGATTACATATTTAGATATATAGATACATACATACATTCACACCCACACCCACTCCACATACACAACACGTCTTAAATGAGGACATTTTAGAAAATAACAATTGTGACAGGATCTAAAAGGGGGCAACTAGGCAGCACATTGACTAGAATGCTGGGCCTGATGTGAGAAAGACTCATTTTCCTGAATTCAAATCTGACCTCAGAGATTTACTAGTTTATGTGATCCTGGGCAAGTCACTTAATCCCGTTTGCCTCAGTTTCCTCATTTGTAAAGTGAGCTAGAGAAGGAAATGACAAACCACTCCAGCATCTTTGCCAAGAAAACCATAACAGGGGTCCTGAAGAGTTGGACAGGAACATCAACAACCTGGTCTAAAGTCTTTGGCCTCTCCTTAAGGAAAAAATACCTTATCAGTCTCCCTTCAATTGAAGGCGTAGTCAATGCAAAAGAGTCAACACCCTATTCTGAAATCCTGAGTTTCATTCTTATCAAGAGCTAATTGAGTTAATCAAATTTAGGAAGGAAATCTGAACCCTTAAAACTAAGATTATGTTGGTCACCAAACTAAGAGCTTAAATATCTTATATATGTGTGCATATGGCTATATGAAATTAATATATAAATAACTTTGAAAGGGTATATAAAGAACTCCGATGCAGACACCACATGATGGTAGGCACCAAATGTTGGGGTCCTGTCACACAAAGAATTCACAATGGTCAGGATCTTTGGCGAAAGGCAGTTTTACTTAGGGAAGAGGTTACAGCAAAATGATAAGATACAATAGGCACCAGGAATGATAAATATGAAATAAAGTAGGAGAGCATATGAAAGACAAGTTCCTTAGTGGAATTCACAATTACCCAGTAGAAAGGGAGTATCCCATAAGGTTGAGGTGTGTCCTTAGGTGGCAGATAAACCCTAAAAGAGTTAATCAGCTATAAAGACAAGAAGTGGAGTTGAGAAGCAGAGTAGAATTAGGAGAGATACCATTTGGTCTGAGGAATGGAGTAAGTGGAAAAGATACCACCTGGTAGAGTGCTGGGGGCAGAGACTAATCCAAAAGAGGGCAGTAGTGAAGCCTTGGGCCATAAGTTGTTTTATAGGGAAAATTTAGCCTTAAAGATTTGACAAAATTTGAATTTCTGACTGGATTATCTCTGCAAAATGGGATCATAAAACTGATCTGGATTATCAATGCCTTCTTCCTGACTGCCTCAGGAAATAATTTTTAATTCTTTAATTTCTCTCTGACAACCACACCCATCATTCAGGGCCTAAAGGTGATGGGGAGGAGTGGAATATTCCTTTACCCTTTCCCACTTTCCATTAATTTATATATGGGACCAAAAATTATCTTGAAGTTGGGAAAAACTGGGGTTTTTGCTGAAAGGGAAGCCCCTAGTGCATTCTGAATTGGTAGTGTTTGGCAATTGGAATTTGAACAGATATTATAAAGATTTTGATCCTAAACTCGATAGAAGTTTGGAATAAAGACCCTACTTTTGGTGATTATGAAATTGGAGTTAAAAAATAGACTTCATGCCTTGTGGGCACAAAAGGACTAACTATTTTGCAATCTAAAAGAGTTTTACTCCAGAAAGAAAATCTCTGCTTATAAAAATGAAAAATCCATCCAGACACTCAATTCTGAAAACTACCAAACTAATCAATGGGAAGGAAAACAAGAGTTTTTCTTGAAATGTGAAAGCACTGCAATTCTAAAAGATTTGAAGCCTCTGGATTTTAAGCTTAAAAACGTCATGATGGAAAGTCCACTTCCCTCTCTTTTACAGGAAGATATAGCACTTCAGCTGATGATTTTAGCGTAAGCTAAAAATTAAAAGCAGAAAAAACCTATTCAACCCTTTCATCTAGTGAGTCCATGTTTGGCAGAAACCATGGAAACCAAGGGGGGGGGGGTGGAGGAAGTATTCTTAGTTGGAGCATCATGCAAACGTCTCTGGAACACATCTTTGATATCAAAGGTATGAGTTACCTGTCCCTGTGTGTACCCTGGAAGAAGTATTCCTTATATATTGCATCTCCATACATGTTTCCCACGTATAGTTCATCTTTTTCACTGATGGTATGTGTTTGTAGAAGAGTATTGTTTGGTTTTATGGGGGAATTATTCTAGTAATGCTTGTCTTATGAGGCTAATTGATTAACAGTCTTTACATTGATTTACTGATATTTGTTTACTACTACCTAGTGAAAATCAACACATTAGTAGGGGATAATTAGTTATGGTTTGAGGGAAAGTGGTCTCCGAGAACCTTGAACTTGGAATGGCCTATAAGAGAGACCCAATTGTGAGTGGAGTATTATTTAATTCTTGCAAGTGACAGCCTCAGTAGTTTAAAAGCAGCTTGAGGTGAGTGCTGGTTTTCAACTTTGAAATTCAATGTCTAACACTTTACATTATATATAATAAGTATTTAACATACATTTGGTAAATTGACTTATTTATTGAATTGATATGATAGGTAGTAGGAATGGAAAGTAAGGGAATACATTAGAGATTTGGAAGAAGTTTGGAACTTGAAATACTTAAAGGCAGAAATTCCTATTGCTTAACCCAGATCTGGAACCTAGTAAGTGCTGAATAAATGACAATTGACTTGATATCTTTCAAAAGATATCTTCAAAAGAAGAACTATAGCATTTGGTGATAAAGGATCAAGACTGAAGATGACTAGAAACTACAAGTCCCCACCCACTGGGTAATATGACACCAAACAAAGCATTTACTGTGTATGGCCTAGAGACTCTCTTTAAGAAGATTTTGATTAGGTCCCTTCCATTTATAGTTCTCTCTCTTTTTTTTTTTTAATTATTTTTATTTTTTTATTACACGTTAGGTTTTCTTTTTTGGCGAGGTGGAGATGCCCCAAACTGAATTGGTTCTAGCTTCTTCGTGTGTGAGTATGTGTGTGTGTGTGTGTGGGGGGGGGGGGGTTGGGAGAGTGGTTGTGTGAGAAAAATACCTCCCTAATTCTCTCCCCCAAATCTTCAGTAACTGCAAAGGTCCCACTCCCCATTCCACTAAGGGGCCAGCGGAGTGCATGCTTCGGGCAATTCTAAAACTTAAATTCACTAGCCCGGAGGGGCTTTTGGGGTGGAGTCCTGGCTACTCCTGAGTGGCTAAGAGGGAAGCTACGAAATGACCTATTTTGAACTCGTATCTCAGATCTAGAGACCTCACCCCAGGGATATAGGGTCTGGTTATTTAACTGATCTTCCTCATTTCACTTTCTCAAGCGCCTGCCTCCCTCCCCCAAGAATGTGGATTTGAGTCCTCAGCGTGTGAGTTAGTGGCGGGCTAGTGGGGAGTGAGAAGAGATCTGGTGAGCGCTTAGAAGGAGGTCTATGTCCCTTCTCCTCGTAGTCTTGTCCTAGAGCAGATGGGCGGGAATTCTTGGGGAGTTGGGTGGAAGAGGGCATAAGACAGAGGAGTTTAAAAGAACAGCTGGTAGGAACAGCTGGTTTGGACTTAAAGACCAAGTCGCGGGCAAGGGCTAGAGCTGCTCATCCCGCCCCCAACCCGACTTTGGCCGGCACAAAGCCGAAAGGGGGTGGGAGGTGAGCATAGGGGGGAATGGGGGGAATTGGGACTGTGAGTCAGATCTCTGGCAGCTGTGTGTCTGGGAAGGAGGAGGGGGCCGCCGTGGGGGGGTGGGTGGGGGTGGTGTTAGGAAGGTCAGGAAATGACATCAGCTGAGCGTGTTTTGGGAGGGCTGGTCGGTTTCTGATTCTGTAGCCGGCGGGGAGGTTTGCTGGGGTGTATGTGGAGGGGAGAGGACAGTTCTCTGCTTTTCCCCGCCCTAGGCGTGCTCAGGGCCCCTTCCTGGGGGAGTTTCCTGCCCTTCCATCCCCCCAGCCCAGCCTGGCCACCCCAGCTCTCCCCGCCTCCTCCCCTCGAGCTCTCCCCGCCCCCTCTCTGGGCCGCTCCTTGTATGGTCTCCCAGCCTCTCTCTCTCCCCGCCCCCCCGGCCTCCCTCCAGCTAGAAGCGGCTCGGGACACCCGGACTCCCGGAGTCACAGCTGTACTGCACGCAGCACTGACGACTATTCTTTCGGACCGGTCGCGTAGACGGGCAGAGCTCCGCGGTGAGAAAGGAGTGGGGGTGGGGGCCAGGCAGGCAGCGGCCGAAAATGTAAAGTGGGGGTGGGGGCTGCGGGTATTTCCCAGTCTTGCGGCTGGAGGTCCCGGACCCTGCGGGGTGAGCCATCCATTCATCCATCTATCGATCTTTACCTTCTTGGGCTCCGAGTAACTCTGGCCCTTCCTCCAGCACAGCCTCCGCATGGCGGCCCCCCGCCCCCCACCCGTGATCTCCGTCTCTGTCTCGGCGCCCGCCTTCTATGCCCCGCAGAAGAAGTTTGCCCCGGTCGTGGCCCCCAAACCAAAAGTGAACCCTTTCCGGGCCGGGGCTACGGAGAACCCTCCAGGGCCCGGGGCCCAGAGGGCCCAGATGGGCAAGGTGGGCGAGATTCCACCCCCACCCCCGGAAGGTAAGGATTTGGGGGAGATGTCTGCAAGTCAAGGGGGGCAGGGGGTCGGGGAACTTGTATGGATAATGGTGGGGAGGTGGAGGGGGGGTTGGGCCAGGCGTAGCCACTCATTCCTGAGCAGATGTTCTTACCTCATCTTGGAGCCGTGGCCCCAAGCCAGGACTCCTGGGTCCGTTTCAAATTCCTTGCCTGGGGGTGAGAGAGAATGAATGTGGGACAAGTCTCTTTTTGAGTTTTCTTCCTAAACTGAAAAGGGGAGTGAGTTCCCCTTCTCAGCAGGACATCCTGAAGTAAACCACCTTAATGTAAAGAGTTCTTTACCTTCTACCGGGATACCCAAGACTTCAGAGACCCGTACAGGATGCCAAGTAATCAACCTTGGGTCTTCCCTGACAGGCCCTCCTAGAGAGAAAAACAATTCTTAGGAGTTTGGGTTTTAGTGAGAGAACTTGGAGAGCCTTTTTAAATGGACTTCTTTTCTCTATGTCTAGATTTCCCCCTGCCACCACCTCCCTTGCTTGCTGGGGATGATGGAGACGCTTCTCTGGGGGGGCCATTCCCACCACCCCCTCCTCCATTTGAGGAACCATTCCCCCCTGCTCCAGAAGAAGAGACATTCCCTTCCCCTCCACCTCCTGTCGAAGAAGTGGGGGTTGACCCTCCAGCACCAACTCATCAGGTAAGTGAAGGGAAAGGAAAACTGGGGTGAAATTGATACTCCATAAAAGGGCTAGAAGAAGACCTATTGTTTCCACATGACTTCCGCCAGTTATGGGCAGGGAAATATTCAGTGGGGGGGAGGGAACTGTGTATGAAATTTCCATATAATCCTTTAGATTATACAGAAATCGAAAATCCTTGGGGAAGGGGAGTCTTTAAACTGAATGCTTGATATAAATATATAAAGAAGTCTAGCTGGATCCTCAAATTCTTTATTCTTCAGCCCAGAGGAAAGGTGAGCAGCATTGACCTGGAGATGGACTCTCTGTCCTCCTTGTTGGATGACATGACCCGGAATGATCCCTTCAAGCCCAGGGTGAGGGATGGGAAAGGGGGAGGTCAGAAACTTGTGTATGTATGTAAATGTGGGGGCAATGTCTTTGTAGAGACACAAAATGTACCTAAGGGAGGGGTATGATAGGATAGACAATGTCATCCTCTAAACCAATTTCCCCCCTACCTTTTAGGTTTCATCTGGATCTCTCCCAGCCGCCCCCCGATTCCCTCCCAAGCCAAGTGTCCCACCTGCAGCTTCAAGCACAGCACCTCTTCCTCCTTGGTTGGCTCCTACTGGACCTCCTCAGGCTCGCTCTGTATCTGTGACTAAGACCTTAGTCACACAGCCTCAAGCTCCTCCAGCTCCAGCTCCTCCATTGGCATCAGCCCCACCTGCAAAACCATCTGTAGTTCCACCCCCAGCTCCAGCCCCATCCACAATCTCAACCCCAGCCCCTAATCCTACCCCCAAGTTTAATGCTGTGGCCCCCAAATTCACTCCTGTGACACCTAAGTTTAGTCCTCCAGCACCTGGAGGTCCCCCTCATAAGAAGGGGGGTCCTTCAATCCCCACTAGTACAGGACCCTCTCAACAGCCTCAGCCTCCCAGCTTCACCTATGCTCAACAGAGAGAGAAGCCCCGTGTTCAGGAGAAGCAACGTCCAGTGCCCCCTCCTGCCCAGGACCAGGTGAGGGGGAACTAGATTGATCTGAAAAGTAGAAAAGGAGAGGCTAAGTAGAAAATCAGGGAGGCTAAAGTTGGATGTATTTCTGCTTCGAGGGTGGGGTAAAGGGAAGAAGGGCAACAGCACCCCCAGAGGAGGGACCTGGAAGAGTGTTTGGGTGGGGCAGGGTTGAGAATGGGTAAGTAAAATCACTAAATTTTAGAGAAGGCCTGAATGGTTAGTGTTTTAGTGGGGCTCTTCTGGACTGTGGCCTCCAAACTTACTTTACTCTGTGGCAGGTCTCAAGACTAGATCACTAGGTCAGCATTTAGATACTTTCCACTTAGTCTTTTAAGTTCATACCCTTTAACCATGAGAGGATGAGGGAGTCTAATCAACTGTGACTTTCCCTTATCAGCTGTCCACATTGTTTCCTGAGTAGTCATTACTCACTTGGTGGGGGTTGGCCTTGGGCTTTGGGAGCTTTCTAGCAATAGCGTTATTAACATAACATACCATCAGATTTTATTAAGTACCTACTATGATAGAGTAATGTTCCAGGTTCTAGAAATTGTTAAGAAATATATTATGGGCTATCCTTGAGGCTTCTCATCTAATTGGGAAGAACAGGATATATACATAAACATATTTAGCTTATACTATATTCTGTTCTGTGCCAAATAGTATGGAAGATAAATCCAGAATGGAGAGATTCCCCAGGGCTTGAGACATTTGGGAAAGACTTCATGAAAGAAGTAGAACCAGAGTTTGGCCTTGAAGAGTAGGAAGGAAGGAAGTAGAAAGGAAAAGTGAGGGCATCCTGAACTCTAGGGAGTGGAAATATAGGGCATAATGAATAGTTTTAGAAAGTGGCAGTAGGAATGTGTGTGAAATGTTACAAGAATCAGTTGGGTTTCAATTTAGCTAGATTGGAGAGTTATTAGCCTTGAGGAGTAGTGGGAAATAAGTTTGGAACATTTAGTAAAGGACTAATGAGATGTTAAGCCTTTCGAATATTTTTCTGTAGGCAATGGGAAAGTTTTTGATATGTACAAAATACTTTGGGATCTGGAAGATATTGGTAGGATAGAATGTGGGGAGAGACTTATTAGGAGACTGTTGTGCTAGTCCAGGATTGAGTTACCTGGGGGTTGCAGTGAGAAAGAAGAGTAAGATGGAGGTGAAGGATGAGAAGAATTGATGAGTAAATAGTTATGGGAGGAGGCGGAGGGATGACTTCAGGACTTTCAATTTAGGTGACTGGAGAATGAAAGCATTGTTGACAGATGAGAGTAAATGAGAAGATCTGCTTTAGGGAAGTTATGAGTCAGGAGTACGATTATGAGAATTGTCCACTTGGAAGTTAAAAATGAGATTGAGGTAAAATGAGAAGAGTCTAAGAAACCAGATTTTGAAAAATACTTACATTGAAGGAGGAATAGGAGGCAGTGTAACTTATGAAGGAGACTGTCGTGGCTCAAGGGGAAATGACTAACAATAGCAAAGAAGCTAGAGAAAAGTTTCAACAAATATGGGCTTGTTCACAGTGTTGAAGAAGTTAGGCAAAATTAAATCTGAGGAAAAGTCAGGAGATTTCTTCACTACAAGGTTATTATGTGTGATCTTTAGCTGTTTCCGTAGAATGGTGGAGACACATAAGAACTGAAGAACTGATCAAATGGTGGAAGAAATGGAAGCAATAAGTTTGACTCAAGATGCCTTTGGAAAGCCAATAGTGAAAATTTGTTAAGATATTACTGGGCAAAAAGATAGTGGAAATAGATATTGAAAGGGAGGTAACGAGAAACTACTGGATGTGTGGTCAGAGCATTCCAGTTCTGCTGCTTGGTACCTGACCTTGGACAAGTATCTTAAGCTTTCTGAGCCACAAATTCCTCGTGTAAAATTACAGGGAGGGGGTGTGTGGAGTTGTTCTTGCTTTAGTGAGGAGATTAATAGTACATTGTTTTAAGACCAAAGATGGATGTCTAGGCCATGAAAAAGAGGTCTATTTCTTTCTTTGAGACAAGCAGGAAGGAGAAGATGAAGATTTTTTTTTTTTAATTAGTATTAAAAATAGTGTGGCTTTGGAGATTTTTGGAGATAAGTGAATATAATGGAACTTGAGCTCTCTTCATAAAGTAGGGGATGAAGTCATCTATTGGGAGTGAGGGGGTGGGGGTGGAATGGAATGGAGATTTGGGGGCTTGAAGAGCAGGAATAGGTTTTGCAATAGAAAAGGAGAAAATGCAATAGAGTGAGAGAGCTAAATAACAACTGCTGAATAGCATTTGTGTCCAATTGAAGTTAGAGTCCATGAATTTGTAGCAAAGTCAGCACTCTTTTCTTTAGTAGTGTCCAGCAAATGGTAATATGATCTAGGATGCTAGTGTGGTCTGGACTAATTCGTCTTTTCCCAAGTGTGCTGGGGCTTTCCTGTGGATGATTTTTCTGGGGAAAGGCTAAATTGGTTCATAGTATCCACATATAATTGTCTATAATATTTCCTTCATATTCCCCTCCTCTACAAGTACTTTGGATCCAGTTCATGGCCCCCAGAAATCCTTGTTCCAACATAGGGCCCTGAGATTCCCGGTGTGAGAATTCAGAAGTGGGATGGCTAAGGGGACCCATAGGCAGCATTTTGGGTTTAACCTGATCTTCCTGCCCTGTGTTATATTTCTATGCTGGCAGGGTTACTCAGCAGCAGTTGGGACGGGTAGGTGTGCCTCTGGTGTATATGTTCTTTGGAAATGGGGGCTATGCATGTGCTGTAGGGGTATATGTATTTATGTATTCTGTGAGGCTTCTGTGTTTGGGTTGTAAATTTTTTTTTTCCGGTTCTGGGAATCATTGAACATCTTCCCTCATCATCACAGCCATTAGGTGTTACTAAAGTTACCTGAACCTATGAGAGTTTTCATTTAAATATATATTTTTTAAATCCATCTAAAAATTTAGGTTTTGTATTGATTTCCATGTACTTAGTTTTAAAATCGTCACAGACGGTGTTTGGGGTATTTTGCCTTCTATGTGAGGCTTAATAGAAAGAGCCCTGGCCTGGACAATGGAAATGCAGGTTCAGCCCCAGCTGTGCCACGCTGTGACTTTGAGCAAGTTGGTGGTATATCTCTGGGTCTCAGTTTCCTTAACCTGTAAAATGTTGCAGCCACATTAATTTCTCAAGTCCTTTCCACTTTTAGAATGCTATAATCTCTGGCTCTGGCGTGTCTGTGATGTGTATGTCTAGTGCTATAGTGATCTAAGCAATGTATGTGGCCTTTATCTGCACAAGTCTTATTCTTCACTGTCTGTGATACTTTGCATATAGATGATTTTGAGGAAAAGGGATTAAAATGTGTCTGGGGTAAGTATGGGTAGTTGGAGCCTGTTTTCCTTCCTCCTTGGTAGATGTGGCGTAGGGGTGGTATGGGGAATGAGGGGCTTTAGCAATCAGGACAAAACATTTTGGCAGTGGGTGGAGGGGCAGATGGTGAAGCACCTGGGGAAGACTAAAATGAAGGCCATGCTAACAGAAAATGCTGAGAAAAACCAAGACTGTTGGGGTTCTAGGTACGTCCTCCTGGGGCCCCAGGACCTCTGACTCTTCGGGAGGTAGAAGAGCTAGAAGAATTGACACAGCAGCTAATGAAGGACATGGAGCAACCATCCAGTAACAAACCCCCTACCAATGGTGAGATTTGAGTTCCCCTCCCCTCTCTCTTCCCAATAAAGTCTTAAACCGGAAGGGGATCCAGGTCACTACCATACCACCATGTTCCCTACCTCTCTGTCTCTAGCCAGCCTTTCTCCTGATTGTTGTGACTGGCACCTTTTGGCTCCTCTCCCACATCCTTCCTGCCATTTCTATTGTTTCAGTGTTCCCCTCCTTCCCCCCAGAGTATTGTGGTCAGTGCCACCAGGCTCTGGTACGTTCCCAGCCTGCAGTCCGAGCACTTGGGCGTCTGTTCCATGTGACGTGTTTCACGTGTCACCAGTGTGAGCGGCAGCTTCAGGGACAGCAGTTCTATAGCCTTGAAGGGGCACCTTACTGTGAGCAATGCTATGAGGTGAGGAAGACACATGTGGAAACCTGGGACACAGCTTGGGGAGAACAAGGGGAGGTTGCATCCTGTCTCTGGGGAGGTTGTTTCCACACCTTTGTGACCCTTATTTAAATCAAATACTATTCATAAAGCATTTAATAAATGTCCCTTGCCATCCTCTGTTCTACAAAAACCCAGAATACCTTGGAGAAGTGTAGCACATGTGGAGAGCCGATCACTGAGCGCATGCTGAGAGCCACGGGCCGGGCCTTTCATCCCCAATGCTTTACCTGTGTGGTCTGTGCCTGCCCTCTGGAAGGGACCTCCTTCATCGTGGACCAAACCAACCGGCCCCACTGTGTCCCTGATTATCACCGGTGAGCCATGACTCTTGATTTTGCCTTGTCTACCCTCACAATAGGGCCTGGGCTTTTTGTTTGTTGACTTGGTGCATTTCTCAAACAATTCTTTATTTCCAGTTTTTCTTACTTCAGGAGGGGCCCAGGTAACCTGCCTTTGTCTATTTTATAATTTTTTTGTTTAGTTGTTTTTCAGTCATGTCAACTCTTGGTGACCCCATTTAGGGTTTATTGGCAATGATACTGGAGTGGTTGGCCATTTCCCCCTCTTATCTTATTTTGCAGCTGAGGAAACTGAGGCAAACGGACTTGCCTTAAGTCACATATCTATAAAGCCTCATTTGGTGATGATTCTTCCTGATTTCAAGACCCAAAATGCACAATCAAGTTGCCGCCACCCTCTTCCCTCCCCCTTTAAACAATACATTGGAATATATTGGCTTGCTTTTTGCTGCTTCATTAACCCTTCTTTTCCTGGATCTTTGGGATCCATATATTATATTCCTCTTGTCTGCATATGTCGTTTTTAATGAAGGTTTCCCAATTTATGCAAAGCTTGTGTCCTGAGAGCTCTTTTTCAGAGAATTGTTTGACTTGGGATGCATTTTTCTGTAGAAACAATGATTTTATACATATATAGTGGTTACATTTCCCAGGCCAGCCCACAAAAGCTTCTTTCTCTCAGTATTTCTCATTTGTAACAATGTTCCAAGAAAATAACCTTGGGTTTCAATGTTTCTCTTTTTTTTTTTTTTTTTTTTTTTTTTTTTGCAGCCAGGGCACTGGGGACTTGTGTAACTCCTAGCTCAGCCAAGGGTTGGAGGAGTATGGTTGAAGAGAAATAAGTAGGCAGATCTAGCTCCCAGGGCAGGAATTTAATGTGAAAATCCTGCCTAGATGGGGACATCTGTGGTGACCTTAGAAAGTCATCTGGTAATGATAGCATTTTTGTAACACTTACTATGTACGGCCCTGTGCTAAACACAGGATATGATCCCTATTTTATAGATGAAGAAACCGAGGAAGAGATTAAGGATCTCAAAGCTAGTTTCTGAGACTGGATTTGGATTTGGGTCTTGACTTTAAGGCGCTTCCATTCACTGCCACAGAGCTTCCCTATTAAAAAAGGAGACTTTCCTTTTTGAATGACCTTATTTTGAATCGCCTCTTTTCTGCTCCAGCATCTCCTCATCCTCTCTCTTTCCTTTGAGCCCCTCCTTCTTCCCCAGCCCAGATTCCACCTGACACTGATAGCTATTTTTCTCCCTTACCCTCCACAGGCAGTATGCCCCACGCTGCTCTGTTTGTGCCGAGCCCATCATGCCTGAACCTGGCCGAGATGAGACTGTCCGAGTGGTGGCTCTTGACAAAAACTTCCACATGAAATGTTACAAGTGTGAGGTCAGAACGATCACTGGTTTCCCATTCCCCCACCTTGCCAAATTTACATGTTTTGGGTTGGGTGGTAAGGGCATGACATTACAATTAGAAACCAAAGGTGGTTTTAAAAAATCCCAGCCTGTATTATGTTCAGAGGTTGTCCAGGAAAAAAACTGGGGTGTGGGTCATTCCCTCTTCACCTCAAGATCTTTCTTGGAGTGAAGTGGGTGACCTTGAGTTTATAGCCCTGGATTTAGGGGTCATCCATCCTAAAAGATTTAGGAAACATATTTGGCAGGTGAGGCTTTTTAAAAGATTTGACAAGGTAAGGTGGGGCAGGATGGTTAAGTGCCAAACCTCCAGAAGGGAGGAGCTTGGAGCAGAGAAGAGGAAGTAAAAGGGTGGTGAGAAGTGGGGGAAGGGGAAAAGAAGTAGAAGGATGGTAAACAGCTGACTGATAGAGCCTACAAGTGAGATAGGGAACTGTTTACACTGGAAAGATATGCATCGTACTCTACCATCTTGTCCCTTCTAATAGGACTGTGGGAAACCCCTGTCAATTGAGGCTGATGAAAATGGTTGCTTTCCACTGAATGGACATGTACTGTGTCGTAACTGCCACACAACCCGAGCCCAGACATGAGGGTGAACTCATTGATGAAAATCCTGAAGACCCAGGATCTACTCCAGATCAGAGAACTACCTACTTTCAGATCAAGTCTTCTTTCACTCGATTCATCCTCATTCCCCACCTTGAAGCCACAAGAAAATTTACAGCTAGTCTTAATGCTTGTCCCTTTTCAGTTTTAGGGGGACAGAAAAATGATGGAAAGCATCAGAACCCAAGACCAATCCCTTCATTTTCAATATCCCTTTCCCAACCTGGTATGGGACCACCTGTTTTTCATCTTCCAGGCTTCACAGCATCCTTTTGTACCCTTCTCTCTATCCTTTTCCTTTTTGGGGAGCTTGACAGCTTGGGCAGCATTACGCTTTTGCTCTTACACTGAAGCTGTTGGCTGGCTCACTCCCAGCAACCTTTGTACTCTTGTTTGTTGAGGGGTTTGAGGAGAAGCTGTGTCCTGGCTCTATCCCAGAGGCTGGACTGGTAGCACCTTTTTTGGACCACATGTTGTGGGACTCTGGCCACAATTACAAATAAAGTATTCACCCCCACAGTTCCCAAGAATTCAGTGTGATCTATTCCCTAAAGGCTAGGGGGGGAAGGGGCAGCAGGCCCCATTAGCATGATAAAGGGGTACATATCTACCCTAAACTACTTATTTACAAAAATATCAGTTGACATTGGGACCTCCAAACCCATCTCTTAGCCCCTTCTTGCTGTTGCCCATAACTCTTATCTACCTGTCTCCAAGTATAAAACAAGACAACAACCTCCTCCCTCAAAGCATAGGGTGTAATTCCTCCATAGGAGGTGTGGGAAAGAGCAGCACCAAAAACATACATGATCCAGAATAAGGGATGGGGCATAAAAAGATCACATCTTCAGCAAGATCTGCTGAAAATAAGCATCATGGATGGGTTTCAAATTTATCCTGTCCACAAATCAGTCCTTGAAACCTTGGATACTGCAGAGAATTCGCTTCTGATGTCCAGGCTGGGTAATTCCCATTTGCTTCAGGTCCCTGTCAAGAGTGAAAAGAACTGATTTTCTGAAACCAAGACACAAAGGGCCCCTTCCTTGGCACACCTATCCCTCAGTAGTCATTCCAGGACCCATTTCCTAGTGTCCACTTGTCCCTTCCCCTGTACCCATTTTTTTGCTTACTCAGCATTCAGCTCGAGGACACATTCCATAGTGTCCAACCCCGCAGATCGGAAGTGCAGTATGTATCGTTTCATGCGGATAGAGTCCAGCCATTCAGAGACGCTTCGGTACGGAATCCCATCTGAGCCACTTACACTTGGCAGCCTAAGGGTAACCCTAGGAAGAGGAGGAATATACTTGTCATGCTCCTGGAGATTCCAAGGCCTGCCTTCCCTGCTCTTTCTACAGTTTTCCCCTTTATTGATCATTTCATAATTAGCTCTCAATTTTATGTCTGTGGAATATTCATACAGCACTGTTGGAATATACTCCAGCTTTCTAGTTCCCTTCCTAGCAAGTATGTGTGTATGTGTGAAATACTAAAATAATGGCAAAATGTTGTATAACCCATCTACAAATCTGGATAATCTTTAACATGGTATATAGCTTGCCAACATTCAATTGAGAAAAAGGATCATGGCCCTCTCCTAACCTCAAAGTTTTACTGAGTTGATACCACTGGAGGGAGAGTGGAAGCAGACACTGGGTGACCCATCAGACCTGCAAGCAGCTACTGCATCCAGAACTTAGATGACAGGAAATGTGAAGTCAAGTATTCTTGACTTTTGGTGGTGTGGCCACTTGGCTCTGAAAGTTGCTTGTAATCTATCAATGTTGTTGTTTGATAGGCTGATTTATGGAAAAGATTATAAATTATTTTGTTTACCTCAAAGTGGAAGTTAGAGGAAGGCAGGTTTTGGCTCAATAGAGAGAAAAGCTTCATAATGATGAAAAGTTGTTTTAAAAGGGCTATCTAGGAAGCTCCCCAACACTGCACAGCTTTAAGCAGAAGCTGGATGAACATTCTTGGATGATGTAAAGTGTTTGGATCAGATGACTTCTAAGATCTTCCAGTTTTTGTTATTCTATAATTACAATTTCTGCTTCTTCCTATCCCAACTGACACCCATGTTCCATATGAAGGACTTTCCTGTATTGTTAGCTAGAGCCAGAAGTCATTAGAATGTGTAAGCCTGCCAGGAAAAAGACAAATACATTCCAAAAAGATAGACGAGCAGTCCCCAACTTAAACAGGGTGTGTTCCAAGAGTTTGTTTGTACATTGATTGTTTGGAAAATGTTTCCCTAGAAACAGTGTTAAAGGGTGGTTAAGTTTCCAGGCTAGCACACAAACGTCCGTTTAACTCATGGTGTAGCTGAATGATATATTACAGACCTGATTCACATCTATAATTCTGTAAGAAAATGGCCGCACTGGTAGATGAATATTCATATCCAGTAGTTGTCTATAGAAACATTTATGATTGCTAGAAGTATCTCTGATATTGGCTGCTTTTCATAGATGATCAAAAACTTTTAGCTTATATTTCAAAAGTTTGCTGTGCATTTCCTAACCTCATCAGTATAAAATTCTGTAACTGTAGGCAGACATATCATTTGACTTCTGAACTTATCTACAAAATGATATAGATGATTAGAGGGACAGATGTGAGAGCTGAGGTAGATCTATATAATTCCACTCAGTAAATCTTGCTGAGTATTATCTATTACTGGACTAGCCAGCTTTATTCACCCCCTTAGAATTCCCCATTGGTTACCGAGGGTCAAAGTTGGCAATAGTTCTCAGTGTATGGGGGCTGGCAAGTAAATGTTCTAGCTGTGTTTGAAGCTGTCGGAATCGTGGTCTGCATGTTCGATCATAAGCCCAGCAGCATTTCATGAGATCGTACAATGGGGCAGGGCAATCAACTGGAGGAGGTAGGCGATAGCCATCTTCAATGCTCTTCATCACCTGAGATGGAGAAAAAGGGATTGGGCAATGGCAGTGGTAGTGGGAAAGGCATGGGATTCTTGAGGAAGGCAGAAGTCATAAAGAAAAAGAGTGAGATGATATATGGTGATGTGGGGAAGAAAGACCCAAAAGATCAGAGATGCAATAGTCCCAAAGCAGGTAAAAAAGCATTTTTTGTGGGAAAACAAGGGAGACATAATGGAGACTCAGGTAGGATGAGGGGGAGAATATAGATCGTAGAGAGAATAGAAAGGGAGAGACAAGAAGTTACCCATCAGTTGAGAATGGTTTTAGGATTGTCCTTAGGCTTACCTCCTGGTTGCTCATGTCCCCATACGGCTTATCTCCAAAGCTCAACACCTCCCACATCACCACCCCAAAGCTCCACACATCACTGGCTGAGGTAAAAATTCGATGGGCTATGGCTTCAGGGGCTGTCCAACGGATTGGGATTTTCCCTCCCTGGAACAGGCAGAAGATACAAAGGTAATGATGATTATATGACATTTTAAGGCTTGCAAAGCACTTCCATGTTGTGTCATTTGTTCCTCACAACAACTCTATAAAGGACGTCCTATTATCCCCACAGATGAGGAAATGGGTAACAGGGATGAAAGTAGTGACGTGGGGACAGCTGGATGGTGCAGTAGATAGAGCACTGGCCTTGGAGTTAGGAGGACCTGAGTTCAAATTCGGCTTCAGATACTTAACACATCCTAGCTGTGTGACTCTGGGCAAGTCACTTAATACCAGCTTGTCCAGGGTCCTAAGTGATGACGACTTTGGGTTCAGGGCTTCCTGACTCTCAAGTTCAGAAGAGAGTGAGAAGGATTGGAACCTGTATATGGGTAGGGACAGGGGAGAATGGGAGGAACACAAAGGTATGTGACCTGGGTTTCATAAGTGCCATCGCGGTCATTATCCAGCAATCGAGTCAGGCCAAAGTCAGACACCTTGCAGCACAAGTTCTGGCTCACCAGGATGTTTCTCGCAGCTAAGTCTCGGTGAACATACCTATGGTCACTCAGGTGGCTCATGCCAGAGGCAATGCCTTGAAGCATGGCAACCAGCTGTCCAGGGGCAAGTGGTTCTTCCTGGGCCTGATGTGGTAGAAGTAAGATAAAGGAGCAATAAACACTTATTAGGCACCTACTATGTGCCAAGCATTATGCTAGGCACCTTACAAATGCCTCATTTGGCTAGATAAGCAATGCTTTCTTTCCCAGGAACTGGGACTATCACCTAGAACTTCCTTTTATTCTTTCCTCTTTCAGTTCTCCGATAACTCCCTGTTACCTTCCCGTACCAACCAACCCACCTCCCACGCAGACAAGCAGGGACAAGGCTGACGTTAGTCACCACTCTCTCCCTAGCCCAATTGATTTGATCGATCCCCCTCACCCTCAAGAAGGCATCCAGAGCCCCATTCTCCATAAATTCCGTGATGATCATAATGGGTTTTCCTAGGACACAGAAAGCAAATCACAGATGGCTTCATTCATGTAATAGATCCTAAAATCTCTGTCTTGCACAGAGGGTTCCCATCAGCCATCTCATCCTGATCTCTTTACCACAAACTCCCAAATCCCTTCACTGCAGCCATCATTTCCATTCCTTTTCATCCCACCATTTTTGGTGACTGTACCCAACCTCCACCCCTAGTTAATTCTCTTTGTACTCCTGGTAACCCATAACCTTTCCCCTACCCCTATATTCTTGGTGATCCAATCCTTATGCCTGCCAACCTCCCACACCCCCTTCTTTCATACTCTTGGTGACCACGCCCTCCAGATGCAGGATGTGCTGGTGATTAAACTGGCTCATGATAGTTGCCTCTCGAAGGAAATTCCACCAATGGCCATCTGGAGATGTAGCTTTCAAAGTCTTGATAGCTACTGTGAAACAGTCTTGACCAGGGATTCTCAGAATCCCTCGATACACTTCCCCAAACTCTCCTGGAGGTGGAGTGGAAGAAAGGAGACATGAGATCAGGCTTTTTATGTTGGTTTTAAATGACAAATTTGTCATTTATTACACTCACTAGCAGTATCTTGCATATATTATATATAGAGATAGGGAATGGATCTGTGACTTTAGTGGGGAACATTCTCTACCAAGGCATAATTGGCATCTCTTCAACTTATAGTCTTGGAGAATTGTTTATAGCAATGGGAAATTAAGTGATTTGTTCAGGGGCACACAGTCAATATATGTCAGAGGCAGGACTTGAACCTTGCCTTGCTGTGGGAGGCCAGCTCTCTGTTGAGCATGCCAGGCTGACTCTTGCATAACATAAGTTGTTACTGACACAAAAACAATATGGGATGACTTCCTCAAAACCAGACGGGCGCTTTGCCAAGATCCTGGGTCACTGAGAAAAGTATTTGTTGTTGTTCAGTCTTTTAGTTATGTCCAATTCTTCATGACCCCATTTGGGGTTTTCTTGGCAGAGATACTGGAATGATTTGCCATTTCTTTCTCCAGCTCATTTTGCAGATGTGGAAACGGAGGCAAACAGGGTGAAGTGACTTACTTTGAGTTACGTAGTTAATCAGTGTTAGATTTGAACTCAGGAAGATGAGCCTTCCTGATTTATTGAGCTACCTATTGGTGCTCTTCAGTATACCATCACCACCCTGACTTTTGCATAACATGGTTGGTTGTTATCCTTTGTACTTGAACAGGACAAAATGACATCCCTGTGTTAGAATCAAGTTACGGCGTGTGGGACTGTGGCTGATCAGACCGATACGAGCTCAGAATGCTCTGCCACAGGTCGGGCACAAATAGGCCATATGAACACTGGGGGTGGCGTCTCTAAATTTTGCATAATTTGGCTTCCTTTGGGCTAATACAATTTTGTTTTATGAGCACAGCATCTTCTCTGACGAGGGCACGCCATGCTGGGTGGTCCTGTGCCAGTGTCTGCCATGTCATACAAACTAAAGTTTTTCAGAGAAACCTTGGATAGCTTTTTCTGGCCACTTTGTGAATGCTTGCCCTGTTTGAGTTCTCCATAAAATAATATTTTGAGCAAATGGACATTTGGCATCCAAACAACGTGGCCAGCCCAATGGAGTTATGCTGTCTGTAGAAGAGTTGGAATGCTTGGCAGTTTACTTTGAAAAAAGACCTTAGTGTCTGGTATCTTATTCTGCCAGGTGATCTTCAGAATGGGAGCTAGGTGACATAGAGAGCAATGGACTTGGAGGCAGGAAGACCTCAGTGAAATATTGCCTTAGTGTAATCCTGCCTCAATTTCCTCATCTTTAAAATAGGAATAATCTCATCTACTTCACAAGATTATTATCAGGATAATATATAAAGTCCTCTGCAAACCTTACTAGCTATTGGGTGGAAGTCTATGCATATAATGTCACTTTTTTGAGAGAGGATATATTGTCTTTGCTTAATTTTTAAATTTTTTTTTAATTTAAAAATATCCGTTATAAGGGATAGCTCTTTGGCTGAGGATTGGGGGATATGGGAAGAAATTTTGATAATGTAGAAACAAAAGATATTAATGAAAATCCTTTCTCTCATAATCCTCATTAGGACTAAATCATTTTTTAATTCAGGGGAAGTCTTTTCAATAGACCTGGGTATTTCTTTATACACATACTCCCTAAGTGTACATATTTCCATTTGCCTACTGATAACTGATTATATGAGCAATAAATTTCATTATATATGTTTGTATACACACATAATATATATATGTATGTGTGTTTGCATATCTATCTACATTGCTTACTAATACCCCAAATCCCTTTGATGAGAAATAAAAGGCTTTAAAAACACTGACTACCTGTATGACCCTAGATTAATTCACTTAGTCTTGACCTCAGTTTCCTCATCTGTAAAATGGGGATAACAAATCTACATTATAGGATTTGTGAGAATCAAGTAAAAGAACATGCAAAGCACTTTGCAAACTTGAAAATATAGTACAAATGTTGCTATTGTTGCTAATAGTTTTATCCAAATGAAAAACACTGGCCACATGGTACAATGGAAAGGGTTCTGGCTTTGGAATCAGAGCATCTGGTTTTGAACCCAGTTCTCCCACTTACTATTTTCATGACCTGGCACAAATCATTTGACCTCTCCAGATCTCAGTTTTTTTACTTGTGGAAAAATGAAGGGTTTGGACTAGGTGCCCTCCCAGATTAAAATGTACTGAGGGGCAGTGGGGCAGGGCGGGGAGGCAGAAAACTTCACCTGACTTACAATTTTACCCCCTTACAAAGAGAAGGCAAATGTAAGTGTGTGACTGGATTTAGGGAGCTCTTCTTTTTATGATATGTGAAAAGTTAATAACAACAGTAAATCACAGCTAGCATTTATATAGTGCCTATTATGTATCAGATTATGTGCAAAGCATTTTAAAAATATTGCATTTGATCTTCACAATCCTGGGAAGCAGGGGTTATTGTTATCCCATTTTAACATTCAGGGAACTGAGACAGACAAGTTAAATGACTTGCCCAAGTTCACACGGCCAGGAATGTATCTGTGATTGGATTTGAATAGGTGTCTTCTTGACTCGTACTTCAGTGCTCTATCTACTTTACTACCTCACTGCAGATTTAAACTCAATGGACTCTGTTGTAAAAGCTGTTCACTACCAGAATTTCTTAAAGGAAGTTTCACTCAACACATTTATTATATATAGTTCTTCCTATGGCTTAGTTACAGTTTCTCTCAAGGAGAATGAACACACTTATTATATATAGTTCTTACTATGGCTTAGTTACAGTTTTTCTCAAGGAGAATGACCTCAGAGCTTATTCTTGCTAAAAGAATTCATTCGGAGGAGGGATGTGGGAGACTATTATTATTTATTTGTTTATCTGATTTTTTTGGTGAGGCAATCAGGGTTAAGTGACTTGCTCAGAGTCACATAGCTAGTAAGTATCTGAGACTGGTTGAACATGATCTCCTGAATCCAGGGCTGGTACTTTCTCCACTGAATCACCTAGATTGGAGGTGGTAAATTTCTGAAATAATGGCCAAGAGAAAACATCCCCATCCCTTAAGAGATGGGAGCCAAAGCAGGATAGTACAGTCAGTTTCATGTCACCAGGGGTAGTTTTGAAGGGCACAAGTACATTTGTGTGGATGTTTGCTGAGAGGAAGCTGAGGATGAATAGGAAGGGCTATTCAGTGATAGTGATACTGAGTGAATAAGCTGGTGGTAGAGAAGAGCTTACCTTCCCCGATGACTGTGTCAACCGTCAACCAGTTTGGATCGAGCTCCCGTGCAAAGTCCAGCGCACCCTGGGCAGGATCCTCATATGCCTGGAGGTCCACATAGGGCTTCAGCCAGAGCTTATCCTCTGGGATGAAAATGAGGAGAGGTAAGCTAGAGATACTTAATAGGGAAGGGGGTTAAAGAGAATAAATGACAGACTCCTGATCTGAGCTTTTTCTATCCTTTCTCCCACTATGATTTCCTCCAAACAGCCTCTTTGTAGATTAAGGAGGGGGGAACTTCAATTTACCATCATTCTCTGATGTTCTAATGTAAATTTGAACAGTAAATTCGAGGGTAAGATAGCAAAACGACCAGAAGGCCTGGATTACTCAGTTTCCCCTACCCACCAATTTATTCGTCTTGTCTTTTACCGTCTACTGTCCAAATCACCTCCACTACTCATACCTCCCCCACTTTCCCTACCAGGATGACCCATAACCCGGGCTGCTCTCAGCAGCTGGATGGGTCATTATATCTTCCCTCTCCCTGCTTTTTTTTTTTTTTTTTTAAGAGGACCAAGGCTGGATTTCTAATGAGGTCAGTGGGATAAGGTCCATCTGTCTCAGCTGGACATCTCCATACCTCTCCCTGAAGGCATGTACTCCCACCCAACAAGCTACCCACAATGTAGCTGGGGTGAGCTGGGTTGGGGCTGATGGAAGAGGTGTGTGTGTGTGTGTGTGTGTATTGGGAGGGAGGGGTAATGGAGGGTGCAAAAGAGCTAGCAACTAATAGATAATTACACCAGAGCTACCCTGGTGCTACTAGCACAAGATTAATTAAGCTATACTTAATTAAGTAGCAAAACTTGAGAACCCAAGAGACAATCTCAAGTCAGCCTCCCCCCTGTCTCAGAAACTCTAGAATTCTTATATCCCTTTCCCTAGCCTTATTCATTGTCCCCATCAGATTCATTGTCTCCTATGAGTTTACTGCTCCCCATCACTGACTCACCACGATCCCCACCATCAGAAGCACACTCTCGTTGCCCTTTTTGCTTTTTTGTTTTCCTCCTACAGTTTAAGGAAAGCAGAAAGGAAAAGAAAAGATAGTTTGTTACAGTCCTTCACTTCCTCAACTCCCATCTTTCTGTTCTCACACTTCCAGAGAAACTTTTGAGAACAAGTCTGTTCTCTGGGAACCCAGTGGTATGATATATGCCTTCTTCTGGGATAATGGAAATGAGTGTGTGTGCTTGGGAGGCAGGGGTAGTTCTGGGATTTTGACCTGAGTTAATTTACTGGGTATCAGGGGAGAAGCAAGGGGTACGGGGATCTGGAGGAAGAATTAGAATCACTTCTATGGTGTATGGAAACTGTGAGTGGGAAGGTCAGTGGTGAGGGGGGGTCTGTTTTGCTCATACCTTGTGCGGAAGATCAGGAATCCGAGGATCAGAGCCAATGCTAGCAGCAGGCCAAAAACAACAGCCACAATCTCTCCCCCAGACAGGCCTTTAGAAACTGAGGACAAATGAACTGAGATAAAGCATTTTGGAGCCTGAAACTACATGGAGGGCAAGAAAGTAAGGATGAAAAGATGAGATTAATGAGTAGAGACAAGGAAGGCCATTCTGTATTTACTGATGTGGATATGTGGTCAATCACAACAATGCAGAATTGTAGAGTTGGAAGGGAACAGAGTGACTAACAGTCAAATCCATACTGGTGGAAGTGAGGCAGAGGAGAATGATTTCTGTGAAAGGGTCAGTTATTGGTGGGGTGGGGGATAGAGAAAGAAGACTGGTGCATCTATCTAGAGAATAGATAGGGGCTCCTATCCCTAGGATAGGAGGGCTCCAGCATGAGAAAGGTCAGTCATTAGAGTTTGATACATGAGTATGATGTTGATCACAAATTCATTGAGCAGAGTTCTCTCTCTTATTTTCTCTCTGTCTCTCTCTCTCTCTCCCTCCATCCATTTGGGAACTATTTGTGATGTCCTGGAAGCTGTTTGTGGGGGTGAGATCCAGGTTTAGCACCTGAAGCAGGATTGGTCTGTATGCATACATGTATCACATCTGTATATTAGCTATGATATCATTTCTGGGTCTGTTATATATGTTCATGCAGATGGAGGAAGAGAACAAAGTCCTGAGAGATGAATGTATGTGGTCCTTGCTGTAGAGGCTGATGTTTATTTAGAGCAGGGGTCCTCAAACTACAGCCTGCAGGCCAGATGCAGCAGCTGAGGACATTTATCTCCCTCACCCAGGGCCATGAAGTTTCTTTATTTAAAGGCCCACAAAACAAAGTTTTTGTTTTTACTATAGTCCGGCCCTCCAACAGTCTGAGGGACAGTGAACTGGCCCCCTGCTTAAAAAGTTTGAGGACCCCTGGTTTAGAGAGAGTTCACTCAGTAAAAAGGCTAGGACTATGGTATCACTCTTGGAGGCCGGTGCACAGAATTCTGGACACCCAGTCGAGAAGAGTCTGTTTGAATCCTGCTTCAGATACATACTATTATCTTATGCCCTTCAACCCACCTCAAATTCCTCATTTGTAAAATAGTTATTATTATCAGAGCCCTATATAACAGGGCTATCCAAACCTAGAAGTGTAATACATTCACTAACTGTTAGTATTATTGGAAAGAGAGTTTTCATTGGAAAACTGGAGTATATGAGTTGTGTGAAAGAACCAACTCACTGGGGGAGCTGGTGTGAATTTTTTGAGAAGATCCCATTCAACAGAATGATTGTGTATGTGTGTGTGAGCCCTCAGAGCACTGTTTGTTGGTGTGTGGTCCCTGACAGGGAGTTGCTAGCTGTAGGTGGGGCAGGAACTGTTGTGTGTGTTCTTAGAGGGGTCCCTGATGAAGGAGAGGGTGGTATCTTTGTGTGGGCAGAGGTCACTCACAGGAAGGCTGGGGGGTGAGGGGGTGGGCTATAGTTTACACATGTGTAGAGGGCTCACTAGATTTTTGCACATATGTATGATCAATCTTGGGGGATTGATTACTCACCAGGAGGGCTGGTCCGAAACTCATGATCAGGGGAGAAGGGTCCAGGCCCCAGGGGAGTTAATATGCGGACTCGCACCACATAGGTCGTGTCTGGCTGTAGCTCTGTCAGTGAAACTCTGGGCTCTGGTACCATCTGGTACCTCTCTTCCTCCTATGTGGTGGTATGGGCTTCAGTGATTATAAGAACAGGTGAGAAAGGGCTTTGATACATCAATACAGGAGGAAGGACCTCATCCTTTGGGAATTTTTTACTTAGTGAAGGAACAGAATTGATTTGGGGTCCCCACCCTGGACTAGGGATGTGGCTGGGCCTGGATGCTGGGGGAGCTCTGGAGGGGTGAGTTCTGACCTGGTTCAGCACATGCAACTCATAGCTCAGATTTACTCCAGGGCTGCGAGGTCGAGACCCTGCCCAAGACAGTTCCAACCGTCGGGGCCCTCTTTTCACCAGACTCAAGGACAGGCCGGACAGTGATTCTGAATAGTGTTAAAGTCAGCATGTTGGCAGGGGGAGAGACCTTGGAGAGCCCAACAGAGGACTTTAGATTTCTCCTCCATCACTTTTTCTTGACCTTTAATGGTTCTTGACACTCCTCCCTCATTTCTCTTTCCCCAATGTTGCTCTGACTATCCCCTTTCCACGGGCCCTCACCTGCATGTCCGATGCTAAGGCTGAGTGTAGCGCTGGGAGAACCATTGGGATCAAGGTCAGACACCCCATTTCTGGCTTCCACACGAAAGGTGTAGTTGGCGTAGGGTTCAAGGCCATCAATTCGAACGGCAGGCAGGGTGAGTCCCTTGGTGCTAGGAGAGAAGTGCACCTCTGCTCCACATGGCTGGCACGGCCCCTTCTCCGGGGCTCCTCCCTGGCACTGTGCACACTCAACATTGTAGCTCACATCTCGCCGTCCTCCGGAATCCTTGGGTGGCTTCCACTGCAGAGAAAGCTGAGTCCCCGAAAGAGAGAAGCTGATATTTTGAGGGGCCGAAGGGGGACCTATGGGAGGGTAGATAAAATCAGATGGTAGAAATCCCCAATATCAAGACACTCCTACCAGTGAAACTCTGATGTATAACATTCTGGGGTCATGACTGAATAAGGAGACTCCCTTGTGGATTAGGAGGTTTTCTGAAGAAAATGTGGGAGAGAACTGTGGTAGCCCGAGTACATGGAAATTTTGTCTGTGGTTTAGGGGATGACAGGGCATTTACCTGGTTGTTCTGGAGCGGGGAGAACCATTGCCGGGGTACCCTTCATATTACCCTTCCCTCCCTAGTCACCCAGGACACCCACCCCACTCACGTGTGCATGCTACCTGGGGCCCTTCCCCAGGAGTTCTGTAGTGGCCACTCACACAGGTGCAGACTGTGGCCCCCACAGACTTAGCTGTGCTATGGGGAGGGCACTTGAGGCAGCTGGAGGTATCCATCTCAGCACGATAGAAATTGATGAGGCAGGCTAAAGAGAAGAAACAGGAACCCAACATCAGCTTTCTGGATCATGTCACTTTTGTAGGCCGGGGAGACTGTTCTTGAGAGTCACAATGGTGGCTGATCTGAAAGGATCTGGGTCACCAAGTCGTGGAGCTGGATCCATCTCAGAGGAAAGTTGGTTCAATTTTACAGATTTAAAAAACTGAGGTCTGGGGAGGTCAGGGGTCTCATCCAAGGTGACACAATAAAATATGTCAGAGGAAGGCTTTGACTCTAGATCCTCAAATTCTACAGGCCACCTTCTATCTACTGTACCAGACTCTCCAAACTCCTCAGACAATCAAAGCCCTCTAGAACGTGACACTATTTCACTTGTCCAGAAGTAACTTCTATTACTTCTCCACCAAGCACCTTCCACTAAGGCCGGTCAACATCAGTCAACCATGAAAGGTTCATTCCTCTTCTTCCTTGCTTCTCACCTGTTATACTGTGAGGTCCTTAAGTGCAGAGATTATTTTTTGGGACTTTCTTTTTATCTCAGTGTTTAGTACAGTGCCTGGTACATAGTAGGTCCTACATCAATGCTTGTTGACTCGCCTTTGTCTTACTTGGAAGGAATCTCCCCCCTCTTCCTTTCCTATCCAAATTCTACTCATCCTTTGGGGGCCATTTCAAATTCTCCTTCCAAAAAACTTTCCAAAATTAAACTCAGGCCCAGGAGGCTTACTCCCTACTTTTGTAATTCTGTCAGCTTTTCTGTGAAGTTCTTAGAGAAGAATGAATTTAGTTCACACATCATTTTTCAAGAATAAAACTCTTCAGAAATGTACAGGCAAATCACACAACCTTACTTGCCTCCATTTCCTCATCTGTAAAATGAGCTGGAGAAGGAAATGGCAAATCAATCCTATATCTTTGCCAAGAAAATTCCAAATGGGGTCAGGAAAAGCCGGATATGATTCAACAACATCTATATGTGACTCAGTGACCTAGAGGGCAATTTCCTGTTAAGAGTTCCAGGAAAGTTAAATAATGGATAGAAAGGGATGAACATATATCCTTTCTAATTTTGAAGTGACTATGGATGAAACATAGCTGCAGTTATCAATCTTATTTTGTGACGATTGTGTTTCTTTCTGAACAGTTACATCTAAAGCACATTTTTATAAATCTAGCTTCATTTTCTCTCATTTTTTTAGCTTTTTATTTTCAAAATACATGCATAATTTTCAACATTCACCCTTGCAAAACCTTGTGTTCCAAATTTTTTCTCCCTCCCTTCCCCCATCTCCTCCCCTAGATAGCAAGTAATCCAATATATGTTAAACGTGTGCAATTCTATACATATGGTTTTATTTTCTCAAGAGTAAATAATAATTTTAGAGCTATACTGGACTTCATTAAATTACCTCTAAGTTTCCTAGTCCATTATTCTGACTAGCTGGTAAGTCATGTTGACCTTATCATTTCTTAAATATACCTCATCCCTCCACAAGAGGTGGAGTAGGTGATTATTAACAGTGTATGATTTTAACATCATTGATAATTCCCTTTTCCACCTGAGGCCCCAAATTTTGCTGTCAGTTTCATTCCTTTATTTCTGTCTAAATAAAAACATCCTGAGAAGGTTAAGTTGATTTCAGCCATTTGTGCCAGCGTATACATGAGTTTAGGAGCAGCTTGGTGAGGAAGTGGATAGGAATTCTAAGGAATACCAGGATGAGGAGTCTGGAATTTTCTTTCACCATCTTAAAGTCATTGGACATTCCTGAGTATGTCAGTGGCAAGTCAAAATCTGGGTTTTAGCAAGACTGCTATGATGTAGTAAAGCATATAGGATAGCCTGGAAGGGGGAAAGATATTGGAAACAGGGAGACCAGTTAACAGAGTACTGCCACAGTCCAAGAGGGAGAAGGTATGGGCTTCATTTCAGTAGAAGATGGTGGACTTAATAAGTGATTGATAGGGAGGCAGGAAGGAATAAGCCTATATAGTGGATAAAGGACTAAAGAGAGTTGGGATACATGAGTTTGAATCTTGTCTCATTCATATATACCCAGTTTGGCAAGTTCCTTAACCTGATTCTCACTTTCCTCATCTGTAAAATGGACTTAATGGCACTTGCTCTACAGCAGTGCTTCTCAAACTTTTGTTTTCAGTATCTTTAGCCTATTAAAAATTATTGAGGATGTCTCCAAAATGTTTTTGTTTATCTGGGTTATATTTATAGACATTTACCATATTGGAAATAAAAACTATTTTTGAATTTGTAGATCCTCTAAAAGGGTTTTAGAGATCCCCAGGATTCTCTAGACCATACTTTGAGAACCACTGCTCTATAGAGTTGTGAGGATCAAATGAAATATGATGTGTTATGTATATGAATACATATAATATATATGTATACATACACATTTCTTTGGAAACCTTAAAGTGCTATAAAATTATGGGGTAGTTGGGTGGCAAAGTAGATAGGTCCAAATCTGAGTTAAAATCCAGCCACAGACACTTACTAGCTTGTGTGAGCCTGTAAATCACCCAATCCCCAATTGCTCCCCCCCCCCCCCAAAAAAAAAAGTGCTATATAAATGTGAGCTACCATTATTGGTCATCTTAATACTTCAGGGAAAGGTAGAGTTTTAACACACGAGTTCCTATTTCCTATCTCTACATAATAGAGAACTGAATGGCTGGACCTAAAGTTCAGAAGGAAATTAGAGACAGTCAACAGAGTCAGTACTTATTCCTAACCCTCTCTTTCATATTGACCACATGACCCTGGTCTGGTCTGTGTCCCCTATCCATACTTCTATCCTCCCTCTTTGTTTTACGAAATCACAGGGTTTAGAATAAATTAGCAAGAAAATGAAAATGCATAATATTGATGATGAGAATGGAGGATCCAGGTAAGGATGAGGAGAGTGGCTAGCATACACTTATTCACATTTCTATCTCTTTTTAAGGTTTGCAAAGTCTTTTGCAAATAGGACTGGAGAGAGGGAAAAGGGGAGAGATGTGGGAGAGGTGAGAGGAGAAGATTCAGGTACGAAATGATGAGGATGATGGTCACAGGCAGATAGTTGGAGACTTGAGGAGAGCGCAGGTACAAAATTGGAAAGGCTAGTGAGAATTGTCTTGTGCTCCCTCCCTAGCTGCGATCTCTCCCCCAAACGCTCCTCACACCCTTACCGGTACATCCTTCGACACCATTTTCCTCCTTGACCTCATAACCCGGTTTGCAGTAACATCGTCCCACAGGTACCAGCCATTCTCCATCGGGGCTACAGTGCATTCGAGGGGCAGCTGAAGGGCTAGGACCGTACTGGGCATGGGGCAGGCAGGTCCCTGACACGTTAACCAAACCCGCAGGTGCCGGAAGGGTGTTGGGGAAGCGTGCCAGCTTGTGGATGGTCTCAGCACAGCGCTGGTAGAACACACGAACGGCCACCAGGGCCACACAAGCCCCTGGGTTGTGAAAAGCAAGGTAAAGGCCACGCCGAGTTAGGCGGCCCAGCTGGCAACGCTCCACGTTCAGCCGCACGGCACCAGTTTCCAGGTCCCGTATGGTAAAGCTCTGGTCTGCGGCCACTGTAGTTACCTGGAAAGACAAGGGAGTCATGAGACATGTTCTCCGTATCCTCACCCACCAGTCTCATGATTCTCCTCTCTTTGGTAGCCAGGGTTATCTCGGAGATCAGGCTGATGAAACGGGTCAGTTGCTGGACTATGGATGAATAGGATGGATAATGGCACCTTCTGAAAGAGGGGTCGCCGGAGCTGGATGCCCACATCATGGTCACTTTCCATGTAGAAGAGGTTGAATGTCTCCTTGCAGCCCTGTGGTCCTGACCCCCCTGGGAAGCTCTTGCAGTCTCGAACAGTGAACTGAAGCTCAACGTGGACTCGGGAAGCGGCCTCCCCCCGGTAGATCCAATTAGAGCGAAGCCAGTGGTCTGTGTCCCCCCCAGCAAGCACTGGGCAGTCCTGGTACATATACATGGGCGTCCCATTCAACATCTGTTGTACTTCACTCCACTGGAAGGAGAGGAAAGGTGTTAGTGTGTACCTTTCCCTTCCCTCTCACTCTTATTTGTGAAGAAGGATTGGAGTGGAGGGCCCACTATCAGACTCACTCACCCAGGCAGCAAAATGCATCCCTGCTTTAGATGGGCCCATAAAGCTGCAAGGCAGAATATTGAAGGCCCAGGTCACTGGTTCCCCCTCTCCATCCCACCCCACTGAAGAAAGGGCCTCTTTTGCCGGCTGCACTGCTCCTGACTCAGCTTATCAAGAGCAGGTTCAGTATACCCAGTTTGTGGCAAAAGGTTATCCCGTATCACAAGGCTATGAGGACATCGGTAACGTTGGGGATCCTCGCAGGTAAAAGGACACTTAATAATAGTCTCTCAGTGGGACTGCCTAACATTTGAGGAGTTTGTTTTGCAGATTCAGGAACTAAAAACTGGCTACATGAATTTTGGTAGATGGGATTGGTAAACTGAGTGGCAAACTATATTTTAAAAGGCAAATTGGTGGTGGTGGTGATGGGAATGATGGAAGAGGAGGTGTGAAGGACCACAGTAACAACTCTGGGGATTTAGAAAATATAGGGGAGGAGGCTGAGGTCCCTGGGAATAAGTTGGTGTGCTATGAGAGAACTTCAACAAGCAGCGGGCATAGAAGTGGGCACGACAGGGGGCGGGTGGGTTGCCATCTTAGCTAAGTTCCTACAGTCTCAGCTAGAGCTTGCAAAGACTGTCTTAACTACAACATGTCTCCCCTCATTTTCAGCAATAACAAAACAGGAGACAGGGCACACAAACAGATGTTCTGTACTTGCAATAAGTACCCGTCACTAATCGGCTAAGTTGTCAGCTTCCCAAGTGCACCCTGGGAAGCCAGGTGGTTGACTGCTGGTTATTTTTACTGATTTTAAAATTTGGGGTGGGGGTATGTGTGGGATGGACAACTGAAGGAGGAATTCCCCTTGATCTTCTACTCCCTGCAGATCTGTTTAACTGAATAATCTCTTACTTTTCAGTTAAGGATAATTCGTTGCTAACGAAAGAGTAAATTGGGGTTAGGAATGGGGATGAGGTTTGGAGGGGGCGGGAGTTCAAGGGGCTGGTGGGAACCAGTAGGTGGGCCGGTAACCATAGTTGTGGGGTGATTAGCTGGTTTATGGGATAAGGCGCCTATTAGGGCACGTCTCATTCAGGATTTCCTAAGCAGCCCCTCCTGGAGGATACATTATAGTTTAGTCTATTAATTCTAATTACAGGCCACACTGTGGGAGAGCAGAAAGAATGGAGCCAGGACCCTAACACTCAGAAGAAAAGGGAACAGCAAAGCTAGAATGAATAGTCTAGCGCCTAAGAAACTAGAGAAGGTAGCTGCCATAAAATGAAAACCACAACAATGAAGCTCAAAGGGGAAAAGACTCAAAGTGAAAACCCAGGCGCTTTAGCCAGCTGGAGCACCCCTCGAAACTCCCTGCTGTTTTCACTGCTCCATCACCCTAACATAATAGACATAAAACTCTCAAGCTTTACTTCTCCCAGCTATGTAGTCCCCAAGACTCTCCTAGCCCTTGTCCATAGGATCCTGCTTTTCCTCTGATGACCAGGACTTAAGGGTAGGTTGTACATAGAAAATGCATGATTCCCCCTAAGGATGGCATGATGAAGAGTTTAAGAGTCAGGGGACTTGATGGCAGGGAGGGCAGCATGAGTCAAGAGTTTGGGGGTAGGGAAGGAAATGTCATATTTTTATACTTTTTTTTTTAACCTTTGTAAGAGTAGCCATGACAGCAGCCATCAGACAAGCCCAGGATTTTCTTTCACACCTTTCCCTCTCCCATAAATTTTAGATCCTTTAAAGTCTTTACAAGGACCACCTCCTGCTGGCAAATCCACTCCTTCCTCCCACCTCCTCATTTGGGGGAAACAGGAAAGGGGAGGAGCCAACCTAAGTTAAACTATTTAGACAATTCCCATGGGGAGAAGTCTGCTCCCCCCACCCCACCCTACTCACTAGGCTCTGACTCAGCCTCTATTCCACCCCCTTCCCCCCCTCCCCAACACACACCCGACAGCCTCCTCCCTGGGAGACACTTCCAGTTTTTCCTGCTCTTTTCTTTTCTTCCCCCACCCACCAGCCTGTCCCATTTCCCACTGGTCTGGAGCCCTCCCTGGTCCTAAAAGCCCCTCTCTCCCTTGGTACTCACCCCAGTCTCTGGTGGGTCCAGTAGCCAACCTAGCTCTCCTTGTGCAGTGCTGGTGTCTAGCAGAGTTACTGGGGGTGAAGAGGGATGTCAGACCATCTTGGCAATGATGTTTCCCTCCTCCCCTTTCAATTTCTCTTTCCTCTCATCACCCTTCCCCCCATCAAACCTCCTTTTTCTTAAGCAGAACATGGACTAGCAATGAGGAGTATTCATGCCTGTGAAATACACATTATCAAGACCCTTAGAGAGTTTAGGAGAAGAGAAGACAAAATATATGAAGAGCTAGGATGCTGGACCCTCTGCTGGGTTCATAGCCAGAAGAATTCAGGGGTGGAGATTCCAGATTAACTAGATGATAGACCGGATATATAACCCTTGCCCCCAGGGGGACAGTCCATTTAGCTAGGGTGTAAGGTCTGATAGAAAACAATCTCTTCAGCAAATCATTTGGTCTCATTGGACTTCCGTTTCCTCTTCTGTAACTGGACCAGATCTTTGATTCAACTCAAAAAACTTGTAATTCCATAAACTATGGCAGGACTGCATGAGAGTGGCACTTGATAGGCTCTGGCTTTCGGTTTGAGTGGTGATGGGGAAGCTTGGTATAAGGAGCCCAGGAAATGCGGTCTGAATCTCATAGTCCAGGAAAAAAAGGGAGGCCCCACTTTTTTCACTGCACGCAATCAGGATAGCGGTTGGTGGAGTACGTTTGGGAAAGGGTGAAGATCTGGATTCCCAGTAGAGATGCAGGGGTCGTGGAGATCGCACTGGTCAGCGCATAATAAACGATCCCACACAGGGCCTCCCTTCAGTTTCCAGCTCCCACCCAGGCCCGGATTCAGCCCTCCACCTCCACCCCCAAGGTCCTAGTTGCTAGTGGAGAGAGTGAGGGGAGTGACTGACTCCTGCAAGTCACCACATAGGGGTTAAAGAGCAAAGTTTGGCCTGCCAAATCCATAGCCTAGGCTGCCGGGGGTGGGGGAGTGTGTGTCACGGGGAAGGTGTGTGAGGGGCTGCAGGAAGCTCTGTAAAGAATGGGAACAGGGGCTAATGGTCGGAACAGGAGAGTGTGCGCGCGCGTGGTGGAGGAGGATGGTGGGGGACGGGCAGGTGGTCCTCAATGCCCGCACTCCTGGCTAAGGGAGGGGGTTGGGGGAAGGGGAAGACTAGGTGGGAAGAAAAGATCTGCGGCGGAGGGAAGTCCGTACCTTCTTCGGCGGGTGCCCCCGGGGGCAACGGGGCGCAGAGCAGCAGCAGGAGCCCGAGCCCCAGGGGGCAGCGCCGCTCCATGGCGCCGGAGCCGGGACCGGGACCAAGGGCCGGTCACCCGGACTGGAGGAGCCGGGAAAAGCAGGGCGGGGGCGGGGGGCGGTGCCTCGGCAGAGGGCGGAGTCATAGCCTCACCTGGCTCACCTTCTTAAAGGGCCAGTAGCATAGACTCAAAATGCTCCACTGAAATTCATGAGGAAGATAATCATACCTGAATGAAACTACAGATCCATCTAGTGGGAGCCACCTGGAACTGATTAATTGGCAAGCCTAATCCCCAATTTAGACCAATCCTTAACCGGATTTAGATTCCGATACTGCCTCTGATTAACGTTAATCAGAAGGATTCTAATACTTAATCATTAACCAGGATAACAATAATTATTATTGATGATAATAAGGCATGGAGTCTAGACTTTATTCTGTAGTCATACTTAGATGATAGATTTAAAGCTGAAAGCAAACCCCCCTCTTTCCAGCATTTCTCTCTATGTTATTTTTCCTCATTAGAATGTATTGAGGGTAGACCGTATCTTGCTTGTTTTGCATTTGTACCCAGCTCATATCCCCAGTCTAACATAGTGAGCACTGAAGAGATGTTTTTTTTCCCCTCCCTCTCTGTCTCAGTGCCTTAGAATTTCAAATTATTTTGCATTCGTTTTCTCACGCATCTGAATCTCAGAACTACTGGAAGGAGCTGTCATGTAATTACGGGATCAAAGAATTTGCGAAAGTCCTCAGTTTGGAAAGGTCAAGGTCACTCACTGTCTCCTGGGCCATCATCAGTTTTCTTTTCCTTATCTTAACCCTGAACTGTTCATGACTCTGGAGGAGAGTAAAGCTGATGACTTTGTATAGCCCTTCCTGAATCATCTCTGATTCAGACAAAAGTCAAGACATCACCTGCAACCTCCTGATGTCACTGATCCTCTTGGAGAAGGAAGAACAAGCAACAAGTTGGAAGGGATTTTAGTCTGATCACATTTTATAGGGGAGGAAACTGAAGCCGAATTAATGAATTAATAAGGACTGGATAGGTAGTAAGTAGAAGAGTAAGAGCAGAGTTGGATGTGATTTCTTTTTACACTAGGGGTTCTCAAACTTTTTGGTTTCAGGAACCCTTTACTCTTTCAAAAATTATTGAAGACTCTCTAAAGAGCTTTTCTTGTTGTTGTTAATGCAGATTATATCTATTGATATTTGTAGATATTAATGCATTTGAAATTAAAGCGTGTTATTATAAAAATAGTTTTGACCCCTGAGATCTTTTCTCTGAAAGCTTCTTGAGGACTCCCAATGGTCTTCATATCACACTTTGAGGCCTACCGCATTCTACTTTACATATGAGGAAATTGAGCTTCAGAACAGTTGTGATAACTGATAACTGAGGAAGTCTTAAAATTCTTGTGACTTAAATAAAAATCAGGTTTTTTTTTTTTTTTTTATTATTATCACAGCACCCTAATGACTCTGTTCAAGGCACTATAAATGCTTTTCCTCTTTACCTCCACTTCTTGGCTTTCCTGACTTCGTTAGAGACTCAGCTCAAATCCTACTTTCTGCAGCAGCAGGCCTTTCCTAAGTTGTCCCTTTCTCCCTGCCCCTCTCCCCATTTCTGCTGAGGTTATCCACCCTTTAAATTATATCTATTTCTATACACATATAATTATTTGCAAGTTGACTTTTCCATTTGATGGTGAACATACTGTGTTTTGTCTTTCTTTGCCTACATACTGCTTGGCATATTGCTGCAGTTGTTTTGGTTGTGTATGACTCTTTGTGTTACTATTTGAGTTTTTCTTGTCAAAGAAACTGGAGTGGTTTGCCATTTCCTTTTTCAACTCCTTTGAACTGAGTCAAACAAGATAAAGTAACTTGGACAGGGTCACATAACTAGTTAATGTTTGAGTTCAGATTTGCAGTAAGATGAATCTTCCTGACTCCAGACCCAACATTCTATTCACTGTCATATAGTAATTTGACAACTGACTGTTTAAACACTATAAAATTAATTCAACAAGAAATTTGTTAAATACTATGTGTAGACATGTATAAGTCATTAGGTTCACAATCCAGGGGGTAAGTAAGATATGTACAATAATAACTGGAACATAAGGCAATAAGTAGTGGGAATATTTCAAAATACTAGAGGCACTGAGAGAATAGACAACCTATTTCTGGTAGTGAGCAGGGAAGGTTTCTTGGGAGAAATGGCATTTGAGCTGGGCCTTGAAGGATGAGATTAGGGAGGGTGTACCTGGAGGAAGAATAGCATGAGAAGAGAAAGGTGTGGAAAGAGGAAGGTGCAAGGTGTGTTCAGAGAATGACAAACAGACCTGTTTGGCTGGAGTGTGGAGTTCATGCTGGGAGTAGGAGATAGGGTTTGAAAAGTAGGTTGGGGACAATCTACCTGTGGAGGATCTTAAATAGCAGCCATGGAGTCTGGACTTTATTTTGTAGTCATGGATTATAGTCTAGCTTTCTCATTTAATTTATATTTTTAAAATTAGCAAGCATTTGTCTTCCTCCCCTCACTCATCTTGAAAAACCACACATGCATAGTTAAGTAAAACAAACTTGCCTAGTTTGCTACAAACATGCATTGTTGAGTAAAACATAGCCCACTTTGGCCATGTCCAAAAATATGACTTATTCTGTATCTTGAGTCTATTCCTTCTGTCAGGAGGAAGATAATATGGCTCATTGGTCTCCTGAAATCATGGTTGAGAAGAGTCCCTAAGTTTTTGCTATTGTATAAATTGTTTTCC
Organism: Sarcophilus harrisii; assembly: GCF_902635505.1. Taxonomy (NCBI): domain Eukaryota; kingdom Metazoa; phylum Chordata; class Mammalia; order Dasyuromorphia; family Dasyuridae; genus Sarcophilus; species Sarcophilus harrisii. The sequence continues at coordinate 192,345,693 of NC_045430.1, forward strand.
TGGTCCTGCTTCCTTCACTCTTCATGAGGTCATACCCACCTTTCAAAGTTGTCCCTTTCACCATTTCCTATGGTAAGACAGTATTCCATTGTATTTATAGTTTGTTCAGGTATTCCCCAATTGATAGACACCTCTTTCGTTTTTCAGGTTATTACCAACAGAAAAAGAACTCCGTAAATATTCTCTTTCTTATGGATCCTTTTTTTCTTTCTTTGGTGTCTTTGAAGTTATAATGTAGTAGCATCACTGAATCAAAGGGCACATACAGTTTAGTAATCTTTTACATCTCCTTCACTTTAAAATTGAAGAAACTTGGACCATGGGTAGTGAGATGATTTTCCCAGTTTTACTCAGGTTAGGAAATGGCAAAGGTGGAACTGGCACTCAGGATCTGGGTGTGTAGGTTCAGCAAACATTCTTCCCTGAACAGAAGGTTTTTGAGCAAACATGACATTGGGAAGGCTATATAATGTCTACACATTGTCAGATTCAACCCTACCTAGAAATTCAAAAAAATTGTGTGCAATCTGTACTCTGCAAAAACAATACAATTAAAAGGCTTCCAGGTTATGTGCTTCTCCTTCTCTTCTTGATGTTAATTGCAGGCATTTTAGGGGAATCAGGAAGGAAGTGACATTTATGTCCGGTCATTGGGAATGGAACATTGTGATTGGATGATGACTGAATGGGAGAAAGACCTAGATGTCAGAGGCTGCAAGACCAAGGGGGGGATGGGAGGAGGGGGAACAAGCTTTGGGCACTCTTGATTAGGAAATCAGCTGTGCTGTAGCAACATACAGGATCTGCATGATGTGGTTTGTAAGTTATGAAATATGTGAGGCCCCTTTGTTTTGGGAATTGATTTGAGAGTGTGACAAAGAGTAGTGAAGCCCAGTGAATAAAGATAAATTGGGCAACATGATGCTGGAGCTCAGGATTGAATTTGTTTACATTACATTCATCCCATGGCTGGATCTATCACACCTGTGGAAATTAAAGCCACTAGGGACTCCACTTAAGAAACAGAAATCTACATATTCAAGCAAAATGGAGGATGCAGTTCTAATGAGATAACCAGTCAACAAACATTAAGTGCTTACTAAGTGTCAGACACTGGGGAATACCAAAAAAAGTTTAAAACCCAATGATATTCAAGGAATTTCCATTCTAATGGAAGATATAAAATGCAAATGACTATGTACATGTGAGATACATACAATGTAAATGGGAAGTAAGCTCAAAGGGAAGACTCTAACAGTGGGAGGTAGGTTGAGTAGGAAAGTCTCCTGCAGATAGTGGTATTTGAGCTAAGTTTTAAAGGAAGCCCGGTGGGGAGGGGCAGGAGGTAGAGATGTGAGGGGAAATATTCCAGGCATAGGGAGGAGTCACTGAAAAGACATGGAATTAAAGAGATGGAAAAGCAAGGGGGAATAGCAGGAAGGCCATTGTGGTTGGATCTTAGAATTTTATGTAAGGGAGTGAAATGGAAAAAGAGTGGAAGATAGGAAGGTAGCCAGGTTGTGTAAAGAGTTTTAAATGTATAACAAAGGGTTTTATATTTAATACTGGAGGTGATGTAAAGTTACTGGAGTTTATTGAATGATGGAGTGATATGGTCAGACCTGCATTTTAGGAAAATCACTTTGGCAGCTGAGTGGAGGATGGATTGGAATGTGGAGAGACTTGAGTCAAGAAGATCAGCCAGAAGGCTTTTGCAATAGTCCAGATGTGGTGTGATGAAGGAGAGCTTTGACTAGGGTGGTAGTTGTGGAAGTGGAGACAAGAAATGTTGGAGGGGGAATTCATACCTTTAGATTTAAGAAAGTACCAATAACTTTCTTATTCATTTTCACTTTTACAGTATTCTAATTTAACTTACTTGAATCTATGACAACCAAAATCTAAAACTAAACTTTTATTTTCACTTATCATAACATGAATGGGTAGAAAGAATACTAGATTTGAAGTAAAGAGCAGTTTGTTTCTGAATTCGAATTCTGTCCCTTTTGGCTACCTGACCATGGGCAAGTCAGCCTCTCTGAGACTCAGTTTCCTAATCTGTAAAATATGTGTATATGTGTGTAGGGTGTGTGTGTGTGTGTGTGTGTGTCTGTAATAACACTTGCCCTGCTTCACAGAATTATTCAAAAGATCAAATATGATATCACACACACACACACACACACACACACACACACACACACTTGCAACCTTTTCAAATCAAAGGCAGGATTAAGATTCATAGCTCATCAGACTCCTAGTCCTTTACACTCCACCATTTTTTTGTTGTTATTTTTCAGTCATTTTCAGTTGGCTCAGACTCTTCATGTCTTCAGTTGGGGTTTTCTTGGCAAATATCCTGGAGTGGTTTGCAATTTTCTTCTCCAGCTCTTTTTATAGATGAAGGACTAAGGCAAACAGGGTTAAGTGACTTGACCAGGGTCACACAACTAGTAAGTATCTGAGTCTAGATTTGAACTCAGGAAGATGAAGCTTTCTGACCCCAGGCCCTGCCCTCTATCCACTGTGGCATGATTTCTTCAAGAAAAGGTAAATATAAAATATTTGTCTACATTTGTAAATTGAGAACAAGGAACATAATAATTTAATAAATCCAACAAATAAAAGATTACTTTTTGTCCCACAATTTGTCCATTTAAAGGGAGGAGAGATAAAGTCAGGAGGATTGGAAAAAGTAAAATTAAGGACTATCACTGCAGGAGAAGAGGAGACCAATTCAGGAACAAATCTGGAAGCTTTAACCTTTTGGAGTTGTTTAGCCTGGACAACAAACCCTGATCTTGCCAATTTTGTCTCATGCCTGAGCACTATTCTGCTGATTCCTTCTTGCATTCCCTACAGACTCTGAGTGACTTGGAACCTTGTAACCTCTGATTATTCCTGCCAAGGAAGCTAGAGGAAATTTTAACTTATGCCCAATCTGATCCAACAGCTGGATGGTTTTCACCCTTGAGCTATGGCATTTTGTTTATGGAATTAATTTCTGATTTTTATTATTATAACTTTTTATTTACAAGATACATGCATAGGTAATTTTTCAGCATTGACAATTGCAAATCCTTTTGTTCCAACTTTTTCCCTCCTTCTTTCCACCCCCTCCCCCAGATGGCAGGTTGATCAATACATGTTAAATATGTTAAAGTATAAGTTAAATACAATATATGTATACATGTCCAAACAGTTATTTTTGCTATATAAGAAGAGTCGGACTTTGAAATAGTGTACAATTAGCCTGTGAAAGAAATCAAAAATGTAGGTGGACAAAAATAGAGGAATTGGGAATTCTGTGTGGTAGTTCATAGTCATCTCCCAGAGTTCTTGGAATTAATTTCTAAAGTGAAACTTTCTTTATTAGAAAGGTAAGGAATTAGGCCACAGCATGCATTTGTCTCTCAGCTCAATTATTACTTTGTTAAGGCCTGAATGCTGCAGACTAGAATAAGTAAATTTTCATGGGTGGGAAATGAATCAAGAAGTATATAGATTGCAGTGTTAATTAAAAAGAAAAGGCAGACCCAGGTAGGTCATTGAGTTTAGGGGTTCCAGGAAATCCAATTAAAAGACAGAAAGGAGAAGAAGTGAGATGGAAAAATAGCAAGGGACAGGAAGATAAACTTTGATTATGATTTGTCATGCTTTCCTTGTCCTTATTCTTTCCTCTGTTGAGGGTCCTTCTTCCCCCTTATTTTGATAATATATTTTAAAAATTATTTTACATTCTCAACTTGAAATATGCCTCTCCCAAAGAGCATTTCCAAAGATACAAAACATAAAAAAGATTCTACACGAGACAGTGAATCTTTAATTCACATTTATTTACTTAAGAAAAAAAGGATATAGTAAATTCTCCATGCTATTTTCTTTCTTCCTTTAACTCTTAATAGTATTTTATATTTCCAATTACATATAAAGATAATTTTCCCATGTTAGTTTGTAATATATTTTTATTCATTTTCCACTAGGCAGGCAACAAGGGAAAAACAGGACAATGTCTACACTGGTTTAGGCAGCTAATCATTCTATCTCTGTTACAGTGTTAATTCTCTCAGGGGGTAGTTGCATTTTGAAAAAAGAACTTGGCAGACCAAATTAATCTCTAATTAGGAGAGGCATAGAGAGATTATATGAGTCTCCACAGCTGGTGGGGATTGGAGCCAGGATTCAAATCTGGGTCTCCTAGCATCAAGTTTAATGTTCTTTCCACTACCCCATGATGTCTTTTCCATGAGACCCACTATCTGCACCCAGAACTCCTGGGACACTGGGATGAATAAGAAGCCTAGAATATTCTGACCTGATCAGACCTCCCCTCAAATGTTGTTTTATTTTAGGAAAGACTTTGAGAAACTGGAGTATATTCAGAGGAGGACAACCAATTTAATAAATGCCTTGAATTCATGCCCTTTGAGCATCAGTTGAGAGAAGAATGTTTAGACTGGAGAAAAGAAGACATGTTGAAGGATACAATGGGGATCTTTAAGTGTTTAAAGAGGGATTAGATTTGTTTGGCTCAGACCTAGAGACCAGAACTAGAAATAATGACTAGAAGTTGCAGAGAAACCAATTTAGGCTATAGAATAATTAAATTGTCTATCAGGTGGAGTGATTGGCCACAGGAAGCAATGGGTTTCCATTGCCTATAGGCCTTTTGATAAGGTTGCATGACCCCTTGCTAGGTGTGTTAGAGTGGAGATCCTTTGTCCAGTCCTGGTTCGATTAAATGGCTGGTTAAATGACCTCTGAAGTCTTTTCCAATCCTGAACTTCTAAGATTCTTTGAATGGGTGCAATGGATATTGAGATATTTAGTAGTAGAGTCATTGTGCCATTTCCATTAACTCTACAATCAACACGTAGTGGCAGGTAGAGTTCCTAGGAAGAATTAACTAGACTCTGGGGCAAGAATAGGGAGTGAGGGACTTGCCTGGCAATCCAGGCTATTTAAATGATACAGATGATGCACAGGGATGAGATTGTCTCTAACTGTGGAATGAATGTCTTCTTGACTGAACTGCCTGTTTTTATCTGCTTTGTCTCTTTTGGGAGGCCCCATTCCTGCTCCCTTCTTTTAGGTAGCTTCCTGAAATCAGAATCTTTTTTTTTTTAATCTTTGTACTAGAAGTAACAGAATACTGAGCACACATTAGGTGTTTAATAAATGTTTATTGACTTAGTCTATTGAATTGAATCAACAAACATGTTTCTCTTTATACCTAAGATTTCTTACAGCAGAATCTCGAACACATTTACTTTTTTACACACTACCTCCCACATAAACCCTCTCAGAAGTTATTTTTTAGAAGGCTAATATTTCTTCCCATAGAGTATTTTAACTGACAACTTATTGAAGTTTTAGAATAGAGATCTAAAGTAGTTTTCTCACAAAGTAGTATGTACATTTTTTTAAAGGGAGAACAGAATTATTTTGTTCTCTCTATTTTGTGGTCTAATGATTTGGGAGCTTAGTTTTGTTATCTATTGGAATTGGACTAGATGACATTTTGACATATCTTCTCTGAAGCTGGACTCTGAGGGTGCAGTAAAGAGGACAGTGGATTTTTACGTAAGAGAGCCTGGGTTCAAATCCCAGATTTGCTACTTAACTACTTATATAACCATGGACACAATCTCTCTGGACCTTAAAAACTTCCTTTGTATAATTAGAGACATACTAGATTGGGATTCTTTTTTTTTTTTTTTTTTTTTTCTTTACATGCTGACCCACTATCTGCCTCCAGAACTCCTGGGAGACTGGGATGAATAAGAAGCCTATCACATTCTGACCTGATCAGACCTCCCCTCAAGCATTGTGGTCAGTGCTGGGCAACGGTTGCATTTTAGAAGACTTTGAGAAACTGGAGTATATTCAGAGGAGGCTGAGACAATTGGGGTTAAGTGACTTGTCCAGGGTCACACAGCTAGTTAAGTGTCTGAGACCAGATTTGAACTCAGGTCCTCCTGACTTCAGGGCTGGTGCTTGATCCATTGTACCACCTAATTGTCCTAGATTGGGATTCTTAACCTGTGGTCCATGAACTTGTGTTGTTTTTTAAAAATATTTTGATAGCTACATTTTATTGTCACTGTTTTCCTATGTAATCCTTTGTTTTTTATTGTGTGCATTTAAAAAGTATTATTCTGGGAAGGGTCCCATCTACTTCATTTGACTGCCAAAAGAATCCAAGGTACAAAATACAGATAAGAAGAGCTTTAATAGATGACCTCTATGATTCTAGCTGGAAATATATGATGTGGTTTTAGAAAATTTGTGGCTGGCCTTGTCCCAGAATTAAGACCACAACCAGACTTCTCTTTGCTGGTCTTTAGAACTATCCCAAGGGAAGTAGATCTGCTGAGAACTAGAACGATTGACCTTATACTTATATAATTAGCATTCCTCACATATGGCTTGTGTGACAAAAATATAGCTCAGCTTCATCTCCAGACAGGAGTTTATAGCCTCTTGTCAACATTGCAGAAGGGATCAAGATTTGTCCTTTAAAGGTTCTGTCCTTTGGTTCATTGCCATGGGCTTCTCCTTCAGGTTCCTTCCTCATCATCATTCCAGTCAGTACCCCATAAACAGTCAGTCTTTAGAATGGGGTATTGATTGGTGGTAGGGGAGGTGTTTTTCAGAGATGTGCTGGAACCAGCTCCAACTGGTTCATGAGAATGAGTTAAATTTTCAATGTAAGCATTTACACTTTGGAAATGGCAAATACTACAAATCAGGGTGTGAGGTTTTTTTTTTTTTTTTTAATTGTTTAGATTTTAAAAAGTGGTGGAGAAAATATATTGTGTGTACCTTTTTTTTCCCCCCTTCCCCTCCTGGAGAGCAGACTGTTAAACATTTCCCAGCATATCATTGATTGTTTTCCCGTTGTTGTTGTTTGAAGAGGACTATCACATCAGAGAATTGATGCCATGATATGCAAGTGAATTGGATTTCAGTGACGGAGGGCTGTGCAAAGTCACCTGCCTCACTTTCCCCTCCAGAACTATTGGGGTCCAGTGGCCAGGTATAGATCAAAATGACTGGAGATGGCCCAGGATGAAATGAGAGACTTTGGCTTTTTAAGCTAAGGTCTTCCCCAGGTCTGTTTGCTGGAGACTGCACTCATTCAGGGATTAAAGCTAGGTAGCAAATGAGGCAAAGAATCACCTCTTTTACCTAGTCAAAAAAATCTTAATAAATAATGTATAAATGTCTTTGAGTCTTTATGTACTTTAATACAGTAGGCTTGTATGATTTTCCTGATGTGAATATTCCCTCCTTTGAAGCAGATGGCAACTTCTTGGCAGAGCCAAAAGAGAAATGGCCAGAAAAGAAATCTATTACTCTCTGACCCACCCCTAGTAATTATGCTTTCTGGGCTCAGATTGGTCCTCCTGATGCTAGGCCCCTAGTCAAGGACTTTCTAGTCTGGAAGGTAAAACCTGCCAGAACTTGTGCTCTGTTGGAGTAGGTCTTTGGAGAGTCCAGAGTAGCCTCTACATCATGATGAGCCATCAAAGCCTTTATATAAAGGCAGGTAATTGTGAACCCAGTCTATTACTCACTTTAGTTTGGTACATTTAACATAGGAATCAGGTTTGTTAACAGTTATCTCCAGCTGGTCCTACATCCCATTTCATTTTAACTAATAACACTATTACAAACTAGGCTTTCTTCATCACTGAGGAACCAAATTCCATTTGATTTGGGCTCTACATCCAACTTGGGGTCTCAGTAAGACTTGCTTGTCTTAAGACAGACTTTAGGGCTTTCTAGGATTCTGCCCATAGAATTTTCTGGAGAGAGATTTTTTTTTTCTGATAGATGGGAAAATGGTTAAAGACAAATTCTCCTGTCTCTACTAAATCCCTTCACGTGCTTTAAAAGAATAATAAAAAAAATGTGTATTATGTATGTATGTAAAAAAGTATGTAATATAATACATATTATATACATATACATAAAATGTAGTATAAAAAACAATCAAATGCTACTAATCCTTTGTGGCTTTTCCTTCACATAGTTTTTTTTAAGGCAATTATTTTATTTTTTCATTAAAATATTTATTTTCTCTTTCTTCTCTTACTTGGCTGGGGAAGGAAAAAGGAAACCCTAGTCACAACTCTAGAGTCAAGCAAAACACATTCCTCATCATCCACATCCCAAAGTGCTTTTCTCAGTTTGCATTTCTGTGAGAAGTTGGGTAGCATGGTCTCTCCTCAGTTCTCAGAGGAATCTTCACATACTTTCTTAACCCCTGTGAGTCTGCAAGGTTCTGTCCTCCTAGAATCCCCAGCTTACTGCAGTAGTGTCAGTCTCCAGGTCCATTCTTTTCTCAGGCAAACATTAGCATACACATTAGTACATCTAGTACCAAACTACATTTCAATTACACTGGCTCCGGCTAGACTAGCCTTACTGTCAATTCATTATGCATTTTCTGTAGGGTTCTTTCTTAGCTTCCAGATCATTTGGCATTTGACTTATTTTTCTAGATAGCTGTTAGATCCTAACTCAGTTAGAAGAGTAAGGGAAGAATGACTTGGTCGGAACTTGGTTTTAGAAAGATCACTTTGTCAGCACGTGGAAGATGTGGGGAGAGTGGGGACGTATTTATGGCTGAGAGAGCAGCCAAAGGCCATTAGGATAGTCCAAGCCCCCAGAATACTTGCTGTAGCTGAGATATGAGAAAGTCTTTGTCATTTTAAAGTAAAATATAAATTTTAGTTATTTTTATCTAAATAGCTTAGTTTGAGTCGGGGAAAATGCTCTATCCAGTTCAGGATGAAACAGCAAAGGTGATTTCTAAATGTAACTTCCTGGGCTTTATTGGATGATATAGGTCTATTCCCTATTGTAGGAAAAAAACAAAGGATTTTTCAAGTGACAGCTAATAAACTGACACCCTCCCCTCAATTCTCTCTCCATCATGAATCTAGTACGTTTCTCTGTTCCCTGGCACTTGGTCAGTCTTATAATTCCTCTCTTTTCACCGTCTGTACCCATTCTTTTGCCAGAAGGTTTTATCTGTCCAAGCAAGGGAAGCCCCTTGGACACTTGACTTTTCCCAACAAATTACTGCCAAAATACTCTTGTCTTTTCCTTTTTCCCAGGCCAGAAATTGATGTCACCTCTTTCCAGGCTGCCAGCATTTAATACCCAAAGGCATCATCACATACTGGCTGTTTACAAATCCAACATTGAGAAGTGAAAAACACAACTGAGGAAAGCATTTGTAATTAGTTACTATCAGTACAAGCATCACCACCAAGCCTTCATGAAATAGCTAATTGCCCCTGGCCTATGCTGGGTGATATACAAAGATAGTACCATAGACACAGTCCCTGCCCCTGGGCTGCTCACAGCCTGAGACAGACTTAGTGCCATGGGCACAAACAGGAAGATAAGGTGACCAGATGGCCCAGTTTTGCTGGGTGAGTCCTATTTACGTTCTTCGAGCCTTGTATACTTGAAGGTCTCAGAAAAGTATGTTTGATTTATAACAAAAGCAGTAAAACTTCAAAGGTAGAATTTTAACTTGTTCCCAGAAGAGTTTCAAGGATACTCCCTCAAAAGAGGTGCTGCAGAAATAAGACAGTGAAAAACTAGAGAACATTTTGGATGGAAAGCAGGAGAGCTGGATTTGGAGTAGGATCTGGGATCAAATCCCAGTTTTGTTCCTTATTAAACTGGGTAATCTGGGTGAATTACTTTCTTTTCCTGAGCCTCAGTTTATCCATTTATAGGATGAGGGAAGGGGACTAGATGTCATAAATTTTCCAGCTCTAAATCTATATTGAATAACAACTTTCCCAATTTGTGAAGAATTTACACTCTAAGCAGCATTTTCTATCCACTGTCTCTGTTGCTCTGTTTTAAAACTAAGACCTATTGTAGAAAATATGATTTTGCATTTTTTTGTGCATTTAATATTTATTTTAACTTGCTGAGGCTGCTCTAGGGTGGAATGTTTTTGTTGTTAGGAATCTAAAATTGCCATGATTTAATCATCTGGAACCTTTGGCCAAGGGATTATGTTCCTCTTGGGAACTGATGAATAAGGATATCTTATTATTTATGTAGAGAGGCAGTAAGATTTTGCAATGGCCAGAATATAAAAGAGAAGTCAAGAGATGTTTTTTCATTGCTGGCAGATAAACATGATGAAATTAGGAATGTGGGCCAAGAGGGTGGAGGACAATGACCTTACCTTCTTGGGTAGCTTCTTTTCTTATTCATTTTTGTGCCAGTCAAAGATTTGGGGACTACATTTACTTTCATTTTCTAAGTTTATGCATAACTGCTGTGTATGTTTTTAAAGTCCTCAAACTGGGTTTTTTTCTCATGGGGAGTACATATGGGATTGAATAGCAGTTATAAGGAATTTCTAACATAAAATCAGGTAATTATCTGGGAAAGTAGACTCCAAATCAGCACCAGACACAGGCAGTCAAGAGACTAGATTTAATCTAGGGACATGCTAGCTTTTTTTGGGGGGAGGGATGCTTAGAGTGCTGGTTCAAAGTCTCTATAAGCATATAGTACACTGAGCCAGTAAATGGACCAGAAGAGAAGCAAAGAACAGTTCAGGAACCAGAGGGGTGGTCAACAGAGAAGCAATTCCTGGGACAGACATGATGGCAGATCCTGCTCAGATAATATCTTCACAGTGTCAGATGACATTAACAGCCCAGTACTGGAGACATGAGTTTCTTTGGCTCCACATGTGTCCTGATTGTAGGGACTCTTGACTTTTCATCTTTGTTTTCTGGCCACATGCATTTCTTAATCATATATACTCTGTATGTATGACCTTCTCCCATGTATAGGTGGAAGAAGTTTTCTTGTCACTTGATTTCAATGCTGTTTGGTTAAACATCTGTGTTTTGAACTGTGTCCTCTGGCAGGCTGGTAAAAGCAAACACATGCTGGGTGCATGTGATTCTGTTTGAGTAAGTGTTGACCCATATGGTGTCTTGAAACAGAAAAATTTCTTGGAGTCCCTCTTGTGACTGGGCCTGAATTTATAGAACTATAAGTTATTATTATTATTTTCATAACTATCTCATCTTGAATAGTCTAAACTTAATACTTCTATTTTCTTACCATTTATTCTCTTTTCAAACCCTTCAAATTGCTTTCTACTTTAGGGTGGGAAAAGTGCAGAAATTAGAATCAGAAGTCCTGGATCTGAATCCTAGGTTGTCTATTGTCTATTTGGGTGACCTTAAAGAAATCACTTAGGCTTTTTAGGGGTCAGCTTCCTCGGTTGTAAAATAGAAGGAGTTAGAGTTGACAATCTTTTGGAACAGAAATCCATGACTTCAAGATTTTTTTTTTTATCTCTGGCTTTTTCTTATGGGTCTTCAGTCTCTTTCTCTTATCTTTTAAATATAGATATTTCTGAACGCTTCATCTATATATTTGCCTCTTGGCAACTTTTCCCAAGAGTTGTGATAGATACTAATAGTACTACTGCTGCTACTGCTATTATTAGACTTTAAGGTTTACAAAGCACTTTACATATGCTATCTCATTTGATCCTTACAATAACACTGTGAAGTGGGTGTTATTATTATCTGCCCCAACAAACTGGGGCTGAGTTAAGCAACTTACCCAATCACACAGCTAAGTATCTGAGGTGGGATGGGCTATAGCACAACTTTTCCTGATTCCACAATCTTGCACTTTATCTGTTTGCTCTATGTAGCTGCCTGCTGATTGTCCCAGAACTTGTCCCAGCACTCTAACGGCTGTAGATAATCAGTCTTTTAAATGAACAAATCAACACAAAGTGACTGCTGCTCTTTTTCATCCATGTTTAAACCACTGCACATTCTGTCAAGGCTTATCTAGTTTGTAGGGGATAGGAAAGGTTAATATTCTGCTCATCAATGTCCCGAAAACAAATCCATATCTTTTGTTATTATTGTTGGAGTTCAATTCGGTATGTTGGAAAAGTTGGTGTGTATTACTTTTTTAAATACTTAGGGGTAGAATCAGTTCTCTTTAGAGACCGAGAAGGGAAAAAATAAAGACCATGAAACCTTAAGGCAGTGGTTCTCAAACTTTTGTTTTCAGTATCTTTATCCTATTAAAAATTATTGAGGATCTCTCCAAAGAGTTTTTGTTTATCTGGATTATATTTATAGACATTTACCATATTGGAAATAAAAACTATTTTTGAATTTGTAGACCCTTTAAAAGGGTTTCAGAGATCCCCAGGATTCTCTAGACCATACTTTGAGAACCACTGCTTAACGCAAGTAGTGATTGGTTAGTGTGTTTGTGTGAATGTGTAGGAGGGCAGGGGTTGTGATCAGAAATCAAATGAAAGAGGCTTTACAATTTCACTTCTATGAACAGAGGCTTTTCTGAATACCCAGAGCTTCTTTTCACTTATAGGAACTCTCAACTGGTACAGAATGTTACAAGGAGCTTTGACAGAAATAAGGAAGTTTTCTGAGAAAATAATACAAGATTTGATATTAGTATAACTTCAGTCCCAAGGCTCATTGGTAGGAAATTCTGCACTCATTGATGGAGATAAATGCACTGCTCTGCTTGAGAACGGGTGGAGTGGGATTGAGTAGAGTGGGAAAGAAATAGTAATTAATTAACCAACCATTTATTAAGTACCTATTATGTACGAAAGTACTCTGAGTTTATTAGAAAAGAGATGGGAAACATAATTTTGACAAGTCTGGGAACAGGATTTTAGGTTGGGCAACTTGTTGGAAAAGTATAATGATAGTTTACATGAATGTAGTGCTGTACGAATGTCTTTACATACATTATCTCATTTGATTCCTCCAAACCTGTGAGGTAGGTAGTATAATTATTATTATTCTTATTTTCTATATGAAACTGAGATTCAGAAAGGTTAGGTGAGGCAAGATGGCTCAAAAGAAAGAACATTTATCCTAGCTGGATTTACAGGAACAAGAATCAAGTCTTGCCTCAGACTCTTAGTGCCTATATGATTTACCAGCAAGACACTTATTTTTGTGAATTTCACACCAACATCTTAAAAATGGAGGGTTTGGATCAGACAGCCTCTGAGGTCTTTGGCTACTCTATATCAATAAATCTTCTATCATTTGCTGAAAGTCACACAGCTAATCTGTGATGAACTTGAACTTGGAGTTTAACATCTATTTCTATTGTATTGGTAATCCTGATTTAAAAACAAAACAAAACAAAAGCTTTTTAGTGACTCACTATGTAGTCCAGGGAAAAAATATAAAATACTTAGCCTGATAAATTTAATGCGAATAATATTTATTTTAATTAAAAATGGAAAACTTTAATTATTTAATTTAATTATTTTAATTAAAAATTTAATATAAATAATATAAAATATTTAGCCTGGCAAACCCTGTAATCTGGCTCCCACCTACCTTTCTCATTTCATCTAATATTCTTCCTTTCATGTACAAGCAGTTAATCTGGCCTGCTAATTATACCCTGAACATACCAATTCATCCTGTGCTTCCCAGGCTTTCCCTAGGTAGTCCCTCAATGAACTTCTTCTCTGTCACCTCTGTCTCTTGGAATCCTTAACTTCTTTTAAGATACAACTCAGGTGTTCCCTCTTATACAAAGACTTTTCAGATACTCCCTGTTGTTAAATCTTTCTGTCTCTTTCCTCTCTGTCTTTCTCTCTTTGTCTGTCTCTCTTTCCCTTCCTCCCTCCAATCCTCTCTCTCTCCCCGCCTTCTCCCCTCCCCCCCAGCCCCGTGTCTTTGTCTCTGTCTCTCTGTCTCTCTCTGTGTCTCTGTGTCTTTTTCTTTCTGTCCCTCCCCCTATTTCCTGTCCTTTTCTTTCCCCCCTACAGAAGAATGTAAACTATCTAAGGGGAGGGACAATATTTGCATTTGTACTCTCCATTGCTCCTAGGGTTATTTTATAGATTGGTGATTAGCAACTTTAGCACCCCTTACTAGGTGGACAGAACATTATAGCTGGAATCAGAAAGACCTGACTTTAAATTCAGTCTCAGACATATACTAGCTATATGACCCTGGGCAAGTCACATAATCCTTATCTGCCTCCATTTCTTCCTCTACAAAATGGGATAATATTAATACTTCCCAAAGTTGTTGTGAGGATCAAATATTATATGTAAAGCATTTTGTTTGTTGAATTACATTATAATTGCTGTTTTTTAATTCTCTATATTTTTTTTCTTATGATATATTTTAATTAAAAATATATAATAATTACCTATCATTAGTAATCAATTAGTAATCAAGTTCTAGGATTCTAGAAAAAGCACACTTGGTGTGTGTGTGTGTGTGTGTGTGTGTGTGTGTGTGTAAAACTTCTTATGACAAGTTTTTCCTTAAGGTTACTTATTGGGATATGCTTAATGACTACCATCTAGTGGCAGTGAGAAGTACTGGAAAAGAAGAAATGAGCCTGAAGAACTGAGGGTCCATACTCATAGCCCAGAAATGATGACAGCAAATAATGCTGATTCCCTTTGGCACCATGAAGTAAGTGAAAGGACTTTGAAGGAGCAGAATGACATTATGATATTAAATTCTTGGCAATGGTAGATTTCAAGTGGCTCCACTTCATTTCTGTGTTTTTTTTGAGATCAATGAAGTCTCACAGCACTAATTTTTGGGTGAGAGTAATCTGTTTAATATAAAAGTATGAGAAAAAAAATTTTTTTAGCGTTTCCTAAATTATGTCTTTATACTTCTTTAATATAATTTTCCTTTATCCTCATAGGTTGATAAAGTGAAAAGGAAGAATCTTTTCCCTTTTTATTTCTAAAATGACTTTCTTCCATCTTCCCTATAATTTCACGTTAGCTTTTTGCAGCTTTCATCCAGTGTTCCTTATTTTTCTTCTTGGGGAAAAGCAGGGCAGATTTAATTTCCTTGTCCAGGAAACACCCCATTGAAAATTTGAAGCTGGTGATCATAACTTCCCTAAGCCCTCTCTTCTTCAGTAAAAGCTCCAACTACTTTCAACCAATTCTCACATAGCATCGTTTTGAAGCTCTTTGCCATTCTTGTTGTCTTCTTCGAGATACTGTCCAGACTATCAATGTGCTTCCTAACGTCTGGCACTGGGAATTAATACTATACTCCACATATGTACTTACTGAGGGAGAAGTATAGTAGATTGGCACCAATATGGAGATTAATTAAGGACTGTCCAACTCATGATGTTCCAAGGATACTTCATTTTCATGATTCTATGTCTCAAATTGTAATGCTAAAGGTCACTTTTAATGGGGTGACCAGTTCCTCCATTTGTCCTATTTCGTATTCTGCCTTAAGGTTATGACCATCCCCTCTTAATGGTTGAGATAAAGGTGTTATAGACATTCCTTAATGTCATTAGAATATCAGTAACCTCCATCTATGAGGCTATCCCCACCTAGGTATCTGCATTATGTCATTGTTAATGTTATTCCATAAAGGGCTTACTGTCCGGATTCTCGGGCTAAACCCTTTGAGATGATAGTCTCGTCTAGCCCTGGGATCCATTGGTCCCAGTATTTCTCTCCATTTAATAAACTATTGAATTGGTCTCTAATCTCTGTCTTGCTCAGTTTCTTTTAACATTACAAAATTAATAGGATTTAGGACTGGAAGCTATTTTAGAGATTGTGTAATTGATGCCCTTTATGTTACAGATGAAGACCCTGAGACTCAGTAAAGTCCAGTTGGAAACCAAAGACCACACAATAGATGCAGGAGAAGGAAATGGCAAACCATGTCTTTGCCAAGAAAACCACAAATAGGATCATGATGAGTTGGATTCACTTGAAAATGACCAAACAACAACAAAAATAGAACCACTTTGAACCTAAATCTTCTGGTCCTAAGGCTCATGATCTTTATGTTATCCAATGGTGTCATTAAGAAATGAGCTAATATTTGGAAGACTAGAGAAAATGGTTGAAAAGATGATTAGTCTGGGCAAACCTTAAAATTTCAGAAGTTTAGAAAAAAATAAAATTAGATATTAGATGAAATAGAAATTGCTTTTAGTAACAACTAATAACTGAATCATTAGAGTTCAAAGGGGCAAAGTTTTATTACATTTTTTCCCTTCTTTTATACTAGCTTTGTTATGAAAGCAAACTTCAGTGACTGCTAAAGTGGCAGACAGAAAGACCAAAATAATAATCAGCATGCCTGGAGATGGGGAAAGTCTTGATGCAGTGGGAGACCTTGGCATTTTGTGCTAAGGTCTTTGCCAGGTCTCAGTTTATCTGAGGCAATGCCCACTCACTGATTAAAGCAAAGTAAGAAATGAGGCGAAGAATGTCCTCCTTTACTTAGTTAAAAAAAAAAAAAAAATCAATGTGGGAAGGGAAGATTAGTAGGGTTTCTGGCCAAAACAGAAATAAGTTTTATTTATACTTGCTCTGAGCCTTCAGAATCCAATCAATGACCAAGTGAGACTTGGGCTGGGATTTACTTTTGGCCATTTAATGAGAGCCAGAGTGATTGGCTTTGAGGTATGGTCCTTGAAAAGAAATCCAGCCTATAAATCCCAAGATACCTTGTTAGGTTTCAGTGATCAAAATTTATATTCCTTTAGGCAGAGTGCCTGCATATGTGGACATGATTCCCTATGTGGTCAAAGGGAAAGGAGGAGAAGAGGGAGAGGAAGAAAGAGGAAAGGAAAAAAGGAAGGAGCAACATTGCTTAACTGGAACTGGCCCCTTAGGTCCCCAGGGGGAGACCTATTACGCATGGGTTGTTGTTTATCCTTTCTTCTCAAAGAGACCAATGACATCAGGAAGATGATATAAATATTTGAAACAGTGAAACTTTATAAAAACATTGAAACAATTGAGTAAATGATTGAAAACATATCAATCTGGGCAAATCTGCAGGTTTTAGAAGTTTGGGAAGAAGATAAAATTAAACATTTGATGAAGTAGAAATTGCTTTTGGTGACAATAACTGATTCATTAGAGTTCAATGTGGCAAAGTTTTTATTACTTTTTTCCTTCTTTTATATCCATAGCTTTGTTATGAAAATAAATTTTTGTGACTGCTAGAGTGGCATACTAAAAGACCTTTCTTTTGTTTTCAGTTTTAAAAACTCAGTTCCACAACCATTTAGTAAGTGCTTTCTATGTATAAACCACATTAGGAGACTATACTTTCAAAGAAATCCTTACCCTCAGGAAACTTACATACAGCAAGTATATAGGCATATATATATATATATATATATATATATATATATATATATATATACACACACCCCATATATACACACATGTGTGGATGTATGTGTACCATATGTATCTACATACATATAGCTGGGCATGAATGCTGAATGTACCAACTGAGTGAGATAGAATATCAAATTTAGGGAATAACTAGTAGGTCACTTAGTCTGAGATAAAGACATTCCTAAAGTCCAGCCATGTATAGTTGAAATGTATAACAAAATGTAAACTTCTGGAGGTAAGTTGAAGGAATAATTTTATACTTGTTATCTTAAACTTATGTGAAAATGTAATAGGCTGAATATAAAAATTTTATAAACAAAGTTATGCACAATATTTTTAAATTCTTAAATTCACAGTGACCTCAGACCTGAAAACATATTGCATTTGCTTAGATTTGTTTCAATATTTCCACTTTCTTCTCAAATAAAAAAAAAAAAGAATTTTTTTTTTTATAGTTTCAAAATTTTTTTATCTTTAGAAGGGGAAGAGATACTGAAGTAGGAAGAGAAACATGACTGAGTCAGTGCTTAGTTGTTACACTTGCCTTAACAAAGTAGAAAATGAGGTCATATCTGTTGAAAGGGAGGGAAGAGCTTGAATTAGGAGTTTGAAGAATAGAGAAGTTTTGGAATAGCCATTATAGGGAGTGTGCTAAAGGATCAGCAAAGGATGAAAAATGGTTTTGCTGAGCAGTAGTGATAGATGGCCCATGTGAATTGGGCCACTTTATGGTGGACAAGGCTAGCACAATTTGTAAGTCATTGTTTAGTATCTCTCCCAAATGGACAGAATACTGAACTTGGAGTCAAGAAGATCTGAGTTTAAATTCAGCTTTGGACATTTACCAGCTATGTGACCTAGGCAAGTCACTTAACCACTGTCTGTCTAAATTTTCTCCTCTATAAAAAGGGAGGATAATAACATCTACTTCTCAAGATTATTTTGAGAGTAAAATAAAAATATTTTGAAAAGTATTTTGTGTTATGCTCTTTTATTGTCCTGACTCAGTTTTCCTAATTATCCTGACTCAGTTTCCCTAAATTATCCTGCCTCAGTTTCCCTAATTGTTCTGCCTCAGTTTATAATTGTTCTCCTCAATCCTGCAAAACTACCTCTTCTTCTTAATCAGAATATTTGATAAGGATAAAAGATCTTATGTTTTAGAATATCAGAATGCCTCTTCCCATCTCAAGCTATTAGAATATCAGATACTGTCTTATCAAGATGCCTCTCCCCATTGCCGGGGTGCCTCCCCCCATCTCTGGTGGCTCCACCCTGTCAGAGTTTTATTCCTGCTCTCAGCACCCTGATTCTGCCCCTGCCTCTCTCTACCCCCTGAGTCTGAGCCACATGTATATAGGTCATTGAGAACTCACATTGTTTGCTGGATTCTTGGAGATGAAAGTCTCATTCAGCCCTGGGACCAAACCATGCATTCATTTGCTCCCAGTAAATCTCTCCCTTCTAAATAAACTATTAAATACTCTCTAATCTCTGTCTTGCCTCAGTTTCTCCAGCATTAAATTTTGTAAACCTTAAAACTATATACTTTATTGTTATTATTATTAATACTGCAACAGGAAGAAGTTGGTAGAGTTGATGGTGTCTGGAGAGTGACACTACAATAATCTTAAGTCCAAACAGTTATAATATGTAATGCTCAGATTTAATTTCACAATTTCACTGAATCATATCTACAGAATTTTCTTAATGTCCATATCCAACAATTTGTATTGGATGCTCACCATTTGGGGATTTTAGTACCTTGCCCATAGTTCATTGTCTGCAGTTTCTGAGCTTCTGAAAGTAATGGATCAGATTTGGATTTTCTTTTATTGCCCATGAATCTAGGAACACAAAAGAAAGCACAGGTACATTACAATAAGTAATAACCAGTAACCTTGCTCTTAGATCATAGACAATAAGGCAAGTTGGGGTAGAACTAGCTAGAAGCATAGTTTTTGGCAAGAGGAAAAGATTGGGTAGGGAGTGACCATGGATGAATCATTTAATACCTTTGAACCTCAGTTTCTTATCTGCAAAATAGGCATTAATCATAATGATAACTACAATAATTTTCTTTCAAACTTGCTCTGCAGAATAAATGAGATAATCTGTGTAAAATTCTATGTAAATTTTAGTTATTTTTACTACTTCTTCTTCTTGTTCTTCTTTTCCTCCTCCTCCTCCTCCTTCTCCTCCTTCTCCTTTTTCTTGTTCTTTTTCTTTGGAATACCAAGTGAGTCAGAATAGCAGAATTGTAGTGTGTGGAAAAGTATAAAAGGAAAGAAAGATTGTAAGGAATTAGGTTATGATGGGCTAGAAATGCCCAGTTGAGCATTTCACATTTTATCATGTAATAGATAATCAATGGTTTTTATTAAGTAGTGGGCTGACAAGGTGAAACCTTCACTTTAATAAAATCATTTTAGTAAGTGAAAAGATGGAATGGACCCAAGGTAGGGAAATTGGACAGAAGATAATTGCTATATTGTCTTTTCCTGAAGTGATGAGAGTCTGAACAAAGACTAAATGGATCAAACAGAACACAGACAAGGGATATAAAAGTAGAAATGACAAATTGACAATCTGCTACCTTATGTGCATTGGGTGTGAATGAAGAGTTGAGAATGGCAACAAGGTTATGAACATGCATGATTTGGACAATGATTGTCTTCTCCAGAGTGAGAGAAAGATTGGGAAGAGGAATGGATTCTGTTTGGAATATCTTGAATTTAAGATTTTAAAAGATATCCCATTTGAGATGTCCAAAAGGCAGTTGGTGATGTTTGATTTGAGTTCAGGGGAGAAAAAGCTATGGTTGCAGAAATATATCTGGGAAGAATCTGCTTAGAATTAATATTTCAGCCTGGGTAAGATATTGAGATCACCAAAGGATATAGTTTAGATGGAGAACTGAATGAAGAGAATTAGGGATTCTCCCTAATCACACCTTGTAAGGTGTGATTTAGATGGATATCTGAGCACTGAGAAAGAGTTTTCAATCAAGCAGGAAGGAAAACAGGAGAGAAAAACATCATAAAAACCTAGAGAGGAAAAAATATTCAGGAGCAGAAGGCATTTAACAGTTTCAAATGCTTCAGAGAGTTCAAGAAGGATGACACTTGAGAAAAGACTATTAGATAGGGTAGTTAAAAGAGAATTCTGGGAAGATGACAGAGTAGGTCAGCCTTTCCAAATTTCTTCCATAAACAAGACAACATCTTTTGAAGGTGAGTGTTACATGGCAGAAATAAATAAAAGTCAGGGTAAAGCAGTTGTCCTCAGATAACTTGAGAGACCTCAGGAAAACTTGACTTCTAGGAAGGAAGTTTGGCCAGATTGAAGTGCAGACACTTCTAGGAAAACTCCCCTGAATCAACAAACAACAGTTAATCCTGGGGCTGGATGGGGTGGGAGATAGGCTTTCAGTAATTTTGTCTTCAGGGATAGTGTGTGTGTGTGTGTGTGTGTGTGTGTGTGTGTGTGTGTGTTTGAGAGTCAGAGAAAACTGAAGGACCCTTCTCTGTCTCAGTATGCCAGGCTCAATTGTGCTGACCAGGTGCCATCCAGATACAGCTGTGCATGAGGAGGAGCAAGGAAAAATCTGGTGAATGTGGTAGCAGAGAGGTGCCCTGCTGGCTGTAGGCATTTGCAGGAGAACACAACCCATGGTCTTGGTTCCAGGACAAAGGGGAGAGTTGAAGTTTGCAACCTCTGGAGGGGCTACAGGGAACAAGAATGTTTCTGGGACAAAGTAGCTATGAACCCTAGGTATGGTTTAGATGGAGGGAATTTAATTATAAAAATTAAGCTGTTAAATACAAAATAAAACAAAAATAAAAACTAGAAAGCAAAGGAGAATCCAACTATAGACAGCTACTATGGGGATAAAGAATATCTGGATTCATATTTTGAGGAAGATAGTGAAGTTTTTAAACTATTTTTTAACTTGTTTCTACTTCAAAAAGAAATGTCAAATGATCACAAGCCCAAAAAAGAATTCTTGAAGAACTAAAAATAAAGACTTAAAAATCAAACAAGAGAGGTAAAAAAAAAATTTAAGGGAAAAAAAATAAGAACAATTCAAGAAAATCTAGAAAATTACGTCAACCAACTGGAAAAATAGATTCAAAAACTAAAGGAAGAAAAAAAAAACTCCTTGAAAATAAGAATTTGGAAGAGAAAGGTAATAATGCTATATGACACCAAGAAATAATAAAATGAAATCAAAGGAATGAAAAAAATAGAAGAGAATGTGAAATATCTCATTAGAAAGACAATGGTTCTTGAGAACAGATCTTGGAGAGACAACATGGATTACCTGAAAGTTCTGATTTAAAAAAAAAAAAATATATATATATATATATATTGATACATTAAAGAAATTATTAAGAAAAATTGCTTTGAAATTCTAGAATGAGAAGGTAAAATAGAAATAGAAAAAAAATCACCCATCATCATCTGAAATTCATCAATTCCCAGAATGAAAACTTATAGGAATATCATAGCCAACTTTCAAATCTCCAGGGTAAAGAAAAAAATATTCAAGCACAAGAAAAACAAATTAAATTCTGAGAAGATTTAGCAGCTCCTACATTAAAAATAAAATCAAACAACTCTAGGGCTTGGAACATAATTTTTTGGAACATATTTCTTTTCTTTCTTTCTTTCTCTCTCTCTCTCTTTGCTATTTTCTTTTTTTTTTTTTTGCTTACTTTTTTCTTTTTATAATTCTTTTTTGTTTTTTATATATTTATTTTTCTCTTGGTTTATACACTCACACATATATTAAATAAGAAAAAAACAGAATAGAAAAAGAAAGACAGGAAAGATAAAATGAAAACAAACCATTGTCATGTTCCCAGCAGAACAATAGGGAGGATTCAATAAATAATAAATTTTCATTTCAAGAAAACATATATAATAATAGAGATGATATTCATGAATATCCATTTTTCCTTTGCTTCCTTGTAGGTTATTCTTTTGTTCTGTGCTGTGTACTTTAAACTTTATTCTTTTCATCTCCCCTGTCCCCAAGAAGGTTATAGTTAAGCTTATATGTATGTACATGTATATAAATATCACTCTTATATTTACATCCATTGACATAACCACACATGTACATGTAGCTACACACACACATATACACCTATATACATACCTACCTACATATCCTCAGGCATACCCATATATACAATATGCATTCACTCATATGTAAACATGCATCTAAAACAACATTAATATGAGCGACATATAATGTAGATTTCTCTCTTTATTGAATTTTTAAGTTTGTCTTTGTCTAAGATCAATGATTACTAGCCATACTTCCCCCCCCCAATAAATTCTACTCTTATTCCTTATTATAATGTTTGTATTTCTCTTATTTCCTAACTCTGCTCAATCTTCTTTAATTCTGCTCCTTAACTTGCCTTGCTATTACTTAACCTCCCCCTACCTGTGGATTTCTTCCTTTCCTCTTAATTTCATTCCCATTAATTACACACCTTATCCCATTCCTGTTAATGTAAACACCCTTCTGTACTTCCACCTTATCCTATACCACCCTTCTTCTCCCATTTATCCTTTTTCTATTAATCTACACACCTTATCCCACTACCATAACTCTACACATCCTTCTAAGCTCCATTTTATCCTTTATCCCTTGACCATTAATTTACATACTTTGTCCCACTGCCATAAATCTATACATCCTTCTATAAGCCACCTTATCTTACTCCCTTGTCCATTATTTTTTATAGATTTTGGATGGTGCTATATCCTTCATGGTACACATGTAGTATTACCTATTAAACCCTTTGCAGGTGTGAGATTTTCAGAATTATGAGTCCTTCTCCACCTCTAATGCTTACATGTCTATTCTTCCTCTGCACTTCATTTGTATAACATAATTACTACTTTTTTCCAAGCAGTTTTGCTTTTTTGAGTCAGATCCTATTCAACTTTGCCCCAATCTTTCTTTTGAACTACCCAGTTACAAATGTCAATCTTAAACATTTCCATTTCCATGTAAAAAACATAAACGATTTATCTTTGTCAAGTTCCCTTGAAATTAATTTTTGATATTGACTCTGATATGTTAAATTTTCTATTAAGTTTGGGTTTGGTTGAGACAAAGTCCTTAAAATCTGAATGTTTATTGAATGTCCTTTTATTTTCATTAAATTTTGTTACATATGATATTTTTGACCACAGGTCAAATCTATTGCTTTTGATTGCTAACAGATATTATTCCAAGACCTGCAGCGTTTTATTGTGATTGCTGAAAAATCCAGCACAATTCTAATTGTAGCTCCTGCATATTTGAATTTTTTTCTTGTTTCTTGCAAAATTTTCTCTTTGATATGGAGATTTCAAAATCTGGCAATAATATTTCTATGTGTTTTTCACAAAGGGTCTCTTTGAGGTGGTGATAAGTGGATTTTATTCTATTTCTACTTTTTCTATGTTCTATTACTCCAAGATAATTTTCTTGGATTATTTCTTGTATAATTGTGTTAGGGTTCTTTTTTGGTTACAGCTTTCAGGTAGTCCAATTATTCTTATATTTTCTCTTCTTCATCTGTTCTGCAGAACATTTTAAATTCTTTATATTTTGTTTTGTTATTTCTTGGTCTCTTGCCCAATTCTAATTTTCAAAGAATTATTTTTTTCTTTAAAACTCTGATTCTTCATTTCTAGTTAGTTAACTTTTTTTTTTTTTAAATAAGCTTGTTTTTCTTGGGTAGTTCTAATTTTTATTTTTTAAAGTTTTTCTTTGATATCCCTCACTTTATTTTTAGTCCTTTTTTGAGTTCTATAAATTTGCTCTAAGCAGGGAGCCACTTAACATTATTCTTTGGGATAGAAGAAGCTTTCATTACTTCAATGTCCTTCTCTGAAGATGAAGCCCAGTCTTCCCTATTCCTATAGTAAATTTCTATGGTAGGGTTCTTCTTTGCCTGTTTATTTTTTATAAAATAAGCAGGATTAAAGTAAGCACCTCTAATCAGGGGATAGGAGGGATGGTACCTCTAGATTCACTTCAGCTCTCTCCTCCTGGAACCCCACACCAGAAGCTTCCTCCTCCTGCAAGTGCTTACAGTCAGCAGTATCCTTGCTCCCCACCTGCTTCTTCACTTATCAGGACTATGTCTCAGCAACACAGCTGAGCCTAATCAGCTGAGGTTACCTCAAGTCATACTGGATTCAGACCCAGGACTCTCCACCTAGACCTGGAAGTGAAAGTTCTCGTGATTCAGCTAAGATTCCCTAGGGACTCACCTAGCCTCAAGGCTCCATGCTGTCTATTTCTGGGGAGCTAAACTGAGTGTTTGCCAACAACACTAATCCTGTCTTGGGGTCTTTCTTCCCTTTTTGGGAGGAGTTCCAGGAGGATTCCAGTTCTTCTCCAAGTCTTTGTGGTTTTTCACTAGTTTATGTCCACCCTGAGGCACAAATTTGTTCTGTTTGTGGAGAAAATCTGGAGAGCTTGAAATTTATTGATTTATTCTGCCATCTTTCTAGAATCCTCCTGGAACATTCAATTTCAAAGAGCAAACAGGCAGGGGTTGTGATAAAACAAACAAACAAACAAAAAAACACATTCACCTAGCAAAGTTGAATATAATCTTGAATGGAAAAAAAGAATATGTAATGAACTGAAAACTTTCGGATATTTGTGACAAAAAGATTAGAACTCAACAGAAAATTTGACATATAAGACATAGAAGAAGCATAAGGTAAACATTAAATAGCCATCATAATATTATTTACCCTTTGTATGTGAAAATGTTATCAGTAGTTTTATGACTCTTATAATTATTTGGGTAGTAAAAAAAAGAAAGATCTGGGCTGAGCTGGGTTGATTTTAAAAAACAAAACTAGGTAGGAGAAGTAAAAAAGGAGCTGTTACTTCATACAAATGAGACAAGAAAGGAAGAATCAATACAGAGGAAGTGTTAAGGAAGGAAGGGCTGGTTTCCTGGACTTTTAATTTTATTCAGACTGGGTTAAAGAGGGAATAATTAGAAGGGTATAAACATTTTCTAAATCTATAAAGCGATAAGATGGTAAAGGGATAGGAGAGTGGGAGTTTTAGAAGAGTGTGTAGATTAAGAATTAGAAAGTCAAGGGGAGAAGCCGAGGCATTCTTTAAAAGAGTGCAGATTAGGGGTATAGTAATTAGAAATGTCAGAAGTTTGAGAAGGAACACTGTAAAAAGAAAGGTTGAGAAGGATAATAGTGAAGAAAAAATAGATGGAGTGAACTACATAAATAGTAATTATAACTTTGAATGTTAATGGGGGGAAATCACCCACAAAACAGAAATTGTTAGCAGAATGAATCAT
The DNA here is from genome assembly GCF_902635505.1 of Sarcophilus harrisii. NCBI lineage: Eukaryota > Metazoa > Chordata > Mammalia > Dasyuromorphia > Dasyuridae > Sarcophilus > Sarcophilus harrisii. The sequence continues at coordinate 192,371,274 of NC_045430.1, forward strand.
AAATTAGAATCCAACAATATGTTACTTACAAGAAAAACATTGAAAAATAAGAGATATATACAGAGTTAAAATAAAGGGCTGAAATAGAATTTATTAAGCTTCAGTTGGCACAAAAAAGTAGTAGTGGCAATCATGATCTCAAAGTTAAAGCTAAAATAGATTTAATTAAAAAATAAACAGAATAACTATATTATGATAAATAATACTATAGGTCAAAACTTCTTAAACTGTGTATTTAAAGCCCACATGGGATTATGAAATTATGATTTATTATCAGTAAATGTTTAATTTATGGTATTATTTAATATACCTGTATATCCAGGATCATGTAAAAATGTCTCAGGCAAAAACAGGATCATAAGGAGGAAAAATTTAAGAAGCTCTGGTATAGACAATGAAGCAATATCAATACTAAAATTATATGCACCAAATACTATGCCATTTATATTTTTAAGAGAAAAGTTAAATGAATTATAAGAGGAAAAATTTTATAGTTTAAAGCAGAAAAAATAAACATTTTTTCCAGATCATAATGCAATTTAAAAAATACATGTATTAGAGGCAATGGGAACATAGAATAAAAATTAGTTGGAGGTTAAACAACCTAATATTAAAGAATAAGTGGGTTAGAGAACAAACTATAGGAACAATAATTTCATTAAACAGAATGATAATGAGGTAACATATCAAAACCTGAGATATATCAAAAAACAATATTGAGAGGAAAATTTTTATCTCTAAATGCTTATATCAGTAAATTAGAGAAAAAGCAGATCAATGAACAGAATAGATAATTTTAAAAATTGGAAAAAGAACATATCAAAAATCCTCAAATTATAAATGGTAAATTGTGAATCCTAAAAATTAAAGGTAAGATTAATAAAATTGAATGCAAGAAAACCATTGAATTTAAAAATAAAACTGAGGTGGTTTTATGAAAAAAATAAAATAGACAAATCACTGATTAATATAATTTAACAAGGAGAGAAGAAAATCAAATTACTAGTCACTAAGCTTAAAAATGAAAAAGGGCATATATCGAGGCATGTATATATGTGTGTGTGTGTGTGTGTGTGTGTGTGTGTGTGTGTGTGTGATATATTCTAACAGGTGAAATCAAAGCAATCATAAAGAGTTTTTTGCTTAACTATATGCAAATAAATTCAGCCTCCAGCCACCACAAAGGTGGATGATGGAATGAATGTGTCTCTGGGTCCCTTCTGAGTCTGTGTCTGGCCCTTCTGAGTCTGGGTCCCTTATGAGTCTGTGTCTGGCCCTTCTGAGTCTGTCTCTGTTGCCGAGTCCTAGCTTATATGCTTTACACTAAGTATAAACCAATCATTATATCATTAGGAAACCATCATTTGTTGTAAAATTAAATCAATCATACTGAACTAGAGAACTATTAATCACCATGCTAAACTAGATAATCATTGTATCATCAATTGCACTGAGTTAGAACCTTGTAAGAATCCTTGTTTCAGAGTTCTGGCCCATAACAAAAAAGAGTATGTTGTATAAATAGACTCTGTAGGATGAAGAAGTGAAATGGAAGAATATTTACAAAAATATAAATTGCCTAGATTGACAGAGGAGAAAATAGAATTTCTAAATATACCTATTTTAGAAAAATAAATTGAACTGTCCATAAATGAGCCTCCTAAGGGGGAAGAAATCATCAGATCAGATAGATTTGCAAATGAATTCTACCAAACATTTAGCTAATGTTCCAATATTATTTGGAATAATAAGAAAAGAATAGTTTTACCAAAGTTTTTTTTATAAAACAAATATGCTATTGAATTTAATCTAGGAAGGATAAAAACAAAGAAAGAAAATTGTAGACCAATTTCATTAATGAATATGGATGATAATAATAATATATTACAAAGATTGTAAATTGTGACCAAGAGGAATTTTATACCAAGAAAGTAGGATGGTTTAACCTGAGGAAAACTATTAAAATAATTGATTATATTAATAATAAAAGTAACAAAACTCTTATAATTACATTAATAGATGCAGAAAAAGCTATTAAAGCACTTTAAATATAAATATAAATGGATTTTTCTTTAAAATGATAAACATTTGTCTAAAACCATCCTCAAGCATTATTTGTAATGGTGATAAGCTAGAAGCCTTCCCAGGAAGATTAGGAGTGAAATAAGGGTGCCCACTTTTGCAATATTATTCAATATTATGTTAGAAATACTAGAAATAAAAATAAGAGAAGAAAAAGAAATAGAAGGAATCAGAATAGGGAATGAGGAAGTAAAATGATCTCTTTGAAGATTGTATGATTATATACTTGAAAAACCCCAAAGGCTCAACTAAAAAGTTAGTTGCAACAATAATTTTCAAGCAAAGTAGTAGGATGTGAAGTAAACCCACAATAAATCATCAGCATTCCTATATATCACCAACAAAATACTCTAGAAAGAGAAAGAGACATTCTTTTTAAAATAACTGTACACAGTACAAATTTACCTGGAAAACAAACTCAGCAACTATATGAACAAAACTATAACATCCCCCCAACAATTTTTTATACAAATAGAATAAGGTTTTAAAAATTGGAGAAATTTTGATTGTTCATGGGTAGGCATGGCCAATATAATAAAAATAAGAATTTTACCTAAATATTTATTCAAAGCCATTCCAATTAAATTAACAATATTTTTTACTTAATTTGAAAAAAGCAATAACAAAATTCATTTGGAAGAAAAAAGGTCTAGAATATCAAAGGAACTAATGAAAAACTGTAAAGAGTTTTAGCTCTACTAGATTTTAAATTAAATTTTAAGACTGTAATCATCAAAACTTTCTGATATTGTCTGAAAAAAAGAAAGGTAGATCATTGGAACAGAGTAGACATACAATGCACAGCAGCAAATGATTATAGTAACCTTATATTTGACATGTATGAAGACCAATTTTTATTATAAAAATTCATTGGTAAAAAATTGTCAGGGAACCTGGAAAGCACTCCAGCAGAAATGGGGCATAGATCAATATCTTACACTATTTATTAAGATAAGGTCAAAAATCAATATACAACCCAGAAAAGGGAAGTATAGAAGAAAATTAGAAGAGCATGGAACACATTTCCTCTAAGACTTATAGATAGATGGACAATTTATGAATATAACAGAATATAACACAATATAAATATTGTGAGGTTCTAAATGAATAATTTTGATTACATTAAATTAAAAAGTTTTGAAAACTCCCCCCAAACCTACAATGTACCCAAGATCAGAAGACAAGCAGAAAATTTGGGGGAAAAAATCATATCTCAAATATGTAAAGCACTTCAAATTTGTGTGAATATGAATAATTCTCAAAATGACAAATGGTCAAAGGACATGAACAAGCAGTTTTCCAGGGGAGAAAACTTGACAGTTTGTAATCACATGAAAAAAATGCTTTGAATATTTTTTTTTTCCCTAAGGCAATTGGGATTAAGTGACTTTCCCAGGATCACACAGCTAGGAAGTGTTAAGTATCTGAGGTCAGATTTGAACTCAGATCCTCCTGACTTCAGGGCTGGTGCTCTATCCTTAAATAATTATTAATTAGGGAAATATAAATTAAAATAAGCTTGACATGTCATTTCATACTTATAAGATTGGCAAAATGATTTTTTTATTATAATTTTTTTTATTTAATAGCCTTTTATTTACAGGATATATGCATGGGTAACTTTACAGCATTAACAATTTTGGCAAAATGATTGAAGGAGAAAGGGACCAATGTTGGAAGTATATGGTCAAATAGTTGGAAATGTAAACTGATCCAATCATTTTTGAGAGCAATCTGGAATCATGCTCAAAATGTTAATTAAATTGCCTATATCCTTTGACCCAGCAATACCACTACTAGGTTTGTTTCTCAAGATAATTAGGAAACAAGAAGGGGGGGGGGGATATTTAAAGCAGCTTTCTTTATGTTGGCAAAGATCTGGAAATTGTGGGGATGCTTGTCATTTGTAAAATGGCTGAACAAGTTACAGTACATGATTATGATAGGATACTACTGTGTCATAAGAAACAATGAGCTTGATAATCTTAGAAAAACATGGATAGACTTGCATTAAATAATAAAGGATAAAATGAGTAGAACCGAGAGAATACTGTATATAGTAACAATATAGTTTTAAGAACAAGTTTGAATAATTAAGTCAATTTAAGTAATATAAATATTCAAGATAACTACAAAGGACCTATGAAGAAAAAGAACTCCAGAGGAAGAACTAATAAATAGAAATATTATAATAAGGTTCTACATATATATTTATGTATCTATGTACACATATACATGTATGTGTATGCATAAGTGTATATATTTGTGTGTATATCTGTGTATATGTATGTGGGTGAATATATATTTATATTTATATAATGGTAGCCATCTCTAGGATGGTAAGAGGAGAAAGAAAAAAATATAAAAAATACAGGACAAAAAATAAAAGAAAATTTAGAAGGAAGCATAGAAAGCAGAATAGCTTTGAAAATAATATGTAATATGTTTTTTTTAAGTAAGTAGTATGAAACAATTTCATGATTTTATACTGAATCCTCTTTTTACATTGTATTGTGTACATGAAAATGTTCTTTTTTATATTTATGTATTTAAGTTCAAGAAGAATTTTAAAAAGAATGAAAAAACCATTGATAACTTTGGAGACAGCTATTTCAGTTGAATGATGAGATCAGAAGTCAGTTTGTAGAGGGTTTAGAACAGAGGGAGAATGGAGGATGTGGAAGTGCCTAGTATAGATAGCTTTTTTTTTTTTTTTTTTTAAGAGTTTAATTAATGGGGAAGAGAGATCTAAAATTATACTTAGCAAGGATAGTCAAATTAAGTGAGAGTTAAGCATGCATGATACATTGGCATATTTATAGGTAGCAAGGAAGGAGCTAGTATATAGGAAATGATAATGAAAATAATGAAAATGAGAGAGGGAGAGATGATAGAGAGACAATGGGTTTGAAAAGATGAAAGGTGATAGAATAAAGGGTACATGACAAGAGGTTTGCCTTGGCAAATAAAATGGCTACTTCTTCATGAAAGTTGGGTGGAAAAGATTAGTGAAGGAAGACATCTGAGTGATGTTCTATGGAGGAAACAAGAAGAAACTCCCAATGAATAGCCTCATTTTTTTCTGTGAAGTATGAGGTAAAATTCTTAAATGAGAAGGTAGTGGGAAAAGATGCTTTTGAGGGCATAAAGAGAGATGAGAATGTTTAGGACAACCATTGTGGTGATTAAGGAATGCAAAAGAATTGTCTACCACACTTAACACCGTATACCAAGGTAAGATCAAAATGGGTCCATGATTTAGGCATAAAGAGCAAGATTATAAATAAATTAGAGGAACATAGGATAGTTTATCTCTCAGACCTGTGGAGGAGGAAGAAATTTGTGACCAAAGATGAACTAGAGACCATTATTGATCACAAAATAGAAAATTTTGATTACATCAAATTAAAAAGCTTTTGTACAAACAAAACTAATGCAAACAAGATTAGAAGGGAAGCAACAAACTGGGAAAACATCTTCATAGTTAAAGATTCTGATAAAGGCCTCATTTCCAAAATATATAGAGAATTGACTCTAATTTATAAGAAACCAAGCCATTCTCCAATTGATAAATGGTCAAAGGATATGAACAGACAATTTTTAGATGATGAAATTGAAACTATTTCTACTCATATGAAAGAGTGTTCCAAATCACTATTAATCAGAGAAATGCAAATTAAGACAACTCTGAGATACCACTACACACCTGTCAGATTGGCTAAAATGACAGGAAAAAATAACAATGAATGTTGGAAGGGATGCGGGAAAACTGGGACACTGATGCATTGTTGGTGGAGTTGTGAACGAATCCAATCATTCTGGAGAGCAACCTGGAATTATGCCCAAATTATCAAACTGTGTATACCCTTTGAACCAGCAGTACTACTACTGGGCTTATACCCCAAGAAGATACTAAAGAAGGGAAAGAGACCTGTTTGTGCCAAAATGTTTGTGGCAGCCCTGTTTGTAGTGGCTAGAAACTGGAAAATGAATGGATGCCCATCAATTGGAGAATGGTTGGGTAAATTGTGGTATATGAATGTTATGGAACATTATTGTTCTGTAAGAAATGACCAGCAGGATGAATACAGAGAGACTTGGAGAGACTTACATGAACTGATGCTAAGTGAAATGAGCAGAACCAGGAGATCATTATACACTTCAACAATGATACTGTATGAGGATGTATTCTGATGGAAGTGGATTTCTTTGATAAAGAGAAGATCTAATTCAGTTCCAATTGATCAATGATGGACAGAAGCAGCTACACCCAAAGAAAGAACACTGGGAAATGAATGTAAACTGTTTGCATTTTTGTTTTTCTTCCCAGGTTATTTCTACCTTCTGAATCCAATTCTCCTTTGCAACAAGAGAACTGTTTGGTTCTGCACAAATATATTGTATCTAGGATATACTGTGACATATTCAACATATATAGGACTGCTTGCCATCTAGGGGAGGGAGTGGAGGGAGGGAGGGGAAAAATCAGAACAGAAGTGAGTACAAGGGATAATGTTGTAAAAAATTATCCTGGCATGGGTTCTGTCAATAAAAAGTTATTATATATATATATATATATATATATATATATATATATATATATAAAAGAATTGTCTAGCAGCAGAAGTGAAGGTCCAATTGAGATTACTTTGTAGTGGATTAAATAAGCATGATCTCATAATTATCTCTAGCTTCATTTGGTTGCATGTGAATAGGAGAAAACTGGGGCATGAAGAAAAGTGATATTTGGGTCCTATAGCATCTCTCTTGGAACAATCAAGAAAAGGAATGGCCTGATGGAGCCTGATCAGGAGTTAGTAGATAGCATTTGAAGATATTTCAAGTCAAGTATTATCTCTGGAGCACTGAAGAAGATCTTAAAGGATCAAGATGTGATTTTGGACTAATGTAGAGATTGTTGGGAAAGTCTTAGAACATGACAGTTTTAGAGGCTGTGACAAGATTCTGAAGTGATATAGTCTCACAGAGGTCATTATGAAGGCTGTGGAGGTGGGAGGGTGGGAGGGGTTATGTGTGTAGCTGTGAGGAGGTTGGACAGGTTCTGGGCTGATGAAGAACGTGCTTTTAGACTTTGGAGGAGAAATAGCATCCAGAGCCTGGTGGTCAGATCTTGGGGTGATTTAGGGATCATTGGGAAGATCCTAAGAAGAAAATGAAATTTTGAAACTCAGATGACATAGTAGATTAGAGTCATGGAGTGCAGGTAAAGGAGGAGATTCAATATAAAAACAGGCTTCAGTTCCTAAGGATTTCTCTTGTTATCTGGCTAGGTGTGGCTGACTAGGAAGTCTACTTACAGAGGAGTTGAATTTGTCTTGGGCTATGAACTAAAGAACTGGGAAAAAGAAGCTGGAGACCAGTAGATGGCAATTCAGTGGCAATAATTCTGTAGAACCCCTTTGCAGAGAGAAACATGAAACTGATAAAGATTAACAAGGAACCTCAGCTCAGCAGAGGAAGCACCTGATGAAACCACCAAATGATATCCGTTGCTCTGTGGGGGAACAAGCATTGGCATTAGAAACATGATTCACCCTGATGGTGCATTTTGTGCATCCTTTCTCTCATTGGAGATATGACAGTCCAGTATATATGAGAATATATACTTGTCACTTATTTTGCTGTACTAATTAAATGTGCTTTGTTTTGGATGAATGTCATCTCTGGCTGGCTGGTAATTTCATGAAATTTGATTTTGACTGGGTACTGACCTACAATGTGCCTAGAGCCCTGATAAGCTTTCAGGACATTCATGTGAATAGAGAGACAAGTATTTCTATTTATTCCCTTTCTCCTTAGTTTTTCTTTATCCCTGTTATTTTTTAAATTTGTCTTTCATCCTCCCTTAACTCTCTTTCATTGATATACATAGAATAGGCTGTTTGTGCTCACAGGCCCTCTCTTACTTTGTTCTCTTGATGTCCTCTCTCTCTTCCTGTTATACTAGGTCTTTCCTTGGCCCAAACATCCTTTCTCCCAGTTTTTGAATTGGCTTATTTGAACTATTATTACAGAACTGTAATATAACAGTATCATTGATTTAACATTGGAAGGTTTGAGATCAGATAGTCCAACCCTTTTGTATAAGTGAGAAAACAGGACCAGAAAGAGAGGTTGAGAAGTGTAGTTATTGATCAAGTCAGGATTTGAATCCAGACCTTCTGATTTCACATTTAGTATGCTTTTTATTATATTGCATTGTTTCTCATTTTATTTATAGGACAGAGTTGGCCCTGGATAAAATGAAGTAGACAAAGTCTGTTTCTTCATTCTAAGCCACTCTGCCTCTCCCTTTCATTTACTCCAAGCCATCACAGTTACCTATTTCCAGCTTCTCAGAGTACCTTCCTCCCTACTCTTGTACTTAATCTCATGGGATACTTTTTTTTCTGAGAAGAAATCTAGCCTATCTCTTTCCTTTTCCTTTCATAGAAACTCATCTGTCCTGTTTTACATTCCCCCAGGGCCTTACTACTGACTGGAATCAGGAACAAATTAATGCCATGGTGTTAATGCTATTCCTGTGGAAAAGATAGAGATGTGGGTTGAATGATTGTGCAATTAGGCAGATTCAAAATTGGTTGAATGGTGGGACTCAAAAAGATATAAGAAGTAATTTATTGTCAACTTGAAACCTTTAAGATGGGACTTGATATACTTGTCATAGAGAACAAAATAGATGTATAAATCCAGGGCATGAATGGACAACTAATTGTTTACATTATAGAAAGATGTTTAATAAGAGAAAGAGGGAGATGTAGTTAAAGATGTCATTAGAAGAACAGGAGGAGGAAAGATCCAGGGTAGAGAGGGAAGCAGCCTGGACAAGAAACAAGAATGTCTTTTGGAGGATCAGCAAGCTATCTCTCCATATTTCCTTGGCTCTAGCTCTGGTAAGCAACAGGCAAATTGAAGATAAGCAAATAAAGATTGGGTTCAATGACTGGTGGGGCCAGATTTGCATCCACAGAGGTGGTAGGGTTCTTTTCTAAACCACATTAGGCATAATTTGAGCCTCCACTTTCTCTTCCAGTTGGATTCCTGCATAAAGCAAAGAGTTGCTGAATCCTTGAAGAGTCTGGCCTCCTACCAGATCTCTTCTGGGGAAGGTGTCCTGGTCAGCAGCTGAATCTCAGCAGATCCTCAGGAGAGAAAGAATGCCCAGCCTCCTCATTGTCTTCTTCATGATCTTCTTTCTCCTGGAGTCTGTGGTAGCAATTATAGAAAATGCTTTCATCATCATAGTGCTGGGCAGAGAGTGGATGCAATGGTGGACCCTATCCCCTGGTGACATGATCCTGGCCAGCCTGGGCATTTCCCATCTTTCTACAGTGGACAGTAGTTCTTGACAACTTTTACTCATATTTCATCACAACTAAGAAGAATTTATACTTTCTCATTTTCTGGAATTTTACCAATGTAGTCACATTCTGATTCACCACTTGGCTTGCTGTTTTTTATTGCTTGAAAATTTCTTCCTTCAATCACTCAATCTTCTTCTGGCTGAAGTGGAGAATTTCCTGATTTGCCCTCTGGTTACTGCTGTGATCCCTAATGCTATCCATTTTGATAGCCCTTCTATCTTTTGTAAAGGGCTTTCACATTTTCCAACTTCCAGTCATTGGGATTTCTCAGAAAAGACCATTTGGGATGATAAGATGAATGTATTCCAGGTGCATTTTTTCCAGCCACTGCAAATATTTATTTTATTAATTCCTTTCCTTTTCTTCCTGATCTCCATTATCTTACTCATTTCCTCCCTGAGCCCACACTTGGGGAATATGCAGTGCCAGATTGCCGATCCTCATGAACAAGTATGAAGGTTCATATTACAACCCTGAAATCCCTTTTCTTCTTTCTTATCCTCTATACATCATATATTCTGCCTCTGATCAAAACACCAAAACACCTATTTTGGTTCACAGTTCTTGGTTTGGGAGATGGGAGGTAGTGACATATGTTGGTGCCTCCATTCATCCTGCTTTCCTAATCTGGAATAGCTCAAAACTGAGAAGGCCTTTGAAGAAGATGCTTCATGACCCAGAGACTGCATAAGGGGAGTTACTTCTTATGCAAATAAGAACAAATTTAAATAATTGGAGAAATATTAATTATTCATAGGTAGCCAGGATATAATATAATATAATAAAAATGATTTTACCCAAAGTAACTTAGATATTCAAAGCCATCCTAATTAAACTATCAAAAATTATTTCACTGAATTAGAAAAAACAATAACAAAATTTACTTGGAAGAATAAAAGGAACTAAAGAAAAAATGTAAAGGAAGCTATAGTATAAGGTTATAATTAGCAAAATTATCTGGTGCTGGCTAAGAAATAGAAAAGTAGATCAGTGGGGCAAAGTACACATAACATTTCAGAAGAAAAAAATATGGTAACCCTGGATTTAACAAGTGTAAAAACTTAAGTTTTGGGGATAAGAGTTCATTATTTGGTAAAAAAAATTGTTGGGAAACCTGGAAAGCAATCCACCAGAAACTAGGTATAGATAAGATAATATCAAAATGGATATATGACCAAGATATAAAGAGAAGTTACAGGAAAATCTGAAGATCATGGAATATGTTACCTATCAAATTTATGAATAGGTGAACAATTTATGAACAAACAAGAGATAGAGAATATTATGAGATACAAAACAGATAATTTGCAAGATAATAAATTAGAAAGTTGTTTTTCTCTTAATAAATAAAACCAATGGGGCCATGATCAGAAGACAAAAAGAAAATTTGGAAAAATAGTTTTATAAATAGTTTCTCAGATAAATATCTCTTATTGCAAATATATAGAGAACAATGTCAAATTTATAGAAATAAAACTTATTGCCAAATTTACAAATGATCAATATATATGAACAGGCTGTTTTCCAATGAAGAAATCAAGACAATTTATAATCATATGCTCTAGATCATTATTAGGGAAATGTAAATTTTAAAAAGCTTGAGATATCATTTCACATCGATCAGGTTGACCAAAATGATTGAAGGGAAAAGTGACAGATGTTGGAGGGGATGTGGAAAAATTGGGACACATTAACTGTTGTGGAACTGTGAACTGATCCAACTACTTTGGAAAGCAATCTGGAATTATGGCCAAAGAATTCTTGAACCCTTTGACCCAACAATACCACTGCTAGGTCTGTTTCCCAAGATAATTAAGGGAAAAGGGAAATAACCAATACATTATAAAATATTTACATGAATTCTTTTTGTGGTGGCAAAGAAATGGAAACTGGAGGGATGCCTGTCAATTGGGGAATGACTAAACAAGTTATGATATATGATTGTGATAGAATATTACTGTGATATAAGACATAATGAGTTTAATAATCTTAGAATAACATAGACTTACATAAAATAATGAAGCATGAAATGAGAACAAGAGAATATTGAATATAGTAATAATATTGTTTTAAGATCAGCTTTGATTCACTAAGTCATTTTAACTATCATAAATATCCAAATAAATTATAAAGGATATACAAGAAAAGATGCTGTTTGCATTCAGAGAAAGAAGTGATAAATAGAAGTATATATATCTAGACATATTTATCTCTATGTATGTATATGTGTGTGTGTGTATTTCTAATGGTAGCTTTCCTGGGGAAGGGGTAAGAAAGGGAAGAAAAAAGGGGAGAAAAATGAAAGTTATATGATTATTATATATTTAAAAGGAATAGCAAGTTGAATATACTTGCAGATTCATGTATAATCATCATTCTTCCCCCCATTCTATGTTATGGAAATGCTTGTTTTATTTCTTAAGGATAAATAAATAAAATAAAAAATAATAAGCTCTAGAGATACAAATACAATCACTTAGGTACTTATTGATCTTCTTTATTCTTTCTGCTCTTACTACCTAGTTCAGTCATTCTTAAATCTTGTAAATTTTTCCTCAGTAATATTTCATAGTTAATTGAAAAGTATTTTAGAGACTCACTCTCTCATTTTATGGATGAGGGACTAAGATCATGAAAGATCAAGTAACTTTTTCAGGGTCAAACAACAGGTAAATATCTAAAGCAGAACCCAGAATCCACTTCACCATGATTTTACTTTTCCTCATATTTTATTCTCATATTCACACTCATAGTCACAGGCATAGCTCATGATCTGGACTCTAAATTTCTTGGGCCATATGATGGTATAATCATTTTTAATGTCCTCCATGTATATCCTGCAAAGAATAGATGCACCTCAATTATTGGCAAGGCTGTCCATAGGCAAGTCACTTAGTTTTATAAGTCTTGCTTTCTTATCTGGAGAAAAAAAAAGTTTATTGTGTATGTATACACACATTTATACAATCCACCCCCCCCCCCCCCCCCCCCCGCCATGCACAAGATAATAGTATTTTTGCTATCTACTCCTGAAGGTTATGAAGAGTAAAATACTTGATCAGCTTCAAAGTGGTATAGAACAAGAACTGCCAGTGACCTTTCACAGTCCATCTGGAGTGCACCATGGGCTTCAACTAATTCCAAGTCTGTCTGTTTGACAGAGACTAGACTGGCTTCACCTCAGATGATTATATTGGAAAAGTTTGAGGATAGTTGAAAGACCTCATCCATTGTTGAAACATGACTGAGAAAGCCAGCCCTGAGAATATGAAGAAACAGACATTCAGACAGACAGACAGAGGGAGAGAGAGAGAGAGAGAGAGAGAGAGAGAGAGAGAGAAGAAAGATGGGATTTGGCTATCAGAGCCAGCATTTTTCTTCTAAATCTGTCTGGGTAGAGCTTTGATACCCAGTTTATGGAAGGGAATTCCTCCTCCCATTTCTGGATTTGAGAGAATCAGAGACATAAATGAATTGAGTTCAAAAGGAATCAGTAATGGCGATCTGGTGTGGTGGCTCAATGGACCTGAGACCCAAGATAGATATAATTTGCTTGGGCATAATCCCTCCTTCTCACTCCCATTTTTTGAGAGAGGAGGTTTCAGTGGTCTGCACACTGATTTACATATGGAGTGTTACTGTGAGCAAAAACCTAGGATAAATGTCTTTTGTCAACTCTTGGTGAGGAGTGGCTCAATTGAACTGAACTTCTGACATTTGGTCTAGTTGGGGGGTGAGTACAGGGATGAAATAGAGGTGGGGCAGTTCAGGAACATTTTTGCTGGATGTATCCCTGTTATTTAATTAGTTTCTAATAGTCTAATTAAAGTTTATACCCCTATTACACAGTATAACACTATGCCTTGAGAAAGGGAATCTAGCAGAAAGCTATTCATTCAATTGAATAATCTACATGACAAATCATAAACAAATATCAGTGGGATAGCACCCACAGAGATGGGTCAAGAAAAGAGGGGTAGCTGGCTCCCTGAAGGCCTGAGAGATGTCCAAGAAGCTGGGCATTCTTTTGGGTGGTTCATATAACTGTGGTGAAAATATTTAATTGATAGCAAATAAAGCATGGACCTTACTACCAAAGTGTGCCCAATTTGGTGTTGTATGTTACTGAGCATTTACCTGTTTGGATTTATGTGTAGAGCTGTTGTTTGTTCCATGGATATAATAATGTCTGTATGGCTTATAAATGTTCAAATGGTTCTGTGATCTCATCTATTTGCGAGTTGCCTCCCGTGTTGCAAGTCACATTTTATTCATGCCTATGATCTCCTGTGATGTTGTCAATGTACTCTCATAAGTTTTTTATATGGGGTATGCCCAATGTGATGAAGGAAGACCTTCACCTACAACATTTTGAAGATACCTTGGAACACTCTTCCTGTTTATATCTTTTTCTTTTTCTTTTCCGTGTTATGATAGGACCAGAACTTTAAGAAGTTGGTATCTAGGACTTTTCTCCTCCATTTGGAAACCTGATTAGGCTTAGTTTCCCTGACATAGCTTCTTAGTCTGGTGGCATGAAAAAGTCCCAGCCCAGTGGAATTAGAGCCTCTCAGACTGATGAGTGCTTGTGACCTTGAGTTGCCATACCCCATGACTTATTGACCAGATGGAGTTCCCAGGTAAAGATGAGGAAGACCATGTCCAGAGAAGCTTAATATCCACATTGCATATTCTTGTTCTCCTTTATGGCAAGGTAAACCTCCTTTATCAAATGTTCAGTAACTTGTGAGTGCCTCATTTGGTCCCAGAACTGATATTATTCCAAAAGAATATTAGCTAAAGAGCTGTGCCTACAATACATGTGACCAGCCTATCTTTTCTTTCTTAATAACCTCTTTCACTCTTGTTCTTCTTTATAGTTCCTCATTGACTTTATGTTGACGCTTTCTCACACTCACCATGTATTTTTCCATTGTCTACTGCATTATACTTAGTTTTAGCTCTTCAGATGTAGTGGTATTCCATTCCAAATAGTTGAGGATGCTGATGACTTCATCCTTCTGTCAGAAACAATTCCCTAATGTAAAGACCCCAGGAATATTTTAGAAACTATTCTCACTCTCCTAGATCATATCCCTACCCAGGAAATTAGAGAAATGTACATTGTAACCCCCAGTTCTTGAAGATCAAATAGTCACTTGCAATCATGTAGTATAAGGTGCTAACAATATGGTTAAGAAGGAAAACAGAATTCTTAGAATGAAACACCATTTACTCCAAAGTTCTCTCTTTGTCTCTCTCTGTCTGTCTCTCTCCCCTTCCCTCCCTTCTTTTTTCTCTTCTCGCTTTCCCTATACTATACTTTTACTTGTCTCTGTATCTGTATACTTAAATTGACATTTAAAACTATATCCATGCCCATGTCTATCTTCATGTCCAGCTTTATCTTGATCTCTAATCTTTATACATTTGTAAACAAAGAGTATGTATATTATTTCATCTTTCTAATTTCCCCATGGTCTGACGCCATAGATCAGTTTCCTCATTGTTGGGCCAGGCTAGAATATGTTTCCATAGAAATCTCTTGTTTTTCTATACCATTTCCCTAGTATAAGAAGCAGGCAAAAAAAAAAAAATCCTTGAGTCCTTTCCTTCTCTTCATGAAGGTCCTTCTTTTCCTCCTCAAGTTACCAATTCCACTAATCACCATGAATATCTCTGGGGGCAGGGATGCTCTATTTCTTCCAGTTAAAGTGAAAGGAGTAAGAAATGTACAAAGAATCTATCAATTCTATAAAACAATACCTTTGTGAATTAGTCATAGTCTATACCATGATTTAAAAAAAAATTAATGCCTTTTATTTTCAAAATATATACATGGATAATTTTTGACATTCACCCCTACAAAATCATTTGTTCTAATTTTTTCCCCCTCCTTTCTCTCCACCCCTTCCCCCAGCTGGCAAGTGATCCAATATATGTTAAACATGTGCAATTCCTCTATACATATTTCCACAGATATCATGCTGCACAATAAAAATCAGATCAAAAAGGAAAAAAAAATGAGAAAGAAAACAAAATGCAAGCAAACAACAACAAAAAGAGTGAAAATACTATGTTGTGGTCCACATTCAGTTCCCACTGTATTCTCTCTAGATGCAAATGGTTTTCTTCATCACAAGACCTTGGTCTGAATCACCTCAGTGTTGAAAAGAGTCATGTACATCAGAATTGATCATCTTATAATTTTCTTGTTACTGTAATACTATGATTCTTATGCCTACAAAACACTGTAAAAATTAATGACTTCCAATGCCATAGTAGGGTCCTTTCACCCCAGGGGCAAACAGGTGCTCCCTGCAGGGTAAGAAGATATGCAGTGGATAGTACAGTTATGGAAACAGTTGTGATGTTGACTCTATTAGAGTTTAGAATATGTGGGAATATCACAGATGACACTAAATCTAAAATAGAATTGGGGGGAGAAGGAACAGTCATTTTACCCAGTCAAAAAATGGAGGGCAAGAGGATAACTGTCTTATATTATTGTTTTGAGTCAGGCTGTTTCTCCTTAAGACTCAGGAGTATGTATTTACTGTGTAATCTGTAGTCCTAAGGCCCCTGAATGGGTCAAATAGAGTAGGATTGATTTTGGGAGCTATACTCCAAAATTATTATTTCATTGACTCTTTATTATTCCTACATAGAATTTACTAACAGGAATTTCCAAGTATAGTTTGTGTGTAGCTTATGTCTAGGTTTCTATAAATGTGGGTAAAACTAGCTCTTGCTGAACTATTCAAGGTAACATATGGTTTTGAGTACAAGACAACCTATGTTTCACCCTACTAAAAATGCACAAACTGTAAGGGTCTGGAAGGAATTCAAATGTAGAAATCACAAAAGGATTCTCTATGATCTATCAACAATATACACAATTCTCTTTAATCTCCAGGAGATTCCAATTTCCCACAGGGTCCTGTAGATTGACTTGTCATTTCCCTATGGTTTGAATTACCCTACAAGTTAAATTGAATTTAGGGTTACCATCAAGCCAACACCCTGATAGCCTAGTGACTCCCCTCCCTAGAGTCTTACACAGACTGGTTTTTATTTCAGTCTGATTTTTTCCCCCTGGAAGTGAAACATGGTTTGGACAGATAATCCCTTTCTTATTAGATCTGCTTGGATTGTCCAAGTCAAGCCATGATTTTAAAATTCTTCCTGTTTCTAGACTTTAGTCCCTTATTCTCCTCTATCTAGGGGATAGGGAAGGGGCACAAACACTTACTGTTTTCTCTTCATCAGGAAAACTCTCCTCTCAGAACTGGTTATAGGCTTGAAGAGAAGCAGCCTTCAAGGCTGGCACTGCTCAAGAAATCTCTCATGGACTAGAAGACTAAACTCTGACATTGGATCACTCAGGAAATACTGTCTAAAGAGGAGGCAGGTATTGAAGGAAGACAGTGTCCACATGAACTCTGCTCTCAGACCATCACAACCATAAAAAAAAAAGATCATTTGTAGTAGTAGACTCATTGTATTTTTTAATCTTCTGGTGCCCTGCATTCTGGAGATCAGTTAGCCATAGTTCCAAAAGGACCTAGGTAAATGCTAGCTAGAAGACTAAAAACTGGAGAAGGGAACTGTAGGAACCCTATCTAAGAGGGAATTTACATCTCCAAATGAGGGGAAAGTTAAATGACATCTTTTCATCCACTTTCCTTTACCTAGAAATGTGAGTAAAGAACACAGTTTTCCTTATATACATATGGAGACATCTGAATAGGGAACAATCTTATTAAACACCCTGTTTTTGAGGTATCTTGAAAGATAATGATATTATGTATTTTCTTCATCATCTTTGTATTATCTGTGGAGCTAGAAGGGACCATTTTTTCTCTTTATCATAATGTTGTCAAGCAATCAAGTTACCAGATTTTTTTTTCATTTTCTCATTTAATCAAACCATATTAATTATGTCCACCAAGTGCAAGATATTATTCAACAGATAATACACAGATAGCACATGGCAGAGCCAGAATTTGAACCCAGATCCATCAACATTTCAATTATACCAGATCACCTCTTATTTCATCTATGAGTTCTTCCCTACCTTATAATAATGGAGTGCAACTCCAATGGGTTGACCATGTTATTAGACCGCCCAATGTGGGTTTTACTAAAAGACTATTTTTCAGAGAACTTACACAAATGAAGGTCAGAAGAAGCAATGCAAGAACACTCAGAAAGTCTCATTGGAGAGTTTTGAAACTGATTATGTGATATATGAGAAGTTAACAAAGGATCATTCAATATGATATGCCCTTATTAAAGAAGATTTTTGTGCTCTGTGAGCAAAGAAGAATTATAATGATTCTTTTGTTTTCCTTTTTGTGACATCTTTCTTTTTTTTAAAAAATTAAAACTTTTTATTTACAAAACATATGTATGGGTAATTATTCAACACTGACCCTTGTAAAACTTTCTGTTCCAAATTTATCCCTCCTTCTCCCCACTCCCTCCCCTAGATGGTAGATAGTCCAATACATGTTAAATATGTTAACTTATATGTTAAGTCCAATAAATGTATACATATATATATATATATATATATACACACACACATACATACATATATATACACACACAGTTATCTTGCTGCACAAGAAAAATCAGATCTGGAAAGAAAAAAAAAACCTGAGAAGGAAAAGGAAAACAAAATGCAAGTAAATATTAACAGAAAGTGTGAAAATGCTATGTTGTGGTCCACATTCAGTTCCTATAGGCCTCTCTCTGGGTGTAGATGGCTTTCTTCATCACTGAACAAGTAGAACTGGTTTGAATCCTCTCATTGTTGAAGAGAGCCATGTCCATTAGAATTGATCATCTATAGTCTTGTTGTTGCTGTGTATATTGATCTCTTGGTCCTGCTCATTTCACTCAACATCAGTTCATGTAGGTCTCTCCAGACCTCTCTGAAATCATCCTGTTGTTCATTTCTTACAGAACAATAATATTCCATAACATTTATATACCACAACTTATTCAGCCATTCTCCAATTGATGGGCATCCGCTCAGTTTCCAGTTTCTGACCACTACAAAAAGGGCTGCCACAAACATTTTTTCACAGACAGGTTACTATAGTCATTGACTATTTTTTCCTGTGAACTTAATGTATTCCACTGATTAACTACTCTGTTTCTTAGCCAGTATCAAATGGTTTTGATGACCGCTGCTTTATAATATAGTTTTAGATCTGGTACAGCTAGGCCACCTTCATTTGATTTTTTTTTCATTAGTTCCCTTGAAATTCTTGACCTTTTTTTCTTCCAGATGAATTTTGTTGTTATTTTTTCTAGGTCAGTAAAATAGTTTCTTGGGAGTTTGACTTGTATAGCACTAAATAAATTGATTAGTTTAGGTAGTATTGTCATCTCTATTATATTCACTCAACCTATCCAAGACCACTTGATATTTTTCCAGTTGTTTAGATCTGACTTTATTTGTGTGGAAAGTGTTTTGTAATTTTGTTTATATAGTTCCTGACTTTCCCTTGGCAGATAGATTCCCAAATATTTTATACTATCGACAGTTATTTTAAATGGAATTTCTCTTTAAATCTCTTGCTGTTGGATATTGTTAGTGATGTATAAAAATACTGATGATTTATGTGGATTTATTTTGTATCCTGCAACTTTGCTAAAGTTGTGGATTATTTCTAATAGTTTTTAGTTGATTCTCTAGGGTTCTCTGAGTATACCATCATATCATCTGCAAAGAGTGATAATTTGGTTTCCTCATGACCTACTCTAATTACTTTAATCTCTTTTTCTTTTCTTATTGCCAAATCTAGCATTTCTAATACAATATTGAATAATGGTGATAGTGGGCAACTTTGTTTCACCCCTGATATTATTGGGAATGGTTCCAGTTTATCGTCAGTACATATGACGCTTGCTAATGGTTTTAAATAGATGCTACTGACTATTTTAAGGAAAAGTGTATTTATTCCTATACTCTCTAGGACGTTGGAATTTTATCAAATGTTTTTCTGCATCTATTGAGATAATCATATTTTTTTTGTTAATTTGATTATTGATAAATTCAATTATGCTAATAGTTTTCCTAATATTGAACCAGCCCTATATTCCTGGTATAAATCTTACTTGGTCATGGTATATTATCCTGGGGATGATTTTCTGTAATCTCTTTCCTAATATTTTATTTAAGATTTTTGCATCAATATTCATTTGGGAGATTGGTTTATAATTTTCTTTCTCTGTTTTTGTCCTACCTGGCTTAGGTATCAGTACCATGACTGTGTCACAAAAAGAATTTGATAGGCGTCCTTTGTTCCCTATTTTTTCAAATAGTTTATATAGCATTGGAATTAATTGTTCTTTAAATGTTTGGCTGAATTCACATGTAAATCCGTCTGGTCCTGGGGACTTTTTCTTAGGGAGTTGATTAATAGCTTGTTCAATATCTTTTTCTAAACTGGGACTATGTAAGTAATTTTTTCCTCTTCTGTTAATCTGGGCAATCTATACTTTTGTAGGTATTCTTCCATTTTCACTTAGATTATCAAATTTATTGGCAGAAAGTTGGGCAAACTAATTCCTAATTATTGCTCTGATTTCCTCTTCTTTGGTGGAAAATTCTTCCTTTTCATTTTTGAGACTAACAATTTGATTTTCCTCTTTTGTTTTTCTAATCAAATTAACTAAATGTTTATCTATTTTGTTGCTTTCTTCATAAAACTAACTTTTAGTTTTGTTTATTAATTAAAAAGTTTTTTTTACTTTCAATTTATTAATTTCTCCTTTTAGTTTTAGATTTTCAAGTTTGATATTTGATTGGGGGTTGTTTATTTGTTCTTTTTCTAGTTTTTTTAGTTGCAAGCCCAATTCATTGATTTTCTCTTTCTTTTGTGCAAGTAAACATTAAGAGATACAAAATTTCCCCTTATTACCATTTTGACTGCATCCCACAAATTTTGATATGTTGTTTCATTATCATTCTTTTGGATGAAAGTATTAATTGTGTTTTTGATTTGCTGTTTCACTCATTCATTCTTTAGGATGAGATTATTTAGTTTCCAATTACTTTTTGGTCTGTTTTCTCCTGGCCTTATATTACATGTGATTTTTATTGCATCATGATCTGAAAAAAAAATGCATTGACTATTTCTGCCTTTCTACATTTGATTTTGAGGTTTTTATGCCCTAATATATGGTCAGTTTTTGTATAAGTTCCATGAACCATTAAGAAAAAAGCAAACTCATTTAGTTTTCTCCAAAGATCTGTCCTACGCAATTTTTCTAACATTTTTTTTTTTTAACCTCTTTAACTTTTTTCTTATTTATTTTGTCGTTCAATTGATCTAGTTCTGAGAGAGCAAGGTTGAGATCCCCCACTAGTATAATTTTGCTGTCTATTTCTTCTTGCATCTCTTTTAACTTCTCCTCTAAGAATTTCCATGCTATATCACTTGGTGCATATATGTTTAATACTGATACCCTTTATCTATGGTACCCTTTAGTAAAATGTAGTTTCCTTACTTATCTCTTTTAATTAAATCTATATTTGCTTTTACTTGATCTGAGATCAGGATTGCTACCCCTGCTTTTTTTCCCTTCACCTGAAGCATAATATATTCTGTTCCAGCCCTTTACCTTCATTCTGTATGTATCACTATGCTTTAAATGTCCTTCTTGTAAGCAACATATTGTAGGATTCTGGCTTTTAATATAGTCTGCTATCTGATTCTGTTTTATGGGGGAGTTCATCCCATTCACATTCACAGTTAAAATAACTAATTCTATATTTCCTGACATCTTATTTACCCCAAGTTATTCTTTTCTCTTTCTTATCCCCTTTCCTTCTCCCCAGTATTTTGCTTTTGATGACCACCTCCCTTAAACAATACTCCCCCTTAGAACCTCTCCCCTTTTTATACCTTTCCCCTCATTCTTCTGTTTTCTGTCTATTAGTCTTTCCCCTTTTACCCCCCCCCCCTTTCCCACCTACTTCCCTATAAGGTAAGACAAGTTTCTTTGTGATACCAAATATTTCTGATATTCTTTCTTAGAGCCAAATCTGATGAGAGTAAGAGTCACACAATGCTCATCTCCCTCCCTTCTTTTCCTCCATTATAATAGGTATTCTTTGCCTCTTTGTGAGATGCAATTTCCCTTATTTTACCTTCTTTTTCCTCTTCTTCCAGTATGATCCTCTTTCCACCTTTAGTTTCTTTTTCATGTTATCATAATAAAATCAAATTTTGCCTGCATTCTCTAAGTATACCCATAACAGAAATATAGTTCTCAAGAGTTCTTTCCTTTTTACCTTTTTATGCTTCTCTTGAGTTCTGTGTTTGGAGATCAAATTTTTTGTTCAGTTGGTCTTTTTATTAGAAATAGGTGGCATTCACCTATATCATTTTTTTTCACCTATATCATTGAATGTTCATCTTCTTCCCTGAAAGATAATGCTCATTTTAGCTGGATAGCTTATTCTTGGCTGTAATCCCAGTTCCTTTGCTTTTTAGAATATCAGATTCCAGACTCATCCATTCTTTAAGGTGGATGCTGCTAGGTTCTGGGTAATCCTAATTATGACTCCTCAACATTTAAATTGTTTCTTTCTGGCTGCTTGCAATATCTTTTCCTTGGTCAGATAGTTCTGAAATGTAGTCATGATATTCCTTGGGGATTTCATTTTGGGGTCTCTTCCAGGAGGTGATCAGTGGATTCTTTCAATGGCTATTTTACATTCTAATTCTAAAATATAAGGGCAGTTTTCTTTTATGATTTCCTGTAAGATAGTGTCTAGATTCTTTTTTTTTTTTCATCATGGCTTTCAGGAAGCCCAATAATCCTTAGATTGTCTCTCCTAGATCTATTTTCCAGGTCAGTTGTTTTTCCTAGGAGATATTTCATATTTTCTTCTTTTTTTTTGTTTTTTTTTGTTTGACTGATTTTTGAAATCTTATTGAGTCATTCACTTCCATTTGTTTAATTCTAATTTTTAGTGTATTATTTTCTTCAGTTACCTTTTTTTTTAGCTCTTTTGGCCAATTAAATTTTTTTGTTCATTGGATTATTTTTCCATTTTTTCCATTCCTTCTTGCAATGATCTCATTTCATTTCCCCATTTTTCTTCTAACTCTCTTTTAAGATCCTTTATGCAATCTTTGAAGAAAGCCTTGTGAAATGGGGACCAGCTCATGTTTCTCTTTTGGGCTTCTTTTGGTGTTGTTTTGCCTTTAGGAACCTCAGGATTTGAGGTCTGTTATTCTCTCCATAAAAGCTGTCTATGATGAGAGTTCTTTTTTGTTTTCTATTCATTTTTTTTTAAGGCTTGAAGTCTGTTCACTGAAAAGGAGCGACAGCTGCTTTAATTTGCCCTGGGGCAGTTCTGATGATTGATTTCCAGTTCTGGGTAATGGTGGCTAAGTCCTGTGTTCTTCCTGAGGTCAGTGGTTTATAATTTGTCTTTAACAAAAGGCAAATCTGCCAAACCACTTGCTTGGAACCAGGACTAAGTGGCTTAAGAGACTCACAGAAGATTCCCAGGTGCGTGGAAGCTACAATGCTCTGACTCCCTGCTCCAGCTTCTTGCCCTAGTCTCCCTATGCTGTGGAATGGATTCAGCAGACTGTCCCTCCACCTAATTGAAACAGACCTGTTCTGAAGTTCTTCCAAGATTCCAAGAATCTTCTAGAAATGTATTGTACTCCAAATATTTGTGGATTCTTTGACTTCAAAACTAGTTTAGAGGCTTAATCTGCTATTGGTTTAAGAGAAGCTTAAAAGAGGTTACAGAGAATCATGTCTGCTCTCCCCCATCTTGCGTCTGCCTCTGGAAGTCATGTCCAGAATTACAGTAATTCAAAGGAAATAAGAGTTGTACCCATTTCAAGACATCTCTACTCTGAATGTTCATGTGGGCTACTTGTGCCTGACCTGTTGTAGAGTTTTTCAAAGTCCATATTGCTCTGATAGGCCATAGCTGAATACAATTCACTTTGTCTCCAACACAGTGAAGTAATTTGGTCCTCTTCAAGAACAAAGGAAAAGAACCAACCAACCAATAATGGAGTATAGATGTTGAAATATACGAATTTTTAGAGGACTCATCTTCTTCTAGGCTCTTCTTTTGAGTTCTTCTTTGGTGATTCAAAGCCCTAGTAGAAAGTAAAATACATGATTCCAATCCAAGTTCAATTCATCTTGAAAGAAATGGATGCAAATTTCCTGCAGGCTCAATTACTGTTTTCCCCTTTGCATTCCTTTGATTTACATTGCATTTGACTAATTCTCAACAAAGTTAGAATGAGTTGAAATGCTTTTCAGTTTATACTCTGAGTCCATCCACCTCTCCACTACTGTAGATGCCTTGATTTTTTTCTTTTCTTTTTTTTTTTTTTATTTAACTCCTTTCACATTGTTCTGAAGCAGGTTGTGGTCCCTTTAAGAAACTGTATTTCCTATTGATCTGTGATCCCTTTCAGATTCTCAGCCCCTCCTGGCTGAGGCATATCATCCCTAGATGAGTTGTCTTTCAGGGATGTCAGAGTCTTTGATTCAATTACAAATCCTGGTCAAAAAGCATCCTTTTGAATTCCAAAGGAGATTTAGGCTGTCCCAGCTCCTACTGAGTCTGACCTGCTTGGCTGTCCTCATCCCCACTAGGTCTGACTTGCTTGGGCTGCCCCAGCCCCCACTAGTTCTGACGTGCTCTATAATGGCTTCCATCAACAAAGGTCATTTGCAGATAACCTTTGGCAGCTCCCTTTGCTGCCAGGACTTTCTGTCCACTGAGAATTGCATTCTTAGTGCAAAACTCCATTTTCCATAATCTGCCACTATAGAAGTCAGTCTTTTGGTAAACTGATTTCTATCTAACAATAAACTTTCATTTTGCAACTAATAATTTGGGAATGAGTGAATTTTTTCACTCCTAAAACCTGGGGCCAATTTAAAGGGGATTCTTAATAACTCTCTTATAGCCACTAACCTCTAGACCATCAGGAATCTAGACCACTCAAAGAGCATCAGTTCTACATGTCTCTATTATTACAGGTTTCTATTATTCAATTAGTTAAAAAACTTACTTGCCTTCAACTATGGACCTTGAATTTACTTCCACAAATTCTTTCAAAGTTTAACTGATTACTTAAAGTAATCTGGAGATAATTATTTCAAGCCAACTGTAGTCCAAAATAAAGTGGTCCAAAAAATATGGCGTGGCAAGCATAGTAAAATCATTTAATTGGATTTACAGTTGAATGGTAGTCATCCTATTTTTCTAGAGATGCCTGGTGATGGTGGAACTAATATTTCTAGATGCCTCTTGCTTAGATAACTATGTCCTTTATTTTGTTGGTAATTGAACCATCTGAATCTTTCAGTAGCATCTGTCTACTAGCCTGGAATGACCTATTCCTTTTTGCTCATTCTCACCTAGAGCAAGATCCAGAATCCTGCCTGAATTGGACAATGTGAGGTCCCACCTAAGAGGACAGAACCTCCCTCTTGTGGAGGGAGAAGAGGCTCTAATGCTACACTCCATTTTTTAGGAAAATATGAAATAAGAGCTTGGTCCATGAAGAATCCACTTGGATGAAGACATTGCTTTAGGACTGAACCACACAGGTAAGACTTTAGTGACTTAGTACTGAGTACAAAAAGGAAAAATATAGACCTTGTTAAAGAATTAGAAAATACTCCTACTACAGATATAAGCTTTTTCTCATTGTAGATAAACAACAGAATGCAACTTCTTCTCAATAGCCATGAACCTTAATCCCCAGAATGGGAGATTATGCAATAATCCAGGTGATCTAAACTCAGAGGAATGACTGGTTTCCTGTTCTGGGAAGGGCTACACTGCTACTTGGCAAGTGTTTGAGTGTTAGCACACAATGAAAGGCCTCTTTTCCACCACTGACAGGCTTTCATGAAGCTTATTTCATAATCTTGCTTCTTTTTGTACAGTTAAACTTTCAGCTTGGTTTCTATCTATCTCTCAATGCACTTTGCTCTTCCTACTGCCAATGGGTGTGTATTCTGGAAATACATTTCTTTCCTTCTCCTAGCATTTGGCTACCTACCACTTCTTCTGCTTATGTCAGCAGTTTTCAACTGATTTTTGAGGTTTCAAGGGATCCTCCCTTTCTTTCTCCAACAGGTTTTCTCTTTTCTATGAAAAGGGAGAGACAAGGAAAGGACACTTGTTTGGGAATTGAATGATTCAAATCCTTCCACAGATGTCTATCACCTATGTAACTTTCAATGAATCACTTAATTTTTTTGGGGGGGAGTAGGGTTTGAGTCATTTCTTATTAAGGCTTTTCTCACTGTAAATAAACAACAGGATGGAACCACATTTCAATATCTATGGACCTCAATTCCCAGAATGGAGGACTATATAGGAATCCAGGTGATATAAACCAAAAGGAATGGCTCCCTGTCCTTAGAAGAACAACACTGCTGCTTAGCAAATATTCTATCAACTTAAAAATATATGTGTGTGTGTGTGTGTATTTGCCGAGGCAATTGGGGTTAAGTGACTTGACCAGGGTCCCACAGCTAGGAAGTGTTAAGTGTCTGAAATCAGAATTGAATTTAGGTCCTCCTGACTTCAGGGCTGGCACTCTATTCACTGTGCCACCTAGCTGCCCCATATATATATATATATATATATATATATATATATATATATATATATATATATATAATTTTTTGACAATTATTTCAAAATAAGTGGTTTTCTTTGTAGTCTTACATATTTAATTTTATTCATTTGAAATATTTGCTGAGAAGAAGTTGATAAACTTTCCCAGTCTCCCAAAGGTGCCCAGGACCCCCCAAAAGTTTCAAACATAAAACTCCTCTCCAGCTGTATATTCCTATTACCTCTTCATGGCAGCTGACTGAAACATTGCCCTAGTCTGCTTCTTATAATCCTCTACCTCAATTGACATGTAAAATTAATTGCTAAAGCAGGGGTTCTTAACCTTTTTTTGGGTCCCAGATCTCATTGGCTACTAAGTCTGTATTTTCCATCTTGGAATAATGTTTTAATGAAGAAAATAAAACATACATGATTAAAAAGGAAGCCATTATATTGAAATAGGTTAATATCCCATATGAAGGGAAAGGGAGGACCCAATTCCTTTAAAAACTGGGGTCCATGGCAAGGGAGAAAGACCTGTACAGAGAGTAAGTATGCTTTTTAAACAGTTTCTACTACTCTTCTTTCTTTCTTTTTTTTCCCCTGAGGCCATTGGGGTTAAGTGAGTTGCCCAGGTTCACACAGCTAGGAAGTGTTAAGTGTCTGATGCAGATTTGAACTCAGATTCTCCTGACTTCAGGGATGGTACTCTATACACTGGGCCACCTAGCTGCCCCCTACCCTTCTTTCTTAATCTCTCTCTTTCTCCCATTAAGATCCAAGTGTCTATGTAAGACTCTTTGGGACTACCTTGTAGTTCATAATAGAAATAACCCTTTCCATCACCACACAGAGAGCCAAAAGCAATTTCTAAAGGCCTGGAACCATTGAGGCCTCTAGAGAAAGTAAGGAAAATATCTCTATCATCCTTTCAGGACACCCTGATTCATATAAAAATGTTTTGAAGATCACAATGAAAATCACATAAGATCAGGAAAGAAGAAATGCAAAGAGACAAAAAAAAAACAAAACAAAAAAACCCCAGAAGCATATGTGTTCATAGCCACATGGTGAGTAGGTAGAGAGAGAAAGCAATTGAGGACAATGGTCTGGCCTACCTCCCTTCCCCACCACTGGGAGGCCCATGGATTTCTTCTTTTTCATATGAAAGGTGCCAGAGAAAAGAGATTTTGTCCATTCAAGCTTTTTGTTTGTATGTAGAATTCTGGTTTGCCAATCAAAAGGCTTTTTTTTCCCCTTCTTTCTTTTTATCAGTCAACAAGCTCATTCAGACCCTAAAATATTTATAGGAAAGGAAAGGTCCCCTCCATCACTCATGCTTCCACATGGATTGTCAGGAGGCATAGCATATTGCATGTTCTCTAAGCACTTAAGGACTAGACCCTCATTGATCAGTCCCCTCATTGTACTAGCAAAGTGGAAATGTTACAAATGATACAAATCTTTATAATTTAGTGTTAGTTTTCTGAATAAAATTAGAGAAATAGAGGCTTCTGTATTTTTTACCTTTTTACTCTATTTCCCTCCTCCCCCACTTTCTATATCCTGAATGAACCCCTTTGTCCAAAATTTGTTTCTAGAATCAGTTAAGCCACCAATTTGATTTCTAGATAGTTTCATTCATGAGTAGTGGGTGCTCTTCCTGTTTCTTTCTGGTCACCTTATGAAAACTTGATATTTCCTGCTTGCTTCTTGCTTTGTAGGAGTTAACACTGGTTTGAGTTCTCTAGTTGGATGAGGAGTTAGAACTTTGGGGACATGCTAAAGAGACGATTAATACTTCAGGTTTTTCTTTATATGTTTGAGAGAGTAAGGTTGGGCTGGGGGGCATGTTAAAAGTCTTATTTTTCTCTTGTTGCCATATATTCATTTACACATTTTACCTTGCCAATTTGGGATGGAGCTACTTCCATTTTCTTGTTCTTCCTTTTCTCATCTAAATGACTAGTCACCAACTAGGTGACTAAACAGTAATTGTGAGATAGATGGATAAGTCCAAGTAACCTAATGAGTTTCAGCAGGTCTCAAGGTCCTGAGAGATCAGTGAGGTTATGAGTTCAGTCTCCAATCAAGTAGCTGACAGTGATCAAAATACAAGTAGCTAGAGTGATCAGGTGCCAAGGGAAGAATCAGCATCAGAGAGAGATAGCCTAGGAGAAAAGAACATTCTTGGATCACACTTGGCATTGGACTGAGCTCAGTAAAAGTAAAATGTGAAGATCTAAAATGGTGAAAATGCATTTGGACTTGATGAAGTTTACTACCAAGACTCCTCTTATACTGTAATATTCTTAAAAATTGAATATCTTAATCCTGTTAAAAATCATACTGTAAGTGAACACCGTGAGTTTTTTTATCCTTACTTTCTGCATGGATACTTTACACTTAGTTCACATGAAGCACTGAGTAACTTCTTTTATCTCCCCCAGTTTTTGAAATCCTCTTCTAAAGACAAAAATAGGTTTGTGGGTGTAATGGAACAAATGAATCTTAGAAATGGAGAACCTACTATTCCTACTGAGAAGTCAGGCTTTTCTCCAGACCTAAATCCTGGTCAAGGGAAGAGGGAATAAGCATGCAGATAGGACCTACTATATGCCAGGTACTATGTTAAGTATTTTGACAAATATTATCTCATTTCATCCTCACAACAACTCTGCAAAACTGGTGCTACTATTATTATTCCTATTTTTACAGTTGAAAAAAAAACTGTGGCAGAGGTTAAAGTGATTTATCCAGATTCACACCGTTAGTAAATACCTAAAGCTGGATTTGAATTCCAATCTTTTTGACTACAAATCCAGCACTCTATTATGTTACCAGTTGCCTCTAAGGATAAAGATTGGCATAGGTCACTAGTTCCTGTGGCTTCAGAGGAGCAGAACAATATTTATGTAGTCATTTTGCTAGATAGACTTTGAGGTTTCTTAGCTTTTTTGTCCCCCTTTTCCCAGTCTTAATTATAAATGTGAGTACTCAAATTTGACACAGGTATTTCCCCTTCTGGTCACAAAGTTTCCTAGTATCATAGATGACTGGAGTTGAAGGCATCTCAGTGGCAGCCTAGTAAAATTTATACTTGAGAAGAAGCCTTCAATAAAATTTATTTAATATTCAAACTGTCTTTTAAGACCTGTAGTCATTGAGACCTCATGATCACTTAAAGTAACCTATTTCCTTTTGAGGCACCTTTAACTATTAGGAAATTTTTCTTTATATCAAATCAAAGTCAGTCTTTTTTCAGCTTTTGTCCATTGCTCACAATTCTGCCCTTTCAGGACAAACAAACAAACAAAAAAAGCCACCACAAATTTCTTTTCAAATATTTAAGGACTGCTATTTTCCCTCTCTCCTCTCTCATTATTTTCTTTCATTCTTTCTTTCTTTTTCCAGGCTAAGGAAGCCAAGTTCCTTAAGCTAACTCTCAAATGGAATAGTTTCCTCTTCCTTCACCATTCTGATAGGCCTTATCTTTTCATTATTCTGCCTAAGATGTAGGAACCAAAACTAAACACAATAGTTAAAATGTGCTCTGGCTAGGGCAGAGAACAATAGAACTATAAATTTCCCTAATCTTGGACATCATATTTCTATTAATCCCCTTTAAGGTCATACTAGTTTTTTTTTTTTTTATTGCATTATCTCATATTGATTTTGCATTCTATTAACACCCCATCCATCCTGGATTTTTTGTACAAATTGTCCTCTGGCCATTCATTTTTTGGGCTTCAGGCCAGAAATTTTAATATGTTATTATTTCCTTCATCCTCCTGGATGTTTGATGGCTCTAAGACCTGGAATATTTGGAGTGCCTTTCACACATTTTTCTCTGTTCTGGTTTTCCTGAAGCAAATTTATCAGCTTGTGGTCATGGCTGGTTCTGTTCTTGGCTTTCTTGAGGGGTTTCCTGAAGGAATTCCTATTTTTCCCAAATAATTTTCAAGTTGATTCTCTAAGTGTCCTCACATCATCTGCAAAGAGTGATAATTTAGTTTCTTCAGTACCTACTCTAATTCCTTTAATCTCTTGTTCTTCTCTTATTGCCATAGCTAAAATTTCTAATCAATATTTAATAGTAACGGTGATAGTGGGCAATCTTGTTTCACTCCTGATCTTATTGGGAATGGTTCTAGTTTATCCCCATTATATATGATGCTTGATGATAGTTTTAAATAGACACAACTTATCACTTCAAGAAAAACTGCATTTGTTCCCAGTTCTGTAGTGGTCAAATGCTTTTTCTACATCTATTGATAAAATCATGATTTCTGCTAGTTTGATTATTGATATAGTCAATTATACTAAGTTTTCCTGATATTGAACCAGCCTTGCATTCCTGGTATAAATTCTACTTGGTCATAGTTTATTATCCTGTTGATAAGTTTCTGTAATCTCTTTGCTACTATTTCATTTAAGATTTTTGCATCAATATTCATTAGGGGAATTGGTCTACATTTTTTTTCTTTGTTTTGATCCTTTCTGGTTTAGATATCAGCACTATATTTGTATCATAAAAAGAATTTTGTAGGACTCCTTCAATTATTTTTTCCAAGTAGTTTGTATAGTATTGGAATTAATTGTTCTTTAAATATTTTGTAGAATTCATTTGTGAATTCATCTGACTCTGGAGATTTTTTCTTTAGGGAGTTTATTAATAGCTTATTCAATTTCTTTTTCTAAAATGGGATTATTTAAGTAATTTCCATGTAATTTTCTGTAAGGGTCTTTGGCAAACTCCAATTATCTTTCTGTTAGAAACTTACATTGCTTTTCAGGTCACCCCCTTTCCAAATTCTTCCTTTTTCTGGGTCAACTTGGATCCCTAGTTCACTTTTAAAATTGAGCTTATTTACAGGTTTATTATTTGCACTCATTTCTCTATTCATCATTAGGTAAAGGCCATTTCTGGAGGAGTAGTACTCTTTGTAAAAGAACATTTTGTACATATAGTCACAAAAAGATAATTCTTCTCTTACCTTTACCTATAATGACAGGGCATCACAATCTCTATAATCCAAGTGGAGGAATAGTTGTGTTTCAGGGAGAAGGGTTAAAAGGCAGGTTGAAAGGAGCACTAACTCTCAAATTAGAAGACATAGGTTTAATTCCCATCTCTGATTCTTAATACCTGTGTGACATTGGGGCAATCACAACTTCTCTGATCCTCAATTTTTCCATTCACAAAATTTGGTGATGGGTCTAGATGGCCTCTTGAAGGCTCTTCCAGTTCTTGAATTATTATAGAAATGATCACTTTCCATGACAGGAATCCAGAGAAATTATTTTCATTGATTCAGGTAAGGCATGCAAATCCCATGCTTTTGAAAAGAGCAGTGGTAACTGAAGCTGGTGGAGTTTTGCATCCACACAGAGCTGCATGAATCTTTCTTTCCCAGCCTCCCAGAGTTCTCTAAATATCTTGTGTCTTAGAGAAAAAGGACAGAAAGGACATCTCCTCAAGCAAAATAGGAGCTCCATGAATCAGAGGCCAACAGAGACTTAAACAAGAGCAGACACTGGAGGAGGGATTGAAATGGTGCAACCATTCACGATCTTTGCCATGGTTCTCTATGCCCTGTTGGGCTCCCTGGGTATTGTGGCTAATGGCTTCATTGTTGTGGTACTGGGAAGGGAGTGGATTCTGTGCCACCGGCTGTCTCACTGTGACATGATCCTGATCAGTTTGGGTGCCTCCCGCTTCTGCCTGCAGTGGGTTGGAATGATACACAACTTTTACTATTTTTTTCACCACCTACAATATTCCATGGAGCCTGCCCGCCAGCACTTTGCACTTTACTGGGATTTTCTGAATTCAGCCACATTTTGGTTTGGCACTTGGCTTAGTGTTCTCTTCTGTGTGAAGATTGCAAACTTTACTCACCCCATTTTCCTTTGGCTGAAGTGGAGGGTCAAGGGGTTAGTACCCTGGTTCCTGCTAGTCTCCCTGATAATCTCTTTCATTGTCACCATGCTGTTTTTTGTGGGGAACAATATTGTGTACCAGGCATTTTTGCAGGGGACATTCTCTGGGAATATAACCTTTTATGATTTCAACAAGAACCTAGAAATCCACTATTTTCTCCCTTTGAAACTCATTACTTTGTCTATCCCATGTTCAATATTTGTGGTCTCAACAATTCTGCTGATTATCTCTTTGCGGAGACACTCCTGGAAAATGCAGCATAGTGCTCTCAGTACCCAGGATCCCAGAACTCAAGCTCACACCAGAGCTCTGAAATTTCTGGTGTCCTTCTTAGTCCTTTATGCTCTTTCTTTTCTGACTTTATTCTTTGATGCTGCTCCCTTTTCTGGCGTTCAAAGTACCTGGTTCTGGCCATGGCAAATTTTGATTTACCTGTGTACATGTATTCATCCCTTTATCCTTATTGTTGGCAACTCCCAGCTAGGAGGGGCACTCATGAAGCTTCATCTTCTGCCTAAAACTTGGAATTACAAGAGGACTTCATCTCCTATATAACATATGCAACTCTCTCTTATACCAAAGAAAAGATCCTACTAAGGAGTGAAACAGAACATATTCTTTGACTTCAAAGTTTTCATCCTTTTGAAGTCCAGATAAAAATTAAATATTTTCCTTATTATTCCCATACATATATCCAAATGAATCTGTGAGCTCATGGATTTAAGAATATCTGATGTCAATGAAGCCTTATTGATCCCTGTCTATGCTTACCCATCCTGTTTCCTTTTTATCTTCTTTTGAATTCACCAGAATGGGTCTCCATCCAGCCTTTAGGAGGTCCTCTTGTCTCCTGACATTTGGAATACAGTGGTTGTCTTCCTGTCATCTTTCATCCTTGTCAGTATGTTCTATTCTTCTAAGCAAAGAAATATAATCATGCAGCTTTCAAAGGACATTTTCTTTCTTTTTGAAATGACCATAGTGACTTTCTTCAAACAACCCTCAAAAAGGTCCCCTCTGGGTTGTCATTCTAAAACCAAATCTTCAAGAATGTTACAGATATTTTTTCTATCAAAATGTCCATGTGATAAGACCACTTTATTTTTCTATTATACAAATTTAAAATTTCTGTTTAAATGTTATTTTAAGGCCTTTTGTTTTGGTTAGGATAGAAACTCTTTAAAAAATCAATATGAAGAAATCTTGGTTAGAACATTAATTATGGAAGGTAAGCTTAGGTTCTAGAGAAAATACCAGATATTAGAAGAGGACATTAGAGACAAATTTCAAGGAATAGAGCTTGTTGTTGTTGTTGTTGTTTTGTTTTTTGTTTGTGTGTGTTTTTTTTTTTTTTCTGGGAGGGAGACAATTTATAGAATCTTCTTTGATTTAGAGCTGACAGGACCTTAGAAGTCACTCATTTACATAGGAAGAAAATGAAACCTAAGGAAATGAAATTACTCCTAAGTTGCACAAGTAACTTGAATTCAAGATTGAGTTTTAATCAGATCTCTTCAAGTGGCTCCAACTATTTTTTGGTTTTTGACCTTATTTTGACAACAACAACTAATGTTTTGTGAATCCCCAAGGGTATTTAATATTATTAGAACTTATAATAATTAAAATGATTACTTTCATCTTCAAAAACTCAAAATTTAAATTTATAATATATAATTTAAAAACTCAATTGAAAACTAAATATAAAATTTTAAATTTTAATTATAAAATTAAAATATTTTATATTGAATAGTCCATAAAAATCAAAAGAAGTACTTCAGTTAGACTTTATATGCTTAGCATAATCTGCTAGACTTTGGATTGAATTTCTTTATATTTTTGTTGAATAAAAATAATATTTTAAATGAAATAATGATTTGGAGAAATTTAGTATGATATATAACAATCACATATTAATTTGATTTGGATTTTGAATTTTTTGCCTTATCTTTGAATATTTTTGTTGTATCATTGAATATATTTATAGTCTTGCCTTGTAATGATAAATAGAATTTATTATTTTTTGAAACAATGTCTGATATATGTGCTAATATTTAGCCATGACATACTATTTGATGCCTCACATAGTCTCTCAGTTGAAAAAGATGTTCAAAAAAGATTGCAACTAATTCTTTTTTTCAATTCAAATAGATAAATAATAACTTTTCCACAGGAAAGTCATCTAACATCTGTATATGTTTAAAGTGTATCAAACGTGATATACATCTCTCTTCATAAAATGATAAAAAATTAAAATTTGTCTTGATTTTACAAAATTTATTATTTTGAAAACATTAACTGATAGTTTTAAGTGGTGACATTCTCTTTGATATTAATGTTGTTGTGTATGTTGCAGTGTCCTCATTTCATGTTAATTTTTTTTAACATGCACACAATATCCTCAAATTTCTGAATTACTGATACTGCTCCATCTCCATAAATTCTATGAGGATCTTTTGATTTATTTTCCTTCAAATTCATTATTATGAATTAATTAGGTTAAAATTATCTCCCTCAATTGTATGTCCTATTAACTGTTGATAAAATAGCATATTCTCTTGCACTTTACCATCTTATAGCTATGTTACAATAATACCAGGCTAATCCTTTGCAACCGTTAATAGTTCATCTTTCTTGACATAGCTTCAAAAACATCTACTTGACAAACACATAAATGAACATGAAAGTTTAAAAAGAAAATTGTTTCTGTAACAAACATTGAGAAATTTAGTTGATAAACATTTATAAAGTGCATACTATGTGCCAGTTACTGCATCAAGCACTCCAAGGAGAGGCAAAAGACAATCCTTGCTCCCAAGGAACTCAGTGTGTAGTTAGGGAAGCAACATGAAAATAGCTATATACAAACAAGTTATACACAAGGTAAGTTGGAAATGATTAATGGAAGGAAGGCAATTAAGGAATGGAGGGGGGATTTGGAAAGGTTTCTTGAAGAAGTGGGATATTAGTTAAAACTTAAAGGAAACCAAAGAAACCAGAAGGTAGAGGTGAGAAGTGAGAATTCCAGGCAAGTGGAACAGCCAGTGAAAATATATGGATTCTGATTATGGATTGTCTTATCCAAGGAATGCTATCTAGAAGACCAGTGTCCCTGTACTGCAGAGCATATCATGAAATGTGAAGTATGAGAAATTTGGCAAATGTGTTTATGTGAAGGACAGGTTATAAAGGGTTTTAAATGCTATGCAGAGTATTATAGTTAATCCTTGAGATGACAGAGAACCACTGGAGTTTACTGAGTTGAAGTGTGTAAATATGACATGGTCACACCTGAGTTTTAGAAAGATAACTTTGACATAGATGGATGATGAATTGGAATGGGAAGAGAGTTGTAGCAAAGACCCCAACCAGTGGGCTATTGCTATAGTCTCAGCATGAGGTGATGAGGGTCTGCCCTAAAGTGGTGGTGATGTCAAAGCAGAAAAGGAGGCATATGAGAAAGATGTGATAATGGTAAAATCCACAGCCCTTAGAAATAGACTTATGAGAGTAAAAGAAATATGAAGAGTTGAGGATGACAACTAAGTTATGTTCTTGGGTGACTGGAAGAATGGTCTTAGTCCCAATGATAATAGAGAAGGTATTTGGAAGATGGGAAGAAAAAGTGGGAAAAATTAGTTACAACCTTTTTGAACATGTTGAGTTAAAAATGTCTGTAGGACATCTAGTTTGAGATGTCTAGTAGATAATTGGAGATGGAATTCTGGAGGTCAGAAAGAAGTTGAATTAGGAGATATTATCACTAGCATAGGGATGATACTTGAAACCATGAAATCTAATGATATCAACTAATAAAATAGTATAGAAAAATAAAGAGAAGAATCTGTTAGATAATTGTAGTTAGTGGGCATGATCTGGATGAAGATCCAGTAAAGGAAACTAATAAGATATGGGATGATAGCTAAATGGAATGGCTTGATTTGTTAAGGGTTTTTTGAGGATGTCTTTATAAATGTATCTATACATATATATAGCTTATGTTTATGTAGTTATTGTCACATTAGAATTATTAGAATGTGAGTTGTTTGGGAACAGATTCTATGTTTTCTACTTTATTTGTATTCCTAGTGCTTAATGAGTTCCTGGCACATAATTAGTATTTGATAAAAGTTCATTTAGTGACTGGCTTGCTAATGAACTATCTTATTTATCTTGTTAGCTATTTCTCACAACATTGTATCATCTTTAAATTTTCTGAGCATGCTATCACTGATGAAAATTTAGACAAACAGAGCCAAGTATGGAGCCATGGATGCTCTACTGGACATATCTGGTTACATTAATATTGAATTATCATGGGAACATTTCTGAATCCATCTAATTGTTGTTAACTATTATTTTCTATTATCTGTTATTAACTGTTATTATCTAATCCAATTTCTCCATAAACATAGTAAAGATACTTTTATCACCATATATTAACATGTTTTATTATGTTTTTATTTGTTTTGTTAAATATTTATCAATAATATTTTAATCTGTTTGGGTAGCAGTGAGGAATATTGTGGACTGTATGGCTGCATGTTTGAGACCTCTGAAGTAGATGATCATTGAGATTCCTTTTAGCTCTAAATTCTACAACCTTATGGTAACTGCCAGTTTCCTTTTTTAGGGTGGTTACTACCATCTCTAATAATATGTTCAAGAATTTTCTGAAGAATCCAACTAAGTTCACTGGCCTATGATTTTGTTCTCTCTCTGTCTCTGTCTCTGTCTCTGTCTCTGTCTCTCTCTCAAAGAAGGGCATTTGCACTTATTAACTCTCATGATCCTTTGCTCATTTTCAATGATATTTAAAATATGTATTTCAGAAATTCTGTCTAGATCTAAATGATTTATTTAAACAAACAAACAAACCTCTAGCCTCTCTTCCCTCCTTTGCTCAGCCACATTAGATTAAGAAATTAGATACTTTCAGGGGTCCTCAAACTACTGGCCCGCAGGCCAGATGCAGCAGCTAAGGACGCTTATCCCCCTCATCCAGGGCTATGAAGTTTCTTTATTTAAAGGCCCACAAAACAAAGTTTTTGTTTTTACTATAGTCCGGCCCTCCAACAGTTTGAGGGACAGTGAACTGGCCCCCTATTTAAAAAGTTTGATGACCTGTGCTTAGATGGTACCATGGGACTTCTTATTTTTTCTGGATCCAGATTTTCTTTTTAAACTTTTTCTTTTTCATTCTGAATTTAATGAATACAAAAGAAAGAGAACATGTTTTTACATACAAAGTAGAACAAAAAATGATGACATGTGAAACCGAGTTCCTTTTTCATAGAACTTGAATACATACACATATGAAAATATAAATATGTTAGCATATATGTTGGGATATCAAAAATATACAGAGGTTCAGAGAAAGATAAAAATATTGTGTTGGTATACAATACACATTTATAATAATACATGTATGTGTACATATATTTCTCTCTATATAATGAATTTAAAATATGATTTAAAAAACTCTTATTTATGCTTCTTAATTTCCTTTTGCATACTTTAAAGATCCTCTTTTGTTTCATTTCTTTATTTTGAGGAGTGAGGAACACTATCACTAACTTCCTGAGTCTGCCTTTTCCAAATTAGAAAAAGATCCTGTTAACAGATAAATGTGTTCAATCAAAACAAAGCCACACAAATGCCATTTCATTGTGTACCTTGTTTCTATAATCTCTATTCAGACATTAGTGCATGCTTTATCATTTGTTCTCTGGTATTGTGGCTAATTTGTTGCATTGATTGGAGTTCTTAAGTTGGTCAAAGTTTTTTTTTTTTTTTTTTAACAGCTTTCCTTATGCACATTACATATGATATATTTGTATGGGTTCTGCTTACTTCACTGTGCATCAATTCATAATAATCTTTTTTGTAAAACTGTTCTGTTTACCATTTCTTACCGTGAAATAATATTCCTTTCCATTCATATAACATTCCTTGTTTAGACATTCACTAGTTGATGAGTATTCTTTTTCACTCTAATTCTTGCTTCAAAAAAAAAAAAAAAAAAAGAGCTTCATATACACATATACATATACATGCATATAGACACACATTATATATAAGCACACACATGCACATTATATACACATACATACATGTACATGTATTCCACTTTCATGCTTTTGGGGTGCAAGCATAGTATATTGTAAAGATAGACAAAAGGGATGCATAGCATAATGATCTTTTGGACCTGGTTCCAAACTGCTTTCCAGCATAATTGGGCCAGTTCCTAGCTCTTTCAAAAACCCACCAGGATGCTTAATTTCACAAAGTGCCTCCAACAATTGTCACTTTCTTTTTGTGTTATTTTCACCAATTTGGTGGGTATGAGGTGGAATCTCAGGGTTGTTTTCTTTAATAGTGATTTAGAGCATTTTTTCATATAGCTGTTGATTGCTTGTTTGAATGACATTTTCTAACTTTCTACTTTCTACATTATCTCTGGGAAAAGAATAGGGAATGGATTGGTCATGGACATGCTTACTAACTAGGGAAAATTGACTATGTGCCATTCTTTCTGTACATTTCTTTTTATCCCTGAGACTCTCTTTTTCCCTCTTCTGTTCTTCAGGCACTCTGCCTACATTCAGTCATCTGTCTACTTCAACACCCACACTATCTTGCCTATAGCCTAAGTCTGTCCTTTCCCTGACATGCCAATTTCCCCAAATTTTCTCTCCTTTTTAGTCTTTCTCATATTGTTCTTATCTCTAGCTAGTCACCAAAACATCTGATTCTACAGATGTTGGGGGTTATTTGAGAAATATTGAGGAAAGAAGCCATCTGGTACAACAAATTTATAGAACTGAGAATTAATGAAAGCGAAAAATACCGCTCTTTTCTTCCAATCCTCTTAGGGATTATGTTTTTTTTTTTTTTTTTTAAGAAAAGCTCATTAACCAGATGGAATATTTTAGTGAAAAATATCAGATAATATGGAGGAAGATATTTTGGAGGCAAAAATCTTTTTGTGATTCTTCTAGAAGTATGGGAACACCACTTGGATCTTGAGGAGTACCCATCAATTGGGACATGTCTAAACAAAGAATGTTATATGAGTGGAAAGGAATACTATTTCACTGTAAGAAGTGGTGAAAAGAATAGTTTTAAAGAAACTTGGGGAGACTTTTGTGAACTGATGCACAATAAAGTAAACAGAATCTATATAAATATGTCATATATAAATGTATAAACAATAATGAAAAATGTACTAAGAAACCTCAGAGTATTGATCTGCTCTTCCTAGTCTTCTCTCTTCCCTCTTGAAGATGAGCTAAAATATTTTCTCAATCTCATTTTCTTCATTCTTTATGATTATATTTTCTTTTGTGTCTGCTTTACAAGTATCTGTGAGATACACACATGGCATATGTTGTTAGCAAAGGGTCCTAGTGGACAGGGTGGAGTTTAAATGATGACTTACATATCTACTAACAGTACAAGTTACTCCAGCCTCAATTTCCTCATCTGTCAAGTGGGGGTAAAAATAAGAATTACCTACTTATCAGACTTGGAAATAGAAGGGTTGAAGGGACTAGACCAGATGGCATCTGAGGTCCTTTTTAACTCTCTTATCTATGATCTGCTGAAGATCACATGACAAGGCTTGAACTTTGGTTCCAAATCCAATATTCCTTGTTTTAGTAATCCTCATTAAAAAAAAAATCTTTAGTAGTTCTCTGGTCCAAGGAAAAATATAAAATAGTTTGTCTGACAATTTTAAAACTCCCCTGCAACCTGACTCTCATCTATGTAGTTCGCCCATTTCACCTTATACTCTTCCATTCATGTACATGGCTACTAATATATCTAGGATATACCAATTCATCCTATGCTTCCCAGGCTTTCCTTAAATAGCCCCTCAATGCACCTTCTTCTCTGTTATCTCTGTCTCTTGGAATCCTTAGCTTCTTTCTAGATACATCTCAGGTGTCTCTCTTGCACAAGGACTTTTTAGATCCTCCTCTCTGTCTTTCTTTCTTTTTCTCTAGTTCGCGCTCTCTATCGCTCTGTCTCTCTCTCTCTACAACATACACTCTATCTCTGTCTCTGTCTCTGTCTGTCTCTCTAGTGCTCTGTATCTCTCTCTGTCACTCTCCATCTCTGTCTCTTTCTTTCTCTATCATGGCACTCTCACCCCTGTTTTTTCTCCCCCCCTCCACAAAAATGTAAACTCTTTAACAGTAGGAACTGTGTTGCTTTTTTATTTACATCTTGCATTGTTCCCAAGGTATTTTACATATAGCTGATGATTTGCCCCTTTAGCACCTCTCCTAAATGGACAGCACACTGTACTTGGAATCAGGAGGACCTCATTTTAAACTCAGCCTCACACATGTACTAGAGGCTGGGTGTGATCCTGGATAAGTCATTTAATTTCTGCCTGTCTGTTTCTTCCTCTTTATTTTTTGTTTTTTATTATAATAACTTTTTATTGACAGAACCCATGCCAGGATAATTTGTTTCTTCCTCTTTAAAATGGAATAACAATAATACCCACTTCCCAAAATTGTGATGACCAAATAAGGGCAAATAGATAACAATTTGCAAAGCATTTTTCT
This sequence comes from Sarcophilus harrisii, assembly GCF_902635505.1. NCBI lineage: Eukaryota > Metazoa > Chordata > Mammalia > Dasyuromorphia > Dasyuridae > Sarcophilus > Sarcophilus harrisii. The sequence goes on from NC_045430.1 coordinate 192,411,906, forward strand.
TGTTGAATTGAATTACAATTTTTGTTATTTGGTTCTTGTTATTTTTTCTAATCATAAAAGTATTTTAATTTTTAAAAGCAAAACATTCATTATTATTTGTAATTTATAACAAATGAATTACTAATCAAGTTTCTATAATTATAGAAGAGCACATCTGAGGTGTGAGGAGGATGAGGGTTTGTGGTGATAGGAGTAATTTATGACAAGTTCTTCCTTAAGGTTACTTATTGGGATATGTTTAATGACTACCATCTAGTGGCAGTGAGAAGTACTGAAAAAGAAGAAATGAGCCTGAAGAACTGAGGGTCCATAAATGCCCTCATAGTCCAGAAATGATGACAGTAAATAATGCTGGTTCCCTTTGGGACCATGAAGCTAATGGAAGAACTGCGAAGGAGCAGAATGACTTTATGATGTTGAATTCTTGGCAATAGCAGATTTCAAATAGCTTCACTTCATTTCCGTGTTTTTCTGAGATCACTGAAGCAACACAGGATGAATTCTTGGGTGAAAATAATATGTCTAACACAAAAGTGTGAAAAAAATTTCAAGAATTTCCTAATTATAGGTCTCCCTACTTCTTTAATATAATTTTCTTCAATATATCACTTTTTCTTTATTCTCATAGGCTGGTGAAATGAAAAAAGACCTTTCCCTTTATATTTCTAAAATGATTATTTCTCATCTTACCTATTATCCCACCTTAGTTTGTTGCAATTTTCATCCAGTGTTCCTTATTTTCACCTTTGGGGAAAGGCAGGACAGATTTAATTCCCTTGTCCGGAAAACAACCCATTAAAAACTTGAAACCAGCTATCATAACTTCCCTAAGTCTTGTCTTTTTCAGGAAATGCTCTAACTACTTTCAACCAATTCTCATACAGCATCATCTTGAGGTTCTACATTCTTGTTGTCCTCCTCGAGATACTGTTCAGTTTATCAACGTCCTTGCTAACTTTGACACTCATAATTAATACCAGGCTCTACATATGTTCATACCAGGAGAGGAATATAGTAGATTGGCACCAATATAGAGATTGTACTAATTATTCGATGCATTTCTATGTTATATATAATATATATGATCATATTATAAATAATAATCATATTATATATAATCTAGTTCTATAATGTATAATATACAACTATATTTATAACATAAATTAGGTACATATTAAATATGACATAATATAAAATAATGTAATAATATGATATATATATAATTATGTATAAAATTTATATATTTGTATATGTATGTATATATGGATGTATTCCTATAATCATTTCCTACCACATTCACTTCTCAGATTCTTCTCCACCATCATCATGTTCCCAGGGAAAGATAATCATCTGGGAATTCATCATCTGAAGACTAATCAACTTTGGTACTTATATCTCATCAATATTCTCAGTAATCTCTTCCCTCTGTTTGGAAGGCTAGATGGTAGAGCACAAATTCCTCCCATACTATCTCTATTTAAAGAAGACCAGAATGTGTAGCCAGATCTTCAATTCTTTCCATTTGCTCTACTTGGTTTGACTTCAGTATCATCATGTTCCTGTGTATGGCTTCATGGCTTCCTTCTCCCTATCTCTTTTTCCCCTTTTATTTCCTTTTGTATATTGTTTTTCCCCATAAGAGTGTTAAGTTTCTTTCATGTCTTTTTCTTATTTATGTTTTCAGTGTTTAGTACAGTGCCTGATATATTAAGTAAGTGCTTAACAAATGTTTATTGAACTGAATTAATTCCTTCATAGAGAAGTGAGATCACTTTTAGGGTGCAAGATAGGGCATATTTCTATGGTGAGGTATATCTTCATTATCAATGTCTTGGCCAAGAAAAACCCAAGTGGAGTCATGAAGAGTTGGATTCATCTAAAAATGATTGAACAACAACAAAAGTAGAACCAGATTTTTGAACCCAAATCTTCTCTGGTCCTAAGGCTCATCATCTTTATGCTACCCAATGGTGTCATTAAGAAATGAGAGAACACCTTTTTTCCCCTTTTTAATCTGATTTTTCTTGTGCAACATGATAACGATGGAAACATGTATAGAAGAACTGCACAAGATTAACATATATTCAATTACTGTTTAAGGGAGGGAGTGGGGGAAGGGAGGGAGAAAAAAATTTGGAACACAAAGTTTTGCAAGGGTGAATGTTGAAAACTATTCATGCATATATTTTGAAAATAAAAAGAAAAAAAGAAAAAAATGAAATAACATTTGAAAAACTGGAAAAATGCTTTAAAACAATATCAGTTTGGGCAAGCCTTCAGATTTCAAAAGTTTGGGAAGAAGATAAAATTAAATATTAGATGAATTAGGAGCTTAAAGAACAGAGAAATTTTGAAATAGCCATTTTAGGGTATGTGCTAAGAGATTAGCAAAGGATGAAAAATAACTCTGGAGCAACAGTGATGGATGGCCCATATGAATTAGGCCTAAATTTATGGAAGACAAGGCTAGCATAATCTTGTGAGTCATTCTGTAGCATCTCTCTCTCTCTCTCTCTGTCTGTCTCTTTTGTTTTATTTTATTTTATTTTATTTATTATAATAACTATTTATTGACAGAACCCATGCCAGGATAATTTTTTACAACATTATCCCTTGCACTCACTTCTGTTCTGATTTTTCCCCTCTCTCCCTCCACCCCCTCCCCTAGATGGCAAGCAGTCCTATATATGTTGAATATGTCGCAGTATATACTAGATACAATATATGTGTGCAGAACCAAACAGTTCTCTTGTTGCACAGGGAGAATTGGATTCAGAAGGTAAAAATAACCCGGGAAGAAAAACGAAAATTCAAACAGTTCACATTCATTTCCCAGTGTTCTTTCTTTGGGTGTAGCTGCTTCTGTCCATCATTGATCATTTGAAACTGAATTAGGTCTCTTTGTTGTAGCATTTCTCTCAAATGGATAGAGTGTTGGACTTGGAGTCTGAAAGACTTTAAATTCAGTTTCAGATATTATTTTCCAACTTTGAGATTGGCTAAAATGACAGAAGGGAAAAATAATACATTTTGGAAGAAATGTGGAGAAATGAGGACACTAATTCCTTGTTGGTGGAATTGTGAATGGATCTAACCATTTTGGAGAGCAATCTGGAATTAGGCCCAAAGAAATATAAAATTACCAGTGTCTTTTGACCCAGCAATATCACCATTTGGTTTATTTCTGAATATAATTAGGGGAGAAAGGAAATAACTTAAATGTTCTAAAATACTTATAGCAGTTTTTCTTTATGGTGGAAACTTTTGAGACTACACCTAGACCAGAGAAGTGCATCAGATGGTGTTCCAAGAACCAGTCAATTGTATGAGATGGGACTTCTGAGCCTCAAATGGACAATTTTATATTTTTCCGATTTTCCCTTTGTGTTTTTGTACTTATTAAAGTTTCATAAAGTAAATTAGGTAGAAACCCCTTAAATGACAGATCTTTCTCTTATTCAACCTTAAAACAAAAAATAAATCTTTAAAACTGGAATTTAGTAAAACTAAATTGGTGTAAAATGACTTTATGTAACATAAATAAATCTAAAATTTACCATAATAACATTAATTCCTAATATATATATGTACAAATATATATAATAATCACAAATTCCTAAGTACCACCTTCCTCTTATTGAAAGTTATTTGCCCTGCACCAAACACTGTGCCAAGCATTTTACAATCATGTGATCCTCACAATAACCCTGGGAAGTGGGTTCTATTATTATCCCCTTATATAACAGTGAACTGAAATTTTTGGGACTACAGCTAGTAAATATCTCAATGTCAAACAAATATATTTTTGTGTTTGGTTGTAATTTACCACAATAATTCTAAAAAGGAGAGTATTCTTAGACTTGGTTCTTATTTTCTTCAGGACAAAATTTGGCTTAAATCAAATCAAATCCAGATTCATAATTGTTAATGGTTACATTTTAATTTCTAAGGCCCCAAACAAACTCTTATCACTTTAAAAGAAAAAGAGCATCATCCATAAATTAATGTTATCTCTCCCCTCCCACCTTTTTTAAAGGCTTCTGATGACAATTTCCAGTTTCTATTTCCAGTTCCTTAAATTTTTGATCTGCTTCTTTAAAGAACTGGAATATCCTGCATCTATCTTTGAAACTTATTAGATAAATAGCATTCTAACTCCCCATTCCTATCCTCCTGGGAATTGCAAGCTAAATATAGTAGGAAATACATATAAAATTTTATAAAACATTTGAAATCACACCTGTTATCATCAAGTTAGAATAAAACATGCTGGACGAAAATTTCTGAAGACTCCAAGTTGTATTGTTGTTTTTGGCCCAGGCAAAGAGACCTAAGGAATTTGATTTAATGCTGATAAGGACTGACCAGTTTCCTTAGTCAGAAACTTTCAGTGTTTTCACAATTACTTAAATAATAAATAAACAGTAGAAGGAAATATATGATTTTATTTACTTATCACAATATTTGATATCTTTACCATATCTAATATTTATGTACTGTTAGATTTAATAAAATCTTCCTACAGATTTACCTTAAAAGATAGTAGACATGATTAACCAGATGACTATCTAACTTTACTTTTAGGCTATAGCTGGTTACAGACTGATGTCTAAAAATCTTTTCCTTTATGATTTCTAGTTTCTAACTGAAGTCAAATCACTACACTTTAATGACCCACTGCTGTGGAATTTGAGCTTACTCTTTTCCTTTTCAGGAAGATCCTAATTAACTTTCTGGTTTAACCAAGTCCCAGACTATCCTGTTTGTATAGAGTGATTGTTAAGACTTTTTTTTATCAGCCTCCATTGTCTATCCCTTCAACCTGTAGGCATCTTTAAATAATCTTTGAGGTATTGATTAGCATATCTTTTAGACAGTTCTGGGACCTGGCCTGGCTCCTCCATGATCCATCCATCTGAGCTACCAAATTCTTCCCTGGTCCTTCTCCTCCTCCCCTGAGATGCTCCCAGCATTATATTTTCCCTATAAAATATGTGCTCATGATGAAGATCTTTACTCAGTTCTTTTCAGGATTAAGTCCCTCTGTGAAGTACTCTGTTTGTTTTCCTCATAGTGCCTTTCTTTTAATGGCCAAGGTGAAGGTGGGAATCTAGAAAGTTAGGGGGAAGTTAGGGAGGATCCTAGGAGAGAACTAACTAGCCTGAGTGTTATTTCTAGGTCAGCAAGTACATAATGGAAATCTAGGAGCAAGGATATTCTAAGGCATGATAATGAGGGTGCTTTCATCACAAAGCTTTCTTGTCTGGCAAGAGTGTGCTCTAGTGGGCCTGCTCTGGAGAAGCAAGAGGCCCTTGTCTAGCAGGTCCTTTCTGATTTGTTGGTTTAGGCAAGCTTTGGTCATGCTGACAAGATAACAGTCCCAGGAACATGGCCTCCCTTTTGTGTGAGATAAGGTGGACAATAGGAACAGGGTGGGTTCCATGGGAACATTGGAGTTCACATTATTCCCAAGGGTTGCACAGATTTTAATTATCACACTTAGCAATACTTTGCTTATCAAATTTCTCCTAGCTTCATAAAATTGCCTGTATTGTCCTTCAAATCAAGCTACAAAATTTTTCCTTAATTAATTTTCCATCCCCATCCCAGTCTGCACCATATTCCACTAATTTCTAATATTTCCTTATCTGTCTTCTCATCTTTCTCTCCAACTCTGGTCACAGTCAGAAAAGGAGAGGAGAGAGACTCTGTCTGGGTCTATTGCTGTCCGAATGTTTCACCATTCTAAATCCTTCTCACAGAGGAGTCAAACTTCCATGTGACAAAAGGATGGGATTAATTGTTCTTTCCTCATCTTCTACACAGGTTGTTTCTTCTAAATCTCTTTTCCTTTAAAACCACAAGGGGGAAGCTAGTAGGTGGAGTGGATAGAGTGCCAGCCCTGAAGTCAGGAAGACCTGAGTTCAAATTTGACCTCCTAGCTGTGTGACCCTGGGCAAGTCACTTAACCTCAATTGCCATTTGAAAGTCTTCTCTCCAGAAATCAGCTTCAAAATGTTCATCTGACTAAAAAAATCAAGGTCCCATCTTTTATCTAGTCAAAATAGGTTTTTTCCCATAGTTTTTCTAGTCTCTACTCAGCCTCATCTCTCAGGATTTTATTAGATTCCCAGTAAGTATTCCCTTTCAAATTCATTCAAGGCTACTCTTAACCTGCCATATCTGGTACTGGCTTTTCCTATTATCTTATTTTGTTTCACTTTAGATGAATTTGAATTTTACTCCACTTGTCCATTAAAAAATCAGAGGTAGTTTTCTCTCTTCAGCCCTCACTGACCACAACTGAGGTTTGGGGGCAACCTTGGCAAAAACTGGGACTTTAAGGAAGTGCTTAAAGAGAAAACTCTCTGGTTCCCCCTCCAAAATTTGCAATCATTCTTTTTAAACAGATAAGTCTTACTTTGTAACCCCTACCTAGTAAATATAGACCATATATACCAAAGCCAGAGACAAAACACAGACAAAAACATACAATGTACTCTCACAATGGCTTTAGTTCTGATATCAAGCCCTGTTAAATGGAACCCTCAAAAATTTTTTTGGAAAGAGCATTACATTTCCTGCCAGAATCTAGGGCTCTTCTACTGGAACTCTCCTGCAAAAAGAGTTTGGACCATGCTGCTGGACAAGACTGAAATGGTTACAGGCCCCTGTTCCACAGAGTATGCAAACCTCCTAATGTGGGTAAAAAGGTACAGAAGCACTAAACATCTACACGTATTTTGGGGTTTCAGGGCTCCCTTGTACAGGCCACCAAATGTTGGGGGTTGGACCCCCAAAATATATGGGGGCTTTGGGTATCACATGTTGTTTCAAAAGAATTTTTAGGTTTAGACTATCTCCAAATTAAGAGGCAAAAATTTTATTACTCTGTTGACAGTGGGCTAATTTCCAAAAGGAATTTTAGCAATTAAGAAAGGGAATGATGATGGAATAAGTTCTCTAGAGGGATTCGCCATTAGCAAGAGTAGGCAGGCTAAGTTCCTAATGAACTAGCCCTTAGTTACTGGAATAAATCTAAAAGGAATCAGTGTCCTAAAAAGAATTATCAAAGAAGTGGACATTTTGTAGGTTCTTTTATAGGAGAAAACCTGGGGATTGACATCACAACTTAGTCTTCAGACTGGATATAGTAATTGTGGGGAAATGATAAATTTTGTCAAAACAAGGAATTTGACAAGAAATTCATCAAGGGTCTCCTTCAATAAAGGCCCACTTAAGGGTAACATAAGGTTTACTTAAGAACAAAATGTCCATTTAAAGAGATAATCCTGTCAGTGCTCCTCCCTGTTTGCCTCTGGGAATAGTTTGACCAGTAGAATTCAGGACCTCTCCTGTTAATGTTCCTCTATGACCTGCCCAACTACCAAGAACCTGGGGTCTTTTTTCACCCACATCACTCATAGGCAGCTCCAAAAATCTGTGTGCATTAGAGCAATCGATGTCTCTTCAACTGTGTTGAGATCATTCCTTACTGTTGAGAGTAAACATTCAGAAAGATTATAGTTCAAGCACTCAGAACACACACATACATACATACGTACATACATACATAATACATACATACATATGTGTGTGTATGTATATACTTACCCAGAGGTGATAAAAGGTTAGGACACCAGAAGTTTCAGAGTAAGGAAAAAGTTAAAATCTCAACTTGAAATTTCTCAGGAAAAGTCCTTTTCTTTAGTGACAGTTTCATCTATTGAGTACTCAAGGGAAAGAGCATTTCCTGGGAGCCCTCAAATCAGATATTTACTTTAACTATCTGTTAGTCTGGTTGCCATAACTGTGATGATTTAAAAATTTGAGAGACATAGTTTCAGTGTAACACAAGTATTCCCATTTGTTTCCTCTCTCCTTAGTTCCCCTGTCACTGTTCCTTTTAAATTTGTTCCTCATCGTCCCTTAACTCTCTTTCACTGGTTATATAAAGTGGGCTGTTTGTGCTCACAGGCCCTCTTCCATTTTGTCCTCTCACTCCTCTTGCTAGAACAGGTTTTCCCTTGGCCTATCCATCCATTTTCCCAATTCCTGAATGGACTGATCTGAACTATTATCATAGAACTATGATGTGATAGAACCATTGATTTAATGTTGGAAGAACTCTCATTGATCAGATAGCCCAGTCCCCTCATTATAGAAGTGAGAAATGAGACCCAGAGATGTCAGGAAGTTTAGCTATTGGCAGAGTCAGGATTTGAACTGATTATATGGTTTATTGTCAACTTGATACCTATAAGGAAGGATTTGGTATACTAGTCACAGAGAACAATAGATGTGTGAATACAGGACATGAATGGACAACTAAGTTTTTACATTACAGACAGAAGAAGAGGGAGAGAAGTAGTTAAGGGTGTCACTAGAAGAACAGGAGGAAGGAAGTCTAGGGTAGCCTTAAAGCTAGATCTAAGGGAGGGAAGCAGCTTGGTCAAGGAACAAGTATATCTTTTGGAGGAGATTTTGAAAGGTACCAGGCTCAGTAGGCTAAATCTCGATATTTCCTTGGCTCTAGCTCTGGCAAGCAACAGGCAAATTGAAGATAAACAAATAAAGACTGGGTTCAGTGACTGGTGGGGCCAGATTTGCATCCACAGAGGTGGTAGGATTCTTTTCTAAACTACATTAGGCACAATTTGAGCCTCCACTTTCTCTTCCAGTTGGGGTTCTGCATAAAGCAAAGAGTTGCTGAATCCTTGGAGAATCTGGCCTCCTACTAGATTTCTTCTGGGGAAGGTGTCCCTGTCAGCAGCTGGATCTCAGCAGATCTTCAGGAGAGAAAGAATGCCCAGCCTCCTCATTGTTTTTTTCATGATCTTTCTCCTGGAGTCTGTGGTAGAAATTATAGGAAATGGTTTCATCATTGTAGTGCTGGGCAGAGAGTGGATGCGATGTTGGACCCTAACCCCTGGTGACATGATTCTGGCCAACCTGGACATCTCCCGTTTCTTTCTACAGTGGACAGCAATTATTAGTGACTTCTGCTCATATTTCTTCTCACCTAGCAAAGGTGTACTTTTGGGAATGATGTGGAATCTTCCTAATGTAACCACATTCTGGTTCACCACCTTGCTTGCCGTTTTCTACTGTGTGAAACTTTCTTCCTTCAATCACTCAATCTTCTTTTGGCTGAAGTGGAGAATTTCCCGATTTGTCCCTTGGTTACTGTTGTGGTCCCTAGTGCTATCCATTTTGATATCCATTCTGTCTTTTGTAAAAGGCTATCACGTTTTGCAATTTCCAGTCATTGGGAATTACTCGGAAAAGACCATTTTGAATGCTAATATACGTGCATTCCAGATACATTTTTTCTTGCCTCTGCAACTATTTATTTTGTTAATTCCTTTCTTTGTTTTCCTGGTTTCCATCATCCTGCTCACTTCCTCCCTGTGCCAACACTTGGGGAACATGGAGCACCATAGTGCTGATCCTCAGGATCCAAGGATGCAGGTCCACATTATAACCCTGAAATCTCTTTTCTTTTTTCTCATCCTCTTTACATCATACCTTTTGCCTTTGATCATCACTACCACAGCACCTATATCAGTTTGCAGTTCTTGGTTTTGGATAAGGGAGGTAGTGACGTATGCTGGTATCTCCATCCATCCTGCTTTCCTAATCCTGAACACCTCAAAACTAAGAAGAGCTCTGAAGAAGATGCTTCATGATCCAGAGTCTGCATAAATGCCTTTAGCTCTGAGGTGGTCAATATCAGTAATCAATACTGAATCATACCAATATTGCTGTTTGTGACATGGATGCACAAGACTTAAAAAGGAAGAAAGGAGTGACACAGCAAGGAAAAAGATATTTAGTTATATGTTTTTGATCTTTTGGCACTGTATTAAGCACTGGGATACAAATACAATTATCTAGGTACTGTCTTCATTTTTTCTATTTTCTCTTCCCCCTTCTTTCTTCTTCTCTTACCTAGTTCATTCATCCCTAAGCCCTTTCAATTTTTCCTCTGTAATACTTCATAATTAATTGAAAGATATTTTGGAAGTTATCAAACTGTAAATACCCTTTGATCCAGCAGTGTTACTACTGGGCTTATATCCCAAAGAGATCATAAAGAAGGGAAAGGGACCTGTATGTGCACGAATGTTTGTGGCAGTCCTCTTTGTAGTGGCTAGAAACTGGAAAATGAGTGGAAGCCCATCAGTTGGAGAATGGCTGAATAAATTGTGGTATATGAATATTATGGAATATTACTGTTCTGTAAGAAATGACTAACAGGAAGATTTCAGAAAGGCCTGGAGAGACTTACATGAACTGATGCTGAGTGAAACAAGCAGGGCCAAGAGATCATTATATACTTCAACAACAATATTATATGATGACCAATTCTGATGGACTTGGCCATCCTCAGCAATGTGATCAACCAAATCATTTCCAATGGAGCAGTAATGAATAACCAGCTCCCCAGTGAAAGAACCTGGGAGATGACTAAAACCATTAATTGAATTCAATTTATTTTGCCCACCTGCATTTTGGATTTCCTTCACAGGCTAATTGTACAATATTTCAGAGTCTGATTCTTTTTGTACAGCAAAATAACGGATTGGCTTGTTTAAATTATCTGTTATTGTTCTTTGAATGTAATAATGTCTGTATGGCTTATAAATGGTCAAGTAATTCTCTGATCTTATTCATTTGGGAATTGCCTCCAGTGTTGCAGGTCATATTTTATTCATGCCAATGTTTCTTCTGTGATCTTGTCTATATATTCTTATAAGTTTTTTTTTTTTATAGGGGGTATGATCAATGTGATGAAGGAAGATCTTTTTCTTCACCTTCTCCCAACATCTTGAAGATACCATGGATCCCATTGATGGTTTATATGTTTTTCTTCTCTCTTGCCATGTTATGATAAGATCAGAATTTTAATGACTCATCTCCCAGGACTCCTCTCCTGCACTTGGAAACCTGATTGACCTTAGTTTCTTTGAGGTGGTTTCTTGATCTGGTGGCATGAAAAGATCCCAGCCCAGTGGAATCAGAGCTTCTTAGACTTTGTGGGTGCTTGTGACCCTGTGAGTTGCCATATCACATGACTTACTGATCAGAGAAACTAATAACCATGTTGCATATTTTTACTCTGTTAGGGTAAAGCATATTTCCTTTATTAAATTTTCAGCGACTTGTGAATGCCTTATTTGATTGCAACACTGATATTGCTCCAAAAGAATAATAGTTTTAGAGCCATGCCTATCACACATGTAACTAGCCTATTTTCTCTTCATGACATGCAATTCCTTGATAAGACTCACAATGTACTTTTTCACTGCCCACTTCCTTACTTCAGAGGCAATGGTGTTCCATTGACCATATAGCAAAACATTTTAGTATAGGAAAGATGGCTCTCTCCTTTCTTTTTTTTTTCTTTTCTTTTTATTATAATAACTTTTTATTGACAGAACCCATGCCAGGGTAATTTTTTTTTACAACATTATCCCTTGCACTCACTTCTGTTCCGATTTTTCCCTCCCACCCTCCATCCCCTCCCCTAGATAGCAAGCAGTCCTATATATGTTGAATATATCATAGTATATCCTAGATACAATGTATGTGTGCAGAACCAAACAGTTTTCTTGTTGCACAGGGAGAATTGGATTCAGAAGGTAAAATAACCTGGGAAGAAAACAAAATGCAAACAGTTTACATTCATTTCCCAGTGTTTTTTCTTTGGGTGTAGCTGCTTCTGTCCATCATTGATCAACTGAAACTGAATTAGGTTTCTTTGTCAAAGAAATCCACTTCCATCAGAATACATCTTCATACAGTATCATTGTTGATGTATATAATGATTTACTGGTTCTGCTCATTTCACTTAGCTTCCCCTTCATGTAAATCTCTCCAAGCCTGTCTGTATTCATCCTGCTGGTCATTTCTTACAGAACAATAATATTCCATAACATTCATATACCACAATTTACTCAACCATTCTCCAATTGATGGGCATCCATTCATTTTCCAGTTTCTAGCCACTACAAACAGGGCTGCCACGAACATTTTGGGACATACAGGTCCCTTTCCCTTTTTTAATATCTCCTTGGGGTATAAGCCCAGTAGTAGCACTGCTGGGTCAAAGGATATGCACAGTTTGATAACTTTTGGGGCATAATTCCGGATTGCTCTCCAGAATGGTTGGATTCCTTCACAACTCCACCAACAATGTATCAGTGTTCCAGTTTTCCCACATCCCCTCCAACACTCATCATTATTTTTTCCTGTCATCTTAGCCAATCTGACAGGTGTGTAGTGGTATCTCAGAGTTGTCTTAACTTGCATTTCTCTGATGAGTAATGATTTGGAACACTCTTTCATATGACTGGTAATAGTTTCAATTTCATCATCTGAAAATTGTCTGTTCATATCCTTTGACCATTTGTCAATTGGAGAATGGTTTGGTTTCTTATAAATTAGAGTCAGTTCTCTATATATTTTGGAAATGAGGCCTTTATCAGAACCTTTAACTGTGAAGATGTTTTCCCAGTTTGTTGCTTCCCTTCTAATCTTGTTTGCATTAGTTTTGTTTGTACAGAAGCTTTTTAATTTGATGTACTCAAAATTTTCTATTTTGTGATCAATAATGGTCTCTAGTTCATCTTTGGTCACAAATTTCTTCCTCCTCCATAAGTCTGAGAGATAAACTATCCTATGTTCCTCCAATTTGTTTATAATCTCATTCTTTATGTCTAAATCATGGACCCATTTTGATCTTATCTTGGTATACGGTGTTAAGTGTGGGTCCATGCCTAATTTCTGCTATACTAATTTCCAGTTATCCCAGCAGTTTTTGTCAAATAATGAATTCTTATCCCAAAAGTTAGGATCTTTGGGCTTGTCAAACACTAGATTGCTATAGTTGACTATTCTGTCTTGTGAACCTAACCTGTTCCACTGATCAACTAATCTATTTCTTAGCCAATATCAAATGGTTTTGGTGACTGCTGCTTTATAATATAGTTTTAGATCAGGTACAGCTAGGCCACCTTCATTTGATTTTTTTTTCATTTTCATTTTGAGATTTCGACCTTTTATTATCCCATATGAATTTTATTGTTATTTTTCTAGATCATTAAAATATTTTCTTGGAAGTCTGATTGGTATAGTCACTAAATAAATAGATTAGTTTAGGGAGTATTGTCATCTTTATTATATTCGCTTCGCCTATCCAGGAGCACTTAATATTTTTCCAATTATTTAAGTCTGACTTTATTTGTGTGGAAAGTTTTTGTAATTTTGCTCATATAATTCTGACTTTCCTTTGGTAGATAGATCCCCAAATATTTTATGCTGTCGACAGTTATTTTGAATGGAATTTCTCTTTGTATCTCTTGCTGTTGGATTTTGTTGGTGATGCATAAAAATGCTGAGGATTTATGAGGATTTATTTTATAACTTGCAACTTTGCTAAAGTTATGAATGATTTCTAATAGCTTTTTAGTAGAATCTCTGGGGTTCTCTAAGTATACCATCATATCATCTGCAAAGAGTGATAGTTTGGTTTCCTCATTGCCTATTCTGATTCCTTTAATCTCTTTCTCAACTCTTATTGCCGAGGCTAGTGTTTCTAATATAACATTGAATAATAATGGTGATAGTGTGCAACCTTGCTTCACTCCAGATCTTACTGGGAAAGGTACCAGTTTTCCCCCATTGCATATGATGCTTACTGACGTTTTAAATATATGCTCCTGACTATTTTAAGAAAAAGTCCATTTATTCCTATACTCTCAAGTGTTTTTATTAGGAATGGATGTTGGATTTTGTCAAATGCTTTTTCTGCATCTATTGAGATGATCATATGTTTTTTGTTAGTTTGGTTATTGATATAGTTGGCTCTCTCCTTTCATGGGAAACCTATGAAATATAAAACAATATATATGTCTTATAGGAGAGGAAAATATTTCTTTTAGGTTTGGACAAATAAGAGATGAAGATAGACAGGAAATTTCCCTTTCTGGATTTCCCCCCTTCTTCTTTTCTGAAAAAAAAATAATAAAGTTTATTACTTAGGAGATATTGGGAAAAATCAGTTTTTCATTATGGAGTAAGGGAATAAAAATATTTGAAGCAGTAAAAATAGAAATAAAATCATAGACCTAGGAAGAATACAGTTGTCATTTAATATTATTGCCTGGGGAAATGTGGCCCTGCAAAGTTAAATGATTTACCCAAAGTAACATAGTTATTCAGTTAAAGATAGGTCTGGAGCAGAAAAAAAGGGAAAGGAGTGATAAAGAGTAATAAAAAGGCAACAAGAGTTGCAAAGTGAAAGTGATAAAGAAAGGATGCTTAAAATGTTCTGAAAAGAGACCTGTACCAAGAGCAGGGATGGTCTTGGGACAACTGAAGAGAAACTCCTTGCTCAGTTAAGTACAAGATTTTTCTACACATCTGAGTTAGCTAACATGTAATTAGTCTTTCAGCTCTAAATCTATTTATCATGTTGGTCTGAGTTCAGAACTTAGTACAGTGCCTGGCATATATCTGGTACTTAGTAAACCAAAACTTGTTGACTGATTTAAATAGTTTTTCTCTTCTAAATCTGACTTGCAGAATGTGGCCTATGATCTGAGGATGAATATAAAGAGAGGAGTGATAATAAAAATGAATATAATGTATTTGGAGGGAATTTTATTTTTATGTAGCTATTTTCATATATATGCCACAGATGTACTCATACATAAATATATATATATATATATATATATATATATATACTTATTTATGTTTATATATATGTATGTATTTATACACATTTTTCAAAGAGCTCTCATTTTAAGGGTGGTGTCTATATTCTAGGCTGCAGGGGTCCTCAAACTTTTTAAATAGGGGGCCAGTTCACTGTCCCTCAAACTGTTGTGGAGTTGTTAGGGAACAGGTTTTTTTTTTCCTATTATGATGTTCTCAAGGAGTCAAGGTACCAGATTTTCTCATTTAATCAGACCATATTAATTGTGTTCACTAAAGTGCAAGATATTTTTTCCTGATATTTTAATGTCTTAGTGATTTTTTTTTTTATTGTCTCTAGTATACACACCTGATTTATCAGGAATTTTTCTAAAATGCCCCAGAAACATCTTCATTTTAGAATCCACCCATTTGAAATACCTTCTGCTACTATGGATTCTATTTATGATTGTCTAGTTTCTTCCAGTATCTCTATTTTATTTTATTTTTTGTTGAGGCAGTTTGGGTTAAATGACTTCCCTAGGGTCACACAGTTAGTAAGTTGTGTCTATGGAAAGATTTGAACTCAGATCCTCCTAACTCTAGAGCCAGTGCTCTATACACTGCACCCTCTAGCTGCCCCAATACCCAGCCACATCTTCATTCCTTTCCAGACCTCACCCCTGATCCCCTGGCTTTGTTTACAATCCTATTCTACCTTTAGCTCCCTTTTATATGTTTTCCTCATTAGAACATGAACTAGAGAATAAACTCCCTAGGGGAGTTTTCTTTTGGCTTTTATTTGTCCCCATATTCCCAAAGCTTAGCAGAGAGCTTGGCATATTACAAACATTTAATAAAAGCATGTTAATTTGACTTCATGTGGAAACTCCCTCCACCAATGTATATTTAAATCTCTTTCAGATTTTTTGCCCTCTGCAAAGTTTATCCATGCTTTCTCATATATTTTTCTTAGAGTATGCAACAGATAATACAGATTGTGCAACAGATAATAGCAAAGCCAGAATTTGAACCCAGATCCATCTACATTTCAATTATACCATCTTACCTATTATTTCATTTATAAAAGAGTTCTTCCTTACATTATAATAATGGAGTGGACCTCCAATGGGTTGGCCATGTTATTAGAATGCCCAGTGTATGTTGCCTAAAAGACCATTTTTCAAAGAACTCACACAATACTAGAGCTCATATGGAGGTCAGAAGAAACAAACAAGAACACTCAAAAGGTCTTAATGAAGAACTTTGGAGTTTGATTGTGTGAAATGAGTCACTGGCAAAATACCATTCAGCACAGTGTGCCTTCATCAAAGAAGGCTTTGTGCTCTGTGAGCAAAGCAAAATTACAGTAGGTAAAAAAACAAAACAAAACAAAACTGTGAGTTGCCCAAATTTAGAGACATCTCCACTCTGAATGTTCATGTGGGCTATTTGTGACCAACCTGCTGTAGTCTTCCAGAATTCAATTGGTCTGATAGGCCATAGTTGGACACAGTATACTTTGCCTCCAACATAATGATGTCATTTTGGTCCTCTTCAAGAACAAAGAACTAGAACTCCATCCATAATGGAGTATGGATGTTGATATATAACAATTTTTAGAGGATTCCTCCTTTTCTAGGCTCTTCTTTTGGGTTCTTCTTTGGTGATTCAAAGCCCTAGTAGAAGCAGGCAGAAAAATACATGATTCCAAGCCAAGTGTAATTCATCTTGAAAGAGATGTATGCAAATTTCCTATAGGTTCAGTTACTATTGTCTCTTTGCATTTCCTTGATTTACATTGCATTTGACTAATTCTTAACAAAGTTAGAGTGAGTTGAAATAAATGCTCTTCTGATTATGATTTGAATTCACCTATCTCTCCACTTCTGCAGATCCTGATTTTTTCTTATTTAACTCCTCTTTACATTGTTCTCCCTGTGTCTCAAGCACTCTGTCGTTCAGCGAGTTAAAATTTTTACTTGCCTTCAACTCTGGACATATAATTTACTTCCTCAGATTCTTTCAGAATTTAATTGATTATTTAAAGTAATTTGGAGAGCACCAGCCCTGAAGTCTGGAGGACCTGAGTTCAAATTTGACCTCAGACACTTAATACTTCCCAGCTGTGTGACTCTGGGCAAGTCACTTAATCCCAATTGCCTCAGGAAAAAAAGAGAGAGAGAGAGAGAGAGAGAGAGAGAGAGAGAGAGAGAGAGAGAGAGAGAGAGAGAGAGAGAGAGAGAGAATAATTTGGAGAGAGCTATTTCAAGCTAGCCTTAGTCCAAAATAAAGTAGACCAAAAAGTTGGTGTAGAAGGCTTGTAAAATGTCAGGAGCTTGATGGATTTATACTTGAATAGCAGTTATCTTGTTTTTCTAGAGGCTCTATAAATGGTGGTGGGACTAGATCTCTTTCTTGAACTGCTATGTCCACTATTTTATTTCTGTCTTTTAGAAGCATCTGTCTAGCTTTCCTGGAATTCTCTGCTTTTTCCTTTCTGCTTATTCTAACCAAGATCAAGACTAAGAACCCGGGACTGGTTTGGGCAATATGAGATGCCACCTAAGAAAAGAGAGTTCCCCTTCTTGTGGGGGGAGAAAAACCTCTAATTCTGCACTCAATTATTTAGAAAGATATAATTGAATGCTGAATATATGCTTGCCAAAACCCACTATTTTGTGGAGAACTCACACAAAATATGCTCTCATGGTGGTTAGAAAAAACAATACAAAGATAGTCTCAATGTCTCTTTTAAGACATTTAGAATTGATTGTGTAGTATATGAAACACTGGCACAGGATCACTCAGTATGATGTGCCTTCATGAGAGAAGGTGCTGTGCTCTATGAGCAAAACAGAATTGAAATATCTAAAAAAAAATAACCACAAAATGTGCAGATGTAGAGAATCCCACTCAGATGTCGTGATGTGACTAAGGACTATTTGTGCCTGATCTATGATAGAGCATTCAGAGCTCACATTGGTCTGATCAGTCACAATTGGACACTTGATTCCAATATAGTGATGTCATTTTGGTCCTCTTCAAGAATGAAGCACAAAACCCAAGATAGCTATCCCATAAAACAACATAAATCCCAGAGCTGGGTATATGGGGAGTACTCTGGATAGACTAGATGAAGAACTAAATCTTGCAGGAGAGACTATAGTGACTCAGTGATGAGCACAGTGAAGAAAAATGTAGGCCTTGTTAAATAGAAATTTCCTTACTACAGATACAAGACTTTTTCCTCACTGTTGATAAACAGCAGGCTGAAACCCCTTCTCAATATCTATACACCTCAATTCCCATAATGGGAGATTGTGTAGGAATACAGATGACATAAACCAAAAGGAATGGGTTCCTGTTTTTGGAAAGGCAACACTGCTATTTGGCAAGTGTTAGGAAGTGTTAACAGCACACTCCTTCCAGGGTGGGCTGACTTGGATGAAACTCATTTTGCAATTCTTTCTATTTAGTCTGGTTTCTACCCCCCTTTCTCACTGTCAATGGATTTGTTGTTGTTGTTTGCTTGCTTTTTGTTTTCTTTCTCATTTTTTCCCTTCTTGATCTGATTTTCCTTATGCAGCATAATTGTGGGAAAATATGTATAGAAGAATTATATATGTTTAATTTATATTGAATTACTTGCTGTCTAAAGGAGGGAGTAAAAGGAAGGGTGGGATAAGAAATTTGGAACACAAGGTTTTGCAAGCATAAATGTTGAAAACTATCTGCATGTATTTTGAAAATAAAAATCTAAAAAAAATAAAGTGAATGGGCTTGATTAGGTTCTTAACTCGGGGTCTATGAACTTAAAAAATATGTATATACATATTTTGATGACTATTTCAAGTGATTTCTTTTGTAATTCTACATGTTTTATTTTATTCATTTAAAACATTCTAACAAGAGCTTGCACCAGCCTGACAAAGGGGCTCAGGGCCAAAGAAGGTTTAAAAAGATAGTTTTTGAACTCTTTTCTAGCTGTATGTTCCTATTACTCCTTTCTGGCAGCTTGATTGGAATGTGAAAATTATACTAGGCTGTTTTTTTCCAGTCTTTCAAGTAAAGAGACACAAATCAATTGCTAATGAAGGGTTCTTAACCCTTTTTGAGGCACAGATCCCAATGACTATCAGTTAAGTCTGTATTCCCTGCTTCAGATTAATGTTTTTAAAGGCAGAAAATGAAACACATGATTACAAAGGAGGCCATTTACATCAATAGACAATTATGAAAAAAAAGCACAACTACAAAACAACCCTTATATTGCCACTACAAAAAAAAAACAAAAAAAAAAACTGAGGAAAAGTATTGCATATTCTTTAAGGACCGACTCATTAACTAGTCCCCTCATTATACTAGTATTGTAGAAACGTTACAAATTACATAGGTACTTATAATTTAGTGGTAGTTTTCCATATAAAATTAGAAACTTCCATATTCCTTAGCTCTCTTCTCTATCTACATCTATCTCCCTATACTAATACTTTTAATCCCTTTGCCCAAATTTTACTTCTGTAGTCATTTGGTTTCTAGATAAGTTACATTCAGGAATAGTGAATGTTCTTCCTTTTCTTCCTGGTGATCTTATGGAAACTTGAGCATTCCCTGCCTGCTTCTGGCTATGTAATAGTCATTACTGGTTGAATTCCTCTGGTTGAGGAGTTAACATTTGGGCATAGAATGAGAGTGGAATTTGAAGGTCTCAGAGGCTACCCATGACAACTTATACCTGACTAGATTCTACCTGACTAGTGATCTTCCAGTCTGTGTTTAACACTTTCAATTGAAATCTCATGATCTCCTAAGTTAGCCCATTTCATTTTGGGACATCTTTATTAAGAAAATTTTCTTTACATCAAAATATAATCTGTCCCCTTTTAGAGTCTGTCAATTGCTCATAATTCTGTGTATAAATCGGAACCTCCGCCCCCTATAAAATTCCTCTTCAAATATTTAAGGACTGCTCTTCCCTCCTCTTTCCCTCTCTCACTGTTTTCTTTTTTCCAGGCTAAAGAAGCCCAGTTCCTTAAGCTACTATTCAAATGGAATGGTTTTCTGCTTCACCATCCTGATGATCCTTTTCTTTTTAACATTCTTCCTAAGATGCAGGAACAAAAACTGAACATGATACTTAAAATATAATCTGACTAGGGCAAAGAACAATAGAACTATAAATCTCCCTGATTCTGGACCCCTTATTTCTATTAAGGCATCTTAAGGTCATCCTAGAGTTTTGGTTGCTGTGTCATTTGTTGACTCACATTTAGTTTACATTCCAATAACATCCCACCCACCCTGCATTTTTCTTACAAATTGTCTAGTCATTCCTTTTTTGGACTTCAGGCCATTTGAAGTGCCTTTCACACATTTATCTCTGTTCTGGTTTTCCAAAACAAATTTATTAGCTGGTTGTCATGTCTGGGTTCTTGGCTTCAATCCTCCAGGGATCTCCTGAAGAGATGCCTATCTTCTCCATATAATTTTCTGTAAGGGTTTCTGGCAAACTCCAGTTGTCTTCCTGTTAGAAGCTTGCACTCTTTTCCAGGACAACCCATTCTATACTTCCTCTTGCTGGGTCAACTTGGATTCCCAGTTCATTTTAAAAACTGAGCTTATTGAGAGGTTTACTCTTTGTATTCATTTCTCTGTTCATCATTAGATAAAGGTCACTTCTGGAGGAGTATTCATCTTTGAAAAAGAACATTTTGTACATATGGTCACGAAAAAAGATAATTCTTTCTCTTACCCTTATCTATAATAACAAGGCATCACAATCCCTACAATCCAAGTGTTGGCAGGTAATCTGCAGGAATAGTTTGTTTTCAGAGAGTAGGGTTAGAAGGCAGGTTGGTACAGTGAAATTGAGTTCTAATTCTCCTATTAGAAGACATGGGCTCAAATCCTGCCTCTGATGCTTAATACTTGTGTGACATTGGACCAATCACAACCTCTCTGGTCCTCCATTTTTTTTCATTCACAAAATACTGAAGACCCTTCGCGTTCTTGTGCTCTAAAAGAAATGGTCAGTTCCCATTACAAGAGCTCAGAGAAATTATTTTCATTGATCCAGGCAAGGTATTCAAATCCTATGCTGTTGAAAAGAGCAGTGGTAACTGAGGCTGGTGGAGATTTGCATCCACACAGAATTGCATGGACCTTTCCCAACCTCCCAGGATTCTCTAAATATACTGTCTCTTGGAGAGAAAAGGCAAAGTGTTTTCCCTGCACATCTCATCAAGCAAAGCAGAGGCCAAAAGAGACCTAAGCAAGAGCAATCATTGAAGGAGAGATAGAAATGGTGCAACCATTCATGGTCTTTGTCGCGGCTCTCTTTGTGCTGTTAAGCTCCCTGGGTATCATGGCTAATGGCTTCATTGTTGTAGTGCTGGGAAGGGAGTGGGCTTGATGCCAATGGCTATCTTTCTGTGACATGATCCTGATTATTTGGGTGCCTCCTGCTTCTTCCTATAGCGGATTGAAATGATACACAATTTTTACTATTTTTTTTTTTCACCACTTACAACATTCCTAGAGCCTCCCTGCTAGCATTTTTTTTTTTTTTTTTTACTGTAATTTTTTGAATTCAACCACATTCTGGTTTGGCACTTGACTTAGTATTCTCTTCTGCGTGAAGATTGCAAACTTTACTCACCTCATTCTGCTTTGCCTGAAATGGAGAGTCAAGGGGTTCGTATCCTGGTTTCCGCTAGTCTCCCCAATAATCTCTTTCATTGTCACCATGCTCTTTTTTTTTTTGGTGGGGAACAATGCTTTGTACCAGGCATTATTGCAGGGGACATTCTCTGGCGATATAACTTTACATGGCTTCAGTGGGAATTTAGAAACCCACTATTTTCTCTTTTTGAATCTCATAGTTTGTCTATCCCCTGTTCTATACTTGTCTCAACAGTTCTGCTGATTATCTCTTTGCAGAGACACTCCTGAAGAATTCAACATATTGCTCACAATACCCAGGATTCCAGTACCTGTGTATATCCATTCATCCCTTTATTCTTATCATTGGCAACTCCCAGCTAGGAGGGACACTCATGAACCTTCTTCTTCCATCTAAAACCTTCTGGAATGACAAGGGGACTTTAATTCTTATCTAAGATATACACCTTTTTTTCCCATACCAAAAAAAGACTCTATTGAGGATTGAAGCAGAGCATAACCTTTGACTTCAAAGTTTTCATCCTATTGCAATCCAGATAGAAATGAACTATTTCCCTCATTCATTATTCCTATATTCAAATTGGATATTCAAATGAATCTGTGATATTATGAATTTAAGAGTTTCTGGCTTTCATTGGGGCTTTATTGATGCCTGTCTGTGCCTACCCATTCTGCTTTACTCTTGTCCTCTCAAGTTCATCACAAATGGTCTCCATCCAATATTTTAGAGGCTTTCCTTTCTTCTGCCATTTGGAGAATATCAGTGGAATAGTCTGGTTATCCTCTTGCCATCTTTTCACACTTAGAAGAATTGTATCCCATTCTTCTAAGGAAGGGGAGAAAAATAACTTTCAAAGGCATTTTCATTCTTTTTGAAATAACTACAGTGACTTTGTTCAAATGACTCCCAAAGGGGTCATTTCTGGGTTGTCATTCCAAAAACTAAGAATGTCACTGATGCTTCATGCATCATAATATCCACATGATGAAAACACTTTATTTTTTCTATTAAAAAAATGGAAATTTCTGTTTAAATGCTATTTTAAAGCCCTTTGTACTAGGTAAGATGGAAGGTCTTTTAAAAATTAAATGTGAAGAAATCATGGTTAGAGCCTTCATTATTTTTTAAATAGCTTTTTATTTACAAGTTATATGCATGGGTAATTTTACAGCATTGACAACTGCCAAACCTCTTGTTCCAATTTTTCCCCTCCTTCCCCCCATTACCTCCCCTAGATGGCAGGATGACCAGTAGATGTTAAATATATTAAAGTATAAATTAAATACAAAATAAGTATACATGACCAAGCCGTTATTTTGCTGTACAAAAAGAATCGGACTCTGAAATATTGTACAATTAGCCTGTGAAGGAAATCCAAAATGTGGGCAGGCAAAAATATAGGGATTGGGAATTCAATGTAATGGTTCTTAGTCATCTCCCAGAGTTCTTTCACTGGGTGTAGCTGGTTCAGTTCATTACTGCTCCATTGGAACTGATTTGGCTCATCTCATTGCTGGAGATAGTCATGTCCATCAGAATTGATCATCATATAGTAAGTATTGTTGTTGAAGTATATAATGATCTCCTGGCCCTGCTCATTTCACTCAGCATCAGTTCATATAAGTCTCTCCAGGCCTTTCTGAAATCATCCTGTTGGTCATTTCTTACCGAACAATAATATTCCATAATATTCATATACTACAATTTATTCAGTCATTCTCCAATTGATAGGCATCTACTCAGTTTCCAGTTTCTGACCACCACAAAGAGGGCTACCATAAACATTTGTGCACATACAGGTCCCTTTCCCTTCTTTAAGATCTCTTTGGGATATAAGCCCAGTAGTAACACGCCTGGATCAAAGGATATGGACAGTTTGATAACTTTTTGAGCATAGTTCCAAATTGTAGAGCCTTTATTATTAAAGATAGTCTATAAAATGCATAGATTGCTAAAGGCAAGACCAAATATTAGGAGAGACTATTGTAAGTAAATTTCAAAGAATTTTTTTGGGGGGGAGGAAGAAAGTTATCTTCTTTGATTTAGAGTTGAAGAGATCTTAGAAGCCATTCACCAGTCTGATCTCTTTATTTCACAGGGAATTTATCCAAAATCATGCAGGTAATAAGTTATAGAGCCATAATTTGAATTCAGAGTCTTTTGAGTTCAAATCAGCAGTTTTTTTCACTAGACCAGTTGTACCCAGCTTTTTTGTTCCTTGACCTTTTTACAACAATAGCCAAAAACTATCTTTTAAAACCTAAGATACTTTAATATTATTACTACTTATAATAATGAAAATGATAACATTTTCCCTCAAAAGCTCAAAATTAAAATACAAATTATATAATTTTAAAATATACAATTCAGTTTTTACCTTTAAATGACTCCTAGATAAAAAAATTATAAAACTCTAATCATAAAACAGTTAAAATAATTTATATGGAATAATTTATAAAAATTGAAAGAAGTAATTCAGTAAGACTTCGTTTACTTTCTATGATCTGCAAGACCAGATTAAATATACAATTTCATTGAATATAAATAACATTTTAAATGGAATAAGGGATAACTTGGAAGATACTTAGCATACTATAATAATCACATATAAACTTAATTTGGATATTGAATTTTTTTCTATTTGAATAAAGCTTTTCAATATTTGGCTCAACACTAGATAAATGTAAATTTATATCTGGTTTTTCATTGAAATTATTTTATTTTTATTTTGAACTAACATAAGAATAAGTAATAAAATTATTGCTCACATAAATATATGGTAGAAAAATGATAGCTTAATTTTATAAGTTTTCTAAATTTATTTTATTTTTAGCCAAAAATTTATGACAATTAGTTTTGAATAACTGCAGTCTAAAATCCATTTTTATGTCAATAAAATTTTCCTTTTCATCCAGTATCAGTTCATTAGGCAGAGACATAAAAGACATTTCAAATAGATTATGAATCTAATTTAGTTTATTGGAATATTTAGGAAAATTTTTATTGAAAGTTATTTTTTTATTAAAGCTTTTTATTTATAAAACATCTACATGGGAAATTTTTAATATTGACTGTGGCAAAACCTTCTGTTCCAAATTTTCCCCTTCTTCCCCCACCCCCTCTCCTAGACGGCAGGTACTCCAATACATGTTAAATATGTTAAAACAGATATTAAAACCAATATATGTATACATAATTAAGCAGTTATCTTGCTGCACAAGAAAAATTGGATCAAGAGGAGAAAAAAAAAACCTGAGAAAGAAAACAAAATGCAAGCAAACATCAACAAAAAGAGTTGAAAATGCTATGTTGTGGTCCAGAATTGAATTAGCATCAGTTCATGTAAGTCTCTCCAGGCCTCTCTCAAATCATATGATGATCAGTTTTGATGGACATGGCTCTCTTCAACAATGAGATGATTCAAACCAGTTCCAATTGTTCACTGATGAAGATAGCCTTATACACCCAAAGAGAGAACTGTGGGAAATGAGTTGTAGCTATCTTACAAATACATTGTCTATGTCCTTTGTGGCCACTAATAGTTTCGCTTTCTTGACACAGTTGCAAAAACACTTATTTGACAAATCATAAATCAACATGAAAGTTTAAAAGGGTAAGTGTTTCTAAAACAAATATTGAGAAATTTAGTTGATAAACATTAAGTGCTCACTATGCATCAGGCACTTTGCTAAACCCTCAAAAATACAAAGAAAAACTGAAGACAATTCTTGTTCTTAAGGAGCTCACTGTCTAATGAGTCTAAATGTCTAAAATATCTAAAAAAAGTTGAGAACTGAGAAAAGATCATTAGGTTTTGCAATTGAGATCATTAGTAACTTTGGAAAGAATGAATAGCTTTGGTTGAATGATGAGACTGCAAACCAGGCTACAGAGGTTAGAAGAGAATGAGAAAGAAAATGGAAGCACTGATTGTTGATGGTTTTCTCAAGCAATTTAGCCACAAAAGAGAGGAAAGAAATGAGATATCTAAAGGGAATAATAAGATTTATTGAGAGTTTTTTGAGGATCTTTTTCTGTCTCTTACATGTATGTAGTTATTGTCATGTTGGAGTTATTAGAATTAGAATGAGTTATTGGAGCTTCTTGGGAGCAGAGTCTATGTTTTTTACTTTATTTGTATTTCCAAAGCTCAATGTAATTCCAAAGCTTTCCAAAGTGCCTGAACATAATTAGCATTTAATAAAATTTCATTTAGTGATTGGCTTGCTAATGAACTCTGTCCTGTTAGCTGTCTTTCCCAACATTGTATTATCCATAAATTTTCTGAGCATGTCATCACTGATAAAAATATTATACAAAAAGGATTAAGTATGGACCCTTGGGGTGCTTTGGTTACATTGACATTGGATTATCATTCAACCATTTCTGAATCCATCTATTATTAACTATTATTTCTATTATCTGTTATTATTTGTTACTATCTAGTCCCAATTTCTCCATAAGCATGATAAAGATACTTTCTCATCTAGATAGATGATATGTATAGCATCATTATCATCTACCTGTTTGATGAATCTGTCAAAAAAAAGGAAATAGTTTAGTTTGAAAGGTTTTTCTTGAAGTTATATTGACTGTTGGTTGAATTAGATCAGAAATGCCAAACTCAAATAGAAATGGGGGTCACTAAACCATAATAAGGATTCTTATAAAATCACACATTATCTATGTTTTGTCTATTTTATTTGTCTTGTTAATTTACCAATTATATTGTAATCTTTTTGAGTGGTACTCAGTTTAGTATGTATTTCTTAAATCTCTGAACTAAATGATTTTTTGATATTCCCTTTAGGTCTTAATTCTGCTATTTCCCTTTCTAGGTATTTATTAACCATCTCTGTCTATTCTGTCTATTAACCATCATCTGTCTATTCAGATGACATGAACATGGAATCCTTTCAGAATGACCTTTTACTATTTAATAAGTTGGCCTAGATGGTGAACACCTTGTGGGATAAAGCCAAAGGTCCTAAAAACTTTGCTTAAAATCACCTTCAGTCTCAGACAGAGGCCTTATATCAACACACTCATAGTATAAGACCATGGAGGTGAAGTCATACACTGGCATGCATATACCTCACGTTAACACCAGTAGTTAGAACATTATTGTCCTCTCTTCTGAGGAAGAGATCATCATCAGATGGAAAAAATAATCATTGAAGGTTTAGATCTATGGGAACTTTCTTGATCTGGATGCTTTGGGATCAGGGAGAAAATTTGTACTTATGGCTTGGACATTTGTTATGGACATATACATATATGCACATATATATGTATATATCTATATCTATATAAATATAGAAACAGAGACAGACACTATATGTGTCTGTATGTATATATATATACAAATGTGTCTGTATATATATTTGTATATATATGCAAATGTGTCTATATATATTTGTGTGTGTGTGTGTGTGTATAATATGTCTGTATACACACACACACATACAGACACATATAGTGTGTCTGTGTCTGTGTATCTATATCTTGTTGGGGTTATCCAAGAATTTGTTTATACATTCTATTTTATTGAAACTTCCTCTTCATTCTTTAATCCTTGATGTTTGTTTAACATTGGGTTTTAATATTTGACAGTAGGGTGAAGTAGATGATAAATATGGTTGCTGATTTATTGGATAGACAGGGTGGTATCATAGCAAGAATATGGGACTTGGATTCATGTTCTGGCTTGGTCCCAATGATTGTGTAACCTTAAAAAGTCATCTGATCTTTTGGAATTTATTTTCTACTGTAAACAATATTACCTGCTCTTTATCTACTTCAAAGGGTTATTTTAAAGATCAAAAGAGGGTTTTTTGTATGTATACATATGTTTATCTATGTATACATTTTTACACACAGGTATCCATATATAGATAAAAACACATACAAAACAATGATATGTCACTGCTATAGGCTTACCTATAGATGAAAAGAGCCATCCCATAGTACAAGAAGACCATAATAAGATAGGGTATGGGACTCTCAAGACATTATATCATCTCAGGGTAAAATGGTTGTGAAGGATGGCTTCTATGATGTGAGTTCAGAAAAGGGATAATGTAGGTAAATAAATGTGTTATTTCTGATCTGAAAACAGCTTGAGGTCATAAGACATAGATATAGATCTGGAAAGGCCCTCAGAAATTATTTGGTCCCAAACTTTCACTTTACAGGTGAAGGGTCTGAAGCACATGGAAGTAAAATAGTTTGTTCAAGGCCACACAGGGAGATAGATCACTTCTCCAAAGTAAGGTGGGTTCTTTGTCATGATGCCAGGTCACTTAGCAAAGCATCTAAAGTTATTATTGATATTTTCCCTCTAAACATTCATTTTATAGACCTCCAGCACCTTCCTGTCCTTCCATTGATCATGTTTAGTCCATGCCTTATTTCCTGGGGAATCCCTCTTTTCCTTTTATAACAATAATCTTTTCCCCTTTTCTCAGGCCAAGTTTTTTTCTATCACTTTTTTCAATGCAGCTTTCATATCCTTGTTTCTGAGGCTGTAAATCAAGGGATTGAGCATGGGGGTTACCACAGCATAGAAGATCACTACCATTTTGTCCTGCTCAGCTGAGGCACTGGTTCGGGGCTGCATATAGGTGAATAAAGCCATCCCATAAGACATGGAAACCACAGTGAGATGGGAAGTGCACGTCCCAAAGGCTTTGCGACGTCCCTGGATAGAACGGATGCGTAGGATAGCTGCTACAATGTGGGCATAAGAGAGGGAAACCAGGCAGCAGGGCACCAGTAGCACTATTATACTAGATATTAAAATAATAATCTGATTAAAGGTGATGTCTACACATGCCAGTCTCACCATGGCCAGGGTCTCACAGGCTACGTGATTCAAGATATTCTGTCCACATGTGGGGAGCTTCATTGTGACTGCTGTCTCCACAGCTGAATTGGTCAGGCCAATGAGCCAGGAGACTGTGGCTAGACTCACAAAGATTTCTCGGCGCATGACCATGACATATTGCAAGGGGTCACATACTGCCACATAGCGGTCATAAGCCATTGCTGCTAACAGTAGAAACTCAATTCCACCCAATGCCAAAGAAAAGAAGAGCTGAGTTGCACATCGTGTATAGGTGATAGTCTTTTTTTCCATGAGAAAGTGTGCTAGCATCTGTGGGACCCCACTGGTTGTGTAGCAAATGTCAACAACTGAGAGATTGCAGAGGAAGAAGTACATGGGGGAGTGTAGTCGAGTATCTAGCCAGATCAGAAGGATGATCAGCCCATTGCCCAGCAAGGTCAGCAAATAGGTGGCCCCAAACAACACAAAGAGTCCAACTTGAATCCGCTGGTCAGTGGAGAGTCCCAACAAGATAAACTCTTTGACCCAGGTCACATTATCACCCCCCATGGAATAGGGAAGGCCAGGCTGCCAGAGGAAGAGAAACAATAGCAAAATGACACTCAATATTCATTTGGGGTTTCTGCTTGAAATTAACAAACTGAATGACTCCATTCTGAGCCCTAAGTTGAGAGCCCTGACCTGAGTTTTGAATAGAAAACACTTGGTTGGCCCCACAGATATTAATTCTTGAGTGATGAAAGTCGCCCCTCTTTGAAACCACCAGCTATAATTATCTCTCTGATTTTTCAGACTATGGTATTTTGTTCGAAAACCTTGACATTTGACTATTTAAAGAAGAAATTAATAACAGATCAATGCATCAATATTTGTTTTTGCTGAAAACATTTGAAATACTTAATCATAGATGAAATCAGTGGTATGAGAAAATCTAACTTCTTAGGAGTTATTATAACCCAGTTTTTCTAGACTTTCAGTGTGAGGGTTATACCTCTCACTGCTAAGCCTGGGAACTAGACAGAATACCTCTATCTTTGTTTTTTTTTTTTTTTTCTTTGCTAACCAGACCCCCTAGAAAAATATATCTAAATATGACAGCAACATTTCTTTTTAATTTTCTAATTGTACTGATCCATTCCAACACAACCCTTATTTAGGAGAGGACATTTGGGGATAATTTACTAATTTCTAGGGATGTGTGTGTGTGTGTGTGTGCGTGAAATACAGAGAGGTCATTGATCTCATGACTTAAATGAAACTTGTGGAACTTACTCAGCTTATTCTTGACTGCTGTAGAAAGGTAGCTCTTCCCCCAGAATATATTTTAGTGTAAATAGCTTGTATAAATGAGTTACCAGAATTACTGAATTTTTCATGTAGCCCTTAGTGACCAATTAGCCAAAATATCCTTATTTTATAGATGAGGAAACTGAGACCTAGAGAGAGAAGCCTTCCCTGATATCTTCCTTTTTTACTTTCAGATAAAAGGAATGAATCATTTTCAAAATTCTTACAATACTTTGCACAGATACATCTTGAGTGCTTTTCTTACATTATCCTTGGACTTGATTTGTGATTTGTGCATTTATTCTTCCTTCTCATCCTTGCTTCTATCAGATTGTCTTTGAAAGCAAGGTCTGCCAAAGAAGAACTAGAGATCATTATTGATCACAAATTAGATAATTTTGATTATATTAAATTAAAAAGTTTTTGTACAAACAAAATAAATGCAGACAAGATTAGAAAGGAAGAAATAAACTGGGAAAGCATTTTTACATTCAAAAGTTCTGATAAAGACCTCATTTCCAAAATATATAGAGAATTGACTCAAATTTATAAGAAATCAAGCCATTCTCCAATTGATAAATGGTCAAAGGATATGAACAGACAATTTTCAGATGAAGAAATTGAAACTTTTCTAGTCATATGAAAAAGTACTTTGAATTACTATTGATCAAAGAAATGCAAATTAAGACAACTCCTAGATAGCACTACACATTTCTCATATTGACTAAGATGACAGGAAAAGATAATGATGAATGTTGGAGGGGATGTGGGAAAACTGGGACACTGATATATTGTTGGTGGAACTGTGAATGGATCCAACCATTCTGGAGAACAATTTGGAACTATGCTCAAAAAGTTATCAAACTGTGCACACCCTTTGACCTAGCAGTGTTACTACTGGGGTTATATCCCAAAGAGGTCTTAAAGGAGGGAAAGGGACCTGTATATGCAAGAATGTTTGTGGCAGCCCTCTTTGTAGTGGCCAGAAACTGGAAACTGAGTGGATGCCCAGCAATTGAAGAATGGCTCAATAAATTATGGTATATGAATGTTATGGAATATTATTGTTTTGTAAGAAATGACCAACAGGATGATTTCAGAAAGGCCTGGGGAGACTTATATGAAATGATGCTAAGTGAAATGAGCAGAACCAGGAGATGATTATACACAACAACAACAAGACTATACGATGATCAATTCTGATGGAACTGGTGACTCTCTTCAACAATGAGATCATTCAAACCAGTTCCAATTATTCAGTAATGAAGAGAGTTTTCTACACCCAGAGAGAGGACTATGGGAACTGAGTATGGACCACAACATAGCATTTTCACTCTTTCTGTTATTGTTTGCTTGCATTTTTGTTTTCCTTCCTAGTTCAGCAAGATAACTGTATAAATATGTATACATATATTGGATTTAACATATATTTTTAACAATTTTAACATGTATTGGACTACCTGCCATCTGGGGAGAGGGTAGGGGGAAAGTGGGGGGGGGATTTGGAACAGAAGGTTTTGCAAAGATCAATGTTGAAAAAATTTACCCATGCATATGTTTTGTAAATAAAAAGCTGCAATTTAAAAAAAAAGAAAAGAAAGCAAGGTCTGCATGGTTTGTTTTTCTATCCCCATTTTTCATTCCTTTTAGTTGTATGACCCTGGGTACCTTTTTTTGTATTTCATTTCCCTCCCTTATCCACTGTATCTACCTCAGCAGTTTGCTGAGCCTAATTTGAGATAATTTAAGGAAAGCCCTCTATAAAAATTTTAAGTATTATTGAAATGCCAGCTATTTCTCATCTATTTGAGAGGTACTGGACAAGCAGACAGTCCTATCATCAGGAAAACTTGATTTAAGTTCTTTTGATATACATTAGATGTGTGACTATGAATAAGTCATGTATAATTTCATTGCTTCACCAATTTTCTAAGATTCCAAGTTTTAGACCAATTGTCTATTTGCATCCTTAAAGGGAATTTCTGCACTAGAAATTCTCACAATGATGCAATCACAGGTCTAGGTTTTATTTTTTAAAAAAGGTCTATCTAGCAATTTAGGGCTTTGTACAATGTCATATTTAGCAATGGCTTAATTGATGATTATTGAATTATAGTAATAATCAAGGTTACACAGTCATTTTGTCCAGTTTGCTACAGTGAATGAGAGTGGCTTTGAGGTGTTTAATCACCATATTTTGGCTTTTCTTATTTTCCTAGATTTTAAAAGTTTGAATCAGAGATACTTTTGACACATCTTGAAACCAGATAAAATAACATATGCAAGAAGGTTGATTTGTAAAAGTCACAGAAACAAATCAACTGAACTAAAAATAATTAATTAGAAATCAATTTGAGTAATGGGGGTATGTATATATTGGGGGAGAGAGAGACACACACACAGAGACAAAGAGATAGAGAGACAGACAGAGACAAGAGAGAATGAGCAAGAAAAAAATGAAGGAGGGAGGGAGAGAGAAAGAAGAAGGAGGAGGAAGAGGAAGAAGAAAAGAAGAAAGAAGAGAAGGAAAAGGAAGAGGAGGAGGACAAAAAGAAGTAGGAGGTAATGTTAGAGAGGAGGCATATAGCAGCTGAGCAACTTACTTATGGAATCAGCCTACTAGAAGAGCCCTGATTGGGCTCATTCATTCCCTGCCCATTGTTTCAATGGTTCAATGGCTAGTTCATTTATTTTTGCATTCAATAAGTAAGTACTTACTAATTTCCCACTATGAGTTCAAGATGTTGCTAGGCACTGGGCTTTGCTTGGAAAGCAAAAAACAAAAAACAAAAAAAAAACAAAAACAAAAAAAAAACAGTTTCTGCTCTTAAGGAGTTTGCATTCTTTGGGGGGAGGGAGGGAGAGGAACAATGTATATCCAGAAACAGAAACACAAGGTAATATCATGGAAAGGGGAAGACCCTAAAAACTGTAGTAATAAAGCATGTAAGAAACAGAGCTTAAGTTAAGTTAAGTTCCTTAAGTTGAAGGAATCCAGAGGATTATATAAAACAGAAATGAGGGAATTCCATGAAGGAATGAACTTCTGACTTTTTGAAAAAAAAACAAAACACAAAAAACATTTATACACCAAACTCTCCTTTTACTTGTCCTTCTGTTTCTTTTATTTAATCTAATAAAACTTTAAAAAAAAGTATACTAAGATTCTACTAAGAAGAAAGCAGAGAGAACCTGACAATCAACAAGCAGTCCAATTGTTCTAGAGAACACAGAAAATAGAATGTTATAAGTAAGCAATAACTAGTATCATATTATTTTCAGGCTTTTGATGATATAAAGAAGAAAAAAAAATAAGACCCTTAACTTGACATTTAGAAACTTTCCACAATATCCTTGAAGTATATACCCAATCCTCATTTTAACATTAATGTACATGTTTCTTTTTTATATATATCATACATCAGTTAAATTGCCTTACTAATATTTCATTTAACTTGTCTTTTTATTTTTATGTGTATTCAAATGTGGCTGTACTCCATGACTGAAATGAAATTCCTCAACTCTAAAGGTCCTTCTTTTCCTTCAGGATTTAGCATAGGTAATATCTTTGCCAGGATGGCTTCCCTAATTCCTTCATTTGAAAGTGACTTCTTCTTAAATTTTCCTTTCTCCTTTGCCTCTATCATATTGTACCTGTGTTATACCTATCTTTGAGTAAGTCTTTCCACTTCTTATGAACTATAACTCTTTAAAGGCAGGAACTGGGTGGCTTTCCCAAAATATAGCAAATTACCTTGTAAATATAGTAGTAAACATTAAACACATTTGTTTCCTTGGTTTACCCAAGGTGAACTCAAAAGGTGAAAGAGATTTGCAAGATTGCCTAGTCACATAGTCTTAGGATCACAGATTTAGAACTGAAAGGGACCTTCCTGATAATCTAGTCCAATATTCTCATTTTTAATAATGAGGAAACCGAGGGAAGAAAAGTAAATTTGCTTACCTAAAGTCAAACACATAATGGAGTTAGTATTTGAACCTGAGTCTCCTAATTCCCAATCTAGTACTTTCCTCACTCTATACTACCTTATGGCTGGCATTTCAGATCCAGTCTGGACCTGTGAAACTCTATGAAAGGGAAGAGCAATGAGCTGAAGATTACACTCCCTACCCCAGTGAAGAAGTGGCTTGACCTGCATTCCTCTTCAAATGTTATTCTCTTCTCAAGATGACCTGCCTAGAGCTATTGATTAATAAAATCTCAGCGTTAGATAGTTTATCAGAAATAGTAATTCCACATAATTCTTCATAAATTGGCTCTGTGCTATTTTTCTAGCCTTTTGACATTTTGCTCCCATGTTCTCTATGATTCAGCTGCAAAGATCTCTTTGAAATTACTGAAACATGACACTCCATCTCCCATCTACATAATGGCTTTCTTCCATGCCTGGAATGTTCTACCTCTTCATCTTTGCCTCTTCATTTTTCTTGTTTCTTTCAAGAATCAACTCAGATCTTGTATTTTGCAGAAAGAATTTTCTGGTTCTCACAAGTGCTAATGCCTTTTCCTCAGGCTACCTTCCATTTATACTATGTAAATTCTATATGTACGTTTCACATCCATTAGAATATGAGCTTTTTAAGAACAGAGACTGTGAATTTTGCCTTTCTTTGTTTCCCCAATGTTTAGCTCATAGTACTTAGTACATAGCAAGCACTTAAAAAATTCCTGCTAACTAAATGATCACAATACATCTCAGTGGTCATCCAGTTTCTTGAGTGTCTCACTGAAGGGAGTTTACTGCCCTCTAGTTCATTCAATTTTTGAATCATTCTAATTTTGAGAAAGCACTTTCTTTCACTAAACTCCATCTGTCTCCCTGCTTGAAATTTGAAGATTGCTCTTATGCCCTTCTTTGTATTCTTAAGACTTTCTGTCTCAGATTCTTTCAAAGTCTCCATTCACATGCCATCGTTTCAAGTTCATTCAATACCCTGACTGTCCTCTTTTGAATGTGTTACATCTGGCCCATGCTTTTTCTAGAATGTGGCTCCCACAACCAAAAGAAATATGTTCTGGTTCTGATATTACCTTGTGGAAATACAGAAAATGATCACCATCCCCTTTGTGAATGTTATATTTTTTCTGAGCTGTATGGTATAGAGATACAAGCAATAGACTTGAAAATGGGAGACGAAGTCAAATTCCAGCTTTCCTACGTACTGAAATGAAAACTCCCATTTCCATGTCTTAGTTTTCTTAACTAGAATATGAAATAGTTGGACCAAATGGCTTATATTTTAAGCATATTTTAAATGTCATGATACTATTAATATGTTCCAAGATAACATTTTTTTTTTGTCTTAAGCATTTCACCCCTGAAGTATCCAGGATATGTGAAAATGTCTAAGAATAGAAATTTGCTTTTAGTGACTGGGAAAGGGCCACTCTTTGTAATAGCCAAAGTTGATTCCCTGGTGGCTGGAATTTTAACATGGCATTCCTTGTTAGAACAATCTGCAGTACTTATCAGCAGATATATTAATCATTTATTGGGTATGATTTTTGGGTTGCCAAAGTCTATCTTGTCCTCAAACACCTTATTGATCACTTGAAAATTCAGTCATAGCAGATAAAGTTTGTATCACTGAATTAATTCTTTTGTATTAATCTATATTTAGAATTCCATATATAAATGCAAACATCTTACCTATCAAGATCAATCAATGAATCAACAATTTTGGTAGCAGAAAGAAAAGTCCTGAAGGAACAGGACAATGGATGGATGAGTTTTGATGGGAATGGGAGTATCATGGCAGAATAATAAGAACCAAGATGGAATCCAGGATGGTGAATGATTCCTCTTAATCTGGAATAGTCTTGTTCTTAAAAAAAAACTGGGAGAATGAGTCCTTACTTGGGAGTGAGGAGATCTGGATTGTATTGTTGCTTCTATAATTACTCTGTTATCTTCTACAAACATCACTTAAAAGTTTAGGAAGTTAGGTAGTCCAGTGGATAGAGTGAGCGCTGAATCTGGTGTCAAGTGTCAGGAAGACTTGAGTAGCCTTACACATTTACTAGCTGCTGGTTCTTAGGCAAGTCCCTTAAGATGTCTGCCTCAGTTTCTTCATCTGTAAGGGGAGAATAACAATTGTACCTATTTTTCAGGACCAAATTTGATCATATTTATAAAGCACCTTTGCTACATAGCAATTGATATATAAAAGCTAGTATTATTATATTATATGAAATTTATAATAATGAGTTGTGATCCTTATAAAGAATCATTTCATCTTTTTGAGTTTGTTTTCCCATTTATAAAAGAAGGAATTTGGATTAGATGATATCTAAAGTTCCTTCCCGTGCAACCATTCTAGGTCTATAATTATAGTAACATAATAGTCAGTGATGATAAACAACATTTTTTTTTCATGGAAAGAACATTGAATTTGTATGCAAAACAAGCAATGATTATCACTTAATTATGTGGTCTAGAGGAAGTCATTTTGCCTTTCTGTCCCTCATTTGAAAAATAGAAAAGTTGGACTAGGTGATATTTCAGCTACGTGATCCCAGAAGATACCTATACATTTTGTATACAGATATTTTATAGTGTGAAAAAGATAGAAAAAGGGACAAGTAGCACCTTGGTCTTTGCTCATTCAAGAATATATATATATATATATATATATATATATATATATATATATTTTAGACATGGAGTAGTGGAGTTTGGTGTTGAACAACAGATTCTTGCTATATGTGCCTATGTTTCAGAATTTAGTTTAATTGGGGGCAGCTAGGTGGCCGCAGTGGATAGAACACCAGCCCTAAAGTCAGGAGGATCTGAGTTCAAATTTGCCTTCAGACACTTGTCATGTCCTAGCTGTGTGAACCTGGGCAAGTCACTTAACCCCAGTTGCCTTGGGAAAAAAGAAAAAAAGAGAATTTAGTTTAATCACATCAGCATATATTGGGTTAGGACTCATTGAGGCTTTCTGTTAAGAGTGCCTGGGTCCTGAATTTTTCTCCATTGGCTCAAAGCTAAAGGAATTGAAATTAAAATGTTGTTATTGTTGTTTAGCCATTTTCCAGTCATGTCTGACTCTTCATGATCTCTTTTGGGATTTTTTTGGCAAAGATAATGGAGTTGGTTTGCCATAACCTTTTCCAGCTCATGTTACTGATGAAGAAACTAAAACAAATAATTCGTTTGTTCAGGGTCACACAATTAGTAAGTGTCTGAAGCTGGATTTAAACTCAGGAAGAGTAGTGTTCCTGACTCCAGGCCAAGTACTCTTCCCATTGTGTCACCTAAGATTCCAGGATCAGGTTGAAGTATAAATGCTTAATGAATGCTTGTTGAATGGAGTTGAAATGAATGATGGGGCCCTCTTCAGTCTGTAGCTGGGAAAGAGAAATAGCACACTTTAGATTGGACCCATCTTTACTTAACATCTTTGT
This sequence comes from Sarcophilus harrisii, assembly GCF_902635505.1. Taxonomy (NCBI): domain Eukaryota; kingdom Metazoa; phylum Chordata; class Mammalia; order Dasyuromorphia; family Dasyuridae; genus Sarcophilus; species Sarcophilus harrisii. Next base: position 192,448,857 of record NC_045430.1, read on the forward strand.
TAAACTCTTAAGTTTCCTTGGGAAGAAAGTCTTACTTTTTGTAATATTCTTTCCCAGTATTTTAAAAAGACTTTACACCTCTTTTGCCTTCTGTCAATGAGGGCATTGATTGGTTGACTGGCATGGTTTGGTTCAGAGGAGAAATCTAAAGAGAAATTGTGTCTAAGGAGTGATTTATGTCACATATTTATATCCCTTTATGGGCAATGAGAAATGAGAGGGCAGATGGCCTAGATGGCCTAATTTCCTAGCCTCTTCTCACCTTCACCCATCTTTTCCTTTCCCTCAATATCTCAACTGGTCTCAGTGACTCACCTTGTGCAGCAGCCAGGCTCTCACAGGAGGGTCAGGTCTTCATCCAAGGCAGATTTAAAGCAGATGTTGTCTCTGTCAGTCCCGGAAGCATGTGTGTGTGTGTGTGTGTGTGTGTGTGTGTGTGTATGTGTGCCATTCATGACAGTTAACTTCTCCAGGGCTATGTGTCCCTTGAGGACAATTATTCTCTTCTGATTTCTTCTTCTTCTCTTCCCCCACCATTTTATTGAAATAGTTACTTCTCTACACTTACAGTAGCTACTCATCTAAATTCCCTTTGGAATAAACAGTTTGAAAATTAAGAAAAAGACAAAACTTTTAATTGTGCACAACAAACACTTCTCTATGTCTGCTTTCACTTTACTCCTGTAGGAGTCCTTTGAGCATTAGAGAAAGAGAAACTTGTTCCTATTACTCCACTTGGGAGTGAATGATGACAGCTCTTGGTGGAAGGAAAGTGAAGACTGGATCTCCATGGATAGATTGTTCTCTATAATCCAAAGCTGGAAGGAAATTCTTATAGTCATAATCATGTATAGTAAACATGGAATTGGTGGTGATTGTGGGACAAGGCAGGGGTACATATTTATTATACTTAACTCTTGAGCCTCTGAGTATTATAATGACGACAATAATGATAGCTGACATTTATAGAGCTCTTTCAACTCTCAATATTTAACTCTAACTAATTGATAGCTATTTCACATGTAAGCATGGGTACATCTCACTGGAAGGCCAGGAAAACAGAAAGCTATTTCTGTCACTTGTATAGCTTTGGGATTTCTCTTGGAGCCTGAAATAGAATTCCAAAGTCTTGTTAGAAAAGACATCAGAGGCCATCCAGTCTAATCCATGCTTCCTCATGAATTCCTTTTTTAACTTGTCAGATAATCATTCAGAATTTGTTTGTGAACCTCCAATGAATGGGGGTCTTACCACCATCTGAGACAGTCCATTCCACTTTTGGACAGTACTAGGTGTTAGGTGGCTCAGTGGATACAACACTAGATCTGGAGTCATAAAGACTTAAATTCAAATATAGCCTCAGACACTTACTATGTGACCCAGTTCAATCACTTAATCTCTGCCTTAATGCCCTGGAGAAAGAAATGGCAAAGCACTCAAACATATTTGCCAAGAAAACTCCATGGACATCAACATTAACCTACCAAAAAAAAAAAAAAAAAAAAAAAAGATCAGGCAGAGGAGAAAAGAACCCAAACATAGAAAGGTACTATGGGAAAACTGAGATTCTTCTATATTGGATACTGAAGTAAAAAAAAAAAAAAACCCTTTCCTATCCCAAAGAGTAATGTTAAATGGCCACTTACCCCAAAAGAATTACAGAACTCAAAAAAATCTTTTAAAAATCAAATGAGAGATAGAGGAAAAATTAAAAAAAAGAACAATCCAAGAAAAATAACATTATGAAAAAGAAGTTAATCAACTAGAAAAGAGATCCAGAATCTGGAGGAAGAAAATGACTCTTTGTAAACTAGAATTGGGCAAGGGGAAGGCAGTGAAGTTATGAGACCAAATAAAAATAAAATAAAAAGAATGAAAAAATAGAAGACAATGTGAGCCATCTCATAAGAAAAACAACAGATTGTAGAACAGATCAAGAAGAGAAAAACATAAGAATCAGTGGACTATCAGAAAGCTACTAACAAAAAGAGAAATTGACATAACAATATAATCAATAATTAAAGAAAATTGTTCTGAAGCATTAGACTAGAAGGGGGGAGTAGAAGTAGCAAAAATTTACCAATCATCACCTGAAAGATATTTTATGAGGAACACCTGCAGGAACATCATAGCTAAATTTTGAAATCCCAGATCAAGGAGGAAAAATTACAAGCAAGAAGAAAAAAATAATTCAAATAAAGTGGACCACAATTAGAATTGCACAAGATCTAGCAGTGGCTACATTAAAAGACTGCAGGTCTGGCCAGCTAGGTGGCGCAGTGGATAGAGCACCAGCTCTAAAGTCAGGAAGACCTGAGTTCAAATGTGACCTCAGACACTTAACACTTAACACTTAACACTTCCCAGCTGTGTGACATTGGGCAAATCACTTAACCCCAATTGTTCAGCAAAAACCAAATAAACAATCCCCCTTTTCCCCCCAACCCAATAACAACAACAAAAGACTACAGGTCTTAGAACACTATAAATAGAGTTGTTAAAGAACTAGGGTTGTGGTGGAAAATATCATACCCAGAAAAGTTAAGCATAATCCTCAATGAAAAAGAAAATCAACATTCAACAAATTTCCAGATTTTTAGGATTTTGTGGCAAAAAAATCTGAACTTAATAGAATATATGAACCAAGAGAAATATAAGGTAAACATCAAAGATTAATTTCAAGGGACTCAATAAAGACAAATTATTCATGCTTTATATATAGAAATATAACCCACATGTCCAAGATTGTTACTGGGAATTGAGAAGTTAATGACCATCATTCCCTCTTTGGTTTGAATCAGTCTCATCTTTGGTTTTTAATGGGGGCTCCATTCCACTCAAAATGCAACTCATTTTCTCTTTTATCTCTGTTCTGGTTCCCAAATCACCACCTAACATTTATTTAATTGCCGATACATACAAAGCAGTATGCTACCTGCTGGGAGAGCTACATAAGAAATTATTCCTGCTCTCCTAGAACATGTTTGTTTAGAAGGAACAAACAAATCAGCAACAAATGAATATCATTTGATACTTCTGGTGTCTATGACTTTGGAAGAGGATATTAATATCACAGATGAAGATGGAGCACAACTCATCTTGGGCATGGTAAAGATAAAGATTTCTGCGTATTTAACAATAAATGACAAATACATTAGCAAAGTTCAGGGGAAAAATGCTAGTGCTAATGAGGTACAAAGAAGAAGGTCTTTATCATTTGGGGATTCTGGGAAAACTTTCTGGAAGTTTTCCCAGGGGATAACTTTTTAATTACCTTTTAAAGACAGGTAGGATTGCAATGGACAAAAACAATAGAATAGACTACTCTGGGCAGAGGCAACAATGTGTGCAAAATCAGGGAGGAAGGAAAGCATAATGCGTTTTTAGAGAAGTGTCCAGTTTGCCAGGGCCACAAAGAGTATGTGGAGGGGGAATAATATGAGGTTAAGAAAGATTGGGTGGTTCCCAATTGTGGAGCATCTTGAATGTCAAGTTATCTAGAGTTTTCCTTTTTCTTATTTCAATTTAAATGTTTTATTGATTCTCTTTTCCTTTCTTTAAAATATTATTTTGTATCCCAAATACATTTAAAGATAGTTTTCAGCATCTTTTTGTCAGACTGTGCTCCAAATTTTTCTCCCTTTTTCCCTTACCTTCCCCCTCCTCAAGACAGCAAGTAATCTGATATAGGTTACATATATGCAATTATTTTAAACATATTTCCATATTTGTCATGTTGTGCAAGAAAAATTAAACCAAAAGGGAAAAAAAAACACAAAATAGAAAACAAACAAACAAAATAGATGAACATACAATGCTTTGGTCCATATTCAGTCCCCATGTTTCTCTCTTTGAGGATGGCATTTCTTTCTTAAGTTTATTGGAATTATTTTGAATCATCACATTGTTGAGAAGAGCCAAATCTATCACAGTTGATCATCACAAAATCTTGTGTTTACTATGTATAACGTTCTCTTGGTTCTGCTTGCTTCACTCAGCATCAGTTCATGTAGTGTCTTTCCAGGCTTTTCTGAAATCAGTCGACTGATCATTTTTCATTGTTTATTTATTTATTTTTGCTGAGGCAATTAAGGTTAAATGACTTGCCCAGGGTCACACAGCTAGGAAGTATTGAGTGTCTGAGATCACATTTGAACTCAAGTTCTCCTCACTTCAGCGTTGGTGCTCTATCCACTGAGCCACCTAGCTGCCCCTATGTAATGGGCTGAGGTCTGAGTTGATGCACTGAGGTCCCAAGTACGTGAGGCTAAATAGTAATTGGACTATACTCTATTAATATACATGATTGGATAAAGAATGGCCCCCGCCCATTCTCCATGCAAGTCCTGATGTGTTGTATAGGAAATGACGATTTTGGTGGGTAGAGGCAGAGAGAGACAGGAAGAGAAGCTGGGAGAGATTGGGCCTGGGTTCGATACTCCTAGCTGCTGGTTGTATGGCTGCTGGTCTAGCTCTAGCTTCTTGACTCAGCTGCACACATTGCTATCCCGGATTCTCTTCCACCTCCGATCCTTCTTCACTGAGAATAAAGATAGATGATTTTCCCCTAACCTGAATTCCTGACTCCTGCTGATTTAAAAATACACGGTCTTCACACCCCTACTCATCATTTTTTATAAAGCAATAATATTCCAATATAAGGAATCTTATTTTTAACACAAAACTTTAGTTAAATAAGACAAATGAACACATTCATCTTTCTTGAAAATGTTTGCTTCATTTGGCTTTCTGCTGATCTTTCTGCTGAAAACAGGGAGGTATAATTCGCCATCAATCTTGAAGTCAGAATTTGTCACTGAATTAATTAGAATTCTAGAACCTTTCCTCTTTTTCTTCATTTTATTATGATCATCTTTTCTTTCCTCTAAAAGAACTTCTAAAGTATATTCCTGTTTTTCCTGGGGAAACCCATATGGAATCCAGAATTTCTTACCCTCTTCCCCAGGAGCAGACATTTATTAATTAAACAAATTGACCACAACTTCTTTGAAATTTATTCTCTTTAATGGGAAAAAATGCTACCCAATTCCCCAAAGTTTAACTTTTCTCTAGTTAGTAATTCAATTTTACTGTTTTTGCCTTCTACACACTCAAGGAGCAATTTTAAATTTCATATTTACAGCTCGGTCATAGACTTTCATTATTTGTCTACTTCCTACCCAACCAGAAACTAGCAGAAGGGAAAATTATTTCTTTCCTCTTAAAACTTTGTGGCTTGTTTTTTAGGTTTCTAGACTAGATGGCACAGTAGAAAGAGCTGAGGCCTTGGAGTCATGAAGTCTGGAGTTCAAAATCAGTCAGATGCTTTCTGGTTCTAGGATCTATAGGCAGTTGACTTAACCACTCTGTTCCTCAGTTTTCTTATCTGTAAAATGGGTATAATAATGACACTTACCTACCAAGGTTATTGTGAGGATAAAATGATGTAATATTTATAATGTTGTATTGTCATTATTGCTCTTAAATACGCCCTCTGCTTTCAAGAACGATTCTTAAAATTTGATTTCAAGATGAAAATACTTTAGATTCCTGTGTTCTGAAAGTAGGACTAAAGTTCTAGTTGTATCAAGTCTTTCCAGTTTTTCTGTGTCTCAGGCCCCTCATTTGTATAATCAAGATAATTATACCTAGTAACCTGTGATGTTTATAAAAATCAATGAGATCATATATTTGAAATGCTTTCAACTGCTAAAAGAGAACCATTTAAAATACTATGAACAAATAGACTAATTTATTCCCATTCACTCCCATCTTATTTTGCAAGTTTAATCATTCCCTACTTTAACCCTTTGCTATAGACAAGCAATTATAATTTGTTTTGTTATTTCTTTGAATATTGCTACTCTCCCTCTTTTATGCTGCAACACTAATACCCATTCCTCATTTCTAATAACTTTTGTCCACTTAAATTCCATCTATTCAAACAAAATATTTTTGCCTTGTCATTTCTTTTAAGAATTTTATGAGTTGGTTACAATCTTCTCTTTAAAAGTCCTCAATAACTTGACTAATGTTTTCTGGGTTTCCAGTGGAAGTGACAATTGTCATTTCCTTTTCAAATGCTTTTTAAAAGAGAATTGATTTCGATTCCAAAGGTGTGTTTTTGCTCTAATCAAAGGTTTAAATATATTGGAGAGGTAGGAGACTGTGTCAGTATTATATTAAAAAGAGAAAGGAGTTAGAAAATCTGAATTTAAGTTTGGGCTTCACCATGTGAGCAAATTATTTAACCTCTCTGGGTCTGTTCCTTATCTGCAAAATGAAACCATCATAATAATAAATGACTTCTAGAATCACTTCTAGCTCTAAATCTATGATTGTATGATTTGTGCAAACATGGGAGAAATAATTTTATTTCTCTCAATTTCATTTTCCTCATTTGTAAGATGATGAATTTGGAGTAGTTGACATCTGTAGTCCTTTTCATCTGTAAAATTTATATATGGGGGTCATTTCCTAACACTAAAAGTACTTTTCAGTGGGAGAAATAGGAGATCAAAAGCAAGAAACGGAAGACACAAATAAGATTTTTTAAAAAAAGAAATAATGATTTTGACAGAGGATTCTGGAAAGATAGCTAAATGAAACTGGAAATATGGAAATTCCTCCACCAAAATTTTAAAATAATACCCCGAAGTAAACTTTGAGCTGCAGAAATAATGAAAAGTCAGGGTAAAGCAGTTGTCCATCCTGATATAATTTGGGAGGATAATAGGAAAGACGGGACTTTCTGGGGTAGTGTTTCAGCTTGGTTGAATTACAGCATACCTTCAGGCAGAAGCAACTGAATCAAGAAACAAACTCTGGGGGCAGCTGGAATCTAGCTGCAGGCTTTTGGATCTTTCCCTGAAATTGTGAAGGGTAATGAGGGCAGGAAAGGGGAAGCAGACAGCTGATATGAGGAACATTACAAGGCCTTACACTGTGCTAAAAACTGGGGCCCAGGTGTGAGGATCAGTTCTGGTTCAGGTCATTACTACGCATGAGTAGGAGTGAGCACTCATCTCTAAGTATGGTCAAAGAGGGCAGGACTCACTGGATGTGGTCCCACAAGAGACAAGTATTGTCATTATAGTTCCAGGTCAGAGGGGTGAGTTAAGGCTTGTACCCCAGAGAGGGACTGCTGGCATTTAGAGTGTTTATGAATAATGATGTTGTTGGGGGCTCTCATCAAGGCACAGGAGTGCTGAGGGTACTACTGGGAGTGCTGAGAAGTACCTGAAGTCAGGTCCTCTGGGAGTGCTGAGGAATATGTAAGGTCAGGTATCCTGATAGAACTCAGAAAACAACAGGATTAAAAGGAAGCCTAAGACGTTATCTGCCACACCTTGGACTAGAATCAACTCCAATACAAAGTTAAAAGTCAATAAAAAAGCATCTAAAAAAAGGAGCAAGCAAAAGAGAATGAATCTGAACATCTTTAGGTACTTTGGTGATAGAAAAGTTCTCCATTTAAAATCAAAAGATAGTGAAATCAAAACAGCTACTTCTATTTCAAAAAAAAAATTAAATAACTACAACACAAAAGACTTCTTGGAATGTTGGAATCTTTACTAAAGTGTTAAGACATTTCTTTACAAAGTGTTAAAGACATTGGAGTTAATTTAATCTTAGAGTTATTTTGGGCCAGAACTTGAAACAACTACTAAGTGGAACTGATTGAACAATGCTTGTGTTCACACCTTTAGAGAGCTCATAAGTATCTAAGTACTCAATGGAGTTCACACGAGAATTCAGGGCTGGCTTAGTCTGAATTCACACCTCTCTTGAAATTCTTAGGACCAGAGAGCACTCTGGGAGATAACCCATAATCCCTGCCTCGAGAAGGAGGAGTTAATCTTTGGGAGATGATATATATGGAGGAAGCTTTTGGAGCTAGAAAGAATTTCTCCGGAACATCAACAGGGCTCTGAGACAGAACACTCTGGAAGAAAAGACTACTCACCACAGACTGGAGATTGAGAAGCCACGAGTCGGAGCTAGCTGGAGGCTGAAAAAAGCAGAGGCAGAAGCCAAGGACAAAGCTGCAAGATCTCTTGGAGCCAGGCAGAGAGATAGGCCTCAACTAACCGGGCTAATTTGAAAGGAAGAAATAAACGTCTGCATTTTCACCAGCTGGCTGCTATTTTAGAGTAATTATTTATTTCAACTGAGACTAAGGCTGCCTCCAAGAAAACCCCAACATTGGAAGAGCTAAAAAAAGATTTTAAAAATCAAACAAGAGAGGTGGAGGAAAAATTACGACAAAAATAAGCACAGTTAAATAATATTATGGAAAGTAAGTCAACTAATTGGAAAAAGAGATCCAAAAACTTACAGAAGAAAATAATTCCTTAACAATCAGAAATGGACAAGAGGAAACTAATGACTTCATAAGACATCAACAATAATAAAATCAAAAGAATGAGAAAAAACAATAGAATATGAAAAATCTTAATATGAAAACTTCTGACATGGAGAACAGATTGAGGAGAAACAATATAAGAATTGCTGAATTATTTGAAAGTTATGATACAAAAAAGTTTCTAAGATCCTTTACTTCAAGAAACTAATAAGGAAAACTGCCCCATGCTTTTTAGAACTAGAACTGAAAAAATTCAACAATCATAATCTGAAATAGAGCCCAATATGAAAATTCACAGGAAGATTATAATTAAAATTTGAAGCTCCAAGTCAAGGAGAAAATAAGCAATTAGAAAAAATTACTGTGGAGCTCCTGTTAGGACAATACAGGATTTAGCAGCTTTTATATTAAAAGATTGAAGGCATGGAACATTATATTCTGAAGAGCATAGGATCAAGGTTTGCAACTCAAAATACTTTACCTAGCAAAATTGAGTACAGTCATGCATGGAAAAAGGACTTTCAAGTATTCTTGAGGAAAAGATTAGAACTGAACAGAAAATTTGACTTAAAAGAATCAGGAGGAATATAAGAATGTAAATATTAAAGACTAATTTTAAAGAATTTAATAAGTTAAAATTGTTTACTTTTTACATGGGAACATGTTATTGGGAACTCTTAAAAATATCATAATTCATGGCTCTTCTCAACAATGAGATGATTCAGACCAGTTCAATGATCTTGTGATGATGAGAGCCACCTATATCCAGAGAGAGGACTGTGGGAACCGTGTGGATCATAACATACATTTTCACTTCTTTTGTTGTTGTTTTCTTAAATTTTCTTTTATCATTTTTTCCTTTTTGATCTGATTTTTCATGTGCAGCAAGATAATCTTATAAATATTAATGCCTATATTGGATTTACATGTATATTTATCATGTTTAATATATATATTGGATTACTATCCATCTAAGGGAAGGGGTGGAGGGAAGGGGAGAAAATTGGAACATAAGGTTTTGCAAAGATCAATGGTGAAAAATTATTCTTGGATATCTTTTGAAAATAAAAAAGCTTCAAATGATAGAGAAATGTCTGACATATTTAAATAGCTATGTATCTAAGTTGTAATAATCAATGGATCATTATCAGTTTGGAAGGAAGTCCATAGTTGAGTGCCTCAAGAATCTGTTCATGATTCTGTTATTTTACATTTTAGGAAAGTATAAAGATGCCATACATATCAAATAAGCAAATGACACAAAGGTGAAAGATTTAGATAATAGTTTTGATGACTTATTATTTAAACAATTTTGGCAAACTTTATATTGGTCTAATCAAACATGATGAGATTGGAAAAAATGTCATAATTACTTGGGTAGTTTGAAAAAGCATACATGATAGAAGGCTTGGTGTTAAGTTGAATGTGATGGATGATCCTAAGAAATAAATTTGGGTAAAGAGAGGTAAAATAGAGCAATTATCTCATACAGAGGAGGCATGAATGGAAGAACTGTTACAGTGGAAACAGGACTGAAGAGCTTATAGTGCTAGAATCTTATTCTCAGCAGAACTGGGTTAGAGAAGGTATAACATATATACCAGGAAAGGTATAAAAATCTTCATAACTTACAAAGAAATAGAATGGTGAGGGGATAGGATAAAATAGGAACTCTTAGCAAATTACTAGTTACTAGTGTTAAAAGTGAAAAGAATAAATATACCTCAAAGGATAGTGAAATCAAAGCAATTATAAAAAGTTACTTTGCTCAATTCTTTGTCAACAAATTTAATAATCTAAGTGAAATGAAGGAATATTTGCAAAAATATAATTTGTCTAGATTGACCGATGAGGAAATAGAATATCTAAATAAATCTGTTTTAGAAAAAGGAATTGAACAAGTCATAAATCAGTTTCTTAAGGAAAAAAGCATCAGAACCAGATGGCTTTACATGTAAATTCTACCAAACAATTAAAGATCAACTAATTCCAATATTAAATTATTTAGAATAATAGACAAAGAAGGAATCCTACCAAATACTCTTTATGAGACAAATATGTTGCTGTTATCTAAACTAGGAATAGAGAAAGTTATAGACCCATTTCATTAATAAATATGAATGAAAAATCCTGCATAAAATACTAGAAATGAGACTGCAATAATAATTCACAAAGATTACATATTGTGACAAAGGAGGATTTATATCAGGAATGCAGGGATGATTTATCATAAGGAAAACCATTAACATAATTGTTAATAATAAAAATAAGAAAAACATTTGATTTTATCAATAGATGCAGAAACAACTTTTGATAAAATATATAATTTCACCCCCCCAAAAAAATCCCACCAAATAAATAACTGCATTTTAAAACTGCAACAGAGAAAACGCATTCTCAAAAGCAAATCAGGTATATCATTATAAATAAAAGAACAAGAAGGGAAAGTAGAAATAGAAAAAAAAATCACTAATCTCCATTTCAAAGAGATCCTAAAGGAAAACACATAGGAACATAATTGCTGAATTTCAAAGCCCCAAGATTAAACAGAAAAAATTAAAGTAACAAAAAAATTTAAATATGCTGGAGCTACAATTATATTATACAATTATAAATTTGAACAAAGAGAAATAAAATTTTGTCTTAAGTCAGTAGAGCAGTTTCCATCTGAGCAATGATGCATGACAACACTGAAGTAGATTATTAGTTCAACATTTTGCAAATAAATCTTTTTTTGGGGGGGGAGAGAGTTGGGAAAGTGGGTAGCATGGTGTAGTGGACAGAATGATGGACTTAGAGACAGAAAACCTGAGTTGGAGTCCTGGTTCTGTCAGTTACAGTCTGTGTAATCTTAGACAAATCACTTTACTTCTTCAGGGCTTAACTTCTGCATCTGTTAAATGAGGATGTTGGACAAATTGATATAGACACATGCCCTAAAATCTGAATCCATATTGAAATGCTGGTGTAAGGTCTTGAACCTACAAATGAAGCACATGTGCTACAAGTAAGCAAATTGATGTTCTTCTACACATCTTAAGAAACCAGGAGGGCAAACTTTTTATATTTACAAAGGACAAATATCATGAAAAGCAAAAGTTATTATATATATATATATGTATATATTATATATGTGTGTGTATGTATAAACTAAAATGTCTTAGGGGTCTAGTCCTCATACCTATCTAGTTAGCATTGTTATTCACCCCTATATATGGACTAAAGATAGTAGATAATCATACATGCACAGAATTAATTATTCTTTGGGTAGCTGGATTAGAATCATCAGAAAAATATCATGAGGAATCCACCACTTAAAATATTACTCTTACTTTCTATCCTTTACTGAAGTGTGGAATATAATCTCTTCAATTGGAATAATTATAGATTTTTTCAAAAAGAATTTTTGCCACTATCATATCCAGGCACTGGAAATTACTAATAGCCGCTCTTGACCTAGTTGCAAAAACATATAATTCACAAACACATAAATAACCTAAAGGCTTAAAAGGGTAATTTTTAATTAAAAGAAACAAATACTCAGTCATTCTGGCAATAAATATTTATTAAATACCTACTAATGTGCTATGCATTTGGGAAAGAAAGGCAAAAGATAGCCCTGCTCATAAGGAGCTTACAGTCTAATGGGGGAAGCAACATGCAAATAAATATGTACAAATAAGTCATTCAGGATAAATCGGGAAAAAATAAATAAAGGGAAAACCCTCAAATTGAAGGGGATTTGGGAAAATTTCCTAAAGAAAATGGGATTTTAATTGGGACTTAAAGTAAGCCAGGGAAGCCAGGAGGCAGAGATAGGGAGGGAGAGAGAGCATTGCAGACAAGGGGGATAGCCATAGAAAATGTCTGGAGTCTGGAAATAGAGTGTCTTATTTCAGGAAAAGGAAAGATATCAGTGTCACTGTTTCAGAGTATGTGACCAGGTAAAGGATATAAGAAAATTGTAGAAGTGTGTGTGTGGGATCAGATTATGAAAGACTTTGAATGCCAAATAGTGGGTTATATGTGATCCTGGAGGTGATAGCCACTAGAGTTAATTGATTAGGAGTGACATGGTCAGGTCTGTGTTTTAGAAAGATTTGTTAAGTACCTATAAGATATAGACATGGCACATGATGTCAGCTGGGTGTTCTGGTGGATAATGTGCCACTTTTGGAGCCAGGAAGAACTAGTTTAAATCATTATTCAGATACCTAATAACTGTATCATTCCCAGGTAAAGCTTCTCATTCTGAATTTTCTTATCTGTAAAATGGAGATAACAGCACCTCCCTTTCAAGATTGTTATGAAGAGCAAATGAGATGACATATGCAAAGCAGTTTTCAAACCTTAAAGCCTTATGTAAATGCTAGCTTTTACTAATGGATTTGGAATTAGAAAAATTTAGTTCCTGATTCTAACAATTAGTAGTTACATGACCTTGAGCAAGAATCTGAATTTCCTCATTTATTTTCTAGGGTTATAAGGATCAAAGAGATAATGTGGAGGAAAGTCATTATGCATTATAAAATTAAATACACAGATGAATCATTTTTTAAAATACCTAAGACAAAACAAAGACTTAGGAAAACTGAAATCCAATCATAATTCCAAGAAATGAGCATGGTCTCATTTCAGAGTGGGTTTTGTTTAATTGATTGGTTTGGATAGTGAAGGTCTTAGATTACACCAGACATACGGAGAATATGTTCAAATTCAACTTTAGTCTCAGAAATAGATCTCAGCTCACCATAATCACAGTAACAAGGGTAAGATAAGGGACAAAGTCATACAATGTCATCTTTGTTAGGTTCTAATATTTGGGGTGATATATAGGACATTAAATAAATATGGATCCTGATTTATAAAGGCAGTATAGCATTATGGAAAAAATGCCAGACTTGGATTCATGGCCTGGCTTGGTCACTTACTGGCTGTGTGACTTTAAAAAAATCACTTGGGGGCAGCTAGATGGCTTAGTGTTAGAGTGCCAGCCCTGAAGTCAGGAGGACCTGGGTTCAAATTCAGCCTCAGACACAATACTTCCTAGCTATGTGACCCTGGGCAAGTCACTTATATAAGGACATTATAATAATGTTATTTGTATGATGTTACTTATAGTTGATGATAATCATCTCATAAGACATGGAGATCATAATGAGGTGGGAGTTAGGAGTCTCAAAGTATTGCATCATAGCTGGATGAAATGGTTGTGAAGGATGGCTTCTATGATGTGGGCACAGAAAAGGGATAATGTAGGTAAATAAATGTATTATTATTTTTTCTTTTTATTTATTTAAACTAAATATAAAATAAAAAAGAAAGAAAAGGAAAAAAAAACCAGAATATTATATTGCCCAGGCGAACATCAGAGAGGATTCAAAACATGTAACAATAAATTCCCATTTTAAGAAAGGATATATAAAATTGGAAACATTATATTCATAATTGTTCATCTTTTTTTTTTTTTTTGCTTTCTTATAGGTTATTTTTTTTGTTCTGTTATGTACTTTTTACTCTATTCTTTTTTCTCCTTTCATTCTTCCCACCTTCTCCAAGTAAGCTACAGTTAAGCATGGAGCTACACACACACACACACACACACACACACACGCACACATATAGATACACATATGTAAATACATATATATGTCCACACCCTCACATATACACCTACATAGTATATCTATATACACACATAATACACCTAGATGCATATATATATATACATATTTGCTACACGTGAACATATATCTAAAATAATATTAATATAATTGACATATAAAATAGATTTTTCACTTGATTGAATTTTAAGTTTGACTTTGTCTAAGATCAGTGATTAATAGTGCTACTTGTTTTTTTCTAATAAATTCTACTCTTGATTCTTATAACTGTGTTTGTATGTATCTCATATTTCCTATCCTTTCTAACTCTTTTGCTTTGTTCTATGCCTTAACTTGCCTTGCTATTTCTTACTTCCCCTTACTCATGGATCCTGCCCATATCTTCTCCTTTCAATCTTTCCCTTCTTCTTTATCCTTTTACCTTTAATCTAAATACATACGCGCCTATACTACACCTTATCCTATTCCCTCCCCCATATTTCTTTATAAATTTTGGAGAGTGCTATATCCTTTATGGAGTACACACACACACACACACACACACACATATGTGTGTGTGTGTGTGTGTGTGTGTGTATGTATATGTATTGTTCCCTATTTAACCTATTCCTGATGTGAGTAAATTTTAAGAACTACCAGCCCTCCTCCCCCATCTAATGCTCTGTATCATTTCTTTCTCTGTACCTCATTTGTATAGTTTAAGTACTATTTTTACCTTTTCCTAGACAGTTTTTCTTTTTGGAATCAGATTATGTTAGGTCTTCCCCAGCCTTTCTTTCTTTCTTTTTTGCCAGGCAATTGGGGTTAAAAACCTGCCAAAGTCACACAAGTAGTAAGTGTTGTGTCCGAGTCCAGATTTGAATTCATCTTCTTAACTCCAGGACTGGCATTCTATCCATTGAACCATCTAGTTGTCTCCCAATTTTTCTTTTGAACTATCCAACTACTGATGTCAATCTGAGACATATCGTTCATATTTCCATCTATAAAACATTAACAATTTATTCTTGTTGACTCCCTTGAACTTAGTCTTTGATGATGACTCTTATATGTTAAATTTTCTATTGAATTCAAATTTGATTGAGACAATATCCTTAAAACCTGTAAGTTCATCCAAAAAATTGGATGTCCATTTTTTTTATTATTCACTATTAGGGTTAATTTTGCTGGATATATTTTTGGCTGCAGATCTAATTCTTTTGATTGATGATATATGCTTTATTTTAGCTGCTGATAATTCCTGTACAATTCTAATTGTAGCTCCAGCATATTTAAATTTTTTTTGTTACTTTAAATTTTTCTATTTAATCTTAAGATTTTGAAATTCAGCAATTATGTTCCTATGTATTTTCCTTTAGAATCTCTTTGAGATGTAGATTAGTGATTTTTTTTTTCTATTTCTACTTTCCCCTCTTGTTCTGTCACTTCAGAGCAATTTTTTGATCATTTCTTGTATTGTTTTCAAGATCCCTTTTTTTGGTCACAACTTTATTCTTATGTTTTCTCTTTTTGGTCTGTTCGCCAGATCTTTCGTTTTGTTCTTATAAGAAGTTTCACATTTTGTCCTATTCTATCTTATGTTATTTCTTAGTTTCTTATATCTTCACTGGTTTCCCCTTGCCCAATCCTAATTTTTAAAGAATAATTTTCTTCTTTAAGATTCTGTATCTCCTTTTCTAGTTGGTTAACTTTCTTTTTATAATCTTATTTTTCTTGGATAGTTCTTTTTTAGTTTTTCTTTAGTTTCTCATTTAATTTTTGAAGTCTTTTTTTGAGTTCTATAAATTCGTTCTGGGCAGGTAGCCATTTAACATTATTCTTTGTGGGTAGTAAAGGCTTTTTTTTTTTTTTTTTTTTCTGTTTTATACTTGGAAAATTGACTTTTTGAACCCTATTAAATTCCTTCTTATTGGATTCTATCCAGTGATCTAGCCTTATCTTTTTGAATCCTGGTGGTTGCCCAGTATTTTAAATATGTCTCCTCTCATGTCATCTGTCAATTTGATAAGAATGTCCTTTATTCTTATATCTAGGTTATTGATAAAAATGTAATAGTAGGTTGTTAATCACAGAACGCCTATATAGCTGACATTGAAACATGAAAAACTACTCATTGGGTCCATCTATTCAGTCAGCTCCAGATCTCTTAATTGAATAATGTCTTGCCTACAATCTCTGACCTTTCTCCAAGAATAATACAAGACATTTTCTCAACTGTTATGCTAGCATTTAAGCAAACTATGTATAGCATTTCTCTCATCTATTAGTCTAATAATCCTGTCAAGAAAGCAAATGAAGTTGGTCTGGAATGAATTGTAAGACTCAATTTTGGATGGGGGGAGGGGGGCGGGAATCATCTATCCTTGGAGGATGACTAAAGAATTAATGGTAGAAGTAGATGATATTTGAACTGTATGATCTTACTTTGTATACATATATTTTAGAGTTATGAAAAAAGATATGAAATTAGATAACATCTTGGCCCTTGCTTATTTAGGAATTTATTATGTGAGACAAGGACTGGTGACATTTAATGCCAAACAATGGATTCCTGTGACATGTGTCTATGTTTCAGAATGGACACTAATCACATTAGTTACATTTTGGATTATTTTTTGTTTAGTTGTGTCAGACTTTGGCAAAACTATGGTGTGATTTTCCATTTTCATTTCCCATGTGACCTCATTTTGTATATGAGAAACTGAGACAAAAGGGAGTAAAATGATTTACCCAGTGTCACACAGCTAGTAAATGTCTGAGGTCAAATTTGAATTCAGAGCTTCCTGACTCTAGATTCAGTGCCCTGTGTTCTGTACCACCTAGCTGCCCAGCTATTTTGGATTATGAGACACTATATCCATAGCAATAAATCCCATTGACATTCTGCATTCAAAGTGCCTGGATTCTGAGGTTCTCTCTATTGACTGAAAGCTAGTAAAACTGAGGCTGTGATACTGAGATCCTGAATGATTGCTTGTTGAGATGAGTGAGTTGAATTAAATTGTGAAGCTCTCTTCATTGTGTAATTGAGAGGGAGAATTGGCACATGGTAGCCAGTTGATATCTTTATAAGGCTTTTTTTGGGGGGGGACAGGAATTCTATTTTCTGTCCTATTCCTTTTGATTCTTTTTAGAAGAATCTGTGCCTCTTAGGCACTCTATCAATGGTTTATAGATTGGCTGCCCAGTTTGGGCTGGTTCAGGGGAAAGACCTAAAGACATATTCTGTGTCCACCCAATGATATAAGGTTGGTAAGAAAGGCCAGGACAGCCTCTGATGCTGATAGGGGTCAGTGTTTAATCCTCTTCACATGTTCATCCATCTTTCACTTTCCCTCAGTATCTTACCTGGTTTCAGTTATATAACCTTGAGCAGCAGACATTCTCACAGGAGGGGAAGCTTTTCAGGGCAATTCTTAAACTAGATGTTTTCTCCTTTAGTTCCTGAGCTGTTTTGTATGTATTTGTGCCATTTGTGGCAAGAAGGTCTAGTCCCTTGAAGGCAATTACTCTCTCCTGATATCTTCTTTTTTTCTTCCTTCTATTCTTCCCCAACAGTCACTTCTCTGCACTTACAACTTCCCCTCCTCTAAATTCTCTGTGGAATAAA
This sequence comes from Sarcophilus harrisii, assembly GCF_902635505.1. Classification (NCBI taxonomy): domain Eukaryota; kingdom Metazoa; phylum Chordata; class Mammalia; order Dasyuromorphia; family Dasyuridae; genus Sarcophilus; species Sarcophilus harrisii. The sequence goes on from NC_045430.1 coordinate 192,466,456, forward strand.
TAACATTTTATCTAAATTTTAATTGTGCTCCAAATTTCTAACCCAATCACCATATCTCTCTGTCTCTTTTCCCCTTCATGGCTGTGTGGAATGTTCTTTGTTCCTTTACTGTCTCCTTCAAAGTCTTGTCTCCTTTCCTGGGACCAGGTTAGCTTTCTTAATGGTCTTCTAGAGTCTTGGTTTCAGTGGAGAAAATGCAGGAGAACCTGCCACCAGGAGCTTGACTGAAGATCGAATGAATCTCTCTCCTTGGTCCTGACAGCTTGAGCTCTTGCCCTCAGTCCTTTGTCTTCTCTGCCTCTGAATCTGAGTGAATCTAACAGGCTCCCAGCTTATATGCTCTACACGGAATATAAACTAATCATTATATCCCTAGGAAACCATTATTTGTTGTAAGATTAAATCAATCATACTGAAAAATTAGAGAACTATTAAGCACTATGCTAAACGAGATAACAATTATCTCATCAATTCCATTTAGTATCTTGTAAGAATCCTTTGTTTCAAGTTCAGAGTTCTGGCCCATAACAGTTGTGTCCCTGTAGTGAATTAGTGAAAGAGAAACTTGTCCTTGTTACTTCACCTGGGAGTAGCTGGTGGCAGCTCTTAGTGGAGGGAAAGAGAAGACTGAGTCTCTCTGATTGAGTTGTCTTCCATAAGACAAGGCCTAGAACAAAATTCATACCCAAGTATAGAAACCTTAGAATTGATGGTGATTGGGGGAGAAGACAGGACACATATTTATAATATTTAACTCAACTTCTGAATGCTATAACAACCACAACAATAACAATGATGATGGATAGTATTTATAAAACCCTTTCAGATTTGCCAAGTGTTTTGTACTGATATGTTATCTTATTGGGAGCTATAGGACTAAGATTTGAATACTAACTTTGAATTATTAACTCTGTGAGTATGGAAAAAAAAATTTCATTCGTCTAGGTCTCAGTTAACTTATCTGTAAAATGGAAGGTTGATCTAGAGGCCTGTGTGGTTTCCTTTTATTTCTTAGTCTTATGAACTAATTAAGATTGTTAAAAATGAAAGGGACCTTCATAGCCATCTGAAGAAGAATCTATAAAGTAGGGAATATTTGGACAACCTGAAATTATTCTCCATTCACATTTGAAATGATGGAAGAATGCTGCACAGAAGAGAAATCTTCATTTTTTTCCCCCCATTCTCTCAAGATTCTATTCCAGGCTTCAAGCCTATAGACAGCAAAGTGACACAGTGGATAGAATTTTGGACTTGCAACCAAGGAGACTGATCTTACATTTCCTAGCTGTGTGATCCTGGACAAAACAATTAACTTTTGCAAGCCTCAGTTTCTTTATCTATAAAATGGAGATAATACTATCACCTACCTCATAGAGTTATCTTGAAAAAAATGGAGATAAAATATTCATATAAAAACACTTCACAAACCTTTAATATTCTGCAAATGCTGGCTATTATTATGATTATGATCATTATTTTATTAGAGTATTTAGAGGCCAAAGGAATAAGAACTATAGTTATGTTTCCTGACATTCTTTCCTTGCTTCCCTCCTCCCCCCAATTCTATGGTTACTATTCATGAATATAATTCTTAGAGCTTCCTTTCAGGTCTTGTCTTATAATGGACAACCCAATGATAGAGGCCTATTCTTTTCTTCGCTTCTAATAGCTGCTGTCACCTGTAGTAGGGACAAGTTCCTCATTCCTTAATGCTCAAAAGATTCCTAAGGATTATGAATGAGGAAATGAATTCCCTTTTATAGGAAATGGATTCAAGTGGAGATTAGCTGCTGGCTCATCTTAGTTATTTTAGAGGTTTCTCACCAGACAGGGATTGTATTATATAAAATTTGAGATTCTACCCATCTCTGAGGTTCTATAACAATACTAGCTAACATTTATATAATGCTTTAAGATTATAAGGCATTTTACATATAGTGTCTCACTTGATCATCACAAAAACTTCATGAGGGAGGTGTTATGGGGTTATCTGCTTTTTATGGATGACGTAATTGAGGTTAGGAGAGTTTGAGTGATTTGTCTGCCTCAGAAAGCTACTAAGTATCTGAGTTAGAATTTGAATTCAGGTCTTCTAGGCTTCAAGTCTACAATGCTGTCTGCAATCCTAATTCACTAAGATATCAAGATCTTTTTTCATTCTCGGCTTCCAATTTCTGATCCCTACCTAATCAACTTTTTTCTTTTCTTTTTTAAAAGAAATACATTGTTGTTGTTTTTAATCTAAGTACTTGGGTTTCCCAAGAAGTATATCATACTGATAAACCATGATATACCTGATATTGTATGGGATGTTCAAGAAGGACTAGATCTCTGGTATGAGGGCTTGCTGAACCCTTTTCAGGGTTGGTCATCCATCTATTGATATTTACTGGCACTATAGTTCCAAGAAGCTGTATCATGCTCAGTGGGATAAATATTTGGTTTAAAATCTATCCTTTGGTTAAAAATATATCTCTGAGTCATAGTTGTGAAAGACATGTGATCTGCTTCTTTTGTCATTTAAAAAAAATGATATAACAGGATATGGTATAAAATATTGGTTTAAGCCTAATTTCTGTTGGACTGCTTCCTAATCTCTAGCATTAAGAAAATAGGTAGTTCATTTCTAAGTAGCTTATATTTTTTGGTTTATAAAATATTGAATTGTTTAGTTTTGTGTTTTCTGATTTTTCCTTGTCTAATCTGTTCCTTTCCTTTCTGTCTCTATTTTTGAACCAATTGCTGATAGTTTTGATGATTGCTGTTTTATAATATATTTTGGAGTCTGAAAGTTCTACTTTCACTTTATCCCTATCTCTTTTCATTATTTTTCATTTATTTTATATACTTTCTGTAAAATATTCCTTTGTTTATTTAATTAATATAACATTAAAACTATAAATTAATTCCAATATTTTTTTTGCTATTTTTATTATTTTGATATGGTATAGTCACCAGACTGGCCATTCTTTCAGCAATTTCATTTGTTCCTTATTATTTCTTTAAGAAGCAGTTTGTAATTGAGTATGTTCTTCAGTAGATTGGTCTAAATATATTTTATGAATTTTGTCATTATTTGGAATAGGGTTTCTCTATTATTGCCTCTAGGTTTTTGTTGTTATTCCTATTACCATTTTTACAAAGAAGCATTGTTGATTTTTGAAAATTTATTAAGTAGCCTGTAATTTTGCAAAAACTATTAATTGTCTCAATTTTGTCATTGATGTTTAGAATTTTCTAAATTAAAAAAATCACATCATCTGCAATTGGGTATGGTTTTATTTGCATCCAGCTATATTTATCCATTTCTTTCTTTCTCTGTTTTATTTCTATTGTTATTTCCAAATGATAATTTACTTATTATTTCTAAATAACAGCAAGAAGAGTGAGCATCCTTACTTTACTCCTGTTTTAATTGGGAAGGTTTCTAGTCCTCCTCCATATGATATTTGTTTTTGGTTTTAGGTAGATACTATCTATGATTTTTTTTATTTAATAGCCTTTTATTTACAGGTTATATGCATGGGTAACTTTACAGCATTAACAATTGCCAAACCTCTTGTTCCAATTTTTCACCTCTTACCCCCCACCCCCTCCCCCAGATGGCAGGATGACCAGTAGATGTTAAATATATTAAAATATAAATTAGATACACAATAAATATACATGACCAAACCGTTATTTTGCTGTACAAAAAGAATCAGACTCTGAAATATTGTACAATTAGCTTGTGAGGGAAATCAAAAATGCAGGTGGGCATAAATATAGGGATTGGGAGTTCAATGTAATAGTTTTTAGTCATCACCCAGAGTTCTTTCTCTGGGCATAGCTGGTTCAGTTCATTACTGCTCCATTGGAAATGATTTGGTTGATCTCGTTGCTGAGGATGGCCAGGTCCATCAGAACTGGTCATCATGTAGTATTGTTGTTGAAGTATATAATGATCTCCTGGTCCTGCTCATTTCACTCAGCATCAGTTCGTGTAAGTCTCTCCAGGCCTTTCTGAAATCATCCTGTTGGTCATTTCTTACAGAACAGTAATATTCCATAATATTCATATACCACAATTTATTCAGCCATTCTCCAACTGATGGACATCCATTCAGTTTCCAGTTTTTAGCCACTACAAAAAGGGCTGCCACAAACATTCGTGCACATACAGGTCCCTTTCCCTTCTTTATAATCTCTTTGGGATATAATCCCAGTAGTAACACTGCTGGATCAAAGGGTATGCACAGTTTGATAACTTTTTGAGCATAGTTCCAAACTACTCTCCAGAATGGTTGGATTCATTCACAACTCCACCAACAATGCATCAATGTCCCAGTTTTCCCCCATCCCCTCCAACAATCATCATTATTTTTTCCTGTCATCTTAGCCAATCTGACAGGTGTGTAATGGTATCTTAGAGTTGTCTTAATTTGCATTTCTCTGATTAATAATGACTTGGAGCATCTTTTCATATGACTAGAAATTATCTATGATTTTTTTAAAAAAGATTCCCCTATAGTAATATTTTGTAGGGTTTTGTTTTATTTAAAGCATAAATGAATCTTGTACTTTGTCAAAGGCTTCTTCATTGATTGAGATAATCAGGTGGGTTAGAGGTATTTTTGTTGTTAATATATTCAGTCATGTTTATTGTGTCACCATTAACCCTTAAAAGAAAAGTCAAAAGAAATAGTAAGAGGAATATACCACTTAGATAGGAGGCAAAAAATCATTAATAACAATCTATCCGTAGACATGGTTCACATTTGCCTCCCAAAACATACATTGTTCATAGAGGAAGGTAAAGCTGGTGAGGACACACAGAAATCTAACAGTAGGATATATGAGTAAGGAAACTCTTGTGCTTGTGGTAGTTTTTAGCTCTGGATAACAGGCTAAGATATTGGTAGTCTCTTTTAGGGATAATGACACAGTGCATAGAGTGCTGGGCCTGGAGTCAGAAAGCCTCATCTTTGTGAATTCAAATCTGGCTTCTGACATTTATTATCCTGAGCAATCATTTAATCCTGTTTGCCTCAGTTTTCTCACCTGGAAAATGAGTTGGAGAAGGAAATGGCAAATCACTCTAGTATCTATACTAAGAAAACAACAAATGGGATCATGAAGAGTCAGACATGACTAAAATGACTGAAGGACAACATTGAGGTATTTGTTGCTATTCTGCTCTGCTGAATAAAGCTGCTTAGTTTCTTCTTTGAAGCAGTGTTAGATTTTTTTTTTAAATTTAGGTCATAACATTACACTCTTTCAGTCAAGCATGGAGTTTACCAAGCTAATCAGATTTAATTTCTATGATGAAGTTTTTCTCATTCTCAAATCATAGAGGGTAATAAAGAGTAACACCAGCAACTCTGAAGGATTTCTTCTCTCTCAAGTTGTAGATATGTATAGGCCAAGCAGTGAATCCTTTCCCCAGCTAGATGTTCAAATAGCAGAGAATTCTATGTTCCCTAATTAGCTCAGCAAAGCAACCCTTCTCCAATCAGCACAGCTCACCGCAAAGCAAATGCAAAGCATGCTTTTTCTTGGTTCTTCTCTCTTGTCATATTGGACAGTGAAGGACCGCTTACCCAGGGAAACCCTTGAGAAGTTTTCCTTCTTTCAGGCTATAGATAGCACCAAAGGCCAACTCTTCACATGAAAAAATTTTGTTTTATTCTGAATGATTGAAGAATCTATTTGAATTCAGGTGACTCTCTCATTTAAGCCTTCCCCAACCGGGTCCTCTATCTTCTGGTAACTGCTATTCTTGTTTAAGCATCAGGGGTCAATTACTGCCATTGTCTTCTCCGAGCAATATAGCCCGGGTAGAGTGGGAGAAGTTTCTTAGACTAACTTATCACTAACTAAATATTTAATGTTGAATACAACTAGCTTATTTACTTTGATTTATGATATGATCAAATTATATTTAATATGTGGTATCACAGACTGAAAGACCTGTGGGATCTTGTATAATCCATGTAGACAGAAGTACATTTATGCCTGTTTTCTGAGTCAGAGAAGGGGGGCATCCCAATTTCTTCAGTAATGGACTACTTGTTTAGAATTCTATTTGAGTGCAGACCTTATAAAATTTTATTGGTAACAAGGGTAAAATTTAATTCAGATGCAAATATAGATTTTTTCAAAAGCAGTCCTAACAGTTTCAATAAATGCTTATCCAGAAGTGGCATTATTTGTCACACTGGCATTAATCAGAGAACCTAGGTTCAAATTGTGTCTCATGCTTAGTTCTTTGTCCAAATCATTTAAACTTTATGGGCCTTAGAATCCTTGTGTATAAAGTGAATGGGTTGGATTACTTGACTTCTCAGATCCTTCTAGATTTTTTGATCCTCTGAGCAATAGAAATTTTTCTTTCTTTCAGTCTACTCTTTGTCCATGGACAGGCCAAACAATTTTGAGTAATGATTATCAAGCTATTCCAGGGAGCTCTGCAGTATCCTCGGACTTGCTGAATCATCATAATGCCATACAAGAATAGTATCATCCCCAGGGAATTTCTTTTCAACCTGGTCTGTGTGCTGAATCTTCTCCAATAAAATGGTGTTTGCCTTTGATAAACTTCTATCTCCCTTTTAAAGACTTGTCTGATATTTGTTTCCAAAACATCATTGAACAGTATTATTTTTGTTGTTCCATCCAAGTAATCCTGAAGGAATTTAAGGGCATACCCTGTGTCCACACCAGGATGTGGTAGGAATACTACTGTCGCTGAAGAACTAAAGATGAGTATCAACTAGAGGGCAGTGCAGAGGGCATGGTGGTGATATGTTGCTTCTCATAAATAAGAAAGAACTCAGAAAAAGTAAAGGACATCATCAAGGAACTGTATGACAGGAAATGAAGATGGGTTAGTCTTATGGTGATAGTAAGAGGCAATAGTTAGAGAATCAGAGTATTCTACTGAGATCTTCATGCCAAAAGATGCCTTCAGAACACTGAGTGAACAAACATGGACAAAAAGCCCATGGGATGGGTAGGCAGGTATGGGAGGCAATCTGCATCATTAGTGGGGGCTCTTGAATGCATGAGATCACTTATATATTTGAGTTTATCCTTCTGGAAGCTTTATTGGTTCCATCTTGCAGTTATTTGGATGCATGCTCCTTGGTCAGTAATAGAATATTTTCAACAAAGCACATTTTCTTTTGGGGAAATAAAACATGCTTTGTTACAAAAAGCTTTATAATGATGTAATTTCCTAGAGTACTCTGGTATTAAAAATGAAATTTGCCTGTTTTTTAAAAAATATATTTTATTGATGCTTTTTGTTTTTTCATATGACAATGTGAATTATTTTTTACACATTTTATGTCATAGTATATATAATTATTTCTAGAATGCAACCAATGTTTAAACTCATCCTGAAATGAACTCCCCCTTGTCACAGAGAAAAATGGTTAAGTAAAAACAAGCAGTGAATTAATCATATAAGACAATGTATGTGATTTGCTATCCCTACATTTCCTTTGCTTTTTTGCCAAGAGAAATAAGTATTTTTCTTCAAGACATACTGCATTAGGATCTCACAGAGACTCTGAATACCATATTATATCTTCAACAAAAAGGGAAATGGATACTGGAGAGAGACAGTTAGCTGTGTCTTTGGGGAAATTTGTGTGAGGCATTGAAAGGGAAATAACATTTTTTTTTTCCCTGAGTAAACTCGGAGTATTAATTATTATGAAGAAAAAGTCCATGAGATACTACAGATAACTGTCATGGAAAAATGAATCTGTATAGGACTTGAAGATTCAATTATCATATCTGAGAAAATCTGGAGTCATTTTAAAGGAAATTAGTTTAGTTGCTATTTTGGAGGGAGAGAATTGAATTATATTTCCTTCCCAATGAGAACTGAGCTGAGTTAACTTTTATTTTGTGTGTATGGGGAAAACTACTGTGAAGAAGACATTCTGAGGAAAATTCCTGAGAGATTTTAATTGACATTCTTGAGAGTACTGAATTATTGGCCTATTTTCAGCATTTTGGAGAGGAGTTCATGGTTGCAGCTATTTGAGGAAAATGACTCTGGCGGTGATTTTCCTCAAAGTCAATGTATTGTGTAAATGTTTATAGTCCCTTATATACTCTGGAAGTCCTTTTTAAATTTCCCCCCAATTCCCACTCATAAGTAGAATCCTCCAGAGCAAGGAAAGTTCTTGGTTATAAGGATACTCTTGAGTATTCATATTAGCCTTTCCAATGTTATTAACCCGAGACCCTATTCTGATTCATTTATCTTAACATCAATTGACAGTTACACTGTGTGCTTTTTTCTATATCTTCTGTTGATCCAGTTATTAGCAGCCTAGTATATTTTAAAAAATTAATATCAATTATCTTTTTGTAAAAGTTATATTTACTGAAAATATATATCAAAAATAAAACTAGAGGACAAGAATTTATTAAATGCCTGATATGTTCCAGAAACTGTACTGAGTTTTATCTGTATTATATGATTTTATCCTCACAAAAATCTGGGAATGTAAGTGCTATTATTATCCCCATTTTACTGATGGGAATAGTTATAAAATTATCTTTCAAATACTGAAGTTTTGAAGTTGAAATTACTCTCTTGCTTGTAAACAATGTGGTATTCACTGCCAAGTCTATTCATTGGTGCATTGGATCAGACAGGTCACTTTTAGGAGCCATACAATTGTATTGCATTCAGTGGTTGGCAAACTTGGGATTTTTGTCAAAGGACCTCTGGTCCTCTGATCATTCATATCTCACAAAGTCATTCTGTCTGTAAAACTTCTTTACCCAAGAGCAGGAAAGAATGTATATAATAAGGACAAAATTTATATAGGTCCCATGTGGCTTTGAAGTTGGGGGAGACATCGTTTTTCCATCTTTCTCCCATAAAAATTGACTAGGCAGTGAAGAGAGATTATTTCCTGATGGAAGCCTTTTGTATATACTCTCATTTCTGCTGCAGAATCCAAAAGGCCTTTACATCATTATGCAATAAGTGGACAGGAAATTATTATAGAACACATATATATGTACCACAGTACATGTAGGGGACTGCTGAGTCCTTGCACAGAATGCCATGTATGTTCACAAGGACTGAATTCTCATTAGTTAGTTCCTAGTTACATAATTTTCTATATTTTTGCATTATTTGTTAATAATGTTAATAAAATATATGACCAGTAATATTGATATTTGACTGAATCTAGGAGTTTAGGGTTGAAGAATGAGCAGAGAAAACTTATGAAAAATAGTTTGTTTTATGTTTTTATACACTAAAATGGGTACTCAATATTAATTACAGAATTTTTGACAGAGAGTCCATTTCCCACTCTGTATGATTATACTTAGCTTTATAGGGTAAGCTATTCTTGGTTGCAAGCTAAGATTGACTTTTGGGATATTACATTCCAAGATATCTTCAATTTTAAGAAGAATTTGCCAGATCACTTGTGATCCTTCCTAAGTCCCTTAGTACATGAAATGCTCTTTTTTGATGCTTCTGTTATTTTTTTCTTTCCTGTAAGAGCTCTGGATTTTAACTATGACATTCCTGGGACTTTCTCATTTTTGGGGTTTCTTTCAAGATTTTACATTTTGCTCTCTTGTTCTAATTGATCTGGGAAATTTTCCTTTATGATTTCTTGAAATCTATGTTGTTGTTTTTTTTTAAATCATGGTTTACAGAGATTCCAATGAATTCTTAAATTCTCTCTCCTTAACCTGTTTTCTAGATTAACTTTTTATTTCAGATTTCTTATATCATCTTTGACTTAATTTTTAAATTTTTGTTCAAATATTTCTTACTACCTCAAGGATTCAGTGGTTTCTGTTTATTTTATTTCAATTTTCAGGAACTCTGTTACTTGGGTAAGTTTCATTACTTTCTCTTCAAAGACAATTTATTCTCCCTCTAGTTCTTTCCTCACATCTTTTATTTAATATATTTTAAATTTCATGCTTCATTTCTTTTGTGCATTCATGTAATTCTTTTTAGAGAATTCCTTTTTTTCTTTTTTGGACCTCTAATTGACAATTGTTTTGGAATTATTCTCTCCTTCTTTGGAGGTTATTTCTAGATTTGTGTTATATATACACACATATTTTTTTTATTGCTGTTTTTCACAGAGAGACAAGCATTTTTTTTTTTTTTTGCCCCTTTTCTGGTCTTGCTCAGAGGTTAAAGTCTTGTTTGTTCAGATAGGTCTTGGCTTTGCTGGCAGTCCCTGCCCTATGCCTGTGAATTGTTAGCTAATTTTTTTGTGTAGTTCAGATTTCAAGAGCTCCCTGTAGTTTTCCCTGGATTTCTTAATAATTATTCAGTCTGGTACAAATCTGAGATTTTTATTGTTGGGGAAGTGGGAAGCTTTCCTCTGTTCAGATAGCTATGTTGGCTAAAAGTCACTTTTGTAAGAGTCATCCATAATGCAGTCCAACTAGAGCTTTGAATATCCTTGGGTAGAGTAATCATAGACAGTAATGTCAGAGTATATATTTTTTATTCATTTATCAGATAATAAGTATCTACTCTAGGAAGAGGACTGTGCTAGGCAATGTAAGAGATACAAAGTTTATATAAGATATAATCTTTGTCTTTGTGAAATTTAATTTTCTGGGGTTGTTGGGTACTACATTGGAGAGAGTGCTGGACCTGAAATCAGAAAGACTAATTTTTCTGAGTTCAAATCTGGCTTCAGAAACTTACTAGCTATGTGATCCTTGCCAAGTCACTTAACCCTATTTGCCTCAGTTTCTTCATTTGTAAAATGAGGACATGGCAAATCACTCCAATTTCTTTGGCAAGAAAACCCTAAATGGGATTATGAAGAGTTGGACATGACTGAAAAATGACTGAACAGTAACAACAAAAGACTATTCTGATGAAAATCATATCACAGGACTGTAGACTTTAGAACTAGAAGGGATTTCGATAATTATCTAGTCTTTTATTTTTTAATTACTGATTTTTTTAACTTTTATTTTTAACTTACCTTATTTACAACTAGAGTTATGTCTTCCACAGCACAACTTTCCCCATCTCAGTTTTGATTTTTTCCAGATCACATAAGAAATTAAGTGGGAATTATTGGGAAATTTTGCAGAAGCCTCAGATGATATTCAAAGGCTAGCAGATGACATAGGAAAAAGTTAAGAAACTCAAAAATGCATAAAAAATATATGTAATATTGTAAAATATCAACTTAAATTTTATAATAATGCCATAAATACCACATAAGAGAAAAAAAATTCAGCTCTCTTTTTTACTATTGGGGAGGGGGGACAAAATATTTTACATAGATGTTCTAGATCACCAGGGTACCCATACCTCTAACACCTGTAATGTGGAAGGGATAACTGTACTCTCCTCACCCACTCAGGCATTCATTCTTTGTAACAAATAAAGAAAGGGAAGAGGCAAGAATAATAAAACAAAACAATTTAGCAAAATTAAGGAGCACATCAACTGGGCCTAACAGTATTTGTAATATTCCATATTCCTGTGGGGAATAGATAAGGTGAAGAACTTACAGGAATATATGAATTCTTTTTCTGTATTTTATTTTCATTATTTCTGTGTTTCCCCTATGATCTGTATAATATGTGCAGGCTCATATCTACTTGAGCCTTGGCCAGCTAAAAACAACCAATTAGATGCCTCCCCCTCCCCTTCTCAATGCTCTCTTACTTGTGATGTAATTTCTTATATAAAAGCTATGAATCTTTACTACTTCTTTAGCTCTCCTACCAAGAGCTTTCTTTTTCTTATCTCGCGATGGGATGGCTCATCCTCCGGAGGTTTTCAATAAACAACTTTTCTTCCTTCTACTGAGTGATCTCTGAGTAGTCATTTTGGGTAAGGGTCTTCTACATCCCTCACATTCCTAATCCTTTATTTCTGCAAAGACCAGATGGAGATGAATTTCTTCAGCTCTTCTCTAGGGCCAATCTTACTCATTATAATGAGTAAGAATCAATTTAATTTTGCATATGCTGTTGTCCAGAGGACATCATCTAGTACTGCTTCTCATTTAATAGATGATAAAACTGAGGCCTAGGAAAGTAAAATGACTTCCTTGGGTCTTACTAATAAGAAGAAGCACCACTGAAATTCAAATCCAAGTTTTCTGATCCCAAATTCCATGAATCTTGTTTATAATGAAGCTAGCTGTTTAATAACAAGCCTTTCTTTCAAAGTCTGCTTGGATTCCCTCCAATCTCTTTTGCACTTCTCCTCCCTCCCCACCCCACCCCAGCCATGGAGGCCTTTTGCAAAACTCTGTAAAACAGATTTTTTTTTTCATACCAGCCTAATTAGTCAATTAATTGGCATTAATCAAATGCCTACAGTAGCTCAACAATTCTGCGATTACAAAAAGAGGCAAAAGAGTGTATTTATCCTCAAGAAGTTCACAATCTAATTGAAATTCACATTCTCTGGGGGCCTTTCAACCCCAAAGTTCAAAAAGCTATAGATGAAAAAAGTTTTTTTGCAGAACAAATCAGAAAGTGTTTTTTTAAGTCAAAATGGGTTTTCTGACAGTCTGTAATTTTCAACATCCAGTTTTTATAATATGAGACTATTTTCAAGTTGATATCTCATTGTCCTTTTGGTTCTATTTGCATCCTTTTTAAAAATTGTGGATTTTTTTTTTTGCTTTGATAATTTTATTGACAGAACCCATGCCAGGGTAATTTTTTTACAACATTATCCCTTGCAGTCACTTCTGTTCCGATTTTTCCCCTCCCTCCCTCCCTCTACCCCCTCCCCCAGATGGCAAGCAGTCCTATACATATACTAGGTTATAGTAGATCTTAGATACAATATATGTGTGCAGAACCGAACAGTTCTCTTATTGCTCAGGGAGAATTGGATTCAGAAGGTATAAATAACCAGGGAAGAAGAACAAAAATGCAAGCAGTTTAAATTCATTTCCTAGTGTTCTTTCTTTGGGTGTAGCTGCTTCTGTCCATCCTTGATCAATTGAAACTGAGTTAGATCTTCTCTTTGTTGAAGAAATCTACTTCCATTCTCATACAGTATTGTTGTTGAGGTATATAATGACCTCCTGGTTCTGCTCGTTTCACTCAGCATCAGTTCATGTAAGTCTCGCCAATCCTCTCTGTATTCATCCTGCTGGTCGTTTCTTATAGAACAATAATATTCCATAACATTCATATATGTGGATTTCTTTTTTTAAGAAAATTATTTTAGTTGTCATGTACACATGGAATTTGAACACTTTTTAAGCACCTCCTCCCAAATTCTGTTCTTATATCATATTATATTCATGTTAGAAGACCAAAGCTCATTGCAAGAGTTTATTATTTTTAAATTTTATGTGGTTAAATCCACCTCAATTAGTAAGATTTTCCCCTACTATAAACATGCACAAGTTTCTGTTTTATTTAATTTAACTTTTCTAATGAACAGATTCATAGGACAGGTTTAAAGCCAGAAAAGACCTTTGAGATCAACCTAGTCCAGCTGTTCATTTTATAAAAGAAGGCATGAGACCCTGAGAAGTAAAGGGAACTTTATTTCTTTCTGCTGGTTTCCATGGTTATTGGATAACTTTTGCCCAAAACAGCTGTGAAATTCCTCTCTGAGAGCCTCAATCACTGTAGGTGTCTTCATAAGTAACCTGTTTTCTGGCTTTCATAAAGTTCTAAAGATAATGGAGCTCTGTCTGGTTCACAATTTGAAGACAAAAGGGTCAAGGGTGACCTAGAGATTAGAGATTTTTCCAGTGTTTTTTGGAAATTTATTTCTACAACTCATTATCTAACATTAATTGAAATAGTTTAATATAATGTGAAAAAAAGTACAACTCAGGCTAATTATTAGATATGATTTCTAAAAATCTTTGGGGAATTATACAATACCTAGGACTATTACTTGGATTTTATTTTCATGATATTCTTGTGCCTTATGGAGAGAATATAAAGAGGCGTTTGGTTTTGATTAGACTCTGTCAAGAAGGAATGATGGATTTTCCACTGCCCTATCTTAGAATGGCCCATCGCTTTCAATCTAAGTTGAAGGGACATATACTGAATTTTGGCATACAGTAAAGTAAAACTCAAGGATAGTTGGGAACATCATCATATAGGACTGCTTTCAACTAAAACTTTAGAGAGCAATGAGTTAGACTTGTATAATTCCATAAGTATCTCCTACAGGTCACTACAGAACTTTGCTTCAAACTACTCTATTGGTTCTGAAAGAGTATCAATTCCTGAGATGTCTAAATGTGATAGAATAGGGACATTGGAAGTCAATTTAGGTCAACAATTTATCACTAAACAGGTCTTAAATTCCTACTATGTGCCAATTCCTATTAGGAGTTAGAGATAAAAATACAAAGAATAAAACAACCCCTATTCTCAAGGATCAGACAATTCTATCATTACATAAAAGACTTTCAGAAAGTAAAAAAAAAAAATGAACCATTCAGAATAGTCAGTAGTTATAGGACATTGGCAGTTGTTACTGGAGATGACCAGCTAGTGCCATATAAAGAGCAAATGAAAATCTGTTCATGAGAATTTATTTGAGGTGGTAGTAAGTCTGTAATTCTGGGGACTTTGCAAAGAGAGTAGAGAGAGTTTAAAGTATGAGGAGACACTGGGAGCAATTTAAGGAACTTATAGAATGGTGTTAAAGGATGATCTTGTAAATTGGAGGGCTACATCTTCTATTACACTTCAACCCTGTGTTTCCTTCTACTCTGCAATGTGCCACAAGAAGAAAAGACTTTGTCCTACTGCTTTACAAACCTTTGCATTCTTGTTACCCACCTTTCTGGACCTGGACATTGTTATTTGGTCACTGTGCCTTGGAGTCAATTTTCAAGGTGTTGGTATTTCATTAATCTTGGGCTAAAATGTCCAGGCTACCTCTCTAGAGGGCTTCAAAGATCAGTTAGAGTCAGGATCAGTCAAAATAGAACAGGCAATTAAACAACTCCCTAAGAAAAAATCCCCAGGACCAGATGGATTTACATGTGAATTTTACCAAACATTTAAAGAACAATTGGCCCCAATGCTATATAAATTATTTGATAAAATAGGGAATGAAGGAGTCCTACCAAATTCCTTCTATGACACAGACATGGTACTGATACCTAAACCAGGTAGGCTGAAAACAGAGAAAGAAAATTATAGACCAATCTCCCTAATGAATATTGATGCTAAAATCTTAAATAAGATATTAGCAAAAAGACTACAGAAAATCATCTCCAAGATAATACACTATAATCAAGTAGGATTTATACCAGGAGTGCAGGCCTGGTTCAATATTAGGAAAACTATCAATATAATTGGCCATGTTAATAACCAAATTAACAAAAACCATATGATCATCTCAATAGATGCAGAAAAAGCATTTTAAAATCCAACATCCATTCCTATTAAAAACACTTGAGAGTATAGGAATAAATGGACTTTTCCTTAAAATAATCAGCAGCATCTATTTAAAACCATCAGTAAGCATCATATGTAATGGAGACAAACTGCAACCATTCCCAATAAGATCTGGAGTGAAACAAGGTTGCCCACTATCACCGTTACTATTTAATATTGTATTAGAAACGCTAGCTATAGCAATAAGAGCTGAGAAAGAGATTAAAGGAATAAGAATAGGCAATGAGGAAGCCAAATTATCACTCTTTGCCGATGACATGATGGTATACTTAGAGAACCCCAGAGATTCTGCTAAAAAGTTATTAGAAATAATCCACAACTTTAGCAAAGTTGCTGGTTATAAAATAAACCCACATAAGTCATCAGCATTCTTATATATCACTAACAAAATCCAACAGTCAGAGTTACAAAGAGAAATTCCATTTAAAGTAACTACTGATAATATAAAATATTTAGGAATCTATCTGCCAAGGGAAAATCAGAAACTTTATGAGCAAAATTACAGACCACTTTTCACACAAATTAAGTCTGATCTAACCAATTGGAAAAATATTAAATGCTCTTGGATAGGGCGAGCAAATATAATAAAGATGACAATATTACCTAAACTAATCTATTTATTTAGCGCTATACCAATCAGACTCCCAAAAAACTATTTTAATGACCTAGAAAAAATAACAACAAAGTTCATATGGAAAAACAAAAGGTCAAGAATTTCAAGGGAATTAATGAAAAAAAAATCAAATGATGGTGGCTTAGCTGTACCAGATCTAAAATTATATTATAGAGCAGCAGTTACCAAAACTATTTGGTATTGGCTAAGGAATAGATTAGTTGATCAGTGGAATAGATTAGGTTCAAGGGATAAAACAGTCAACAAATATAGCAACCTAGTCTTTGACAAACCCAAAGATCCCAGCTTTTGGGATAAGAACTTACTGTTTGATAAAAATTGCTGGGAAAATTGGAAACTAATATGGCAGAAACTAGGCATTGATCCATACTTAACGCCGTACACCAAGATAAGGTCAAAATGGGTTCATGACCTAGGCATAAAGAATGAAATTATTAATAAATTAGAGGAACATAGGATAGTTTACCTCTCAGACCTGTGGAAGGGGAAGGTCTTTATGACCAAAGCAGAACTAGAGATCATTACTGATCACAAAATAGAAAATTTCGATTATACCAAACTGAAAAGTTTTTGTACAAACAAAACTAATGCAGACAAGATTAGAAGGGAAGCAATAAACTGGGAAAATATTTTTACAGTCAAAGGTTCTGATAAAGGCCTCATTTCCAAAATATATAGAGAATTAACTCTAATTTATAAAAAATCAAGCCATTCTCCAATTGAAAAATGGTCAAAGGATATGAACAGACAATTCTCAGATGAAGAAATTGAAACTATTTCTAGTCATATGAAAAGATGCTCCAAGTCATTATTAATCAGAGAAATGCAAATTAAGACAACTCTAAGATACCACTACACACCTGTCAGATTGGCTAAGATGACAGGAAAAAATAATGATGATTGTTGGAGGGGATGCGGGAAAACTGGGACATTGATGCATTGTTGGTGGAGTTGTGAACGAATCCAACCATTTTGGAGAGTAGTTTGGAACTATGCTCAAAAAGTTATCAAACTGTGCATACCCTTTGATCCAGCAGTGTTACTACTGGGATTATATCCCAAAGAGATTATAAAGAAGGGAAAGGGACCTGTATGTGCACGAATGTTTGTGGCAGCCCTTTTTGTAGTGGCTAGAAACTGGAAACTGAATGGATGTCCATCAGTTGGAGAATGGCTGAATAAATTGTGGTATATGAATATTATGGAATATTACTGTTCTGTAAGAAATGACCAATAGGATGATTTCAGAAAGGCCTGGAGAGACTTACACGAACTGATGCTGAGTGAAATGAGCAGGACCAGGAGATCATTATATACTTCAACAACCAATACTATATGATGACCAGTTCTGATGGACCAGGCCATCCTCAGCAACGAGATCAACCAAATCATTTCCAATGGAGCAGTAATGAACTGAACCAGCTACGCCCAGAGAAAGAACTCTGGGAGATGACTAAAAACCATTACATTGAATTCCCAATCCCTATATTTATGCCCACCTGCATTTTTCATTTCCTTCACAAGCTAATTTTACAATATTTCAGAGTCTGATTCTTTTTGTACAGCAAAATAACGTTTTGGTCATGTATACTTATTGTGTATCTAATTTATATTTTAATGTATTTAACATCTACTGGTCATCCTGCCATCTAGGGGAGGGGTGGGGGGGTAAGAGGTGAAAAATTGGAACAAGAGGTTTGGCAATTGTTAATGCTGTAAAGTTACCCATGCATATATCCTGTAAATAAAAGGCTATTAAATAAAAAAAAAAATCCTTAGTCTTTAGAAGAAGTGAAGGAGGCAGGCAATCTGCCAGAGGACTCATCAAAGATGAATCATTGACTCTGGAGTCTGAAGCCTGAAGTCTTCTCTCCTCAGCATGCTGTGGCAGAGAGGCTCTGACCCTTTCCATCAGTCCTCCAACCCTTGCCTCCGATTATCTCATCACAACACATTCAGCAAGAGCCAATCCTGAGGAGAGCCATCACATCATCATATATTTTTAGAGCCATTATCACATCTTGAGAAGGTAATTAGCCTTAAGTGCTCTACTCTCTTAGATTCAAATATACCTTTTCAGAGTTCTAGCCCTCTACATTGGACCTTGTGGATTTCAGGAGATGACCTCTAAATTTCCTTTCAACTTATAGAATGTTAAATTGAATGTTGGATTTGGAGCTAAGAACGCAAATTTATACTCTTTGATGCTTGTTATCCTGAGACCATAGGCATATTTCCTGAGCCTCAATTTCTCATCTATAAAATGGAGGAAATAGTCCTGATAGTTCCTATCTCATATAGCTCTTGCAAAGCTCAACCTTAAAGCATTATATGAATGTCATTTCTATCTTTGTGGTATGATTCCAATTGTACTTTAAGCAGGACATTTAGGCATTGCCTGACCCTGAGTAATACTGGAAATTATTTTGGATTTTTTCTTAAATGTTTTTGAGCTTAATAAGTAACACATGATAACTTTGTTTAAACATAGTCATAGCCCTTACTCTAGAATTCATTCTCTCTGGGTATTTCTCCATGATGTTATGTGCAATCATTCTCCTTTTTTAACCTTGTGGTCAATCTTAAGCAAAACTCCTTTGGTGAATTTCTTGTATTTAATGCTAAAAGTTGGAGTCAGGTAGCTTCTTCCAGGTTCACTTGCTTCACTTGGAGTCAATTAGTTGCTATAGAGAGGGACAGGGAAAAGGAATGCTTCACCTGGGTGTTGGACAGTGGGTCTGATGTGGAGGGGAAAAGAATAAAGAGTTTCTCACATGCTCCATAGAGGGGATGCCAATATTTGAAAGGAAATTTGAAATTCTTGCTCACCTCTTCACACAACTCCTAAATTCCCTTAATTATATACCTATCAGGAGTTCTGGGTCTTCAATTTGCCTTATAAATTCACAAAGTCTCCCACTAAATTCATTCTTTCCCAATATAGGATACATAGACTATGCCTTGACTTCAAGTCACAGTGACCAAATAACAATATCCAGGTCCAGAAAGACAGGAAGCCAGAGAGAGCCAAGGTATATAAAACAGTTGGACAAAGTCTTTATCCCTTGTGGCACACATTTCAGAGCAGAAGGAATCAAATATGGGTTCAAGGTGGAAAGGAAGATATAAACCTCTAATAGTTTCCCAAGTTATGGGTGGGTTCACAAATGACAACGAATTTGGTCCATGAATTTGGATGAGGCAAAATTATATCTTTATTTTCACTAACCTTTGACTTCCTTGGTAATCCTGCATATTTTATTTTATGCATTAAAAACATTTTTGGGGGGAAGGGGACCATAGGCTTGACCAAATTGCAAAACTGATCCATGAATCAAAACATATTAAGAGTACATACCAATTCTTTAACAAAATTCCTACTTCTGTGGCATAGTTGATCTTAGGTAGTTGAAAAAAAATAAAGTGGATTAATTTATAATATATAATTAATAACTCAGAACATCAAATCCTTCCAAGGGCATTTGCATTTATGTTGACAAAATTTTATTATAAATGAATCTCAAATTGTTGGGATTTGAGACAGTGTGACTAAGTGGCAGCATGGAGGGGATATTTCTGGGCATTGAAAACTTTCTGGTGTTCTACTACTTAACCAGACAGGCCTGGAGAACAATCATCCTATTAAGGTTGGGAAGGGGACCCCAAAAGTTTGGGGTCACGGACGGGTATCTCAAAAGAATTTGCAAGCTTGAATCCATTTTCTAGTCAAGGGACAAAATTTATTGTAATTATAATACCATTACAAGTGGGCTGAATTCCAAAAGAAATTATCAAAGTCCTAGGAGAGAGGAGACCCCTTTATCCAGCTTTCTATCATTGACATGCTAATTCTATGGCCCAGAGGAGTGGTTTCTGAATTTGGTTATCACTGACCAACAGATTCTCTGATAGTCAGCAATGAACTGAGAAATGGTTTATTCACTATTGTCTCAGGAGTTTGATCTGTGGTACTAGCCTGAGGCCAGAAACCATCTTACTGGGGAGTGATCTATTCAGAATCAGACAGATTGGAGTTTCCTGAAGTAGACTCCAAAGCCAGAAAATTTAGGATCACTGACTTATTGTTAGAATAGAAGCCCCCATAAAATCAGGGGACCACAAAATCATTGTTATATTACATCAACCTTGTTTGGGAAGATTGAGAATCTTTAGAGGGGACCTCAGAAAAGCTCCTGACTTCCAAAATTCTACTGTTTTGAGAAAATAAAATGGATTAAGTTATTCATTATTAAGTTAATTCATTATTATGAATTAACAAGGAATAACCAAGAGCTCCAAATCCTCCCAAGGGGGATTTGCATTTGAATCAATTAATTTTTATTATACATAAATTTTAATTGGTGGAATTTCAGGCAATGTTATTTTCTTCTGATCCCAGAAACATCCTTCTAGTATCAATGACTGAATAGTCCCTGTTCCCTTCCCAGCTATTTGGTTATCCCAATGGTTGGGTTGTGAACATAATGAATGATACTTGGGCAGAGGTTTTTGCCTCTCTAGGATGCTGTCAAAGGTGGGATCCAACCCTGAGAAAATTAGAACTCATGCTCTAGGGTAACGTGACAAACCAGGTGAGTGGCTTCTGGGAGGGAATGGAGGAGTGTTCAAAAGAAGAAGGCTACAGCAGAGCTGACGCCTCCCTAAGCTACTAGCTAAACTTGATTCATAAGAATCTCAGAACTAGAAAGGAGTTCATAAAACATTTAATCCACTCCACATATTTGTAGAGATTCCTTCCACCAAAGGGAGTAATCCAAATGCACTTCATCACCCTCTGCAACACTCACTTAAGTACTTCCATCTGATCATAATTCAAAATTATTAAAGGTAATTTTTTTTTGGAGGAGGGGGACCAGTTTCCTTATTTTATCCAGGCTGGAAATGAAGAAGCCTTTTAAAAACCCAATCTTCTATAGAACAGCAGAAAAGCTTTGACTTGCTCTGTTTCTTATCTGGGCCAGTTTTCTCCTTTTGAGGAGTTTCACCACACTGATGATGGCTTTGGAATGGGCACTATTTTGGCATAAGCTTAGAGCTCCCAAGCTCAAATTCAGCCCCAGATACCTCATAAGTAGGGCTTACGAAACTACAATCACCTGCCAATTTCTTAAGAAAATATAGAAATCACTCTGAAACATATATTCTTAAAAGATCTTTTTATTGTCTCGCCAAAGTTTGAACATATCTAGCATTTTGTTATTATTGTAACTTCTTGAACAAATATACCCCTGCTCTGAAACATAGGGTGTGAAAGTGACAATACCTGAATGAATGTATGTATTAATTTTGTTATCCTTTACTTGTATCACTATACCAGCATACAATTGTAGGGCAGAGGTTCATAAAAATTTGTCTTGGTAAATAATGTTTTACCATAGTTTTCATCAAATGGAAACATTTCAATTCACATCCTACCTTTTTTTCAATAAGTCTGAGTAAAGGTTAGAATTACTTAATTTTTATTTTGGGATGATTAGCACTCAGCTAACATCAATCAGCTAACAGCAGTGTGTTTTGGATATAGTAGGAGCTGGTTGAATTGGTCTATTTTTTTTTTTTTTGCTTCTATTTTCTCTCCATTCTATTCCATTTTAAATACTGTTGTCAGATTAATATTTTTAAAACAACACTTTTTTGCCCACAATAGGAGCATACTTAAAAGTCTTCAATAACCATTTAGTAATTACAGAATAAAGTTCATTTTTTCATTTTAGCTTTAAAGGAACTCTACAAATTGTCAAATTGAAATGACAATATATTTGATAAAAAACAATTGCTATGTGATTTGGATAATCAGTGGGAAGAGCACTGGTTCTGGAGTCAATAATACTTGGGTTTAATTCCCTACTCCCCTTGTGACTTGGACTATATAATCATATAAATAAAAACCCATAAAAATAAAGAGGTTGATAGCTTTCTTCTAAGTTCTGGATCTGAAATACTAACAGCAGAAAGTTATTAACATATGTTATATGTTATAAGAGGGAGAAAAATGAGGAGAAGAGGAGGAAGACAAGAGGATAAGGAATAATAACAACAGTAATGATAATAATAATGCTAGTTTAAAACACAAAAACATGCTACATTTTTAGCATGTAAAGGGAAGAGCTATGTTCAAAATCTCCAGGGACCACCTAACATATGAAGAACTCTTGGGAAAAATTGGGTTTATAGATCTATTGGAGGCCAATTATCTTTTTTTTTTTTTTTTTTAAATTTAATAGCCTTTTATTTACAGGATATATGCATGGGTAACTTTACAGCATTAACAATTGCCAAACCTCTTGTTCCAATTTTTCACCTCTTACCCCCCCACCCCCTCCCCTAGATGGCAGGATGACCAGTAGATGTTAAATATATTAAAATATAAATTAGATACACAATAAGTATACATGACCAAAACGTTATTTTGCTGTACAAAAAGAATCAGACTCTGAAATATTGTACAATTAGCTTGTGAAGGAAATCAAAAATGCAGGTGTGCATAAATATAGGGATTGGGAATTCAATGTAATGGTTTTTAGTCATCTCCCAGAGTTCTTTTTCTGGGCATAGCTAGTTCAGTTCATTACTGCTCCATTAGAAATGATTTGGTTGATCTCGTTGCTGAGGATGGCCTGATCCATCAGAACTGGTCATCATCTAGTATTGTTGTTGAAGTATATAATGATCTCCTGGTCCTGCTCATTTCACTCAGCATCAGTTCGTGTAAGTCTCTCCAGGCCTTTCTGAAATCATCCTGTTGGTCATTTCTTACAGAACAGTAATATTCCATAATTTTCATATACCACAATTTATTCAGCCATTCTCCAACTGATGGACATCCATTCAGTTTCCAGTTTCTAGCCACTACAAAAAGGGCTGCCACAAACATTCGTGCACATACAGGTCCCTTTCCCTTCTTTATAATCTCTTTGGGATATAATCCCAGTAGTAACACTGCTGGATCAAAGGGTATGCACAGTTTGATAACTTTTTGAGCATAGTTCCAAACTACTCTCCAAAATGGTTGGATTCGTTCACAACTCCACCAACAATGCATCAATGTCCCAGTTTTCCCGCATCCCCTCCAACAATCATCATTATTTTTTCCTGTCATCTTAGCCAATCTGACAGGTGTGTAGTGGTATCTTAGAGTTGTCTTAATTTGCATTTCTCTGATTAATAATGACTTGGAGCATCTTTTCATATGACTAGAAATAGTTTCAATTTCTTCATCTGAGAATTGTCTGTTCATATCCTTTGACCATTTTTCAATTGGAGAATGGCTTGATTTTTTATAAATTAGAGTTAATTCTCTATATATTTTGGAAATGAGGCCTTTATCAGAACCTTTGACTGTAAAAATATTTTCCCAGTTTATTGCTTCCCTTCTAATCTTGTCTGCATTAGTTTTGTTTGTACAAAAACTTTTCAGTTTGGTATAATCGAAATTTTCTATTTTGTGATCAGTAATGATCTCTAGTTCTGCTTTGGTCATAAAGACCTTCCCCTTCCACAGGTCTGAGAGGTAAACTATCCTATGTTCCTCTAATTTATTAATAATTTCATTCTTTATGCCTAGGTCATGAACCCATTTTGACCTTATCTTGGTGTACGGCGTTAAGTATGGATCAATGCCTAGTTTCTGCCATATTAGTTTCCAATTTTCCCAGCAATTTTTATCAAACAGTAAGTTCTTATCCCAAAAGCTGGGATCTTTGGGTTTGTCAAAGACTAGGTTGCTATATTTGTTGACTGTTTTATCCCTTGAACCTAATCTATTCCACTGATCAACTAATCTATTCCTTAGCCAATACCAAATAGTTTTGGTAACTGCTGCTCTATAATATAATTTTAGATCTGGTACAGCTAAGCCACCATCATTTGATTTTTTTTTCATTAATTCCCTTGAAATTCTTGACCTTTTGTTTTTCCATATGAACTTTGTTGTTATTTTTTCTAGGTCATTAAAATAGTTTTTTGGGAGTCTGATTGGTATAGCGCTAAATAAATAGATTAGTTTAGGTAATATTGTCATCTTTATTATATTTGCTCGCCCTATCCAAGAGCATTTAATATTTTTCCAATTGGTTAGATCAGACTTAATTTGTGTGAAAAGTGGTCTGTAATTTTGCTCATAAAGTTTCTGATTTTCCCTTGGCAGATAGATTCCTAAATATTTTATATTATCAGTAGTTACTTTAAATGGAATTTCTCTTTGTAACTCTGACTGTTGGATTTTGTTAGTGATATATAAGAATGCTGATGACTTATGTGGGTTTATTTTATAACCAGCAACTTTGCTAAAGTTGTGGATTATTTCTAATAACTTTTTAGCAGAATCTCTGGGGTTCTCTAAGTATACCATCATGTCATCGGCAAAGAGTGATAATTTGGCTTCCTCATTGCCTATTCTTATTCCTTTAATCTCTTTCTCAGCTCTTATTGCTATAGCTAGCGTTTCTAATACAATATTAAATAGTAACGGTGATAGTGGGCAACCTTGTTTCACTCCAGATTTTATTGGGAATGGTTGCAGTTTGTCTCCATTACATATGATGCTTACTGATGGTTTTAAATAGATGCTGCTGATTATTTTAAGGAAAAGTCCATTTATTCCCATACTCTCAAGTGTTTTTTAATAGGAATGGATGTTGGATTTTATCAAATGCTTTTACTGCATCTATTGAGATGATCATATGGTTTTTGGAGGCCAATTATCATATGAAAAAAATTAAGGGGAGAATGCAGCCAGGATGATGACAACAGAAAGACTAATAGATTAGATCCTATGGAATTACAAATAACCATTTGAGAACTTGAGAATTCAATTAGCTGAGCTATTTGGACACAGAAAGAAACATCAAGAGGAGGATTCTTAATGCTGGTCATCAATGGATCTGTACTTGAATTGTAATTAGAAAATTCAGATCTTCATATTAACATATTACATTTATATATCCTTTTAATTTTCTACATGTGTATGCACAAATGTAAATATGTAGTTCCTAATACACACACACACACATTATTGGGTGTTATTGTTGAGGTGGAAGACATCCCCAAAAGATTAGGGCCCTCCTGGTCAGTGTTATGGATTTAGTGAAAGAATATGTATACTTGATCAGTCTCCAAGTTAAGGGGCAAAGATTTGGGCAAAAACCCAAATTCTTTTGGAACAAAGGTTCTGGGAACTGCTTCAGAATGACAAAGGGTGTAGAGTTGGTCCTGTCTAGCTGAGTACAGATTGAGAAGGGCAGACTTGAAGATGGAGGTAGCAGCATCCAGGACGTGTTGAGTCTTAGTTGGTATTCATGGAGTCTGTAAAATACAAAGCTCACTAGTAATAGAAGAGAAAACTATTATCTTGGAGAAAGTGGAAGATAGAAAGAAAAAGAAAGCTACAATGAGACAGACCTGTCTAATCATTTGATCAATGAAAATAGGTTTCCCAACGGATTGGAGGTTTTTCTTTTCCAGGTGAGTATTTTGGTGTAAGCAAAAAAGACATTTCCACTGGCTAGCCTCTGGGATTAGAAATTGGCCTGAGGGCATTTGAAACCACTGAGAAGGAGAAAGGGTGTACCCCCTTTCTTTAGCAAAAGCCTGTTCCTGGTTGCTATATGAGGGAGTATAGAAGTTGGGGAATCAAGGTGCTATCAGGGCACCCTGGCAGCAACATGGATGGCTGAATCTGCAAATCTGTTTCCCTTAGCTTGAAGTGAATCTGGCTTCTAGTGTCTTTTATAAAACAAAATAGAAACCTCTCTAGGTCCATGAACAACTTGAAGTAATTGTAGAGATTTCCCCTATATACTTAATGGAGGAATGTTTGATTGTCAAAAGTTCCCTTTCTTTTCCATGCTCCATGAGCATGTAAGACATGAAAGGAATATTTGGAGTCAGTATAGAGGTTCATTCTCATTCCCTTCCCCAGTTCTAAAGCTCTGGTGAGGGCAAAGAGTTCAGTTCTCTGAGCAGAGGTCCAGGAGTAGGGAGAGTGGGGGTGGGATGGGAGGGGAAGGGAGCGGTTAGTCTCCAAAGTACCATTGAGACTCATCACAGAATAACCTGACTTCCTTTCCCTGTTTTTAAGAAAAATGGATCCATTCTGGTTGAACTTAGGACACAGACCTATGCGTTTCCTCCAAGGACAATCGTAAGATCAATGGCCGTGCCTGTGGCATCTGAGGTACAGAACTGAGGAGGTTCCTGGATATGGCAGCAGCTAAAATTTGAGCCTGCTTTCTGATCCTCACCCTGGCTCTGCCTTTATTCTTCTCTGCCTCAGCTTGAACCCTATTATTGAAGACATTAAAGGCTGTTTCCAACAGTTGTGTCTGGGGAGTTTGAGGACCCAGGGCTAAATCTTTCAGTTTCCTCCGAATGTCTGGGGCAGACTGACTAATAAAATGCATGCTGAGGACTGTGGTCCCCTCTGGAGAAGTGGGGTCCAGGTTAGTATATTTCTTTAGAACATCCACAAGGCACCCCTGAAAGAGGGCAGAATTTTCCCCAGCAACTTGAGTAACTTCCTTAAGTTTTTCATAACTAACCTGCCTAATTCCTTTCTTTATACCTTCAATGAGGCAGATTAGAAAAAAATCCATTCTCTCTGTCTCTGCTTCCTTTTTGATAATCCCACCTAAAGTCTGAGACTGGTTCAGCAATAGTCTCCCCCCCTCAGGGGGAGGAGGTTATCTATCAGAGGAATATTTAGCTTTATCATCCCTAAACTTCTGGGCTAGATTCCAGATTTTCTTTTTCTCCTCTGTGGTACACCAAGAGGAGATAATGTCAGCATCTCCCCAGGTAAGATCAAATTGGAAGGAGATGTCTTTAAAATTCTCGCTAAATTTAGTGGGGTCCTCAGAGTAATGGCCAAGTTTTTTCCTTAGTATGGGAAAGGTCTGACACTGAAAAAGGCAATGCACCCTGATTATTCTACCCCAAGAGCCTGTTAACAGCAATAACAACAAAAAGAAAGCTACTTTTCTCAATGGGTAGAGTTTAGAAGGAGTGACTGAATCAGGATTCTGAGGGAAAGAAAAAGGGATACTATTCTTAGTATGGGAGTGACTAAGGAGTCGGGGGCCAGGAGGTTTCAAACTTCTGCTTAAGAGTGAGGGTCTAGGGGAAGGGTACTGAGTTGAAGAAGTATCCCTCAGCTGTAGGATCAGGGTAAAAGGGGCTTACTTTAACAAGGAGGGAATACAATTTAGGAGGGCAAGGGGAGCCCCATGCTGGGCATCAAAATGTTGAGGAGAAAGATACCCCAACAAGATTAGGGTCCTCCAGTTGGTGTCATGGGTTTGGTGAAAGAATTCGCACATTCTCAAAGGGAAGGGGCAAAGATTTATTATGCTGTTAATTTTCAAAGGAATTTAGTAAAGAGGTCGAGGCAAGAAGAAATTATGCTGCTTGACACCAGGCTAAATCCAGGGGAATCTAGCAAACAGCCAAAACAAGGAGATAATTTTGTAAGAAAGAGAAACAAAGATTAGGTTGATATGCTAATATTATAGTTTGGAGGTACAATTGAGGAATGGTAGGGGTGGGGTAGTTTCCATCATTGAATTCTACAGCAAACTGACCAACAGAATCAGTATTAAATCACTACTATTGGCCAGCATTGTTTGTGCCACTGACAAGGCTGGATAATTTCTCAGGTTTTGCCATTTTCTCACACCTCTTCAATAATGTAACTGGGTGTTCAGTTTATATTCTAAATAATAAGCCAAATCTCAGTTCTACAATATTTAAAAAAAACAAAACCTTATTACTCATAGATTACTATTTACTGAGTAGATACAGCTGATAATCTCTCCCATCCTTTTAAATAATTTTCTTTTTGTTGTTGTTTTAGGAAGAGACAATCCTTAAAATTCAGAATACATCTCAAAAATAGTTAATCTCATTATTTTCATAGATGATACCTAAATAATTTTAGGCAAAACTTCGTAAAACTCTAATATATGTACAGCAGGACTGACAGAATTTTAAAACATAGTTCATAAAATTTTACAAATTGTTCAATATATAACTTAGAAAGCAATGTAATGCCTTAAATAAATTATATCTAATTGAAGAATAGAAACATGTGATCCCAATATTTATCTTGTTACAGAACAGTTAAACTTAAAGTAAATAGAACTTTCTTGTGGCCGATAAATTTTTTATCTTAATACCAAATAACAAATTATCTCTTCCTGTTAGATTGTATAATTTACCATGGAGAACGTTGTTTAAAGGACAGATTTAGGCCTAGAATTAAATCCAACACAGATTTATAATTTCTAGTAGTAATGCTTCAATATTAAATATTATCCATAAATTAATGTATACATATTTCTAAAGTCTTATTCCCAGATTAAAAAAAAAAAACCAGTTCCGTTCACAATTTTAGCAATGCCAATTAAAAGTTCTCCTTTTGTGAACCAGGAAAACAAAATGTTGTAAGGCAGTTTTTGTTTCAAAAAGAGCAGGTCTTCACTTTGAAACTTTTTGACATTTCTTTTCTCAATCTGTTACCTGGATCCCAAAGGTTTTTTAAGGTGGGAAAATTTAAAAGACTTTATCATTCTTGTAGGAAGCATGGGAGACAGTGACTGATTTTCCAGGACAAAATAATAGTGGCTCTGATATCCTAAGCCACATGGAGGGTAGTCTCTCATTTACAGAGAGCTAGCTGTTAGGTATGTGGGGCTCTTATTAAGAAGCTTGATACACAAAATGGGGATTTTGAACATTGCTGTCCAGAATCAGGGCAGGAATTGGAGCTATCTAGGGAGCGGGCAGCAGGATATAAGCCTACCTTTTATTTTAGAGGTGCCATTAATGCCAGGGAGTTCCATCAAAGATAATGGGGTACTGGAGTGTGAGTGAAGCACACCAGAAGAATCAAGGCTTGAAAGTATCAAGCCAAGGGTGTTTTTACTAAAATTATTTATTTAAAAAAAACCCCAAACAATCTCTAGAATATGCAGTTTTTTCCTGTAGCTTGTTATGTTAATGGGTCAATCTTTTCACTTGTAGTTTAGAGTTCTCAAAGGCTGATTTTTTTTTTTTTCTAGAGAATGCAGGCTACAGACAAAACATATGTAGAGACAGAAACAAGACAAAAAAAAAAAAGGCACAGAGAGGAGAAAAAACACGTTTTAAATCCCAGCTTGAGAAAGGACGACCCTGTTGTGATCTTAGAAAGTTTGAAGTCAATTCCCTGTTGCAATTTTGGGATCCCTTACTCTCAACCTATGTCCACTAACCTTAGCATCTCAGAGAAAAGTGGGATATAAGCAGCATCTCCAGAGAAGTTCACTTCCTTTTTTAGGGAGTCCCCTAGCTTAGATCCAAACAAAAAGCTACCAGTGCACTTAAAGGATCCACAAGTCCTCCCAAATATTGGGGATTTAGGGGATACCCTACCATGGTAGAGAAGTAGAACCCCCAAAATATTGGGGCTAATTTGCATTTTCTTTGTTCTCGATGGGTTTTGGCTCCATATGAAGTGGCAACATTTGGTGTACTTTTCTGATAATTTTTGAAATTTTTTTACACTTTTTGAAATGTTAACTATGCAACTTGGATATCTCATTAGGAGTACAATTCAGGGGTAGAATGGCTAACTTAAGGTTGGAGTGCTGTATGCCTGAAATAATATTCTTAAATTAATGATGTAGCAAATGACATTTTCTGACCCATTCTTTTGACTAAACAAAATAAATACATTTTTTGAAAAGTTCTGTGACTCTTAACCTCATTGTTCAATCTCAGTATACATCTCTGGAGCCTTTCCACTGAATTTCTGGCTTCAAGTTTGTGTATTGGACCAATTCCTTGGCAAGCTGAAATTAAATCTGTTAATATTGTCAGATAAAAGAGATACTAGTAATATATCTATAAAATTTATTGTCTGCAGAGAATGGACTAGTTCCAGAGCCTCTTGTTGCTGTGACCTAAGGAGCAAGGAATCACAAATTTGGAATTCAAAGGGATTTGGGAAATCATTCAGTTCAACTCCTTCATTTTATAGACATTTTACAGAGAAACTGTGACTTGTCCAAGGTCAAACAACTGGCAAACAACTCTATGTTAAACCTCGAACTTTGTAACTTTGGATCTAAATACAGCAACAACAAAAGGGACCAATATGTATTGATAACTGATCAGGTTTTGGGAGATCTTGGAGAAAATTCATTTTAGAACATGAGGGAGATTATCATCAATTTGTGGAATGATAACATTTGGTATACATTTCTGCTAATTTTTCAATTATTACTTTATATTTCTTGAAATGTTCACTAAATATACAATTTGAATATCTCATTGGGAATAAAACCCAGGGTCCAAAATGGGTAAAGCCAGAATGCTGCATGCTGGAAACAATATTCTTAAATCAACAATGTAGCATATAACATTTTCTAATCAATTCTTTTCACTAAATATATTAAATAAATTTTTGAAAAGTTCCCTGACTCTTATCTTCATTGCTCAGTCTCAGTACACATCTCAGGAGACTTTCCAACCCATTTATTTTATTTCCATGTATTCAAGGCTTCTGGTTTTGAGTTTGTGTATTGGACCAATTCCCTAGCAAGCTGAAATCGAATCTATCAATATTGTCAGATGAAGAGATACTAGCAATATATTTATGAAATTCGTGATCCTCAGACATGGGCAAGTTCCAAGGCTTCTTGTTGCTGTGACCTAAGGAGCAAGGAATCACAAATTTGGAGCTGGAAGGGATCTGAGAAATCATTCAGCTCAACTCCCTCATTTTATAGACATTTTTACAGAAAGACTGTGACTTGTCAAGGTCAAACAACTAGCATGTGGCAGTCCCAGGATATGAACCTAGGTTCTCTCCCTTCACATCCAGTCTTATTTTCTTTAAACTATTCTGCCCCTCTGGGCTACTTTCCCTCATCTTGGTCCCAGAGCCTTGTAATAAAAACCAGGCAAAATGTATGCACAGGGTGGAATTCAACTCAGGATCGCTTGTTAAGGTGGAGTTGGTAGGCATTTTCAACAGGTGATGAAAGGCAGCTGACTGAAACAGAGGAGTGTGCTAAGGAACTGTCCTGGGCTTGATCCAATTCTGTCTGTCACTACCAGAATCCAATTTTAGCATACATCTGGAAGGAACGATTCCTCCCTCCCTTCTAGGTAAACATAGCAAACTTAGTGAATAAATAGTAAGGAATGGAACCTCTGAACAATTGAACTTAGTCTCTTTTGGCCCTAGAAGTTAAGGGGATAGAAATCCAAGGAAGAGAAAGTGCATAGGACTGTGAAGTAGGTCTCACCTTGATAATCTTTAGCTCTCAACATTAATACCGAAAAAGTAAATCTTTCATTCAGTTTGAAGGTGAGGCTTTAATGACTTGAAGATTAGTTGGTATATGTCACTTACATATCAAAAATTTAACTCAGAAAATTTATCTCCTCCAGGAAAACTGGACTCATTCATCTAACCTCCTTCTATTGTCTTCCTAATCTTCCTTCACCTTCCCATTCCTGCCCTTCCTTTCCTGCCCCCACATACATTCCTTCAACCAGAATATTATGGATCTAAACTAAAAGCATTTTGGACTTGTGCTTATGTACATTTGTGTCCTATTTCTTTGTTGTGAGGAGAAATCTTTAGTCAGGGATCAAGTTTTCTACATTAGCATGAGAAGGTGAGGACAGAGGATCCATCATTCAGCAGTAAATTATCTAGGAAGGGAGAATTGAGTCCATTCTTTTCCCAGTCCTGAACACTAGGTGCTATTGTCTAAATGAGAGAGCAAGACTGGAAGAGGGACAATGTCTTCATCTCCCCCCCTCCAGGATCCATTGCTTCTCCTTAGATTGGGAGGACATGGGTCACCCAGTCACTAAGGAGTGGCCATCTCCTTTCAAACTCAGTACCCTGTGGATGGCTGTGGTGACTTCTCGATTGCGGAAACTGTAGATGAGTGGGTAGAGGAGGGGTGTCACATTAGTATAGATGAGTGCCAGTGTCCGGTCCCGCTTCGGAGCATAGCTGATCTTGGGCCGGGCGTACATGAAGGTAGCACAGCCATAGTGCAGCAGGGTAACTGCCAGGTGGGAGATGCACGTGGATGCCGCCTTCCTGCGGCCCCCAGATGAATGCAGACGGCGCAGGGCACCTACGATGGCACCGTAGGAAGTCAGGATCAGGAAAGAGGGCACCAATAATAAGATAATGCAGGCTCCGAGGAGGGGCAGTTCTTCCATGTAGCTCCTGGTACAGGCAAGGTGCAGAAGGGCAGTAATGTCACAGAAGAAGTGAACCAACAAGTGAGAGCCACAAAAGGGCAGTTGGAAGACAGCCACTGTGAGAAACAGGGAGACCAGCAGTCCCCCCAGACAGCAGCTTATAGCCAGCTTCCCACAGAGCCCTGAAGTCATCAAGACGGGGTAACGTAGAGGGTGGCAGATGGCTACATAGCGGTCATAGGCCATGGCTGCCAGCAGGAAGCACTCGGCTCCTCCAAGGGCCACAAACATCTGCATTTGCACTGCACAGCCCACAAAGGAGATGGGGCTGCCCCTTTCCTGGGCCCTGGCCAGGTCGGCCAGGCAGCGGGGCACGACTACCAGTGTGT
Organism: Sarcophilus harrisii; assembly: GCF_902635505.1. Lineage (NCBI taxonomy): Eukaryota > Metazoa > Chordata > Mammalia > Dasyuromorphia > Dasyuridae > Sarcophilus > Sarcophilus harrisii. The sequence goes on from NC_045430.1 coordinate 192,499,129, forward strand.
AGCAGAGCTCGATAGCTGACAGCTGGCACAGGAAGAGCAGCATTGGGGGGCGAGTGGCCACTGAGGCCACAGACACGAGGATGATCAGGTTTCCACTCAGGGTGGCCAGGTGTATGATTAACAGAAGCACAAAGAGGAAAGGCTGTAGGCGAGGAAATTCAGAGAAGCCTTGCAGATAGAAGCCAGGAGGCATCTCTGTGCCATTCCATGCACCCTCCATGTACTGCAGCTGGTAATAGAGGTGCCTATGGGGAAAGAGGAAGATGCTAGTTTGGAGTTAAATGACTTGGACTTGAGTCCTGGCTCTGCCTCTTAGAAGCTGTGTGACATTGGACACGTTACTTGTCCTTGGGCCTCAGTTTCCACAGCTGTAAAGTGGAGAGGCTTTCTACTAAATGCTTTCTGAGACTCCTTCCACTCTAAATTTAGTAATTCTGTAGTTGTTACCATTGGAGGAAAGCAATGAGAGAAGGGAAGAAGAATGAGGGGGAATCTGTAGGAAGAATTTCCTGAGGGAAAAACACTGAACATACAGCAATTTAGTGAGAGGAAGTGTGGTGTAATAGAAAGGGCCCCCAAACTTGAAGTCTGATTCTTACTAGCTATGTGATCAGGGACAATTGATTTAACTTTTATGATTGAGTTTATCTGTCAAAGAGAGATAATGATTAATAGCTAGCATAAAGCATTTTATATACTGTCTGACCTTAACCATAACCTTGTTGAAATAGGTGCTACAATTATTCCCACTTTACAGTTGAGTAAACTGAGTCTGAGAGAGGTTATGTGGTTTACCTAGAGTTATATAGCTAGTAAGTGTCTGAGGTAGGATCTACTCTAACTCCAGTGCTTTATGCACTAGCTATCTGACTCCCAATAACACACACATACTACCTATCTCAAAAAATTAGTGAGTCTCAAGTAATGTATAAAATGAGTCTTTTCCATGAAGCCTTCCTAGATTGAATACCCAGAACATTGCATTTGGAGTGAAAGGACTTAGTTTGAAGTCCCCTTGAAGATGCTTAATAGCTGTGTGATCCCTTCCAGCTATAGATCTCTTCACTCCATTCTATTTAAGCATTTCCTTAATATCTTCCTTTTTTGCCCCATTCCATTACCATAATCTTGACTCTTTGCCCTAAAACATATCTCTGATCTGTGGAAACATTTCTTAAAAAAAAAAAAAAACCAACAACTATCCTTTATATAATATTTTATTTTTCCCAGTTACACATAAAACAACTTTTTTAACATTTGTTTTTAAACTTGGAGTTCCAGATTCTTTCTCTTCCTCCTTCCCCATCCCCACCCACATTGAAAAGGAACATGTGAAATTATGCAAAACATTTTTATAAAAGTCACGTTGTGAAAGAAACCATAGATTTCTTCCTCCCCCCCCCAAAAAAAATCTCTCAAGAAAAATAAAATTTAAAAATGTATGCTTCATACTGCATTCAGACCCAATTAATTCTTTCTTTGGAAATGGATAGCATTTTTATTATAAGCTCTTCAGAGAAGCCTTGGATCATTGTAATAATGAGAATAACAAAGTCGTTCACAATTTATCATCCTACAACATTGCTATTACTTTGTATACAGTACATTTCACTTTTCATGAGCTCATGGAGGACTTTCCAGGTTTTTCTGAGTGCCTCCTGTTCATCATTTCTTATGGAACAATAATATCCCATCATAATCACATACTATAACTTATTCAGTTCATTCCCCAATTGATGCGAATCTCCTCAATTTCCAATTCTTTGCCTTGATAAAAAAAGTGCTATAAATATCTATGCAAACATTTCATGTTCCGTTCATGGTCAGGGTTAATATTTCTGCTTGTTTTGTTTTCTACATTTGTGGTCATGTCCACAATTCAAAGATCATGGGTCATATTTTTGTCACTTTTATTCCTAATTTCTATCCTGTTTGACCTAGAGCTGAGCTATTCTTTTTGTTTATTTTTCTAATCACAGAATCACAGAAATTTAGTGCTATAGGAGATTTCAATCCCTATTCGCCATTTCACAGATGAAGAATAGTAAACTTTGGTCACATGTTTCTTAAGGGTCAAGCCAAGATTAAAACCCAAGTGCTCTGCTTGATTAAAATAGAGCATTGTTCTTTCTAATGGCAGACACTGTCTGAACTGGTGTATCAGGAATATCATTAATGTTTCTGACATTTTAAATTGTAATCAAATGATATATGTATGCACATATACATATTTATCACTTTTACAAATCTTAAATTGCTTTATAACTGTTAGATTATTATTTAATTAAAATAATCATTTAATAGTGTTTCAGGTAAAGCTATTAAGAGAGTAGATGATGTAAATATCTGGATATATATTTCAAATTGATCAGTAGATTCTAAATTTGAGAGAAGAATATATTGTCTTTGTGGAGGCTGATTCACAGAATCCCAAAATATCAGAAGTAGAAGGTACCTTTGACATTACCTACTCCAATCCATGCCAGAACAAGAAATCCCTTGACAACATTACTGACAAATGGTTCTATATCCCCCACTAAAGACTTCCCATGATAAGGAAATCACTTCCTATTCATTCTATTTTTATATAGCATTTGGAAAACCCTGAGAGTATTATAGGTAGGCTTTACTGAGCATAAGTGCATGGCTGAGGAAGCTATTATGTAAAAGTTAATATAAATCTGGCCAAACCACTGGGGAAAAAAAAGAATTTAAAAAATTTGTTGATGGAGGCAGTGATGGGGAGGGCCAAGATGACAATGTGTGCATGTTCACTTGTTTTTTATTGAGAGACCAATCACTTCCTTCCCCTTATCTTTTTTGATTGAACTTACACTGAATTTATTATTATGAAATTTTGAAATATCAAAGCAATGTGAGAAATGCAATCTGTCCATTAAGTTAACTACAGGAATCACAGAAACCTAGAATGAAAGGTTTGGAAGGGATTTTAAAGAGATCTTCTATTTAAATTCTCTACCTAATGTGGATGTCACTTCTTATAGTACACTTGATAGATGATTATCTTGTCTCTGCTTGAAGACTTCTAAGAATGATTCTCTTATTACTTTACTGACCAGCCTTTATTATTTTAGATAGTTCTAATTGTTAGGAAGTATTTTTAAAAATTTTCTTCCATTGAACTGAAATCTGCCTCTTTCTAATTTCCATTCATTGTTCCTAGTATTGTCCTTTGGGACCAAGTAAAACAAATACAACCTCTCTTCCTTATGACCATCCTTCAAATACTGAAGCCAATTATTGGATCTAGTCTGTTTATTCTTCTTCAGGCAAAACATCATCAGTTCTTTCAACTGATTCCCATATGGCATGATCTTGAAGCCCTTCACCATCATGATATCCTTCTATACTCTCACTTTCCTATCTTTCTGCCTTGTCCATATAGTACCTTAAATTTCCTTCCTCAAACGGAACCCATTACTCAAGATGTGGTCTGACCAGAACACAGCTCAGCAAGACTTTCACTTCTTTCTATACACAGAAAACACTTGTGATCAATAAGAAATGGTATTAATAATGTGAACAATAATACAATGTAATTTGATTATCAAAAGAGAAATTTAGTGAACCCAAGAATTTTTTAATACTACATAAAACCCCAAAACAAAACATAACCACATAATTGCATTATCTAAATAACTAGAGAGAAGACTTTCTTCCCCTACCTGTTTATATTTCTTATTTGTAAAAGGATGGTTGTGGTTATTAATAAGCAGTAAAAACATATTGTTATGCTCTGCCCTTGAGTGGAGAGGATGGTCATAAAAATGATGAGATCTAAAACTATCAATTAATTTTTCCCATTCTCATCAGAGAAATTTCAAAAGGAAGGGAATACCAACCTAACTTTACTCCCCACCCCCATGTCCCAATCATGGATTGGATAATCTTCCTTTTCATTATGGAGCATAAAATTATGGTATAATTCTCCATAACTTCCAATTATGCCCCACATTCCTTCTTTCTTACTCCAAATTTCGACATGACATCCCACCTCATTCACTCTCTCTCTCCTCGTCTGTATACTCTCATTTATGAGCTCAGAACTACTCTGAGGGGTATAAAGTATTTTTCAGTCATTTAAAGTCATGTTCAACTCTTTATGACCCTAATGGGTTTTTCTTGATAAAGATCCTAGAGTAGTTTGTGATTTCCTTCTTCAGCTCATTTTACAAATGAGAGAACTAAGGCAAACAGTTAAAAACTTGACCAAGATCACACAACCAATAAGTGTCTGAAGTCAAAATTGAACTCAAGAAGACGAATAGTCCTAACTTCAGGCCCAGAACTCTATTCATTGGTCTAGCTGAGCTAATTATATTTAGATCAAAATATAAAAGATAATAATAATGAGATTCAGCACAGATGTAATGGCTAGAGAACTTCTCTGGGAGCTTAAGTTCAAGATAAATCTCTGACATACTGTTCATATGTTTGTTCCTGGGCAGGTCACTTAAACTCTGTTCCAGGCAATTCCCTAAAAATGTAAGTGGCAAATCTGGTGTGTTGGTAGAGGAAGTTCCTCACTGGAAGCTTCATTCACAGATCTGGTATAATAAATAACAAAAAATAACAAAATAATGTTATATTTATATAGTACTTAAGCTATACTGAGCACATTCCTCATATCTACCTTTGAGCATTCCTCACATCACCTTACAGGTAGAAAAATTGCAGCTCTAAGGTTAAAGTAGTCCTTATTAGTGTTGGAACCCCCAGACTCAGAATTCTAATTTCAATATCACTGGATGCTCTTTCCACATAGATTCATCATGGAATTTTGGTTCTTTGAGATTACCAGTCCCTATACCCAGCCATGTTCTTACACACTATAACCCAGGAGCCCTTCTACACTGTCCTCTGGCTATTCATTTGTTTTTTTTCTCAGGTACTCCTGCTCAAATCTTCCTCCTTTTTCTCTCTTATTAGGTACAGAAAAAAACCCATGCAGTTTTTCTTTCTGTATTTTTGCTTAAGCATCGGCATGAATGATTTTTCTTATAGATTTTGTCAGTTTGCTCAGTTTGAAATGAGACCCCTCCCCACCCTGCAGTTCTCAGAAGCCTTCCTACAGAAGTTTTTTAGAATGGTGGTAAAAGTGACCATTAACCTCCTGACACTTGAGTATTTGTAATGACAAAATTTTTCAGTTAGGTCAACAATTTCATCCTCAAGTTTCTTTAAGTTTTCTTAAGACTTAGAAGCACTTGTCCTGATGATTTATTGACAACTTGCTTTTTAATTGTGGCTAAGAATACTGGTACATTTATTATAATTTCATATGCTTTTCTAAAAGGCACCTTGGGAATAGGAATCCAAGTGGAAAGGAAAACAAAAATTAAGTCATATTTTCACTGTCTTCTTTTTTTATTAGAGGAAACCTTTTGCACCATCATCACCATGTGGTCCTCCTGATTCTCTAGCTGAATTTCTACCTTTGATGTATTTAAAGAATATCTTTCCAAAGGAAGGAATGAACCAGCAGGGCCTTTTAAAACACATTTCCCAACCACCACTCACAGCAGAGAAGAATTAGCTTCAAAGAAATATCATAAAACCCCACATCAGAAGCTTCTGGCAGGGAGATTGTTTCTGTTCCCCAAACCAGAAGACTAACCCCATTGCTTTTAAGTGTACAATCACTGCTCAGTCACATTTTGATAAATATTCTGGTGCTAGCTTTTTTGTGCTGAAAAAATGTCAGCATCTCTTCTATAAAGAAGAATTCATTTCAATTGACCAAATATATATTAAGCTTCATTCCAAAGATGGATAACAGCATAATCCCTTCTCTCAAGGAGGTTAAATACAGCAGAAATATTTGACTCTCAAATAGTCTTTCAGGTAACCTTTTGTTTTTCTTGCATATGTATATATTTAGTAAGGATGCACTAGAAAGGGCCATGTGATATCCCTGTTATTCTTGAAGCCTCTTCTTAATAGTGATGATGTCTTAACATTTTTAGTTTTTTGCAGCAATTGGGTGTAGTGAATATTAGGTGTTAACTTGGCAGGTAAGTGGATAATTAAGAAGGATGAAGAAACTGAGAACATCATTGTACTATCAAAGCATCTTTATAATTCTGAAACTTTAGTCACCTGATTAGAATATGGAACTTCAATATACTTGTGCCCCAAGCTGGATCACAAAGACAGAAATAACATTAGACTTTGGAAGGAATGAGTTCATATGGAATTGCATTTCTTTAATCTGGAGAGAGTTAGTGAGGAATGCCTTTTAGCTCAAGAGCCCTATGGAAAAGTTTCTTTCTGTTCTACTCCATTACCTCTCCTTATGATGGGAAATGACATAAATGTAATGGAATTTAATATAATCAATACAGTCAGTCTGAAACAGCATAGTTCATTGGAAAAAAACATTATTTTAAAAATTCTAACTGTGACCAGTGGGGTGACTTAGACATGTTTCACTTCTCTGTACCTCATCTGTCAAATAATGCAGTGAGTCAGTCATCTTCTCTACTCAATCATTCCTTATTCTCTTGCAAAAGGACTTCCAGCCCTAACTCTATAGAATTAGTTTCCTCAAAGGTCAGCAGTGATCTCTTAATCACTAAGTCCAATGGTAGTTGTCAGATCTCAACCTCATTGAACCTTCAGAAGTATTTCAACTGGTGAATCACCTTGTTTCTTTTTAATATTCTTCTTTTGGATTTTAGTTTTTCTTGGTCCTCTCTTTTTGTTTTTTTCCTTATTCATTTCCTTAATTTTTTCTTTTCTTATACCTCTTGTGGACTATACCTTTAGGCTCCATCCCAGTCCTCTCCTCTCTCTAACATTATATCACTAATTCATTCTTGTGATTTTAATGATTACCTCTAAACAGATTGCAGATCTATATATTCAGTACAGATTTCCCCCATATATTCATGTCCTAAAGCAACTGTTGGATAGACATCTTTACTACCAGTATCTAAAATTCTATGTCCTCAAATCAACTTAGCACTTACAATCCAAAATTTGCTTTTCCTAAAATATCTTTCTTGTTATTATTAAATTCCCCAATATTCTTCCAATTATCTGTGCTCAACCTATGGAATCATCTTTTACTTGGGTTCATCTATAATTTCCACATCTAATCAATCACAAAATCTTGTCAATTCTACTATATCAATAGCCAACCTTTCACTTGCTTTCATATGACCACTATCTTAATTCAGATCCTTTATACATAGAATTTTTAATAGCTCCCTCCCTGGTTTCCTGAACTTTGTTCTCTTCCCTCTCTAATATAGACTTCACAGAGCTGTCAAAGTAAAATTCCTAATGTCAGTTTGATCATGTTACTTTTTCACACTAAAAAAACCCATATTGGGTCCTTCTTGCTTTTAGGAGTAAATAGAGATTGCCACTTAAGGTCCTCCGTAATCTGTCTAGTCCATTTCATGCACATCATGGTCTGGCCAAAATGGAACTAGTAGCTCCTTCCTTTTTTCTTATCCTGTGAACATATATTTACTCAGATTATACAATGTACAACCATTTTTTCCTTCATTTGTTGAAATACTTTCTTCTCTTCAGCATCCAGCTCATGAATGAAGTTTGCTCTGATCTTGAAAGTAAGATTTTTCATTTTTAAGTTTTCTTAAGAGTATGTTTTTGGAATCTCTTCTTTGCTTCTGTCATCTGTTATCTTATATCACTTTTTACTTATGTTCCATATTTCTTCTATTAGAGTCTAGCTTAAGGCAGGAAATGTGTCATTTTCCTTCCTCATACCTCAGAACTAGCACAGATCCCTTGCACTTTGACTATAGTGCTTTAAAATGTGCGTTGAATTAAATGAGATTGAATTTATAACATCCTTTGTGGTTAAATGATTTTGTAGCAACTGAATGAAAAACCAGGATTCTCTTAAAATATAAACTTCTTTAGATTAATGTGGAGATGAAAGAATCCAGCTTTTATTTTAGTAACAAAGGGAAATTCTCTTCCTTCCTCTTTCCAAATTCCCAACATCCTCAGTGGAAATATTTTTGTACTGAATGGAATTGGAAGGGGAGAATGAGGAATAATATTATATAGCATCATATATGTTCTGCATCAAGGGCTTAAAGGAACATTACAGTCATACTTTCAGATGCTGTTTTATGATTTCTGAGAAGGGGAAGGAACTCTATCTCAATCTTTTAATGATGGATGGAGGAAGATGATAAAAAAGAATGCATATCTACAAATCTGAACATCAGAGTGTTATTTATGTTCTTTAAATAAAAAATACTATTATCTCCAATTTTAAATGAGTTTGCTGAGGCAGAAGGATGCCTCTGGGCAAAGCTCATCAGAAAAAAAATAGGATCAGAACCCAGGAGTCTTTGTGTCTGTAACTGACATTTTTCTTTCTTTTTCATTTCCTTCCTCCATCCACACTTCTCTTTCTCCCATGTCCTATTTAGAATTATAGATTTTTAGAAGTAAAATAGATGATTTAGTGTAATCTCTCTCTTTTTACAGTTAAAGAAATGGAGGCTCTTAAAAGTAAAATCACTTGCTCATGACACATAGCACATAGACACAGGCATGGATGGGATTAGATTTCAACTCTTCTGATCCCCTGCCCAATGTTCTTTCTACCCAGCATATTGTACATTCCACAATTATGTTTTCTTATTGTGGGGAAATAGGCTATGATTGTGAGTAAACTGACCAAAGCAGAGTTATTGTCTTAGATTCCTTCTTTTCTAGAAAGGGTGTGTGTGTGTGTGTGTGTGTGTGTGTGTGTGTGTGTGTGTGTGTATGTACTAAAATTCCCTGAGTTACAGTGCAATTTTTCTCTACCTATGTTCTCCAAAACCCATAGTCCTCCTTACCTGGGCTTAGGGCTAAGAATGTCTTGGTGATGGGTCCAGAGAAGGTTTAGATCATTGTAGTAAGAGAATGGGGAGAACACAGTCACGATGAGAAAACCTGAATTACATAAATAAAGAAGTAAAGAGAGGGAAAAGATACAGAAAGAGTGAGACATAGAGAGACAGACAGACACCCACACACACACACACACAGAGGATGAGGCAGGAGAGTGTTTTAAAGTGATTTTAATTGTAACCCCAAATAGCAGATGGCTAGACAGGGTCTAGCTCACTTTATATCCCTTGAGGGGAGGGCAGAAGGGAAAAGGGGTAAAATGATTGTCACTTCTTACATGGGATCCAGAGGGAGGACGAAGGAAAAACAGCTGGTGATTAATTCCCTCTCAACAAAAATCTTTTTTTTTTTTATTATGGTTAAAGAGATCAGGGTAGATTTGGTCCTTAGAAATATAATGCATAGACTTAGAAATGGAAAGGACCTTCTCTTCATCATCCTTTCCTTCTCCCTCAGCCTCCATTCTTCATATAGAACATTGAGACCCAGGGAGATGGAGAGATTTGGGCAAAGACACACAGCTCATTAGTGACAGAGTAGGGACTAGAATCTCCTGAATTAACACTTGTTTCTATCTCATGGTTAGCCTCATTCTCTAAGGTTAACGACTTCATGGTTGCTGTACCTAAGAGCTATCTCAGTTTGCATCACTGAGCCCATCATCAGATGATTTCTTATGAATTCTGCAATAATGTCCTACACTGTCATTGAGGTCATTCCTTTTTGTGGATATCTGGAAATCAACTAACATTAAGTACCTACTCTTTCAAGACAGTATGCTAAGCTTTGTGAATAGAAATGAAGTCAATAAATATTTAATAAGCACCTATCATGTGCTAGGCACTGTGCCAAGTGCTAAAAGAATAAAGATGGTAATACAAAGATAGAGATTACATGATACTTTCTTTGTAAAATTATCAAGCACTTATTCTCCTTCCATTCTGTCTCCTACCTCCTATTCCCCTGTCATGGGAGCCACCTGCTAGTGACTGCTGGAACCCAATTCTGACCAGCAGAACAGATTGTGTCACATGAGATAATGATACAAGGAAACTGAGAGGCAGTTGCAGTGAAAGTCCCTTAACCTTTTACCTCTGATTTATTTCATCTCTATACAGAATATATATATATATATATTTTCTAAGCTTACCATGATTATTATTGCTTAAAGAAAAGCATACATTTTTTTCACAAGCAACATCCCTGTCAGTAAAAATCATCTCCAGATAGATATCTCTGACTTTCTGAGTTATGTTGGTCTTTCCTTGAGCCTGTCTGCTCTACTCAAAGAGTAAGATAAAGATTGTAATAATAAAACATTCCTTTAGTCTCTCTAGTGTGCTATGTTTCACAGCTGTGGGGGCTGGAGAACTGACCTGCCCCAATGGTTCAGCCCCCTTTGACCTTTTTACAGGTTTTCTGAGTTCCACACTTAAGCATGGTCTTTAACATTCCCCTACTGGGGAAAAAACTCCCAAACAAACCAAAAATCTTATAACAAATACATATAAAGAAAAAACAAACAAATTCTCATATAGACCATGTCAAAATGTGTTTCATTGTATTTGTAGTACACTATCCCTTTTGGGAGTTGAGTAGTATTATTTATATCCAGAATCATGGGTGGTTTTTGTATTGATCAGAATATTTAAGTCTTTAAAAAACATTTTTTTTTACAGCATTGTTACTGTATAATTTTTTTAAAACCAGGTTCTACTCATATTACTTTGTATCATTTCATACAAATTTTCCTATACTTTCCTGAAACTTTCTCATAGTGAAATGTTGTTTCATTATATTCATATGTAATGGGGGCTTTGCTGTACACCCCCAAATAACCTAAGTCACGCTGCCTCTGGGAAGTGGCACTGTGTTCTCCTACTACATAGGTGTGAGTAATCTTCCTACATTGTCATTGTGGCCAGAACAAACTGTATTTTTGAAACTATCAGAGCAGGACAGTCTCAGAATCTTTCCAGAGAAAGTAGAGATTAACCTCTATCAAAGGTCCCATGAAATCAACTGGTGAGGAGAAAGGAACTTCCTTCTTCTAGCTCTCTGTTTCATTTGTCCTTATCAGTTTCTAGGTCCATGCAGTAATTTCTCATCCTACTTAGAATTAAACCATGGTGACTTTGGAGCTGGGATTCTAGGCAGTCATTCTGGTAGAGAAACCCCAAGAAGTCATTGAGGTTGGCCACAAGTGCAAAGGTGAGGGAGTACTTTGGACTTGTAACTGAGAAAGTACAATATAAAGATTGAGCTAAACTATGGACCTAATTCCTTTCTCCTTTGCAAATACTGGGTTTGGAGCATTATGGGAGGAGATTGGAATATAATTATATATAAGGAGTATATTTACCTCTCTATTATGATACCTTTGAGATAAACATTACTTTGTAAAAGTTAATCTGTTAAGTGGTTGGAACTGGGGTGCAGAAGACCTCTATATCAGATTTGTACATCAGAAATTTCTCAGGGTTTTCCAACTAGGTTGGCTGCCTATATCAGGATTGGGGGAACACAATTGACAGGGCTGGAGCTAATGGCAGAGACTAAACAAAGCAGTTTTTCTTATAATTAAACCACTAGGAGGGGGATGAAATGTGACATTCCTGGCTCTCAGGTAGTAGGCATTTAGAGTAGTCAATATTACATGTGAGAATTTCTTTGTGGGATTAATTTTTTCTCTTAATTTCTTCTCTTCTTTTCCCCAATATTGTCAAAGATTTCATGATCTCAATATTATTATTTTTCTTATTTTGATTTTTAAACTAATTTTAATGATAATTTTATGATGATTATTACTTTTCAATTAAACTGAATTTTAACTATGCCAATAGTGGCTAATTTTGAGAATAACTTTATATATCATTTGTCCTGAACACTATGATATTTGAGTTTTCATTATAAGGCAAGGTAATTTATTTTTTTCTTCTGCTGGTTTTGGTATTGATTTTTTTCAAATCTTACCTAGTGAGACTTTATGTACTTCCCAAGCATTTATGAATAGTTATGCTTCTTATTTACTACCATCAATGTGAATGCACCTGTTCTATTGCTGCTTTTATTATTGCTGTAGTTATTACAATATAGTTTACATTAAATTTTTGATATTTGTTATGGCTATTGAACCACATCACATTTGACTTTGAAAATTGATTAAGCATTGGTATTATTATCAACAATACAATCCTCCAATGTTATTGGCAAAATGTTGCCACATTTAAAATACTGATATGTGTAAGAGTTTACTGATACTTTGAGTAGACTGTATATGGAATTGAAAATGCTTTTAAAGTTTAGCAGTGTAATTGAGTTGGGGGCAGTAAAAATGTTCACTGAGGAAGGGGAGTTAAGCCAAGCCACTATAGATGTGTTTTATGAATTATTACTGCTATGTGGATGTGACAAATTACCAGAAAAAATTCAGATAGGAAATAGTTACTGGACATTGGTTTATGAATCTTCCTATGAGATAGACAAGTTTTTTTAAAAAATAAAATGCTAAAATCAAGTGAACAACCAAATATCAGGTCTCTGGAAGACAGATTGGTTGAATTTTATTGCTAGTGTTGTTGGAGTATACCCACTTCATCTAAGCTATACAGGAGAACTTCTGAACATGGGGGGGGGGGGAAAGAATCCCCATAGATGGGGCACATTCCACCTGAAGGCAGGTATAGGATGAGGTATATTGTGATAAAGGGATGTCATTGGCCCATTCTAGAAGAGGACCCATGAGACCGTAGGAGATCCCGAAGATGGGAAACCTGAATTTTAAGAGTATTGCCTGTTCTTCTTTGTTAGAAAGCCTATAATATAATGAAATGGAAAAGAATGATGGAGAGTCTAAGTAAAAATACTGTTCTACTTTTAGGCTGCTTAATGGCCATGAATTCAGTTATGACTTGACATAATTGCTTACAAATTCTTGAAAAATGATGTACTCATGGTGGAAATATTAAGTCAAGCATATTTCAAATTTGATAAAACTACATATCACCATGGGGGAAAGAAATCATATGACTTCATGCTTTATGTATGCGATAAAGTATAGAAATTAATAATCTAACTTTATTATATTATTAGAATATTGTGAATACCTTTTAATAATCTAGGGGAGATAATGCTTGAGATGGAAAATGAAATTGGGTTGGAATGAGTATGTGCAGGGCTCAAATACAATGAATTCATTAGAGTATAGTTAGATAGCAAGGATTTTAAGGGGAATCCAAGCAATTTCAAAGAATTGCTAGACACTTTAAGTGACATGGAAAATAGGGGTGTCTAAAAGGATAAAGACTGGGAAGGTCTATATTCAAATGGTTCAGAAACTCATGTCAAAAGATGGCAGAGGACTATAGAGAGAAACGAGTAACAATTGCTTTCATCAGCGACTTCTATTGGCTCTTTTCCCTCTCTTTTCATATGATCTTGTGTAGAAGTATCTGTAAAAATTGGGAATGTGGATTGCATTGCTGCCTTAAACAGTGAAACATGAGTGATCATTATTTTGCAGTCCTTCTATTAAAGACATCTGAAGAAAATACTTATACAATCTCTTGTAATTTTAGGTCTTAGAGGATAGAGTGACAAAAGCTATCCATACTTAGGATATGTTAAAGTGACTTTGGAATTTCCTGAATTGTTGCTGGTGTTACAAAGTAATGGATATTTGGTCCTGGTTTGTCCAGACCCTTTAGGCATCAGTGAGTCATCAGCCTTAATTGGAACTAATTTGAGTTTGTTTAGCATGTCAGCTAAATATTGCAAATAAACTGGAACAAAATTCCTGTATGTTTTGACCCTTTATATTACTTGTACAGAGGCATGCACAAGGCTAGTTAGATAGTGACAGTGATCATCATAAGAGGGCATCTGACTCTTCAACAATTGAAGTATATCTTGAACTTGACTTTGGGGATTTTTTAGCACTTAAAGAAATGGAAACAGGGGTTACGATAAAAGCTCAGCTAGAGGATAGGTATTCTCACTGTTTGGGATGTGGGATATACAGAGAACAACTCACAATGTCCAACTCACAAATTTATATCATTCTACTAAAGATCTAAAAAGATCCCTTTTATTAGGAAACATGACTTCAGAGAGCATATCAAGAACCGTTACAGAATCTAATAGTCTATTTCTCCTAATGATGATTCCAAAAAAGAATGGAAAGAGATGTCTCTGTGTAGGCTTTTTAATCAGACTTGAATAGGAGATCATATCAAGGGTTCATGATGTCCTTATTTGTTTTTTGTGTTGAATTTGCATAGTGGTTATCATCAGATTCCTATGGCATAAGAAGACAATGAAAAAGACTGTTTTCATCTGTTCACCTGGATTTTACCTTTTCTAACCTATGTACCAAAGCATCTTAGGAGGAAATGTCACCATCTAAAGAATGATATAGAAAGTAGTTAGTAATATGTTACCTGCCAGTGTTTGTGTACTTTGACAACATTGTCATCTTTGGAAAGACTAGAAGAATGAGAAGAAAAAAAGAGATGTAGCAGTCACATCATGGCAATGGCATGAGAACAGAGCAATAGTTGCTGGTGCTGACCATTTTTGCAGTTTCCTTTTGTAAGACAATGAGAGATGACCTCAGTCTGAATGGAAAAAACTGGATGGTACATGTCACTATGCTTTGTTGTGGCAACTAGCTTACCCAGAGGAGGAACAAAGAATAATTGGCAAGGCCAGTCATATCCCAGTCTTTTTCCATTTATATTTTCCTTAAATTCATTCTGTTAAAGTATATGTTCCACCAGATTTTATATTCTTTCACATAAACAACTGCGGCGAACTCTGTTCTTATATTTCTAAGTGACATTTGTTTGTGACATGATGGTGTGATGGGAACCACACAGGAGAGAGGGATCCTTGTTAGCACAGGGCTGGTAACTCAATTCCTAATTCAAAGTTAGAGAGTTTTGCTCTCTAGGGATAAAAGCACAAACCATTTCATAAATAGTGTTATACATAAAATATAGCTTGTTAATCCACTCTTCTGTTGATGAGATCCCTTAGTTACCAGTACTTTGATCACAAAAAAGAGCTGCTGTAAATATTTTTGTGTATATGATCATTTAAAAAAACTTTCTGGTCTTTTTGTGGTATGGTAGGCCTAGAATGGTATTGCTCAGATAGACAATATTGTAAAGGAGCTTATAATTTAAATGGTTTTGGGGAAGATATGTACTCAAATTACTATTATACAAGGGAGAGGAAAGGTCTAGGTCATTTTCTTTAAGGAATATGATTCTTCAGAGAAAAATATCATGGATAAAATTATCTTGTGTTGAGCTTTTAGGAATGAAGAAGGCCTTAGAAAATAAGCCCATTCCAGGGATGAGGGATGGGATGGGAAAATATATCTGAGATATTAGAGGATAGAACAAAAATGGAGGATGAAAAATAGTCTAATTTTGCCTTAATTGAAGAGTACATGGAATAGAAGAACAAATGACAAAGCTACAATTTTAGGTTAAGGTTAGATTGTAGAATATTGTGGTCAGGATTTTGTTTAGTAGGAAAAGAAGGAAACAAGTTGGAACAGTTGGAAACAAGAAGATGAGTTAATCCCTAATGATAATCTAGGCAGGAAGAAATACAGTTCTAAACTATAGTCGTTGCAGTGAGAGTAAAAAGGAGAATGGAGAGATACAGAAGTAGAACTGAATGGATTTGGAAAATATTGTGATTGCAGGAGGTGAGGGAAGAAAAAAAATGTTGATGACTAAGAGACGATGTTTATGCCATGATAAAAAGTTAGTGGCAGGGGAAGGTTTGGGGAAGAAGTGGATGAGTTCAGTTTTGATCAGACTTAGTCTGAGATGTTAGTAGAAGGTCCAGATGGATATTTATCAGTCATATGGAAATAAAGAGATGGAGTTCTGGGGAGAAAGGCTAGGTGAGAGATGTAGATTTAGGAGTCATTTGTAGTTCAAATGTAGAGAATGAGGAGATGAAGAGAAAAGGTTAGAACAATTTAGGATTTTTTTTTCATTTCCACCATTTCTGTATTTTTTTTTTTGACCTGGACTCCTCCATCATGTCCCCAGGAAATATTACCTGGAATTCATCATCTTGTGAGTTTGCATCAGCCTTGATAGTTACACCTCTTAGGTATCATCAGTATCCTTCTGGCTCTGTGACTGGAAGGCAGGAAGGCAAAGTAAATAACTCCTTCCAAAACCTCCATACTAGTTGCCTTCCTGCTCTCTTGTTTACAACAATCCTATATTACATGTGAGAAATAAAGATGGCATCTGAAAGCTTACAACTGACTTCTGGAAACTAAAGAAAGTCATCATGCTTATCTATATATCTGTTCCTAACATAGGTAGACCAGGTAACCCAGGTCTGGGGTGAGTGAAATAGCATTTTCCACCTTGCAAATGCTTTTTCTCTCTTTTTTTCTGAGTGAGACTAACTCAAGAAGAGTTTACTTTCACTGGGGAAGTAATTCAATATACTTTCATTGTCTTTCCCCTAAAAATGCTATTTGAAATCTGACTCAAATTACCAACTCTGAACAGAAAATTGAAAGAAACTTCCCTTCTTGAGGGATGTACACCACTACATCAATAACACAATTTGATTTATCATTGCAGAGCCCTAGATAAGATGATGAATTATATGGGGGACAAGGCATGGAAAATTAATTTTGGGAAGATTCAGGATCCAGACTGCTCAATCAAATTTTGGGAAATTCAGCAAGAAGGGAAAACCCAACAGAATCTTATTGTTCTTTAGCCAATTTCTAATTCTCTGTGACCTTACTTGAGATTTTCTTGACAAAAATAATGGGTATCTTTACCACTTACTTTCCCACTTCATTTTATAGACAAGGAAATGGGGTTGTGACTTGCCCAGAGTCATCCAACTAATAAGTGTCAGAAGCCAGATTGGAACTCACAAAGCTGAGTCTTCTTGATTCCAGGCCTGGCAGTTTATCCACTGTGCCATCTAGTTGCAGAGGATTCCTGTCACACTTCCAATTTGACCTTCTAACAGTTGGCTTTCCCACACTCTAGGAAGGAAGACCAGAGATTTATTGGACTTTGAAGAATCCATATTCTTTACCTATCTATTGAGTCACTCACAAACTTGATTCCTTCAAATGGAGCCCAAAACAGCCCTGAAAAACATAAAGCAGTTTGTCAAACAATCTCTCCCCTTGGGCTCTTAGAACTCTACATGGCCCATGTTTCTTAAGACCTTTGTACATAAAAACTAGGTTATGTGAAGCCAGACTAAACCACTGTTGTCTGGAGTTCCAGTTTCCCAAAGCGGTCATTTATTATACCACCTTTGAAAAGCAGTTGCTTGCCTCTTACATACAAGGGCCATACAACCACACTTCATCACAATGCTAGTGCTACTCCTTCCTTCTTCTTTCATTACATCCAGGCCCCTTTCTTTTTTTTTTTTTTATTTAATAGCCTTTTATTTACAGGATATATACATGGGTAACTTTACAGCATTAACAATTGCCAAACCTCTTGTTCCAATTTTTCACCTCTTACTCCCCCACCCCTCCCTAGATGGCAGGATGACCAGTAGATGTTAAATATATTAAAATATAACTTAGATACACAATAAGTATACATGACCAAAACATTATTTTGCTGTACAAAAAGAATCAGGCTCTGAATTATTGTACAATTAGCTTGTGAAGGAAATCAAAAATGCATGTGTGCATAAATATAGGGATTGGGAATTTAATGTAATGGTTTTTAGTCATCTCCCAGAGTTATTTTTCTGGCATAGCTAGTTCAGTTCATTACTGCTCCATTAGAAATGATTTGTTTGATCTCGTTGCTGAGGATGGCCTGATCCATCAGAACTGGTCATCATCTAGTATTGTTGTTGAAGTATATAATGATCTCCTGGTCCTGCTCATTTCACTCAGCATCAGTTTGTGTAAGTCTCTCCAGGCCTTTCTGAAATCATCATCCAGGCCCCTTTCCAGCCATTCCACAATATGCAACAGCATGAAGACTACTTTCTGATTCTCTTAGACAAGTCTGTGGAATAACTGACAGCAATAGCCCCTTACAACTTTGTGCACACATATGTTGCCCTTCCTCTAACATCCTCAGTTTTTGACCAACCTCTCTTTTAGGGCATCTTCTGATTTTCTTGAAGGATTTGGAAATCTTTCAAAAAGCTTCTTGGGCCAGTGTTTTCCTAATTTTTCTTTCTTTCTTTTAAAAAAAATTAATTTCTCTTCTTTCCTCTGTTCGCCTCCCCTTTCCTCTCTTCTCTGCTTTCCTGAGCACTAAAAATCTCTCTTCTTTGGAGACCTTGGAAATGGGCTTCTCAACCACATCTAACTCTTAGCATAGTGAGTGAAAGTATGTTGTATGAGTATACTTAAATGTCTCCCTAATTCAGTTTCTGGGCATTGATATTTTCCCTAGCAAGAGATTCCTCTTCTCTGTTAAAAGCAACATCTGATCCAATATGGTGCTCCTGAGTTTCTCATGAACTACCCAGACCCATTCAATTACAAATAGGGAACATTATGATGTAAATGCTATATGTTGCCAAATGTCCTTATTCTCAAACACTTGTTTTCTGTCACTTTTGGAAAATAAGCAAGGAGGATATGATCTCTGACTTTTGCCAAACTGGTGGGATTGGAATACCAGGCATCAATGTGACTTGCATTAGGTTATTTCTTTACCTCAGAATCTTATTTTTAAGCATTCCTGCAACTGCTCTTTAAAATTGTGCTGTGCTCCCACTATTTCCAGAAAGACACAGAGAAGAGGAGCCATCCTTCAAGGGAATACTGGTTAGAGCTGAAAGTATCATGGATGATTGGGCCTCTGTCCCAAGTACTGACATGGGGGAGCATCTTTCATTTCCTCCTACCCTCTCCTTCTGATTCCAACCAATCTATCTGAGTGTTCAGTCTGACATTCTCTTTCAGGCCACCTTCCTAAGTCAGGCCACTTCCTGGCCTGGGGAGCCATAATATTGGAACTCCTGGAATTAGCATCTGATCATTGGTTAGCTTCAAAGGTAGGGAACATTGCCAATAACCCCTCCTCTTCATAGGCAGAGACTGACTCATAACTATTCCATCATCTTCTTAACTCACATAACAGTACAGTACCCTGTACAGATTAGTCAATAAGTGCCAGTGATAATATCAGTTAATATATTTCTTGTGAAACAAATTATTATTCCTCTCATTTACTCCTGTTTTGCTAATCCCTGGAATTCAGAACTGCCTTTGAAAATTCTTCTTCTTCCCTGCCATTCTTCCCAAACTCTTTCCTTATTCCAGCTCAATGCCAGCCCTTTCCAGTACCTTTTCTCCTCCTCTTTCCTTATTTGCTGGACCCACTGAAGCTCCTATCTCTTATTAAGAAATTCCTCTTCATCCTACATCTCTTCCTCATATTTTTTAAATCTCTTGTATTCACAGAAATCTTTGTCCTAAAGATACCACATGTCTTACTTAGTACCCTTTCTAGGTCTGGCTGCTATTTTTCTCATTTCCCTTGCTCCATAAGGCCATCAGGAAGAGTTAGTATATCGCTTGATCCCCTTGGCCACTTATCAAATGTTTTCCTCAGATCAATGTTATTCAGCAGTTGCCTCTCCTCCTTTAAAATTCACTCTATCTTGCCAAGATGCTTGTTGTTGTCATCTATAGACTTCTAGGTCACTTTTCTTCCAATTTAATGCTAAACTTATCCCACCTTCCACTTCCTTCAAACATTTTTATCTCATTCCTTAATGTATTTTAATAGACAAAAATAGACATACCTAAAGATGTACAACCTCTCATCCCACTTCCCAAGTAAATTCAATGTGTCCTACCAGGTGCCATAATTCCTAGCTATGGGTCTGATGGTAGAATTACTGTCATGAAACTGTCATCCATACTCATGCACACCCTGTGCTCTGGGTCTAATCAGTGCATACACCACAGTTGCCCTTTCAAAATGGAAGAGAAGAGCCCAGAAAATCTCAATTTAAATTAAGTAGTAATCATTAAGCAAGCGCTTAATCACCTTGTATCTACCAGAAACTGTTTTAGTAAGTGAAAAAAATATGAAGAATAACTTTTGACTATTGCTCTTCATTCTGGTATATACTATTTTATGAGAGGGAAGAAAAGAATAAATAATAGTTATTGTGAGAACAAAATTATGTAATATTGTTCCTGGCATATGGTAGGCATTAAATAAATAATTTCTTCTCTCCCTCCTTTCATTTCTTCTTTCTTTCCTCCACAACATACCCCAAAAGTGGTCATTTGAGTTGTACTTCTACTGAAGGGGAACCTAATATCTCCAGAATCAGTTCATTTCCTTTTTGGATATTTAGGGAGTATTTCTTTTTGTGTATCCTTCGGATGACTTTTTGTAATTTTTAATTCATCCCTCTGAATACTGTCATCTCAGGCAAAGAAGTTTAAAACATCTTCTAAATAGGAGCCCTCTAAATACTTGAAATCATATTGCCTCTAAGGCTCCTTTCCCCCATCTAAACACTCCATATCCCTTCAACTGATCATTATGAGGCATATTTAGCCATCATCTCATTATCCACATTGCCTTACTCTAAAGATGCTTCAATTTTTTCTAAAATGTGGGGCCTGATAAGAGTGAAAACAGCAGAATTAATACCTCCTTGGGGGAAGCTGTCATGTCATATTTTTTTCTGCTTAATAAGCTTGGACTCCGCCTTTTCCAATTTAATGAGTTCCCTTTTGGATCAAGGAATGTACAATCCAATATTCTAATGTCATATTGAGAATGTGTGTTCTTGAATGTAGTTCTTTGCAGTAGCATATTTATGTCAACAGCATAGCCAGCTATTTTTAGTGAAGATACAGAAACACATTGGTGACATTTAGGCTTTGTTCTATGGCCAATTAAGAAAGCTAATCTAATAGTGAGTCCCAGTAAATGTCCATTTGGATTGCTTAAGATTGCATATTTGGGTTATATAGTGTAGGAAGTGAGAAAACTGTCTTTCCAGAATCATAGCATTTCCTGAATTGAGTGGGATCTCAGAAGTCATTTAGTCCAAAGGACTAAGCACAATACATCTAAAATCTTTGCTTGGAGAACTTCAACAAAAGGAAACTGATGACCTCTTGTGGTAACCTCTTCTACTTTTGAATTCCATTAATCTGCTTTTTCCTTACATGAAGCTTCATCTTGCTTACTTGTCTACTCGTTAATCTTGATCCTTATTCTCCCCCCTAGGGTCAAACAGAAGAAGTCTTTCACATAATATTTTTCATCATTAATAACTTTTCAGTTATCTGGAAAGGGCTATCATTTTTATTTCTTCATTCTGAGTTTTCTCTTCTCTAAGCTAAACATAAATAATCTTCTTTAATGGATTCTTATACAGTGTGGAAAATGACATCTTTTCCCATTCTGTATGCCTTTTTCATTATACTTTCCAAAAGTAAATAGGGCCATTTGCATATGGAATATATGCCTCATATCAAGAAACAAAATGCAGAGTTGCTTTTTAAAAAATTGTTGTTGTTTTCTTTTTTCATTTAACTGGTTATCACTCCAAATTTCTATCCCATTTTATCTGCTTTGTTTCTTGGCTCTATTTATTTATTGACTAAGAGAAGTTCAGAAAAAAGAATGTTCTAAGGGTTTTTTGAGCAGTTGAAAGCAGCTTTGAAAGGTGCCAGTCTGATTGTTAATAACAGAAAACTTCTTAATGGCTATGGATTCCTAAAAGCAGAGCCAAAAAGTATATTTGATGCACAAGGAGTATGGAGAAAGGAACCATTTCCTTTTTTAAAGCAGAAATTTGTTATCAAAAGAGCAAATACTGGCTATATTTTATATATTCCATGCCATAGATTTATAGACTCAGATTCATAGTCTTTAGGACTTGAAAGAATATTAGAGATTACCTAGTTCAATTCTAGCACTTTGCAGATGAGGAATCTGAGACTCAAAGTGCCTGGCACTTAGGAGACACTTAACAAATATTTCTTGACTATTGACAGGCTAAACTGATGTAACTGGAGCAACCCAGCTAGGAAGTAATAGAGGCAGGACTAGAACCTAGAACTTTGTGGCCACTTATTCTTTTTTTTTTTTTTTATTTAATAGCCTTTTATTTACAGGATATATACATGGGTAACTTTACAGCATTAACAATTGCCAAACCTCTTGTTCCAATTTTTCACCTCTTACCCCCCACCCCCTCCCCTAAATGGCAGGATGACCAGTAGATGTTAAATATATTAAAATATAACTTAGATACACAATAGGTATACATGACCAAAACATTATTTTGCTGTACAAAAAGAATCGGACTCTGAATTATTGTACAATTAGCTTGTGAAGGAAATCAAAGATGCAGGTGTGCATAAATATAGGGATTGGGAATTCAATGTAATGGTTTTTAGTCATCTCCCAGAGTTCTTTTTCTGGGTATAGCTAGTTCAGTTCATTACTGCTCCATTAGAAATGATTTGGTTGATCTCGTTGCTGAGGATGTGTGGCCACTTATTCTTGTCATGAGATCATGCTAATAAACTCCAATATTATCTGTAGTAAATATAGTTTATTATTCTAGACGATAATAATGCTCATATACAGTTGGACTCTAATCCCAAGCTTCTGTATTCTGTTGTTGCTAAAAGTTCTGGGGATGGCCTTTTCTTGTGCTGTGTATTTCCTAACTACTTATTGATTCATTTTGTTTTCTTTTGGACTGTTTATATGGTTTCTTTGACATAGGGAACTAAATGAAGAAAATTCTCCTTTATATGTACATCCATAGCAATTTTCTAATGTTTGGCCTTTGAGAGTGGTCCAGGGACACTGAAAGGTTCACTAACTAATCCAGAATATATACTGTAAGTAAGAGATAGGAGTTAAATGAAGGTATTCCTTGTATATATGGGTCCTTTTATTTTTTTTGGTTTTGGTTTTGGTTTAGGCTTAGTGCAACCTACCCACAACTATCTGCAACCTACTGCAACTATCTGTAAATGTGCTACAATGACCACCTCTCCAACTGATTTAAAATGCAGAATGAGATATATTTTTCAATAAGGCTAATGAGGAAATTCTCTAAACACTTGTTGAAGAAAAATAATAAAATTAAATTTAAAATAAAAGATGGTGACCTACCATTTGATATTTACCATTTCCCAATATTTGATTTTAAGGTTTTTATGCCATAATATATGTTCAATTTTTTAAGGTGTCCTATAGTAAAAGATATTTCTTTCCATTTCTATTTAATTTTATTTAAAGATTTGTAATATCTAAGTTTCTTTTTTTGGTTGAATTGATAAATTCAAAATAAGTTCTGAGAGGGAACAGTTGAGGTCCCTTCCTAGTACGGTTTTGCTATCTATTTTTTTCTTGTAACTCACTTAACTTCTCCTTTGAGAATTTTAATACTGTACCATTTGTTGCATACCTGTTTAGTATTGGTGTTACTTTATTATTTATGGTACCTTTTAGCAAGATGGAGTTTCCTTTCTTAGTTTTTTAAAAATTAGTTCCACTTTTGCTCTTGCTTTGTCTAATATTACCATAGCTATTTTCACTTTTGTTTATTCAGCTTAAGCATGATATATTTTGCTCCATCCCCTTACAATTATTTGTTTTTCTCCATTTCAAGTATATTTCTTGTAAACAACATATTGTATGATTCTGTTTTTTGACCCATTCTACTATCTGTTTCTGTTCTATGGGAAAGTTCATCCCATTCACATTCAGTGTTATGATTATTAACTTTATTTTCCTTTATCCCATTTTTCTTCTATTTATCCTTTTTTTCATTCTTTTCCTCCTCACCAGTGTTTTGTTTCTGTTCACCACCTTTCCCCCTCTACCTCCTTCCTTACTTAACTTCTCTTTCTATTTTACTATAGGGTAAGATAGATTTGTATATTCAACTGATTATGTATGTTATTCCCTCTTTGAGATGATTCTGATGGGAACAAGTTTCCCACAATGCCCACTGTACATTCTTCCATATTTCCATCCTCTGTAATAGCTCTTTTACATCTTTTCATGAGAGATAATTTACCCCATTCTACCTCTCTTTTCCTTTTGTTCCCTGTGTAATCCTCTTTCTTATCCCTTAATTAATTTTTATGTCATTTGCTGAAATTCACCTTATACACATACTTCACTTCTAGATATACATATCTTAACTGCCCTATTAGTGATACAGTTCTTCAGAATTACAAGTATCATCTTCTCATGTGGGGTTATAAATAGTTTAGTCTTATTGAATCCCTTATATTTTTTCTTTCCTTTTTTATGTTTCTCTTAATCTTTAATTTTGAACATCAAAATTTGTGTTCATCTCTGGTCTTATGAAAACTTAAAATCTTTCTTTTTAATTAAAATCATTTGTTTCTTTTGAAGGATTGTGCTCAATCTCACCAGGAAAGTGATTATTGGTTGTAATATTACAAGGCAAGCCTTGTGGAATGTCATGTTCTATGACTTCTGCTCTTTTAAAGTTATAGCTGTTAAGTCCTGTGTAATCCTGATTTTAGATCCCTGATATTTTAATAGTTTCTTACTGAATGCTTACAATGGCTTTTTTTTTTCCTTTGCCTGGGAGTGCTGGATTTGGTGATAAAGTTCCTTGGAATTTTCATTTTGAGAACTCTTTCCAGATGTAATCAGTGGATTCTTTAAATATCTATTTTACCTTCTGGTTCTTGAATATAGGGGAGATTTCTTTGATAATTTCTTTATGTACTATATGGCTTCCAGGTAGTTTAATGATTCTTAAATTATCTCTCCTGGATCTATTTTCCATCTAAGTTATTTTTCCAATTAGATACTTAATAATTTTAAAAATTTTTTTATCATTCTTTGATTTTCTCTTCATGTCTTAAAGAATAATTAGCTTTCACTTGCCCAATTCTAATTTTTAAGGAATTATTTTCTAAAGTAAGCTTTCATATTTCCTTTTCCACTTGGACAATTCTACTTTTAAGAAAGTTTTCTTTTTTAAACTGTTGATCCTTTTTTTTTACGATTCTCTTGCATTGCTCATTTATTTTCCCAATTTTTCTTCTCTTATTTGATTTCTAAAATCTGCTTCTTCATCATTTTTATAGAGCAATAATATTCCATTATTTTCATCTATAATAACTTATTCAGCCATTGCCCAATTGATAGGCATATACTCGTTTTTCAGTTCTTTGCTACCAGAAAAAGAGCTGCAACAAACATTTCTGCACATGTGGGTACTTTTCCCTCTTTTATTATTTTTTTGGGATACAGACCCACTAGTGGCACTATTGGATCAAGGAGTATGCACAGCTTGATTGTTGAATGTTACAACTCCACCAATGATGCATTAATGTCCCAGTTTTCCCACATCCCCTCCAACATTTATCACTATCTTTTGCATTTATTTTAGCCAATCTAAGAGGTATGTGATGGTACTTTGGAGTTGTTTTCATTTGCATTTCTCTAGTCAATAGTGATTTAGAACATTTTTTCATATGACTATAGATGGCTTTAATTTTGTCACCTGAAAATTGTCTGTATGCATCCTTTTAACCATTTATCAATTGAGTAATGACTTGTATTCTTCTAAATTTGACACAGTTCTTTATATATTTTAGAAATAAGAACTTTATCAAAAATACTGGCTGTAAAGATTTTTTTCCAGCTGTGTCTGTCAGTTTTATGCAAAATCTTTTTAATTTAATGCTATTGAAGTTATTCATTCGCCCTTCATAATGTTCTCTAGGTCTTTGGTCACAAATTCCTCTCTTCTCCAAAGTTCTGAGCAAAATCTTTTGCTCTCCTAATTTATTTATGATATCATCCTTATGCCCCAATCATGTTCCCATTTTGAGCTTATTTTGGTATGGGGGGGGTGTAAGATGTAGTTATGCTGAGTTTTTGACATATTATCTTCCAGTTTTCCTAGCAATTTTTGTCAAATAGTGAGTTCTTATTCCAGAAACTGGAGTTTGGAGATTTATCAATTATTAGATTACTACAGGCCTTGATTACTGTGTCATGTGTAGATCACTGTGCTATATGCTTGGGACACAAATCAAAAACACTTTCTGGGGATAACAGGGCATAGACAAATTTAAGGAAAAGGGGAATGACTCCCTTTAGCATGAGCTCTCCACAAATTCTTTTGAACATCTTTAAATAATGCCATAAAATAAATCCTGAAGTAACAGAATCCACAAAGGACATGTAGTCATTTTCTAGATAATGACAACTAAGAAGGTCAACAGAACATTTGTCACATCTAAGTGAGAGGGAGCATACTCCAGAGCAGGCCATGCCAGCACAGCCCTGGCCCCAGCCATCTAGAAGCAGGCATTGGGAATTACTGCTGTTTCAACTCCTTTCAGAGCTCTCAGCACACAGATGGTGAGGTAGTAGAACTAGTCAGGAGATTAAAACTTTTTGCTAGCACTGAGGGTATAATCTCCTTCTGCATGTAGCACAGTGATCTACACATAGTCAGTACTTAATAAATGCATTAGTTAGTCTTTTTTGCACTTAATAGTATTTTATTTTTTATCTGTAAAAATATTTTTCAGCATTGATTTTTGTAAGATTTTGAGTTCCAAATTTTCTTCCACATATCACATACATGCTATATGTAGCCACAGTGGATCGGGGACTCTCATCTTAATTTCAGGGCAGAAATATTTCTTGTGGTTGCTCATAGACCAGACCACAGGCCAAGAGACACCTATCTCCTTAGAACATCTAACCTTGAAAGGCTTGAAAATTTGCATGTACCTACGAGTATCTCTGAAAACAGCTGCACAAAACACCTGAATCTTGAGACACTGTGTATGCCTGGTACAATGGAAGCACAGCTCTTCTTTAACAGAGTTAAAAGTAAAAATAAATAGACTGGAATAATGAATAAACAACAGTAAAAATTCCCATAGAAAGTTACTATGGTGACAAAAGAAAATCAGAACATACACAGAATAAGATAACAAAGTAAAAATTCATACATCCAAAACCTTCAAGAAACACACGACTTTGTCTCAGGCCATGGAAGTGCCCAGAAATTATTTTGAAAATCAAGTAAGAGAGGTAAAGGAAAAAACTGGGAAGAGAAATGAGAGTGATGCAAGAAAATAATGAAAAATGAATTAACAACTTAGAAAAGTAGACAAAACTCCAATGAGGAGAATGCCTTAAAAAAAGCAGAATTGGCCAAATGCAAAAAGGGGCATGACAATTCACCAAAGAATAAAAACTCCTTAAAAAGTAGAATTGGCTAAATGGGAAAGGAGGTACAAAATCTCATTGAATAAAATAATTTTAAAAAATTAGAATTGAATAAATTTCCAGAAACCAATGACTTTATGAGAAATCAAGAAATAACAAAACATGACCAAAAAAGTGAAAAAAAGAAGGCAATGTGAGATATCTCATTGGAAAAAAACAATTGACCTGGAAAAAGGATCCTAGAGACATAATTTAAACATTATTGGACTACCTAAAAGTCTAAGAGCTTAGATATCATCTTTGAAGAAATTGTCAAGCAAACTGTCCTGATCTTCTAGAATAAGTAGGTAAAATGCATATTGAAAAAATACACTGATCACCTCCTGAAAGAAATCTCCAAATGAAAACTCCCAGGAATATTTATAGCCAAATTTAATCAAAGACAAAATATTGCACACAGACAGAAAGAAACAATTTGGCTATTGTGAAGCCACAGTCAGGATAGCACAAGTTTTAGTGGCTTCTATGGTATAGAATTGGAGTGCTTGGAATATGATATTCCAGCGGGCAACAGAACTAGGATCACCACCAAGAATCACTACTTAGCAAACAGTATAATTTTTCAGGGGGAAAATGCATATTCAATGAAATAGAGAACTTTCATCAAAATTTTAATGAAAAGGTCAGAGATGATCATATAATTTGATTTTCAAATACAGGATTCAAGAAAGCATAAAAAGGTAAACAAGAAAGTGAAATAAGGTTGAATCATTTACATTCCTGCACAAGAGGATATCATTTAACTTGAATGATTTAACTGTGCACATATAACTTTAATTCACTTATAACTTATAAGAACTTTCTCATCATTGGGACATTTGTAAGTAATACAAATAGAAACAAGGTACATGTTTGTATACCAAAGGAGATAAAAAGTAAAAAGGAAAAGGGTTTATATGTACAAAAATACTTAAAGCAGCTCTTTTCTTAAGAAAGAATTGGAGATTGAGAGTGTGTCCATGAATCAGGGAATGGCTGAAAAAATTGCATAATGTGACTGTGATGGAATACTATTGTGCTATAAGAATTGGTGAGGAGGATGCTCTTAAAAAAAAAAAAACTCTGAAAGGACTATCATGACCTGATACAAAGTGAAATGTACTGTGTACAAAGTAATGGCAATATCATAAGAAGATCAGCTGCAAATGATTTTATTCTCAGTAATATAATGATCTAAGACAACTATGAAGGATTTATGATGAAAAATGCTGTCCATCCCCAGAGAAAGAACTGATGGTATCTGAATACAGATTGAAACATACTTTTAAAACTTTATTTTTCTTGAGTTATTTTTATCTGTTTTTCTTTCACAAAATTACTAATATGGAAATGTTTTGTATGATTACACATGTATAATCTATTTGAAATTGCTTGTCTTCTCATTTGGGGAGAAAGGGAAATAGATAGAGACTTTGGAACTCAAGGCTTTAAAAATGAGTGTTAAAAATTGTTTTTAATGTAAATAGAGAAAATAATATTTTTAAAAGTGGAAATTTCTCATTTCCATTGATGAGATTTTCTGATATTCATCTATTTAAAAGTGCCATTTTTTTTACTTCATATTATATATTCTTACTTTATATTATATATTATATTAATTACTTTATTCATAATATAGATGTCAACTGCATCAATAATTATATCGGTTTCCTTTACAGAAAACCAAGTAGGGTATTTATTGTTGTCATTCTCTTGTTTCTGCCATGTTTTACTCTTTATGACTTTATTTGGGATTTTCTTGCCAAAGATAATTTGAGTGATTTGCCATTTCCTCCTCTAGATCATTGAAAAGATGAGGAAAATGAGACAAAAGGAATTAAAGGATTTGCCCAGGGCCACACAACAAGTAAGTATCTGAAATCAGATTTTAATTCAGAAAGATGAGTCTTCTTGAGTCCAGACCTAGCATTGTATTCACTATGCCACTTAGCTGCTTAGGATATTCAGATAGAAGCATCTAGAATGACTGATGACATCATAAGTGCAATTCTTAATACTAAAAATAATTTAACAAATCCTTCCATGTGTATCATTTTCTAGCCTGTTCAATGGTATATTCAAAGTGGCAGGTATGTGCTTATTCTTTAATGGTATAGATTTAAATGGATCCAGGAATTTCCATTGTCCTCTTCAACATAAAACAAAGCAAGTCTTCATCATCTTGGGTCATACCAGCCTGAATATCTCGACAGGACTTGTCTCTTGTGGATTTATGCCATCATCATCCAGGAAGAGAATTAAACAACTAAAATTGAATGTTGAAAGACATGGTTAGCAGCGTGTATCCTCATCTTTTATTCATTCTATTATATACTATTATTAATCCCATAGTAAAATCAAGAGTGTATGGAGCTCAATTTCCAATTTTGGAAATCTTATATAAAATGTATCACAGATCACAAAATTATATATTTATGGATGGGAGTGTAATGCCTAAGTTTCCCTGAATTATTATGCCCTGAATAAAATTATTATAGCCTCACTCCTTTATTCTTGAGGAATGAAGAAATTAAGAGGCCCTGAAATACCGTAAAACTAGTAAAAAATAGTTGTAAAACTCCAGGTGGCTTATCTCAAATGCCTGCTAGGATATATTGCCCCTCTGAATCACTGTCTCTTGCCCTTGACTTTCTTATCTTGACTCCCATCCTATCAGGACTAAGTTATGATCCTTTCTTGAAATTATGGGTTGTCCACTCACCTAGTATTCTCTCTCCCCCTCCCCCTACCTTGCCTTTGTTTTCCTGATAGCTGGAGCCCTATAAAAGTCTCTGGAATTAATTGCTCACTGCTGAATGCTTTGAGACAAGAATCCCATGCAGCTGGCTGGGAGGATTGAACATCTTTTGGACATAAGTCCTGTTCAACTGGCTAACCTAAATTCTCCACAATTAAAATGGTTAAAACCCCCTCTGTCTTGCTTTAGTTTCTCTGGAATTACAGGAAGAACCTGAGAGATCATCTAATCCAAACACCTTCTTTTGTAGATGAGGACACCAGGACTAAAGAGATAATGTCAGTTGCTTGAAGTCTTACAGATAATAAGTGGTAGGCCCACGTAGATTTGAATCCATATCTTGACTACAATTTTAACACACTTTTCTTATTGTATCATACTACTGCTATCCAAGAAGAAAGGATGGGTCATGAAAATTAACAGAAAAAAAAAATCAAGAAATAGAACTGGAAAATAGCTGAAAGATCATTAGTAACTTAAGAAAGCAGTTTCAGTAGAATGGGTAATGTTAAAAGGCAGGTTGTAAGTAGTGACTAGGTGGTGAAGAAAATCAAGAAGTGTGAGTTAACTATTATTTGGTAATGAAAGGGAAGAAAGATATGGGAGATAAGATATAGTTTGAAGACAAGTAGTGAGGGCTTTTAAAGCATCCAGGAGACATGATCATGTTTGTATATAGGTGAGATTCAAAAAGGGGGGAGGAATGATTGTGGTAAACTCCTAAAAGATATGTGATCTAGCGGTCAAGTAGATATATAAGTCCAGACAGGGAAGGAGATCAACTTATTCTCTGAACCAAGAAAGAACAAGACATAATTTCAGGTTTTATGGCATACAGTGGAGGAGATGAGGCAATGAGGTACAATGGATCTAAAAACTAGGGAAATTTGGATTCAAGTCCCATCTTTTAAACTCTTTGGTAGTGTGATCCAGGGTAAGTCATTTCTCTCAGTGTTCTAGAAAGTATATTGCAGTATATATTGAACATAAGCTTTGGACAAAGTAATCTACCCATTTGGGAATAAAATGCAAGAGGTGAGGGAATTCATGATGGATGACTGATTTTTCTCAGTAGAGTAGAAAAGATATTTTTATACAACCTCTCTCCACACACACATAAACATGCATGGATATGATACATTGGTAGCGAGTGGGTTGTCAGTCAGAAAAACTCATTCCACTTTGTGGAAATGGGGTAATCTTAAATTATGCAGTAATATTTTGATAATACATGAATGATTAGTTCAAGAATTTTGGGGGACCTGAGCTAATTGTGGAAGTATAATAGGAACCTTTTTATCCCCTAGGAATTTGGAATAAGATTCGCTGCCATATGCTATTTTCTCTCTAGATTCTCTTGAAGAACTCAACTTCTGAGAAAAGTTTGGGTGTCTAGCACCAATATTCTTAATAATCTCTGATCTTGAGCACATGTGACTTTAAGGTCTATCTGGGCCTCAGTTTTCTTCTCTGTAAAATTAGGAGAGTATATTGTAAAATTTCTAAGATTCTTTTTGTCTCTCAACTCCTAGAATCAAAGTTCTGTGATTTCCAATTCTCTCCCTTCATCCCTAATATCCATTCTAAATTCTAGTCAAATATTTCCAACTATAGCCTGAACCTAGCAAGCACTGTGGAGTCTTCAATAATTTACTACCCATTTCTACTTTCCCCATTATAATTCAAATCCATTACTTTATGCTCAGATTACTTTATTAATCAACTAATTCAAGTTTTCACACTTTAGACTATAAGATAGACCATGAATGCATTCACCAGAGCTCTAACATAGTGGTTTTTAGAGATGTAGAGGATAGGTACAGAGAGCAAAGGAGAAAATAGGAGCCAAATGTAAAGAGCAAACAATTTCTGTAATCTTTCTTCACATGTAAAGTACATTGATATTAGAGTTAAGATACATAGTTTTGAATTCTTTGCTCAAACTACATGATTTGAGGCAAATCACTTAACCTTTCAAAGATATTGTTTTCTTCCCTGTAAAATGGGTATAAATATTTTTACTACTTAACCTAAGATTATTTGACTATCAAACAAGATAGCAGATAATACATGATAATTGAATTAAAAGACTATATAGGTCCATGTAAATTCACCTATTACATTTTTTTTTCAATTGAGTCTGCCTTTGGGATAGGGATAGGATTAATCTTTTAAAAATGAAATTTCATTTCTCTGGCAAAATGTCCCCTCTTCCAAAAGTTCACTGAAGGGTGACAACTCTCCCATTTTCAAGTTTGGAATGAGGATTTTTTTTTTTTATTGTAACAGAAATATAGTTTCTTTATTTAAAATGTTTTAAGGGAAGACAATGGAATTTCTTTGAAAAGCTGGCTTTCATTCAAATGCAAATGTTTATTATGAACATCTAAACAGAGATATTTTAAAGGGGATAAAGTAAATGAAATAGAAGAGAACCAAGTGATTTTATGCTATTTGGGCATAGAATTGTGATGACAAGTTTTTGGAATCATTTTTTGTTTGTCTGTCAGCAACAAAAAATAGAGCTGAGAGCCTAGGAGAGAGAGAGATTAGTATACAGAGAATTTAGAATGTTCTGGAAACAGACTGAAAAATTAGTGGCCAATATCCAGAAGATCAGAGAAAATCCAAGCTGGTCTATTTCAGGATGAGGGAGCAGAAGAAGCTGAGTGAGCATCCTGTGGAGGAAGGATAAATGACAAGAGTTTGAGAGGTGTAGAAAGATAATAGAATTTTAAAGTTAGTGCTGAGGTGATGGACACCAGTTGATGGTGGAAGTAATTGTGTGGATACCAATTTTCTCTAAAAACTAGAAAAGTATAAGCCAGTAGTCTCAAAATGGGGACAGTGAGAATAACTGTAAGGTTTTAGTTTAGCTTTCTTGAGGTCTTTGGACCAACCTTTGTTTCACCTGAGTAATAATCCCCATGAGAATAGCCAGGGATAAAGTCCAAATTCTTTATTATCTTCTTCAAAGTTTGTCCCCTTTGCTTTGGGCCTGGCCAGCTTTCTAGAGGTCCTTCAGAAGGGACTTGATTTAAGTAGAGAAATGAAGGAGAGCCACCAGGAGCCTGCTCAAAGATAGAATGTCTCTCTGAGTCCAAGGGCTTGTGCTCCAGCCTCCAGCCACCACAGTGGTATGAGATGGAGTGAATCTCTCCTTGGCTCCTAGAGCTTGAGCTCCCACCTCCAGTCCTCTGTCCTCTCTGAGTCTGTCTCTGGCTGAGTCTGCCCCAGTTTATATGTCCTATTACAGTAAAATCCATTTATCATACTGAACATAAGCCAATCATTATATCACCAGGGAATCATTAATTGCTGTAAGATTAAATCAATCATACTGAATTTAGAGAACTATTAATCACCATGCTAAACTAGATAATCATTGTCTTATCAATTCCACTTAGTTAGTACCTTGTAAGAATCCTTGTTTCAGAGTTCTGGCCCATCACAAATAACTGTGTTGAAGAATAAAGTAAATTAGTCAGAGGACAATAAGTTTAAGGGTTAGGATCAAAAGAAAGGACCTACAAACTAAGAACTCCATGTAAGTTCCTAGAGTTCCTAGAAGGGACTATTTAATATTTATAATGGTTTCAAGCTGTTGTTGTTCATCTTTTACCTATATGTGATTTGTACTCCCAATGCCCTAATGCTATAATATAGTTTTATTATTCACTTGGACCAATATGATTGGCAATAGGAGATAAGAGAAAGTTTTATTTTTATAGTAGAACAGAAAGAGGAAAAGATTAAGAATAAGGACTCAGGTTATATATACATACTTGCATGCATACATATACACATATATTTAATAGCTAATAATAGGTAACATTTAGCCATTTTCAAACTGAAAGGGACTATAAAGTTTACAAATTTAAACTATTATAGATGGCAACTGGAAGGGAAGTCATTTTAAGCATAATGAATAGAATGAGCAAATGTAGTGAGGTGAGTATATGTACATTTTGCTTAGGAGACATAAAGATTAGTATGATTGGAGGAGTATATTTTGGAGATTAGTGAAGATAAGTTTGAGAAAGTAAGTTAAGGTCAGATGTTGTGGAAGCCTTTGAGTTCCAGGTTAAGTTTGGGTTTCATCCCATAAATATTCATCCCAGGTGAATGTTATGATGAAAGTGATAATTTAGAAAGAGCAAAAACCTATCATTTTACAGAATGGGTTGAAGGATGAAGAAACTGGAGTCAGGGAAAACAATATGTAATTATAACAATCTGGGTTCAAGGTAATAAAGTCTTACTAAATTTATGACCCTTGGAATAGAATGAAAATG
This sequence comes from Sarcophilus harrisii, assembly GCF_902635505.1. Taxonomy (NCBI): domain Eukaryota; kingdom Metazoa; phylum Chordata; class Mammalia; order Dasyuromorphia; family Dasyuridae; genus Sarcophilus; species Sarcophilus harrisii. The sequence continues at coordinate 192,533,349 of NC_045430.1, forward strand.
AAAGCAAGAGAGAGATTGAAAGAGAAATCAACTAGATTCGATGGCATATTAAATGATGACATAGAAATACTTTAAAGGGGATAAAGTAAATGGAAGAGAGGAGAATCAGGTGATTTTATGCTATTTGAGCACAGAATTATGATGACAAGGTTTTGAAATCTTTTTTTGTTTGTCTCTCAGCAACAAAAAATAGAGTTGAGAGCCTAGGAGAGAGAGATTAGTGTATAGAGGGGCATCAAGGAGGAAGAATTAAAGATAACAGTTGTTTTTGAGCCCAAATAATTGGCGAAATGGAAATTTGTAGAAAGAGAAAATCCAGGTAGGAGGGGAATACCACTCACAATTGAACCTCAGAACATTGTTAGGATTTTTTTTTTTTTTTACTCTTGAATAGGAGGGAACCTACTGTGATGGTGTCTTCCTGTTTTGCTTTTACTTTTATCAGTTTCTAATTGGCCTCTATGATGTCTGGGTTCTCAGAACTCTCCTTGACTGGGCACAGGGGAAAGCACACTAAAAATAATAATTTTTTTTTAGTTTAACATAAAGTAGGTCGACAGATGAAGAAAACATCATCCATACTTTTGTATTATTTTAGGCTTATCTTAAAACCTTGTTTTGTTTTAAAATACTTTCATTCCCTGTCCTACCATGTTTGATCAAAATATAAAGGCTCCTGATTCTCTCTCTCAGAATCATTTAATTGTTGGTGATATGGGAATATAGAAACGGGGAGGGAAGATAATAATAATAGCTAACAATGACATAGAACTTATTTGCCAGGAACAGTACTAAGCACTTTATAAATATTATCTTATTTGATCTTCATAACAATTCTGGGAGTTAAGTGCCTATCCTTATTTTACAGAGGAGGAAACTGAGTTAAAGAGAGGTTAATTTTTTTTAATTTTAAATTTATTTATTTTTGATACAGTACTTTTTAGAAACTTTTGAGTTCCAAATTCTCTCCCTTACAAATTGTTCCTACATCTTCCATTAAGAAAGCAATCAATATGATAGCACTTATAAATGTGAAGTCATGTAAAACACATTTCCATATTATGTTTTAGTACATTAATAAAAACAAGAAAAATAAAATAAGTTTAAAAAAAAGTATGCTTTGATTTTAACTCTTGTTTTTCTTTTAGTCTTGGATGCATTGGTTTTGTTTGTACAAAATCTTCTTAATTTTCATGTAATTAAGATGATCCATTTACTTTCTGTGATACTCTGTGTCACTTGTTTGGTCACAAAATTATCCATACAGGAGGCTGAACCAAGATGGCAGAGTAAAGGCAAAGACTCAACAAGTTCTCCTCTAAGTCACTCCAAATTTCTTTAAATAATGACTCTAAACAAGTTTTAGAGAGTCAGACTCAGACCACACAAAATACAGAGTGGAACATTTTCTGCCTTATGGCAACTCAGAAGGTCAGCAGGAAAGGTATGTGGCATCAGGGTGGGAGCGTGGCATACAACCCTAGCCCAACCCCATTCCTAGCCCAGGTGCCAGCAAAACAGAAACAGACTTTGGACCTCTGAATCACTGGTAGTACTGGTGGTTTCCATATCTCTCAGCCCAGAGACACCAAACATGACTTAAAGAGTCAGCAAGAAAGGTTAGACCATAAAGAGAAAGGGCTTTAGGAAATAAGTAAACTAGGAATGAGTATGGGTGCTGATGGCTGAATAGCTTTCAGAGTCTTCAGCTCACAGAGGTCTCTTTACTGGCACTAAGGAAGGACCTATTACTTTAGCACACTAGAACTTATAACCACAGTGGAGTGGGGACACTCCTTGTAGTTCCAGAGCAGAAAAGAATGCTTATGGTTGGGTCTCTAGAAGTATTTTCTGAAAACAACTGCAGAATTCCTTGAATCTTAGGACAGTGTCCCCTCCACCCTAGAAATGGAGCCCTGCTTTAATAAAGAGTTAAAAGCCAAGTACTAGGATAGAGAAATGAGCAGACAACAGAAAAAAGATTTTGCCCATAGTGGTAGGCTATGGTGACAAGGAAGATCAAAACATATACTCAGAAGATAACAAAGTCAAAGGTCCTTCATCCAAAGCCTCTAAAAAAATAAAAATTGGTCTCAGGCCATATAAGAGCTGAAAAGGGATTTTGAAAATCAAGTAAGAAAAACAGAGGAAAAATTGGAAAGAAAATTAAAAGTGGTACAAAAGGAAATGCAAAAAGCTAATGAGGAGAAGAATGTCCTAAAAATTAAAATTGGCGAAATGGGAAAGGATGTACAAAATCTCTCTGATGAGAGAATTTGCCTTCTAAACCAAAGAAGTTGGCTAAGGTTACTTCTTGGACAAAATACTTAATGACAATGATTAGTACATGGTGCGTGTTTAATAAATGATTATTGATTCTGTGTTTGATAAATATTTAAGCTGACATTTTTGTATCTCTTTAATGGTAGTTTATAGATTATAGGAGTAATGGGCTAGATTTGGAAGGGAATTCTAAGTCCATCTATTTCAAAGCAAATTGCATATATTACCTCATTTGATCTTTGTTCTTATCCCATGATATAGGTACTTCAGATCCATCCATACATAAATATATATGAATATATATATATATATATATACACACACATACACACACACACACATATATATGAAATGTCCATTTTATTGATTAGAAAAATGAGCCTTAGAAAATTCAAGTGAATTGTCCATAGTCATAGAAATAGTAAGTGTCAAAGGTAGAACTTGAAACCAGGTCTCTCCCAATTCTAAAGTCAGAATTCTTTCTGTTCCTTCTTACTGCTTCTAGCTGTTTTCTTTAGACTGGCAGAAACCAAGGCCAGATTTTCCCAGGGGAAAATCATATAATTTTCATTTTTTGAGGCATTGAAGAGGAAACAAGTAGAGCCTATAGTAGGTGCCCAATTGATCTCTTGACACTCTTTTTTATTGATTAGTCTTTTAGAGATATACATAGATCATTCTCAGAACTGAGTCTTCAATAATTGTAAGATTCATTCAACAGTTAATGAAGCCACGAAGCTGGGTATGACAATGGATAAGGCAATGGGGCTGGAATCCAGAAGATCTGTGATTTAAAATTTATCTCACACCCTTATTGTCTGATCTTGGCAAGTTACTTAATCTCGGTTTGCCTCAGTTTCCTTACCAATAAAATGGGTATATAATAAATCTCCCCATTAAGGTTATTATAAAGATAATGAAATATTTTTAAAGCAAACTTTACTTAAGAAATAGTCTTTACCTTCATGAGGGTTACTGTCAAGTAAAACAACACTTTATGCATCTAATATCTTATTGGATTCTCACAATAACCTTGTGAAGGAGGGAATGCAAGCATGGTTATTGGTACATTATAAATGGATATTTAAAATCAGCAGGGAACTAGGGGTACTTAAAAATAGAACTGGCATAATTCTAGAGAGACAGAAAAATGGAGAGCAGAGAATGACCAACTTCTGCTTCAGCTTGATTTTAGACCCTAGACAAGGCCTGTTAGACTGTTAGTCATGGAAGGGTTATAGTTATCTGGCAGGAATCAGACTTGTTAATTCATCTGAAACCATGAGCACTCATTATTACTCTTCTAGTCACTAGGGGTTTAATTAAAAAAAAATGTTTTGCTGCAACTGCCAAGTGGTATCTGGGACATGATTTAGTGTGAGATATGATTTAGTGTCAGTTATTTACCTTGTGACCTTGAATATATGGAAAGGAGTTGTGGGTGGAAACAGGAAAAGAAAAGGGAAGAAAGAGATGAAAGGAGGGAGGGTGGAAGGAAGGAAAAGAAAGAGGGGAGAAGAGAGAAAGAAAGAGCTGTCCCAAACAGAGAAATACAACCCAAGAGAAATCAGAGGCAGAGATTTAATTAAAGCCCAGATGGATAATTTGCAACTGTAAGTTTGACCCTGAAAAATAGAATGTCTCCTTGGGGAGTGGCAGGGGTAAGGACTCATTCATTTCTTTAAAGATTGTTTTATGTGGATATTTCTACACAGACTAACTCCAAGCCTTTGTAGACCTGCCTCTAGGGCAAAGAGCCTATACACCATTTCTATCTCATATAGATAGATATACTTATAACCCTTCCCTCTTTCCCTTTACTCTTACCATGTACATATAAAACATGAACAGACAGTGTGCACATAATGGGCAAATGAAAGGCTGGCATCTTCCAATAATTTTGTTTGCTAACTGGTGGAATCTATTACTAAGTTTAAAAAGAGGATTCACAAAAGAATTAGATGAGCAAGCTAACACTGAAAGTGATCCCTTCTGTGAGAGTTGTCTATTGAAGGGTGTAAAAAGGAGAGTGTTGTTTTAGCTGTTGACATCCAAGGGAGCAAAAATATCTGAGGTTGGATTGGAACTCATGAAATTTTTTTATGACTTTAGAACCACATTCTATCTTCTGCCTGTTTACCCTTCATTAGTTGCTGGTTTGAACAAAAAGCATATAACGAGTATTAAAAACTAGATTAGAATTATTGAAGTCACCCATTCTTTAATACATTAACTTGATGAGTATATCAAGGTACATTCCAACTAAGTCTGTTTGGATAGATATGTTTTAATTATTATAACAAAAGAGAGTTGATGGATATCAATTTGGAAAAAGCTTGTGGTGGAGTGTTTTATAATTAGCCCATTCCGATGTATATTATCAACAACTTTGCTAACTACCTAGAAAACGTATTTGTCAAATTTGGAGATGACAATGTTAGAAGGAGAAAGAAAAGATATTACATTTTTGGTTGAACTGAAAATAAAATGAAATTCCAGTAAAAAGAAGACAAACGTACTTATTTAAAAATAAAATGTAAAAGGACAGCATTTAGATAGGGTAAATTTAATTTAAAAGAAATTAATCATTTTCTTTTTCTGTGAAATGAAAGGTTAGCACTGATTGGGACAAAGATGATGATATTTGTGAGACTCTTTCCATGATATCTCTTAGAACTGTGGGTATATCCAGCTAGTTTTTTCTCCTATTCACCTTTAATAGTGAGCATACATATAAAGTATAGACAAATGTATATCTAGACCTTTAGTCTTATTGGTCTAAGGCCTTACTAAAAGGAAGCCTTGATTGGAGTGTTATAGGAATTTGTATATGCATGACTCTGTGCTATTTAATATATTTTAAACACAGACTTGGATAAAGTGAGAGATGTCATGCTTATCAAGTTTACAGCTGACAGAAGTTACCAAAGGATAGCTAACATAGATGACAGTGATTCAAAAATATCTTAACTGATTTGAATATTTGATCAAATCTAATAAAATGTAATTGATAGGGATGAAAAAATAAAATTTTAGCTTTGGTTAAAATAATCAGTTTGCAAGGAGAAAATTTGTATTACTGGTACTTTAGAGTTTAAAAAAGTTCTTATAAATGTTTTTACATTCACCAACCTCCCTGAACCTCAATTTTATCATCTATATATAGAAGAGTTTGGACTAGATAACCTTTGAGATCTCTTTCAACACTAAATATAGAGCCTAGGAATTCTAGGAGCCAATGGAAGTTGCAAAATGTCACATTTAGGGTTGATGGAAAGATTTAACTTCCTTAACAGTTAGATCTATACAAAAGGAGAATAGTCTGCTTTAAGTGGAAGCATTGGAAATCTTTCATCAAATGCTTGGTTATGTCAGTATTTTGTAAAAGGGATTCTGGTTGGGACAATAAGTTGGACTAGGTTGCCCCTGAGGTCTCTTCTAATTCTGTGACTTTATGACCAAGAATCTACAGGAAACCAGGTATTTTTTTCAGTCACTCAGGTATACCTTGAATTCAGGAAGTTTCTTTCACTGTATGTTCTCTACTATATTCCCTATATGATATCTGTCACCTCCAAAAAATTATTACCAGGTCTATATTATTTTATTTGCCACTGCCACAATCTCTAGGTACTCTTCCTTATTTTTATATTTTCACATTCACACACACACACACACATACACACATTGTTTAAAAGAGTATGTGTGTTTCAGCATATGTTAATGAGGGAACCTATATAAACACAGAAATAATATATAGATAATAACAGAATATAATAGAGATGGATAGACAAGAGAATGACATAGTCTCAGTCTATGTGCCCTAAACTTCAAACTGTCATAGACTAAGGTCTAATCTGATTATTCCATCATTCACTTGGTGCTTTGCATCAGTTTTTTTCCTTTCCTTAGACAATAATGATTGACCACTCCAGAGCACAGCAAGACTGCATTTAGAAGGAAAATGATAAATATTGGAGGGGATTTGGGAAAATGAGGACATGTTGGTAGGATTGTAAATTGAGTCAGCAATTGGGAACTGGGTCCAAAGGGCTATAAAACTATGCATACTCAAATTAAGACAACTCTAGGATACCATTATATACCTCTTAGATTGTCTCAGATGACAGGAAAAGATAATGATGAATATTGGAGGGGATGTGGGAAAACTGGGACACATTGTGGTGGAGTTGTGAACTGATTCAACTACTCTGGAGAGCAATTTGGAACTATGCTCAAAAAGTTATCAAACTACGCATACCCTTTGATCCAGCAGTATTTCTGCTGGGCTTATATCCCAAAGAAATCTTAAAGGAGGAAAAAGGACCCACATGTGCAAAATTGTTTGTGACAGTCTTTTTGTAGTGGCAAGAAACTGGAAAATGAAGGAATGCCCATCAATTGGAGAATGGCTGAATAAGTTATGGAGTATGCATATTATGGAATATTATTATTCTGTAAGAAATGACCAGAAGGATGATTTCAGAAAAGCTTGGAGAGAATTACATGAACTGATGCTGAGTGAAATGAGCAGAACCAGGAGATCATTATACATGGCAACAAGAAGATTATATGATGATCAATTCTGATGGATGTGGCTCTCTTCAACAATGAGATGATTCAAACTAGTCCCACTTGTTCAGTGATGAAGAGAACCATCTACACCCAGAGAGAGGACTGTGGGAACTGAGTGTGGTTCACAACATAGAATTTTTATTTTTTTTGTTGTTATTTGCTTACATTTTGTTTTGCTTCTCTCTCTTATATTTAATGGTTTGATTTGATTTTCCTTTTGTGATACAATAATTGTATAAATATATATGCACATATTGGATTTAACATATTTCTATCATGTTTAACATATATTGGACTATTTGCCATCTAGGGGAAAGCGTGGGGGAAGGAGGGGAAATTGGAACACAAAGTTTTGAAAGGATGAATGTAAAGGATTAATGAAAGGATTAATGCCTCAATAATTGGTGTATATAGAGAATTGTAGGAGGGACTAGGGGATGGAGAAGTGACCTAGGCAGGGTCACTTCTGGGCTGGAGACGAAGAGGAGAGATTGTGGAGATCCTGTGCCCATCCAATTCACTTCTACCCCTGAAGACCAAGAATAAAGACCAAGGACTTTTGCTTATCCTGACTCCAGCTGATTCTAAGGTATCCAGGGTGCTAACTCGGCCTTCACACATACCCTTTGATCCAGCAATACCATTGCTAGGTTTATATAGACCCAGAATAGGAAAAAGTATAAGAACTATTCATACAAAAATATTTATAGCAGCTCTTTTTGTGGTAGCTAAGAATTAGAAATCAAGAGGATTCCTATCAATTGAAGAATGACTAAACAATCTGTGGTACTGTGTCATATAATTGTGATGGAGTATTATTTTGCCATAAAAAGTGGCAAGCAGGATAAGTTTCAGAAAACATGGAAAGACTTACATGAACTGATACAAAGTTATGTAAGGAGAACCAGAATGTTGTACACAGTAACCACTATATTATTACATGATGAAGAATTGTGAATGAACTAGCTGTTCTTTGTAATACAATGATCTAGGATAATCCCAAAGGATTTGCCTAAAGCATGCTATCTGTCTCCAGAGAAAGAACTCACAATCTACTGAATACAAACTGAAGAATGGTATCTTTCACTTTCTTTCATTCTTCTTTTATTTGAGACGTCTTATACAAAATGACTAATATGGAAGTGTTTTATATGATTGCCTATGTATAAACTATATCAGATTGCTTACCTTCTAAAGTGAGGAAGGGAAAGAATTTGAAACTCCAAATTAAAAAAAATTAAAAATTATTGTAACATGTAAATGGAGAAAATATTACATTTAAAAAAGTAAATTTAGAAATGATTATTTTGACTTTCCACACCAAGCTTCCAATTTCAATATCAGCCATATATAGGGAATGAAATAGATTACTTATGAATTCCCATCCATATGATACTACTCCCATAGTTAAGTAATTATCCAACTGTGAAACTGTAGTAGTAACAATAATAATGATAATAATAAAAGCATTTATGTAGTACCTTCTGTCTGTGAAGAATTATGTCAAATTTCTTTCAAATATTATCTGATTTGATCTCCAAAACAATCCTCAAATGCAAGTACTATGGTTATCCTTATTTACAAGTAAGGAACCTGTGACAAGCAGAAGGTGACTTGCCCAAGATTGCACAAGACTACTAAATATTTGAGGATGGATTTCAACACAAGCCTTTTTGACCTTGGCCCCAGTGTGCGATCTGTTGTATTATCTTAATGCCTTAATGTAGCATGGACTCTCATGACCTTTATACTATTCTGGGAATGCTCACTACTTTTTTAGGTTTGAGAAGGCTGTTTTAAGTGGGAATATTGAAATCACTGGTTCTAGTGACAGATCATACCATTGGTGAGCCCTGAAAATCATTAGTAAGGGTTAATTAGTGAAAACAGGGTAAAAAAAAAATAAATTGAAGACACTGACTTAAACAATTACACTCTTAGTACTCATATCATATGACTACTCCTCCCAGATGTCCCTTGCCAGTCCTAATCCTCCTCATCTTCATGAGTCTTACTTAGTATGCTTCCCAATCTTGCAGGAATAGTACATCAGTTCAAATTTCTGTTGTTGATGAGCAAGCACTGGCAACACTACTGAAGTATTTATATTTTCTATTTCATCTTACTGAAGTAGAAAATCTTGAGAATGCTGATATCTCGGCACAGCTCCAAGATGATTTTCTCTTGCCATAGCACTCAGAAGAATGTTTTCAGAATATCAATTAAAGATTCTTTTGAAACATATTGAAATTGCCTCTCTTTCCCGCACTAACTTTGTCATGGTATAGTAGCTAGAACCATCTATTCTTTTGTTTTTCTTTCTATTCTCTACAAACTTTTCCTTAGATTTTACTAAATACCTTAACTGAAGCCACTCACACTGTGAACTCAAACACAATCATCTGGGGGATGTGGTTAAAAAAACAGATGGAATTTGAGTGTAGACATGCCTATTTATACACCTACCTTCCCCCTGCCATCAGAAAAACAAAACAAAAGAAAAACAACCAAACAACATGAAGACATAGAAATCTATGAATAGAACAGTTTCTATCATTCTAAAATTTGGAATTCATATAAACCATTTTCTATGGAGTTTTTTTTAAATATAATTTGTTACTTAACTATTAGTCCTACAGGATAGATTATGTCTAATATTTTATTATTTCTAAAAAAAAGGCTACAATAATTCTAAGATTCTTTCATATTTGAACATACTACAATTCAGGGATCCTTCATTCAAAAGAAAGTGGCAGTGGTGGATTTGGTGCAAAATGAGGGTCCTCCACAACCCTAGAAGATCTGAAGAAAGATCCCAGACTGGGGATCATCTTATCTGAAGTACAGACATCTGTGGGCTAGCTCTGCAGAAACACCAAGTGGGGAGCCCTGGGGTGAGTTGGGTGTGTAGCTGGAGCTTCATCAGGAAGCACAGAAACTTTCACCTCCTGGATTATTTGTGGAGTCAGGGTCTGAGTCCGAGAAGACAAGAGAACCTCACCTGATTGAGAACAGCAGGCCCAGCTGTGTAGTGAGACACAATTCTGGGCAAGAAGGAGCCAGCACACCTGTGAGTACAGAAGCATCAGGGCAGGGATGTGCTGACTGCAGGCACTTGCAGGAAGGTAGAATTCTTGGTTTGGGGTTCCTGGTCAAAATAGAGAGCTGAAGGGTAGCTTGAGGCACCATCCTTCCACCCTATGATTTGAGGTGCTTACACTAATACATTAGGAAAAAATGAACTGACAAAGAAAAAAGAACCCCATCATTGAAACATATTATGGGAACAGGGAAGATAGGGGTTCATCTTCAGAGAATACCCGTAAAAAATGCTTCTACCCCAAAGAGTAATATTAAGTGATTCACTGCCTAGAGAAAATTTATAGAACTCAAAAAAGAATTTAAAAATCAAATAAGAGATACTGAAGAAAAAACTAAAAAAAAAAAAAAGCCACCAAGAAAAACAAGATTATGAAAAAAAGTTAACCAACTAGAAAAGAACATACAGTCTCAAAGATGAAAATGATTATTTGAAAATTAGAATTAGGCAAGGGGAAAAATTGAACAGAATGTGAAACATAAGAAAAATGACAGAACTGGGGAACTTATCAAGAAGAGAAAATATAAGAATAATTGGGCTCCCAGAAAGTTGTGGCCAAAGAAAGAACCTTGATACAATAATTTGGCACAAAAATAACCTATAATTTTGAATGAGAAGAAAGTGGATCTCAACAAACTTGCAGATTTTCAGGACTTTCTATTAACCAAATCTGAACTTCAAAAGAAATTAACATATAAAAACCAATATAAAGGATCAATTTTAAGGAATTCAACATGGATAAACTGTTTCAATATGGAGAATTTTTTTTTTTAATCTGTGAAATAGATATTATATGTTTAAGATTCACATCAACAGTAGAGTAGCTCAAAAGAAAGACTGGAAGAGTTAAGGTAAAAATAGTAATTATGTTACACAAATGAGATGCAGAGGAAGAACTGACACAGAGATATTTAAGGAGGGCTCTCAGTTCTGAAAAACCTACTTACAACAGGAATGGTTTAATAGGAAACACTATACATGTACCATGAAAGATGTAGTACCTTCCAAAATTTATAAAGAAATAAGGGGGGAGGGATGGGCAGATGGGAAAGCAAAGGGTAAGGGAAGAAGAGAAGGGCGGGATCATTGGGTGGGAGGGAGGTTATAGAGCAGAATTTAATTAAAGAGTCAGCAAGGATAGAAAAGATGTGTGTATATGTGGAATGTGTGTGTGTGTGTGTGAGTATATGTATATATCTATACATGTATACATAAATATATCTTTATATTTAACTGCAGCTTGCTTAGGGGCCAGAGGGGAATAAAAGTTTGAAAAATTAAAAGTAAATAAAGTGTGCAGCAGAGAACCAAAGAAGAATTTACAAGGAAGTAAAGAAAAAATGGGCATTCATGCATATAATTTTTTTCTACTAACATATATAGAAATAGATATCTGATAATTTGTTATTTATTTTGAATCCTTCCTGATGTTCTGTTGGGCACATGACCAATGACCATTTTCTTTTTTGTTTTGCTTTATTTTGTTTTGTATTCCTTTTCTGTATTTCTTTTTTTTCAAATAAAATAAATTTTTAAAAAGAACATATAGGTCCATTTCTTTTTTATGTCTTTTTGGATACAGACCTAGTACTGCCATTGCTAGGTCAAAGGGTATGCATGTTTTTATAGCCCTTGGGCATAATTCCAAATTGTTATACAAAATGGTTGATTCAGTTCTTAACAACATCAATAATACATTAATATTTATTTTTCCCACATCCCCTCCACCATTTGTCATATTTCTTTTCTGTCCTATTTGCCAGTCTGATAGGTATGAAGGAGTACCTCAGAATTGTTTTAATTTACATTTCCCAAAAAAAACTTGAAAAAATTAACAGCTTTAGTAAAGTTGCAGAATATAAAATAAACAAACACAAATCATCAGCATTTCTATATATCACTAATGAAGCCCAATAGCAAGAGATAGAAAGATAAATTTTATTTAAAATAACTATAGATAAAATAAAATATTTGAATGTCTACCTGCCAAGGCAAACTCAGGAACTATATGAGCCTAATTACAAAACACTTCTCAAACAAATAAAGTCAGATCTAAATTATTTGAAAAATATCAATTGCTCATGAGTAAGCCTAGCTAACATAATAAAAATGATGATTCTACCCATATTGGTCTACTTGTTCAGTGCCATACCAATCAAACTGCCAAAGTTATATTTTGTAGAGCTAGAAAAAAATAACAAAATTCAGCTGGAAGAATAAAAAGCCAAGAATATCAAGGGAATTACTGGGAAAAAAAATACAAAGGACAGTATATTTTCCAGATCAGTTGTTTTTTCAATGATATATTTTACATTTATTCTGTTTTTTTTTCATTTAAAAATTTTGTTTTACTGAATAGTGTTGTCTTATCAACTCATTCACTTCCATTTGTCCAATTCTAATTTTTAGTGAATTATATTCGACTGCTAGTTTTTTTTAAACCTCCTTTTGCATTTGGCTAATTGAACTTTTAAAATATTTTCTTTAAAAGTACAATAAAGAAATTGTATTCAATGGATTTTTCCCCTTTTTATCAATTCTTTTTTCAAGGATTTGTTTTTTTTTTTTTCATTTCACCAAATTTATTTTTAAGGAGTTGTTTTCTTCAATATAATATTTTGCCAAATGTATTTTTAAGGTATTTTCTTCAGTATATATCTTTTTTCCATTTTGCCAAACTTATTTTTTAAGGCGATATTCTTGTCAGTCAATTTCTGTGCTGCTTTTCCAAAGTGTGGGCTTTTCCCAAGAAACTTCCATAATGTTCCTGCATAGCTATTATGTCTTTTCTCTCTCTCTTTTAAGGTCCTTTTAGAATTCTTCCAAAAGAGCCTTTTGAACTGGGAGATCAGTTCATCTCCCACTTTGAAGCTTCACATGTAGGCATTTTGCCTTTGTTGTTCTCTCTGAGTTTATGTTCTGATCTTCCCTGTCTCCATAGTATCTCCATGTAGTAGACCATAGTAGTCTCTATGGTCAAAGATCTTTTTTGCAATTTTGCTCATTTCTAAAGGTTTAGGTCTGCTCCTAGGGCACAGGGGAGATTGTTCCAAACTTCTTCTTCAGGGTGATGGAGCTTTTGCAGGGCTTCTCCCTGATTGTGCTGAGATTGGTGGTGCTGCAGGCTTCCCTACTGTGCTGGGTGGGCCTACCCTAATCCTGCTTATTATACTGCAGTTTGAGGGTTCGCAATTTGCCTTATGTTGTGTTGGAAGTCTCACGGCTGTTTTGCTGATTTGCTTGCCTTCTGTACCTGGAAAGAGTAGCCAATACTGCTGTATTTTGGCTATAATCATCTCCCTAGATGGCCTCAATGGGTCTCCTCATGCTGAGCATCCCCACAGTACACCTGTGCTGGGCTGCATTTTCCCCTGCCCAATTGAGACAGACCTTTTCTGAAGTCCTTTTAAGCTGTCTTAAGCTGGAGGAAAATTATTACACTCTGAATATTTGTGGATTCTGTCATTTCAAAGTCCATTCAGTGACTTGATTTAGCATTAATTCTGAGGGAAGTTGCGGAGAACTCAGGCAATGTTCTGTATGCAATCTGCCTTCTTTGCAGACTGTCCCTTCTTTCTTACCCCTTGGGTGTTACATTTTGAAGGAGAATTCAGACAAATTACAGAACACAGAGAATGATGGTACCATGCTTCATAGAATCATGCAAGAAAGTATCTATTCTGTCCAACCACTAGTTTGGACAACTATATCACAATGGTATAAACTAAAGTCAAGTCAAACAGTTACTCTGTGCTAAACATCTAAAAATCAGCTGCTGTTCTCAATGAGCTTACTGTTTTATGCAGTTATAATGAGAGAAATACATTTATTGAAAGCTAGGTCACAATCAATATATTATGTAATTAATAGATCATTAAGGAATATCAATCATGCATATTGTAATAAGATCAGAAGTGATTTTTTCCCTTTAATAGATATGTGAAAAGATCACTTTGTATTTCTCTTAGGTACTTCTCATGTTATATTTCATGTTATGGTTACTTATGTATGGGCCATGTCCTTCTCCCAAAATGCAAACTTCATGACTGCAGGAGCCATGATTTAATTATACATTATATCTTCTTTGGCATCTAGGAACTGATGATTAGAAATTTTTGGATGAATAAATGAGTAAACACAAATATTGTAAGGGAATTCAAAACAATGCCTTCTGATTAAAATGCTCAAGAACATTAAGTGGAAAACTATCTTTACATGTATTTGGAAAAGAAAATACTATTGAAATAAAAAAAGATTAAGTGGGGATATGATAAATATCTTCAAATATTTGCTGTCATCTTTTCTGAAAAGTTTAGGCAATTTGTATGGTTAAGATATTAGCTAAACAATATAATCAAGCATTCCTACAACTAGATTTGTCTAAAAATGTCATATTCTCCATCAATGAAAATATTTAATTAGAGAATTCATGGCTATCTGCCAGGGATGTTAATAGAGGAATTTTTACTTAAGGAAGAAGAGATTGAGCTGGATGACCTTTAAAGTAACTTTCAGGTTAAGATTCTATTATTTATTATGTTTTCAAGTCAGGTATCTTATGTGAAACCAACTTTCTATCAAACAAAAAAGGTTTATTGTGTAAGCAGTTTTTCTGAAGACAGAGTGGATCAATTTAGAAAAAACTCTGTAACCAAGACACAGAGAAACTAGGTAGCCCAGCCAGAGCAAGGTAGAGGACCCAAAGAGTATGGAACATCAGGGGAGTTTGACAGTAAGGCTATCATATAAATTAAGATACTTCCAGTCACAAAAATAGATATAAAGTTTAGCTTTGTATACTTTAGGAAAATCCTTTCATGACATGTATCATTGTACTCATAGTCCCTCTTAATCCCATAAGAATAATTATTGGTTGGAAAGTACTTTGAAAACTGTGATCTATAAATCAATGTTAGCTGTCATAGTTTTTGTTGAATGGACTACTTCCATTGACTTAAGTCTAACCCATCTAAGGCTCAATTTTTCTCTTTCTGGCTAACCAATCTTTCCTTTTAGTTCCAACATATTTTTCTATTCTGTCTAGGGAACTTTTCTTAATCCCCTGATGATCTAAAACCTGTCTTTAGTTTTCCCACTTGAGTCCTTTTTATGTGACTCCATATATGTAGTTATATAAAAGTGGCATACAAATAAAACATTTACTGCTAATAAGCCATAATTTTGTGATCCCCACATTCAGTTATATGACCCCATGTGGAATCACAACCCACAGTTTAGGAAGCAGTGATCTAAAGATTCAGAGTTTCTTATTGGTTATTTAGGCTCTGTCCTTGGTTCAGGAAACATAGTGCCACAGACCATTTTTTTCTTTTTTCATTTCTCCCCTTTTCCCCACTAATTTTTCCCATTGATTTTTAATTATCCTAGCCATCAAACACCATGGATTCCCTAGATTTTAAATTATCCTACCTTTGATCAGCTGGATCCTAGCTTTTTTATTGTTGTTATTTTTTAATCCTAGTTTCTTACTCACCCATCCATTTTTTTGTACTTTATTATTATGCCCATTTTATAGGGGAAGGGGTTGAGTCAGGCAGAGGTTGTTACTTACCATGATTACATAGCTAATAAATATCTGAGGCTGGATTTGAACTCAGGTCTTCCTGACTTTAGGCCCAATGCTCTATCAATTATAGAATGATGGTGATGGTAGTGATTTATAGATAAGAATTTTGCTTGATCACCTTAGGAATACAAAGTCTGATTTTTCGGGTGAAAGAATGATTATAAAGTGAACCACAATGTGATATAGTGGAAAGAGAGATGGCCTCCAAGTCAAGAAGACTTGGGGTTATGCCCCCAGTACATATACAGTATATATATATATATACATACACACACACACACACACACACACACACACATATATATATATATATATATATATATATATATACAGCAATAAATTATGTCTAAAAATGTTTCAAAAATTCCTCAAAATTTTATTTTGAGGGATTGACAGTAAATGCCAATTTGGAAGACAACAGTAAATCTGAGCTTTAAACTATAAGTGGGAAAGTGAACAGTAGTACAGAGAAGATATGGAAATCATGTCATTGTCCACAGTTGTTAATAACTTCCTAATAAATTTTTCAAATATTTTCTTGACAATAATCACATTGTAATAGAGTTTGGTAGATATCCAGATCATCTAACATGGAGGCATCCATATAGGAGTTGCTGGGGACCTATTTCTGGGGAAAAGGAGAGGAGAATTAGGAAAAGGAGAGGAGAACTGGTTAAGGAGGCATATTCTGAACATTCTCCATTGCCCTATCACATAATTGGTTATATTTCTGTTGGTTGAATAGTCAGAATTTCCTTGTCTTTAAAACTCTCTTACTGGAACAGTCTCTGCTAGCATGCAGGGATGAAGGACTACTTTACTTAGACAATGTGACACCTTGAAATAAATAGGGAAGAAATTGAGGGTCACCTTGCCCTTTTCTCAGGTCATTTGTCCCTTTTAGCTCTAGGTACAGAAAGAGTGGAATGCCAAACCCAAAAGGTCAATCCATGATGTGTAAAGGGATGAAATTCTGAGTAGGTGCACTGGAATTAGACAACTGAGCACTTAAGGCTAATTACTTATTGGACAATACTCTATTAGCATATGCTTGGAAAATGGCCCTTCCCACTATTCTGTGCTGGTTTGATCTTTTGGTGTATACAGAGAATTGTAGGAGGGGTTAGGATATAAAGTAAGACGAGCCAGAGTCACTTTTGTGGTGGATGAAAAGAAGGGAGGCTGTGGAGAACTTGTGTCCATTCCCTTCATTTCTCCTCTTAAAGACCAAGAATAAAGACCAAAGACTTTTGTTTATCCTGACTCTGGCTTATTCTAAGGCATCTGGGGTACTAACTCGGACTTCATAATGTTGTTCTTGGAGTCCAGAATTACCTGCCAGATATTGTAGCCAATCCAATAGGGAATCCATGAGAAGCCAGAGTCCCTATACATACATGAGAGTGGGAGTGAGGTATGTGGGTGTTGGATTGAATTTGGGGGGCTAATTCTATGCAGAAATTGAGCCAAGTTGTGATCCCATTCTACCCTTTCTGCTTAGAGACTAAGTGTTATAGGGAAGATTACAGTCCTGAGGTATTAGGGGAAATGTTTGAATGATTTTCCTTGTTATATCTTTGAAGACAATGCTTTTCTAAAAAAGCTAATGTGTTTGGTAGTGAAATTGTCATAGTTGTAACTCTAAGACTGGGAGAACAAAATTAATCGAGGCTGTAGTTAATGACAGAGAAAAGAGACTCTCCTCAAAGTCTCCCAGTGTTCTATAGAACCCTGGGGAATGTATAAAAATGTAATGGGCAAACCATGTTATAGTTTGATGTATGGCTGAAATTACAATCCCTGGATATATTTTGGATGGATTACAGAGTCATTAGTTAGTGTAACCAGAAATGTAGTAGGATAGGAGAGAGTGGATGTGAAGTTGTTTGAGTGTGTACCTTTTAGCTGATGGTGTTTAGTCCTTCTACTTCAAGGGCCTGTGCTTTATCCTCTGTGCCATCTTGTTCCACTCAACTCAGTGTTTGGAATGAGAAAAGGACTTTTGGATTGTGGATATGTGGCACAAACTACTAGGTCTCTGCATAGAAGCAGATATACTTTCTTTTCCTATGCAGCAGGCATGAGAGGCTGTGCAGCCCTAGTTCCAGATGTTATCCCCTATCCATTGATATCATTATTTGGGGCTGGTTATGAAATAATCCCCAAAGATGTAGTACATGAATGGTATAGTTCTGAACCTCTTCTCTTTTCATGGGAAAAGAGTGTTTAGAGGGAGAGGAAAAGATCAGCATCTGGATCTCACTATAACTAGGTGTAGGTACTAAAGTTCTTGTGAGAAAGTATGTGACTAGATCTGTCATGAAACCATTTGGGGCTGTAGGAAAGAAGGAATGGAACTAAGTGAAATGTTTTTGAGAAGAATATTAGTATGAGAAAGAACAGACTTGGTAATATGGAATGTAGCCACTTAGTCTTTAGGCAAAAGCAAACATTTCTTGTGTTTAACACCAAGAAAGTCCTGTATCTTGGGAGCTGGGGAGAAAGATGTGAATCAAGAAAAGAATGCATTAAAGAATCATTCAATTAGTAAATCAATTTTATTGTTAAAAAAAAGTAAATCAAAAAAGAATCAATTCAGTAAAAATTGTGATTACATACAACATGCTAGGTGCTGGATGCCAAGATGAAAAACAAGGAACCTTGCTATCAAAAAGCTTGTGGTGCAATAGGGAAAATAGATCTATGATTATATTGATATGGGCATTCCTCCCTAACTCCAGCATGGTATATACTGTAGCGCATCTATGCCTTCTCATCCTGTCCTATTTTTAAAATTGTATTTAATTTATTTAATTAACAATTAAATTCTTTTTCATTTAATTTTTTATTTGGCAAGGTTATTGGGGTTAAGTGACTTGCCCAGGGTCACACAGTTAGGAAATGTTACATGTTCTAAGGCCAGATTTGAATTTAGGTCCTCCTGACTCCAGGGCTGGTGCTCTATCTACTATGCCATCTAGCTGCCTTCCAAGAAATGTTAAGTAAATGCTGGATACTTTTTTTTTTAATAAAACATTTTCTGCACACTACTATTATACTGTGACTGTCTTTTGTTATTTCTTGCTTTTTCTTCATATCATTACATCTCTTTTTTTTTTTTCATTCATACATTTCCTTGGGTCATTTATGACCATATTGTCATAGATTTAGAGTTGCAAGGTCTCTTAAAGGCTATTGAGTATGACCATCTCATTTTACAAAAAGAGGAAACTGAGGCACAAAGGTACACTGATTCTATGTGCACTAGACATTATTGGTAATAGGCTGAAATCTACTTATAATCACTATGCATTGGTCTATTGTCCTTCACCCTGGTTTTTTGTTTGTTTGTTTGTTTGTTTTGTTTTGTTTTGTTTTTGCTGTTGCAATTGGGGTTAAGTGACTTGCCCAGGATCACACAGCTAAGAAGTGTTGTGTCTCATATTAGATTTGAACTCAGGTCCTCCTGACTTCAGGGCTGGTGCTCTATCCACTGAGCCACCTAGTTTCCCCCTTCACCCAGTTTTGATCATTAAATGATTTCTTTTTACAAAAGGCAGCCATAGAACATATCGGGCTATTAAATCTTTAAGCATATATTAAGTATCTATTCTGCACTAGGCACTGTCTTAATTGCAGAAGATACAAAGAAAAGTAAAAGACAATCTCTACTTTCAAGGAGCTCAAAGTCTAAGGAGGGTAATATGTAAACAATCATCTATTAGCAATTGAATACAATTTCAAATTTATCTATAGAATAAATTGGAAATAATCCAAAAAGGGAAGGGATTAGAATTAAGGAAGATTGGGAAAGGCTTTTAATGGAAAGTGATGTTGCTTGTCCTTTGTTCTCAAAGAGGATCACAACTTTAGCGAGGTGATGGCATGACAAGCAAGTGAAATGGATTTAAGTGAGAGAAGTTGTTTAAAATCACCTGCCTCACTTTCTCCTCCAGAGTCATCTGGCTCCAGTAGGCAGATATAGATCAGGATGACTGGAGATAGGCCTGGATGAAATGGCCTTTTAAAATTAAGTTCTTTAAGACCTAAAGGAAGCTAGGGAAGGAATTCAGGATGCAGAGTGGAGGGGGAAGACTATTTGGAGTATGGGAGACAGTCAGGAAAAATGTACCACATTGAAACAAATCAGTTTGCTATAAGGTAGAATGTGATAACCATCCTCTTTCTGTGTTTAAGAAAACTTTACCAATATGGGTAAAGATTAAATGATGAGAAACATTAAATGAATTCTTTTCCATTCTCATGGCAAAGGCCATTCACATGCATAAGATAGCATACTCTGCATCAACAGGCAACATAAATTGAATTCAGAGAATTGGTGTAGGAGGCATTTAGATCTAGACTTCTTCAGAGATCACAAAAAATCTGTTGGGGAATTGAACTGGAAAGGGAATTGGAGGTATAAGTGTTAACTTTAAGTATTTTTGTGAGAAATAAGTGGACTGCCCATTTGAGACAAGCTAAAAGCTGGTAGAGTTTGAGAATGAAGTACTTAAGATAAAGAGCTAGGTGAATTTCTTCTCTTACACTAAATTTGTTTCTCAGTTTGGAACCCCAACTAGATCTCTTAGGATATCTAGTCAAAGAGAAAAGCCCAGACAGAATTTTCAGATCTCTTAAAGTCATATTTTCCAGTGAAAGAAAGCTGATGGCCTTCAATCATAACCAAGCTTTTTACTTAGTTATAAAGTAATCGGATATTTATCAGAAAGGAATTTGCTGCCAGCCCATGTAAGCCATCCATTTATCTCAAAAGAAAAAAAAAAATGGGGCTATATCTTGAGCCCTTATCTATGAAAAAATTGGGAAGACAATTTCCTTATTTGCTACAACTTGTTTTGACATGAGACTGAAAGGCCAAAGGCAAAGAACAACAAACTGGAGCCTTTAGGGGTACTCTTTATAGACACATTTCAGTCTTGCAGGCTATTTTTAAATTCTTGTGGAACTACACCTTCATGGGGTTCTCCTTCCATTCAGGCAGGTGGGCAATGGCTGTTTCCACCTCCTTCTGAACAGGCCAGCCCCAGGCCTTAAAGAAAGGAACCAGATTTTTCTGCACCTGTTCAGAGAACTTTGTCACCCACAGGTTCATTTTGCTTTCTTTCTCTTCAGGCACATTAGTCAGCTGTTGGTATGTTTTGAAGACTTGGATGAAAGACTCCCAGCCAAAGGCTTCCTGCAACTGAGAGGAAGGGAGAGTAGGATGAATTGTCTAGTTCTCAGCAGATAATTTAGCACATAAATACAATTGAAATCATTTTGGATTTAGTTAAGATCTTCCTTTCACATTGACCCAGGTTCACATCCTTCCTATACACAATGAAACAAAACCTATACAAATTCTCAGGGAATCCTAAAATCCACGTTGAAGAGAATTTCCGGTGCTGACACTGTTCAATGCTAGCCTTAAATGTGTGAGATCTTAAATTATTACACTCCTCCTTTTGTTTCCCAGAAACTAGATATTGGTAAAAATTTGACCATTTGAGGAGTATGAGAAGAGAGCATTCAGGGAGAGGTCACAAGTGTTCCTGGACCTAAGAGAATTCATAGATCAGGGATGAAACTTTTCTCAGGAAGCATTTTTTAGGTAATCATATATAGAATTTGTGATGGTAAAAGTGTCAGGAATATTGGAGTGAATATTAGAGAAACTTGAAATATTGAAAGAGTGATCTTGAGAGAGACTGTGTATCTGTTTCTATTCTTGTCAGCAGCAGAGTGGAAGAATGTTCTCTGAATTGACTAAATAAATATCTGGTACATTGGATTTTTCAGGTGATGTATTCTGTCTGAATTGTGCCCTTCTACTTTGTACTTGACTCCTGGATAGTAAAGCCACTAGGCATCATGATGATCCCAGGATTATTGCATCCATAGAATCACAGATTTTTAGCTCCAAAAGGTCTTAGAACAAACTTTATCATTTTACAGATAAGGAAACTGAGGCCTAAAGAAGTTAAATGACATCAAATAGGGAGTTTGATGTTAAAGAACTAGGATTCAAACTTGACCTCTGACTGTAAATCCAGTCTTACTCTACTCTGTGGACTCTTCTGAAGGGGATCTCCAGGATTATGATGGAAACTTTCCTTGCAGCTCTCTGGAGAAGATCATGTTAGATATTTGGTCCACCTCAATGAAGACTTCCAGAAAAGTCATATAATAATGCAGAAATTGAGATACTGCAAAATAAAGTCAGTTTTCTTGCCTAGGGATAGATGTTCAAATTTTCAAAGACACAATTAAACTAGCACTCTTATATTTGAAGGACAAGGAAGGAAACAAAATTTCTAAAAAGTTCAGTAGACCTCTAAGCAACTAAAAATATCTAATTATAATGCACATTTTCAACTACTCTCCAGTTTCTAGTTTTAAAAAGTTCCCTGGGGACACGGAGAGGTTAATCAACTTGTCTAGGGTACCATAACTTGTAGTTGTCAGAGGTCTTCCTGACCAGAACTTAAGTTTTACAACTACGTCAGAACTTCTTTTTCCACTCAAGACCCTTTTTGCCAGAGAAATTTTTACAGGACCCCAGGCATATAATTAAATAAAATAGGTATACAAATCAAACATTTACTGATAATGAATCATAATTTCGTGATTCCTCACATTTATTTATATTACCCCATATGATGCACAACCCACAGTTTAAGAAGCTTTGCCCTGAAACTCCTGAAACTCATCAGATCTTCTTATTCTACCGACCTGTTCTGTCTCCTTGACTTGCACTCTTCCTTCACCTTCCACTTTTCAAACTACTTTCCATCTATTCATAGATTTAATATATTTGGAATTCAGGTCTGGGCTCATTAATTCCAGTGGCACAGAAAGGTAGGCAGCAACATGCAATGAATTCATACTTATATCAGACTAAGAATCATTCCCATGGTCTAGTTGGGTGGGTAAAGGGGAAATCTCCTAAGGACACCAAAGTGAAATACAAATGTGAGACTCTTTCCTCAGCTGAGGGTTCTTATTCTCTTGTCCTGCAACACCCATGTTTAATACCTGCAGATATGTTTCCAGGGCTGTCCAAGTATACCACATTGACAAGGGAGAACCCTTTTTCTTAAATTCTTCCAATCTTTTTTGCCGTTGTTCAGGCCTCAGTGCAGGGTGTACATGATTCCTGGAGATCTTCAAAACTTTCTCATGCACATAGATAGACCAAAGGTTGCAGGTGGCATCAGTGGTATGTTGGGGAAACTCCCAGGCATGAAATTGCTGGTTATGACCCAGCTCATGAATGGGACCCCACAAGCCTTTTTTCCTTATGATTTCTTCAGAGATTAGTTCATCCGCTACATCTAAGAAGCCCATGATAGGGTACCCTGCATGCATCCAACCTAGGTCCAGAGAAGGAGCAAAGGGTTAAAATTCACATACAAAAGCTCTCTTCTTTATTAGCTCCAGATTATTCCTTTCAATCCATATTTGTTAATTACCAAGTTTGTGTGAAGCAATGAGCTTAACACTGAATATAAAGACAAGACAATTCTCAAGGAATTATATAACCTTATATTGGGGGCAAGACATGCACAGAAATATGACGATATAAGACAGATTAAGTCACACAAACAGAAGATCCAAATTTCTGTGAAAATTTTGAGGAAGGTCATCTATGGCTGGTAATAAAATTATTGACTAGAGAGAGGATTCTGGGAAGAGAATTCTAAGCTTTTCAGATTTCCGGCACAAACAAAATAAAACTGTGCCTCAGGACAAACATAGACTGGTGAAAAACAAATAAGACAGGGCAGGACAGGGATACTTCTGGGGACAAACCGAGAAGACCTGAGGACTGACATGCAGCCAATAGGAAGTGTAAACATCTCTAAGTCCCCAAGTAGGGACCTGTAGGGCTAGATGGGTTTGACTGTCCAAAATCACAGAACCTTTCACCTCCTGGACAATGTAAAGAGTTGGGGATCTGAGTCAGGAAGATTGAGGGAAACTGAGCTGATTAAGGATTCTATACCTAGTTGTGCTCAGCCCTGAGAGAGAAGGAACCAGAATATCCAGGGAGGGAAAAAGAAATGGGGGCTGATACACTATTGGCTACAAGCACTTGCAAGAGGAGAGGAGCTCTTGGTTTGGGATTCCAGGTCAGAAGGGACAGCTTAAGTGAAGCTAGAGGCACCATGCCCTCATCCCACAATTGGAAGTGCTTACACTAATACTTCTTATTTTTAAAAAATGAACTTTCCCAGAGGAAACCAACCAACTAGACTGGGAGTCTCCATTTGGTGTTTCTACAGAGCCAATCTGGAGGTCTTTACACTTCACAATGGTTAAACCTTGATCTGGGGTTTTTCCTTGAGTCTTTTTGGGTTGTCTCAGGAGGATCCCATTTTGCCCCAAGTCTTATTTGTGTTTCACCAATCTACGTTTGCCCTGAAGTGCAATTTTTTTTCTGTTTGAGGAGGAAATCTGGGGAGCTTGAAATTTACTGACCTACTCTGCCATCTTCCCAAAATCCTCCCAAAATAAAATTCTTAACCAAATAAGGGAGAGCAATGATTATAAAATCAATTTTAAAAAACCCCCCAAAACTGTGATTTCATATACATAGAGAATTCCCAATAAGTAATTTCTTCTATTAAAAAAGACAAGTACCTTCTCTGTAACTTTGTATCTTAAAAACCGACCTAGAATGTAGATTGATTAAATGATTTACCCAGCACCCAAAAACTAGCATGTGTTATATGTGAGACTTGAACCTATGTCTTCCTGGGTCTAAGACCAATTATCTATCTATTGAGTCACTGGTTCAGATTATCTAAAATCTAAAAAGTTTTCAATTAATTAGTTTGGAAAAGGAAAGTTGTTAACAAAAAATTTCTATAGCAAATATCTCTGAAAAATATTTTAAACAGTATAGGGAACTGATCTAATAGGAAGTAGATAATTGGTCAAATTACAGAAATAGGCAATTTTTCAAAGAAGAAATGCAAACTACAAAAATTCACTAATAAAAGAAATTATAATTAAAATAGATTTGAATCTGTTAAACTGAATAATTGGCAAAGACAAAATATGAAAATGGTGAAATATTGGAGGGGATGTAGCAATTAGGTGATTCAAGACAATTCCAATAGACTTGTGATGGAAAGTGCCATCCATATCCAGAGAGAGAACAATGAAGATCGAATATGGGTCAAAGCATGGTATTTCACCTTTTTGTTGTTGTTTGCTTGTTTTTTCCATTTTTCATGTTTTTTATCTTTTGATCTAATTTTTTTTGCTCAACATGATGAATATGGAAATATGCTTATAACAATTACACCATTTAACCTATATCAGATGGCTTGCTATCTTGGTGAGGGGTGAGGACAGGAAGAAAAATCTGAAATACAAGGTTTTGTGAAGGTGAATGTTGAAAATTATCTCAACATATTTTTGGAAAAATAAAATATCATATTTGAAAAAAAAGAAAGTCTTCTGCTTAGATGTGACAACTGAAGTTAAGGAACTGGAAGAAATTGCCAAAGGATAGTTTTTAGAGAAAGTAGAGATGAACTAGGGCAGCATCTTGAGAAATGTTTACATTTAGTAGTTGAAAAGAGGAAGATCACTGGGCTTATACCCAAGGAGATACTAAAGAAGGGAAAGAGACCAATATGTGCCAAAATGTTTGTGGCAGCCCTGTTTGTAGTGGCCAGAAGCTGAAAACTGAGTGGATGCCCATCAATTGGAGAATGGTTGGGTAAATTGTGATATATGAATGTTATGGAATATTATTGTTCTGTAAGAAATGACCAGCAGGATGAATACAGAAAGGCTTGGAGAGAATTACATGAGCTGATGCTAAGTGAAATGAGCAGAACCAAGAGATCATTATATATGTCAACAATGATACTGTATGAAGATGTAATCTGATGGAAGTGGATTTCTTTGAAAAAGAGACCTAATTCAGTTTCATTTGATCAATGATGGACAGAAGCAGCTACACCCAAAGAAAAAACACTGGGAAATGAATGTAAACTGTTTGCATTTTTGTTTTTCTTCCCGGGTTATTTTTACCTTCTGAATCCAATTTTCCCTGTGCAACAAGAAAACTGTTTGGTTCTGCACACATACATTGTATCTAGGATATACCAGGACATATTCAACATATATAGGACTGCATGCCATCTAGGGGAGGGGGTGGAGGGAGGGAGGGAAAAATCGGAACAGAAGTGAGTACAAGGGATAATGTTGTAAAAAAAATTACCCTGGCATGGATTCTGTCAATAAAAAGTTACTATAATTAAAAAAAAAAAAAAAGAAAAGGGGAAGATCAAATGAAGAAGAATCTTTATACTAATTTGACCATGCTGCCTTATTTTATTGTCATATATAAAAATTTGTATGTATATATATATATATATAAATTTATTGTAATCTATATTTTAAGAAAATGTGTATGTCTTGTCTCAACTAAACTGTTTCCTTTCTAAAAACCAAGAAGTACATTATACCAAGGATTTCACTTAATAAACATTCCATTTCTTACATGCTCTGATGATAACTAGACTACTATGTCCCCCAGAAATATATTTTACAAATTCTAAGTTTGGATGAAAATACAATTAGGATAACAAGCCTTTCAAATATACCTAAAGGAACCTTAATCTAGTGAAATCCCTCTCATTTTATAGATTTAAAAAAAACAACAACAACGGTGATTCAATAGAGGGAAGTGATTTGTCTTGGTAATTGCTATCTGGAAAAGAACTGAGACTTAAACTTGTCTATTTCCATCTAGCACTCTTTACATCAATCTGCTCTGGTTTTATGTCTATTTTTCATAATAATAAGTTAAAACAATCAGGTAATTTGAATTTGAGGTCAAGTACTACTTTGTACTCTCTGAGAGAGAGTGATATTCAATAGAGAATTACAGTTAGAGGACTCTCTACAAGAATTAGAAAAAACAAGATTTAAATTCTTGTTCTGCCAGTTATGATTATGACCCCACTCAAATTATTTAACCACTATGAGTCTTAGTTTCCTCATCTGCAAAATAAATGAGGTTGGTCTAGATGGCCAACCTTTCTAGTTCTTTCTAGTTCTAAATCTATGACACTATGGTTTTCTCTTTCACTGTCCTCCTCCTTCATGTTCCTGTGACAATACTTTGCACATATAAGATGACCAAAGCAACCCATTGAATGAATAGTACTCACTCACTCACTGCAAGCTCAGATAATTCCCTTTCCCAGACTTCAGAATACCTACCATATGCGATCTGCACATCAGTGACAATTCTCTCATGTTGAGGAAATGGGTGGGGCTTGGCACTAAGTTTGGCTATGGCTTCTGTCATCTCATTCCAGAGGCGGAGCACGGGTTCAGGGTTCTCTATACGTTGTAGACTTTTAGCTGGCACTGTCAGGATAATGCTATCTGCCTGGAGTTCCCCCCAGGGCACTGGATGGTGACGGATGGAATTCTTCCATTCCTCCACAGATGTCTTTCCTGGAAACAAAGACCATGAGGTTATGGGTTCTGTGCCTCATTTGGCTCACCTCCTATCCAAATTTGAAATTTGTACCCCATTAGGGAAAGAGCATGTAGGACATAAAATATTCCAAGTAGCTTATTATGCCCTCTCATCATTGCCCCTCAATCTTGGAATCTTGGTATTGAGGGCTAAATTAGACCTTAGAGAACACTTGGTGATTTAGAATGCGGATACTGAGATCCAGAGAGATTGGTCACACAGGAAGTTACTATACATAGTTTCTTCTTCACTCTATTAAGTGTTCTCTAAATCGTCCATCTTTTTCCCATTCTATAATGCCTATGTATTTCTTTACCAACTCATGACTTTCACCTTTTTTATAATCCACTTTATAACTTTCCACTAGGCCATCTCACTTTTTTTGTTTGTTTGTTTGTTTTTACTCCTTTGAGACCTTGACTCACCAAGTATGAAGTAAGGGGCAGGTACAGCTCCAGTAAAGGTGACAGTTGTATTTCCCAAGGAACAGCCATCGGGCACAATGATATAGACAAGGCCACCCCAGAAGGTGGAGATTGAATTATCTGGTTTGGCCAAGTCATATCGGTAAACAACTATAGGTGCTCTGATTATCTTATCATGATTCATCAGGTTGTCACTGTGGCAGCCAATTTGTACCTGGATGGTCAGAAGAAGACATGAAACATATTAAATCTAACACATATGTATATGTGTGTGCGTGTATGTGTATGTATATGTGTGCATGAAACAGAATGAGAGAAAGAGAGAGAGAGAGAGTAAGGGAGAGAGGAAGTTGTGAATGAATAATCTCTCTACAAACAACGGGAAATATACCTGGGAAACAAGTTACTTCAAGAATAAATAGATTTGAAAAAAATGTCTAAATAGTTTCAACCTTCATAAAATTGGACTTAACAATGTCTCTTGGTGGCATGTAGAAAATTTGGATTTTCTTAGTGACTTTGCTAAAGGATCCCATGCTTTGGAAGATTATATTGTGTTACAAAGGCTATATATATATATATATATAATTTTAGGCTAAGAAAAAAAAGTCTTAAAATTTCTTATCCAAAAAAATGTCTCAAGCATCTGATAAAATCATAAATGATTTCTTGTTAGAAAAAAATCACAGAAAATATTGTCAAATGATACTTGGACTATTGGTATTAAACAAAATATGAAGCAGGGAAAACATCTTCTTTACTGTCATGGATGTTGTATGTCCTATTCGTATTCCAACTGGAAGAGGGGTTCCTCATGTAATATGAACTTTTTTTTAATGTTCTCAGTGTGGATGACCTTATGACAATTCAATCAAGTTCAGAACATAATGGAGCCTTCTGAATGAAATCCATGGTGAAAAAACACAGATTATCTTGATTAAAGCATGCAGTTGGTTTGGGTATCACTTAATGAAGTGAATTAAGTTTTATATATATATATATATATATATTGCACATATACTTTATACTTCCTATAGATAATGAACTAGACCCCAACCTAAATAGAAGGTGAATGAAGCATAATACAGTTGCAAAACTATATAACATATCCAGTGATCCTAAGCTATTCTTTTTTGCTAAATCTACTTTTTAAACATCAATATTGTTCTGGTGATGGTCTGTCTTTGAAGAAAGAATCTCCTAAGGATCTAAATTGTAGATGATCAAAAATACAAAGACAAAAGACATACCTATATATCTAAAAGAAAACCAGTTGTGGTAAGAAATGACTCCTTTGGAAGAGGTTATAGTTATGAAGGATTGTCAATGGATCATTTAAGTGTAGGATATCTATTTATTGTGTTCACAGTCATGGAGTGAAGGAGCAAGGGCAAGTTATAATCATAGAAGTATGTAAAAAATAAACTCTATATGAACAGTGTGTTTGGGGAAATTACCTGTATGTTAGAGGAGCAAGCAGAAGGTGGTATTGTTATATTTAGAGTGTAGCCTTGAGGGAGGTAAAGTCCAGTACTTTTCCAAATATTGCCATCTGAAAATCAGGAGGACAGGTGAGATTTTTTGATTCTTTCTTCCCATCCAGAGTCCTCATATTCCTCCAAAAATCCCCAATTCATCCTGTCCCCAAATCTTACATATTCATAATCCCCATCTTTTCAACATAGTCTAAAGCACTTATGATCTCCAGGAGTCAACAAAATGGAGACTATGTCTAAGTCAGATATATCTCTGGGATGTCCTAGGGTCATCCAGCTACATCATTTTTCCCTAGCACCCACTATGAACTGATCCCTGTCCTCTCTTCTTCTTACCCTCCTACTATGAATCTTGTCCTTAGCTTTCTATCAATGAGCCATTCTTACTTTGACTTGTGAGATTCATCTCCATGTTGACAGAGTGTGCTGGCGAGGAGGAAGGAAGGATGGGAGTTTGGTACCCTGATTTGTAGAGTTTTGAAGCAAAATCTGGCTTGACATAGGACAGTTCAGAGGCTAGGTGGATCAGAGTGTTATTACAGGAGTTTTTGAACAAAGGATTGTTATTGTTGATAATGGGAAGCTTAGTCATTTTTATCACCTTCTTTAACATTCGATGTACATGGTCATAGAAGGGGATTTCTTCTGTAGACATCCATAGGAAAGCTGAATAGTCCATGCTGAGCTTTGAGTGCCAGTCCTTTGGGAACTTTCCAGTCTTATTTTTTATCTCATCAAAGAACTGGGCTATAGCTACGCGGAAGTGATAGTTCTTTAGCCCTGGCTCAGGGCAATCATAGTGGCCCTTATTTACATACTGATTAAGGATGGATATGCCAAAGGAATTGAGAATGCGGTTACCAGTAAAGTCAAAAAAAACAGACTTGTTTGGGTTCTTAGAGGCCCAATACCAGGCCTGGCCTCCAATCAGCAATCCTCCACCTTCTGCCACGAACTCCAGAATTTGCTTCGCCTGTTTGTCATCATACACAGTGCAGCAGTAGACACTCAAGTCAGCAGACACATTGTTTTGTAAAGTACAATCCATGCCATTTTTAGTGAGCCAGTGGAATAAGTTTTGACATTGTGGGATCACTCCAATTTTGCCTGTCTGATCTCCTTTCAGCCAACGAACAGCATTGATCAGAAATTGACCCAATTTAGGAGAGAAGAGCAAGCCCTCATGGGAAAGAACTATCACTCGACCTAGACCATAGCGGGCTCCTGCCACAGAACAGTCAAAAGGGTCACTAAGTCCAAGAGGGAAAGCCAAACACCCATGGACTAACAGGCGAGATGGAATCCCACCATCTCTGATGTCTAGCTTTGAGATTCCATCCAGAATCCGTTGCTGATCTTTGGAGATATCCTCCTCAAACCTGGAAAAGATTTATTTCCTTTTAGTACTTAAGGAAGAAATAGAAAAAAAAAATCAAGGTAAAATACTTCAGGTTAAATAGTATATCAACAAGTCCTATGTGCAGAGATCTTTAATAAAGTTACATATAGGTTAATTTTCTTATGAGTTTTTAGACCCAAGTCAAGTGATTTCCCCCCCCCCCCACACACACACACACTTTTTTTTTTTTTAAATCACAATATCATTAAATTTCAGAGCTAGAAGAAACTTCATTAGACATCTATTGTTCTTCTGCCCTCTAGGGACAAATAGATCATGTTGAATCTCTCTTCCATATGAAAGCCCTTCAAATATTTGAAGACAACTATCAAATCACATGTAAATCTTTTTTTTTTTTTCTATGCTAAACATCCCAGTTCCTTCAATTGACTCTCATATAGCATGAACTAAAAGCCATTTCCTCTGGGATGCTCTCCTTGCCCATTCAAGTTCTTCCTAATGTGTAGTACCTAGAATTAAATAGGTATAGTGGGAATATAACCTTTTTATTAGTGGAATTTCTTTAATAGCTGAAGCAAGCCTAAAAATTCCACAGTGGGCATTGTGTACCCTTCAAATCTGAAGGAACAGATCATCTGTCTTCTACTTGGGTATTTATTTCTCAGGGTTACTGTGAAAATAAGTCTTCTCCTACTAAAGTATTACCCTGTCTTCCTCATTACAGGTGGAAGATGACTATGTATTCTTGATTTATGTCAGTGAGGCCCTTTCTATGATTCATCCTCTCAAGAGAGAAAGGCTGAGAATGTGGGGTCAGTGACTGTATCATAGAGTTTATTGGTCAAGTAATCCTGAGCAAATTACTTGACCTTGATGTTCCTTAGGGAATGAACTCCTAGGATACTAAGCATCCCTACGTCTCCATTTTCTCATCTCTAAATGGTAAGGTTGAACTAAATAGCTTTTGGGGCCTCTTCCAATTCTAGATTTTTGAACCCATTTTCTGTGTTGGTAGATGAAGTTTCCACATTGACCAGTTCATCAAACTGAAAAAAAAACCTGCACATTACCCATTGATGTAAATTATAATAAACAAATTACTGAAATATTGTCAAATAAACATTACAAACCTTCTTAGGGCATTAAGAGGCATTAGGCACTCCATTTAAAACTATTAATAGAGAGTGACCAAGCTCAGGTATTAATTGCACTACTACCTTCTTGTTCTTTAGAGAAAGTTATCTTCTCAAATTTCTCAATCTGTTCAGCAAATAATCCTGGCATCTGAAATACTTTCCTCAAAATAGATAAGACCCCAGAGGGTAGCATTTGACCTCTTTGACTGAAGATTGCTTAATATATTTTGATTTAGAATAGGACAACTACGGATGCCATCAAACTGATTTTGGGCATTACACAAGGTATTCTGGAGGCTGCTTCTTGCTAGTCAACTTTGATATTGTAAATGCGTTTGAAGACCCCATCTGGTAAGAACAATCTACTTTCTATTTATTGGGGTTTATTGAATGGGGGATGCTATGATGAGACTTGAACTTTACAGGGGTAACTTTGAGAACTGAGCAGAGCATGTGAACTGGATGGGAGAGAGGCTTCTATCAGGGAGAACAAATCAGATTATTGCGATAGTACAGATGTGAGGTGAGGAAAGCCTGAATCAGGATGATTACATTGTCGGCAATTGATTGGACATAAATGGGGTGAGAGTGAGGAACTGAATATCTAGATTGCAAGCCTGGTTGATCATGTGGAAATGAGTGGGACTATGCCACACTGCTATATTAAAGAAAGCACTAATATTAGGGAAAGGGAATACATAGTATAACTGGATATCTACTGGCCTTGATCATATGATACTCCTCATTTTGTGCCTTTCCCCTAACTTTGCTCCTGACTGGAATGTTTTTCTCACTTATGCTTCTTCACTTCCTTCAAGATTTAGCTTATATCTCATGTTTAGGAGGCCGTGTCAGATCTCCCACTCCCTTTCACTCCTCTCCCATGCCTTCTTTCTGTTACCTGTATATATCTGGATATGTATATATTATTTGCATATTGTCTCTCCTATTAGAATATGAATTCCTTGAGAGTAGAGACCATGTATTTATATTTCTTTATATCTCAAGGCTTAGAAAAGTTCCTGCTATATAGGAAAAAAAAAACTTAATAAATTATTATAGACTGGCTGACTTAAGAAAGATTTTAGAATAGAAGAATTTTAAAAATTAGGCATAGTCCTAATGGCATAGATATAATTATTTCCCCCCCTTCATGGTTAGAATAATAGATATATCAAAATTCATTTTATCAATTATGACTCTTACTAACTTTTAGGTTATTTGCCTATCTGCTTAGATCTCTGGAGTAGAGTATTCTACCAGTTATTCCATTATTCTTGGGGACTCATCTCAGTGCCTCACTCTACCTTTCTATTAGGACAGAGATTTCTGTCTACCTCAGGTTCTTTAACTATAAAATGCGAATTATAATTACATTTCTTTACTCCTGGGGAAAAAGTTCCTAAATGAAAGGAGATAAGTAGTATTGGGATAGAACCTTCTTCTTGCCACTAAATCTGTGAAATTCCATCTCATTTGACTACTTATCTCTCCTGTTTACTTAGTGATCTTATTTATCTTCACACCATCTCTCTGTATGTAGTCTTGTCCCTAAAAACAAATCTCACAACTCAACTCTAGAAATGTTGATCCAACAACTAGCATTTATTAACCATTTGCTATGTGTCAGGCACTTTGGTAAGTAGTGGATAAATTTGGATGACTTCTTCTCCACAGTAGTAATACTCATTTTCTCTCATTCTCCAAGAAACTTTTCCTTCCCTATATTTTAAAATTGTTAATTTATATTAAAAACTCACAT
Organism: Sarcophilus harrisii; assembly: GCF_902635505.1. Classification (NCBI taxonomy): domain Eukaryota; kingdom Metazoa; phylum Chordata; class Mammalia; order Dasyuromorphia; family Dasyuridae; genus Sarcophilus; species Sarcophilus harrisii. The sequence continues at coordinate 192,566,588 of NC_045430.1, forward strand.
TTTTTGGTGATTTAAGATTTTATCAATCAAATGTTTTCTTCACAACATTTCTGTGATGGAATTAATGTAGTTTTTGTTATTTCAGCTAAATGGCAAATAGAACTCTGGATCTGGAGTTAGGAAAAACCTGAGTTCAAAAATGATCTCAGGCATGTAGTAGCTCTGTGACCCTGGGCAATTCTGCTTCAGTTCCTCATCTGTAAAACTGGGGTGATTATGATCAAATGAGATCCTATTTGCAAAGTCTTCTGGAAATCCAAAAACACTATAGACAAGCTGGCTATTAATATTTACAATTGAAGAAATTATGACTTGGTCAGATGAAGTGAATTGCCTAAAGTTGCAGAACTAGTAAGTGGCAGAGTCACTTCATAAATTTAAGTTTTCTTCCTTCTAACCTTGTGCCTTTCATTATATCATGCTGCTTCCTTAAAAGGATTTTCTGAAAGATCTTGTTGAATCTTTACTAAGTTGCCTATTTTCCAGGGAAATTGTGTCTCTCTCTTTTCCATGGTTATTCAGATAGGAAAATTATTGACTTGCTACTTATCAAGCACTGTCTCTACCAATTGTATTAGCTCTTTGCAAAAAAAGAAAAAGAAAAAGCAGCAGTACTATACCAGATAACTTGGTGGACAGCTGGGTGCATCTGGGTAGTACTATAAACAGAACACTAGAATTGGTATCAGGAAAACTCAAATTCAAATTTAATCTCAGAAACTTATTTGCTGTGTGATATTGGGAAGTCTATTGATTTCTGTCTACCTCAGTTTCCTTAATTATAAAATGGGAATTATAATTATATTTAAGTTCTTGCAGTCTTTACTATTGTCTACGATCCTCTTCTCCTTGCTACTCTCTTCTTTCTAGATTTTCATGACCCTGTTCTCTATGATTTCTCCTCCTACCTACATGATAACAGCTTCATAAGTGTCCTTTAATGGATCTTCATTTAGGTTATGACCACTAAACATGGGTTTCCCTAGTGTGTGTCTGTCTGTCTGTCTCCTCTCTTACTTAGTGATTTCCTTAGCTTCCATGAATTCAATGATCATCTCTATGCTAATGACTATCCAACTCCAACCTTTCTCAAAGGGGAAAGTTTGAGGTAGAGTAGATAAAGCACTGAGCTTGGAATCAGGAAGACTCATCTTGTGTGATCCTGGATAAGTCACTTAACCATATTTGACTCAGTTCCTCACATGTAAAATGAGCTGGAGAAGGAGATATAAGTATCTTCATCAAGAAAACCCGAAATAAGATCATAAAGAGTCAGACATGATTGAAATGACTGAACAATAACAATTTTTTTGCTGCCCTGTAGTTATGCATTTTCCAGCTATCTATTGGACATCTCAAATTAGATGTTCTTTAATATGTCCAGAACTAAACTTATCATCTGAGAGGCAGGTTGTGATGTAGTAGAGCACTGGATCTTAAGTCAAGGAAGACCTGAGTTCAAATCTGATTTTACACACTTACTGGCTGTGTGACCCTGGAACTTATATTTCCTCAACTGTAAAATGAGAGTAATAGTAATAGCTCCTACCTTGCATTGTTGTTGTAAGGATCAAATATTTTTGAAACACTTAGTGTAACAGCTGACATATAGTAAGCACTATATTATTTCTTATTCCTATTTCCTCCCCACTTCCTTCCCTCCAGTCCCAATCAAACCATACTTTCACTATTAAAAACACTATTATATTACCAACTACCAACACTACCAACCTAGATGTCATCCTCAACTGTTCCTTTTCTCTAAACTGTCTCCTCCTCAATCCAATCTATTATCAAGACCTATAGATTTTACCTTCTTAATATCTGTTATGCCCTCTTCTCTCCTCTGATTCTCACTATCCTGGTGTAGGCCTTGATCCTTATGCTTGGACTATTGCAATAGCCTGATGGTTGGTTTCCCTGCTAGAAATCTTCCCATTTCAGTCCTCCGTCCAATCAGATGTGAAAATGATCTTCCTAAAATGCAGATCTAATCATGTAACAACCTTCTCAACAAACTCCAGTCACTTCCTGTTGCCTTAAGGATCTAATACAAAATTTTCTGTTTGGCATTCAAAATACTTTATAACTCATTTCCATACACATACTCTACACTTTCAACCATTTTATGTCTTAATCCCCTTCTTGTATTCTACAATGCAGTGACTGGGTACCTTGTTGTTGGCAAACAAGATATCCAATCTTTCAGACGCCAGTGTTTTCAATGGATGTAACTGGTTGCATGGAATGCTCTCCCTACTCATCTCCAGCTCTTGGCTTCCTTCAAATCCCAGCCAACGGTCCAAATTCTACAAGAAGCCCTTCTTAATCCCTCTTAATTCTAGTCCCTTCCTTCTGTTGATTATTCCCATTTAATCTTGTATAAACTTTGTATATAGTTGTTTTCCTTTTGTTTCTCCCATTAGATTATGAGCCCTTTGAAAGACCTTTCTTTGTGTACAACTGCTGGTATATGGTAGCTTATTAAGGGCTGATTTCTTGACTGGTTACCTCTTATGATTGTTGTGAGGATCAAATGAGATAATTTTTAGGTGCTTAATACAATGCCTGGCATAGAGTAAACCTCTGTCTTTTTTAAAATTTTTTCCTCCTAGAAGCCCTGGATTTGAATCCTAATTCATTATGAGTAGAAACAATTCACTTAACTTTTATGACTTTGAACTTCCTCTTCTATAAAATAAACCGACACTTACCTGAATTAAACAAATGTATATAGTGTGTTGTGAATCTTTAAATACTTCTATATCAGGTGTTGTTTTCCTTTATCTTTACTATAGTCAAAGTTCTTGATATTCTGAATAACTACCTTTCCTGAAATCAAATATAAATTCTTGATAATGACCTTCAAATTGCTTTCCAGATACTTTCGTTTGTCTATTCATACCTTCCATTACTGCTTAATCCAACTGGACTTTCCAATTAAAATAAACCCTCCTTAGCCTTTGCCAAGCTTTTGCTTATCTAATCTGACATTGTATCTCTCCTGTCCTTCTTCAAGGAGCCATTCTGTATGAACTCAATCCACTTATTATTATTATTGGCAACAGTTCTTTGATATCTCCTTTTCTCTGGCAGTTTTATTAAAATGTAGTTGATTCAAACTGATTTCAGGCCTATGAGCATCTCTCCTCTCTAAGACTAGAAGCTTGATAATAAGGATTGTTGCGCTCTTGACTGACACCTGATGTAAAGACATCTATTGGGGAATGTTACTTACTTGATTTTGAGAGGAATCTTAGGTATCTTCTGATATAATTTAAGATTACGGATGTCTGCCTGGGTTTCAGTGAAGTATATGCCGGCCACGCTAGTCACATGGTTCCCAGGGAAGTTGTCTAGAATTGAGTCACTGTGTTCTTTTGCCCATTTTGAAGTATGGCCTGCAATGAGCAACCCTCCACCATTCTTCACAAATTGAACTAGCTGTTTGGCGTTGGTGCTGCCAAAGGCATCAGTGCAGAAAACACTCAGCGAATGACAACAACTGACTATCTGTACCTTGATCCCAGCGTCTTGGAGGATACCAGCCAGGTGTTCTACAGATTTGTTCACCCCAATGCTGTTTTCTTTACTTTGTCCGAGCCACTTCACAGCATTTTTGAGGAAGGGAGCCATTTTGTCACTGTACAGGCAATTTTCATGTGACAGCACCACTATGCGGCCCTGACCGTAGTGGGAAGCACCAATGAGGACCTGGTAACTTCTGTTCACCAGCACTGGGAAGGAAGCTTCACTAATAAGGAGGAGTTCGGAAGGGGTGATGTCACTTGGGAATTCCCAGGTGTTCAACTCTTTTATCAGGAACTCATAATCGTCTGAGAGATTCCTTGCCATGGCTGTTGAACCTGATATAGGGAGAGAAGCAAAGTCTCAGTTTGATGACATCATTAATAACAATGGTACTACTTGAAATGGAATTGGAATTTTGAGTCAGAGGTTCTGTTTTTAAATATGTCTGTTACTACTTGTGTGGTGTGGGAAGAAGGAGGAATTCAAGACAGAATCCTGGGAATCATAAAAGCAATAATTATTGGGAGGGCTGTTTCAGTCACAAGCCGAGAATAGTTCTAGGGATCTGGACAACTCAGATGAGAAGGTAGTTTGTGAATCAGAGCCAAGATGCAGATATCAGTAGAAAGGAAAGTGAAAAGGGGTCCAACTCTGGAATCAAAAAATCTGGATACACATTCTACCTCCAATAGTTCTTAATTATTTGACTTTTCTAAATTCATCAAATCTTTCTGGGTCTCAGTTTCCTAATTTATAAAATTAGGGGTCTCTGGGACCCTTTCCAGCCCTAGATCTGTGATCAATGACTCTAGATAGATAATCAGTACCTCCAGGACACAGCAGATCACATATGTTTGTGTGTGTGTGTGCTCCTTTTTGCTTTATTTACATAATTTTTCTTTTTCTTTTTCTTCTTCTTTTTCTTTTTTTTTAACTGATGCAATTGGGATTAAGTGACTTGCCCAGGGTCACACAGCTAGGAAGTATTAAGTGAGGCTGGATTTGAATTCAGGTCTTCCTGACTTAGGGCTGGTGTTCTATCCACTGTGACACCTAGCTGCCCCATCCTTTTTCTTCTTAATTCCTTCCTATAATCTATTTCCTCTGCATTCTATCTCTATGGAAATTATAGTCTTCAAGGTCATAAATAACCATGATTACTTTTTCAGTGCTTATTCTTCTTGATTATTCTCCAGTATTTAGCATAGTTTACAACCACCTTTTTGGAAAAAAAAACAACCTGCTCTTTTTTTGCTTACTTAAGTTAGATAATACTACACTCTCTTTTTTTTCCTTCTAAAATCACTCCTCTATTACTCTTCTTTCTGCTTCTTTGCCTTATTTTCATTAGCCCTTCCTCTTCATACAAATTTAGTCAGCATGTAGCAACGAAGTTCAGGATCCAATGGAAGTGGAAGACTATGATTGCAATTGAAAAAGAAAAATATATCTGAATCTTGACTGAAAAACTATGAGATATCTAGAAGTTAAGGAGGCAGCAGAGAAACTGAGGGAATTAGAGCAGCAGGAAGGAAAACACAAAAAATAGAGTTCAGCCTCAAGCCATTGTCTCTTTTTTTAGCATACACACCATTCATATGTTAAATACATATCCTATTCTGGCCCTCAAAGAAACACAAATTATCTTATTACCATTGATCACTTTGTTTTATGCTCTCTCATGCAAAGAACATGACAAAATCATGCCATTTTTGAGTCAGGAGTGTGGGTCATCTCTACAGTGTCCTTAAGAGAGCTATCCTGCCTCTTTTTGAACATCTCTAGAGACAACTACTCCAAGTCAGGTCCATTGTTGGACAGTACTAGTTGATAAAGAATTCTTCCTTATTACAGGATCAAGCCTGCTTTCTTGTGCTTTTCAAAGCACATCCAAAGGTCTTGATTTTGCCTTCCAGAGTTAAGTTGCGCAAAATACAAATTTTCTTCTATAAGAAAACCATCTAAATAATGATAGCAATAATGTCTTCTTGTCTCTTTCCAACACTCTTCCTCACCCCCAGGCCTTACTTAGCTTTTTAATGGGACACAAAATTTCCTCCCATCCTAGAGAAATTCAGGGAAGATATCTTACCCCTCTATGGAAGTTCAGCTCAGGGCTTGGAGAAAGAGATGTGCTTCAAGAATATCAAACCCACAGAGTTGAAAATAAAAAGGATAGGGTGGGTAGGGCAGTAAGAAAAGTGGGAGGAGGAAAGAAAAGGAGGAGTCATACTTAGGTGCCTGTTCCTTATATCCTTCCTTCTGGGTTTGACTGAGGGAATGAAGAAGGTATAAGACTCTTTGACTAGACAGACTTAGAGTGTCAACCTGAGCTTACCCCCAGCAGTTCTCTACTCTGAATCACTTATGCTCCCACAAAATTGATATTTCAGTAATTTAGTAACCCCTGGCCCAAGAACAATTTTTAAAAATTCTTAATCCTGGTATTAAAGATTCACTGAAATTTACTGCCACCTTATGTCATATTAATCATTTTCATGCACTCTACGCTGTAGCCATATTGGGTAGAATCATGGAGCCAGACAGAAATCAACAAAAAGGATTCATATTTTATTCTTTGGGTAATAAATAACCTTTGAAGGCTTCAGAGCAAGGAAGTGGCATGGTGCTGTATTAATGTTAAGGCTTTTATTTTGGCAATTGAGAAAAATGGATGAGTGGAAGAGAGTGGGAGTAAATATGTCCATTAAAAGTCTACTCTCTCTGAAATGTGGGGATTAAACTATATCAACTCTCAGGTTCCTTCCAGCTCTAAAATTCTATGATACTATGAGCTATGTGAGAGATGACTATGTCCTGAAAGAAATCAACAAAGTGAAGAGGATATAATGAAAGAACAAATGAGGATGAGAAGGTGAAAGTTTTAAAGAGAACTCCAAAATTTCTAGACTGGCTATTGGGAGGATAGAGGTACCATTAATAGAAATAGGGAGTTTCAAAAGAGAGCCAGTTTTTAAAGGAAGGGAGATAATGATATTTCTTTTGACATGTTGAGTTCAAGATTCTGGCAGAACACCTAGGTAGAGAGATTATGCTGGAAGTTGAAGATGCAGGACTGATAATCAGGAGAGAGGTGAAGATGAGATATATTGAGTTGGTAAGAATCATATATGATTAGCACTGGCAATTGAATAAGATATGAGAGTAGATAAAACCATTTGAAAAGATAATACATATTTTAATTTTAGTTAATTTCTTGTATAATTTATTTTTCTCCAAAAGACCTGGAGCAATTCATAGTTTCACTTGTAATATTGTGCCTGTAGTCTAACAAGCCCTCCAGTTATTTTCTCTTGACTTCTTTGTTGGACAGAGACAAAATCTATGAAATGTTTTAACCAGCATTTCTTTTATTATTAGTGATTTGGAATTTTCATATGACTTTAGGTTGAAGTTATTCATCAAAAATTCATGTGTTAATGTTCTTTGATTCCTTTTTATTAAGAATTTTATTTATCTTGGTATTATGTAATTATTTCAGTTCTCTATATCTCAGAATCAAATTTAGAATATTTGATACAAAAATTTTTTTCCCCATTTAGTTTCTCTTCATGATTTCCTTCTTTGATTTGGTTTATGCAAAATCCTTTTTAGTAAGTATTTTGTATTATATATCATATAGTGTAATACATGATAGATAGTTGTACTTTGTGATATATAATACATTTAGTACAAAGGAACAAAGTACTCGACAGAGACAGTAACTTGGATCCTAACCAGAAATATATGAGATTAGCTTGGCCCTTCTTGTGGGTCAGCAATTCAATTTTATGGACATATCACCAGACCTTTCAATGGCTTTAGACAATAAGGAATTTCAACACCAAGTGGAACTGTGTAAACCACTAAAAATTAGAATGGATAGTGAAGCAAAAAGATTCTTGTTTCAACATGATTTATTAGGAAGACTAGAAAGTTCACTTTTTATCTCTTCACTCTTCTATTTATATACACACACACATATATGTTTGCGTACGTGTATGTGTGGCTTTCATAAAATTAGAAATCTTATATGAAAAACTTTCTATAAATATATACACATAAACATGTGTGCATATACACATATAGGTGCAAAGATTTTATATTTAAAGCTTTTTAGTTCTATGAAAGCTCCATAGGTATATAATTATAAAGCTTTCTCATTATCCTTGTTGAAGCAGGAATATTTCCTCTTCCTTGTCTATTCTAATCTTTAGAAGTTTACCCAGTTCTGCTGCTTTTTATTGTCTGGAGCCATTGAAAGGTCTGGTGATCTGTACTTCAAAGTGAAATCCATGGTACAGGGGCTAAGCTATTTCATGCCCTCCTGCTTGGGATCCAGGTTTCTGTCTCTATTGAGTACTATACTATTTTAGAAAGCTGCTACTGGTTTCACTAACTTCTAATTTTATTACAACCCTGTTTTCCATTTCTGAAAACTTTGGGGCCATATCAAACTGATTGGTCTTAAAGAAATCTGTTTTTCTCTTCTCTTCTTGAAACCTCATGACCATACCATCTCAACAAAGTCCTCCAAAACTAATTGTTTGGTTGAGTGTTAAATAAAATTTATATATAATATGGTTTTATGCATAAATATAGTTTTATCCATAAGGTTGGTTATTCTCTATTGTGTATCTTAGATATCATGGATTTACAATCCTGTCATAGGAATTTAAATGTAGGAAGAGATCTTAGATATCATTCAATACATTTACTTTATGTTGTGCATGGTATAATAGAGAATATAAGACCCAGAGTCAGCAAAATCCTGAATTCAAATCTAGCAACTCACTTAGCCTTCTCTTGCCTTGATTTCCTAATTTATAAAGTAGGAGTATTATTGTCACCTACTTCCCGAGATTGATGTGAGAATCAAATCAGGTTCTACTTGTAAAGTACTTTGCAAAATTTAAAATGCTATGTAAATGATAACTATTATTATGCATGTAGATGAGGAAAAGAAGATCCATTGGCTGGATGTGTTTTGGGATTACATACACAAGGAAAAGCCTAGAATCGAATTCTTCTGATTTTAAGTCCAGTAATCTATTTATCTAGTAATTTATAATCTAAATTATTTGCTTAACACGAGACCCAAATTATTAACTATCTGCTGGTCATCTCTACCTGAACATCCCATAGCCATTTCAAAATCAACATATTTGAGTTAAAACTTTCTATCCTTTCCCCCAAACCTATATTTTCCCCAAACTTCTCTATTTCTTTTAATGGTCCCAACAGCTGGTTATCTGGATTTGTAACCTCTAATTCATTCTTGACTCTTTCTTTTCCATCAACTTCTCTATATAATCAGTGGCCACAATTTATTAATTCTGTCTCCATGACATCTTTTATATGTCTTCTTCCCCCTATTTACACAATCTTTTCCTTAGTTCAGGTTTTTATCAATTCTTGCTCAAATTAGAAAAAGAATTTTCTCTTTCCCTGCCTTCAATTTCTCCCTTCCCTTATCTATTTTTTATATAACTGTCAAATTGCTATTTATAAAATATATATCTGACTGTGATATTGTTATTCTTTTTCCAAAATTGTCAGTGACTTCCTATTATCTTTAGGATTAAACAAAAATCTTTAGTTAAACATTTAAAATGCCACACAATCTTGTCTATATAGTTTTATTTTACATTATCCCCTTTCATGAAGCTGTGTTTTAGTCAAACTGTCTGTTACAATCTGTCTTCCAACTTTCCAAAATATTTTCCTTTGAAATTTACCCCTTCCTCATTTCTATCTTAGCTTACAGTAAAGCATAGCTGAAACCACAGAATTTGATGGAAATGTCTTTAGTGGTCATCTAGTTCAATGCATTTATATATATATAAAAAAATACCCATGTTATATATTTTCTTTTTGCAAGGCAATTGAGATTAAGTGACTTGCTCAAGATCGTACAGTACTAAGTGTCTGAGGCTGAATTTGAATTCAGGTCCTCTTGAATTTAGGGCTGGTGCTCTATCCACTGTACCTTCTGGTTGTCCCTTATAATATATTTCCTAAAGTTCATCTAGTCTTTTTTTTTGAAAACCCCTAATGAAGGATAATCTAGAACATTTGGGGGTATCTCTAATTGGTTGTAAGTTTTAAAATTCTATATTCTAAGTAATTTATGTTTATTTAAAAAAATAACAATAGTTCTTTACTTTTCAAAATACATGCAAAAGAGTGTTCAATATACACCCTTGCAAAACCTTGTGTTCCAAATTTTTCTCCTTCTCTCCCTTTCTGTCCTCTCCCCTAGAAAACAAAGAATCCAATACAGATTAAACCTGTATAATTCTTCTAACCATATTTCCCCATTTATTATGCTATGCAAGAAAAATCAGATTAAAAGGGGAAAGATGAGAAAAAAAAACAAGCAAACAGCAATATAGGTGAAAATATTATATTTTAATTCACATTTAGTCTCTAAAGTTCTCTCTCTGGATGTGGATGACTCTTTGCATCACAAGTCTTTTGGAATTGCCTTGAATTACTGTACTGTTAAAAATGGCCAAATTCATCACAGTTGATCATAACATCATCTTGTTGCTGCTGCTGTATACAATGTTCTCTTGGTTCTATTCATTTCATTTAGCATCGGTTCATGCAAATCTCTCCATGCTATTCTGAAATCAGCCTACTCATCATTTCTTTTAGAACAATAGTATTCCATTACATTCATACACCATAATTTATTTAGCCATTCCCCAATTGATGGGCATCTTCTCAGTTTTAGTTCCTTGCCTGATAGTAAGTTTTTCCTGATATTAAATCTAAAATTTCCTTAAAGCAACTTCTACCAACTGTTTTTGATTCTGCCCTCTGTAGTAAAACACAACAAATCTAATTCTTCCTCTGTATGAAATTTTCAAATACCATAAAAGACCTGTAGTTTCTTCCTTGAGTCTTCCCTTCTTCAGTTTAAATACCCAGTTCAAATACCAAGGGATCAATAGGTAGGGAAAAGCAAGTACACAGTGGAAACATAGTCAACCAAGGAATTACAAAAACAAACTTTAAGTTGGTGATAAATTTGAATGGAAAAAATCCTTTCTAATAATTCCATGGATTGATCATAGGATTAGTAAAAGGCTGAATCATATGGGTTAAAGATAATAAGGGAAAACATGCATAATTTCAAGTGAGATTTCTATTTATTTATGTGTATCTCTTGGCTTAATGCTCATTTTGTTTGATATTTGAAATCTAGTAAAGAAATAAAATGATATTTTATAATTAATTAATTTTTAAATTAAACATAATTGGAAATTATGTTCTGGAGGAGAATTCATCAGATTATAGCCCATTTTGGCTTAGAGTTTAATGCCTTTTCCATTTTGGCTGTGTAAATATACCACCACCTAGTGGCAATGAAAGCATATTTTGTGGAGAAAAATGATGTTTGACTACTAAAAATTTCTAAAAATAAAGGTTTGGTTAACAACTTGTAATACAAGTAGTTATTGTAAGAATCAAGACTAAAACACAGATCTTCTGATTCTTCATTCAATCTTCTTTCCATATGTATGGGGAAAAAGCCATATGTTTTAGAAAAGAGTAGAATCAAAGAAGGCATATATAGAGCAAGCTTGAACAGGATGATGATAACTACTTAAAAAAGAAGACAGAGCTACTCAATTCTTATTTTTTTCTCTAGGAAAAAAAAGAGAAAGAATAATTTTTGACTTGAAAGAAAAAAATTGACAATAGTAATAGCCTCATAATTAAGGAGAGAATAAGAGAATAGCTAAGTGACCTTTATGTATTCTAGTCACCTATATCTTTTAACTATATCCTTTGCTTTAGTGTGGGAAAATCACAGGTTTGCTTGATTAATCAATATCAGTGATATTTTAATGATTGAGAAGAATTGTAGTGGCACTACAAGACTAGAAAAGCTCAAATATTGTCTTGACTTTCCAAAAAGGGAAGAGAATGTACTCTGTAAATTATAAGCCAGTAATCCTGATTTTCCATCATAGAAGGACTCTAGAAAATATTAATAATGAAGAGAGGACTGGTGAATGTTTAGAAAAGGAAGCAGTGAACATAAAGAACCAGCATGGCTTTATCAAGAACAGATCATTCTAGACCATCTTGATTTGCTCCTTTGGAGAGGACATTTGAACTCACAAATGAGACACATTCTGTAGATGTGAATTATTTAGATTCTAGCAAATCATTTGATGAAGTCTCACATGTTATTATAGGAAAAGTTGGACTGGACAGTATGGCACCATAGAAAGAAAGTGGATTTGATTTTAGTGAGAGATACATATTCAAATCCTGGCTTTGCCACTTAATGTTTGTATGACATTGGGCAAGTCACTTAACTTTTCTAAGCCTCAGTTTCATTGTTGGTAAAATTATGATGTTGGGTTAGATGGATTCTGAAGCCCCACTTAAATTCCAAATGTATGATTTTATGATGCTATATAGGCTAGATAAATTGCTCATATCCCGTTCATCTTTTATACTATGTAAACATGTACATAATGCACATTTACAGACATATATAATAATACATATATCCACACTAAGATGGAGGTATGTAGTAATATGCTTTCATATATGACCAGGCATTCATATATGTATACACATACATAATACACACATACATACACATACATGCACACATGAAAGGATACTTGAAACCTTTAGAGAAAAGAGATAAAAATGATATATAAACTATAGGTTCTCTATAAGTGTAATTTGGATAACAAGTCCCAATAAACTAAGGTGATATATTTGTTTTTTTTTCTTTCCTCTCTTCCTTCTTCCCTTTCTCCATCCATTCATCCTTCTTCCTTTCCTTCTTCCTTTCCCTTCCTTCTTCCCTTCCCTTCCTTCTTCCCTTCCCTTCCTTCTTCCCTTCCCTTTCTTCTTCCCTTCTCTTCCTTCTATCTCCCTCTCTTTTCCTTTCCCCTATTCCTTCCTTCCTCCCTTCCTTATTCCGTCCTTTCTCCCTCCCTCCTTCTCTTCTTTCCTTGTTCCACTGCTTCCTGCCTTCTGTGCTTGCTTTCTTTCTTTCTGTATTTATATATGTAAATATGGAAAGGCAGGTAGATAGGCAGCTAATGCTCTTGTATCTCCCAGTGGGGAAATGGTTTTAGTTCTCCTTCCACTGAGGGCAATTATGTGGCACAGTGGGATTGAGTGCTGGGCCTAGGTCACAAAGGATTATCTATATGAGTGCAAATCCTGTCTCAGATAATTATAAGCTGACTAGGGGGAAATCACTTAACCTTGTTTGCCTAAATTTCTCATCTGTGAAATGAGCTGGAAAAGAAAATGGCAAACCACTCTAATTAATATCTTTGCCAAGAAAACCCCAAGTAAGGTCATGAAGAGTTGGACATAACTGAAAAACCATCTGAACCAAACTTACTTTTGTTTAGGGGGGAAGGTCAGATGATCTCAGTTCTAATCTCAGATTTGGTGTTTATTACTTATGTAAACTTGATTAAATTTCTTGGCTTCTGTTGCCTTTACTTTACTGGTCTATAAGATTAAGAAATTGAATAAAATCTCTAAGATTACCTCAAGGTTCATATCCTATACTCTCCATTGAATTCCTAATGTCTTATTAAAAGGAAGGACTGAATTTTGCCTCTCTTTCACCATCCTAGTGGTAATGCTTTTATTTATTTCCCATTGGATTATTCTAGTGTTTGGGATCACAAAATTGAATATAGAAATGAGTAAAGTGGCATTCTGAGGAGTGTTCTACAAGGGAAGTGATCCAGTCAAGAATACTTTCCACCAATGATTTGCCATTTCCTTTTCCAGTGTGTCCCCTTTTTTATAGATGAGGAATTGAGGCAAATAGGGATTAAATGACTTGTTCAGGATTATAAAGCTAGTAAACGTTTGAGGCTGTCTAACTATATCTATAACTATTTATAATCAATTCCCAGAACAGTATACCTTAAAGTTCCAAAACCAGTCATAGCTAAATTATAACCTGAACATTCTAATGTTTGGGAGTGGTACTTCCACGAAATTATTTTCCTCTTGCTCTGAAAAACAAAGTTTCCTTTAGTTCACACCATATCCAAATTTGGGATGAATCCACCTATGTTTCCAGACTGTACTCGCTGGTCTACTCTTCCAATGTAATGTTCACCCTCAGTTAATCCTTCTTCTCACTGAGCTCCTAATGAAAATATTATTCAGCTAGATCCTTGGACTTTTAGTTGAATTCTTCTAGTTTCTTGCTCTCTTATTAGCCATCAGCTCTTAACTACATGTCATCTTGCTAGTATTTAATGGATAAATGTAATTGTTTTGTTGTTAATGAGAAAGCACAGGTATCTCTCTTATGGAGAAATGTCCCTGTATTTGACATAATGGTAAATCAAAAGGGAACCCAGAGATTTAAGTTAGAAGGAGAAGACTTCTGGAATAAGAGAAAAATAGGTTTTTGATTAAATAGAAGCTGGGTACAAGGCTAATTATACTTATTGTCTTAGTCTCTAAGTGAACCCAGGGATTAAATGATATGCCCATATTTATCAGGAACTGGATTTGAATTCAGACCCTCCTAGAGTCAAGGCCAGTTCTCTTATCTACTAACCCATGTTGCCTTTATTAGATTGCAAAACTTGGAGGGAAAATTCTCAGGCCATTTATAAAGGACTAATAAAAAGAAGTGAAAATGATAGCAATTCTACCAAAAATAAAAAAAAAAAAATCCACGGACTTCCTGGGGAGGGAGACAAAATAAATTCCTGGTTTGAAGCTATGTGGTATTCTCTATCAGAATAAAGACCTCTCAAACCAGGGAAATCAGGAAATACAGTCTCCAAATAGGAAACTAGAGAAGTGAATGGATGGCCAGTTTTTCTTTCTGGGTGCTTCACTTAGGATATCCTGCACAAAAAAAATTTTATTTTCTCCATTTGTAGTCAAAGAATTTTTGTTATGTAAAAGAATAGCTTGAATGTAACAAGGAACATGGGAGTGGAATCAATTTGTGCTCCTCTCCTCCCCGCGCCCCCCCCCCCCCCCCAGCGCCCTTGATCATAACAAAGCCAAAAGAGAGAGATACATTTCTAAAGGAAATGGAAAATAGCTTTCTGTTGGCAAGGTGTCCCCTGAACTTGGTTCCTCTCCTCTATTAAAAGCAACATCTGCTCTAATATGGTGCCCATGAATTTCTTATGATGTGGACTACTTAGCTCCATTCAGTTACAAGCAGAGAATATTATAACATATATGCTAGATGTTGCCAAATGGCCTCATCCCCAAACACCAGTCTTCCCCCACTTTTGAAAAATAAGCAAAGAGGATATGATCTTTGCTTCCTGTAGAACTATTGGAATAGTGATACCAGGTAGAAATTTGACTTGCATCAAGTTAATTCTTTGCCTCAGAATCTCATCTTTAAGTACTCCTGCAATTGCTCTTCTAAACTGTGTTGTGTTCCCACTATTTCCAGAAAGGCACAGAGAAGAAGGACCATCCTGCAAGGGAATACTGGTGAGAGCTGAAACTATCTTGCAGTGACTGGAGCTTTGTCCCAAGTACTGACATGGGAAAGCACCTTTCATTTCCTCCTGCCTTCTCCTCTTGACTTCCACCAATCCACCACAGAATGTTCAGCCTGACAGACTCTTTTCAGGTTACCCTCTGGCTCAGTGAACTGTTCCATTGAACTTCCTGATCTGGGGACCCATATTATTGGGACTCTTGGAATCAGCATCTGATCAGTGGTTAGCTTCAAAGATAGGGAACACTGCCAACAATCCTTCCTCCCCCCAATACAATAAAATCCTTGTAGGCAGAGACTGTCTTGTAAATTTTCTCATATAACAGTATAAGGCCTTGTACAGATTAGTCAATAAATATCAGTGATAATGATAATTTGTTTCACAAGAAACATATCAGCTGATAATGTTTCTTGTAAAACAAATTAATCTCTCCTTTCATTTACCCTCAGGATTGATTACGTGAATAAATTCCACCTCAGAGTAGAGATCTGCTAAGACGTTTGTGGATTCTTCTAATTGAAAATATAAGAGCTGATATAGCTTCTCTATACCTGGTATTCCTCATGTACTATGCCTTGAGAATTCTTACTTCCTATTTTGTTAATCCCTGTTAATTCAGAACAATCTTTGAAAATGCCTCTTCTCTTCTATTCTCCCCAAACTCTTTCCCCATTCCAGCTCAATGCTAGTCCTCTCCAGTACCTTTTTCTCCTCCTCTTTGCTTGGACCCACTGAAGTCTATATCTCTTATTAATAAACTCCTCTTCATCCTGCATCTCTTCCTCATATTCTTTAAATCTCTTGTATTCACAGAAATCTGTCTTTCTCCCGAAGATACCACATCTCTTAATACTCTGTCCAAGACTGGTTGTTGTTGTTGTTTTTTTTCTCTTGTTCCATAAGGCCAGCAGAAAGAGTTTTTCACTTCTACTGAAGGGATACCCACTATCCCCAAGAGTAGTTCATTTCCTTTTTGAATATTTAGGGTTTTTTTCTTTAAGTAGATCCACAGCTTATGAAGCTTTGTTCTAAACAACAGCCCTTTAAATACTTAAAAGTCATGTCATGTATATGTCTTCTTTTGTCCTATCTATACATCCCATACTCCTTCAGCTGAGCCTTATGAAATATACTTTTCCATCACCTTACATTACAAATTGCTCTCCTCTGAACATGTTTCACCCTTTTCAAAAATGGGATGCCTAGGAATGAAATGCAGAGTGCAGGAGAATTTTCACCTTCTTGAGGAGGAGCTGCTTTGTCATACTTTTCTATATATTGAGATTGGTTCTATATATTGTGTTTGGTTCTATCTTTCCCAATTTAATGGATTACTTTTGGGAGTAAGGAATGTATAACCCAATATTCTTGCACTTATCAAGAATGTGTGTTCTTTGCAGTAGTATTTTTATATTCACAACATAGCCAACTATTTTTAGTCAAGATACAGAAACACATCAGTGACATTTAGGGATTGTTCTGCAGGCAATTCAGAAAGCTAACCTAACTGTGAGACTCAGTAAATGTCCATTTGGATTGCTTGAGATGGTACATTTGGGCTATGTAGTGTAGGAATTGGGAAAATACTCATTTTGGAATTACAGAATTTCTGAGTTGGGCAAAATCTCAGGAGTCATCTAGTCCAAAGGAACCTCAAAATAAAACTCCTAGCATAATATATTTGACTATCTTTACTTAGAGACTTCCATTCAAATCAAATCAAAATCAAAAATAGAATAGGATACTATTCTAAGGGAATACTGATGAACTCTTGTGGTAGCCTATTCTATTTTTGGATTCCACTAATTGTTCATTTCTTTTTTTCTTTAGATAAAACTTCATTTTCCTACTTGCCTACTTGCTATTCTTGTTCTTCATTTCCCCCTCAGGGGTAAGAGATGTCTAATTCCCCTTTTATAATCATAACTTTTAAGTAGATGAAGATGGCTTTCATCCCCTCTTATCTCTTCCTCCACTCTGAATTTTGTCTTTTCCAAGCTAAACATTAAAAGTTCCTTTACTGTGTGCTTTTATAGCAAGAACATGATAACTTTTCCTATTCTATTTGCCCTTCTAATTATATTCTCCAGTGATTCTAAACTGGTGATTTTATCCACAAGGGCCATTTGGACATGGAGAATATGCCTCAAACTAAGAAACAAAGTGTAGGGATTTTTCTTTTCATTTGACTGGTTATCATCCCCAATTTTTGTCCACTTTTAGCTTCTTTGTTTTTTGCCTTTATGGATTTATTGACTAAGAGAAGTTTAGAGAACAGTTGAAAAGTAGCTTTTTAGGAAACTATCCTTGATTGTAAGAAAAAATTTCTTGATTGCTATGGATCTCTAAAGAGCAGAACCACAAAATGGCACAGATGCACAAGGGGGAAGGAAAAATGAAATACTTATCTTTTGTTTAAAGCTGGAATTTGCTATCAAAAGAGTAGCTATTGACTACATTATAGATATGTCATAACATTATAGACTCAGACTCATAGACTAGTTAGGCCTGAAAGGACATTAGAGATTACCTCGTCTAATTTTAGTTCTTTGCAGATGAGGAATATGAGAATCAGAGTTCCTGGCATCCAGAAGGTGCTTAATAAATAGTCCTTCACTATTCAAAGATTGAACTCATGTACTTAGAACAACCCATCTAGGAAGTAGCAAAGCCAGTTCTGGAACCTAGAACTTTGTGGTCATTTGCTTTTGTCTCTAAGCTATTTTGACAAATTCGAATATTATTTATGATGAATGTAGCTTACTCTTCTAGCAGAAAATAATGCCCATATAGAATTGGACTCTACCTTCAATCTTCTGTTTTCTTTTGCCATTCAAAGTTCTAGGATTGAATTTATGATGTCAAGTTTCTTAACCATCCATATATTTCTTTTTTTAAACTTTTATATTTCCTCATTGAGGAAAATCCTTCTTTAGGTGTAAATCCATAGCTATTTTTCAATTTGTGGCCTTTGAGAGTTGTCCAGAGATTAACTAGCTTGCCTAGAATCACAAAACTAATATGAGTGAAAAGCTCGAGTTATATCCATATCTTCCTGACATGGAAACTTCTTCTCTGCCAACCACATTGACATTTATTCGTTCCTTATCCCTATATAATCTATCTCTATCTTCACCATTCTTTTGAAATTGCTTCTCTTGGAGGTCACTAATTATGAAATCTAATAGGCATTTCCTTAATTATTACACTTTTTGACTTTTGCATCATTTGGCACTGTGACAAATCCCTCCTTTCTAGTTATTCTTTATTACAAGAGAATTTTGATATTTTCTCCTTCCCCTCCCCAGCCTTGTTTTTCTTCTTTTGCTTGAGGGAACTAAGTAAGATGTAAAGGACAGGGAAATGAAACTCATATAAAAAATATAAACAACCATAGGGTTAAAAGTAAGATAAGTAAACTTAAGTCAATAAATGGGATACAGATACTGAAAGGCAGAACAAGATAAGAAAGATACCTGAAGTCTTTGCAAAGAATTTTAATAGCAATTTTAACATTTGGGAAATCTACAAAATTAGTAGATCAATCACAGTTAGCAAGCAGGAAACTCCCTTGTTTCCCTTTCCATGTGGTTGTAAAATTTTTTTTCTATTTGTACTTATCCCCTTTCTCCTCTTTTCCTTTAGTTTCAGAGAATGAAGTCCCCAATTTCTTTGTCAAGGTTAACCTCTCCATATGAGTTCTAAAACCTGCTCACTCCCTTTGGAAAGATTAATTCTCATCTTCAAAGTCTTCCCCCTTTACTAGTTTTTTAACTTTTGCTTACATCCTCTGATTTCACCTTTTTTCTAAAAGAACAAAAACAACAAAAACAAAAAAAAAACCAACCCTCAAAATTATTGATGATTGATTCTGCTATCTCTTTAAACTATTGTTTTATATCTTTTTTCCTATTCACTAAAATTTTAGAAAGAGTAGTCTATAACAAATACCTTGATAACCTTGCCACCCACACACTTTTAAAAATAGTTTAAAAAATTAACAAAAATCTATTTTCTTCCCCTTCAACTCCCTCTCTCTTTGAAAAAGAAAAACAAAATCTATTGTCAATATGTATAGTATTTCAAGATAAATTTTCACTTTGTTCATGTCCAAAAATATGTTTCATTTTTCATTTTTACTCTATTATGTCTGTTGCGTGGAGTTAGGTGACATGCTTCTTAGAATTATGACTAGTTACTAGGTTGGTCAGATTTCTTAAGTATTTTTAAGTTATTTGTTTTTAAAATGTTTTTTAAACTCACATGATAATTATTTAGAAAAACAAAATGAACTCTTTCAGTTCAGTTCAGTAGTTATTTAAAAAAAAATTTAACCTTAGCCCTGAGGTTTTGAAAATATTCACCACCATTGTAAGTGGCTATTCATTATGGATAGCCATAATGACTGTGTGGGAAGAAAAATGTTCTTTTTTGAAGAAAATACAGAGAATGGTTTCTTGGCATTTCAATAAAGGAAAGAATTCTTATGCAAAGGCAAAGTGTTTAGTTTTAAAACTAAAGTTCAGCATGTTACTCGTTCTTCTTTCATGATTTGCAAGATCTTTCTTGGGTTAATCAAGGAGAGAAACTGTACCAATGATTTATTTGATCAATTTAAGAGGAGAAAATAACAAGTAGGTGAAAAGAATTAGGTGTCAATAGTATGAATTGCATGGAAATGGTCAACATCTAACTGTGCATTACTACTTTTTATTTTTAACCTTAATTTTGTTATTTTTTTCTTTCTGGTCATGTCTCCTTCCTTAATGAATAAAAGAATAAGTAAACTAAAGTCTTTATAATAAATAAATGTAGTCAAGAGAATTTCCTCATTGACTATGTTGAAAAATATATCTTATTCTTCATTTTAATTAAATTATTTCTGTCAGGAAGTGGGTAATGTTTCATTTCTCTAAAATTACTTCTGAGTGGTTAGTAAAAATTCCTTTCTTGAAAGTCTAAATCAAGAATATATATTCTGTCTTGGATCCATAAAGATATCTAACAGCTATAATATAAGCAGTATATAGAATAAACTAGTCAAAGTGGGCATGGGGGCAATCTGTTATGATTACACTTTAATCAAAAACAAATATTGAATGCATTGAAGAATAAGTTCTCCAGATAAGGTGAAAAAAAGGATCAAAGGTAAAAAAGAATGTCCAAAGCCTAAAAGATAGCTTAAAAATGAATTTGAGCACCCCAGTGATGCAGTAGGTTAAACACCATCTCTGGAGTGAAGAGGACCTAAGTTCAAATGTGACCTCAGACATTAACTAGCTATGTGACCTAGGACACTTAATATTGACAGACATTAAAAAGAGGGGGAAATGAGTTTAAATACAAGGTAGCTAAGTAGTACATTGGATAGAAGGCAGGAAACCTGACTTTGAATCCTGCTTCAGATATTTGTTAAATCTGTTACTATGGGCAACTTACTGAGTCATTGTCTGCTTCAGTTTCTTCAACTGTAAAATTATATTGATAATGAAGCGGGCTGTGGTCCCTTCAAGAAACTGTATTTCCTATTGATCTATGATTCCTTTCAGATTCTCAGCCCCTCCTGGCTGAGGCATATCCTCCCCAGACAAGTTGTTTTGCCAGGGCCTTTGATTCACAAATCTTGGTCAAAAGCATCCTTTTGAATTCCAATAGGAGATCTGGGCTTGTCCCAGCCCCACCACTGGATCTGAGCCAACTTGAGTTCTCCCAGTCCCCACTGATTCTGATCTGCTCGGGCTTCCCAACCCCCACCAAGACAACCAATATAATGAGCTTCCATCAACTAAGGTCTTTGCAGATGGATCTTGGCAGCTACCTTTGCTGCCAGGACTTTCTGTCCACTGAGAACAGCATTCTCAGTGCAAAACTCTGTTTTCCATAGATCTGCCCTCTGGAATAATATTCTTTTCCAGTATCCTCACCTATTTCCCTAATGAGACTTTATGCATTTCTGTTAGGATTTCTAACCTTATTTCCAATTCCTATAATAAACCTCTTTTATCCATCTAGGTTTTTGGGTATGTAAATTCCTTTACAGAGAACCTCTGCACCGCCAGAAGGGAGTCTCCAAAACTCCCTACCCTTGCGCCAAATCCCAAGGGGGTGTAGGGGAGCCAAATCTCTCCATTTGGTTCCCTGAACCCCGAACCTGCCACTAGGCCTTATCATTTAACTCCCTGACCACCAGAAACCCTAATTTCATTTTGGTTCCCTAAAGCTAAACCTCATCAATAATAGCAGCTACTTATCAGGGGTGTTATACTGAGTAAGTGAAATAATACATGTAAAGCACTCAAACCTCAAATGCAAGCTATTATTTTATAAAGAAAATGACTCCTTGGTCAGTGTCTCATTGGTCAGATTTAGAAGGCATAGACATCTTTTTTCAGTCAAATATCTTTGTCCTTTTCTTCATTGACCAGTGTATTTATCATAATCTAGGGATTCATTTGAAGCCTCTTGTTTCTTTTATAATGGGGTATACCCAACACTAGAGGTCTCTGTGAATATCAGTCAAACTGACTGTTACTCTCCATGAAAATTAGAGAGCAATGATTGCCAATCACCCAAAGCTCTGTTGCAAGGTCTCTAATAGCTATCATCAGTTGAGTTTCCATTGGTTTGTGTTTCCATTAATTAGATGACATGTGCCTCCATTTACAAATTTACATTTGAATTTAGGATGATGAGCTTTTATAAATCCAGGCCTGGCACTGTATTCATTGGGCTACCTAGATGCCCAAGGTATTTTGATAGAATCCTTTAGAATGACTTCTGAGTCCATAAGTACAGCTCTTAATACTGAAAATATTATGCTGTCATTGCCCAGGAAATTGAGTGTTGGCAAGAAATGGCTAAAGATTGTGTATTTTCAGTACCTTTTGTTTATCACATTATATATTATTATTAACCATTAGATTATTAACAGTGAGATTAAATGAGTATGGGGATCAATTTTCAGTCTTCAAAATCTCATATTAAACTGGTGATAAAGAGAAAAAGTATCACAGAACACGGAACTACAGATATATTGCTAGGAAAAATCTGAGAGATCATCTATTCTAATCACCTCACTTTTTGAATGAAGAAATTGAGGACTAAAGAGAGAATATCATTTGCCCAAAGTCTTATACTTAAATGGCAAGCCCATGCAGGATTTGAATCCATATCTTAGCTTTAATCCTAACACTCTTTTCCCATTGTACTAATGGAATTTCACCATCTTTAGGATGAGGAAGTGTTGGATCCTAAAAGTATGAGTTGGTGTCATGAAGTGTCTCAAAAATTTTGTGCACTTAGATCATCTACAAATTTTGTATGCTGCTAACAGTGGGCTAAATCCACATGGGGTTTTTAGGAGGGGGAAACCTAAGTTCTAAAGCAGATTAACAGCTATATTAACTACAATTAACCAAGGAGAAGACACCCTTACAGAGAAAGATGACATTAAGGTTTGGCAAGTTCCTAATGAACCCTTAATTCCAAAAGGTGGGCTAAATTCCTAAAAAGAAGAGTTGGAGGGCAGTTTACAGTACTAGTAATAACCTCTAATGTCAAGGGTTGATAATAGAGTCTGGCTTTTTAATTGGATACAATAACTTGGTATTGAAACATTGGTTTATCAATGCAAGAAATTGAACAAGGAATTCAAGGAGGGACTCCTACAATAAAGGCCTGTTTAGGATAACAAAAGGGCTACTTAAAGTCAAAAAGTCCACTTAAAATTCTATCTCCCTGATTGCCTTAAAGTGTAGCTTGGCTTCCAGATTGTTTACAGCAATATAGTCAATGCCATTCTAACTATTAAGGACCAAGAATCTCATCACACCTCACAGTGCTATGGAAGAAGAAAAGATGGGTCAACAAGATCAAAAGCTACAGAAAGAATCAAGAAATAGGACTGGAAAATAGTTGAGGGACCATTAGTAACTTAAGAAAGCAGTTTAAGTAGAATGAGTAGTGTTGAAAGGCAGGTTGCAAGTAGTGAATATGTGGCAAGGAAGAGGAATATGGGAAGATTAACTATTGTTTAGTAATGGAATGGAGGAGAGATAGGGGACAGTAGTTTGAGGAGAAGCAGTGAAGACTTTAAAGCATTTGGGAGGCATGAGAATGTTTGTACATAGTAGAGAAGAGTTTAGTATAAAGAGTAAAATTCACAGTGATGATGAGAAGGATAATTGGGTAAGATATGGAAGATATGGAATCTAGGCATCAAGTAGGGAGGTTAGTTTTAGCAGGGAAGAAGTCATCTTGTGCTTTGAAACTTAAGAAACAACAAGATATAATTTCAGATTTTACAATGCAAAATATAAATCAATTAGGTATAATGAATAGAAAGTTAGCCTAAAAATGATGCAGATCTGGATTCAAGTCCCATTTCTGAGACACACTGTCAGTGATCACTTCTCTCATTTTTCTAGAAAGTACATCACAGAGAAATTGCTGCCTTTCTGGACAAAGGAAATTTCATTTAGAAATTTGAATAAAATGAAAAAGAGTTTGGGGGAGGTCTCAAAAAATGCCTTAATTTTTTTCAGTAGAATAGAAAACAAGGTATCTTTATATGAATATATGTGTACATCTAGATAGTGTACTGAATATAGTGCTGGGCTTGGAGTCAGGAAAACTCATCTTATTGAGTTAAAATCTGATCTCAGATTATCTGTGTGACCTAGAGTAAGTCATTTAACCCTGTTTCTCTAAGTATTCTCATCTATCAAATGAGAGGGAAAAAATGGCAAACTACTCAAGTATCTTTACCAAAAAAAATCCCCCAAAACTATTGTGAAGAGTCAGCCATGACTGAAAAATGACTAACAAAGAAAAAAAAATGTATATGTATGCATACATATATATATATATATGTATGCACACACATATACACACATATACAGAGTGGGAGGAGGGAGGATGAGGGAAACAGTTATGGAATAGCAATTAATTCTGGTAGAAGAAAAGGATTTTCATGAAAGAAAAAGTCTGGGTCATGATTAGATAATATAACTTCATAGTGGATCTACTGAGCATGTTGTCAAGAAACCACGTGACTTTCACCAGCATTGTTCATTAGACTGGGATAAGGAAAAGTTAGGATTGGCTAGCATAAAAGCCTGACAGGGTATGAATTGTAAAAGAAAAAACAGCAAAAGATTAAGGGATTCAAAGATGGAAAATAGGATATTTTCAAATGATTAATTTTTTGGTCAAAACCTTAAGGTTCAATGGTGAGGCTGGAGAAGAAATGATAGCTTTAGACAACAGGGAGGGATAGAAGGATTGGATGTTGTGGTGAGGTTGAAGAAAAATTTAAGTCAAGTGAAGTAGAAAGAAAGATGAAGTGATAGTATATTATGATTTTGAAAACAGAAACCACAATGGAGAAATTTGCAAAGAATGGGGTGTCTTTTAGAGAAAATCAATAGATGAAAAGAGTTTAAATGAATAAGAAGGATTTGGTAACAATAAAGTAGAACTTCTAGACTTTATATTGTAAAAACATAGGGATTGGAGAAAGGTAGAGCTAAATTGGATAGGTGTAAATCCCAGGAAAGGGATTTTTGCTTTGGAAGATAACTTTTAATTTTAGAGAATTGGGAAAGCAGTGTAGGACTTTATTATTCCTAGAACAAACTGAGTTTATCAGTAAACTTACAAAAGGGAATATAAAAGATGAAAATAGTACTGATCAGGAAGACCTTGTGGTACGAGGACTCTAATCCCAGTTAGCTTTTCCATTCTGCTGTATGTCTCTGCCATAATGTCAATGATGGACCAGAGATCTTTTTTTTCTGGTTAATTACAGCTAAAATAGGGTGATTCAGTAATTCCATATAATATTAGGATAATGATGAAAATAGCTGTCAAGGCTGAGAAGGAAATGTGGGATCCAGATGATTTCATCTTTTAATCATTCACAATAATCAACAAATATGAGGCTATGTAGTACAATGATCTCATGAGTTCTTTGACTTAATGACAGAGGAACACTGGATTTAGCTTTTGTGGGACAATCTTAAGTCATATGGTAATATTTTGATAGTATTTGAATGCTTAGCTCATGAAGTTGGAGGTACCTGAATCACCTGAGAAAGTGTAACAAGAACCTATATCCTCCTGAGGATTTAGAATTAGATAGCCTGCCATATTTTATTTTCCTTCCAAACTTTTTTAAAGAACTCAATTCTCGATTGTTAATTCTATGGGGATGAAGAAATCTGGGAAATTAACACTGATATTCTCTTTAATCTCTGATTTTGAGCAAATGTAACTGTGAGGTCTATCTGGGCTTCAGTGTTCTCTGAAAGTGAAGTGATTAAAATTGCAAGCTTTTAAGATTCAATCTAGCTCTCAACTCCTACATTTCTAAAGTTCTGTGATTTCCAATTTTCTATGTCCATCTTTAACCTATACCCTAAACTCTACTTAAATATTTCCAGCTACATATTGACCCCCCCAAAAAACACTGTGGAACCTTCATTTGCAATCAATCACTTATCCATTTCCACCCTTCCCAAAGTAGCTCAAGCACAGTACTTTATGCTTAGATTATTTTATTAATTTATCAACAAGGTTTTACACTTTAAATTATAAGGCAGACTTTAAATCTATTGACCACAGATAATGCCCAATGGTTTTGGGGATAAGAATAGAGAACAGGGAAGAGAAAGGGAATAAGATGTAAGGAAAAGACAATTTCTATGGCCTTTCTGCACTAGTAACTTTGTAGAAAGTACATTGATTTTAGAATTAATATGCCTGGGGTTGAATGCTTACTTTGATCAGTCTACATGATTGTAGAAGATGTCACTTCAGCTTTTATAAATGTAGATAATAATATTATATTAATATTTGTAAAAATGGGTATAATAACATTTATTATTTGATTCACAGGACAATTTGAGTATCAAGTAAGATAGCAGATAATGCTTTTGAATTAAAAGATGGTAAAGGCCTATGTAAATTCTGTCTATTGCAATATTTTCCAATCTAATCTGCCTTCCAGACCATAGTTAAATTTTTCCTGAAATGAAGTTTTATTTCTCTGTGGTGAGAACTTTTATTCATTGAAGGATGACAACCCTCTCATCTCTAAATTTGGAGTTAGGGATTGGTAGAATAAAAGTATGATTTCTTTATTTAAAATGTTTTAAGAGAAGACAATGGAATTTCTTTGAAAAGATGACTTTCATTCAAATGCAAATGTTTATTATGAATATCCAAATAAAGATATTGTAAAAGGAATAAAGTGAATGTAATAGAAGAGGTCTAGGTGAATTTATGCTATTGGGGGATGAAATTGTGATGACAAGTTTTAGAAATCACTTTTTGTCAGCATCAAAAAAGAGAACTGAGAAACTAGTAGAAAGATAGATTAGCTACAGAGTTTAGAATGTGCTGAGAATACAGACTAACTATAAAACTTGTGGCCCAGATACAGAGGATCAGAAATAATCTAAGAAACACTGATTCAGAATAGGGGAGCTGAAGGAACAGTCTGCGGAGAAAGGATAAACAGCAAGAGCTGGAGACAAGGTATAGAGAAAATAGGATTCCTAGTGTAAAGGTTGAAATGAAGGATACCACTTGTGAGGGAATAATTTTGTAGACATCAATTTTGATGGAAGAACTCAAAAAAAGCAAATCTGTGGCTCCCACGCTCTTCTAGAAACCAAAAGTGGGGACAGCAGTAATAACTGTGTTAAAGATTAAAGCTTGGACATAAGACAATAACTTTTAAGCTCAGGGCCAAGAGAAAGGACTCATAGTCTAAAAGGAGGATGATTACATGGAGTACCTGGAAGGAACTATTTAATGTATATAGTGATTCCAAGGTTTTCTTGTTCATCTTTCATTTTTGAAGAGGATCAGTGACATCAGGATTATGTCTTGATTTGTGAGTAAACTGAATTTAAGTGAAAAATTTGTAAAAGAAAGGCAAGCTAGTAGGTAGAAGTAAAGCAGAGGGATCAGGAGGGACAGGAAATAAGAGATACAAAAAAAAAAAAAGATCAGGAATAGAATTTATTATGTAAAAAAAGCAGGGGTATTAAGGTCTCAAAGTTAAAGCTAAAAGAGATTTAATCAAAGGAGAAAAACAGAGAAACTAAATTATATATCAGCCACATTAATCAATATTGTTTTAGACTAAGTTACTGGACAATATTAGATTGCAATATTGTGGTGGTATAGGAGATGATGAGTTGGGGGAGTTAGAGAAATAAGGAAAAACATGGACTTATGAAGGAAGATTTTATTCACTGTCAGAGAAGCACAGTACAAACAAGCATAATATAGTCTTACATACATATGAAAGTATTTGTGTATATATTTGCATAATTATAATTGTGTATATATGTATATATGCACATGTATTTGTATGTAAGCTGTATGTACATATGTATTATATATGAGTGTATATGTGTATGTGTGTGTGTGTCTGCACTTAATTTTAACCTTCTCTGAGGAGGAAGGGGAAAAAAAGAATACACTAAAAAGTACACAGCTGAGAAGAAAAGAAAACCTACAACAAAGTAAAGGGAAAATGGATAGTGCTGAATACAATATGTAGTATTTTTAATATGTTTTTCTTCAAATGAAAATTTGTTGCTTTATAATTTGAATTTTCTCATGTTCTGTTGTGCACATGTTGATATTTCTCCCCTTTTCCTATTTCCTATTTAAGAAAAAAAACCCACCAAAAAACAGTAACCAAAAGGAATAAGCCTAAGACCCCCATGTCCTTCCAGAAATAAAAGTGGGGATAGTGGGGATAACTGTTGTGAAGATTAAAGTAAATTAGCCAGAAGACAATAACTTTAAGGTCAGGATCAAGAGAAAGGACACACAGATTAAAAGGAGAATGATGACAGGGAGTATCTGGAGGGACTATTTAATGTTTAAAATGGTTCCAAGTTGTTGTTCATCTTTGTTTTTGAAGAGGACCAGTGACATCATGGAATGTCTTGATTCCTGGGTGAATTAGATTTAAGTGAGGCAAAGTTGCACAAATTTGTCAGTCATTCTCTTCTCCAGAGGCATAGAAGCCAGTGGCAAGATATGTCAGGACAACTGATGATGGCTCAGGATTTACTGGACAACCTTGGAATCTTCAAAATCTGATGTAGCTCTAAGCCTTTCAAGCATTCTACAGTGTTTGCTTAAGATACCATCATGCTGTATGTGAAGGCTTGGGAAAGTTTTCTGAGGCTTGGGGTAAACATTCTCCTAAGTTACTGATGGATTTATGGTCTCAAATTGGTTTTGCCTGTCCATCAAGAGTTTTATCGGTGTGTGACTGCTGTGCTGCAGCTTCTTGGAGTCATAGATGAAAACTGAGATTTATGGATATTCAAGGAAGACTAACACATCTTTTCATAGGAGCTCATTCACCTTTTCCCCAAGCTAATTAACATGTAACTCCAACTATATACGATATCTATTCTCAATATCCGAATGCTATAATAAAGTTTAATTTTTCAACTGAGTATGAAACAATTGAGTATGACTTGCAGTGAGAGGTGGAAGAAAGGGGTATTTTTACAGCAGAGGAGAGAGATGAAAAGATCAGGATTTAGAATTGAGGTCATATATGCATATCCATCCATCTATCCATCAATCTTTACATATACATAGATACATACACACATATTAGCTAATAATAGTTAAAATCTCTGCTTCAGAGGTTACATCAAGTGCATAATCATCTGCAAACAAAAAACCACTAATACTCCCTGCACTTGGGTTTTGGCTTGTAGCCTTTTTAAGTAGAAGAATTTGCTATCAGTACGGTAGCTGACTTTAATTCTATGTTTCTCCTCATTGAAGGCATTTGACAACATGACTGAAAACAACAAGCTAAAAAGCATGGGAACAAGCACACAGTCTTGTTTCACGCCATTGATGACTGGGAAAACTCAAGAGCATTGTCCCTTGCCCAGAACCTGGGCTAGAATGTCATCATGAAATGTACAGAATTGATAAACTTCTCTGGGAAGTCAAATTTTGATATAATTTTCCATAAACCCACATGACTGACAACATCAAAGGCCTTGGTCAGTTCTACAAATATAGTATACAGATCTTTCTCCTGCTTCTGGAATTTTTTCTGGAGTTGTCAGGCAGTAAACATCATATTGATTGTTCCTCAGCCCCTTCTGAAGCCACACGGGCTCTCAGGTAGATGACCTTTTTCTGAGTGTAGAGTCAGCTAATTAAGAAGGACTCTGGTAAGAGTTTTGCCAGCAAAGAGTAAGAGAAACCCCCTATGATTGTCAGAGGACAATCTATTCTCTTTACCTTTATAAGAATGGACAATGGAAGCATTTTTGATCCGCTGGGACATAACTTCTTGCCATATAACCTGGAAAATTTCAGTCAGCTTTTGTTTAAGCAATGGACCCTCCACATTATAATTATCATCTGGAATAGAACCAACACCCAGTATTTTACTACATGAAAGTAGCCTAATGGCATTCAGAACCTCTTCTGCAGTTGGAACTTCAGTGAAGGAGTGATTCATTTCAACTTGAGATAAAACAGTCAATAGCTTCAGCATTGATTGATCATAGTGTGTTGAGAACACTATGGAAATGTTTAGTCCATCTCTCCAGGACCATGCCCTTATTACTAATCGATATTCCATCATCTGCACTGAGTAGTTGAGGTGTATCATAGGTATTTGGTCCATAAATAGCATTTGGTGAATTATAAAAATATTTTGTTACTATCAACATAAAACTGAATTTTATCTGCTTTTTTATTGAGCCAAGAATCCTGCATCTAAGTTTCTTTCTTTCTTTCTTTTTAATAGCTTTTTATTTACAAGTTATATGCATGGGTAATTTTACAGCATTTACAATTGCCAAACCTTTTGTTCCAAATTTTCCCTCCTTCTCCCCATCCCCTCCCCCAGATGGCAGATTGACGATACATATTACATATGTTAAAGTATAAATTAAATACAATATAAGTATACATGTCTTAACAGTTATTTTGCTGTACAAAAAGAATCGGACTATGAAATAGTGTACAATTAGCCTGTGAAGGAAATAAAAAAATGCAGGTGGACAAAAATAGAGGGACTGGGAATTCTATGTAGTGGTTCATACTCATCTTCCAGAGTTCTTTCACTGGGTATAGCTGGTTCAATTCATTACTGCTCTTTTGGAACTGATTTGGTTAATCTCATTGCTGGAGATGGCCACGTCCATCAGAATTGATCATCATATAGTATTGTTGTTGAAGTATATAATGATCTCCTGGTCCTGGAGATGGCCACGTCCATCAGAATTGATCATCATATAGTATTGTTGTTGAAGTATATAATGATCTCCTGGTCCTGCTCATCTCACTCAGCATTGGTTCATATAAATCTCTCCAGGCCTTTCCGAAATCATCCTGCTGGTCATTTCTTACAGAACAATAATATTCCATAATATTCATATACCACAATTTATTCAGCCATTCTCCAATTGATGGGCATCCACTCAGTTTCCAGTTTCTGGCCACTACAAAGTGGGCTGCCACAAACATTCGTGCACATACAGGTCCCTTTCCCTTCTTTAAGATCTCTCTGGGATATAAGCCCAGTAGTAACACTGCTGGATCAAAGGGTATGCACAGTTTGATAACTTTTTGAGCATAGTTCCAAATTGCTCTCCAGAATGGTTGGATGTATTCACAACTCCTCCAACAATGTATCAGTGTCCCTGTTTTCCCACATCCCCTCCAACATTCTGCATTATCTTTCCCTGTCATTCTAGCCAATCTTACAGGTGTGTAATGGTATCTCAGAGTTGTCTTAATTTGAATTTCTCTGATTAATAATAACTTGGAGCATTTTTTCATATGGCTAGAAATAGGTTCAATTTCTTCATCTGAGAATTTGTCTGTTCATATCCTTTGATCACTTATCAATTGAAGAATGGCTTGATTTCTTATAAATTAGGGTCAATTCTCTGTATATTTTGGAAATAAGGCCTTTATCAGAACTTTTGACTGTAAAAATGTTTTCCTAGTTTATTGCTTCCCTTCTAATCTTACCTGCATTAGTTTTGTTTGTACAAAAACTTTTCAATTTGATATAATCAAAATTTTCTATTTTGTGATCAATAATGATTTCTAGTTCTTCTTTGGTCATAAATTCCTTCCTCTTTCACAGGTTTGAGAAGTAAATTATCCTATGCTCTTCCAATTTATTTATAATCTCATTCTTTATGCCTAGGCCATGAACCCATTTTGACCTTATCTTGGTATATTACACAAAGTGGTAACACACAGTGTTAAGTGTGGGTCAATGCCTAGTTTCTGCCATGCTAATTTCCAATTTTCCCAGCAACTTTTATCAAATAGTGAGTTCTTATCTCCAAAACTGGGGTCTTTGGGTTTGTCAAACACTAGATTATCAAAGTTATTGGCTGTTTTGTCCTTTGAACCTAACCTATTCCACTGATCAACTAATCTATTTCTTAGCCAATACCAAATGGTTTTGGTAACCGTTGCTTTATAATATCATTTTTAGATCTGGTACAGCTAGGCCACCTTCATTTGATATTTTTTTTCATTAATTCCCTTGAAATTCTTGACCTTTTGTTTTTCCATACGAACTTTGTTGTTATTTTTTCTAGATCATTAAAACATTAAAACAGTTTTTTGGGAGTCTGATTGGTATAGTGCTAAATAAATAGATTAGTTTAGGTAGTATTGTTATCTTTATTATATTTGCTTGTCCTATCCAAGAGCATTTAATATTTTTCCAGTTGGTTAGATCAGACTTAATTTTTGTGGAAAGTGTTTTGTAGTTTTGCTCATAAAGTTTCTGATTTTCCCTTGGTAGATAGATTCCTAAATATTTTATACTATCAGTAGTTACTTTAAATGGAATTTCTCTTTGTAACTGTAACTATCTCTGTTAGTTTCAATTGTACTTTACTTTTATACAGTTTCTACATTCAATGTCATCCTAATTAAATCAATGGGAAACTATTTTGCTGAATTAAAAAAATAATAAAATTCACTTGGAAGAACAAAAAGTCAGGAATATCAAAGGAATTAATAAAAAGTAAAGTAAGAAGGTTTATAGCACACCTGATCTTAAACTATATTATAAGGCAACAATTATCAAAACTATCTCAGTATTGACTAAGAAATAGAAAGGTAAGTCAACAGAACAGAGTAGACATACAAGATTATTATATTTATTTGCTGCTGTAAATTGTATGTCTACTCTGAATGATAGACTTCAAAAGTGGTAGAGCTTGGAGGAGATGTGAAAAAATTAGGATGTTAAATCACTGATTATGGATTTTTAAACTGATTTGACTATTTGAAGAGGATTCTGGAATTATACCCAAAGTATTATTAAACTGCTAGTACACCTTTGACCCAACAGTACCACTAGTATTAGTATTTTCAAAGATGATTAAAGAAAAAGAATTTATATGTTCTAAAGAGTTTATATCAACCCTATTTGTGATGCCAAAGAACTGGAAATTGTAGGAATGCTCATCAATTGGGGAATGGCTGAACAAGTTGTGGTATGTGACTGTGTTGGAATACTACTGTGCTATAAGAAATGATGAGCTCAGTGATTTTAGAAAAACATGGAAAGACTTGCATGAAATAATGAAGAGTGAAATGAGCAGAACCAAGAGAACATTGTATATAGTAACACCAATATTGTTTTAAGAATGACTGAGTGAATAAGCAATTTTCATTTTTATAAATACCCAAATTAACTAAAATTAAAAATTAAAAAATTAAAATGTATTATTGAAATTCAATTTTTTAACCTTTTGAGCTCCAAATTTTGTCTCTTTCACTTGCTCCTCCCCTATTCATTGAGAAGTTGTTCCCCAGTGATTAATAGCATTCTGTTTTTGGCTGGTTATGCCTGAAAAAGAACAATATTCAATATTTTTGTTTATTTTTAGTGAACCTATGCCACCTCCAGAAGAGACCAAAAGAAGATATGGATTGTAGTTTTGTTTGTGAGTGGGAAAAGAAGTCTGGGGTAAAAGCCCTGTAGGTTTCCATCCAGGAGGGACAAGAAATTGGATTCACCAGATTTTGCTCAGCCTGAAAGTTGGATAGATTGATGCAAGAAATTGAGATGATATGATTTAGGATGCACATATTTAGTTCATTTGTTATTCTACTATTTTGAATAAAATCTACTCAAAAATGTTTCCATAAATGGGGCTGGGATGAAGTAAAGAAACTTTCCTAAACAAATGACTGGTTTACAATTATGATTGGTAGAAACATCAATGCATACTTTGGCTGATGAGAAAGCAGAAATCTAGATGAAGATCAAGAAGCTTGGCAGTGACTCTATATTTGAGGTAATACACTTGATGTATATGTGTTTCTGCAAGTGTGTGAGTGTGTGAGTGTGTGTGTGTGTGTGTGTGTGTGTACATGTGCCCAGAGCTGCTTGAGTAACAACCTCATACACAGAATCCAAACTGCTGAATAGAATCAAACACTTGTCACAGTTGCTTCTAAAGGGGAAGATTATGGGAAGATGGCAGAGTAGGCAGGTAAATTCCAAGCTCTTCAGATTTCCCCAACAAATAAACAAATTTGCACCTCACAATGAACAGAGAATGGTGAAAAATCAAGAACACTTGGGGCAGAACAGGAGTTCTTCTGGCGCAATCCAAGAACATTAACTCCACAGAAACACCATAGGAAACAGAAACTCCCAGTAGGGAGCCCTGTGGATAGCTGGGTTTGGCTGGAGGCTCAGCAGGAACCACAAAAAGTTTTACCTTCCAGACAGCCTGCAGAAAAGGGAGTCTGAGTCCAGGAAGACTGAATGGATCTCAACTGATTAGGAAAGCCAGGCTCAGCTGTCCTATATGGCCCTGGGTGAGAAAGAACCAACATACCCATGAGTGGGACAGGGACACTGCTGGCTGTGGCCAAAAATACCATATCCAGTAAAATTACCTATAATATTGAATGAAAAAAAAAAGAACATTCAACAAATTTGCATCAACCAAACTGAAACTTAATAGAAAATTTAACATGTAAGAGACAGTATCAAAGATCAGTTTCAAGGAACATGGAAAAATTGTTTATTTTATTTATTTATTTTTTTACATGGGAAATATATACCATATGTTTAAGATTGAAGTCAATGATAGGGTAGATCAAAAGAAAGATTGGGGCAGAAGTAAAGTAAAAATAGTAATTATGTGATATAAATGAGGTGCAGAGGAAGAATAGACAAAGAGACATAGAGGGGAGAGAGGGGTTGTAGTTCTGAAAACCTATTCATTTCATGAATGGTTAAGTACTTAACCTCCCCCTATACATGGATCCTTTGTCTTCCTCCCCCACTCTTTATTTCCTCATGTGCATATTCTTCCCCCTTTATTTTTTTTATAGATTTTGGAGGGTGCTATACCCCTCATTGTATATAAGTAGTGTTACCTATTTAACCCATTCATAACTGGTTAAGTAATAGCAAGGCAAGTTAAAGAGTAGAATTAAAGCAGAGACAGCAGGGATAGGAAAGATATGTGTGTATATTTGGGGGAGCAGGGTGTGTTACATATTTTTATATTACATACATATTTTTATATATACATATATATAGATGTGTGTATGGGTAACCTGCTTGTGGGTGGGTGGGGGAATAAAAGGAGGAAAAATAATGAAGTAAAAAAGATGCATAGCAGAGAACAATTTAAAAGGAAGTAAAGAAAAGATAGACACTCATGAATATAATTTCTTCTATTTATATACATATACACATATATGTATGTGTTTTATATATGTATATATTTTCATTGAACTGATAAATTTGTTTTTATATATTTTGAATTCTCCTTGATGTTCTGTTGGACATATGACAATATTCTCTTGTTTTGTTTTATATTCCTTTTCTGTTTTTCTTTTTTTTCTGATTTTTTTTTTTTTTTTTTGCTGAGGCAATTGGGGTTAGGTGACTTGCCCAGGGTCACACAGCTAGGAAGTGTTAAGTGTCTAAGGCCAGATTTGAACTCAGGTCCTTCTGACTTCAGGGCTGGTGCTCTATACACTTATCATCTAGGTGCCCCATCTAATTTTTTAAAAATAAAATTAAAAAGTAACTTCTAACACCAACAATTCCTTCAGCCAAGAGTATTTATTAATTTCTTCCTTCAGCAAGCATACCCTATGCTCTTTATAAATTCATCAAGTCTATATCCAGTGTTAAAACAAAAACATGCTATTTGCCATCTAGGTTGAGATTCATGGCCCAGCTGTAGAAGATCATGTACTCCATATGGCCAATCTCAAAAGATTAAAGATGAATATCCCTAAAATACTAGTTTCTGGTAGATCTCAAAAAGGTCATTATCATCCAGGAGTTTATTTAAACACTTTTTGAATAGTGTGGTATGTGTTGCCACTTCAAAATGTTAAATCATCAAATTCACACTCTCAGATGCATTTCATTAAAATGCAGCTTGCAACCTGTTAACAATGTATGTCACCACTTCACTTCTTAACTTTTATTTTTCTCAAAAGAAATTACCTTTTTATGCTCCTTTCAAAAAACCTGAACATGAATCTTTATATAAAGTTAACCTGGTAATGGTATTCCCTGGTCATAGTGCATCTTCTTCTCTTTAGAACTTTCATTTCACATCATCCTGGTATGAATTGAAATGTCAAGCTATATTTCAGGTGTCAGTAAATACCCCATTCCACTTTCTCTTCCTGCAATTTTACTTTACCTTGTAGTATAAGAATATCTTACTGCTTGCACTACATGCCTTAGATCCTTGGGCATATTTACCTGGGTCTTCTCCCAACTTCTCTGCCTCTCCCCAAATATAGGTATTTCCCAGCCAATTGATCAAATCCTTATTCTGGTTCCTCTATGTTTGTTAGTTTCCAGGATTATCAATTGCTAGAGGGTATGTAAGGATGATGATGATGATGATGATAATGATGACTAGTTTTTATAATGCATTTTAAGACTTGTAAAGCACTTTATGCATATTAACTCATTTGATTCTAAGAACAACTCTGTAAAGTTTGCTCATTTTATAGATGAGGAAACTGAGACAGAGATGTCTCTTTTCTGAGACACACACACACACACACACACACACACACACACACACACACAGAAATAGAGAAAGACACAGAGAGAAGACAGATATTTGTGCCTCAATTTTACCACCCAAAGTCTTTTGAATGAAATAAAAAGGAAATAAAAATGTAGAATTAGAAGGAATTTGTTGATGATAGAGTAAGGGTTTTATCTTCTGAAGACTATGGGGATGGAGGTCCCTAGGGGAGGAATATGATATTTTCAAGACATCAACCTCCTCAGCAACTTTAGGAGGTCTCAACTCATAAGAAATCTCTTTACTAGCCCTGAGAAAAGATTTCGTTGCTTTAGCACATTAGAAATTACAACCACTGTTTCGTTGAAATGTCTCACTATTCCAGTGAAGAAAAAAGTAGGGAGGAAAAGTAGGGAGGAAAAATTGGGAAGATAATTGAGAATGGTGCAAAAGGAAATACAAAAAAAGCAAATAAGGAAAAGAATTCTTTATAAAGCAAAACTGATCAAATGAGGAAAGGAGGTATAAAAGCTCACTGAAGAAAATAATTTATTGAAAATTAGAATTGAACAAATAGAAACTAATGACCAGAGAAATCAAGAAACAATAAAACAAAATCAAAGGCATGTAAAAAATAGAGAACAATGTGAAATACCTAATTTGAAAAACAGGTGACATGGAAAATAGATTAGGGGAAATAATTAAAAATTGTTGGTCTCTCTGAAAGTCATGATTTTTTTTAAAAAAAGAGCCTGTACATCATCTTTCAAGAAATTACCAAGAAAAACCATCTTGATATTCTAGAATCAGAGGGCAAAGTAGAAGTTGGAAGAATCTACTGATCTTCTGCTGAATGAGATACCAGGATGAAAATTCCCAGGAATATTATAGCCAGCTTCTGGAAATCCAAAGTGAAGGAGAACATATTGCAAACATCCAAAAAGAAACAATTTATGCATAGCTGAGCCACAGACAGGATAACTTTTACATAAATGATTGGAGGGTTTGGAATATGATATTCCAGAGAGAGCAATGGAGGTAACATTACAAACACAAATCACTTATCCATCAAAACTGGGTATAATCTGTCAAGGAAAATATAGATATTCAATGAAATAGAGGACTTCCAAGCATTCTTGATGAAAAGACCAGAGCTGAATAGAAAATCTGATTTTCAAATACAGAACTGTAGAGAAGCATAAGGATGTAATCAAGAAAGGGATAGCAAAAGGGACTTAATAAAGTTTATCTGTTTATATTCTTACACAGGAGGATGATACTTGTAAATCATTAGAACTTCCTCATTATAAGGAGTTAGAAGGAGTACATGTAGACAGAGGGCATATGTTTCAGCTGAATGTAAAGGGATAATATCTAAAAAACAAAATTGAAAGGTGAAAAAGGAATGTACTGGGAGAAAGGGAAAGGAGATAGGATGATATAAATTATCATACGCATAAAAGAGGCAAGAAAAAGCTTTTATATTGCAGGGGAAGATAGGAGGGAAGAGGAAGTGAGTGGATTTTACTCTCAATAGAATTGACTCAAAATGGAAATAACATATACATTCAAGATGAGTATAGCAATCTCTCTTACCCTGTAGAAAAGCAGGAAGGGAAGGGGGAATAGGAATTGGGGAAGGTGAATCAAGGGCATATTGGAGGAGAAGATGGTCAATAGCAAATCACTTTTGAGGAAGGTAAGAGTGAAAAGAAAGAGAAATTAGAAGGAATAAAGGGAGAATAGAAGGAGGAAATACAATTAGCAATAATAATTGAGAAAATAATTTTGAAGTTAGTTTCTCTGTTCTTAGATATATAGGGTACTAAGTCAAATTTATAAAAATAAAAAAATGAGCCATTTCCTAATTGATGAATAATCAAAAGATATGAACTATGTTCAAGTATTATAAAATCATCTATGTACTTTGACCTAAGAATACGACTACTAGGAATGAATCCCAAAAGAGGATTTGGGAAATGATGGGAAGTGTTCTCAGAAAATTCTGGAAGGTATAGCAAAGTGAAATGCACTATACATATTATCAGCAATGTTGTGCAATGATCAGGCATGAATGATTTTGCTATTCTCAACAATCCACTAATCCACAACTACTCAGTATCATAATGAAAAAATGCTATCACTATCCAGAAAAAAGAACTGGTTGTGCCTGAATACAGATGGAAGCCTACTTTTTTTTAAACTTTATTTTTCTTAAGAGTTTTTTTTTTTTGGGGGGGGGCTGGAGATCTATTTTTTTTTTTTCACAATATGACTTTTATGAAAATGTTTTGCATAAAAAAGATAGCAACTTCCTGTCCCCACACCTTCAAGACTATGGGGCAGGGTTCTAATATAACTTCTGATAAGAGTATATTTGCATGACTAAGGCAAATCTGAGGCAAAACATCTAATAGCATGATGAATGGTGCTTAATAGTTACTTAATGATTATTGATTCAGTGATTGAAAAAAAATCTAAACTTTGTAGGTTTTGGTTACTTTGATTATATGTTTTATATTTCTTTGATTGAAGATTTTGATTATTTTGATTGTAATTTTAGAGATTTTAGCAATAATTATCCTTATCCTATACAATGGGAAGTTAAAACTCTGAGAGGACCCTTTTGTAAATGAGGATCAGAAAAGAGTGAAAGAAATAGATACTCGCAAATCGGCAGCCATGAGGACAAAAGCCACTTAACTGGCATGGCCCTAGAGAGTATGACCCTGTGATAAAGCACATAACCTTTTCTCTTTAATAGAGAAGAGAGTTTAAAATTTGGAGGACAGAGAATGGCCCACCTCTTTCTCAGCTTGACTTTAGAGTCTAGATAAGGCTGGCTAAACTGTCAGCCATGGAAGGGTCAGAATTAAGTGGCAGCAATCAGATTTATTAATTCATCTCCAATTGCAAAGGCTCATTACCAAGTAATCACCAGGGGTTTAATTAAAAAAAAGTTTTACTGCAACTGCAAAGTGGTATCTGGGGCCTTGTTTACCATGATTTAGGGTCAACTGTCTGCCTGTGATGTTGAATATACAGAAAGGAGTTGTGGGTGAAAATAGGGGAAGAGAAGTCCGGGGGGGAGGGGAGGAGGAGGGCAAAGACATAAAGAGAGAGTATAGGGAGGGAGAGAGAGAGAGAGAGAAAGAGAGAGAGAGAGAGAGAGAGAGCGAGCACACACAACCAAACCCAAGACAAAGCAAAGGCAGTGATTTAATTAAAGCTCAGATGGATAATTTTTAACTGTTAAGATTGATCCTGAAAAATAAAGTGTGTCATTGGGGAGTGACAGCTGGGAATGAGGTCTCATTCATTCCTTCATAGGTGGTTTTATATGGCTATTTCTGTACAGAATAACTCCAAGACTCAGTAGACCTGCTTCTGGGGCAAACAGTTCCCTCCCATACACCATTTCTATCACATATAGACAGATATACATATATTCCTGTCCTTTTCCCCTATACTCTTAGCATACACATATAAAACATGCATAGACATATAAGTACACTGAATTTGTCTATTTAATGGAGAGTTAGTATTTTCCAATAATCTTGTTTAACTGTTAGAATTGTTTTTCTATTTAAAATCTGAATTTATTTAAAACTAAATACAAAATAAGAAAAAATAACATTGTCATATGCTCAGCCAAATATTAGGGATGATTTAAAATATGTAACAATAAATTTCCATTTCAAGAAAGAATATACAATAATAGAAGACATATTCTTGACTATCCATCTTTGCTTACTTGGAGGTTATTCTTTTGTTCTATATAGTGTATTTTTTACTTTATTCTTTTTTTTTTTCCCCTTTCATCTCCACCCCACTTCCCCCAAGCAGGCAACAGTTAAGCACAGATATATTTATACACACACACACACACACACACACACACATATATATATATATATATACATATACATACATACATACATACATATACACATATATATATATATATATATACATCATATTCACATCCCATATAGATATACCTATATACATACATATACATTTACACATACATAGGCATGTATATTAAACAATTTTAATATGGCTAACACAATGTAGATTTCTCACTTGATTAAATCTTTAAGTTTAACTTTTTCTGAGATCAGTGATTACCAACCCTACTTTTTTTCCCTAATAAATTCAACTTTTGATCCTTGTTACAATGTTTGTCTATCTCTTATTTCCTATCCCTACTAACTTCACTTCTACCTTTTACCTTGCCTTCCTTTTACTTAACCTTCCCCCACCCATGAATCCCTCCCTTATTTTCTCCCCCTCCCTTTTCCCTCCCTCTTTATTCCATTTCCATTAAATCACAGATTTTATTCTACTCTTCTTAATCTAAACAGCCTTCTGTGCCCTACCTTATCATATGCCACTCTTTCTTTCCCTTTTTATCCTTTTCTTACACATGTTGTCCCACTCAGCTCTGTCCCAGTCTTTATTCTGCGCTACCCGATTACTGAAGGAAATCTTAAACAAATGACACACATTTCTATGTTAAAAAAAACAACATAATAATTTGTACCTTTTAAGTCCCTTGATATTTTTGATATTGATGTTGGTTCTTATATGTTAAATTTTCTATTAAGTTCAGATTTGGTTGAAATAAAGTCCGGAAAATCTGCAATTCATTAAGTATCCATTTAAAAAAATTCAATATTATAATTAGTTTCTGGATATGATATTTTTTGGCCTAAAGTCCAGTTATTTTGATTTTTGATATATATTATTACAGAACCTTTGGTCTTTTATTGTAGCTGCTGATAAATCCTAAACAGTTCTAATTATACCTGCAGCAAATTGGATATTATTTTTTGTTTCTCGTAAAATTTTTTCTTTGATCTGGGAGTTTCAAAATTTGGCAATAATATACTTAAGTGTTTTCTATATAGGATCTCTTTGAGGTTATGATTGGTAGCTTTTTTCTATTTCTTCTTTCCTCTTGTGTTCTATCACTCAGGACAATTTTCTTGTACTATTATGTCAAGGTTCTTTTTTCTTTTTCTTTTTTTAGTCACAACTTTCAAGTAGATCAGTTACTCTTATGTTTTTTTCTTCTTGATCTGTATTCCAGATCTATTTTTCTTATAAAGTGTTTCTCTTCTTTTTTAAAAATAATTTATTTTAAAAAATAATAAGAAAAAAAGAAAAACAGAAAAGGAATACAAAATGAAATAAAACAAAACAAAGGAGAACATTGTCATGTGTCCAGTAGATCATCAGGGAGGATTCAAAATTTATAATCACAAACTACCATAACCAGTTCAAGAGAGTATGTATATATATGAAATTATATTCATCAATGTCCATCCTTTCTTTACTTCCTGTAAATTGTTGCCAATTTAATCAATTCCTGATGTGAGTAGATTTTCAGAATTATGTATCCTCCCCCCTCCTCTAATGCGTCTGTGTCTATTCTTCCTTTGAACCTCATTTGTATAACATAATTACTATTTTTACTTTAACTCTTCCTTAATTTTTCTTTTGAGATACCCTATTATTGATGTCAATCTTAAACATATGGTATATATTTCCCATGTTAAAACAAACAAACAAACAATTTGTCCATTGAGTTCCTTGAAACTGATCTTTGATATTGTCTCTGTGTAAAAATTTCTATTACATTCAGCTTTGATTAATAGAAAGTTTAAAAATTTGCAAGTTTGTTGAATGTTCATTTTTTCTCATTCACTATTATAGATAATTTTTCTGGATATGATATTTTTATCCACAGGCCTAGTTCTTTTGATTGTTGGTAGATATGATTCCAGATTCTGCAGTCTTTTATTGAGGCTGCTGCTAAGTCCTGTATAATTCTAATAGTAGCTCCAGTGTATTTGAATTATTTTTTTCTTCTTTCTTGCAAAACCTTTTCTTTGACCTAGGGGTTTCAAGATTTGGCAATAATATCTCTATATGTTTTCCACAAAAGATCTCATTGAGGTGCTGATCAGTGGATTGTTTTCTATTTCTACTTTCCCTTCATTTTCTATCACTCCAGAACAATTTTCTTGGATTATTTCTTGAATTATTGTATCAAGGTTCTTTTTTTGGTCAAACCTTTCAGGCAGTCCAATTATTATATTTTCTCTTCTTAATCTGTTCTCCATATCTGTTGTTTTCATACAAGATGCTTCACATTCTGGTCTATTTTTCATTCTTTAGAATCTGATTTGTTATTTCTTGGTCTCTTATAGCTTCATTGTCTTCCCCTTGCCCAATTCTAATTTTCAAAAATTATTTTTATCTTTGAGACTCTATCTAATTTTCCCGTTGGTTAACTATTTTTCATAACCTTTTTGTTTTTCTTGGATGGTTTTTATTTCCTTTTTTAGTTTTCTCTTTATGTCTCTCATTTGGTTTTTAAGTTCTTTTTTTGAGTTCTATAAATTCTCTCTGGGTAGAGAGTGTTTTCACATAGTTCTTATGGGTAGAAGCTTTTTTTTTTTTTTCTTTAAACTTCCTCCTCTGAAGATGCACCTGTTCCAATAATAAATGTCCATGGTGGGCTTCTTTCTTCTTTGATGGTTCATATTTATAAAATAAGAAGTGCTAGTATAAGAACTTCTAATTGTGAGGTGGGAGATGATGCCTCAAGCTTCACTCAAGCTTTTCTCTCTGACCTGAAACCCCAAACCAAGAGTTCCACCCTTCAACAAGTTCCCACAGCCAGCAGCATCCTTGTCCCACTGCTTCTGCACTCACCAGGTGCTGGTTTGTTTTCCCCCAGAGTGAACAGGACAGCTGGGTCTGGAATTCCTAATCTGTGGAGGTTCACTTTGTCTTCCTGGATTCAGACCCTGACTCCACAAACAGTTCAGGAAGTGGAAGTTTCTGTGGTTCCTACTGAGGCTCCAACCAAACCCAGTTCACCCCAGGGCTTTCCATTTGATGTTTCTGCAAAGCTAGCCTGGAGGTGTTTATAGTTTACAAGGGTTAATCCCTAGCCTGAAGTTGGTCTTCAGATCTTCTTGGGCTCTACCAGGAGGACCCTAGTTCTGCCCCAAGTCTTCTTAATTTTTCACCAGTCTATATTCATGATGAAAATTTTACATTCTCTTTTAATTTTCCATTCTTTATATTTTGTTTTAGTTATTTCTTGTCTATTATAGTTTTACTGGCTTCCCATTCCCCAGTTCTTTATTTCAAAGGATTATTTTCTACTTTAAAATCTCCTTTTCTAATTGGTTAATTTTTTTCTCATAATCTTATTTTTCTTGAACAGTTCTTATTTTTTTCCCCTCAGTTTCTCTCATTTGATTTTTGAAATCTTTTTTGCGTTTCATATATTCTTTCTGGGCAGGTAGCTATCTAATATTATTCTTTGTGGTAGAAGAGGCTTTTTTTTTTTTTTTAACTTCACTGTCATCCTCTGAAGATGATCTTTAGTTTTCTTTATTTCTATAGTGTTTCTATGGTTGGGTTCTTCTTTTTCTGTTCATTTTTTTTAAAAATAAGATTAGTGCAAGCACCTCTAATACTGCAGTGAGGGGAGGTACCTCTAACTTCACTTCAGCTTTCCTCTCTGACCTGAAACCCCAACCAAAAGCTCCACTTTCTTTTAAACTTCCCTGTCTCACTCACTGGTTGTACCGGTTTTTTCTTGCCTAGGACTTGTCTCATAAGCACATCTGGGCCTGGCATTTCTAATCAGCAGAGGTTCCTTCAGTCTTCTTGGATTCAGACCAACTTCTCAAGCTATCCATGAGGTGGAAATCCTGTGGTTTGGGCTGAAGCTAGTCCTAGATTTCCCTGCTGTTTCTGCAGAACTAGCCTGGAGGTGTTTACAATTCACTCTAGTTAAAGCTCTGTCCTACAGTCTTTCTTCTGGTTTTCTCTGTTGTATGGCCCCAAGTCTTATTTGTTTTTCACCTGTGCCCCAAGGCAAATTTTGTCCTGTTTGTGGGGGAAATGTGGAGAGTTGAAATTTTCTGACCTACTTTGCTATCTTTTCATAATCCTCCCCTGTTAGAATAAATTACTAGATAAAAAGAGAGACTTTACAGGAGAATTTGATAAGTAAGTCAATGCTGAAAGTATTCATCCCTTTTATGAGAATTGTATAATGAGGATTCAAAAGGAAGTTGTTGGCTGGGTTGTTGAAATCCCAGAGAGCAGGAGGAAAAGATAGCAAGGAAAAGGTTCTAGGAAAGCCTGATGAACCTTTCATATTGGGGAACTGAATTGATACTTTTAAATTATGCCAACCTTCTATGTTCCCTCAAAGTTGAGGTAGGCAGTGGGGTTTAGAAGAAAGAGAACTGACTCTAGAGTTAGAGCACCTG
Organism: Sarcophilus harrisii; assembly: GCF_902635505.1. Taxonomy (NCBI): domain Eukaryota; kingdom Metazoa; phylum Chordata; class Mammalia; order Dasyuromorphia; family Dasyuridae; genus Sarcophilus; species Sarcophilus harrisii. The sequence continues at coordinate 192,610,994 of NC_045430.1, forward strand.
AATTCAAATCCTACCTAAGACCTTGAGCAATTAATTCATTCTCTCTGGGCTTTTCCTTTTCAAAAAATGGGGGAGGGGGATATAGAGAACCACAGACAGTGGGGTAACTTCCAGTGAGGTATAAGACCCTTCAGCCCAGAGGGAACCTGCTGACAATGTCTGGTTCAGCTCTCATCTCCTCTTGGAGCATCTCAGCCCTTCCTGAGAAGTCAGGGATGTATGACAGCCTATTTGAAGCAGAGATACTTGAAATAAAGAGACATTTACATATCAATATCAGGGTGCTTAGAGTTAGCACATACACAGTGTGCTATGGTAATAGTCGGCACATGCTCAGTGTGCTATGGTGATATAATTTTACTAAGGTTTTTAGGGTTGAGAGAATCTGAAATAAATGAACTCCATGTTTGACATCCATGTGGGTCCCTGCCTCATCACTCCTCCACTAAGACCAAGGACTTGGGCTGGTTCTGAGATCCTCCAGAGAGCTAGTGCGGATGGTATATTTTGGCACCCCAGCGTGGAGGCTCTAGAAATCAGAGTACATTTTGGCACCCTAACTTGGGGACTCTAGAAAGCACACTATAGGGGAAAGGTAAGGAAAAATTTCCTTAGCTATAAAATGAAGCTGTTGAATAACCCTTCCACCACTAGAATTATGATTCATTAATCACTAAATTAAGGCAAAGAAGGGATACCACCAAGAATGTTGCCAGGGAGCAGCAGGCAGGATTGTCTTCAGGTCACATCAAGAAGGAAATCTTGGTTGGACTATACTCCTGGGCCCATGTATAGGGCAGTTCAGAGAACCTTGGGAATCCTGGTAGTTTCTAAGTTAAAGTTACCCAATACTTTTTTTTTTTTAATCAGAAAGATTAGCTTATCATTCTTGAAGACACAATTATAGAGCTACCAATCAGCTAGAAACCTGGGAATTTCTAACTTCAGATAGCAGATTGTAGATATAGATTGTTGTTGAGAAAGTACAGGGAAGAAAGGCAGGGCTAAAAGGAAGGAAGAAGAGATAAGATGAGGGAGCAGATAGCCTTTTGGACAAAGAAACAATAAGTTTAAGAATCACCATTTTTTTGTTTTTGTTTTTGTTTTTGTTTTTGTTTTTGGTGGCAACACTGACCAATTCCACTCTACTCCTATAATTCTTATGCTTAACAATATTTAATATTTCTCCTCCCAATGAGGTCCTTTTTTTCTTCCTAGCACTCTCAGTGAAGAAATCCTGGTCTGACTTCCAATATGGAAGCCTTTGCAAAGTCATCACATTTTTCATTTATTTCTTGTTGTTTAAGCCCTTAGAATTTCCTAGCATTATGGCTCTTGAAGGATTACCTAATTCCCCTCCCCCCCCCCCCCCCCCCCATACACTTCTACCTCACTATGTCTCATATCCTATATCCTTCTTCTTTCAGGGGTTTTCAGTTATGACTGACTTCATAACCGCTTTGAGAGTTTACTGGATACTGGAATGGTTTGCCATTTTCTTTTCCAGTTTATTTTACAAATGAAAAAAGTGAGGCAAATAGGGGTAACAGACTTATCTAGTATAAGTCTGAGGCCAGATTTGAACTCATAAAGATGTCTTTCTGCCTCCAGGACCACACTCTATTCACAGTGCCACTTAGTTTCCTCTATGTCCTTCTTTAATCCCATTTAAAAAAAAGGAAATGCTAAGTACTGCAATCTAGAACCTAAGCTCATTTCATTTCCTTTTTAAATAGAGTAACTTGATTGGTAGATTTATGAAATGATATAGTATATCCAGATTCTTCAAGGCCCCCAATTGAGTCTCTTTGTGAAGAAATATTCAGAAATGTATTAATCATTAGTTTAATTACTATAACCAAAGAGAGTTGATGGATACCAATTTGACATTTACTTTTTGGTAATATTTTAGTTCCAAATTTTCTCCCTTTTTCTTTTCTCTTCCTTCCCCTCTCTAAAATGGTAAGTAATTTGATATCATTTATATATGTGCAAAAGATTTCCATATTAGTAATGTTGTGAAAGAATAAACAGCAAAAAATTATAGTTTGCAAAAGGAAAAAAATATTAAAATGTAAAGACAGTGAAAATGGTATCATTTGATCTGCATTCAGACTCCATCAGTTCTTTTTAAAGACATGGACAGCATTTTCTATCATGAGTCTTTTGGAATTGTTTTGAATCATTGTATTGGTGAGAAGAGCCAAATCAATTGTAGTTGGTGTTGCTGTTAGTATGTACAATAATCTTTTGGTGCTGATCATTTCATTGTCCATTAGTTTCTGTAGAATTTTCTAGATTGTTTTTTTCTGAAAGAAAAATATCCATTTGGAGAATGTCTCTAGTGAAGTGTTTTATAATTAGTCCTATCATATTTACATTGCTAATGACTTTGCAAAATACATAGAAGAAATACTTGTCAAATTTGTAGTTGACAGTGTTGGAGGGGGAGGACAAAGATATTACACTTTTGCTTGAACTGGGTATTAATACAAATATTTTGGAAAGTAATTTAAAATCATTTAGAGAAAACTTTCTGACCTTATTATCACAAAATTTGGAATGTACCCAAAGGAGGTCCTAAAATATACTAAAATATTTCATGCTACATATTCATTGTAACACTTTTTGTGGTAGCAAAAACAATAGACAGTGAGTTCCCATTGAGGGGGAATGGCTGTACAAATGTGTTATTCAAGCTTCAAGGAAAGAAGAAAGTCATTTATATAAGAAAGATTAATTTAGAAAAATTCAGAGAAACATGGAAGATTTGTAAGAATAAATACAGAATAATGACAGGAGAAATAATAAAAATATTTATTTATCACAATATAAATGAAAAAATACTAAAAGATATCACAACTCATATTAAATGAAAGGACCAATCTATGTTTACAGGACCAACAATGATATATACTCGCCTTCTAATTGCAAAGAAATAACATACATAAATGTATAATGTTGTATACATTGTCAAACTTAGTATTGTTTGTAGAAGAAAGAGAAAGATACTTTTAAAATGAAAATAAAATAAAATGCCACTTAAAGAAAAGAAATATATTTATTTCAAAATAAAATGCAAAAGGATAGGATGGGTATAGATTTAATTTAATGGAAGTTTATCATTTTCATCATCTATAAAATAAAAGGTTATCATTGATTAGGAATAATATGATGACATTTGTGAAACTCTGTTCATGGCCAGCCTTAGGACTCTGAGCATATTCAACTAGCTCTTTTTTCCTTTTCACCCCTGAATGAGTGATGAAAAAAATAACCCTGGACCTTCAGGGACATTGACCTAAGTTCCTAGGGAAGGCGGCCACCAATGGAGTACTTTAGGAATTTATGCATGACCCTGTGCTATTTAATATTTTTTAATCACAGACTTGGATAAAGGCAGGGATGACATGTTCATTAAGTTTACAGCTTACAGAAGTTATGGAAGGATAGATAACTTAGATAACAATTATTTTTTAAAAGACCATAGGTTTGAATATTGGATTAAGTCTAATAAAATTGAATTTATTCAGGATAAATAAACACAAACATTTATACTTTAGTTACAAATCAGCTTTACAAAGAGAAAATTTGTATCCCTGGCATTTCAGAGTTTGAAACATAGTAGGTTGTTATAAATGTTTTTGCTAGCATCCCTGAGCCTCAGTTTAATCTAGGGTTTAAGGGAACCTCGAAGGCATCTAGTCCAAATTCTTTCTTATATAGATGATAAGTTCGTGCCTACAAATTAGATGCTAATGGATAGAAGTTGCAAAAAGTCAAATTAGGGTTGATGGAAGAAATAATTTCCTAATGGTTAGAACTATCCAAAAGGAAAATAGTTTGTTTCAAAAGATCTCCTCAGGCAAAAGCTATAATTTGCCAGATATTTTGTAGAAGGGATTCTAGGTGGGACAATGAATTGGTATAAGTAGTCGCTGAAGTCTCATAATCTTGTGATTGTGTAAACAGGAATCCACTCCTCAGGACACCAGTTTTTCCTTCCAAAATCACTCAGGTATACCTTACTTTCAGCAAGTTTCTTTCACTATATGTTCATAACCACATTCCCCAAGCCTCTTGAACTTTCCTGGCCTCTGAGCTGCCTTAGCTATAGGAATTCATAGATTGCCACCTGCGAAGAATTGTTACCAGATCTGTATTTCTTTTTTCCACTGCCACAATCTCTAGGTGTTCTTTTTTTTCCCTCACCTACTTTCTTCTTCTCCTTATCCCTATACATTTCACATTGCAAGTATATGTGTGTCTGGGTGTGTGTGTGTTTGTTGTGTGTGTTAGCATATGTTAAGGGGGGGGAACCCTATACAAACACAGAAATAATATAAAGGGATAAATAGAGATGTACAGACAAGAAAATGTCTTATTCTCAGTCTATGCAGTTCTCTAACCATATATTATTGCATCTGCTTCCTTCTTTACCTAGACAAGAATGGTAATGTCATTCTAGAGCACAAGAGTGAATTTTGAAATGAGTCACTTGATTTTCTCTATTGAACTCACTGGATGAGTCTTCTAATTTCAATATCAGCCATATAGAGAATGAGATAGATTGATATTCCCAGCCATAGTGATACCATTGCCATAGTTGAGTATTTATACAACTGTAGAACTACAATAATAGTGATAATAACAAAAACATTTATATAGAATCTTCTGCCAGAGACTATGCTAAGTACCTTCCAAATACTATCTGATTTGATTCTTACAACAATCCTAAAAGGTAAGTACTATTATTATCCCTATTTTACACCTGAGAAACCTGAAGCAAACAGAGGTTAAATGACTTCTTGAAGGTTTCACCAGATCAGTAAATATCTGAAGCTGGATTTGAACACAAGCTTTCCTGAATCTGAACCCAGTACTATATTTTACAATCTAATTGCCTATTACATCACGGCCTCTACTACTCTAGAAATTAACTTGTAGATATTGAAATCAGTAGTTTTAGTTCCCATCCATTGTATTCTTTGACAGATCAAACTGTGGCTGACCCATGAAAAAAATTGGGAAAAATGATTTAGTGAAAACAGCATAGAAGCATAAATTGAAGGCACCAATTTAAGTAATCACACTCTTGGGCACTTGTATTATGTGGCTACTCCTCCCAGATGTCTCATCAGTTCTAATCCTCTTCATCTCTCTGAATATCTCTCTGCTACCCAAATCTAGCAGGAATGCTACATCAGTTTATATTCATGTTGTTGATGAGCCAGCACTGGCAACACTGCTGAGGTACTTTCTTTTTAATTTTACTGAAGTAGAAAACAGTGGGAATGCTGGTATCTCGGCACAGCTCCAAGATGATTCTCTTTTGCCATAGCACTTGAGAAGAATGTTTTAGAATATCAATTAGAAATTCCTTTGAAACATGCAGCAATTGCTTCTATATCTTGCATTCACTTTGTTATGGTGCAGAAGCTGGCATCTATTCTCATTTCCTTTTCATTCTGTAAGCCTTTCCTTGAATTTTCCCAAATATATTGGCTCAGAGGCTATTCACACTGTGAACTCAATTTGAGGGAATGTAGTTTAAAAAATATATGGAGTTTGTGTGTAAAAATGCTTCTTTATACAACCACCTTTACCCTGGTATCAGGAAAACAAAAACAAAAACAAAAACAAAAAAAACAAAATAAGGGCATAGAAATTTATAAATAGAACAGTTCCCCATCACTTTAAAATTTGGTTAATTCAGCCTGACAACTTAGAAATTCACAAAACTCCTCTTCTTTAGAGTTTCTTACATAATTTGTCACTTACTTATTATTACAGGATAAACTATCTCATATTTTAGTATTACTAAAATGGGGCTGGAATAATTATGTCTAAAGTCCTTTTCTATTTGAACATATTATTATTTAAAGATCCTTTATTTTAAAAAAGTAGATTGCAAAGCTCAATATTAAAAAAAATAATAATGTTTCAGAAAATGGAATCTAATTATTTTCAAAGTATTTTGTCCTTGTCAGATAGTAACTGTAGTACTTTATGTAGTTCTGATATTACATTTTAGAGGAGGATCCTGACAAACTAGGAGGCCTAGAGGAAGGTGGTACTAAATTTCTTGGAAACATGCAAAAAACTATCTGTCCTGCCCAGCCCCTGGTTTTGATAGCTGTATTATTACAATGACCTATATTAAATCAATTCAAGAACCACTTATTAAGCTGTTACTCTGTAGGAAATATTATGCTAAGTGCTGGAGCAAAAAACAGTCTCTGCTTTCAAGGACCTCACAATCTTATACAAACAGATTGAGAGGAATGCAATTATTGAAAACTAGGTCACAATTGATATATTATGTAGTTAACAGATTATAAAGACATATGTAATAAAATCAGAAATAATTTTCCCTTTTTTTGGAACTCTAATATCAGTTTGAAGTGTTCTTACATTCTTTTCATGTTATATTTCATTTATGGTTGCTGTGTATGGGGGCATGTCAAGGAAACATGAGTGCAGGGGCCTTGTCTTGATCACACATACCTTCTTTGGCGCCCAGGAACTTATTGTTAAATATTTTTGGAATGAATGACTGAACAAACATTGTAAGGTGACTCAAAAATATGCCTTCTGATGGGAATGACAAGAAGTTTAAGTGGTGATGTGATAAATATCTTCAAATATTTGATGAGTCATCTCCTGGGGAAAGTTTAGGGATTTTGTGTGGTTAAGAATTAGCTCTATGGCCAATATGTGAAAATTATAAGAAGACTATTTTTAGATAAATGTAATAGCTAAGCATTTTCAATATCTAGAACTGTCTGAAAATATCATGTTTTCCATTATTGAAAACAGTTAACTAGAGAATTCATGCCTATCCACTAGGGATGTTACAGGAGAGTTTCTATTTGGGTTAGAAGAGATTGAACTAGATGACCTTTAAAATACCTTCCAGGTTAAGATTCTCTGATTCCATTATGCTTTCATGTCAGATATCTTAAATAAAACCAATCTTCTACCGAACAATAAATATTATTGTTGTAAACAACATATTATAGGATTCTGGCTTTTAAACCATTATGCTCTCCATTTCTGTTTTATGGGAGAGTTCCATCCCATTCAAATTTACAGTTAAAATTACTAAGTCTGTTATTTCTTGCAGTCCTTTTTTCCCCTAAGTTAAACTTTTATCTCTCCTTTCACCCCTTCTATTCTTACTAGTGTTTTGTTTCTGACCACCATCTCCCTCAATATGCGCTCCCTTTTTTCAGCCTCCTTTCATATCTTTTTCTCCTACCCTCCCTTCTATTAGCCTTTTCTTTTCCTTTTCCCTTTATCCTCCTTTTTCCCAATAGGTTGAAACAAAATTCCATACATCTAAATATGTATGATCTTCCCTCTTTGAGATAAATATAATAAGATTGAGGTTCAAATATTGATCATCCCCTTCCTTTCCTTCCTTCCTTCAACTGTAACAGATCTTTTGTGCCCCTTCATGTGACACAATTTACCCAATTTTACTTCCCCTTTCCTCTTGTCCCAATAAAATCCCTTTTCCACCCCTAATTTCTTTTTTATATTATCACATTAAAGTCAACTTATGCCTACCCCATCTACTGCTTCTAAGAGTTCTCAAAGAGTTACATGTATCTTCTTCCAATATAGGGATGTAAACATTTAACCTTTAAATAACATAGGTTTTTTTTTTCCTTCCCTTTTTAACCTTTCTATACTTTTCTTGAGTCTTGTATTTGAAAATTAAATTTTCTCTTCAGCTCCGTTTTTTTCATCAAAAATGATTGAAAATCCCCTATTTCATTGAATATCCATCTTTTTCCATGAAAGATAATGCTTAATTTTGCTAAGTAGTTGATTCTTGGTTGTAGTCCAACCTCCTTTGCCCTCTGGAATATCATATTCCATGCCCTTTGATCCTTTAAAGTGGAAGCTTCTAGGTCCTGGGTAATCCTGATTGTGGCTCTTCTATATTTGAATTGTTTCTTTCTGTCTGCTTGCAGTATTTTCCCTTTGATATGATAAATCTAGAATTTAGCTACCAAGTATTTCCAGATTTATTCAGTTTTTATTCAGACTGTATCAGTTCTTTCTCTGAAGTCATGAGGATCTGAGTTCAAATTTGGCCTCAATATATTACATAATTATAGCCACTTTTTTTCTGTAGATAAAAAATTGGAAAGGGGCTGTCCATCACCAGGGAAATGACTGAAGAAATTGTAGTATGTGATTATGATGGAATACATGTATCCTATCAAAAGCAATGAACAGGATACTCTCAAATAAACCTGGAAATACTTCTATGAGCTCATAGAAAATAAAATATACTAAGTACAAAGTAGCAGTAATATTGTAAGATGATTAGCCATGAAAAATTTGGCTATTCTCAGCAGTGCAATGATCCTAGACAACTTTGAAGGATTTATGATGAAAAATGATATTCATGCTCAAAGAAAGAACCGATTGTTGATTGAAACATACTTTTTAAAACTTTATTTTTAGTGAGAGTGTTTTTTGGGAGGGAGTGGCATATGTTTTATTTCACATTATTCTTATGGAAATGTTTTGCATGACTTTACATGTGCCTTCTCAATGGTGGGGAGGGGAGTTTGAGGAGGCAGGAAGGGAAGAATCTGAGATTCAAAGTTTTAAAAACAAATGTTAAAAACTGTTTTGCATGTAATTGAGGAAGTTAAAATACAAAATCCTAAGGAAAAAATAATGGAAAGTAAAAAGATAGCTAAAAATATTTTTGTTAACTAAATAACATAATCCAAAGAAAGAAGTAGGGTAAAGAACAAAGCATAGTAATAATTATTTCATTAAAGAAAATTACAACAATGAGACAATATACCAAAATTTATGGCACTTGATGAAAGCAGTACTAATGCTTACATGAACAAAATAGAGAACTGAGTCAAATTTATAAGAATATAAGTCATTCCCAAATTGATAAATGGTCAGGGAATATAACAATTATTTTCAAATAGAGAAATTAAGGGAATTTATGGTCATGTGATAAATGCTCTAAATCACTATTGATTAGAGAAATATAAATTAAGATGACTGAGATATCACTTCATACCTATCAGCTTGGCAAAGATAGTAAGAAAAGATAATGATAAATATTGGAAAAAGTGGAACACTAATACATTGTTGGTGGAGTTGTGAACTTATTCAATCATTCTGGAGAGTAATTTGGAACTATGTCCAAAGAGCTTTAAAACTGTGCATACCTTTTACTCTAGTAATCTCTGTACTAGATATATATCCCAAAGAAATTATAAAAGAAGAAAAAGGACACATTTGTGCAAAATTGTTTATAACAATTATTTTTATTCTGGAAAGTTTTTGGTAATTGAGGGGATGACTATCAATAGGGGAATGGCTTAATAAATATGGTATATTAAAGTAATAGATATAGAAATGAAGAATGAGATGATTTCAGAAAAGTCTGAGAAGACTTACATGAACTCATGCTGAGTGAAATGAGCAGAATCAGGAGAACATTGCACATAGTAACAGTAAAATTATGTGATGATCAAATATCTAAATACAAAAAGTATCATACAAGTATAATCCATATCAGATTGCTTGTTGTCTTGGAAGAGGTAAGGGAAGGGAAGGAAAGAGAAAAGGGAGGCTGTTGATAGTTTCAAAAAAACATTTCCACAGAAAATAACTTTGATCAAAGATATTTAAACCAATAGTATAGAGAACTGATATAACATCAAGTTGATAAGTGGTCAAATGATAATAGGCAGTTTTTTAAAGAAGAAATTCAAACTTGCAACTTTCCCACCCAGTTTCACAGGACTAGGTTTAAACAATGCAGTAAAATTTTCTCACAATTCCCACAATTGCATAATTACATTAAGTTAGGTACATATCAAGCTACTTGAAGAGCTCACAATGGACTAGTTCTGAGAAGGGACATTTACTTGTCACCAAAGTAACTAAGAAAACTTAAACATAAACATTTTGAAATGAAAGACCAAAGCAACACAAAAATTATGACCAATAACTAACATCAAATCTTCTATCCCATATTTGGCTTCAGCCTTTTACTTTTACTCTGTGTAATTCTCTGCTTCAAATGTGTTTCTTGTAAACAACATATTGTAGAATTCTGTTTTTTTTATCCATTCTGCTATTCACTTGCATTTTATTTAACATTCACACTTATGATTACTATGTATTTCCCTTCATCCTTTTCTCTCCCTTGTTTATACTTTTTCTCTCTCTTTTAACCCTGTCCTTCATTAACAGTGTTTTGCTTCTGATCATGGCCTCTATCATGCCCTTCCTTCTACCATCTTTTATTTCCTCTTTTCCTTTCTACTTCTGTTCTCTCTTCTACGTAGTCCCTCCCTTTTCTTTCCCCTTTCTCCTTCTATTTCCCAATAGAGTAAAAAATTTCTATACCCAACTGAGTGCATACATTATTTCTTCTTTGAGCCAAATATGATGAAAATAAGATTCAAACACTGCTCATGCTCCTGTCTTCTTTTTCTCCTCTGTAATAGATCTTTTGTACTCTTTTATGAATTGTAATTTATCCCATTTTGCTTCCCCCTTTTTTTTTTTCTCCCAGGACAATCCTTTTTCCATTCTTCAATGTCTTTTTTATATCATCACATCAAAGTCAATTTATAGTCATACCCTTTGTCTGTAATGCCAGAGAAATTGAGACAAGACAGAGATTAGGGTTTTTAATATTTTAATAGTGGAGAGCTTTGACTAGTTGGCTGGATGGGACTCTTGTCTCAAAGCACCCAGCATCCAGAAATCAATTCCAGAGACTTTTATAGGACTCCAACTATCAGGCAAACAAAGGCAAGGAGCAAGAAACATTTAGTAAGTCATAATTTCAGGAAGGAACATAAATTCTGATAAGTCAAGAGTAAAGAAGGTGATCAAACAGGAGACAGGAAGTCTGGGCCAGGAAAGATAGAGGATGTCATCTAGGTATTTGAGATAATAATCCGGAGTTTTATGACTCTTTGGAATGCCAGAGTGGGCAGAGCTCCACAGCCCTAATTCTCTTAATCCTAATCACCAGGAAGAGAGTGCTGTGTGTGTGTGAGAGGGGGGTGGGGAGGACATAGGGGAAACTGAGATAATTCAGGGAAACTAATGCAAGGAAACTGAGGTGGGGAAACTGAGGTATTTCTTGTCTAATAAATTTCATAGCCTAATAAAAATAATGGTTCTTTTGAGTTACAAGTATTATCTTCTCATGTAAATAGTTTAACCTTTGAATAATGATTTTTTTCTTTCTTGTTTACCTTTTTTATGCTTATAATTGAGTCTTGTATTTGAAGACTGAATTTTCTGTTCAGTTCTGATGTTTTCATCAGAATGGTTCAAATTCTCCCATTTCATTTAATATTCATATTTTCCTCTGAAAGATTATGCTCAGTTTTGATGCATAGTTGATTCTTAGCTGTAATCCAAGCTCTTTTGCCATCTGGAATATTTTAGTCTTAGGCCCTCTTATCCTTTAATGTAGAGGCTGTTAAGTCTTATGGAATACTTAGTGTGGCTCCTTGATATTTGAACTGTTTTTTGTTTTTTTCCTGGCTGCAGTATTTTCTCCTTGATTTGTAGTTCTGAAATTAAGTACAATATTCCTTAGAATTTTTATTTTACTTTGGGGCCTCTTTTAGGAGGTACTTGGTGGATTCTTTCAAATGACTACTCTAGCCTCTGGTTCTAGGATATCAGGGAAGTTTTCCTTGATAATTCTTGAAAAATGCTATCTGGATTCTTTTTTTTTTTTTTTTTTTTTTTTTTTGATCCTGACTTTCAGGTAATCCAATAATTTTAAAATTATCTCTCCTGGATCTATTTTCTAGGTCCTTGTTTTGTCAATGAGGTAATTTCCCCTTGTTTTATCTTTCTTTTGATTTTGTTTCACTGATTCTTGATATCTCATGGAGTCATTAGCTTCCTTTTGCCCCATTCCAATTTTTAAGGATGATTTTCTTCAGTTTACTTTTATACCACTTTTTACATTTAGCTAATTGTCCTTTTTAGGAATTGTTTTCTTCAGCAGATTTTTTTTTTTCATTTGATCAATTATATTTTTTAAGCAACTGTTTTCTTCATTTAATGTATTCTTATAAATTTGACTCAGTTACCTATATATCTGAGAAATGAAGCCTTTGTCAGAAATGCTTCCTCTACAGATAGTTTCCTGGATTTCAGATTTTCCTCTGATCTTGGTTATATTAGTTTTGTTTGTGTAAAATCTTTTCAATTTAATATAATTGATATTTATTTTGCATTCCATAACACTCTCTATCTCATTTGTTCATAAATTCTTCTCTTCTCCATAGAACTGACATATAGACTATTCCTTGATCTTTTAATTTGCTTATGATATCACCCTTTATGTCTAATCATGTACCGATTTTAACTTTGTCTTGCCATACAATGAAATGACTGGATTATACTTGGTTTGTGTCCTATCACTTACTAGCTTTCCCAGTAGTTTTTGTCAAATAGTGAGTTCTTAATCTACAGGCTGGGGTCTTTGGGTTTATCAAACACTAGGTTACTATGTCTTGTGCACTTATGTTGTTTCATGGTTCCACAACTCTTATTTCTTAGCCAATACCAAATAGTTTTGATGATTGTCACTTTATAATATGCTTTGAAATCTGGTATATTTCTTTGCTATATTTTTTTGCATTTTCCTACTATTAATTCCTTGGCTTTTTCTTCTTCCAGATGAATTCTGTTATTTTTTTTAGGTCTATTAAATAATTTTTGGCAGTTTGATTGGTGTGGCATTAAATTAATAAATTAATTTAGGTAGCACTGCCATTTTTATTATATTGGCTCAACCTACCCATGAATAATTAATATTTTCCCAATTGTTTAGATCTGACTTTGTGTATAAAGTGTTTTGTAATTATGTTCATATAATTCCTGTGTTTATCTTAGTAGGAAGGCTCTCAAAATTTTTAGATGATTTCCATATATATTTAATGGAATTTCTTTTTCTGTCTCTTACTGCTGAATTTTATTGGATCCTACAACTCTGCTAAAGTTGTTAATTATTTCAATTAATCTTTTAGTTGATTCTTTAGGATCTTCTAAGCATGTTATCATTTCGTCTGAAAAGAGTAATAGTTTTGTTTCTTCGTTGCCAATATTAATACCTAAATTTTTATTTTCCTTTTCTTTTTTATAGCTAACATTTCTACCACATTATTAAATGATTGTGGTCATAATGGGCATAGATGCTTCATTTTTTATCTTACTGGGAAGCCTTTTAGCTTATCTCCTTTACAGATAATACTTGCTGATTGTTTAAGTAGATACTACTTATCATTTTAAGGAATTCTTCATTTATGCCTGTGTTCTTTTTAATAAGAATGAGTACTGTATTTTGTCCAAAGCCTTTTCAACATCTGTCATAATTATATGATTTCTTTTGGTTTTCTTATTGATATGATCACTTATGCTGACAGTTTTCCTAATATTGAACCAACCTTGCATTTCCATTATAAATGTCACCTATTTGTAAAATATGATCCTTATATTATTTATTATATATTATTATTTATTATGGTTATTATATTATATTTTTTCCATGCTGGTTTTTTATTTAATTTTTTATCACCAATATTCATCAGGGAAATTGGTTTGTGGTTATCTTTTTCTGTTTTAGCTTTTCTTTGTTTAGGTTTTAACATTATATTTGTGTAATAATGGGTATTTGTTAGGATTCCTTTTTTTTTTTTTTTTTTTTCAAATAGTTTATATGGTGTTGGAATTAAAAGACCTTGAAATGTTTGGTAGAATTCACTTGTGAATCCATCTGCCCATGGAGATTTTTTTCTTAAGAGAGTTCACTGATGGCTTATTCAGTTTTTTAAAGGGTTATTTAGTTATTCTATTTCTTCATCTGTTAATCTGGGCAGTTTTTATTTTTGTAAATATTCATTGATTTTTCTCATGTTGTCAGATTTATTGGCACAAATTTGGGCATAATATTTTATAATAATTGCTTTCATTTCTTCTTCACTGATGGTGAATTTACCTTTTACATTTTTGATACTCTATATTTGATTTTCTTCTTTCCTTTTAAAATTAAATTAACCAATGACTTATCTAACTTTAAAAAAATAAACCAATTTCGAGTTTCATTTATTAACTCAGTAATTTTCTTATTTTCAATTTTATTAATTTCAGCTTTGGTTTTTAGGATTTCAATTTGATGCTGAGATGGGGATTTAAATTTTTTTCTAGTTTTATTTAGTTGTATGCCCAATTAATTGATCTGCTTTTCTCTATTTTATTGATGCAAAAATTTATAGAAATACTTTTTTTTCTAAGTTCTGTTTTGGCTGCATTCTATAAATTGGAGTATGTTGTTTCATTGTTGTTAATTTCTTTAAAGAAATGAAGAGGTTGTTTATATGATTGGTCTCTTCACCCTCTTATTTTTTAAGATTAGATAATTTTGTTTTCAAATAATTTTTCATCTTTTTTCCATTGCCCTTTGTTGAGCATGATTTTTGTTGATTATGACCTAAAAAAGAGGCATTTGCTATTTCTGCCTTTCTTTATTTGATTAGGTTTTTAATGGCCTAATACACCATCAATTTTTGTGTTGGTGCCAACTATTATGGAGAAAAAGGAATATTCCTTTATGTCCCCATTCAACTTTCTCTAGAGGTCTATCATATTTGTTTTTTTTTAATTAAAGATTTTTATTTTCAAAATATATACATGGATAATTTTCATCATTCACCCTTACAAAACCTTGTGTTAAAAATTTTCCCCTCCTTTCTCCCTCCCCTTTCCCCTAAGTGGCAAGGGATTCAAAAATGCTAAACATGTGCAATTCTTCTATACATAGTTCTACAAATCATATTAAAGATTCTATTTACCTCTTTATTTTCTTTCTCATTTCTTTTTTGATAGGTTTATTAAATTCTGAAAAAGGACAGTTGAAATCCCTTGTATTATAGTTTTACTATTTCCTTTTCTAACTTATTTAACTTCTCCTTTAGAAATTTGTATGCTAGACATCATAGCAAATGTTGCTTTGATGTATATCTTGTTGCATATATATATATATGTGTGTGTGTATACATGTATATAAATAAACATATATATATATATATATTTAGTATTAATGTTACTTCATTGTCTATGGGACTTTTTAGCAAGATGTACTTTCCTTTCTTCTCTCTTTTAATTAGATCTATTTTTGTTTTTGCTTTGTCTGAGATCACGATAGCTACCCTGGCTTTTGTTTTTAACTTCAGTTGAAGCAAGATATGTTCTGCTTATGCCCCTTACTTTTATTCTGTTTGTGTCTCTCTACTTCAAGTGTGTTTCTTGTAAACAATACATTGTAGGCTTTTTGCTATCTGTGTCTGTTTTATGGGAGAGTTAATTTCATTCACATTCAGGGTTATGATTATTAATTGTTTATCTTCCTCCATTCTGTTTTTTCTCCTATGTGACCTCTCTCTTTTAACTTTTCATTCTTCACAAGTGTTTTGTTCTGTCTACTGCTTCTCCCAATTTGCCCTGCCTTTTAGTTCCTGCATCCACCCCTAACCTTAATCTCCAATGTTCCTTGGAGTTTTCATTTTGGGTTCTCTTTCTAAAAGTGATCAGTGGAACTCTTTGAATGTCTATTTTGCCCTCTGATTCTATGATATGAGGGCAATTTTCTTTGATAATTCCTTCAAGTATGATGGACAGGTCCTCCTTCTGATTAAGGCTTTCAGGCAGTTCAGTGATTTTTAAATTATCTCTCTGAGATCTATTTTCCAGAACAGTGGTTTTTACAATAAAATATTTTACATTTTTCAATTTTTTCATTCTTATGATTTTGTTTGATTCTTTTTCCTCAGTTATCTTTTTTCTCAATTAGCTTTCATAGCTCCATTAATTATTTTTAATGAGTTGTTTTCTTTTTTCCAGGTTTTTGACTTTTTTTTCTGATTCTCTTATATCACTCCAATTTCCCCTTATTTGATTTTTAAGCTCCTTTTTTTTACCTTTTCTATGAGTTTTTTCTGGACCACTGGTGTGTTATGAACCCCTAGGAGACCTTTGTATCTGGTGCTGTACTGACATTTTGTGGTGGCAGTTGGTTGGCACTGCTGGAGGCCCAGAAATCTGGCAACTTACCTGGTGCTGACCAGAGACACATACTGGAGTCCCAACACTGGTATCTGCTAATGTACTGAGGCATATGGGGTGTACCAATGCTGCCATTTGCCTCTTTGCCTGGGGCTGCACTGAAATACATTTTTGGGTCCTGGGGCTGGCATCTGCCAGTATGTTGAGACAGGTGTCTAAGTGCTGGCATCTGCCCATTTGCGTGGCTATGCTGAGTTTTGTGGGGAGGGAGGGGAGGTCCCAGTGCTAACATCTTCCTGTTTGTTGGAGTTACATTGAGGCACCTAAGGGGTCTTGGCTGTGGTGTCTGTCAGTTCCCCTAGATATCCTATGATATATGGGGTGGGAGTAGTCCTCAACTTTTTGTCTGCCTTTTGTCTGTCTGCTCATGTAATACTGGAGATCAGGATTTCTTGCTGCCTTTATGGTGCAGGCTGCTGCTGGCTTGTAGGAAGTTTCCTGTCCTGGAAAACTCTCCCCTTTTACCTGAGACAAACCTTTTCTTCCAACCTCCAATATTTTTTAGCTTAGAAGGTTGTTTTACCTTGTCTTTTTGCTGCTTCTGCCAGAATTGATTTGGGGGCGTTATTTTAAAGTTTTTTAAAGGTGAATATATATCTTTTGTAAATCTTAATGAGTTCTATAAATATGAATTGTTGCTATGTTGATGACAAGTGAATACTTAGCTCATTGCAGTGGAGAGAGATCACTGAGTAATGGCTCTGTCAAAGAGGAAGGGATTGTAAGCCTAGAACCTTTTGTTGTAGTTGAGTTGTTTTAGTCATATCTGACTCTTTGTGGCCTCATTTGGGATTTTCTTGGCAAAGATACTGAAGTGGTTTTCCATTTTCTCTTCCAGTTCATTTTATAAAAGATGAAACTGAGGCAATTGGGATTAAGTGACTTGCCTAGGGTTACATAGTAAGTGTGGGAGGCCAGATTTGAATTTAGAAAGATGTCTTCCTGATTTGAGGACTAGTATGCTACCTACTGTACTACTTAGCTGCACTTAAAGAAAGGGACTATATGCCTAAAATCCTTTAAGCATTTAGATTTCCAAGATCACATTACTTGCTTTCTCAATGGGATGATTGGGGAGGATGGAGGGAAGTTAGGATGAAACATTGCTATGAAGGTAATATGAAACATCCAATTTAAAAGCAATAATGTAAAATTTTTATATGTAATTTGGAAATAATGAAATAAAATATATATATATATATATATATATATATATTTTAAGGCTTTAGGTTTTACATCACACTAAGATGATATGATATAAAATTGGACATTATTTTGGTGTATAAACCTCAGATGTTATTTTATTTGTTTGAACCTGCTTGCCTTTCTCCCTAGGGTCTTGATTTTAAGTTGTTCTTGATGAAAATGATCACAGAACCTTGGTAAAAAGTAATCTCTGATGGAAGTAAGTGAAGAGGAAGGAATTCCCTCTACAACATTCGTACCTAGTAATTGGTCATCTATCCTCTACCTAGAAAAACTCAATTAATGGGGATCTTACTAACTTTCAAGACAATCCATTCCTCTCTATGAGTCTCTAGATTGATCTAATTGTTAGGAAGTTTTGTTGTTTGCTTCTCCCAACCAAATAGCTTAATGTTCTGAGTTCCTTCAACCTATTCTCATGTGCTAAAGCTTTTATTCCTAGTAGCTTTTCTGGCTGCTTTTCACCTTGTCAAATCCTTATTGAGATTACTTCCAGAATTGAACACAATCCTCCAGATGTAGTCTGAGTAGAAAACTCTGTGTGTGTGTGTGTGTGTGTGTGTGTGTGTACTAACAAGTTCTATGTGATTTTCTGAGCCATATTGAATTTGTTGTTGTTCAACAACATATTCAGAAGAGAACATATGAAGAGAATTAGAACTAAGCCTGGCTAATTAGAGTATTTATAATGATAATGAGGAGGGGACAGCATTTTCAAATCTTTAGCCTAAGTGAATTCACAGGTTGTACTAACAGCAATTTGCCTCAAAAATTCTTTCTAGGGTGGTGTCTCTCCTTCTGTCTTTGTCTCTCTCTAAAATATAGCAATATAATTATCACATATATTATATAACTATATTATTATCATTGTATTATTATGATGTTTACATATATATTTCCTTACATGTATAACATATAAATACATCTGTCTCTTTCTATGCATATATATATATATATAATCTTTCTTTCTCATCTGTTTCTTTACTGCATTCATGTCTAGTTTTTCTTTTTTCTTCTTTTTCTTAGTATATGTCTTTTTCCTGTCTCTTTGTTTCTTTTCTTTTTCTTCTCCCCATTCCTTTCTCATTCCTAATATTCCCTTTCAAAAAATCATTCTAAATCAAAACACCTGATCTTTAAAGGACCAAAATATAGAATTGAATTTTAATTGCAAATGTTTATATTTAATTTCTAAAACTTTGAATTCTGTTCTAATTCCGTGTCTAAGTTATATGTGTCATTCAAGTTATAGCTTGAATTTTCGTTGTTCAGAAAACCTGCCTTAATTATGTTGACCTATATTCATTCATGTCTTATCTGAACATATAAAGCTATAATCTGATTTTTTTCTGAACCTCATTTTCTCTGTCAGTAGCTCATGATTTAAAAAAAAAAAGATATCCTAGGTAAAGTAGGATACTCTAAAACATCTTTTCAGTGTTCTACTGCATTGTACTTTATTTTTATTTATTTATTTTTTGTAAGAAAATTGGAGTTAAGCAATTTGCCCCAAAACATGCAGTTAGTAAATGTCAAGTGTCTGAGGTTGGATTTCAATTCAGATCCTCCTGACTCTGGGTCTGGTCTATCTACTCTAGGTGGTACTCTACCACCTAGCTGCTCCTGTACTATACTTTAAAAAAAGAAAGGAAGAAAGCCCATCATAGCTAAATATAATATTATCTGCTGTAGAATTTGATAGTTGTTTTATTTTTCACTAGAGCATATTGAAATCATGTTTTAGATTCTTTCCTGTCTCTCCTCTTTTACTGACAATTGATTTAGTTTTGATCTATGGCAGCAGTTTGTGAAGTTTCAATCTATATTGAATTGAAACTGGTCAGCACTTTGAAGAATTTTTAGCTAATTTCTATGCCTATACTTGCTGCTTAATTATCAATGTGCATAATTTTGCTGTGCTTTCCTACAAGGATTTTTTTTGAAATTATCTAACATTTTTCCTTTCCTGCTCAATATAGTTAAGTCTAGTTTCCAGCCTACTCTTGCAAACCATCAAAAGCTAACAGAAAGGCAACTATGGTAAGGGGATAAAGTCTTGAATAAAAAAAGGTAGAAGTTTGATCATACTAGATTAGATTTTTTACCCTGCTGACAAATGAGGTAGTTACTATCTGTAGTTGGAACAGTGGTTGCATTGAAGTTCTGTTATATCTGATGTTCCTTATTATAATGTCCTTATAGATCAGAATGAGATAGTAACCCTTTCTTGTTTATTTTGAAATATTTAAGACTTTATCAAGAACTGTTTATCTTGCTAATAAAATATATTACCTCAATATGCCCTTTATTTCTCCAGGAATCTAAGTTAATTTGCACAGATTTGATGATAACACTAGGATCAACCTCGTTGGTTGTTGATTACTTTTTTATATTTATTACAACTCCATGAAAAGTTCCCTGACTCTTATCTTCATTGTTCAGTTTCAGTATACATCTCAGGAGCCTTTCCAACCCATTTATTTTATTTCCATGTATTCATGGCTTCTGGCTTCAAGTTTGTGTAATGGATCAATTCCCTGGCAAACTGAAACTGAACTTGTCAATATTGTCAGATAAAGAGATACTAGTAATATATCTATGAAATTCATGATCCTCAGAGAATGGACTAATTCTAAGGCCTCTTGTTGCTGTGACCTAAAGAGCAAGGAATCACAAATTTGGAGCTGGAAGGGATCTGGGAAATCATTCAGCTCAACTCCCTCATTTTATAGACATTTTTACAGAGAGACTGTGACTTGTCCAAGGTCAAACAACTAGCATGTGACAGTACCAGAATATGAACCTAGGTGTTCTCCCTTCACATTCAATCTTCTTTTCTTTAAACTATTCTGCCACTCTGGGCTACTTTCCCTCATCTTGGTCCCAGAGCCTTGTAATGGGAACTAAGCAAAGTGTGTGGGCAGGGTGGAATTCAACTCAGGATCACCTATTAAGGGTCTGGAATTGGTAGGCATTTTTAATAAAGGATAAAAAGTAGCTGACTGAAACAGAAAGAAGTATGCTAAGGAACTCAGGGCTGTCCTGGATTCAGTCCAATTCTGTCTATCACTACCAGAATCCAATTTTAGCATATATCTGGAAGGAACGATTCCTCCCTCTACCATTAGGTAAATATAGCAAATTTAGTGAACAAGCAGTGAGGAATGTTTCAGCCCCAGGAGTTAAGGGAACAGAACTCCAAGGAAGAGAAAATAACACAGAACTGTGAGGTAGGTTTTTTCACCTTGATAGTCTTCAGCTCTCACAAAGTGAACCTTTCATTCAGTTTGAAGGTGAGGCTTTAACGACTTGAAGACCAATTGGTATACATCACTTACATATCAAAAATCTAACTCAGAAAACTTATCTCCTCCAGGAAAGCTGGGCACATTCACCTCATCTCCTTCCATTGTCTATCCTAGTTTTCCTTTACCTCCCCACCCCTGCCATTCCCCACCTGTTCTTTTAATAGGAATATAATATATATATATATATATAATATGTAATATATAATATAATATATTCTTTTAATAGGAATATAATGGGTCTGTGCTAAGTCATTTGCACATTTTAGACTTTTAAGTATTTCTTGTGTGTGTGTGTGTGTGTGCTATTTCTTTAATGTAAGGAGAAATCTTAGGGACTGGGTTTTCTCCATCATTCAGCAGTAAATTTTCTGGGAAGGGAGAATTGAGTCCATTCCTTTCCCAGTCCTGAACACTAGGTGCTGTTGCCTAAATGAGAGAGCAAGACTGGAAGAGGGACAATGTCTTCATCTCCCCCACTCCAGGATCCATTGCTTCTCCTTAGATTGGGAGGACATAGGTCACCCAGTCACCAAGGAGTGGCCATCTCCTTTCAAACTCAGTACCTTGTGTATGGCTGTGGTGACTTCTCGATTGCGGAAACTGTAGATGAGTGGGTAGAGGAGAGGTGTCACATTAGTATAGACAAGTGCAAGTGTCCGATCCCGCTTCGGGGCATAGCTGGTCTTGGGCCGGGCATACATGAAGGTAGCACAGCCATAGTGCAGCAGGGTAACTGCCAGGTGGGAGATGCACGTGGATGCCGCCTTCCTGCGGCCCCCAGATGAATGCAGACGGCGCAGGGCACCTACGATGGCACCGTAGGAAGTCAGGATCAGGAAAGAGGGCACCAATAATAAGATAATGCACGCCCCAAGGAAGGGGAGTTCCTCCACGTAGCTCCTGGTACAGGCAAGGTGCAGAAGGGCAGTGACATCACAGAAGAAGTGAATCAACAGGTGAGAGCCACAAAAAGGCATCCGGAAGATAGCTGCTGTGAGAAACAGGGAGACCACCAGTCCCCCCAGACAGCAGCTTATAGCCAGCTTCCCACAGAGTCCTGAAGTCATCAAGACAGGGTAACGTAGAGGGTGGCAGATGGCCACATAGCGGTCATAGGCCATGGCTGCCAGCAGGAAGCACTCGGCTCCTCCAAGGGCCACAAACATCTGCATTTGCACTGCACAGCCCACAAAGGAGATGGGGCTGCCCCTTTCCTGGGCCCTGGCCAGGTCGGCCAGGCAGCGGGGCACGACTACCAGTGTGTAGCAGAGCTCGATAGCTGACAGCTGGCACAGGAAGAGCAGCATTGGGGGGCGAGTGGCCACTGAGGCCACAGACACGAGGATGATCAGGTTTCCACTCAGGGTGGCCAGGTGTATGATTAACAGAAGCACAAAGAGGAAAGGCTGTAGGCGAGGAAATTCAGAGAAGCCTTGCAGATAGAAGCCAGGAGGCATTTCTGTGCCATTCCATGCACCCTCCATGTTCTGCAACTGGTAATAGAGGTGCCTATGGGGAAAGAGGAAGATGCTAGTTTGGAGTTAAATGACTTGGACTTGAGTCCTGGCTCTGCCTCTTAGAAGCTGTGTGACATTGGACAAGTTACTTGGGCCTGGACTTCAGTTTCCACATTTGTAAAGTAAGAGGGGTTTTATCAAATGTTTTCTAACACCCATTCTAGCTCTAAATCTAATGATGTTGGGAGAAGGGAAGAAGAATGAGGGGAAGTATATAGGACAAATTTCCTGAGATAAAAACACTGAATATATGGCAATTTAATATGAAGAAGTGTGATATGGTAGAAAGAGCTTCCAAATCTTGAAGTCTGACCCTTACTAGCTATGTGACATGGGCAAATTATTTAACTTTCTTAATTCTTAATTCATCTGTAAAAGTGAGAAAATGGTAAATAGCTAGCACAAAGCACTTTATGTACCATCTGATCCTTACAACAACCTTGCTGAAATGAGTGTTGTAATTATTCCCACTTTACAGTTGATTAAGTGAGTCTGAAAGAAGTATGTATGTGGCTTACCCAAGGTGACAGAGAAAGTATGTCAGGATTTAACCTGACTCCACCTCCATCACTTATTGTATTAGCTACCTGCTTGCCTAATAATAAACATGCCACTTATCTCAAAGATTTTTGACTTTCAAGTGCTGTGTGGAGTGAATTTCTCCTATGAAAGTTTTCTGGATTTAGTATTAATGCCATTGCATTTGAGTCAAAGGATTTAGTCTGAAGTTCCCTTGATGATACTTATTAGTTGTATGGTCCCTTCCAACTGTAGGTTTTGGAGCCTTCACTTCATTCTACTTAAACAAAATAAACTCGTGGCTCATTTCCTCAATTTACTCCTCATCTACCCCTTTTCATTACCTTATCCTCGACTTTCTCCTAAATATAACTCTGACCTGTGCAAATATTTCATGATTCATTCATGTTCTGGGTTGACATTTCTGCTTATTTTGTGCTGCATGTTTGTGATTAACAATTCAAAGATCATGGCTCATATTTGTGTTTATTCCATCTAATTCCTACCTTTTGACTCAGGACTGAACTATTCTTTTTGTAAGTTTTGTTTTTCTCATCATAGAATCACAGAAATTTAGGTCTATAGGATCATCTAATTCAATCCCTGCCTCTCTCCCCTCCACCCTCCCATTTCACAGATGAAGAAATAATAAACCTGGGTCCCATGTTACTTAAGTATCAAGCCAAGATTAAAACCCAGGTCTTCTGCTTGATTACAAGTCTAGTATTCTTTCTATGGCCAGACACTGTCTGCATTGATGAATTGAAAATATTATCAATATTCCTGATTATTTTAATTTAGAATCAATCATACTATATATATATACATATATATGAAATTCTTTACATAATTTAAATTTTTTATAACATATATTTATAATATTAAATTAAAATAACAATTTAATAGTTTCAGGTAATAGTGATAAAAGTTTGGAATATATATGCATATATATGTTTGCATATAACTTTCAAATCATTCATATATTCCAAATTTGACAGATGAATATATTATTTTTGTAGGGAATGAGTCATTTAATATCAAAATATCATAACTAGAAGATACCTTTGACAGACATTACTCCTTGCAACCCATGACTGAACAAGAATTGCCTTCATGATATTATTGACAAGTGATTCTATATCCTCAACTAAAAACTTCTAGTGACAAGGAAATTACTATTTATTCTATTTTCATGTAACATTTGAAAAACCCTGACAGTATTATAGGTAGACTATATTGGGCATAAATGCCTGGTTAGAAAAAGCCACCATGTAAAGGGTAATATAATTTTGGCCAAACAATTAACAAAAAGACCCCCTCCCCCCCAAAAAAAAACCCAAACAAACCCATAATTATAAAATTATACTAACTAAATAATGGGATAGAAGACTGTTTTCCCTTTCCTGTTTACATTTCTTATCTTTAAAACGTTGGGGAGTGGTTATTGATAAACAATAAGATCGTATTGTTATTTCTTGTTCTCTATCCTTAAAGAGTGAAGACAGTCATTTTCAAACATTAACCACTAATTAATACATTCCCTTTCTAGCCAAAGAAACTTCAGAAGGATAAAAATACTGACTTAATTCTTTCTCGATATTATAGTATTATTAAGGTCATCTTCTTTTTCATTATGAAGCATAAAGTTAGGAGATAATTCTCCACAACTTCCTGTTGTGCCCTATGCTGCCTCCTTCTCTCATACCTCATTTCCACATGACTCCCATCATGTTCTTCTTTCTTAATCTGCAAAACCTGCATATACGGGCCCAGAAATACTCTGCAGATATATAATGTGTTCAGTCATTTTCACTTACATCCAACTCTTGACCTCATTTGGAATTTTCTTGGCAACGATACTGGAGTGTTTTCCATTTCTTTCTCTAGCTCATTTTGCAGTTGAGAAACTGAATTAAACAGGGTTAAATAATTTGATCAGGGTCACACAGCTACTAAGCATCTGAGGCCAAATTCAAACTCAGAAGATGAGTCTTCAGGCTCAGTACTCTATTCATTATGCCACTTCACTGACCCAACTATATTTAGAACAAAATATGGAATATAGTAGTTATAATATGAAATCCAGCACAAATGTAGTGACTCAGCTTCCCAGAGATCCAAGAATTAAATTCAAGATAAATTGTGAAGCCCAACCAGGAATACATTGTATACAATAATAGCAAAAATATATAATAATCCACTAGGAAAGGCTTAGTTCTCCTCAGTGGTTCAGCAATTCAAAGTAATCTCAATAGACTTTGGATAGAAAATGCCATCTATATCCAGAAAAAGAACCAAGGAGACAATGTAAATCGACACAATGCTGTGCTTTTTTTTTCTATTTTTAAAAAATTTCTCCCATGGTTTTTCCCTTTTTCTCTGATCCTTCTCTCCCAACATAATTCATAAAGCAATGGGTGTTAAAAAAAAATAAACTTGCTACCATAAAAAAAAATCAAATAAAAACCCAAGATAAATTGTGGTCATATAATTTTCTCTTGGTAAGTCATTTAAATTCTCAGTGTCCCAGGCAATACCCTCAAACTCTAAATGGTAAATCAGGTTGATTGATAGAGGAAGTTCCTCACTGGAAGCTTCATATACAAATCTGGTATTAAAAATAAAAACAACAACAACAAAATAATAATATAACCTTTTGTTTCTGCATTTTTGCTTAAGCATTAAGGCATGAATGCTTCTTTATCTTATAGATTATCAGTTTGCTTAGTTTGTAAGTAAGATCCTCTCAGAACCTCTCTACAGAATATTTTTGGAATGGGGGTAAAAGTGACCATTGACCTCCTGACACTTAGGTCAGCAATTTCATATGCAAGATATTTTTGAAGACTCAGAAACACTTGTCTTCATGATTTATTGACAACTTGCTTCTTAATTGTGGCTAAAATTACTGGGTACAATTATTACCATTTTGTAGAGTTTTTCCAAAAAAGCACCAAAGGAATAGGAATCCAGTGGAGAGGAAAGCAAAAATTCAGCATATTCTCCACTGTTTTCTTTTTTTTTTCCTAGAGGGAACTTTTTGCACAATCATTACCATGTGTTCTTATGATTCTCTAGCTGAATTTTTACCTTTGGTGTATTTAAAGAAAGACTTTCCAAAGGAAGGAATGGAGCAGCAGGGCCTTTAAAATATATATTCCCCCACCACAGCAAAGGAGAAGAATTTTAAAGAAACAGTATAAAACAACATCAGAAATTTTTGGCAGGGAGATTGTTTTTGTTTCAAAAAACAAAAGAGTAACCTCATTGCTTTTAATCAGTGCAAAATCACTGTCCTATCACATTTTAATAAATATTCTAGACATTAGCTCTCTTATGCTGAAAAACATCATCATCTTTTCTATAAAGGACAATTCATTGCAGTTGACCAAACATTTATGAAACCTCTTTCCAAAGATGGAAAATAGTATAGGCCAATTCCTCTAGGGGGTTACAATCAAACACATATTTTATTTTCAAACTCTTTTTGAGGCAACATTTCCCTTCCACTGAATATTTTTTTTAGTAAGAATTTGTGCTACAAGGGGCCAGATGGTATCATTATTACTCTTGAAGGTTCTCCTTCATAGTAATGATGTCAGAACATTTTTACATTTTTTCCTGCATCTGGATGCAGTGATTATTAGGTGCTAGAAACATGGTAAGTAAGTAGGCAACTAGGAGGGGTGAAGATACTCAGGATATCATTTATGCAATTAAAACATCTTTATAGTGATTAAACTTACATAGTCATCTGATTAGGACGTTGGGTTTCTATATACTTGTGCCCCAAACTGGATCAGAAAGACAGAAGTAACAGAATCTGGGAGGAATGAGTTTATCTGGAACTTCATTTCTTTAATCTGGGGGAGAGTTAGCAAAGAATTTCTTTTAGTTAAAGAGTTCTGTGGAAAAGCATCTTTCTGTCCTGCTCCATTGCCTTTCCCAAATATGAACAACAATATAGAGGTGAAGAAATTCAATGTAATCAATACAGGATCAGTCTGAAACAGTACAGTTCATTGGAAAGAACAGCACTGTGCATCAGGAGTCTGGTTTCTAGATTTACTTCTGACAGTTACCAGTGAAGTGGCTTGGGATAAATTTTACTTCTCTGGACCTGATCTATTAAATACGGGAGTGAGTTCTCTTTTCTATTCAATTACTCTTCACTCCCTTAAAGTCAATAGTAATCTCTTAATTGCTAACTCCTTTGGTAGTTGTTGGGCCTCGTTGAGCCTCCAAAAGCATTTGAATTGGTGAATCACCCTCTTTCTTTCTGAAAGTCTTCCTCTGACCTACTCTCTCCTGGTTATTTCCTTACTTCATTTGTATCTTTTAAATTTTTTTCTTTATATAACAAGTGTGGGTTCTATCTCTGAAGTTCTGTTCTAATCCTCTCCTCTTTTCTCTCTAATACTAAATATCTAATAAACTCCTGTGATTTTAATGATCACCTCTAAACACACAATCTGCAGATCTATATGTTCACTAGTTCCCTCCTAAATGTATGTACCATATCAACTATTGGACAGAAATCTCTACTTACCAGTACTTAAAATTCTATCTGTCCCCAAATAATCTTACCATTTCACAACTTTAATCTGCCTCTCCTAAAATAGCATTTTTGTTGCTTTTAAATTCCCCAATATTTTTCAATTTATCCATGCTCAAACCCATGGAGTTATCTTTGAATCGGGTTCATCTCTAATTTCTACATCTAAATCAATCATAAAATCCTGTTTAGTTCTACCATCTCAACACCTAATCTCCTACCTGACCTCATATGATCACCACTTTAATTTATTTCCTTTGTACATGGAATTTTCACTAGCCCTCTATCTGATTTTGAGGACTTTGGTCTCTCTCTTTTTTAATCTAGACTTCCCAGTGTAGCAAAAATAAATTTCTTAATGAATCAGTTTGGCCATATTACTTATTCATTAAAACAAACAAATCTCTATTGAATCCTTATTGCTTTCCTCTCATTAATAAGAAAGCAGTTCAAGTAATAATGTTTCTTTAAGACTCTGGTGGAGAACATATATGATACTACATAATATTATTTCTCATTCTCCCTTTCCAGTTCCATAAGATGCAAAAATATTCCCAGTTAGGGTGTTGAGAATTTGCAGAAGGAAAGGCAGAGAACTTCTATTTTTACCTAAAATAATAGCTTGATTCTTCCATCCTACATCAATCCATAGGAGTTTCTATCTTGAGAAGCTTGGTTTTTCATTCAATTACAATAAAATCATTTAACCAGAAAGGATGTTACAAATTCAATCTAGTTTAGAACGAACATTTTAAAGCACTACAGTCAAAGTACAAGGCAGCTGTGCTAGCTGCTGGAAGTATGAAAATGAAAAATAAAACATTTTCTGCCCTAAAGAACACTTCAAACCAATAGGAAGACTATAGAATATAAATGAATATGATATAAGGTAGATGTTGATGCATATCATCAGAATCTATGAGTTCTCATGTCCATAGTCAGCATTTTTTCCTTCTTTTGGATTTTGTTCCTCCATCCACCCCTTTCCTCCTCCCATAAGCTGTTTAGAATTATATACTTTTAGAAGTAAAAGAGACAATTTAGTGCAAGCCCTCTCTTATTATAGTTAAACAAATAAAGACCCTTATAGGTAAAAATCACTTGTTCATGATCAAACACATAATCACAGCCATGGGATGGGACTAGATCCCAAATTTCTTGTCCCCCTCACCAATGTTCTTTCCATTCAGCATATTTTACATTGAAAAATTATGTTTCTTTATTGTGGGGCAATAGGCTATGACTGAGAAAAAATTAACTAAAGAGCATCTATTGTCTTAGATTTCTTCTTTTCTGGAAAGGGCAATGTGTGTGTGTGTGTGTGTGTGTGTGTGTGTGTGTGTGTAGTGACTCAAATCTTTCTCTTCAACCTGTGTTGTTTCAAATTAAGGGTCCTTCTTACCTGGGGTTGGGGCTAAAAATGTCTTGGTGATGGGTCCATAGAAGGTTTAGATCATTGTGGTGAAAGAATGGGGAGAACACAGTCACAATGAGAAATTATGAACTACAGAGGTATAGGGGAAAAGAAAGGGGGGGGGGAGATACAGAAAGATTGAGACATGTAAAATAGAGAATAAACAGAGATAAAGAGAATGTGAAGGGGCAGAGTCCCCTAAAGTGATTTTTCCAAACAGCCAATGGCTATAACTTCCTTTATATCTCTTGGGGGTATGGCAAGAGGGAAAAACAGGAGAATGATTGTCACTTTTTACAGGGGATCCAGAGGGAGAGAAAAGACTGGTGATTAATTCTCTTTTAAAAAAAAATGTTTTTATTCTGAGTATAGGTATTACAGGGAGATTTGATCCTTAGAATCATAGTGTATAGACTGTTAGAACTGGAAAGGACCTTAAAGACCATTTTTGCAGCCCCACCCACACATTATCTTTCTGGGCCCCAATGATTAATATATAGAGAGATTTTTTCAAGGACATACAGCTTCTTAGTGACAGAGCAGGGATGAGGCCCTCCTAGTTAAACACTTGTCTTTCTCCCATTTTTAGCCTCATTCTCTAAGACTAAATATCTCGTGGATACTGTGCTTTAGAGCTACCTCAGTTTGCACAACTGTGCTAATTTAAATTCCACAGTAATGCCCTGCACTGTCACTGAAGTCATCACTTTTGGGGATATTTGGAAATCAACTACCATTAAGTACCTACTGGGTTCAAGACAGTGTGCTAAACTTGGTGAATAGAAATCAAATCAAAAAGCATTTGTTAAGCACCACTACATACCATGCATTGTGCTAAATGCTAGAAAGATAAAAGATGACAATATTACAATAGAGATTACATAGTACTTTCTTTTTTAAATTGATAAACATTTTTTCTTTCCTTTTTATCTTCATTTTATCTTTGATCTTCCCACAACCCTACTTAGGAAAAAACAAACAAACAAAAGCCTTATAACAAATATGCATAAAACAAAACAAATTCCTATATAGGTCATGTCAAATGTGTTTTATTCTGTATTTGTAGTCCATCATGTGTTTTAGAAGCAGAGCAGCCCTCTCTATATCCAGAATCATGGACATTATGTTTATCAAACATTTAAAGTATTTTAAGAAACTTTTTTACATCATTATTATTAGTTATTGCTGTATAAATTATCAGGTTCTGTTCATTTCATACTTTGTATTATTTCATACAAATCTTCCCAGATTTTCCAGAAACAATCTCTACCATTACTTTTCATAGTGAAATGTTATTCCATCATATTCATATGTAATGGGGACTTTGCTGCACACATTCAGAACACTTAACATTTAGTCATCCTTCCCCTGGGAGATGACATTCAGTGTTCTCCTACCACCTGGATAGGAGGAAACTCCCTTGATTGGCAATGTAGCCAGAACACATAAAGTGGAATAGCTTGATGGAGAGCCAGTGTAAATGTTTTTCTTCTTTTAGGCAGTCTAATGGCCATAAATTCAATTATGACATGACACAATTGTTTGTAAATACTTGAAAAATGCTTTGCACATGGTGAAATACAAGTCAAGCATATTTCAGATTCGAAGCATCTACATTTCAGTACAGAACAGTCTCAGTCTTTCCAGAGAAAGTAAAGGTTAACCCCTATGACAAGTCCCATGCAATGAACTGATAAGGAAGAAAAGGGAACTTCCCTTTCCTGTTCTTTCTTTTATCTCATGACTCTGAGAAATGACCTTATGTCTCTGTTTCATTTGTCCTTATCAGTCTCTAGGTACACGCAGTAATCCCCCATCCTACCCAGAATTAAACCATAGTGACCTTGGAGCCAGGATTCAAAGCAGCCATCTTGGCAAGGAAACTGTGAGAAAATTTGACCATTAAAGACCATTTTTGCAGCCCCACTCCTGCATAATATATTAATCATCAAGGCCCAGAAAGATAGAGAGATTTTTCCTGAATCATTCCTGAAGACTAGGCTCAAGCCCAGAGGTAGGAGAATGCTTTGGACTTGAAACTGGGGAAATGATATATTAGAACTGAGTTAAATTATGAAACTAATCCTTCTTTTCTTTGCAGATGCTGGGATAAACTGGGAGGAGGGACAGATTTGTAATGACCGCGTTAACACCCTGGATACCTTAGAATCAGCCAGAGTCAGGATAAGCAAAAGCCTCTAGTCTTTATTCTTGGTCTTTAAGGGTAAGATTGAATTAGATGGAAGCAGAATTTCCGCAACCTCCTTCTTCCTTGTCTACCACGAAAGTGACCCTGGCTAGTCTTACTTCACCCCCTAGTCCTTCCTACAATCCTCTGTATACACCAATTATCGAGCCAGCACAGGATAGTGGGAAGGGTCATTCCCCAAGCACATGCCCATAGAGTATTGTCCAATTGGTAATTAGCCCTAAGTGCTTGAATCAACCTCAGTGCAACAACTCAAGAGTTTCAGTCCTCTATATCTCCCACTTTCTTTTGTTTTAGAACACAGGTGGTCATGCCATACCTGACTTCTCAGGAAGGGAGATGAAAGCACTAAAAAGGAGATGATCACACCCTCCCTGACATCTCAGGAAGGGAGATGAAAAGCACCAAAGGGAAGTGGGGATTGCTAGAGGGTTTCTGGGCTGAATGGTCTTATTAGAAACAGGTATGCACAAACCCATTAGCATGGGAGGTATTACACAAGCACATAGCAATAACACACAGGCTATTAGTAATGACTTTCCCCACAACGAGTGCAGGCTCAGTGTGGTGCAACAAAAATGAATTGCACATGCAAGTAGTGATATAACAAGATGAATCAACATGGTGTTGTAAAAGATTTCCAGAAGTCCTAGAAAGAGGGTATGTAAACAACAGTCACACATACGCCTTCTTCAGCAGCCAAGAGATAGTCCAAAACCAATCTATTGTCCATTGCTCCACATGTCAGGGAATCCAATGATCCCCCCAAGTTTTTGAAGTCTTGCAACAGTCTTTTTATGTGTTAGGGAATCCAATGATTCTAGCAGATTTTGAAGTGCTGCAACAGTCTTATCATTTCTCAGAATATCCAATGATTCCTGAGGGTTTTCAAGTCCTACAACAATCTTATCATGTCTCAGAGAATCCAATGATTCCTGAGGGTTTTGAAATCCTGCAACAGTCTTATCATGAATCAGAGAATCTAATGATTCCTGAGGGTTTTGAAGTCCTACAACAATCTTATCATATCTCAGAGAATCCAATGATTCCTGAGGGTTTTGAAATCCTACAACAATCTTATCATGTCTCAGAGAATCCATTGGTTCCTGAGGGTTTTGAAGTCCAACAATTTTTGATGTCCATGAATTAAACACCATAACTGCCATGCTCATTCAGTGGTGGGCACAGTCAGCAATGGAACCACCTGATGTTTCGTGGGTCTTCTCCTTCGTTTCAAGGGTCTGCTCTGTCTCTCTCTAATGGACAAGGCGAATATGGCTCATTGGCACCCTTCTGATTCCTTCTCCATCTGTAGAGATACAAGCAGATCCTCTCCCCCAAATAGTTAACCTATCTGGTCCCTTCCATTCACCACTTTCTGGGTCTCTCCACATCACCTGGCGATTATCTAAAAATAGTGGAGCTGCTTGCACTGGACACTGCCCTTCCAGTGGGTTATGAAACCTGTCTGCTGGAGCCAGTGCATCTTTGTCAAAAATCAAGAAATTAATAGTATAAAGAGCTAGATTTAGAAGTTCTCTAGGGTTACCTGTGAGCTCCCCTTTCTTTTGTTTTTGGAGGAGCGTCTTAATATCTCTGTTTCTCCTCTCTACTATTGCCTGTCTTGAGGATTAAAGGGTATGCCAGTGGTGTGTAAAATCTTATACTGTGCACAAAAGTGTGCAAAATGTTTAGAAGTATATGCAGGACCATTATCTGTTTTTATTGCTTGTGGCACACTCATAATTGAAAATGCTTGTATAAGGAATTCAGTGACCACTCAGGCTGCCTCTTTTGCTTCTGGTATTGCAAAAGTAAATCCTGAAAAAGTGTCTACCACAACATGGATAAAAGATAGATGACCAAAAGATTTATAATGGGTCACATCCATTTGCCAAATTTCATTGGGTCTCAAACCATGAGGATTCTTCCCTGTAGACAGTGTAGGAGTGTGGAAAGGAATGCAAGCTGTATAGGCTTTTACTGTGCTCCCTAGCTTCCTCTCTTGTTATTCCAAATTGTAAACGTAAAGCTCAAGCAGCCTGATGATATTTAAAATGAGATTCTTGGGCTTCTTGAAATAAAGGAGTATTGGCCAACATAGTTAGAAGGCTATCTGCCTTTGAATTACCATCAAAAATAGGACCTGGAAGTCCATTATGAGAGTGGATATACAAGATATAAATCTTATCTGGATGCTTTCTCACTTGCTCTTGAAGTTCCTTAAAGAGCTGATATATATTAGTGGCTACAAATTTTATTTGGGCTGTGGCAATTCTTTGTAACACACTTACTGAATAAGCCAAATCAGAAATTATATTTATATCTCCTGGATAATAAGTAAGAGCTAAAATTATTGCATACAATTCATTCTGCTGAGTGGACTGAAAAGGAGTTCTGACTACTCTCTTTATAGTTAAGTCACAAGAGTATACAGCACAAATATTATGTTTGGATGCATCTGTAAAGGTAGTTGGTCCTTTAAGAGGAACTTTAGAAACCTTTTCTTCAAGATTCCATCGCTAATTATGTAATGTCTAGTCATCTTTAATGGAGACCCGTGTGTAAAATTTGGAGCCATGGCTAATAAAATTTGCCACTCTGGGATGGTTTCACACTATACATTAATTTGTGCATTAGTATAAAAGGTGTATATCTTGTCAGGTCTTATCTCAGATAATTGTACTGCTTGCTTAATGGCCTTTAATAAAATTCTAGCCACAAGCACTAGATAAGGAGTAAGGCTTTGTTCTGGTTGTGCTGGGAGGTTCCCCCACTCTATCACACTGTCTCCTTGATGAAGGACTGCTGTGAGTGCCTCTTGTGTGGCAAAAACTGATATTTCCAAGGGTTTTTGAGTGACTTTTTAAACTACATTGGATGAAGCTTTTTGAGCTTCTTTTGTAAGCTGGGATGGTGAGTTTAAAGCACTGTCGCCCCTTAAAATGTCATATAACAGTTGTAACTGATAGGTAGTCAAGCCTAACACTGGACACATCCATTGGGTATCTCCTATCAATTTCTGAGAGTCATTTAAGGTGTTTAGCTTCTCTGTTCTTAAGGAAAGTTTTTGTACTATGAGCACCTTTGGATATATTTCATATCCTAAATATTGAAAAGGAGCATGTCTTTGAATTTTTTCTGGAGCTATGTACAATTTGTAGTATCTTAGTGTTTCCATGGTCTTTTGTAGACATGCTTCTAACATTTGTTCCTCAGGTGTACATCCCAAGATATCATCCATGTAATGTAATAACTTAACTTTTGGAAATGTTTTTCTTGCTGGAGTAAGAGCAGTAGCAACATACATTTGACACATAGTAGGGTTGTTTTTCATTCCCTGTGACAAAACCGTCCATTCATATCTTTTATAAGACTCAGCTAAGTTAACACTGGGCACTGAAAAGGCAAATCTTTTCATATCCTCCTTATCTAGAAGGATATAATAGAAACAATCCTTAATGTCTATAACCCAAAGAGGTCATTATCTAGGCAATTGAGTAGGAAATGGAAGCCCAGGCTGAAGTGTTCCTATGGTTTCCATCTGTTCATTTACCTTTCTTAAATCAGTCAACATCCTCCATTTTCCAGATTTCTTTCTTACAATAAATACTGGGGAATTCCAAGGACTTAGAGAAAGTTGTAAGTGTCCTTGGTCAAGTTGCTCCTGTATTATATCTTATAAGGCCTGAATTTTATCGCTACCTAAGGGCCACTGTTCCATCCACACTGGTGTATCAGTTTTCCATTGGATAGGAACAGGTGAAAGTGTTGGCAGGCCTTCAACAGCAGCCCTGCCTAAAAAAGTGAGGTACTCATTTTAATCCTAATTGTTGTAAAATGTCTCTTCTCCACAGATTGATGGGGATTTTTCAACTATAAAAGGAGTAAAAACTCCTGTTTCACCTTCAAAAGTCCATCTCAAAGGGGTAGTACTAATTTCAGCTGCTATTGATTCTCCTACGTCAGACATGTAGGTGTCTGCCTTAATCTTTGGCCAGTGACTGGGCCTTGGCACCTCTAATGACTGTACGATCTGCACCAGTGTCTACCAGTCCTTCTAATGACATGCCATTTATATAGATAGTGAGCATAGGTCAGTCAGCTGTCACAGCTGCTGTCTAGTATATTCCTGGATTTTGTTGCTTGAAATCAGAATCTGGGCAACTATCACCAGATTGCTTATTAGGAGTCTGTAAATCTGATGCTACTACTTCTCCTGGTTAATAAGTCACACATCGTCTACCTGTATTAGTGACTGGGATATTATCTACACATTCCCCAGTTTTCCACATCAGTGTATGAATGAACACGGTTTTGTAAGTACACTCAGGAGGTGAAATGGTCAAGCCTACTGTGCCTGGAGGCAAGGGATCCATAGGCTAGAGAGGAACAGATTTCACCTCTCCAGGGGGTATCTCAGTTGTCCCAGCTGCATACAACTCTGTTTTCCTCAATTGTAATCCCTTTCTCCCATCAGGTTGCTTCCTGGATGGTTGATTGTATAATCCCCTTCTCCCATCAGATGGCTTCCTGGCTGATTGGTCATGTCTGGGTACTGGACTTCTAGGCATTGTCTGGGTGGATCATCGGCTGCCATCATGCCCCAAGTAATTTTTGTCTTGGGCCCTGGGGCTGGGCCCCTCATCCCGGTTCCCTGAATCAGTCTACATTCTGATGCCCAATGGAAGCCTCTGTTGCATTTTGGACATGGGGTTTGGGGTCTTTTTTTCCCCACCCTGTTTTCTCACTTTGTCTCTATGTCAACATTGAGTTTTCAGATGGCCCACTTTACCACATTGAAAGCATTGACGAGTCTCTCTGGAAGTCCCTTGCCAGAAAGGGACCCTGTATACTCATGTTTGGATCTTGGGAAGTCTACATCATAGCCTGGCTATAAAAGGCATTTGTGCCCAGTGTGGCACAGCGTCTTATGATCTCCTCTAAAGGAACATCCTTGCGCAGTCCTAGTATAATTCTTCTACAAACCTCATTAGCATTTTCTTTAGCAAGTTGCCTTATCAAAATGTCT
The DNA here is from genome assembly GCF_902635505.1 of Sarcophilus harrisii. Taxonomy (NCBI): domain Eukaryota; kingdom Metazoa; phylum Chordata; class Mammalia; order Dasyuromorphia; family Dasyuridae; genus Sarcophilus; species Sarcophilus harrisii. The sequence continues at coordinate 192,646,909 of NC_045430.1, forward strand.
GTTACTGCATTTTTACCATTAGTTCGTACGACAGCTATCTGCAAACATCCCACAAAATCAGCAAAGGGTTCATTTGGCCCTTGTGTTATTTTTGTGAGGGCTTCACCCTTATCATTTTTATTGGGGAGAGGAGCCCATGCTTTGATAGCAGCAGCAATTTTCTCATATGCAGCTAAGGGGTAATTAATCTGTATTGAAATTTCTGCATAAAAACCTATCCCTGTTAGTTGGTCACAGTATTTGGAGGATTAACTATACACTATAACTATTTTGTTGGGGGTGCTAAGCTAAGCTCACTATGCTATAGTGCTCACTATATTCAGAAAGCCACGAGTTTTGTCTTCTAAACATGCCCTTGCTATAGATTTCCAGTCCCTAGGGGTTAAGACTTCATAAGCCAAATTCTGTAATAACATCTTAACATAAGCTGATGTAGCCCTATAAAGAGTGCAAGCCTTTTTCAGGTCTTTGAGGATTTCTATAACAAAAGGAGCGTATCTTCTACTTTCTTGACCTGAAGAGTTAAACTGTTGAATCACAGGATACATTTCCAGTTGCAAATCACCTAAATTCTGCCCTTCTTTTGTGGCTTTAAGTACTGCCTTTTGTAATCTAGTCATAGGAGAGGGTGATTTCTAGAGGGTGGTTCTGGAGGTGTCACTGCCCCTCCCACTAATCCTCCATCCTCCATCCAGGAAGGTGAAGTTGATGGGGGCGTGTCATGAACCAGTTCTGGTTTAGGCGGGGTTGAAGTTGCTTTGTGAGAGTGAGAATCACCAGCCCTTCACCATGCCCTTCATCCTCACTTAACTCCCCATGCCCTCTGGAGATATCGCTTTTAATCCCTCCTTTGTCCTCCTCATTTTCCTCATACTTCCTCATCTGGCTGTTCTGAAAACTTTTCTTTTTTCTATAACATGCAGGATTTTTTAAGGCCAATTGTATTATGTTGTATATATATGGTGTTTCTTTGGAAATTAACTCAAAACCATTATCATTATAATATTCACATAATTGATCTCCTACACATTTCCAATTATTTAGGCTTATCTCTTCTTCCTCTAAGAATTAAGGGGACATATGTTCTAATGTATCCAGGAATCCATCAATCTGCTCCCAAGTCATAAATAAGTCCTGTCTTTTTATCAGTCTGAGTATGCTTCCTGCAGATCTCCTTTGGGGTGAGATTGGTGTGGGTGTGGGGCTGGGGGAGAATCTTTTCCCAATATCTGCCCCATTACAGCTAGAAAAGGTTACTAGTTTAGCCCTTAACAAAGTAAGTTCCCTGTTTGTCTATTAAAATACTCACCCAATTTCCTGGTCACCAGAGACTAAAAGTAGGGCCCTTGGCCCTATGCTTGGGCGCCAAATGTAATGACTGCATTAGCACCCTGGATACCTTAGAATCAGCCAGAGTCAGGATAAGCAAAAGTCCTTAGTCTTTATTTTTGGTCTTTAGGGGTAGGATTGAATTAGATGGAAGCAGAATTTCCATGACCTCCTTCTTCCTCGTCTACCACCAAAGTGGCCTGGCTAGTCTTACTCCATCCCCTAGTCCCTCCTACAATTCTCTGTATATACCAATTATTGACCCAGCACAGGATAATGGGAAGGACATTCCCTAAGCACATGCTCATAGAGTATTATCCAATCGGTAATTAGCCCTAAGTGCTTGAACCAACCTCAGTGCAACAACTCAGGAGGTTCAGCCCTCTGCACAGATTATTTCTCATATATTATGGAATATGCTTTAAAATAAACATTACTTTGTAAAAGTCAGTCTGACTGTTAGTTACTGGAACTGGTGTATGGAGGACCTGTTGTATCAAATTCAGAAGCTTCTTAGGATTTTCTACTAAGGCTGACTGCCTTATATCAAGCATTAAGGGAACACAATTGGTAAGACTAGAGCTGATGGCAGAGACTACACAAATCAATCCTTTTTATGACCGAACCCTGGAAGAAGGGTGAATGTATCAAAACTGGTTCTTAGGTAGTAGGATTAGAGTAGTCAGTATTTCATGTGGGAATTTCTTTGTGGGATCATTATTTTTCTCTTCCCTCAATATTATCTCAAATTTCATATCATTATTATTGGGATTTTTTTCTTATTTTGATTTTAAACCAATTTCTAAATTATAATTTTATGATTTTTTTTATTTGTTTTGCCATTTGAATTAAATCTGAATTAATTCCAATGGTGACAAATTTCAGGGATATTTTATATATCAGTAATCCTGAACACTATGATGTTTGGGTTTTCATTATGGGGTAATGTAATTTATATTTTTCTTCTGCTGTTGTTGGAATTGAATTAATTTCAGATCTTACCTAGTAAGACTCTATGTACTCCCTGAGCATTTAGAAATAGTTTGATTAATATTTGGTGCTATCAAAGTGAATGCTACCTATTCTGTTATTGCTCATATTACCATAGCAGTCATATTGTCCATTGCTTAATTTTATGCCTGTTATTATGGCAATTGAACTATATCACATTTGATTAAATATCTTGGTCAACTGTATATTATTTTTTGATAGTTTATTGAAACATTGATATTGTGAGTCAACATCACAATCTTTCAGTAATCTTGTTGGCAAAGTTTTTGCCATCTTTTAAATACTTATAAACATAAAAGTTTGCTGATATTTTGAATAAACTCATATGGAACTGAAGTGCTATGAAAGTTTAGAAGAACAATATAATTGAGTTAGGAAGCAGTTGGATTGTGCCCTAAGGAAGAGAAGTTAGACTAAGTCATTATGGATATGTTTTGTAAATTGTCACTGTTATGTGAATGTAACAAGTTATAAGAAAAAATTCATATGTGGAGTAATTACTGAACAGTGTTTTATAAACCCTAATATGAGGTGAACAAGTTTTTTAATAGGTGAAATCAAATGAACAACCAAATACTAACACCCTAAGAGCTGGTAGATTGGAGAAAGATTAATTGAACGTCATTGACAATGTTATTGGAGAATGCCAACTTCTCCTAAGAGATAACAGTGGAAAATCTTCTGAACTTGGCAAAAAGGAAAGGCCCATTAGATGAGGCTGATTCTACTTTATGGCCAGGATAGTATGAGGTATGTAGTGGTAATGAAATGCCATTGACTTAGCTTTCTTAGGAAAGGACAAATGTTGGGAAACAAACATGGGAAATCTGAATTGCAAGGGTCTTACCTGTTCTTTTCTGTTAGGCTATAATATAACATGAAATAGGCTGACGGAGAACCTAAACAGAAAAATGCTTTTCTACTTTTAGGCAGTCTAATGGCCATGAATTCAGTAATGATATGATATAATTGCTTACAAACACTTGAAAAATGCTTCGCACATGGGAAAATACTAAGTTAAGCATATTTCATATTTGAAGCATCTACATTTTAGTACAGAAGTCATATGACTTCATGATTTATGTACATGCTAAACTATGGAAATTAATAATTTAACATTATTATAGTATTGTTAATGTATCTAATACATCTAGGGACTATAATGCTTGAGATGGAAAATGATGCAGGGTTCAAATATAATGAGTTCTTTAGATTACAGGTAGAAAGCAGGAAGTTTAGGAGGAATCCATGTAGTTTCAAAGAGTTGTTAGATAATCGAGGTGACATGGAAAATATGTTCAGGAGTATCTGAAAGAATATTGACTGGGAAGCCTTATATAAACATGGTTCAGGAACTCATATCAAAAGATGGCAGCAGACTATAGAACCAAATCACAGCGGGGGGGAAAGATATGGAATCTAAGAAAGAGGTCACACATTGTTAAGTATTGATAATTATCTTCATCAGCAATTTCTGTTAGTTCTTTCCCCCTCTTTTCATAGGATGTTTTGTAGAAGAATGTGTAAAAATTAGGAATGTGGATTGCATTGCTACCTTGAACAATGGAGCAAAAGTGACCATTGTGTTCCAGTCACTCTTTGAGAGATATTTGAAGAAAATACTTATATAACTCTTATAGTTTTAGGCTTTGGAGGAGAAAGTGACAAAAGCTAAATTATTGCTAATGTCATAAGGTAATAGATATTTGGCCCTGGTTTGTCCAGACCTTTTAGACATTAGTGGATTGTCAGCCTTAATTGGAATCAATTCAAGTTTGTTCAGAATATTAACTAAATATTGTAAACAATCTGAAATTAATTTCCTTCATGTTTTGATCATTCATGTTGAATGAGCAAAAGCATACAGAATGCTAAATAAGATGGTGGCAGTGATCATCAGATCCTTCATAACCTTTAATAACTGAAATGTACTCTTAAGATATTTGATTTTCAGGAATCCTTGAGAAATGGAAAGAGTAGCTGGGATATAAGCTCAGACAGAAGACAAGTATTCTCACTGTTTGAATGGGATATGGAATGTATGCAGAGAACTACCTATGATACCTAACTCACCAACCTATATCATTTTATTAAGACCTAGAAATATTTCTTTGATTGTGAAGGATGTTTTCAAAAAACATTTCTAGAACCTGCTGGTGAATAAAATTATCACAGAACTTATATTCTCTATTAGTTATCCATCATGGTGGTTCCAAAGAAAAATAGAAAGACCTGTCTTTATGTAGGCTTTGAATCAAATTTGAATCAAGATATCCTAATTAGTTTTCTGTGTTGAATGTTGTATAGTGGTTATTACCAGCTTTCTAGAAGAAGGAAAAGGATAGATTTCTTTCATCTGGCTCCCTGGATTTTATGAATATTAACAGTACCAAAATATCTCAGGAGGATCAGTAACCATTTGAAGAATCATATAGATAGTAGTCAGTGTCATGAATTACTTGCCAGTTTTGTATATCCTGACAGCATTGTCATCTTTGGAAAGACTGGGAAAATGAGGGAAAATATTTTGGAAAGACTAGAAAAATAAGGAAAAGATTTTGTTAGGTAGGCAATGGAGAGCTAAAGTTTATGAATAGAGAGGTGGTTTATTTAGTGGAATGCACTATTAGCAACATTACTTAGGCAGCAATGTGTAGGATGGCAAGGAGAGGGATCAATTGGAAGCAAGAAGATAAATTAATCCCTGATAATAATCCAGGCAGGAAGAAATGAGCTTCTAAACTAAAGTTACAGTGAGAGTAGAAAGGAGATTGGAGAGGCACGGAAATAGAATTGATAGGCTATTGATATAGTGGTGTACAATAAGATCACAATGTTGACAGGATCAGATTCAGACAGTCTTGTAGAATCCTAGAGTAAATGGTGTTCCATATGAGAGATGAATTTTTTAAAAGAACCTATTTTATTGGTATTTTAAAATTTTGATCTAACATGAATCTTATTGATGCTTTTTAGTTTTATGTCACAATTATCTCTACATATAAAGATATATTTAACGTGTATATACACAATACATATATTTACACACAGCTATTTTATTTACCTTTTTATCCCATGTTTCCTTTCTCTAATTGAGCCTTCTGTGAAGAAAGAAAAATGATTAAGGAAACTATTTCAATGATTTTGTCTAATATGGTTTGTATCATTTCATCACCATTTTTCTACCTCTGCCAAAATAGTGTTTTGTCCTCCTGGACCAAAAATTAATTATTATTTATTAATTATATTATTCAGAGCTGCTTTTCCTTTTAGTGCTCTCCCCCCTCAACTTTAAAAAACATTTTTATTTAAAGTTTTGAAGTTCGATCTCTTTCTCCTCACTCTCTGAAATAGTAAACAATTTGATACGTTACTTATATGCAATTATGTAAAATGTTCTCATATTAGTTATTTGATTTTCAGGATTTCTAATTTGATGATTTTTAATTTACTCTTTTGCTAATTTTTAAAAGTAGTAATTGGCTTTTCTCTATTTTACTGATTTAGGCAATTTTATATATGTATACATATATTTCCCCTAAGAACTACTTTGGCTGCATCCCATAAATTTTGGTATGTTGTCTCATTGTTGTCATTTTCCTTAATAAAATTATAAATTGATTCTTTAATAAAATAATCTGTTGTTTCTATTATATGTTCTTTAATCCAAATTTTTAAGGATTAGAGAATTTAATTTTTAGTCTCTTTTAATTGTCGTCTTGGATGTAATTTTTATTGTATAATGAAATGAAAATGATGTATTTACTATTTTTGATTTTGGTTGAGTGAATTTTATGCACTAATACATGATCAGTTTTTGTGTAGGTGCTATGTAGTGTTGGGAAAAGGCATGTTCCTTTCTATTCCCACTCAGTTTTCTCCAGAGATCTATCATAAATAACTTTTCCATAATTCTATTCACTCCCTTAACTTCTTGCTTATTTTTTTGGTTATATTTATCTAGTACTGAGAGTGGAAAGTTGTTGTCCCTCACTAGTAAATATTTGTTATTCATTATCTATTTCTTCCTGTAATTCTTTCAACTTCTTCAAAAATTTAGATACTATACCATTTCGTGCATATATGTTTAGTATTGATATGAATTCATTGTTTTCAGTAAGATATAGTTTTTTTTCCTTATCTTTTAAAATTAGAACTGTTACTACTTTTTGATTTGTTTGTAATCATGATTAGTATCCCTGCTTTCTTTGCTTCAACTAAAGCATGATAAATTCTATTCTAGACCCCTATCTTTGCCATGTATATATTTCTGTGCTTCAAACATATTTCTTTTTTATAGCAACATTTTGTTTTTCCAAATACATTCAAAGATAGTTTTCAATATTCATCTTTACAAAATCTTGTGTTCCAGATTTTTTCCTTCCTTCATCTAACCCACTGCCCCAGCCCTTACACATTAAGTCAATAAAAAATAAACATCTGCCATTCTTCTAAACATGTTTCCATATTCCTCATGTTGCACAAGAAAAATCAAATGAAAAAACATTAAAAAAGGAGAGGGGGAAGCAAATAAACAACAACAACAAGTGAAAATACTATACGTTGATCCGCATTTAGTCTCCATAATTCTCTCTCTGAGTATAGATGGCTCTATCACAAGTCTATTGAAATTGTCATGAATCACCTCATTGTTGAAAAGAGCCAGATCTGTCACAATTGATCATAACATCATCTTGTTGTTGCTATGTAAAACGTTCTCTTGGTTCTACTTACTTAGCATCAATTCATGTAAGTTTTTTCTAGCTTTTTCTGAAATCAGCGTCATTTCTTATAGAACAATAATATGCCATTACAATCATATACTATAACTTATTCAGCTATTCCTCAACTGATGGGCATCCACTCAATTTTCAGTTCCTTGCAACTACCAAAAAAGGACTGCTATAAACATTTTTTGCCCATGTGCACATGCACATTTATCCTTTTTTTAATGATCTTTTTAAAATACAGATCCAATAGAGAGAGACACTTCTGATCAAAGGGCACAGTTTCATAGCCTATTGAGTATTGTTTCAAATTGTTTTCCAGAATAATTGAATGAGTTAACAACTCCACCAACAATATATTAAAGTCCAATTTTCCCACATCCCTTCCAACCTTCATTATTGTCGTTTCCTGTCATCTTAGCCAATCTGAGAGGTGTGAAGTAGTATCTCAGAGTTGTCTTAATTTTCATTTCTGTGGTCAATATTGACTTAGAGAGGTTTTTTATGACTAGAAATGGCTTTAATTTCTTCATCTGAAAATTATCTGTTCATATACTTTGATCAATTATCAATTGGGAATAGCTTGTATTTTTTTTTATTATAGCTTTTTATTTATAAGATATATGCATGGGTAATTTTTTAAAGTAGTAATTGGCTTTTCTCTATTTTACTGATGTAGGCAATTTTATATATGTATACATATATTTCTGGGTTAATTTGGGTTAATTCTCTCTATATTTTAGAAATGGGGCCTTTATCAGAAACACTGGATGTAAAAACTGTTTTCTTCTTTCTTTCTAAGCTTGGCTGCATTGATTTTGTTTGTACAGAGTCTTTTTTACTTTAATATAATCAGAATTATCCATTTTGCATTTTATAATGTTCTGTAGTAATATAATCAAAATTATCCACTTTGCATTTTATAATGTTCTCTAGTTGTTCTTTGACCATAAATTCTTCCCTTCTCCATAGATCTGAGAGGTAGATTATCCCTTGATCTCCTAATTTGATTGTAATATGACCCTTTAAGTCAATCTCATGAACCCATTTCAACCTTATCTTGGTATAGGGTGTTAGGTGTTGGTCAATGCCTTGTTTCTGCCATCCTATATTCCATATTTTCCAGAAATTTTGTCAAATAGTGAGTTCTTATTCCAGAAGCTGGAGTCTTTGGATTTATCAAACACTATTTGTGTCATTTACTATTATGTCTTGTGAACCTAACCTATTCCACTGATCTACTAATCTGTTCCTTAGCCAGTACTAAATGATTTAATGATTGCTGCTTTGTTATTTATTGTTGTTTGTTTGTTTGTTCATTTATTTATTGTGTTTTATGTCTGCCACAGCTAGGCCACCTTTCTTTGTATTTTTTTTTTTCATGAATTCCCTTGAAATTCTTGAGCTTTTGTTCTTCTGGATGAATTTTGTTATTATTTTTTCTAGCTCTATAAAATAATTTTTGGCAGTTTGATTGATATGGCACTGAATATGTAGATTAATTTAGATAGAATTGTTATTTTTATTATATTAACTCAACCTACCCATGAGCACTTGCTATTCTTCCAGTTATTTAGATCTAACTTCGTGTGGAAAGTGTTTTATAATTGTGCTCATATAGTTCCAAATGTGTTTCTTGTAAACATCATATAGTAGGATTCTGGTTTTTAATCTATGCTGCTATTTCTGTTTTATGGGTGAGTTCATTTCATTCACATTTATTATGATAAATGTGTATTTCCTTGCATAATATATTTTTACTTGTTTATCCACCTCTGTTTCTTATCCCATACCTCTTTTCTCACTTCTGAGTCATCTTCCCCAATATATTCTCCCTTTTGTCAGTCTCTCTTCACCCTTTTATCATTTATTTTCTTATAGGATAAGATTGATGTCTATATGCAATTGAGTTTGTATGTTAATTCTTTTTTGAACCAATTTTGATGTGAGTAAGGTTTAAGCTTTACCTGCCACCTCCTCTCCCACTTCCCCCTCTGTTTTATATCTCTTTTTATTAGAAATTCACCACACTCATTCTCTCTTCTCCTTGTTCTTCTAGTGCGAATTTTGGGTTTTCTTTTGTATTATCCCATCAAATCACCTTATATGTATATCCTCTCTGTACATATAGTCCTTCTAATAAAATTTTTTAGAGTCATAAATATTAATGTGCCATACAGAAATACAGACAGTTTAACCTTATTGTATTTTCTTTTTCTTTCTTTTTTTCCTTTTTTAAATCTTTTTAATATTTTCCTTCAGTCTGAAATGCTTAAAAGTTCTCTATTTCATTAAATATCTATTTCCCCCCAAAAGACTGTAATCAGTTTTGCCAGGTAGATAATTCTTGGTTGTAATCCTAATTCCTTTTTCTTCTGTCTTATCATATTGTAAACCCTCTCATTCTTTAATGTGGAAGCTTCCAAATCCTGTGTGATCCTAACTGTAGATCTACAATATTTAAATTGTTTGTTTTTGGTTGTTTGCAATACTTTCTCGAACTCTGGAATTTGGCTATGATATTGTTGGGAATTTTCACTTTAGGATCTTTTTTAGATGATTATCAGTAATTCTTTCATTTATTTTGCCCTCTGGTTCTAATGTATTAGAATAACTTTTAAAATAATTTCTTGAAATATGTTCAATTATTTTTGATCATGGCTTTCAGGTAGTCCAGTAATTCTTATATAGCTTTCCTGTATCTATTTTCTAGGTCAGTTGTTTTTGCAATGAGTAAATTCACATTTTCTTTTGTTTTTACTTTTTTGATTTTAATTTTATTGTATCTTTATATGTCATAGTCATTAGTTTCCTTTTTTTTTCAGTTCTGATTTGAAGGAATTATTTTTTTCATTGAACTTTTATACTTCCTTTTCCATTTGGTCAATTCTATTTTTTAGGGAGTTATTTTCCCTAAACAAATCTTGTATATCTTTTTCCATGCTACTCTTTCCATGATTCTCTTGCATTACTCTGATTTATTTTCCCATTTTTCTTCTACTTCTCTAATTTGCTTTTTAAAGACCCTTTTAAATTCTTTTGGACTGAAACTAAATTACATTTTTTTCTTTGTGGCTACACATGCAGTCATTTGGACACTACTTTCCTCTTCTAAGTTTATACCTCTTCCTTATCACCATAATAACTTTCTACATAGTTAAATTCTTCTTTGCTCATTTCCCCCCTTTCCCCCCCCCCTTTTTTTGACTTGGTGTTTTTATATGAGAGCTGGACTGATCCTGCATTGTCCCAACAATGTAACAGATCACTATTGTTCTGGGGCTTTGGATCTTACTTCTGGATTTTATTAAGCTTCAGGGCTTACCTGTTTGGTTTCCTTGAAGAGTACACTTCCCTTTTGATTTATACTGGGGAATCAGGGAGGGGAGGAAAGGAAGGCCTTCTTGTTGACCTACCCTGGGTATAAGATTTAGCTGCTGGTCTGCCCCAGGAGACAGGGTTGCTGTGCTTCTGAGTTGCTATGAAAAGAGTCTCTCTAGTGGAAGATCCCCCAAACAGGGTCTTGCTGTTGGCCAGCCTTGGGATGGTTTTAATTCTGATCAGCAATGATGTCAAGGTCTTGCTGGTGTCTTTTGCTTGGGAGTGGGAGGTGGGATTACTGGGGTGGGAGCTTGCTGCACAGACTATTTTCATGCCTAGATGGCTGCTGTTTTTCAGGAAGGTAGAACCTTACTGAAGGATTGACCCAGGCCCAGTCTTGTTGCAGTCCCTCTGCTGTGAGATTGGCTGCTGCTGTTCTTGGACCTGCCTTCCGTCCACCCTATTGAGATAGACCTTTCCAGACAACTTGCATCCCTGCTCTTATGTAATTTCTAAGATGATTTTTTACTTGATTAGGGAGGGATTTGGGAGGCCTTCTGAGAGTTCTTTCTTCACTTTACCATTTTGGAACAAAATGTCTTTCAGCAATTAATCTTAAGAAGAATTAGGATCCAGCATGCTCAGTCAAAGTTTATGGGATACAGCAGGAGGAGGGAAACCCAATTGATACCTGTTGTTGTTTAGTCATTTTCAGTTGTATCTGATTCTTTGTGACCTTATTTATGGCTTTCTTGGCAAAATTATTGAAATTGTCATTTCTTTTTACAGCTCATTTTGCAAATAAAAAAAACTGAAATAAAAAGGATTAAGTGACTTGTCCAGAGTCACACAGCTAGTGTCTGAGGACAGATTTGAACTTACAAAAATTATAGTTTTCCTGACTCTAAGCTCTGCAGTCTATCCATTGTTCCCCTTGAGGCAGAGGATTCCTGGCAGTTCCACACTGAAATACTGGCACTTGCTTTCCTATAATATGAGAAGGTAGACCAGAGACTTAGAGAACTCTTCAAGTTTTGAAGAACCCACAATCTTTACCTGAATATTTAGATGATTCCCATTTACTGAATCACCCATAGCCTGCCTCCTTCAAATGGAACTAGAACAGACTACAACTCTAAAAGACATAAATCAGCCTTGGCAGTCTTACCCGTTGGGCCCTTAGGATTCCACAAGGTCCATGTTTCTTAAGGTCTTTGTAAATAAAAACTAACCTATGTAGAATTAGAATAAAACACCAATTGATGTCTGGAACTCAAGTTATCCTATGCAATAATTTACTACACTGCTTTTCTTTTCTTTTCTTTGTTTTTCTTTTTGTTGTCATTTTTAAATTATACTTTTTTTTATTTTCAAAATATATACAAGGATAATTTTCAACATTCACCCCTACAAAATCCTGTGTTCTAATTTTTCCTTTCCTTTCCCCCACCTCCTCTCTCAGTTGGCAAATGATCCAATATATGTTAAAACATGTGCAGTTCCTCTATACCTATTTCCACAAATATCATGCTGCACAAGAAAATTCAGATCAAAAAGGAAAAAAATGAGAAAGAAAACAAAATGCAAGCAAACAACCAACAAAAAGAGTGAAAATATGATATGATCTACATTAAGTTCCCACTGTCCTCTCTCTTTTTGGGCACAGATGGCTTTCTTCATCATAAGGCCATTGGAACTGGCCTGAATGACCTAATTGTTGATGAGATCCACGTCCATCAGAATTGATCATCACACAATCTTGCTGTTGCTGTGTATAATGATCTCCTGGTTCTGCTCGTTTCATTTGGCATCAGTTCATGTAAGTTTCTTGAGGCCTCTCTGAAATTATTCTGCTGATCATTTTTTATAGAACAATAATATGCCATAATATTCATATACCTTAACTTGTTTATCCATTCTCCAGTTGAAGGGCATCCACTCAGTTTTCAGCTTCTTGCCACTATAAAAGGAGCTGCTACAAACATTCTTGAACATGTGAGTCCTTTTCCCTCCTTTATGATCTCTTTATGATAGAAGTCCAGTAGAAACACTGCTGGGTCAAAGGATATGCACAGTTTGATAGTACTTAAAGTTCCAAATTACTTTCCAGAATCATTGAATCAGTTCGCAATTCCACCAACAATGTATTAATGTCCCAGTTTTCCCACATCCCCTCCAACATTTGTCATTATCTTTTTCTGTCATATTAGCCAATCTGAGAGGTATGTAGTGATACCTCGGAGTTGTCTTAATTTGCATTTGTCTGATCAACAATGATTTAGAACACCTTTTCCTATGATTAGAAATGGTTTTAATTTCTTCATCTGAAAATTGCCTGTTCATATTCTTTGACCATTTATCAATTGGAGAATGGCTTTAATTCTTATAAAGTTGAGTCAGTTCTCTCTATATTTTAGAAATGAGGTCTTTGCCAGAATTTTTGAAAGTAAATTTTTTCTCCCTTTATTGCTTCCCCTTTAATATCGTCTGCATTGGTTTTGTTTGTACAAAAACTTTTTAATTTAATATAATTAAAATTATCCATTTTGCATTCAGTATTGTATTCAAGTTCTTTTCTGGCCATGAATTCCTTCCTTCTCCAGAGATCTGAGAGGTAAACCATCCTTTGTTCACTACACTGCTTTTCAAAAGCAGTTGCTTGTCTCTTACTAGGCTTACTGTAGCTATTGAACAGATGTCACAGGACCATAAAATCAAATTCCACCACAATGCTGGTGCTCTATCCGTCTTCCTTTTATGGCACCCAGGAGTATTTCCAGCCATTCTACAATTAGCACCAACCCTGAGGCCACTTTCTGTTTTTTTTTAAATAGGTCTATTGAATAACTGACAGCTGATAGCGCCTTATAACTTTGAGTATACATTGTTATTCTTTGGCATCCTCAGTTTTTAGGCCATCTGCTTTTCTTGGAGGATTTGGATATCTTTTTGGATTAGTATTTTCCTAATTTTTCTTTTTTTTAATTTAAAAAAATATAATTCTCCTCTTTTCTCATTCCTTCTCATCTCCAAAAAGGATTACCTTTCCTAATTTTTCCCTGTGATATCTTCTTAATCTTCAACATACAAGGATCTAAGCATTACTAAAAATATCTCTTCCCTTGATCTCTTTTTGCTGTGGTCTATTCAAATTTTCCTCACTTTCAGATTTAAAGTTTCCTTTCATTTCCTGTCTTAAAGACAGAAGAATGCTTATCCTTTCTGTTCTTTCCTCAACCTCATTTTTGAACTCTAGAAATATGTTTTCTTTGGTAACCTAGGAGCAGGACTCCTCACCTCATCTAAAGTCCTCGTTGTTTTGTGTCCTTCATTCCTGAGGACCAATAACAAGTGAGGATGAGCTACATAAAATCATCAGTTTCATTCTTTCCTCCACAGACAGTTGAGTCCAGGCCAAAACATGTCAAGATAATTGGTGATGGCCCAGGATGCAGTAGGAGACCTTGGACTGTCAAACCTAAGGTTTTTACCAGGTCTCAGTTTTTCTGAGGTAACACCTATTTAGTGATTAAATGGAAGGTAGAAGTTGAGACATAATATGGCCTAGTTTGCCATCACAAAAGAATCAGTCTGGAAGGGCAGGACCCTCAGAATTTGTGGCCAGAACAGAAAACAAATGCTATTTTCCTTCACTCTGAACCATCAAAACCTAAAGAACTAAGAAATGCTTGAACTAGAACTTATTATTGGCCAGTCAGTGAAAAACTGAGTGATTTGAGTTTGAAGGCATAGTCAAGTAGTTCTATTTGATTCATTATGGACTTTTTAAAAACCTGTGTTTTATTTCCAGAGATATATTTCAAGAAATCATAAATGAAAACTATATGAGACAGAATTAATTGCCTTAGCTTTGTGAAAAAAAATGATAAAAAAAAATAGTCCCCATACCTCTAGATATTTCATAAAAAGATAAGCAATCAAAAATTATATTCTTCTGGACAGAGAGAATACCCACATATAAACTTATTTTTAACATCTTTCTTATTTATTTAGTATTTTCCCCAGTTGCATTTAAAATATCTTACTTGATTTTCAAAATCTGTTTTGAGCTCATCCATGACTTGAGCCCCGTTCTTATTTTTCTTGGAGGCTTTGGATGTAGAAACTTTGACTTTGTCATCTCTTTCTGAGTGTGTGTTTTGCTCTTTCTTGTCACCAAAGTAACTTTCTATGGTCAGAATTTTTTTTCTGTTGTCTGCTCATTTTCCTAGCCTTTATTAGGCTTTTAACTCTTTTAAAGTAGGACTCTGTTTCCAGGTTAGAGGGTGCACTGTCCCAAGATTCGGGAGTTTTGTACAGCTGTTTTCAGAGACCCTTTTAGAGACCTGACCCCAAGTACTCTTTTCTGCCCTGGCATTGTTATCGAGGTCCCCACCCCACTGTAACTGTAAGATCTAATGTGCTACAGAACAGAATCCTGCTTTCTTAATACTGGGGCTGGAACTGGGGTCGGGACTGTGCTGGTGCATTCTATGTTGGGATTGCTTGCCTGGCTCCTATTCCATTGCCACAGACCTTATCTGCTGATGTTCCAAGTCTTCCCTGGTCTCCCCTGCTTAAAGGTTGAAAAGACACCAGCATCTCTGCTGATTCAAAAGTCCCACCTTGCTGATGCTGAGACCTGAAGCTGGGGCTAGGGCTGTGCTGGCTCAACCTACTGGTATTTCACTCCCACCCTGGTCCACAGACCTTTTTCTGCTCACCTTCCAAGTCCTCTTTGGTGTCTCTGGGCTGTACTCCCATCAGTACCACCATTCAGAGGTCTTGCTTTTTTGATATTGAGGCCAAGGCCAGGGTTTCAATAATGCTTCCTGCACTAGGATTGCACATTGAGCTACCACCCCTGGAGTTACAGACCTTTTTTGCTGAGCTTCTAAGTTGTTTGCTGCTGGAAAAATGTCATATTTCATCTTTTTGGATGAAGTTTTAACGCACTAAAATGTGTTTAGTCATTATTTAAAAGAATTTGGGGAGGTTTTGGGGGAAGATTGGACAAGTTCCTGCCTTTATTCTGTCATCTTGGTTCCACCTCCCCCATCTATAAGCTTAAGATTTCCTATGTGGACAGAAAGACAGAAAGAGAAGGAAAAGAAGACAAAAATTAAGTAGATGAAAACAAAGAAGATAACAAAAAATGAATATAAAAATGACAAAGAAGATGAACAACAATAAAGACAACAATAAAGATAATAATGAAGCTAACTTGCAATGGCCAATTGAATGCTTATGAGGTAGTTGCTATTACTCACAGGTTGTTGTTCATCCTTTGTTCTCAAAAAGAATCAATGACTTCATGAGAGTGATATCTTGACTAAGGTAGAGTAGTGCAAAGTCATCAACCTCACTCTGTCTTCTATAGTCTTCTCCATCTAAGTCCAATGCCCAGATAAAGTTAATATAACTGATGATGGCCCATATCTGATGCTCATTATAATGACTTAATGTACTATATGAGTACCCAAATATCTCACTAACTCAGTTCTATACATTGATAGTTCCTCAGCAACAGGTTCCTTTCCTCTCTAAAACGCAACATTAAATCTAATAGAGTGGCCACGAGTTTTCTTATAATGCATATTACAAAGTCCCATTCAATTACAAATGAGAAACACTGTACTATAAATGCTGGATGTCACCAAATAGCCCATTTCCAAATGCGAATCTTTTCCCACTTTAGGAAAATCTTTGGGAATCTCTTGCTAATGCAGAACTGTTGGAATTTAGATATGCAGCAATGTGATTTGCACCGTTATTTCTTTACCTCAAAATCTTATCCTTAAGTACTTCTGCAACTGCTCTTCTAAATTCTGCTGTGCTCCCACTTTTTTCAGAAAGGCACAAGGAAGAAAAGCCATGAAGTGACTAAGGCTCTGTCCCAGGTACTGCACAAGGGAGCACATTTCATTTCCTCATGCTCTCTATTCCTAACTCCCTCCCATCCATACCGGCATGTTCAGCCTGACAGACTCTTTCAGGTCCCCTTCCTGAGTGAACTGCACCATTGGATTCCCTGGCTTGAGGACCCATACCATCGAGACTTCTGGATCAGCATCTGATCATTTTAGTTTCAAAGGTAGGGAGCACTGCCAACAACCCCATCTCTCTTCAACACAATAAAATGCTTATAGACAGAGATTGTCTCATAACTTTTCAATGGTTTCCCTAACTCATATAATAGTATAGTACCCTACACAGATTAGTCAATAAATATCAGTGATAATGATATGAGTTGATATGTTTCTTGTGAAAGAAATAATTCACTCTTTCCATTTACCCTCAGGGTTCAGCTATCTGAGTAAACTCCATCTCAGAGTAGAGATCTACTAAGACCCTAGTGCATTCTTTTGATTGAGAAATTCAGAGCTGATTTAGTTTCTCTATACTTGATATACTTCATATACTATGCCTAGAGAATTCTTACCTTCTGCTTTGCTAATCCCTGGGATTTACAACAACCTTTGAAAATTTCCCTTTCTCCCTGCTTTGGAATTCTTTCCAAATTCTTTCTTTTTTCCAGTTCAATGCTAGCCCTCTCCAGTACCCTTTCTCCTCCTCTTTCCTTATTATCTGCTGGGCCCACTGGAGCCCATATCTCTTGTTAAGAAACTCCTCTTCATTCTATATCTCTTTCTCATTCTTTAAATCTCTCATATTCACATAAATCTATATTTTTCCTGAAGATACCATATCTCTTAGTATTCTCTACGAGGCTGGCTATTCTTTTTTCTCATTTCCCTTCCTCCATAAGGCCAGCAGGAAAATTTACTGTGTGTCTTGGTTCTCCCTGCCACTTTCAAATGTCTTTCTTAGATCACTATTATTCAGCAATTGTCCTAGTCCCCTTTAAAATTTATTCCAACTTGCCAAGATTCTTGTTGTTATCATTTATATGCTTCTAGGTCACTTTCTTTTCTTCTTAATAAGTTTAACACTATTTCACAGCCTTTTCTATCCCAATTTCAACCCCCTTCAAAAAACCTAATCTCCCTATTTCTTGATCTGTTTTAAATACTATGACATTTCTCTAGTCAACTTCAGCTCTCGAGAACAATAGACATACCAGGAGATGAACAACCCTTCACCCCACCTCCTAAATAAATTGAATGTTTCCCACTAGGTGCCAAAATTCCTAGATATGGGTCTGATGGTGGTATTGCTGTTATGAAACTGCCACTCACATTCATGCACACCCTGTGTTCTGGATCTCATCTTTACATATACTGCTATCGCTTTTCCAAAATAGAAGAGAATTCAAAAAATTTCAATTCAAGTTAAGTGGTAATCACTGAGCAAGCATTTATTAATTACTTATATCTGCTAGAAACTGTGTTAGTAAATGAACAAATATGGAGAACAACTTCTGATCATTGCTCTTCATTCTGGCATATACTGTTCTATGAGAGGGAAAGAAAGAACAGATAATTATTGTGAAAATCAAATTAGATAATAATGTGCCTGGCACATAGTAGCCATTATTTCTTCCTTCTATCTTTCCATTTCTTCTTTCTTTCCTCCACAATATTCCCCCCAAAGTTGTCATCTGAGTTTTAATTCTACTGAAGGGAAACACACTATTCCCAAAAGCAGCTCATTTCCTTTTTGGATACTTCAGGAGCGTTTCCTTTTTTTGTGCATTCTGACTGTAGATTTTAATCCATCATTCTGAATACTGTCATCTTGGGCAAACAAGTCTAAAACATATCCTAAACAAGAGCTTTTAAAATAATTGAAATCACATCCCCTATAAGTCTCTTTTTCTCCATCTAAATATCTCATATTGAGTCAACTCATCCTTATGAGGCATACTTTCCTATCACCTTTCTATCCAAGATTGTTTCCTCTGAAAATGCTTCAACTTCTACCAAAATGTGATGTCTGTGAATGAACAAAATTCAGTGGGGTCTGATGAGAGTATAGCATAGCAGAATTATCACCTTCCTGGGGGGAGGCTGCTGTGTCATATTTTTTCTGCTTATTAAGCTTAGACTCAATCTTTCCCAATTTAATGGGTTATCTTTTGGCTCAAGGAATGCATAACTCAATATGTTAGTGACTTATCAAGAATGTGTTTCTGAATCTAGTTCTTTGCAGTAGCATATTTATATCCATACCATAGCCAGTTATTTTTAGCCAAGATACAGAAATACATCAGTGACATTTAGGTATTGTTCTGTGGGTAATGCAGAAAGCTAGTCTAACAGATCCAGTAAATGTCCATTTGGATTACTTGAAGTGGTGTATTTGGGCTACATAGTGTAGCAGTGAGAAAATGGCCTTTCCAGAATCATAGAATTTCTGAGTTGGGTGGATCTCAGAAGCCATCTGGTCCAAAGAAAACCCAAAATAGAATCCCAGAAAAACACATCTGAGAGTCTTTATTTGGAGATCTCCAATAAAAGGAAACTGATGACCTCTTGTGGTAACCTGTTCTATTTTGGGTTCCACTAATTGTTCAAATTTTCTTCACATGAAGCTTCATTTTGCCTATTTACCTACTTGTTATTCTTGATCCTTATTTTTCCCTCTGGGCTAGAGGAAGTCTAATTCCTTTTTCATATAACTTTTCAATTATTTGAAGATAGTTATCATGACCTCCTACCTACTTCACTCTTGGTTTTCTCTTCTTCAAGCCAAATATAACAGCCTCTTTTAAGGGATTTTTATGTAGCATGGGATATCATATCCTTTCTCTTTCTATTTGTCTTTCTCATTCTACACTCCAAATTATATGGTTTTATCTATAGGGGTTATTTGCATATGGAGGCTATACCGCCATATGGAAGAAACAAAGTGCAGGGTTTTTGTTTTGCATTTAGCTGGTTATCATCCTGGATTTCTATTCCACTTTAGCTTCTTGGGGTTTTTTTTTTTTGCCTTTATGAATTACCAACTAAGAGACATCACAAGAAAAAGAATATACTAATGATTTTCTGAATAATTGAAATGTAGCTTTGAAAAGTACCACTCCTGATTGTTAAAAACAAAAACCAAAAAATAAACCTTCTTTATGACTATAGATCCCTAAAAGCAGAACCATGAATGTCATTGATGCACAAGGGCAAAGGAGGAGAGAAATAGTTATCTTTTTTGGTGAGCAAGAATTTGTTACCAAAAAAAAAAACAATGGCCAATTACATTCTATATATTCCATGTAATTAGAGACTCATGCTCATAGACTATTAGGACTTGAAAGAACATTAGAGATTACCTACTCTAACTCTAGCTTTTTGCACATGAGGAATCTGAGAATCACAGTGCCTGGGAAGTAGCAGCTTAATAAATATTTCTTGACTATTGACTGATTGGATGGATGCACTTAGAGTAACCTAGCTAGGAAGTGATAGAGCCATGTCTAGAACCTAGAACTTTGTGGCCATTTGCTCTTGTCATGAAACCATGCTGATAAACTCCTATATTATCTATAGTGTATATAGCTTATTCTTCTAGAAGATAACAATGCCCATGTACAGTTGGACTCCATTCCCAAACTTCTGTATTCTTTTGCTACTAAGAGTTCTGGGGATGGCTTTTACTTATTCTGTCCATTTCCTAACTCATTCATTCCTCTTTTTCTTTTGGACCAGATCTGTAGTTTCTTTGATAAGGGGACTTAAATGAGGAAAATCAACCTTTACATGTAGATCCATAGCAATTTTTAAATTTGTGGACTTTGAGAATTATTAAAGGATACAGAGAAATTCACTAATTTGCCCAGAATGACACAGCTAATAAAAATAAGAGGTGGAAGTTAAAACCAGATATTCCTTATACACAGAGGTCCTTTTATTTTTTATTTTTACTTTTGGGGGGGAATAGATTTAATACCATATACTCGCTCTTCAACTACCTGGGAATGTCCTACCATCCCTAGCTCTCAACTAAATCTGCTTCCCTCTAGGATCACAAATAACATTTTAATTTGTCTATGCTAAATTCTCACTCTCTTTTACTTCTCTGAAGCATTTGCCATTGTTGATCACTCTTAATTTTTGATAGTTTTATCCTCTGAATTCTGTGACACTGCTTTCATCTTCCTCCCCTCTAATCCATCTGAAAGCTTTTCTAATTCATTCTTCTTCTATTCTCTAAGTATTGGTGTTCCTACAGAATGTATCCTTGGCTTAATTTTTTTTCCCACATTCTCTACACTTAGGGTTATCATTCACTTCCAAGATCGTATCCCTTTAAAGCTGATGACTCCTAATTGCTTAGATTTGATATCAGCTTCTTCCATAAGCACCAATTCTAATTTTGAATTTATCTCTATATGACTATCTCCCTGGAACCATGAATTCAGCATGTCTGTACCCAAAATAACTTTGAAGTAGTAATGAAATTGTGTTTATTTGCT
Source organism: Sarcophilus harrisii (assembly GCF_902635505.1). Lineage (NCBI taxonomy): Eukaryota > Metazoa > Chordata > Mammalia > Dasyuromorphia > Dasyuridae > Sarcophilus > Sarcophilus harrisii. The sequence goes on from NC_045430.1 coordinate 192,667,669, forward strand.
TATTGGGACTTCTTGAGGGAATATGGTGGCTTGTTACCTGGTGAGATTAGGTCTCAAAACTAGTTAAATAGTAGTAACTTTAGTTAGTGCTGAGAAGCTATAATGTGATTGACTATAATCTGCAAAGAGAATGAGGATATTTTAGGAGATAATGTAGATAGTTTATAAATCATAAATTCTGTGTTTTGTAACATTTTATTTTTACCTTTTAGTTTATTTTTTATCTTTTATCAATACCTATTTTCCCTAAATTCCAGTAATAGTCCTGAAACTTTGCAAATATTCAATACCATTACAAGGGGGACCAATGTGCAAAGTAATTTACTTTTACCAATTTAAGGGGAGATAACCACAAATGGGTGAAAAAAGTTACTTTTATTATTAGAGTAGCTTGTTGGGAAATGGTTAACATCAACTACTTGGCCACCACCTTTTATTTTTAAATTCAATTTCATTATTTTGCTCCATTAATAAGCGTTTAGAGAATTTCTTCATTAGCTACATTGAAAAGCATATCTTATTATGCATTTTAATTCAATCATGTCTCTGTCAAGAAGTGGATAGTGTGTTTCATTTTCATTTCTTTGAAATTAGAAAATAAAAAAGTTAAAGAAGAATAAAATTAGAGCAAGAGAGGGAGGGAGGGAGAGAGGGGGGGAAGGGGAGAAAGGAGGGAGGAGAGGGGGGGTAAAGGAGAGAAGGGGAGAGAAGAGGAGAAGGAGATGGAGAAGGAGGAGGAGGAGAAGGAGAGAGAGAGAGAGAGAGAGAGAGCACTTCAATCTGCATTTAGACATAATCATTAATCATTTCCTTCTCTGGGTATGGATAGGATTTTTCAACAAAAGTCCTTCAGATTGTCATGGATCATTGTACTATTGAGAATAGCAAAGTCGTTTACAGCTGGTAATTACAAAACATTGCTATTACTTTGTGTATAGTCCATTTTACTTTGAGTTCATGGAAGACTTTTCAGTTTGTTTGTTTTTTTCCTAAGAGCATCCTGTTCATTATTTTCCATAGAACAATAATATTCCATTACAAACACATACCACATTTTGTTGAGCCATGCCCCAATTGATAAGCATCCCTTCAATTTCCTTTTTTTGTTGTTCTGAAAAGAGAGTTTCTATGAATATTTTTTTGTACATATAGATGATTTTACTTTCTTTTTCTCTTTTTAAAATCTCTTTTGGTATTCAATCCTAGTAATGGTGTCATTAGGTCAAAAGATATGCCTGAATTTATAGCTGTTGGGGCACAGATCAAATCTTTTGATCATTTATCAACTGGGATATGGGAGCTACATATTTTTAAAGGAAAGGCTATTGATATTTCTTTTGTCATGTTGAGTTCAACATTTTGGCAGAACATCTTGTTGGAGAGATTCTGTTGGAAATTGAAGATAGAGGATTGATTATCAGGAGAGAACTGAAGATGAGATATATTAGTTTAGGAAAAATAATATGCTTAGAAATGGTAATTGAAGATATGGGAATAAATGAAATCATCTGAAAAGATAATACATAGTTTTAATTTCATGCCATTTCTCGTTTATTTCATTTTCCCCAAAAGACCTGGACTAATTCATAGTTCCACCAACTGTGTATTGTGCCTATTGTCTAATAAGTCCACAAATTTTTTTTCTCTTGATATCTTTGGACATAAGATGAACTCTATTAATTGTTTTAATTATATTTCTCTTTATATTAGTGATTTGGAATTTTCATATGGTTTTAGGTTGAAGTTATTCATCAGAAACTTATGTATTAATATTCTTTGACTTTTTTATTGAGAAATTTCTCTTGGTATTATGTAATTATTTCAATTATCTATGTCCCTTGAAATAACATTTATCATATATTTGATGGAGAATTTTTTCCTCCCATTTAGTTTCTCTTTTGGGTGTCCTTCATTTTATTTATACAAAATCTTTTAAATGTTATGCAATAATTTCTATAATATATCATATACAATAGAGAATTATACTTATATGTTATATAATACATTTAGTACAAAAGAGCAAAGTACTCCACAATGACAGTAATTTGCATCCTAACCAGAAATATATGAGATTAGCTTGGCCCTTCTTGTAGATCTGCAATTCAATTTTATGGACACATTACTAGAACCTTTCAATGACTCTAGACAATAAGGAATTTCAACACCAAGCAGAACTATGTTAATTACTAAAAATTAGAATGGATAGTGAAGGAGAAAGATATTTGTTTCAACATTATTTTCTAGGAAAACTAGAAGGCTCTGTTTCTTCTCACTCATCTGTATATACATATACATATGTTTTGTGTATATATGTGTATACCTTTCATAAAATAACTTATTATATGAAAACTTTCTGTAAATATATATATATATATATATATATATATATATATATATATATACATGTCTACATATACACATATGTACAAAACTTTTATATTTAAAGCTTTCTAATTCTTTGAAAGTTCTATAGGTATATACCTATAAAGCTTTCTAATTATCTTGGAAGATTTTGTTGAAGCAGGAATATTTTCCCTTCTTTGTCTGTTCTAATCTCTAGGAGTTTACATAGTTCTGCTGCATTTTATTGTTTGAAGTCATTAAAAGGTCTCATGATGTGTCCATACAAGTAAAACCCACAGTATAAGAGCTGAGCTAATATCATGCCCTCCTGCTTGTGTTCCAGGTTTCTATCTCAATGGGGTACTATTTTAAAAGGCTGCTATTGGTTTCACTAACTTCTGATTTTATTGCAATCCTGCTTGCCATTTCTGAAGACACTGGAACCATATACAATTGATTGTTATACTCAGCACAATGGTTCTTGATAGGCAGCTTTCAGCTTGATGATTTTCCTTTTTCATTCAAGTGATCTACTTCAATTATCTTTTTTCCTATTTTTTATTTATCTTGTCTTACAAACATAGGCAAGATTCTCAATTGCACTCTTGATGTAGTGTTGAGTCCCTTGGATGGATGCATAGTTCAGCTATCTGTGTAGTTACACACCCCTTTCTGCACAATTGTGAATACTTTTGCCATCTCTCATCCTTTTTCTTTCCAAAAGAAAAGATGTCCAGAGAGAAGATAAAGATCCCATCCCTTTCTAGGATATTTGTTCCTGTGTCAGAAGTTCCATTCAGTTCAGCAAACATTTATACACATAGTATATGTAGAATATTAATGCTATTTTGAGGAAAATATATATTCATTTTCTTTTTAGGATCTGCTGTCTTAGGTACTTGTTCTAGAATTATCAGGTACAATAATTCACAATAAATGTATTAGGTTGGTACAAAAGAAAATGCCATTGAAGGTCCCATAGAAATACTTGCTCCTGATATAGTAGATTAGGGAAGGTTTCATTAAGTAGGAAGAGATGAAGGAATCAAAAAGAGGGCAATCTCAGCTTTCTCTCCCCAACTATTTGTCCAAAAATACCTCATCAAATGAGGAGCATCTTAGCTAGACTGTGTGGAATGCTGAGTGTTTATTTCTCCTTGTGATGTTCATTATCTATTTTAGAGTCCAGTTGTTTCCACAATTCATTCCACAACAGTGTTTTTCACTGTCTAGAAACAGAAATTATATTCACACATGACATTTTTATGTTGTTAATGCTCTCTTCTGTGATTATCTTTTCCTGATCTTAAAGAAAGAAATTTGTTTTTCTCTTCTCTTCTTGAAAACTCATGGCCTTACCATCTCAACACAGACCTCCAAAACTAATTGTTTAGTTGAATGCTAAATGAAATTTATATACATAAATAAAAATATATAAAATTAAATATTCCCTATATATATCTTTGCAAAAACTCTGACAACAATAGAATATCATGGATTTACAATCCTGTCATAGAAATTTAAATATGGAAGAGACCTTAGATATCATTCTACTCATTTACCTTATGTTGTACTTGGCATAATAAAGAGTATAGGACTCAGAATCAGCACAACTCTCAATTCAAATCTAGCAAGTCACTTAACCCCTTCCTGCCTTGATTTCCTAATTTATAAAGGAGGAGTATTACTGTTACCTACTCCCTAAGATTGATGTAAGAATCAAATCAAGTACTATTTGTAAAGTACTTTGCAGAATTTAAAATGCTGTATAAATGATAGCTATTATTGTGCATATAGACAAGAAAAAGAGGATCCAGTGAATGTCTGTGTCTTAGATGGGATTAGAGACAAAGAGGAGCCATACTTTCTTTCATACTTTCTGATTGTAAATCCAGTAATCTATTTGTCCAGTAATTTATAATCTAAACTATCTCCTTAACCCTAGACCCAAGCTATTAACTATCTGCTAGTCATTTCTACCTGGATATCCCTCAGTCATTTCAAAATCAAGTTTGAGTTAGAACTTTCCATCCTTTCTCCCAAACCTACCTTTTCCCAAAATTTCTCTGTTTCTTTTAATGGTCTCACCATTTATCTACCTAGATATGTAATTTCAAATTCATTCTTGACTCTTTCCTTTCCATTAACTATTATATACAATCATTATTGACCAGTTTATTCATTCTGTCTCCATGGCAACTCTTATATGTTTCCATCCCCCTCTACTCACACAAGTTTTTCCATGATTCAGGCCCCAATCAATTCTTGCTTAGATTAGAGAGTTTCCTCAGTTCAATTTCTTCTTTCCCCTACCTAACCCTTATATAATTGTCAAATTACTATTTATAAAATATAGATCTGACCATTTTATTGGTCCTCCTTTCCCCCTGTAATGATTTTCTATTGTCTTTAGGATAAAACACAAAATCTTTAGCTTAACATTTAAAACTCCACACAATGTTTCTATTTAATTTTATCTTATATTATTTTCCTCATGTAAGTCACACTGTCTGTGAAAGTCTATCTTCTACCTTTGCAATGTTTTCCTATATCTGAAATTCATCTGCTCCTCATTTCTATCTCAGGAATATATTAGCTTCTACTAGAGCATAGCTTAAATCATAGAATTTAATGGAAATGTCTTGAGTGGCCATCTAGTTCAAGCCATTTGTGAAAAAAAATTCCCTCTATAATATATTTTCTATGTTGTCGTCTAGCTTTTTTTTTTTTTTTAATTCCTCATGAAGAGTAATCCAGAAGATTTTGGGGTCACTCTAATTGGTAGTGCATTTTTCCTAAAAAGAACTTTTACTATTTCTGTTTCTGCCCTCTGCAACAAAATACCACAAATCCAATTATTCCTCTATATAAAAGCTTCAAATACCTGAAAAGATTTTGAGTCTTTTCTTCTTCAGGTCAAATATTTAGTACAATAGACCAAGGGATAAATAGGTAGGGAAGAGCAAGTGACTAATGGAGAGAGAGTCAACCAAGTCAATCACACAGGCAAACTTTAAATTGAGGATGAATTTGAATGGAAAAGAAGACTTTCTAGTAATTTCAGGGACTGATCAGAGTATTAGTAAAAGGGTGAATAATATGAGTTAAAGATAATAAGAGAGAACATATATAATCTTTTATGTAAGATTTCTGTGTATCCATATGTATCTCTTGGCTTAGTGCTCATTTTATTTGATATTTGAAATCTATAAACAATGATATTTTAAAATTAAATTTTAATTAAATGTAATTTAGGAAATATGTTCTAGGGAAGAATTTAGCAGATTGTACCCCATTTTGATTTAGATTTTAATGCCTTTTCCATTTTGACTGTGTAAATGTACCACCACCTAGTGGCAATGAAAGCATATTTTGTGAAGAAAATTATGTATGATTACTAAAAATCACTTCTAGAAAATAAAAGTTTGGTTGATAATGTGTGATATCAGTAGCTATTAGAGGAATCAGGGCTAGATCCTAGATCTTCTGATTCTTCAATTCAATATTCTTTCCATTGGTGAAAAGTCCATATGTTAGGGGAAAAATAGGATCAAATAAGGCATATAGAGAACAAATTTGAATAAGATGGTGATCATCATTTAGAAAAGAAGACAGAGCTACTAAATTCTTATTTTTCTCTAGAGAAAGAATTATTTTTGCATTTGAAAGAAAAAAATAATAATTGTAATACCCTCATGATTAAATAGAAACTGAGAATAACTATGTGACCTTCATATATTCTAGCCACCTTGTTCAGTTGAACTATATTCTTTGATTTAGCATGGAAAAATGACAGGCTTGCTTGATTAGTCAGTTTCAGTGATATTTTTATGATTGAGGAGAATTGTAGTGGCATTGCAGGACTAGAAAAGCTCAAATATTGTCCTAAATTTCCAAAAAGGGAAAAGAATGAAACCTGTAAATTATAAGCCAGTAAACTTGACTTTGCATCACTAAAGTACTTAAAAACATATTAATAATGAAGGAATAGCTGGTGAATGGCTAAAAAAAGGAAGCAGTGAAAATGAAGAACTAGTATGGCTTTATCAAGAGCAGATCATTCTAGACCAACTTTATTTGCCCCTTTTGAAGAGGAGATTTGAACTCACAAATCAGGCACATTTTGTTGATATGAATTATTTAGATTCAAACAAAGCATTTGTTAGAATCTTTCATGTTATTATTATAGGAAAATCTGGACTGCACAACATGGAACAATAGAAAGATGTTTGGATTTAGTTCCAGTGGGGACATAGATTCAAATTCTGACTGTGGGATTTAATACTTCCATTGGGCATTAGGCAAGTCACCTAACTTTTATAGACCTCAGTTTGTCTGTAAAATTATGATGTTGGACTGGATGACTTCTAAATCTCTAAACTTTAAAGCTATGATCCTATGATGCTATGTAGGCTAGATAAATAGCATCTCACACCCCACTCATCTTTTATACTTGTATAAACATGTATACTTGTATAAACATGTATATATATATGCATATTTACATGCACATGGAATAATACACACATCCACACAAAGATGGACACATGTATACAACAATATACTTTCATATATGTTCATGGATGCACCCATGTATATACATACATAATCCATATACACATACATGAAAGGATATCTGAAACCATCAGGAAAGGAGATAAAAATGATGTCTAGACTAGGTTCTCTATGAGTGTAACTTGGATAACAAATCCCAATAAGCTAAGATGATATATATGTTTTTCTTTCTCTCTCTCTCTCCCTCCCTCCCTTCCTTCCTCCCTTCTTTTCTCTCTTCCTTCTCCCTCCTCCTTCCCTCTCTCCCTTCCTTCCCATATTTAGCTCTTTTTGGTTCTCTGTTCTTAGATGCTTTCAGTGGCTCACTGATATCGGCAAAACAAAACATCTCAGTGAAGCATGCAAAATCGTCATTATCTATCCACAATCTCTCTAAAATTTTAATGAAGTCTTTTCTTTCATGAATTCTTCATTCTAGGCAAATTCATTTACTTGTTGTCCCTAGAACACATTCTGCTTTCCCTACATTTACCCTTTTGATTTCACTGTTTCACTATCCTGAAAAGTTGAATTAACTCTTTTATTAATAATTTATGAGTAAACTGGAGCAGTGAGTTCCTGGAAACCCATCTGGTGACATGTGCAAAGATTATACTTTGAATAAACCTTGCATTTTTTTATCTGTGTATCTATCATCTATATGTATTCACATATGTAAGTGTGGAAAGACAGGTAGATAGGCAGCTAATGCTCATGGGTCTCCCAGTTCTCCTGCCACTGAGGGCAGCTAGGTGGCACAGTGGAATAGAATGCTGGGCCTAGGTCAGGAAGGATTATCTACATTAGTGCAAATCCTGCCTCAGATACTTAGTAAGTGAGTGGGGGGAAATCACTTAATCCTATTTGCCAAAATTTCTCATCTGTGAAATGAGCTGGAGAAGAAAATGGCAAATCACTCTATTATCTTTGCCAAGAAAACCTCAAATAGGCTTGTGAAGAGTTGAACATGATTGAAAAATAACTGAACCAAACCATCCTTCCTTTATTTAGGGGAAAAGTTCACTGGTTTGATCAGAAGACCCTAGTTCCAGTCCCAGATTTTGTATTTAGTAATTGATCAAGAAATTTGATTAATTTTTTTGATTTCTGTTGCCTTTACTTTCCTTGTCTGTAAAATTAGGAGATGGAATAAAATCTCTAAGGTTTCCTTGAAGTTTATAAACTATGCCCTCCATTTAATTCTAAATGTTTTAGTGAGGGACTGAATTTTCCCTACATTTTATCATGCTCGTAATAATGCTCATACTTATTTCCCATTGGTAGAAGTGATTCTTTGTAGCTGATATAGTTGAGGGAGGATAATATCTCCACCACCATCATTAGACTCCTGGACACTATAAGTAATAGCATTATTATATGCTCTGCAATTGTGTTTCTTTTTGGATCTCTCTGTTTATCCCGTTCCCCCTTCTGTAGTTTTTTCTCAGCTATTCAGCAAGTTTTATTTCTCTTCTCAATTGTATTCTGCTTCTACTCTCTTTTTCTTTCAATTTTCTTAGATATGGAGGAAATAATGTCTCACTCATTTAATTTCCAAATTCTTCTATCTAGTTTAGGCTGATCTATACCTAAAAGAGTTCCTTGGTTTCTGGAGCAGCTGGACAAGTTTTTACTCTTTGTTGTATAATGAAAAGACAGTGGGAATGACTGGTCATAAAAAACACTTGACCTTAAGAACTGACTCTGCGTCTTACTAGCTCTGTGACCATAGTCAAGTTATATATCTCTCTTAGCAATCAGAACATCATGATACTCGTTCTACCTAGTGTGGAGATTTATGTCTATTTAAATGAATTATTACTATTCTCCCATCCATTTGTTCACTGAAACATCCTGTCCATTGTCTTTCTGGTTCTCACTGTTTCTTATCTTCCTGTTAATTTTCTTTTATTACTCATTATCCTCCGTTCCCTCTGGCACACAGTTACTACAACTTCTCTATTGCTTAGTCACTCTTCCTTCAACACAAATAGTTCTGTATTTCAATTCATCTTCCAGGTCCTCCATTTAGTTCTTTAAAAATTAAATCCACTTAATCAGCACAGAACAAATCATGGAATTTTGGAGTTGGAGAGGGGACCTCAGCATCATGTAGCCCAATCCCAAAATATTTTTTGTTATAATGTATGTGGCAAGTGATCATCCAGTCTCTGCTAGAACTAAAATGGGGAGAATGCTACCATCCAAGGAAATCTATTCCACTTTTGGACACCTTTATTTGTCAGAAAATTTTTCCTGGTATCAAGCCTAAGGGCCTCTTTTTAATTTCCACCCATTCCTTATGGTTCTGTGCTCTGGGGCCAGAGAGAACAAGCGTAATACCTCTTCACATGACAGCCCTTTCAATGCTTGAATGCAAATACCATGTCCCCCCCTTACTTCTTCCATCCATGTTCATATGATATGGACTCCAGGTACTTCTCTAATTGATGGTCTCCAAATTAGTAATATCCTTCTTAAATTGTGATGCCCAAAATTGAACATAATGCCCCAGGTATAATCTGATCAGTGAAGAATTCAGCGACATTTTTTTTTTTTCTTGACAGAATTCTCTCTTTTTGGAAATCATGCTCCTCTTAATGAAGTACAAGATTGTAGTAACTTTTTTTTGGATTTCCACATCAGACTGCTGATTCATATTGAGCTTATGGTCCATTGAAAACTATAATTAAGAGGCAAAGGATAAGGATTACAATGCTAGCTTTGTTGCTCACTATTTGTATGACTTTTTGCATCACCTAACTGTGGTCCTCAGTTTTCTTATTTGTAAAGTGAGGAGGTTCTTCTTTCAAAAATACTACATTTTATTTGGAACTATGCTCAAAAAGCTATCAAACTGTGCATACCCTTTGACCCAGGAGTGTTACTACTACGCTTACATCCCAAAGAGATTTTAAAGAAGGGAAAGGGACCCACATGTGCAAGAATGTTTGTGGCAGCCCTCTTTGTAGTGGCCAGAAACTGGAAACTGAGTGGATGCCCATCAATTGGAGAATGGCTGAATAAATTGTGGTATATGAATGTTATAGAGTATTATTGTTCTGTAAGAAATGACCAGCAGGATCATTTTAGAGAGGCCTAGAGAGACTTACATGAACTAATCTGAGTGAAATGAGCAGGACCATTATATACTTCAACAACAATACTATATGATGATCAATTCTGATGGACGTGACCATCTTCAGTAATGAGATGAACCAAATCAGTTCCAACAGAGCAGTAATGAACTGAACCAGCTCCACCCAGGGAAAGAACTCTGGGAGATGACTATGAACCACTACATAGAATTCCCAATCACTCTATTTTTGTCCGCCTGCATTTTTGATTTCCTTCACAGGCCAATTATACACTATTTCAAAGTCCGACTCTTTTTGTACAGCAAAATAATTGTTTGGACATATATACGTATGTTGTATTTAACTTATACTTTAACATATTTAACATGTATTAGACAACCTGCCATCTGGGGGAAGGAGGGAAAAAGTTGGAACAAAAGGATTTGCAACTGTCAGTGCTGGAAAATTACCTATGCATATATCTTATAAATAAAAAGTATAATTAAAAAAAAGAAATAATCACCAAAAAAAATACTGCATTTTGAAGAAACATTCAAATATAACTGATCTATAGTCTCATAAATTTAGAGCTGGAACAGACTTTAGAGGTCACTGAATCCACATCCTCGTTTTAGAAATAAGGAACTTGAGAACCAGAGAGACAATTGTTTTCCCCTTAATTAGAAAATCTGGGTAGGGATTAGAATGTGGTTCTTTGTAACTCCAAATCTAGAACTAATTGCATCACACTACATTGCTACTCTGTCTCTTCTAGAGGTGACCAAGGAAATGCTTAGTTAATAATTTTCTTGTTAATCAAAAATCTGGAAAATATTTGTATCCAGTTTCTTTTTTATGCTATGATATTTTGCATTTAGTTTGATTACTCCTTTGGTGTTACTTGAGGTATACAATATAAGCTTCTAATCTAAATATTATTTCTGCCAAGTTGTTTTCTCATTTTCCTATTATTTTTTATCAATGAGAAAGAATTTCCCCAAGTAGTTTTCATTCTTCTGAATGAAATGTTTTTCCACAAAGAGTCATGAAGAATTGTCAGTTTGAAGTACATTCTGGGAAGATCTGTGATAACTGAATAGAGGAGGAAAAAAAGGATTAACAGCTTATTTCTTGAGATACTGAATCTAACTTTTAACTTGCGAAGAAATCAGATTTTTTTGAGATTTTTATTAGTATTGTGAGTGAATGAATTGCATTTCCAAAAGTGTAGAAAATTTATCTGCTGTTAAAGTGAGGGTTTGAGATGTCTCTTTTGATATACTTTTTTTTTGCAGTCAGTATGTTAAAAATGATGGCCTATGTCTTTGTTTTATTTTTAAATTATATTTTTCATAATTTGAATATTTATGCATAGGAAATTAAGTGATTTATCATATAGTGATATATGAATAACTATTGGTATGAATGGGAATTTTCCAGTTTATTCAATAATTACCAAATTAGGAAGGGTACTGAGTTAATTGATTAAAAATAAAGAAATCTCAAATTTATTAATAAAAACTATTGAAATATGTCCTTGTATTATTCTAGTTTTGGGGATCATAAAATTAAATATAGAAATGAATCAAGTGTCAGTCTAAAGAGTAATCTAAGTGAAAGTACAGTCACTGACACTTGCCATCAATAATTAACCATTTCCTTTAATTGTGTGTCCCCATTTTTGCAGAGGAGGAACTGAGGCAAAAAGGGATTAAATGACTTGCCCAGGCTTATACAACTAGTAAGTGTCTAAGACTTAATTTGAATTCAGATCTTCTTGACTCCAGGCTTAGTGCTTTTTCCATTACACTGCCCAGCTGCTCCATAATTTCGTGTGTGTGTGTGTGTGTGTGTGTGTAATGTATGTTTTACATATATATATACACACACACACACACACACACACACATGTATATCTATATCTATGAATCCCCAGATATTATGAGGCAAGAATTCCTCTTGTCCTGAAAAAGAATGGTGACTTTCCTTTAGTTAACTTATTGGTCACTTATTGGTCTGCTCTTCCAATTTTAGGTTCACCCTCAGTCAACTTCTACTCCCTGAGCTACCAATGAGCTATCATATTATTCAGCTGGATCCTAGGACATTTTAGTTTAATTCTTTGAGTTTCTTGCTTTCTTATTCCCCATCAACTCTTACCCAGATGTTATCATACTTCTATTTAATGTAACTGATTTATTGTTAATCAGAAAGCAGAATTATCTCACTTATGAAGAAATGTGCTTGAGTTTGTAAGAATGATAAGTGAAAAAGGAACCCAGAGATCTAAGTTAGATTCAGAAGACTTCTACAATAAGAGAAAAATAGGCTTTGGGTTCAATAGAAGCTGGGTACAAGGACAACTCTATTTCTTTGATGCATAGAAGAAAACATCTTTGCATAGACAGAAAATAGACTGGGAAAATTTTTTTTTCAACAGATCTCTGATTTTTTTCATTGTGATAAGCCTGAAGTAAGGAAATCATTTACAAATGTAGATTGGCACTGTATTTTTACAATTTTAATGCATTTTTAATGTATTGTCAATTTCTAAAGGGAGTAAGAGGTTAAATGACAAGTCTAGGATCACATGGTTAGCATTTGCCAGCAACTGGATTTTAATTCAGACCCTTCTGAAACCAAGGTCAACTCTTTTATCTACTAAGCCACATTACCCTTCAAAGATAACAAAATTCTTGGGTCACTTACAAAGGACGGTACAAAAAAAAATAAAGATGATTGAAATTCTACACACACACACACACACACACACACACACACTTACACACTTTCATGGGAGGCAGACAAAGCAGTCCCTAGTTTGAGGTTATGTGGGATTCTCTCTCAGGACAAAGGCTTCTCAAATCAAACAAGTAAGGACAGTCTCCAAAGATGAACCTCTAGAAATGTGAATAGATGGCCAGTTTTTCTTTCTGGGTATTTTACTTATAATATTCTGCATAGAACAATTATGATTTTTACTATCTAGAAAGAATTTTGTTATATTAAAAAATGACCTGATTGTAACTAAGTGGAAGTATTTCTTCCACTTAGTTACAATAGGGACAAAAGAAAGTCTTAAATTTCCAAAGGAAATGGAAACCAGCTTTCTACTAACAAGAGGTCCTCTGAACTTGTCTTTCTGAGTTCCCATATTTTTCCAGAAACCCTGGACCCAGAATATGCAGGAGGCCACTAAGATGTCAAGGATGAAGCCTTTCTTACACCTCCTGAGTTGACATAATTTGGTATTTGTACCTCCAGTTGGACTCCCTGTGTTTCCTTGGGAATCAATACAGGTGCCAGTCAGTCTGCACCAGATTGAGAAATTGTTTGTACAGCTGGGACCCTTGTAGATAAGCAGATCCTCTTCTCTTCATGGTCTTGCAATTCCCAAAGGAAAAGAATGCTGATTTTTCCATTACCTTTTTTCTTTCCTTCAGAATGGAATTAGTCCTTTCCCTCTCCCTTATGACTTACTTCCCCTTTTCCTTGTAACTTAAATACCAAGTCTTCCCCTGCAAAGCTGGGCTCTTTGGTATGGGGAGTTCCCATGTTTGCATATTTTTCTCTTGTAATAAATGGAATTGCAGCACATATTGCATGGATTTTTGATATTATTTTTGGTTAACACTATGCTTCCATAATGATAAAACTATCCTTTGTAGAATATTTGAGCAAGGGGAAAGAAAGGATTATTTGTTTGTTTGTTTGTTTTTTCTTTCTCTCTCAGACAGGAAACTAAAGTTATACTGGAAAATCCTGATTGTCATTTTTGGGAAAAGCCTGAAAGACATTTTACATTAAATATAGAGTAGAAAACAGTGATAAAAGAAAACTAATGGGGATAGCTAGCTGGTGCAGTGGATAGAGGGAGATTACTCAATCCCTAGTTAAGGATGTTGTAATGGGCATTTATACTTTAGCTATGGGTGTGACTAGATGCCCTCTGACTTCCATTTCATCTCAGAAATTCTATGACTTGATGATCTCTTGCTAGCTTTAAGAGTTCATGATTCCAAGTATCATTATCTGATATCAGGCTCTCCTCCCTCCCAAGCCAAATATCTGTGTTCAAAAGACTCTATTAGTACTTGACAAATGTTAGAAAAGATGCTATTGATACTGAAGAAGACTCTTCTATTAAAAATCTGTCTTGTTAAAATGCATGTGGTAGCTCTAGGGACTATTGGGAAGAAAAGCTTAATTACATGCTGGACTTAGATGCATGTAAGATTTATATAAAACCATGGATCTCACTTTTAGAATTTGTGCTAGTGCTAAAATCTGGTAGTGAAATAAAGGATCAGAAAAAAAACCAAACAGACAAATGCTATCTTTTAACCAGATGATTATTACATGCTATCAGTTATTACATACTAAGCCTTTTAGACTTATGGGTGACCAAGAGATCTGTATTTTTGATTTATGAAAAAGGATATAATGACCTTAATGCACTGAAGAGACCAGAATTCAAAGAACTTTTATAATTCCAGAAAGTTTGTTAATATATAATCTTTCCAATTAAGAAATGTCTCATATTCCTTTCTTTCAATAATAGTTGAATGCTTAATAGGTTAACTTCTTCTTGTAGCTGCTTCTGATTAATTTTCAGGTCTTAAGTGCCATTATTATAAAGAGAATGAGTAGCCTCAGGCTATGTAATTAAGACACAGAAAGAAATATCCTATGTTGAAAAAGTATTGGGAATACTGGAGAGATCATTGGAGAAACTTGGAATACTGAAAAAGGTGACCCTAGAGAGATAATTTGTATTTGTCCAGCACTGTCTGGAGGATAGAGTTCCCTGAACTGTCAAAATGATTATATGATTCATTTGGCAAGTATTTATTATATTTACCTCTCATATCTAAGTCCCTGTAGCAGAGAAAGGTGACTCATCACACTTATTGAAAATATCTTTTGAGGACAACCAAATCATTTTCTCTGATTGAGTATTCATTGAGCAACAATAATTTGGTTTCCATTGTAGTTTTCCCCAATGGGAACAGAATGTGCCAACCAGACAATATGAAGATTTTGGACCATCTGCTTTACTGAGTAATGAGTCATCATATCTAAAAACTTTTAGGTCATCTTCTCCTTTTCTTTGTTTCTATTAGGTGACTTCCCTGGCCTGAATTTGACTCCTAGACTCCAAGGTGGCTGAAGTGCTCCATGGGAACTCTAGGGCTATCACATCCCTTGAAGATGTTCCTAGGATTATGATGAAAACTCTCATCTCAATTCTCAGGATCAAATTTGACCATGATTATGGACTATCTTAATTAGAAACTTGCAGCATGTCCACATAAAATTGGGAAATGGAGGTAGAGCAAATTATAGGCAGTGAAGTCATTACATGGGGAATGTAGTTATGTTTACTATTTAGATAAAAGTGAAATTGAAATTCTCTTATTTGGCAGATAGATGTGGGGTTACCAACTTTAAAAAAAAACTTACTGAATTTGGTTTCAACAATGTCTTATTACTATGCAACTTTCAAACTAGAGCTACTATCTTATGATTAGCACATGTTTTATTTGAATTGTAAAGATTAAAGAAATCCATTTTTTTCTGTGTGTGCCTGAGGATATCTTTATCATCAGGCTGTCCCACAGTCTGCCACAGATTTAACACAAAGAGAATACCAGGAATCTGGGTCATCACCTATATACGAACTATGGCATCTTAGCTAATCATGTCATCTCTCTGGGCCTTAGCTGTCTCATTGGTAAACTGAAAGGATTAGCCTGGATAAAAAATTATTAACCTGGGATCCATGAAGAATTTCAAATGTTTTAATAATTATATTTCAAATAATTGGCTTTCTTTGTTATCATCTCTATTCAATACGTTCAAGGGAATTATGCTGAGAAGGTAGCTATAGGTTTCTTCAGCCTACCAAAGGAATCCATGACATAGAAAATAAAGGCTGAGTACACCTGCTTAAATGATCATTAATGTTCCTTTTGATTCTAAAAATTCTATGAATCTTATGATTTGCCACAAGATTAGGGACAACTCTCACCATACTTTTCCTAGGCATTTCTCTATTATATTAGGCAGATGTATCAGAAATCCTGTCAGAGGTCCAGGACTCACTGACATTTTTTAGAATATAAGAGTGGTGTACTTAAAGAGGCACAATTAGAAAGATTTCTTTGGCATGAGCTCAAAGGAGTCCGTGACATAGAAAATAAAGGCTGTGGAGAAGAAAGTAATTTATGGCCAAAGATGAACTAGAGAAGATTATGAAATGCAAAATGGATAGTTTTGATTATATTAAGTTAAAAAGTTTTTGTACAAACACAACCAATGCAGACAAAATTAGAAAGGAGGCAGAAAACTGGGGAAAATTTTTATATTCAAGGGTTCTGATAAAGGCCCCATTTCTAAAATATATAGAGAATTGACTATAATTTATAAGAATACAAACCATTCTCCAATTGATAAATGGTTAAAGAATATGAACAATTTTCAGATGAAAAAATTAAAGCCATTTCTAGTCATATGAAAAAATACTCTAAATCATTGCTGATTAGAGAAATGCAAATTAAGACAACTCTGAGGTATGACTTCATATTTCTCAGATTGGCCAAGATGACAGGATGTTAAATGTTGAAGGGGGTGTGGGAAAATTGAAAAACTAATACATTGTTGGTAGAGTTGTGAAATGATCCAATCATTTTGGAAAGCAATTTGGAATTTTGTCCAAAGATCTATTAAACTGTGCATACCCTTTGATTCAGCAGTGTCTTTCATAGGTTTGTATCTCAAAGATCATAAAAAAGGGGAAAAGGACCCACATGTGCAAAACTGTTTTTAGCAGTGAGGCTATATTATTATATATTATAAATAAGAAATAAAGTGATTTGAATGTCCTCTACATAGTTATGACTATTGAAGCCATGGGAATGGATGAATTTTCCAAGAGATAATATGTACAGAAAAGAGAAAAGGTCTATAGAAGTATCTTAGGAGATGGCAATTTTTAGGGGATGAGAAGATAAAGAGAAGTGTTCAGAAAGTCAGAAGAATAATGAAAGTGCCACAGAGGGGAGAATACTAAGGAAGAATTGGTTCAATAATAACAGCTAACATTTATTAGCTCTTTAAGGTTTATTAAGCACTTTATGTAAATTATTTCCTTATGATGATAATCATAATAATTTAAAAGATATTTCTCTCTGCAATAAAGCCAACTCAATTCTCCATCTGGGAATAAAAGCATACTGATAAGTTCAATCAGTATACTGAGAATGATCTTGAATTGTATTTTATTTTATTTTGCTGAAGAGATTGACCATTAATGGATGGTCAAGATTATCAGGTATCCAATGATGCTGATACTCAAGTAGGTCCCAATAATGCAGAATTTGAAAGGGAGTTTTGGATCCCCAGATAAATAACTTTCTCTTAAAATCCAAGAGATCAAAGATTCAAAACATTGCTTCAAAATCATGTGAATGATCTTTTAAAATCACATTTTCATTCTGGAAGAGATTTAAAAACTGAAATGATTTGTGGTTAACTTCCAAATCAAAAAGAATGACAAAACTGTAAGGAACTTAGGGTACAACAATTATATTTGTATTTAACTGAATAATTGATCTTTACATTAAAGTCAACTTTGAAATCCAAATCATAAACCTCTTTTGAGGAACAGCTTGATCTATATATGAATTACATATTCTGTCAAGAGAAAAATATTGACTAATGTTGAAAAAAAGTCATCTGTATGATGAGAAAAATCTCACTAGCAAAATGACAACAGTCATCAAAAATGATTTTCATGGTCTCATTTTGTGATTCAATTTGGCATAATTTTCATGCAATGTTAATAAGAGGACAAACAAGAAAGCTAAGCCTAAAATCTAAAAGCATCACAACAAATAAAAATGGGAATGATACCATCATATAAAAACATAAAACTATTGTTCTATAGTTCCCAGGTCAATGGACAGTCACAAATTTTGGAATACCTCAGTATATTTACTTGTTGGTCTATGTCAGATTTGGTTCATAAATCATAGAATTGTCATTTACCCCTTTCTTGATCTTTCCTTACACATTTAATGTAAATCTGTCCATGGAAACAAGACATCATCAGCAAGGAGTTTCTTAATGGTTATCACCAAATTATACATGTTCAACCTCTGGGCCAGACATATAGTTTTGCTCTGGAATGTAGTTACTACTAGGGTGAGCAGTGGTAGTATCACAGGAAGTCAGAGGATGGCCTAATCTCCTTACCTGGATTGTTCAATTTGAGATTAGACAAAGAAAATCTCATGTTATTTTGGTGACTTTCCTTGTCTCATACCTTGGGAACACCTTTTAACCATTCTGATCATTATTAAAGCCCCCAGAGAAGTGAGATCTTTTTAAACTCACTCTTCCATAATTGTTCTCATTTGGCTTTTGTTGCAGCCTGCCATTCCTTTGATTTTTAAAGATTATCTGAGAAATTTGCTTAGTAAATAATATTGATGCTTTTCTTTCCAAGGGATAAGAACATAGAATGTTACATTTGGACTTTTCAAAATTATCTCCTCAAAGATATTTTAAGATTATGGTTTGGAATAGGGCAGCATGAGGCTCAGTGTTGAATTAATCTTGGATGTTACAATTAAGAAAACTTTGTTGATTTTTTACATTCTGTCAGTTATGAATTCACTTTGATAACCTTAACCTGCTTGAAATCTCGTTGAGTAAGAATGTCTTACTTTACAAATCCTGGAATATTTAATTTATAGGAATATAAGGCCTTAGGATGTAGGAGAACGACAGCTGATGTTGGTGTTGGAAAGAACTGCATTTAAGTCTCACCTTTGACATATACTGGTTGTGTGATCATAAAGAAGTCATTTAATCACTTAGAGACCAGACAATTCCCTAAAATGAAAAAAAAAAGTTTCAGAAACAATGTTGAACTAGTTTGGGAGATGCAGTACCCCATCCTCCCACTCCCTGGCATAGAATGGAGTAATCTGGAGAAGGAGGTATTTACTAATCTTTAAATGAAAATAGGAGAGAAACATTTTTTTTTTTGGGGGGGGGGAATTCTGGTGATCTTGAATATTGATGTGAAATATCCCAAATTGAATAATAATATGAATTTGAGGTATAACTGAGATTATACAGCATTCTACTTAACCATTAATTATATGGATTTCTATGTGCACATATATTCCAGAACATTTGGTTTAAGGTTAAATTGAAATTGAAAGAGATAGAAACTGCCATGCTATTTTGGGATACTCTTCAGGTTTCCCAGGTGGCTGACTGATATGAAAGGTGTTTGTGGATGTAAATTACACATCCTGTACAAAATAGAGAGAAAGAGAAAGGGGGCGGGGGGGGGGAGGAGAAAGAGCAGAAAGAGAAGAGAGAGAAGAGAAGAGAGAGAGAGGAAGAAGAAGAAGGAGAAGGAGGAAGAGGAGGAGGAGAAGAGAAAAGCAAAAGAAGATTGCATATAATAGGAGCTAAATAAATGTTTATTGGATTGGATTATTCTATCATCTGCTGCATGTTTAATTCTACTGAAGAAGGAAGTCATCACAAAATTTCTGCCTTAACTTACAAATAATTTTTTTCCTCCTAATTTGAGAAATGAGAAGGAATAAAGAGAAAAGGAACTGTTCTGCACTTCACGAGCAACAGTTAAGACTTGGTTGCTCATATGGAACTGAGGGGTCCCTTAGGAGAACGAACTATGTTACATTGAGATATAATAACAAGGATAGAGAGCATTGGGTACAATTGAATATTGTGTATACTTCAGGAAAGCGGATTAAAAAAAAAAACAACATAGATATGATGCCATGTCTAGGAATCTTTAAAGGGTTCATGAGGATTAGAAAACTCAAAAAATGAAATTCTGACTAATCAATCAAATGAAAAAGAAAAGGGGACTGGGAGTTTTAGGAAGAGAGCTTGGCTTAGTGATACTAGTGAGGAAGTAAGATCTAAGAATACAGTGACTTTTTTCATAGTTGGACAAACTGGTAATCCCAATGACTAGGATATTCTCTCCAAGCATGCAGATCACAATCTAACCATGCCTGATTAGCCCTTTATATCTCTTATCCATGCTTATCTAATACTCCCAATGTTCTAAAGGCCTATCTCACTTTCTCCTGATATCATGGATACTAGTGGAATACTGAAACTATTTGCTTCTTTTCTTCATTGAAGTTGCATTTTGGATAACAATCTTACAGCCTGATCACAGCCTCCAGTACTCTATTCATTATCCTTTGAATGATATTAATTTTCAATTCTTTGGTGACTATTGAGTTCCATGTAATACAACCATTCAGGGATACTGAAAATTATTAATTTTTTTAAATAAGCCTTTCTTCCAAGGAAAAGTTTGGTGTTATTAAAAAAATGCAATATTTTTTACCCATCTCAATCTTTGTCTTGCTTTCTTTTTAAGTTTGCTCCTCATAAAACCAAGCCCCAGAATAATGTATCAGGATAACCTTTTTCTGGCTTCCCAGGTATACACAGCTTTCTATAATAGAGAATATTATCTAGTGTCAATTTGAGACTCTCTCATGAGCACATTTTTTATTTATGATAATCGCATATAAAAATCTATATATAATATTATTCAACATTGTAAGGTTTATAAAACATTTAATCTCACCATAGGCATGCAATAAAATAAATGTAATTTTTATTATAATGATCGTACAGATTAGGAAATTGAGTTTTAAACAAATAAAAGTCTTGATAACACAGTAAAGGACAAAAATCTAGATTTGAACTTGGGACACCTGCCTTCTCATTCTGTGTCTTTCTAATATACAACTTCATTTCTCTAGTAGTAATCTCTTTCTCCAAAGAGTTAGATGAGTGTCTTGATGGTGTCTGTGAGGAAAATACAACTAAGCTAGTTGCTAGTTTTCAGAGAGATTGAATAGCAAATTGACAGGGATATGCTAGATGGAAGAATATTTGACAATTCCACTTCCATCTTCTCTTTTGTAAACTAAAACCATTCATTTGATATAGCAAGAGGCAACATAGGTATAAGATTTAAAGCCAGTCTTAGTTTGAATCTTGGTTTTGAATCATGTTACTAACATGTCATTTGTAGCAATATATATTGCCATACAATTTCCATAAGATCTCTAGATAATATCTAGATAACATCTAACTTATGATTAACATTGTATATAGCTGGTACTAGCAACATTACAGCATTTCCAAAATTATATTCCTTAACATTTAAAAGAGTTTTTCTCAATTACTTGACACAGGAAAACCAAGTGATAAAAAATTCTTATTGTCTTGATTATAATACTCAACTGACTAGAACTCTCCATCAATCTTCAATCAATTAATCAATCTATCAATATTTATATTTTGAACCTATAAATGGACAATAAGTTGGGACTGGAATTGAATAAGAGGAGGAGAGTGGGTTGGATTGCTTTTTAAAAAATTGCTAAAGTTATAGTGATTGCAAATGTATCCCTTGTATACAAGCCCATATTTTTCCACATGAATATGCTTTTGGTGTGAAAGAAATGACTACTAAATAACCAAGTACTGGGGAAATCCAGGATTTTTTTCCCCTCATTTGGGGATTCTCTCATTTGGAGAATAGGTCAAGATTTGGTTCTCTGTAGAGCAGGCCAGATGATGATAAGAAATCTTGGAATTGTTGCCCCACCCAATTAGAGAACCTTAAAAAGAATTTAAACTAAAGTAAATTCCAACTTCTACATTAAAGGCTGCCAGGTCTCAGCAGAAGTGGATCCCTTTTTGTTTAGATTTCTCTGGAGGGGAGTAGTCTGGATAAGAGATAAATCTCTTAGACCAAGACTAAATGATTATAGTCATGTTCCCCAGACCCTCATTAGAATAAGTGCACCTCTAATTATAGTATTTATTTTCTCATTACTTGTTAACCAATGAGGGTTGATTGCCACTCTCAGGAATGCCCACTCTTCCAAGGATAATAAGTGTTGAGTTGATCCCATGAGGGACTCCATGAGAGTACCACTGACCTTTTTTAACAATTAATGCTACATGATTAATAAAATGATTAATTATCCAGAAATTATGTTTCTAAAATTTTTTATATGTCATAGATGCTACTGTATAACTACTAGTCTTAGAATAGTCTGTATAAAGACTGAAGAATTGAAATTAATTATTGTCAAAAGAGCAGTGGAGAGTTGCATAATGGACATAAACAGGCTGCAACTCATTTACTCATTTGATCTGTAAGAATTTGTTAAGCACCCATATACCAGGCAATGTTGGGTAATAATGATACAGACAGAAAAAAAAATGAAACATTTTCTACTCTCAAGGAGCTTATATTTGATCAGGGTAAACAACACATATGACCAACAAAAAACACACACATATACAAATAAATATAAAACAAATACAAGGTACTTAAATACAAAGAAGATAGGGAGATGATAATATACTGGTAATTGGTGGGATAACAAAAAGCATTATATAATGAAGATAGAATCTGAATCATATCTTGAAAGATTTGGAATCAAAGTGATAGAGAGAGAAGATTGAGTTCTGTGTGTGAGGAACAGAGAGAAAGCCAGTATGGCAGTGGGGAGTAAGGCACAATGAAGATGGAAAGATAAGTTGGGACCAGTTTATAAAAGGCTCTAAAATCCAAGTACAGGACTTGGTATTGAATCCCAGAAAAAATAGGGAGCCACTGAAGTTGATTAAATATGACATCTATTTTTAAGGAATATCACTTTGAGAGCTATATAGGAGTAGGGAGGTATTTGGGGCAGAGAAACTAATTAAAAAGAGATTGCAATACATAAAATGATGAGAGGTGATGAAGGTCTGAGCTAAATAATGACTGCATAAATATAAAGAAGGAGTCAAATGTGAGAGATGTTGTATAGGTAGAAATGGCAAAGTCTGAAAACTCATTGGATCTATGATTGTGTGAGAGAGTGAGAACACAAAGATAATTCTAGTTAGATATAGACTTTGAAGGATAGAGATACCTTTGACAGGAATAGGGAAAATTAGAAGAGTGATGTGTGGGAGCATTATAATGAATTCTGTTTTAAACTTGTTGACTTTGAGATATCTCTGGGTTAGCCAGTTTGAAATGTCAAGTTAGCAGTTGATAATAGGGGACTGAAACTCAGAAGAGACATGTGTGAATCATCTATAAAGAGATGATAATTAAACCCATAGAAGTTAATAATGTCACCGCAACAAGAAGAGAAGAGAGAAGAGGATCTAGATCAGAACTTTCATGAATACTATAATTATAAGGGCCGAAGTGGATGATGAAATAGAAAAAATTATAAAGGAAGAGCATCATATATGTAGGAGGTGTAATATGAGAGAGTTTGGTATGAAAACTAAGAAAGGAGACAATATTCAGGAGAAGAGTTTCCTTCATCTGCAAAATGCAGATTTATAAGGTTTCTTTTAGCTTTGCATCCTATGAATAAATAATAATAGACCAATACATGTTACTCCATTGAAGATATATTGGTTTGCTTTGATTGAATAAATATAAATTATTATAGTCTACTGGCCTTGAGTGATTTATAAAGTGTTTTTCCCAATTTAATTAAATTAAAAAATTATTTATATGCTGTGTGGGCTAAATATCCCTTCCACTAATATTGTGTTTAGTAATCTTTTATTCTTGCATAGCCTAGAAGTAAAGAAGTTCATACATAGCTTCACTTATGAGAAATTCCCAAATGAATAGGATCTAAATGAATGAACATTATTACTACATCTGTCACCAAAATACTACTTCTCCATTTCAGAGTGGCATGGTGGCAACTCTGGATTCTAAAAAGTATGACAGTGGACAGGAACTTCTCTCTGGAAGATTATTCCAAGCTGAAAAGCTTCTACTGTGAGCCCAACCACTGAATTTGTTTCTGTAATCTAAGGGTCAGCATAATCAAATTCAGAGAAGCTCATCTCTAGATCAGTAGTAGCCACAGAAATCATGGATGGATTGTCATCTGGGAGTATTGGTCCTACACAGACAATGAATTAAAATCATTATTGTTATATGGGATGTGCTCCATCCCCTCTATAATAGGATGAAGAAGGCTTGATCAAAGTGAAGAGATCTAAAGTGAGTGGCCTTTATGCATTTTGAGTCCTATGTTGTAGTTCTAGACTCTGAGTCAGAAGAAGCTAGAGAGTTCAGAAATGGATCCCTCTCCCCCCTCCCCTTTCTTTCTTTTTTTTTTTTTTTTTTGGCCTGGGCAACATTTGGAAGAAAAGAAGAGGAGATTGATAGTGTTACTAGTGGTGATGTGTTCTCTAAATATTTCCTTAAGGCACTCAGCACCTACCTGCTGAGTTCAACTGAACATAAATTATGTTTCACATGATCTAGAGGAAGAAAGAAAGCATATGAAGACCAGAAGGCCTGATTTTGCACCCTAGCTCTGCCAATAACTATTTATATAGTCTTAGGCAGACTTTTTGACCAGTCTGGGTCTCCTCTGTGAAATAAAGGCATTGGACTGGATGACATGTCTTCTGGCTCTAGCTCTAAACATCAGTAGGACTTTAACAGCTTTAGAGACTTTTCCCCATTTCTCCTTATGCTCCAGGATTATAGCAAATGCCTCTGCTGATCATTCATCTCACTCTTTTATGCCTCTAATTATTTTAATGATCTAAAACTCTTTGGGAAAAGTTATTTTTGTTACATCTAGATGAGCATAAACTCATGTGGCCACTTACCAGTTGTGACTATGGATGTCATACAACTACTGTGGTTTAGTAGACCCTAAGTTCTTTAAGAGTAAAATTCATGTGACTTCAAGCTGTATCTTTTGCAATAGCTACCACAGTACTCAGCATGCAGTAGATGCTTAATAAGTATACATAGAATGTGCTTTATTATGTTATGTTATTGTTTTACTCATTTTCAGTCATGTTTGAGTCCTTGTGGATACCTTTTTGAGGTTTTTTTGTCAAAGGTACTGGAGTGGTTGGCCATTTCCTTCTCATTTTACAGATGAGGAACTGAAGCAAACAGGATTAAGTAACTTGCCCAGACTTACACAGCTAGTAAATATCTGAGACTGGATTTGAACTCAAGTCTTCATGGCTTTGGGCCTGGCACTCTTTCCACTGTACCACCTAGTAGGTTGCTATGTTATATAACATTATATTGTGTTTGTCGTATTATACTATATTGCATCATCATCTAATAGTAATACAATACTCTTGCATTATTTACAGTCTTATTCTATGTTATATTATCTTGTTTTCTACTGTCATATGATGTTATATATATGATACAAATTATATATAAATATATATACACATATTTTTGACATTATATTATTTTGCAAATGTTATTACACTTCTCAAATTTCTGTTTTTTTAAATGTGGATAATTACTCTTGTACAAGAAGAAAATGAAAACATTTTGTAAATTGTATAGTGAATAGATGAAAATGAGCTTTTCTTATTCTTGTAACTTGAAGTCTCAGCTTTGAGCACATGTTGTCTGAGTTTGATCTAAGTAGCTTCTCTCTTCCCCAAATGTTTGTGGCTCAGCTCCTGCTTTGAATTAACTGCTTTAAAAATTGGTTCATATATCCCCTGCTGATGAAACATTAAAGAGAAGCAGGCTTATTAAATACAATAAGAATATAGAAAAGACAAAAGCAATACCTCATTTCCTATGAGCTCTGTGGATTTTTAGGTTTTGTATTGTCACTGAAAATAAAAAGCCTAGCAATTAGTCATAATCAATAGATTTGAGAAACTCTTTGAAGTTGTAGCATTATTTTTTGTGTCTATGTTCTGTACAATCTTTTTGCTCCCCTCAGACTACTGGCATTGTTAATGCTACTTCTCTGAATGCCATGACTCTCTCTTGATCTTTTGTCCCCACAGTAGCAGTTCAGGGCCATATCTACATTCATTTTTTTGATTGGTTCCTTGTCTCAGGCTGGCTCTTATGTTCCTTTGGACTTGAAATCTTCCTTTCTATTTATGTAGAAATTATCTGTTCCCACTTCATGCAAAAGAAGAGGTTAGTAACTACTCAAGTGAACTGCTCTGCTTTCTTTAGATCTGCTTGGTATGTTCTCGCCATGGTTATAAGATTTGAAGACATTGCTAATTGTATCACATGGATCTTTGATATGACTATGCATTGAATAATATTGTAAAATTATGCATAATTCTCATATGGCCAAGCCTTAAAAATTATTGACCTAAAATGTTTCTTTTAGCTATTATTATAGATTCAAAAAAAAAAATCGATCAAGGGGTGGAGCCAAGATGGTGGAGAGTAGACAGGGCATTGCTTGAACTCTCCCCAGCTTCCCTCAGAATCAATGCTAGATAAAGCTGATGAACAGATTTTGGAATGACAGAACTCACAAACATTCAGATCATAATAATTTTTCAGCTTAAGATATTCTGGAAGAACTTTAAGAAAAGTCTGTCTCAATTGGGCAGGGAGGAACTTGATCCAGCACAGGTGGACCATTAGGCCCAATGGGGGAATCTAGCAGAAGACTTTTAGGGAAAGTACAGTAGCACTGCCTACTCTATCCTGGTTCAGAAAGCCAGTAAATCAGCAGCCCAGCTATGAGAACTCCGACACAACTACAGAAGGCAAATTGTGGGCCCTGACCTATCATAACAGCTGGGAGTTGGTCAGACTCACCCAGAACAACAGGAAAGACTGCAGTGAGAGGTCCTATTTCCCTACAAAAGAAGCTTGGGACAACTTCTCCTGTGCCCTAGGAGCAGAGGTGAACATTTAAAAATGAGTAAAAAAGCAAAAAAAAAAAAAAAAAAAAAAAAGGAACTTTGACTATAACAAGCTATTATGGAGACAGGAAAGATCAGAACACAAACCCAGAAGAGGATAGCAAAAGCAAAATGCTCTCAGGTGAAGCCTCAGAGAGGTATATGAAATGGTCTCAGGTTCAAAAGGCTCTCTTGAAAGAGTTCAAAAGGACATTAAAAGAGAGAAGGAAAATGGCAAAAAGAAATGAGAACTATGCAGGAAAATTATAAAAGTGTTTTGGGGAAAGCCAATAGCATGAAGCACAAATATTGACTAGAGAAAAAACAATTGACAACATGGGAAAATATACTAAAAAAATACTTTAAAAATAAATTTGGTGAAATGGCAAAAGAAAATAGTTCTTTAAAAATAGAATTGGTGAAATGAGGGGAAAAAATCCATTGAATAAAACAACTTTACAAGCATAAGTGGCCAAATGCAAAAGGAGGTTTTAAAAAAGCTAACTTTACACCACTGCAAAGCCTTTCAATGATCTCACAAAGGATAAATAGGGGAAGAGAAACATAAGTATGAAGGCAAAAAAAGAGGCAATTTGGCCTTGACCTTCTGGTGCTTTTTGGAGTTTGCTAGGATGAAAAAATGCATTTGATTCTTAGGACTTGCTTAGATGCCATATATATCTTCCAGTGTCAACTTTTGCCAATCCAATTAAGACTTTTTTTTTTAAACACTAATACCTGCCTTCATTGCTTGTGGGACATTTTGTATGAGAATTGTGATAGCCAGAAAAAAACAAGATAATAGCTGTGATTACAGCACATACTAACAATGAGGCTTGGCTTGTGGACTTCTAGTATCAGTCTTAAAAAACAACAACAACAAAAACAATACCTTTCCAGGTAATTCCTTTCAAGAGCTAAATTTTTATGAACCTCTGAAAAATGACAGGGAATTTAATTAAGAATTTTGCACAGAAGTTCTTTGTATCACCATTGCATCCTATTTGGCTATCCAGTTTTTGAGTACTGCAACACTGAGGTGTTCCAACTTCAAAGTATATAGTACATTAAAGGCAGATCCCCTGAGGATCTTTGGTAATTGTCTAATATTCTTTGCATCAAGCACTTGCATTTCTGCATTGTAGCTAGGAAATATTCTAGCCAGGGCTCAAGGACTTATCTTCTGAGTAAGAGGTTATGCTTCCCTAAAAATAAATATGTTTCTATACTGGGTCCCTTTCCCTGCCTGATTGACATCTTGTCCTATAGACAATGTGCATTTCTCTTTTTGCATCAGTTCTAGGCTGAAAAGAGGAGATAATCTTGTTCCCTAACCTCCTCCTCAAATCTTCTATCAATCCCTTTCTTTCCTGAGGGATCTCATTTTTTTTTAGCCTAATGCCAGCCAGAATTGGAAAGTGTAGTTACTGATTTCCATAAATCTCCCATTTCTACTTATCTCCCTGGGGTTTTGAGAAGCCTCCACATTTTCAGGTAGTTCACAAAAAAGATGACAACTGTATTTTCCACCTTTATGAATACATCCCTTAGTACTTTATTACACACTTCCACCTCTCCTTTAAGCATATATTGTGGTATGTAAAATTCTTCATTTGATGTCATCATAATTATCTATGAGCATTTTTAGTAGTCATTCTTCACCAACAAACACTTTTATATAGTCTTTCTGGGGTCAAATCTACTTACAAAGGCAGTGCTAATTTATGTATTACTAATGCAAATAAAACAAATCAAAACCAAGTGAGCTTCACAGAAATGAACTGTGATGTCCCTATCTTAGGAATAGAACCTATGGCAACATGGTCTCAGGAATTTGTTTCCTAATCACACACACACACACACATATATATATATATATATATATATATATATATATATATAGATTCACCATTCAGGTTTTGGTTCATGTCTTGATGAAAGGCATCTCTGCTCCTTTGCCCACTGAGGCCTGCAAAACATTTAACAATAATTGGTGTATAAATTCAATTAAAAAAATAACGAGATCTCTTTGACCTGGGAGAATCAAAAGAAGATGTTATGGAAGAGTTGGCTTTAAATTGGGTTGTGAAAGAAAATTTCTTTTCTTATGATCAGAGATGAGAAGGGAATATATTTCAGGCCTGGGCAATTGATTGATTGTAGGATAGGGTAGGATGGGTTTAGAGAATAGAGTCCAATCTATATAAAGGGGAGTCACATGAAATAAGACTGTCAAGGTAAATTTGAATCACATCATAGATAGTGTCAAATCCTAGGCTGAGTTTATGTTTTACAGTTATTTATTATATTTTATTCTCTATACAATAAGAAGACACCAAACATTTTTGCAGAGGAGAGTGACTTGGTTAGACTTGTCCCTTGGAAAGATTCTATTGGGGAATTATTGAAAGGATGGATTAAGATGATGAGAGTTTGGAGGGCGACACTGATTAAAAAGGACTCTCCTCATCTGTGAAATAAAAGGATTGAGCTAGATTATTCATAAGGTAATTTTTAGCCTGTGAATTCTCTCATCTTATGATTTTGGTGGTAGACGAAGAGATTTTTAAGTAAAATTTCCCTGTAAATATTGCTGAGTGAATCTATATAAGAAACATCTGGAAATAGAATCAACACGATTTTAACAAATGATTGGATATAGGAAAGATTCAAAGACCAAATTATCTAATTTGGGCAACTGGGAAGATGGCACATCAACAGAAATAAGGAAGATGAAAGGACAGATGCATATAATGGGTTTGTCAAGCTGAGTTTGTGCTATTGAGAGACCATTCAAGTGGAAGTATTTATCTGGCTATTGAAAATGTGGGACTGAAGATTGAATAGATGCTGAGGGCAGATATAAAGATTTGTCCATGGATACTACTTAAGTTTATGAGAATGGATGAGATCATCAGGCAGAAGAATAAATGAAGAGAAAAATGTTCAGAGAAAGGAAAATGATTAAAAAAGTAATTGGAAGACACCCACACTTAGGGGAAAAGAGGAGAATGATGAACTAAAAAATAGACTACAAACCTCTTTCCTCTCTTTCTTTACTCTCTCTATCTGCCATGCACCTATGTTTCCTTTTGAATCATTTTTATTTTTGATTCTGAGTCATTTGGTGCCAGATGGAGACAGAGAGGCACCTCTTGTTTAGCTATTAACTATTAACTACTATAATTTTTTTAATATGAAAGAATATAAATAGAAGCACCACATTAATATAAAGAGATATAAAATATTCGGTCACAAGAAAAGAGGACTATTCTCTACCTTCTTCTCTAAATGAGAAACATTTTGGCAGAATTCAATAATTCCTACTTGGGAAATTCACTTTCCACTTTAAAGTGCAGTAGTTTACACAGTTTAATTTTGTGTTGTTCTTCATTGTCCACAGCCAGCAAAGTTCCTTAGAATGAAATGCTGACATGCAGTCTAGTGACCTACCTTATTTCATACCCACAGTTCCTTTTGGAAGGGCTCCAGATTCTTGTCTTTGGGATGTTCCCGTTTTGTTTGTGAAGGATATTTGCTGTTTTACTGTTTCCTGTTAATATAGCCTCCTAGATGCCTATTCTATACCCAAGACCTCTGTGTTTATAGCCATCCACTGTTATATCAAGCACAGTGTTTCCTAAGAAGCCAGTTTTCAGCTTTCTGATCATTCAGTTTCACTCAGCAGTCAAGACTATTTTGGTGACCATTTGTTTTAGCTCTGGGTCCTAAGAGTATCTTTGATTTAAAGTTGAGTCCTTTTGGTTCATATACATTTCAGTTTTATACTTAGGGTCCTCTCACTCTCTTCTCAGGCTTAGGCTCTATCTGTCATCTCAGAAAAAGATAAAAATAGTATCTACAAGATCATATTAAATATCCTCTCCTCTGTCAGAATAGAGGTTCAATACAAAAACAATTTTGTTCAGAATACAATGATAGATATGAAGGGAGGTAAACATTTTAGAAAATACAAGGTATTTGCCTTTATATCATTCTCAGTCTATTTAGATGTAAGTATGGGGCAGACTCATCAAGCATTTATTGTTTTTTTTGTTTTTTTTTTTTTTTTACATGCTAGGTACTATACTAAGCCCTGGGGATCCAGAGACAATATCAATTTTCTTCACGGAGCTTACATTCTACTAGGGGAATCAGGATATACATGTATAATTATATGCAAAACATATACAAAATGAAAGAAATATTTTGGGAGGGAACTTACCTAGGGAGACAACTAAGAAGAGAGGAAGAGTGAGTTGGATTGCTTTTTGAGAAATTGCTAAAGTTATAATTATCTCAAATGTCTTCCTTATACACAAGTCCTTATTTTCCCACACAAATATGCTTTTGGTGTAAAATAAATAATTACTAAACCAAGTATTTGGGAGATCCAGGATTTTTTTCTTTTCCTTATTTGGAGAATAGGTCAAATTTGATTCTCTGTAAGGCAAGGTTTTATATATTAGAAATTTGTCTGGAATATGATTAAGATCAGAAAAGAAGATCAAATAGAGGCTACTGTAATAGTTAGAGTGAGAGTAATAGAGAGGCCTGAACTAAGCTAGTGGCCATGTGAATGGAGAGAGTGAAACTAATAAGAGACGTGGGTCAGAATTGAAATGACAGTTTGGCAATTGATTGGATTTGTGTAGTGAAAACCAATGCTTGTGAACCTGAGTGATGAGAAGCATGATGGTGTTCTGATAGTAGTAGGGAAGTTCAAAAGATGGACAGGTTTGATAAGATTCATATTTATCTAAATAAAATACAGAATAATGAATCAGTACATTATAAAAGTAGGGAGAAATTAATTTCTGCCTAGCAATAACAGGGAAGGTTCCATCAGGAAGGTGCATTGAATAAGGGCAATTAAAGTCTTCTCTTTCTTTTTTTTTTTATTTTTTTTATTTTTATTTTTATTTTTTTATTTAATAGCCTTTTATTTACAGGATATATATATATGGGTAACTTTACAGCATTAACAATTGCCAAACCTCTTGTTCCAATTTTTCACCTCTTACCCCCCCCCACCCCCTCCCCTAAATGGCAGGATGACCAGTAGATGTTAAATATATTAAAATATAACTTAGATACACAATAAGTATACATGACCAAAACATTATTTTGCTGTACAAAAAGAATCAGACTCTGAATTATTGTACAATTAGCTTGTGAAGGAAATCAAAGATGCAGGTGTGCATAAATATAGGTATTGGGAATTCAATGTAATGGTTTTTAGTCATCTCCCAGAGTTCTTTTTCTGGGTATAGCTAGTTCAGTTCATTACTGCTCCATTAGAAATGATTTGGTTGATCTCGTTGCTGAGGATGGCCTGATCCATCAGAACTGGTCATCATCTAGTATTGTTGTTGAAGTATATAATGATCTCCTGGTCCTGCTCATTTCACTCAGCATCAGTTCGTGTAAGTCTCTCCAGGCCTTTCTGAAATCATCCTGTTGGTCATTTCTTACAGAACAGTAATATTCCATAATTTTCATATACCACAATTTATTCAGCCATTCTCCAACTGATGGACATCCATTCAGTTTCCAGTTTCTAGCCACTACAAAAAGGGCTGCCACAAACATTCGTGCACATACAGGTCCCTTTCCCTTCTTTATAATCTCTTTGGGATATAATCCCAGTAGTAACACTGCTGGATCAAAGGGTATGCACAGTTTGATAACTTTTTGAGCATAGTTCCAAACTACTCTCCAAAATGGTTGGATTCGTTCACAACTCCACCAACAATGAATCGATGTCCCAGTTTTCCCACATCCCCTCCAACAATCATCATTATTTTTTCCTGTCATCTTAGCCAATCTGACAGGTGTGTAGTGGTATCTTAGAGTTGTCTTAATTTGCATTTCTCTGATTAATAATGAAAGTCTTCTCTTTCTAATCTCCATTTTTACAAAAAAATCTCTATCAAAATAGGTACATTCTACAATGATTGTTTAGATTCATTAGGCTTTATTTAGCCTTGTAAAACTCATTGTCTGTTTTTATTTTTTCATGTTCACAATTAATTTTAAATACTAGTAGTTTCCACAAGTTCATTTTGTGTGGGTTTTTTTTTTTCATTAAGAATGGAGCTATTATAGTCATCTATGATATTATTACATCTTCAGGATGAAACCCTGAGATTATTTTTCTATCTGCAAGGAAATATTTTTCACTTTCCTCATAAAAAATCCAAACTAAACCAAACCCCAACACACAAAAAAACAAAGCCTCCTTTTTTAAACAAGAAACTACAGCAATAATTTCTAGGTGAAGTGTCACGTAAAATTTATATACTGTAGTCTGTATGTCAAATTAACTTCTGTTGGTTCTCTTAGCAAGAGAGCAGTTGTGCAAATGAATTCTTTATCTCTTATTACAGCTCAATATTAAACCTGGAATTCATATTAGAAATCAATTTAAGCACTCAAATTTTATTCATTTCATTCATTCATTCATCTTAAAAAATATTTTCTTGATTCCTTTTAACTTATATTTCAGTCATTTCTGGGGAGTGGGGGGAAATACCTCTTTCTCCTCTACTACTACACCCATTTTAGTAAGAAAGAAAAAAAAAAGCCTTATTACTATATAGTTTTCTAATAACTCCTCACATCCCTAAAATGAAGAGGATGGGGGAAGTAAATTTCATGATCTCTTCTCCAGAATCATCATATGTCTTAAAATGTACTCCAAATTTACTTTCCTTTTGGAGTTCTCTTCATTCACACTGTGGTAGTTATTGCGCATATTGTTTCCTTGATTCTTTTTATACATTCTATCTCAGTTTATATAACTCTTCCTAAATTTCTGTGAATTTCATTAAGCCCTCATTTCTAACTATACAAAGCATTGGTATAGGGAGCTCCCAGTGAGGAAACTTCTACAATGTAAATTGGCATTTGTTTTGTAATGACACAGCATTCACTGTACCTTATAAAGAGCTCTCAAGGTAGAGGACTCTAGTTTAAATCCTGCCTCTCATATTGGCTATTGTTATTATCTATCTTTTGTTCTTGAAGAGGACCAAAGACACCATGAGGGTGAGTCTTGACTTGAGAACAAATTGGATTTATGTGAGGCAGTTGTGCAAAGTCATCAGCCTTATTCTCTCCTCCAGAGTTATCAATCTCCAGTGGCAAGACAAAGTCAAGATGACTGACTGATGGTCTAGAATGAAATGGATAACCTTGGCCTTTCTAAATTAAGGTTTTTGACAGGCCTCAATTTATCTGAGACAAAGCTCATTCATTGACTAAGGGCAATGTAAGAATTAAGACAAAAGATGGCCCAATTTATGATCACAAAAACATCAGTCTTGGAGAAAATGAGTTCTTAGACAAATTACTTAAAATCTCTATGCTATTGTTTCTTTTAAGTAATGTAAGAAAAGTTGGAGTATATGAACTCTTTTTCATTCTGTGATTCAGGGACACTGACCTCCTTCCTGTTCCTCTCATGACTCCATCTCTTGATCATGTATGTTTTCCCCGGTATATCCAATTCCTGGAATCCTCTCCCTTATTTCCATCTTCTGACTTCAGGTACAAGGTAAAACTTTATTTTCTATAAGAAGCCTTTTCCATTTCTCTTAATGCTAGTGACTTCCTTCCAAGTTTATCTCAATTTATCTAGTATGATCCCGATGTGGTACAGCTTCTAGAGGGGATTTAGCAATAACCCTAAGGCCACCTGGCCTTAGGAATGATGTAGTTGGAAATGATATATTTATTCTCATAGGTTATCTTGTCCCAGTTTACTCTATATGACCAGCATGCTACTGTTGCAAATGTTGCTGGCTGTCCGGTAAAAGCCTGTTGGTCAGTGATAACAAAGCTTCTAAGACTAATGAGCAACAATAATGAAGTGCTTAAAGCTCACACAGGCACAGAACAGAATTGGACACCTGCCACTTAGTGACATTTCAGAACTAAAAATACCTCTGGGAGGTTCCTCCCATGAGCTCTGCCCAGAGCACAAAGTCAGAACCAGGTCACTCCTCAATTTCACCTCTAAGTTATAAACTTAGCTTACCAGTGACATGAAGCACCTGTTTTTTCTAATTTTTTTCCTATAAATTTATCTTCTTGCCCCTGGTCTTTTGCTAACTTCTTTTAGAACTTAGCCCACTTTAGTTGCCATTACAATTGTAATAAACTTTGCCCCTTCTCTTGGAGATGGGTCTGAGCCTGCAAATTGAGACATTTTGTGACACTGTTCTGCAACCCCAAATTTTGGGGGGTCCTGCTTGAACTTCAACAATCCAGCTTGTACATAATCATTTTCATGTTGTTACCCATTTACATTGTGTTACCCAGATTAGAAGCCCTTCTTTATTTGGCCCTTCTTTTGTCTCTCCAGCCTTTAGTATTGTGCTTAGCCCAGGGTAGGTGTTTATCTTAGTAAAAATTTGTCAACTTGATTGAGATTCTTTGATCCCTGAATTACCACGTGTGGGAAGGATGGGGAAGGAGGAGAGAAAGAGATGTGATACAGTGAAAAGTATATTGGATTTGGAGTCAGAAGATCTAGATTCAAATTCCAGCTCTGCCATTTACTACCTGTGTGAACTTTGGCAAGGAATTTTTACCTCTGCTCTAGTTTCTCTACTGTAAAAAGATGGCTTTTAAGGCCCCTTCCAATTTCAGATCTATTAACCTATGACCCTAAGAATAAGGTAAAGAAGGCAAAGAGAGGTTAAAAGCCATGTCAGGGTCAAATAGCTAATATATGCCAGCTTTAAACAGATTCTAAGACCAGATCTCTATACATATTAAACTGATTTTCATATCTAAGATTTCCTTTTAACCCTTTCCCAAATGATGGATATCTACCTATTTTGCTTCCAATTCTGTACCACCACAGAGTACTACCATAAGTATTTTTGTTTATGATAATAATTTTTTATGTCTTTCATGTCTTTGGGGGATTTATGCTCAGTAGTAGATATCATTGGGTCAAAAGGTATTAAAGGTTAATTCAACTTTTTTGCACAATTCCAAATAGTTTTTTGGTATGACTGAATCAATTAATCACTCTGGCAATGGGGCTTTTGTGTGCTTGTTTTCCCTCAGTCCCTCCAATATTGAGTATTTCCATTTTTTTTCATATTTATCAATTTTCAGATTGGAAGATAAAGCATCAAAGAAAGTTATAATTATTCTTAATTATTAGTAGTAACCTTCAATATATCTTGAAATGTTCATTATTTTCAATTTTTTTTGAAAACTGTTCATATATTTTGACCATTTAAGTATTGGGAAATAAATCTTATTGTTTTGTGTTTCTGTTAATTGTTTTGTATTAAATATCACTTATTAGTGATATTTAATGCAAATATTTTTTAACTTTACAATTTTTCTTAATACTCCATCTTAGAAACTTAAGAAAAATTACATAACAAAATTGTTTATTTTACTTTTATGATCTTCTTGATCTATTGTTTGTTTAAGAATTCTCTACTTAGTCATATATGCAAAAAATATCTTTCTGTGATGTCAATTACTATATTATTTCAAATATCTCTGATCCAGTTTAAATCACGCAGTTAAGGGTCCATAGTATACATCTGTGTCTCTAGATTTATAGCTTTTTTGCTAATATTGTCTATCCAATGCATATAAGAAAAAGGCTAGGAATGCATTAGACATGTTTTTCATTGTTGGAGAAAACATTGAGATGTGATCACAGATCAATTTGAATATTTAAAAAACAATGGTTCTCTATTATGGAATTGCATGACTTTAATACTTTCTTCTCTCCCCACCTTGGATCACAATGTTAGTTGTTGCCAGTCTTCATATAAAATTATATCAGTTTGCCTATTGTCATTTCTCATACATATAGTTTGATGGAATGTAGTATACAAGGAAGCAATAGCACAAAGAATTATATAATTTTAGAAATAAAAGAGGTCTTAAAGGACTTATGATCATCACTAAACCTCATTTCTAAAATTTGGTTCAAGAGCTACTGCTTTGAACTAGCTATAGGAAGTATGGTGTGGTAGTAACAACAGTTGGTCTAGATGCAGGGGTCCTCAAACTTTTTAAATAGGGGTACCAGTTCACTGTCTCTCAGACTGTTGGAGGGCCGGACTATAGTAAAAACAAAAACTTTGTTTTGTGGGCCCTTAAATAAAGAAACTTCATAGCCCTGGGTGTGGGGGATAATCGTCCTCAGCTGCCACATCTGGCCTGTGCCATAGTTTGAGGACCCCTGACCCAATGAAACTTCACTCAGCCCCATGATT
Organism: Sarcophilus harrisii; assembly: GCF_902635505.1. NCBI lineage: Eukaryota > Metazoa > Chordata > Mammalia > Dasyuromorphia > Dasyuridae > Sarcophilus > Sarcophilus harrisii. The sequence continues at coordinate 192,704,675 of NC_045430.1, forward strand.
GCAATCAGTTGATTAGTGTCCTTTAGTCTTCATGAACCAAAGGATAAGCTTATCATATTTATTATTATGTGATGCCAAAATTTCAGATATTTTCAAATATCCAGTGGGTTGGTATTGTATATTAGAACTTAGATTTAATTGATGAGTGATGTTAATAATCAACATCAATGATATTGTTTGATGAGAGCTTGCCCACTGACCTGACACTCATACTTTTTAGATCTGTCAAGAAAGGATGACCAAAATGTTAAGTCAGAGTGAGAAAATGTAAAGGTTGGGGGCAGGATATAGACAAGAAAGCATGGACTTGTTGCTTCTTTATGGTCATTGGAGCAGAAATGAATCATTACCTTTTAGAAGATCCTGTCCAAATGTACTGCCAATATGAATAAATCATCCTTTCTGTTGTGCAGAACCTGGAGACCCCAGGACACTTTTGTTTCTTGGGCCTCATAAATTCTAAATCTTATCCTGATGTTGTATGAGGCTATACCTTTAACTAAGAATAATTCAGTGGAAATCCCTAAAGATAAAAATGATCATATATATTGAGTTAACTAGGCAATATTAGTAATATCTTGTATTTCACAAATACTTGGCAAAGCTCTTTAAAATATATTATTATATTCTGTTTTCAAAACAGCCATGAAAGTTAGGTATTTTTTTAAATACAAAAAAAAAAAAAAGATACAGAATGGCTAAATCACTTATTTAAAAGGTGCTGAAAAACTTGATGTGAAATTATAAAGTCCAGACTAGCTCTCTGGAGGATCTCTGATTTAGCCTGAGTCCTAGGTCTTAGTGGAGGAGTAAAGGAGGCAGGAGGGCCATTTGGCTAGTCAAAGATGGAATCTGGAATCTGGCATCTTCTCTTGTGTCTGTGACTGAGAGCTGTGGCTGAGGAGCATTCCCAGTTGTCCCAGCCCTTAAATACAATTACATCACTACACCATACTGAACACTAGCAACCATTATATCACCATGGAGAGCTATTATCTCACATTGAATAGGTACTTAACTATAAGCACCATGCTGACCTAGATTCAAGTATACCTTTCAGAGCTCAGGCCCTCTACAGAACTGAGACTAGAAACTAGTACCTATGACTCTCATCTCTAGGATCTGTATACATAATTAAACTATTGCCTCACAAGAAGGAAAGAATGAGGAGGGAATGAATTTCTGAGAAGGTAGAGTATGAAAGTAAACTGTAGGAGAATGTCCATGCCTTAGCTGTCTAATGAGGGAGGAAGCTTTTTTTTTTTTAAAAAATGAAATCAAAATAAAACATGACCTTCTATAGAGTCCACTTTGATAAACTGTCCTATTTTAGAAAATGGAGTCTAGTATAGGAAGTCAATTCAATGAAATCAGATAAGAAGATAACAAGATCCTGAAGAGGGCACATTAATTGCCCTCACAGGATGTCAGACTCAGATCTTGGAAACATCTCTAACCTAAGTGCTTTTGGAATTCTCTATTCCCCAAAGCTTGGTTGATGCAAATGCTCCTGCCCATTACAGAGGAGTTAATTATCCATTACAGTCAAATTTTCTCTCCTTTGTGATTCAGAAGAATCTATATCTGAAGGTGGGCATTTCTTTTGGTAGTTTATGATGCTGATGTGTGTGTGTGTGTGTGTGTGTGTGTGAGAGAGAGAGAGAGAGTGTTGTTTTTACCAAAATGAGAGAACTCTATGTTCAAACTATTGAACTGGACTTCATGTGCTCTTCATCTTCTTTCAAGTATGTCTTCCCCAATCTTTCAAGGTTTGGGAATGAATTTCACTAGCAATTTTATCCTGTTTTTTTTTAATTATAAAATGTAACTCTTTTTGCTGTCTTCATCCTGGAAAGTTGAGACTTCTGATAAAGATATATAAAGATATAAAAATATATAAAGATTTAAGGCCAGAAAAACTGCCAAAATAGATAAGTATAAAGATGATGCAAAAAAATTTTTTTTTGCAAGCATCCTAACATCCAGAATTTAATTATAGGTAATTTTATTAATAATTAATAGGTAACATGCCTGTAAAATTGTCTCAGTCCCATTCTTTATTTAAAGCATATTTTCCTTTCCTTTCCATCTTTTTCTGTCTTTTCCTTCTTCTTACAAATTCAAAGTCCAGCTGTTTTTTTTTTTTTTTTAACTCATCCTCGATCCTTTGGATTTGAAATCCAATTGAACAGGTTGAAGAATTATTAATTTCAAACATTCAGTTATCCTAATTAATATTATTTGGGTGTATTTTTTCACAGTATAAAAAAAATAAGGAATGGGGAGAATCACTAATTGAAGCTTCATGAGCAGACAGGGCATTGAAGATCCTTTTCCTATTCCTTTTTTTTTTCCTTCCTAGATTAGTTTCTTAATTCAGCTTTTTATGGAAAATGAAAAAAAAAAAACAGCTTGAGTATCCATAGAATAATATAGTGTAATACAGTAAGGAATAATAAGATAGAGGATCTTTGATATATAACATTCTTACTGGACCAGAGTAATAGACATTTCCATTTAATTTTGCAATTGAGTAAAAACTGCTCAAAATCCAGTCTAGGAAAAAAAAAATTCCTATTGTACTGGGTATTATTAAGTAGGGTTAGGATAAACTTTAGACCTATATGAATGTTAGCTATTATTATCAATGACCTATGAATCCCTTTTAATTTTGGAACACTCAACTATTTACACCACCACAATATATAGTTGTGTTTCTCTTCACAAAGGCTAATCTTCACAAAGTTAATATGATAATATATGTTTCAGGACAAAAGAACTGAAAGCTTCATAATATACATGGACAGAAAGGACAGGGAACAAGAAGTGGAACAGCCAGCTATTCTGGCTTTGAAGTTTTATCTGGGTTTGAAGTTTTGAGTCTTGATTTTATTAACAAATTATGAGACAAGCCATCGGCTTACAAATAGAAATGAGATTTCAACTTTTAGGAAACCGGAGCAGGTTTAGAATAGTCATTACAGATAACTTATTTAGTAATAGATAAGAGTTAAGCAGAAGAGTTGACTAATAATTACATCAAATGAAGTGATTTTAGGAATATTTAGCAAAATTTGGAGGTAAAGGAAAAATGATAATGTTGAAATACACCTCTCAGCCTCTCAGGGATGCCTTGACCTATTCTACGTAAGCAGCCCAGAGTCACAAAAGATAAGGTCCTCTTTTCTGTTGTATAATTCCCCCCCCCCAAATAACTGAGATTACTAGGACCATATCTATAACATTTACTTGAGGTTCTTGAATTTAAGGTTAAGCCCCTTCTTTGAATACTTTAAAATGTACAAGTGGTGAAAAGTTTCTTGGCAATCCAGTGAAGATTTTACAAAGGATAGTTGAGGAATTTTGTTAAAGATATTTTGATGAGACAAACACTGGGATTTGGTAATAAGAAAGATCAGAAGTTTAGATAGATATAATGAAGTGGTTGACATTGAAATGTCTGTGACTTCTGGAATAATGAATAAATAGATGCATTTCTAGGAAAAGATTGTCTCGCAATCACAATGCTGTTTTTTGTTTAGCCCAGTAATGAGAGTTGGGCTGTGTTATTCAATTTCAGTGGTATCAACATTTAGATTGTGGGATTTGGATTTAAAATGGTCCCTAAAGATTATTTTATCTAGAAGGAATGTAGTAAAAACAGAGAATGATGGACTTGAAGTCAGGGAGACCTGCTTTTGAATTCTACTCTTGAAACTAGTTAATGTTGGTATTACAGGTATGAATATACACTGTTTATTCCATACCTCTCACTTTACACGCAAAGATATTGAGGCTCAGAAGGGAGAAATAAGCTTCCTGTAAAATGATGTATATGGGAATTACCCAGTCAGGAGTTATCTCAGGTCTTCTGACTTAATATTAAGTTTTCTCTGCTCCCCTGGAATGGGATCAAGGATAAACAAGATGGACTTGTTTCTTCTGCCTCCATGTTTACTCATGTTCCTTGATTTTTAGTTATTCAGTTGGCAGTGAAAGAAGGTCAAATAAACTGAACTGCAGATGTAGTGGAAAGACCACAGGAATTGGAAGTAGAAAATCTGGGTCTGAATAATTTATTTGTCCCTCTTTATGTATATAAATATAGATGAGTTGCATTAGCAACCTGGGTCTCAGTTTATTCATCTGGAAAATTAGGATATCAGACTGGGTTTCTTCTAAGTCTAGAATCTATAATTAGGAATCATTTGTCCAAGTAGGTTTATAAAATACCCCAACCACCAAGCTTCTTCGCTTCACACTGTTATAGAAATGAGGTACTATAGGCTGATTCACACAGAGAGCAAAGTAAGAAATAAAAATCATATTTTATTTACTACATTTTAACTATAGCTTTGAACATTAATAGTCATTCTCAGCTTACCTTCTTTGTGACTATTCTTCAGACTATCCTTTCAGCAGTTAACAACTAAGCCATTTATAAAATGGGGATAAGAATAAGATCTATCTCAGAGGGTAACTGTGAGGATTAAATGGTTCTATGTTAAACTTTTTTTGCAAACCTTAAAGGACTATATAAATGTTAGATTTTATTACTGTTATCAGAAAAATGAAAAAGATTTGTAAAAATTAGATTTGGTAAACATTTATTAAGCATTCACAAATGCTTAAGGTACCAGGTTAAGCACTTGGGATACAAAGATAGCTATGATCTAGACCTCATATATTAGAAGCCTAATCGGGAAAAAGACATATACATTTGTAATTATGATATTAGGGAAAATGAGATGTTCAAAGAAAGTGCTATAAAAAATTTCAGAGGGAGATCACTTTTAGCGAAAAGATTCAGAAGGGGCTTTAAGGAAAAGATGACACTGCAATTGGATCTTGAAGGAAGGGAAAGATTTCAATAAATGGAGATGGAGGTGGGGTATATCTTATGCATGTGGGACAGAGAAAATAAAGGTAGAGTGAAGAAAAAGACACAGAAATAGGATTTATTTGATTAGTAAAATATAGGGCTAGGAAGAGAGATTTAATTCAGATTGGGGCTTCGAAAACCAGTATCACAAATTTCTTTGAAAGTCAAGAGGGAGTTACAAATTTTTTTTGAAAAAAAAAATCAAAATAATGAGTAAAATTATTCAGTCAGCCGTATGATATGAGGGATGTTTTTAATGAGTAAGAGAGTGAAAGTAGCCAAACCAGTTAGAAGACTTTCAAAATGCCTAAAAATGAAAAGATAATGGTGGCTGCCATGGCAATGAAAAAAAGAGGAAACACATAAGTCATAACATAATAGATGAGATGACGTCTTATTAAACAAAGGGAATGAAGAAGATGTAATCAAGATTCTAATATATTAAATCTAGATGATTAATAGTATGATGATGTCATTAACAGAAATAGAAAGGTTAGTTGTGTGGTCATGTTTTGAGGAAAAAAAAATAAGTACATCTTTGGTCACACTAAATAAGAGGTGTTAGTGAGACAGGTCAGCAGAAATTTCCAGGAAATATTTGAAAATATAAAATAGAAGAACTATGAAAAATTAAGCTGGTAGTTAAATATATTAAAGTAATTAATCCAGAAGTGACAAATATGAGAATGGGCAATCATTTGTGAATAGGTGACATAGATATATAGGGAAAAATTTATGTAGATAAGACTAGAGCCATGAACATAACTTTGGGGAATACATACATTTAAAATTATGTAGGGATAGTAAATCATAAAATATGGAGGAACAGCTAAATAATGAAGGAGACAAACAAGTAGTCTGAAAGGTAGGAGAAAAATAAGTAAGATTTATAACATAAAAATAACAGGAAGTGTGGCAAATATTGAGGGATCAAGGACAATAAAAACTGAATAAAGATCATTGGATTTATGGAATCATAGAATCAGTCTGGATTAAATTAGTTGTAATAAACACTTAGGAACCACCTATCCCATTCTGTACAGGAAGAGTTACTAGGATTCATTGATTCTAACCACCTCATTTTAAAAATGAAAAAAATCAAAGTACAGAGAAGTAAAGTAATTTGCTCAAGATCAAGCAAACAGTTATGGATCTAGACTTCAAAGTCAGCTATTTGAACTGAATTGCATTATCTTCATATCCATCATTCTTCTAACTATATTATACATGCCATAACTTTGGAGGGAGGAGATATTATAGTGGAGTGGTTTACCTGGAAGCCAAATTGCTCACTGTGCACTGTAAGAAAGTATAATAATGATTGTTTAGACTGTCATTTCTAGAAGTGAAGAGAAACAGAATGGTTTCACGCTATAGGAGACTAATTTTTTTTAACCACAATGGAAACTCAAATATGTTTGTGGGCTAATGACATAGTCAGTAAAGAGGAATCCATTGAGGATACTTGAAAGGGGATGATGGATTAAGGAAAATCACAAAAGAGATGGGAAGTGATGGGCTTACCTAACAGGGGAAGGTAAGCAGATCATGGTTAAGAGGTCAGTTCATGGCAATAGAATAAGTTATAGCTAACCCACAGTGGTACCAAACTTGTAGGATCGAAAAGGACTTTAAAAATCATCTAATCATATCCCTTTTCAATGTTCAAACTCCTTGACAATATCCCCTTAGTGTGGTGATCTGGTTCCACTTGAGTATTTCTTATAGTTGGTGACATTATTTCATGAGCATTCATTTATTTATTCTCAATAGCTCTTTATTCAAAGCAGCAGATCTACCTCAAGTTATATAGATTTCCAAATGGGAAAATATACTTCTTTTAAAAGCTTTCCCATTCTTTGTTTTTCCCTAACTGAATGGCTCTTGTTATTTTTTCCTCTCCCTGCAGATTATCCTCCCAATTTAATGGAAACCATTAATAACCAGACGTGGGTGAATGAATTCTTTCTCCTGGGCCTGTCTAGTGACTGGGGTACTCAGGTCTTACTCTTTGTCCTGTTTCTGTCCATGTACCTTTTGACTGTGTTGGGAAACTTTCTTATAATCCTCCTAATCAGGTTGGACACTCATCTCCACACTCCCATGTACTTCTTCCTTACCAATCTCTCCCTTATTGATGTTTCTTATGCTACCAGCATTGTACCTCAGCTGTTGACCCACTTCTTGAAAGAGCAGAAATCAATTCCTTATGTAAGTTGTGCAGCACAGTTATTTTTCTCCCTAGCCATGGGTGGAACAGAATTTGTATTGCTGGCAGTAATGTCTTATGACCGATATGTGGCAGTGTGTGACCCCTTGCGCTACTCAGCCATCATGCATGGAGGGTTATGTGCCAGACTGATGGCTGCCTCTTGGGTTGGTGGTTCCCTCAATTCTGCATTGCATACAGTTTTTACTTTCCAGTTGCCTATGTGCACAAACAATGTCATTGACCATATAGCGTGTGAAATTTTAGCTCTGGTTAGGCTTGCCTGTGTGGATACTTCTTCCAATGAAGTTGCAATTATTGTCTCCAGCATTATCCTGCTTATGACCCCATTCTGCCTTGTTCTGCTGTCCTATATTCAGATCATCACCACTATCCTGAAGATCCATTCCACTGAGGGAAGGAAGAAAGCATTTCATACCTGTGCCTCGCACCTGACAGTGGTAGCTTTCTGCTATGGAATGGCAATCTTCATTTACATCCAGCCTCATTCAAGCCCCAATATTCTTCAGGAGAAGATGGTCACACTGTTCTATGCCCTTTTAACACCAATGTTGAATCCTATGATTTATAGTTTGAGGAATAAGGAGGTAAAAGGGGCCTGGCAAAAATTGCTAAGACAGTTCTCTGATTTAAAGTCAAAGCTGGCATCCTCATGAATCACATGGAAATGCTGGGTCTCTGTCGTATTAATATTTAAACATAATAAAGCACTACCCACATCATCTTTTCTTTGGGGGGGATTTGGGAAAACACTAACTGGATTCTTTTAAATAGGAAGTGGGAATGAAGGGGTGTGAAAGGCAGCAACATTGGTGGTATTGGTCATGCTTATAGGAAGAAAATTCAAGTCATCTTTATTCTTGCTTTCCATAGTCTATAACATCTGGAAATAATATTATATTAATTGGGGCATATTTATAGCCTTGAATTTCATCTTAAGCCATTATCTCATGTTCATGCATATCATGGATTGAACGATTTCTTAAAGAAGCAAATTACATTTTAATGTTGGATTAGTCATTAAGAATAACAATTAGCAAGAAAGTCTTTAGCACTGGACATTGGAGCTGTCAGAATGGTGAAATGCCTTGGAAAGAAACTTTTATTGCTCAAGTTGTGTAAGATCTTCTACATTATAATCATCTAGGTTGTGTTTACATAGCAAAACAAGAAAATATTTTGTTCAATGAATTTAGTGGAAGATGAAGTGTGGGAATCAGACAAAACTATTCTGAAATTATAGACATAATCATTGGATTCAGGAAACAACCAGGGCTCCCCTCACATGTTGGCCACAAATTACTGTAGGTTTCTGGCTCTTCTTATCAACATCCTCTGAAAACTATTGCCCATTAGTTTCTACCAATTTATTTTAAAAATTAAGCCAAAAGGTATTTTTTTCCAAAGCAAAATATACTTTATTGAAGAGGATAATAAAATCTTGCAGACCTTCCTCCCTGCCTCCCCCCCCCCCTACACACCAGGTATATATTCTCTCACCAAATAGCATATTACTAATGGGAGGTGGGGAACACAAGGGACATGCATGACTAAGGATCATACTTTAAGGGCACAAAGGCGTGAATCATTTGTGAATAGGTGACATAGATATAAGCACACATATAAGGACAAAATAGATCAGGTGTCTGATTAATCAATTAGCCCAGTAATTTTTAAGATCTATGTGCCAGGTACTATGCTAAGTTCTGGGGATAGAAAAAAAAATAAAGTAAATTCCATATCTTCAAGGCGCTTACATTCAAATGGAACAGATAACATGTTCATAAAGAGATATATCTTGCTCTAAAACATACAAAGTAGATATATAATAATAGAGGGGAATCACTGGCATCTGAAAAGACTGGGAAAGGCCCACTAAAGAAGGTGGAATTTGAGATAAATATTGAAGGAAATTAGAATTTCCACATACAGGTCAGGAAGAAGATTGTTCCAGGCATGTAGGACAGGTCTTTAATTGTGTTTTTTTCTGTTGAGCTGCTGCTATAGTTGCCAGGCTCACAGGCCTGAAAACATCATAGCCTCCGGCTATTTCGGTTCTTTTATGATTCATGCCTTCAGACATCTGAATCTAGTCAGCTAACTAGAAAAGCTCTAGGTCTATCTTTTGAACTTCTTTTTACTCTGCTGCTATCATTAAGAAGTGCTTTCTTTCTCTCCTCTCTCTTAATCTCCCTCTGTCCTGTATCTCCCTGCCCCCCCCCCCTCCCTCTTGCCACTCAAACTCTTATTTGAATTATTGTCTGAAATTCTTCTAAAGTTCCGTTATATTCATGCAGTATGCCTTTCATTTGGTCTCAACCATGATATCTGAGGGTTTTTTTTTTTTTTAAAATAGTTGCAATTTGTTTTGCTTGATTGCTGGCCTTTCTCTTACAGCTATGCTGATACAGAATCTTCTCACCAAAACAATCAGCTTTGCATAATCTAGAGATTGTTTTTTTGCTGTTTAATTTGCTGTTTAATTGCTGTTTAGTCATCATCAGGTGCTCTCAAATATTATTACCATATACTAATCCATGGCTACTTGCTTATTTACTCAATATTGACTGATTCTTTGACTATTAAGTTCTGAAATCGATTTAGTACAATTTTTTTTTGTAGCAGAAAGTTAGTAGCTTCTATCCCTTTTGTTAAAATGTATTAATGAATGAAGCATTCTTTTCCTGAGCAGTCACTAAACCCAGAGATTACTCATTTAATTTCCTCAAATACTCAACACTGTACATTTGTAGGAAGCATAGAAAGTTAGTGAGAGTCAGGTGATGCAGTGGATAGAGCACTTCCTAGCTGTAAAACCCTGGGCAAGTCATTTAACCCCAACTGCCTCAGGAAAAAAAAAAGTTAAAGTGAGGCACCTGAGGAATTATATTATTTTTACACCTCAGTTCTCTGCTGCTGTTGTGTTATTATCAAGGTAACAAATTATCTGTCAGTGTTTAGGGAAGGATGCTTTCCTGGGAAGAAAGATTTATTCAATAGGTCTCATATATTAAGTATCTTAGGCTAAGTACATTGCATTATATGGTTATGAGGACAATGCTGGCTCTATATCATGAGTTTCTATAATTTCATTTTTACCTGAATCATGAACTACTAGGGATGATATTTCTGAATTACAAACACCTCAGAGTGGTGCTTCTTTGGTTATAAGGTCCCTTATATCACTGCAATCCTTTGTTGCTTTATCATTAAGTATTTACATTCCTATCTTCTCTTAGTCAGTGATAGAAGACAATAATAAGTTTAAGTATTCTGGAATACATTATTTTTTTTAAAGACAATTTACTTGATGGATTTGCTGGGTTTTTTTTTTTCCTTTACATTCCTGTACGATTTTTTTTAGTTATTCCAGAGTATCTATTACATGGCTAAAACCCTATGAATTATAGCAAGATCATTATAGCTGTTGAGTGTTCTCCAAACTAATTATCTGTAATAAAGAACCAATCTCATAATTCTATATTAACTTTCCAGTAGTTGAATAGCCATGGTACCATTTAGCCTAGTAATAATAAGTATGTCAACAATTCAAGAATACTGATAAACAATAATACATGATTGAGGTCTTGAAACATAATAATAATAATCCTAATAAAAAAATGATCAAGTCAATAAAAACTACATCAGAAATCCCTACTGTTTGATAATAGAAAAATGTGGAAGGAATCAGAAAAATCCTTGCAATGGGTAGGTTTCCAAAAATAGAGATCCTGGATGAGTATCAATAATGTTTCACCAAGGACCTTTGTCATATATGCAATCTCAAAAAAAAAAAAAAAACCATGTGTGAAATAATATAGAGGCAAATAGCCCTTCAAAATTATAACTCATGAGTTTCCATCAATGTATTTTCTTTCACTAGATCAAGCAGAAGACACATTAATTCAAAGTAAAAGGCAAGCATAGCAAAATAAATGATAAGAAATATTCCTCCAACATACTTTTAATAAGCAAGCAAAAAAGTAACCATACATTATAATTAATACAAATATTTCTTCTCTTGGAGAAGTGTATCTTTTGCAATAGCAGTTTTTACTGCTGATTTCAGTATATACAAAATCATAAATGTATCCAATTTCAGACATTTTAGCACTTAATCTTAAACCAATAGGTAGAAATTCATGCATTTCATGCATTCATTCCTTTTATTGCAAGCTAGATTTCATCCGTCTCATAAACTATAGATCAAAAAATCCATCCACAAAAGATGTTTATGTAGAAATGCCCAAAATGCACAAGCAAAATGAATTAGGCTTAGGGATTCTTATGTGAAGAGACAAATTTAAATTTACAGCTATCACTGAAACTTGGTACTATAGGATTTATGTCTATATATATTATGAAAATATACCTTACTGAGAGACTGGCCAATAAGACTCAGCCTTCAGAAACCTGTATGGTATTCTCTGTCTGATGTAACTCTCCATGGGAATGTTTAGTGAACTACTTTGGAAGGATCACAGTGTCACAGAATGTATGAACCCAACTCTATTTCAGGGATATGCTGGGTTTTTATTTTTATTTTTTGGTAACTGTTACTAATCCATTTACAATATGATAAAAAGAAGACTTTTGATTGACAATTGACATAAAACTATATGTGTATATGAAGAGCATTCACTGACCAAATTGTTCTTGTTCTATCTCTAATGAAGAAAACAAAATTCTAACTTTCAGAGTGGGGAAATAGCCTGTGTTATATATCTCTTCACTTGAGGTGCTGCCATGTGGTATGTGATAACAGGGTTGACCTGTTGAATCTATTCATTCTTGCACTGAAAGTGCATTGGACATGAGATGGAACGGATGAGGAACCCCTTGAGCTTTGAAAGATGAGATCTAGTAACCAGAAGCTTAGGAATAAGGAATTTAATTAAATGATAGTGGGGCTTCAATCACTGGGACAATCAGTGATCTAAGGAAGATATCATTAAGTTTAACTAAGGATTGATACTGGGAAATATATCTCAGTGTAGAGCCTTGAGTCACTAGTAAGTACCACAAGAACCCCATGGTGGCAACCCTACTGGCACTATGAGGAGCCTGACTAGCTGGTGCCCATAGGAGTTGGGAGAACAAATTTATAAAGGCTACAGACATTCAGGAATCAACCAGGGTGATGGTGTGTGGCAGGATTGGGAAGAAGAAGGAGGGTAAAGGATAGCATGTATTGCAGATCAGTAAAGGCAGAAACAAACAAACAAACAAACAAAAAAACATATTCTCAACAAGATTCTATACAGAGAAAAAGAAAGACAAAAAGTTTAGGTAATAGATCAAGAAGGATGGAATAGAACTGATATTATAGTCATCTGGACCTTCAACTTCCAGTGTATCTCCTAGAGCATTCACTCTTCTAAAAGCAGGAAAAGTTATTACTTTCTTGACCTTCTTTCATTATAATTTTCTGCTTCAAAAGTTAGATTAGCTATTGCAACAGTAATTTTGTTTGGGATGCGAGTCTTATTAATAAGGAAGATATAATAGCTGGGGAAGATACAATGGATCCATGTAGGAATGGAGAAGGTGGGAGGGGTACAATCATTCCATCTTACTGCTTGTTTTAGAGGAAAGATGAGAATAGGCTAAAACATATGCCCTGAATTTAAGGAGAGAAGGTTCTAAAGGTTGAGAAAGGATAGTCAGGATAACTTGAACCAAATTTTTGTAGGGAAGTCAGCCCAAGTGCAATGGGAGCTATTTAAAATGAAATTATGAAGATGTAAAGGGAAGAAGAAAATCAGTGAGCTGGAAAAAAGGAAGTGGTCTAATGTTACTGTTATAAATGCATAGGGAACTCACTAACTTGCTTATATTTTTAATCAAAATGTTCCCCCCAAAATAGAAATAATGTCAAGTAATAGACTAATCAACTAATCATAGAATTGTGACTCAGTTCTGTCACAATATAATGGATAATGATAAAATAAATGCTCCAAACCTGGTAAGGAAAGCTAAGGGCAACAAAAAGTTTTATTTAGCTAAAAGGGATTAGGAAAAGAATGAAGACCAAAGTAGACATAAGCTTATTTCTCACATTGATTACTGAGAAAAGTAAGAAAGAACAGAAAGGCTTCTTAGTTACTATTTTAATTTGGTTTCATCTGCAAAAGAAAATTATTTTTTCCTAGAAAAGACAAGTGATATGAAGCTAATACAGATTGATATCCAAGATAAGTAAATAGAAAATAATCTAGTTGCCACTAATGGGTTTGCTAATTAAATAAGCCAATTAACAAATATTTATAATATCTATAATTAAATATTCACAATATTTATAAATTTAAAATATTATATTTATAATTTACTCTGTTTAAGATACTGTAGTGAATGGAGAATGGATTCAAGTCACTTGACCTCACTTCCCATCCATAACATTCCAGGTCTTCTGTGCTTTGGTTTAGACTAATTCTAATGTGAAAAATGTTGTCCTTACTTACCATTACCTCTTAGAATACTTTTCTTCAACTCTCAGGGTAAGTAAAGTCAGGAATCCAGGGAAGGGGATTCAGATCCTATCTCTGAGATTTGCTATTGTGTGAGATTTACCTTCATGGGCCTTAGTTTTCTCATCTGTAAAATGAAAGGTTTGTCTGTGATGGTTTCTGAGATTCATTCTACTTTAAAGGCTATTTATTCTCTGATGTTTCACCTTGTTCCTGCTTTCCCTACTCTATTGACTTGGAATGTAATTTGCATTTATTTGTTTATCTGTATACATGCTTTATATCACTCTATTGAAAAGTAAGGTCATTGAGGGAAGAGACTAGCATGCTTTTGTCTTTGGATCACTAACACTGAACCCAGTCCCTTGAACACAGTTTAAACACTAAATAAATGTTTATTGATTTGATTCATAGATTAATAGGATCAAAGATACTGAGTTCAAAGGAAATTAGATGTCATCTAGTTCAGAACTCTCATTTTTCAGATGAGAAAACTAAAGCTCTAGAGGTATAAGGTGGATTGTCCAAGGTCACAAAGAAAGAATTGAACTACCTCATTGAATCCAAAAGTAAAAATAAAAGAAAACTGGCTGACATGATTACTAAATCTTTCTAGTTGGTCTTTGATATACAATGGGGAATAAGAACACTGAAAAAAAGCAAATATTATAATTTGGAACCTGCGAAGTTTAAGCCAATAAGTCTTCAATTTCTGGAAGAATATTGAAACATATATATAAAAGGTCAACCTCAGAATTTAGAACAACTTCTGACACATACTGTCTATGTGATCCTGGATTCTTGTTTTTGGACCCAAAGGACAGAAAATAGGAGTGATAAAAGCAGCAAAAAGAAATTTGTTTGTTGTAAGAGAAAAAAATCATGATAATCAAAACTGCATCAAAATAGTATGTTTACTCAAAAGATAGTACATATCCCCTCATTTGATGCTAAGACTAGATGATCATGTTTGATTATTCACTTGATATTTCTTTATTATGCCTATTTATTATAGATTATTTTTTACATACACGTTGGACTACTTGACCACTGAGTTCCTTTCCACCTCTGATAATCTATGATCTTGTAATGACTTACATTTATATGATACTTTGAGACTTAAAATATACTTTGTTCACAAAATTATGAAGTAAATAGTATCAATATTACCAGTAATAATTGCTATGCAGGACAAAATAGGCTGGTTGATACTAGTTCTTTCTCCCTTTTGGAAATGGATCATCTCAGACTATCCTTGATATTTCCCATGGATTTTGATTTTCAATGTCAAAAATACTTTTCTTGGAAGGTAAGATTTTGTAGTCTAACAACTTTATGTTTTTCTTTTTTTGGCCTCTTTCTGTCTCTCTGTCTCTGTCTCTGTCTCTCTGTCTCTGTTTTTGTCTCTCTCTCTCTCTCTCTCTCTCTACATATATATATATATAGGCTGAGGAAATTGGGGGAAAGTGACTTGCCCAGGGTCACAGGGTCACACAGCTAGGAAGTGTTAAGTATCTGAGACCTGATTTGAATTCAGGTTCTCCTGACTTCAGGGCTGCTGCTCTATCCACTATACCACCTAGCTGCCCCATGAAATTTTATATAATTATTAATAAAAATCAAATCATAGCTTCAGAACCACAAATTAGGATAATCCTTAATTATTAACCAGAAACTCAAATCTTTGTCACATTTAATTCTCTCTGAATTTCATTCAGTTTTTAGTTTCCCATTAGCGACTGGAGAAGGAAAAGGCAAACTACTTCATTATCTTTGTCAAGAAAAGCTCAAATAGGTCATGAATAGTGAGGCATGCTTGAAACAACTCAACAGAACAACATCTGCTGTTAACCCCTTCATATACAACCAATATACAAATATGTAATTTATAAATATTATAGCTGATTATAGATTTTTAAAAAATATATTTTATTTTTATCAATTAACAAGCACTTATTTTCTGTTCACCCCCTCAAAAAGAAAGAAAATCAGAAACTTCACAACAAGTATGCATAGCCAAGCAAAATAAATTTTCACATTGGTCATATTCAAATTATATATATATATATGTGTGTGTGTGTGTGTGTAAATAAATATGTATATATATATATATATATATATATTGCTGAATTTATAAGTTGTATTGACTGGAAAATTGTTTCACTCAGTCTTTTTGTAAGTTCCATTACTTTAGAATTTGTTTAGAGTCATTATTTAAAGATATTTGGAGGAATTTAAAGGAGAACTTGTACAAAGTGCCTGTCTTTGATCTGCCATCTTGACTCTGCTTTTATTCATTCATTTCTTATGAAACAAAAATATTTCATGATTGCATATTTTATCTAAGAGGAAAGAAAAATCAGGATGAAGAAACATTTTAATTAGGGAAGCATTACATAAGAATGCCTAGTAATAAACACAAGAGGGGAAAAATTAAACAGAAAATGCTTGAATAGTTTGAATACTCTCAGCTTCTCAGAAAAACATTTCAGCCAAATTTCTTGCACAATTATTTCCTCATGACTTAACCACAGGGCCTAAATGGCTACTATTAGAGCTCAGTTTTTATTTTTGGAATTATTATTGCTACCTTCCTTTATCTACTTCCTTTGGATACTAGCAATAACTGATGACATTCAGTGCTGAGTCCCATCTCTCTTAAATTGCTCATAAATTCATAACTCATCCTTCTCCTGCCTCCCTAGTCCAGTGCAAATCATACTATATCTAACTCTTCTTAAATTATTATACAAATAAAAGCCCAAGAAACCTTAGCAAGGTTTAAATTCCTTTCCCCACTTTTAGGGTACTACATATTAACCTGTCCAAAAATTACCCAAGTATTATAATCCATGTTTAAATGATGAGAAAACTGAGGCTCTAAAAGATTGCATAAATGTCCATATCACACTGCTAGTATGTTTCTGGAGTGAATGTAAATCCCAACTGCAGCTTTCAGTTTATTCAATAAGCATTTTCTTTTTCCATTTGATTAATTCTATTTTTTAAATGTGTTTTCTTCAGTGGGTTTATTTTTTGCATTTGGCCAATAGTATTTTGAGGAATTGTTTTCTTTAGTTAATTTTTGTCCTCTCTTTTTCAAGTTGTTGGCTCTCTCTCACTTAACTTCTCATTTTTTCCTATTTTTTCCTATCTCTTATTTATCTTTTAAAATCCTTTATGATTTTTATGAGATCCTTGGAAGTGGTTTTCTGTGAACCACCATGGACCACCTCATGGGCGGGAGCTCTGGTCGCATTGAGATCTGCATCATCAACGGGAGGTGTCTCCTTCTCTAATTGCCTGTGCTGGTGATCTCAGAGACCTGACATAAACTGTGGGGATCAGGAAGTAGGTGGAGTTTTATTAGCAGTTATTTTAACTGTCATAGAGAGTCTGCTTTGGGCTCACTGTGAGCTAGTCTGCATACTTTTACTCTATCTCTATGATTCCATAGCTAGAATGGCTACATATTCCCCTCAGTGTTGCAGGAAACATTATGCTCTAATGTTAACAAGCTTCATTCCCATAGCCTCATGGAGCTCATGATATTGATGCTAGGTTTAGTGCACCTGATCAACTTCAGCCTGACTGAATTTCAAAACTCCTGAGGTTGAATGATCTACTAGTCTTAATGTACTACCTCCCTCCCCCCACCCCCCATTAGGAACAAAGATGATAAATATTGGCTATCTTGCTTGGTTGATAATTAACATTCCTTTAAAAAGACTTTCTGGTTATACATGTACATCAGCTTCTTAAATAAATTTCTTTATGAAGCATGTTGGGAAAGAAAAATAAAAACAAAAAAAAATCAAAGAAAAAAAAAGCAGGAAAAAAGTGAACATAGTATGTGTTGATTTACATTCAATCTCCATAGTTCTCTTTCTGGATGCAGATGGTGTTTTCTATTCAGAATTTATTGGGATTGCCTTAAATCACTAAAACACTGAGAAAAACCAAGTGTTTCATGGTTGATCATTGCACAACCTTGCTGTTACTGTGTACAATGTATTCCTGGTTCTGCTTGTATCACTCAGCATCAATTCATGTAAATCTTTCCAGGACTTTCTAAACTTAGCTTGTTCATGATTTTTATAGAACAATAATACTCCATTTCTTTCATATACCATAACTTATTTAACCATTCCCCACTTGATAGGCATCTACTCATTTTCCAATTCTTTATCACCACAAAAAGAGCTGCTATAAACATTTTTGCATATGTGGGTATTTTTTTTCTCCTTTATGATTTCCTTGGGATACAGACCCAGTAGTGGCACTGCTAGATCAAAGGGTATAGTTTAATAGCCCTTTGGACATAGTTCCAAATTGTTCTACAGGATTGATAGGTCATTTCACAACTCCACCAATAATATATTAGTATCCCAGTTTCCTGCATTCCCTTCAAAATTTATCATCTTTTCTTGTTACTTTAGCCAATCTGAGAAGTGTGAGGTGGTACCTTAGAGTTGTTTTAATTTACATTTTTCTAATCAATAATTGCAAGAGTTGGGGGAGGAGCCATGCCTGGCACACTAGGAAGTACAAAGGCCTTGAAGCCTGAGATCCCCAGAAGTGGTTTTCTGTGAACCAGCATGGACCGTCTCATGGGCAGGAGTTCTGCTCACATTGAGGTCTGTGTCAGCAACAGGAGGGGTCTCATTCTCTAATTGTCTGTGCCTGTGACCTCATAGAGTTGATATAAACTGTAGGGACAAGGAAGTAGGTTCAGTTTTATTGGCAGTTACTAGGACCTAGTCAGGAGCTCACTAGGAGTGAGCAGGAGGTCAGAACGGTAGAATGTGAATATGTGGAATAAAAGATCTTGAGCTTGCACGTGACTCTATAGTATGTGAAATCACCGCTGGATGAAATGATGATCAGAGATCTCTGAAGACGTCCAATTGAGGTAGGATTGGTAGAAGCATTGTACTAGACAGTGGCCAGAGATTCTTCTGAGGGCCTTGGAATTAGGAGTGACTGGTAATAGTAGTTCCTGAGTGGGGAGCCACAAACAGTGATTTAGAGTGTTTTTTCATATAACTTTATATGGCTTTCATTTTACCATCTGAAAATTGTCTGTTCATATATTCTGACCATTTATCAGTTAGGCAATGACTTGTATTCTTTTAAATTTGATGCAGTTCTTTATATATATTTGAAATGAGACTTTTATCAGAAACAGACTGTAAAATTTTTTTTCTGAGCTTTGTTCTTTCCTTTTTATCTTGTTTGTGTTGGTTTTGTTTTTGCAAAACCTTTTTAATTTACTGTAATCAAAGTTGTCTATTTTGTTTTTCATAATGTTCACTAGTTCTTCTTGAGTCATAAATTCCTCCCTTCTCCAAAGATCTGAAAGGTAAAGTATCCTTTGCTGTCCTGATTTGCTTATGGATGATGCTTACCTTGTCTAAAATAGTTTGCCAAAGCATTTTAAAGTTTTTACTTTCATTAAATTCTCATGACAATTATGAAAAGTAGTAAAGCTTTATCCTACATTTGAAGATATTGAGGTTCAGATTGAGTGAATCTCTCAGTTGTATAAGTTAGAGAATGAACTGAGAATGAAGAGTACGGAGGTCTTCTAATTCTCCCCCCCCCCCAACCTTCTTTCAAAAAGCCTAGGTTCTTATAACAATGAGAGAAAGAATCTGGAGGGGATTTCAGAGAAAGTGCACTGTGGAAAGATATCATGCTCAGGGATTCATAAGCTAGGAGAATTTTTCCTGGTTTTACATGTCTATAATAAGATGAAGGAAGGAGGTAACTCCACACCCCTTAAAAATAAAACTAAATCAGAAGAATCTCTCATGGAATGGGGATTTTGAACATTTACCAAGTTTTTAAAAATGAAACTCATAACATAAATATGCTTTAAAATGTCCTTAGCCTTAATTTGAGGACTCACCTGAGTGAAAATCAGACAGAAAGAAGATAACAAGACCTTGAGGAGGGATAATTAATTGCCCTCTCAGGATGTCAAACTCAGACCTTGGAAAAATCACCAACCTAAGAGCCTCTGGAGTTCCTTCCTCCCAAGTGCCTTATTGAAGCAAAGATCTCTGCCCATTACAGATGAGTTAAGTATCCACTTCAATCAGACTTCCCCTCCTTTATGAATCATTGGAATCTCTGTAGCTGTAAGTGGACATTTTTCTTGGCAGCTATGACTATATGGGGACCAAAATAAGAAAACTGCAACTTCAAACTATTAAACTAAGTTGCATGTATTCTGCATATGTATTCAGGTCTGTCTGTCTCAATATTTAAAGAATTGAAAATGAATTCATAAATGATGTTATCCTGTGACTTTTATTTTTATTTTAAAGTGTCACTTCATTATGCTATACCCATCCTAGGGAATTAGGAATTCCAATAAAGATGACCAAATAGACCTAAGATTCAAATGGATGAACTAAGTATTAAAGATAACACAGAGAATTTTAATAGATGATTAGGTCTTCATATCCCAATTACAGACAACTATGGGAATAATCATGGGTAATGTGTCTAGAAAAGCATTTTTACCTTCTGGCCTTAATTTGGCTTGTAATCTATTTCACATGGACTTCTTTGTTTATAATTCCAGTTGATTGAGATGAAAGCTTATTACCCTCAAATATTCAATTTTCTTACTTTAAATGGACTTATCTTTCATAGCTACAAAGAACAACAAAGGAAATAAGGAATCTTGAAGCTTCATAAGGAGACCAGACATTGAGGATCTTGGCATTCCTCTTTTGATCATTGAAATCAGTCCTTTCACTCAACTTCATGGAAAGAGAGGAGAGGGGAATTTGTTGAAATATCCACAGAATGCTATGGTGTGAGATAAAAGAGGAGCATTGTTTGAAAAGGTTTTTGACATAGAGTATCTCACTGAAGCAGAATGATGGAGAATTCTCTTTATTTTTACAAAAGAAAAAATTTATTTAAATGTGAAATTATAAGCTCTTCCTTTCAAGGAAAAGTAAACTGAATACTTCATTATTACATTGGAGCTTGTGAATTTGTAATAAAAGTTATAATTAATAGTAATCTACATTGGGAGAGAAAGTTTTATATGTTGATAAAAAAAATACAAACACAGTAACTATTTTCCTTATTGTTACTTGTTATTTGTTACAAAATTCCAGGTTTTTCTAATTAGCCAGAGATTGGAATTATTTGTTAGAAAGTAGCCACCATATATATATATATATATATATATGTATTTTTTTTTTGATGTGGTTGTTTGGGGATTACTGAGAAGTTGTGTCCATAACCATTATGTGTCTTGATTTGGAATATATTGTGCTTCCTCTCACTGAAAATAGTTGACATTTCTAAAGGCTTTTAAGATCTACAAAGTCTTTGGCATAAATTGTTATGCCACAGTTCTCTTTAACTGTCCTGGCTCAGTTTCCCTGCACTAGTTTCCCTTATCTCAGTCTCCCTAACTATTCCCCTTAGTTGTAAACCCCCCTTATAGTCCATTAAGACTGGGACCATTTGCTCTAAGGTTATACATTGTTAGCAGGATGAACAAGAAAGTAGACCTCCTGACTCTTTCTGTCCTCAAGAATTTACAATATCCCTCTAAAATATTCCAAGATACCTCACTGACATCTTTACTTCTGTGTATTCAGACATCCTGTCTCTGGGTTTTTAGGATTTATGGTCTCCCCCCATCCTGACAGAAGTTTTCCCATGCTTCTTACCCCTTCTTTGTTTCTAAAAGGTATTTAAGAAGTTGCGTTTCTCCCATTCATTACTGGAGGCTGGATGCTGGATGCTGGATTCTTTGAGATGACAGTTTCCTCCAGCCCTGGGACCAACATGGATTCCTTGGTCCCAGTATATCTTTATCTCTGTCTGACTGGATAATTTGAGACAAGAGTCCAAGTCAATTATACTCTCCAATTAATAAAATATTAAAAAGCTCTCTAATCTCTCTCCTGCCTCAGTTTCTCTGGCATTACAAAACGACTCAAATTTGTTATTCAACAATAACTCTTTATGGTCAGTGTTCTCATTTCCCCTTTTGCCAATAAAGCGAAATAAAAAACACTTAACTTATTATTTTCAGCATAGAGATAGGAACTAGATCTATTTCACTGGTTAGGAAGTCCTACATGAGATTCCCTTTATCAATGCAGATAGTTACCTTCTTTGCAAATTATATAATCTGAGGGAGGTTCCTAATACACTGAGAGAATAAATGACCCAGGTTCACATAGAAAATATATTCCTCTGTGTTCCAGTAAAGCAACCTTTGCCTTTGTTCTTCCATTATCTTCCATTACTCTTTCCACTCCATCATTTCATCTGGTGATTTGTGTCCTAATAACATATTTGTATTTTGTTTCTATCAGGTTTCTATCATTTATTCTTAAAGGTAAACCCCAATGGCCAAACATCTTTCCCCACTGATTTGTCATTGATTTCTTTAAATCTTTGGATTATGATCTAGACCAATTCAGGCAAATGGTATAAAATGCAAATTCCAAGGGAAGTGTAGCATATGAAGCAGTAATTTTTGTCTTTAACTGAATGTTTTCTCCCTGGCAGATAGTTGAGATTAGGGTTCTGAGAATTGAAAAGTTTTGATGGAAAGGAAAAATATCTTTATTAAGAAAGAGGGTGGATTGGTAAAAAGAAATGACAGTTTTCAACCAAGGGAGGATATATCTTCTTTGGAGTCACAAAGATTAAGTACTAGTATTTGTTTTACTTCTTTCTTCTATTCTGGGGAAAAGGTCACTTGAGGGTAATTTCTAATTAAAGTCTGATTGCTTCCTGGACCAATCCTAATAAAATTCTGATGGGGATATATTTTTTTAGTGTTTCATCTCTCCCCAACTCACAAAATATGTCTTTTTCTCACTTTAAGTGCCCCAGCTCATTGGTATTCTCATTCTCCTGTCACAGGTGAGAAAATGGATCTGATCAAATAATTTATATAAAGAACTCATCTTGGAAACAAATTACATGAATTGGAATCCCACTTCAGATACACTACCCCTGTGATAAATTTAAGTCAAATTTTCCTCTACATCTCAAATTTTGTTATCTATAAAATGGGGTTAATTATACCTTCCTCTGGGTTGTTGTGATGGGTATGTACTGTGTACCTTTCCTTGTCAAATACACGTAAATGGTTGGCATTATTGTTATTAATTTTCCTAGAATTTTCTGAGAGAATTTTAACGAGTACTGGAAGGAGAGGATCATTTTTAACTCATAGGAATTAATTTGCATCAGTGATAGGTTATGGAAAGAGTCTTGGGAATGAAGGGCCTTATTGATCCTTCAATTCAAAGCTTCTAGGCAACTAGCTATTTACTTTATCTGCATTTAAGGCTGGTTGTTACCTTCCTATTAAATGCCTATAGATAGATTTGGAATCAGGGGATTGGAAATTGAACTTCTGCTCCACTATTTATTATATTTGTGATTTTAGGAAAGCTGCTTTTCTCTGAGCCTCTGTTATGTCATCTTCAAAAGAAGTGGATTGAATTAGGTGAACTATATGTTCTCTCCAATTCTAGTATTATAGAATCCTACAATTCTAAATGCCATTGAAGGCCTCTTTTAGCTCTATTGTTGTTCAGTAATTTTTAGTTGTCAAATTCTTGGTGACCCCATTTGGGGTTTTCTTGGCAGAGATACAGGAAGGTTTTGCCATTTCCTTCTCCAACTCATTTTACACATGAGAAACTGATGAAAATAGGGTTAAGTGACTTGCCTAGAGTCACACAGCTTGTAACTATCTGAGTTCAGATATGAACTCAGGAAGATGTCTTCTAGACTTTAGGTCTGGCATTCAATCCACTCTACTACCTCTTTTAATCCGTAAAATGCAATTATTCTATTAAGTCCAAGGAAGAATTGGAGAAAAGTCTTAAAAACCTATCAGAATTGAGATTATGCTTAACTCTCAGAACACCAGAAGAGAAGAAATGCAAGGCTAAATGTTTAATACTTTATATCATTTTTACTATAAATCTGATATTGAAACCTTATTCTATTCAACTGGGACCTATTCTATTTCTCGTACCTTTAAATAAATTCAGGCATAAAAATAATTTTATGTATAAGAGTAGAAAGGAACAGAATATATTGATTTTTGACAAATTGTGAAGTTGTATGTATCCCTGCTTTATCTTTTCCGTCTGTATGGATTCATAGCTATCATCACTAAAACTTGCAGGGTGAGGGCATAGAATCTGATCTTTGCTATTCACTATCAATGTTACAGTATGTCGCACTTGTTTTCAGTCACTTTCAGTTGTGCCCAATTTTTTGTGATCCCATTTGGAGTTTTCTTGACAAAGATACTGGTTAGATTTGCCATTTTCTTTTTCTTCATTTATAAATGAAGAAACCGGGGTAAATAGGTTGTGACTTATAAAGCTAGTATACAGCTAATCATACAGCTAGCAAGTGACTCAGGTCATATTTGAATTCAGGAAGATATGAGTCTTTCTGACTTTAGGCTTTACACTCTATTCATTGAACCACCTAGCTAACCCTAGGTGGTTAATACAGGCTTGTTGAGTGACTAACTGACATTAGGCAACTCATATAATATTTTTGTTCCTAAATATTTTCAGTTGTAACATGATAGGATTATTATATGACTCATACCTTGAAGCTCTAAATCCTCTTATTTAAAATTCCTGTACATTGATTTGGATCTTTTTTCAAGCATTTTATTAGGTTGACCATTCATTATATTTTATTACAGGAGACATAAAAGAGTTCAAAGCGATTGGAGTAGATAACTTGACCTGGTCGATCATACTTTTCTCAAAGTCAGACAATCTTTTCTTCTTTTCTATTTCTTTACCATACCTACTTCTAGGAATTAAATCAAATAGATACCACTGGTTCCTCCTTTTCAAGTGGAGCTTCATCTATGGATCACAAAGGTAGAGAAAATTCCTCATTTTTATTCTATCCTTGATGCATAATTTACCTAGAATCCATAGATAAAAAATACAAAAAGAGACTATTTATTTGTCACTAGAGACAGCTTAATAAATCTTTGTTTAATTGGATTGAATAATTGTAAGGATTTTGTCATTTTTACTAGTTGTTTCCAAAGTCAGAATTTGGGTTATTTTAGACATCATGGTTAAAAAGAGGTGATGTATTTCTTTGAGGTTTACTATCATGAAATGTTACCTATTTTAAAACTCAGAAACACATTCTAGTTTTGTTCTGTTTTGATCTTTAAAACTTTTTAAAGATCACATTGCTATTTATTCTGTCCTCTGCAAGTTTTGTAATAAAGCCAAAGGCAATGCAGTTCTGTCCTGACATGCCTGATTCAAGTGTCAAGTCAAATGAGTGGGACAGACATTAAATACTATGGGAGTTAAGTGGAGGACTGAGATACCTTTGCACTGGAATGGAAGGAGAATTTTTTTTAACATAAAGTTTTATTGTTTTGTTTTTTTCTATCATACTTATTTCTGAATATAACTGTCCTTTCTTCCTTATCCTTGTAATTTTTTTTAAAAGAAGTGTTCATTAGAATGAATTGATGTATAATTTGTATTTGATAATATATGTAGCATCATTTCTCAAATGAAAAGGAAATTTTTTTCTCATCAATTCTTTGATACCATATTTGGTCATTATAATCATATGATATTTAGATTTTAAAAAATTGTTCTTTCCCTCTACATTCTTGTGGTCATTGTGCTATTTCCCCCTCATTCTTCTTCTTGCTTTTGATTACATAGTGATTATATGACCCTGGAAAATTCAATGTTCTTTCACTGTAATCTCTCAGTAGCTTCTCAGTGATCTGAGAAACTCTTTAAGAAAACAAATTGCAGGATAATTGATGACCTACATTGGTATAGTGAATTTCTTCTCAAATAATGAAGTTTTGTCCAAATCTCTATGTCCTATTTCCTTACTCTACTTTTTCTGTTTAGGTCTTCCTGTTTTTGTCCTAATTCCTCATATTTGTCACTTCTTATGATATAATAATGTCACATTCATGTACCAAAATTTGTTTAGCCATCACCTAATCAATGGACATTTTTTTTTTTATCTTCAATCATTTGTTAACAAAAAAGTGTTGTTAATTACTTTTTGTCATAGAATTAACCTTTTTTCTCTTTGTCTTTAACATCTTTGGGGAATACATCTAAAACCAAGATTTGTCGTGCAAAAAGTTTAGACATTTTAGAGATCTTTTCCCTTACATGATTCCAAATTTCCAAAATGATCAGATAATTCACAGTCCATAAACGGTTGCATTAGTGTGCCTCTTCATGGAAGAGATGAGACTTGAGGTAAGCCTTGAAGAATAAATAGGATTTATAAAGGGCTAAAAAAGGGGGAAAGACATTGTAAGAGGAATATAGATATGAGTAAGTCATATTTGTGAGATAGTGTTAATAATGACCTACTTTGAGCAAAGACAAGTTGGATCTGGGTTATAAATGATACCTTTGAAATTTACAATGCAGGATAAGGACTCAGGGCTTTATGCTTCAAATCAAATCACAGAAGGTCATTGAACAAGGAGGTATTATTAAAAATAGTGTTATTTTTAAAGAAAAATTAATCTGGCATAAAAGAAGCTAGAAACAATGTGTCCTACTAGGAGGGTCATAAAAAGAGCTTAGATTATGACAAAAGTGGGAAACCTTTTTATGCCAAGGTCATTTGGATATTTATAAAATCATTTGCAGGCCATGCAAAATTATTAATTTATAGAACTCAAGCAGTGGAAGGTTGTTCTACCCATCTTTCAGCTAATTATCACCTGTGATTGATTATGCAAATGATTTCTCAAGGTCTTATAAAGCCAGAAGTTCCCCATCTTTGGATTAAGGGAACAGTGAGAGTAGAGAATAAGGGTCAAATTATAGACTTGATCTTCTATAGAACTATCTATAGGAATTCCTTCTTCAAATTCCTTCTTTAATTTAGTCTTTATGCAAAGGCCTCTTCCATGAAAGTGGGAAGCACTTCCCACTTTGTGGGAAGCACAAAGAAAAATGCCTTTCTGTTTTATGCTTTGAATAATATTGATGATCAGAAATCACTGAGTACATCGAGTAGAAGAAGGATTTAAGGAAAGACAATGACATGTTTAACAAAGGATGAGAAGACATGGAAGAATTTCCAGTGAAGAGAATATACAACTTAATAAGATACTTAATTGATAGAAATAGCAAAGAAGGGAAAATGTGGTAAAGTGAAAAGAATGCTTTGAATTTAGATTATAAGGATTCAAATCCCAGCTCAGTCAATTACTACTTGGGCAAATTAATTTATAAGCTACTAATTTTTCTCATTTCTAAAATGAAGGAATTGGATTAGATGACCTTTAAAATTCCTTGCAGCTCTAAATCCTCGATCCTACTCCTGTGGGTATGGACGAACTATATTTTCTCAGATGTAGAACCAAGGACTTGGACTAGATCACCTCTGATTGGCTTCCATTGTTGTAGTTTTAGATTCTTTGGACTTAGAACTAGAAGCATCTATAGAAATTGTATTGGTAATAGTCAAAATTTACTTAGCATTTTAAGATTTGTAAAATGCCTTTCAAATACTCTCTCATTTTTCCTCACAACAACACTAGGAAGTCAGTACTATTATTCATTCCCATTTTAGGAATGAAGAAATGGAAGCAAATAAAGATTAAGGGATTTGGTCAGAACCACTTAGTTAGTAAGTATCAAGGTCATATTTGAACTTGGGTCTTCTTGACTATGCAATCTACTGTTGCATCTAGGTGCCTCCAAGGAAACACTTAAATGATTGTGATACTTTGTGTACCTTACTTTTATAGGCAGTTTAGCAGTGCAGCAGAGAGGACTGGACCTAGAGTCAAGAAGACTTGAGTTCAAATATGGCTTAAACTTAATTTTGTTTTGTTTTAGTTTCCTTAACTGTAAAGAGAAGGTAATCATAGAACCTATCTTATAGGCTTGATGTGAGGATCAAGTGAAATGATATTTGTAAAATGTTTAGCATAGTGCCTGGCACAGAGTAGGCACTTAGGTTTATTTCCTTTTCTTTTGCAAGGATACAATCTTTTTTTTTTTTTAATTAAAGTTTTTTTTATTTTCAAAACATATGCACAGATAATTTTCAGCATTCACCTTTGCAAAACCTTTTGTTTCAAATTTTTTCCCTACCTTTCTCCCATTGCCTCCCTAGAGGCAAGTAATCCAATAGATGTTAAACATGAGGCACTTAGTTTTTAAAAATGCTATTTTTCTTAGTAGAGTAGATGGACTTGAAGTTCTAGATTTGAATCTTGCCCCTGACACTAGCTATGTAATCACAAGCATGTCATTTAATCCCTGAGTCTCTGTTTCCTTAATTGTAAATTGTAAATAAAATACCTAATATCCCTTCATAGAGTTGGTGTGAGATTCAAAAAAGAAAGTGTATGAAATATAGAACCAGTAAATGCTAATTATTATTATCTAATCCTGTTGTCTCATTTGATAGATGAAGAAAGTAAAGCTCAGAGAGAAGAAATGACAGCTATGTGAAGATTGTCAATTATAAAGTAAATATTATTGTGGAATCTAACTTGGTATTTTCAGATTACAAATCTAATCCTTAAAATTTATTCCAAATTGAGAGTCAAGAATAAATAAAATATTTTCTCCTTCCCTTTTTGCTCATTTTCCTTTGTTTATGTTCAACCAGTTAGCAAAAAAAAAAAAAAAAAAAAAAAAAAAATGTCACAAATAAGCAAACAAACAAATATACTAGAATTAATGCTAGATTCAAAATTAAGAGAATTTAGGTTTGAGCTTCTGCTCTATTCAACTGGTGATGGTAATGAATAAGGGTATAAATCTGAGGCTCACTTTATTCATCTATAAAATAAGGGATTGAGCTAGAGGTTATCTACGATTCCTTCTGCCTCATAGTAAATACTTAATACATGTTTACTAATTGATTCTTCAATTTCATAATTAGAAAGATAATGTCTATTTCTACAATACATAAATATTCCCAATAGCCTTCTATTAAAATTAAGTATAATAGACCAGAATGAAACAGAGAGCAAAAATCAAAATAAAAAAAGCCATATTTCATTTATAACTCTAAATATGCCCTTAAGCCATTAGTCTTCACTGGCTATTCCATGTTCACAGAGTTGAGAGAAAAACATTTTCCCAACTAGCTAATAATTTCTTTGTGTCTTATTCTCAATAAGCTTTGTACTATAAGGATTGTTTTCTTTTTACATGACACCTTGTCCTAAGCTGTCCTTTTTATCCTTCTCAGTGTTTATAACCCAATCAGTCATTCTGTAAACTACTCTCCTTATTCCACTTTCTTCCCTTGTGAGGACTGTCCCTTTTCCATTAATTACAACAATTAAAATTTCTTTTTAACATTCTGATCATGCTGTTTCTACTCCCTTCTCTTTTTTTTTTCCAGGAAGTAAACTGTCCCTCACTTTGCAAACTTTTGTCAACCAACCAATCAGTCACTAAGCATGGATTAAGCATCTAGTGTGCTAGATGCTGGGGATATAAAGACAAAAACAAAACTATATCTGCTCTCCAGGAGCTACCAATCTGCTCATCTGAGCTCTGTAGCTCTCATAAACATAGATGGTCCAATTTAATAGTAATTACTTCAGTCTCTAATATGTATAGTACTAGAGATAGGAAGTTCAGTTAAAACATGGTCTCTGTTCTTATGGAATTTATGTTTAGTATATTGGGGAAAAACAGAGACTAATGCAGCATATAAGGCTTGGTAAAATGAAATTTTTATTTAATTCAGCCTGATATTTCCATATTTTGTTCTGCTTCTTAAACAGAGAACTTGTCCAATGGAGACAATCCAAGTGCTGCTCCTACTCTCCCAAATGGCTTAATTTAAGATGCTGGGGAAATCTCTTTAACTCTTTCAGGTATAAATCACACATTAGAAGATATATGTCTCTGTGGTCAGAAGAGGACTCTGGTTAATATGATGGGAAAACAGGGTTATTTTAGTGTCATTTAGAAAAGGTAAGTATAAAGTGGGGTTTCAATGTAAATACAATTCCTGGATAGTAGTGTTAACTGTTCGGATTTTAGATATGTTAAAAATATATAAGTAAAACAAGAAATATAAATGCAAAGGAATTTTCCATCCCCCTATTCTTTCAAAGCGAAGGACAGAGAATTCAAATAATCAAGAACAAACAAGTATCTTACAAACCAGATTCAACAAAAGGCACTATGGTTGGCATTATAAGTATAAAAACACAAACAGCACAGACCCAACTCTCAAGGAATTAATGTTAAAGACATATATGTAAATAATTATAATACAAAGCAGAATTTGAGGTCCAGAGAAAATATCATGTGAAATTTGAGGAAGAAGGCATCATTTTCAGATGAGGGGTCTGAGGAGGATTTAGCACTGGAACTGAATTTTGAAGAAAAGAGTACACTTCATCATATAAAGAAAAGAGGGCAGTCTTTTCAGAGTCTGGGGGCAGAAGAAACAAAGATATACAGAGAAAAGAGACAACATGATGCAGGGGAATAGCTTGAAATAGGGTTGGAAAAGTAACATGTAGACATTTTCTTGAGGACTTTGAATGCCAGACCAATAAATGGAAGGGAACTTGAAGATCAGCCAGTTTAATCAGAGAGGTTAAGTTAAACCTACATCTTATAATTATAAATCAATCCAGTGATGTTGGGCTATCTTACTTCTTCCCTAGAATAGGAGAAAAAGAAGACAAATTTCCAGTGATTTGGAGATTAAGTAGATGGTGATGAAATATAAAAACATTTTTTTTAGAAATATGGCAGTGAAAGGAGAATAACCATATGCTTTAAAATTACTTTCTTTTAGAATTAGGAGAGAGTTGTGCATGTTTATAAGGTGAATAAAAAAGTTTAATAAGAGTGAAAGATGGAAGATATATAAAAGAATAACAGATGGAGGAACAGATGGAGGAAAATTTCAGAAATGGGAAGTAATGAGGTTAAAGGTACAGGTAAAGGTCAAAAGGTCATGGTTAGCGGGTCAGTCTGTGGCAACAAAATAGAATTAAATTGATGCTCAATTCATGGTTAGTGAATCTTAAGAGTTGAAAGGAACTTTAGTAGTCTTCTATTAGAGCTTCCCAGTCAGTGCTGAATGCCCTTGATAATATGCTCTCACAATGGAAATCCAACTTTTGTTTATATATTTTTGCTGAGAGGTGATTCATTACCTCACGAGGTAGCTCACTCACTCCATTTGTTAACAGCAACATCCAATTTAAACAATTGCCTTACCTAGATCGAGTTAACAGAATTATACAATTATCCCAACTGGGAAAATAACATGTTTCCTTGAAAGGCTATTTATTCGGTTTTCTAACCAAATGATTCTTTTTCTTTCTACTTTTCTCTACAGATTACTTTTCACAATTTAATGGGAATAGCTAACCAGACATGGGTGAGTTCATTCATTCTCCTGGGGCTGTCTAGTGACTGGAGGACTCAGGTCTCACTCTTTGTCCTCTTCCTGGCTATGTACCTGGTGACTGTTTTTGGAAATATCCTTATCATCATTCTGATCCGTCTTGACAGCCACCTCCACACACCAATGTATTTCTTCCTCACTAATCTCTCTTTTGTAGATGTCTCTTATGCTACTACTATTGTCCCCCAATTGTTGGTTCATTTCTTGAAAGAGGAGAAGTTAATTCCATACCTGAGCTGCGCAATTCAGTTATTTTTGTCTCTGGGTCTAGGTGGCATTGAGTTTGTGTTGCTGGCAACAATGGCTTACGACCGCTACGTGGCAGTTTGCAACCCTCTGCGCTATTCAGCCATCATGCAGGGTGGACTGTGTGTCAGGCTGGTGGCTGCCTCCTGGATTGGTGGTTCTCTGAACTCTCTCATGCAGACTGCTATCACTTTTCAACTTCCCATGTGCACAAATCGGGTCATTGACCACATATCATGTGAGCTCTTAGCTGTAGTCAGATTGGCCTGTGTGGACACTTCTTCCAATGAGGTGGCCATTATGGCCTCCAGCATCATCCTGCTCATGACCCCATTCTCACTGGTCCTGCTGTCCTATATCAAGATCATCTCCACTATCCTGAAGATTCAGTCCACAGATGGAAGGAAGAAAGCCTTTCAGACTTGTGCCTCCCACCTGACAGTGGTGATTTTGTGCTACGGGATGGCCATTTTCACTTACATTCAGCCCCACTCAACCCCCAATATCCTTCAGGAGAAGATAATCTCATTGTTCTATGCCCTATTAACTCCTATGTTGAACCCTGTGATTTATAGTGTGAGAAATAAGGAAGTGAAGGGAGCCTGGCAGAAACTTGTTGGGCAATTCTGTGAATTAAAATCCAAGCTGACATCCTCATGAGTCACATAGAGAGGTCAGTGTCTTATGTCCTCCTACCCAGACCTGACTATGACAAGAGCCAATACATCTCTATCTTCTCCCTTTTGAGAGATGGGAAAAGTCTTCCTGGCTATTTTTATATAGGAAAGTTGGGACAAAGATGTAGAAGGCAGCATGTTGACAATAATTGCAAGGAAAGAACTCAGATATTTTTATACTTTCTTTTTGCTCCTGTTTTCCAACTCTCCCCTATGTGAGGCACCTCAATACCTCATTTTCTTTTCAGCTTCCTTTTGTGTTTTGTCTTCTCCCCGGAGATTGTAAGCTCTTCAAAGGCAAGGAATATTTTTCTTTTCTCTCTCTCTCTCTCTCTCTCTCTCTCTCTCTCTCTCTCTCTCTCTCTCTTTGTATTCGTATCCCTGATGCCTAGCCACAATGATTAGCACAGTGATAGATATTTAACAAATGTTTGTTGACTATCAACATCTTATATAAAATATTAAATTCTATTCACTTTGATTCAGCACGTTTATTACCCTCCATTTCATTACCAATCATGAAATGAGCACCAATTTTTGAAATGAACAATTTCTTCTTAAGACAAATACATTTGAGTGCTAGAAGAATTGCTCAAAATAGCAAGTAACACAATGAATCCAGCATAAGACAATGAAGCTGGGTCTATATACTTATGTGCCAACAAAGGAGAGACTTTTCTATTTTTTAAATATAAAATTTCAGCACTCTAATATGAACAGCTTGTTTTCAAACCTGTAGCTGTCAAGGCTTTCCTTGTTGTCTATACTTTACTTTCTCTTACTCTTTCTTCTTTTGTTACCACATACCTATCCTTTCCTTGTCCTTCCAGCCATATTTCTTGATGAAAACAAAACTCAAAGCCCTCATGAAAAGATGCATGGTCAAACAAAACAAATTTCTATATTTGGTATGTCTGAAAATGTGTCTTGTTCTGTTTTTTGAGTAAACCCTCTTTTGGTCAACAGGTGAGTAGCTTAAGAACTAATATCTTAGAACTAGAATGAAGGAGGAAGCACTTTGGCAGGACCTTCATCATGGATTATATCTGTGCAGAGCAGAAATAGATTGAAAGAGTTAATTTAGGGGAGGGGTGTCCCTTGAGAAGGGAACACATTTCCTGGCATGTGAGACAGCCTGTGAGAAAGTATGGACATAAGCAATGGAATCCTGAATTTGGAGAACAAGAAATAGGCCAATTTGCTCAGAATGGAGAGTGTACTGAAAGAAGTCATCTGAAATAACTTGGGGAAAAAGGCAGAGCCAGGCTGTGATGAGTTTTAAATGTACAACTTAAAAATTCATATTTTCATCTTATGAACAATAAAAACTGAACATTCTTGAGTGGCACAGTGACATGCTCATAACAAATTTCTATATGAGAGCAAATAAATGTCATGACTGAGGGAATCAAACAATTGAAGGGGGATTGTGTGAAAAATAGTATATCCATATTTTCTAATAGTTTGCCTACAAAACCATTTGAGTCAGAGGGGGATAAATTTGGTCATTGCAAAAGTTAAAATCAGATTACATGAGCACCAGTTTGAGAATTAAAAGAGTTGGATTTGAATTCCTAACTACATTGTTTTCTTTTTCTGAGTTTAACTTCTGTGAATCTCAATTATGTCATCTGTAAAGTAAGGGTTTGGTCTGGACAATTATTTTTCTTTTCTGATTCTGTGAAACTGTGAACTAAAGTACTTGTATTGCAGAGTGGTTGGAGTTCTAAATCTGCAGTCTGAAAGGCTGAAGTTTATATCTGACCTCCATCATTTAGTATCTGGGTGATCCTGAGAAAAACACTTAACCTTTGTCTGCCTCAAATTTTTCATCTAAAATTGGGATAATCATAGCACCTACCTTGCAGAGTTGTTTTGTTGATAAAGAAGATATTCCAGTATTTTCAAACCTTAAAGCACAATATACATTCCAACAAGTTATTAATATTATTAATAGTATTACTAATAACATTTATTACTCTAGTTATTAACTATAAATGATAGAAACACTAATAGCTAATATTTTATAATTAATCATTGATAATAAGAGCTATTTATTATAGTAGCTATATTATGATTATAACATAATAACATTATATACATAATATAATATTAAGAATACCACCATCACCATCACCACCACTACTACTGCTGCTGCTAGCTGTGAACTTATTTTTAAGTTGAAATCAATGTCTTTCTTGCAGGAAGGTCAATCAAATACAAGGGGGAAGAACATAGGCTAGAAATCTAAGTTCATGGCCCTTTTAAAAGAGACTCTTGTTTTTAATAAGTTTACTTCTCCTTTGTCACTCAACATAACAGCCCTATAGAAGATCTCAATGACTGTGGTTAAGTGACCAATGATATCTATGGTGCTATATGAGAAAAGGATTAAATTTGCATGTATGGGAAATCCTAGATGGAAAAGAGGAAGAAATAATAAAACAAATAAGAGAGGAATATTGGGGTTAAGGGTGAATGAAAATTGTCTGGCATTTCAAATTTTTTATTTTTGAAACTTTCCTTTTCCCCCAAAGAACCCATATGTGAAATCTACTTTCCTCCCTCTGCCTCCTTATTAGATTATTGGCTTTGAAGACTTCCCACATCTTTCTGAGCATTTTGTGCTATTCAAAATGTTTTCAAAAATTTCATTGTTTCTCATCACAATCCTGTGAATTCATCTGGACTGACTGATAACTATTTCCATTTGACAGCTGAGGAAACTGAAACCCTAAGGAAGCCATGTGGCTTGCTCAAAGTGTCACAAATTGAATGTGAATGTATTTAAACATCAAAACCTGATGACAATTCTGAAAATCAAGCAAACAGCATGACTTTTGGAAAGTCATTTCGCCACTCTAAGCCACTCTAAGGCTATTTGCTCATGTAGACTAGACTCGTTTAAAAAAAAAAAAAAGGAAATCCCAAACCTAACTATTTTGTTATTTTACTACTTCCTTGAAATTTCAAATACTTAGCACTAAAGTCTAAATTTAAAGACTGACTTTTTATAACTTGCAGAGTTTTCAGAGAAAAGCTTGAAAGCTCCAGATATCATTTGAGGGAAGCTCATGATAACTTTATACAAAAGAATCATGGGCAACAAAGGATGAAGAGTCACCCCTACTCAAACAGTCTGAAAGTAGATGATAATCTTAGAATGCAATGTCCTTGACAAGAAAATTGTGAAGACAAATTACTTCAGCAAGAAATGATTCCATAATTTTATATTTAGGGACTTCACAAGCACTACAAAATATAAACTCTTTCAGAAGGAAGCAGGATTGCATAGTTGAATCTTATAGCCCTTTATGTGATACCCACAATCCAAAAATCTTATAGGAGCAGTAGATCATTTGTCTTTTTTGCCCTCATTTTCATCTGAAATTGGAGAGAAATGGAATTTCTAAGTTCTACCCTTCAGAAAGCTACAAAATACTTTTTTTTCCTTAATCTGATTAAGATGTAAGTCTAAGGAAAGAAAATTTAAGACAAACTAGCAAATAAATAAATAGGCTAGTTTTGAAGAGATCATTTTTAAAATCATATTTATTAATCTTTAAAGGACCTCAGCTCTAAATTTATCTTATCAGTCCTGGGGGATTTAGTATTTACATCTATAAATTGGGATATTGTTATACCTGATGACCTACTTCACAACTCTTATCTCCCCTAATTTATTATTTGTTAGGTATTGGAAATAACTCACACTCACTATTTGATTTTCTGTTATCCTTTAGATGAGTTGAATCTATATTCTTGGGACAAAGTGATATTCTATAACTTAAAGCCATTGCCAATGTTAGAGTTGAACTTTTTTTTTTTACAGAAACTTATTATAAAACAGCACAATAGAAAAAGGCAGGATTTGAAAATGGAGACCCTGAATTTAGATACCATTTCTGATATTTATTGTGATCCTGGAAAAATTACTTCATCTTTTCCAGCCTAAGTTTCCTTAACTGTAAAATGTAGAGGTTGAATGTCATGATCACCAAAGTCCATTTCATCTCTAATTCTTTAACCTAGTGAATTGTCTATGTGTGTAAATTGGGGAGGGGACAAATGGGATAGATTAAGATATCTGTCTAAATATACTGATTTCAAAATCTTTTATTTTCATTTTTTAAATAGAAAAATATTGCTGTTATTTTTCTGAAACATGAGCAGTGTCTTATCTTATTTTGTTCATCAGAATATTTTCTGGTCCTAAGGACATTTCCTCATCTTGTAAACATTGAGCATATGCTATTTTTTTCAAATAGAATTATAGTCACCACTTGATATAAAATACAATGCTAGGAATCAAGCCTTGGAAAGTCAAATAAGAAATTGAGAATAAAGCTTAGGTCTAAATCCAATAACTTGGATCAAGAAGGGATGTACATTCTTTTAGTCAAAGAAAGATCAAGTCAATAGGTGAATAGGTGCCAAGGTAGATAAAGGAGTTGGTCATCAAATATGAAGCAGATATCCAGAGTCCCAAATCCAGGGATAATGCCAAAGATGAAGTCAAAGTGGGCAATGAGTCAAAATCACAGGAGCAGAAACATAGTGTTAGATGTCCCTTTCCTCTCCTGACATTGACTGTTGTAGTCTTGGCTCCAAAATGTCCAACAATTTGAACATTTTATGATATTATCACTTGCTAGAATTAAATTTATTATTCTGTGTATGACTCACTGAGAAAATGAGTCAGTGTCCACTCCGAGGCCCAATTTAAGTTTATTCATTTTTGCAATAATCTGTACATGTTTAAATACCATCCTCAAGTAATATAGGTATGCCATCATCTTTTCTTCTCCTCACCTCCCCCCCCATTATCTTCATCTCAGTTTTTATCACCCAGAATTAATCCTCTATGATGCATAGCATAGTCAAGTTATTTTTGCAAAGATACAATTTTCAGAACTCAGTGTATGCTGTTTGTTTAGGATATATTCCAGGTAGGGGGAGAAGGATGGCTTTAACATATGACTTCCTATAAATAGAAAGGCTGGGAGTAATATTTAAAATAAATAGCACGGAATGTTTTCCTTTAAGGAGTCAAGGACATAATCTTTGGGATTTGACTGGTCCTGAGAATGAGAGGTTTAAAAAAAAAATCCAACCTGTGGGGAATTGTTATACTTGAGATTTGGCAGAGTTCACTGTTTTGCAATACATATTTCTAACCCAGCATTGCTGTCCTAGAAAATGTGGAAGCAGAAGGGAAAACATCTGTTTTCAGTAATTATATCCTCTCAGGTTTTTGTTATAATTAAAGTCATTTTTATAATATTTTATGGTCAATGAATGTGCCATTGTGTTCCAATCTTAAGCTTGAATCACTAGAGTAGCTGGAAGTAGGCTGGGCGCAGAACTTTGCTATACATTGAGGCCAGAAAGACAAAAATTAAATAGTCCTTTTGCATGAAAACATATTCCAAAGGGGGAAGGTAACATATATATATATGTATATATATATGTACATATATATATATATTATGTGCAAATACATATAAAATAAATGCAAGCTTATCTACCTATAAGTAATTTCAGAAAGCAATCAAAATTGTATATGACTTCATAAACTGAGTCAGTATATAACCATGAGAAATAAGGGAGACTTCTCCTTTGACATTTGATTGTATTTCATCTCTATAGTTCCATTATAATAGCAAAATATAACTGCAGAGAACATGTCAGCACTATTCCATTCCCTAATGAATCACTTCATAGCACTTCATCTTAGGACTACTCTTCACATTTATGGGAACAAATTATTTTAGATCTTCTAGTTAAAACTTCTCTATGATACTTCTCTCTAGAAAATTTCTAAATGCTATTTTGTATGTGACTTATTCTATCCACCAACTTATATGCCTCTGTTCAGGTGGTTTTCATGTCTAATTCATTCCTTTCTCACTTATACTCTATAGAATAACTAAATTGCTCAAAAATGCCCTGCCAATTTATCTGGATGTTTTTCATGATCTCTTCAGTTACTAAAGCTATATCAAAATTTGATTGAAATTGAAATTACTTGTGTATATTTCATATTTACTTGTCCATTTTTTTTGTGTTGTATTTCTTTGATAAAATGTTAGCTCTCTCAAGGCAACAGCAAGAGCTATTTTCTTTTTGTTTATATTATGAGAAGTTAGCAGAGCAACTTGTATATAGAAGTCACTAAATAATGTTTACTGAATTGAATTAAAGAAACTTGTAGGTATTCAAAGCTCCTTATATTAACATTAATCTAAATATAGAAGAATAAGATAGCTTCTTCATACTCCATTTAAACCAAACACACT
This sequence comes from Sarcophilus harrisii, assembly GCF_902635505.1. Lineage (NCBI taxonomy): Eukaryota > Metazoa > Chordata > Mammalia > Dasyuromorphia > Dasyuridae > Sarcophilus > Sarcophilus harrisii. The sequence goes on from NC_045430.1 coordinate 192,742,936, forward strand.
TGGACTGGGAGACAACAGTCCATTAGGGCTTTATGAATAATGCTATGGGATCAGGAATACCAAGGTAAAATGATAGTCTTTAATCATAATCATGAACTTTTTGTATTGTTACAACTTTAATAATTTACTCATCATTCTATTATTGTGTCTGCACACAAGAAAGGGAGAACTCATCATTTTTGCTTATATGGAAATCACAAAAACCTATAGAAAAAGAATATTCAGATTTCAGTGTAGTGTTTAGAGCTACATGTTTCTGTGTCATAATATTTTATTTTTAAATATTAATTTTATTTTAATTTCCCTAATGTTTTATTAATGTATTAAGTACAAAATAAAATAAAATGATTAATATAAAGTAATAAAGAAGGCATATCTGCCCAAATCTATTACCAATTATTGAAAACCACACATTTAAAAAGACAAATAGAAATATTTAAAATGTAAGTTATGTTTACCAAGGTTATTAACCTAATCACATTTCCTTTTTCATAGCTACTTTTGAACCCTTTTTCTCAATGTTCATGTTAGATTTATTGTTTTTTTGTTTTAAATTTAATTTGTTTTTAATTTTTAAGTAGTATAATTTTATTATTTTAATTTTTAATATATTAATATAATACAATAATATATTATTATTTAATAATATAAATAATAAAATTTTAATATAATTATTTATTTTTTTAATAGAGAAAAAGAAAATTATTGTTTATTATAATCAGTTTGCATATTTTTATTTTTATTCAGATTCTATTTTCTTTTGCTCAAATCAGCTCATGTGCATTGTTATTGTATTGAATTCTTCATAATTTTCATTTAACAAAATTGAATTGTACTCCATTAATTTATCATATTTTGTTTAGTCATTTCTCTAATCAGTAGAAAATCAAGGTATTTGTAGGTGGTATTAGAAATATTTTGTATACTTATGCCATTTTATTATTAATCACTTTCTTATTTTACCATCATTGAAGTGACTATGAATTATTTTTTAAAATTTTTACATATTACACAATTACAATTCCATATTACATTCTCCAAAATTTGAAGTATTTCATTTTCCTATTAATATTGTACTTCAAAAATTTCCAGACATAACCAATTCTAAATATTATTCTGTTATTATATTTGCTAATTTGATGCTATTAGAACTGATTATTAGAAATTTTTAACATTTTATAATTGTAGCTCATATAATGTCATATTTATAGCTTTTGACCACTTATTATTAACTTGAACATTTTCTCCCAAGTCTATTACTTCTCACTTTGGCTACAGCGACTTTTATTGTGCAAATGTTTCTAATATAGTCAATAATGTCGTCACTTGTATTTTTTCAAAATTATGAGTACCTAAGTTTTTTTTTTTTAATTCTCTATAGTTGTGATGATCTCACTCCAATTTCTTCAATACTTTTTTCCCCCCCACTTTCCAATATTTTTATACTTGGCTGCCCTTTGGAAATTACTGTGATATATGCTGCAAGATAATGTAGAGAGGGCTTAGATTTTGGAAAGCTTTCAAATTATTTCAAATGGGGCAAAAAACTGAAGTAAGAAGTGAAATGGTTTTAAAAAACAGTTGCATTTTTGAAGGGCTAATTTGGTGAGAGTATGCCTAGTGTTCATAGCCTTGGAAAGAGACTAAGATTAGGGAGATACTTCTAGTAATGCAGGTGGAATATGAAGAAAATCTGGGTAATGATATGGGCAGCAAAAATGGAAAAGAGGAGATGGATAGATGAAATATTTTGAAAGAAAAATGGAAAGATAGGGGCAACTAAGTAGCATAGTGGATAGAGCTCCAGCCCTAAAGTCAGGAGGACCTGAGTTCAAATGTGACCTTAATACTTCCTAGCTGTATGACCCTGGGCAAGTCACTTCACCCCAATTGCCTCAGGGGGAAAAATAAAACAAAGCAAAACAAACAACCAAGAAAAAAAGAAAAATGGAAAGGATCAGGTGATTGAATATGTATAAAGGATGCATGCAGTAGAGAAATGACTAGAAAATGTCTCCAAAGTTTCATGTCTGTATGATTTAGAAAATAGTCCTAATATAGATAACTGGAAATAATTAGTATGATGTTTCTATTCTATTTTTATTTTTCTGAAAGGACAGAATCTCTTGATCCAACTGTCTAGATTCTACAAGTGCCTTTACTTGATGCAGGGAAAACATCTTCTGAAATTGATAAATATAAATACTTCAGAAATTTATAGAGTTTAAAGCAAGAGATAGGCTACTTAATCATCTCCCTATATTATAATATCATATTTACCAAAGCAGAATAGTAATGAAACAAATGGTAATGGCAAAAGAACACATGAAAAATCAGTGAATGCTAGGACGATGAACTATTAGATGCATAAAGGGTTGTATGAGTAGCTAGAAGGTACAATGGGGTAAAGAAATGGATGGGTGGAAGGAATCTAACAGTGATTCCATTAAACGGTTGTTCTCAGTCTGTTTTGAACAATATGAACACAATTACAAAACACTTTTCATACAAATAAAGTCAGATCTAATCAATTGGAAAAAATTAAGTTCTCATGGGTAGGCCAAGCTAATATAATAAAAATGACAATATTATCTAAATTAACCTATTTTTCAGTATCATGACAATCAAAATCCCCCCAAAATTATTTTACTGACCTAGAAAAAACAATAACAAACTTAATCTGGAAGAACAAAAACTCAAGAATTTCAAGGGAATTAATGAAAAAATGAAATTGAAGGGATCTAGCTATACCAGACTAAAACTATATTATAAAGCAACAGGCATCAAAACCATTTGGTTCTGGCTAAGAATAGAGTAGTTGAACAGTGGAATAGGTTACGTTCACAAAACACAATAGTCATTGACTATAGTAATCTAGTGTTTGATAAACCCAAAGACCCTAGCTCACTAGTTGACAAAAATTTGCTGGGAAAACTGGCAATTAGCATGGCAGAAACTAGGCATTAATCCACACCTAACATTCTATACCAAGATAAAATCAAAATGGGTTCATGATTTAGAAATAAAGTGATACTATAAACAAGTTAGAAGAACAAAAGATAGTAAGGAATTTGTGATCGAAGAAGAACTAGTATACATTATGGAATGCAAAATGGATAATTTTGATTATATTAAATTTAAAAGTTTTTGTATAAACAAAACCAATATAGACAAGATTAGAAGGGAAGTAATAAACTGGGAAAAAACTTTTTGCAACCAAGATTCTTATAACAGCCTCATTTCTAAAATATTTAGAGAACTGACTCAAATTTATAAGATTTCAAGCCCTTCCCCAATTGATAAATAGTCAAAGACTGTGAACAGACAATTTTCAGATGAATAAATTAAAACCATTTTTAATCATATGAAAAAGTGCTCTAAATCACTATTGATCAGAGAAATGCAAATTTAGACAATGCACAGGTACCACTATGTACCTCTGAGATTGGCTAAAATGACAGGAAAAGAAAACGATGAGTGTTGGAGGGGATGTGGGAAAATTGGTTCACTAATACATTGTTGGTAGAGTTGTGAACTGATCCAACCATTCTCTAGAATAATATGGAACTATACTCAAAGGGCTATCAAACTGTGCATACCCTTTGATTCAGCAGTGTCTTTACTGGGCCTGTATCCCAAAGAGATGATAAAAAAGGGAAAAGGACCCACATGTGCAAAAATGTTTGTAGCAGCCCTTTTTATAGTGGCAAAGGACGGGAAACTGGATGCTCATCAGTTGGAGAATGGCTGAATAATCTATGGTATATGAATGTTATGGAATATTATTGTTCTTTAAGAAACAATCATCAGGATGATTTCAGAGAGACCTGGATAAGCTTACATGAAATGATGCTAAGTGAGTAGAATCAGGAGAACATTGTACATAGTAATAACAAGATTATACAATGATTAATTCTGATGGATGTGGCTCTTTTCAACATTGAAGTGATATGGCCTAGTTACAATGGCCTTATGATGAAAAGAACCATCTGTATCCAGAGAGAAGTCTGTGGGAACTGAGTATGGATCACAACATAGTGTTTTCGCTTTGTTGTTGTTTGCTTGCATTTTATTTTCTTTTTTTTTTCCCTTTTTGATCTGATTTTTCTTTTGCAGCATGATAATTGTGGAAAAAATGCACGTTTAACATATATTGGATTACTTGCTATTTAGGGAAGGGATTGGGGGAAAGGGAGGGTAAAATTTGCAACACAAAATTTTGAGAGGGTGAATGTTGAAAATTGTCTACGCATATGTTTTGAAAATAAAAAGCTTTAATAAAAATTGAAAGTTACCAAAATTAAAATCTTTAATATTTCTTTGGAAATTACTTATATCAATTATGTTTTTCTTGTATTCTTTTCACATTTCATAATTTGATATTAACAACCTCATTTTTATTATCTTAAATAATCTTATTTTTATCATATTATTATCATTGTTTTGATTATTACCATGTCTAAATGCATCATTTAGAATTTTGAAATAGTTTGACTCTGCATTATTCTCTGAGGTATACATCTATCTTGAAACACAGGTAGTCATAGAATTTTAGAGCTTGAATGAATCTTAAAAGAGCTCAGGTCATCACTGATTTAAACACCTGGATTTGTGATAACTGTTTAGAAGCAAGAGAATATGCCTAGAATTCCTAGGTTGTAGGAAACCCTTTATATCATTCAAACAATTAGCAGAATGCTCTCATTAGACGAGAGAACAGGAAATGTGGAGATTGTGGGGTAAAGAGACATGGAATTGTTTGAGTCCTTCTGACCCTTGGACCAGGAAGGAACCAATGAGAAGATCTCACTATTGTATAGCCAACATTAGTGGATTGACTGTGTCATGTAAAAACCGAAGACCTAGGATCCATATTTTCATTTTAGCTCTGGTAAAGAATCTTTGTCCTTTTCTGTGTAGAACTAAATATAAGGTGAGACATTTGATATAATATCATTCATCAACTTTAATTAAATTCTTACCTTGTTTAGAGAATACTGGTAAGCCCTGCAAAGACAAGATCTATGTTTCAAAGCATGTGCACATACACACATTTATATATTTATTATATGATAGTAATAATAATTACATGGAATTTCTAATCACTTTTTCAGTTATCTTAAAATTTTTTATCTTATTCTTTTGCCAAAGGTAGGGGTATGTGGTCTTATTTTCTCAAATTTTCTGATAGGAAAACCCCCCCAAAAGATTGAATAAATTACTCAAAGGGATACAACAAATCAGGATGGCCTGGGACTAAATATAGCTCTCCTGACTCCTATCTCTAGACTCTTTCCATTAGTGTTGTAACACAATTAGAAAAAGAAATAGTAGAGAAGATACCCAAAGGAAAGATGCTGCACAGAGGGATTTTAATGGAATGTCCAAACTTTAGATATCTAAGAGAAAATAATAAGATGGAAAAATGATAAAGTATCCTAGAGAAGAAAAACACTTAGGGTTTGCCCAGTTTAAGATAATGGAGTTTAAAAGAGGAACCATTCTTAAGTCACACTTAGGCATAGAATAAAAAATCAAGGGAATAAAATTAGGTAGGAAGAAGAAAACAAGACCCTAAAGAGAGAACGTTAATTTCTCTCTCAGGACATCAAACACAGCTAGGAACCTTCAGCAAACCAAGAGTCTTTGGAGCTTCCTGCTCCCAAAGACCTTTATGATGTAAATATTATTGCCCATTGCAGATGAGTTAAGTATCCACTTCAAATAAGTCTTCTCTTCTTTCTAAGTAAGAGGAAAGTTTCTGTAATTGAAAGTGGGATTTTTCTCTGGGTGGTTAATACTGAATATGGGGTAGGAAATTGTCACTACTAGCAAAATAAAATGAACCCATCTTCAAAATTTTGAACTGGGCTTCATATGCTCATTGTCTCTATTTCTCAGAATTTTGAGGATTTAGAAAAAATTCAGTATGCACTGTTACCCTGCTATTTTTTCCTTATAAAAGTGTCATTAGAGCCTATTGGTCTCATGTAGGGGACATGAGAATCCCAATAAATATTACCAAATAGACTTAAGACTAAAGAGAGTGTTGTTAAAATGGATAAATTCAGGTGACACTGAAATTTACCAAGTACTGAAATCTTTATAGCCTAGTTACAGGAAATCATGTGAATAATTCATGGGAAATATGTCTGAAAATTTTTGACTTTATTTTTCTTAAATTGGATTTTAAAAAAAACTTTGATTTTATTTTTCTTAAATTGGATTAAAAAAAAACTGATATAAGTTTGGGATCAACTTTTTCTTTTATTTAAGAAAATGTACCTGTATTCCTAGTCTTGGAATTTCTGTTAAGCACTGTGAAGAATAATTGACTTGTATCAAACATGTTGTGGTACATTTTTCAGGAATAGAAAAGCTTAATGAAAAGCAATATTCATTTTCTGAAGATTCATAAGCAGACATGACTTTGAAAAGTCAAGTATTTTTATCTCTTTTGGTCTCTTAGATCTGTTATTATATTTTACCATAAGGAAGGGAGACAGCTCAGTGAATTATTAAGCTAAAAAGGGACAATGGTATAAGAAAGCCATAAATCACCTTAGAATATAGTGAAAGGCTGTTAAATTTGAGTGTTACAGAAGGAGAAAACATGAATTGTTTTCTCTCTAGAAAATTATAACAAACTATAATATTTATAGTTAAACATTTTATAACATTTAGTATTTTTAAGTAACAATGACATTTTTTAACATTATCTCCTAGAGGTAGGATAAGAGGGAAGTGAAAACATAAAAATGAACTCATTATTACCGCCTGAGAATGGAGATTGTTTTAGTAATTTGCAAAAATTACCACAGGGTTAGGTAAAGGCTTTGTTTGTATATTATCCACATCTGTATAATGGGTGAAAAAATAATTGATACTTTAAATATTTAGCCTACATTGAAGATCATAGAAAATTTAATTCAACAAATATTTTAAAGTGCCTAATATAGTCATCATTATCCTAGATGCATGTGATTTATCCTAAGTATTATAATCACTAAAACAAAAGGGGAAATGTAGTAGTATAGTTCTGAGAAGATAAATTTCAGATGGAGTTCTGAGAGAGGAAACTGATGACAAATAGAAGAGGATGCAACAAAATCTACACTGTTTTATTGGAAATTACTCTGAGTTATAGACAGTAGAGTATGACAAAGAGACTGGCTCAATTTCATGCCCATTTCCACTTTAGTCTTTATAGTTGAGTCATTTAACTGCACAGAGCGTCCATTTTCTAACTTTTAAAATGGACATTAAAATCCTAACTCACATTAATATATGAAGGTCTTTATAAACTTTAAAATGATGTATAAATGTTTGATCATTTCATTATTAGTAGTGTTGTTATTTGCCAACAAACTTCCAGATTTTTTTTTGATATCAACATCCAGGACATTTGAAATTGCTGATTAATATATATGTACTGACCAAAATCTCTTTCATTGATGTAGCACTAACCCCTGAAAATCTGTGATTATAGATTCATTTCCTTTAAACTAAGTTTTACCTCTGCTAAACATATTATCTAAAATGTGAACATTTCAAGGAGAGATAACACTCAATAACACTCATTTATACCTTTAATGAAATTCAGTTTCCCAATCACTTTCTTCTCTGGCAACTCACCAATATTAGGGTACTGATAAATTTTAATAGAAACATAAGGGTAAGAATTAAGGGATAGGAGAGGAAGGAATGATTTTTGGAGCATGAAATATTTCTTTGTCAGAACCACAAAGGGAAGAATGGTTCAGCACTTATATTTTTAAAAATTCTTATTTCTCTAATTATGGATAGATGTTGATGTGAATACTTTTTTTTGAAGGAATGCTTCAAATTCAAGATTGATTTTATAGTCCTAGAAAAATGTTGATGGAGATATTTATCTTTAGTTATTCTTCCCTTTTCATCTCTATTTGATATCCTTTTCACCACTGGTAGGACTTTGTTCCTCAAATATCTCAAATTCACTGAGGTTCTCTTATATTTGTGTGATAATTTTCCTATTACAGAGGAGAAAAATAATCTGTTGAATTCAGTCATACAAAGGATTTGTGTATATTGGTCTCACATCTATCACAGAAACAACAGTGAATTTAAAGTCAAGAAAGATAAGTTGGAGTTCTGCCTCAGACATTTGCTAATATTGTGATCTTTGGAAATTGTTTAATTTCTGAGACCCTCAGTTTCCTGATCTGTAAAAGAAAGTAAGTAGTATCTGTACTATTTCAAAGGGTGAAGAAGAGCTTTGTACACCTTAAAGGGTCACCAAAATATTATGCTTCAAGTTGATACTTGAATTGTCAAGCAGTTTCTCCATGAGCTATTTAGGGCATTTAAAAAGTAGTTCTTAATCCACAGAGTTCAATCACAGATATTAGAATAACACTTATCAGGAATGAACAAAATGAAGCTATTGTTAGGTGGAGGACTTGCCTGGTATCTTTCAACTTATGCCATATAAGTGTTTGCTTTATCTCTTTTTAAGCTGATTGCCATTGGCTTATAGGAGAAAAGAAAAGATTATGAAGTCCTTTTTTAAGGACATGAACTACAGGAATGTATTCTGCTATTGTATAATTTTGAGCAAGGATAGCTTATGTTTCTTTGCTTAAACAATGATAATCCAAAAAAAAAAAAAAAGCCAGGGGGGGGAAAAAAACATTGGTTTGAACAATATCAGGATGAAGGCAAAAATGCAAGACTTGCTGTAGGTAAATTAATATTGCTGACTTAGGAGAGAACAATATAGAAGGAAAAAGACAATTTATTTACCTGGGATGGAAAGCCCCAAAATAAAGAAGTTATGAAAAAAGCCTTTATTAAATGTTATATTCTTATTGTCATATAACCATCATCTGTTAAAAGTTCTACTGTGTGCCATCACTATGTTAAAATAATTTAGATCTTATCTGATTAGAGAGATTGAAAAGTATGTAGGATAATTAGTTTTAAAAACTTTAAGGTCAAAGGATTTGGGTTTGAATTTCACTTTTGCCATTTGTATGATTTTAAGAAAAGGTAGTTCATCTCTATATGTCTATTAAGGTATATTGAAGAAAATGGTAGAGTTTATTTAGTGCTGGACTTTGATTCAGGAAGATCTTAGTATGAATCTGCCTCATACATTTATTAGCTGTGTGATATTGGACAAGTCATTTAACTTCTGCCTAGATTAATTTCCTAATTGTCAGGTGTGGATTATGTCCTATCCTGAGTTGTGAGACTTAAATGAGATAATATATGTAAAGTATTATAAAACATTAAAATGAAAAACAAAATATTAAAATTCCACAAAAATGTTAGCTATTATTACTATATAGTACATGGCTGGCTACAAATATATAGGCATTCAACACAACCTTTGCCATATAAAAGCTTACTAAGGAGTTAACACATTTGTAGAGGTTTCAAACATCTCAATCAAATATTTATAGCCCTATGGGTAGCTTTAGAGTGAATAAAATTTTACTCAGTCTAGAAAAAAGTAGTCAGAATCAATTTTCAATGATCACTTCCATTTCTGAAATAGAACTTCAAAGTGACATTATTACAATAATAAGATTTTATTTTTGTCCTCTGGCAATTTCCACACTTAGTTTGGTCATCTATGAAACAAGAGGGACTTTAAAATTTTCTCTAGTTCTACATGTATGACTTGAAGATTTATTGGATATAGATACTAGTAGAGATTTATAAGAAAAGTAAAAAATGCTTCCAAGGTTTGAATTCTGAATCAGTAGGAGAATATTGGTACATTTTTTAAAAATAGGATGTTCATTTTATGTTCACTTAAATTCAAAATAGGAAGTAGATCTGGTTTTGGGGGAAAATAACAATTTAAATACATTGCAATCATATATTGCAAATAATAAATTCAAGGAAAAATATTCAATGGACATTCAGAGATATTTGACTAATACCTTTATTTGGCTATATCTGAGATTTATAAACATATAATTACTTTATAAATTTTGACATTAAGAAAATTCTCTGGGAGAATATATAGAAAACAACAAAAAAGACACAATTGAGGATAGAAATGTGATCATTACTTATGGTTAAGGACTTAAGGAAAAACTAAAGGAGTCAGTTAATAAGACCAAGAAAGAATAGTTAATAAAAAGAATAAGAAAAGAACAAGTATGGTCATTAGAGAAGAGAAGTGTTTAACAGTGTCATATAGTAGGACAAATGCAAGGAGAATAAAGAGATTTGTGAAAAGGGAGACCCTCAAAAGGAAGACAGAATAAATTATAGAGGAATAAGAAGGAAATAGGTGAAAAGGAACTAAATATAGTCGGTGAGCAATCATTTGACAATTTTGTCAGTGAAATGCAGGATTAAATTATTAGTCTGAGGATGAAAAACAGGCAAAGAATAGTGTTATTTCAAGATATAGGATAACTATGGAAAGAAGGAGTCATCATATAGGATAAGACTAGCAATACTAGATTGGCTGAGAATGAATAAATGAGCAGTCTTTTCTTATAGGAGAGAATAAGGGTCAAAACAGTATTATCCAAATAGCTTATGTATTATATATAGAAGGAGGCACAAAAAACAAAGTTCCTTTCCTTTCTATTGTGCATGTGTTTTTCTTTTTCTTTTTCTTTTTTTTTAAACTAAAACCTAGTTTTTCTTAGGGTACTGGTATTAGGATGCCAGCTATGTAGATAGGTAAAGATTTAAAAGGAAATATAGACTTTTAGCCACTAACTCTTGATTATATAACAGGGAAATTCAAAAACAATGCTGAAAAAACTGCTGCCAAAATACCAACTGAGATCTAGTCAAGAAAAAGGCCCAAATTTGAAATAGAGATATAGAGAGATTTACAAAGAAATGTCTTGTCAGCAGATGAACATTTTCATGAAGATATGCCAATCTTCTAATTGCTAGTTTAGCTCACTATTAACTCCAGAAATCAAAGATAAAATGATGGTGGTATCAATGAATCTCATCCAGTTTTCTTAAAATAATAGAGTTTTTGAGCTAGAAGGTAAAAAAGCGATCATCTGGGGTTAAACCAGACTGAAATTCAGAGAAAGCAAGGGATTTGCCATGATCATTCAGGTAATGTGTCATAGTTTTTGAACCAAAGTCTGGCTACTAACCCATTTGTCACCTAGCACTCTGTATTGAATCACTGATAAACAAGGAGTGTGTGTGTATGTGTGTGTGTGTGTGTGTGTGTGTGTGTGTGTGTGTATTCATTCTATTTTCCTATTTGTTATTCTTTTTTAAGAAGAATTTTCATTTGTTATTCTTTTCTAAGAGGAATTAAGTAATGAAAATTAACATTGCAGAAATGAAGACACAGTGGAGAAAATATTGCACTGGGGATTGAATGACCTGAGTTCAAATCCCTCCCCTATTACTACCTATGGAATAATAGGCAAGTTTTGACAGAATAATTTTTTCTTCCACAGCTCCTTTATGTCTTATTCCCAGATAACTTATTGTTGTAGGATTGTTGTATTTTTCCCTTTTATTTGACATTAACCATAAGTTCTTTTTTATCCCTCCTATACTTCAACAAATATGTGTTTTCTAGATATTTTTTCTAAAAAGTTACCCAATATATAAATGTAAGGGTTGGCTTCAATGAGCTCTAAGGTAACTTATGACTCCAAATTTTATAATTTTAGCAATATATAACCAATTATAATTAATCATCACTTCTACTGGTAGATTTTGAGGGAAAATTCATTCAGATCTCTGTGTTTAATACTGTTATAAAAATTCAGTATAATTTATTTCCTCAATAGTATTTTATTTCTCAAGATACATATATAGCTTTCAACATTCATTTTTGTTTGTTTGTTTGTTTTGCAAAGACAATTAGAGTTAAGTGACTTGCCCACAGTCACAGAATTTGTAAATATTAAATGTCTGAGGTAGGATTTGAACTCAGGTCCTCCTGACTCCAGGACCAATATTCTTATCTACTGTGCCAAGATATTGTATTCCAAATTTTTCCTCACTTCCTTGTTTAATTCTCCCCTCTTTCAAAGGCATGAAGCAATCTGATATATGTTATACACATAAAAAATTATACATGTAATCTTTTTAACATGTTTATATATTTGTCATGTTGTGCAAAAAAAAAAAAGACCAAAAGGGGAAAAAAAAAAAAAAAAAACTATGGGAAGTAAAAAAAGAAAAGGTGAAATACTATGCTTCAATCCACATTCAGTCTCCATAGTTCTTTCTCTGGGTGCAATTGGCATTTTTCATCCCAATTATTTTGAATCACTACAATGCTAAGAAGATTTAAGTCTATCATAGTTGATCATTACATAGTCACTGTTACTATATATAATGCTCTCCTGATTCTGTTCATTTCACTCAGCATCAGTGCAGGTAAGTCTTTCTAGGGTTTTCTGAAATCAGTTGCTCATAATGTCTATAGAAAAATAATATTTCATTGCATTTATATGCCATAACTTAGTCATTCCCCAATTGAAGGGAATACTCTCAATGTCCAATTCTTTGCCACAAAAAAAGGGCTGCTACAAATATTTTTGCACATATGGATGCTTTTCTATCTTTTATGATCTCTTTGGCTTACAGATCAAGTAGTGACACAGCTGGACCAAAGCATATGCACAGTTTGATAATTCTTAGGGCATTGTTCCAAATTGTTCTTCAAAATGGTTAGATCAGTTCACAGCTCTCCCAACAATTCGTTAGTATTCCCATTTTCCCACATACCCTCCAACATTTATCAACTTCTTTCCTTGTCATTTTAGTCAACGTGATAGGTATGAAGTAGTACCTCAAAATTACTCGTTTTAATTTGTTTTTATTTGTATTTCTTTAATCAATAATGATTTAGAGTATTTTTTTCATATGACTATAGACGGCTTTAATTTCTTCATCTGAAAATTGTCTGTTCATATGCTTTGAACATTTACGAACTGGGGAAATGACTTGTATATTCTTATAAATTTAGCTCAGTTCTCTATATATTAGAAATGAGGTCTTATCAGAAACAACAGCTATAAATTACGCCCTCCCCCTCCATTTCTGCTTCCCTTCTAATTTTGGTTCCATTATTTTTTGTTTTGTTTTGTTTTGTTTTGTTTGTTTTGGTGCAACCCCTTTTTAATTAATATAATCAAAATTACATTACATAATGTTTTTCTATTTCTTCTTTGGCTATAAATTCCTCCTTTCTCCAAATATCTGACAAGTAGAGTATGTCTTGTTCTCTTAATTTGTTTCAACCTTTATGTCTAAATCATGAACCCATTTTGATCTTATGTTGTTATAGAGTGTGAGATATTGCTCAATGTCTAGTTTCTGCCATATTATTTTCCATTTTTCCTAAAAGTTTTTGTCAAATCATTAATTGTCCCAGAATCTGGAATCTTTGGGTTTATTAAAGAGTAGCTTACTATAGTCATTGATTATGAAGTCTTGTGTACCTAACCTAGTCCAATGATCTACCACTCTATTTCTTAGCCAAAAGCAAATAGTTTTGATAATTGCCACTTTATAATACAGTTTTAGGTCTGGTACAGCTAGGCCAGCATCCTTTGCATTTTTTCCCATTAGTTTCCTTGATATTCTTGACCTTTTGTTCTTTCAGATGTATTTTGTTATTTTTTTCTAGCTTTTATAAAATAATTTTTGACTGTTTGATTGGTTTCACACTGAATAAAGTAAATTTATTTAGATAGAATTCTCTTTTTTATTATATAGTTTGGCCTACCAAGGAGCAATTGATATTTTTCCAATATGGGTTTCTCCTGGCAGGTAGATTCCCAAATATTTTATATTGTCTAAAGTTAGTTTAAATGGAATTTCTCTTTCTACCTTTTGATAATGGGTTTTGTTGATGATATATAAAAATGCTAATGATTTGTATATATTTATATATTTATTTCATATTCTGTAAGTTTATAACAGTTGTTAATTTTTTCAAATGGTTTTTTAGTTGATTCTTTAGGATTCTCTGACTATATCATAATGTCATCTGCAAAGAGTGATAGTTTTGTTTTCTCAAAGCTTATTCTAATTTCTTCAACTTATTTTTCTTCTCTTATTGTTAAAACTAATATTCTAGTACAATAGCAATTTAAAGTGGTGATAATGGACATCTTTGTTTCACCCCTAATCTTAGTGGGAATGTTTCTATCTTATCCCCATTACATAAAATGATTACTGATAGTTTTAGATAGATGCTCCTTTTCATTCTAAGTAAAACTTACATTTATTCTTATTACCTCTATTTTTTTTTAAATTAGGAATTGGTGTTGTATTTTGTCAAATGATTTTTCTGCATCTATTGAGATAATCATTTCTGTTAGTTTTATTATTGCTATGGTCAATTATGCTGAAAGTTTTCCTAATATTGAACCAATCCTGAATTCTTAGCATCTATTCCACTTGGTCATAGTGTGTTATTCTGGTAATAAGTTGCTGTAATCTCTTTGTTAATATTTTATTTAAGATTTTTGCATCAATATTATTTAGGGAAATTGGTCTATAATTTTCTTTCTCTATTCTGGCTCTTCCTAGTTTAGGCATCAACACCATATCTATGTTATAAAAGCAATTTGGTAAGATTGCTTTCTTGCCCATTTTCCCAAATAATTTATACAGTAATTGAATTAATCATTCTCTAACTATTTGGTAGGATTCACTAAGAAGTTCATCTGCCCCTGGAGATTTTTTTTTTATGGAGTTGTTTCTTTTTTCTAAAATGGCCTTATTTGGTATTTTATTCCCTCTTCTGTTAATTTGGACAATTTACATTTGTCTGATTATTCATCTGTTTTGTTTAGATTATCAGATGTATTGGCCTACAATTGAGCAAAATAGCTACTAATTATTGCTTAAATGTCCTCTTCATTGAGGGTAAATTCACCCTTTTCAATACTGGTAGTTTGGTTTTCTTCTTTCTTTTTTTTTTAATTAAATTAGTCACAGGTTTATCTTTTAGGTTTTTTTTTCATTTTTCATAAAAATGACTTAATTTCATTTATTAGCACAGTAGCTCTCTTTCAATTTGATTAATCTCTCCTTTCATTTTTCAGAATTTCTCATCTGGTATTTATATGGATTTTTGTAATTTATTCATTTTCTAGCTGTTTTAAAAGCACACTCAATTTATTGATTACTTTCTCTATTTTATTCATATAAGCATCTAGAAATATGAAATTTTTCATAAGATTACTTTGGTTGCATCCCATAACTTTTAGGATTGTTGTCTTTTTTCTTGTCTCTTGGATGAAATTATTGATTGTTCCTATGATTTGTCTTTTGACCTACTCCTTCTTTAGGATTAAGCTATTTAGTTTACAATTAACTTTTGGTCTATTTTTCCATGGTCCTTAATTTTTATTGCATCATTATCTGAAAAGAATACATTTAATGTTTCTGTGTCTTTGAATTTGTTATAAGGTTTTTAATGCCTTAATATATGGTCAATTTTGGGGTATGGGCCATATACCACTGAGAAAAAAAGGTTTATTTCTTTCTATTCCCATTCAATTTACTCTAGAGGTCTTATTATAACTAACTTTCCTAAAATTCTATTCACTTCCTTAACTATCTTGTTTGTTTTGTGGTTAGATTTATCTAGTTCTGAGAGAGATTGAAATCCCCCATAAGTATCATTTTGTTGTCTATTTCTTCCTGCAACTCACTTAATTACTTCTCTAAGAATGTAGGTGCCATACCACTTGGTGCATGTACATTTATTGTTGATATTACTTCATTATGCTGCTTTATAGCAAGGTGAAATTCCTTTCTTTATCTGTTTTAATTAGATATTTTGACTTTTGCTTCATCTAAGATCAGGATTGCTATCTCTGCTTTTTTTTCCTACTTCAGCTGAAGCATAATATATTCTGTTCCAGTCTTTTACTTTTATTTTGTGTATATATCTCTCTGTTTCAAATGTTTTTCTTGTAAACAACATATTGTAGGGTTCTAACTTTTAATCCACTCTGCTATCCACTTCTGTTTTATAAGAGAGTTTATCACATTCATATTTACAGTTATGATTAATGACTATTTCCCTCTGTCATATTTTCCCCCATTTATACTTTTCTCTCTTCTTTCCTCCTTTCCCTTCTCATCACAATTTTGCTTCTGATCACCATCTCCCTCAGTCTGCTCTCCCTCTTTGTTACCTTTTGTTATTGCCTTTTTCCCCCCTTTTCCCTTCTTAGTTCTCTATAGGATGGGACAAATTTCTACACAGCTCTTGTTTCTTTCCTCTTCTTGATATCTCTCTTGTTTGATTTTTAAAATCCTTTTTGAGCTCTTCCAATCCTTTTGCTCCTGACACCAGTTCATCACCTTCTTCTGACATTTCACATGTAGATAGTTTGCCATTGCTGCCCTCTTCTGGGTTTCTGTAACTTTTTATGGTTATGGCTCTTTTTGCTTTTTTTCTCATTTTTAAAAGTTGAGCTCTGCTCCTAGGATACAGGGGAGATTGTCCCAAACTTCTTTTGCAAGGAGAAGCAGGAAAAGTGGCTTCTCATTGGCTTTTTATGCTGAAGCAGATGATAATCCCACTGTGTTGGGTTGGCCTGGACTAGTCCTAACTGGTAGTTATGGGGGAACTCACAATTTGCCTTCTGAGCTAGGGTTGAAGGTCTCCCAGATGGCCTGCTGAGCCACTGGAACTCTAAGTCAGAACAGAAGGGCTGGTGCTGCTGGTCTGTATCTTGGCTAAAGGCCTCCCACTAGATTCCCCTATCACAGTTCTGCTGGGCCATATTCCCTCCTGCCCAAGTGAGAGAGAATTTTTCTGAAGTCTTTTCAAGATAACTTAAGCTAGAAAATTGTTTCACTCCCAATATTTGTAGGTTCTGTCTCTCTACAATCCATTAAGAAACTTGATCTATTGTTGATTCTGAGGGAAACTGGGAAGAGCTCAGGCAAGCTCCACTATCTTGCCCCACCTCCACTATGTTTTCAATGCAAAATTAGATAAAAATCACCATTTTAAATAACTGACATTTATATAACACTTTAGTGTTAACCAATCACTTTGGTTTTCATCTGATTCTCACAACCACCCTGTGAAGTAGTCTTCACTATTTTCCAGATAAGGAAATTGAGTTTGAATTGGTCATTGTCATAAAGCTAGTATCAGACTTGGAATTTGAACTCAGGTATGTTGGTCAGTCAGTCAAAGATATTTGCTAGGCATTTATTATGTATCTTCTTGGTTTAAATTCAGTACTCTCTGTTATGTCACATTTCCTCTTGCCCTCAGACCAGCAGTATGTCATCTGTACACAGAATACTGTATATGATTATAACAGAATAGCCTTTTTCTCCACAGCTCCTTTAATCTTATATTCAAAGAGTTTTTTATCACACTGATGATTATATCTTCCCTTTTATGTGATATTTAATCATAAGCTTTTCTTTTATTCCCTTCTGTATTCAATAAATATGGCTAATAATTGGACTAATTTTCTCCATAATATTGACAAAATTATTCTCAATTTAAATGATAGAGGTATTATAGATATCTCTTACACATTAGGAAACTGAAAAGAATTTCTTATAATCAAAAATTAAAGCACTTTGTGAGTCTAGTATTATCACCTTATATAATGCTTTTTTCTCTATCCTCATTTCAAGCTGATTCATCAATGCCTAAAATGAAATGTTACATCTGTTTACTCACTATGAATGCTATAAAGACAAAAGGTGCCTAAATATTATTTTTGCACAAAGGTCTAATGCCATTTTCTGCATACACTGGAGGCTTAATAAATACGTTTTAAAGTTATTGAAATAGTAAATTTAGCCTTTTCTTTCTTGAAGTTTGATAGTAGAAGAGGTGGGACAGAGGACTTGATATTAGAAGAAGAAAGTTTTTTTTTTTTTAAATTGGATTATCCAAGTATCCTTTTAGATTGACAGAAAAAAATCACTATTAAAAGAGAGATTGAAAATTCATAAGTTAGTGGATGACAGATGAGATCTAAGGTGATGGTGCTGAGAGAGGAAGTTTCAGTGCACTGGTCCAGGTAAAAAGTTAAGTCAATAATCATGAAATGGAGTGAAACTAATGTTTAGAGGGACTAAATTCACAATCACATCTGGAAGAGACTTTCATCTAATCGGTCTAATCTATTCTAATCAATCTCCCTATATAGTGAGGAATCTGTTAGGCAACATTCCTTCAAAATGGTTAATCAGATGATTTGGACACATCCTTGTACAGGAGATCAATACTTATTCTATTTCCTCCAACCACATTCTTTTGGAACCCATTAAGCTACTTGTTCCAAACAAAGATATTCAACAAAAAATCCTGGTGCAATAGAAACATACTGCTTTGAAAACCCTGATTTTCAAATTCTCTGATGTCTCCTATTTCTGTTTCTCCCTGCAGATTGCCCTTCACCATTTAATGGGAAAAGACAATCAGACGTGGGTAAATTCATTCATTCTCCTGGGGCTGTCTAGTGACTTGAAGACCCAGATCTTTCTCTTTGTTCTTTTCCTGTCCATTTACCTTCTGACTTTATTTGGAAACATTCTAATCATCATTCTCATCAGGCTGGATTCCAGGCTGCATACTCCCATGTACTTCTTCCTCACCAACCTCAACTTTGTTGATGTCTCTTATGCTACAAGCATTGTCCCCCAAATGCTGGCACACTTCCTGGAAGAAAAGAAAACAATTCCACGTGTGAGCTGTGCTGCCCAACTATTTTTCTCTCTGGGTCTAGGGGGGATTGAATTTGTTTTGTTGGCAACAATGGCCTATGACCGCTATGTAGCAGTTTGTAACCCGCTGCGTTATTCAGCTATCATGCACGTGGGTCTGTGTACCAAGCTAGTGGCTGCCTCCTGGGTCAGTGGTTCCCTGAACTCTCTCATGCAGACTGCCATCACCTTCCAGCTTCCCACGTGCACAAATCATGTCATTGATCACATATCATGTGAGCTCTTAGCTGTAGTCAGATTGGCCTGTGTGGACACATCTTCCAATGAGGTTGCAATTATGGCTTCTAGTATTATCCTACTTATGACCCCATTCTTGCTGGTTCTGCTGTCCTATATCAAGATCATCTCCACTATCCTGAAGATTCAGTCTACAGAGGGAAGAAAGAAAGCCTTTCAGACTTGTGCTTCCCATCTAACAGTGGTGACTCTGTGCTATGGAATGACCATTTTCACTTACATTCAGCCCCACTCAACCCCCAATATCCTTCAGGAGAAGATGATCTCACTGTTCTATGCCCTTTTAATACCCATGCTGAACCCTCTAATTTATAGTGTGAGGAATAAGGAAGTGAAGGGAGCCTGGCAGAAGCTGCTTGGGCAATTCTATGAATTAAAGTCAAAGCTGACTTCTTCATGAGTCACACAAGGAGACAGCTACATCTATAAATCTTCCTAAGATTCAAAGATTCAAAACTGGCCAGCACTACCCACATCACTTTCCTCCTTTGTAACTATATCAAAACTCTTAATTGAGTTTTATATAGAAAGTAAGAGCAAGAGATGAGACACTGAGTACTAGACACACTTAGAGGGACAAAACTTCCCAAATTTGCTTCATTTTTGTTTGTGACATTCTACATAATCTAAAAAACAAATCCTATTTCATCATTTAATTTGCCACATTTTTCATGTTCACCCATATCTTCAAATGAACGATTTCCTTTTAAAACAAAGTATTTTTATATTAGAAGAATCACTCAGAAAAATCGCATATGGAGTTCTAGCACAATGCAGTAAAACTGTCAATTTGTTTAATGCCAGGGAAGAAAAGTCTTACAATTAAGAGGAGTGCTTATTCATAGTCTTATGCATTGTGGAGACACTGGCAACATCTATGTCAAATAAACAACTATGTGAATTAATTTAGTGAGAAAGAGGAAGAATAAGACCATTTATTCATTTAGAGCTTATGCAACTGTGCAGACCTTTTATTTTCCAAATACTTGTTTTTTTTTTGTTTTGTTTTGTTTTTTTAAGATAAATACATTTCTAAAGGGAAATGAGGGATCAGAATGGCTGAAGAAACTTTCTCTGATTCTGTGTTTGTGTGTGTGTATGTGTGTGTGTGTGTGTGTGTGTGTGTGTGTGTAATTATATAAATAAGCTTAAACCAGTCTAAGGAATCAATTGTCCCATATGTGTCTGAAGCTTTGGTTATAAAACAGTTTGAGCCAGAGGAAAATCAGTGCACCTACTTTAAAGGCAAAACAAGCCTATCATATATACAAAACATCTACACCCAGTAAAATGGAAAGAAATGCTGTGGGATAGTAGCAAGAGAACCAGATTTGGAATCAGGGAGTCTGGGTTTGAATCCTGGCTCTAGTGTTACTGCATATTTTTGGATAATTTACTTAACTTTTTTGGGTCTTAATTTTCTCCTTCCTAAAATGAACTTCATTGCCTCTTTGTGGTTCCAAATTCTATGCTCCTATGAACTTGGCTTTAAGTAGACATCAATATCAATTGCCTTGAGTGAGCTAGTCAGTCACATATAGTTGAAAACAAAGAGCAGAATTTTATAGTCCTTGATAAAAAAAAGATCTCAAAAAATTATAACAGACTTCATCAACTTTTGCTTAAAGGAATCTTTCCTGACAATTGAGTGGAGGACCATAATCTCTTTTGCAAAGAGATAGAGGTGATGAAGGATAGTTGATAATAGAAGGGAGCAAAGGATGGGTAAAAAAATTTTTGCTCATACTATGTATATTATTACCCTTAAAGTATGCCAGACTTGTTTTCCTTTTTGCTTCTGTTTTCCCATAGGGCTAGCAACTTTGTCAACTTCTCATGTATTCAGCATTTTTGTGATTTTTCAAACTGTTTCCAAATACATTACTTCATCCAGCCTCACAATAAACTCTGTGAATTAGGTGGGTGTGGCTGCTATTTATTTGGAATTAAATGACTCACTTAAGGCCACATAACTAGTTTATCATCAGCATTGAACCTCTCAGCCCAATACTTTTCCCACAATATTCCCAAAAAATGCTGAATAAGTTCAAGACACTAATCTAAATTCATATTCTAACTTCTTCTATTAGTAATGTGAAATAAATTACATTTAGTGAATAAGAACAGTTATAGTTAGCTATAGGACCTTTTAGTGAACCAGAGAAACTCACCTTGAAGAAGAGTAGATTAAATTGTCCCCAGTTTATCCTAAAGGAGCTACTTAAACTAGCTTTAACTAAAGCTCTCTAGAGCCTACTCTAATTTCTTAGAACTTAACTAACCTGAGTAGTATTAAAAATGGTTATTTTAACATTTGATCACTTAGATGATTTTTTTTCTTCCTTCAATATAGAAAAAAATGGTCTTAGATTGTTTCTCTTAAAAGGTGTTAATTAAACAAGCATCAGAACTCTTTTTCATATTATTTTTATCTTCACAATATATGGTGGTATCTTGATCATAGTTGATACTTAATTATTGGACTGGATTGACAGAGTTAAGTTGAAATTCTGACTGTGCTCTATGATCATTAATGCCATTCTCTTACCCTAAGTTTCCTCTTTTTGAAATGTGTACTGAACTAGATCATTTCTTACATTCGTTTGATCTCTAAATCCTATGTTTCAAAAAGAAGGAAATGTTGGGATAATTCCCAACAGGATCTTTAAGATAAAAATGGTCCTTCTCTAAAAGACAGAAACTCTGTAATGTTGGAGAAATTGAGCAAGATAGAGATCAGAGAGTATTTAATGATTTATTAAATGGAGAAGTATACTGGGATCAAATTGGTCCATGGTTTGGTATCAGGCCTGAATGAAATTATTGTCTCCAAGAATCCAGCAAACAGAGTTCTCAATGACATATATACACGTGGCTCAGATGCAGAGGGTAGACTGAGGTAGGGGTGGAGTCAGGGTGCTGAGAGTGGGAACAGGGTGGGATGAGCCTCTGGAGATGGGATGACATAATGGGGGGAGACACCCTGGACATGGGGAGAGGTATCTTGATATGATGGTATCTGATATATTGATAGCTTGGGATGGGGACAGGCATTTTGATATTTTAAAACATAAGATCTTTTATACTTATCAAGTATTCTGATAAAGAAGGAGTGGAGGTTTTGCAAAACTGAGAAGCAGGGAAACTGAGGCAGGACTGAGTCAGGATAATTAGGGAAACTGAGTCAGGACAATAAGAGAACTGTGACATAACAATTCAAACCATCCTTGATAAACAAAGACTAATTAGAATTCCAGAGCTTCTCAAAAATAGGGAAGTAGGTACAAATTATGACATTTTAAGTTACTGTTCTTTTATGAAGGTGATAGTCAATATGTTCTTTGGAACCAAGCAAGGTATTCACTAAGAGAGGGCATGGCATAGTGGATAAAGTGCTGAATTTAGCATTAAAAAGGTTAAGTTTTAAATGCAAGGTACTCAATTGTAATTCTTTAGCTTGCTCTGGAAAAGATTGCTTCATCAATCTTAGAGGTTCTAATAATACAACAAAATACCGACTCAGGCAGCCACAAATGCCAAGTAGTAGATTTTTTTTTTTCATGACAATAAAGGAATTTTGGGATATACCTTCCTTAAAAACTCTCCTGTTACATGACAAGTAAAAAAATGCAAAAAGCCACATTTTGATCCAGAAGACCGTAAGGAGATTCAAAACCATATCATATATTTGGCATTAGTTTTTATCATTGAATACATTCTCTGATTTGGGGGTTTCTCAAAATTATTATTTTCAGGCATATATTCCAAAAATAAGTTTCTTTATCTTTTGATTTAAATAAGACTTCGATGTCAAAAAAAAAATATTCATGTAAGATGGGGTGTGACAACTGAGGGTTGAGAGATTCCCTGATAGCAATGGGATCCACTTGGCCGGTGGCAGGCTTTGAGAAAAAATTCACAAACCCCAATGAATACAGGCTTGAGGTTTGTGGCAAGAATGGGTTTATTTATGCTAAGAAAACAGCTTTCTTAGCTGGTAAACTTCTGATTAGGAATTAACGGAAATGGGCCTTTGGTTTTATTGGGTTTGTCCTGCTGGAGCTGGGACTAATCTTCAGCTCAATAGAGGAGTTGACCATGCTGAGATATCCAAGTGAATGAGATTACTTATCTGGAAGTTTCCCCTAGGAGGGTGGGTCCCTCCCAGAGGCCAGGAGCATTTGAGACTCTGGACCATCCTTCCCCCAAAGATTCCTTTCTGACACCCTTCCCCCACAAAGATTAAAGGGAACACAATTTACATCAACCCTCCCCACCCCCCAAGATTAAAGGGATACAGTTTATAGCATAAGGATCAATTAAAGATAGAGAAATAAGCAGAGAAGTATACGGGTAAATGTAAAAAGAAAAATAGTACAGTATAAAGTTTTATCAGCATCACTATTTTCCATTACTTTTGAAGTCTAGAGACAATCAACAAAACATAAATCAATCCTTGATTTGTAGCATTTGTTGATTTCTGAAGTATTAATGTTCACACTGAAAATTTGATAATCAGCTCTCATAATCTTCAAATTGATTCCAGTACATTCCAGAATGGATGTAAATAAATAGAAATAGAAAAATAGATGAACTGATAGATAGATAGGACATTTATTAAGTGTTTGCTATTTGTAAGTTCTGTATTAAGTACTGGAGATAGATATAAGCAAGTAAGATTTTCTTGGTGCTCAATGAGTGTACATTCTAATGAAAGACAACACAAAATGTTAATACAAAACAGGAGCTGGCATGGGAGGGAACCACCAAAGTGAAGCAAAATCTCACCTCTCAGAGTTAGGGGAAAGCAGGCTTTGCTGAGGAGATAGCACAGCATCAAAGAGGCCTGGTCTAAGGAAAGATAAGGGGAAAAGTTTACTATCAAACTAGATGACTGAGGGAGTAGAGTATAAGGATCCCATTGGAAGAAACTGGTTCAAGAGCAGTGCATCAGGAACATGTCCAGAAATGATAAGGAGGCCTGGCTTCTAGCAAAATTAGACAAAATATTCTTGGGATGTTTAGCCTTGAGAAAGGAAAACTACAGGGGGATGCAAGTGGGAGGCAGTGTGGACTCAAGATAATTTTCTTTGATATTTGTAGGGTTGTTGTGGGAAAAGAGATACATTTCTTTTTACTATTCCAGAGTGACAAACTAGGACAAGTGGGTAGAAGTTAGATTGATTTTGTGCATAAGGAAAATATTTCTAGCAGTTGGAACTGTCCAAAAATTAAAGTTGTCTCCTTAAGAGAAGGAAGATACTTAATTAGTAGCTAGACAACCATTTGTTGAAGTAGTTATAGAGAGACTTTCTAATTAGGGTAGCTATTAGTGATTCCCTTCTAGCTTTTGAATTCTATTTTTCTATGATTAAATGAGATTAGTTCTGTTGATGGCAGATTTCATTAGAACAAAATCTGAAACTTTATAAAAGGGGAAATTTGTTTTCTAAAAGTCAGGTTCTTTAGGGAAAGATATTAAAGTTAATGTTCTTGGTATTTTTAAGATGATTCTCTAAGTTGTATTTCAGGAGAAGGTTTTTAGTTATTGGATGACAATCAGAACAAAACATCATTGAATCAAAGCACCTTAATACTGGAAAGACTGTCTAGTATAATCTGTACCTGAATCAATCAAAGTATAAGCATTTATTAAGTATCTATTTATTATTTGTCAGGTATTGTTCTCAGGCACTGGAAAGAAAAGTGCCCATCTAACTTCCATTTGAAGACCTAAAGTGGGTGAGACTACTGCTTATCTCTCCCAGAAACATGACAAGTCTAATTTATGGCAGATTGGTATGAACATTCTCTCTTTCCACTTCATTTTTTTTTTTTTTTAACATTTTAAACATTAAACTTTTAAAAAAATTAAACAAAGAAATATTACAGAATGGAGTGAAAATATTGAATAGTATGAAGAAAATATTATGAAGTCCAAGAAAACATTACCAAGTAAAATAAAACTATTGCAGCTAATTCTACAATTAGTGGAATTATACAAGTGCCCAGTTAAAATCACTTATCGTCATAATCTAATAAAGTTGGGTAGATTTCCATGGAGAAGATATAAGGGGAATTTTACTTATATTTCCAAGCAAGTGAGCAGGCTTGCTGATTATTGTCATTCATTGTTTATCTCTATGCTTGAAATATTGTTTGAATAAGTGAAAATGATTATTGCACAAATCTATTCTAATTATCAATATTGTTGTTCTTGAACCTAATCATATACAGAAATGACATGGTAGAATCATTATTTAATTCTTCTAATCAATAAAAATTTATTTAATATATTTTAAAACAAAGGTATTTTGGCTAATAAAATGATTACAACATCCCTTGTTGAAAATCTTATGTCAAGACTAAGTTCCTAATTTTCTAAGAGGGGTTTTTCATTATTTCCAAATATTATTCATTTTAACTTATTTAAGTTAAATTATTCGAAATGAAACAAATAAATATTTAATCTACTTCAAAAAGAAATCTCTTATTTCTAAATACAGATTCATTTCCATATATAATTCTCAAAATAGTTGATGACAGAGAATGATAAAGGAATACTTTTAAGCTCTTCATTCCCTATAACCAACTATTATCCAGCTCTGAAAACTTTACATGCTTAAATTCATAAGATCAAGAAGCCATACCAACTTACCTACAAGGTAACCTAAAGTCCAAAATTTTCCGAAGGGCAAAAAGACAGCTTAAAAGGAGAACTACTCCCTGACAAGACTTGCTGTTATTCTCTGTGGCTAGGGAGAGCCATTGCCAGAGGCTAATGCTCTTTGCCTTATTACAAAATAAACCAAAAATTAAAGCCTGAAAGAGGGTACTTAAACACAGACTTCTATCCAAACTGCTGTCGCAACTCGAAAACCCAGAAGTGTTCCCAGAGACCGAAAACCAGCCCCAGCCCATCCAGGTCGGGCTTTATGGGGCAGTAACAAAACCCACATGGCAGGGCCAAGCCGGCAGCCTTAATGCAGGTAGGGCTCACCTGGGGCAAGATCCTTGGACAGGAGGCTTAAACCCAGGAGCAGCAATCCGGTTCCCGAACCCATTCAAGCTCAAACGCTACCCCAGCCCCAGGTGGGATTTGGCTGGGCAGTGAACCCACTGCTGCCCAGCAAAGCAGCCTCTACACAGCAAGGGTTTTGGGGCACTTTCAGCCCTGGCCCAGGCCTGGCTTCCAGGAAGAACCTTTCAGAACTCCAGTACTCCCTGCTCAGCAGCACAGCCCAGCAAGGACACTACTGGTCCATCATCCCACTATTGCAGAGAAACTGGTAACCTCCCCATCCTGAAGGCAGATCCTACAGGTTTTAAAAATGAAAGAAAATCAAAAGGACAATTGATAGTTTACTCAGAAGAGGAACAGCTTTTCAACCCTGAAGAGACCAATTAGTACACAGCTCCAGACAATGTTGGTCCCTTAATAAAAGGCCTCAGAAGAGACTATTAAAACTAAAAGAGAACTAGAAGAAAATGGAAAGGAAAGCAGAAGCAGCAAGAGAATACAGAAAACATATAACTCACAAAAGAAAAAAATTTACAAAGTGGAAAAGAAAAACAATCCCGAACTGTGAACTGAAAAGGTAAAAACTCCTAAAATTGCAGGGAAACAGAATTGTGAATTGGAGAAAGAAAATAACTTACTAAAAAAAAAAAATTAGTAAATGAAAAAAAATTTATGACAAAATGACCATTTAAAACTCAATCGAATATAAAATAAAATTAAGAAATACAGTAAAAAATGAATGAAAATAGAAATATAATTATAAAAAATCATAAGCAAAACCAAAAAATGAATTAAAAAATGTCAATATTTACTTAAAAAAACGGACCTAAAATAGATCAAGGAGAGAAAACCTAAGGATCATCGGATAACAAAAAATTGAAAAAAGAAGTCAGAATTACATTTACAGGAAATATTAAAGAGAACTGCCCGAAGTAAAGGAACCGGAAGGAAATAGACTGGAAAGAATCCAATAACACCTTTGAAAAAGACCCTAAAATAAAGACTCGAGGAATATTGTTAAATCAGAATTTTCAGATTAAAGAAAAAATTCTACGAAAGCATCCAGGAAAACAGTTCAAATACCAAGGTGCCAACAATAAGGGACACAAGATCTGGCTGCTAACATTAAAGATCAGGGCGGAATTTGATATTCCTAAAGGCAAAAGAACTTGAATGAGCCAAGAATAAACTACCAGTAAGCTGAGCATTTTTTTCCTGGAAGAAGATGGCATTAATGAACGGAATAATTCCATCTGTTTTAAAGAACAGACTTAAACAAAATTGGATCTCCCACAACAGGACTCAAGACAAGTAGAAAAAAAGGAATTTGAGAACTGTATTCTTGATTAATATAAAAATCAATTAAAAATTTGATTTACTGATATAGCATAAAGGAAGGAAATGGAAAGGAAGAGAAAAGGGAAGGGAGATAAAAGAGGGAAATTCATGCCGTGAAAAGGAAACAATGAGGGAATTTAGAGGGAGGGAGGAACATTTTGGAACCTTACTCTAATCAGAGTTGGCCCAAAAGGAAATAATTGCAATTTGTTTTAAGGAGAATCTTCTTCACCTCATTAAAAGGTAGGGAAAGAAAAGAAAAAGAGTAATAAGGAAGGGTACAAGAAAGGAAGGATTCAAAGGGAGGAGGGAGGGATACTAAAGAGGGAGAGTGGGTACAAAGTAGGGACCAAATAAGTTAATACTAAAGAAGTGGAAGGAGGGCAAGAAAAAAAGCATAATCTGGGGATATAGGAGGCAGGAAAACAGAATAAATCTTAACCGTGAAATTGAATGGATGAACTCCCTCATAAAAGAGGAGGCGGATAGCAGACTGATCAAAAGCGAACCCTACAATATGTGTTTACAAGAAACATTAAAACAGGAGTTACATACAGAGTAAAGGAAAAAGGCTGAGCAGAATCTTTGCTCAGGTGAAGTCAAAAGAATAGGGTAGCATCCATCCAGATCAAGTAAAAAGCAAAAATTGATCTAATTAAAAGAGATAAGGAAGGAAACTTATATCTTGCAAAAGGTACTATAGACAATGAAGCAATATCAGTATTAAAATATATGCACCAAGTGGTATAGCATCTAACTTCCAAAGGAGAAGAAGAGAGTTATGAGAAGAAATAGACAGCAAAACTATAATAGCGGAGACCTCAATCTTGCACTCTCAGATTTAGATAAATCAAATCACAAACAAATAAGAAAGAAATTAAAGAGGTAAATAGAATATTAGAAAGACTAGGTATGATAGATCTCTGGAGAAAACTGAATGGTGATAGAAAGGAGTATACTTTCTCCTCAGAAGCTCATGGAACCTACACAAAAATTGACCATATATTAGGACATAAAGACCTCAAAATTAAATGCAGGAAGGCAGAAATAGTAAATGCTTTCTTTTCAGATCACAATGCAATAAAAATTACATTCAACAAAAAGTTAGGTGTAAATATGTGAAGATCGTGTATTTTAAAATCAGCACGAGACAGGAATTCAGGTTAGGGGAAAATCGTCAGTCTTTATTCTCAGTGAAGAAAGATCGGAGGTGGAAGAGAATCGGCGATAGCAATGTGTGCAGCTGAGTCAAGAAGCTAGCTCCAACCAGCAGCCAACACAACCAGAAGCTCGGGAGTCTCAACCCAGCCCCACCCCCCAGCCTTCTTCCCTCTTTTCTGCCTCCACCCACCAAAATCGTCATTTCCCTATACAACACATCAGGACTTGCAGAGAGTAGGCAGGGAATCTTTATCCAATCATGTATATTAATAGAGTATAGCCCACTACTAGTTAGCCTCACGTACTTGGGACCTCAGTGCATCAACTCAAGCCTCAGCCCATTACATCTCCCCGCTTTTATTTTAGAACACAGGTGGTCATGCCATCCCTGACTTCAGGGAGGTCAGAGCCCCCAAGGGGAGGATCACAGCCTTCCCAACTTCCTCAGAGAAGGAGGTGAAAGCACCAAAAGGAGGTGATCACAGCCTCCTGACTTCTCCGTGAAAAGCGGTGAAAGCATAAAAGGAGATGATCACGCCCCACCTGACATCCTCAGGAAGGGAGAAAGCCACCAAAGGGAAATGGGGTTGCTAGGGTTTCTGGGCTGAAGGGTCTTATTATCAAACCTATCAGCCTGGGAGGATTACAAAGCACATAGCAATAACCAGAGGCTATTAGGGATGACCCTCCCCTCAGTCAGTGCAGGCTTGATGTGGTGTAACAAACATGAATTGTACACGCAGGTAGCAGAATAGCAAACAATATAAATCAACATGGTGTTGGGAAAAGATCACCAGAAGTCCTAGAAGGTGGGTATGTAAACAACAGTCACACATACACCTTTTTCAGCAGCCAAGAGATAGTCCAAAACCAATCTATTGTCCATTGTTTCACATGTCAGGGAATCCAATGATCCCCTGAGTTTTTGAAGTCCTGCAAAAGTCTTTTTATGTGTTAGGGAATCCATAAATCAAAAAGTAATTGGAAACTAAATAATCTCATCTTAAAGAATGATTGGGTGAAACAGCAAATTATAGACACAATTAATAACTTCACTTAGGATAATGACAACGGTGAGACATCATACAAAATTTGTGGGATGCAGCCAAAGCAGTAATAAGGGGAAACTTTATATCCTTAGAGGCTTACTTGAACAAAATAGAGAAAGAGAAGGTCAATAAATTGGGCTTGCAACTTAAAAAGCTAGAAAAGACCAAATTAAAACCCCCAATCAATTACTAAACTTTGAAATTCTAAAATTAAAAGGAGAAATTAATAATATTGAAAAAAAAAAAAAACTATTGAACTAATAAATAAAACTAAGAGTTGGTTTTATGAAAACAATAAAATTGATAAACCTTTGGTAAATCTGATTAGAAAAAGGAGGGAGGAAAATGAAATTAGTAGTCTTAAAAATGAAAAGGGAGAACTTTCCACCAATGAAGAGGAAATTAGAGAAATAATAAGGAGTTATTTTGCTCAACTTTACCCAATAAATTTGATAACCTAAGTGAAATGATGACTGCCTCCAAAATATAGACTTCCAGACTAAGAGGAGTAATTGCTTGAATAGTCCCATTTCAGAAAAAAGAAATAGAACAGGCAATTAAACAACTCCCAAGAAAAATCCCAGGACCAGATGGATTTACATGTGAATTCTACCAAACATTTAAAGAACAATTGGCTCCAATGCTATATAAAATATTTGATAAAATAGGGAATGAAGGAGTCCTACCAAATTCCTTCTATGACACAGACATGGTACTGATACCTAAACCAGAGAAAGAAAACTATAGACCAATCTCCCTAATGAATATTGATGCTAAAATCTTAAATAAAATATTAGCAAAAAGACTACAGAACATCATCCCCAGGATAATACACTATGATCAAGTAGGATTTATACCAGGAATGCAGGGCTGGTTCAATATTAGGAAAACTATCAGCATAATTGGCCATATTAATAACCAAACTAACAAAAACCATATGATCATCTCAATAGATGCAGAAAAAGCATTTGATAAAATCCAACATCCATTCCTATTAAAACACTTGAGAGTATAGGAATAAATGGACTTCCTAAAATAATCAGTAGCATCTATTTAAAACCAGCAGAGATCATATGTAATGGGGACAAACTGCAACCATTCCCAATAAGATTAGAGTAAAACAAGGTTGCCAATCACCATTACTATTTAATATTGTATTAGAAATGCTAGCTATGGCAATAAGAGCTGAGAAAGATATTAAAGGAATAAGAATAGGAATGAGGAAACCAAATTATCACTCTTTGTGATAATATGATGGTATACTTAGAGAACCCCAGAGATTCTACAAAAAGTTTTAGAAATAATCCACAATTTTAGCAAAGTTGCTGGTTATAAAATAAACCCACATGTCATCAGCATTCTTATATATCACTAACAAAATCCAACAGTCAGAGTTACAAAAAGAAATCCCATTTAAATAACTACTGATAGTATAAAATATTTAGGAATCTATCTGCCAAGGGAAAATCAGAAACTTTATGAGCAAAACTACAAAACACTTTCCATACAAATTAAGTCTGATCTAACTAACTGGAAAAATATTAAATGCTCTTGGATTGGGGGAAGAAATATAATAAAGATGACAATACTACCTAAACTATTCTATTTATTTAGCACTATACCAATCAGACTTCCCAAAAACTATTTTGATGTCCTAGAAAAAATAACAACAAAGTTCATATGGAAAAACAAAAGGTCAAGAATTTCAAGGGAATTAATGAAAAAAAAAGTCAAATGAAGGTGGCCTAGCTGTACCAGATCTAAAATTATATTTTAAGGCAGCGATTACTAAAACTATCTGGTATTGGCTAAGAAATAGACTAGTTGATCAATGGAATAGGTTAGGTTCAAAGGACAAAACAGCCAATAATCTTAATTATCTAGTGTTTGACAAACCCAAAGACCCCAGTTTTTGGGATAAGAATGCATTATTTGACAAAAATTGATGGGAAAATTGGAAATTAGTATGGCAGAAACTAGGCATTGATCCACACTTAACACTGTACACCAAGATAAGGTCAAAATGGGTTCATGATCTAGGCATAAAGAATGAGATCATAAATAAATTGGAAGAGCATAGGATAGTTTACCTCTCAGACCTGTGGAAGAGGAAGGAATTTATGACGAAAGAAGAACTAGAGATCACTATTTGTGAAGATCGCGTATTTTAAAATCAGCAGGAGTCAGGAATTCAGGTTAGGGGAAAATCGTCAGTCTTTATTCTCAGTGAAGAAAGATCAGAGATGGAAGATAATCGGTGGTAGCAATGTGTGCAGCTGAGTCAAGAAGCTAGCTAGATCAGCAGC
The DNA here is from genome assembly GCF_902635505.1 of Sarcophilus harrisii. Taxonomy (NCBI): domain Eukaryota; kingdom Metazoa; phylum Chordata; class Mammalia; order Dasyuromorphia; family Dasyuridae; genus Sarcophilus; species Sarcophilus harrisii. The sequence continues at coordinate 192,774,774 of NC_045430.1, forward strand.
CACATGACCAGCAGCTAGGACTATGGAACCAAGGTCAATCTCCCCCATCTTCTCTTCCTGTCTCTGTCTCCACCCACCAAAATCGTCATTTCCTATACAACACATCAGGACTTGCACAGAGAGTGGGCAGGGACCATTCTTTATCCAATCATGTACATTAATAGAGTATAGCCCAATTACTATTTAGCCTCATGTACTTGGGACCTCAGTGCATCAACTCAAACCTCAGCCCATTACAACTATTGACTACAAAATTGAAAATTTTGATTATATAAAATTGAAAAGTTTTTGTACAAACAAAACTAATGCAGGCAAGATTAGAAGGGAAACAATAAACTGGGAAAACATTTTTACAGTCAAGGTTCTGATAAAGGACTCATTTCCAAAATATATAGAGAATTGATTCTAATTTATAAGAAATCAAGCCATTCTCCAATTGATAAATGGTCAAAGGATATGAACAGACAATTTTCAGATGATGAAATTAAAACTATTACTATTCATATGAAAGAGTGTTCCAAATCACTATTGATCAGAGAAATGCAAATTAAGACAACTCTGAGATACTACTATACACCTGTCAGATTGGCCAGAATGACAGGGAAAGAATGCAGAATGTTGGAGGGGATGTGGGAAAACAGGGACACTGATACATTGTTGGTGGAATTGTGAATACATCCAGCCATTCTGGAGAGCAATTTGGAACTATGCCCAAAAAGTTATCAAACTGTGCATACCCTTTGATCCAGCAGTGTCTCTACTGGGCTTATACCCCAAAGAGATACTAAAAAAGGGAAAGGGACCTGTATGTGCTAAAATGTTTGTGGCAGCCCTGTTTGTAGTGGCCAGAAGCTGGAAAATGAATGGATGCCCATCAATTAGAGAATGGTTGAGTAAATTGTGGTATATGAATGTTATGGAATATTATTGTTCTGTAAGAAATGACTAGCAGGATGAATACAGAGAGGATTGGCGAGACTTATATGAACTGATGCTGAGCGAAATGAGCAGAATCAGGAAATCATTATATACCTCAACAGCGATACTGTATGAGGATGTATTCTGATGGAAGTGGATTTCTTCGACAAAGAGAAGATCTAACTTAGTTTCAATTGATCAATGATGGACAGAAATAGCTACACCCAAAGAAAGAACACTAGGAAATGAATGTAAACTGCTTGCATTTTTGTTCTTCTTCCTGGGTTATTTATACCTTCTAAATCGAATTCTCCCTGAGCAACAAGAAAACTGTTCGGTTCTGCACACATATATTGTATCCAAGATCTACTGTAACCTATTTAACATGCATCTAGCTTCTAGTTTGCATGAAATCTATTTCCCAAGTTGTGAGAGATCCCAATTTCAGTTTCTACTTCATCAGGATGTGTGAGTCAAATATTGAGTGAGAACTTAGTTTAAAATCCTTTGTTCATAAGGAGGAACAATAGAAGACACCAAGTAAACTGACCATGCATTTCCTAGAATATTGAATGGGCATTGTGTTACAATGTTTTAACTTCTTTGTCCATTAAAAAAAAAAAAAAAAAAAAAAAAAAAAAAAAAAAAAAAAAACATGTAAAAGGTGCTAAACAAACTTCCTTTCCTAAAAATGCTAGGAGAAAAGCAGTTTCTGTATTCTGAGGACTGCCATCTTGGAGAGATTGTGATAATAGCTGGTAGATAGTTTGTATTATATATTGTTTATCACTCTTATTTGAGTTGTTGACAAATGGAAAGCAATTATCCATGTTCTATATGTTCCTGTGGGGAATCAACTTTGCTGAGTTAATGTTATATGGTTAGGCTAAGGTTCCATTAAATATAACAATATAAGGAAGAGGCAAAGTTTTACAGAGATGGAGATTAAAGAGCTGATTTTGATCTGGTAAAACCACAATAATCCACAGCCCCTTGGTCACAAGTGCTGCTCAGCAGATTAGTGGAACTGAGAGCTAAAAGGCCATTTATTCTTTGTTACCATTCCTGATCATCCTACTGATTGGCTATTCTAGTCACATTATGTTATTACTATCCCTTTCTAAATTGAAGAATGTATAGAGGAAGCTTTGAATTTATTCCTCCAAGGAACACCACTTTGGGGAAGCCAGGAGGAAAAGAAGAAAGATTTACAATGCTGATTAAAGAGTCAGATTTGAAGGAGAGAAAGGTCATTTCCAAATACCACCTCTCAAGGGCCTATTGACCATAGATTTTTAGAAACTCAGTTTCCCTGTGAATATCCTTTGATCTAGCAGTGCTACTATTGGGTCTGTATCCCAAAGAAATCATAAAAGAGGGGAAAGGACTCACTTGTACAAAATTGTTTGTAGCAGCTCTTGTTGTGGTGGCAAAGAATTGGAAAATGAGTAGTTGCCCATCAATTGGGGAATGGCTATATAAATTATGGCATACGAAAACAATGAGACATTGTTCTATAAAAAAATGACAAACAGGCTGATAGTAGAAAAGCCTGGGGAAAATTTGAACTGATGCTAAGTGAAGCAAGCAGAACCAGGAAAACACTATACAAAACAACAAGAAGATTGTGTTCTTCTGATTTGATTCTTCTCAGAAATTCAGTGATCCAAGGCAATCGCAATAAACTCTGAATAGAAAAATGCCATCCACATTGAGAGAGAGATCTGTGGAGACTGAATGTGAATCGATGTACAAGATTTTCACCTTTTTTTTTCCTTTCTTGTGATTTTCCCCTTTTGTTCTCATTTTTTCTCTCAACCTGAATGATATGGAAATATATAAAAATAAATGAACACGCATAATCTTAAATTAAATTTAAAAAGCTCAGCTTCCTCATCTTTAGAATGGGGTTAATATCTTTAAATATTACCCATAAGGTTGTTATAATGAGCAAATGAAATAATATAGGCAAAAGTCTTTGTAAACTCGAAAACATTAAGTTCTGTCATTATAACTATGTTTATACTATTTTATTACACCAAGAAAACATTCATTTGTCAAACTTGTAAAGTAACCAGAGCTCATTGAATATAACCAAGCTATGAAAAAAAAATAAAGGATATTGGAAATTTCTTTCTAAAATAATATTTTAGATGAAATTTCCTCATATATCTAATTTGTAATTCTTGGGTTAATATTATATGACTTTAATTTTATTATCTTGACAAAGGTAAAGGCAAATTAAAGAAAAAATGAACATTATTAGTCATCATCATACATGTTTGTAGCTATAGGAATGCTGCATTATTATTATTATTATTACTGTTAAAGCATTTTGCTCTTCCATAGGGGAAACTAGGGGCCCAGTGGAGAGAATGCTTAATGGAAGGCTTGAAGTTAGGACAATTCATCATTCTGAATTCAAATTTGTTCTCAGATACTAACTGTGTGACCCTGGGCAAGTCACTTAATCTTGTTCCCCTCAATTTACTCCTCTGTAAAGTGAGCCAGAAAAGGAAATGGCAAATTAGTCTGAATCTTTGCCAAAAGAAAATTCATATGGGATTACAAAAATTTAGATATTACTAAAATGACTAAATAACAAGGACTCATACTATAAGGAAAATAATTCTGGGCTTTAGGTACCAGTATGAATTTTGCACCTGACCTGTGTACCTCAGGAAGTTCACTTTATCTCTCTGAGTCTCAATTTTCTCATTAGTAAAACAACTGAGTTTGGCTAGATTTTTTTTATAATAAAACTCTTCAGGTTCACAGACTATTACTCTCTTGATATATCAAATACAATGAGTACATAGTGGAAGCTCCTAAAATCACTTGGTAAGGTTCCTGTTGTTGTCAAGAAAATTACCATGAACATCAAGGTTAGACTATCACTACTTGAATAGCTTGCAAGTAATTTATCATATTTGAAAATAATTTCCCTTGTAATCTATGAGCTATGAAGATAGACTGCTTCAACCAGGAGGAATATTACCACAATTAAATCTTGAGGGATCAAATAATCATTAATCATAGACTAGAGATCTTCTCAAAGGTAAGAAAAAGAGAAGCGCCCACAGTTCAACCCCAGACCACTCTCAAACCCCATGAGATTTCCCTTACTATCTAATATGTCCATAGTTAAAATCTACTAGATCATTATTCCAATCTACTTTCTGACTGCCCCTTAAATCCATTTCAGAGCTAATATTCAACTGGATGACTTAGTGATATCATTGATCTATGGATTATCCAGCTGGGTACCTGCATTATTTAACTGCAATATTCAGTTGGCTTTTTGGCTATTTGCTGGTTCTCTATGTTTGGTTTGCTCTCTACTGTAATTTGCTCTTCTTCCATACTTGGGATACCCTCTGAGCATCCTCTTTTCTTCTGTGCAGTCACATTCTTGTCTTTGATTTGTTACATCTTTGAGGTTGTCTTCAGAAAGGGATTTTTAATTCCTGCTCTCAGAGTTATCTTGCTCTTTTATGATTTAAATCCCAATGATAAAGTCAACTGGCTAATCGTTGGGACCTGGAGGTGTCTTTTATATTGTTAATAGAAATAGCATAATAGAAAAAGAAATAATAGAAATAATTAATAGAAATAGAAAATTTGGGTATCATCTTTAAAACAGAATGATATGCTTAATCTCTGTTTGGTACTTGTAATTGCTGGAAAACTAGATTTTAAAAAGAGGATAAATGCATTTTCCATAATCAACAGGGGATATGGCTTATGTGAATAACTAGGCTTCAATTATGCTTCAATACTAGAAAAGGAAATGAATCAATCTAGTTTTAGTTGAATTTAACAAGGAGTATACATTTAATAACTAAGTAGTGAGCAAGCCTCTAAGTAAACATTTAGAATGAAGAGAAAGAAGATAAAGCTAATCAATATAAGACCTCTGAAAACTAGAATCATTTTAGATGACCAAGGAAAATGAAGAAGGCAATTCCAAAGTCATTGCAGAATATCCTGAAATACCCAGGAAGAATTTGAACAGGCAAGATAAAGTTATGCTTTTGTTATTCAGGCAACTAGATGCTTGAGAAATATCTAGGCTGTTGGGAAGAATGAAGGCATTAATAGCATCAATCTCACAGATGGTTTGACTCAAATAGGAAGGCATGTGGGTTTGATTATATATATATATTTCCCCTACATACCAGGTTTCTTACACTTGAGATAATGAAAAGTCTTAGAAAGTCTCAGACACTTAGCATCCTTGTTAAATCATTATCTATTTCACACTATATCTTGCAGAAGATATCTCTTTACTCATGCTGTTACAATATTAGTTCAAGTCCTCAACACCTCTCACCTAGACTATTGCAACAACCCTTAATTGGTCTCTCTGTCTCAAGTCATTCCCCACTCTAGTCCATTCTCCATATTGGTGCCAAATTAATTTTCTGTAAGTGCAAATCTGACCATATGATTCTACTATTCAATCAATTTCAGTGACTTTCCATTGCCTCTGGAATAAAATATAAAATACACAAAGTATTGTATACCCTAGACCCAATCTACCTTTTCAGATTCATTGAATATTACTCTGTTTCTTGTACTTGTGATCCAATCAACATGGCCTCTTTTTGGCTTAATAATGGACATTATTACTCCTTTTTCCATGCCTTTGTGCTGACTGTCCGTCATGACTATATACACTCCTTCTTTACCTAAACTCTATAGAGCCTCACTCTCCCTTTAAGCTGATGCTCAGGTACCAGCTTCTTCAGGAAGTATTTCCTTCTGATCCCAATTGCTAAAACTGTCCTTCCCAAACTCCCATACCACCCATGTGTATCTAGAATATCTGTGTATTTATGTTGTATATATTTTATATGTACTTATTTCTCGTATTAGAATATAAACTCATTATGAGTTTCATTCTTTGTATTGACATCCCCAGAAACTAGATAGGATATGGTAAATACATTTAATAACAGAAATTAAATAGTATACTTATAATTAATTATATTATTTATCAATAATAATAACTAAAAATAAATTAATAAATTTAATAAATACATATTTATTGATATGAGGAACCTCAATTATACGCAACTCAGGAACTAGATAGTAACTGATGGCAATTAACTCTAAGTTTCACCAGAAAAAGAGTTGTTTTTTTTTTCAGTAGCTGGAGTCCTAGAAAATATTTAAAACCAAATGATTTTTTTTATGGGTAATATGAAAACAAACAAACAAACAAAAACCATTTTTAGGATCTAGAAGTTCTAAAACATTTTTTCCCCCTGGGCCCTACATTTTCTGAGTCTGGTCTTGATGGAGACTGAGGTTCTGTCCTTTTATCATGAGTAAATCAAGTGATTATGAACAGAAATATGAAATGAGAAGATTCACTTTTGTTAAAAAAATATTGACTAAGGACTTCAGCTGAAGACTGTTAAATATGGCATCTATGAAGACCTACTATCAATTTATTAAAATCAATAAATAATGTAAGAATAATGTTTTACTATTTTAAAGAAAAATCATTGCGTTCTTGTGACAACCATGAAAGGTAAATAATAAAGTTTTTGAATTCCAAAAATTTATATAGCGAAATAAATATAAAAAAATAATAAAGGCAAGTTACTTGCTAAAAGGTATCAACAAGCGTTAGTTGATATTAAAAATATTGGCTCCTGACTTCTATCCTAAGCCTCTTTACACCACTAAGGCTAAATAAAGAGCTAGGAGGGGATTCCAAAGAAAGGTGCACTGTGGATGAAAGATAGTATGCAGGGAGACTTATATGGTAAGAAAGCATCCAAGTCTCAAATGTATGAAGGAATAAAAGTAAGAATGAAGATTAAACAAAAGAAGATCCTGTAGAAAATAAACTATAAAGAACTGACAAGTTTGAGAAAATGGAATCAAAGCAAAAACCATGAGTTAAATTGGTTTGAGGCTTAAGATGTGAATTATTTAGGTGAATAAAATCAAATGGGAAGTAGATAATAGGGAACATTAATCCCTAAAGAGTGAACATTAATTGCCCTCTCAGGAAGTCAAACAAATCTTGGAAACATCACCACCAAGGGCCTTGGAAACTCCCTACTCCCAAACAGAATGACTAAAGTGTTCTTCCCCATTAAAAATGAGTTAAATATCTAATCAATCAAATCTTTCTTTCTTTGTGGGTCAGTAGAATATTTTTAATATTTATTTTAAGCTAAAGGTGGGCATTTCTCTGGGAAGTAAATATGATGTCTGGGAGGAGACCAAATCCTATTAAAACAAAATAACCTTTATAAAGGGTCTAATGATTTTAATCATTATATACTTGGTCTCCTTGTATAAAAATATATCTGTATATATATATATATATATATATATATATATATATATATATATATGAAACTATGGAAGAGAAAATAAGGGGTGTTTAAAGCTTCATAAATACATATGGCCTTAGAAACCTCTGTTCTTATGCCTCTTGTGGCTTCCCAGATCAATTTTAATACTAATAAACATAGGCAATGGAGAAGAAAAGGTCATTAAAATGTCTAAAGAATAGTATGGTATGAGATGGAAAGAATAGGACCTTTGACTCAGAATACTCTGACTTGAACAAAATAAGGGACAATTCTATTTAAGGATATGAAAAGAGAAAATTATTTCCTGCCTTTCTCAAGAAAAAGTAAATTATTTTAGTATAGTATTAAGGTCTATGAAAAAGCAATGGAAATTCTCAATGTTATCTCTGAAAGCCACAAGGAATGACAAGTGGAAACTTGAATATCAATCAACCAAGTATGTATCAAGCACCTGCTCTATATCAGGCACCATGCTAGGTGCTTGGGATACAATTCAGTAGTAAATAATGATGATGATAACTGATATTTATATGTCATTTTAAGAGTTATAAATTGTTTTATGTATGTTGTCTCACCTCTTATTTTATGAAGTTCTATTAACATCATGTTTAATATTTGGATACTGAAGTTTAGAGTCATTAAGCAACTTGCCCATGTAAAACAAGAGTTCTCAACCAATTCATTCCAATCAATGAATTGTATCTTCAAGGCACCTTAGAAATGGTTATTGAATTGAATGTGGTAAGGTTGATGATATAGCCTAACAGCTAAAACATTAACTATTTTTCAGCTTTGTTCCAGTTCTTAACCCTGTCAAAAAAAAAAAAAAAGTTTACCTTCCCCCAATATTCATTGTTGCATCACTGAAGCTATCTCTATAAACAGGGATCATTTCATTCTTTGAAAAAAAATATTTCTAGTGCCACACCTAGGAAAATTTTGATGAAGGAAGGAATTTTTTTTCATTCTGCCCTTCCCTTTCTAAGCTGCATAAATGTACTTTTATCCATTTTCAATATCCTATCTTAAATATATATATATATATATATATATATATATATATATATATATATAAATACTAAAGTCCTAGTGCTTTCATGCTTCTTTTCCCATCACAGAGGTAAAGAAGAGATAAGAAAGACTAATTCATTCCTAAATATTAGGGTATTGTTTTGTTATCCCTACCCTGACACCTGGCATAGATACTACTATACTGGACCAAAATCAGGAAACAGGTTAGAATTCTACCCCAACCACTTTCTAATCATGGGTAAGTCAGAACCTCCCAGAGCCTTTGTTTTCCCAAATATAAAATGAGAGTAATAGTTTTGGCTCTGCCTACTTTATGAGATTGTTTTGAAGAACATTTTTTTTGTACATTTCATGTGATATATGAAATATCTCAAAAGTCTTAGTGCAGCTTTAAGCTTAAATAACTTAATAGCTTAAAACTGCACTAAAACTTTTGAAACACCCTGTACATATGAGCTATTACTTTTACTATTACTACTTCTACCATCTACACCCTTGTATTATATATTTCTGGTGCTATTGCTGCCACTGTGATTACTACTCTCATTCATGGATATATTCGAGGATATTTGAAAAGATGACTGCAAGGAATAATATAGGCATAAATGACAGTTTAATCACTAGTACTGGAATTTTCAGTTCTTAGCATTATTTACTAGGGAGAAGTATTTGTGTAGAGAATCTTAAACCCTTTAATTCTCACATTCAAGGCTAGTGTTGTTTACTTCATATTCATTTAAGGTTGATTCCCTGTGTCCCATTCGTTTTACAGAGTATAGAAAAATATTAGAGAAGTTTTCTTTTCTCATAGTATCCAGGTCTAAAGAGATGGACATGGTGTTCTCTTATCATATTTTGAGCAGAGATTGTTGGGGTGTGTGTGTGTGAGTGCGTGTGTGTGTGTGTGTGTGTTTGTGTGTGTGCAGGCATGTTGCTTCTTTTTTACTTAAAAAAATAAAAGAGAAATGTTCTGGTAGAAAAAGCAATTTATTTGGAACAAGAAAGGGGAGCTGATTTAAGAGAGGCAAAATGAAAGATAAAGGCACTGAACGCTAGGAAGAATGACAAAATCTCAGGGGTATGAGAAGGCAATAGAAAGAGAAAGGAAGGGAAGTACTTGGCTGGGACAAAGGGACCAAAATCAAGAGAACCTGCTATGAAAGCTTTTATGAGCAGGATACATTCTTATCTTCATTCATCTATTGATTCACTGATTCATCAACTATTTATTAAGAATCTTTTAGATACTCCATGCCACACTGAAATAGTTGAAAGATAGTCTATCACAATCCAGACAGATGTCACTGCATATGGGCAAAAGAATATTAGATTTGGATTCAGAGGATTTGGGCATGACTCTCAGCTTTGTTAGGAACCGGGTTTAGGTAATGTGTCATGGTCAGATGGGTAATAAGAGGAATGAAGCATTTTTTTTTCCCTAGGAACAACATTCGTCATTTTCATTAATCAGATTTCAGTTGCTTTTAATTGTCTTTCTGTTACTGTAGTTTAGATTCTCAGAAGAACAAGGAGAACTAGTCTACATTCAATTATTCAATGTATCTCTGAATTGCTCATAATCATAATTTGTCGTAGTATGACAATGTTCCATTGCATTCCTATATCATATTTTATTCCATAATTTCCAATTGATAGGCATAAACTTTTGCTTCCTAAATTGGGATTGTCATTAAAATACTTGTATAAATAATTTGAATTATACGAGGTCTATCTTCCCATTGCTTAACTCTTTTTATGTATACCCAATAGTGTCATCTGTGTCAAAAGATCCAGGTGTTAGGTCAAAGATTATGCACAGTTCAGTGTCCTTTTTCTCATAATTTCAAGTTATTGTTCAGAATAGTTGGACCAACTCCAAGATCCACCAACATTATAGTGCTGTGCCTTATTTTCTATAATCTCTATGACATTAATGATTACTATCCAAAATTGTATTTACAAAGTTATGGTTAGGAGATAAGATTTCAAGAGTATATTAGTTTGTTATTTTTCTTTTTATTAGTGATTCAGATTATTTTATATGGTTATTGATAACATGCATCACATATTTTAAACAATTATCTTTTGGAAAATGGCTTTCAGATCTCAATTATTTGTATCAATACTCCAATTATTTGGGAATTATTCACCAGAGGCAAAGATTTTTATTTGATACAAAGAATTCCTTTACTACTTACTGGGGTCATTTATTTTTGTTGGTAGTTTGATTTCATTCATAAAAAAGCTTTAAAATTTTATGTAATTGAATTGGTAAAAATCAGCTCTTTTATCTTTTATGGTCACTTATGTCTCCCCATTCCTCTGACTTTTTTAAAAAGAATAATCCCACTAACCATTACCAAGGAAAAAATAGCCTTCATGTACATACATTCCAACTTAAAATATAAAAATCTTCATACACTCTTTTTAAAATAAAAATATGTGATCTTTTACATCTAATTTCAACATGCAATTGTAGCTTATTTTGGCATGTTATACTCTGCTGTTTTAAATTCAATTTCAGCCTAATTTCTTTCTAGTTTTCCCAACAGATCATGTTAAAATAAGAAATCATATGCTTAATAGTGTTCTTAGGCTTATTGGTTTAATGAGCTGATTTGAAAAAAAAAATTATTTGTTCTGTTTCATTGATCTACTTGTTCATTTAAAATATTAGTTCAAGTAATTATGACAGTTAATTTTGTGATTATGTAGTTTAAAACTTGGTAATTGTAGAACCTCTTTATTTTTTTTCTCATTATTTCTTCTAAGAATATGGTCCCCTTGTTCATCTAAATGAAATTTGTTATTATTTGTATGCTTCTATAAAATAATTATTTGATAAGTTGTGGATTTAGTTTCAAGCTCAATAATGCTCTGAAATGTTTAAAAAGCAAAAATGCCAATACTATAAAAGTAATTTCAAATATGTATAGGAAAGATTCTCTCACAAATTCTTTTATACAACAAATGACAAACCAAAGAGGGGATAAATCAGGGGAAAAGAATTATGTATATTAATGTAATCAATAATGATTATAGAAGATTTTTTGAATAAAAATATTAGCAAGAAGATTATAGCAATATTTGCCAGTACACTTAGTACTTAGACAGTTAACAATACAAATACACCATTAAAATGTTCTGTACAAAAACAAAAAGACAAATAATTGGAAGAATAAAATTTATTCAAGGTTGGGTCAAGATATCACAAAAACAAAGACATTAAATTTATTTTAGATATTTAAGCTGATATCAAACTGTTTTTAATTTTGTAAAACTTGTTTATTACTAACATTAAATAATAACAGCTAATATTTTGTTATATTATAAATTAAACCTTTGGGGTTTTTTCTCCCACAAAGACTGTATGTCTAATAATCTATTCTCCTTAACAAGGGAACCAGCAAAGCAACAAATATTTTAGTTGTACAGAGTATATACATGGATGAGGGAAATATCCAGATATATGTTTTTTTAATTTTGGGGTTTTCATTATCTCGGTAAAATAAAAATCATTTATTGAGAATGATTTAGAAGAGCAAGCTGAGTTTTAGAACTTTGGGAGATTGAGGAAGGTAAAGAAAAAATATAGTATGCAGCTTGCTAGATAATGAAACACCACCACCAACAACACTGAAAAAAAAGGATTGTCTAACAATTGCATTAATGTAGGGATTCTTAAGTCTTTTTTGTATCAGACCTCTTTGACAGTCTAATGAAATCTGTTGATCCCTTCTCAAAATAATATTTTTAATGTATACAATAATATATTTAAGATTACAAAGGAAATAAATTTTAATGAGATATATTTATCAAAACAACTTCACATCAAAACATTCTTCCAGGTAACTACCCCTGCACTAATGGAAATAATAGTTTCAGAAATATTTTACAAACTTGAAGCTAAGGGAAGAATAATAAATCAAGGAAGACAATTTAGGGATGTTATTGTACCATGAAAATTCATACCATGGAAGTAATTCCTATATTTGCAGAAAAGGGAAAGAAGCATGAGAGTTTCCTGTCTGTGTCCTCTCTGTGTTTTGTAATTTAATTAACTATTATTGGACAACTATTTCCATAGCATTTTCTCATAGGCTGGAATTTAAAGTTTAATGGAAAGGAACCCAGTGTGGTAAAGCTACCCTCACAAAAGTTTACTTTTTTACTCTAGGGGAAATTCAGTTCTTCAATGTATAAGTCATCTGAAAAAGGAAACAAAAAATATTTCTTTCCTGTCAGGGGAAGACTCTTTGACCAATGTGATTGGAAAAATGAGGATAGTATGTGTCCAGGCAATATAACATTCAAATGGAGTTGAGATGTCAACAGTTTTGTGAAAAGCAGGGTTATTTTTTTTCTTGAAGACTTTTTAAGGAGCTTTTGCCTTGGTATCTCCTGAGTTATGTATTTTGATCTTCCTTGTCATCACAGTAATTTTCTATAGTCAGAAACTTTTTCTGTTGTCTGTTCATTTTCCTTCCTTATTACTTGAAATTTAACTCTTTGTTAAAGGAGGACTCTGGTTCCAGGATGGAAGGTGCATTGTCCCAAGCTTTAATAGTTTTGTGCAGCTGTTTTCAAAGCTCCTTCTGGATGACCACAAGTATGTTGTTGTGCCCGGGAATTGTTAGGAGTGTTCCTGCCCCACTGTAAGATCTAACGGGCTAAAGCAACAGAATTCATCTTCAGGGATAATAAAGAGACATCTAGTGAGCTGGGGTCTTAGGAAATTGTCACCACCACCACTGCCCATACCCACTCTTGGTTTGCTGGTTTCCCAAGGCCCTCCCATTCTCCTAACAAACTTTTTTGCTGACTTTCCAAGTCATCTTTGGTGTCTATGAGCTGAAAGGGTTAGAAATCATCAGCGTTGCTGCTGATTCAGAGGTCCTGCTTCTCAGATGCTGGGGCAGGATAGTGCAACCTGTTTTGGGATTGTGTGGTAGACTCCCACCCTGTTATTTCAGACTCTTCTGCTGATTTTTCCAAGGTTTCTTTGGTATCTCTGGGCTGAGAGATCTGGAAGCCATATGATGTTATTTTTTAACTGCTCACACTTAATTATAATACATGGTCTAAGGTAATTTTCACAGAGAAATATAAGCAAAGTTTTGTTTTGTTTTATTTTTTTCCTCTGTGGTTTGTAGCTGAGGGATAGAGTGTCTGCATTATCAGAAAGAAGAAAATGCATTTTAAAACTGGGTTCAAAGTTTAACCTATATTGGATTGCTTGCTGTCTAGGGAGAAAAAAATTGGAACACAAGGTTTTACAAAACTGAATGTTGAAAATTATTTTTTCAAGTATTTGGAAAAATTAAAAAGCTATAAAATAAATTGAAAAATACAATTGGCTTCAATAAACATTTATTAAATATCTGACATGTGTAAGACATTAGAATAAAGAAGGAGGATACAAAAATACAAAACCCCCTATGATTTTGCAGTTTACTGTAGTATAATCTATGCAAATATATATTATTCATATATATAACTTTGATACAGGGGAAGATGATTGATCCACATACAATATGAAAAATTTGAGTAGAGATCCATGGATTACTTTTACCTGAGGAGATTCAGGAAAAACTAAATAGATGATATGGAATTGAAGTTAATACTCACTAAGATGAATCCCATATTCACTAAGGTAAATTTTCCCTTGAAGAAGCAACACCTTTATAGATGGAGATTAGAAATTATTCTATTCCAAGAATGGGAAAAGGACAAAATGAGCAAAACTATTAATAAAGGAGAATGGGATATATGTATAGGGAAGAAGGAGAGCATGAGAAAAAATGGAAAGATAGGGTGGAATTAGATTGTGAGAGATGATGAATGTCAGAATCAGTAGTTTATACTTTATTCAGTAGGTAATAAGAAATCAGTTATGAACTTTTTTTCTAAAAAAGTAGCATATTCTGAGTGGTATATTGATTAAAAAACTTAGTTATTCATATGAAAGAGGGAAAACAAGGGAAGAAACTGGAGGTAATCACTCAAACCTAATAGTTGTCAAAAAGAGAAGAAATTAAGTGATTTCCCCAAAGTTAGATAGCTAATGTGTGATAGACCAGTGCCTGAAATCTATCCTCTTAAAATAAAGTTAGTGTCCTTTCAACTATAAAACTTTACTTCTGGTTAATAATTTTCAAAGGGAATGAAGTTGTAACTAGTATAAAATTTTGTTTTATTTTCATTTATTCTTAAAGTTTGCTTGATGGGTAATTCATCTAAAAGAAAGATTCCAGTTCTTTGTGGGTTGTCCATTTGAAGATACATTAAACTACTTCTGCTTTGGACATTGAGGAAAGAAGTAGCAATAATGGATGACAAAGAAAGGAAGGAAAATTTAGATTCCAAAAATAGAAAGGAGTTCTTCAGGAGATAGGGCAGTCCCTCTCACTAGAGTTTTTCAAGTGAAGTCTGAATGATGAATTTTTGGCAATATTCAAGATAGATTTCTTTGTTCAAGTAACAGAATAGATGGCCTCTGTCATCCATTGTAACTATGTAATTCTGTGACTTTGTGCAATGAGTTTTAAGAAAGGTTTTTATGGTGTAGGAATAGGAAACAATGAATAGAAATCATAGCAAACCTTGACTAGAGACCTATTTGGATTTGGAAAATTAGGGAGAGTCAAAGATTATTCCCCAGCTCTGATCCTCCATCACTGGAAAATGGTGCTGTCATATAGAAATAGGGAGATTGGCATCAAATTTGGAAGGGAAGATGAATGGTTCAGGTTTGAGGTACCAAAATGGCATATAGGTAGAGTTGTCCAGAAGAGAGTAGGAAATATAGGACAAACTGTGAGGTAAAAATTAGATTAATGCTATTAATTTAGAAATGGTTCTTCATACAACCCATCTCAATTCAATAATAACTGATAAACATGTACTATATGAAAGACACTATTCTTAAAAATTCAATGCACTCAGGACAGAAATGGGGAAAACCACATTCAAAGAATGGGAGATGGATTAGGAATCCCAAAGGGAACAAGGAAGAAGTTATAGAAAGATGAGAATCATGCTTGTTTAGCAATATGAAGAAAAGTATTAAAAGGAAGGTAGTGATTCACAATATTAATTTTGCTTAGATATCAAGGAGAGAGAGAACAAAAGAAAGCCATTTGAATGAATAATGCAAAGGATTTTAAAGATACTTTTGGTGGTGGTGGTTTCAGTCATGTCTTCATTATCGCATCTGGAGTTTTCTTGGCAAAGATACTTCAATGGTTTGCCATTCCTTTTGTAACTCATTTTATAAATGAGGAAACTGAGGTAAACAGGGTTAAGTGACTTATTCTGGATCACACAGTTAGTCTGAAGCCAGATCAGAATTTAGGAAGATGAATCTTCATGACTTCATGTCTTGCTTGTGCCACATAGCTGCCCTAAACATTTCTTTAATTCTCTATTATTTATAAGATGAAATTTTCCAAAATCCAAAATCCAAAAAAATCCAAAAAAGGATTTCCCATAGGTAGGACTCCAAGATCCCATAGGTAGTAAATCAAAGAACTTGGATTCAAATATAATGTTCTGATTCCAAATTCCCTGATTTTTCCATCATCTCATCAAGGTCATTATTTATCTTTGTTTTGTAATTCAAGAATCTTCCTTTTTCTACTTCTTTCTACAGATTCCTTCTTTTTAATGGGAACAGAAAACCAGACATGGTTGAGTGAATTTCTTCTCCTTGGGGTATCAAGTGATCAAGGAACCCAGATCTTTCTCTTTGTTCTTTTCCTGACTATGTACCTGATGACTGTTTTGGGAAACATTCTCATAGTCATTCTGATTAGGCTGGATACCCGGCTCCATACCCCTATGTACTTCTTCCTCACTAACCTCAATCTTGTTGATGTCTCTTATGCTACCAGTATTGTCCCCCAAATGTTGGCACACTTCCTAGAAGAACAGAAAACAATTCCATATGTGAGTTGCGCAGCCCAGCTATTTTTCTCTCTGGGTCTGGGAGGAATTGAGTTTCTTTTGCTGGCAGTAATGGCTTATGACCGCTATGTGGCTGTTTGCAATCCATTGCGTTATTCAGCTATCATGCATACAGGATTGTGTGTCAGGCTGGTGGCTGCCTCTTGGGCTAGTGGTTCCTTGAACTCTCTCATGCAGACTGCCATCACTTTTCAGCTGCCTATGTGCACAAACAATGTCATTGATCACATATCCTGTGAAATCCTAGCCTTGGTCAGGTTGGCCTGTGTGGACACATCCTCCAATGAAGTTGCAATTATGGCCTCCAGCATCGTCCTGCTCATGACCCCATTCTCGCTGGTCCTGCTGTCCTATATCAAGATCATCTCCACTATCCTGAAGATTCAGTCCACAGAAGGAAGGAAGAAAGCCTTTCAGACTTGTGCCTCCCACCTGACAGTGGTGACTCTGTGCTATGGGATGACCATTTTCACCTACATTCAGCCCCACTCAACCCCCAATATCCTTCAGGAGAAGATGATCTCACTGTTCTATGCCCTTTTAATACCTATGCTGAACCCTCTAATTTATAGTGTGAGGAATAAGGAAGTGAAGGGAGCCTGGCAGAAGCTGCTTGGGCAATTCTATGAATTAAAGTCAAAATTGATATCCTCATGAGTTACAAAAAGAGATAGCTGCGTCTCTGAACTCTCCTTTCCAGATTTAAATGTGACAGGCACTATCTACATCACTGACAATCCTTTCAATGAATAGAAAAACATTAATAGTTGTTTTAAGATAAGAGCTGGGAGGGAGATAGTCTACTGGATAGTGCTAAGCACATTTAGAGAAACTCAATTTTTCATGCCTGTCTTCTGATAGTTTTCTATATTCTGCATTATCTTAAAAAATATTTTATTATTTTTGATGTATCATGTTTATATACTTTTTTCCTCATCTGAGATTAAGAGGTTCTTAACCTAATATCCATTAATTTGTTTTTAAAATAATTTAAAAACTGGTTTTCTTCATAATCTCATGAATTTTGTTTTAATTCTTTTTAAAACTTAGAAGTATTCTCAGGTTTCATCAGACTGTCAAGAAGTTCTTTGACACAAAAATGTTAAGAATCCCTGCCTTAGATCATTATTCTATGCTCATCCATGTTTAAAAATGAACAATTTAATTTTAAGTCAAAATGCATGTTATTATTAAAAGATTCAGCCAGAATAACAAACTGCACATTAGGCCTGGCTTAGGGCAATAAAACTGAGTCAATATGTTCAGATGCCAGGGAGAAAAGGTCTAAACACTAAATTTAAAGAGGAATTGCTTTCTGAAGGTCTTTTTATACTGTGGACCTGCTGATTGTGTCTATGCAACACCCAAACAACAGATGTGTTAAGTTAAATTAGCAGTCATTGGTGTACAAATAAGGCCTATCATTGATGCTGACATTTAACATATATAACCATAGGCAATATATTTATCATAGCATAGACTCTTTAGAGATATAAAAATTTCTACATGAACAGAAGGGCTGCAGAGGCAAATAGCTGGAGCTGTGCCTCAATCTGTATGTATATTAAACATCCATATGTTTAACCAGTCAAATCCGTGAGGAATCAGTTGTCCCTATCCTATCTAAAGTTTTGACTATAAAAAAAACTGAGCCAGAGGGAAGTCATAATTGTTGCTTTAAAAACAAAACTGACATAGAAAGTACTAAATGCATCAATCTCAAAACTTCCCAAGAAATTAAAGGAGGAGGTATGATATAATAGAAATAACATTGATTCTATGTTCAGAAAAAAAATAAGTTTGAGAAATTTAACCTTTCTTTAAATATGAAGAATTTAGACAGGATCGTTCCTTGCAGCTCTAAATATTGTGATTGATTTTTTTTTAAATTAAAGCTTTCTATTTTTCAAAACATATGCATGCATAATTCTTCAACTAAATACTGTAATCTTATGAATTTGATTTTAGATGGATATTACTGTCCATCTAGAGCAGGCTTTAGGTATATGTGGCTGAGTAGAAGGGGTAAAAGGTCAAGTTTAAGAAAAGGCCTATTCAACCAGTTTCTCATTTGCCATTTACTTTTTTAGACTACTCCCAGACTTTACAATTTCAGGTTAAATACCAAAGGGAAATAGACTAAGGATTGATGATAGAATTAAAGCCAATTCTATTTAAAATTCAACATGACAAAGAAGGGACAAAGCAAGTGATGAAGGGGAGTAGAGTGATTTGAAGTAGGAGGAAGAATGTGAGAAAATCATATTCACTTCAAAACCTTGGTCTTCAAAGCACTTTCCTTAAAGAAAAGATCAAACCCAAAGTATGAATTCAGTTTCAGAACCTTAGGGATAGCATTTACACAGTAATACTCTGTAATTTTCTACCTTCCTATAATTCCTGAGCTTTGTCTATGTAAATCTTCATTAGTCATTGGTTTATGACACCCTTATTACCTTTAGGCTGCTTTCCCTGGTTATTATTACTCAGACTAATTTGTCATAGTTAAACAATTTAATTTGATTAATAAGAACATAGTGACATCAGCATTAATGGCTAAAATGGTAGAAACTACAAGAAAAAATACAATATCCACATCTCAAGATGATGTTTAAGTCTGCCAGTTCTATAGTATCTTATGACCTTCATATGGGGAATTCGGGAAGTTTACATATTTACTATATACATCTTCCATTTACCATCAACTTGGACAAAGGAAGAGGAGTCACTTGGTCACTTGATGGCATTCACTTGCTAAAGTTGCAAATGACTAGTTGTCAAAGGAATTCTCAGAGTCCTTCTGATAGCAGGCAAATAGCAAACTAAGAGTTTGCTTCTTTTGACTCAGATGAGGAAAAAAAATGTACACATCACTTTGATGGGCTATGCTGACTCTCTCCAAAGAATAGACAAGACATTCTACACTTCTTGATTTCTACCAACTCCAATGCATCTTTGATTAGCTTTCATTTAAAGCTTCCACCTTGGTCAGGGAGGCTCCTTGCTAGAAATCTCTGCATATTAGGAATTTGAAAGTTGACTACTGTTTGGGGATTTATAACTCGGTAGGTAAAGCCTTAGTTTTCAACCCTTTGTGTGATTTGAACCTGTCACAATCTTGGAACTCAATGGTACACTGAAATTTTACCCAGGATTTCTTAAAAGAACATAGCAAGTATTTGAGAGAAAGAACAAAAGAAAGAATGAGAACTAGAAGAGCTAAGCAGAAGCAGTAGTTGTTGGGATATGGATTCTTCAGCTCCTCATAAATCAGTGAGTCCAATAGAAGGAATAACTGGCTCATGGATAACATTTGAAAGAAGAAATTGGAAAAGTGAAAAAAAGGTTAAGATTTGGCAGAGAAGATTAAAGACAAAGGTGGATTATTGAGCTCTATAAAGCCCTCAAAAAGAAACAAAGCATACTGATGCTCATGTGGTTTGAGTACCAATATAATGTAGACATCAGATGATGGTAGACACCAAAAGTTGGGGTTCAGTCATGTGAAGAATCCACAAGGTGTCTCAAAAGAATTTGCAGGCTTGAATTCATCTCCTTAGCCAAGGGGCAAAGCTTTATTGCAATAGTAATGCCATTACAAAGTGGACAGAATTGTAAGGGAATTCAGCAGAGAAACAGAAGCAAGGAGATACATTTACCCAGCTTTCATTTATAGATAGGCTAATTATATGGCTCATTGGTAGGAAGAAATGGTCTCTGGAAGGAGTGATTCTCAGCTGATCAGATTATTACTGACAAGATTACCAGTCAGCAATGAATTGGAGTGGTCTTATTCACTATTGTCTCAGGAATTTGAATTGTGGGAGTTTCCTGAGGCCAGAACTATCTGACTAAGGAGTGGTCAGAAACAGACAGATTGGGTATGGGAGTTTCCTGAGGTAGAAAATCTAGAATCACAGACTTATTGCCTGAACAGAAGCCCTGCTAAAACCAGGAGACCACAAAATCATATTTCTTCAGATTTATTTAAGGGAATAGGTTACAGACAAAAAGGGATACATTAGATATCAGGAATGGTAAATATGAAATAGAGTGGAAGAGCACATGAAAAACAAGTTCCTCAGTGGAACTCACAATTACCCAATAGAAAGGGAGCACCCCATGAGGTTGGACATATCCTTAGCTGGCAGACTAAATTCTGAAAGGGACTAGCATCCTAGTGCTAGCCCCTTAAAAAGAGTTAGTTAGCTATAAAGGAAGAGAAGTGGAGTTAGGAAGCATAATGGAGCTAGGGAACACACCATGTAGCATGGGGGAAGCAGAAGAGGAAAGACACCATGAGGCAGAGGGCTGTGGGCCATGGTGAACTGACCCAAAAGAGGGTAGCAGCCATGGGATGTCGCATAAATAGATTGTAAAGGGAAAATGTGACCAGGGATATGACTAAGATTTCTGACAAGGAGGGCAAGGTGAGATTACTGGAGATTTGAATTTATTATTCAATAATAATTGAATTATTAGGGGTTTGAAATAACTTGGATTTCAGACTGGACCACTTCCCCAGAGGGTGAGACCACAAAGCTAAGCTGATCTTTCTATTAGAGCCTTCTGCCTGTTTGCCTCTTGGTTCAAAACATCATTCAAGACGTCATGTAAGCTATCAATTTGTTTCCTCTCTTTAAGAAGTAATGGCAGTTCCTCCAAAAGGTCTTCACTTTCCCTCGTTTCCTTTCCCTTGGCCTATACAGTAACATGTTCTCTTTTATCTACATTCTTCCCATGTCCTCATGTTGCCTCAAATAGAGGTCAGCAACATTTGAATTAGGATACAGAGCCAAACCAGAGTCTAAATGTTAGGACTTTTTCTGAGTAAAGGTTCTGAGCTTTCAAGTGATAACTTTCCATTTATATAAACTCTATAAAATTCAGAGTGAGATGCCACATGGACCCAGGAGACAGTTTATTGCCTTTAGGCTAAAAGTGAGTTAATTATTATGAATGTGGACTAATTAAATATCAGAAAAAGAATATTACAAGGTGGGAATAGTTATGGTCGAGACAAGATAAGTAGAGTTAGGTGAACTTGTTCCTCTCCCCTAATAAGGGGAAGGATAGCACAGATTCTGGCTAATGGGCAATGTCCTTAGGCTTCCCCAGTTAGCAGTGGATTTATGCAGGGCTGTATGCTTGTTCCCATGCTTTTAAGCATGAAGTTTTCAGAGATGTTATAGGATATCTTTAATGAGGATGAAATCAGTATCAAACTCAGCTGCTGAACTAATAATAAATTATTTAACTTTAAAAAACTAAAATGGGAAGGACAGTTGGTATTCAACTTTTATTCACCAATTACTGTTCATTCAGTGCCAGCCTTAGATAAAAATGTGGGAGAGGAAGTATTAGACTGCCTATCATACTGAGGATCAACAGGGCTGTTATGCTAATCTCATTGTTGTATGCCTATGAAACCTACATTTTCTACCAGTGTCATGCAAGGAAATTGAATCACTTCCATTTGAATTGTCTTAGGAAGATTTTGAAGCTCACTTGGAAAGATAAATTACCAAGCAATGATGTTCTTTTTCAAACTGAATTGTCAAACATTCAAACTCTATTTCAGAGAATGCAACTGTAATGGGTTAATTATGTTGTTTGAATACCAAATATATGTTAGCCTAAAAGGGTATATTATGAAAAACTCACACATGACAAAAGCTTACATGGATGTCAATAGAAGTGATATAAGTGATGGGGTTTAGAGTGACTCTCCCTGTATAGGGCCATCAAATTTTGGGGTTAGCCACCAAATGATAGAGAGAAGGGTCACCCTAAAAGTATATTGAGGCAATGGGCTGATGTTATGAGGTATCTCAAAAGAATTTGTAGGCTTAGACTATTTCCAGATCAAGAGACAAAGATTTTATGATGCTGTTAGCATCAGGCTAAATCCATATGAGGCTTTTAGCTAAAAAAAGTTTTAGCAATTAACAAAGGGAAAGACAAGAACTAAGTTCCCTTGCAGACCTCACAGTTAACCTGAGGAAGATGTCATTAAGAAGGAAGATGCCATTAAGGCATGACAAGTTCCTAATAAACTCTTGAAGCCATAAGATGGGTTAAATTCCTTAAAAAAGAATTTAGCAGGGGATTATGCTATTGACTGGTGAACTAATCTTAAAAAGGAGTTCGAGTTCTAACATGCTAATGGGTAGAGAGAATGGAGGAAGAATAAGTTTTTTATAAGGAAAATGTAACCTTGGGGATTAACTTTATAATATGACTTTCTCATTGAACACTGTAAACTGTGGAGTCATAATGATTTTGTCTATGGGGGGATTTCTACAAGGAACAAAAGGCCTACTTAAAGACAAAAGATCCACTAAAAGAGATAATCCTATCAGTGTTCCTCCCTGCTTGCCTTGAATAGCTTGAACAGTAAAATACAGACTCTCTCTCTATGGCATTCCTTGCTACCAAAGACCTAGGGCTTTATTCAGTCCCTATCATAAAGAAACCCTCAAGGATGCTGAAAAACTTTGGAATTAATTGTAAGACATGGGAGACACTGGCACTGGATTGCCCAATATAGTGTACTTCATTAAAGAAGGTGCTATGCTCTATGAGCAAAGCAGAACTATGATGGCTCAAAAGAAACATGAGATGTGCTAATTTAGACACATCTCCTCTCCAAATAGTCCTATGAACTAC
The DNA here is from genome assembly GCF_902635505.1 of Sarcophilus harrisii. Taxonomy (NCBI): domain Eukaryota; kingdom Metazoa; phylum Chordata; class Mammalia; order Dasyuromorphia; family Dasyuridae; genus Sarcophilus; species Sarcophilus harrisii. The sequence goes on from NC_045430.1 coordinate 192,797,696, forward strand.
TAGTACCTTAGCTATGGTAGAGCTTCCAGGCTTGTGTTGGTTTAATCAGCCATTCAAACCCATTGTACATTGACTTCAAGTTAGTGATGACATTTTGTTCCTCTTTGAGCACAAAAGATAGCAATCAACCAATATACATAGACAAATTTTAGGGTCTAAACTGGGAAGAAGTTTCATGGGTCAGCTAGTCCTACTTCTTCATTTACAGATAAGAAAATTGAGACCCAGAGAAATCAAGCAATTTGTCCAAAGTCACACAGATGCTAAACACCATAAGTGGGATTTGAAGTCAAGGTCTTTGACCCCTGAACCAGTATTAGTTCCATTACAATATTATATCCTGGCTTAAAAATCTCCTTCTTCTGGACTAGATAAGTACGTGATTTAAAATAAAGTGATTTCTCACAACAGGATGTGTTTGTTCTCTCTATCTCCTTCCAGAGATTTAAACACATAATTGTGTGATTTTTTTGCCTCAGTTTCTTCAGTTGTAAAATAGAGATAATAATAATGTCAGTTTTGTTGTGAGGACCAAACGAGATAGCACTTGCAAAATATTTTGCAAACCTTCAAATATTAGTTAAAATGCTACTTATTAATACTGAAAAGTTTGGGAATTTTTAGATACTTTTAAGTATGCAGAAGAAATTGGTAGAATTTTCCTTTGACTATCATCTAGCAAAAGCTTCATACTTCATATAGAAATCTGTTGTGCTCTTGGGCCAGCAGATTCTTTCTCATAGCAGTTTCAGTATTCTCTCTTTGCCCAATCACTATGAAGGGCTTCTATGGTCATGTAAAGGAATGTCATGTGTATTACCTATTACTTCATGGTACCATCTGTGGATGTATCAGTTAAGTATTATCTGCCAGCAATGTCAAACTCAAGTAGAAACAGACCCCAGGTCTCATCTTGATTAAAACACATATACACACACATCAACATTATTGTTGTCACCATTCTCCAATTGATAAATGGTCAAAGGATGAACAGACAATTTTTAGATGTTGAAATTGAAACTATTACCACTCATATATGAAAGAGTGTTCCAAATCACTATTGATCAGAGAAATGCAAATTAAGACAACTCTGAGACACCACTACACACCTGTGAGATTGGCCAGAATGACAAGGAAAGATACTGCAGAATGTTGAAGGGGATGTGGGAAAACAGGGACACTGATACATTGTTGGTGGAATTGTGAACACATCCAGCCATTCTGGAGAGCAATTTGGAACTATGCTCAAAAAGTTATCAAACTGCGCATACCCTTTGATCCAGCAGTGTTTCTACTGGGCTTATACCCCAAAGAGATACTAAAGAAGGGAAAGGGACCAGTATGTGCCAGAATGTTTGTGGCAACCCTGTTTGTAGTGGCTAGAAGCTGGAAAGTGAATGGATGCCCATCAATTGGAGAATGGCTGAATAAATTGTGGCATATGAATGTTATGGAATATTATTGTTCTGTAAGAAATGACCAGCAGGATGAATACAGAGAGGATTGGAGAGACTTACATGAACTGATGCTGATGAAATGAGAAGAAACAGGAGATCATTATATACCTTAGCAATGATACTGTATGAGGATGTATTCTGATGGAAGTGGATTTCTTCGACAAAGAGAAGATCTAACTTAGTTTCAATTGATCAAGGATGGACAGAAGCAGCTACACCCAAAGAAAGAACATTAGGAAATGAATGTAAACTGCTTGCATTTTTGTTCTTCTTCCCGGGTTATTTATACCTTCTAAATCTAATTCTTCCTGAGCAACAAGAGAACTGTTTGGTTCTGCACACATACATTGTATCCAAGATCTACTGTAACCTATTTAACATGTATAGGACTGCTTGCCATCTGGGGGAGGGGGTGGAGGGAGGGAGGGGAAAAATCGGAACAGAAGTGAGTGCAAGGGATAATGTTGTAAAAAATTACCCTGGCACGGGTTCTGTCAATAAAAAGTTATTAAAAAAAATTATTGTTGTTCAGTTGCTGGGTTTCTTTTTGTCATGTCTGACTCTTCACCATGCTATTTGGAGTTTTCTTGGCAAACATACTATGGTAGTTTGTGATTTCCTTCTCCAGTTCATTTTACAGATGAAGAATGGAAAAAAGAGTTAAGTCACTTGTCCAGGATCACACAGCTAGTATATATCTGAAACCTCATTTGAATCCCAGTCTTTCTGACTCCAGGGCCAGTGCTCTATCAACTGTACAGATGTTATATTAAAATTTTCTTAATTTGGTTAAACATTTCCCAGTTCATTTTAATTCAATTTATGGTTGCATTTTGCTGACTGACTTTATACTCAGATTGTAATACCTCAGTTTCCCTGAATTGTAATACCTGTTCCCTTCTTCAGTTTCCCTGAATTATCCTGCCTCAGTTTCCCTGTAGCAACAAACTCTTCCTGGCCATTAGGGCTGAGATAATTGTGGAGCTCTGGCCATTCTGCAATTCCAAAAGTCATAAAACTCCAGATGGCTTATCTCAAATGCTTGAGCATCTTTTGGCCCAGACTTTCTGACTCCTGTTTGACCACCTTCTCATCAGAATTTATGATCCTTCCTCCTTACCCCCAACCTGTCAGAACTGAATCATGGTCCTTCCTGGAATTTCCACTCACCCATTGCTTTGCCCCCCCCTTGCCTTTGTTTCCCTGATTGCTGGAATCCTATAAAAGTCTCTGGAATTACTTGTTTGTTGCTGGATGTTTTGAGACAAGAGTCAAATCCAGTTGGCTGGCTATGGCTGAGGCCTCACTAGTCCAAATTCTCCACTATTAAAATATTAAAAACCTTTAAGCTCTGTCTTGCTTCAGTTTCTCTGACATTACAAGATTTCTCTTACACAACTCCTTTGAATCTGCTACTTGATCAAGAGCAGGGTTCCTTTTGGGGAATGAAGCATGCATCATCACAGAATCATAGCCCTAAATATAGAGCTGAAAGGGACTTCAGAAATCATTTGGTTCAACCTTCTTCTTTACAGATGGGAAACTGAGGCACAGAGAGATGAAGTGATTTTCCCAGGTAGTATGTAGCTGACCTGAGATTTAAATCCAAATCTTTGGCTATTGGATCAATGTTCTTTCCACTGTACTATTCCAGACACCTGAGTCCTGATGATCGTACACCTGTTTCTTTGTCAGTGTCACAATTTGAAGATCTTCATTGTGAAGTTGCTTCTGATATCAATCATTATCCAAGATTGGTTGTGCAATATGTTAGAAACTTCTGTTCTGTATGATCAACTTCTTCAAGTCCTGCAAGTTCTTCAAGCCTGCTTATCTGTAATAGTCTCCTACTTATTTATTTAACTTCCATATAAATGCTTATTTTTAATGTAGGATCAGCTCAATGTAAGAAAGTTCATAAGCCCTGATGGCACATTCCTAGGCAGAAGCCTGAGATTCTCAACCATACTTTCACATGATAAATTCATTTCTTGAATTTCAATTATCACCTTCAAACTTTTCATAGCTCTGGATTCACATGACATACACAGAAAGGCATTAGTTTTCCCTTGTTCAAAGAGCAGAGTGAATTCATTGCTGCTACTCATATCCTAAAGATAGCATCCAGATTAAGATTAGCCAAAATATAAAACAGTATATTGTTGAGATAACGTGTGTAAAGAATTTGGGATAATTTGAAGTGTTATATAAATGGTTGCCATTATTATGTCTGAGTTCAGTTTTTTGTTGCTATCTTTTCAAGTCTAATCAACATTGTGTTCTATAGCCAGTGGGGATGCAAATACAAAGAATCAAATAATCTCTATCCTCAAGAGGCTTATATTCTATCTGGAGAAAAAAAAATAAGCATATATATATATATATATATATATATGTTAAATAAGTAACTAATAAATAAGAGACTATCATAGGTTGGCAGTCTTGAACAACTTGTAATTTGACCAACATATAGAACAGGGGCTTTTAGCCAGGAAAAGGGACTGATGAAATTTGGATGAAAAAAAAAAAGAATCATCTTTATTTTTATTAGTCTCTAACTTAAATCTAGTATTGCTCAAAGATGAATGTAGGCAATGAACCACTTTTCTGATGAGTCCATAGACTTCCCTAGATGTAGAGCTGAATCTTTCCATGATAGTCCATAAAATATTTTGAAATATTAAGCTACATAATTATTTTTTTACTTTGTTCAAATCCCTTCTAATTGTTACTACCTGAGGAAATTGACTGCTAATAAAGTTATGATTGACTTTATGGAACCCTTTGTGGTTTATCATTTGATTTTTTTTTTCATTTGATCTTCATAATACTCCTGTGAAGAAGAAGAGCAGATATTGTCATAAAGAAGATTATTTGCAGATAAGAAAACTGAGATTCATAGAAGTGAATTAAATATTTATTATGTACCTACTGTTTAAATAAGTGATTTACCTAAGATTACACAGCTAGTAATTGACCAAGATGTATGTTACATAACCTCCTTATCCTTTGCCTTTAGTGTAAATTGCCTTGAAATCTCCTATAAATTCATAAATCATTCCTTCACTTTGATCATCACCCTTATTTAATCCTACTCTTATAGATTATTGTTGTTTACATCATGACATTTCTTCCTATTAAGTCTTTCTCCTCCTTGAAGTGATCAAACTAGAAATGCCATAAAATTCTACCAGGATTGGTATGGATATAATATATCTCAGCATTGATGAAATTGGTTTGTTCCATTCTAGTGGTGTCAATGATTCAGTAACTAAAGAAGTTTCATCTGTCACTCCAAGAACCAATAGCATAAATACTGGCCACAATCTGGTAACAACCAGTCTTGGCAGATGAGTGCAACCAGTTTGAGGGTAATCAAAAATCAACGGCCTCAAATCTATTGTTGAATTGGGGGGACAACTACTCCAGCATGTGAAAACTTCCTCTGGTGATAGTGGATAAAGCAGGCTCTGTGAAGGGCTTAGAGTTTGTCATCAAAGATGTCAAGATCATCTATATCCTGACAGTCCTCTTGATTCTTTTCTTACCACTGCATTTCAATGACTCTGGAAGAGAAAGTAAGGCTAGTGATCTTTTGCAACTCTGCCTCACTTAAAAACAATTCATATGCAAGTCCAAGACATCATCCATGATATCATTGGTACTTATAGAAAACAAAAGACAAAGAACAACAATTCAATGTTTCCTCAAGCCAAAAAAGAAAAATGAATTTTTTTTTTGGTTTGTCTGAGGGAATTTTGGAACATACATTCCTTTTTGTTTGTTTTGTTTGTTTTTAAATTTTTTTCAAAGATTTTTAGTTTCAAAATTTATGCACAGGTAATTTTCAACACTCATCCTTGCAAAACTTGTGTTCCAAAATTTTCCCTCCTTTCCTCCGACTCCCTCTCCCAGATAGCAAGTAATCCAATATATATTAAACATGTACAATTCTTTTATACATATTTCCACAATTATCACGCTGCACAAGAAAAATCAGATCAAGAAGGAAAGAAAATAAGAAAGAAAACAAAATGCAAGCAAATGACAACAAAAAAAAGAGTGAAAATACTATGTTGTGATCCACCCTCAGTTCCCACAGTCCTGTTTCTGGATACAGATGGCTCTCTTTATCACAAGACCATTGGGATTGGCCTGAGTCATATCATTGTTGAAAAGAACCATGTTCAGGGCAGCTAGGTGATGCAGTGGATAGAACACCAACCCTGAAGTCAGGAGGACCTGAATTCAAATTTGGCCTCAGAAACTTAATATTTCTTGGCTGTGTGACCTAGGGCAAGTCACTTAACCCCAACTGCCTCAGCAAAAAAAAAAAAAAAAAAAAAAAAGTCAAAGGAAAAGAATCATTTTTCATCAGAATTGATCTTTGTTTAATCTTGCTTGCTGTGTACAATGTTCTCCTGGTTCCACTCACTTCACTTAGCATCAGTTCATGTAAATCTTTCTTGGCCTCTCTGAAATAATCTTGTTGATCCATATATTCCTTTAAATATATGTATATATATATTAATAGTATTTTGTTTTTTCAATTATATATAAAGATTTTTTTAACTTTTATTTCTGTTTTCCAGAAGTTCTAGATCAATTTACAGCTCCACTAATAATGCATTAGTATCCCAGTTTTCCCACAGCCCCTCAATATTTATCATTATCTTTTCTTGTCCTCTTAGACAATCTGATGGATATGAGGTGGTATCTCAGAGATGTTTTAATTTGCATTTCTCTAATCAATAGTATTTATAGCATTTTTTAAATATGAGTATAGATAGGTTGAATTTCTTCATCGGAAAATTATCTGTTCATATCCTTTCACCATTTATCATTTGGGAAATGATGCATATTCTTATAAATTTGACTCAGTTCTCATATATTTTAGAAGTGAAGTCTTTATATAAATACTGACTATAAAAATAATTCTCACCTTTCTGCTTCCTTTCTAATCTTGACTGCATTGGTTCTTTTTGTACAAAACCTTTTTAATTTAATGTAGTCAAAATTATCCATTTTGCATTTCATAATGTTCTTTATTTCTTGTTTGATTATAAATTTCTCCTTTATTTATACAACAGATATACAAAGATTTGATTGTATAATCTTTGTATTATACAAAGATCTAATTGATAAAATAACCTTTTCTGTTCTAATTTGCTTATAATATCACCCTTTATTTCTAAATCATGTACCTTTTTTAACCTTATCTTGGGATAGGGGTGAATTGCTAGTTTATGCCTGGTTTCTGCTATACTATTTCCAGTTTTACCAGGAATTTTTGTCAAAGAGTCAGTTCTTAGCCCAGTACTTGAAATTTTTGGGTTTACCAACCAATAGATTAATATAGTTATTGATTATTTTGTCTTGTGTACCTAACTTGTTCCACTGATCCACAATTCTATTTCTTAGCCAGTACCAAATTTTTTTTTTTTTTTTTTTTTTTTTACAATTGCCACTTTATAATATTGGTTTAGATCTGGTATGGTTAGGTTACCATCCTCTGCATTTTTTTTTTTACATAACTTCTTTGATATTCTTGACCTTCTCTTTTTCCAGATGAATTTTGTAATTATTTTTCTAGCTCTATAAAATAACTTTTTGGCAGTTTGATTAGTGTTAGAATGAATAAGTTGATTAATTTCGGTAGAATTGACATTTTTATTACATTAGCTCAATCTATCCATGAGCAATTGATATTTTTCCATTTGTTTAGATCTGACTTTATTTATGAAAAGTATTTTGTAATTTTTCCATTTGTTTAGATCTGACTTTATTTGTGTGAAAAGTGAGTTTGTCTTGGCAGATAAAAATATTTTTTATCATCTATATTAATTTTAAATGGAATTTCTCCTTCTATCTCTTACTGCTAGACTCCTTGGAAACATGTGGAAATGCCAATGATTTATGTAGGCTTATTTTATATGCTGCAACTTTGCTAAAGTTATTAATTATGAGTCATTAATTCTAATAACTAACAATCCTCTTCTGGGATATGGTAGCTTAAAGAAAAAAAAATCTCACTCAATGGGTAAAAAAGGTTGACCTCTGATATCTTTTCCAGCTTTCTGGTTCAGTGGCTGATATTTTGGTTTTACTCTGGGATATTTTGGTCTCAAAGAAACAAAATGAGGATGATATAGGGACTTGAAACTATCAGATTTTGTGAGTCTGTTCTCTGATGCAGAGACTTTTCTGCATTATAAATTTCAGTCTATTATTTCAAAATTAGTATCTCTTTCCTCTTTAAAATCTCCACCTTAAGAAACAGTATCACATGAGGTTTTGTTGAAGGAACTGAAGATGTTTATCTAGAGAAGAAAAAACTTAAGGAGGTGGATTCATGAAAATATTCTTTTAGTATTAAAAAGACAGTGATGAGCAAATGTATTCAGCTGTTCTAAAACTGAAATTTCAAGCAAATGACATTGGAAAATTTTATTTTGAATTAGGTTTACTTAGATGACTGGTACCATTTCTGTGAGTAAGAAAAAAAAAAGGTATTTGGTGTTTTTTTTTTAAATGTTTATTTCTAGCTCTATAAAATAACTTTTTGACAGTTTGATTAGTGTTAGAATGAATAAGTTGATTAATTTTGGTACAATTGAATTATTTTTTTTTAATGTATATTTCTACTTGACAAGTGGGGTTGGGGCAACAATGATTGTAGCATGGTATTTAAGAAGAGCACAGACCTAATTCAAGGAGATTGTGATTAATAATAAAGCTGATTTTTATAAAGTTCTTTAATATTTACAGAACACTCAACAACAATTATCTCTTTGCCTTTCGCAACAATCCTATGATGCTATAGATGTCATCATCAGCAATGTTTGGTGAATGAATGTTTGTTGAACAAGTTCCCATGAGATCTGGAACCCAATCCAGGATTTTAGGGTACAAAGGAAATCATAATCAGATGTAATAATCTTGCATTACCTCTTCTAGGGTAGAAAAGATGACAGGATCATAGGTTTAGAGATGGAACTATCATAGAAATCAAGTCAAACCCTTTAATTTTAGAGATGAGGAAATAGATTTAGAATGTTTCAGGGTATTGCCCAAGGTACTAGTAATGGTCAGACAGGATTTGAATCCAGGTTTTTCTAACTTTCTAACTCCTGGTCTAGGTTCTCTCCATGAAAGCATTGTGCCTCTATCAATGACTGGCAGAAACTTAGACCATGACTCTCTTGTGGCTTGGCAGATCAGGACATTGTATAGTGATTAGTTTAAAGAAAGGCATTAGACAACACAATAATGTCAGTTTTCAATTACCCTATGTGGTTACCATAAGAGCTATTATCTGCTACTTGTTAACTTCAGTTTAACAATATCTATCTGTAGAGGTTTGACATTCCAGTTGATCATGTCATAGGTCCTCAAGAAAACACTCAAAACAGGGAATTTAGAAAATACTACTAATAATAATAATGAATTCAGGTTTGCAAATAGTTTTTTCACATTTTTGTTTATTTGTTTTTCATAACAACCCTGTTAGGTAGCTTCAGTTATTACTCCCATGTTGTAGATGAAAAAATTGGAGCCAAGGTAAGCTTGGGTAGGGTAATACCTAAAAAGTAAATATTTGAGCAATATAGGATTTGAACTTGAATCTTCCTTAAGTGAAGCACTTTATCCATTATACCACCTAGATTTATCAAGATATAAATGGTTATTTCTTTGTGTTCTTATGAAAATATTTAATAATGTTTTGTTCATTAATTTTTATTCTCCTAATTTCAGATTGAGGTAACAAAATGTTATCTGAGGCAGTTGTCTTAATTGTATTGGCTACGATTATTTTTTAAATATGTGTGTCTTTGGACTTTGAAAGAAAAATTAAAATCTTTCTTTGGCGTAAGTGATTCTAATTGGTAATTATATATTTTATTAAATATAAAGATACAACATCTTCCAAATAGCAAATCTTGTTTCCATTTTATCAATCTCAGATCATTACAATAGAAACTTCCATTCCCCATGGGCTTTAGCAGTGACATGGGAAAACTCCTGGGGCAATATAAGGTTCTAAGAAGCTGATGATCCCAGGGCCCAAGATTATATCAACAGGCAGGGGATGACTATTGTAACTACAAGGTGCTGGGAATGTCATCCTGATGCCCCTTTACACAAACACATCCTTTGTATGAGAAGTCCCTTACAATATGTCCAGACTTGGGCACTGACAATAATCTGTGCCCATTTTCTTTTACCTTTAGATAATAGGTATCTCATGACCACTTCCCAATGAATGACTTTCTCTTTTCTGGTTTTTCCTCTTTCAGATTTACTGAAGAATCTTTTTTCATCTTTCAGTAAGAGCAGCTAACTGAGGGTAAGTACCATCTCTCCAGAAGTCATTTTGAATTTTAGTTAGTTGTACTGATTTAGTGTTGAATAGGAAAAAAACAAAACAAAACAAAACAAAAAACAAAAAACAAAAAACAAAAAAAAACTTCACCAGTCTTCATATAATAGGCATGTTTAAATTTCAGTTGTTTTTTTCTCTACCACAAATCTATCCCATTCCCTAATAAATATCATGACTTCTCAATTCATCATCAGTCTATTTGGACTAAGATAAGAGGAAAAGACTACCTGATATACCCTGTCATAGTTTTTGATGGACATTTTGGTTGCAAATGCTTCAACTAACTCATTTGTGATTGAAGAAACAGGTGCCAGGTTTTCATAGAGCTCTGGAAAAATGTGAAAGTGTTTCTTCCATTTTACAGATCAAGAATAGTTAAATATTTAATTTATTTATTTAAATAGTTAAATTTCAACCTGGAGTAGAATGGTAAAAACAAAACAAAACATCCTGAATTTTTAGGATTAGTATCTATGTTGCCACTTTTACAGTAATCAGAGAACAAGGGAAGCCTCCATTGTGGAGGACCTTCCGTGGATGTAAATGTAATGGCATAAACTTTTTTTAAAATCTCAGCTCTTGTAACTGTTTATATGATATAGCTTTTTTTGTATATGTCATGTGATTGTGTTTGTATTTTTCAGTAGATATATATATGCCTTTGTGCATTCTTATATATCTATTATATATGAATGTGTGATCTCTTTGTTGTGTGTATGAGAACTTTTGAATGAATCCATCTATGATCATGTGAGTTAGCATAGAAATATTTGTCTACAAGTATGTTTTTATATGTCTTTGTCTACATAGAGCTATGTATAATAGAGTAGATACTCAATACTTATTTGAATAGATATGATCTTATCTGTATTGTATCTGCATCAACATTTATCTACATACATTTATCTACATATATCTTAATATGCATGTACATTTTAGGTCACATATTTATGCATATGTGCTATTTTAGTGTGGCTGTATGGACATAGTTTTCTACATAAATTAAATTATAGGGCCAGTCCCCAAAAGAAGATTGTGTGTATGGTGTGTGTGTGTGTGTGTGTGTGTGTGTGTGTGTGTGTCTTTCTGGTTGTATGTCTGTAGACTCAACTCTGAGGGTGTATGCTTACTATGATAATCTTGATGATCTGGGGTGTTTTCCAAGAAGGGAGGAAATTTCAGGGAAAAGAAAATGATGATGAGTTGTGGGGGTATTATTTTTCTCTCTGTGTATCATATGTTTCTCATATGAAAAAATCTATTACCTATTGAAAAAAGTCTCCATATGTAGCTAGACTGGTCATTAGACAGAAAACATATTCAATTTGCCAGGACCATATCTAAAATAAACTTTAAAAACTTAAGATCATCTCACTGGAAGGATATCAAATTAGAATTTTTGTGATTTTTTTTAAATGTGAGGCTTAAATGAATAAATACTAAATATTACCTTGAAACTTAATATACCAAAAGTATCAAATGAAAGGCATTCAGGATTCAGTAATTCATGTTGAATGACTTAATAAGAGACTACATATATAGTATAGTGGTCAGGGCTGGTCCTCTATCAGTAAAATCACAGATTTAATACCATTCTATCACAACTCTGTTAGGTTTAATCTAAAATTCTGTTCTTTAGTTGCTTTAGTTGTGTCAGATTCTTTGGGACCTGATTTGGGGTTTTCTAGGATAAAGACAGGAATAGTTTGCCATTTCCTTCTCCAGCTCATTTTACATATGAGGAAACTGAATTAAACAGGTTTAAGTGACTTCATCAGACTTATACAGCTGATATCTGAGACTGATTTTGACCTCTTGAAGATGAATCTTCCTGACTCAGGTTGGGCGCTCTATCCACTATACCACCACCTAGTTGCTCATTTAATCCCATATAATTTTACCATAAAGACTTAACCATTCTTATCTACTGTCCTATGTAATTAGATCAGCCTCCTAACTTCCCATGTCCATAACTAATTTATGGAAATCGTGCAATCACTTATAGTTGTTCCACAGATTCTTAGCAATAAATGACTACTTTCCATGACCACTCCTATGTTACCAAAAAAAAAAAAAAACAAAAAAACAAAAACAAAAACCCAAACATTTTTTTCTGAGAAGCCTAGATCACAATAGTCCTCACATACAAGTATATTTGTATTCACAGAGAAACCTCTACAAGGTAGCTCTCCAACTGTCTCCTACATCTCAGAGTATGCCAGTAATCCTATCTCAAATCTAAAACTGATGATAGAAAATCAAGGAGGTGGGGAGGGGGATGGAGTTTTAGGACATGAATGAGGAAATATTTCTCTGAGTTGAAATAGCCATTTGTGCTATCAAAAATCTGAACAAATAGATCAGTTATTCTCCTGGGTCTTGGTAGACAGAAAATGAAATGTAGGGTGAGGGAAAAGATGAGGGTCCTATTTCCAGGAAGTTTGTGAACATGTGATCGATTTTCTGTCTAGGAAAATTCAGCTGTATATTATGGATGTGGAGAACCAGTCAATGGTGACTGAATTCATTCTGGTTGGATTCCCAGGGAGCAGGACTATTCGTGGACTGGTGTTCCTGATATTCCTTTTGGCTTACATGTTGACGGTATCAGAGAATGTGATCATCATCCTTTTGGTGCAAAGGAATAAACCACTCCACAAACCAATGTACTTCTTCCTGGCTAACCTTTCGTTCCTAGAGACTTGGTACATCTCAGTCACTGTCCCTAAGTTGCTATTCAGTTTCTGGTCTCTGAGCAACAGAATCTCTTTCTCCCACTGCATGACTCAACTCTACTTTTTCATTGCACTCATGTGTACTGAGTGTGTGCTTCTGGCTGCCATGGCATATGACCGCTATGTGGCCATTTGCCGCCCGCTCCATTACCCCACCATCATGAGCCATGGCCTCTGTTTCCGTCTGGCTTTAGGATCTTGGACCATTGGATTTGGCATCTCCTTGGCCAAAATCTACTTCATCTCCCGTCTTAGTTTCTGTGGTCCCAATGTCATCAACCATTTCTTTTGTGATATCTCTCCAGTGCTCAATCTGTCCTGCACAGACATGTCCATGGCTGAGCTGGTAGATTTTGTTCTAGCATTAATCATCTTTCTTTTTCCATTATCTATTACAGTATTGTCATATGGATGCATTCTGATTACAGTCCTAAAAATGCCCACAGGAAAGCAAAAGGCTTTCTCCACTTGTGGCTCACATCTTGTGGTGGTCACTGTTTTCTATTCAGCCACTATCTTCATGTATGCAAGACCTCGTGCTATCCATGCCTTCAACATGAACAAAGTCATTTCTATCTTCTATGCCATTGTGACCCCTGCCCTTAATCCTTTCATCTATTGCCTAAGGAATCGAGAAGTCAAAGAGGCTCTGAAAAAGCTGGCCTGCGTCCAGGATACCTGAAGTGACCTATCTAACTACTAAAGGCAAATGAGCAATGATCAATAGTTGCTTTTTTTTCTCTCCTATCTTTTCTATTCAATTGTAGTTGAATTTTCCCCTATTGATTGCTACTTTGATTCTTTGACAAAGTCCCTTGGACATGTCCTGAGCTGAGAATATAGTCTTTGAGTATGTTAGTTTCAAAAAAAAAAAAAAAAAAAAAAAAAGAGAGAGAGACTTTATTACATCTTTGAATGAGAAAAATTAAATAGATTTAAATAATTTTAATAGCTAACAAATATACATGGTGCTTTAAGGTTTACAAAGTACTTTATATATGTTATTCATTTGATCTTCATAAAAACTCTGGTGCTTTTATTATCCTTTTTTAATAGATATGGAAACTGAGGTTTAGAGAGATTAAGTAATTGCACAAAGTTACATACATAGCTAGTATCTTAAGCAAGACTTATTCTCATGTCTTCCTTACCCCAAATTTAGCAAGGTCATCTAATTCTATCTCCTAGATTACACAAATTTTGTCTATCATCCTTAAGACATGGACATTTAATCTCTACCTGAACACCTTGGTATTGATAAATTCATTACTGATTGGGGCACTTAATTTTGTTTCTGGACATCTTTAATTCATAGAAAGATTTTTCTTATGTTGAGCCAAAATCCATTTCCCTATTCAACTATTTGTTCTAATTTTAACCTGGCTTCCCCTTTGCTGAGTTTAAAGATAGCTATTGTTCCTACTTGATATTTTCTTCTTTGTAACTTTGTAATAAGTAATATATTACTTACTTGTACTCTGTAAATAAGAGAGTAAGGTTCCAAGTTAAGCTGGAGAAAACTACTTTTTAGCACTGGAAAATTGGGTAAAATTTATATTATTATTTTCACCTTGGTTTCTCGATGGAAAAAAATTAAACTTTTCCTCTGGAATTGTATTATTTAAAAAATTATCCTCAGAGAGGGAAGAATTTATTCTAGAATTGGTGCCCTGTGCCATTTGTTAAAGTATATTTTATTCTCCTAGCTTGCCACTTTTTTTTAAAACAAGAGAAGAATTAATTCTCTCCATGGTGGGAGATAGTGCAATTGACAGATGCTCATTTTCAGTATATCTGTTAGAAAATTCTATACATAAAGTTTTTTCTGCTTTTCTCCCTTCTCCCCTCTATTTTATAGCTTAAGATTCAGGTACATGTCCAAGAAGCTAGATTCTCAAGAGCAGACCTGTGCCTTTCCTTTCAACTCTAGTACAATTCTCTTCACAGAATTACAGTAATAGAATGCAGAGCTGAAAGAGATCTCAGAGGTCGTTTTTTTTCAACCTCTGCCTAGGGCATGAATTCTGGATACAGCATTGCTAACCAATAGCTCTTTATGTTTTCCTTGCAGACTTCTGAATATCAAGAAATTTATTCCCTGAAGCAACCTGTTTCAATTTTTTATAGCTTTAATCTTGTCTTGAACTAACACCTAGTTCTTTGTCAGAATCTGTTAATAAGGAACTTAAGGGAGGAAAAATGAAGGGCATCCTGTGAATGCATTTTCTCAGCAGTGATCATGGCACAATCTTAGTAAAAGCTCAAAGGCACCCCTATCCATATTCTTGACCAGTACAAACAGAGAGGATGGCAGGGAAGGTACTAGATATATGTCTTGTGATTTATGATTCTCTCAATTAGCAGGAGTTGGCGAGTTATATTATAAAGTGAACTTTTTGTATAGTTTACTTAGAGAAAAGCAATTGGTACCTCTATGGTATCTCTTAAATATGGGGCAAGCAATTGGAGAAAGGCAGGATGAAGCAAGGACAAAAGGAGTGACATGAATAGGAAAAGAATTAATAGGGTCAGAGATTGGTGGAAGCTGGAAACAGCAAGTTTCGCATTACAACGGAGTGTCTAAAAAGGACTGTGTTGGGAATTTAGTACATGGCTTTATATTAGATGAGAACTGATCGCTTTAAGGCTTGGTGGACTAGGAATTGAATGTCAGTTGCTCATTTAGCTCTGCTCAGCTGGTTATCTCCAGACAATCAATGTTGTAGACACACTCCATCAGAAGTTATCACCACAGTAGGAAATGCAGAGAAAGAGAGCAAGCTAATTTTTTTTCTTTAGTACATTCACATGCCATAGAAAGTTATGAATTTCAAAAGGGGAAATGTAGAATACATCTTTGCCTTTCCTGACTTAATTATTTCAATGGTACCATGATTTTGCCAGTCATCCAATGTTGAATTCATTTCTGACCCATCCTGTTTCATCATTCCCCTACTCTCATATGTGATATGTGCAATTCATCAAATTTTGTTAAATCTTTCTAATATATTTCATACATATTCTTCCTTTTTCATTTTACTTTTGAAATCAATATATGGTGAATTACAGACTGCATTTCAAAAGAACTTGAACAATTATTAGATGCAAAAGTCTAGTCTTTTCACTTAATATCTTAATCCTAGTTTTCTTATTTGTAAAAGAAAAATAATAGTATCTGCCCATCAGGACTGCTCTAGGAATTGAATGAGATGACATGTAAAGTGACTTGTAAACTTTAAAGTGCTGTTATTAATATTCCCTCTGATATTCTCCAGAATAATCTAATTATTTGTTATTGCCTTTCACAGGCTTTCTTTTTTTTTTTTTTTTTTTTGATAAGTTTCTTAACTGGCCTTCCCACTTTCATTGTCTCCCAGCTTGAATCAATCCTAAATGCATCACTACCAGATTAATCATCACTTTGTACATGCTACTTTTCTATTAAAAACAGTATTTATGTGTTTTTAATAGAAAAAAAAGATACCACTATATCCTAATTGCTTATAAAATAAAACATATTCTCTTTAGCCTGCCATTAGTGGCCTTCCACAATCTTATCTCTTTTGAATATGTGTTACTTTCTCCCAATATGAATAATTCAATGGTACTATCTATACTACACATAGTTTTCTAAATATGCAACGAATGTTTTCTCCTCTAAATTTTGCTAATGCAGTTTCCTCCCCCATTTGGGTTTCCTCCTATCTTATATACATTATTTCATCTAATCACTTTTCACTCAGTTTAGTTCTTGTATTTTTCATAGAGCCTTCTTTTAAGGTCTAATCCATAAGTATTCCTTCTTTTTATGACTTTGTATTGATTGCACTCCTCATTTAACTCTTTATTATAGTCTGTCTTCTATCTATTGTATAATGTTGTCTTAATATTTAACTCTTAATTTGTATATGTGTCTGTTGTATGTGTATATGTGTATGTATATATGTGTATATATGTGTATATATATATATATATATATATATATATATATATATATAAAACCATTTTCCCCAATATATAGTAACCTTCTTGAGGTGAAGAACCATATGCTATTCATCCTATCCAACTTGCTATTCCCATGATGGCTAATATATTGTTTATATATGTGTGTGTGTATATGTATGTGTGTGTGTGTTGTTGTTGTTGTTGTTATTTAGCTGTTTTCAGTTTTGTCTAACTTTTCATTATCCCTTTTGGGGTTTTCTTGGCAAAAATATTAGAATGTTTTACAATTTCCTTCTCCAGCTCATTTTATAGATGAAGAAATTGAGGCAAATAGGATTGAATGACTTGTTAAGGTTAAGTGTCATGTAGCTAATAAATGTATTGGGCCTGATTTGAATGCAGATCTTCCCAGATGTAAGCTTGACACTCTATCCACTATGCCACCTAACAACCTTGGAAACCCAAGAGGTTGTTAATAAATATTAATTGAATGTATAAATAACTTTGTTTAATTCTATTCTTTTCTTACTCTTGCATTCACATTTCCCCCATTTTCCTCTATTCCTAACTTACATGGATAAATGTTTATATCTCCAGTAGGGAACTACTATTTCAATGACATTTTTTTTTTTTTTTTTTTTGCCTCAAATTGGCATTTCATTTTTACTTCTCAAAGTTTTTCCATTCTGCACTACATGGATTCTCAGCACACTCATCTGGTCACCATTTTGCCTAGGAGAATGAGAATGATGATCAGTGAGATTTACATTGAGCTTTAAGTTTGCAAGGCACTTTCCTTATAAAGTTTCAGTCAAGTTGAACTTGTGCTCCTATTTTATAGATAAGGAATCTTTGGCTCTGAGAGGTTGTGAGTTGTCTATACTCTCCTAGATAGAAGGGTCAAACAATATTCTATAGAATATCCTGTCATAAATAATGTGAACTGTCCTTTGAAATTGGTTTTATTAGGCTTAAGTCTACAGCATCTTTTCACCTACTTAAGAGCGAAAAATATGAACAAAAATACAAATGAGACTTTTGATTTCATTGATATAGGAAACTCCTGGATAAGAAACTACTTCTGTGATTATAGGGAATAAAGGAAACTCCTACTAATGCAAGTTGGTACCATCATATAGTATCAATAATTTAAGGTACTTGCCCAGGATCACATAATCACAATTAAGATCTGTCTGGCTCCAAAGCTAGCTTTCTATCCACTATACCTCTTGTTTAGGAATGTATTATTAACTTAATTATGAAGTTAAAAAGATGTTTCGTTATTTTGGAGGCAGGGAAAAAACAGAATCTCCTCTCTATGAAGTGACTCCCATTGTCATATAGTGGTTTATTGATAAGTAAAGGCCAGAAAATCTAGTTCTCTTAATTCCTAACTGCCTCAATGAGAGGTTGGAGGGCGCCACATTAATTCAGTCTCTGAAAGCAAGCTGATTATCAAGCAAGATTTGTGCTAACTTGAAGTCAAATATGAATTATTAATATTTCATCCATCACTTTCTTAAGTTTAGACAATTAACCAAACAACCAATTAAACTTTGAAAACATTTTCTTTTCTGAGATATAAATGCTCACACTGCAGATTTAACAATTCTTGCTAGTCAGGAAGAGCTGGCATCGAGACACCACTGGTTGCATGTTTAATAGGCTTGGATCTGGGATATGGAAATGCATTCATATCCTTGCTACAGATGTGTTATTATGATACATTAGAAGGAAAAAAAACCCCAAACAAACTGTAATTCTCTAGGAAGGGGAAAAATCAGACTATGCAACAATAATGCAATGATATTATTTGTATAGCTTATATTTGTGTAGTCACTTTTATACACATTTCTTATTAAATATTACTGGGGAAGATTTTGTTTTGACCCTTTTACAAATTAGTAAAACGAGGCTCAGAGAACTAGACACATCTTCAAGGCAATGCAGATTGATACTCCTACTTCAATGATATTTCTATTTCAAGATGTAAAAAGAATCAAAGCTTGTAACCTGAATTTCCATATATCAAATTCCATATTTCTTTTTACTCTTAATAGAGATATGATATTTTGGAATGATATTTTGATCTCACGATTCAATAAAATTACATTAAAGTTTATATCAAACATTTAAAGTTCTTCCTTATGCACACTAGAAATGTCCAAATATAAACACTTTGCTTCATTAAATCTGAATCAAATAAAATTGGAATGCAACCAATAACATTGTTCTCAGTGCCATAGACAGAGCTTGTAACTCCCTGAACTCCCCAATAGCACTATCAAAAGCAGTAGCAATTACACTTTCTCCTCCTGCCCACACATAAACTAGAGGGCACTGTGCCAGATATCTTGCCTCAAGGTCAGGGGAGACAGATGCTTTCAACTTACTATCTTTCTAATACCTAACCACTTTCTTCCTTATATATGACCCTTCCTTCTCTCTGTTCTTTTCTGTCTTTCCCTTCTCCATCCCTGAGGTGGAAGAGCAGATATGTTCAAAGTAGAAGGGAGAAGAGAGACTTAGAGTCTTGCACTAGAATCTTATTCCCAGGGCTGCCACTCACAGGACTAAAGATATTTCTGGAGTGGGAGGAGGGAGCAGGAAAGGGAGAGGGAGAAGGAGAAGGAGAAGGAGAGGGAGAGGGAAAAAGAAAGGGAGAAGGGTAAAAGGAGGGAAGGGGGAAGGGGAGAGAGAAGGAGAGAGAGGGAGAGGAAAAAGGAAAGGGAGAAGGGAAGGGGGTGGGAAAGAGGGAGGGGAAGAGAGAAGGAGAGAGAGAGAGGGAGAGGGAAAAGGAAAGGAAGAGGAAGGTGAGGGGGTGTTTACATGGTCAACTATACTCAACTGGCTATTTCAGTCCAGGATTTTAGGGAGGGTTAGATTGGAGTCAATATTATCCAGGATCCTATCCTCAGTTTTTTGTGTTGGAAATTGAATCAGTTCATTTGGAAGGGTGAGACCATGTAGCATCTTTATGCAAACTCACAAAAGCTGATTCATAAACCAGTATATGATTTTACTTATTTATAAAATGAGGCAGCAAGATGCAACTGGATAGAAGACTGGCTTTAGACATAGAAAGAACTGCTTGTGATACATCCTGGTTATGTAATCCTGATAAAATATTTTAACCTCAGTCCTCCCAGAAAATTCTTAAAGATTATAGAATTTTCATGGAGCCATATTAAGAAAATTTGTTTAGCAGATGCTGATAAAACAAATCTGGACTTAAAAAGAGAGTAAGAAAGAAAAAAATTATAATGATGAAATATTCATGTTCATCAGGGTATGCTGGGACACATAGGCTATTTGTATCCCAGGGTTGTTATAATGAGATTATGTTTATAAAAGCATTTAGCAAGTGTTTGGCACTTAATGTTGTTCAATTGTTTTTCAGTCCTGTCCAACTCTTTGTAATACATTATGTGGATTTTTGGCAAAGATACAAAAATAGTTTGCTATTTCCTGCTCCAGACCATTTAACAGATGAGGAAACTGAGGCAAATTGTTAAATGACTTGCCCAGTGCCACACAGCTACTAAATGCCTGAGGCCAGATTTGAACACTTGAAGATGGATCTTTGCTTCTAGGCTCAACACTCTAGCCATTGTGCCACCTTAGTTACCCTGACACATAGTGGACACCATATAAATGCTTATTCCCTTCCCCCATTTCTGTTTTACTAAGAATTGATATTTCTACAACCTATAAGTCTTAAAGATCTCTCAATGTATTCATGGAATAAAGCATATTGGATTTGAAGTCAGAGAACCTATGTTCAAATCCTGGGGTCTGCAGCTTATTAACCGTAGATCATTATTATCCATGGCATAGACAAATCACTTCTAGATTATGTTTAAAGTTTTTAAAAGCTCTGACTCCATATTTTGTTTTTCTCAATCTTTGGAGATTTATAGATCTTTATATTGTAATGCTCTCCAACAAACTTTTGGAATGAAAATCTTATTACACCAAAAATACTGGAATAATCCATATATTTCAGTGATTTATAGGGATCAGTGACCTGTGATATTTGAAATTAAGACTTTTCTGGAACAATCTAACATATATAGTCTCCACATCCATTTTCTACCCTTCCCTGAAGGATGGGAAATCTTGCTTCTTCTATCATTTCTGGCTATTAATAATTGATACAGTATTTTTATACATAATATAGACTATGAAAAAATTTCCATAAACGAATTAATGTACATCAAGAAGTCTAGATTCATTCTACTCCAGAAATTGGGAGTCTTCTTGTCTTCTTAACTGTCATTGTAAGATGAATTCTTCCTGGGCTTTTTTCTCTGTGATAGGATCAGGGTTTTCTGAATGCAGCTAGCTCTTTCCCCTCACCTAATTGCCTCCCCAACTTCCCTGACCCAGCTTCCTCCCCATTCAGTATAACCTGATTGTTAAACTTTCCCCATTGCTTCCAGTGGAGCTTCCTGGTCTGAGAGCATAAAAAGTGCCAACCTTGCATAGAATCAGAGACCCTCAGCCTTAGTGGGTATCTGAAGGCATGGCAATCACCATAACCTCATGACTGACAGACCAGATGCAGTTTTCCAGAAGAAAATAAAGGAGCCCCACATAAACAGAAGCTAAAAGCCACTGTATCCTTGATTCATGTCCTTGCTGTTTTAGGTCAAACAAACTTCAAAACAAAACAAACATTTGTTAATGTTTAAGGACTCATGCGTTTCTTATTTCAATCTAACACTGAATCTGAATTAAGAAGATACTTAGAGATATACTTAAAGCACTCTCCTTCCAGACCTTTGATTTCATCAATATGGGAAGAGTTAATAAACAAAGTCCTCTCTTTTTTTTTATATAACTTTTTATTGACAGAACCTATGCCAGATTAATTTTTTACATTATCTCTTGCACTCACTTCTGTTCTGATTTTTCCCCTCCTTCCCTCCACCCCTTCTCCCAGATGGCAAGCAGTCCTATACATATTAAATATGGCACAATATATCCTAGATATAATATATATGTGCAGAACTGAACAGTTCTCTTGTTGCACAGGGAGAATTGGATTCAGAAGGTAAAAATAATCTGGGAAGAAAAACAAAAATGCAAACAGTTTACATTCATTTCCCAGTGTTCTTTCTTTGGGTGTAGCTGCTTCTGTCCACCATTGATCAATTGAAACTGAATTAGGTCTCTTTGTCAAAGAAATCCACTTCCATCAGAATACATCTTCCTACAATATCGTTTTTGAAGTATATAATGATCTCCTGGTTCTGCTCATTTCACTTAGCATCAGATGTTCATGTAAGTCTCTCCAAACCTCTCTGTATTCGTCCTGCTGGTCATTTCTTGCGGAACATTAATATTCCATAACATTCATATTCCACAATTTACCCAACAATTCTCCAATTGATGGGCATCTATTCATTTTCCAGTTTCTAGCCACTACAAACAGGGCTGCCGCAAACATTTTGGCACATACAGGTCCCTTTCCCTTCTTTAGTATCTCTTTGGGATATAAGCCCAGTATTAACACTGCTGAATCAAAGGGTATGCACAGTTTGATAACTTTTGGGGCATAATTCCAGGTTGCTCTCCAACATGGTTGGATTCGTTCACAACTCCACCAACAATGGATCAGTGTGCCAGTTTTCCTGCATCCCCTCCAACATTCATCATTATTTTTTCCTGTCATCTTAGCCAATCTGACAGGTGTGTAGTGGTATCTTAGAGTTGTCTTAATTTGCATTTCTCTGATCAATAGCGATTTGGAACACTTTCATATGAGTAGAAATAGTTTCAATTTCATCATCTGAAAATTGTCAGTTCATATCCTTTGACCATTTATCAATTGGAGAATGGCTTGATGTGTTATAAATTAGAGTCAATTCTCTATATATTTTGGAAATGAGGCCTTTATCAGAACCTTTAACTGTGAAGATGTTTTCCCAGTTTGTTGCTTCCCTTCTAATCTTGTTTGCATTAGTTTTGTTTGTACAAAGGCTTTTTAATTTGATGTAATCAAAAATTTTCTATTTTGTGATCAATAATGGTCTCTAGTTCATCTTTGGTCACAAATTTCTTCCTCCTCTACAAGTCTGAGAAATAAACTATCCTATGTTCTTCTAATTTATTTATAATCTCGTTCTTTATGCCAAAATCATGGACCCATTTTGATCTTATCTTGGTATACGGTGTTAAGTGTGGGTTCATGCCTAATTTCTGCCATACTAATTTCCAGTTATCCCAGCAGTTTTTGTCAAATAATGAATTCTTATCCCAAAAGTTAGGATCTTTGGGTTTGTCAAACACTAGATTGCTATAGTTGACTATTTTGTCTTGTGAACCTAACATTCCACTGATCAACTAATCTATTTCTTAGCCAATATCAAATGGTTTTGGTGACTGCTGTTTTATAATATAGTTTTAGATCAGGTACAGCTAGGCCACCTTCATTTGATTTTTTTTTTCATTAATTCCCTTGAGATTCTTGATCTTTTGTTCTTCCATATGAATTTTGTTGTTATTTTTTTCTAGATCATTAAAATATTTTCTTGGAAGTCTGATTGGTATAGCACTAAATAAATAGATTAGTTTAGGGAGTATTGTCATCTTTATTATATTCGCTCGGCCTATCCAAGAGCACTTAATATTTTTCCAATTATTTAAGTCTGACTTTATTTGTGTGTAAAGTGTTTTGTAATTTTGCTCATATAATTCCTGACAGAAAGTCCCTCTCTTAATACACCTTGGCACCTGCTTTACAATTTAATATCTTTGAGCTAAATGTCTGAACTGGAGCTCTGAGAGATTAAAGGACTTTCCAAGGGTTTCATGGAGAGTATATGTCAGTCTGGACTTGTTTCCACATCTGGATTGGGAGGCTGGTTCTATGGTTATTATGCCATATTTTTTTCACTAGTATATGATATTTCAGTCAGTCAATAAACACTTATTAAGCATCTACTGTAATCCAGGAAATATGCTAAGCACAGGTCTTAAAAGAAAACTTGGAAATAAAGACAAGTGAAGGTTTTTTTTGTTTGTTTGTTTTTGTTTTTTGTTTTTTGTTTTTTGTTTTTTGTTTTTTTGTTTTTTTGAGGCAATTGGGGCTAAGTAACTTGCCCAGGGTCACATATCAGGAAAGTGTTAAGTGTCTGAGATCACATTTGAACTCAGGTCCTTCTGACTTCAGGGCTGGTGCTCTATCTACCATACCACCTAGCTGCCCCAAATGAAATTTTTAATGAAATGTAATTTAAATTTGTGATAAGAAATAGTAACAGTGGTGTTCATATAATAAAAAATAACTTTGCCTAAAATACTAAGTATAATAGTTCTGGAGAAACATAAACATTTAATAGAAGAGGACTTTCTAACATTCTTACTGAAAAAGAACAGACAGAATTTGAAATATTGCTTTTCTACTTAGAAAATATTTTGATAGTATTGGAAGTCTTCAGAGTTATTTAATTCCATTTAATAAATCTTTCATAAGGATACACTATTTGTAAATTACTACCATGTAGTTGTATGCAGAGCTACTTGAAGACAGAAACTATTGCTCATTCTTGTTTTGTTTTCCTTCTAGCACCTAGCACAGAGTAGGTCTTTAGAAATGTTACACATTTAGAAATGTGTGGGACATTCAATTGCAAATTATACAAATTATAAATGTGCATAATTATTAATTATAATGGAATTATAATTATAAAATATATGGAATTATAATATATTTAAACATAGTCTTTGTTCCCAAGAACCTTATAATCCAGTAACAAACTATCAGTCTAAATTAGTCAATTGCTATTTTGTTATTCCAGATATGGTAGTTAGAAAATTAGTGAAGTAATTTCTTAGTATCTTATTTAATCTTTATCAATATGCTCCAAGTGTTATAGTAAAGAAGACAATCATAATAATGACCCTGGCAATATTAAATATGTTTGTATATGTGTATTACACACAAATATATTTGTATATTTGTATATATGTGTGTAAGTGCCATTTATTTGGTATAGTTTTGCTCTCAACCTGTGATTTTAGTGCAGAAATTCACAGTAAAGAAACTTTTTAAAAAAAATCAATATAGATCTGCCACTATTCTTAAATAGTTCCCTATTACGTATCTTACTATGTTTTAAAGGAACAGCTAGGTGGCACAGTGAATAATGGGCTTGGTCTGGAGTCAGGAAGATTAATTTTCCTGAGTTTAAATCTGACCTTAGATGCTTACTAGTTGTGTAATGCAGGGCTAGTCACCCAACCTTGCCTTAGTTTTCTCATCTGTAAAATGAACTGGAGAAGGAAATAGCAAAGCACTTCACAAGAAAACCTCCAAGTTGGATCACAGAGTTAGATACAATTGAAAAATGACTGAACTTTTGTATATGCCAGAATAAGTTTTTACCCATGCCTTAATCACAAATCCTAAGATTGCTGGCTAAGCTCTTAGTTTTGGTGATTATTTTATTTATTCACTAGATGGAACTCATAATAAGAAAATCAGTGAATTAATCAACAAGTATTGATCAGGTTCCTGGTCTGTGACAGACATTGTGCTGGATTCTGAAGATAGATACAAAAAGATAAAAATGAAATAGCCCTTCATCTCAAGGAACTTACATTCTATTGACAAAGACAAGATATATTAAGTATATTTGAAACAAATACAAGGTAATTTGAAGATAGAAAACACTACTGAAAAGATTGGGAAAACAAAAGAAAGTTAGGGATTCTGTGAGGTGGCATTGGCAAAGAAGTATATTGCTGGTATGTGGGATTGTCATTGCAAAGAAAGATATGAAAGAGTGGATGTGTGAGGAAGAACAAGTTCTTTATACCTTGACAATGATCTAGGGTAAGGAGTGCAACATATAAACAATGCTGGAAGTGTACATTAGAACCAAATTGTGAAGGGCATTAAAATACAACAGTAGAGTTCATATTTTATCATAGAGGGAACAATCTTGTTCTGCAACAGAATCAATCCGAAACCATAATCAGTTAATATTACATACCTACTATGTTACCAATACTACTAAAGGCTTGCAAATACAAACGCAAAAATGAGACATTGAAGAAACTTACATTCTGCCATGGTGTGGGGAGATGTTTCAGATAGATTAATGTAAAAGAAATATAAGCATACATTAATAAGGTATACTAACAATTTATGGGGTAAAAGGAGGTTTGAAAAGACCTGTTGGTATTAAAAAAGAAGAAATCAATTTTCACAAGATATCTCAAAGAGAGAAACTTTTATTTAAAAAATTAGAAAAAGTCATTCATGGTATCTTGAAAATGAGTTTTGTAAAAATTGATAGGGGTGGAGGCAGTTCTGCAAATAATGTCTTTCAAAATCATCCATACATTTTGAAGCTGTGCATTCTACTATATTAGTTCAGGTCCTCATCACCTATTGCATGAGAATATTAAAATAATAGTTTAATATATTTATATCAAGTATATTCCCATTCCAATTCACTTCCCATACAGTCAACAGAATTATTTTTCTAATGTGTAAATATAATCATGTTATCCCTCCCCTCTTCTACTAACAAACTCCTATGACTATTATCTCTAGAATAAAATATAAATACCTCTGACATTTAAAGCTTTTTTCATCCTGGCCCCTTCCTACCTTTCAAGCCTTTTTATTCATGATTTCCCCTCCCCACATTTTAAGATATATCTCTAGCTATACCTACAATTATGTCTACATAGGATCATACCTTTAGAACTGAAAAGGATGTTAGAAGTTAAACCTCCTCATTTTATAGATGAGAAAACTGATTCTCTGAGAACTAAAATAATTTTCCCAACTGCACTCAGATAAAGGCAGAAATTAAATATGAATCCACGTTTTCTCACTCCAAAAGCAGTTATTCCTACTT
Source organism: Sarcophilus harrisii (assembly GCF_902635505.1). NCBI lineage: Eukaryota > Metazoa > Chordata > Mammalia > Dasyuromorphia > Dasyuridae > Sarcophilus > Sarcophilus harrisii. The sequence goes on from NC_045430.1 coordinate 192,824,094, forward strand.
TACTACTTTACTTTTATCAATATCTATACCTAAATCACTATTTTTTTTAAAAAAGACTAGATCTCCATATCTTTTTTTCCCAATATTATTTTATTTTTTCGAATACATGAAAAGATAGTTTTCAACATTCACTTTTGCAAAACCTGTAGTCCAAATTTTTCTCCTTCTCCCTTCTAAGACCCCTTCCCAAAGAGAGTAAACAATCTGATATAGGTTAAAAATGTATAATTCTTGTAAACATAATTCCATATATTTCATGCCATGCAAGAAAAAAATCAGCCATGAGAAAGAAAACAGAAACATAAAACAAGGAAACAGACAATAGAAACAACAAAAGGTGAAAATATTATGCTTTAATTCATATTCAGTCTCCAGAGTTCTCTCTCTGGATGTGGATGGCTCTTTCTATCACAAATCTATTGGAATTATCTTGAATCACCTCATTATTGAAAAGAATCAAGTCCATCACAGTTGATCATCACATAATCTTATTACTATGTATGATGTTCTCTTGATTCTGCTCACTTCACACAGTATCAGTTCATGTAAATCTTTCCAGACTTTTCTGAAATCAGCCAGCTCATCATTTCTTAGAGAAAAATAATATTCCATTTCATGCTTATACCATAATTTATTCAGCCATTCCCCAAATGATGGGCATCCATTCAATTCCCAGTTCCTTGCCACTACAGAAAAGGACTACTATAAACATTTTTGCACATATGGGTCCTTTTTCAGCTTTTATGTTATCTTTTGTATATAGACTCAGTAGAGACACTGTTGTATCAAAGAGAGCACGTAGTTTTATAGCCCTTTATAATTCCAAATTTCTCTCCAGAATGGTTGGATAATTTTACAACTCCAACAACAACATGTTAGAGTCCCAGTTTTCCCTCATTCTTTCAACATTTATCATTATTTTTTCCCTCTCATTTTAGCTAATTTGAGTTGTGTGAAGTTGTACCTCAGAGTTGTCTTAATTTGCATTTCTTGAATCAATAATGATTGATTTTGTGTGGATACCTAATCTGCAGAACACACTTGAACTCTTTAGCTCATGAGAACTGCCAGTCTCAACTTCACTGGTATTTGGGATTACAGGCACATACCATTAAGCCAGACATTAGAAATTTTATTTATCTATTTCTGGGTCTATATCTGGATAACAAAATTGACACAGATATTGATGTCAATAAATTTAGGCATCAATGATGCAAGAGTTCCTATTTGTGGATGACATACTGATTGAATCAGGCACTGGAATATTACAGAGAAGTTCTCATCTGAAAAAAATTAGATCCAACCTATAGAGTTGCTCCATATGCATTTGTATCAGTGCTTATGACAGTAGCTGTGCTTGCATCTGTATCTACTCACACATACACATAGATATGTGTGTATATATAGATGCATACATATGTGTATATATGTATATATATACATATATACACATGTACATAAAGTTACAGTTATATAGGTAGATATAAATATGAAGATAGACCAGTGCTGTAACAGTAAATGTTTAATGGCTCATTTTTAAAAAATTATTTATTTATTTTTTAATAGCCTTTTATTTGCAGGTTATATGTATGGGTAACTTTACAGCATTAACAATTGTTAATGGCTCATTTTTAAATAGCAAGTCACATTTAATTTAATTTTTTCCCCCTAATTACATAAGAAACCAATTTTAACATTCTTTGTTTTTTCCATTTTGAGCTCCAAATTCTCTTCCAAGCTTCAGGGTTTTTTTTGTGCAGGTGTTTTCAGAGCTGTTTTCTGAGGACCTATACATTTTTGGTTCTTTCAAGATTGTGTGATATGAGGAGAGATGTGGTTTACTCCTCTCCTTTTATGTGCTCTGATTTATGAGTGATCACAAGCACTCTTTTCTACCCTGAAACTATTAGGAGGGCCCCTGCTTCCTTGGGACCTCGGGCCTTGTGTTCTTCCAGACCCAGGACTGTAATGCAGATGCAAAGATGAGCAATGCAGCAGAGCTTTGCAGCTGGTGCTAGCAAAGGGACTTCCTGCAATCTCCTTTTGATCAGTTGTCTGATCCCCTTACCAGTTGTGGACAGAGAGGTCTGGAAATCACCACTGCTAGAAGTGATTCAGTTGCCCCCAAGGTCTACTGCTGATTTTCTGGTGGATGGCCTGTGCTGGACTCAGCTGCAACTTTCCTGCCAACTTTCTAAGTTGTCCTGGTTTGGAAAATGGTTTCATTTTGTCCTTTTGTAAGTTCTGACGCTCTAGAAATTCTTTGAGAGCATTATTGAAAGGTGTTTAGAGGTATTTTGGGGACAAGTCAGGTGAGTCCTTGCCTTTTCCCCCTTGGCTCCAGCCCCTCTTCAAAACACAATTTTAAGTTTAATTTACATTATTAAAATTTTCTCCTTCCCTTTCTTAGCAAGATAATCATCAAAACAATAAATAAAGTAAAAATGGAAAAGCATCTACATATATCAAAATATTTATAGCAGCTCTTTTTATAGTGGCAAAGAATTGGAAAGGGGATGCCTATCAATTGGAGAATGACTAATCAATTATATGATTATGATGTAACAATGTTATCCTATAATAAATGATAAGATGCTTTCAGAAAAAAAACTGAGAAGACTCATACGGACTAATATAAAATGAAATGAGCAGAACATCAAGAACATCACACACGTTAGCAGAAATATTTTTACAGTGATCAACTGTGAACAACTTAGTTATTATCAGCAATATAAAAATACAAAGCAATTCTGAAGGACTCATGATGAAAATGCTATCCTTTCAGAGAAAGAATTGATGGAATCTGCATACAGATTGAAGCATACCTTTTTGTTTTCTTTGTTATTGGTTTGTGATTTATTTTTTGTTTTTAGTCTGCATTTTCTTTTGCAACATGGCTAATAAAAATGTTTTCGCATTATTGCACACACATGTGTGTGTTGATATATGAGTATATGTGTTGGTGCATATACAGAAGAAAGGAAAGAGATACAGAAAAAGAGGAAGGGGGAGACAGAAGGGAAAAGGAAGAGACAGAGAAAAGTGAAAGAGTAAAGGAAAAAAGAGACAGGAAGGAGAAAGAGCACAATGTGTTGGGTCCAGAATTGATGAGAAGTGGCTGGTGATCTGGATTGATTTTCAAAAGGTACAAAGAAAAATCTTTTTTAATTAGCTAAAAACTGATGTTATATATACCTACAAATAAGCGACATAATAGATAAGTGAGGCTTCCCTAACATTATGATTGCTAATTCAACAAATATTTTTAGCCTGAGATTATAGTGAGAGGGAAAGAAATGGTTACTTTTACTTAGATAACGTGGTAAGGAGAGAGGAAAAGAGATAGTTGAACAGTTTTTTTTTTGGTAAATTGTATTTGTAAATTGAGTATTATCTAAATAATTAAAAGGAGAAACAATTTGAAGTACTAGAAAACGCTATGCATAATTTCCATTTTTTCAACCATATCCTTAAAGTATAGCATAATGCCTTGTACTTTATTTTGATTTGGGGGTTTGGTTTTGTTTTGATCTATAATCTATAAGGCTTATTGAATTTCTAAAATGAGTTGAATGGAACTCAGTCTCATCAAGACCACCAAAGAAAAAAAGGAAAATAAAAACACATGGTAGCACCATCCAAGTTTCTGTATATGATGGCCAGCAGCTATCTTTTCCCAGATCAAATAAAAACCTACAGGGTGCCCCTACACCACCAAAGATCTGATGGATCCCTAATGTAAGAATCCCCAAAATTTCAAATCAAAAGGAGTATATATTCTATCATGGCAAAGTAAATAAAGATAGAACTATAAAGTAATATATTTTGTTGTTGTTTTAACACCTATGTCTAAATTTATCGAGCTCAGTGAGTTTTATCCTTTTAAAATAATCCCTTTGAGAGGTTTAACTCCTATCTTGGAATTGCTCTCATAGCCTATGGCACATTCTTCTTTAATGTCGTTGTTGGCAGCAAATCTTAGAATCACAGAAGTGGAAAGAATTTTTAAGATCTTCTACTTCAGTAACATCCTTTTATGAATGATGACGAAAAAAATCCCAATAGACTAAAATGGTCTGTCCAAGGTCAGGCAGTAGTTAGGAACGGCAGAACCAAGATGTCTTGAGTCCCTAGTTAGTGAAATTTCCCTCCCTGCATTGCAGTGTACCTTAGGCAACTGCAAGACTGTAAGTAACAGGCAGATTGCCCAATTGTAAAACTAGAAGTTTCTACATAAAGGAAACCTATGGAAATAAAATTCCAGGTTCAATCAATTAATTTTTTGTCATCATGGCTATTGGGTTGCTTTTCAGTCATATCTAACTCTTCATGATCCCGTTTGGAATTTTCTTGGCAAAGATACTGGAGTGGTTTGCCAGTTCCTTTTCCAGCTCATTTTGCAGGTGAGGGAACTGAGGCAAACAGGATTAAGTGACTTGCTCTAGGTCACATAAGCTAATATGTGTGTGTGTGGGGGGGGGTCTTCCTGACCCCAGGTGTAGCACTCTAGCTCCACCTAGCTGCTGTTCAATCAATTAATAATTTTAATTGCCTGTCCTTAAGGGCTATGTTAGTCAATGGGAACATACAGTTACCTTTGAGGAGTTTACTCCTCAATATCTCTCTCTCTCTCTCTCTCTCTCTCTCTCTCTCTCTCTCTCTCTCTCTCTCTCTCTCTCTCCTCTCTGTGTGTGTGTGTTTGTGTGTGTGAGTGTAAGAGAAAGAGACACAGAGAAAAACAGAGACAGAGAGACAGAGAAGCAAAGAGAGACAGACAAATACACAGTGTGTATATCTCTCTCTGGGTGTATCTGTGTGTGTGTATGCCTGTAAAAAGTCATTTTTAGGGGAAGGGCTCTAGCAAATGGGAGCAAAAAATGTGACTTCATACAGAAGGTGACTTTTGAGCTAAATTTTTTTTTTAAAGAATATGACAATTAGGCTACAATCCATTTGGGCAGAATTTGATTAGCATAAGGGTAGAAATAATTCTTAGGTATGTTGCATAATATGGGTAATAATTTTTTTCACATCTTTGTCTGAGATGATGGGGTAATGGGATTTTTTTATGTGGTTCATAAGACTCTGAAGGCAAACTGAAAAGTTTAAAAATGTTTGAATTGATAGCTACATCATTGGAATAGGAACATCAACTCCCAAAGAGACTACTTTGAAAAACAAGCCTTATTTTATATGTTTTATTTTTTTCAAAAGAACCAGTTTCTTCTCAGGAATATAAACGTTCTTATCCTTAAAGAAACCCTGCAGCAGTGTAGAAGTAAGTCCCAGTTTTCTGCAGCATTCAGATGCCCCTCCCACATGAAAATGCAAGTTGTTTTTCTGTCATGTTTCTGCAGATCTCCTTTCCAAATGATTTTGATTATCACAATCCAAATTTTTTGTAACCATATGATTTACATTTGTTTACAATCTTTTTTTTTTTTTCAAAAACAGAAAAAATAGTACAGGTACTAAATGTATTTACAGGTAAGTAAACTGAGGTACCAAGACCTTAAATGACTAGGCCCAGGGTCCTAGGACTAATATTTGCCTTCTCAAACTCCCAGGACATGTCTTTCCTCTTGTCTTGTACCTAAATTCACAGCAGCTGACCAAGCCCCATTCTTACCTTTCACCTAGTGTTCAACTCTTCATGATCTGGTTTGACAACTATAAGATTATATAACTCTCATTCACAAACTGGTTTAACCAGATGCAATACTTGAAGTTAGATTCAAAATTACAAAGACATATTTGTAATCTTCCTAATGTCTGAAGCTAATTACTTCATTCAGGAAAGTAAACTCATTTACAATTATAGCTGGAAAGGAGAAAGGAAATACTAAATGCCCCATCTTTTAAATTAGACTTGAATAGCCTCATTAGGATACTAAGCATCCTCTGCCAAAAAAATAAGGAGGAGAGCATCTAAGGACTTGAAAGCTTGATAAACTTATTTTATAGAGAGCCATCATCCAAGATGAAATCAGGCCATTGTAAGAACCCATGAGCATAATCAACCATATTTTCTGTTCATGTTACAAGTATTGCAATGTAATGCATGCTTTTGCCTAATAGCTGTTTGGTTAACAAAGGTATAACTCTTGTGAGCATCTGGTATCCATTTCTGAAGAGATGAAAGCTGTAAGACACAAAGAAACACTCCCTGGAAAATATCATTGAGCAGTGTTGGCGAAATAGAGTTGTAGGTTCTACTGCTCTCTTGTGGCCAAAACGAGTAAGTATTCAGAAATAAAATCCGCATAGCACAACACAGTAAATATGTCAAAGGATTTAGAGCTAGAAGAGACCTTAGCAATCACTTGGTTTGGACGCCTCATTTTATAAATCAGGAAATTGATAGCTAGAAAGAAAAGTATCTTACTTAAATTCACACAGATAGAAATTAACAGACTTCTCTGATCCGTGCCCTCAGACTATAAATGAAATTTCTTTCCAACAAGCATTTATTTTATAATAGCTTTTTATTTTTTCAAATACATGCAAAGGCAATTTTCAACATTCACTATTCAAAAGTTCTTCCTCCATTCCCCTCATCCTCTCCCCTAGACAGCAAGCAATCCAATATAAGTTAAACCTACGTAATTCTTCTAAACATATTCTTCATACTGTGCAAGAAAAGTCAGATCAAAAGGGGGCCGGGGGGTAAAGGAGAAAGAAAGAAACAACAAACAAAGAGACAACAACTTTAAGTCAAAAAACTCTGCTTTGATCCATAATCAGCCTCCATAGTTCTCTCTCTGGATGTGAATGACTCTTTCCACCAGAAGTCTATGGGATTGCCTTGAATCATCTCATTGTTGAAAAGAGCCAAGTCCATCACAGTCCAACAAGCATTTGTTAAACTATGTTTCAAGTGCTGTGTTAGGTGCTAGGGAAACAAATACCAAACTGGTCTTCCAGAAGCTTCTATTCTATAGGAGGAAATAAGATTTACATTTCTAAGTACAAATAAAAGGGAGAAAATCAATTGTAAGTAATGAGGTAGGGAAGGCATGAGAACAAGCAGGTTGCATTTTAGAACTGAAAGAGTCCTTAAAACTCATCTAATATAATTCTTTAATTTTACAGACAAGTAAACTAAATACCAGGGAGATTAAATAACTTGATTTAGGTCAGCCATTCCATTAGAAATCAGCACATCTTTATTTAGACCTATTCAAAGCTGCAAATTAAGCACTGTGGGATAAACAAAAAAGTGCAAAACATCTCAGACTTCAAAGAGTGAACCTACCATTGAGCCAAATGAGATGATAATTGTAAAGTGCTTAGCACAGTACCTGGTCCATAGCAGGTACTATGTGAACGCTTATTCTCTTCCCTTCCCTAGTGGGAGAGATGAAACATAAACACATGAAAAATTTAATAATAATAAAAATTTAAACAGTAACTAAACAGCAATAAAAGAGACAGCACAAGTTAGTACATAATTATTTCATGAATTCTATAGTCTATGATTTCTATCAGTTCAGAGGATAAGGAATCAACCCACTGCAGGTTGAACAGATCAAGATAAAATTCATTGAAGAGGTGGGTATGGTAAGTAACACAGCAGAGAACTGAAGTAATCGCAGGAGAAAAGGAAGGGTCTTTTAGCTATATAGGTAGGTGCAATCCCATGTGCAGAGATAGTGTATATTTGGGAATGATGAGTAATTTATAATGAGTATCATGAAATATTTATTTCAAGCATCTGTGATTTTATTGTTATGGGGATTCCCACTGCTGATGCAGAGCTCAAGTTCTCCATGATTTTGTATATGATCATTCTCTAGCAACAAATATTCATCATTTCATGATCAATCATCTGGTATAAACCTCTCTTAATTTTGCTAGACTTGTCATCAGACAACAAATACACTATCCCTTGCCCTTTTCAATGCCTTTCTACTTTTATGGAATCTCACATGACTTATACGCAGTTTCATTTCTTTAGGGAGAAGTACAGAAAAGGATGATCATAAAATTCACATCATGTAAAATGGTGTGTTAAGGACCATGCTTAGGTGAAAGGGCAGGTCAAGCAGAGCCTCCTCAGCTTGAATCATAACACTTGAAGGAGATGCAAAGCAGCCATTACTTACACAGATGTTTCTTGTGGATTGGGACTGAAATAAATTGGAGGCAAGAGGGAAGAGGAGAGAGGCCAGAGAACAGCAACTGCTTCTCAGTCTCCTTGTATCATCCTCCTCCTCTCACGTGAAAAGCTTCATTCTACAAGTCTGAGTTAAACCTCCAGAAGCCACTGGCAGGTAGCTCCCATATCACAACAATGGTGAATGTGAAAATTTTGAAGTATAAAGTAATGTCACTTATACCAGACTGATGGAAGTAGAAAGTTTGGGAAGGTGAATAGTAAGAAACAACTGGAAAGATAAGTTGTAGCTTGATTGGATCAAATTGATTACCAAATAACAATTTTTGAGCCTATTTTCTAGGTAATGAAAAAGCATTAAAGACTTTTGAGCAAAGTGGTAACATGTAACATTATGATTTAGAAAACTAGTCTGGTAGCAGACTATAGAACAGATTGTAGAAAAAAATGTCTGAGATGATAAAACAGAAGTAAGGGGTTTGCTGTGGGAATAGAAAGGAAGAAAAAGTGAATATAGATGTGAAATAAGAATTAATCAAAAATGTTTATTGATTAATGGGAGGGGTAATCAATGAAGACATTCTACAGGTCTATCATGTAAGATTATGTGAAATTTTCACAAAATAAATACAAGATAATTGGCCAAAAAAACCCAACCTATTACTGGGGTGATTTTTGGCAAGCAAGTGAACCTTTGTGGGTCTGTTTCCTCATTTATAAAATAAGGTTGGAAAAGACCTCTGAGGTTGCTCTCAGCTTTGTAACTGTGAGCCTATTATCTTGAGGCAGTCTGATATTTCATACCTCCTTGAAACCTTTCCTGTCTGGCACATAGTAGGTGCTTAATAAATGCTTGTTGACTTGAATTAAGGTACAAGGGACACTCAATGAAAAGAAACAGATTGGATATGAGAGTCTTGTGTGAGGAATAGCTAGCATCATAGGATTGTCAAGTATGTACAGGGGAGTAAAATATAAGAAAATTGGAAAATTAATAAAGGATTATAATATAAAGTGTTTTTTTTTTTTAATTTAAACATTTTACTTTTGGTCCTGAAGGTAGTTAGAGCCTCCTACTGTTTATTGAACAGAACCATCATAGCATCGACCTGCACTTTAGAAAAATCACTTTGGCATTTGGCATACAGTGGAGAGAGACTTGAAGCAATAAGAGCAACCAGAAGGCATTAGTTTGTACTAATGCCAGAAGTTATTAATCCACATACCAGAAGGTATTATCCTAGATGTGAGTTGAGGGTCTGTACCATATTAGTAGCAAGTCAGAAGAAAGAAGGGGAGTCATATATAAGAAATGTTGCAAAGGTAAAAGCAATAGGACCTGCAATTGATCAGTGGGGAATTGGTGTTTAGATGTGGATGAATTGGAAGGATGGTGGTATGCCTGATGCTCCTGGGGAAGTTTGGAAGGGCACAGAAGTTGGTGGTAAGACTATATCTATCTTGAATATGTTGAGTTTAAAATGTCCATAGGATATCTAGTTGGAAATATCCAATAAATAGTTGGAAATGTGATACTAGTCTGGTAGCAGATTAGGAGTGAGTCTGGGTAAATAGATTTAAGAATCATTTGCAAAGAGATAATATGTAAATGTATAGAAACTGATGAAATCACTGAGTTAAGTAGCATAAAAGGAAAAGAGATTAAGGTCAAGGACAGATCTTTGAGGAACACCCATCAGTAGTGGACACATCTTGAATTGAATATGCAGCAAAGGAGACTGAGAAGCAGCACTCAGATATTAGGAGGAGAACAGGGAGAGAGTAGTCTCATGAAAACTTAGAAGAGAGTGACAAGAAGTGGAAGATGATTGATAATATCAAAGACTGCAAAAAGGTCAAGATTAATAAGGATTGAGAAAATGCTATTGATATGGCAATTAAGAGATAATTGGTAACTTGGGGTATTATAGAATAATAAATAATTTCAGAAGCAAGATTGTAGAGAGTTTACAAGAGATAGAAAAGAAAAGAAGTGGAGGTAGTGCTGTAGATGGACTTTTCAAGGGGGTTAGCCCAAAAGGGAGGAGAGTCATAGACACATAATTAGTGAGAATGAACAGATCAAGAGAAATGTATTTTTTTTAAAAGTATAGAGAGATATGAACATATTTGTAGGCAGCAGGGAAGCAACCAGTAGTCAGAAACAGATTGAAGATTAGTGAGAGTATAGAAATGGTAGAAGGGAAAATACGCTGGAGAAAGAATAGGATGAAATTATTTGTACATGTAGAAAAAATTATTTTGAAAAACAGAAAGGCCATTTTATTTGAGATAAGAATAAAGAGGGAGCTAACTGTGAAATCCATTTGAATGATATGGAAAATAGCAAAAAAAGATGGTTGATACTGAAAGTCATCCAAGTTGGACAGGGTAAGCTTGGTGACAGGATGAAGGGACAAGCTATTCAAGAATAAAGTTGAACTGGTTCACCAAAATAGGGAAAGGAAGAGTATATACTCAGTGTAAAAACTGAAGAATATAGGAATTGGATGTCATGACTCATCATGATCCAAAAAAAGATTACAACTAGGGATGATAGGGTTGAGAGACTGATGGAAAGATGTATATTTTTGAACAGAAAAAAGAATTAAAAAAAAGAATTTCAGAACTCATAAACATAAGAGTAGACATTTGGGGACAATGTATGGCCAGATCTGAATGTAGCTTAGATGGGATAGAGGAATAGGATATAGTATATAAATAACCCAAGGAACTGTAAAAATAGGGTATTTTAGGAAGTATCAGTGTGCATATTGAAATTCTCTAGTATGAGGATTGGAGTTAAGGGGGAGAGATGAAGCAGGCATCGAACTGAGGAAAGAAGAAAAAGTTTCATGGGATTTAATAAATATCAGCTACAAAAATCTTAATTGAGTGATAGATATGGAATGGATGAACCTCAAGGAAGACGTGCTTAATTATGGTTATAGAGGGAAAGATTGAAATTAGCAACGAGGAACAAGTATTCTAACTCCTCTCTTAGTCCAGGGCATGGGAGAAAGGGTAATCAATTTTAGGAAAGGGTGACAAAGATGCCATATTAGCAAGAAGTATCTAGGTTTCAGTGAGTAGAAGAAGAAAGGAGTTAGAAAGGATTTAAGTAAATGTCTTAACGGTAGATAAACACAGAGCATAGTGGAAATAGTAGGTATATCTGGACTGATACATTAGGAAGCATCAGGTTAAGGGAGATAGGAGTATGGGAATGGATAGTGAGGGGAAAAAAATGGGGTTTGCATCATGACAGAATCACTGGTTAAGGAGAGCTGAGGGGGTAAGACTATGCCAGTCATTGAGGGAAGAATTAAAGCAGATTATCAATGACTAGAGAGAAGTTCTTTAAGGGGAAGGAGTGATTAGACTATGATTAGAATAGTTCTCTTTTAAACTATGTCTTCAAGAAGTTTGCCAATAAAGTAAGAAGAAAAATGGAACGGTAGTTGAAAGGCCTTAACAAATAAAAGTTTCACTTATTTAGGGTAGTTCCAACCTGCATATGGGAAAAGGAAATAATTGGGGAGGATTTATATATATATATATATATATATATATATATATATGTGTGTGTGTGTGTGTGTGTGTGTGTGTGTGTGTGTGTTTATGGCTTCAATGATTGCATCTTTTGAGTAGAATCCCGCTAAAAAGAGGGTTCCTATAAGGGCTAGGCTGCCTAATATGATTGAGGAGGATGTGATTGGGAGAAGCATAAGTAGCCCCTCTATTTTACCAATATCTTGTTCATCATTAAGGCTGTGGATGATGGAGCCGGAGCATAGGAATAACATTGCTTTAAAGAAGGTGTGTGTGAAAATATGTAAGAATGCCAGGTGTGGCTGGTTTAGGCCTAATGCTACTATTATTAGGCCTAGTTGACTTGATGTGGAAAAAGCTACAATTTTTTTGATGTCATTTTGAGTAATAGCGCAGATGGCAATAAATAGAGTTGTAATTCCTCCTAGGCAAAGTATGATAGTTAAGGCTGTCTGGTTGTTTTGTGTAATAGGGTTAAATCGGATTAGGAGGAAGATACCTTCGACAATTATGGTGCTAGAGTGGAGTAATGCTGATACAGGAGTAGGGCCTTCTATGGCTGAAGGTAGCCATGGGTGTAGGCCAAATTGGGCTGATTTCCCAGTTGCAGCAAAGATTAGTCCAAGAAGGGCTAGTGTATAGATGTTTGTTATGAAGATGTGTTGGATATCCCAGAAATTGTTATTAATTATCAGGCATTCTATGGCTAGCATGAATCCAATGTCTCCAATTCGGTTGTATAGGACGGCTTGGAGGGCTGCGGTGTTTGCGTTGGTCCGTCCGAACCACCATCCAATAAGCATAAATGATATGATGCCCACACCTTCCCATCCAATGAACAGTTGAAATAGGTTGTTTGCGGATACAAGGATAATTATGGTGAATAAGAAAATAATTAAGTATTTGAAAAAGCGGTGAATGTTTGGGTCGGTGTGCATATATCAAATTGAGAATTCTAGAGTGGATCATGTGATGTATAATGCAATGGGGATAAAGATGATGGAGAAATAGTCTAACTTAAAGCTTATTGTTAGGTTGAATGTATTTATTGAGAACCACTGTCAATTTGTAATTGTGGCTTCTTGCCCAGAGTAGATGAAGAGGGCTAATAGGATGAGGCTAGTGAAAAAAGCTAGTTTAACTGTGTTTTCACATAATAGTGGGAAGTTGCTGGTTTTGTGTGGTAGAAGCATGTTATAGGCTAGGGGGAAAGTAAGTATAATGATGGCCAGGAGTAGGGAAGAATTTAATAAACATATATATATATGTCTTCCCCCCCCAATTTTATATATATATATATATATATATATATATATATATATATATATATATATAATATATGTATAGCTACAGACATCATGTAATGCTCCAGTTTTAGTATCATATCTTAGTGCACCCTACAATTATTGTAAAGCAAACAAAATGCTAAAAGTCAGTCATAAGAAAAAAAATCAGCTACATTGAAATCCAGCAAACTTTAGAGTGCTTAAACTCTAATAAAGTTGATTCTGTATCAATTTCTTCATGTATCACCATATATTATAAGTTATGAACCTGAGCTACACGATTCTGTTATAAGCCTTTCAAATTTTGATGAGTTATCCAGAGATATATTTCAGAGTACATATAGTTCTTTACTATTATTTTAACCTTGATTCATATACAAATTTTCTTTATCCTCAGAAAATTTTGTATTGAAATGAAAATTTATTTTCCTATGAAATACATAGATTTTTTTTTTCCTATTTGTGGAAAGCAACGAGTTTGGACTTCAAGGATACTTATATAGAATATGGAAGTAACTTTAATATTTAAATTAAATTAACCATTTGAATAAGACCAATGTCTTAGGAAATAGATCCTGTTAACATTAAAAAGTTGTTTGTTTCAATCACAGATCAGGCTGCTGCCTGAATGGAATTTTTTTTTTTTTTTTTTTTTTTTTGTGATTCAAAACATGTCCAAGATAAAGAAAGAAAATAAAAATTCAGTTGTTTTGAAGAAATGTCCAATTCACTCAAAATTGATCTGGGCTGTACATTAACTCTGTAATCACAGTGTTTTTCTCAAAAACAGATCCAGGGCTTTGTAAACAGTAGATGTGACTGCATCCTAGAAAGATACTTGACCAAATGGTGACATGGCAATGTGGAATAAAAGAGTGGAGGAAGGATAGAGAAAGTAATCCCTATCAGTAATAATAAGGAGTGAGGTGCTGAAGTGCCAGAAATAGCATGAAAATGAAATGATAGGACTGAAGACTGAAGTACAGAATTTCTGGGATAGAGATATCCCAAGATGGTAAAGGTATGGTGTTAGTAAGGTATAGTGTGGAGAAAGATCCTGACTGAAAATCTTTTATCTCCAAGTCCCCATTTACTAGGCTGGTTCCTCCCTTCAATAATCCTTAGCCAGTTACATAGTCTATTTTTCTTCTTAGGGGAATAGAGAGTTGCATTCTGAACGAGGGAGTTTAGACAAAGGGCTCAGAGGGAGCAATGAGCTGTACCAGGATCTCTGTTGGATTCAGTCACCTTCCAATGTATGGTAGAGGATGAGACATAATTGAGGAGAGTGATTGCTGGAGCTCTAGTGTGTAGAGTGTCTGTAGCAGTCCCTCAGTGCCTCTTAGATACTGAGTCTGGGCCACCCAGTTGAACAGCCCAGGGTCTCTCCCCAAGCTTCTGTTGACCCAAAGCATTCTGTGCTAAATTCCTTTGAGACTGGTACTGCTGTAATTAACAAATGACAAAGTTTTAATGAACTCTGCAAGTAGAATTTCTTGGCACTTTCTTTTCTGAGTCCTTGAATAATTAATACTCCTTAGAGATCAATTTAAAAAGTTTTTTTCTCCTTTTTGCCTTGATTCCTGAGGGCATATTCCAAGTTCTTTAATGAAGTCTCTAGCTGACACCTAAGTTAAAGGTACTGAAAGTTCACTAACTGAGACTACAGGAAATCTTGGAGGACTGGAAATTTTAGGTGTCAGAGCAGCTGATATCCCTGAGGAGAGAGTATTAGGGGAATATAACTTCCACTTCCCTAGCTCTCAGAATTCATTCCTGGCTTCAGGACAATGAAAGCATCAATTGATTTCAACAAACATTTACCAAATATTCATAACATACTGGACCCAAAGATTACAGGGGAAGGGAGGAGAGGGAGAGGGAATGGATAGAGTGCTGCCCCCCCCCCCCCAAGAGCTTAGAGTTTAAAAGTATTGATTGGATAGTTCCATAAATAAGCTTCATACAAGGTAGGATGTGATAGGTACAAAGGAAAGTGATTGATTTCCAATTAAAAGAAAATTTTAAAGCATTACTGTCAGCTGTGCATCAGGAGAGAGAGAGAGAGAGAGAGAGAGAGAGAGAGAGAGAGAGAGAGAGAGAGAGAGAGAGGGAGAGAAAGAGAGAGAGAGTGAGTGTGAGTGTATGTGTGTGTAGGGGATCGGCAAAGCTTCAGGGAGAACATGACACCGTTGAGTTGAACTCTATTGGAAGATAAAGATTCTAGGAGGAGGGAGGGCTGTGTGTGTTACTCTGAAAACAAATGACCAAAGACTCATAGAAATTATATAATCACTGCTAACTATGAAAAGTATCAAAGAGCTCTCACACTGGTTATCACTAACTCTAAAAAAAATAAAACCAAAGAGTTTACAATGCAAAGCAAGAAGCTTTTTTTATTCCGTTGGAAGAGGGAAACCAGACAGGTTCTAGGGCCTTCTCCAAGGGAAGACCTCCTTTAGGGAGGTCAAGCTTTGATCCATATGGCAGTATCCATGCAGTGAATTGTAGCTGTGAAATATGGATAACAGCACAACGAGACAGGTTGATTCATAGAAGGCCTTCGTGACCGGAACATGGTTCATGTAGGTGTTTGCCTGAGCTCTAATCCTGGCACTGCATCCACTGAACCATATAGTTGCTAAAACTAGTTTCAACAACTAGCTTTCCAAAAATGTATTCATGACACACTTTTAAATTTAATCTGCATTATTAGCAGTTTCTCCACTATTTTCTTAAATCTAGGCAATCAAAAACATACTAAATTAAATCCTGATTTTTTTTTTGTCTGCTGATTCTTGGGAGGAAAATGCTCACCATGGAAATTTAACAATTAGTTCTCTAGCAAATCTGAGCCAGCTATAACATACCTCTGGCTATAGACATGGTGATGTGCATAAATGAACAAAAATGGAAGAGGGTGAAAAGAGATAAGGGGGTAGCAGGTCTGGATGGAATCCAGTAAAGAATAGTATATATTATTCTACTGACCTCTTCTTATCCCTTAAGGTGGTCATGGTTCTTTTGCTTGGGAGTATATTAGAGCTACAGACACAAGGGCTTCCTCAGTTATACCCAACCTATATGGTTTGAATTATTGACCAGGAGCCTACTACTACATAACAGACCAAGGAAGGCCAGACACATTTCATGTATTGTTGCCTACCCTGATATAGTTGTGTGATAATCAAGCAACCAAGAAGAATTTTAGTCATTGCTTATTGTATGCCAAGTTCTCCTTAATATCCATTCTTAATATACACAATACCAAACAAAAAGGAAAACTCCTGAAGCTCCAATGCACTATTGCTCAGCTGAAAACTCACCGGTATCAACAAACTATGGAACAAGTAAATGACTTGGATATCTCTAGATTAATTTCCTTATTTTTTCATCTTAAAAAAGGGGGAGTCGAACTAGATGATTGCTAAGGTTCCCTTCAATGCTAAATTCTTTGATTCAGTTTCATTCTACAACCATGTAATTAGCAAAACATTTGAACTCTTCTAAGAACTGTGAATATAAAACACAAATTAAAATTTTTTTCTAATTTCTATTGGAGGGATGTAAGTACACAGGTAAAAGCAGAATATATGTATATATACAGAATATATATATGTATATATATATATAATTTATTTGTAGAGAGAATACTAATAATTGAAGGAGCATGATCAGGACATACCTTTTTAGACTATGACACCTGAGCTAAGCTTTGAAAGGTTTGTGTACTTTGTTTTTTATATATTCATATAAGAAACAAGTACAAATCAACAATAGTTAAATGCCTATATGATTAAATTAATTTTTTCATTTTAACCATTCAATTTAAAAAAAAATGGTTAAGTTAAAACAATCGTTTGGGTTTTTGGAAATATAAAATACAAATACAAGGTGGTATTATGATTTATGACTGTGAAGAAGAGAGAAAAAGACCACAAAAAATCAGCTCATGCTGTAACTGTTTAGATTGCAGACTTCAGTTAGGACCCTAGTGCTGAGAAAAAATATATAGTTTCCTGTGTGCTGGTTGACAGATTTTCATTTGTGAATCATGCATCATGTTAAAGCTTAGCATCAGATTAAAACTTGGTGCAAACCCTCAGAAGCTCATGCTTGGAAAAATGCACCAGCCTTCTGGTTGATCTTCTTGCCTCAAGTCTCTCTCTTGGCATCTGAGTTCCCTTCCCTCATTCAATGGATTACAGTGACTCCTTATCACCGGCATGGAATTGGCAATTAAAGCTTTTCCCATTCTGACCTCATTTTACCTTTTCATTCTTTTTATATTCTGTCCCACTTCTATATTCTCTACTATCCAGTTACACTAATCTATTTGCCATTCCTTTGACTGGATACTTCAACACCAACTCTTTTTTCATTTTCCAAATTGAATTTTTTTCAATTAAAATAATTTATTTATCTTCTTTTAGTTTCCTTCCATCATTGAAGAAAAAAAGAGCAAAACCCTTGAAACAAATTGTTTCATTGATCATGTTTTAAAAATGAAATCCCATTTTGCCCTAAGCCCATCAGCTCTCTTGTTCTTGCGCCTTTTTCCTAGATGTCTCTCATTTTTGTAGTATTGTCTCTCCCCAGACATATTTTCTACCTTACCTGGCTTTCTTCAAAATTCACCTCACATCCTGTTTTTGGCAACTATTTTTATTACAACCCTCTTCCACTGATAATGCCTTCCTTCTGAAATCACTTTCCATTTATATTGCCTATATCTTGTATGTGCATACATTTTTTTCATATTATTTCTTGCATAAGAATAGGGTTTTTGTTTTGTTTGTTTTATATTATAAAAAATATGTGCCTCAAAGGCAGGGGCCATATTTTTGTCTTTCTTTGCATCTTCTGTGCTTCACATAATGCCTAGCACATAGAAAAGTTAATAAATATTTGTTCATTGACTAGATAGGAAGTTAGAGATCATTTTTTCCAAATCATTTATTTATAGATAAGTAAACTGAGGACCAGAAATATTGTGATTTTTCTTTTCCCTACTATATCTCTGTTGAGTAAGGGTTAATTTCCAAATTCAGTTTTGTTACATATATAATCTTTTCTTCTTGAACTAATGCAGATGAGATTGAAGTTTGAGTGTTGCCTCCTCTCCTCCCCACTCATCTTATGTATCAACTCTTCTTTGTATGCTGTACTTATGTGGGTAATTTTCCCCTTCTTCTCCCTTCCCTATTTAACTCAGTGCATCATTCTTTCCTTTCATTCTTCTTCTAAAATCTTCCCAGCATAATAGGATCATACTCAGATCCTCTAAATAGATATCCTTTAAATCCCCTGTCAATGATAAAATTCTTGAGGATTACATGCATCATCTCATAAAGAATGTAAAAAAAATTAACCTTATTTAATTCCTTATGATTTCTCCTTGTTTACCTTTATATGCTTCTCTTGAGTCTTGTGTCTCAATTGTCACATTTTCTATTCAGCTCTCGGTTTTTCATCAGAAAAGCTTGAAAACCTCTTTTATTTCACTTAATTTTTTTCTTTATTTATTTTATTAAATATGCATTTAATCCTTCTTTACGATTATACTCAGTTTTTCTAAGTTACTCTTTATTGTAATCTCATCTCCCTTGCCTTCCAAAATATTATATTTCAAGTCTTCCATTTATTGTTTGTGTGATCCTGATTATGGCTCTATGACACTTGAATTCTTTCAAACTACTTTAAGAACTTTCTCCTTTATCTGGAAATTCTGGATTTTATTTATAATATTCTTAGGAATTTTCACCTTAAGATTTCATTGAGAACTTGACTGGTGATTTTTTTCAATTTAAATTTTAATTTCTACATTGTTTTATTTGTAAAATATCAGTACAATTTTTCTTTATAATTTCTTGAAATATGCTGTCTGGGGTCTTTTTTTGTTCATAACTTTCAGGTAGTCCAGCGATTCTTAAATTATTTCTCTTTATTTTCCAGATCACTTATTTCCCCTATGAACTATTCAATGTTTTCTTTTTTTCTATTTTTAATTTTCTTTTAAACCTAATTTCTTTTTTTCTTAATGTCTCCTGGAGTTATTAGCTTCCACTTGACCAATTCTAATTTTTAAGAAATTGTTTTTTTAACCTCTTATTCAGCTATGAATTTAATTTTCACAATTTTCTTGCATAGCTCTCATTTCTTTTCCAGTTTTTCCTCTACTTCCCTTGTATTTTTATAATTCATTTTTTGACTCTTTTCATTCTTTTTTCTTTAATTTTTTCCCAGCAGCTCCTATCAGGATTATGCCCAATCTGAATCTTTCTTTATGGCATTGTTTGTATTTGTTTTCAATTCATTATTTTCTGTATTTGTTTTTTGAGTTTCCCTTTCACCATAGTAGATTTTACAGTTCTTTTTTTTTTTCTTCTAATTTTACAGCCTAATTGACTTTAGACTTTGTTAGTGTTAAGTTCAGCTCACTTCTTGGGAGGGGGATAGTGTCTGGTCTGAGCTTCTGTCTTTTTATGTCCTTTTGTTGCTTTCACAGCTCAGTCTGGGGGCTTGTAAGTTTTCTGAGATTCCAAAGTGGTGTGATTCAGAAAAGCCTTTTTATTGTCCTTCTGATATGTGTTTGTTCTTTGTTTGCCTTAATTTATTCCCATGAAGGCATATGTACAGGAAGAAAGTCTCTACTTTGTTTTTGGACTCAGAGTCATGCAGCTATTTTCCTGGAACTTGTTCTTTATTCCTTATACAGACAGGGTTCTTTCTCCCTTTTGACCACCTCTCTCCATCTTGGATTTATGACATTTTATCTGAGAGACTGTTTATTCACAAGCTGAAAGCTCACTGGAAGAAGGCTAAATACTATCTTTCTAGCCTATTGTGCTCTGATGCCATCTACAGCCACAAAGATTGTTGAGTCATTTCAGTCATATGTGACTTTTCATGACCACATTTAGGGATTTCTTAGCAGGAATACTGGAGTGGTTTGCCATTTCCTTCTTTGGCTCATTTTACAGATGAGAAACTAAGGAAAATAGGGTTAAGTGACATACCCAGGGTCACATGGCTAATAAATGTCTCAGACCAGATTTGAACTGAGGAAGATGAGTCTTCCTGTTTCCAGGTCTGATTGAAGTTACTGGATTTGCTTGGGGAAGATGGTACAAATGGCAAATTCTGCAGGTTGTCTTTTTGGCTGTGGGTCTAAGTACACTTTAACTCTGTCCATCACTATGCTACCTAGCTGTCTCCCCCATACATACATATAGATGCACACTACACATGTACAGCCACATATGTATATGTATACATGTTTATTAACATATGTAAAATACACATACATCACCTAGGCATAGTTTCCCTAATTAGAATGTAAGCTCATTGAGGACAGGGACTATTTTTGCCCCTCTCCCTTTTAATAAATAATGCTTCATATTTAGTGATGGTGATAACATCACCAACTACATGATATAGTGGATACGGAACTAGAACTGGAATCTAGAAGGACTGAACTTAAACTCTACCACAGATATGTCCTAGATGTATGAGTCTGGGCAAGTTCATTTTACCACTTAGTAATTTTAGGGACAAGGGAGGGTTTATTGAGAGAATAGAATTATTGACAAGTGATAGTTCTAGAGAAAAAAAGAATACTATAAATGATGCATTAAATATAGTAATGCCAGTGAGGAATCAGAGGTCCATAAAACATAAGGATTTCAGTTGAGATCTTATGCCAACCTAATGGCAAAGCTGGATGTAAAATCTGAATCTTTTCTAGCCTTAGTATTTGGTATCTTTACGAAAAACAAACCTTTGTCATGACTACATCCAGATATAATAACAGGATTTTTAAAATTCAGAGATAATTTAAGCCACATTGTGTCAGTGTATATAGTCCTGAAATTTCCTGAGCTATGTTTCCAAATCCATCTTGTATTATTCCACAGATGAGAAACCAGGATTAGTCACCCACTCAGAGAGAAAAAGAAATCTGTTTTTAGAGTTTTGCACTACTTTACTGATGAGGGAAATTCAGTTTGCCTTAACTAAAAAAGAAAGGATTTCCAAAGGTAAACCTTCCTCATTGATTTGTGCCCTCTAACAAATTCTCAAAGAATTAATCTAGCAAACTCCTTTGGCACTCCCTGACTCTTTTCTAGTTTTCAAAGTCCTCTGTACTGACTTTCTGACATGTTCTCTATAGCCTCTGCTGACTGGGGATCCTGACCCCAATCTCTGAAACAAGGAACTTGGAGTGATTTTCTAGTATAAGGATTGTGGATTCAAATTCATTCATCTATCATCTCAGGGACAAGGGACGAGGGCAAAGGCAACCAGTGTTAAGAAATAAAACATGAACTGTAAGTGTTAATATCAATTTCATCAAGTAAGATTGACAGATGGGCTCTACCTTTCCAAGATCCCAAGTAACTTATTTGAGGAGTGTTCTGCTGGGCGCAGTAAGTTTAAGTAAGGATCTGACATAGTACATGTGTTTGCAGAATTATAATAAGTCCATATTCTTGGGGAAAACAATTTGTGATGTGGTCTCAGGAGTATGACTTGTTATTATTTGAGCTTCCTTTGTGTATATTTTTTGCTCCAAATCATCTCCCCCAGGGCCTCATAGAGACAGATTGACATTCTTGGTTTCTCTGAAGGGAGGAGGATACATGTGGTCTCCTTTGGACTTTCCTTCTCAATAGAATTCCCAGGAGCACCTGGGGAAAGAAAGGAGTGGGGTTGATTATAGGATAAAATCTTTATTTATGGTATTTATTGTATAGATTTCCTGAAGTACTTCTTCAGACTCCCTTAGGTTGTGGAGTGATTCCATTTCAGGGATTTATCTGTCGTAGAAATTTCTAGAGGATAGATAATTTTCAGACCTATCTTAAAATATTGTATCTACTTATGTAGATATAGATCTATTTTTTAAAATTAAACCTAAGCATACACCATTGTAAGTATGTCTTCCTTTTGCCCTGGGGGTTGTTAAAGAGGGAGAAAGTGGGATCACCATGGACAACTGAAGTCACTGGATTTGCTTGGGAAGATGGAAGATGGCAAGTTCTGCAAGTTATCTTCTTGACTGTGAGTCTAAGTACAATTTGAATCAGAAACTATTCCCAAGGATATCATCCTATGGTCAAACTTGAGGCATTTAAATTTTAACTTTTAACATCTTTTAACTTTTCATATGTAGCACCATGAGAAACAGAAGGGTAGAGATTAAAGACAAACTAGTTCACCCCAGTCATTTTATATGAGACCCAGATCCAATGAGATAAAGTGACTTCTTTTTAGTAAATAATATGTAGCTGTGTTGGGGAAAGCTAGGTTTTGAATTCAGATACTCTGATTCATAGTTAAGGACTTTCCACAATGTTTGACTTTTTATGCTCTTCCACAGTAAGTAATGGCTGTTGTCAGTCATCTAAGACTAGCTCAGTCCCTTGAAGGAACAGGAGAATCACAGAACAGACGAAGGACCTTGGAGCATTTGTTATTTTTGTTAACATTTCAATTTCAGAGTGAGGGAGTGATTCCCTGTATCTCAGCAGATGATCATTCCTGATCTGCTTCCAGTAATGACTGCTTACTTTTTCCACATTGCAAAAGTAGCTATTATAGGACAAGAACTTTAAAAAAGGATGAACCCTTCTATACCTGTGATAAAGCAGGGTAAATATACTTGAGTTCAAAAGATCTTGGGCTTAAATCTTAGACCTGTCATTTATTAGCTGGAAAGTATTTTATCTTCTCTAGGTCTTAGTTCCCTTATCTTTAAAATTAAAACATTAGGTTTTATGATCTCTAATGTCCTTTCCAACTCACTATAAATCCTCCTCTCTATAATCCAGGAGAGAGGTAAACAGACCATCTTAAGAGGAGTATCATGGGATTAATACCTAAATACCAGAAGCAAATACTCTTGTTTTTGTTTCTTGTGATCCTTTTAACATGGTAAGTTTTTGCAAAGCTAAAGTTAACAAGTTTCAATAAATGTCAGAGAAAAGCAAAAAGAGAAAAACAAATGAATGTGGGGATCAAACCAGAAAGTGAGAAAAGTACCTGCAAAGAGGAGAATGCATCTGTTTTAAGATTAAACTCACCCCAAATTATGGATACTATTTTTCACAGTCGTTGCCTATCTGTATTAGTGGAGTACAGCTAGTTGGTGCAGTGGATACAGCAACAGCTCTGAAGTCAGGAAGACCTGAGTTCAAATGTGACCTCAAGGCACTTAACATTTCCTAGCTGTATGACCCTGGGCAAGTTACTTAACCCCAATTGCCTCAACAAAACAAAACAAAACAATAAAACAACAACTCAGAGTTGAACAAGAATTGAGAGAATTCTCATGGAATAGTTTGAATGTTCTTAGACAAGTAAAAGGTGAAATCACTGCTAGGAATGGATCAAGACTGAGGTTTGTGGATTGAAGAGAAAGATAAGAACTACTAATTTGGGGGATGAAATAGTAAACCAATATATAACAAGATTGTGGAAAAGCATTGAGCATTCAACTGAATTTTTACAGCAGAAATAAAAGAGAGTACTCTAGGTTTTAATAGAGAATTACAACAAGAATAGGGAGAGAGTAATAAAGTCTGACGACATGTATTGAAGACAGAGACTGTTAAGTGATAGCAGTATAGCAGTGACGTGGATTTGGCAACAAAGTGGGAGGAATCATGCTAACCATTCTAGGTTTTTATCCTGGAGTTAGGAAGATTGGAAAGAATTATTTCTTCCATCAGAATTAGTTCTCAGGAATATGGTATATTTAGAAGATTTTTAGGATTAAGTTTGTACTAGGAAATAGAAAGAAACTTTGAGTCATAAGTTAAGGATGCAGAAAAGTCTTCTAAGAGTAGAAATTGTCTTCCAGAGACCACAGACTGGGTTGACCCAGGGCAATGAGAGTATGGGAGGGGATATTAGGGGAAAGATATTTTTGCTTGTGTCTTTAGGTCAGAATAACTGAAAATCTGAGAACAATATGTTGAGAAGTAGAATGAAGAAAACTGATACCTAGAGGTGGGGAGTTAAAAAAAATTTAAAATTTCTAAATAGGATGTTTTTGTTCCCAATGGTCTTAGAGTTCTGTGGATAATAGGAAAAGATTCCTGTGGATCAGAAACTTGCCTTTCCTATCTATGTATTGATAGAGAATGTCTATACTTAGTAGCTATGGGAAAATCAATAAATCATTTAATCCATTAGCTTCAGTGTTCCATCTGTAATGTGGAAACAATAAGATCAATACTTATAATATCATTCATACATCATTAGACCATAGGATTTAGAGGTAGAAAGGAGATCAGAAGTCATTGAACCTCCTCATTTTATAAGTGAGTAAATATGATCAGTGTTATCCACAGAGTTCAATATGAGAGCTTATATTCAAACTCAGATCCTTTCACCACAAATCTAGCATTTCTCATTATACTCCACTTAAATAAGATAATTATGTAAATAGCTTTTCAAATTGTGAAACCTTACATAGATATCAGTTATTTTATTTTTGTTGATGGAGTGCCATAGATCAGACTCTTTCTTTGTTAAAGAATTGATTTTGAGAGTTAATATCCAAGATAATAAACTTTAAAAGCATAAGATGAGATTAGATTCATAAGGAAGATAAGTGTTAAAAAGAACAGAAAAAAATACTTTTGCATAAAGAGTTAAAGCAACTGATAAAGGATGGAAGGTAGTGTCCCTCTCAAAGATGAATATATTACTATAATAGAAACTTCAAAAATATGTATTAAGGAAATATGGTTGTCAAAGTGGAATTGAGCAATTTGCAAATAAAAATGAATAGTGACATAATTATAAAGGCTTCAATCATCTTTTAAAAGATATTGGGAAATGTTTTATTTTAGTGCAAACAGTTTGATGAAAGGTATGGGAAAATAACTTTTATTTATAAAGTTATATGAATATGAGGAAAGAGTCTTTCTTCAGTCACAGAATATGTTGGAGAACCACAATGAGAATTAATTAATGGGTAGAGCTTCAAACTCATTTCAATTTACTTGTTGATTTGAGGGCAAAACTTGAAAAAAATCATGCAGTTGTTTGCAGATTTTAAGTAAGAACTGTTGATTTCATTAGGGAAATTCCAAGAGCTTTTAATCTCCTAAGTGAAAGGAGAACCGCAGAGTGCTAAGAGTCTGATTTCAGTTACTGAAAATAAGCTGAGATAGGAATCAAGTCTGGCTGATATGATGAATGGAATGTAAGGAACATGGCAGAAGAGAGAGACTTAGCATGGGATTATGGGATCAACATAATAATACAACTTTACCAAAACTTTTTGAAGAAACCAGTAGTTTAAGATAATTGGAAGAAGACTTCTGTTCCAATTATTGCCTTTTAGCATGACCTAGAGATAAAGAAAGATGAGACTTTTTATGTGCCTGTTACTCTGTTACCCACTTCTGGTTTGATAAGGTGACCACAATGGACAGAATGCTGGGAATGAAGTCAGGAAGACTCATCTTCTTGAGTTTAAATCTGGCCTCAGACACTTAATGGCTGTGCAATCCTGAACAAGTCACTTAAATCTGTTTGCTTCAGTTTCCTGAAGCAAATTTATAAAATAAACTGAAGAAGGAAATGACAAATAACAAATCTTTGCCCCCAAAATCTCCAAATCAAAAACCAAACAAAAAAACCCGAATGGGGTCATGAAGAGTCAGAATTGAAATGACTCAAAATCTACATTGGGAAAGAAAAGCAGGTTTTGCTTCTGCTTTGCAGTA
This sequence comes from Sarcophilus harrisii, assembly GCF_902635505.1. Lineage (NCBI taxonomy): Eukaryota > Metazoa > Chordata > Mammalia > Dasyuromorphia > Dasyuridae > Sarcophilus > Sarcophilus harrisii. Next base: position 192,849,791 of record NC_045430.1, read on the forward strand.
TAGGAAGAGATAAAGATTTCTAATTAAATGAAGCAGAATTCTGGATAGTGAAGACCTGGTGATAGGCAGATTTACCCTTCCATTTTCTATGAGTTCTTTTTTGTCACACAGATCACAAAATGTAGCATCCTGATAAGTGAATACCTAATTGGGATTGTTAAATCTAGTTGAAAGATAGCCAGTCTGATGAACTTTCCAGTTCTCCAGCTCAAAAGAAACAAATTCAAATTAACTTTTTAAATGCCCTTTTAAAAACTGATCATAAATTTAAAGTGCTTGCAAATTGGTAGCTGAAAATAGCAAAGAATGTTCCACTGGAGTATAGTGAGGACCAAGAAATACACATTTAATAAAGATGTGACTTCATGTGGTACAGCTATTCCTGATGAATGAATGATTGAATGACATCAAATTGAATGACATTAAAAGTACAGTGTTGTGAGTCACTCTAAGAACTTGCATTTTCTTCCATCATGGGCTTCCTTGCCAGGTTTATTTAAGTGTATGAATTGAAAGCATTGATAGGAAAATGACTCAGACTTATGCATAGGTTGTGTTCTATTTATGTTTATATATTTGCATTAATATAGTTAATGTTTCATTTTTTATTATTTCTTACCTTATTGCTAAATAAATGGATGTTTATTTTTAATTTTAATAATAGCTTTTTAATTTCAAAATACATGCAGATAGTTTTCCCAATTTTTGTGTTCCCAATTTTTCTCCCTCCCTTTTCCCACTCCCCTACCCTAGAGAGCAAGTAATCCAGTATAAGTTAAACATGTGCAATTCTTCTAAACATATTTCCACATTTATCATGGTGCACAAGAAAAATCATTTCAAAAAGAAAAAAAATGAGAGAAAATAAAAGCAAGCAAACAACAAAAGAGGTGAAAATATTATGTTGTGATCCAAATTCAGTCCCTATAGTTATCTTTTTGGATGTAGATCACAAGTGTATCTCTAGATCACAAGTTTATTGGAATTGCCTTAAATCACCTCAATTTGAAAAGAGCCAAGTAATGGTCAAATATAAAAAGCCATCATTGTGAGGGGCTGGTCTATGAAAAATGAAATTCGTGATGATGGTTGAAGTGCAAAGCGGTAAGTTATTGTTTAGTCACTCAGTTGTGTCTGTTCCTGTGGACTATACAGTCCATGGGGTTTTCTTGGCAAAGATACTGGAGAAATTTGCCATTTCTTTCTCCAGTGAATTTAAGGCAAATAGAAGTTAAGTGACTTGCCCAGGATCATATAACTAGTATCTGAAGCCAGATTGTGATTCAGATCTTCCTCACACTCTACACACAGAGTCATCTAGCTACTCTCTTTCAACAGTATTCCCTCACTATAATAAATCTAAAGTGATGATCTTTTTTGGGTGAACCTAGCATAGCTAATGTAAGTAGTTTTAAGTGTATGATTCAACAGAGAATTGGTATTGAAATGCTTATTAAAGAGATATATAGTATTGCAATGAGTAGAAATATCTTACCACAGATTTTATAATAAAACAACTTCTTAACAATTCAGTCAATATATAGAACAGCATTTGAACTTTGAATCAAATTTAGGCTTTTTAAAATAATTGCTATCTATCTTTGTTTAATCCTCAGCTCTATTTTTACTGTGTTACTTGTGAATGGGACAATTCCTGTCATAAAGACATGAAGAACAACCAAACACTGATCACAGAATTCATCCTGCTTGGTTTTTCTATTGGACCAGAGATGCAGCTATTTCTTTTTATCATTTTCTCTCTGCTTTATATTCTCACCCTTCTAGGAAACACAGTGATATTAGGCCTCATCTGTTTGGATTTCCGACTTCACACTCCCATGTACTTCTTCCTCTCACATTTGGCCATTGTTGACATCTCTTATTCTTCCAACAACGTCCCAAAGATGCTGGCAAATTTTCTTAACAAAAATAAGAGCATCTCATTTGGTCCATGTATAACACAGACCTTTTTGTACATGGCTTTTGCCCACACAGAATGTCTTATCTTGGTGGTGATGTCCTATGATCGCTATGTGGCAATATGTCACCCTCTCAGATACACCGTCATCATGAGCTGGAGAATATGTACTACTTTGGCTGTTATTTCCTGGGTATTTGGCTCCTTGCTAGCCCTTGTCCATGTGCTTCTTCTCCTGAGGTTGCCCTTTTGTGGGCCTCAGGAAGTCAATCATTTCTTCTGTGAACTCCTATCTGTGCTCAAGCTTGCCTGTGCAGACACCAGGCTAAACCAGTTTGTGATCTTTACTGCTTCTGTATTTATTCTAGTGGGGCCCCTGCTCTTGGTCCTGGTCTCTTATATGCATATTCTCCACGCCATCTTAAGGATCCAGTCTGGGGAGGGAAGAAAGAAAGCCTTCTCCACATGCTCTTCCCATCTTTGTGTAGTTGGGCTCTTCTTTGGCAGTGCCATTGTCATGTACATGACCCCTAACAGCACTCACCCTGAAGAACAGCAGAAAATCCTCTCTCTGTTTTATAGCCTGTTCAATCCTACACTAAATCCCCTCATCTACAGCCTGAGGAATTCAGAGGTGAAAGGTGCTCTGAGGAGAGCATTAGGGAAGGATAGATCAATGTGAGAGATTACATAGGGCATCTGTGAATTGAAAGAGTCTTTTGCAAGTATCTTTGATCCATTTGAAAAGTAGGGACATTATTTACTCTGATGTTTATAATTCTTGTCAACAATAGTGCTTATACACTGAGTCATCCAGAATTTACTAAATACCTTTCATGTGTCAAAAAAACAGCCCCAGCACAACTCTGCTTCAAAGAATCTGCAGATTCTTGCAAGTTTTGCCTTCCCCACTCCCAACTCATATATCTCCTTCTCCCCATAGTACCTAGATCTTTTATAAATCTTAGAATTCTGAAATTATATTTCTCCCACTTAATTATTTTATAGATATCTTAAGCCTGTATTGGGAATCACTTAACAAGGATAGAGGAATCCATGGAACTTGAGGAAAACAAAATTAAGAACATTTAAGGAGAGGTATTATAGAATGAGCATCATTTCAACTGGGAACCTTAAATTTGTCTCTTAGTTTCCTCTGGATGAGTAACAGGGATACTCGGGTATTCAGTCTACTTTTGTTTGATTTGCCATGAAGGATCAGAATAGCTGCCTCACCCCTGTACTTCATGTTTTCTCTCAGTAGGCTGGACCTATAATCACAGAATAAGGGTGTGGGAATTCAAGGTATCTGAATGGATTTAGAACAGCTCTGCTATAGAGATGGGGTGTTTCTTTATGTGGTTTATTTTTTGGTTTTATTTTTATATGATAGAATTTCAGTTTTGGTCATTTTGATTTGTGTCTCTTTCTTAGAAAGTATTATGACTTTTAAAGAAAATATCAATATATCATATATGCTTTAAGTATCAGAGGAAAATGGCATAGTGGAATCAAATGCAAAGATCCATAATCAAACCTGCATCTTCCAGGATTCACAGAACTCTTTCCTTTGATTTGTTCTGCTTTCGATACAGTGCTATTCTAAAAGGTTGAGATTTTTGAAAAAGTGTTAAAATATTTGGGAAGTGTTATTTGATATTTCCCAAGAATGACAAGGTGGACCAAAACATATATACATACACACACACACACACACACACACACACACACATATATATCCCCATAGGATGAAGTTTTATAACCTCCTCTCCTATTTTTATTTACAATTTACCAAAGAGAAAGAGTAATAGAAACCAGTTAATATCTCTGATAGAAAACATGGTGAAATCTAGAGGATAAGTGCAATTTTATTTTGAGACTTAACAGTTTAAGTGATATGAAAATATTGCTGTATTTATTAGATTGATTTGGGAAGAGCCAGAAAATTCTTTAAAGATGAGGGATATTAAAGAAAAAAAGATAATTTGTTGGGGTTACTTTCAATTTGGAAATGCAGAACTTTTATAAAATAGAATCCTTCTTGAATTTCAAGGAAAAAATATTGATTTAGCATCTAGTTGTAGAAAGTTTCCAACACAATAAAGGATATTTGTTAAAAACTACAATAAAATCTGTCATTTTCACCCACAAAGGATGAAAATTCCTTTGGATTTTGCATAAAGAACACATTTATTCTTTTTAACACATTAACACATTATTGAAACTTTTAGAGATTTTTAAGAGAAAATCCATTAAAATATTAACATCATTGCTTTGTATGATCTTACATGAACTAGTCTGCTGTCTATACTTGGCAATCTGTGGTAAGTATATATTGTGTCTGAATACATGAATAATAGGGAAATTTGGGGGAAAGTGGAAAGACAAGTAGCTGAGCCTCTGTGGTGCAGAAATCTTAGAAAATATCAACTTACTGTCATAGATTTATTCTAAACCTTCCATTCCTTAATATTTTATGACATATTTAATAGTATTACTTACTTGATAGTACTAATACTTTCAAAGTTTTAAGATCTGAAGATTCAGTATCCCATACTGCATGGAATGTTATATAAGATCACTAATGGATTTTAGAAAAAATTTAGTAGCCACAAAAGAAATAGGTTGGTCATGGTTTTTGTTACTTTCTGCAGATAGCCTGTGTAGAAATAGATATAACAACCTGGACATATGTTGTCTTACTGGATGCATATTCAAATTATGATGAAGAATCTCTATGACATATCAGTACTTATGAGCATTATATAGATTTAATAAATAATCTTTTTTGTGAGAATAGATGACTCTGGAAGAAAAAGAAATCTAGGAATATTTTCCAAATACCTCATAGTCCTCAACAGGAAAGAAAAAAGATTCGGGAGAGGGCACAGATAGGTGGCATTTTTTTACTATTTCTCCCAATTATAGATTGTAATTTTTGAGGATATGAAACATAAAGAACTAATTTAAGAGATGATAAAGAAGAAAAGGATTTTTTTGTTTTATGGATTAAGATTCTAAAATGATAATCACTTGATATCTCCATGTATGCACACTGTCTATATATCCCTCCTTTCCTATGAACCAGTCAGTTATTTACTACATGTGGGCGCTTTCAGCTGTGTTCATTATATATAATCCCTCATTTGCATGTCCCTGCTTATATATGTGCCTCCATGCTTATTCCTCAATTACATTAATTCACTATGTGTACCACTAAATTTTTGTCCTGGAAACATGTATTCTCTACATATGTGACTTTATTTATGATTCCTACATGAAGCTAGCCTTCCCAATGTTAACTGTGCACAATTGTGGGAAAACATGACCCAGATTTGGAGGGATATATTGGGCTATTTCATTTTATTTTATTTTATTTCATTGTATTTCATTTTATTTTAATTAAATGTTCTTTATTTAAACTGTGCCTTTAAACTGATTAGTTCAAGTAAACAAGTAGAAGTTTGTAAGCTTCTTCTCTATTTTGCCATTCAAAAGTCTTCTACATCAGTCCCTTATTTTTTTCCTTCTTTGATCCAATCCTAATAAAGAGATAGATCATCTTGTTCAGGCCAATTTCTCAATTGGTGCTCTTCATACGATCTCTCATTTATCTTGAACATCCCCATTCTTTCCCTCTAATGTTCAAACTCTTTATCTTGCTTCCTTTCCACTTCTATTCTTGATGTTCTATATTTCAAAAATTATGCTTCTATTGCTATCTCATCATGGAAATTCCCTCAGCACTTAGGATCGTTTGGCCCTGTGGGATCATTCTCCTAATGTTGTTGTCAGCTTACCATGGGCTATACCTCCACAAGGCATATATCCTCTTCTACCATTGGTGAACTTCTCATGGAACTTCAATAATATGAACAGATTCAGGCAAGCCTAACTTCATTCCTCTTGCAAACTTGTTCCTGACCTTCTAGACTTCAAAATCATGCTCCAGCCCTAAGTACCTTCATCTTCCCTCACCTTTCAGCTTTTTTTCCTGTATTGTCTTCTCCCATTTATAGCATAAACTCATTGACAGCAGGGACTATCTTTCTATTTGCTTCTAATTGTATCCACAGAGTTTTGCACATTTCCTGCAATACAGTAAGCATTTTTCTTGCTTCTGTGTATTTATATCTCAGAAATTGTCAGGCTACAAATCAAGGCTTGAAATATTTTTGCTGATTGCTTAGACTTATGAAAACAATGGCAAAATATTAATAATTCAGTTTAAATTAAAAGTGTATTGGATGTATATTTTTCGAGGGAGAGAGAGAGAATTATTAAACATTTACTAACACATCACTGTCTGCTTCCTTCCAGTTTCAATGTTATCTAATACTTTCTCCACATAGTTGTGAAAATAAAATTTCAAAGCAAATGTCTGGAATTGCTTATTAAGCTTCAGTAGACCCCTATTCTTTCTAGGATATAAAAAATAGTCTGGAATAATACAAACTTCTCAGGTTGAAATTGAAAGACTTCAAAAGTTTTGTTTGAATCCTGTAACATATTTCCATATTTCACGTTTCTACTCTGTACAAACACTACATTTCAGCCAAACTTGTCTGTTATTCTCCCATTCCATCTTCCAACTCTTCTGCTTTGAATATGCTTTCTCCTATGTTTAGGCATCCTTCCATACTCCTGTCTCTTAGAATACTTATCTTTCTTCAGGGTTTGACTGAAGAAACACTCCCTCTATGATAACTTCTGAACCCCCTAATTGTTAGTGTTCTTTCCCTCTTCAAATTGCATTTTTATTTGTTTTTTTTTCCATTTAAGTGTTATATCTCTCTAGTAGAATCCTTGAGAGAGGAGATTGATTTGGTTTGTTTTGTCTTTTAACCTCTGTGCCCTAAACAATGACTTACAAACTTAATAAGAACTTTCTTAATGGCATTTAGTTGTGAAGTGACATTCCTCTAGTCCCATCATAGTATAGAAAATTATTCCTTTCACTATTTCCTATTTTTAATGATGCTACTCCATTGAGTGGAAATGCTGCTGCAGTTTTGATAAGAACATTGAAAGGACTATGAATGACAGTTAAGAAAATAAGTTTCAAGATACAAAAGTGCATTATTTCTTATTAGAATAACACAACATAAGGATATCAAGCAAAGCAATGCATACATTTTAGTCTTAAATGCTATACATATAAACTTTATTCATGAAATTGACCTCTTCTATCATATCATTTTTCATTCCACCTTTAGTCCCTGAGTGTGCTAGAACAGCCTCTCTTTATAACCCACCCATCTTTGGGAAGATTTTGTCCTTTATAATTCACATCTACCATTCTTTAATTATGCAGTCTTATGGAACCAAGACAAAGTAACACCTCCATGGTAGCTTACCTTGGCCTTTTAGAGGTTTAGCTCAATTGACAAGAGCAAACCTAGAAACCAGCACTATACCTAAATACATACTTTAATAAATGTTTGGTCCGACATCAAAGAAGCCAACATCATCCACCGTATTCTGGGGTGTCACTTGTCATAACATTTGTCTTACCACTGGATGTCAATGACTCTGGAAGAGTGAGTCTGACAACTTTGTGCAGCTCTGCCTTTTTGAAACCCGATTTTCACAGAAGTCAAGACATCATTTCATGATGTCAGTGGTCTGAAAACAAGGCATGAAGAACAACAGCAATCTGTCATCAGAAGTCAGTTTAAATTGGGTCCCTTTCTAAGAGATAGGACTTGTGCCCTTGTCTCTCCTTATAAGTAATAAGGGTGGTTTAGTCTTCCCAAGGTAGAACCTAATCTAATGAACCTGGTTCATGGAGTGGTGCTGATTTTCCAGTCAAGATTACTGGAGATAGTTAGGGTCCATAAACCAAATAACATTCCTGAATTGTCAGATGGAGTTGATCAATCATACTTGAAGGACAAATTGCTTTCCCCAGTAACAACTAATCAAAGAGACTTTTCAACTACCCTGATCCCTTTCTTTCCTGTGTATTGATTTTCGAAAAGGATTTTTTTGTATGATCTGCATCCCTGATTTTTCTGGTGTCCAAAGTGATGCACTTTATTTTTTTTATTTCTTAATTAATTATAACTTTTTATTGGCAGAGCCTATGCCTGAGTAATCTTTTACAACATTATCCCTTGCACTCACTTTTGTTCCGACTTTTCCCCTCCCTCCTTCCACCCTCTCCCCCAGATGGCAAGCAGTCCTATACATGTTAAATATGAGTGATGCACTTTATTAACAGTTTTATGAGTTACTCTTAATAAACTGTAATTGTCTCCAGAAAAACATGCGTCAGTTTATTGCAGTTTCCTTTTACTCACCATAGTATTTACACATGTTATATTTGTATACACATATATTTGTCAATCTAATTTTTTTTTAAAGAATGTCTTTTGTTAAGTTTTTAAATAGGAAAAAATAGGTTTCAGAATCAAAAGTTTTTATGTGAAGGGGAGAAAGGGAGAAAAAAAAGATTATTTACATAAAATGTTGTTAAGGTCCCTCATACCAAGAAATATTAACCTACAAAAAAAAATAGAGATACAAGAAAATAAACTGAGAAGAAATATTGAAGGGAATTTTCAAATGGTTTTGGGGAAGAGTAAATGAGGATGCTAAAGAATGTAGTGCGTATGATAGAGCAGAGAAATAAGGAGAAAGAAAATTGTAGAAAGGAAGAATGAAAGAGCCAATCACTATTTCTGATTAGTATATCAGCGAGCCTTATCGATCTCCATTTTAGGTCAGAAATTAACCATTATACAGGTTCAATGTCAAAATTCCAAGGAGTGGAAGTTTAGGGCATTTATTAGAACTTTAGGGTACCTCAGTAAGCTTTCATTTATTACAATGGGTGAAGCCTCATACTTCTTTACCAAGCTCTTTGTAGTCCATTATAATGTTCTTTCATTCCTAAGCACTCTTTTCAGGGCACACTTTCCCTCTGCATTCCTTAAGCTCTAGTGTTCAGCTATAAGATTGAAAAGATTGTAAAAGAGGGAATGGACTTTCTGCTTTTTCTCAGGATGAGTCAAGTTTGGTGTCAGATACATGATAATGGCCCTGCCAAAAAAGAGCCTGAATCCACAGGATAACATGAAGTATATTTGTATAGACGAGAATAAAGTTGAGGACGTCTAACTACTATGAATACATAGGCAATAAAGAACAGAATTTGATTAAGAGAAATATTTGCACAGGCAAGCTTAAACATAGTAATTCACAAAAGTGATTGACTTCCAAAGGCCCACAGAAGGGCAGGGTAAGTATGAGGATCACATGAACTAAAACCAAGAGTGAATCATATGCCCAAGAAATAATGATCAATATAGTACACGATCTTGTTACAAACAAGTTAGGAAAAACAATTACATTAAACAGAATAATGACAAAAAGACAATATATAAAAATGTATGGAATACAACTTAAAACATTATAGGAAAAGTTGTAAATGTTTAAAAATATATTAAAATAGAAAAAAGAATTAACAAATGCAACCCCCCCCCCAAATCCAAGAAGCCACCAAGCTCAAAATAAGCCCACAATATCATGAAAAAATAAAATAACATTAAAAGTAAGGTACTATTAAATTTACAATCAAAATAAATAACTTTTTAAAAACTGAAATTCAATAAAATAGTCACCAATTTTATTAGAGAGCAAAATTAAAATTAAATTTTTTAAATGAAAAGACACATAGTGATTTAATGTTGAATGGAGAGAAAATTAATTTATTGTCAACTAGCCCACTCAAAATTTGGTAGCAAAACTCACAATTTGAAGAACATAAACATATTTAAAAGCGTAAAATATTCTAATCAGTAGCACTAGAACTAGACATCTTAATCAACCTAGACTCAGAAAAAAAAACTTATTCAAGCTATAAATGAACTACTAGGGATTGAGATTGGGTGACTAGACTCTGGTCTAGGAAAATGAATCTACTAAACATGCAAAAATCAAAAAAAAATTTATACTTATAAAATTTTGTCCATTTTACAAATGACTTATTCAAATGGTAAGTCTGAAACTAGTACTCGAGGAACAAGTGACTCAGCTTGTGGATCAAGTATATGTATTGTTCAACTCAGTTGATGTTTTGGTTAGGCTTTCTACACTTAAAAAAAAATTCTCCCTTATCCAAAAAAAGTGAAAATTTTGTTGTAGGTATCACTTCTAAGAAGAAGAAGAGGAGAGAAGGACATGTATATTTGGAAATGAAGGTGAGCTGAAAATAGATGTAAGTACAAAATTTAAAAATTAGAAATAAAGAAAAGCAGTTTGTTTCATCAAAGAACTATTTTCATTTTTCTAAGAAGAGATTAGGCTCTCATTTAGAAAATATATGGTAAGTTTGATGCCATACCACAAGAAGTAATAGAAAGACCTTATTAAAACTACCACATTCTGTCTAATTATGTGCTAGCATAATCTATGTATGCTGTGGTGAATCACTGGATACAGATATTTGAATCTATAATGGCCCCTTTGTGTGCTGGTTTCAACTTCTACAAGGAAAAATTAGGAATAAATCTATGCTAACTATCTACACACACATAAAACAAAAATGTCTAAGCCTGTGGGGTGAGAGAGTACCAATAACTTACATATTCTGTTTTTGTGATGAAGGGTTTTCATTTTCCTAGAAATCATGCTTTTCTTTCCTACTCATTTTCAAACTTTCATCTTTTTTAAGTTGATAAGGGAGTAATGTTGTTTCTCTTACTTCTCTTACTTGATGTCTTTGGTTATTATAATTCTAAGAGGTAATTAAGAAGGAACCTATCCACCTTATGGTTTTTCATAAAGACTTATAATATAGCATATACAATTGGTATCCATTCATTTATATGGATATGTGTATGATCATTTAACTACATACATATAATTCTTTGGAATGGAATATCTGGTACAGGGTACAGGGGTAATTTTTGCAAAGTTCACAAAAGAAACAGACTTCCTAAAACATCCATAGATAGATAATCAGTCAATAAGCATTAAATATTTATGATGTCCCAGGCAATATAATAGATACTGGGGAATATAAAGAAAAGCAAACAGTCCTATTCTTCAAAGAATCCACCTTCTAATGAAGAAGACAATGTACAAATAACTATACAAACAATATGCATAATTTATAAATAGAAAATAATCTCAGAGGAGAATTATGACAGGAGAAGTGAACTGAGAAATATTTCTTTCTAAAGGTAAGATTTGAGCTAATTCATGAAGTACAAGGAAGTCAGGAGGTGAATGAGAATGAAAAATGTTCCAAGCATGGGGTCAGAAAATGAAAAGAAGCAGGGAATAAAGAAGAAGTGAAGAGTAGTCCATGGTAGCTAGATCATAGTGTTATGTAGTAAGGAATACTGTGCAAGAAGACTGGAGAAGTAGACAAGGCCAAGTTGTAAAGAATTTTAAGAATCAGAATATTTCATATGTGATCTTGGAGGTAATAGGGACCTATTGGATTTTTATTGAATTGAAGAATGACATGAAAGATTACTTCAGCAGCTGAGTAAGGATTGGGGTGAGGAAAATGGACATGGGGGAAGTGGAAACAACCAGAATGTTACTGCAATAATTGTGACTTGAGGTGATGACGATCCATACCAGGAATAGTGACTAGGGAACTTAAGATAAGGGATGTATGTGTGTGTGTGTGTGTGTGTGTGTGTGTGTGTGTGTGTGTGTATGTGTTGAGTAGAGTTGAGGATGATTCTACGATTACAAGATTAGATGATTGTTAGAATAGTGGCACTCTGAACAAGAGGAAATTTGAGAAGAGAATAGAGTTTTTGGGGAAAAGATGAGTTCTCTTTTGGACAAGTTGAGTTTCAGATGTCCATGGAAATCCATTTTAAGATAACCAAAAAGCAGTTGCTGATGCAAGACAGGAGCTCAGAAGAGAAGTTAAAAACAGATATATGGATATTTGAACAATACGTATAGAAATGATAATTGAACCCTATGAAACCTGATGCAATCATTAAGGAAAGTAGAATAGAGAAGAGGAGTCAGGATAGAACTTTGGGGTATTAGTTGGATGTTGTCTTTCATACTTGAAGAGGACCAAAATGACATCACTATGTTAGAGTTGAGTTACTATGTGTCCGATTGTGGTTGATTAGATCAATGCTAGCACTGAGTACTCTACTCTAGGTCAAACACATATATCCATATAAAAATTTGGGATACCTTCTCTAAATTTTCACATTTCATGTTTCCTTTGAATAGTGGCCATCCTTTGATGAAGATCCAGAAAAGGAGACAAAGAAAAATCAGAATATGGAAAGAGCAGTGTCATAAAAAAATCCAGAAAAAAAGAGTGTCCAGGAAAAAAGAGATCAAATGCTTCAAGGTGGTCAAGAAGAATGAGCCCTGAGAAGAGACTATTAGAACTGGAAATTAAGCAAGTGAGTAAACTTTGAAAATTTTAGACAAAGTTATTTTCTGTTAAGAATCCAGATGATAGTTGGTTTAGACCAAGAAGAGGGAATTAGAGACTTCCTCTTATAATCAGCTTTATTAAGGAGTTTAACTGACAAAAACAGGAAAAATATAGAAGAGTTGCTGACAGGAATGGACAGATCAAGTGTGGTTCTTTGAAATGTTTTGAAAAATAGAGATAATGTGTCTATAGGTATGGAGAGCTATATTTATATTATCGATTATCTATATCTATGTCTTCTATTTCACCAACAAAAAAGTGCCATAATACATATACATACATACCCAAACATATACACAACACACACACATACACATATATTACACACACACACACACACACACACACACACACACAAATATTGCACCTGATTTTTCAAAATAGCCATTTGCCTCTGCTTGAAGTTTTCTTTATAGGAGTATGCTCTTGAATTTTCAGGATTAGAGATCATGGTCAGAGTTTACTTCCAAATACAGATATTTAATATTTATGACTATACTATGTCAATATAATAAAAATGAAAATATTGCTTAAATTAATATGGGGCAGCTAGGTGTCATAGAGTACCAACCTGGAGTTATGAAGATGTTTCTTTCTGATATCAAATTTTACTCCAGACACTTGCTAGTTGGGTAATCCTGGGCAACTTATTTAATCCTGTTGATCTTAGTTTCCTCATCTGACATAAGCTGAAGAAGGAAATAGCAAACCATTCCAGTATCTTTGTCAAGAAGACCACAAATAAGAGCATGAAAAGTTAGAGATTACTAGAAAATGACTGAAAATAGTGGTCTATCAATAAAAAGAGTAAGTCGATACTTTATATAATTAATAATAACAAATAAATGGAGTTTAGGAATTTAATAGGAAAAAATTAAAACAGTAATTAATTTGGCCTAGCATTATTAGATTTCAAATTATATAATAATTTAATAATATAATAATTATAAAATATATCGTGTTAGGAAAAAGAAAATTCAATTTACAGATTAAATTACATAGACAAGATAGAGAACAAAAAAATCAATATATCCCCACAGACAGTCTGTTGGAAGAAAGACTTTATTAGAGAAGAACTCCTGAGAAAATAGGCAAAAAAGATCATGATAAAAATAGGTCTTTAAGCACACTATTTGATGTCATAAGCATATTAAATTCCAAATGGATAAATGACCCTAAAATAAAGCACATAGAAAAGATTAAAGAAAAATTATAGGTCATGTCTTTTGCAACTATACTTGGATGGAAATTTATAATTAAAGAAGAGTTAGAAGAGATTTAAAGGTATAATAGAAAATTTTAGTGCATGAATAAAATCAATATACATAGAATAAGAAGTTATTGATGTGAAAATGTTTATATTAAACATCTCAGATAAAATGTATACAAAATCTATAGGGAACTGACCCATTTATAATACTGAGTTTTAAACTACTCTAATAGTTGAGTCCTCAAAAGATATCACCCAACAGTTTTCTTTTACATTTTATACATACACATATACACGTATATACACACATACATACACATGCACATACATATATGTAAATGCATATATATGTATATATTTCCCCAATAGTGTGTAAAAACAATTTATTTACATTTATTTTTAAAACATTGAGTTCCAGATTACCTCCCTTACTTCTCCTCACCTTGAGAAGACACATGAGAAGTTATGCAAAACATTTCCATAAAAGTCATGTTATAAAAGCACACACACATACAACATAGATTTCCCCCACCAAAAGAAAAAGAGAAAAAAAAGAAAAAGTCTTAAGAAAATAGTTTTTTTTTCAAATATGCTTCAAACTATTTCTAGTCATATGAAAAGGTGCTCTCAATCACTATTGATCAGAGAAATGCAAATTAAGACAACTCTGAGATACCACTACACACACATACACCTCTCAGATTGGCTAGGATGACAGGAAAAGATAATGGTGAATGTTGGAGGGGATGTGGGAAAACTGGGACACTGATACATTGTTTGTGGAATTGTGAATATATCCAGCCATTCTGGAGAGCAATTTGGAACTATGCTCAAAAAGTTATAAACTGTACATACCCTTTGATTCATCAAGTGTTACTACTGGGTTTATATTCCAAAGAAATCTTAAAAAGGTTGGTGGCAGCCCTCTTTGTAGTGGCTAAAAACTGGAAACATTGAGTGGATGCCCATCAATTGGAGAATGGCTGAATAAATTGTGCTATATGAATGTTATAGGACATTATTCTTCTGTAAGAAATGACCAACAAGATGATTTCAGAAAAGCCTAGAGAGACTTATGAACTAATGCTGAGTGAAAAGAACAGGACCAGGAGATCATTATATACCTCAACACCAATACCATATGATGATCAATTCTGATGGATGTGACTCTCTTCAACAATGAGATGAACCAAATAAGTTCCATTTGTTCAGTAATGAATAGAACAAGCTACACCCAGCGAAAGAACTCTGGGAAATGAGTGTGAACCAGTACATAGCATTTCTAATCCCTCTGTTTTTGTCCACCTGCATTTTTGATTTCCTTCACAGATTAATTGTACATTATTTCAAGGTCCAATTCTTCTTGTGCAACAAAATAACTGTATGGATATGTATACATATATTGCATTCAACATATACTTTAACATATTTAACATGTATTGGTCTACCTGCCATCTTGGGGAGGCAGTGGGGGGAAAGAGGGGAAAAATTGGAACAAAAGGTTTTGTAATTGTCAATGATGAAAAATTACCCGTGCATATATCTTGTAAATAAAAAGCTATAATAAAAAAAAGTATGCTTCAGCCTATATTCAAACACAATCAGTTCTTTCTCTGGGTATGGATAGCATTTTTATTATAAGTCCTTCAGAGTAGTCTTGGATCATTGCATCACTGAGAATAGCAAATCATTCATAACTGATCATTATACAACATTGCTATTTCATTTTGCGTGAGGTTATGGAGGAATTTGCAGGTTTTGTGAGAGCATTCTGCTCATCATTTCTTATAGAACAGTAATATTTCATTATAATCAAATACCACAATTTGTTCACTACTCCCCAATGTATGAGCATCCT
This sequence comes from Sarcophilus harrisii, assembly GCF_902635505.1. NCBI lineage: Eukaryota > Metazoa > Chordata > Mammalia > Dasyuromorphia > Dasyuridae > Sarcophilus > Sarcophilus harrisii. The sequence goes on from NC_045430.1 coordinate 192,865,209, forward strand.
CTCAATTTCCAGTTCCTTGCCCTGAAAAAAGAAGCTGATATAAATATTTTTTGTACACATAGGTCCTTTTTCTTTTAAAAAAATCTCGTTGGAGTTCATGCTTAGTAGTGCCATTGTTAGATCAAAGAATATGCATGATTTTATAGCCCTTTGGACACAGTTCATATCTTTTGATCACTTATCAATTGATGAATGGCTCATATTTTTATAAATTTGACTCCATGCTTTATACATTTGAGAAAAGAGGCCTTTATCAGAGAAAGTTGCTTCAAAATTCTTTTCACAATTATTATTGCTAACTGAAATCACTCTCCCCCATTTAACCTATTCTCTCTCTCCTTTCATCCTATCCCTCTTCAAAAGTGTTTTGCTTCTGACCATTCCTCCCCTAAAAGTCTCTTTTCCTATCACCCTCTACCCTTATATGCCCTTCCTGTCCTACTTTTCTGCAGGGTAAGATAGCTTTCTATACCCATATGAATGTATATGTTATTTTCTCTTTGAACCAATTCTGAGGAGAGTAAGGTTCACTCACTTCTCCTATCCTTCTTCTCTTCCTCTCCAATGTAAAAGCTTTTTCTTTCCTCTTTTATTATAGATAATTTACATCATTCCATTTCTCCCTTTCCCTTTCTCCCAGTACTTTCTTCTTTTACCTTTTAATTTAATCTTTTTGATATTACCCCTACATATTCAACTTACATCTATGCCCTCTGTCTATATATATATTCTTAACTGCTCTAATAATGAGAATGTTCTTATGAGTCAAAAGCATTATCCTTCTGTGTAGATATGTAAGCAGATAAACTTTATTAAGTCTTTTAGGATTTCCCTTTCCTTAGTCCTGCATTTGAAACTCAATTTTTTTTTATTTAGCCCTGATATTTTTCATCATGAATGCCTGAAATTCCTTTATTTCATTGAACATCTACCTTTTCCCCCGAAGGATTATACTCAATTTTGCTAGATAGCTGATTCTTGGTTATCATCTTAACTACATTGTTCTCTGAAATATTTTATTCCAAACCCTTTGATCCTTTAGTGTAGAAGCTGCTAAATCTTTTGTTATCCTGGCTTATGCTCCGTTATACTTGAATTGTTTCTTTCTGGATGCTTGCAGCATTTTCTCTTTGACTTGGGAGTTCCATAATTTTGCTACAATATTCATGGGAATTTGGAATAACAATACCACTACTAGTCATAATCCTAAAAGATCTTTTTAAAAAAGGAAAAGGACTTATATGTATAAAAATACTTATACTAACTCTTTTATCAGGGTAAAGATTTGGAAATTGAGGGGATACTCCTCAATTAGGGAATGGCTAAATAAACTGAGGTATGAGATTATGATGTAATACTATTGTTCTATAACAAAGATGAGCAGAATGTTCTCAGAAAAACCTGCAAAATCCTATGTGATCTCTTTCAGAAGATGATCAGTGGATTCTTTCAATTTCTATTTTACTCTTTTGTTCTAGAATATCAGGACAGTTTTCCTTAATAATTTCTTGAAAGATGATTTCTAGGCTCTTTTTAAGATCATGTCTTTTAAGTAGACAAATAATTTTTAAATTATTTCTCCTGGATCTATTTTCTAGGTCAGTTGTCTTTCCAATGGGGCATTTCACATTGTTTTATTTTTTTCCTTTTTTGGGTTTTGCTTTATTGTACTTTGATTTTCCATAAAGTCATAAGTTTCTATTTGCTCAGTATTAATTTTTAATGAATTATTTTCCACAGTGAGCTTTTGTACCTTTGTACATTTGGCCAGTTTTGCTTTTTCAGAAATTCTTCTCCTCATTAGTTTAGTTTAGTTTAGTTTTTCCTTTTGCATCATTCTCATTTCTCTTCCCAAGTTTTTCTCTTCCTCTTTTATTTGATTTTCACAATCTCTTTTGAGTTCTTCCATGACCTGAGATGAATTTTTTTTTTTGGTGAGGCTTTGGATGTAGGAGGTTTGACTTGGTTATCTTCTTTTGAGTGTTTGTCTTAATCTTTTTGTCATCTTAGTAACTTTCTATGGTCAGAATCTTTTTCTGTTATTTATTCACTTTCCCAGTCTGTTACTCATCTTTAAGCCTTTGTTAAAGTAGGGGTCTATTTCTAAGGTGTGGGGTATACTGTTGTAAGCTTCAGGGGTTTTGTTGCTATTTTCAGAGATCTTTCTAGAGACCTGACCACAAGCTTCTTTTCTGCTCTGGAACTGTGAGGAGGGTCCCCGCTCCACTGTTGCCTTAAGTTCTAATGTGCTAATAAAGAGACCTCCTTTTGACTGAGGCCTCCAGAAGCTGATGTCCAATTCTGGTGTGCTGGTTTCCCAAGACCCTTTCACCTTAATGAGACAAACTTTTCTAACTGACCTTCCAAGTAGTCTTTGGTATCTCTGGGCTGAGAAATCTAGATTCTGCCAGTACTGCCACTGATTCAAAGAACCTAAGTTCTCCTCCTGCTTTGCTGATGCATGGGCCAATCTGGATCTGTTCCACCTACTGACTTTTCACATTGTCTTTGGCTAGAAAATTGTTCTATTCTGCCTTTTTGTTAATCTTGATACTCTAAAAATTGTTTAGAGTATTTATTTAAAGGAATTTGGAGGTGTTTGAGGAAGAGCTTAGGTGAGACCCTTGGTTCTGCCCCAACAGAAAGTTTTCTAAAGAAGAAATGCCATGGGGTTTGAAGACATCATTTTCGTATTGACATTTATCATCATGGTAGTTCTGTAAAAAGTCATTGCTATTATTAATAAGTGGTTTTTAGAATCCATGAAACCCATAGTATTCCAGAACCTGTACAGACTAGAACTGTTTGAAAAGATAAATTTGGGGCAGCCAGGTGGCACAGTGAATAAAGCACCAGCCCTGAAGTCAGGAGGACTTAAGTTCAGATTTGGCCTCAGACACTTAATACTTCCTAGCTGTGTGACCCTGGGCAAGTCATTTAACCCCAATTGCCTCAGCCAAAAAAAAAAAAAAAGATAAATTTCATAGATTTATAGAACTTCCTAGTCAATCATATTTTCTGTATCCTGAAGATTCACTATTCCTATTGTAATAGACAAGTTATCACAATGGATAAGATTTCTAGTTTTTCTAGATGGACTTTGAAGGCAGCATCAAGGTCTTGCCAAACCAGACCAAGCTTGACCCAGTCTTCCATCTCTTTTGATTAGGAAGATACTAGGTATCTTGCAAGAGCTACATGTGTAGAGTGGGTTTGCTATTGCATTTCTTTGATATTACTATGCTTTTACAAATGAAAGTGTTTTGCTTTTGATTTTAATATAATAACATTTCGCATTCATGTATCCTTTTAAAATTTTTAGAGATATAGATACATATGGGTATGTATGTTTATCTACATATACAATCGACATATACTTCTACACATACATATACGTATGTGTGTGCTATAATGATAATTCTGGGAGGCACACACTATTAATATTCACATTTTATAGATGAGGAACTGAGTCTGAGAAAGGTTAAGTGACTTGCTCAGTGTCACATAGCTAGTAAATGTCTGAGACAGGATTTGACCTAAGTTCTTTCTGATTCCAATAACTGATTTTTTTTTAAATGGAAAAAAGAATTGCTTGTAGTAGGTATGGGCAAAAATATGCCCAAAAATATGCCCCCAAAATATGCCAAGTAGAGTAGTTTGTATCTATTGCTTGAGAGTAATGGAGGCCATGTGGACATCTGGCTCTTCTTTGGGGTCCCCATTCTAGATTTAAATTCACTTCTCTCACATAAGGAAAAGAAAAATAATAAATGTTTTACTTTCCTTCAGCACACATTTAATCTATTGCCTGATGGTCAATGTGGAAGGCAAGGGGAAGAAGAGAGTTTGGAAACTAAAATTATTTTGGAATTCAGGGAACTGTAACAAATTAAATATCTGGGGACTATTTATGATTTGGTCCCTGGGTATAAGACATACTGCTTTTGTTTCCTGTGTATCAATCCTACTGGGTGTGGAGGTACTTCTTCTTCTTTTTTCCCTCTGAAAACATCTCCCTGGGCACTTGAAAAACAGAAACAGATCAAAATAGTCCTTTTTTGTTTTTTCTTCAGCATTATAGTGAGTGTAATGTCCTATGATCTTTTCAGGTATGCTAAAAATTCTTAGTGTCTGTGGACAGGATTGAGTTGAGTTGATAAGAGAATAAAACCTTTACTTATGGATATCACAGTGAAAATTCTAGGGTTCTAACTCCAGGATCAAATGGGTACTAGGACTTCTGCAGCAAGGTTATAGATTCAGACTTAAGTTACATATTGTCTATTTCATTGATTGCTCTTCTGGTACTTTATTCACATAAAGACATACAACTTGCTTATTTAATCAAAACTGTGAATTTTCTGCAAATCTAATTGGATATGCTTTTTATAAGTGATTTCACCTTTCTTTATGTAAAGAAGTGATAATTTTCCATTGAGGTTGAATTTATCATCTTGAATAGAATAGAGCATTAGCTTGATAGTCCAAGTAAAATTTATTTAAAAAATTTTGACATATAGAATTTAGAAGAGGTGATTTTTCTTTCTGTTTAACATTGATTATTTTTTAATGAGGAGAAAAGATCCATTTCAGACTATCTTGCTTGTACTTTTTAATTAATGATCTTTAAATGATTCCTGATCCATTGGCTGAAACATGAGAGATTTTGGCTTGAGATAATTTCCTGCTGCTTAAGATTTTTATATGGCAATGCATTACAAATTATTAATTTGCTTTTCCTGAGTGATTTAGACATAGGATCATGGACTTTATGCTAGAAGAGACTCTTGAGGTCATCTAGTTTAATGCCTCATGTTAAGATGAGGGAAATGAGACCTGTAGAAATGAAATGATTTGCCCAGTCACACTCAGTTAAAAGCAAAACCAAAGATTTCAACCTAGTCGTATTTCAGAAATTTGTTAATTTCTTTTAGGTTAGTCTTATCAAATGAACCACATTATAAATACTTTGATAGTAATCATATTTTTCTTGTATCCATCAGACCACTTAACATAGTGTTGGTTAGTAGGTGAGTAGTAACTCTTGATGATCTAGAGATTTCAATTTAGATCAGACTGGATGAGGTAAGATTTGTTTCATAATATAGAATTCCCCAAAATACCCCCCCCAAAAGATGCAGTTATCACTCACTCAATGATGTTTGTTCTCCTAGATATATAAGCCTGTATATTCAATATATGAGATATTCCTCATGCCTGTTATCTCTACTAATAATACCATCTTATAAGAAAACCAAGGTAGAAATTCAGGAAAAACAGGAACATTTTTCTCTCCTGATTTGGAATCAAAGCATCTTATATATATACAGAGCACTTTGGAAATTACCTCATTCAACTTCTCTCCAGTTCAGAATTCCTTTTTTTATGCATCTATAGATTATAATACAACCTCTGTCTCAGAACTTCTGGTATCAATAGAATGAAAGATTGAGAGAATGTAAGCATTTTTAGAGCAGAGATGATTTCATTCTTTACATTTGTAGTTCCCGACACCTAGAAGGTACTTAATAAATGTTTGTTGCTTAAGTAACAGGTTTAGACAAAAACCTTCCTGGAATTGCCCCCTTCTTTCCCCTGTTCTATCCTCTGTAGTGGGACAGAGCACGGCAGCCCTTCATAAGTAAATTTAGCAGGAGATCTGAGAATTTTGTAATTAAGAATGGCTTTTTCTACTTGGCCACAGGAAATGTTTCACAGATTTTCAGTTTGGTGAGGTGAAGAGAAATGCTAGATGAGAAGAGATTATGGAAACATCTAGAAAAGAGAAAGTGCATGTCATAATAGACCGGACATGCAGAGATTCCAATCCTCAGTTTAACATTCAAGTAATGTTTTTTACAAATCCACTGACTTCTGCTGTTGATTGAAAACTGTTCCCATCTAACACCACCTGGACCATACACTTCAATGGCTTTTTACTGATCTATCTCCTATCTAGCTCAAATTACCAGGTGTGGATTAGAACAAGATTTTAAGGTGAGTGGAAAAATAAGCATTAACAACCAGTATATAAATTATGAAGAACGATTTAGATTCAGATACCCACATGGATTCATTAGGCATTTAAGGTGCAGTTAGATTATTGCATTTAGATAAATATGTTTACTCTTATTGAAACCTGTACAAGTTAGGATATAAATCTCAGGACTACTTCAAACTACCAGGATCTACCCATTCTCCTCTGAACAACCTTGATGTCATGCTTTTTATTTTATTCTTGTGTTGCCCCTTTCTCCATACAATACTATGCCTATTCCTTTATTAATTATCACATCTCAAGAGTATTTGGTTGGATGTAGTTATACAGAATGTAATATAAAATAGATTTGAACTGTGGTGAAAATTAATTATGAAAACAGGAAAACAAAACAAAAAGTGGCATTCTTTCTTTCTTTCTCTCTCTCTCTCTCTCTTTCTCTCTCTTCTATCAAAGGTAAAATAGACTGTCTGAGATGGAAATAAATTTCTCTGAACTGAAGTACTTTCAGGAACATATGAATCATTAATTGTTGGGAATGTAATAAGAATAATTATCAATTGACTTAAATGATCTCTAAGCTGACTCATAATTCTAAGATTCTCTGATTCTAGACTATTGGGAGTCTAAAAAAAACAAAATCACTACTAGACCAAAAAGACTGAAAAATTTTCAACATCATTAACAAAATAATCGTGGTAATCTATGAGGATTCATCATCTTAATTTGAAGACTATCTACCTGTTTTGCCAGAGGCAGTATGACTCATGTAGTCCCACTAAATTAATTAAAATGTCATTTTAAAAATACTTTCTATTCTTACCTTATTCCTTTTGTTTAAGATCCTGAGGACAAAAATATACCAAATTTGGTTCTATCATTTTTGCTTTTCATTTCATATCTTTCCTCTACTACAGGACCTTGCTTTATCAAGTTAAATCATTAAACACTGTTAAATATCTGTTCTGTGCTTCTGTGTTGATTGCTGATTTTTGTTTAATTTCTTCACTATGCTAAACCCAGGAGATACAAAGATTAAAAATAGGATAGACCTTTCTCTCTCTCTTTTTTTATTTAATAGCCTTTTATTTACAGGTTATATGTATGGGTAACTTTACAGCATTGACAATTGCCAAACCTCTTATTCCAATTTTTCCCCTCTTTCCCCCCACCCCTCCACCATATGGCAGGATGACCAGTAGATGTTAAATATATTAAAATATATACAATAAGTATACATGACCCAACCATTATTTTGCTGTACAAAAAGAATCAGACTCTGAAATATTGTACAATTAGTCTGTGAAGGAAATCAAAAATGCAGGTGGGCAAAAATATAGGGATTGGGAATTCAATGTAATGGTTTTTAGTCATCTCCCAGAGTTCTTTCGCTGGGCGTAGCTGGTTCAGTTCATTACTGCTCCATTGGAAATGATTTGGTTGATCTCATTGCTGAGGATGGCCAAGTCCATCAGCATTGGTCATCATATAGTATTGTTGTTGAAGAATATAATGATCTCTTGGCCCTGCTTGTTTCACTCAGCATCAGTTTGGATAGACCTTTCTCTTGATGGAAATTGAGTCATGTTAAGTGTACAAGTTACAAGGGAAAGGGTAGAGTATGAAAGAGGAAAAAGGCAAATCTAGACTAAGTTCTTTAGGGAAATTCAAGAAAAAGGAATTATTAGGGAATCAGGGATAGTTCCATGGAAGAGGTGATTGCTGAACTGAGCTTTGATGGTATAAAAGAGTTTTCATAGATTAAAAAAAAATACATTTCATGTATGGAAGGATAGCCTATATTAATGATCTAAAGTAGAAGTTAGGACAAATTCAGGGACTATTTAATACATTTTATCTCAAAACTAGGAAGGAAAATAAGTTAAAATTAAGTTAGAAGACTTAGTTAAAAAAGTATTATAGTAGGATTTAAAAGCAAAGTTAAGGAATTTATATTCTGTACTATAGGTGATAGGTAGTCAATGGAACCTTTTGAATAGAGAGAGAGAATAACATGATAGAAAGCTTATTTCTGACAATTTAATGAATGGAATAGCAGAAGGAAGATCAATTACAAGGTTATTATCTTAACCTAAGACATTAGACAGTTGAATTTAGTGTTCCTCTCTCCTTTAGTGTTCCTCACGTTCAATCTATTCTATCCTCTTTCCCTTATTCCAAAAACAATAAAAATACCCTCCCATGACTTTGCTATTCCCTCAAGTTATGTCCTGTATATCTTCATTTCAATGCTAAATTTCTGGAAAGAATAGTCTATATCATTCACATCCATTTCCCCACAACCCACCTATCCTCAGTCTTTATAATATGAGGCAATGTTGTCTCTATCATTCTACTGAGGTGGACAGGTCACTTTGACTGAGATTTGGTAAACTCATTGACCTTTTGACCTTTGTTCAAGTATCATACCTCCTCGATGTTTCTGTAGCACTTGGTATTATTGACTACTCCATTTAGATATTTTAACTTTTTCTGATTGTTCTTTGCTTCTCTCATTTGATTGATGATTGTTGGTTCATTGTCATCCTACCCTCCTACATGTAAATCAAGGTTATGTCTTTAAACCTATACATTCTCAGCACTCTTTCTTTTTGGTGGGAATTTACAAACATAACATATTTGCACGGGTTACTTATAAAAGATTTTTTTTAGTGTGTTTTGTCTGGATCCCTCCTTTTTCCCTATCCCAGGCTACCTTGTTTAAAATTATCTATGTATATTATGTTTTCTATATTTGAGTATAATCTCTTTAAGAATAAGAACTGTTTTTTTTAACCTATTATCTCCCAGACTTTACATGGTTCCTGACATATAACAGACACTTAATATATGTTTCCTTAATCAACTTGACTTAAAAATTATTCCCCTTGCTAATTTTTTTATACTTTCCCTTTATGAACATTTATATGGAAATTGAGGTTGGAAGGGTCAGTTCATCTAATCTAGCCATTTAATGTTTAGGTAGGCTTATGTTGTTAATGTAGACATGCTACTTTTTTTTTTTTAAAGATCTTTGTGGATAAAGATTTTACTACATTCCTTGGGAAGCTATCTGAATTCATAATATCTCTGAAGTATTGTTGTCATTGTTCAGTCACTTTTCAGTTTTGTCCAACTATTTCATGACCCAATTTCATGGATTTTTCAGCAAAGATATTGGGCTGGCTTGCCTTTTCCTTCTCCAGCACATTTTACAGATGAGAAATTAAGGAAAACAGAGGTAAGTGATTTGCCCAAAATAGCACTGCTATTACATGTCTAAGACCAGATTTGAACTCATAAGGATGAGTCTTCCTGACTTCAGACCTGACATTCTAGCCACTGTATCACCTAGCTATAAGAAGTCAGAATTCCCAAAATACAAAAATCCTATAAAGATTTTTTTTTCCCATTTTGATCTTGATTTTGGCAGCTTATCATCACAACATCATAATAAAGTCAATAATCTTGTTTTCTATAACACTATCTTTCTTGCTGAGGGAAAAAAAAAGAATTAACAGTAGACCCTGAATTGCTTTTTTATAGAAAAGTCACATTTATCAAAATCATCAACAATAGCACCTTTACTGTGTGTCAAGGAAAAAGGCATATTAAAGGTCCTTCTTCTTACCAAAGTTATTCAGCAACAGAAATTGCTTGGTTATTACTGGCTCTGGGCAATTTCCATATGACTTATTAAGATGGTTTCTAAAGTTATGTCTGAATGAAATGTTTTATAGGAGCCCACATTTATCAATGACATTTTTTCTTTGTAACCTATCTCTGTCACAAAAGGAAACCCAATTTCTTTGATATTATTTGATGTTAATATGTTATGTAAATTGCAACCAGACTAAGGATTTAATATTTTATTTTGGAAATAATAGAGAACTACTAAATTATATTGAATAGGAGAGAGGGCAACATGCTCTAACTTGTATGTTTGTAAGATTAAGTTTCCAAGTGTAAGTTAGGCTTAGGGAATGGGACCGACCTCATAGCCCATGTGTAAGAGAGGGACATACTCTGCCAAGTTATGAGTATCTGTACCAATGATATATCACAACAAATTAATTATAATTTTCAATATAATCCTCTGACATTTTTTCTTGTTATAAAAAGAGACACTGACTTTAGTAAGTTCATAAGAACAAAAATTCCATTTTATCTTATTTGATAGGTATGTAGAGCTGTAGGTTTATATATTACAAGAATATTTTATTGGTATTCTGCTTTAATCCCTCATTAAGGAATGCTAGTGGCCTTGGGCTTGCCAGATGCCAACAGAAAACAGATCTCATAGTGACTGTGTATCTGTTGCTGGATAACTAGTTTATGTAAGCTGAGAGAAAATGATCATATAAGCAGTGACCAAAGAAAGCTTTTCCTTATTTTTTTTCTTTTTTGACACAAACTCATAAAAGTTTTGATTATGATTTAGAGGGATTTTGGTTGTCATACATACTAGAGGTATAAAATATGATTTGAGTTTCTATTCAACATTTTGAGAATTTAATTTGGGAAAGAACAATAATATATATATATTTGCTACAAAAATCAAATTTTAAGATTTTATTAATAATATAGAGACTGATTTAAAGTATTTTAAATTTATTATTCCACAAGTAAAAGAAAAAACTCATGTCATCAAAAAGTGTTTATAAGGATCCATAGCTATTTGTTAAATTGAGTTGAAATGGCATCTTTAAATATGACTGGCAAATATTTGACTTTTTCAATTTCTTTATTTCTCAAATAGGGATATGGGGGACAATCAGACAACAGTGACTGAGTTCATTCTGCTGGGATTTTTCCTAGAAACAAAGATGAAGATATTTCTCTTTGGGCTTTTTTCTCTCCTCTATACTCTTACCCTTTTAGGTAATTTAGTGATTTTGGGTCTCATCTGCTTGGACTTCCGACTACATACTCCAATGTATTTCTTCATATCACACCTGGCCATTGTTGATATCTCTTACGCCTCAAATACAGTCCCCCAATTGTTGGGAAACAATCTGGATCCACTCAAACCAATCTCCTATGCAGGATGTTTGACCCAAACCTTTTTTTTCCTTACTTTTGCTCTCACTGAATGTCTTCTCCTCCTGGTAATGAGTTATGATAGATATGTAGCAATCTGCCATCCTCTCAGGTATTCTATCATCATGAACTGGAAAGTATGTACTGGATTGGCTATTACACCCTGGGGAAGTGCTGCTTTCTTGGCCCTGATCAATGTGATTCTCATCCTGAAAGTGCCCTTCTGTGGGAACTTGGAAGTCAATCACTTTTTCTGTGAACTCCTATCCATACTCAGGTTGGCTTGTGCCAACATCTGGATTAACCAGATCATGGTTTTGATAACTAGTGTTTTATTTTTGCTGGGCCCCTTCTGCTTGGTTCTGGTCTCCTACATATATATCATTTGTGCCATCCTGAAGATCCAGTCTGGGGAAGGACGAAAAAAAGCATTCTCTACTTGCTCCTCCCACCTCTGTGTTGTTGGACTCTATTTTGGTAGTGGTATTGTCATGTACATGATCCCCAATTCTAGCAATCCTGAGCAGCAGAAGAAAATACTTTCTCTGTTTTATAGCTTCTTCAATCCTACACTGAACCCTCTGATTTATAGCTTGAGAAATGCAGAAGTGAAAGGTGCACTGAGGAGAGTGTTGGGGAAAGACAGGCAAAAGTGAGGCATTTTGGGTAATATCCAAGTATACAATGATAGGAGGTAATGTTATGATGCACAAGAGAGGAGAAACAGAATCTGTCTCCTATGATAAGATGGCAACTTTGTGCTTTGAATCTGTAACACACTTCTTAAAATATTCTGTCTTGAAAAGTTCATAGTAAGTCAAGATACTTGCCAATTTCTAATAAAAATCTCTGAGCTGAATTCTGGACTTACTATGATCGATGTCACTATCTTTTTTGTCCTCCCCACTTACCCCCAACATTATGAATTATATTGGCATATCATAATATCAGTATTCTCTTTTATTTCCATGTTCACTGTTCCTTCTATTTTGTTTTCCTGTTTATATTCCTTTGTCTGTTTACTAGTCCTTTCATCAGCCTTATTCAGTTCTCCATATTTATTTGGACCTATTTTTCACACCACATTCTTGATAAATGTTAGTTGAATAAATGGATAGATATTTCATATATTTCCCTGGACCTGTTTGAAAAGAACAAAGAACAACACATAGAGAGGAAAATGTTATTTTCTTCTAAACACTATCAAACATTGGAAAATAATATTTTAAGGCCAAAAAGAAGGAAATCTGAAAAAAAGTTTGCATGTTAAAGGACTTTGTTGATTCTTATCAAATGTTCAATTACAGACAAAACAAAACTGTGACCTGAAAAAGAGGAGGTCCAATAACATAGTTAGAAGAAAAGATAACAAAGGGAGTGCTGTTCTAATATCCATGTAATATTAAAAGACTTTATGGAAGACTTCCAGGGTTGAAGCCATGATGGCAGAGTAAAGTGAGGAAGCTTTGAACTCTCCCAGTTTCCCTTGAAAACCACATGAAACCAAACTGCTGAACAGAACCTGATGGAATAAAACCACTCTACAGTTTAAGAAAGAATAGAAAAAAATTAATCTACAAATACAGAATTCAAAAAGAAACATAGAAAGGTAAACAGGGGAATATATATATATATATATATATATATATATATATATATATATATATATATAATTTAGAGGTTAAACTGTTTACATCCCTAGATGGGAAAATGTTATCTGCAAGTCTTGAGATTTGTACTGTCACTGGGGCATGCAGAGTGGGGCATCACATAGCCTGAGGGTTGATTGTGAATGGACTCTGATGTGATGACATCAATGAAAAAGACATTAAAGGGAGAAAAAAGTTCTGTACTGGAAAAAAGAGGAAACTGGGGGTATAATGGTAAACAATGAGTTTACATGAAGAGGTGGAAAAGACCTATTATAATCAAGGGGAAGAAGAAAGGAGGGGTGAGCATTATCTAAAGTTTGCTGTAATCAGTTTTGGCTCCAAGAGGGAATAGCTTATTTATTTAGTTGGGTATGGAAATTTATCAAACTCTAGAAAAAAGTAGGAGAAGAAAGAGGAAAGAAAAGGAAGGGACAGGATAGAAGGGAGAGTACAAACACTAAGTGAAAAGGTAAGAAAAAGAGAGGAGTAGTGATTTTCACTCAGCAGTGCATAGCATCTACACAAAAACTGACCATGTATTAGGGCACAAAAACCTCACAATCAGATGGAGAAAGGGAGATATAGTAATTGCTTTTTTTTTTTTTTTTTTTTTTTTTTTTTTTACCATGATGCAATCAAAACTATATTCAATAAAGGCTCAGGGAAAGATAGACTAAAAATCAACTTGAAATTAAATAATCTAATTCTAAAAAAAATGAATGGATCAAACAACAAATCAGAGATTTCATCCAAGAGAATGGCAATAGCGACACAACATAACATAATTTATAGGATGCAACCAAAGCAATTCTTAGAGGAAATTTTATATGATATGAATAACATAGAGAAAGAAGAGATCAGTGAATTGGGTATGGATCTAAAAAAGGTAGAAAAAAACAAGTTAAAAATCCCTAATTAAATACCAAAAATTCTGAAACTCAAAGGAGAGATTAATGAAACTTAAACTAAGAAAACTATTGAAGTAATAAAACTAAGAGTTGGTTTTACAAAAACAACAACAACAAAATAAACAAAATTTGATTGAAGAATAGGAAAAAACCCCACACCACCAGCATCAAAAATGAAAAAGGTGAACTTACCACTAATGAAAAAAGAAATTAAAGCAGTAATTAGGAGTTATTTTGCCAACTGTATGGCAGCAATTCTGTCAATCTAACCAAAATGGATGAATATTTCCAAAAACATAAATTGCCCAGGAGAGGAGAAAATAAATTATTTAAGTAGTCCCATTTTAGAAAAAAAGAAATAGAATAAACCTTTGATGAATTGCCTAAGAAAAAAATTTCCAAAGCCAGATGGATTCACAAGGGAATTCTAAATTCCAATACTATAAACTATTTGAAAAATAAGTAAAGGAGTCCTGCCAATTCCTTCTATGACACAAATATGGTATTGAAACCTAAAGCAGGAAGAGCAAAAACAGAAAAAAAAATTACAGACTAATCTCCCTAATGAATATTGATGCAAAAATTTTAAATAAAACATTAGCAAAGGTTTTACAGCAATTTATCAGCAGCATAATACACTATTGCCAAGTGGGATTTATACCAATAATGCAGTTCTTGTTCAATATAAGTTTAATATAAGGGAAATATTATTCTTTATTATATTATTATATAATTATTAATTATATATAAATAATTATAATATAATATAATTTATTATATATTATATATAATCAATATAAAGAAAATTATTACCAAAATTGACTATATCAATAACAATACCACCATTAATCATATGATAATCTCAATAGAAACAGAAAAAACTTTGACAGAATATAGCACCTATTCCTATTTAAAACTTTAGAGATCATAGGGAATAAAGGGATCTTTCTGTAAAATAATAAGCAGTATCTATCTAAAACAAACAGCAAGAATTATTTGTATTGGAGAGAAGATGGATACATTTCCAGTAAGATCAGGAATGAAACAAGGATGACCATTATTACCACTATTATTCAACTAGAAATGTTGGCTTTAGCAATTGGAAAAGAAAAAAGAAATTAAAGGAATTAGAATAGGCAATGAGGAATATAACCATCACTCTTTACAGATGATATGATGATATACATAGAAAATCCTAGAAAATCATCCAAAAACTTACTGGAAATAATTCACAGCTTTAATAAAGTTGCAGGATATAAAATAAACCCACACAAATCATCAGAATTTTTATATATTACTGACAAAGTCCATCAGCAAGAGATGGAGAAACTCCTTTTAAAATTACTGTAGGTAAAATAAAATACCCCATAAGCATATGAACATAATTATAAAACATTTCTCACACAAATAAAATCAAATCTAAACAATTGGAAAAATATCAATTGCTTATGAGTAGGTCAAAGGGTATGAATAGACAATATTCAAATAACAAAATTAAAGCTATGTATAGTCATATGAAAAAGTGTTCTAAATCACTATTGATTAGAGAAATGCAAATTAAAACAACTCTGAGGTACCTCTTGGCATGTCTTGGATTGGCTAAGATGACAAGAAAAAGTAACGATAATTGTTGGAGGGAATGTGCGGAAACCCAGACACTAATGCATTGTTGATGAAATTGTGAAATTATCCCACCATTCTGGAGAGCAATCTAGAACTATACCCAAAGAGCTATCAAACTGTGCATACCTTTTGACCCAGCAGTGCCACTTTTGGGGCTCTATCCCAAGCCTCAAGGAAATTAAATTAAAAAAAATGCAAAAATGCTTGTAGCAGCTCTTTTTGTGGTAGCAAAGGATTGGAAAAGGAGTAGTTGTCTATCAATTGGGGAATGGCTGAACAAGTTGTGATACATGAACATAATGGAATATTGTGGTTCTATAAAAATGATGAACAAGCTGATTTTATAGAGCCCTGGAAATATTTGCATACACTGATGCTGAGAGAAAAAAAAAAGCAGAACCAGAAATGCATTGTACACAATAACTGTAAGAATGTATGATCAGCTCTGACAGACTTGGTTCTTTTCAGTGGTTCAGTGATCCAAAGCAATCCCAATAAGCTTCGGACAGAAAATACCATTTGCATATCAAAAAAGAATCATGGATACTGAATATAAATTAATCCATGCTTTGTTGACTTCTTTTTTCTGATTTTTTTTTCTCTCTCCCATAGTTTTTCCTTTTTGCTCTGATTTTTCTCTCCTAACATGATTCATAAAGCAATATATATTAGAAATAACTAAATTTAAAAAACACTATATCCAGAAAATCAGTCCATTCATTCATTCATTTATTTGTCCGTTTATCTATTTATTTATTTATTATTTTTTTATTAAAGCTTTTTATTTACAAAGCATACTCATGGGTAATTTTTCCAACAATAACCCTTGCATAACCTTTTGTTCCAAATTTTCCCCTCCTTCCTTTTACCCCCTCCCCCTAGCTGACAGGCAGTCTAATACATGTTAAATATGTTGAAATACATGTTAGATCCAATATATGTATACATATTTATACAGTTATCTTGCTGCACAAGAAAAATCAGATCAAGAAGAAAGAAGAAGAAAAACTGAGAAAGAAAACAAAATGCAAACAAATCACAACACAGAGAATGAGAGTGTTGTGGTCCACATTCTGTTCCCACAGTTCTCACTCTGGGTGTAGATGACTCTCTTCATTCATCACTGAACAAGTAGAACTGTTTGAATCATTTCATTGTTGAATAAAGCCCCGTCCATCAGAATTGATCATCATCTATTCTCGTTGTTGACGTGTATAATGATCTCCTGGTTCTGCTCATTTCACTCAGCATCAGTTCATGTAGATCCCTTCAAGCGTCTCTAAAATCATCCTACTGGTCGTTTCTTATAGAACAATAATATTCCATAGCATTCATATACTATAATTTACTCAGCCATTCTCCAATTGATGGGCATCCACTCAGTTTCCAGTTTCTGGCCACTACAAAGAGGGCTGCGACAAATATTTTTGTACATACAGGCCCCTTTCCCTTCTTTAAGATGTCTTTGGGATATAAGCCCAGTAGAAACACTGCTGGATCAAAGGGTATGCACAGTTTGATAACTTTTGGGGCATAATTCCAAAGTGCTCTCCAGAATGGTTGGATCCATTCACAGTTTCACCACCACGAAGTATCAGTGTCCCAGTTTTCCACATCTCCTCCAACATTCATCATTACCTTTTCCAGTCATCTTAGCCAATCTGACAGGTATGTGGTGGTATCTCAGACTTGTCTTAATTTGCATTTCTCTGATCAATAGTGATTTGGAACACCTTTTCATATGAGTAGAAATAGTTTCAATTTCACCATATGAAAATTGTCTGTTCATATCCTTTGACCATTTATCAATTGGAGAATGGCTTAAACTATTATAAATTAGAGTCAATTCTCTATATGTTTTAGAAATGAGACCTTTATCAGATCCTTTGGATGTAAAAAATGTTTTCCCAGTTTATGTGCTTCCCTTCTAATCTTGTCTTTATTAGATTTGTTTGTACAAAAACTTTTTCACCCAGCATTTATTAAGAACTTACTAAGAACACTAGGAATACAAATTTTTAAATGAATACCTTCTGCCCTCATGGATTTTACATTGTAATAAAGGGGATACATTGTATTCACAAAGAAACAAATAAAGAATATAAAAATTAATACATAGTAATGAAATCACTAACAACTGAGTAAAGCAGTAGTATTCTTTTGAAAGATGTGTGATGAACTAATTTTGAAAGGAACTAGGGGTTTCAAGTGGCAGAAATTTGGATAGAGACCATTCTAGGCAGAGGGCAATATCCTAAGTTCCAAAATTTAAATTGTTATTATTAACCTTCCAAATTTAACTTATTGCAAATAAACTTTAAAAACTTTTCTTCTGTAACATCAACTTTAATTAGATCTCCTATGCTGTATATAACTTTATATATTTAAAAGGTAATAGAATCTTGGACAATGCGAATTCAAACATGAGTTTATGAGGACATGGAGAGTCATTCTGGAGAAATATACGAGTGAAGACTGAAGAGATGATAGAGGAAAGGGACTGAGAATACATTTTTTGGTAAAAGAACAGAATTAAACTCTTGAGTTGTGAAGAAACAAGAGGAGAATCTTTTTAAAAAATTTTAATTGATATTTTGAGAGAAATGAAGGGTTGGTTCTGTGTTTTAGAACTGAAGGGAAGTCAATAGTTGAAATGATGTTTAAAGCTGAGTTTTGCTGTAATCTTCCTCTCAGCGATACATTGCTCCTATTGATTTATATATTTATTTTATTTATTATACTCTAAATAAATATGGTAACTAGGTACCCTGATATTTATTTAAACCTAAAATTAGGAGAGGGAGAGAGAGAGAGAGAAGCAAAGGCTCACAAAAAGGTTTCAACAATTTATTAAATACATATTATTAATAAACTAGGATGAGGATTAAGAAGTAACTGATTAATAAAAGATATGTTATTTTAATAATTAATGATGGAATCTCTGAACATATATCAATTTAAACAAATCGTAGCTAAAATATATATATTTTTTTACTTCAGCTGATTCAAAATAGACTTTTCTCTGATTTCCCATTTTAAGTCAATGTGAATCATTTTATTGCAACTGACATTCTTGTAAAGACATATTACAGAGTGATATTTACTAATCCATTCAACCCAAAGCATTCAGGGCATTAAAATTATTAGTTACTATCTTCCTTATCTGTTCTTTGCAAATTCCTGATCATAATATCAGTTAGGATTCTAGGTTTGTTCCTGTTTGGAAATCTAGTAGATTGCTACTGATCACAGGCCTTGTCAGCTGACCAGAAAAAAACTTCAGGTTCCTAGGGACCAAACTCCTGTCTATTTCTTTGTCAGAGCATATTGCCTTTTTCAATCAGTTTCAGAACTCAGAACAGTCTTGGAGATAAATCAAGCTGTTCCTTGCCCTTTTCCACTAATTTTAGATTCAGATCATCTCCTTAGTCAACATAGGATCTGTGACACAGCCCTTGTTGCTGCTTCCTATTTTAGCATTACAAATGATTTATTATATTCTGTTAGTGGAATATTAAAGCCTCCAAATTTTGTTGTATGTGTACATATATGTAATCAATACAATTTATATCACATATGTGTATTTATGTTTTTAACTAATATATAACATATTTGATTCATTTAACTTTTTTCTTTTAAAATTAATTTCTATGACTTTTAAATATATTATACATTTTCACTTCAGGTGCTTAAAAATGTTTATTCACTTGAATTAAATTGGCAACTGTTATTTTATGTATGATATGGCTCCCAATTATTATCTTCATGCTTTCAAATTCAAATTCAGTTTTGTCTAATACATATGAGGATTTTTATTTTTAAGTGAAAATGCCTTCTAAATAAAAGGTATGTCAGGAACAACAAGATTATATGATGATCAATTCTGATGGATGTGATTCTTTTCAATAGTGAAGTGATTCAGACCAGTTCCAGTGGTCTTGTGATGAAGAGAGCCATCTGTACTCAGAGAAAGGTCTATGGATACTGAGTGGAGAATCACAATATAATATTTTCACTTTTGTTGTCCTTTGCTTGCATTTCATTTTCTTTCTCATTTTTTTCCTTTTTGACCTGATTTTTTTGTGCAGTATGATAATTGTGTATATATATATATATATATATATATATATATATATATATATGAGTTAACACATGTTTAATATATAATGGATTAATTATCATCCAGGGGAGGGGTTGGGAGAAAGAGAGGGAGAAAATTTTTTGAAACACAAGGATTTGTAAGGGTGGATGTTGAAAACTATCTATGTATCTGTTTTGAAAATAAAAAGCTTTATAAAATAAATAAAGTATTTGTACTTAAGATCTTCCATTTTTAGAAAATCCATAATATTCTCAAATCAACTGAAGAATTCAATCCGTTTGCACTCATAGTTATAATTGTTGGATTTGTTTTTATCTATCATATACTACCATAGTATCTATTTTTTACTACTTAATACAATGCATTATGTATAATGAATGCTTGTAGAATTGAATCAAATTAGTCTAATATTCGCCTTTAATTCATTAGATTGATTTCATTTCCATTTATACATAAAATATATGTATACATATACATATACAATGATCTCTATTAGAACATTAGCTCCTTAAGGACATGAAGTGTCTTTTGTTTTAGCTGTGTATCTTTAGTAATTAACATGCATACCAGGTCATATAAGGACTTACTATTTATTAATTGAGTGATGAAACATAGAGCTTAAATTTCTATTCCTATTTCCATAAACTAAAAATAAAACTTAAATCTTTTTTTCCTTTCCTAGAAAGAAGCATTTCTCTATACTCTTCTCTAATTCCTTTATCTTTGCTTATAAAATATTAAAATGTATTTTCAGTGGAGTTGACATTTGAGCTGATCTTGCTTCTAATTATCCTGTTTTTGCAATTTTGTTTTTCCTCACATATTTTCAGAGCCTGTGATGGTAATTCACTGATATATTATTCTTTACATTATTTTCATCAATAAAATTTGTTATAGAGGATTTTTATCTACTTAGTTCTTTTTTTTATTATTGCTTCTTTCTTCTTGGAACTTTATTTTTGCTATTATGTGAATCTGTTCTCTTTTGAGATTCTTAGATTGTCCATCTTCTCTCTAAACTTTTTATTTTGGCATATTTTTCATCTTTGTTCGTTGTGAAAATATTTGTGATTTATGTCTTTATATGACGTCTCCTATGTTATCTTTTATCTTGTTCCAAACCTGTCCTGTGTCACTCTGATACCAAAGTTAAAAAAAAAAAAAACTTTATTGAGATACTTTGATTTTTCATCAGCTTTAAATACAAGTATATCTTCCATTCCAATTCCACACTACCATTTCTTAAAAGAAAGTTTAAAAAAGGCATCTGAAAAGTATTCTTATGTGATACTTTGTGATTTGTACTAAATCTGAGTGATACAATTGTGTTTAGATTGTTATTGATCTAATAATGTCCATTTTTAGCTGAAAGAGAAGGGAAGTCCAAACTGCCACAATTCTCTCATGCTTTTTTATTTGAACCTGTATCCCAATTTGAGGTAGTGTTTACAGGAATCTTAAATGAGTTCTCCAATTACATGTAAAAATATTTTAAAAATATTTTTCAAGTTTTGAGTTCCCAATTCCATTCCTCCCTTCAATTAATCAGTAGCAAGTAGAGTTGGGTTGTGGACTCCAATTGACACACAAGCTATGGGACAAGAAAACAGGTCAAACTGTGCTATTTGCTTTTTAGAAATGGAAATAGATACTATTATCATGGTGAGAGATTCTGAGGGAGGGCATGGAACTGGAAGAACAGGGCCTTAGAGAATAAATAAGAAAAAACTTAGATCTTTCTATCCAATTTGAATATAATTCTTTCTGAACAGATGTCATTTATATTGTTACTGACTTTCTAATACAAATAAGGTTAGAGGTCAGAGAAAGAAGCTTGATAGACTACAGGGTCTTATCTTGGTCACAAATAGTATACGGACACTCACTGTCATACACTGATTTTTTGTCACGTAGTAGATTGATTGTTTTATTAATTGGATTGTTGACAAAGAATTTAACTACAGGTGAAGAGTTGTATAATAGAGAGAACACCAGATCTGATCAGGAATTCTGGATTCAAGTTCCAGATCTGCTTTTATTATCAACATAAATTTGCGTAAGATTCTTTCAATTCTTTTGCCCTCATTTCCTCCATAAATAAAGGGTCTGTATCAATCCTTTATATTTCTTCTGGAACTAAAACCTATGATTTTTTACTATAGAATCCTCTTATATTAGATTGAAATATTTGAATAGATATTTGGCCAATACAAAAGCATCCAAGCTATTGATCTTTCTAAGATTTGTACTCTAGAGGGATCTCAGAGCTTATTTGCTGTGATTCTAGATAGGAGGAGGTAGGATTAGTCACTATTATGGATGGAGCCAGGATTCAGAAAGTTCTAATCATTTCCCAAGGGTCACAACCCAAGAGCATCTCTAAACTTCAGAATTGGGAATTTTTCCAATGGGAAACCTACTATTTACATCCCAATTGAAAGTCAAATGATAAATCTAATAAGGCCCATTGGGATGTTTAGTTCTTCGGACTCTCCATCCTGGTTGCAACATCACTGGAATCACATAGGGCTGTTTCTATTGCTACTGAGAACATATGAACTATACCTTCCTTCAACTTATTCTTACTTTTAAGGATACTATGAATTACAGGGGCACTTAGCCAAACATTTTCAGACTATAAATTTGTAACATGATTTTTTTCCTCTTCTGGAATTTCCATGTCCAGAATCTCATAAAAGAGTCTTAAATTTTTCCCACACAGAATTAATTCTTTGCTGCTCTGGGAAGACAAAGAAACTGATATTTGGGAAGTTTTATGATCTTCCACCTGCCTTGAACCCTTAGGAATATGAGTCAAAGCTAATCAGAGAGGAAAACCTTTCTTGCTGGATAACTTCCTCAAGCTGAACAAGAAGTCTCAGAGAGGATCTGAATTTCATCCTTAAAATCCTAGAGAGAGAAAAACAGCTTTAATGCACCTGAAAATCTACTTCCCTACAATTTGTTCCAGGTTCCTGTATAGCCTCCATATGAGCATACCAAGGTAGTCTTCTAGTACTTGGCTATGAGTTTTGTGCAAAAAATGTACACCATCTACTTCAGTGTAGACTATATCTTTTGGTCTCGCACTTCTTTATGTATTGAACAGAGAAATTTTTGTTCCTTATTGACTTTAGGTAAGAAGATGGCTCAAATAAAATTTATTGTAAAGATTGAATATACAAAATGTGGGCAAGAGCTCTATATCTATTCTGTGACAGATTTTTAATAGGTGAGAAAGGTCTCTTGAAAATCCAGTGAACTGATTTTTGAGAGATGGAATCAGATTTACTTGTAAAACAACATAGGACAATAAAAAATCTATGATTTCTTTTGGAAATATTGAGCAAGAAGAATTGTTCAATTTAAGAAAAAATCCTATCGTTTAGGGTTAGTATATAGAAATCTATTAATTAACAAATAAGCATTTATTAAGTAGGTTCCTGGCATTGTTTAATTTTTTAGGAACACACATTGAAAATATTTAACAATCCCTACTCTCAAGGAGCTTACATTTTATTTGTTATTGAAATATAATAAGTTCTGTCTTTTCAGTCTTATCCATTTACATGATATGTGTGATATATATGCATTTTGTATAAGTATATAACATATTGTATAAGCACACACACACATTTATATATATATATATATATATATATATATATACATATGTACATATATAAATACAATACATACAACTTATGTGTGAGTGCCCAAGAGGCTGCTCAATACTGTAGATAGATAGCCATAGAATCATTGTCACCTGGGTTCAAATCCTCATTTCTTACACAGCTTCTCTGACCCTGAGAAAGTCACTTCAACTGATCTTAGGCAGGTCTCTAAAATATGTTCCAGACAGTCAATAATCTGCATAAGAGGGAGTTTCCTCACTAGAACTTCTTTACGTCAATAAATCACATTTACATGTGAGTTTATATATATATGTATGTATATATATATATATATATATATATTTATATAAATATATATATACAGAGACACAGGGACATAGACTTTTGTGACATTTTGGTGGCTGTGTATATGTATATGTTTATATATATATGTATATAATTCACACACATATATTTATACATATATGTGTGTACACATATGTGTGTTTATATGTTTGTATATACACATATATAATTATGCATAAATGTGTGTATATGTAAGTAGTTTATTCAAATTTTTTTATTACTGTGGGGAATTCTTAGAAAAACACTCTAGCACTATAGATCAAAAAATGGTTCTATCAAGATTATTATCAGTCTATTGTTATTGTTTCTAGTTTGTGGATCTCTTATTGTTTTTTTTTTTTTTAATTCAGACTAATATTATTTTGAGAATTTTAGAAGAGCTATTTTCCTCTCCTCTTTTTTCTGTAATAGTTTCAATAATTTCAGTACTTTTTCCAGGGATAGAAAACGGATATGTCAGATGAGGAGACTTGTAGCTGGATTGCAAAAACTCCTAGGCCAGCTGTCTGTCTACTAAATCAGTCTATCTCTTAGGTTACAATAAATAGCTCAATATTTCAATGAGATTTATTTTCTTTTCACTAGGATGTGTGGATGGAGCTTTAGCTAAAGTTAAGGGGAAGCATAAGCTGTCTTCGCCGTGATTGGTTCAGTAGAATGTACTTATATGAACTATTCTTTAGCCTTGATAGTACATTGTTATCAGAAAGCTAATGTATGGTAGCATTATGAGGACAGTAGCTTTTTTTGTTGCCTAGTTTTAGATTTTTGAATCTTTGAGATGGAAGAGGACTAAGGCTTATTCTAAGGCAATGTCCCACTCATTGGGAGAATTTCTCCTACAACTTCTACCAATAGTCATTGGTCTCGATTTAAATACTTCACGCATGTTGTGCTTGAACTTTCAAATTGGTAGAAATTTCACCTATTGGTCCTAGCTTTGGTCTTCTAGAGCAAATAACAAAGTAGATTTTATTCCTTTATGTCAACTCACCAAATATTGATGTAGAGAATTTTGAAGAAGGAACTCAATCAAGATTATGACATTTAAAATGGTCAGGGAAAATTTGTCCTCATTTTTTTTCTGGTGGAATGAAGGAAATTAGTGAGCTGGAGAACTATCTGGAAATGGGTAGAGAATTCATGGATTCTAGATTGAGTATAATATTTAAGAAATGGAACTTTGCATCTCACTGACTTCTATAGAAGTTTGAAGATCCAGAGAACCTATCAGCAACTTTAGATTTGGTTTTCCCAGTGTCTTAAACATTAATACTTATTTCAATTGTCTTTTAATTTCTTCCTCTTACATAGTAAAGTATGCTTTAGGGCAAGTGATAGAATTGGAGATGAAAATGTGATTGAGTAAGGTGAGTAAAAATATTGTCATGAATATTTTGTATATAAAGACTACTATGAAAGTTAAGCTTGAAATTGGATCCAAGAAGCAGTAGGATGAGAATAGTTATGGCACTTCTTTTGTCTTTTGGAGCTCTGATAGAAAAGAGACTATGAAGAGAGTTTATGACTTCTAGTCCCAGGACTTTCCTTTTTTTCCATTCTCCATTCACATTGTTGCTCTGTTTTTCCTTTAATTCACTACATGAGAAAATACCTGTTTTAATATTAATAAATTTTAGGGTATTTTTGATGTATAGAGTAAAAATGGGTATAACCCTGATGAAATTTTGAGAATTTCCTGCCTCTTCTCTAGATTTCCATACTCAATACATATTTCTTGAGCATTGTAATGACAATGATAGAATTCAATATAAGAACTCACCTGATTTTTGAAAATCAAAAACTAATATATTTATCTATTGGGGAATTGTAGAATAAAGAAGAAAAGGATTTTATCATTTTTATTGAAGATGAAATGGCTAAAATTATTACATTCGTGGAAAAATATATTTTTTCAGTTGATTATTATGCTGAATTTTTAAAGTTTCTTATTTATAATTATGTTTAAATTTTTATTTTTTTTAATTTATGGAATAAGACAATAATTTTCATAGTAGATTATAATAAAAAGATGATTACACAGGAAACCATAAATCTACAATAAACAACTTGGTATTTCTTTTAAATATATAACAAAATTATCCTGTGATTTTTTTTTCTTTTTTTCTTCTCTCCTGCCCTTGAGATGCCCAAAATACATAATGATTCTATAGATATTTCTATTTTAATTCTTTCTCTGGATGCAGAGAGCATCTTCATGTTTTTCTAGTTAATTTGGATATTCACAAATAGTAAAATCAACTTATCTTTTTAAAGTATTTCTTAAAATAATGTTGCTATTACTGTATACCATACTTTCTTTGTTCTGTTCATTTCACTCCTCATTATTTCATAGAGGTCTTCCCATTTTTTTTCCTGAAAATCATTGAAATTATCATTTCTTTTAGCCTAGCAGCATTCCACCACAATCCTGTACCACAAACTGTTCAGCCATTCCTCAATTGATGGGCATTGCTGAGATTTCCAATTCTTTGCCATTACAAAGGTGGCATTTTTGTACATTTAAATTGTTTTCCTTTTTCCCCAGTGATTGTTCAAAATAGATTTAGTAGTGCTATTGCTGGATCAAAGAGAATAGGTAGTTTAATAATTACCTTGGGGTATAATTCCAGATTGTTCTCCCAAATGATTGGATCAACTCACAATTCTGCCAACAATGAAGTAGTATTCCAATTTTTCAACATTCCCTCCAACAATTTTTACTTCCCCTTTCAATCATTTTAGCTAACCTTGTAAGTATAACAATGATACCTCAAGATTTTTGCTCTGATCAAAAATGATTTAGATTTCTCATTTTCATACGGCTATAAATTGTCTTAATTTAGTCATTGGAAAACTTAATTTCGTTTTACCATTTTGTCAATTGGAAAATGACTCATATTCTTATAAATTTTATAAAAGTTTTTGTATATTTGTGATATGAAACCTTTATTTGAGAAAATGATTATAAAATTTTCCCCAAATTTTCTGCTTTCCTTCTGAGCTAACTACATTAATTTTATGTATAGAAACCTTTTTAAATTTAATGTAATTGAAATGATTCATTTTACAGCTAATTTTGCTCTCCATCTCTTGTTTATTCATAAGTAGTTTACCTATCCATAATTCTGATAAATAATATTTTCCATGTTCCTCAAATTTTCTTGTAAGGATACTTTCAATATTTCTGCTTTTCTTCCTTTAACTATAAAATTTTTGTGCTTTAATATATGGTCAATCTTTGCAAAGGTACCATAAATTTCTGAGAAAAAGATATAATTCTTTCTATTTCCATTCAACTCTCTCCAGATATCTATCACATTTAACTTATCTAAACTTATCTAAAATTGTGTTTATTTTCTTAACTTCTTTCTTATTTTTATTAGATTTGTCTACTTTTGAGAGGTAAAGATTAAATTCCCCTACTATTATAGTACTATTAGCTATCTACACCTATAATTCATTTAATTTTTAATAATTTAGATACTATAGTATTTAGTGCCCAAAACTTAAGCATTGATATTGCTTTATTTTTATGGTTCCTTTTATTAAAATATAGTTATCCTAATTAAGTTTCTGTTAGCTATAACTTTGTGTGAGATCATAATTGCTACTCTTTCCTTTTGTGCATCAGTTGAAGCATAATCAATTCTATCCCAACCCTTCATTCTAACTCTGTGTACATCTCTCATTCTTAAATTTGTTTCTTGTAAACAACATACCATTGCATTCTGATTTTCACATTTAAAGTTATAATTAATATTTGTGAATTTCCCTCCATCTTAATTTTACTCACTATTTTCCTTCTCAGCCTCTTTTTATTTTATCCCTGTTATTTTATTCTCTTATCCCCTTTACTCCTTATTTTGCCCATCTAAAATCTTTCCCTTATTCTTCCCTTATTCTCCTGATCTTAATCTATACACCCTTCTAAAAGCCCCTTATTCACCCTGACTTCAGTTTTCTTACTTCTCTGTTAAGTTCAGAAAACTTCTAAATCTCTTCAAATGTATATTTTGTTCTCTCTTCAACCCATATGAGAATATAGTTCCAATATTACCAGCTCTCCACTCACACCTGTTTCCTCTATATTGGTTCTTTCTTTCACATCTCAGTTTATGATGGTTTCTCCTTTTTTACTTTTCCTTCCCAATTTTGTTTTTACAATCACCCTATCATGCACAATTCAACCCTAACCTTTCTTTAAAACTGTCTTAGCAATGATGACAGTTTTGAGAATCCTAATAACATTTTCATATATCATAAACAAACAGTTTGAGTTTAATGAGTAACAACATTTGTCTTTAATATTTTTCTTTTCTTTTTTCTAGATTTTTTTTTAGTTAAATGGAGAGAACATATGAATTTTTTTATTGTAGCTTTTTATTTATAAAACATGTGCATGGGCAATTTTTCAACACTGACCCTTGCAAAACCTTCTGTTCCAAATTTTCTCCTCCTTCCCTCACCCTCTCCCCTAGATGTCAAGTATTCCAATATATATATATATATATATGTATATATATATATATGTATATATCTATATATATCTCCATACAGTTATCTTGCTGCACAAGAAAAATTGGATCTAGAAAGAAAAAAAAACCTGAGAAAGAAAACAAAAAATGCAAGCAAATAACAACAAAAAGAGTGAAAATGCTATATTGTGGTCCACACTCAGTTCCCACAGTCCTCTTCTTATATGTAGATGGCGCTTTTCATTACTGAACAATTGGAACTGTTCTGTATCAATTCATTGTTGAAGAGAGCCACATCCATCAGAATTGATCATCATATAGTCTTGTTGTTGCCATATATATGATGATCTCCTGGTTCTGCTCATTTCACTTAGCATCAGTTCATGTAAGTCTCTCCAGGCCTCTCTGAAATCATCCTGTTGGTCATTTCTTACAGAACTATAATATTCCATTACATTCATATGCCATAATTTATTCAGCCATTCTCCAATTGATGGGCTGTTGTGGTTATGTCATATTTTTCTGGATTCCAGAATCTGTTGCATAACATAAAGATGTATTGAAGTGAAAAAAATAATCTCCATATTTGACCAAAGTTTTGAGTTTTAAACTGAATCCATTTTAACTTTGGCATCATATTCAAATTTCAGGAGTGAGTTCTTGAGTCTACTTTCTATAAGAATTAAAAATTTTAAGTCATCAGTAGGTCCAGAATTTTTTTCTGGATATGTAGCACTTACTAAAAACATTGAAGTCACCTATCTTCTTTCAGTGAATCCTAGTGAAACTTTCTTTT
Source organism: Sarcophilus harrisii (assembly GCF_902635505.1). Taxonomy (NCBI): domain Eukaryota; kingdom Metazoa; phylum Chordata; class Mammalia; order Dasyuromorphia; family Dasyuridae; genus Sarcophilus; species Sarcophilus harrisii. The sequence goes on from NC_045430.1 coordinate 192,893,786, forward strand.
TTTCCCACTAATTAGTGAAAACTAGCAATAACTTGTGTGAAATGCCTTTTGTCTAGCCAGCTAAATAAAGTACTGGGTTTAGAGCCAAAATACTCTGGATTTGAATCCTTACCCAAAAATACTTTCTAGCTATATGATCTCAGGTAAGAATACATCACTTTTTTTCAGCCTCAGTTGCTGTAAATGCAAAATCAGGATAATAATATCACTTTCCTACTAGGATTATTGTGAGATTTAAATGAGATAACAGAGAAACTACTTTGAAAATTTTAAAGTTTTTTGTATAAATGTTAATTGCTATTTTAGCCATTATTATCATACCAAGTTTTTGACAAAAATTTGATCAGCTTTGAATTTTCACAGTGGATGTCAAATATGATGGATACCAAAAGGATATCTCAAATAGATAAAAAAAATGATGCTTTCTTCCCAGGTATAATGCCTTTAGCTGTCACTAGAAAAATTCTTTCTTTGATTAATTTTCATAATTTCACATAAATATAGTATTTTCTGAACTTTGGTATTTTCAATATGGTTGTTAAAGTAGTAATGAAATTAGGCAGTCCTTGATGCTATTTCCATTATATTCTATTTTTTTCCAGTGAGAAAGTATCTGCATATCTGTTAATGGCTTCTTTTCAGTATTCAGAGACTATTCCTTTTTGTTTGTGTATTTTAATTGTTTTATTTTTCTCTACATAAAATTTTTAGTACACATTTCTTTATGAATCATGTTGGGAGAGAAAAATCAGAACAAAAGGGAAAAACTATAAAAGAAAAAACATGAAAAAAATGAACATAGCATGTGTTGATTTACATACAATCTCCATACTTCTTTCTGGATGCAGATGACATTTTCTATCCAAAGTTTATTGGGAGTGCTTTGGATCACTGAACCACTGAAAAGAACCAAATCTTTCATAGTTGGTCATGGCCCAATCTTGCTGTTATGGTGTACAGTGTTTTCCTGAGTCTCCTTGTTTCACTCAGCATCAGGTTAGATAAATATTTCCAAGGGCTTTCTAAAATCAGCTTGTTCATAATTTTTTATAGAACAATAATATTCCATTGCCTTCATATTGTAGAGAGTGAATGACAGTGGAGGAACTCTGGGTGAAATATAAAACCCGTCAGCAACCTGCTGACAATGTCTGGTTTCGTTACCCATCTTCCCTAAGGGCTCTTGGCCTTCCTGAGAAGTCAGGAGGCAGTGACCACCTGTGTTGTATTTTGAAGAAGAGTGATATCAAGTGGCAAAGAGTCATCTACATCCAATAGTAAGTTGTTTATGTGGTCCTGCATGTGCAGTATATAGTTAGTGCATGTGCAGCGTTGCTTTGGTTATATAAGGGTATTAGGGTATATAAGACTGAGAGAATATGGAATAAATGGACTCCATGTCTTGACCATACTTGTGGATCCCTGCTTTATCACTCCTCCACTAAGACCGAGGACTTGAGCTGGTCCTGAGATCCTCCAGAGAGCTAGTCCAGATGGTATATTTTGGCACCCTAGCACGGAGGCTCTAGAAAGCTAAAAACATTTTAGCACCCCAACTTGGGGGCTCTAGAAAACACACTACATCATATACCACAATTTATTTAGCTATTCCCCAAGTGATGGGCATCTATTCATTTTCCAATTCTTTGCTACCATAAAGAGTTGCTACAAGCATTTTTGCACATGTGGTCCTTTTTTCCTCCTTTATGATTTCCTTGGGATATAGACTCAGTAGTGGCACTTCTGGATCAGAGGGTATGCACAATTTTATTGCCCTTTGGGCATAGTTCCAAATTGCTCTCCAGTTCACAACTCCACCAACAAAGTGTCCCAGTTTTCCCACATCCCCTCCAACATTTATCATTATCTTTTCCTTAGCTAATCTAAGAGGTATGAGGTTGTACCTCAGATATGTTTTAATTTGCATTTCTCTATTCAACAGTGATTTAGAGCATTTTTTCCTATGACTATCGATGGCTTTAATTTCATCATCTGAAAATTTTTTATATCCTTTGATCATTTTTAATTGGGGAATGTCAGTGACTATTCTTACACCACAAATTAATAGCAATTGGTGTTTTCTCTTACTCTGTTTTATATCAACAATATCAGGCAATTTGCACACATTTTACTTCTCTCAAATTCAACATAATTGAATTATAGTGGCCAAATGGGTACTTATGAGGATGAGGAGAAATTGTCCTCTGGAAGAAAATGAAAAGTTATGTGGTTGGATGCAGTTGTTGGATGTTTCAATAGAAAAATTGTGTGATCATCACATATCATCAAAGTGACAAAGATTTTTAAGAACTTTGATCTTTTCTTAACATATAGTAATGAAACCATTCATTGTCAACCTTGTGGTCACAGGGACAGAATGAATAATAAATGTATTTTGTTGACCAGGACATCAGAGAGAGATGTCCTCATATTTTGTGGGTGAAAGTAGCAATACAGTCAATTTTTTCTTCCTCTGTCCTTGACCAATTGTTCTATAGACCTTGAAATAACTCACCTTCTCAATAAAGATTTCAGAGAAACAACAACTATTGGAATAATTTCCTTTCCTAAGATAATATAACATTCTCTTTTCCCACACAAGGTAAATAACCTCTTCTTCCACTATAACAGTATACATAGTACTTCTCTATCATTGGATAACTGCACATGTATTTACTTTCCTGTATTACCAGACCATTTTAAAGAATTTAATTTAATTTTAAATTTAAACTTTAGGAAGGGCAAGAGTTTTATTGCAGATCAAAATAGTCTTTAAATTTCTTTATAGGAGAGCAAGTTAAGGGCAAGCTAAAATCATTAGAATTACTTAATGGTTTCAGCCTTCTCTATGACTTCTTCCCCAGTGTCAAAAAAGGATGAACAAAGCTCAACAAATATTTCATAAATCTGAGTGAAAGTAAATCAAACTATGCATTTTAATATCTTCCTTCAAATGTCTTTGTTTTCATTATAGGTTAATGGAGAATAACAAGACTACAGTGACAGATTTCATTCTCCTGGGATTTCTTGTTAGCCCTCAAATGCACCTGGTTCTCTTTGGGCTTTTCTTCCTACTCTACACCTTCACTCTGCTGGGAAATGGAGTCATCTTGGGGCTGATTCATCTTGATTCCAGACTCCACACTCCCATGTACTTCTTCCTCTCACAACTAGCTATTGTTGACATCTCTTATGCTTCCAACACAGTCCCTGAACTTCTGGCAAATCTTCTGGATTCAACTAAGCCTATCTCCTTTGCAGGTTGCATAATGCAGACCTATCTCTTTTTGATGTTTGCCCACATTGAATGTCTTCTATTGGTAATGATGAGCTATGATCGGTATGTGGCAATCTGCCATCCACTCAGATACACACTCATTATGAGCTGGAGAATGTGTGTTGCACTGGCTCTTACATCCTGGGCATTTGGATCCCTCCTGGCATTGGTCCATGTGCTTCTCCTCCTTAGGCTGCCCTTTTGTGGACCTCGAGAAATCAACCACTTCTTCTGTGAAATCCTATCTGTACTGAAACTTGCTTGCGCAGACATATGGCTCAACAAATTGGTTATCTTTGTTGCTTCTGTGTTTATCTTAGTTGGACCCCTGAGCTTAGTCCTAATCTCCTACACACATATTCTTGGTGCTATTTTGAGAATCCAGTCTGGGCAAGGAAGAAAGAAAGCCTTCTCCACCTGCTCCTCCCACCTCTGTGTAGTTGGGCTTTTCTTTGGTAGTGCCATAATCACTTACATGACCCCTAACACCAAGAACTCTGAGGAGCAACAGAAAATACTTTTCTTATTTTACAGCTTCTTTAATCCTACCCTAAATCCTTTCATCTATAGTCTGAGAAATACAGAGGTAAAGGGTGCCCTGAGCAGATTGCTTAAAAAGGAAAGGTAAAGTTAAGGGATTGAATGAAACCTTTTTATAGAGAAGGGAAAGGCATGGTGATTTTGGAGTTTATAACATGTTTAGATCAACTTTTTTGTGTGTTCAAAATTCCCATGCTCTCTTTTCTATGTTTTCTCCTGGAGCCCTTCCATGGGTCTAAACTGCTTTATTTTTGCCCTACATTACCCTTCTTTCTGTAAGATGCCTCCATACTTTCTATGATACTATTGAAATACTTTTTTTCTTTGCATCCTATCTCTCAGACTCTGGATGTCAGTATAGTCCAGAGAAAATGTCAAATGCACTCATGACTTTTATTAAAATAAATATTCATATAATTTGCTTTTATATTACATTTACTGAACTTACTTGTGCTATAAAGAGTAAAAATTGAAGGGAAAAAAGTAATTCAGCAAGACTAATATCTGTGACAAGACTATTATCTTCAATATTCTATGTCGATTTCCTTATCCATAAGCACCGAAATCTTCAAATCTTAACAGAAGTGTTTTTTTTCCATTTCTTCTCTGGAAACTATTTTGATTATTCACTCATTCAGTCATTCATTCATTCAGTCAACAAGTATTTGCTAAGTACTTACTATATATCAAGTATTTTGCTAATCTCTGGAAATATTGGGAAGGAAAGTCAACATTCTTATCATCAAGGAGCCAACATTTAATGCAGAAGATAATTTTCAAGCAAATATTTACATTCAATTTATGTCCAGTGTAAATGGAAATTTATCTCAGGAAGAAAGAGACTAGATTTAGAGATTGTCAGGAAAAACGTCTTTTAGAGGGTGGGATCTTGGCAGATATTTGAAGAAAGTCAGTAAATCAATAGTAGGTGACCATTTAGGTATGAGAACATGTCAATAAAATGGAGTCAGAAAATGGAATGTCATGTACAAGAACAGCATGAAAGCCAGTGATTTGGGGTCTTAGAATCCATAATTAATATATTTTAATTTTTCACTAATTCGGTTAAGTTCATTTTGACTCAGATTTTATTTATTTTCACAGTGCTTTTATTTATTTAATTTTTCCCTAGTTATATTCAAAATAATTTTTTTCATTTGTTTTAAAGATTTTTGAGTTCTAGGTTCTTCCCTTTATGCCCACCCACAATTAAGAAACCACATGTGAAGAAGTTATATAAAACATTTCCATAAAAGTCAAATTGTGAAAGAAAACATAGATCTCTCACCCTGATGAAAATAAAAACTCATTAAGTTAAAAATATAAAGAGAGATAGAGAAAGAAATAAGAGAATGCTTCAATCTGTATTCAGTCTGGATCAATTTCTTTTCTGGATAGGATTTTCCATCATAAGACTTTCAGAGTAGTTGTGAATGATTGTAGTATTGAGAATAACGAAGTAATTTACTGCTGGTCAATCCAGAGCATTCCTATTACTTATATTTCACTTTGTTTATGGAAGACTTTCAAGGATTTTTTTTCCCCCTGAGACCCTCCTGCTAATCATTTTGCACAGAACAATAATATTCTACCAGAGAATCTTGCTTTGAAATTTTTTTTTCACAATTACTATTGCTAATTATATTCTCCCATTTATTCTCTCTCTCCTTTCACCCTGTCTCTCCTGAAAAGTAGTTTGCTACTAACCACTCCCTCCCCCAATATGCTCTCTCCTTTATCACCCACCTCTCCTTCCCATATTCAATTTCCCTCCTATCTTCCTGCAGGGTAAGATAGATTTCTATATCCCTATTGAATATGTATGTTGTTTCCTATATTTTGATGACAGTGAGTTTCACTCACTCACTCTCTACTCCCCTTCTTCTCCTTCACTGAAAAAGCTTTTTCTTGCTTCTTTTTTTAATGGTAAATAAATTGCACCATTCTACTTCTCCCTTTGCCTTTCTCCCAGGACATTCTGCTCTCACCCATTAATTTCATCATTTAAAAAAAATGATACTATCTTTTCATATCTAATTCATACCCATGCCCTCTGTCTATATATACTCTTTCTAACAGTCACAATAATAAGAATGTTATAATGAGTTCCAAGTATCATCCTCCCATGTAGGAATGTAAACTGATAAACCTTATTAAGTCCCTTATGATGTCACTTTCTTGATTACCTCCTTATGCTTCTCCACAGTCTTATATTTGAAAATCAAATTTTCCATTCACCTCTGCTTTTTTCATCACAAATCCTCTTTTTCATTAAAAGACCACCTTTTCCTCTGAAGTATTATACTTAGTTTTGCTGAGCAGGTGAATCCTTTCTCCATTGCTTTCAAGAATATCATATTCCAAGCCCTGCAGTTCTTTAATGTAGAAACTGCTAGTTCTTTTGTTATTCCGACTGTGGCTTCATTATACTTGAATTGTTTCTTTCTAGAGGCTTATAATATTTTCTCCTTGACCTAGAAGTTCCATAATTTGGCTATAATATTCCTTGGAGTTTTTATTTTTGGATCTCTTTCAGGAGATGATCAGTGGATTCTTTCAACTTCTATTTTACCCTCTTGTTCTAGAAAACCATCAGGGCAGTTTTCCTTAATAATTTCTTGAAAGATGACATCCAGGATCTTTTTTTTTAATTGATCATGACTTTCAGGTCGACCATTAATTTTTAAATTACCTCTCCTGGATCTATTTTCCAGGTCAGTTGTTTTTCCAATGTGATATTTCATATTTTTTTATATTTTTATTTTTTTGGTTTTGCTTTATTATATCTGGATGTCTCATAAAGTAATTAATTTCCATTTGATCAATTTTCTTTTTTTTAAAGAAATTATTTTCCTCAGTGAGTTTTAGTACCTCTTTTCCTAATTGGCCAATTTTTTCTTTTTAAGGCATTCTTCTCCTCATTAGCTTTTTGAATTTCCTTTTTCACAACTCTCAATTCTTCCCTAATTTTTCCTGTATCTCTCTTACTTGATTTTCAAAGTCCCTTTTGAGCTCATCCACTGCCTGGTTCCAGTTCTTATTTTTCTTGGAGGCTTTGGATGAAGAAGCTTTGACTTTATCATCTTTTGAGTGTATGTTTTGATCCTTCTTGTCACCATAATAACTTTCAATGGTAAAAAAAAAAAAAAAAAAAAAAAGTTTTCTGTTCATTTTTCCTAGCCTATTGTTCTACTTTTAACTTTTTGTTAAAGTATGGCTCTGTTTCCTTGGTAGAGGGTGCATTGTCTCAGACTTTTTTGTTTGTTTGTTTGTTTTTTGTTTTGCGCCGCTGTTTTCAGAAATTCTTCTAGAAATCTGACCACAAGCACCTTTTTCTTCACTGGAGCTGTTAGGTATATGTCTCTCCTTCTCTCCCCATACCCCCCACTCCCACTGTAGCGGTAAGATCTAATGTGCTGACCCAGGCTGGAGTTCTGCTGACCACGTACTCAGGCTGCATTGAGACTCCATACCAGAACCCACCCGATTGCCACAGACCTTCTCCATTGACCTTCCAAGTCTTTCCTGGTGTCTCCCTGTTGAAAGGTCCAGAAGCCTCTTTACTGCTGCTGATTCAGAGTTTTCAAGACCCTGGTCTGAGCCTGCACTGGGATTGCATGCTGGATTCCCACTTTGCTTCTAGAGACCTTTTCTGCTGATCTTCCAGGTCGTGTTTGGTGTCCCTGAGCTGAGAGGTCTGGAAGTTTCCAGGACTACCGCTGATTCAGAGATTGGGCTGGAACTAGGGCTGGGTCCAGAGCTGCACACTGGATCCCTGTCTTTTCTGCTGAGTTTCTAAGATATCTTCAACTGGAAAATCTTTTCTGTCTCTTTGAGTGTGCTGATGCTCTAAAATGTGTTTAGAGTCATTGTTTAAAAGAATTTGAAGCAGTTTGGGGGAGAATTTGGCCAAGTTGATTCTTCCTCCTTTGCCTCTTCTTCATATTCATCCTTTCTTACAGTGCAGTGATATTCTATTACATTCATATGCAACAATTTGTGTAGACATCCTATATTTGGTTTGTTTTTAGTTCTTTGCTTCTATAAAACGTGAAGTATAATTATTTGGGTACCTATAGCATCTTTCTGTCTACTTTTTTATCTTGTTAGAATTGATTCTTAGCAATGTAATTTCTGAGTTCAAAAATATGAATATCTTAGTTACTTTATTAATATAATTCAGATTTGCCTTTTATAATGATGGGATCAATCCACAGTTACAATATGGAAAACAATAAGTTTTATAATTTTAAATCAAAATAACATTTGAATACATTCATATAACTCAATTTGTTCATCTGTTTACCCATTCCCAAATTGATGTGCATCCTTCAAATGAGTTTTTGTATGGGTGGGTCCTTTACCTCTTTCTTTGATCTCTTGGGGAAGAGACCTAGTAATAATATTTCTAGGTCAAAAGTAATGCACAATTTAGTGACTTTTTGAGTATAGTTCCAAAACACTTTTTTTTAGAATGGGTAATCAATTCAAAACTCACAAATAGAATATTAATGTGCCTCTTCTCTCAGAATCTTTAGTACATCTCCCCCTTTTGATCATTTTTGTTAATCTTATGAATGTGGTATAAAGAAATACTTTAATTTGCTTTTTACTAGGTCATGATTTAAAGTGTTTTACTTTTCTTCCTTTTTTTAACTAATAGTTTGGACTACTTTGAAAATTGGCTGTATTTTGATCTTTTCAACATTTACAAATTGGGGAGTGGCTCTTATTCTTATAATTTTGAATGAGTTCCTTACATATCTTGGAAATGTGAGCCTTAGAAAATTTGTGAATTTTTTTTGTTTATTTTCTTCTAATTTAGTTTGCATTTGATTCATTTGCATATTTTAAAATACATAATCAAAATTACTCAAATCATCTTCTGTGACCATCCGTTTCTTTTTGTGAAAGGTGATGCCATCTTTACTCCTCTAATTTATTTTTGATATGTAAGTCTTGAATCCTTTTGGAGCTTATTGTGATATACAAAATTATATCACAATTTTGGAGTTAATTTTGGAGTTAATCATCTTATGCAAATTAATATATCCATCTATTCCTGGTTTTTGTTGGACTGTTTTCTATTTTTCTCTAAAATTTTTTGCATATCTATGCTGGGTGACATCATTCAGCACTAGATTATTGTACTCATTAACTTCTATATTTTTAAATTAATTTCTTTTATTCAACTTTTCTATTTCTTAAACATTATTAATTTTTTTGATAATTAGTATTTTATAGCATGATTTAAGATATGATCCTGATAGGATCTTTCTCACTTTTTCATTATTTCTCTTGAGGAGTTGAAACTTTTTTTTTTTTTTTGCACCAGATGAATTTTTTTTCTTTTTTTTTTTTTTTTTTAGCTCTATAAAGCAATCTTTTGTTTGTATAATTTTATGACACTGAATAAGTAAGTTATTTTAAATAGTAATATATTGGGGCAGCTAGGTGGTGCAGTGGATAGAGCACTAGCCCTGAAGTCAAGAGGACTTGACTTCAAATCTGACCTCAGACATTTAACACTTCCTAACTGTGTGACCTTGGGCAAGTCACTTAACCCCCATTGCCTCAGAAACAAAAAAAGTAATATATTTATCATTCTATTGACTTGGCATACTGATGTACAATTAATATTTCTGTAATTATTTAGGTCTACTTTAAAGTAAAAGGTGTTTTGTAGTTGTATTCAAATAGTTTCTATATAGGTCTCTCTCTTTCTCTCTGTCTCTGTTTCTCTCTCTCCGTGTATGTGTATGTCTGCATATGTGTGTGTATCTTAGAAAGTAAGGTTCTCAAATATTTTATACATTTTATAGTTATTTTAAATGGATTTTATCTTTCTATCTTGTTTTCCTGGGTTTTGTTGGTAATATAGAGAAATGTTTCTGATTTAAATAGAAATATTTCATATCCTGCAAATTTGCTAGAGTTATTGTTTTAATCAATCTCTTAGTTTACAATCTAGGGTCTTCTAAATAAATTTTTATGTTACTTCATAAATGAAAATTGTATTTCATCTTTGAGTATGCTTATGGTCTCTATTTTTTCTTGTCTATTTTACAGCTAGCATTCCTATTCTATCCAATAGTAGTGGTCATAATAAACATCATTGCTTTATCCCTGACATTGTCAGAAAGGACATATTATATACATATATATATATGTACATACATATATATATTCTCTTTAAATATGCACACATATTTTCTTTTTAAAAAATTTTTTATTATACTTTTTTACTGACAGAACATATTTCATGAGTAATTTTTCAACATCGCACTTGCAATCACTTCTGTTCCAACTTTTCCTCCCCTCCTCTCCACCCCCTCCCCTAGATGGCAGGAAGTCTCATACATGTTAAACATGTTAAGGTATATCTTAAATACAATATATGTGGACATATTTGCACAGTCTCTTGTTTCACAAGAAAAATCGCATTCAGAAAGGTAAAAATAACCTGGGAAGAAAAACAAAAATGCAAGCAGTCCACATTCATTTCCCAGTGTTCTTTCCCTGGGTGTAGCTGGTTCTGTTAATCAATGATCAGTTAGAAATGAATTGGATCTTCTCATTGCTGAAGATATCCACTTCTATCAGAATTTATCCTCATATAGTATTGCTGTTGAAGTGTATAATGATCTCCTGATTCTGTTCATTTCATTTAGCATCAGTTCATGTAAGCCTCTCCAAGCCTCTCTGTATTCATTCTGCTGGTCATTTCTTACAGAACAATAATATTCCATAAAATTTATATACTACAATTTACCCAGTCATTCTTCAATTGATGGGCATCCATTAAATTTCCAATTTCTAGTCACTATGAAAAGGGCTGCCACAAACATTTTTGCACATACAGGTTCCTTTCCCTTTAATATCTCTTTAGGATATAAGCTCAGTAGTAACACTGCTGGATCAAGGGGTATGCACAGATTGATAACTTTTTGAGCATAGTTCCAAATTGCTCTCCAGAATGGTTGGATCCATTCACACTTCCACCAACAATGTATCAGTGTCAGTTTTCCCACATCCCCTCCAACATTCATCATTATCTTTTCCTTCATCTTAGCCAATATGATAGGTGTTTAGTAGTATCTCAGAGTTGTCTTAATTTGCATTTCTCTGATCAATAATGATTTTGAACACCTTTTCATATGAATAAAAATAGTTTCAATTTCATCATCTGAAAATTGTCTGTTCATGTCCTTTGAATATTTATCATTTGGAGAATGGCTTGATTTCTTATAAATTAGAGTCAATTCTCTATATATTTTGGATGAGGCCTTTATCAGAACCTTTAACTGCAAAAAGGTTTTTCCAGTTTATTGCTTCCCTTCTAATCTTGTTTGCATTAGTTTTGTTTATACAAAAGCTTTTTAACTTAATATAATCAAAATTTTCTATTTTGTGATCAATAATGATCTTTAGTTCTTCTTTGGTCACAAATTCCTTCCTCCTCCACAAGTCTGAAAGGTAAACTATCCTATGTTCTTCTAATTTATTTACAATCTCATTCTTTATGCCTAAATCATGAAACCATTTTGATCTTATTTGGTGTATGGTGTTAAGTGTGGGTCCTGCATATATATTTCGTACACAATATTATCATATATTATATTTACATATAGCATGTCTTTTACATGCCTAAAGTATATTCCAATATATATATATGTATATTTACATATATATGCATAATCAAATTAAGATAAATCCATTTGTTTCAATATTTCATATTGTGCTTTTTAAAAAAATGAAAATGAATGTTATATCTAGCCAAAAAATTTTTTTCTTCTATCACTATAATCAAATGCTTTGGTTGTTGTTATTTTTATGGACTATTATGTTGAAAATTTACCTAATATTGAACCAACTCTACACTTCCCCCCCCAAAAAAAAAACAGCTTGAGGTCTTCTTTATTAATTCAATTGTGTGTTTGCTGTCAATGTTTTTAATATCTTTTTTGATTTTTCAGATTTTTTAAAATTAGTTGATTTTATCTTCTCAGTTCTAATAGGATTGTCAGATTAATAAACAAGCTTTTTTTGGTTTTAATTTTAAAACCCTCCTATTTCCTCCCAATAAAAATGATAGATGAACTTTACTCAGTTTAAACTCAAGGTAAGTTTTTTCTTTCTTAGAAATATAAATTCTCTAAGTTATTCTCTCCTAGAATACCCTGGTTTCATCTTTAGGAGTTGGTTGACCAGTACATCACCATTTCTTAGATTATTTTCTTCAAAATACCATACTTATTTACTTCAACCTTCTCTATTTTGTCTACTTCTATAATAATTTTAAAAAGATGAAACAAAACTTGATTCTTAGACAATCAATATAATTAAAGTTAATCAAGCTAACCTCTCAGGGTTGCTGTGAGGATCAAACAAGATAGTATTTGGAAATCACTTAGCACAGTGCCTGGCATGTAGTAGGCACTAAAATGTTAGACATTATTATTATTCAGGGTAAACCTCATGGATGAAGTCATCAAAAACTGGGTTAATGTCTACCAAGGGAAACTACTGTCAGTATATTCATTCTTCAGGAGCCTGCTGATGTTTTTGTGCTAATGGATAATTTTCTTAAGTGAAATCTCTCTTGTGCTGCCTAGTAATTCTGCAACAAACAAATGCAGTACAATGGGCAATGTACTTCTAAAACTCAGGTGAAATGATGATGATGATTCACTACCTGGCATCCTATTAGATGGCTCACCTTGCAAATATCCTGATTTCTTAAAGGCTAAATCAGAAAAATATATATGACTAAAGTGGAAAGTATCTGGTATAGATGCAGGGATGTGCTTTGAGTCAATCAGATCAGAACTAGTGTCTAACTTGGGAATGACCAAAGCCAGACAAAGCAGGACAGAGGTAGGTGTGTAACAGATAGTTCTGTGATAACAGAAGTTTAACTAATTTTAGAGTTGGAAAAATGCTTACAAGCAAAAGTTCTCATGAAGAGGAAGGTTTTACATGCTGCAAGTGGGCTGGACCATAAGATAATCATTCTTAGATCTTAAGTACCAGTTCTCATGGCAGGCTTTTGTGTGAACAATGACAAAGTTCCTGGATCCTGTGGAAACAGTTACCAAGTTGATCATCTCACAGTGGGGTACAGAACCAGAGTTAGCATACTGGGAATGAGTGCCATCTCTGTTTCAGTTCAATTAGCAGTTGCAAGAAATAGGTATTGCAAGCATATCAAGAGGTATGATGGAAGGCTCCTTGGTCCCTGGGAAATAAGAGGAGCAGCAATATTGATTAAAATAAAAGATTGTTGTTATTCAAAGCTCAAGGTAACAACCTGCCTACTGGATCTAGCCTTTGGGAAACAGAGTATCTCCAAAATATTTTGATATTGTGTAATTGTCAGAGGAGCAGCCTAGCTAAGTTTGCAATTATACACATGACCTTAGAAAATTTTAGTCAACACAACTGAATTATAGAGGAGCCTCTGACTTCAACAGTAGCAAGAGTATCTTCCTCTATGAAAGTATAAATCCTTAAAGTATTGAATATTCTTTTATATAATACTTTAAGCTTTGCAAAGTATTTTCCTATACTAAATCACTTGATTCTTACAACCAATTTATGAAGTAGGAGTTGTTTTCTTTTCCTCACAGTACAGAAGACAAACTGAGGTTCAGAGGTGAAGTTCCATGCCCAGAAACATTCAACTAGTTACTAACTTAGGCAGGATGAATCTAGGTCTCACAGACTTCTAGGGTCAAGTTTGAATTTACCATGTCTGTACTGCCTCTTATTTATTGAAGTAATACTAATAACAGTAATAGTAATGATATCTAAAATTTAATGTTTAAACTCTGACAAATTGGGCAACAATGAACTAAGAAAACTTCTACATAAATAAAATTGTAGATATGGCCCTATGTAGATAGACCATATGTACATATGAAAAAGCTTCTTCACTATCCACTTAATTCCCATTTCCTTTTACTTTCTTACAAACACTTGAAGCTATTGTGTAAATAATAATAATAAAAAATACCAGTTAACATTAATAAAGCACTTACTGTGGACCAGGGAGAGTTCTAAATACTTTGCTATTATATTATCATTTATTTCTCTGAACAAAGATGAAAGTAGATATTATTATTATTCCCATTTTATAGTGGAGACAAGATGGAGGGTAAGGTGAAGCCAAGATGGCAGAGTAAATTCAGAAAGCTGATTGAGCTCTCCCAGTTTCCCTCAAAAACCAAGCCTCTTAACAGAGTCTTACAGAATGAAACCACTCTCCAGCTCAAGAGAGTCTGAAAAAACATCAAGGAAATCTCCCAGTCTCACTGAAGTAAAAAGGGTGTTCAACTCAGCTCAAATAGACCATGGGCAAGCTGATGAGAGAGTCTTAAATCACAGCAAATCAGCAACTAAGACCCTCAGTTCTGGTTCAGTAGAGGAGCAAATCAATGGAGCAGCTTCCAGTCGCAGCTCAGAAGGCAAACTCTGGGAAGCCAGGCTGTTTCCTGAAAAGAGCAGGCAAAGCTACCCCCTGCAAACATAAGGATCCTCTGTGCTCAAAGCCAAGACTCAAAGCTACACAGGAAGCTTGGGGACAGTGCCCCCTTAATCCCAGGAGCAGAGCTCAACCATAAAAGTAAATTAAAAAAAAAAAAAAGAGGAAACATCAAAAGAAAAGGAAAGAAAATGAACAAGAAACAAACAAACAACAACAAAAAAAAAAAACCTTGATTGTAGAAAGATATTATGGTCATATGGTAAACCAAAACACAAACTTAGACAAAGTTAGACTGTCCACAGAGGAAATCTCAAAGAGTGATATGCATTGATCTCAAGCCCAAAGAGGCTTCTTGGAAGTGCTCTTAAAAGACTTTAATTTTTTTTTTATTTTATTTAATAGCCTTTTATTTACAGGATATATACATGGGTAACTTTACAGCATTAACAATTGCCAAACCTCTTGTTCCAATTTTTCACCTCTTACCCCCCCCCCCCCTCCCCTAGATGGCAGGATGACCAGTAGATGTTAAATATATTAAAATATAAATTAGATACACAATAAGTATACATGACCAAAACGTTATTTTGCTGTACAAAAAGAATCAGACTCTGAAATATTGTACAATTAGCTTGTGAAGGAAATCAAAAATGCAGGTGTGCATAAATATAGGGATTGGGAATTCAATGTAATGGTTTTTAGTCATCTCCCAGAGTTCTTTTTCTGGGCATAGCTAGTTCAGTTCATTACTGCTCCATTAGAAATGATTTGGTTGATCTCGTTGCTGAGGATGGCCTGGTCCATCAGAACTGGTCATCATATAGTATTGTTGTTGAAGTATATAATGATCTCCTGGTCCTGCTCATTTCACTCAGCATCAGTTCGTGTAAGTCTCTCCAGGCCTTTCTGAAATCATCCTGTTGGTCATTTCTTACAGAACAGTAATATTCCATAATATTCATATACCACAATTTATTCAGCCATTCTCCAACTGATGGACATCCATTCAGTTTCCAGTTTCTAGCCACTACAAAAAGGGCTGCCACAAACATTCGTGCACATACAGGTCCCTTTCCCTTCTTTATAATCTCTTTGGGATATAATCCCAGTAGTAACACTGCTGGATCAAAGGGTATGCACAGTTTGATAACTTTTTGAGCATAGTTCCAAACTACTCTCCAAAATGGTTGGATTCGTTCACAACTCCACCAACAATGCATCAATGTCCCAGTTTTCCCGCATCCCCTCCAACAATCATCATTATTTTTTCCTGTCATCTTAGCCAATCTGACAGGTGTGTAGTGGTATCTTAGAGTTGTCTTAATTTGCATTTCTCTGATTAATAATGACTTGGAGCATCTTTTCATATGACTAGAAATAGTTTCAATTTCTTCATCTGAGAATTGTCTGTTCATATCCTTTGACCATTTTTCAATTGGAGAATGGCTTGATTTTTTATAAATTAGAGTTAATTCTCTATATATTTTGGAAATGAGGCCTTTATCAGAACCTTTGACTGTAAAAATATTTTCCCAGTTTATTGCTTCCCTTCTAATCTTGTCTGCATTAGTTTTGTTTGTACAAAAACTTTTCAGTTTGGTATAATCGAAATTTTCTATTTTGTGATCAGTAATGATCTCTAGTTCTGCTTTGGTCATAAAGACCTTCCCCTTCCACAGGTCTGAGAGGTAAACTATCCTATGTTCCTCTAATTTATTAATAATTTCATTCTTTATGCCTAGGTCATGAACCCATTTTGACCTTATCTTGGTGTACGGCGTTAAGTGTGGATCAATGCCTAGTTTCTGCCATATTAGTTTCCAATTTTCCCAGCAATTTTTATCAAACAGTAAGTTCTTATCCCAAAAGCTGGGAACTTTGGGTTTGTCAAAGACTAGGTTGCTATATTTGTTGACTGTTTTGTCCCTTGAACCTGATCTATTCCACTGATCAACTAATCTATTCCTTAGCCAATACCAAATAGTTTTGGTAACTGCTGCTCTATAATATAATTTTAGATCTGGTACAGCTAAGCCACCATCATTTGATTTTTTTTTCATTAATTCCCTTGAAATTCTTGACCTTTTGTTTTTCCATATGAACTTTGTTGTTATTTTTTCTAGGTCATTAAAATAGTTTTTTGGGAGTCTGATTGGTATAGCGCTAAATAAATAGATTAGTTTTAGGTAATATTGTCATCTTTATTATATTTGCTCGCCCTATCCAAGAGCATTTAATATTTTTCCAATTGGTTAGATCAGACTTAATTTGTGTGAAAAGTGGTCTGTAATCTTAAAAGACTTTAAAAGACAAATAAGAGAGGTAGAAGAAAAAATGAGAAAAGAAATGAGTGGTATGCATGAGAGAATCAACAGCTTGAAAAAGGAAAGAAAAAACTGGTCTGAAGAAAGCAACTCCTTAAATAGTAGAATTAATCAAATAGAAAAAGAGATACAAAAGCTAACTAAAGAAAATCACATTGAAAACTACAGGGCAAATGGAAGCTAATGACTTCATGAGAAAACAAGAATCATTCAAACTAAAAATAATGAAAAAATGTAAGAAAATATGAAATAAATCATTGGAAAATTAAGTGACCTGGAAAATAGATCCAGAAGAGACAGTTTAAAAATTATTGGCCTAACTGAAGGTCATGACTAAAAAAAAAAGAGCATGAATCGCATTCTACAAGAGATCATTAGTGAAAATTGCCCCAATATTCTAGAAACAGAAAGGAAAATACTGATTAAAAATTTCCTTCAATCACCTTTGGAAAGAGATCCCACAAGAAAAGCCCCAAGGAACATTGTTGTGAAATTCCAGAAGTATAATTTCAAGGAAAAAATACTACAAACTGCCAGAAAAAAAAATCAAATATCAAGGAGCAACAGTCATGATTACATAGGATTTGGCAGCTTTTACAATAAAGGATGGGAGAGCCTGGAATGCCATATTCTGGAAGGCAAAGGACCTAAGGTTACAACCAAGAATTAACTATCCAGTGAGTTTCAGCATCATCTTTTAGAAGAGGTGATGGAGCTTCAATGAAGTAAAAGATTTCAATCATTTCTATTGAAAAAACAGAACGAATGGACTCTGATGTGATGACATCAAAGTAAAAGACATTAAGTGGTTAAAAAGATTTACTAGAAAAAGAGGATAGAGGAGGTATAATGGGACAATGAGTTTACATGAAGAAGTGCAAAAGACCTATTACAGTCTAAGGAAAGAAGGGAGAGGGATGAGCAATGATTGTCTGGAACTTGATGTCATCACTTTGGCTCTAAGAGGGAATAACTTAATCATTCAGTTGGTTATAGAAATGTATCTAACCATATAAAAAGTAGAAGGAGAAAGAGGAAAGAAAAGGGAGGAACAGGATAGAAGGGAAGAAAGAAATACTAGGGGAAAAGGTAAGACAAGGAGGGAAGAGGTGATAAAAATAAGGTAGTAGATGGAGTGGGTAAAAAAATCACTAGTAAGACAGGGGGTGGGAGTGATAGGAGATAAGGTAGTGGGTGGGATGGTTAAAAAAAAACACACCAATAAGGACAGGATGAAAAGAGAAAAAAATATATATGGGGGAGAAAATAGAATGAAGGGAAATTCAGAGCTGGTAATCATTACTGTGAATATGAATGGGATGAACTCTCCCATAAAACAGAAGGGAATAACAGAATGGATTTAAAAAGAGAATCCTACAATACGTTGCTTACAAGAAACACGTTTGACACAGAGAGACATATACAGAGTAAAGGTATAAGGTTGGAACAGAATTTATTATGCTTCAGCTGAAGTTAAAAAAAGTAAGAGTAGCGATTCTGATGTCAAATAAAGCAAAACTAAAAATAGATCTTATTAAAAGAGATAAGGAAGGAAAAGACATCTTGTTAAAGCATATCATAAATAATGAAGTAATAACAATACTAAATGTGATGCACAAAGTGATAGAGCCACCAAATTTCTAGAAAAGATTTTAAGACAGTTACAGGAAGCAATAGACAGCAGAACTATTCTAGTGGGGGACTTCAATCTTCCCTTTTCAGAATCAGATAAAACTAACCACAAAATAAAAAATTAAAGAAATTAGAAAGGTTAATAGAATCTTAGAAAACTTAACTGTAATAGACCTCTGGAGAAAATTAAATAGGGACAGAAAGGAATATACCTTTTTCATAGCAGTACACGGCACCTTCACAAAACTGGCCATATCTTAGGTCATAAAAACTTCATAATTAAATGGTGAAAGACAGAAATAGTAAATGCTTCCTTTTCAGACCATGATTGGAAAAAATTATATTTAATTAGGGCCCAAGGAATAATAAAGACCAATTGCAAATTAAATAATCTAATTCTAAAGAATGAGTGGGTCAAAGAACAAATCACAGAAGTATTCCATAATTTCATGCAAGACAATGACAATAATGAGACAATCTACCAAAACCTATGGAAAGTAGCTAAAGCAGTTGGGAAATTTTATATCTCTCAATAGCTACATGAATAAAATAGAGAAAGAAGAGATCAATGAATTAGTCATGTAACCACAAAAGTTAGAAAAAGAACAAATCAAAAACCTTCAATTAAATGTCAAATTAGAAATTCTGAAACTCAAAGGAGAAATTAATAAAACAGAAACTAAGAAAAATTTTGAATTAATAAAGATAACAGTTTTAAGAATAAAACCAATAAAATAAATTTTTGTTTAATTTGATGAGAAAAAGGAAAGGAAAAAAAAAACTAAATCACCCATTTTATTTATGAAGAAACTAAAGCAGAGAATAAGAGATCAGGTGACATACTTTTTGACTGTGACTGAATTTAAATTAGTCTTCCTGACTCCACACTTAGTGCTCAATCCTTCCTATGTTCTACTCAGAAAAATGTATTTTTTATTGAAATCTATAGTTCAGACAGTTAAAAAGTTATTTGATTTCTATCCCTCATAGTCTACACATCACACATATCTTACACAACTTAGTCTTTTTCTTTTATTCCACAATAATATTGTACAATATAAATTCAGCTATTCTGATATTTGATCCTGTTTTTGAGCTACTAGTACAATATTTATGCTATTCAAATTTGTTCTAATTTAATAACTAACCTTTTTTATACTTTAAATAATCCCATTTGGAATATTTTTTCCTATAATTCATTTCCTTAAGAATCCCTTAAAAATGAATGTAACTATTGGTTATATATACAGCATGATATCTTCACACAATAATAGAAACATCCAGGCAGAAAATATAATATTTTAAAATCATCAATGAGCCTGCATACATTACATAAAATTAAACTAAATTTTGATATAACTCTACCTAATTTTTTAAACTTCAACTAAAGCATAATAGATTTTGTTCTAGCCCATATTTTTAATTCTACGTTAATTATTTATGTTTTAAGTGGGCTTCTTGTAATCAACTCATTGTAGAATTCTATTTTTTTAATCCATTCAGCCAAAAGTGTTTTGGTCCTACAAAATTTTTGATTACTACCCTCCTGACCTGATCTTTGCAAACTCCTGACTGTAATTTGGGTTTGGTGCGACAAGTATAGGTTGAATTCAAGTAGATTGCTGCTGACCACAAACCCTGTTAGCTGAGCAGAAAGCACTGCCTATTCAAAGAGACAAAAATTTTGACTATTTCTTTGTAGAGAGCCAGAACTCTGGAGAAGTATACTTACAACAAGGTATTAACTCAGTGGAATTGATAAGATAATGGTTATCTAATATAGCATGGTGATAATAGAACTCAAGTTCAGTATGATTGATTTAATCTTACAACGAATAATGGTTCCCTAGTGATGTAATGATTGGCTTACACTCAGTATGATGAATGGATTTAATTGTAATAGAGTATTTAAGAGATCAGAATCAGGAGAACTCAAAAAGACTTGAAGATAGAGACCCTCCTGGTAGCTGTCCTGTCCTCCTGTACTTCTCCACTAAAACCTAAGGCCATCTGAAGGTGTCCCAAAAAGCTAGCTTGGCCCCAGGCAAAGGACACAGATTATGAAGGAGATAATAAAGACTTTGGACTTTATTCCTGACTATTCTCTTGGTAATTATCCTAAGGCCCATTCAGAGGACCTCCAGAGAGGTAGCCAGAACTTCACATTTCTTTTCTTCTTTCTTCTCTGGAACTTTGCTTCTTCTGTTATACGAGTCTGTTTTCTTTTGAGATTTTTAGATCATCCACTTCTAATGTTTTCATTTTGGCATGTTATCTTTGTTCTTGTAGATAATATTTATAACATGTCTTTATGTGATTTCTCCAATCTTGTTCTGAACATCTGTGTTATCTGTTGTAAATCTGCTACCAAAGATTTAAAAATCTTTATTGATATATTTTGATTTTGCATCAACTTTAATTCCCAGTATATCTTTTCTTCCCATTGCAGATTTTGATCTCTCAAGGTTTCAAAAAGGCATGCAAGAAAAAATATATTTACATGCTACTCTATGATTTAATACCAAATCTTCAAGTAAGAATTTTATTTAACTGTGTTTGGTTGGTTTGCTTTAGTTGTTGCCTTGTATTTTTAATAATGAACGTAGTTCCTGGACCATACAAGAGCATAATAAATATTTCTTGATTGAGTGACGAAACACAGTGCTATCTAATATCCAATCCATTTGTTTGAAATGAGAAAAGGGTCAAACTGCCATGGTTTTCTCATGTTTTTAGACATGAAACTTTACCATATTTTGAGGTGACATTTACATGAATCTGGAATGAGAAAACATTTTTATTTTATTCAACATCATTTTAATAAATTTAATATTTTACTTTTCTCCAATTACATGTAAAATAATTTTAAAAATTTAAAATGTTTTAGATTCCAAATTCTATCCACACCTTTCTTCCATTCATCAGTAGCACCTAGAATTAGTTTGTGGGGTTTAGAAGTTGTGGAACAAGAAAATAGGAAATTAATGAGCTACTTACTTAGTAGCAATGAATGTAAAAAATATTGCCATGATAAGAGATACTGAGAGAGGGTATAGAATTGAAAGAATAAGATATCAGAGAATAAAAGAATAAGAACCCAGCTCTTTCTATTCAATTTGAATAAATTTCTCCTGAACAGATATATTAATATTATTACTGACTTTCTAATAGGCACAAAATAAAAGGCCAGAGAAAGAAGCTCGATGGACTACGGAGTCCTGTCTTGTTCACAAGTAGTTCACAGCATTCAGTATTGTGTACAGATTCTTTTTTATCTAGTGGGTTGACTGATTTATTAATTGGATTCATGTAAAATAATTTAACTACAGTTGAAGGGTTGCATAGCAGAAAGAGCACCAAATCTGATCAGGACACCTGGATTCAAATCCCACATCTGCTCTTACTACTAACAAACTTGTATAAGATTCTTTCAACTCTTTTGGCTTCACTTCCTTCATCTGTGAAATAAAGGGTCTGAACCAATCTTTTAGGTCCCTTCCAGAACTAAATCCTATGATTCTTTACTATAGAATCCTATTATACTAAATATTTTAATAGGTACTTAGCCAATACAAAAGCACCCAAGCTACTGAGCTTTCTAAGATTTGTAACATAGAGAGATCTCAGAACCTATTTGCTATGATTCTAGATAGGAGGAGAGGGGAACAGTCACTATCATAGATGGACCCAGACTTTAGAGAGTTCTAATCCTTTCCCAAGGGTCACCACTAAGAGTATCTCTAAATTGCAGAATTGGGAACTTTTCCAATGGGAAACGTACATGTGTTCCAATTGAAAATCAAGTAATGGAATCTAATAAGCTCTATGGGGAGATTTAGTTCTTTGGACTCTCTAACCTGGTTGCAAAATCACTTGAATCACATAAGGCCGTTGCTATTGCTACTGAGAACAAATGAATTATGCCTTCCCACAACTTACACCTCTTTCTAAAGATATGATAATACAAGATCCAAAATTATAGGAGTATCCAGAGATACATAGCTCAGCCAAACACTTTCAGATTATAAATTTGTAATATGGTTATTCCTCTTTTCTGGAATTTCAGGACCCAGGATCTCATGAAAGACTAAAAGTCTTAAATTTTCCTCACAGAATTAATTCTTTGCTTCTCTGGGAGGACAAAGAGGGTGATGTTTGGCAAATTTTGTGATCTTCCACCTTGCCTGAACTCTTACGAGTCAATTAGTTAATCAAAGAGGAAAACCTTTGTTCCTGGAGGAGACAAGGATAACTTCTTCAAGCTGAGCAAGAAATCACAAAGAGTGGATCTGAATCTCATACTGAGGATCCTAGAGATCATGCAAGTTTTAATACCATTTGAAAAGCCAGTTCCCTAGAACTTGCTCCAGGTTCCTGTGTAGTCACTAGATAAGTGTACTCAGTTAGGCTTCTAGCACTTTGGTGTGTTACAAGCAAAAATTTTATATCATCTAATTTTTTGTACATTTTTTTCTTTTGTTCTCACTCTTCTTTATCTAGTGGAAAGGTCAATTTTGTTCCTTAATAACTTTAGGTAAGAAGATGTCTCAAGTAAAATTTATTATAAAGATCGAATCTATAAAATGTGGACATTTTATATGGCTTACATATAATACATAAATTTATATACATTATATTGTCACATATATAATATATACATTATATATTATATGTATATATACAGACCATTATATAATGGTCTATATTTTACTTGATTATTTTTAATGGTAAAAAAAGGTCTGTTAAAGAAAGATTCAGCAAACTGTGATTTTAAGAGATGTAGTCAGAGAGATTTCCTTGTAAAAGACCAAAGAAGAATAAGAAATCCATGATTTCATTGTGAAATATTGAGAAAGAGTAATTTTGAAAAACATCCTGTTGTTGAAATTTGATAGAGATCAATTGCTTAATTAACTAATAGATTCCAAGTAATCTGTTTATTACTAGGGATTAACATTCAATATTTTCAACAATATTACTTTTAATAAGTTTACATTCTATATAAGTTCTTTAAAAATAACAAAAGTTTTTAGTTTTTTCTTATTCAATGTGTATTTAATATTTGTAGATATGCATATATCTGTGCATGCACATACATATGTATATACACATATGTTTGCATGTATATTATATATACATACATAATATATAATTGTTTGTGTGTTGTATGTATCTATGTGTACCTGAGATGTATAGTGAGTGGATAGAGAGATAGCCTTAAAGTCAGTAGGATCCAGATTAAAATCCTTACCTTTCATACATATTAGTTCTCTGACCCTGAGAAAGTCATTTTAACTGGCAGGGTACTTAAGCAAATGTCTATGACAATATGTTGTGGAATATTCAATGATCTGCATAAGTAGAAAGAGTTTCCTCACTAGAACTTTTCTACATCAATAAATGACTTTATAAAATATATGCATATAAAAATACATATGTACATAGATTTTGGGGATACTTTATACATGTAAAGCACACATACATACACATATATCTATGCATATACGTGTATAGTGATTTTTGTATTAAAATGAACAACCTTTATATATATGTACACATACATATATATGTATACATATGTTTCTCTTTCTTTATGTGTATGGGTATGTGAGTGGCTGTGTGTGTGGTTTGCTCAGATTTTATTGTTATAAAGAACTCTTAGTTAAGAAACTCTTCAGCAATATAAACCAAAACCAGTTACTAGAAATTTCCCAAGTTTATTGTCAGGTTGTTTCAATTTTTAATTGTGTGAGTTTATGTGTGTGTGTGTGTGTGTGTGTGTGTTTGTGATCATTTAAAAAATTCATTTAAATGTCATTCTTTGAGAGTTTCAGATCTCTTTTTTGCCCTTTCCCCCCTTTGTGATTTTTGTTATTTGGAGCACTGATGCAAAAGAGAATGTTAAGAGAGATTATGACTTTTAATTGCTAGACTTTGCGTTCTTAGTGTGGCTCTCTGTTTCTTCACATTTTTCTCTATGTTTCCTTCAACTTGAAAATTCCCAGATTCAATGTTAATAAATATCAGTTTCTATTCTTATGGGTACCATGAGAGTATGAACTGTGATGAAAAACATTAAAAAATTTTTTTTCTGCCTTTTCTCTAGATTTCCATTTACAACACATATTTCTGAAACATTGCAACTGTAATGACAAGATGGCATATGAGTGGTTACCAGATTATTAAAAACTGGAAATGTATCCCAATTACCTATATCTGTATGATAGAATGTAGAGACTGGGCAATTTTGTCATATGCATTGAAGAGTAAATGATCAAAATCATAAAATGATCAAAATAAACAATTTATTATTTCAGTTGATTATTACATAGAATATACAAACCTTTCCTGCTTATAGGTATTGGTAATTTTTCAAATTGCCCACCCTACATAATATTGATATAATTATGAGAGATACACCAAATCTAAAAATACTTTTTGAACCTCTTATAGTCATTTAGGCAAGCCTTAACATAAGCTCCCCAAGATATATTGTATGATGATGTTTGTTGATTTTGTCAAATACATATGTTATATATTTATATATGTATGTATATATATATGCATATGTATATTAATATTCATTGAAAGTCTGTTTTAGTCCACAGCAATTTCCTAGATGTCAATATCCAATATCTAAAATGGAAACCAGTGATATAATTTCATGGTCTCTCATATATTTAGCATTGTTATGGTTGACAACTTCTTGCTTAAAATAAAGTCTTTAAGATTTTCTCTAACTAAAAATTATATTGTCCTTTAGCCCACTTGGTAATGAGTCACTTCACACTCAAGTGTGAGGATGTATGAATGACAAATTTGGAGTCCATTATCATGCTGTATCCTCTTGTTTTTCTATTTGGTAGAACCAGCCAGATACTTGCAATTAGCTGGCACAAACTTTTTTTTAATTTTTAATTTTAATTTTGGCACCTTATTTATATTTCAGGAGTAAGTTCTTAATTCTACTTTCTATATGAATCAAAAATTTTAAATCATCAGTGGGTTCAGAATTTTCTTTTGGATATGTGCTATTTACTAAAAGCTATTAAGAAACAAGTTTCTCTTTAATTTTGATTGTTCACTGAAGATGTCAAATATGACGAAATACAAAAAGTTATTATATCTCAAATAGATTATAACATAATACTTTCTTCTCATGTCAGTTATTCTTCAGATTTTCATATAGGTTGTCACATGGTAGTTGGTACAGTTCTAAATTTTTCATCACTTTTTTCCTAAAGAAATTATGGAAATTGAGCAGTCCTTGTTATTATCTCCATTGCCATACTTCTTCCCAGGGAGGAAACATCTCACACTTGTTCTCAGTGTTCAGTGATTAGACACCAATAACCGGTGTTTTTCTCTGTGTTCTATATCAACAACATCTGACCATTTTGTATATTTAACATCTCTTAACTACCATGTATTTGAGCTATATTGGCAAAGTGAGAGTTTATGAAGTTGATGGGAAGTTGTTGAGTAGGAGAAAATTAAAATGTAAGAAAATGTGCTTAATTGCAATTGTTAGCTACCACTCATTAAAAAAGAAATGATAATCATCTAAGTGATCTAGAATTTTAAGAATTTTAACCTATTCATCATGCATAATAGAAGAATCATCCATTTCCAGTTAACTTTGGATTAAAGGACAGATTATTAGAAAAATTGTTTTATTGAACGTATTTTGAGAGACAGATCTCCTCAGATTTAGTGAGTGCAAGTAATATTCCATAATTAGTTCTTTCTGCTTTTAACCCAGACCAATTTTTTAAAGACCTTGAAATCATTCATCTTCTCAGTGAAGATTTGAGGAAAACAATAGCTATTGGAATGATTTCCTTTCCTAAGATAATATAACATTTTTTCTCATCACAAGAAAAATAACCTCCTCTTACACTATGACAATTTACATAGTACTTCTCTATCCTTGAGCAGCCACACACATATTTAGTTTCCTGTATTACCAGACTAGGTTTTTTTTTTTTTTTTTCTGAGGCAGTTGGGGTCAAGTGACTTGCCCTGGGTCACACAGCTAGGAAGTAATAAGTGTCTGAGGCCAGATTTGAACTGAGATCTTCCTGACTTCAGTATCACACCAGCCTATTTTTAAAGATTAACTTTAAGAAAGGCAAGAGTTGTATAGCAGATCAAAATAGTCTTTAAATTTCTTTATAGGAGAGCAAGTTAAGGGCAAGCTAAAATCATTAGAATTACTTCTTAATTGTTTCAGCCTTCTCTATGACTTCTTCCCCAGTATCAAAAAGGATTAACAAAGATCAACAAATATTTCATGAATCTGAGTGAAAGTATATCAAACTATGCATTTTAATATCTTCCTTCAAATGTCTTTGTCTTCATCATAGGCTAATGGAGAGCAACAAGACCACAGTGACAGATTTCATTCTCCTGGGATTTCTTGTTAGCCCTAAGATGCACCTGGTTCTCTTTGGAATTTTCTTCCTACTCTACACCTTTACTCTGCTAGGAAATGGAGTCATCTTGGCTCTGATTCATCTTGATTCCAGACTCCACACTCCCATGTACTTCTTCCTCACACAACTGGCGATTGTTGACATCTCTTATGCCTCAAACACAGTACCCCAGATGCTGGCAAATCTCCTGGATCCAGTCAAACCTATCACTTTTGCAGGTTGCATAATGCAGACCTATCTGTTTTTGATGTTTGCCCTCATAGAATGTATTCTCTTGGTAATGATGAGCTATGATCGGTATGTGGCAATCTGCCATCCACTCAGATACACACTCATTATGAGCTGGAGAATGTGTGGTTCACTTACTATCACATCCTGGGTTTGTGGATCTCTCCTGGCATTGGTCCATGTGCTTCTCCTCCTTAGGTTGCCCTTCTGTGGACCTCGAGAAATCAACCACTTCTTCTGTGAAATCCTATCTGTACTGAAACTTGCCTGTGCAGACATATGGCTCAACAAATTGGTCATCTTTGTCGCCTGTGTTTTTATTTTAGTTGTTCCACTCTGCTTGGTCCTAATTTCCTACTCACATATCCTTGGTGCTATCCTAAGAATCCAGTCAGGAGAAGGAAGAAAGAAAGCCTTCTCCACCTGCTCTTCCCATCTTTGTGTGGTTGGGCTTTTCTTTGGTAGTGCCATAATCACTTACATGACCCCTAACACCAAGAACTCTGAAGAGCAACAGAAAATTCTTTTCTTATTTTACAGTTTCTTTAATCCTACCCTAAATCCTTTGATCTACAGCCTGAGAAATGCAGAAGTAAAAGATGCTCTAAGAAGAGTCTTTAAGAGGGAGAGACCAATTTGAGAGATTGCATGGAGCTTTATTTAAGGAGGAAAGCATAGAAAATGAGATATCTAATAATTTAGAGTATTAGAGGAATGGAATTAAATCACCATTTTTTTTTTTACTTCAGAATCCTAATTTGTGCTTTTTTTTTTATTATTGGTGCTCCCTATTAAAATGATTCCACATGCCTGTCTTTATTTTCCTTATCTTGCCTTTCTTCTCATGACATGGTTCAATGTAACCTATCCTCCCATTGAAACTGACTTGTTCTAAGTTCCCTTCCCTCAAACCTTGGACATTAGTGCAGGTAATTAAATTAAATACATTTATGACTATTCCTTTATTTTTATTCTTTTAAAATTGCTAGATTTTTATTGTTACAATGAAAAAAATTTTCAGAAAATAACCAACACATGAATCAATTGTGCCTTCATATTTTTTATTTATTAATAATCACCTCTTTTTAAATTTTATTTTACTGTGAATTTGTGGAATAAAACAAGCATTTCCACAACATAATATAATAAAAAGATGATTGAACATGAAATTACTGATCCAATATGCACAACTTGTTATTTCTTTCAAATATAAAACAAAATTATCATGTAAATTTACTTTTTTCTTTTTTCTTCCCTCTCTCCCAACCTACATATGGCTACAACTAGAAACAAATAGGTTTGTATATGTGTGTGTATGTGTGTGTGTGTGTGTGTGTGTGTGTGTATAAAATGTAAAATTATTCTATACATTCTTCTATGTATCTCTTTCTCTGGATGTACATGGTATCTTTCTTCATGTTTTATAGTTAATTTAGTTGTTATAATAGGCAAAATTATTTACCTCAAGTCTTTGATAAAACAATATTGCTGTTATTGTATACAATATTTTCTTGGTTCTGCTCATTTCATTCTTCATTATTTTCTGTAATTTTCCATATTTTTAAAAAAATCATCAAGTTCGTTTTTTTATACTACATTGATATGCCATCACAATTGTATACTACAACTTGTTCAGTCATTTCCTAAATTAAAGGACATCGCTGCAATTTCCAGTTCTTTGACATTATAAAGAAATTAGGTAAAAACATTTTTGAACACATAGGTTCTTTTCCTTTTTTCCTAATTATCTTGAGAATATAGAGCAAGTAAATTTATTTCTGGATCAAAGAATATAGGTTATTTAACCATTCTTAGGTCAGAATTCCAGAAGCTCTCCAAAATTTTGGATCATTTGATAATTTCACCCAAAATGAATTCGTGTTCTGATTTTTCCACATCCTTTAAATAGTCACCTCTTTAAAGCTTGAGAGTACATTTTTCTCAACTGTTTCAACGTCAAATTTAGATATTGTAATTTCAGAGTTCAGTTTTATTTCTGTCATTGTTAGTTATAGGGTTTTTGTCATTATCGTTTCTTGATTCTTTTAACTTTGCATCACTTTGCTTCTATATTTTCCCATGCATAGGCATATTCTTCATTTTCATTATTTATTATGATATAATAATATTCTATTAAATTTATGTCCAACAGTTTGTTTAGACATTACTCAATCTTTTTTCCCAGTAATTTGCAACTCCAAAAATATTGTTATAAATGCCTTGGTCCATACAGGCTTTTTTGTTTACCTTTTATTTCTTTTGGATATATACCAAGTAGTGGGATATCTAGATGAAAAATTATTGGTGCTGTAGTTTTTAGCACATTTCTCAGTTCATAGTTTCACTAAGTTTATTAGTATGCTTATCTTTCCACAACCCCTCAAATATTGACTATGTCTCCCCACTTTTAGTCATGTTTATACATTTTCTCCTACCAAAATTAGTTTTTCAATTTACATTTTTCTTATTGTAGCTAATGCAGCTAATAAATTCATTAGAGTTCTTTATATGATTAATAGCTTATAATCTATTGAGAATAGTTTATTCATATTTGACCACTTATTCATTGAGGAATAACTTCATCTTATTTATATTAGTTCCTTATATATTTTGGATATCAAACATTTTCATATAAATTTGTTAAAAAGGTAAACTCCCTACCATTTAACTGTTTCCCTTTATATCCTAACTTTAATTTTTGTTCATAAAGTACTTTTAATATCATGTAAATGAAATTATCTATTTCACCTTGTGTGAATACCTTTTTAGTTTGATTGGTTAAGAACTTTTCTCCTATTCATAGCTGTAAAAAAGCCTGATTAGGTTCTTTGTAATGTTACAACATCCAAGTTCAATATTGTGTTGCAATGTTACAGTATTCAGGTCACACATCCTAATTTGATTTTACAATGACTGAAAATGTAAGATAATGGTCAAAACATAATTTCTTTTCTAATTTTTTTTTGTTTTCCCAGCATTCCAGTCAACATTAGTATTTTTATTATATTCTCAAGAGATGGTCAGAAAGAGATGTTATCCATTGAAAGATGATTAACATGAGAGATATTGAATAGAAATTAAAATTTGTCTTAGCTCTTCAGGGGTCCTCAAACTACAGCCCATGAGCCAGATGCGGCAGCTGAGGATGATTATCCCCCTCATCCAGGGCTATGAAGTTTCTT
Organism: Sarcophilus harrisii; assembly: GCF_902635505.1. Lineage (NCBI taxonomy): Eukaryota > Metazoa > Chordata > Mammalia > Dasyuromorphia > Dasyuridae > Sarcophilus > Sarcophilus harrisii. The sequence goes on from NC_045430.1 coordinate 192,923,890, forward strand.
TACTAAAGGCCCACAAAACAAAGTTTTTGTTTTTACTATAGTCCAGCCCTCCAACAGTCTGAGGGACAGTGAGCTGGCCCCCTATTTAAAAAGTTTGAGGATCCCTGCAACGTCTAGAACAATGAACTAAGATCAGAAATTACCACAATGAAATTGTTCAAGAGAAAGAAAATCTTTCTAGAGATTAAGAAGGTGACAGGTTACCATAAGAGGTAGGAGGTCTATATCACAGGAAAATTTTAAAAACAGAAGTTGTGTGACATTTGTTAAACATGTTTTAAATAAAATTTATGGCTTAGTTAGAATGATTAATAAATTAGAAAAAGATCTTATAAATCCTTTCTATCTCTAGGATTCTGTGATGCTACATAAACAGACGGAAGCCATATAGAAAACATATAGAGCCTCTGGGGTTGTCTCTTATACTATGTAACTGAAGGCCAAAGGTAGAGGAAATTTTATCATATCTTCATTTTTTATCAGTTACCCTCCAATAATAATGAATCTTTAAAATAAATAGAAAGAAAGATAGGATCATAGAATTCACAGGTTTCATCATTAAAATGATCTCATCCAATGTCATATCTCTTATAGAAAAATCCTGTTACCAGATTCCTGACAGACAAAACCTCTGTTGGTAAAAACTATGACTGTGACCTATCCAAGATCAGACTCCTTGAAGGACCAGAGGAAAGAGAGATACAGAGAGAGACAGAGACAGTGTCCAAGATTATGTGGAATGTAATACATAATATTATAAACCACATTATATATAATTTTCTTTATCGATTATGGGCCTTACTTATAATTTTACATATATATTTATGTACATTTATTATGTTATGTACATATGTTATATTATATGTATTTTTAAATAGTTATTTAGTTTTTTGAAGTTAGCAATCGTGTCTGCCCTTCTCTTTTTATTTTTCAGGATAAAAGTGTCTATTTTAAATAATTCAGAGCAACAAGGACTTATAGAAATTGATGCAGGATTTAAAAAAAATAGTTTTAACCAAATATATAATAATATATTAATCAGATCTATGTATTATTAAGCAGTTGTAATTGTTAAAAAGTTCTTTCCTGAATTGAGGTCAATCTTCCTTCTCTTTAACTATTTCTCATTTGTCTTCCCTTTGTACCATATAATACAAATAATAATTATATAGCATTTTAAGGTTTAACATTTTCTTTAGTCTATTATCTCTTTAACATTCATAACTGCTAATGGTATTTACTTTCAAACCTTAAGACAGTTTGTCTAGATAAATCTACCATTTTACAGATGACAGGGCTAAGATATTAAGTGACTTCCCAAGACCAAGAGAGGGCAAAAATTTGAATTCATATCTTAATGGGTACAAATTAAGTGTACTTTCCACTCTACCAGAATTGCTTTAATTAAATAAATCAATTTTTCTCCTTACTTATAGTTTATATATATATATGTGTGTGTTCATATGCATTTATTATGTTATATTTTATATACCCAAATGTATATTTTTAAATAGTTATTTAATATTTTTGAAGTTAGCAATCATGTTTGCCCTTAGATTTTTATTTTTCAGGACAAAAGTGTTTATTTTGAATAATTCAGAACAACAAGGAAAGACATATAAATTGATGCAGGATAAAGAAAAACAAACCAATAGGACAAAAAACCAATAGGAAAAAAAATAAAAAAGATGACAATAGAAAACAACAGAATTCACAATAGGCAAGGCTGGACTCTAATTTACTATGGTAAAAACATACATCCTCCATTTTAGCTGCTATAAATATTTTGTACCTGTTATTCATTTTCCCTTTTTTATGATCTCCTTGGGACAGAGAGTCCATTATGGAGTTGCTAGGTCCAAAGGTATGTATAGTTTTATAGGCTTCTGGACACAGTTCATGAAGTTCTTGACTCCTCCCCATCTGCCCTCTCTTTTTTCTGACTTCTTCATCACTTTCTTCCTATCTATTTTTTCCTCTTCCCAGCTAAATATCTTGAAAAAAAATCTATACTCAATATCCGCATTTATCTCTTTTAAAGCCTCTGTTATTTGGCATTACATTTTATTATATAACAGAAATTATGCTCTTCCAAAGTCACCAACAATATTTTAATGGTCAAATCAAATTATTTTTCTTGGTCTTCATCCCTTTTATCTCTGTAGCATCTGATATTACTGATAAACTGTTCCTCCTGGATGTTCTTCATCTTTGTGTTTTTTGTGATTCCACTTTCTCTTAATACTCCTCCTACATGTGTCCTTCTTTCCAACCTCTTTTGCTTTATCTTCATCCATGTCATATTCATTGAATATGAATATCCTCCATTGCTTTTTTTCCTTGCTTTTCTCTCTTTTACATGTATATACTCTAATTTGTTGATCTATCAGCTCTAATAGGTTTGATCACAATTTCTTTGAAATAATTAGACATATATCAAAAGCAAAATATTGCAAAGGAGGAAAGGGGGAATGGATATAACTTAGGGTAAATAATATGGCAGGAAATACAGAATTAGTTATTTTAACTGTGAATGTGAATGGGATGAACTCTCCCATAAAACAGAAGCAGATAGCAGACTGGATCAAAAACCACAATCCCAGAATATGTGGCTTATAAAAAACACATTTAAAGCATAGTGATATATACAGAATAAAGGTAAAGGGCTAGATCAGAATCTATGATGCTTCAGGTGAAGTAAAAAAAAAAAAAAAGCAGGGGTAGCAATTCTGATCTCAGATCAAGTAAAAGCAAAGATAGATCTAATTAAGAGAGAGAAGGAAGGACACTATATTTTACTAAAGGGTACCATAAATAATGAAACAATATCAATACTAAACATATATGCACCAAGTAGTATAGCATCCAAATTCCTAGAGGAGAAGTTAAGAGAGAAGAAATAGATAGCAAAACTATACTAGGGAGGGATCTCAACTTTGCTCTCACAGAGCTAGATAAATAGAACCACAAAATAAATAAGAAAGAACTTAAGGCGGTAAGTAAAATGTTAGAAAAGTTAGGTATGATAGATCTTTGGAGAAAATTGAATGGAGGCAGAAAGGAGTTTACTTTTTTTCTCATCAGTTCATTGAATTTGTACAAAAATTGACATGTATTAGGGCACAAAAACTTCAAAAATCAAATGCAGAAAAGCAGAAACATTAAATGCATTTTTTTCAGATCATGATGCACTAAAATCAAATAATTTTGATAAAAAATGCAATATTAGTCCAGGAGAAAATAGATCAAATATTAATTGGAAATTAAATTATCTATTCTTAAAGAATGAATGGGTGAAACAGCAAATCATAGACACAATAATTTCATCCAAGAAAATGACAATAATGAGACAACATATCAAAACCTTTGGAATGCAGCTAAAGCAGTATGGAAATTTTATATCTCTCAATAGCTACATGAATAAAATAGAGAAAGAAGAGATCAATGAATTAGTCTTGTAACCACAAAAGTTAGAAAAAGAACAAAATAAAACCTTCAATTAAATGGCAAATTACAAATTCTGAAACTCAAAGGAGAGATTAATAAAACAGAAACTAAGAAAACTTTTGAACTAATAAAGCTAACAGTTTTAAGGAAAAAAACAACAAAATAAAGTTTTGTTTAATTTGATCAGAAAAAGGAAAGAGAAAAAAAATAAATCACCCATTTTATTTATGAAGAAACTAAAACAGAGACTAAGAGATCAACTGACATAGCTTTTGTCTATGACTGCATTTGAATTAATCTTCCTGACTTCACACTTAGTGCTCAATCTTTCTTATGTTCTATTCAGAAAAATGTATTTTTTTATTGGAATATATAGTTCAGACAACTAAAAAAATATTTGGTTTCTATTCCTCATAGTTTACACACCACAAATATCTTACACAACTTTGCATTGTTCTTTTATTCCACAATAATATTCGACAATATAAATTCAGCCATTCTGATATTTGATCCTGTTTTTGTATTAAAAGTACAGCCTTTATGCTATTTAAATTTGTTCTAATTTAATAACAAAACTTTTTTATACTCTAAATATTCACATTTGGAATATTTTTCCTATAATTCATTTCATTAAGAATTTCTTAAAAATTAATGTAACTATTGTTTATATAGACAGCATGATATCTTCATACAATAAGAGAAACATGAAGCAGAAAATGTAATGTTAAAATCATTAATGAGTTTGCATAGATTACATAAAATGAAATTAAATCTTGATATAACTCTACCTAAATATTTTTAAACATCAGCTGAAGCTTAATAGACTTTGTTCTAGTCTATAATTTTAAATCCATGTTGATTATATATGTTTCCACTGGGCTTCTTGTAGTCAACTCATTGTAGAATTTTATTTTTAAATCCATTCAGCCAAAAGTGTTTTGGTCCTGCAAAATTTTTGATTACTACCCTCTTGATTTGGTTTTTGCAAACTCCTGAATGTAATTTGGGTTTTGGTGTGACAATTATAGGTTGAATTCTAGTATGTTGCTGCTGGCAACAAATCTTTTCAATTGACCAGAAAGCACTGCCTATTCAAAGGGACAAAACTTTTGGTTACTTCTTTTCTTCTTTCTTCTCTGGAACTTTGCTTCTTCTGTTATATGAGTATGCTTTCTTTCAAGATTTTTAGATCATCCACCTTCTAATGTTTTCATTTGGCATGTTATCTTTGTTCTTGTAGATAATATTTATAACATGTATTTCTCCAATCTTCTTCTGAACATGTTCTGTGTTATCTGTTGTGAATCTGATGCCAAAGATTTAAAAATCTTTATTGATATATTTCGATTTTGCCTCAACTTTAATTCCCAGTATACATTTACTTCTCACTGCAGATTATGTATGAACTCTTAAGGTTTTAACAAGGCATGGAAGAAAAAATATACTTACATGCTACTCTGTGATTTAATACCAAATTTTCAAGTAACAATGTTATTTAGCTATGGTTGGTTGGTTTGGTTTAGTTGTTGCTTTGTATCTTTAATAATGAACATAGTTCCTGGACCATACAAGAGCTTAATAAATATTTCTTGATTGAGTGATAAAACACAGTGCTATCTAATATCCCATCCATTTCTGGTTGAAATGAGAAAAGGGTCAAACTGCCATGGTTTTCTTATGCTTTTTAACATGAAACTTTACCCCATTTTGAGGTGACATTTAAATGAATCTGGAAGGAGAAAATATATATATATATATATATTATTCAATAACATTTTCTATAAATTTATATTTTATTTTTCTCCAATTACATGTAAAATAATTAAAAATTTTTAAAAATAAGTTTTTTATTCCAAATTCTATCAACACCTATCTTCCATTCATCAGTAGCACCTAAGAATTAGTTTTTAGGCTTCAGTTGTCACAGAAGTTGTGGAACAAGAAAATAGGAAATTAATGAGTTACTTGCTTAATAACAATGGATGTAGAAAATATTGCTATATTGAGAGATACTGAGGGAGGATATAGGATTGAAAGAATAAGACAAGAGAGAATAATGAATAAGAACCCAGCTCTTTCTATTCAATTTGAATAAATTTCTCCTGAACAGATATATTAAGATTGGTACTGACTTTCTAATAGGTACAAAACAAAATGCCAGAGAAAGAAGCTTTATGCACTACGTTTCTTATCTTGTGAACAAGTAGTTCACACTTTGTTATTAAGTGGGTTGATTGATTTATTAATTGGATCCATGAAAAAGAATTTAACTACAGATGAAGGGCTGTGTAGCAGAGATAGCATCAAATCTGATCAGGACACCTGGATTCAAGCCCCAGCTCTCTTACTACTAACAAATCTGGGATAAGATTCTTTCAACTCTTTTGACTTAATTTCCTTCATCCGTGAAATAAAGAATGTGAACCAATCTTTTAGGTCCCTTCCAGAACTAAATCCTATAATTTTTTACTGTAGAATCCTATTATACTAAATATTTTAATAGGTACTTAGCCAATACAAAAGCACCCAAGCTACTGAGCTTTGTAAAATTTATAACCTAGAGGAGATCTCAGAACCTATTTTCTATGATTCTAGATAGGAGAAGATGATAACAGTTGCTATTATAGATGAACCCAGGCTTTAGAGATTTATAATCTTTTCCCAAGGGTCACCACTAAGAGTATCTCTTAATTGTAGAATTGGGAATTTTTCCAATGGGAAATCTACAATTTGTGTTCCAATTGAAAGTCAAGTGATGAAATCTAATAAGCCCCATTGGGATATTTAGTTCTTTGGACTCTCTATCCTGGTTGCAAAATCACTTGAATCACATAAGGCTGTTGCTATTGCTACTGAGAACATATGAACTGTGCCTTCCCACAACTTACACCTCTTTCTAAGGGTATGGTAGTATAAGATAAAAAATTATAGGAGCTCAGAGGTACATAACTCAGCCAAACACTTTCAGATTATAAATTTGTAATGTGGTTATTCCTCTCTTCTGGAATTTCAGTACTCAGAATCTCATGAAAGACAAAAAGTCTTAAATTTTTTTAATTCTTTGCTTCTCTGGGAGGATAAGGAGGGTGGTATTTGGTAAGTGTTGTGATCTTCCAACTTTCCTGAACTCTTACGAGTCTAAGTCAGTTAATCAAAGAGGAAAATCTTTGTTGCTGGAGGAGAAAAGGATAACTTCTTCAAGCTGGGCAAGAAGTCACAAAGAGTGGATCTGAATCTCATCCTGAGGATCTTAGAGATCATGCAAGTTTTAATACCATGGAGCAAATTTTAATACCATTTGAAAACCCAGTTCCCTAGAACTTGCTCCAGGTTTCTTTATAGTCTCCAGATAAGGGTACTCAGCTAGCTTTCTAGCACTTGGGTGTGAGTTATAAGCAAAAAAAAATTATTATCTACTTCTGTGTAGATTTTTTCTTTTGTTCTCACTCTTCATTATCTAGCAGAAAGGTCAATTTTGCTCCTTAATAACTTTAGATAAGAAGATGCCTCAAGTAATAATTATTATAAAGATTGTATTTATAAAATGTGGACAAGGATTTCTGGTCTGTCTGTTACTTAACTATTTTTAACAGTAAAAAAAGATCTTTTAAAGAAAGATTCAGCAAACTGTGATTTTGATAGATGGAGTCAGAGAGATTTCCTTGTAAAAGACCAAAGAATAAGTAATCTGTGATTTCCTTGTGATATACTGAGAAAGAGTAATTTAGAAAAATATCCTATTGTTGAAAGTTGATAGAGATCAATTGCTTAATTAGCTAATAGATTCCATGCAGTCTCTTTATTACTGGGGATTAAAATTCATTATCCTTAAACATATAACTTTCAATGAGTTTATATTCTATATAAGTTCTTTAAAAATAAAAAAAGTTTTTAGGTTTTTTTGCCTTATTCAATGTGTATTTAATATTTGTATATATACATAAACTTCTGTACATGCACATACATATAATGTATATATATATACATATATAATACATATTTGTGTGTGTGTATGTGTTGTATGTATCTATGTATGCCCAAGAGGTAGAGTGAGTCGATAGAGAAATAGCCTTAGAGTCAATAGGTTCCAGGTTAAAATCCTCACCATTGACACATATTAGTTCTCTGACCTTAAAAAAGTCACTCTAACTGGCAGGGTACTTAGGCAAATTTCTGTGACAATATGTTGTGGAACATTCAATGATCTACATAAGTAGGAAGAGTTTCCTCACTAGAACTTTCCTACATCAATAAATGACTATTATATATATATATATATATATATATATATATATATATATACATACATATATACATAGATTTGGGGGATACTTTATACCTGTATACATTTATATGCATACATATATATCTATGCATATATATGTATATTTATTTTTATATTAAAATGCACAACCTTTCTATATATGTATAGATACATATACATGTATAAATATATTTCTCTCTCTTTATCTGTATGTATATGTGACTGTGTGTGTGTGTGTGTGTGTGTGTGTGATTTGCTCAGATATTGTTGCTATAAAGAATTCTTAGTCAAGAAACTCTTCAGCAATATAAACCAAAACCAGTTCCTAGATATTTCCCAGGTTTATTGTCAGGATGTTTCATTTTTTAATTCTGTGAATATGTGTGTGTTATCATTTTAAAAATTGATACAAATATCATTGTTTGAGAGTTTCAGAAGATCTCTTTTTTGACCTTTTCCCCCTTAGTGATAGTTACAGCACTCCTTTTGTCTTTTAGAGCACTGATGCAAAAGAGAATGATAGGAGAGATTATGATTTCTAATCCCTAGATTTTGCATTCTTAGTATACCTCTCTGTCTCTTCACATTTTTTCCCCCTGTGTTTCCTTCAACTTGGAAAATTCCCAGATTCAATATTAATAAAATCAGTTTCTATTCTTATGGGTACCATAAAAGTATGAACTGTGATGAAAAACATTTTTTAAAATTTTCTGCCTTTTCTCTAATTTCCATTTATAACACATATTTCTGAAACATTGAAATTGTAATGACAAAATGGCATATAAGTGGTTATCAGATTTTTAAAAACTGTAAAAGCACCAAAATTACCTGTATGTGAATTATAGAATGTAGTGATTGCGTGATTTTGTCATACCCATTGAAGAGTAAATGACCAGAATTGTTACATTCAAGAAACAATTTATTATTTCAGTTGATTATTACCCTAAATATGCAAGCTTTTCCTGCTTATATTTATTATGAATTTTTCAATATTGATATAATATTGATATAATTATAAGAGATACACCAAATATAAAACTACTAAATCTATTCTTTTTGAACTTCTATAATCATTTAGGCAAGCCTAAACATAAGCTACCCAAGACTTATGGTATGATTATGTTTGTTGATTTTGTCAAATATATATATTATATATATATATATATATATATATATATATATATATATACATATGTATATTAATATTCATTGAATGTCTGTTTTAGGTCACAAAAATTTCCTTCACATCAATATCCAATACCTAAAATGGAAACTAGTGGTATAATTTCATGATTCTCTCATATATTTAGCATTGTTATAGGTGACAACTTCTCTCTCAGAATAAGAGAATAAGGTGTTTGACTGTTTCTCTAACTAAAATTACATTGTCTTTTAGCCCACCTGGTAATGAGTCCACACTCAAGGGTGATGATATATGAATGAAAAATATGGAGTTCATTAACATGTTGTATACTCCTATTTTCCTATTTGGTTGAACCATCTAGATGCTTGTGGTTAACTGGTACAACATTTTTAATTTTTTTTTATTTTAATTTTGGCACCTTATTTATATTTCAGGAGTGAGGTCCTAATTCTACTTTCTTCATGAATCAAAGTGTTTAAGTCATCAGTGGGCCAGAATTTTCTTCTGGATATGTGCTAATTACTAAAAGCTTTTAAGAAACAAGTTTCTCTTTATCTTTGATTGTTCACTAAAGATATCAAATATGATGAAATATAAATAGTTATTATATCTCAAATAGATTATAACATAATACTTTCCTCTCATCCGTGTCAGTTATTCTTTATATTTTCATATAGGTTGTCACCTGGTAGTATAGTTCTCAACTTTTTATCACTTTTTTCCTAAAGAAATCATGGAAATTGGGCAGACCTTGTTATTATCACCATTGCCATATTAATTCCCAGGGAGAAAACATCTCACACTGGTTCTCAGTGTTCAGTGATTAGACAACAATAACTGGTCTTTTCTCTGTGTTCTATATCAACAACATCTGACCATTGTGCATTTAGCATCTCTTAACTATCATGTATTTGAGCTATATTGACAAAGTGAGTTTATGAAAGTGATGAGAAGTTGTTGAGTAGGAGAAAATGAAAATGTAAGAAAATGTGTGCAATTGCTAGCTACCACTCAATTTTTAAAAAGTGATCCTTTATCATCTAAGGGATCTAGAATTTAAGAACTTTAACCTATTCATTATGCATAATGAAGAATCATCCATTTCCAGCTAATCTTGGGTCAAAGGACAGGATGATTAGAAAATTTGTTTTATTGAACATATTTTGAGAGGCAGATCTCTTCAGACTTAATAAGTAGAAGTAATATTCCATAATTAGTTCTTTCTGCTTCTGATCCAGACCAATTTTTTAAAAACCTTGAAATCATTCATCTTCTCACTAAAGATTTGAGGGAAACAATAGCTATTGGAATGATTTCCTTTCCTAAGATAATATAACATTTTTTCTCATCACAAGAAAAATAACCTCCTCTTACACTATGACAATTTACATAGTACTTCTCTCTCATATAGTATCTCTCTCATATAGCCTCTCTTGAGGCTACTCAAGGATGGTAGCCACAGACATATTTAGTTTCCTGTATTACCTGAACTAGTTTTTTTTTTTTCCCCCCTGAGGCAATTGGGGTCAAGTGACTTGCCCTGAATTACACAGCTAGGAAGTAATAAGTGTCTGAGGCCAGATTTGAACTGAGGTCCTCCTGACTTCAGTATCACACCAGCCTATTTTTAAAGATTAACTTTAAGAAAGGCAAGAGTTGTATAGCAGATCAAAATAGTCTTTAAATTTCTTCATAGTAGAGCAAGTTAAGGGCAAGCTAAAATTATTAGAATTACTTAATTGTTTCAGCCTTCTCTATGACTTCTTCCCCAGTATCAAAAAAGATTAACAAAGATCAACAAATATTTCATGAATCTGAGTGAAAGTATATCAAAATATGCATTTTAATATCTTCCTTCAAATGTCTTTTGTTTTCATAATAGGCCAATGGAGAGCAACAAGACCACAGTGACAGATTTCATTCTCCTGGGATTTCTTGTTAGTCCTAAGATGCACCTGGTTCTCTTTGGAATTTTCTTCCTACTCTACACTTTCACTCTGCTAGGAAATGGAGTCATCTTGGCTCTGATTCATCTTGATTCCAGACTCCACACCCCCATGTACTTCTTCCTCTCACAACTGGCGATTGTTGACATCTCTTATGCCTCAAACACAGTACCCCAGATGTTGGCAAATCTCCTGGATCCAATCAAACCTATCTCCTTTGCAGGTTGCATAATGCAGACCTACCTCTTTGTGACATTTGCCCTCATAGAATGTATTCTCTTGGTAATGATGAGCTATGATCGGTATGTGGCAATCTGCCATCCACTCAGATACACACTTATTATGAGCTGGAGAATGTGTGGTTCACTTACTATCACATCCTGGGTTTGTGGATCTCTCCTGGCATTGGTCCATGTGCTTCTCCTCCTTAGGTTGCCCTTCTGTGGACCTCGAGAAATCAACCACTTCTTCTGTGAAATCCTATCTGTACTGAAACTTGCCTGTGCAGACATATGGCTCAACAAATTGGTCATTTTTATTGCCAGTGTGTTTATCTTAGTTGTTCCACTCTGCTTGGTCCTAATTTCCTATACACATATTTTTAGTGCTGTCCTGAGAATCCAGTCAGGAGAAGGAAGAAAGAAAGCCTTCTCCACCTGTTCCTCCCATCTCTGTGTAGTTGGGCTTTTCTTTGGTAATGCCATAATCACTTACATGACCCCTAACACCAAGAACTCTGAAGAGCAACAGAAAATTCTTTTCTTATTTTACAGTTTCTTTAATCCTACCCTAAATCCTTTGATCTACAGCCTGAGAAATGCAGAAGTAAAAGATGCTTTAAGAAGAGTCTTTAAGAGGGAGAGACCAATTTGAGAGATTGCATGAATTTTTTTTTATAGAGGAAAGCATAGGAAATGAGCTCTCTAATAATTTAGCATGTAGGGGAATTCAATCATCATTTTTTTTTTACTTCAGAATCCTAATTTGTGCTTTTTTTTTTTTTTTTTTTTTTTGGTGCTCCCTATTAAAATGATTCCACATGCCTATCTGTTATTTTCCTTATCTTATCTTTCTTTGCATGACATGGTGCAATATAATCTATCCTCTCATTGAAACTATTTGTTCTAAGTCCCCTTCCCTCAGACCTCGGACATTAGTGAAGGTAATTATCTTAAATGCATTTTTTTCCTTTATTTTTATTCTTTTAAAAATTGCTAGACTTTGACTGTTTTTTTTTTTTTTTTTTGACTAAGGCAATTAGTGTTACGTGACTTGCCCAGGGTCACACTGCCAAGAAGTATTAAGTGTCTGAGGTCAGATTTGAACTCAGGTCCTCCCGACTTCAGGGCTGGAGCTCTTTCCACTATTCCACCTAGCTGCCCCTAGGCTTTGATTGTTACAAAAAATAAAAATTTTTCAGAAAAACTAACCAACACATGAATCAATCTTGACTTCACATTGTTTTTACTTATTAATAATCATCTCTTGTAGAAATTTATTTTATTGTAAATTTGTGGAGTAAAACAAGCATTTCTACAACATAGTACAATAAAGAAGATGATTGAACATGAAACTACAAATCTACTATGTACAACTTGCTATTCCTTTCAAATATACAACAAAATTATCATGTGAATTTACTTTCCCCGCTTTTTTCTTTCCTCTCCCTCAACCTTGAGATGGCTACAAGTAAAGACAAAAGGTCTCTGTGTGTGTACAAAATATAAAATTATTCTATACTTTCTTCTTTGTATCGCTTTCTCTGGATGTAGACAAAATAACTCACCTAAAGTCTTTGTTAAAACAATATTGCTGTTATTGTATACAATATTTTCTTGGTTCTGCTCATTTCATTCTTCATTATTTTCTGTATCTCTTTCCATATTTTTCTAAAAATCAAGCTCATTATTTCTTATACTACAATGATATTCCATCACAGTTATATACTACAAATTGTTCAGTCATTCCCCAATTGATAGACAACCCTGCAGTTTCCAGTTCTTTGCTACCACAAAGAAATTAGGTATAATAAACCTTTTAGAACACATAGGTTCTTTTCTTTTTTTTTCTAATTATCTTTGGAAATAGACCAAGTAAATTTATTTCTGATCAAAGAAAATAGGTTATTTAACCATTCTTAGGTCAGAATTCCAGAGGCTCTCCAAAAATTTTGGATCATTTGATGATGTCACCAAAAATAAATTAGTGTTCTGATTTTTCAACATCCTTTAAATAATCACCTCTGTAAAGCTTATTAGGGGTACATTTGTCTCAACTCTTTCAAAGTCAAATTTGGTTATTGTAATTTCAGAGTTCAGTTTTATTTCTGTTATTGTTGGTTTGGGGGTTTTTGTCATTATTGTTTCTTGATTCTTTTGATTTTCCATCACTTTGCTTCTGTAACTTCCCATGCACAGGCATATTCTTCATTTTCATTATTTATTATGGTGCAATAATATTCTGTTAAATTTATGTCCAACAGTTTGTTTAGACATTACTCAATCTTTTTTCCCAGTAATTTGCAACTCCAAAAATATTGTTACAAATTTCTTGGTCCATACAGGCTTTTTCTGTTTACCTTATATTTCTTTTGGATATATACCAAGTAGTGGGATATCTAGATGAAAAAGCATTGGTACTGTAGTCATTTCAACATATTTCTCAGTTCATAGCTTCACTAAGTTTATTAATATGCCTATCCTTTCACAACCCCTCAAATATTAACTTTCTCCCTCACTTTTATTCATGTTTATAAATTTTCTTCTGAAATTACATAGAAATTTTTCAATTTCCATTTTTTCTTATTGTTAGTAATTCATTAAAGTTCTTTGTATGATTAATAGCTTATAACCTATTGAGAATAGTTTATTCATATTTGACCACTTATTCATTAAGGAATAACTCTTTATCTTATTTATGTTAGTTCCTTATATATTTTGGATATCAAACATTTTTATATAAATTTGTTATAAAGATAAGTTCCCTACCATTTAACTGTTTCCCTTCATATCCTAATTTTTTTTATAAAGCACTTTTAATTTCATGTAAATGAAATTAACTGTTTCTTCTTGTGTGAATACCCTTTTAGTTTGATTGGTTAAGAACTCTTCTCCTATTCATAGCTATAAAAAGATCCTGATTAGGTTCTTTTGTAATGTTACAATATCCAAGTTCAATATTGTATTAAATTCAATATTGTATTGCAATGTTACAATAATCAAGTCACACATCCTCATTTGATCTTATAATGGCTGAAATTATAAGATAGTGGTCAAAACATAATTTCTTTTCTGATGCATTTTTTGTTTTTCTAGCATTCCAGCCAATATTAGTATTTTTATTGTACTCTTAAGAGAAGGTCAGAAAGAGGTGTTATCCATTGAAAGATGACCAATATGAGAGATATTGAATAGAAATTAAAATTTGTCTTACCTCTAAAACAATGAACTGAGATCAGAAATTACCACAATGAAACTTTGTTCAAGAGAAAGAAAATCTTTCTAGGGATTAAAAAGGTGACTGGCTACTATAAGAGATAGGAGGTCTATATCACAGGAAATTTTTAAAAACAGAAGTTGTATGACATTTGTTAAACATGTTTTAAATGAGATTTATGGCTTAATTAGAGTATTTAATAAGTTAGAAAAGGATCTTATAAATCCTTTCTATCTCTAGAATTCTGTGGTGCTATATATACAAATGGAAGCCATTTTTAAAAACACATAGAGCCCCTGGGCATGTCTTTTATTTTATATAACTGAACGCCAAAAGTGCAGCTATTTTATCATATCTTCATTTTTTCCAATTACCCCCCAACAATAATGAATCTTTAAAATAAATTGAAAGAATGATAGGATCATCGAATTCACATGTTTCATCATTAAAATTATCTCATCTAATGTCATATCTCTTATAGAAAAATTCTGTTACAAGATTCCTGACAGACAAAACCTCTGCTGGTAAAAACAGGGATCTATCAAAGACCAAAATCCCTGAGGACCACAGAAAAAGAGAGAGAGAGAGAGATACAGAGAGACAGAGAAAGAGACAGAGACATACAGAAAGAAACAGAGAGAGAAGTCCAAGATTATGTGGAATATATAATATTATAAACCATGTATATATAATTTTCTTTATCAATTATACTCCTTACTTATAGTTTATATATATATATATACATTTCTTATATTATATTTTATATGTACCAATGTATATTTTTAAATAGTTATTTAAATATTTTGAAGTTAGCAATCATGTCTGCCCTCAGCTTTTTATTTTTCAAGATAAACGTGTCTATTTTGAATAATTCAGAGCAACCAGGAAAGACTTGTATAAATTGATGCAGGATAAAGAAAACCAAACCAATAGGACAATATCAACAAGGAAAAAAACATAAAAAGATGACAATAAAAAAATCAAAAGAATTCAGAGTGCACAAGGCTGGACTCTAATTTACTACAATAAAAACATACATCCTCCATTTCTTTTAAAAATTGTAATTCAGTCAGAAAATTAATCAGATGAAATTAAATCAGATATTTCAATCAATCATTTATAATGCATTTATTATATATTGTAATATATTGTGGTGTGCTTTCTAGAACCCTCACACTGGGGTGCCAAAATATACCATCCATACTAGGTCTCTGGAGGCTCTTGGGACCAGCCCAAGTCCTTGGTCTTAGTGGTAGAGTGATAAGCCTGAGAACCCAAGATATTGGTTCAAAGATGGAGTTAATTCATTTTCAGTCCTCTCAGCCCCTAAATATGTTAGTACAATTACATCACTATAGCACACTGAGCATGTGCTAACTATAGTACCATTATATCACCATAGCACACTGCTCAAGTGCTAACTATAAGCACCCTGCTATTGATATGTAAATGCCTCCTTTTACTGTAAGTATCCCTTGCTTCAGGTAGAGTACAGGTAGTCACATCCCTCCTGATTTCTCAGGAATAGTGAGATGCCTCAAGAGGAGATAAGAGCCTAACCAGACATTGTCAGCAGGTTCCTGCTGAACTGAAGGGTTTTATACCTTACCAAGAGTTCCCCCACTGTCTGTGGCTCTCTACAGTATATTAGGCATTATGCCAGGTGCTTGGTCTTAAAATCACAAATAACAAAACAAATCTTATCCTTAAAGAACTTACATTTGAATATAAAATGTAAAAATGGAAAATAGCATGTGCTGCTCAAAAAAAAATCAAAGTATAGTATAATCATACAAAGTAGAACTTATTAATAATAAAATGTTTCAAATTTGAAATAAAGTTCTCATTTTCTTTAGCCACTCAACTAACTTGTGTAAGCTGACCTAGCCTTTTATCATCCTAGATATCATTCTTTGTTGTCCTTTCCATTAAAAGAGAGGGAGAAAAAACATTGAAGAGAGATTGAAAACAAACATTTTGGGATATGTTTGATTTTTTAAAATGTAGGGGACAAGTATTTGCAGTATCTTTATGCACAAGTCAAAACCACCCCATGATGTCATTGGTCCTCTTCAAAAATGAACAAATAATAATTCCTTAATCTTTTGCACTTCACTCCATCACCTTTCTAAAATTCTTCTTTCCCCTCTTTTAGATATATACTTACTGTTTTAAAGTAGTAAAATAAAATTTGAACAATACAGTCTCTGCTACATTGACAATAGCAAAATTTTGACCATTCACAAAAGACCCAACATTTTTAATGTCTTAGAAAGATCTAGTCTTGTTCTTCAATGGGAATTGCTGTCTATAAGTAAAGGCTTCTGTTCTTTCCTTCTATTGTGACCATGATGGCTAGAAATTACATCTATAGTGAGACATTGTTAATTAGATAATCTAAAACTTCTTTCAGTCTAGTTAATGGAGAAAACTGGATATTTTCAGAAAGCTGGCTGTAAGTTGGATAATTTGCCTTTCTATCTACTTTAAATGTATATGTGTACTGCCCATCTATATCATTAAATATGAAGAAATTTTAATATATTTTTATCATTAAAACTTTTTATTTTCAAAGCATATGCATAATTTTCAACATTCACCCTTACAAAACCCTGTGTTCCAAATTTTTCCTTCCCTTCCCCCGACTCCTTCCCCTAGATTGTAAGAAATCCAATATATGTTAAACATGTGTGATTCTTCTATACATATTTCCACAATTATGCTGCACAAGAAAAATCAGATCAAAAAGGAAAAAATGAGAAAGAAAATAAAATGCAAGCAAACAACAATAAACTGAGTAAAATACTATATTATGATTCACACTCAGTCTCCCTAGTCCTCTCTTTGAATGCAGATGGCTCTCTCCATTACTAGAACATTGGAACTGGCCTGACCCATCTCATTGTTGGAAAGAGTCACATCCATCAGAATTGATCATCATATAATCTTGCTGTTGCTATGTCCAATAATTCTATTCACTTCACTTAGCATCAGTTGATATGTCTCTCCTGGTATCTCTGAAATCATCCTGCTGATTGTTTATAAGAAGTAATAGTTAAGGAGAATATATGCACTTGTGAATATTTTTAAAAACCTCAGTGGTACACAGCTATAGTGACAGCTTTTGTGGAAGCTATTACTGGAATGATTCTTTTTAAAAATCCCTTGAGTTAGTCTATAGGTAACACCCATAATAATAAATTGTGATGCTCTCTCTAGTGATTTGTGGAAAATGTGATCAGGATCATTTACATCCAATGTAAGTCCCTCTCCAAAAGGCTGTTCCTTGGACTCCCGATATATCCTTGCATACCCAATTCAATGTTCTGGGAGCCTGAGCATAGATATATGGAGAAAGTAATCTGTGGTGGATAAAGTTTCTGTGTATATTCAAAATAAGTTGTCATTCCAGGTAGAATCACCTTACTATTTCCTTCAAAACCCATCTATCAAATGAATAATAAAACTTGGATCTAATATTCCACCTTCATAATTTAGAAGTGATATCAGCATTCCAGTTAATCATCTTCTACTAATGAATCTAGAATACAACAATAATACAAAATTGTCTATATAAAGTATCAAAATTTTGAATCTTGTTACAATGTACAACTACAGCACAATCAGGGATTCTGTTATTTTAGGAATCCTGCAACAACTTCAACTATGCATCTTCTAATGTCTTCAAGCATAAACAGAAACTGCCTATTTAGATTGGAAACATCTTTGGTGTCTATGTATATCACATACATTTGTCTAAAATCAAATAATAGCAGATTTTTTTTTAGGACTTCACTTTAAGGACATCTTTCTGCTCCAATGACCAGCATTTTACAAGTATCTTATAAAAGGTGAGGAGATTCAGTGATTGGTTCAAAATCAAGGCAAGTGAATGGTTCAGATCATTGGAGGAAGTTCTTTACAAAGTTTCGGTGACTATCCCAGTCTCCAGTATCCCCACACCATTATCAAAAGCCATTCCTGTATATATTTTAGATGTACTTATCTTTTAATAGGACCTTTCTCAAAAATAGAATATAAAGTTCTTGAGGGTAAGGACTCATTATGTGTGTGTGTGTGTGTGTGTGTGTGTGTGTGTGTGTATCATTAATCTCTTAGGAAAAAAATCCTTTTTTTCACCAGCTACTTTTTTACTCTAATTCTTTTCTTTTTGTCTCCTCACCATCCACCATATTGTTTCTTTCACTCTTCCTACTTTCAAGGTGGGAGGCAAAAGTGGCCTTGAAATTCTCTTAAAATTCATTAATAGTCATCTTTATCACCCCCCCACTTCCAGCAAATAATACTTTCTTTTTTCTTTGTCTTTTTTTTTTACTTAATTGCTAATCATTTTTCCAATAATTTTCAACATCTTTCAACATTCATTTTAATAAAATTTTGAACTCCATTTTTTTCCTTCTCTTCCCTCTCTTCCTCCCAAGAGAGCAAGCAATCTGATGTCATACACATACAATCATGTTAAACATATTTGCTTATTTTTCTTTTTTCTTTCTTTTTTTGTGAGACAATTGGGGTGAAGTGACTTTCCCAGGGTCATTCAGATAAGTATTAAGTGTCTGAGGCTGGATTTAAACTCAATTGCTCCCAACTTCAAGGCCAGAGCTCTATATACTGTACCATTTAGCTGCCCAACATATTTCCACAGTAGTCACATTGTGAAAGAAGGATCATGAGAAAGAAAAAACAAAAATAAAATGTGAAAATAATATGCTTCCATTTGCATTCAGACTCCATAGTTCTTTCCCTGGATATGAACAGAATTTTCCATCATGAGTCTTTTTGAATTATTTTGTTATCACTGTTAATTGTTTCACAATGTTGTTGTTATTGTATATAATGTTCTGGTTCTCTTCACTTCACTAAGTTCACATTAATCTTTCCAGGTTTTTATTAAAACTGCTCATCATTTTTATGGAAAAATAGTATTCTATTACATTCACATGTCACAACTTGTTCGACCATTCCCTAGCTGTTTGGCAGGCCTTCAATTTCAAGTTCTTTACCACTACAAAAAGAGCTGTCATAAATATTTTTGTACCTGTTATTCATTTTCCCTATTTTGTGACCTCCTTGGGACAGAGAATTCATTGTAGAATTGCTGGGTCAAAAGATATGTATCAGTGTAATAGGTTAGGATCACAAGACAAAATAGTCAATAACTATAGCAATGTAGAATTTGACAAACTCAAAGACCCCAGATTTTGGTTTAAGAACTCAATATTTGACAAAAACTGCTGGGAAAATTGGAAATATGAAAGAAATTAGTTCTCAACCCACACCTAACACCATATGCCAAGAAAAGCTCTAAATGGGTTCATGATTTAGACATAAAGAATGATAATATAAGGAAATTAGAAAAACATAGGATAGTTAACCTCTCAGATCTGTGGAGATGGAAGGAATTGTGTCCAAAGAGGAACTGGAACTCATAATTGAACACCAGATAGGTAATTTTGATTATATTAAGTTAAAAAGTTTTTGTACAAACAAAACCAATGCAGAAAAGTTCAGAAGGGAAGCAATAAAGTGGAAAATCACTTCTGCATTTAAGGGTTCTGATAACAGCCTCATTTCTAAAGTATCTAGAGAATTGACTCAAATTTATAAGAATTCAAGCCATTCTCCAATTGATAAATGGTCAAAGGATATGAATCAACAGTTTTTGGATGAAAAAATTAAAACTATTTCTAATCATATGAGATTAGATGAGGCACAAGCTGAGAAAAATATTGAAAAATAGAATTGAAATTTTTTATGTACAATAGGTTTAACTCCTTGGTTGATGTCAGTGAACATCTCTGACAAATGGAACAGTGATTACATATACCAAATTAAATCCATGTTCTTTCAAAAAACTAGAAAGCTAAAAAAAAACACTTTCATGAATTTGTTGCTTTATAATTAATTTATTTGGTTGTATTTATCTAATTTATAAAATAATACTTGTCCACATATATGTATATCCAATATACATGGATATAAGAAAAATGATTTTTTTAGTATTAAAGATTTTTCTATTCAAACTGAAACATTCCCAGTTCTTAGTTTTTCTTTATCAACTACCAATCCAATGGTGAGAGCAAAGGATTTGTGGGAAGCTGATATGATAAGACTCCCTCACTTTTGGAAGGGACTTTATTCAATATAAACTTCACAAAAGAGAAATTTTCCCAGTGATCTGTTTCCCAATCAAATGTTCTAATAGACAGAATCTAACAGACTCCACTGAGACATTACAGCTGTTTTTTATGGATTCTGCAATCCCCTATACTGACTTTCAACATTCCCTACAGACTTTGTGTACCCTGGATCTAACCTCTCAAGTTGGCTGAGTGAAATCATTTACTTATTATGTATTATGGATTCAAATTATTTGTTTTTATTGTAATCCAGCATAGTAAAGAGCTAAGGGCATCGTAGAGAAAGAAAGCATGAATATCAGAAATTAGGGCTGACCTCCAGTAGTTTACTAGAGTTTACTTCCCTTAACTCAAAGTGATAAACTCACTTATGTGATTCTGAAGTTGGAGCAATCTCAGGAGTCATGGAGTATCAGGGGAGTTTAATTGTTGTTGTTGTCTTGGAATGTTATGATTTGCTTTTGTTGAGGTTTCCAGTGTTTATTCCATGAGTTGACAACATGGCTCTTTGCTATTCCCCTGAAATCATTTTGTTGGTATCCCAAGTGACTGCAAATAAATAAATAAATAAATCTTGGGTACGAAGTTCCGTAGACCTCCAATTATTCTCAATCTTCAGAATTATCTAGGGATGGATTTGGGTTGAGTTGTGTGAAGAATAAAACTGTTCCTTCTGTGTGTCTGTATATGAAAAAAAAGTTTCTGATTCTTACCTTGTCCTTATCTGCCTGGGCAGTAACGGCTTCTAAAACTGAAATTCTCTTCTGGTACTTGCTGATGGGAGCTGGGTCTCCAGGCCCACTTTGCATATTCTTTTCCATCTTCTCTAAGGCTTGAATGTCTCACAAAGTAGAAAAGAGTGTGACTAACAACACTGTAAGTATAAATGTTTAATTCAGTAGGTGGTGGCTTGTAGGAATATTGGATATACTTAGGATGGTATAAGTAACCAGTTCTGGGATGGAGTCCAAGAACCTACTTCTTGGATGCCCCATATTTAGTCTCTGATTCTAGGTTCATAGAAGTTGACCTAGGGTTATAAGCTCCTTCCCAGAACAGATTCTCATGACATGCTATATCTATGGTGATAGTGATATCCAGGGACTTTCCGACGTAGTGATGAGGCAAAGAGTAGTCAAAGAGCCATACAGCCAGAGCATGTGGTGGGTTCCCATAGTAGAACAATATGTTGCTATCAACCCAAATTAAGAGCCAAGAGAGAAGTCCCTTTAAAGGCTAGGTTAACCTAACCTTTTCATGTTGTCTGGTCCCAGTTCATCCAAGAAGTAAAATCTTTGAATAGTTAAAAGATCATTGAAGTTTGCTATTATTCTTCTCTGATATCCCGGTAAGAGATGAAATGACTACTCAGAGTACATGAAGGAAGAAAGTGACAAATATCAGCTGTGGGAGACTTGGATTTTTATTCTTTTTTTCCCTTTCAAGTTGATAAATTCTGAATTGTGAAGAAAACTGTTCAGAGTTGAATATTTTCCTCAAATTTCTCAAAGTACTTTATCATTTCTCTCTCTTACTCATTCCACATCTCTCCTCATATCATAGTCATTCCTTCTCACAGGATTGAATATTCCCTATGCTCAATTTTTATCTTACCTATCTTTGCATTTGCATTTTCTATTGGAGTATCTTGTACATGATAGATATCAACAAAAGATTTTTGATGGAATTGTATTGTTTTGAATTGAATCTCTAAACCCAAGTTATTCAGTGACAGAAAATTTCATGGGAAGGTAGCAAGAAAAATATACTAAAATGGAGAATCAAATTGCAAAAAAAACCAGTTGGTTTTGCTATAATGCTTGTTTCAGTTTCATCAATGAGAAACAGAAAATTAATCCCACTGAACCACTGAGCACAAAACACATATATCTCAAACATCTACCAATTACCACAAGTCACTACTTGTTTTGTTTTTCAACAGTGTTTTCAACACTGTTTTTCAACAGTGGTAGTACCACTTCATATTCACAAGTTACAATTTTTCCTATACCCACTTCCACAGACAAACTTCAGGTGTTAAGGTAAGGTTTCATATTTATTATATCTTCTAATAGAAGCTATTAGTGGAAGAGAGGTAGTCCCCTTTATCCCCAGATCTTCTGTTTTCCTCTTCCTCTAAGACTTCCCTCCATAAGACCAGAATTGTAACTTGATCATCTAGTTTTTTCTTCCTTGTCCAAGGCTTTGGACATTACAATTATTTATTGTCACTTTTATTCATTTCTTAATGATTTGACACATATAAAACCATGCTACTATTTTTATTAAGTTCCTACCTTTTATATGTGTCATTGACAGACTTATAGAGTGTTTTGTTCCTATTCCCATTTTTTCTTATAAGCTCTGTAGCTTTTGTAGTGTTTGCTCAGCATAGTGACTTTTAGGAACTGAGCGTATAGCTCAGAACTATAGCAGAAATGAGTGTATTCAGAAATCTAAGAATGCAACTAATCCCTACACAGTCACAAATTA
Source organism: Sarcophilus harrisii (assembly GCF_902635505.1). NCBI lineage: Eukaryota > Metazoa > Chordata > Mammalia > Dasyuromorphia > Dasyuridae > Sarcophilus > Sarcophilus harrisii. The sequence goes on from NC_045430.1 coordinate 192,946,780, forward strand.
TGAATAAAAAATTAGTAACTACAATGTACCAGGTACTGTGTCTGATATTGCAAGTACTGAGATAGCCCCTGCTTTCAAACAATCATTTTCTAAGAGGTCACAAAAGTACATATATGGAAATAGCAGCTAGAACAGAGTTTTGGTTCAGTGATTCAATGATGAATGATGAATATATAGTATTGCCAATTAACAAAACATGCTATGAATCAGTGGCAGCTAGAGGAAGAGATGGAATGATGAGAAAGGAAGAAAAAGGCAAATAAAATAACACAGCTATGGGGACAGATAGATATATGAATACATAAATACATATACACAAACTCATGTTATTTATATATATATATGTATACAGGTATGTATAATGCTAATGATTCTTTTTTCTTTCTTTTTTTTTCATTTTGGTAAGCCTATTAATAATTCTTTGTGCTCATGAAGACTTTGTCAAAAAGAAGAAAAAAGAAACAACCCTTTCAGTCAAATATATATTGTTACACAAAATGAGTCAACAATTGGCTATATCTGAAACGAATTGTTTCATCCTTCACCTTGAGTTCATCTCTTTATTGGCAGGATGTGGGCAGCATTTCTTATCCAATAGATTATCCTATAGATCCTATAGATGACATTGATCATCTTAAATATTTCTTAGTCGTTTTTTTTCCTTTACAATGTCATTGTTATCACATTTTTTTCCCTCATTCAAATCTTCTCAAGTTTATTCAAAGCTATTCCTTTCATCATTTTAAAGTTGCAGTTATATTCCATCAGAGTCACATTCCATAATTTGTTTAACCATTCCTCAGTAGATGGTTAGCTCTTTTCCTCCATTTTTAATCTCTTTGGGGTATGGGGTTAGTAGATATGCACAATTTAGGGGTATAGTTTATATAGGAGTATAGACATTTGGGGTATAGTTCAAATTGCTTTCCAGAATAGTTGGATCAATTCATAGCTCCACCAATAATGTATTAGTGTGCTTGTTTATCCAGAAGTCCTCTAATAAATTTTGATGTTTTGGGTTTTTTTCCAATCTGATAGTATGAAGTAGAATCTAAAGGTTGATTTTTGTTTTTCTATTAGTGATTTTATATTTTTATATGCTTATTTTTTATCTTTGATTCCTTTTATTGAGAATTGACTTCATATATTTCAACATTTATATTTGGGAAAAGGCTCATATTCATACAGATATGTATGTATATATATATATATGAATTAATTAATTTTATATCTTAGAAATTAGGCTTTTATCAGAGGAATTTGCTAGAAACATTTTTCCTAGTCAACTATTTCCCAACTACTTTGGTTTTTACTTTTCAGTTTTATATATGTGTCATACATATTATCTTTTTATATTTTATATCCCTTGTATTATAATATGTTCTTCTTCCATCCATAGTTGCATATTTCCTTCACTGATCTTCTGATTTTCATATTATGTGACACATATGGCTAAGTCATAAATCTATTTGGGACTTGGAATGTTATGTCATGTTTGAACTAAAGCTGATGACTGTCAGACGTCTTTCTTGTTTTCTCCTAAGTTTTTGTCAAATAGTGAACCTTTCCTCCAGTAGTTGGGGTCTTTGGAAATAAAGTATGATTTGAATAGAAATTGAGTTTTCAGGAATGAAAGTATGTCATAATAAGATCATTGAAGGTATATCTTATAATAAATGCACAAAATTATGCACAATATAAACACTCCTCATTTACTTGATCTTCGCAATCTTTTTATATTACAGAAGCATGACAATCAATCAGACGCTGATCAGAGAATTCATTTTGATGGGATTTTCTGTAGGACCTGACATGCGAATGTTCCTGTTTGGACTCTTCTCTCTGATGTATGTCTTCACCCTGTTAGGGAATGGAGTGATCTTAGTACTCATCTGTCTGGATTCCAAACTCCACACCCCCATGTATTTCTTCCTCTCACATTTGGCTATTGTTGACATTTCCTATGCCTGCAATACTGTGCCCCAGATGCTAGCAAACCTACTGGATCCACTCAAGCCCGTCTCATATGCTGGGTGCCTAACTCAGACCTTTCTCTTTTTGACTTTTGCCCACACAGAATGTCTCCTCCTAGTAGTAATGTCTTATGATCGCTATGTAGCAATCTGTCACCCCCTCAGATACTCTGTAATCATGAGTTGGAGGGTATGTATCACTCTAGCACTGACCTCTTGGGCCCTTGGGTACCTTTTGGCCCTGGTCCATCTAATTTTATTATTGCCATTGCCTTTCTGTGGTCCCCAGAAAATCAATCACTTTTTCTGTGAAATCTTAGCTGTTCTTAAACTTGCCTGTGCTGACACTCATATCAATGAGATCTTGGTCTTGGCTGGGGCTGCTTCTGTGTTAATTGGACCCTTTTTTTCAATTGTGATCTCTTACATGAGAATAATCTGTGCAATCCTGCAAATCCAATCAGGAGAAGGGAGACAGAAAGCTTTCTCTACCTGCTCCTCCCATCTCTGTGTAGTAGGACTTTTCTATGGCACTGCCATCATCATGTACATTGGACCCAAGCATGGGAATAATAAAGGGCAGCAGAAATATCTCCTCCTATTCCACAGTCTATTTAACCCCATGCTGAACCCCCTTATTTATAGTCTAAGGAATAATGAAGTAAAAGGTGCTCTGAAGAGAGTTTTGGGGAAGGAGACATTGTCATAAAAGATGACTACTTATATGAACTACTTATATATTTGTCAAAAATTGTAACTATTTTCATTTTACTAGCCAGTTAAAAATCAGATCTCTACTACTAAATTGTTTGATAGAGTTTGTGTATATACATATGTGTTGCTCCTCTTTGTTGGAGTGTGTAAATATTTTATACAAGGTATGAAGTTTCCAAACAAAAAATAAAAATGACCTATCAAAATGACTGAAATTGGCCAAAGAAGAGGATTTCACCAAGGAAAGTAGCATTTTATCTGTCAGGTTAATAAGAAAGGAAGTCATCTGGAACTATGTATCGAATAGATGAACCAAGGCAAAAAAAAGGACCAAAATGATAAGAAAATGCCAAGACAATGAAGAATAATTTTCCAATTCAGATTAAACACAAATCCCTTTGACTCTGCCCAAGAAGTAAAGGACCTGGAAATATTTCAACAAAGCTAGAATATTTCTGCAATTGTCAAAAATTAATGATAAATATAAATTGCCAGAATATTAAAAATTATAAAATGATTGTGTGAATTTGTTTTATCTATAGTATATGAAACTTTGTGATTAATGTTTTTGACAAAAGGAATATGATATTATGATTATCCTAATTCCTGCTTCATTCAATCACAGATTATATGTATAATTGTTTCTTTAATAGCATTGCTTATATTCATCTTCACTGTTGCAATATTCAATGTCAGGTCAATTGCTAAGTATAGTCTTTATGGGTCAAGAAAGTTAGTGATTTCTGTTCCTGATAGTCTTCACGGTTTTAGGAACCAAGGAAGGGGAATTAGCTCTGTCTTTCTAAGCATCATCTCATATATAAGATTCAGAAAATAATTAATTGGCTCTACTTATTTCTGGATTTCAGAACTAGAAATGCAGTTTCTGACATCTTCCTCTTCTTGTCATTAAGGGTTTATACTATTATGATTTTGTCTTTCCAATTTTATGGGGGGACAAAAGAAAAGAAAATGGATATTTTACAAATATTATCTCGATTTTCACAACAACCTTGTGAGGTAAGTGCTATTATTATCCCCATTTTACAATTGAGAAAATGGAAATATACAGAGTCATTCTCAGAGTCATATATGGAAAGATACAGTTAGCAAGTACCTGAAGAATGGTCTTGAACTTAGGATTTTCTAACACTATGCTTCTTAGATGTTTTAGTAACTAATATAGTGCCATGCACATAGGAATGCATGGCATGGACTGGACCATGAATTAATTGTTATAGATAATTGAAGAATAAGGAAAATACCTTTACCAGTGCAGTTCTGCATCTTCTCTGAAACATGTTCTTTTTTTTTTTTTTTTGGATTTCTAAATGCATCTCTTCCTTTCTTTATTCAGTATTTTTGTTCTGGTCCTATAATTTTATCCATGAAAGATCAGTTATCCCCCTGTCATTTTTATTTTTATAGAGTTGCCTGTGGAACATAGGGGTTACATTATACCCTGCCCAGGATTACAGAGTCATCTTATACTAGAGATGAGACTCAATTGATTCTAAAATCTGCTCCAAATTCACGCCATGTCTTCATCCATTGACTGCTCTCCACCAAATTAACACATCTCTCCTTTCCCTGTAATTTTCTGGCACCATTTCCCTGGGCATCCAACTGTGAACGTTGCTACCCTTATTAATCATCCCCTTGCTCAAACCCCCAGTAACCAATCAGTTGTCAAGTTCAATCAGTGTTGTTCCTATATAATGTTTTTTCCACCTATTCCCTCCTTTATCATCATCCCACCTAGTTCTGGCACTTACTGCCTTTGTAATTATTCTAAAGCTCCCTAAATGGACTTCCTGATGCTGGTCTCTTCCCATTCCAATCTATCTTTCTTTTTTTTAATTTCTTTTTTTAAAATTATAACTTTTTATTGACAGAGCCCATACCTGGGTAATTTTTTTTACAACATTATCCCTTGCACTCACTTCTGTTCTGTCTTTTCCCCTCCCTCCCTATATCCCCTCCCCCAGATGGCAAGCAGTCCTATACAAGTTAAATATGTCACAGTGTATCCTAGATACAATATATGTGTGCAGAACTGAACAGTTCTCTTGTTTCTGCAACATGTTCTTAAAGAGTTGCCTAGATCACTCTGAGTTTAGTTGTCTCATCCAGGTTCACACAGCCAGTATGAGTCAGAGGTAGGATTTTAAACAAGGTCATCCTGACTGAGACTGACTATCCATCTATTAAACTACAATTGTCTATTTCATACCTAAATAAGTGGAATTGTACACTAGGGCACAGATGGTAAAGAGTTCTGTTAGTTGCCATAGATTGAACGAACAGAAAAAGTATCCTATCAATTTGTGCCCAAAATCCTATTCCATGATTGACTTCCAAAAAATTAAAGATATAAAAGGTCTGAAAGTGCTAGTAAAAATATTTTAAGGGGAAGAAGATGAAAATATATATGGAGATGATCACTTCATTAATAATTATTAAATGAATAACTGAATGAAATAGTCTCTTTAAAAGGCATAAAAATCCTTCTATATCTAATCCTAAAGTTTAGTTTATTTTTTATTTTTATATTTTTTTTATTTGAGTATAGTTTTTACTTAAAGACTATTCAAAATCCACAAATCCACAAACTCTATTTTTAAGAGCAATGAGTTAAGATAATTTAAAGTTACAGAAGAACTTTATACATCTTCCAAATTCCCTTCTGCCAGAAAAAGAAACTCACACTTTTTGTAGTAAAAAAAAAAATGAAAAGATATAAAATAAGATTTCTTCTTTTTTTATTTGTCTTTAATGGTAAAAACAGTACTTTCTGTATTAAGAAATGGGGGAAATAGCTTTTTTATTAGTTTGGATAAGCCTAGAGAGAAGAACAGGGAAGAAATAAAAATGATAAAGAAAAGAAGAAAAGTTTGAGGAAATCCACTTACAAGTGAAGAAATCTACCTTAAATGGATTTTCATTCAAAGCAAACTAAGAGAAACAAGATCTTGATTTTTAATGCAACAGATTCAAGGAGGGAGTAGAACTGAAAAAAAAATTATTCATGCCTAAGTGGTATAACAAAATAAGCTTGATCTGTTTGTTTGTCTGCTGTTAACTATTGTTAAGGACCAATGAAAATGCTACCTTAATATTTGTATTTCTGTAAATCATATAAATTCTTTCAAATAATGACTCTAAACAAATTTTAGAGGATCAGAACACAAAAAGATGGAGTAGAACAATTTTTCAGCTGAAGACACCTTAGAAGTTCATCAGGAAAAGCCCGTGATACCAGGGTGGAAGTCTAGCAGGTAGTTTCAGAACAGGCTATGCCAGCAGAGTCCTGGTCTTAGCCCATCCCTAACACTAGCAAAACAAGAATGGGTTTATAGATCTCTGAATCACTAGCAGTACTAGCTCTTTCTAGACCTCTCAGCCCAGAAACATCAAAAAGGACTTGGAAGTTCACCAGTATAATTTATCAGTAGGGTGAGAGGGTCTTGGGAAACCAGCACACCAGATGCAGGCATGGGCAGTGGTGGTGGTGGCAACTTCCAGGGGCCTCAGCTCACAACAGGTCTCTTTACTAGCACTGAGGAAGGACTTTTAGCACATGAAAGCTTACAGCTACAGAGGGACAAGGGCACTTCTAATAATTCCAGGGCAGAAAAGAGTGCTTGTGGTCAGGTCCCTAGAAGTTTCTCTGAAAACAGCTGCATAAAATCCCTGAAGCTTGTGCAGTGCACCTTCCACTCTGGAAACAAAACCCTCCTTTAATAAAGAGTTAAAAGTCATATAATAGGCTAGGAAAATAAGCAGAAAAAGATTGTAATCATGGAAAGTTAATATGGTAACAAGAAAGATCAAAAAATTTACTCAAAAGAAAATAACAAAGTCAAATCTTCTGTATCCAATGTCTCAAAAAGAAAATAATAAGAATTGATCTCAGTTCGTGGAAGAACTCAAAAGGGATTTTGAACATCAAGTAAAAAGAGACAAAGGAAAAATTAGGGAAAGAATGGAGAGTAGTCCAAAAGGAAATACAAAAAACTAATGAGGAGAAAAATCACTTAAAAAGCAAAATTGGCCAAATGGAAAAGAAGGTATAAACACACATTGAGAAAAAGAATTCCTTGTAAATTGGAATTGAACAAATGGAAACTAATCACTTTATGAGAAATCAAGATACAATATAACAAAATGTTTAAAAAATGGAAAAACCGTGAAATAGTATATTGGAAAAACAATTGACCTAAAAAATAGATCGAGGAGAGGCAAGTTAAAAATTATTAGTCTACCAGGGGTCCTCAAACTACGGCCCATGGGCCAGATGCGGCAACTGAGGATGTTTATCCCCCTCACCCATGGCTATGAAGTTTCTTTATTTAAAGGCCCACAAAACAAAGTTTTTGTTTTTACTATAGTCTGGCCCACCAACAGTCTGAGGGACAGTAAACTGGCCCCCTATTTAAAAAATTTGAGGACCCCTAGACTCCTGAAAGTCATGATAAAAAAAAATCTTGGACTAGACATCATCTTTCAAGAAATTATCAAGGAAAATTGATCTGATATTCTAAAACCAGAAGGTAAAATAGAATATTTATATACCAATCACCATCTGAAAGAGATCCCAAATTGAAAACTCCCAGGAATACTATAGCTAAATTCTGGAACTCCCAAGTCAAGGAGAAAATAGTGCAAGCATCCAGAAAGAAATAATTCAAGCATAGTGGAGCCTCAGTCAGAATAACATAAGATTTAGCTTCTTTAAAGGACTGAAAGGTTTGGATTATGATATTCTGGAGAGCAATGGAGCTAGGATTACAACCAACAATAACCTACTTAGCAAAACTGAGTAAAATCCATCAGGGGAAAAAGTTCAATGAAATAGAAGATTTTCAAACATTCATGATGGAAAAGATCAGAGCTGAATAGAAAATTTATTTTTCAAATATAAGACTCAGGAAGAGAAGGAGTTAATCAATAAAGTGATATCATAAGCATAAGATTCATCTGTTTACATTCCTACATGGATGATACTTATAACTCAGAACTTTCTTATTAATATAGCAGTTAGAAGAAATACATCTAGACAAAGAGCATAAATCTAAGTTGAATATGAAGGGATAATATCAAAAACATTAAGTTAAGGGGTAAAAGAGGAATGTACTGGGAGAAAGGGAAAGTGAAAAATGGAATGGTGTAAATTACCTGTCATAAAAGGGGCAAGAAAAAAATTTTACATTGGAGAGAAAGAGAACAAGGGGAGGGGAAGTGAGTGAATCTTACTCTCATCAAAACTGCCTTGAAGAAGAAATAACATATACCACCAATATGAGTATAGAAATCTATCTTACCCTGCAGGAAAGCAGGAAAGAGCTGGAGGATAACAGAAGAGAGAGGGCATATTAGGGGAGAAAATGGTCAAGTAGCAAAATACTTTTAAGGAGGGAGAGAGTATGAGGGGTGGGAAGAGAGAGAGAGAATGGAGTAAATGGAGGGAAATAGCAATAGTAATTGTAAAAAAAGAATTTTGAAGCAAGTTTCTCTACTTTATATTTACACTTTTTGTCTGAGAAGACTTCATTTCTCAAATATAAAGTGAATTGAGTCAAATTTATTTAAAAAAATAAGAGCCATGTCCCAATTTATAAATAATCCAAAGGGCTATAAAATCATACATAACTTTTGATGTAATATTACCACCATTGGTCATGAATCCCAAAAGAGAATTTTTTAAAGGGAAAGGACCTCTATATAAAAAAAAATATTTATAGCACCCTCAAAGCAAAAACCTTGAAACTGAGGGGATGCCTATTAATTGGGGAAAGGCTAAATAAATTGTGGTATATGGTTATGATGGAATATTATTGTTCTATTGGAAATGATGAGCAGGAAACCCTCAGAAAATCCTTGAAAGTCATTCATGAACTTAAGCAAAGTGAAATAGACTGTGTACAAAGTAATGGCAATGCTGTAGGATGATCAACAGTAAGAGTATTCAATGCTAAAGGATCGTAAAAAGATTAAATGCTTTGTCAGAAAGAGAATACAGAGGACCATTGTGCTAGCACTAGGGAGAGGATTCAGTGCTTGCAGTTGCAAAACAATAGGGACATCTTCCTTGGTATGGGTCACAGTTCCAGTGTGGAGATGAGTCATGGCTTTAGTGGCAGTGACAAAAATTATATTATTTCTCTTTTTGTAGTAAGTTTATTTATTTTTAATACACATTGCTTTATGAATCATGTTGTGAGAGAAAAATCAGAGCAAAATGGAAAAAATCATGGGAGAGACAAAAAAAAAACAGAAAATAAATACATAAATAAATATACTTTGTGTTGATTTACATTCAGTCTCAGTTCTTTTTCTGAATGTAGGTAGCATTTTCTATTCAAAGTCTATTGGGATTGCTTTGGATCATTGAACTACTGAGCAGAACCAAGACTTTCATAGTTGATCAACCCACATTCTTGATATTATTATGTGCAAAGTATTCCTGGTTCTGTTTATTTTGATCAGCATCAGTTCATGTAAATCTTTCCAGGCCTTTCTATAATCAGCTTGTTCATCATTTTTAATGAACAATTATATTCTGTTAACTTCATGTACCAACACAACTTGTTCAGCCATTCCCCAATTGATGGTCATCCACTCCTTTTCTAGTTCCTTGCTGTCACAAAAACTGCTGCTACAAACATTTTTACATATGTGGGACCTTTTCCCTCCCTTATGATTCCTTTGGGATACAAACCCAATAATGGGACTGCTGGGTCAAAAGATATGCACAGTTTTATAGCCCTTTGGGTATAGTTCCAGATGGCTTTCCAGAATGGTGGGATCATTTCACAACTCCACCAACAATACATTAGTGTCCCAGTTTTTCCATATCCCTTCCAGCATTTTTCATTATCTTTTCCTGTCATCTTAGCCAGTCTGAGAGGTGTGAAGTGGTACCTCAGAGTTCTTTTAATTTGCATTTTTAAAAAAAATCAATAGTAATTTCCTAGAGCATTTTTATATATAATGATAAATGACTTTAATTTCATCATCTGAAAATATCCTTTGACCATTTATCAATTGGGAAATGTTATATTACTTTTATCACTTCAGAAGAACTTAAAACATACAGGCTCTCTGATCTAAATGAGAAAATGATGGGACATTACCTCTGAGTGTCAGTTTCCACATATATAAAATAATAAGAAGAAAAGCATCTGGATCACATGAGGATCAAATGTATAAATGTATGTAAAGTACTTTGTAAAACTTAAGTCAGTATGCAAATGCCAGCTACAATATTTTGATACCTTCTCCAGTGTTCTAATTAGAATGTGATGCTAATGTCATATTATTCCACGTGATTCTAAGGTTTGCAAATATTAGAATAATAACAGAAATATGGAAATGTTTTTAGAATATGTTTCATAGGAGTTATTTGGGTATGACTTCTCTGGAGTTCAATGTCACAAAACTGTTTAGGAATTGATGTACCTTAGATACATGAATGAAGTGAAAGATAGATATTTATATTAATTTGGGGTTTGGAGGCAAAAAAAATGTGACCAAGACCATTGCCTCATTTATGTGATTTGGGGAACAAGATGAAAAATGCAGCCACTAAGAGTTCTTGGGTGAAATAAGAAGGAAAAAGCTATTTTGACAGCTTCTATTCAGGAAAAGAAGAATCAAGGTGAAGAAGAAGCCTACTGAGACACAAAGGAAGATTAGATTAGTAGCAGCAGCACCTTGAAGAAGCAAAGGAAAAAATGTAGAAAGATAAATTGAAAACTAGTAGAATCAGGCTTTCTAGTAATGGGGCTTGCTCTCATTCTATCAACTAGTTGACTAAATGTCAAAAATCCCAGGTTACCATGCCTAATTATTTGCTGGCCCATTTCAAGTATTTAGGGCAAGACAGTGAGAAACTTGAGAATTCATTGGCTAAACAATTAGATTTTTGCTTTATTTGTTTATTTGATGAATAAAATGGCTCTTTGTCTTTGTTTCAAGAATAAAAAAGAGGGTTTTAGTTTCTTTTAAAAAGCCAAACAGAATAAAGCTATGAAATTATCATAGTCCCTGAGATTTTTCTAAGCTGTTTATCATGGAGAGATCGCTTGAATTTCTAAGCTATTAAGATGCCAATGATAAGAGGACAAATAATCACTGATCTAGGAGTCCCTGGGCTTTGGAGAATCCCACAGCTTCCTGAGGAAAAGGACAGAGTTGACAGAGAATGATTCCAAAAAGAAGTTTGGTCAATAAGTGTGTCATTATAAAAATAAATCCTACTCAAATTATAACTAATACATCCCATTGAGATACTCTGGAAGTTTTCTTCACTCCCCAAATCCTACATTTTACTTCCATTCCTACAACCCAGTGTCCTAAGATCCAGCTCTTAGTTATTGCCTCTAATTTATGTAGCACAGTATAATATATTGATACAGAGACTCTGGATTGAAATTCATTCTTTTTTTCACCTCTGGAGAGTGTGTTAGGGGAAGATAAAAAGGGGAAAGAGGAGGGAGGACCATGAGTAATGAAAGAGCACATATTCTATTAAAGAAGGGGTATTAAAAAGAGTATGAACTACAGGAGTGTGATCCAGGAGCCAGATCACTGTCACCTAGGAGTAGTATTAGCTTCTCCCAATTTCAACAAATTCATGTTCAGGAATGAACAACAAGAGCACATATTTAGTGGAAGGTACTATCTAACAGATAATAGATGATAATGAATAGAGGCAGCTAGATGACTCAGTGGATAGATTGTTTGGTTTGGAATTAGGAAGATGTTAGTTCAAATCCAGTTTTTTTCACTTATTAGCTTTTTTCCCTTTAAGATAACTCAGTGACTCAGTGAATGGAGTCAAGAAGATCTGAGTTCAAATTCAGTCCCAACAATTCACTAGTTGGGTATCCCAGGCAAGTCACTTAACTGCTGTTTGCCGTTGTAGGAGGAAATAGCAAACAACTTCAGTATTTTTTACCAAGAAAAACCCATAATGGGTCACAAAGACATCCCTGAATAATGAACAACAACAATAACAATATGTAATGGATATCTAGAATATGATCTCTGTCTTGAAATTCCTGTGTATAGATACTTCTGTGTATTGAAACTTTCTGCTTATGGCTTTTCCCTTGAATTTCTCTCACAGGAGCCCTGAAAGACAAAAACAATCTTGTGTCACCCTGTAGGGAATAAATAGGTAGGTAAATGCATTTGGATTAATGATTGGGCTCTTATTTTCCCTGAATGAGTATGATGCCCCTTGGGCCTTCTTTACTGAAGTTTGTGATAATTGAGATGTAAGATTATATTTAGTTAATAGGAAATGAAAATTCCCTATTTTTGGAGAGATGACTCTCAAATAATATCTCAACTAAAACCAAGGGGGATAGTGAGATTTCAGTATACAAGACATTTCCAAGAGTAATTGCTAAAGAGAATGGGAACTTAGACATAAAATGGTAACTTATAGATGAACCTCAACTCGGTTTTGGTGAGGCTTCCTTTAAGTTCATGCCCAACAATGAGGTAAAAAAGAAGGGCTTTTTCATTACGCTCACAAGATAACACATAGAAATCACAGATTTTTGGATGAATGGGACATAGAAAGTCAAAGGATTGTTGAAACACAGATTTGAACTGGAAGAAACCTTAGAAGTCATCTAGTACTATTTTCTCATGTTACAGTTGAGGAAACCGAGGATCAAAGAGGTTAAGTATCTTCCTCACATTTCAGTTTTATCATTTACTCTCTTCCATGTAATCTGTGATGAATCAGCATCCTTACTGTTCCTTGCTCACAATATCTCATCTCATTATTCCATCCATTTTCACTTGGCAATACACCATGCTTGCAGCTGTCTCTCTCATTACACCCCTTAGCTTCCCTGACTTCTTTTAAGTCTCAGTTAAAATTTCACCTTCTATTAGAAGCCCTTTCCAATCTTCTTTAATTCCTTCCTTTTGTTGTTCTAAAATTATCTACAATTTATCTTGTATATATTGTATTTGTTCATGGTTATTTGTTTGTTGTCTCCCCCATTAGAATGTGAGTTTCTCTATCTTTTGCCTTCTTTATGTTTCCAGCAGTTGTCACAGTGCTTGATAAATAATAAGAATATAAGAAATGCCTGACTAACCAAGATTACACAGTTAGTAAGTAAAGCTGGGACTGGAGGTCATGTCTTCTAACTCCAAATGTAGCACGCTTGGGAGGTGTAGGTGATAATTCATAACAATAGACAAGTTCAAGGCATCAATAGCCAGATTAATATCTGGATGGGAATAGCATGATTGGCTCCATTAGCTGCTTTGCTACTAAAATGCTGATATGCATTGTATGGATCCTGGGTACTCTGTTTCCTCTCAATTTCTCTTGTCTATGATCATTGCAGAGAATAGTTGGTGGTAAAAGTTTCACATGACACAACTAAATCCATGAGGAGCCAAAGAGGACAAAGGAATCCTTCTAACCAGATCCTGACTTATAGAAATTACTGCCAGTAATGTTGGACTGTGCTATTCTCACCCCAAACTATGGACCAGGTAGTTAGTCTTTCTGCTACCAATAGTGATTGTTGCCTGAACTGAACACATTCTAGAGGTAATTTCTTCAGAAGTGGCATAGTAGGTGAGCTACTCTTATTTTCCCTTCCACAGACAGTCAGAAGACAGGTAAAAGAATTTATTTGGGATGCCCTAGGCAATGAGATGCCAAGAGACAAAAATTCTCATTATTCCTTTTCTATTGTCACTACAAAATTGAATTGTGCAATTGAGTCAGGGTAACTAAATTCATCAAGTGACAGTCAATATCACAGGAAGGTAAGAAAATAATGGGATACTGGGGGCCCAAGTAGAAAAGTATATAGATAGCAAGACAACCTCCTCCATCATGTCCAGCACAGAGTAGGGGCTTAATAAATGTTTCTTCCTGTCTTGATTAGGTAATTAGACATTATGGACACGAGTTTATATTATGTTATTGCTACTTTGGTAATGATCTATTTTTAACAACAGATTTGGGCTCCTCAAAAGGACTAATATAAAAATAAAAGTATGAATCCTGGGATCTTTAGGTTCACTAATTCTCTCTCTTAAAAACCACATCAGAAGGTCTGTTTTTGATCTTTTACTTTTCACTCTTCCAAACTTCCTGTGTCTATTAAATCAAAATGATGAGCTTATCAAAAATCAAGATGTGTGTTTCCTGTCCACAGATGCTATTCTGCTTCCTTTGTCATTGATTCTTCTGGATATTTTCCTCCAACAATCACTTTCTTACTTCTCTTCTGCCCTATAACTGCATATGCTGGAAAAAAGAGTGATTTTTGAAAGTATATGTTTGTTGATGTAATATCCTATTATTAAAATGTGAGTTCTATGAGAGAGAGATATTTATAGTAAGTGATATTACTACATATAATATACTATATAGAACATACCTCTATAGATATAATGAGTGATACCATTACATATAGTAAGTAATCAAAAACTGATTGCTTTTTCTATTTGAAATAAAGGGGAAAATATACCTATTATCCAAAAATCAAACAAAGCAAGACAATAATGTGATGGGAAATTTTTTAACCTACAGAGAAAATTATGAAGATTACCAAATATAGCACTGAGGGATTGTCATATACTTAAGAAGGAGGATTCACAATAATGGAGACCAGGTATGTTTTTAAAATAATCTCTTTGGCAAGGAAGACAATATGATGTAATGTAGAAGAAGGAATCATCAGATTCAGGAAGGTCTGATTCAAGTCTTGCCTTTGACATATTGATGTCAAAGTGTGCCCACATAAGTGTGAGCAAATCATTTAATCTCCCAGTGCTATTTTGCAATGCTTAACAGCTATAAATTGCAGAGAAGGTACTAATCTTCATTAAAGAAAAATTATAGAAGTTATTTGTTGGAAATTCAATATTTGTGTGAAAAAAACTACTACTAATGTATTATTTTGATCAAAATAAGATGCCTAAAAGTACATTAAAATAAGGTTGCTCAAAGGATTCCATACTCATACATTTCAAAAATGTACAAAACACTGGATAATAGCTTTCTTTAAAACACTTTGCCTAAATGATCTTTTTGTCTCTGTCACAGAAGTATGATAAACAATCAGACAGTGGTTAAAGAATTCATTCTGATGGGATTTCCTGTTGGCCCCGACATGCGAATGTTTCTCCTTGGACTCTTCTCTCTGCTATATGCCTTCACCCTAATGGGGAATGGAGTAATCTTAGGACTCATCTCTCTGGAGGCCAGACTCCACACCCCCATGTATTTTTTCCTCTCACACTTGGCAATAGTTGACATTTCATATGCCTGTAACACTGTGCCTCAGATGCTAGCAAACCTGCTGGACCCAGTCAAACCCATCTCATATCCTGGGTGCCTAACTCAGACATTTCTCTTTTTGACTTTTGCCCTCACAGAATGTCTTCTCTTGGTAGTAATGTCTTATGATCGCTATGTGGCAATCTGCCACCCCCTCAGATATACTGTCATCATGAATTGGAGAATGTGTATCTCTCTAGCACTCACCTCTTGGGCCCTTGGGTTCCTTCTGGCCTTGGCCCACCTAATTTTATTGCTGCCATTGCCTTTCTGTGGTCCCCAGAAAATCAATCACTTTTTTTGTGAAATCTTAGCTATTCTCAAACTTGCTTGTGCTGACACTCATATCAATGAGATCTTGGTCTTGGCTGGGGCTGCTTCTGTGTTGGTGGGACCCCTTTCCTCAATTGTAATCTCCTACATGCGAATCCTCTGTGCAGTCTTGCGTATCCAGTCAAGGGAAGGCAGACAGAAAGCTTTTTCTACATGCTCCTCCCATCTCTGTGTAGTAGGACTCTTCTATGGCACTGCCATCATTATGTACATTGGACCCAAGCATGGGAACCCCAAGGAGCAAAAGAAATATCTTCTTCTGTTCCATAGCCTATTTAACCCAATGCTGAATCCCCTTATTTACAGTCTAAGGAACCATGAAGTAAACGGTGCCCTAAAGAGAGTTCTAGGGAAAGGAAGACCATTCTAAAAGGTTTAACAATTAGAATTCAATAATTATGATTATATTCTGATAAGAGTTATAAAAGTAACCTGAAATCTGATTTCATATTGCTTAATAAAAAGTAAAATAGAATATAATTCTTCTATAATATGAGGAATATGAACTAGATGTCCTCTGATATCCCTTTGAGCTCAAAATCAATTAACCTATGAGTCTTCAAAAGTATATATATTTCACTTATCTTTTTGAATAGTCTGTAGAAAATTTCTAAGGTACTAAAGTACCAAAGGATACATGAAATACTGCTACTTAGGTGTTTGTAATCAAGATCCAAGTGTATCCTAAAAGGATTTTGAGTTTGGAAGTTTTAAACAATGAAGTCATAATCCTTTGAATAATGATCTGGAAAATCATTCAAGGCTATATTGAAACTCTACATGCTGAAAGCAAATCCCAGTACATGACTATCATGCTACAAAAACATTGTGGAAATATAAAGTAAAAAAGAACAACACTGGAATTGGTCTTTGTAGGGAGCCAGACAGGGAAGGGAGTTGTTTGGAGGTAGGGCTAATGTTGCATGACTGTACTTAGACAAACCAAAGCCACTGTTTCTTCAAAAATATATCTACAACACTTATGGTGGGCAAAAAATTGAAAAGTGAGGAGATACTCATCAACTAGGAAATGGATCAACAAATTGTGATGTGATTGTGATGGAATAATAATAATATGCTATAAGAAATGGTTTCAGAAAAACCTAGGGAAACTTAGTAGGAGCTCATGTGAAGTGAACTGAGCAGAACCAGGAGAATATTATAAATGGATACCATGTTGTAAAAGACTTTGCTATTCTAATTAATGAATAGCAATGGTCCAAAGGATTTCTAAAAGGTCCATGATAAAAATGCAATTTATCTCCAGAAAGAGAAAAATTTTGAACTATTAATCACTTTTAAATTATGCTTTTTAGAAATTTCCCTATTTTTCTTTTTTTCTGTTTTCTTTTGCAACATGTCTAATATGGAAATATATTTTCTGTTTTGCATGATATCACATGTATAATTGATATCAAATTGCTTATCTTCTCAAGGAGGGGTAGGGATAGGAGGATGGGAAAGAATTTAAAACTCAAAGTGATTAAATAATGAATGTTAGACATTTTATATGTAATTGGGAAATAGTGAATTAAATAAATAGAAGATACATATTTTTAAAACTATTTTTGCCACTTCCCTGTACGTACTTTACTCATGACTCTATTGTTAATATTGTTAAATCTATTCTGTAAGGCAATACATGCTTTTTCCATTTCATTGAGTCTATTTTGAAAGGAACTATTAGCTTTTTCCATTTCAATAAGTCTATTTTAAAGGAGTTTTTTCAGGTAATTTCTGTTTCCTTTCCCAAACCCTCTTAGTTCTCATTTTCTTTTCCTCTAACCCTCTTTTAAAATCTTTTTAAAATTCTTCCAATAGATCCTTGTGAGATGGGAACCAATACATATCACTTTTTGAGGCTTTATCTGGAGATGATCTGCTTATAGTGTCATCAGAGTTTGAAATCTGTTCTTCTCTTTCTCCATAAAAGTATTTATGGTTAGAATTTTTTTTTTTGCTTTTTTGCTCATTTTTTAAAATGTTGGGGGTCTGTTTTTAGGGCAACAGGGAGATTGTCCAAGCCTTCTCTACAGGTCATATTGGCTACACAAGGTTGATGCTGGGTGGGTGTGACCAGATCCCAAGTTATTCTAGGGTTCAGGGGCTCACTATTTGCCTTTTGTATTTGTGTTGGGTGTCTTACAGCTTATCTGCTGATCTACTGGTTTGCAACCAGGACAGAGTAGTCAACACTGCTGTAGATTTCTCCAATTAGATTCCTTTGCTCATGGGACTCCACACTATCCTGAGACCCTGCGCTTGTCTGCACTCGACCCCTCCCTCTGTTCCTGATTGAAACAAACCTTTTCTGAAGTTTTCCCCAAATATCTGCTGCTAGAAATTTGTTACACTCCAAATATTTGTGAGTTCTGTCACTCTGAAACCAGTTCAGAGGCTTGATTTTGTGTTGATCTGAGAGAGATCAAGGAGAGCTCAGATGAAGATGTCTCCTCTCCACAGTCTTGGCTCCACCCCATTAGTGAATTTCCTAATTGCTGTCTTTGTATTTAGTCAATTACATTTTTTAAGGAATTGTTTCCTTCAGTGAATTTTTGTTCTTCCTTTTCTAAGCTGTTGAAAGTCAACAGCTTACATCTGAGATTGACCTTTCTTGAAGTCCTCCTAAGCTATCTTAAATGGAAAATTGTTTCACTCTGTCTCTATGTAGGTTCTGTCACTCCAAAATTTGTTCAGAAAATTGATTTAAAGTTGTTTCTGAGGAAAATGGATGAGAACTCAAGCAATTTAATGGTTTTTCTATGCCATCTTGATTCTGCCCACTGGAATTTTTTCACATCTTTTAAAATTGAGTTCTACTTCTGGTGTACAAGGGACACTGTCCCAAGCTTCTTACAGAGGAATACAGGGTCCTGACTCCTTACCTGCTGCTTTGGGCTCTCTGGGCCTTGTGGCTTCCCCGCTGCACTGAAGACTGGAGGCTTCAGAGTTGGTCTACTGTGTCATTGGCACATCATGAGCATACTTTGTTGGGGTATCAGAGCTTCAGATGTTGATCTTTGCTAGGAAAGGCCTTATGCTGGTTTACCTGAGTCATAGCTGTGCTGAGCTGCAATTCTTTTTTATATAGATGAAAGATTTTGGAGAGCTCAGGCATGTTTCCAGTTTTTTATCTGCCATCTTTGCTTTACTTTCAACAAAGACTCTTAAAAAGATTTTGGGAATATTTCAGGAAGAAGAGGAAGAAACTATTGGACATATGGATGAGCTGATTTACTAGATGTTCTTCGATCATTCAACAGATTTTGTATTAGGATGTTGGCTTTTTTCACTTCCTTGTAAGTCACTATTTGGGAAGGCAGTCATTCAATGTAAATTATTCTGAACTATAAGTTCTTTTTTATTAAAGTTTTTTTTTCAAAGCATATGTATGGATAATTTTTCAACACTGATCCTTGTAAAACCTTGTGCTCCAAATTTTTCTCTCTCTTCCCTCTATCCTCTCCCCTAGGTGGCAAGTAATCATGTTAAAATATATGTTAAATCCAATATATGTATACATATTTATATAATTATCATGCTGCACAAGAAAAATCAAATCAAAAAGAGAAAAAATGAGAAAGAAAGCAAAATGCAAGCAAATAACAAATAGAATGAAAATTCTATGTTGTGATCCACACTCAGTTGCCACAGTTCTCTCTCTCTGGGTGTAGATGTCTCTTTTCATCACAAGATCATTGGAACTTGTTTAAATCATATCATTGTTGAAAAGAGCCATATCCATCAGAATTGATCTTCATATAATATTATTGTTGCCCTGTACAATGATCTTCTAGTTCTGCTCATTTCATTTAGCATCATGAACTATAAGTTCTAATGACAAAGAGTTTTTGTTATTTTGAAACTCCTTTCTAACAAAAAAAAGACCTTAGGCTTTCTAGGATTATAAATATAAATTATGAATTATTTTAATTTCTGCTTATTTTCTTTTGTTTGTGGTAGGAGAAAAGAGAAATAGAAAACCATAATGTTTTCTGTGAGTGATAGAAAAAGTATCTGAATTCATTTTGTTTGGAATTATTTGGAGAGAAAAAGAAAAGATGTTGGGAGTTTGGCTTTTATCTGAATGTTCACAATTCATTTTTTCATTTTGTCAAGAAATAACATATGATCTTTTTAAAACAGAAATTTTTAATCTTTTGCATGTCATGGAAAGATATTTCTTGAATAAATATTGTCACATTATTAGCACCTGCAACAACAAATAGTTTTTAGAAAATAAATGAGGGTGATGCTTGAAATGAAAAAGCTAAGAAGGAGATTTAAAATTTGATGTCATCTAAATAAGCCAACTACATTATTGTTAGTAGTTCCATTGTCACCATTTTAACATCAAAAAGTTCATTTTTCATGCATAATTCTAAAGTGTTGGCCTAATTATGTTAGCAAAAATTATGAACTAATTATGATAATAACTGACATTTTATAGCATGTTAAAGTTGCCAAAATACTTTCAGTAAATGAACCAGACACAGATTTTGTCATCAAGATATTGCCATCAGAAATGATGATTGGATACAAATAAATTTATAGAAGGACAAAGCAAGGGTTATCAGTTGGAATAAATATAACTTTAAATAATGTATGACAGTTTTGCAAATTTTTATGTTCTTAACTTTTGGCTCCTATAGTTCCTGAGGCTCAAAAGAATACTCTAGCTATCCATTTGCCTCTAACTCCACCAATTCTCCCCAGATCAAATGAGATGGATTATTTTTACTATTGGAGACTGCCTTGAGAAACATTCAGTAGAGAACAGAGGGAGTTCACAAAGCTCCTGACATTATTGCTCACCAGAAAGAGAAAGATGTGTAGTCCTTACTAAAATTTCTCTTATGTAAGAAAAATGCATAGTCCTTATAAAGTATATGTAAATCTCACATAAATTACATCTAGTTTAAATTATATTTGATTTACAATGAATAAAAATGTAATATATATATACATATATATATATATATATATACATACATACATACTTTATTATTAGGAGTCATCATCTTCCAGCACACATTCCAGCTCAGCTACACATTGGATAGACACATTCTAGCTCTCACCATGACACAGAAGTTTTCTATTTCTTTAATTATCAAATCTAGCATTGCTTTATTTGGCCATAATTCCCTATCATTCCAATTCTTCCCTTGACTAACTTCTCCTCAACCTAATCTTTGCCCCAATCAAGACCTCTATTTATTACATTTGTTATGGCTTCATATTTCTCCCTTACTAATCTGGACCCACTAATTAGCCATATAAACCCTATACTTTCCTTTGCACTCAAATCCTTTGCCTAACTGTCCTATAACTACTAATTTCTTGACAAAATTCATCTCTGGATTATTTCTCTCTTCCTAGCCTCCATTCTCTTCTTCCATTCCTACTCATGAGCTGACCAATGAAGAAGGAGGAATTCCTATAACCATGTTGATCAGGTAGATTATAAATTCCTATTAGCCAACTTAATTGAGCTTTTATTATGACCAGTCAATTCTTTCATTCCTCCTAAATTCTTTCCCTAATCTTATTATCCATAACTTTTTCCCAAAACTTTCTCTTCAATCCAAAACTTACTTATTACTTCAAAGAGAAAATGAAACCATCCAACATGATCTTGCACATTCATTCTATTCCCAGAAACAGAAATATCTAAATCTGACTTTGGGAGATAAATATGATGATATATACAGAAGTTTATGGCTGTCATTCCATTTTATTCAGTGGATGCATCTAGAATATCATGATCACTAATGCAGTTCATATCAACTTCATATTGCAATTCATATTAACCAATTGGACAACTTTGTAGATAATGGTTCCATAATTGTGTTCTATCATTCCTATAATATATTCCTTTCTCATCTGTCCTCTTAGAATCTCTAGTTTCTTTCAAGTCTTGCCTCAACAGCCACCACAAAAATGAAGCCTGTCCAAATTCCTTCAATGGTTGATGCCCTTCATTCTCTTCCCCTCGTCCCTCAGTGATATTACTGCATAGTACAATGGAAAAACCCAAAAACCTGGTTCCAATATCACCTCAGATACTTGCTTACTACCCATGTAACCTTAGGCTAGTCCTTTTCCTTCCTAGGAATTCAGTTTCTTCATCTCTCATATGAGGAGGTGGGTTTGTATGGCTTCTGGTGTCTATTCTAGCCCCAGATCTGTTATCTGTGTTTTCTTTCCTCCTAAAATGTAAGGTCTCTAAGGTCAGAGCTCAGTAATTCTCCCTCCTCTACTGTGAAGTAATATATGGAAATGGATTCAGGTCTTGCTTAGGGTAAGTCCAGAGATTTTCATTCCCCATCAAACTCTGGTCTAGTTCCCAACCCAGATTCAGGATTTTTTTTTTAAAAGGATCAAAAAATCCTTTAAGGATTTAAAAATCCCATGAAGCTAGTATTATTGCTTTATAATAATACTAGCTTCATGGGATTTTCTTGAGTACAAGATAAAGCAATAATACTAGTATCATGGGATTTTAAAATTTTGAGTACAAGATAAAGCAATAATACTAGCTTCATGGGATTTTCTTGAGTACAAGATAAAGCAATAATACTAGCTTCATGGGATTTTTTTCATGCTTCTAATGATACCCTTCTCTTTTATATGGCTTTTCTAGATTTAGAGGTGTACTTGTGAATTGTCATTTGTTTCCTTAGGAATCTTATTGTGCATATTATACTCTTATACAACATTTACCCTGGCTGGTAACTATTTATTCCATCCATGTTAAGATTTGAGTATTAAGGTGGGTGGCTAGGAGGTATAGCTTAGGCATATGCCTGATGATGCAGAGAAAATTTTCTAATGCCACTCAATAATCTCCATCAATATGCTTTCTGCCAAACTTATCAGTTGGGAATCAATTTAGTCAGCTAGTCTAAAGTAGTTTTTAGAAAGGGGAAATTAAGTAAAGTTGCAAAACACCACAAAAATATTCCCACATATATCTGTAATTCATGCTTCCACAGATGTATATAAAGTGCAAGGGGACAATCTATTTGAGCTTAAATAGTACTCATGACAAAGCATAGCTTAACTTCTGGGTGCTCATCTCCTGATGAGCCATGCCTTTCCATTCACTGAAATCCAGACATTGTTGTTAATTGATATTAGAAACTACTAAGAACATTATGGGAAGACATGCAATTTAACATCTTCCAGATATTTTGAAGCACACAAAGTCCTCCCTTGACTAAAGAAAGTCAGTCATCTCCCCTATCAAGTTGTTCTTCCTAAGGGGTTTTGACATAATTAGCCTTCTCCTATATTATCATTCATTAGAATTCTTCAATTTCATCTAAGTTGATAGAATTTTTCTAGTTCATATAGCTTTCTGGGTAATCAGTCAGGCACAGTTTTAATTGTGAAAACATTTTACAAATAAAATCATTTCAAATGTATTGACCTTCAGTAATTACTAATCATAATTATAATTTACCCTCAAAGGGTTATTGTAGTGCTCAGTTAAGACAAATGGGATAATATTGGTAATTTAACACTATGCCTAGCAAACAGAAGGTGCTTTAAAAATACTGGCTCTATGCAAAATGCATAATTTTAATTATATTAAATTTTTAAAGTTTTGTACAAACAAAACCAATGCAGATAAAATTAAAAGGAAAGCAATAAACGGGGGGGGGAGGGGAGATTACATTCAAGGGTTCTGGTAAAGGCCTGATTTCTAAAATATATAGGGAATTGACTCAAATTTATAATAATTCAAGCCATTCTACAATTGATAAATGGTCAAAGGATATGAACAGGCAATTTTCAGATGAAGAAATTAAAACCATTTCTATTCATATGAAAAGGTGCTCTAAATCATTATTGATCAGAGAAATGCAAATTAGGATTTACCATTACATACCTCTCAAGATAATGATGAATGTTGGAGAGAATGTGTAAAAACTGGGACAATAATACATTGTTGGTAGAGTTGTGAACTGATTTAACTATTCTGGAGAGCAATTTGGAACTATTCCCAAAGATGTTCTGTATATACCCTTTGGTACAGCAATGTTTCTATTGGATCTGTATCCCAAAGAGATCATAAGGGAGGGGAAGGGACCCATATGTGCAAAAGTGTTTGAGGCAACCCTTTTTGTAGTGGCAAGAAACTGGAAACCGAGTGAATGTCCATCAGTTGGAGAATAACTGAATAAGTTATTATATATGATTGTTATGGAATATTACTGTTGTATTAGAAATGATAAACAGAATGATTTGGGAGAGCCTGAAGAGACTTACATGAATAGATGCTAAAAATGAGCAGAACCAGGAGATCATTATTCACAGCAACAACAAAATTATACAATGATCAATTCTGATGGACATAGTTCTTGTCAACAGTGAGGTGATTCAGACCAGTTCCAATGGTCTTGTGATGAAGAAAGCCATTTGTACCCAGAGAGAAGACAATAGGAACTGAATGTAAACCACAACATAGTATTTTCAATCTTTTTGTTGTCTGCTTGCATTTTGTTTTCTTTCTCATTTTTTTTTTTTTTACCTTTTTGACCTGTTTTTTCTTGTGCATGATGAGAATTGGGGAAATATGTATAACAGAATTGCATATGTTTAACATATTGGTTCACTTGCTGACCTGGGGAGGGAGTGGAGAAAAGGGAGGGGAAAAATTAGAACACAGGATTTTTTAGGACTGAATGTCAAAAATTATGCATGTATAAATTTTGAAAATAAAAAAGCTTTAATTTTTTAAAAAATGTCTATTCTAAAAGTAGAGACAAGATGGCAGAGAAAAGATAGTTACTCTCTTGAATTCTCCCTAAAACCCTCCTAAAAACCTTTAAATAATGACATAAAACAATATCTAGAGCAGCAGAATCCACAAAAAGAAAAGGATAAAATAATTTTCCAATGAAATTTATAAGGTAGGCAGGAAAGATCTATTGCACACAAGTGAGAGTGGAGCCATAGTCCAACACAGAGCAGGTCAGTGCAGACAAAGCCCCAGAAACTTAGGATCAATCCTTAGAAGCCATTGAATGAGCAGCAGTTAAAGTGGCTTCTTCCAAGTTTCTCAGTCCACACATTGTAAGGGAAATGAATAACTGGAAAGAAATTACAGGGGTCTCTTTGTTGGCACTGCAGTGCTTCACTCATACTCAGATCTGGATCGTAGCCTAGGGTGGCAACACTAGGAGAAGGAAGAGCCCTAGAAGATAATAACTTGTAGTTGTGGTGGAGTAGGGATTTTTATCATGTTTTTAGGACAAACATTTAGCAATCAAACTATTAAAAAAAAATGAAGCAAGTTTGTCTAATAAAGCCTCATTGCTCAAATATATAGAGAACAGAGTCAAATTTATAGAAATACGAACCAATTCCCAATTGACAAATGATCAAGAGATATGAACGGTTTTTAGAGAGAGTAATCAAAGGTATTTTTAGCCATATAAAAAAGTATTCTTAATGACTATTAATTCAAAGGAATACATTTGAAACAATTCTATTAGATTATATCTATTAGATTGACTGATAGGACAAAAATAAAATGGCAAACATTGGATGGGATGTAGAAAAAGGAGATATTAATGCAATATTGGTGGTATTGTGAATTTATTCAACCATATATTAGAGTAATTTGAAAAGGGCTATAGAACCAAGTTTACTGTATGATCTAGCAGTACCTTTACTAAATATAAATTCAAAAATATATTTTAAAATAAAGGGGAAAAAACTAATGTGTACAACATATTTATCGCATACTTACAGCAGCAGCTCTTTTCTTGTGGCAGAGAAATGGAAAAATCAGTTGGAAAATGGCTGAACATATTGAGCTTGGTGGTTGTGATAGTATACTTTTGTACTATAAGAAATTATGAGCAGGACGCTCTCAGAAAGACTTGGAAAGGCTTATCTGAGCTTACACAAAGTGAAATATACTGTGTTCAAAGTAACAGCAATATTGTAAGATGATCAGCTGTGAATGACAGTTATTCTCAATAATACAATGAAACAATTCAAGAAATCTCTGAAGGATTTACATTGAAAAATGTTATCTAAGCCTGGATAAAAAAACCATGATATCTGAATAGCTTACTTTTTTGTCTATGTTTTCTTTCAAAACATGACTCCTATGGAAATATGTATTATATGAGTACACATTTATAATCTATCTTGAATTGATTATCTTTTCAATGGAGGAGGTGGGAAAGAAGAAAGGATAATTTAGAATTTAAGGTTTTAAAAATAATTTTTTAAATTTTAAATTTAAATTTAAAAATAAATGTTTTATAAGTACTTGGGGAAAATAAAATAATAAGAATTCAAAAAGAAAGCTGAATCCCTTACCAACTTCCCTTTTAAATAAAAGATCATGAAAAAAATTCCTCAACCTCAGTTACATCAGATTTCTGATAGTGTTCTTTCACTTCATCCAAGGTCTTTCAAAATCTTTTCACACTTAATTAACAGCCTGTAGTTGAAACTGTTTGGATGATTGAACATCTTATCATTTATTTTAGGTGGGGTCATGTAATGATTGATTTATTAACTCACTCAACTCTTATATTTGCATACTAAAGATTTTATGCCTATTGATGGTTGTTAATTTCATAATTTAAAAGAAAACTTGAAAAAAATCAAGTTTAAATGCATCTTTATTTTCTCCTACACCCTAATTCTAGATTTCCAATAATTATCAGCAGTTGAATAGTGATATCTTATAACATCATCATAAGCCTAATAGTACTGTAAGCCCAAAGCTTAAAAGACACTTTAAGTATTATATACACATGAATCTTTTGAGGTTTATTCACAGTGGGGAAGTGTCATTCATTTACTGAGTGGGAAAGAAGAGTCTTGAACCCAGAAACAATGATTGTGGATCTAGCACTGTTACTATCCAATATGCCAAGTCTGTACAGTTTGGTGGCAGGCAGTCAGATTGTGAAGAGCTTCAAATTTCAAGTTATGGACTTTGTAGCATATCCTAGAGAAAACATGGAGCTACCAAGGACTTTTGAGCAGAGGAGTTATGTCATCAGGCCAATGTATGTGTTAAATTTTTAAGCAGGTAGAACAATTATTTGTAAAGAAGAGAAACTGGATCAAGCAGAAAAAAAAAAAGAAATTAGAATTACGTTGTCATATTTTGGACCCTAGGAAGATATGAGGGCCTTATTCAAGGTTACATAAGTAGAGATAAGATTCTACCAATGTTGAGGTTTAGGTTATTATAATTTGATTAAAATTGTAAAGCCATAGAAATTGAGAGAGCAATTTCACATTAACAATCCAGTTGAAGTCAGGAGAACCTGAGTTCAAATGTGATCTCAGACACTTAACACTTTCTAGCTATATGACCCTGGGCAAGTCACTTAACCCCAATTGCCTCAGGAAAAAAAAAGAAAAATCCAGTTGAGTTGAGGCAAAATACTGAAATTAGATGAGTGAATTTCACATGTTGATTTTCTTATTTTCTGTATGACCTGGAATAAGACACTTTCCCTCTCTGGTCCTCCATTTCCTCATCTGAGAAATGACCAGATTTGAAAAGATTTTATTTAAGAGCCTAAACAGCTTTAAGTACTGTGATCTTTAGAATCTTTGAAATGAAAACACTTCATAGTTATTCTCCAGTCACAAACTCTGGGAGAAAAATGTATGTCTCTCCCTTGGGAAAATCTATTCCCACAAAGCTAAACAATAATAGGCTCCAAAGGGGGCTCTCTAGCAGAGATTTTCCTGATCACACTCTATGGAGGCTTCAAGATTTGAAATCGTATTGGGCTATTTGAACCAGGAATAAGCCCAAGTATTTTAATATTACTTTTTATAATTTGTGATTTCCAAGTCTTAGGATGCAAACTGCATTTTTAAAAAAAAATTTCCTTTGTGGTAATGAAAATATCCCCTATATTTACTATTGAATTCTCCCCTCCCTGGAATCCCAAGAGAGAATAACAAAAAAGATTGAGAAGCAATCCCTAGATTTCCCTCCAGGGTGGAGATATTTGGATTGATGTCCTACGGATCTTTCTCCTGAACTGAATCCTCAAGAGTGTCTAGAGAAGTGACTGATTTGAACTGATCACAGGGGAAAAAACCCTTCCTTTCTAAGCAACACCCAGATGCTGCTTCCTATTAGGAGGGACAGTGAGAGCTCCTGTGTGTAGGACTTGAGACTTCTTTTCAGGCTAACTTCCAGGTAAAGATCAGTGCTTTTGCCATGTTAAACTTAAGTGATTCATTTGTTCTGCATGATAACTTAGACATGAGGGGTGATTGGCAAGACCAAAAATCACCAGCACTGGGAGGGGAAAGCAAATGTCTCCTCTGAGGTGAACATATTGCTGGCTATAAATCTAGAGTCATAGCAGCAAAGTCATGTACTGCTTCCAGGAATAACTTCCAACAAGGATACCCAGTAGACAAATGGTTCTCTGATTCCCCTCAAATCCCAATTTTGGGGGGAGTGGTGATTCTTGGTATCAGATGGACCTGGCAAGTTATGTACATAATAAGGAGCTAAAGAGAAGTTAAAGGACAACCACACAACTTGAGTATGATCTATATAGGGTTACATCTAGAAACAGCTCAAAGTGTGGCTATGGATCCAAAATTTAAAGAAAACAAGGAAGTGTTCCACTTAGGCGTGTTCTAATGCTTCCCCTGTCTCTGAAATATACATATTCTGGAAATAGTCTTTGGTGTGAGGGGCCAGACAAGAGAATTCTCTTCTGACTCTCCTTTGGTCACTCTAGTCAGAGAGGATCAGTACTGTGCTCTGTGATAGTTCTAAACCAGTGAAAAATTCATGTCCAGTGTGGGAGGGTTCTCATTTTGATTTTTTACTGTAAGAGGAAGAAGTTACCTTTATTGTTCTTTTATGTTGGATGCTGCAATACTTTCTATGCTATAAGTATTCTACAGAAATTGTTTGAACTTTAGCAAAACAAACCTGTCAGGGAACTAGAACAGGTTTTATACACACACACACACACACACACACACACACACACATATATATTAAGACTTAACTCTGGGCCTATGAAGAAATCTGGTAAAACTTCCTTAGCATAAGAAGCTTTTCTCAAACAAACTAGGCTTATTGAGTTGTATATTCAATTTGCCTTGATTCAGAATTGAATTGATTTATTCCTTCACCATACATTTACTACTATGTTCAAAGGGGGAGGAATATAGGGTTATAAGTAGAAAAATGTCTTTAGAGTCAGGAAAGCATGCTTCTGACACATATTGTATAACCCTGATTATCACTTAAATTCTCAATCTTTCAAAAAACTGTTGAGACTTAAGTTATAGAAAAGTTCCTTAACTACATCCATAGAGAGATTTTAAACACTCAAGGTTCTTTCAACAATGAAGTCATGGGTTTAGATTTTAAGGAAAAAAAAATACAAAATACAAAAATAAATATTGAGATAGTAAAAACAGACATCTTTAACCTCCTTTTGACTTATAATTTCATTGAGAAGATTAAGCAGGCATATAAAGAACAATAATTCAGCAGTAACTCCTGCCTGGACAGGACTGGTCCCAAATTGATTTCAGTTCCTTTACTTCAGACTTGATATAGTTACTCACACTGGCCTCCTACTTCCAAGTTCCTTTCATGGCTCTCTTTCTTTCCTTCTGATTCTCTCCTCCTCATGGAAACATCTTTCTTTCTTTCTTACCTTGTATATACATATATCTAAGTATTTTGTATTCTTTGAATATATATGTACACACACATACACACACATATATACATATATATATATATACACATATATATATATATATATATATATATATATATATAATATGGATCCTATACTTCTTCAGAAACATTGAAATATCTGAATTAGTTAACAACAAAAATAGTTTTTAAGCTATTGAATAATTAGTTTAACTATTAGATTAAAAAATTATCAATTGTCCTATGCCTTCTTCCCTGGCTGCAACAATGTAGTTAAGCTGCCTTGTCCATCAAAACGAATAACTAGGTGGTGCAGAAAATAGAGTACCAGACCTAGAATCAGGAAAACTTCTCTTCCTGCGTTCAAATCTAGCCTCAGACACTCATTAACTTGGTGTCCCTAGGCAACTCATTTAGCCTTGTTTATCTCAGTTTCCTCATCTGTAAAATGAACTGGAGAAATAAATGTCAAACCATTTTAGGATCTTTCCCAAAAGATCATAGTAAGACACAAATGAAAAACAACAACTAAAACAAAAAGAACTTTACTATATGGAGAGGCTTGGTGTCCTGGGTCACTATGGCCCCTACCAATTCAATTTTCTATTAAAGTCTATTAAAGACTATTTATTTGAGAGTTCTTTTACTACTGTGGGATGCTTGATCTGATCATATTTTTGAAACTTACCCCTAGTGGGAAAAATAGTCTTTAATCTTTATATCTCTAATATTTAAAAAAAATGTTTTGCTATCTCATTGGATATCCAATAGGCATTTTAAACTCAGTAGGTTCAAAACAGAACTCATCTTTTTCCCTAAACCTTTACCCCTCTTACCTTTTTTATTATCTAAAGGTCAACACCCTCCTCCCACTCTTTCAGGCTTATAGTCTAGGAGTCACCCTGTATTCCTCACTATCTTGCATCCTCAAATATAAGCCATTGCCAAGGTCTTTTCAAGATCACTCAAATGTGCCCCTTATTCTTCCACTCTGACATGGACCCTTACCACCTCACCTTCATTATTGAAATGTCTCAAGTCTCTCCCCAGTTCAATCTCTTTTTCCACTCAATCACTAAAATTTTTTTCCTAAAGTGAAGATCTGAAAATTACACCATAACCCATTACTCTATAAATTATAGGAATATCTTTTGCCTGCAGGAGAAAATAGAAAATGTTCTGCTTGATGTTCAAAATCCTTTATAGCTTACTCTCTTAATTTTACAATCTTCTTACTCTTATTCCCCAGTGTTATTCTCCCATCTACATACTGGCCCCCTGTCTATAACAAAAACTAAGCATTCCATCTCTGGATTGTAACCATTCATTCTGGCCACCCCTCATACATGGAATGCTCTCCCTTCTCTGCTTCAATTATTGATCTCCCTGGCTTCCTTTAAGTCTCAACAATAATCACATTTTCTACAGGAAGCTTTTCTTGAACCTTATTAATTACAGCAGATTCCATCTGTTAATTATTTACTATTTTTCCTGTTATAATTTTTTGTATATAATAATTTGCATGTTGTTATTCTCATTAGATGGTGAGCTCCTTGAGGGCAGCGATTATCATTTGGTTCTTTTTATATTCTTAGGATTTGGCACAGCTCTTTACCCATGGTATATATTTAATATTTATTCAATTGAATTTCATCATTTAACATTTGAGTAAACAAAGACCCAGTGAAGTAAACAGGCTTGCCCAAAGTTACAGAGACAATGAAGGTCAGAAGTGAGATAAACCCATACCTCTGTCCCCATAGCCAGAATTTGATTCCCCTAGAACATGCTGCATTTGTTACTGACTACCAACAATTATACTCCTGTTTCTATCTGAATCGCATCTTATATTACATTTTCTTTCTGTTTTATTTTGGATCCTAAAAAATAACCCTGATATTTCTATAATTGAGTGTTTTAAAATCTAGAGAAAATAAGTAATAGTGCTTAAACATTATAATTTAATTAAGTATATAATCAAGATTCATCTTTTTCACAGGAAGATGTGGAAAAATCAAACACTGATCACAGAATTTATCCTTCTGGGATTTCCAGTCAGGCCAGAGATACAGGTTTTCCTCTTTGTGCTCTTCTCCTTATTTTATGCCACCACTCTACTGGGGAATGACATTATCCTGGGACTCATCTGTCTGGACTCCCATCTCCATATTCCCATGTACTTCTTCCTCTCACATCTGGCCATTGTCGACTGTCCTATGCCTCAAACAATGTACCCAAGATGCTTGTGACTCTATTGAGCAAGGATGGAGCTATCTCCTTTGCACCCTGTATATTACAAATGTATTTGTATTTGGCCTTTGCCACTGTGGAATGTCTTATCTTGGTGGTGATGTCCTATGATCGTTTTGTGGCAATCTGCTATCCTCTCAGATATGCTGTCATCATGAACTGGAGATTGTGTACCACTTTGACCACAATTTCCTGGACATTCAGTTTTCTCCTTGCCATGGTCCATATGATTCTCCTTTTGAAGCTACCCTTCTGTGGACCCAGGGAAATCAACCATTTCTTCTGTCAGATCATGTCTTTGTTCAAGCTTGCCTGTGCTGATACTAGGCTTAACCAGCTTGTTATGTTTTCAGCCTGTGTATTTGTCCTAGTTGGCCCTTTCAGCTTAATCCTGATCTCCTATATTCACATTCTCTATGCCATCCTGAGGATCCAGTCTGGGGAAGGAAGAAAGAAAGCATTCTCTACCTGCTCCTCCCACCTCTGTGTAGTTGGGCTCTTCTATGGTAGAGCCATCATACTATATATGACCCCCAAAACCAGCCATCCTGAGGAGCAGCAGAAAATCCTCTCCCTGTTTTATAGCCTCATTAACCCTATGATGAATCCCCTGATCTATAGCCTGAGGAATGTAGAGGTGAAGGGTGCTCTGAGAAGAGTGTTGGGGAAGAAAAACAATCCCAAAACATGTGATTTGCTCATGACCAATTACAATTCATTAGTATTCTTGGTGTTTTTATCTACCTGAGTATAAATCAAAGTTGTCTGCTTTCTCTCTATCTGTGACTAAATAATTCTAGAGATTAATTTTGATAGTGTTTTGTTATTTGTGATTTATCTTCAAACCCTCTGTGTGTGTATGTGTGTGTGTGTGTGTGTGTGTGTGTGTGTGTGTGTATGTGTATGTATACTTAAAGAGATAATCACAATGTAACATTTATATTGGGCTTATGTACCATGCTCAGTAATAAATATTTGCTTTTAGAGGTATGAGTATATAGAAATATATGTGTATGTATATATCTATATATTTATGTATGTATATATATATACACATACATAGGTACATGTGTGTATATATCAATGTATGTATATCCCAAATTGGATAATATACAAATTGGATAATAGGAGTCACAGATCGATTGATCTTGACCTCATCCATTCATCTTGATCCTACCATTGGATTTCTTTTTTTTAATTTTTCTTTTTTTAATACCAAAGGATTTTAGTAGAAGCCTACATCTGCTTTATTATCCATACCTGGTGGACCTTCATAGACTATTAGTCTCATGACTATTAATTACACAATGACCTATCTTGCTAAGTCCCCTAAATGAAAGGCATTTTGTAATGGGCTGAAGCTCGAGTTAATGCACTGAGGTCCCAAGCACATGAGGCTAAATAGTAATTGGACCATACTCTATTAATATATATGCTTGGAGAAAGAATGGCCCCCGCCCACTCTCTGTGCAAGTCCTGATGTGTTGTATAGGAAATGATGATTTTGGTGGGTGGAGGCAGAAAGATGGAGAGAGAGGCGAAGAGAGACTGCTGGCTGTTCCTGTAGCAGCTGCTCACATTGCTATCATGATCCCCCTTCACCCCCACAAAGAAAAAAGATTGAAGATTTTCCCTTAACCTGAATTCCTGACTCTGGCTGATTTTAAAATACACAGTCATCACAGTATTTCTCATACCTTCTGATATCATATAGGTGGCTCTTCCTTGAGTCTCCTTTAGAAGGAATATTCTTCCACTCCCATCTTATTTTTTGTAAAGTATATCTTCCCTACTAAGGTTGGATCTGAGAATTCAAAGTGGTATTAGAAGTTACTTCATCCAACTTTCTAACCTAGAAAATACTTCCATTGTGTGAATCTTAGATGAATTATTGAATGAATTATTTTATTGATAAAGAAGTCCTTGGAGGTTGGATAAAATATCTGTTGTTTAATGTCATAGCTTTTGTTTTACAACTTTTAATGCAATTTATATTCTACTGCATATTAATTATTTATGTTTCTGTTTTAGCAAGATATGACTCCCCCCAAAAAGGTAATATAACTTTTATATATATATATATATATATATATATATATATATATATATTCCCATCACTTTGCACAATATCTGTCACATAGAAAGTATATAATAAATATTCATCAGTTGCTTAAATTGCTCACTAGATTATAATCAAAAAGGGTATCAGTCATTTTGATAACTTCCATTAACTAATACTATACTAATACTATAATCTATACTGTAAATGCACAAGAGATTATTTAAATAAATGTCAGATGAAGGAATGAATCTAGTGTGAGCTCCTACTCAGAGAATAATACTGATAATGATAACAATTCATTTTTATGTAGTTCTTGAAAGTGCATATTTTTCCTACACTAATCTTATGAATGGAATAGTATAATTTTTTTCCCCGTTTTATAGAGGAGAAAGCTGAAACTCAGAAAAGTTAGAATTCTGACACAAAGTCTATTCAGCTAGTAATTATAAGAGTTGATCTACATCTATGAATTTGTCACTATATTGCTTAATAGTAGTTCCCCATTCCTTAGAATCAATGGGGACCCTTAGGCCAATAAGAAGGATTTGATAAAATGTAAATATATGGAATCTGATATATATATATATATATATATATATAAGAAGAATAAAAACTTTCTGGATCTATCTGTCAATGATAAATTAGAGTTTCTTTGGCTATAGTTTTTAACAGATTATCATGAGCAATCATATATTATATCATTGGAAGCCCAAAATGAGCAACATAGTTGTAAAGAAGAAAGATTTTCAGAAAAAGTCAAATTTAAGAGTGAAAGGGAATAGCTTCTTAAAGACAATGACATTATGTTGTTTAAAAAATCTTTATCTTAACATATAATGTACTTTTCACATAATTGGTATTTTATAAACATTTGTTGATACTCTTAAAAACTAAATATATTATATTCGCAGAATAAAATATAGGTCAGGGTGACAATAGAAGTGTTGAGATTGATGTGGCTAAAACAATTCAAAGGGCATGGAAAATGGTCTTTTTCCACTTTCATTAAGAAAAAGTATTTGCTTTATACTGGAAGATTAAAAAGTAAAAGGGAACTTTTAGGAAAGGTATAGTGATGATTGAAGGAGCAAATGAATGAACCAAATTGTTGAATTAAGATTGGTAGGAAAAGAAATAATGTAAACTACCTTGATAGACATCTCCAAATGAATAACTGCAGATTTTAAAACATGAAGCAAAAATTAATATTGTTAGGAACATCTTAAGACAGGTCAAAGTTTTAAAAGAATTTGAAGAAAGATTTATTTTAAATGTCAAGGGGAACTCTAGAAATAAAACATTGCACAGAGGATAAAACCCTGGGCCTGGAGTCAATGAGACCTGAATTCAAATCTTACCTCAAGTACTTACTGGCTATTGACTATGGGTAAATCACTTAAACACTATTTACATGAATTTCCTCATCTGTAAAATAAGCTGAAGAAGGACATGGCAGACCATTCTAGTATCTTTGCCAAGAAAATCCCAAATGGAGTCTCAAAGAATCATGCTTGACTAATAACAACAATAACAACAACAACAACAACAAAGATTGTAAGGAAATAATGAAGAAAATAACAAAAATAATATTATGGAAAGCATAACAGACACAATTAACAAGATATCTACTAAAACTTAAAATAATAAAATTGAACACAACTAAAAGCAAATTGGAGGTTTAGGTCTAAAAATACTATACAATTATTCAAACTAGAAATCATGAAGCTTAATGTAACACAGCTATGGGATATAGAATGTTGCATCAATTTTAAGATTATTGACATTCCAGAAAGAGATAAAATTTGAGGACAATATTCCAGGAGATCATTAACTAAAATATCCTGGCACTAAAAAATAAGCAAATGAAAATACAATTCACATAAACCCAGTGAGTAAAAAAGTAAAGATTTTACATGCCTACCTATGTTACATTAACATTAAATTAAAATTAATGTCCATAATTTTTTAAAAATTAAAAAATTAAAGTATGGAAATCACTTACCAAAATTAATAATCAAGAAACTAAGACTATTCAAGGATGACACAATAAAATTGAAGAAATTGAAAATGATTACATGTAAAATTTAGAAATATGAACTAGAAACTTAGGAAAATCTGAAAAAAAAACTCAGTATGCATTCTAAGAATGAATGTCTATATGAGAATTTCTCTTATATTTTTGAGAATCCAAGCTCAAGGAACAATAGAAGTCTTGTTGGCTATATCCTCAAACATCTCAATAATATGAACAAGAATCTCCTTATGATATATAAAACCACAAAAGGAGCAAGGAAAACTGCAAGTTCTTTGAGGAAATCAGGGTATTTTTGAAGTGTCATCTATGGGATTGCAAATGGGAACAGGGTTTAGGAATACTGAAAACAGAAATGTCAAGGAGAAGATACCTCCCCATAGTGGGTTTCAAATGAGTTGTGTATAAGAAAATGTGTTTGTATAATAGGAAAATGTTATTTCTACATTAATAATAAACATCAATAAAATTGACTCTAGTAATGAGAAAGTTCTCATGAGTTACAAGTATCATTTTCCTACATATGAATGTAAGTAGTTTATCCTTATTAAATCCCTTGTGATTTTCTTTTTCTGTTTCCCTTTTTATCCTTCTCTTGAATCTTGTATTTGAAAGTTAAATATCTATTTAGTTCCACTCCCTTTATCAGCAATGCTTGAAAATCTTCTATGTCTATTTTTCCCTTTAAAGATAATATTAAATTTTGCTGAGTAGATGACTCATGGTTGTAGTCTTAAATCTTTGCTCTATGAAATATCATATTCGAAGACTTCTGATTATTTAAAGTAGATGTGCTAAATCTTGTGTTATTCTGACTGTGCCTCCATGACATTTGAATTGTGTCTTTTTGATTGCTTGCAATATTTGGAATGAAGTTATAACATTCGCAGTTTTCATTTTGAAATCTCTTTCAGGGTGTGTGAAGGTATATTAAGTGGATGAATTTGACACATATATGTGTATAATTGTAACCAACTCTATGGTGGGAGAGAATGAAGAATTTTTAAAATTTTTTACATGATAATTTGTTGTATTTTTAAAATTAATAATATGGTAGATTTGCAGATTCGTGTACAATTTTTATTGTATTATGCAATAGAAATTCATATCTTACTCCATAAATTAAGAATAAAATTTTAAAAATAAAAATAAATGTGAGAAAACATTTTCTATTTTACTTTAGGTTTTCAAACTATCAGGGGCAGTATTCTTTGATAATTTCTTTTTTAAAATGATGTCTTGGCTCTTTTGTTGATCATTACTTTCATTTTTTCTGGATCTATTTTCCAGGTCAGTTGTTTTTCCAATGAGATATTTCAAATTGTCTTCTTTTTTCATTCTTTTGCTTTTTGTTTTATTTTTTTCTTGATGTCTCATAAAACCATTAGCTTCATCTTGCTCAATTGTAATTTTTAAAGAATTGATTTCTCCAATAAACTTTTGTAGCACTTTTCCATTTAGTCACTTGTACTTTTTAAGAAGTTTTTTTCTTCAGTGAATTTTTGTCTCTTTACATTTGGCCAATTATGCTTTCTAAAGAGTTCTCCTCCATGAATTTTTGTATATCATTTCTCCATTTGGCTGATCCAACTTTTCAAGGCATTCTTCTCATTTTTGTTCCTATTTTACTATCTAGTCTGTTCTGTTTTTTAAGGTTCTACCTCCAGATCAATTCTAATTCTAATATCATCTATGTTTCTATAACTCTAAGTCATGCTCAAGTGATTTTGATCTCATCTATTCAAAGTTTCTGTACAATATAAACAGAACAATAGGGTACCTTGATATCAAGGGTTTTAAATTGATACACACACAAATATAGCTTACATGGGTTGACCATCCCTCTATTATACAAATTTCTAGGTCATTTTCTTTTCTAAGACAAAGTAAATATTTTTATGCTTCTTCATAAATGTTTAATGTTACAATATGTATCACTATTTAATCAATTAACTCTAGGCTTTTATCCAAAGTTGCCATCATTTATTAATAAACTGGAAGAATGACTTTTCCTGTGAATTTTTGCAGATCTCCCTTTATCAACCTCTATTCTATTCCTTACCTCTAATATCCTAGGATATTAAAAATCAAGGATAGAGAACATATAACATGATATGTTAATAATACCCCCCAAATATATATATATATATATATATATATATAGCTATTACTTTTTCATCTCAGAGAAGATCCCAACCAGAGTCAACTTTAATCATAACTACAACTGCAGAACTCAACTAAATGCTTTTGTTTAAAGACATTCAAATTAAGTGACTTACTTAGGGTCACACAGCTAGAAAATATCTAAGGTTTGATTTAAATTTAGGTCCTCCTAACTCCAGTATCAGTGCTCAATGCATTGTACTCCATAGCTGTGTCTGATCTCTCCTAACTTCTTGAAACACACCATTACTTATAAATATTGTTAAAGAGTCTCCTTGAAGATTTTCTTCATATTTCTTCACAAGATAAAAGTTAAAACAATTCTCTCAGCAAACAGGTTTTTACTCTTTGTCTTTCTCTATCTATTACAATTAATGAAGACTCTAGGATAGCAATTAAACTTAAAGTTTTTTAAGGTTATATTTCCTCTTAAAGATAGAACATTAATACTAGAAAGAGTTCTTGATCTTTTTTGTGTCATGGTACCCTTTAGGATTCTAGTAAATCCTATGAACTCCTTATTAAAATATTTTAAATAAATGAGACAAAATGCATAAGATTACAAAGGAAATTAATTACATTGAAATAAAGATTCATTTTTGTATCACAATTTATGCAACCCCTCAAATCTATTGAAGGACCATAGACATTAGGTTAAGAGACCCTGATCTCTATTGTCTCTGAAAGACATTATGGAAATTCATACTACAACTCTATTTAAATAGAGCATTTGGTATAGTGCTCTTGGACTCAAGAGCTTCTAAGTTACTTTCTAGTTCTAAAATTATGATATCATGATCTATGAATTATGGGAAATGAGTGCAAATATATGGAAATAATAGCTGGATTATGTTGTAAGGGGGGAATAACAAGAAAGTCAATTTGCCTGGACCAGAGAAAATGTAAAGGAAGAGTAATCTATAATAAAGCCTGAAAGGTAGCTTGGAAATAAAATTGTGAAAGACTCTAAATGTCAAATGAAGAAATTTCTGTTTGATCCTTTAAGGAATAAGAAGTTACTAGTTAGAGTTTATGTGAAAAAAAAAGATCTGGGGATTTGTTTGCTATAGTTTGAATGTCAGCCAAGATTATAATATCACAGCCAAAAAACTGAATGGGAAAGTCCTGGGTAGAAACTCCATTCTTTTAAATAAGTATAGTTTTAGGAAATGGACTGTCACTTTTAATAGAAAAAAATATAAATTTTGATATTGAAATGGAATGCCATCATTGAAATTCTTCAAAAATTGTCTAGATGACAACTTGCCAGGGCTCATAAGAAATATAGTATTGGGGAGGGAGTACTAGAACCATGGACTTGGAGACAGAAAAACCTTCCTTCCAATTCCTGCTCTGACATCTCCTAGCTGGATGATCTTGGGGTAAGCACATTGCCTCTGAGTCTCAGGTTCCTCATGAATAAAATAAGCACAATTAGATTCTTTTGGGTAGGAAGTGACACCTGGGCATCTCCGAATATTTTTGCCAAAAGATAATAGTAATATGGTATTCCATGTAATTCTGAGATTTTAAAATGTTTTATTAGAATGATGATATGGAACTATTTTTAGAAGATGAGTCATAGAAAGTTATTAGTGTGTGACTGCATAGAGTTCAATGTCAGCAAAAAGCATTGATGTGTCTTAGATAAATGATTGAAGTATAGAGTGCAAATTTGTATTATTTTGGGCAATGGAGGCAAAGATGTGGCCAAGAACTATTGCCTCATGTGTTTGGGTGGATAAAAAGAAGGAAGAACTAAAATGAAAGACTTCAGGAAAGGTTTGTCTCATTGGGCAGAAAAGAACATGGCTCAGTGAAGGTACAATGTAGAGAGGCCTGTCAAATCTAGCAGAAGGCTTTTAGCCAAAATATATCAACATTGGTTATTCTGTCCTGATTCAGAAGGCCAGTGGATTAGCAGACCAATTGTGGGACCTATAGTGGAATTATAAAAGGCAAATCGTGAGCCTCTGAACCTCAGTATAATAGGCAGTACTTAGCCAGGTCCAGCCAGTGTAGTAGGAAAACCTGCAACACCCTCAGCCCCAGCCTCAACCCAACCCAGCTTAGTCAGTGAGAGATCCCTGTTCCCCTGCAAAAAAGCTTGGGACAACTTGTCCTGTGTCCTAAGAGCAGAGATCAACTTTTTCAAATGAGAAAAAAAAAGAAAAAAAAAAAAAAAAAGAGAGCTTTTTATTCCCTAGTACATGGTCAGTTTGTGAGTACGTATCATGTACCACCAAGAAAAAGATGTATTCCTTTTTATTCCTATTCAAAATTCTCCAAAGGTCTATCATACCTAACTTATCTAAAATTCTATCCTTAACTTCTTTCTTGTTTATTTTGTAATTAGATTTATTTGTTTCTAATAGAGGGAGGTTCAGATGGAAACAATTCTTAGGGGAAATTTTATATCTCTAAATGCTTACATGAATAAAATAGAGAACAAAAAAGATTGATGAATTGGGCATACAACTAAAAAAGCTTTAAAAAAAATCAAAAACCCTCAGTTAAATATCAAATTAGAAATTACATAAATCAAAAGAGAGATTAATAAAATTGAAAGAAATCTATAGAATTAGAAAAACTTAAGAATTAGTTTTAAAAAAAACACACACACACACAATAAAATACATAAACATTTAGTTGATTTGATTAGAAAAAGGAAAGAAGAAAACCAAATTACCAGTATCAAAACCCTAATTTTAAAATTTTTTTAAAAAAAATTTTTTTTTAAAAAAAATTTTTTTAAAAAAAAAAAAAAATTTTTTTTTTGGGGTTTTTTTAAAAAGGTTTTCAATTAAAAATTTTAAAAAAAAATTTTAAAATTTTCTTTAAAAATTTTTAAAAGGTTAAAAATTTTTTAAAAAAAAAAAAAAAAAAAAGGGGTTTAAAAAAAACCAAAAAAAAAAATTTAAAAAAAAAAAAAATTTAAAGGAAAAAAATTTTTTTTTTTTTTTATTAAATAAAAAAAAAAAAAAAAAAAAAAAAAAAAAAAAGAAAAAAAATTTCCAAAAAAAAAAAAAACCAATTTAAAATTGGCCAAAAATTTTAAATTTATTTAAAAAAACAAAAAATTAAAAACCCCCTTTTTTTTTTTCCATTCCTTTTTTTAAAAGGTTTAAAAGGAAAAAAATTTAATTTTTAAAAAAAAAAAAAAAAATTTTCCCCCCCAAAAAATTAAAGGGAAAAAAAAAATTTTAAAAAAATTTTTTGGGGAAAAAAAAGGGAAAAAATTTTTTTTTAAAAAAAAAATTTCCTTTTTAAAGTTTTTTAAAAAAATTTTTAAAAAAAATTTTAAAGGAAAAATTTAAAACCCATTTAAAAAAAAAAAAAAAAATTTTTTTTTTTAAAATTTTTTAAAAAACCCTTAAAAAAAAATTTTTAAAAAAAAAAATTTCAAAAAATTTTTTTTTTAAAAAAATTTTTTAAAAAAAAAAAATAAAAAAAAACCCCCTTTTTTTTTAAAAAAAAAAAAAAATTTAAAAAAAAAAAAAAATTAATTTTTTTTAAAAATTTTAAAAAAAAAAGGGTTTTTAAAAAGGGGGGAAAAAAAAAATTTTAAAAAAAGAAAAAATTTTTTTTTTTTTTTAAAATTTAAAACCCTTTTTAAAAATTTTTTAATTTTAAAAAAAGGGAAAATTTTTTCCCCCTTTTTTTTTTGGGGGAATTTCCTTTTTTTTTTTAAAAAAAAATTTTTTCGGTTTTTAATTTAAAAATTCCCCAAAAAAAAAAAAAAACCCCCAAAAAAAAGAAAAAAATTTGGAAAAAAAAATTTTTTTTTTTTTTGGAAATTTAAAAATTTTTAAAAAAAAAAAAAATTTTTTTTTAAAAAAAATTAAAAAACCCTTTTAAAATTTTAAAAAAAAAAAAACCCAAAAAACCCCCTAAAAAAACCCCTTTTCCCTTTTTTTTTTTTAAAAATTTTTAAAAAATTTTTTTAAAAAAGGGGTAAATTTTTAAAAAAAAAAAAAAAAAAAAAAAAAAAAAAAAATTTAAAATTTTAAAGTTTTTGGGGTTCCCCTTTTAATTTGAAATTTTTTTTTAAATTTTTAAAATTTTTAAATTTTTTTGGGGAAAAAAAACCCAATAAAAAAAACCCCCCAAAAAAATTTTAAAAATTTTTTTTTAAAAAAAAAAAAAAATTTCCCCCCAAAAAATTTTTTTTTAAAAACCCAAAAAAATTTAAAAATTTTTAAAAAAATTTAAAATTTTAAAAAAATTTTTTTAAATTTTAACAAATTTAAAACCTTTTAAAACCCCTTTTAAAAAAAAATTTAAAAAATTAAAAATTTTTTAAAAAAATTTTTTTTAAAACCCCTTTTCCTTTTTTTTTTTTTAACCGGGGAAAAAAAAAAATTAAATTATAAAAAATTTAAATTTTTTTAAAAAAAATTTCCTTAATTTTTAAATAAAAAAGGGGCCAGTGTTTTTTTAAAAGAAAAAAGGGCCCCAAAAAAAAACAATTTTAAATTTTTTCCCCAAAAGGGGGAAAAAAAAGGGCCAAAAAAATTAAAACGGTTTTCCGGGAAATTTTTAAAATTTTTAAAATTTTTTTTGGGGTTTTTTTTTAAAAAAAAAAAGGGGAAAAAATTTAAAACCCAAAAAAAAAAAAATTAAAAATTAAATTTTAAAAAGGGTTTTTTTTTTTTTTGGGGCCCAAATTTTTTTTTTAAAAAAAAAAAATTTTCCCAAATTTTTTTCCCCTTTTTTAAAAAAAAAAAAAAATTTTTTTTTAAAAGTTAAAATTTAAAAAATAAAAATCCTTTAAATTTTTTTCCCCTTTTTTAAAATTTTTTTTTAAAATTTTAAAAAAAATTTTTTTTTCCCCCTTAAGTTTTAAAAAATTTTAAAATTAAAAAAAATTTTTCCTTTAAAAAGGGAAAAAAAAAACCCTTTTAAAATTTTTTTTAAAAAATTTTTTTTAAAATTTTAATTTCCCGATTAAATTTTTAAATTTTTTGGTTTTTAAAAGGAAATTTTTTCCCCCCCAAACAAAAAATTTTTGGGGAAAGTTGGTTTTTAAAATAACTTGGGAAAAACCTTTTTCCAAAATTTAAAAAATTTTTTTTTTTAAAATTTGTAAACCCGGGTTTTAAAAAAAAAGGGGGAATTTTTAAAAAATTTTGGTTTTTTTTAAACCTTTAATTTAAAAAGGGGGTTTTTAAACCCCAAAAAAAAAAAAAACCCCTTAATTTTTTCCCAGGTTTTTAAAGTTTTAAAAGGGAAAAAGGGGTTTAAAAAAAAAGTTTCCGGAAAAAATTTTTTTCCCTAAATTTTTTTTTTGAATTTTGGGTTTTTTTGGGGGTGGGAAAAAAGGAAAGGGAGGAAAAATTTTTGGGCGGGTTATGGGAAAAAAAAAAAAAATTAAACCCCAAAAGGAAAAAAATTTTTTTTAAAATAATTTTTTTCCCCCAAAAATTTTTTTTTTTTGGTGGCCTTTAAAACCCTTTTCCCTGTTTTTAAAAAAAGGAAAAAATTTTTTGGGGAAAAGGGAAAATTTTTTTTTTAAAAAAAAAAAAAAGGGGAATTTTTTTTTTTTTTTTTTTTTTTTTAAAATTTTAAAATTTTCCTTTTAAAAAAAAATTTTTCCCCGGGTTTTTAAAAATTGGTTTTTTTGGTTTAAAAAAAAAATTTTTTAAGTTTTTTTTTTTCCCAAATTTTTTTTTTTTTTTTTTAAAAAATTTATTTTTTTTTTTTTTAAAATTTTTAAAAAAAAAAAAATTAAAATTTTTAAAAAATTAAAAAAAAATAATTGTTTTAAAAAAACCCGAAATTTAAAATTCCCCAAAAAAATTAAAAACAATTTTTTTTTCCCCTTTTTTGGTTTTCCAAATTTAAAAATTTTTTTTTTTTTTAAAAAAGAAATTTCCCTTTGGTTTTTTTTAAATTAATTTTTTTAAACCAAAAAAAATTTTTTTAAATTTCCAAAAATTTAATTCCCCTTTTTTTTTAAAAAAAAAGGGTTTTGAAAATTTTTTTAAAAATGGGAAAAAATTTTTTTTTTTTTTCCAAAAAATTTTTACCTTTGAAAAAATTTTTTTAAAAATTTTAAATTTTATTTCAAATTTTAAATTTAAAAAAAAGATTTAAAGAAATTTTTAAAAAATTTTTTTTTAAACCCAAAATTTTAAATTTTAAAGGTTTTTGGTTTTGGGGGAAAAAAAAAATTTTTAAAATTTTTAATGGGAAAATTTTTTTATTTTCCTAATTAAATAAATTTAACCCTTTTCTTTTTTTTTCCCTTTTTTTGGAAAATTAAAAGGGAAAAAATTTTTTTTTTTTAAATTTTTTTTTTTTGGTTTTAAATTAAAATTTTTTTTTTTTAAAAAATTTTTTTTTTTTTTTATTTTAAAAAAAAAAAAAAAATTTTTTTTTTTTTTTTTTTTAAAAAAAATTTTTAAATTTTAATTTTTTAAATTTTTTTAAAAAAATTTAAAAAAAATTTTTTTTTTTTAAAAAAATTTAAATTTAAGGGAATTTTTTAAAAAAAAAAAAAAAAAAATTTTTTAAATTTTTTTAAAATTTTTTTTTAAAAAATTTTTTTTTTTTTTTAAAAAAAAAAAAAAACCCTTTTTTTTTAAAAAAAACCCCCAAAAAAAAAAAGGAAAAAAAATTTAAAAAAACCCCCTTTTTTTTGGCAAATTTTTTTTGGGAATTTTTTCCCCCCCTTTTTAAAAAGGGGTTTTTCCTTTTTTTCCCCCCCCCAAAAATTTTTTTTTTTTTCCTTTTTTTCTTTTAAAAAAAAAAAAATTGGCCCCCCAATTTTTTTTTTGAAAAAAAAAAAAAACAAAGGGAAAAAAAACCCCTTTCTTGAATTTTTTTTTAAAAAAAACCCTCCTTTTTAAAAAAAAAAAAAAATTTTTTTTTAAAAAAAAAAAAATTTTTTTTTTTTGGGGTTTTTTTAAAAATCAACCCAAAAAGGAAAAAAAAATTTTTTTTTTTTTTTAAAAAAAACCCCAATTTTCCCCTTCTTTTTTTTTCCTTTAATTTATTTAAAAAAAATTTCCCTTTTTTAAAAGGGGAAATTTGGGGGGTTTTTTAAAAAAAATTTTTTAAATTTTTTTTTTTTTTTATTTTTCTTTTAAAAAAATTTCCCCCTTTTTTTTTTTCCTTTTTAAAATTTTAAAAAAAAAAAATTTTAAAAAAAAAAAATTTTTTT
The DNA here is from genome assembly GCF_902635505.1 of Sarcophilus harrisii. NCBI lineage: Eukaryota > Metazoa > Chordata > Mammalia > Dasyuromorphia > Dasyuridae > Sarcophilus > Sarcophilus harrisii. The sequence goes on from NC_045430.1 coordinate 192,991,499, forward strand.
TTAAAAAAAAATTTTTAAAAAAAAGGGGGAAATTTTTTAAAAAAATTTTTTTTTTTTTTAAAAATTTTTTCCCTTTTTCTTTTTTTTTTTTTTTTTTTTTGGGGGAAAAAAAAAAAATTTTTTTTTTTTTAAATTTTTTAAAATTTTTAAATTTTTTTAAAAAAAAATTTTTTTAAAAAATTAATTTTTTAAATTTTAAAAAATTTTTTAAATTTTTTTTGGGGAATTTTAAAATTTTTTTTTAAATTTTTTGGGTCCCTTTAATTTTTTTTTTTTCCTTTTTTTTTAAAAATTTTTTAAATTTTTAATTCCCTTTTTTTTTTTCCAAAATTTAAATTTATTTTTTTTGGGGAAAAAAATTCCTTTTTAAAAAAAAAAAATTTTTCCTGGAAATTTTTAAAAAATTTATCCCGGCCCAAATTTAACCCAATTTTTTTGGTTTGGGTTTTTTTTTCCAAACCCTTTTTTTTTTTTTTTTTTGAAAAATTTTTTTTTTGGGGAAAATTTTTTCTTTTTCCCAAAAAAATTTTTTAAAAATTTTTTTCCCCAAAATTTTTATAATTTTAAAAAAATTTTTTGACCTTTTTCCCCAATTTTTTTTTTTGTTTTTTTTTCCCCCCTTTTTTTTTTTTCCTTAAATTTTAAATTTTTTAATTCCTTTTTTTTTTTAAAAAAAAATTTTTTTTTTTTTTAAAAAAATTTTTTTTCCCAAAAATTTTTTTAAAATTTTTTTCTTTAAATTTTTTTTTAATTATTTTTTTATTTTTGGTTTTTTATTTTTTTTTTTTTTTTTTTTTGGGGTTTTTTAAAATTTTTTAAAAAGGAAATTAATTTTGAAATTTTTTTTCCTTTTTTAAAATTTTTTTTTTTTTAAAAAATTTTTTTTTTTTTAAGGGCCTTTTATTTATTAAATTTTTGGGGTTTTTGGTAATTTTTTTTTTAATATTTTTAAAAAAATTTTTTCCCAATTTGTTTTTTGTTTTTTTTTAAAAAATTTTTAAAGGCCGGTTTTTTCCTTATTTTTTTTTTTAAATTTTTTTTTTTTTTTTTTGTTTTTTTTTTTTTTTTTTTGGTTTTTTTTTTTTTAAAAATTAATTTTTTTTTTTTAAAAAACCCAATTTTCCCAATAAAAAATTTTTTTTTTAATTTTTTTTTTTTTAAAAACCCGGGTTTTTTTTTTTTTTAATTTTTTTTTTTTTTTTAAAAAAAAAATTTATTTTTTTTTTTTTCCCCTTTTTTTTTAAACCTTTTTTTAATTATAAAATTTTAAAATTTTTTTTTAAAAAAAAATTCCTTGGTTAAAAATTTTTTTTTTTTTTTTTTTTTTAAAATTTAATTTTGGGGGGTTTTTTTTTTTTTTAAAATTTTTAAATTTTTGAAAAAAAATTTTTTAATTTTTTTTTTTGGTTTTTTTTTAAAAAAAATTTTTTTCTCTTTTTTTATTTTTGGTTTAATTTTAAAAAAAATTTTTTTAAACCCCCTTTTTTTTTTTTTTAAATTTTTTTTGGTTAAATTTTTTTTAAAATTTTAAAAAATTTTTTTTTTTTTTTTTTTTTTTTTCCCCTTTTTTTTTTTTTTTTTTAATTTTTGGAAATTTTTTTTTTTTTTTTTTTTTTTTTTTTTTGGGGGAAAAATTTTTTTTTTTTTTTTAAATTTTTTTTTAAAAAATTTTTAAAAAAAAATTTTCCCTTTTTCAATTTCCCTTTTTTTTTTTTGATGTATTTTTACTTTCTAATTTTTCAATAATAATTCTTTTCAATTTTTTTTTTTTTAAAAACAGTTTTGTTTTATTTAAGGGTTATTTTAGTCTTTCCTCCTTTTAGTTTCCTTTTTTCTTTAAATTTATTTCCTCTTTTTTTATAATTTGATTTTTTGGTTTTAAATTATTTCAATTAATTCTTTTGGTTTATCCTTTTCTTTTCTTTTTAATTAAATTTTTTTGGGGAACAAAAAATAAAAGGTTTGTAATTTTTTTTTTTAAATTTTAGGATTTTTCTTTTAAAAATTTTCCTATTTTGAAAAAAAAGGAAAAAGTAAGAAAATTTGGTAATTGAAAGAAGAGTGGAATCAAACTTCTATCTAAATTCTCCATTATTTTGTTTAATTTATTTTTATCATTTCTTTCTTTTGACTAGATTCATCCAACCAAAATTTTCCTCTAAGTTTGGGTCTTTGCCTTATAGCTTTTGCAAAGGAACAGGACTGGTGTTACATTGATTTCAATCCCTTTTTGGATCCAAATAGTCATTCACCTAGCAAAACCCTTCCTCTTAAACCCGGTTCTTTTCTTCCCTCCTCAAATAGACATATTCTTTCTTTTTCTCTTTGCACATTTTGCATGTATTTTATATTAATTTTCATGTACATTTATTTTATATTTGTTATTGTTTTGAAAAATAAATTCCTTGAGAACGGCTCCTTGACTATATCACCTTTTTGTACTTGTATTCCCAGAGCCTAACAAAGTTCCTGATGCACTCTTGAATGAGTACTAATTGACTAAGGCCCCTGGAACACAAAACTCTAATTATGATTTTGGATCAGACTGATTGAAGTCTTTAAAAATTTGAAAGGAATAATTTTGGTTTCTTTTGGTTTTGGCTCAATTACTATCCATTTTTCTGCTTCTACTATTGAAAGAATTATGGAATAAATAAACCTACCAAAATACCAAAAATTGCTTTACTTTGTTCTGAAACCTATTATCTTGGATCACTATTTTCTTCTGCTAATTGAATTTATCTTAAGGAATATTTATTTGATGAAAAAAGAATATTTATTTGAGAGTGCTTGTGTCACTATGAGATGCTTGATCTAGTCCTTTTTTTAAACTTACCTCATATGGGGAAAATGGGACATATATCTGATATTTAAAGAAATATGTTTTTCTGACTCTCTAGAGATCCATTAGACCTGTTATAATCAAACTCATTATGTACAACATATCCATCATCTTTTCTCCCAAACCCTCATACCTTCCCTATCACTGTGAAGGGCTATTGCCCAATATCATAGGCTCATAGCTCAGCAGTCATCCTGGATTCCTCACTTTTATGGATATGGATCCAAGCAGATTCTCCCTTCTCTTCTCTGACATTGCCACCACTCTGGTGTAGTCTTATACCTTACCCTGATTATTGCAATTACCTGTCTCGAAATTCTCCCTGGCCCAAATTGTTCTCTATTTAATCACAAAGCCACTACCACTGTTGGCCATAGGCCATTTTTTACTTGGTCCCTAACACTGTTTTCTTACACAATATCCCGTTGTTTTGGACATCCAGGATGGATTCAATCTCTGGACTCTGAATATTCTCTCTGGCCATCTCCCTTTAAGGACATGCTTCCTTTTAACTTAACTGCTGGTCCCTGATTCCTTTAAATCCCAACTAAAATTCCATTTTTCTTTAAAATTTAAATCCATCTTAATTTCTTTTTCTGGATTCTTATATTTTCCTTATATATCCTGTTTGTATATATTTGTTTGTATGTGGTTGCTATCATTAGATTGTGAACTCCTTAGGGCCAAGTCTCTTATTTCTTTTTATGTTTCCAGCATTTAGCGTAGTAGCGGGCTTATAGTGAGAACTTAATAAATGTTTATTGAACTTCATTTCAACAATTTACATGTGAGTAAGGAAAGGCCCAAAGAGGTAAAGATGCTTGACAAGGTCACACAGGTAATGAGGTTCAGAGCCAGAACATGGAATAATCCTGGCACCAGAACCCAGAACCCGGTTCCCTACCATATTATTTTCTTTGATCAGTAATAATTATCCTCTTACCCTTCTGAGGCTGGTTCATTTACATTTTCTTTTTTTATTTTGGATTCAAAAAAACCTTTTGATATCTCTTTATTGATTATTTCAAGATATAGAAAATATAAGGAATAGAGACTAAACCTTTGGTTGCTTATAAACAACTAAGTTTTAAAATTTTCTCAGTTTATGATTTCCTTTTACAGGAGGATGGGAAAAAATCAAACACCGTCATAATTTAACCTTCTGGGATTTCCCGTCAGGCCAAAATACAGATTTTCCTCTTTGGCTCTTTCTCCTTGTTTTTGTCTGTTCCTCTTCTGGGAATGGCATCTCCAAGGACTCCGTTGGACTCCCATCCCATATTCCCAATCCTTCCTCCTCATCGGCGTTGTTGACATTCCTATACTCAAACAATGTACCCAAAAGTTGTAGACCTACTGAAGAGTGGGGACAGAAGGTCTCCGCTCCCCATTATCAATTTTTTGTTGTTGGCTTTTGCCCGTGGATGTCTTATCTTGGTGGTGATGTCCCTTGATCGTTATGTAAATCTGCCCCCTCAGATATCTGTCATCATGGTTAATTGTGGGTTATCGATAAATCTTTCCTGGGCATTCAGCTTCCTCCTTGCTCTGGTCCATGTATTCTTTTTGGGCTCCTTTCTGCGGACCCGGATCAACCCTTCTTCTTGAGGATCTTGTCTGTGCTCCAAACGCTTGGCTGATACTACATTAACCAGCTAGTTATCTTTTAACCTGCGTGTTCATCCTAGTTTGGATTTCTCTGTTATTCGTCTCTCATGGCATTCCCTCTGCTATCCTGAGGGATCCAGTCGGGAAGGAAGAAAGAAACATTCTTACCTGTTCCTCCACCTCTGTGTAGTTGGGCTCTTCTTTGGCAGTGCCATCATAATGCCGACCCCCAACCAGACCGAAAGGCAACAGAAAATCCTCTCCTTTTTTCCAGTCCCTCTTTCCTATTTGGAATCCCTTATCATAGCCTGGGGAATGCAGGGGTGAAAGGTTGCTCTAAGGAGGTGGGGAAAAAACCCTTCCAAAAACATTCTCAAACTCATAACCAATTTAATCCATTTTTTCTTGGGTTTGGTATAAATCAACCCAACAGTTCATCTCTTTTCTCTGTCTCTCTGACTGTAAATCAAAAATTCTGGTCTTTGGTTTTTTTTCCATGATATCTTCCTAATTGGCTACAATCAATTTGCTTTTTTGTTAGTTTTATGGTTAAATCATTTTGTACCTAAGAAAGATTCAAAATATAAAAGTTTATATTAGGTTTATATTAACAATGTATCCATTTCCTTTGATTTCAGAAAAATAATTCATATCCTAGACTGGGGTGCCATAGTTATAAATCTTGACCTCACCATCCTCTTGTTTAAATTTGGATTTCCTTTTTTTTTTTATACCCCATTTAAATTGTAAGTTTGGCACCTTTCTAGGTCTTGGGACCAGCCGTTTCAAAGGAGTAATCAAACCAGGAATTAGGGAAAGTCAAAATTCTTTTTTTTCCTTCCTTCCCTGATTTGGTTTCAGACCCTTAGACAGGCCTTGGTTTCCAATTGGAAGAAAGAAGGAAGCCAATCCTCATTGGTGGGAGATGGGGAATGTTTCTCTTCAGTCATTTTGGTTTTTAATTTATAATTATATCTTCATGGTTGTAATCTTTAGAAAGGGTTGTCAATTTGAGAACTACATTAAATTACTAAGAATTTGTACTGGAACGAAAACTATCAATCACCATCTTCTGGACAACCCTTGAAATCAATTCCTCTGATTTTCATTGGTTTAAAGGTATGTTCCAACGGTTCTGGTAATTTATATCTCCTTTTCTTTTTTAAATTTTAATTAGGTTGGGTCCCTTATTTCTCAGGAGGTGAGAACCCAAAAAGGTGATCCATCCCTCCCCTGACTTTTGAAAAGGGGTGGCCCAAAATGAGGTGATTTGATTCTGGGAAGGGAATTGAAAAACAAAGGAAAGAGGAGTCAAACCAGTTTTTTGGAGTTTTAAGGTCTAACAAAACAGGTATACATAAATCCATCAACATGGGAGATATTACATAAGCAAATTTACAAGACCTTTAGTATTAATAAACAAAAAATTATACATTTCTCTGGTCTATTATTCCCCCTCAATTCTGGCTCTGACCTCTTAAATATGCTGTTATAATTAAATCCATTTTCCTTTAGTATAAAGAATCATTATATCACTAAAGGAACCTTATTTTTTTTGAGATTAATTCAGTCCAACCTGAACAAGAAATTATTAATCATCATCTAAATAATAATCTTTGTCATCAATTCCATAGTTTTTCTTTCTCCAGGGCCATTACAATTAAAAATAATGATCCTGTACCTGACATGTTATCCAAATGTGGTGGGAATTCATAGCAGTTGATCCCATGGCTTGCCCACATTCATTCAGCTAGTAATTATAAAAGCTGGATTTCAAAACCATGTCAATCCCTTTCCAGTATCCCAAATAAGCTATCAATAACCTCGGCGAATAATATTTATAAGGAATTATGACTTTTTATTTAATACCTTTATTGATGATCAGGTTTAAAGAACTCCTCCCTATGTTGAAATATTAGAATAATTTTCCCATTTATCTTTTCTTTCTGAAACTATCAGCATAAGATCAATTCTTTCTAAAATTATAAATGGAAATGTCAATAAATCCATTTGCTAAGTCCCTTTATGGAAGGTCTCCTCTTTCAACATTATGCCCAGCTATTTCCCCTTCAGTCTCCTTTAACAATATTCTTCTCTTTCTATTTCCTTACAAAACAATCCTCCCAATAAACTCTCCCTTATCCCTTAGATAAGGTATCTTAAATCAAAAAAGGCCTTAAAACTCTGGCTATTAAATACTTTAACCTTAAGAACCCTAAGGTGAGTTAAAATCATATAATTATGTTATTTTGGGAGGAGCTTTAGAATTGGTTAAAATTAATTTCTCAAATTTCATAATGCTTGTTTTAAATTTATTTAATCAATAATATTTATTTATTAATTATTATTTTATATTTTATTAATTTTAAAGTTAAAAAGAAAATTATCCTTTTATTTTTTATTTCCATCCAGTTTTTCCTGTCTTTCCTTATGGAAACATATAATAAAAATACCAAATTAATTTTCCTATTAAATTTTAAATTCCTCAAAGGATTTTAAAATTTTTAAATTTCCATCAATAAGTTTCTTATATAGAAAGTGCCAATAGAGATTTTAAATATATTAGAAGGGTTAGTGAATTAGTTGACTCAACAAAAATTAATAATGATAATTTTCCAAAATAATATTATTTGATATAATACTTTAAGATTAATATTTTCCCATATTAAATATTTTTAATCTTGTAAAAATTTTTTCTTCATTTTTCCAAAAAGCTAAGAATAGGCTTAGAAATTAGGAAACTTGACTAAAGTGGACATACTGTCTTTTCAGGGAAAAATATCCCTTTAAAATAAAATGATTTCATTTGTTTCCAAAGTTCCCTTAAAAACATGGAAGGGCATCTTGTTTCACATCAATTGCAAAATAAAGGAAAGTTTGGCTTGGGTTGAAGGATAAAAATCAAAGGGAACTATGGACAAAGGGAAAAAATGGAACCAGTGTGACCAAAGGAACAAATAGTCCTTTAAATTTAAGGAAGCAAAATTGGAAGAAATAACAAAAAATGAAGCAAAATAATTAACATTATTAGAAACATTCTAGGAAAGGTTAAATTTTAAAAGACCTTGAAGAAAGTTTTCTTTTAAATCTCAAGAGGAACTATAGAAATAAAACATGCCACAGTGGATAGAGTACCAGGCCTGGAATCAAGAAGATCCTAGTTCAAATGTGGCCTCAGGCACTGACTACCTCTGTCACACTGAACTTACCTCAGTTTGATCATTTGTAAAATAAGCTGGAGAAGGAAATGGCAAACGATTTCAGTATCTTTACCAGGAAAACCCCAAATGGGCTCATGAAGAGTCAAACTTGAGCAAAACAAATGAAAAACAACAACAAAAAGATATTAAGGAAATAATGAGGAAAATTAAAAAAATTTATTTAAAAAACCTTTAAAAATCAGTTAATAAAACATATTTACTAAGGCTTTAAAAAAAAAATAAATTTAAAATTATAATTAAAAACTAGGTAATAAAATTAAAAAACAAACATGAAAACAGAAAGTGTTTAACAATCTCAAGGTTATTAACATTTCAGGAAAAAGATAAACTTAGTCAATAATTACAGGGAAAATTTTAAAAAACAATTCCTAATTATAAACCAAATTAACTAAAGGGGTTGAAAGTAAAGATTGTACATCCTATTTTTACCCCAAGATTAAATTTCATCATTAAAACAACAACCAAAATAAAGCTGCCACTGGAAATAAGAAATCATCAAAATTAATAATCAAGAAATCAATATTTTTCAATGGTGATACAATGATAGAAAATCTGATATATGATATATGCAGAATTAAGCAACATGAACCAGAAACTTGGAATTATCTAAGAAAAAAATCTCTCAATATGCAGTCTAAAAATAATAATCACAGAATTTTAGATTTAGAAGGATCTTCAGAGACTCTGCATCAACCAATATTTTATTAAAAATATTTATTAAATATCCCCACCAAGAAATTATCTAACTTTTCCTAGATTTATAATTAGAGGGAATCTACTATGTCCCTGAAAAATCTAAGAACCTAAGAATTTAAGATGATGGCAGAGATGATATAATCCAAACCATATATTGATCATGAAATAATCCAAACTATACATTGATCATGAACATAACACAAGCCTCACAGTAATATACACATATTATATATTATACACTTATGTATAGACATTTATTTATACACTTGTATATATACATATTATATATATATGTATAAGGGTGTGTTTGTGTGTGTGTGTGTGTGTGTGTGTGTGTGTGTGTGTGTAATTTCAGGTTTCTCAATTGAAGACAATTAAGTTCACAAAGCATGGAAATCCCTCTGGAAATTGTATTGGCTGATTTAATAATGTTGCATCCTGGTGTCTCAGAAAAGCCAAGGGAAAGAAAAAAAAAGAAGAAGAAGAAGAACAAGTGCAGCTAAAATGAATAGGATAATCACAAAACAAAAATCTGAAAATTTTTAGAGGAAAATCCAATTTAAAGAAATTATTATCACTGAGAGAAATTTTCTTCATTGTGATTTTATTATTTGAATTTATAAAAGAAATCACAAAATAAGAAAACATTCATTTCTGATAGACTGAAGAAAAGAAAAAACTCAACAATTGCTACATTGTATGCAAATTCTCTAAGCTTTCCAATAAAATGGAAAAAGCACAGAGTCCATTTGAATTTAACAATCTGCTATTTCTAGGAAATATTTTTCAGGAATATTTAAATTTATTCCAAATGAAACAGTCAAAAAAGTACTACTTTATTGCTCCCTCACACAAATCTAGAGTGATCAGTTATCTATCCAAGTTGAATTTAAATCAGAAAGTATTTAAAAAGGTAACCAACATTTATCCATTTTGCAAATGAGTCCTATAGACAAAGAAAAGGGAAAAAGAACAAACTCCTTTCCTCCCACTCAGGCTATTTCAAAATCTAAGAAAGTTGGTCAGCTATTTAAATCCTTCTATGAGATGAATATAAATTGGATCCTGAAATGGGACAAAATCAAAGGATTATAAAACAGTATCATTAATAAATGTCAAGGAAGAAATGTAAAATTAACAACTAACAAATAGATGTCATGTTATCTCCAAAAGTTATGTTTAATCTTCAAGTAGGATTTTTAATTATAAAGGAAGGTTTAACCTCAGGAACACAATAAAATACATTATATTAAGGAGAAAAAAATAAAGGATATGTAATTATTTAATTTGTTATTAAGATAACCTTTGAAAACATGCTTTAGTTTTAAAACCCTAAACATGACAACTGATATTTCAATAACATTCTAAAAAGCAGAAATTTCAAGCCTTAATATATATCCATATTAAATGGATAAACATTGCAAGTATAATTTTATTAAAACAAACATTGAAACTTACCAAAAGCTGCCAACTCTTGTCTTTCTTATAATCTCATTCTTTTTGCAATAGCAATAGGACATTTAAAATGATTAGTCTTGACAATGAGGAAAGTAAAAAGATTTCCAATTACATAAGATATATTTGTGAATCTAGGAAATCCAAGACAGTCAACGATACCAAAAATAGTCAATATAATTAACTTTTGTAAGATAGCAGAATGTAAGGAAATCATTTTAAATGATCTGCATTACAAAATTGTACACTGTATAGTGAATAGAATCCAAAAATATTGCTGCAGTCTTGAAGAGCCCTTTAATATTACACCATAAAGCTTATGTTTATCACTAAATAATGATGTCTATGGACACATCTGAATCTTTCATGAATACAAACCTTATAAGAACAGAAATGTGAAACTAGTTAGCAAGGGATTAGACCTGTTGCCTTTCCATTGTCAAAAGAATTGGCAATGTGTGTGTGTGTATAATTGAAGAAATTCCAGCAGCAGCCTACAGTAAAGGTAAGGTAAAGAATTTCCAGCAGCTTCCTGCAGTAAAGATAAGTGAAGAATTTCAAAGGATGTATCCAACCTTGAATGATGGCATTTATTGCTGTTCAAACCATTGATGTTTAAACAATTAGTTGCTTGATGTGTGGTTCCTCCCGGAACTAGAAGTCTGCTGTTTTTAGTATGAATAACATCCAATAAAAAAGGGGGGGGGGCACCTACCTCTTAATGTAATCCTTTGTATCTAAAAGACCCTATAAAGACTGTATACCTTATCCCCTTCTTTAGCCCTTCTACCATGAGCTTTCTCTCTTTCCCTTCTTATGGTGGAATTGCTCATTCTCATGAGAATTTATTAAATAAATAATTTTTCTGCTTTTTACTTCGAGAGGTCTCTGAGCAGTCATTTTTTGAATAGGATTTTCTATCCCTCACAGCAATAAAAACATAATCACAAAATTAGAGGCCAGGAAGCTGTTGAAAATAATAGAAGTTCTTCTCTTCTGGTCTCTTTCCACTGGAGTCTTGATTAACTCATTAAATTAATCAATATCAATCAGTCAACAAGCATTTATTAAGGAACTATTATATGACAAATATGCTAGATTCCACAGAAACACACACATACACACAAAACACACACACATGCACTCATGAAACAAACCAAATTCTTAAAGATTTTGCATTTTCTTGGGGGAACTAATCTGGACATATGTAAAAATTCTCAGAGTAAATAAAAATAAAAACAAAGAAATACTTTGAGAGGGAAAACATAAGAAGTTGAATTTATCAGGAAAATGTTCATATAGAAAATCATGCTTGAGACATGGTTTAAGTTGAGAGGGGTTCATTTTCTACTCAGTGAACATTCTTGGCTTATGCAGTTAATTTTTCACATTTTTCAGTTAATGCTATACTTCCTAGAACTTCATAACCTTCACTGTTTCAAATACACAGTTATCAGACAAATTATTGTGAGAAAATAAATCTCATATAAATGCATATAACTTTAACATCCTTCTCCTAATTATCTTTTTTATTTACCACTAAGTATATATACAAAGGCATATATATATATATATATATATATATGAAGGTATATATATACTTAGACAACCTAATGAAATATTCATCTAATTACACATCAAAAGCATATTAGCTACAGTGGTGTATTGAAGATACATATTGGAGTGAATAAAAGCAATGACTCTAGAACACAGGTCCTTTGTGAATCTAGCATTCTTATTTTTCCAATATGCATGTCTGTACAGTTGGTGGCAATCAGACAGTGGAGAACATTAAATTATAAACTAATGACTTTGTAGTCTTCTGTGGAAAGAGTTAGCTACCAATGATTTTTTAGTGGAGAAGTTATGATGTTGGGTCAGTGTCTTAGATTTGGGAGCTATTAGGAGTCAGTTGGAAAGAGAAGATACTATAACAACAACAAGAGAAAGAACAACAACAATTAAAAATATTCCAGACACTAGGAGGAGATAAGGGCCTTTAGTAGGTTTCTGACTACATAAGTGGAGACAAAATTTAACAAATGTTGGATTCAAGTGAAATTAGATGATTTCCCAATTCTAAGATTTTTAGAACTATTAAACCTGGAAAGGACTAGAAACTGAAAGAGCAATTTGACATTAACTTAATCCACTGAGTTGAGCAAAATGGTGAAATTAGATAAATTGTACATACATCTTGATTTTCTTATTTTCTGTGTGACCTTGTAAAGTCCTGGTCCTCCATTTCCTCATCTCAGATTTGAACAAACTACATCTAAGATCCTCTCCAACTTCAACTCCTATGATTTATAAAATCTTTGAAAATGAAAATATTTCAGTTATTTCTTTCCAAGTCATAACTTTTAGGAGAAAAATATATGTCAATCCTTGGGAAAATCTATTCCCATAAAATTAAATCATAATAGGTTTCCAGGGGGCATATTTAGTGGAGATTTCCCTGATCTCACTTTCTATGTTATATTCTGTAGGTTGCTTCAGGATTTCAAGAAATACTGGGATATTGAACCTATAACAAATACAAGTTTTGCGCTATTATGATGTAATCCTAAGGGATATAACTTGCTATTTCTCAAGTTCTCTATGGATTTATAAAGATATCTCCTGTATTTACTCCTGAACTCTCTCCCTGTATTCCCAAGATAGAATAAAAGAGAGTGAGAAGTATATCTTAGGTTTCCCAACAGGGAGGAGATGTCCCATGGATCCTTCTCCTACACTAAATGTCAGGAGTGTCTGGGAAAGTTGCCTGATTTGAATGGATCACATGGGGAAAAAAAAAACAAAAAAAAACTTAATTTCTAAGCAATACCCAGATTTTGCCTCAGTTCCTGTTAGGAAGGGCAGTGTGTAAGACTTGGGGATTTTTCAGACTACCTTACAGGTAAAGACCAATGGTTATGCCATGCTAAATTTAAGTAGTTTATTTTCTCTGAATGGTGACTTAGACATGAGAGAAAACTGGTGAGATAAGGAATCACCAGCACAAGGAGAAAACAGCAGATGTCTCCTCTGAGCTGGGTATGTCCCAGGCTATAAATCTAGATTAAGAGCAGAGAAATCATGTACCACTTCCAGGAATAACTTCCAAGAAGCATTTCCAGCAGACAAGTAGTTTCTCTGATTCCACTCAGATCTCAATTTTGGGGGCCAGGTGATTCTTGGTGTCAGTTGTATTTGTCAAGCTGTGTCCCTGATAAAGAAATCAAAGAGGAGTAAAGGAAACACTCCACAATTTGAGCGTGACTTATGCAGGTTACCCATGGAAGCAACTCAATGTGAGGCTGACAATCCAAACTGAAAGAGAACATGGAAGTGTTTTGCTTATAGGAGTTATAATGCTTCTGCTGTCTCTGAAACATACATATTCTGGAAATAGTCTTTGCAGTGAGTGGCCAGATTACAGAATTTCCTTTCTGACTGTTCTTTGGTTACCCTGGCCAGAGAGGATCAGTACTGTGCCCTGTTAGAGTTCTAAAGAAGTGAAAATTTTATGTCCACTATGGGAAGACTCTCATTTTAATTTCTTACTGTACAAGGGAGTAGTTACCTTCATAGTTTTTTTTTTCTTCTGATGAATGCTACAATACTTGCTGTGCTGTAAGTATTCTATAAAAACTGCCTCTAATTCAGACAAAAACAAACCAATTAAACCATGAAAATAAGTTAGATATATATATATATATATAATGTGTTTTTAGAGTAGCCATGGGCCTATAAAGAAATCTGGTAAACCTTCCCCAGCATGAGAAGCATTTCCCAATAAAATCAGTTTATTGACTTGTATATTCAATTTGCTTTGGTTCAGAATTGCATACATCTGTTCATTCATTTTTTCACTATATATTTACTATTATGTTCAAAGTGAGTAGCATAAGATAATAAATAAAGGGTTTTCTTTCAAATCTGGAAAATATGCCTCAGGCACATATTGTATGCTCCTGAAATAATCATCTCTCAGTCATCTAGAAAACTCTGCAAGACTAAGTTATTGAAAAGTTGCATATACACATGAATGGAGATCTTCAACACTGATATTTTCTAACTTTAAAAGTTCTGTCACATTTTCCAAAATGTTTGTAATAAATAGAAAGTGCTCCTTTGATCATTTAATAATTATTTGAATTATTATAGGTCATAGAGCACAATAGAGCACAGATATTTAGATTTAGAAGGGATTTCAGATAGCATTTACTTCAACTTCTTTATTTTAGGATGTCCAGAAATGTAAAGTGGCTTCCTGGAAGTCATTTTTGATAGGAAATGTGATGCAATCGAAAGAGAGCTGGATTGCAAGTTTAATGATCTGAATTCAAATCATACTTCTACTCCTTGCTAACTAAATGACCTTGGCCAAGGGACCTGGGCTCTCTGGCCCTCACTTCTCTCATTTGTAAAATAAAGGAGATGTATCAGATAATTTTTTAAAGCCCATCCCAAGTCTAAATTCCCAGTGCTTCTCACAGTGCCTGGTGCACAGTAAGTACTTAATGAACTTTTGGTTCATTAGATTGGTTAATTAAAATTAAATTTAAAATTTTTGATGTGAGGAATTCCTGCCATCTTTTATTTGTACCTATGTAGCTCAGGCCAATTCTAAGCATATTATACTTTTTATTTTTCCTCTTCATTTTTGGACAATTCAAACTGAACAAGGTACTCATTGTCAATTTCTATTTTTTAATGTAGTTTCCTTACATTTGTAAATGATATTTTCCAAGTTATCTGCATTTTGTGTTTTCCTATTCTTATACATATAAAATAAAATAATTTAGAAATTAATTTTGCACTTTTATTATGATGAATCTAATATACCTAGGTCATAGAATATAAAGAAGAAAATTGTTGATTGCAATATATGCGGAGAATCTCTGTACCTGCCTACTATGTCAAACAACATTACAAGTTCTAATCTTTGATTTTGTACTGAAGAAGAATTAGAGTTTAAATAGAGAAATTTTATTGATGTCATTTTTTTTTAGTTCTTCAACACAGTTCACATGACACTAAACATATTGTACAGTTAAAGACCTGAGATATGGAATCAAAAGGACTAAATTAAAATGTTATTTCTGTACATAAGTCATTTCCCTCTGGACTTTAGTTTGAATATTGTGAGGAATTTTCCACCTTCTCTGGATGGTCCATTCCAAATGTACAGCCTACCCATAATCCTGTAAAAAAGTACAGGCAAAAGCCTCTGTCATTATATTCCATTTCCTTTGTCTCCTCCTTTTCTGTTTCCATCAATAGGACATATTGGAAAGAGGCTCTATCCCTCCACAGAATATTAAGTCGGCTCAGATATCTTCTGTCTTGGTGGAAACTAATCATGTTCAGGGGATATGACAACAGTCTATCTGCCCCACTCTACACCATGTCTGTTTAATTTGGTGGGTGGAAACAAGCTCTAGTCTCTCCTAGATAAGAGATAAGTGCAAAAGAATTATGCCCTTAGAACCAAGAGACAATTCTAAACTGTGCTCCTACCTAGCTGTGTGATGTTAGCTAAATCACCTCATCATTCAGGATATCATTTTCCTCCCTTGTAAAATGAAGGTAGGGGGAGGATTAGATGACCTCTATCATGTCTTCCACTTCTAATGGTCTTTGACTCATTTATAAAAGGCATATATGATAACATTTACTTCTTAGGGTTGTGAAAATATGTAAAGTCCACAGCTCAGTACATGGCACATAGAAGATGCTTACTAAATGTTTTTTTTTTTTACTTTATTTCCATTCATAAGTTGTTCATCATAATCAAGAAAAATCAACTATCAATTATTTATTAGTGCATAACTTATGGCACTTGTTATTGATAGCATCAAATTCTCATTACAATAAAAATAAGACTCTTAACAGGGTCACATCAGAAGTCATTGTCAAAGGCAAGTCTCTAATTTTTACTCCCTTTAAAAAAAATAGATTTTTATTGATATCTTTTTTACTTAGTTACATTTCCCCCATATTCTTTCCCTATTCCTCTGAGAGTCATTACTTGAAAAAAAAAAGAAAGAAAAAAATGAAAAAGAAAAAAAAATGAGTGACACAATTTAATATATTTTTAAAAATTGGACTATATATTCAATAGGAACAGAAGGAATTTTTAAAATAACTCTATTATTTATTCTGTAATAAAGCTTGACCATTATAATTTCTAATTATTCTGTTTAGATTGTTTTGTGATTGTTATTATTACTTACATTGTTTTGGTCTGTGTTAATATTGTTTTCCTTGTCTTTCATACTTTATTTGCATCATTTAATATATCTTTTCAAGCATCTCTGTATTCACCACTTCCATTGTTTTTTACAACAAAATAATATTCTATTAAGTCATGCAACATATTTTGTTCAACCATTCCTCAATTTAGGGCAACTAAGGGGTACAGTAGGTAGAGTGCTGGACCTGGAGTCCAGAAAACTCATCTTCCTGAGTTCAAATATGACCTCAGATATTTAATAGCTATTGGAGTTGTTCATTTGGTTCCAGCCATAGCTTTTCAATTTCTCTTTCTTCTAAATGATAAAAGTATTCTTTTTTTGGGAGGAAAGTTGGAATTCATCTCCCACACATAGTTATAAAAGTTATACATTTTGTTTCTCCTGAAATTTTATGATATAATCTTTATCATTAGGTTCACATTTACTTTGAGCCAAGTTTCCATGCTGATTTCCAGTTTTCCTAACAGTTCTTACAAAGCTCTTTCCCAGTTATATTGTCTTTTTTTTGTGTCCTAATATTTCTATTCCTACTCTGATCTACTTTTTCTTTTTTTTTTCAATCAATAGGAAATTTTTTCAATAAGAAATCTTATCCTCCACAATTCTATCATTTAAAAAAAAAGATTCACTTTATATCTTTTTGATCTTTTGTTCCTCCATATGATTTTATTATTTTGTGTAGTTCTTTATAGCATACTTTTGATGGCATGATTGAAATAATACTTAATATGAAAATTAACTTTGTCAATATTGCCATTTTTATTACACTGGACCATCTAAGCCATGAGTGTGTTTCAGTTCTGCTCTGTTTCTTTAAGGTAAAATTTTGTAATTTAACTCATAAAATATTGGGTATACTTTCATAGAGTGACTCTAAAATATCTTATGAAGTTTTAAGTCATTCTTTAGTGAAATTTTGCCCCCTTGAATTTACATATTAATTTAAAGGAATTCTATAGCTTTTATTTGTTTGTTTTGTAGGGGCTTTGCAATCTAAAACTTTTAAAGAAGCTATAAGGTATTTATTGATTCCTTATTATTTTTTAAGTAAAAGATCCTCAATTCTTGTCTATCTTTATGTCTATAATTTTGTTCTTTTGTCTTATTACTGTTAGTGGCTGTTCTATGACGTACTAAATTTTGGTGGAGTGATGTCATTTTTTTACTCCTATATATTGGAAAATCTCCTATTATGTCCCCAATAGTTAATAATGTTTCTTTTTCATTGTAGATAGAAATTTTCTAGCATCTTAAAGAGACTTCTGTCTGTATCTAGTTTTTTTATGTTTTATGGATTTGTTTTGCTTTGGTTTTTTTTTTTGCAAAAGTGAAAAATGTATTTTGCCTGAGGTTTTCCTTGCATCTTTTAAGATAAACTTTTTGTATCCTTTTATTTAATTATAATTAATTAGGTTGATTGTTTTCCTAATATGAAACACATATTCCTGATATAAAAGTAACTTGGTCATAATGATTGATTTCTTTTTTTTTTTCCAAGTTGTGATAGTTTGATTGGGGGCGGGGCTAGGATTTTCTTTTATTTTACAGGGTTTTTACTTAATTTTAGAAATAATAAAATTGAGCTATAATTCATTTTTTTACTTTACCAAACTTCCTGGGTTAAAGCTTTAAAACTATATTTGACTCATAAAAGGAATTTGATAGAATGGTTTCATCCTCAAAGTTGGAGAATACTTGGTGTAGTATAGGCATTCATTGTTTTTTTAAAGTTTGGTAGAATTCTCATCAAAATTGAATTGAACTATGTAGTTTTTTCCTCTGTTAGTTCTTTTAAAGCTATTCTAATTCCTTTTCTGAGACTGGACTATTTTATATTCTCTTAGTCTGGTTATATTATTTTTCTAAAGGCAATATTTTATTTCTCTTGTATTTCAGTGCATTATTTTATTGTGAATAGAAGGTTCATAAAATTCTTTTTTCTTCTAGTTGAGATCTCACCTTATCCTATTTTTATTTTGTTGATGTCATTTTCTACTCTCTGATTTTGGTCAGGTGAACTAAATACTTATCAATTTTTAGTTTTTTCTAAAGAATCAGCTTTTTGTTTATAAGTTATTTAGTCTTTCTCTTTTCCAGTTTACCTATTTCTTCTTTAATTCTCATGGTTCCCTCTTTTGTTATATTGTATGTATTTGTTGGCTTTCTAATTATTTCAATGTATATTCAGTTTGTTACTCCTCTCTTTTTCTATTTTTAGTAAAATCATATGGAGGAACAAAAGATAAAAAAGGTATAAAGTGAATCTTTTTTTAATGATAGGATTGTGGAGGATAAGTTTTCTTATTGAAAAAATTTCCTATTGATTAAAAAAAAAAGAAAAAGTAGATCAGAGTAGGAAAAGAAATTTAGGACACAAACAAAAAGACAATATAACTGGAAAAGAGCTTTGTAAGAACTGTTAGGAAAACTGGAAATCAGTATGGAAACTTAGCTCAAAGTAAATGTGAACCTAATAATAAAAATTATATCATAAAATTTCAGGAGAAACAAAAATTTAGAATTTGTGTTTATTTTAACTTCTGAGGATTGTGTTAGCTCTACCTCAGAAATTTGAAGACACTTTCCCTTTACTATCATCTTTCAAATAATTATATTCTTTCTATTATTTGTACATTGACTTTTTTATTGTTTAAGATGTCATTATTAAATCTTCTTTTAGGTTTATGCTTTTTCTTTGTGCTTCCTGAATTAATTATTATTTATTTTGTGTTGTGAACTAAAAAATATGTGCTTTGTATTTTTCCTTCCTTTACATTTTTTTTTTTTGCAAATTTTCTATCAACTAACACATGGACTATTTTTGTAAAAGTATCCATATGGTGATGAGAAATATGTAAGAAAAATCTTTGGTATTGCTGAAAGAAAGAGTGGAATCAAACTTCTAGCTCTAAATTCTCCATTATTTTGTTAATTCTATATTTTATCATTTGCTTGTCTTTCTACTAGATTCATCCAACTCTGAAATTATTCCTACTAAGTTGAGTCTTTGCCTTCATGGCTTTTGCAAAGACAGGACTGGTGTTACATTGATTTCAATCCCCTTTTTTCAGATCTGAAATAGTCATTCACACTAGCACCAAACCCAAATTCCTCTTAAGGCTCTGGTTCTTTCCTTCCCTCCTCCAAATAGACATATCTTTCTTTTCTACTTTGCACATATTTGCATGTATTTATATTAATTTTCATGTACATTTATTTATATTTGTATTGTGTCCCCTTATTGAAAGTAAATTCCTTGAGAACAGCTCCTTGACTATATCACCTTTTTGTACTTGTATTCCCAGAACCTAACAAAGTTCCTGATACACTCTTGAATGAGTACTAATTGACTAAGCCATGGACTTAGAACACATAAACTCTTATTATGATATTGGATCAGACTGATTGAGAAGTCTTTAAAAATTTGAAGGAATGAATTATTAGTTTCCTGGTTTATGACATCAATGAACTATCCATTTTTCTGCTTCTACTATTGAAAGAATTATGGAACAAATAAACCTACCAAAATAGCAAAAATGGCTTTACTTTCTTCTGAAACCTATTATCTTGGATTACTATTTTCTTCTGCTAATTGAATTTATCTTAAGGAATATTTATTTGATGAAAAAAAGAATTTTTATTTGAGAGTGCTTGTGTCACTATGAGATGCTCGATCTAGTCCTTTTTTTAAACTTACCTCATATGGGGAAAATGGGACTTATATATCTGATATTTAAAGAAATATGTTTTGCTGACTCATTGGAGATCTATTAGACCTGTTATAATCAAACTCATTATGTACAACATATCCATCATCTTTTCTCCCAAACCCTCACCTCATACCTTCCCTATCACTGTGAAGGGCTATTGTCCAATATCATAGGCTCATAGCTCAGCAGTCATCCTGGATTCCTCACTTTTATGGATATGGATCCAAGGAATTTCCCCCTTCTCTTCTCTGACATTGCCACCACTCTGGTGCAGTCTTATACCTTACCCTGATTATTGCAATTACCTGTCTCAAAATTCTCCCTTGTCCAAACTGTCCTCTATTCAATCACAAAGCCACTACCACTGTTACTTTATAAACCACATTCTTCATACACTTAGTCCCCAACACTATTATTCTATCTACTTACTGGCCTCCTGATTGTTCCATAAATGAGACATTCCATCTCTGGACTCTGAATATTCTCTCTGGCCATCTCCCATGCAAGACATGCTCTCCCTTCTCTACTTCAACTGCTGGTCTCCCTGACTTCCTTAAATCCCAACTAAAATTCCATTTTCTACAAAATGCCTTCCCCAATCCATCTTAATTAATCTTATTTCTGTTGATTATTTACTATATTTCCTATGTATATATCTTGTTTGTATATATTTGTTTGTATGTGGTTGCTTTCATTAGATTGTGAACTCCTTAAGACCAGGTCTTATTTCTTTTTATATTTCCAGCATTTAGCATAGTAGCGGGCTTAAAGTGAGAACTTGATAAATGTTTATTGAACTTCATTTCAACAATTTACATGTGAGTAAGGAAAGGCCCAAAGAGGTAAAGATGCTTGACAAGGTCACACAGGTAATGAGGTTCAGAGCCAGGACATGAATCCAATCCTGTGACACCAGAACCAGAACTCGGTCCCTTACACCATGCTCTATTTGCTATTGATCAGCAATAATTATCCTGCTATACCTATCTGAGCTGATTCATACATTACATTTTCTTCCTGTTTTATTTTGAGTCCAAAAAAATTTTTAATATTCTTTAACTGATTATTTCAAGATATAGAAAAAAATAAGGAATAGAGACTAAACACTGATTTACTACAGTAAACAATTAAGATTTTAAAATATTTCTCAGCTGTCATACTTGACTGTCTCTATCACAGGAGGATGTGGAAAAATCAAACATTGATCATAGAATTTATCCTTCTGGGATTTCCCGTCAGGCCAGAAATACAGATATTCCTCTTTGTGCTCTTCTCCTTGTTTTATGCTGCCACTCTTCTGGGGAATGGCATCATCCTGGGACTCATCTGTCTGGACTCCCATCTCCATATTCCCATGTACTTCTTCCTCTCACATCTGGCCATTGTTGACATGTCCTATGCCTCAAACAATGTACCCAAGATGCTTGTGAACCTACTGAGTAAGGACAGAGGCATCTCCTTTGCTCCCTGCATTATGCAGATTTTTTTGTATTTAGCTTTTGCCAGTGTGGAGTGTCTTATCTTGGTGGTGATGTCCTATGATCGTTATGTAGCAATCTGCCATCCCCTCAGATATACTGTCATCATGAATTGGAGATTGTGCATTACTCTGACCATCATTTCCTGGGCATTCAGCTTCCTCCTTGCTCTGGTCCATGTGATTCTCATTTTGAGGCTGCCCTTCTGCGGACCCCGGGAAGTCAACCACTTCTTCTGTGAGATCTTGTCTGTGCTCAAGCTTGCTTGTGCTGATACTACACTTAACCAGCTAGTTATCTTTACAGCCTGCGTGTTCATCCTAGTTGGACCTCTCTGCTTAGTTCTGATCTCCTACATGCGCATTCTCTATGCTATCCTGAGGATCCAGTCTGGGGAAGGAAGAAAGAAAGCATTCTCTACCTGTTCCTCCCACCTCTGTGTAGTTGGGCTCTTCTTTGGCAGTGCCATCATCCTATACATGACCCCCAACTCCAGCCATCCTGAAGAGCAGCAGAAAATCCTCTCCTTATTTTACAGTCTCTTTAACCCTATGTTGAATCCCTTGATCTATAGCCTGAGGAATGCAGAGGTGAAAGGTGCTCTAAGGAGAGTATTGGGGAAGGAAAACCCTTCCCCAAACATGTAACTTGCTCATAACCAATTCCAATCCATTCTTCTTCTTGGTGCTGTCTCATAGATCTGAGTATAAATCAACAGCAACAACAGTTGTCTGCTTTCTCTGTCTCTCTGACCTGGTAAATCTAAAAATTCTGGATACTTCCAGTTTATTTTTCATGATATCTTCCCTATTTAGCTACAATACTTTTAATATTGCTTTTTGCTTAGTGTTTATGGTTAAATCCTTTTTGTGTACCTAAGAAAAGATTCAAAATATAAAGTTTATATTAGATTTATATCTCATACTAAGTAATAACCCATTTCCTTCTGATTATCAGAAAAATAATTCATATCCTAGACTGGATAGAGAGCCATAGATTCACTGATCTTGACCTCATCCATCCATCTTGTTGCCAGATTTGGATTTCCTTTTTTATTTTTATATTTTCCTTTTCCATTAAGTGTAATGTTCTGGTCACCTTTCTGGAGGTCTTGGGACCAGCCTTTGTTTCAGCAGAGTAATCATCACGAGAATAGCCAGGAATAAAATCAAAATTCTTTATTGTCTCCTTCACAGTCTGTCTCCTTCGCTTGGGGCCCTGACTAGCTTTCTGGAGACCCTTCAGACAGGCCTTGGTTTCAGTGGAGAAATGAAGAAGGACAGACCAGCTGCCACAGTAGTGGGAAATGGAGTGAATGTTTTTCTTCCAGTCCTTGTTGGATCTTATATACACTATTATAATTATATCATCATAGGTGTCAATCTTGTAGAATAGGTGTCAATCTTGTAGAACTACATTAAGTACTAAGTACATGTACTGAACTAGAAAACTATCAATCACCATGCTATACTAGACAACCATTGTCTAATCAATTCCTCTGAGTTAACACCTTGTTTCAAGTATGCTTCTTCAGCGTTCTGGCTCATTATATCTCCTGCTTTCTTTTCTTTTAGAACATAAGTGGTCACACCCTCCCTGATTTCTCAGGGAGGTGAGAACCCCAAAAAGGAGGTGATCATACCTTCCCTGACTTCTCAGAAAAGGGGGTGAAAACACCAAAAAATGAGGTGATTCCCTGATGTCTCAGGAAGGGAGATGAAAAAAGCAAAGGGAAATGAGGAGTCAAAGCAGATTTTGTTAGCAGGTTTTTGAAGGGTCTAACTTAAAACAGGTATACATAAATCCATCAACATGGGAGATATTACACAAGCACATGGTAATATAACACAGGGTAGTAGTGATGTAACAAACAACATGAGGACTTATACATGTGTCCCTGAGTCTGTTTGATCCCCCCTCTAAATCTGGCTCTGACCTCTTAAATATGCTGTTACAATTAAATCCATTCATCATACTGAGTATAAGCCAATCATTATATCACTAGGGAACCATTATTTGTTGTAAGATTAATTCAGTCATACTGAACTAGAGAACTATTAATCACCATGCTAAACTAGATTACCATTGTCTTATCAATTCCACTAAGTTAACATCTTTCTCCAGAATTCTGGCTCATTACAATTAAGAAATAGTAGATGCCTGTACCTGACATGTTATCCAAATGTGGTGGGAATTCATAGCAGTTGATCCCATGGCTTGCCCACATTCATTTAGCTAGTAATTATAAAAACTAGATTTCAAAACCATGTCAATCCCTTTCCAGTATCCCAAATAAGCTATCAGCCAACCTTGGCTTGGATAATATCAATGACAGGGAATTTTGACTTTATTGTGTAATACACTTTATTGATGATTGAGTTTAAGGGAACTCCTCCCTATGTTGAATCCCTGTTATGTTTACCCATTTATCTTTTTTCTTTCTGAAACTATGCAGCATGAATCTAATTCTTTCTACTATAAATTCCATAAATGGGAAATGTCCAATAATCCATTTTGCTAAGTCCCTTTTATGGAAGGTCTCCCTCATGCCTTCCAATATTACGCAGCTACTTCTTCCTTCAGTCTCCTTTGGACTAGATATTCTTCTGCTCTTCCTACTATTCCTTACAAAGAACAATCCTCCCAATAACACTCTCCCTTATCCCTTAGATAAGAGTATCTCTAAATACAAAAAGGCCTAGAAGTCACCTCATCCAAACTCCTAAGCTATTCAAGAATACTTCCATTGTGTGAACCCTAAGTGAGTTACTAAATTATATAATTATGTTATTGTTGGAGGAGACTTTAGAGGGAGGTTAAAATGTATTGTCTCAGACATCATGAATGCTTGTTTTACAATTTATTTAATGCAATAATATGTTATATTATGTATTAATTATCTATGTTTATGTTTTCATAAATTTAAGGCTCCTAAAACCAAAGACAATATCACTTTTATATTTGTATTTCCATCAGTTTTCACAATTTCTGAAGGACATATAATAAATACACATTAACCAATTTGCCTATTAAATTATAAATTCCTCAAGGATGTCTTAATTGAGTTTTTAAAATTTCCATCAGCTAAGAACATTATCAGTTCATGTAGAAAGTGCTTAATGGAGATTATTTGAATACATATTAGAAGAATTAGTGAATCTAGCGTGAGCGCTTAACAAAGAATAATAATGATAATTTTGCCAAGTAATATTATATTGATATAATACTTTAAGATGTATGTTTTTCCCATATTAACATACTTGTGATACTTGTAAAAGTAACATACAATTTTTCTTCATTTACTAAAAGCTAAGATAGGCTTAGAGAAATTAGAAGACTTGACCAAAGTCGACATACTGTCTTTTCAGAATACAATATCAACTACTTTAGGGTAACAGTAGAATAGATGATGTTCATTTGTTTACCACAAGTGTCAGCCTGGTGCCAAAGAACATGGAGGGGCATCTTGTTCCACATCAGTGCAAAATGAAAGGAAAGTCTGGCTTGGGATTAGAACGTTAAAATCAAAGGGGAACTATGGACAAAGGGAAAAAATGGACAGTGATGACCAGAGGAACAAATGATCCAACTAAATTGTCAGAAGCAAAAGAGGTGGAAAAAAGAAATAACAAAAAATGAAACAAAATAATTAACATTATTAGGAACATTCTAGGAAGGGTTAAATTTTAAAAGAGCTTGAAGAAAGTTTTCTTTTAAATTTCAAGAGGAACTGTAGAAATAAAACATGCCACAGTGGATAGAGTAGCAAGCCTGGAATCAAGAAGATCTTAGTTCAAATTTGGCCTTAGACACTGACTACCTCTGTCACGCTGGACTTACCTCATTTGTAAAATAAGTTGGAGGAGGAAATACCAAACAATTTCAGTGTCTTTACCAAGAAAACCCCAAATGGGCTCATGAAGAGTCAAACTTGAGCAAAACAACTGAAAAACAACAACAAAAAGATATTAAGGAAATAATGAAGAAAATGGCCAAAAGATTAGGCTGAAAAACCTTTAAAAAGATCAGATGCAACTAACAACATATTTACTAAGCCATAAAATAAAATAAAGCAAACTGGAAATTTGGGTTAAAATGATTATATAGTTATCCAAACTGAGTATCATGAAGATTAAAATAATAAACATGTAAAACAGAAAGTGTTGTAACAATCTCAAGATTATTAACATTTCAAGAAAAGACAGAACTTGCGTACAATATTTCAGGAAATCACTAAACAAAATTTCTTGTAATTAAAAAACAATTCTGATTTATAACACAATTCACACACTCTCAAAGGGGTTGAAGTAAAGATTGTACATGCCTAGCTATGTTACACTTGAATTAAATTTCATCACTAAAACAACAATCAAAATAATGCTGCCCCTGGAAGTAAGAAATAATCAAAATTAATAATCAAGGAATCAAGATTTTTCAATGATGATACAATAACATAGAAGAATCTGATATAGCATATATGCAGAATTAAGAAACATGAACCAGAAACTTGTAATTATCTGAAAAAAATATCTCTCAATATGCAGTCTAAGAATAATAATCACAGAATTTTAAATTTAGAAGGATCTTCAGAGACTCTGCATCAACCAATATTTTATTTAAAATATTTATTAAATATCCCCACCAAGAAATTACCTAACTTTTCCTAGATTTATAAGTAGAGGGAATCTACTATGTCCCTGAAAAATCTAAGAACCTAGGAATTTAAGATGATGGCAGAGATGATATAATCCAAACCATATGTTGATCATGAAATAATCCAAACTATACATTGATCATGAATATAACACAAGCCTCACAGTAATATACACATATTATATATTATACACTTATGTATAGACATTTATTTATACACTTGTATATATACATATTATATATATATATGTATAAGGGTGTGTGTGTGTGTGTGTGTGTGTGTGTGTGTGTGTAATTTCAGGCTTCTCAATTCAAGACAATTAAGTTCACAAAGCATGGAAATCCCTATGGAAATTGTATTGGCTGATTTAATAATGTTGCATCCTGGTGTCTCAGAAAAGCCAAGGGAAAGAAAAAAAAAAAAAAAGAAGAAGAACAAGTGCAGCTAAAATGAATAGGATAATCACAAAAAAAATCTGAAAATTTTTAGAGGAAAATCCAATTTAAAGAAATTATTATCACTGAGAGAAATTTTCTTTATTGTGATTTTATTATTTGAATTTATAAAAGAAATCACAAAATAAGAAAACATTCATTTCTGATAGACTGAAGAAAAGAAAAAACTCAACAATTGCTACATTGAATGCAAATTCTCTAAGCTTTCCAATAAAATGGAAAAAGCACAGAGTCCACTTGAATTTAACAATCTGGTATTTGTAGGAAATATTTTCAGGAATATTTAAATTTATTGCAAATGAAAAGGTCAAAAAAGTACTACTATGTTGCTCCCTCACACAAATCTAGAGTGATCAGTTATCTATCCAAGTTGAATTTAAATCAGAAAGTGTTCAAAAAGGTAACCAACATTTATACATTTTGCAAATGAGTCCTGTAGACAAAGAAAAGGGGAAAAGAACAAACTCCTTTCCTCCCACTCAGGCTATTTCAAAATCTAAGAAAGTTGGTCAGCTATTCAAATCCTTCTATGAGGTGAATATAAATTTGATCCTGAAATGGGACAAAATCAAAGGATTATAAAACAATATCATTAATAAATGTCAAGGAAGAAATGTAAAATTAACAATTAACAAATAGATATCATGGTATCTCCAAAAGTTATGTTTAATCAAGAAGGATTTTTAATTATAAAGGAAGGTTTAACCTCAGGAACATAATAAAATACATTATATTAACTAGAAAAAAAAAGGATATGTAGTTATTTAATTTGGTATTAAGATAAACTTTGAAAACATGCTTTAGTTTTAAAACCCTAAACATGACAACTGATATTTCAATAACATTCTAAAAAGCAGAAATTTCAAGCCTTAATATATATCCATATTAAATGGATAAACATCACAAGTAAATTTCATTAAAACAAACATTGAAACTTGCCAAAAGCTGCCAACTCTTGTCATTCCTATAATCTCATTCTTTTTGCAATAGCAATAGGACATTAAAAATGAGTTAGTCTTGACATTGAGAAAAGTAAAAAGATTTCCAGTTACATAAGATATGTTTGTGAATCTAGAAAATCCAAGACAGTCAACTACACCAAAAATAGTCAATATAACCAACTTTAGTAAGATAGCAGAATATAAGAAATTCATTTTAAATGATCTGCATTACAATATTGTACACTGTATAGTGAATACAATCCAAAAAAATTGCTTCAGTCTTTAAAAGCCCTTTAATATTAAACCATAAAACTTATGTTTATCACTAAATAATGATGTCTATGGACACATCTGAATCTTGTTCATGAATACAAAGCTTGTAAGGACAGAAATGTGAAACTAGTTAGCAAGGGATTAGACCTGCTGCCTTTCCATTGTCAAAAGAATTGGCAATAAAAACAATCACAAAATTAGAGGCTAGGACCCTGTTGAAGATAAAAAAAAGTTTTTCTCTTCTGGTCTGCTTCTACTGGACTCTCAGTTCACTCATTAATCAATATCAATCAATCAACAAGCATTTATTAAGAAACTATTATATGACAAATATGCTAGATTCCACAGAAACACACACATACGCACAAAACACATACACATGCACTAATGAAACAAACCAAATTCTTAAAGATTTTGCATTTTATTGGGGGAACTAATCTGTACATATGTAAAAATTCTCAGAGTAAATAAAAATAAAAACAAAGAAATACTTTGAGAGGGAAAACATAAGAAGTTGAATTTATCAGCAAAATGTTCATATAGAAAGTCATGCTTGAGATGTGGTTTAAGTTGAGAGGGGTACTCAGTGAACATTCGTAGCTTATGCAGTCAACACATTTTTCAGTTAATGCTATACTTCCTAGAACTTCATAATCTTCTCTGTTTCAATTACACAGCTATCAGACAAATTATTGTGAGAAAATAAATCTCATATAAATGCATATAGCTTCTACATCCTTCTCCCAATTATCTTTTTTATTTACCACTAAGTATATATACAAAGGCATATATATATATATATATATACACATACTTAGGCAACCTAATGAAATATTCATCTAATTACAACATCAAAAGCATATTGGCTTTGGATATTGAAAATACATATTAAATAAATAAAAACAAACTCTAGAAACACAAGGTCCTTTTGAATCTAACATTCTTATTTTTTCCAAATGCATGTCTTTTTCCAATTTAAGAACAGTGAAACATCAAATTATAAACTAAAAACTTTTAATCTTCTGTGGAAAAATTAACTTCTTTAATTTTTAGTGAATAATTATGATATTTGGGTTCAATTATTAATTTGGGGAAACTAATTAAATCAATTTGGAAAAAATATAACAACAACAAAGAAAAACAACAACAATTAAATATTCAAAACTAAAGGAGGAAATAAAAGGGCCTTTGAAATTCCCTAACTACATAAAAGTGGAAACAAAAATTTAACAAATTTGGTTCAATTGAAATTAATTTTTCAATTCTAAAATTTTTAGAAACTATTAAACCAAAACTAAAAACGAAAAACAATTTGACATGCAATCCACTGAATTGAAACAAAAATTGAAATTAAAATAAATGGAACATACATCTTGATTTCTTTTTTATTGACCTTTAAATCCCTTCCTCCATTTCCTCATCTCCAAATTTGAAACAAAACATTAAATTCCTCTCCAACTTCAACTCCTAATTTATATAATCTTTGAAAAGAAAAATTTCAATTTATTTCTTTTCCAAGTCATAACTTTTAAGGAAAGAAAAAAATTAGGTCTATCTTAGGAAAATCTATTCTCACAAAATTAAATCATAAAGGTTTCCAGGAAACATATTTGGTGGAAATTTTCCAATCTTTTTTATTTATATTCTTAAATTTCTTCAAGAATTTCCAAAAATCTGGGAATATTGAACCTAAAATACAAATTTTTAAATTATTATTGGAATTAATCCTAAGGGAATATAACACCTTATTTCTCCAAATTCTCTATGGATTTATAAAATATCTCCTATATTTATCCAAAACCCTCTCCCTGTATTTAAAAATAAAATAAAAAAGTAAAAAGCAAATCTTAAATTTCCCCTACAGGGAAGGAAGATTTTTATAATGTCCCCAAACCCTTCCCTAACTAAATCCCAAAATTTGTCTGGGCATTAAATAATTTAAACGGGTCATAGGGAAAAACATTGATTTCTAAGCAACACCCAGATTTTGCCTCAGTCCCTGTTAGGAAGGGGAGTGTGTAAGACTTGGGAACTTCTCAGATTGCCTTCCAGGTAAAGACCAGAGGTTATGCTATGCTAAGTTTAAGTAGTTCATTTTCTCTGAATGGTGACTTAGACATGAGAGAAAACTGGTGAGATAAGGAATCACCAGCACAAGGAGAGAACAGCAGAGATCTCCTCTGAGCTGGGTATGTTCCAGGCTATAAATCTAGATTAAGAGCAGAGAAATCATGTACCACTTCCAGGAATAACTTCCAAGAAGTGTTCCCAGTAGACAAGTAGTTTCTCTGACTCCACTCAGATCTCACTTTTTGGGGCCTGGTGTTTCTTGGTGTCAGTTATGTTTGTCAAGCCGTGTCCCTGATAAAGAGCTAAAAAGGATTAAAGAAACACTCCACAATTTGAGCATGACCTATACAGGTTACCCATGGAAGCAACTCAGTATGAGACTGACAGTCCAAACTGAAAGAGAACATGGAAGTGTTTTGCTTAGAGGGGTTCTAATGCTTCTGCTGACTCTGAAATATACATATCCTGGAAATAGTCTTTGCAGTGAGTGGCCAGATTACAGAATTTCCTTTCTGACTGTTCTTTGGTTACCCTGGCCAGAGAGGATCAGTATTGTGCTCTGTGAGAGTTCTAAAGAAGTGAAATGTTTATGTCCAATGTGAGAAGGACTCTCATTCTGGTTTCTTACTATACAAAGGAGAAATTACTTTCATAGTTTTATTTTTTCCTTTCATTGATACTACCACATTTGATGTGCTGTAAGTATTCTACAGAAACTTCCTTATTTCAGACAAAAACAAACCAGTCAGACCAAGAAAATAAGATATGTATATAATGTGTTTTTACAATACTTGTGGTCTGATGAAGAAATCTGGTAAACCTTTCCTAACATGAGAAGCATTTCCAGTAACATCAGTTTATTGACTTGCATATTCAATTTGCTTCACTTCAAAATTGCATTCATCCATTCATCCTTTCACTGTATATTTACTATTATGTTCAAAGTGAGTAGTGTAGGATAGTAGGTAAAGGGTTTTCTTTGTAGTCTGGAAAATATGCCTCTGGCATATATTGTATGTCCCTGAAATAATCATCTCTCACTTATTTAGAAAACTCTGCAAGACTAAATTATTGAAAAGTTGCATATACACATGAATGGAGGAGATATTTAGCACTGGTATTTTCCAACTTTAAAAATTCTGTCACATTTTCCAAAATGTTCATAACAAATACAAAATGCTCCTTTAATCATTTTTGTTTGAAATATTGTAGGTCATAAAGCAGGATAGAAGCACAGATATTTATATTTAGAAGGAATTTTAGATAGAATTTATTTCAACTTTTTTGTTTTAGAATGTCCAAAAATGTGAAGTGACTTCATAGAAGTCTTTTTTGATAAGAAATGTGATAAAGTAGGAAGAGAGCTGGAATGGAAGTTTAGTGATCTGGAATGAAATCCTAGTTTTACTCCTTGCTACCTGAGTAACATTGGCAAGGGACCTGGGCTTTCTGGACCTCACTTCCCTCATTTGTAAAATAGAGGAGATGTATCAGATAACCTTTAAATCCCTATTCCAAGTCTAAATTCCCAGACCTTCTTACAGTGCCTGGTACATAGTAAGTACTTAAGGAATCTTTGGTTCCTTAGATTGATTGATTAAAATTAAATTTAAAATTTATGATGTGATGAATCCCTGCCACCTTTTCTTTGCAGCCATGCAGCATAGGCCAGTTCTAAGTAGATTATCTTCTTTATTTTCCTCTTCAAAATTCTTGGACAACCCAAACTGATAAGAGATAAGTGCAAAGGAACTAAGCCCTAAGAACCAAGGGACAATTCCAAACTGTCTTCCTACCTAACTGTGTAATATTAGCTAAGTCACCTCATCATTCAAGATATCATTTTCCTCTCTTGCAAAATGAAGTTGAGGGGAGAATTAGATGACCTCTATTATGTCGCCCACTTCTAATGGTCTTTGACATATATCTCTGAAATAAAAAGAGAGCCAAGACAAGACATTTGTGGGTTCAAGGCAAGGTTTGAGGTTAAACACCCTTTGTGTCACTGTCTACTAGAGACTTTGGATCTTCATTCTTAACATAGGGATTTTGTTTGTAACAAATGAAAGAATTCCTAGTTAGTAGAAAATGTTTCTGATCTTAAAATGAATGTAATTGAAAAGAAAAGTACAAATGTCTTTCCTTGTACCCTTCCCTCCCCCCCCCCACACTTTCTTCTCTCAATATTACATTCTAGGATAATGCCTATTTTGCTTAACCCTATTTGGAGGCAGTTGGGTGGTAAAGAGGGATAGAGTGCTGGGCCTGAAGTCAGGCATCCTAGAGTTTAAATGTGACTTCAGACAATTACTAGCTACATGGCTCTGGCCAAGTCACTCAGTCTCTATCTGCCCCTCTTTCCTCATTTATGAAAGGCATATAATGATAACACGTACCTCTTAGGGTTGTTGTGAAAATATAGCTCAGAGCATGGCACATAGAAGATGCTTAATAAATGCTTATTTCCATTCATAAGTTGTTTACTGTTGTCAATAAAATCATCTATCAATTATTTATTAGTTCATTATCTGTAGCACTTCTTATTGATAGCATCAAATTCTCATTCCAATAAAAATAAGACATTGAAAATTTTAGATGCAGGCAAAAGAACAATGCTGCCTCAGTGTAAAAATCATGGACTGAACGTCTCAGAAATAATTTTTGTTCTTTTTTGTCCTCCAAAGGCAAAGGAAGTAATTCTGGGTAATCTATTTTCTCTGATAATAGACATGTTTTTTTTTTTTTAAATGCCACTCTAAGTGCTATAATAGGCATACATCAATGGAATCAGTGATGGAAAGCTATGTGCTTTTAACAGGATTATATCAGAAGTCATTTTCAAACTGAAGTTCTCTTAATTTTTACTCACTTAATAAAAAATAGATTTTTATTGATAACTTTTTTACTTGATTATATTTCCCTTACATCGTTCCCCTATTCCTCTTAGTGTCATTCTTTTAAAAATAAAAAAAGAATGAAAAAGGGAAAAGAAAAAAATCAATGAAACTATTTAGTATATGGGAAAAAATCTGACTTTATATGTTCAATATTCTATACTTGTGGACCTGTACCTCTCAAAGGAACAAAAGAAGGTATCTTTTTTGTAGCAAAACTCTATCTTGTAGCAAAACTTGACCATTATAATTTCAAATTATTCTGTTTGGATTATTTTGTGATTGTTATTTCCATTTACATTGTTTTGGTCGATGTTAATATTATTTTCCTGGTCTTTCATACTTTATTTGCATCATTTAATATATCTATTCAAGCATCTCTATAATTTATCACTTCCATTGTTTTGTTTTTTTTTATAACAAAATAATAATCTATTATGGTCATGCAACATATTTTATTTAATCATTCCTCAATTTAGAGCAACTGGGTGGTACAATGAGTAGAATGCTGGATCTGGAGTCCAGAACACTCATCTTTCTGAGTTAAAATATGGCCTCAGGCATTTAGTAGCCAACAAATTGTTCATTTGCTTCAGGCAATAGCTTTTCAATTCTTATCTCTTCTAATTGATAAAAGTATCCTTTTTGGGAGAAATTCATCTCTCACACATAGGTATAAAAGTTATACATCTTGTATATTCTGAAATTTTATGGTATAATCTTTATTATTTGGGTAACATATTCATTTTGAGCTAAATTTCCATGCTGATTTCCACTTTTCCCAGTAGTTCTTACCAAGTTCTTTCCTAGATATAGTTTTTTTGTTTGTGTTCTAATTCTTCTTTGCCTAGTCTGATCTACTTTTCTTTTTTTTAATCAGGAGTAAATTGTTTCAATAATTACTGTATTATAATACCACATGAGATATAGAAGAAATCTTATCCTTCACAGTCCTATCTTTTAAAAAAGATTCACTTAATATCTTTTTTGATCTTTTGTTCCTCCATGTGATTTCATTATTTTGTCTAGTTCTTTATAGCATACTTTTGATGTCATGATTGAAATAATACTTAATATGCGAATTAACTTTGGCAACATTATCATTTTTATTACAGTGGACCATCCAAGTCATGAGCATGGGCTATTCTACCGGTTAATTCATTCTACTTTGTTTCCTTAAGGTAAAATTTTGTAATTTTGTTAATTTGTAAAATATTAGGGGTACTTTCATAGATTGACTCTAAAATATCTTATGAATTTATGTTATTGTTTAATGAAATTTTTGCCTCCTTGAATTTACATATTAATTGACAGGACTGCCATTGCTTTGTTTGTTTGTTTGTTTGTTTTGGAGGGAGCTTTGTAATCTGAAACTTTTTTTGTTGATTTTGCTGAGGCAATTGGGGTTAAGTGACTTGCTTAGGATCATACAACTAGGAAGTGTTAAGTGTCCAAAGCCAGATTTGAACCCTGACTTCTGGGCTGGTGCTTTATCCACTATGCCACCTAGCTGTCCCTGCATCTAAAACTTTTAAAGAAGCTATTAGGTATTTATTGATTCCTTAGGATTTTTTTTAGTAAAATGTTTGGTCATCATCACATAGAGATCTTCCATTCTTGTCTATCTTTATGTCTGTAATCTCTCTGGTTTGTTCTATTGTTATTAGTGGCTCTTCTATGACATACCAAATTTTGGTGAAGAGAGATATCCTTATTTAACTCCTATATATTAGAAAAGGTCTTAGTATGTCCCCAATAAATAATAATGCTTGTTTTTCATTGTAGATATTTTCTAGCATCTTTTTAAGAAGAGACCTCTGTCTATATCTACTTTTTATGTTTTCTGGATTTGTTTTGTTTTGGATTTTTGCAAAAGTGAAAAATGCATTTTGCCTGAGGCTTTTCCTGCATCTTTTAAGGTAAACTTTTTGTATTCTTTTATTTGATTATAATTAATTAGGTTGATTGTTTTCCTAATATGAAACACATATTCCTCTTATAAAAATAGCTTGGTTAGAATGATTGATTTTTTTTAAGTTGTGATAGTTTTTTTTGGGGGGGGGGCTAGGATTTTATTTTATTTTACAGGGTTTTTACTTAATTTTAGAAATAATAAAATTGAGCTACAATGCATTTTTTTCCTTTACCAAACTTCCTGGATTAGAGCTTTAGAATTATGTTTGTCTCATAAAAGGAATTTGATAGAATGGTTTCATTCTCAAGGTTGGAGAATAATTTGTGTAGCATAGGCATCCACTATTTTTTAAAAGTTTGGTTAGAATTCTCATCAAAATTGAATTGAACTATGTGTTTTTTTCCTCTGTTAGTTCTTTTAAAGCTATTCTAGTTCCTTTTCTGAGACTGGATTATTTGATATTCTCTTGGTTTGGATGTTTTATTTTTCTAAAGACAATATTTTCTTTCTCTTATATTTCAGCTGTTATTTAATTGTGCATAAAAGATTCTTTGCAAAAAATTTGCACATTTTTTTCTTCTAGTAGAGATTTCATCTTATCCTATTTTTATTTTATTGATCTCATTTTCTACCCTCTTATTTTGGTCAGGCTGACTAAATACTTATCAATTTTTAGTCTTTTCAAAGATTCAATTTTCTGTTTATAAGTTCTTTAGTCTTTCTCTTTTCCAATTTATCTATTTCTTCTTCATTTCTCAAGGATCCCCCTTTTGTTATATTGCATGTATTTGCTGACTTTCTAATTTTTTCAATATATATTCACTTTATTAATCCTCCCCTTTTTAAAAAAACTTTAAAAAAAATTTTTTTTTTTGGAAAAAAAATTAAGGGCCCTTTGAAAAAAATTTTAAAAAAAAAAAAAAAAAAAATTTTTTTTAAAATTTGGGGTTTTTTTTAAATTTCAAAAAAATAAAACCCGGTTTTAAAATTTTTAAAATTAAATTTTTTTTTTTTTTTCCCCTTTTTAAATTTTTTTTTTTTTTTTTTTTTTTTTCCCCCTTTTTTTTTAAAAATTTTTTCCTTTAAAATTTTTTAAAAAAAAAAATTTTTTTTTTTGGGGGAAAAAAACCTTTTTTTTTAAATTTTTTTTTTTTTTTTTTTTTTTAAAATTTTTTTTTTGGGTTTTTTTTAAAAATTTTTTTTTTTTTTTAAAATTGGTTTTTTTCCCCTTTTTTTTTTTTTCCTTTTTTTCCCCTTCCTTCAAAACCCTTTTTTTTTTTTTTTTTTAAAAAATTTAAAAAATTTTTTTAAAAAAAAAAAGGGAAAATTCCCTTTTTTTTTTCCCAAATTTTAAAATTTTTTTTTTTGGTTTTTTAAAAGAAAACCCAAAATTTTTTTTTGGTTTTTTTAATTTTGGGAAAAAAATTTGGGTTTAAATTAATTTTTTTTTAAAAAAAATTTTTTTCCCCCAAAAAAAAAAATTTGGGAAAAAAAAAAAAAAGCCCAAATTTTTTTTTTTTTTTTAAAATTTTTTAAAAATTTTTTTAAAAAAAAATTTTTTTAAATTTTTTTCCCCTTTTAAAAATTTTTAAAGCCCCCCCTTTAAAAAAAAATTTTTTTTTTTTAAAAAAATTTTTTTTTTTTTTAAAAAATTTAAAAAAATTTTTAAAAAATTTTTTTGGGCCCCCCCCTTTTAAGGGGTTTTTAAAATTTTTTTTGGGTTTTTTCCCTTTAAGGGTTTTTCCCTTTTTTTTTAAAAAAAAAATTTTTTAAACCCCAAAAAAAAATTTCCTTTTTTTAAAACCCCTTTTTTCCCAAAAAACCCCCTTTTTTAAAATTTTAAATTTTCCCCAAAAATTTTTGGGTTTTAAAAAAAAATTTTTTTTGGAAATTTTTTTCCCCGGAATTCCCTTCCCCCGGGTTTTTTTTTAAAAAATTTTTTTAAAAAATTTTTTTTTATTTCCAAAAATTTTTAAAAAATATTTTTTTTTTTTTTGGAACTTTAAAAATTAAAAAAAAATTTTTTTTTTAAAAAAAAATTTTTTCCCCTTTTTTTCCCCCTTTCCCCAAAATTTTGGGGGGGCCCAAAAAAAAAAAAGGTTTAAAAATTTCTTTCCCCCTTTTTTTAAACCCAAAAACCCCCTTTTTTTTTTTCCCCCCCCTTTTTTTTTTTTTTTTAAAAAAAATTTTTTTTTTTAAAAAAAAAAAAAAAAAACCATTAAAAAAAAAAAATTTTTTTTTTTAAAAAAAAAAATTTTCCCTTTTAAAATTTTTCCCTTTTTTTTTCCCCCTTTTTTTTCCCCTTTTTTTAAAAAAAAGGGGGGACTCCCTTTTTTTTTTCCCCTTTCCAAGTTTCTTCCCCTTTTTCCCAATTTTTTTCCCCCCCAAATAAAAAATTTTTTAACCCCCCAAAAAAAATTTTTTTCTTTTCTTTTTTTTTTTTTTTGTTTTTTGTTTTTTTTTTTTTTTTCCCTTTTTTTGGGGAATTTCCCCTCAAAATTTTTTTTTTTTTTTTTCCCCCGGGGGCCCAAATTTTCCCCCTTTTTTTTTTTTCCCCCTTTTTTGGGGAAAAAAAAATTTTTTTTAAAAATTTTTTAAAAACCCAAAAAATAACCTTTTTTTCCCCCCCTTTTAAATTTTCTCTTAACTGTCCTTTTCCAATTTTTTGGGGTTAAAGGGGGAAAAAAAATTTTTTTTTTTCCCCAAATTTTTTTTTTTCTTTTTTTAAATAAAAAAAAAAAAAAAAATTTTTTTTTTTAAAAAAAATTTTTTAAAATTTTTCAAGGGGGGGTTTTCCGGGGGGGGGAAAATTCCCCAAAATTCCCCCTTTTTTTTATTTTCCCCCTTTTTTTTTTTTTTTTTTAAAAAACCCCCCTTCTTTTTGGGGTTTTAAAAAATTTCTGGTCCCTTTTTTTTTCCCTTCCCTTTTTAAAAATTTTTTTTTTTTTTAAAAATTTTAAAAAAAATTTGGTTTTTTTAAAAAAAAAAAACCTTTCCCTTTAATTTTTTTTTTTAAAATTTTTAAAAATTTCATTTTGGGGGATTTTTTTTTTGGGTTTTTTTTTTTCCCCTTTCCAAAGAATTTTTTTTGGGGTTTGGGGTTTTTTTAATTTCCCAAAATTTTTAAAAAAAACCTTTTTTCCCCCTTTTTTTTCCTTTTTTCCCCCTTTTTGGGGGGGAAAAATTTTTTTTAAAAAACCCTTTTCCCAAAAAAATTTTTTTTTTCCCTTTTTTTTTAAAAACCTTTTTTTTAAAAAAATTTTGGCCCTTGGTTTTGAAAATTTTTTCTTTTTAAAAATTTTAAAAAAAAAAAAAATTTCCCTTTTTCCCCCTTTGTTTTGGGGCCTTTTTCCCCTTTTTTTTTTTTCCCCCTCCCCCAAAAAAAATTTTTTTTTTTTTTGGGGGGGAACCCTTTTTTTGGGGGTGAAAAAAAGGGAGGTAAACCCTTTTAAAAAAAAAAAAAAAACCCCCCAAACCAAAATTTTAATTTTTTTTTTGGGAAAATTTTTAAAAAGGGGAAAAACCCAAAAAATTTTTAAAATTTTTTTTTCCCCTTTAACCTGGTTTAAAATTTTTTCCCCCCTTTTAAATTTTTTCCCAAATTTTTTTTCCCTTTTAATTTCCTTTTTTATCCCTTTTTTTTTTTAAAATTTTTAAAAAAAAAAATTAAAAAATTAAAAAATTTTTTTTAAATTTAATTTTAAAACCTTTTAAAATTTTGGTTTTTTTTTGGAAATTTAAAATTTTTAAAAAAAAGGTTTTTAAAAACCCCCCAATTTTTAAGTTTTTAAAAATTTTTTTTTTTTTTTTTTTTTTTTAATTTTTTCCCTTTTTTTTGGGGTTTTTTTTTGGTTTAAAAAAAATTTTTTTTTTAAAAAAAATTTTTTTTTTTTTCCCCCAAAAATTTTTTTTTTTTTTCCCCCATTTTTTTAAAGAAATTTAAACCCTTTTTAAAAAAACCAGGGGTTTTTTTTTTTAAAAAATTTTTTATTTTTTTTATTTTTAAAAAAAAATTAATTTAAAAACCCAATTTGGAAAAAATTTTTAAAAAATTTTTTTTAAAAAAAAAATAACCTAAATAAATTTTTAAAATTTTTTAAAAAAATTTTTTTTAAAATTTCCCTTTTATTTTTAAAAAAAAAAACCCAAACCTTTTTTTTTTTTTTCCCTTTTTTTTTTAAAAAAAAAAACCCCCCCCTTTTTTTTTAAAATTTAAAGGGGAAAACCAACCCCCCAAAAAAAAGGGGTAAAAAAAAAAAAAAAAAATTTTTAAAATTTTTAAAAAAATGAAAAAAAAAAATTTCAAAAAAAAAAAATTTTTTTTTTTTTTCCAAAAAAAAGGTTTAAAAAAAACTCCTTTAGACTAGATATTCTTCTACTCTCCCTACTATTCCTTAAAAAGAAGAATCCTCCCAACTAAGAATGTATCTAAGTTCAAAGAGGCCTTAGAAGTCACTTCATCCAACCTCCTAACCTATTCAAGAATACTTCCACTGTATGAACCCTGGATGAATTACTAAATCATATAATTATGTTATTGTTGGAGGAGACTTTAGAGGGTAGTTAAAAATGAATTGTCTCAGGCATCATGACTGCTTGTTTTACAACTTCTTTCATGTAATAATGGGTGATATTATGTGTTAATTATCTGTGTTTATGTTTTAGTAAATGTAAGACTCCTAAAACCAAAGACAATATCACTTTTATTTTTGTGTCCCCATCAATTTTCACAATATCGGTCACATGGAAGGTATATAATCAATAAACATTAATTAATTTGCCTATTGGATTATAAATTTCTTAAGGGTATCTTAATTGTTTTTTTAAAATTTCCATCACTTAAAACATTATCAGTTCATGTAGAAAGTGCTTGATAGAGATTATTTGACTGCACAGTAGAGAAATTAGTGAATATAGTGTGAGCTCTTAACAAAGAATAATAATGGTAATGTTGCCAAGTAATAATATATTTATGTAATTCTTTAAGATGTATGTTTTTCCTAGACTAACATACTTGTGATACTTGTAAAAATAACATACATTTTTTTCTTCATTTTCTAAAAGCTAAGATAGGCTTAGAGAAACTAGAAGTCTAGCCCAAAGTCATCCAGCTAGTAATTCAACCAGTTATTATAAGAGGTGAATTTTAAAGCCATGTCTATCTCCTTTGCAATATCCCAAATAAGCTATCAGCCAACCTTTGCTTTAATACTATCAGTGACAGGGAGTTACTACTTTAATTGGTAATCCACTTCATTACTGAATGAATTTAATTTAAGGCAATTCTTTCTTATGTTGAACTCAAATTTGAATCCCTATAATGTTCCCCCACTTATCCAAGTTCTTTATGAAAATATGCAGCACAAATCTAATTCCTTCTACTGAAATTTTCATAAATGGGGAATATCCTAGGCCTACAAGTTTGGTATATAGCATAGAATAACAGTCTCTGTATGTTCCAAATTGCTCAGGATTGATGGAAATCTTTTAGGTCAAAAAGTGGATTTGATAAAATGTAAATATGTAATTTTAAATCCTAGAGTTACACATCAGTTATTAATGATGGTTTCTTTGGCTACTCTTTATAACTGGCTATCATCAGTAATTCTAATTGTGTGATTAAAAGCCTGAAATGAGAAATAGAACTATAAAGGAGATGGAATTTCATAAAAAGCGAAAATTGAGAGTGAAAGAGAATTGGAAGTATTCTCATGCTAGCTTCTTAAAGATGACTTGTCATTTAAAAAAATCCCTTCTCCTAATGGCCAGGACAGTTATTTTCATATAATAGATACTTTCGAACACTTGTTGAATAAATAATTGTTTGGATGGCAATCTGGAAAGTTGAACATACTGTCTTTTCAGAATAAAATATAGAGTAGTTCAGGATAACAGTAGAACAAATGGTGTTCATGTGGTTAAAAGAGTCAACCTGGTGCCAAAGAACTTGGAGAGGAAGCTCTTCCACATCAGTGCAAAACAAACAAACAAACAAACAAACAAACAAAAAAAAGGAAAAGTTTGGCTTGCGTTTGGAAGGCTAAAAATTAAAGGGAACTATAAAAATGGACAATGATGACCAGAGGAGCAAATGATTCAACTAAATTTTCAGAAACAAAACAGGTTTAAAAAGAAATAATAAGAAATGAAGGGAAAAATATTATTAGGAATATTCTAAGAAAGGTTAAATTTTAAAAGAGCTAAAAGAAAGTTTTCTTTTAAATCTCAAGGGGAACTCTAGAAATAAAACATGGCACAGTGATAGAATACCAGGCCTGGAATCAAGAAAATACTAGCTCAAATGTGACCTCAGACACTACCTACCTCTGTGACACTAGACTTACCTCATTTGTAAAATAAGCTTGAGAAGAAAATAGCAAACAATTTCAGTGTCTTTACCAAGAAAACCCCAAATAGGCTCACAAAGAGTCAGATCTAAGTGAAACAAGTGAAAAACAACAACAAAAAGATATTAAGAAATAATGAAAAATATGACCAAAAGACTAGGCTGAAAAACATAAAAATAAAAGATGCAACAACATATTTACTAAGACATAAAATAATATCGAACACAAATCAAACTGGAAATTTAGGTTAAAACTATTATATAGTTATCCAAAATGAATATCATGAAGATTAAAATAGCAAGCAAGTAGGACAGGAAGTTTGTAATAATCTCAACATTATTAATAATCCAAAAAGATAGAATCTGAGTACAATATTATAGGTAATCATTAAACAAAATTTCCTGAATTAAAAAAAGTAGTGAAATAAAAACACAATTCACACAAACCCAAAGAGGATAAAGTAAAGATTGTACATGCCTAGCTATGATACATTTTATTAAATTCCATCATTAAAGCAATGACCAAAATAAAGCTGCCACTAGAAGTAAGAAATTAAAATTAATAATTAAGAAATCAAGATTTTTCAAAGATGATACAATAAAAGAGAAGAATCTAAATAGAATATATAAAAATGAAGAAACATGAACCAGAAACTTGGAATTATCTGAAAAAAAAACCTCAAAATGCAGTCTAAGAAGATCTATTGAGTAGCATTCAGATTTAAAGGGAATTTATAAAGGTCCCTAAAAAATCACAGAATCTTAGACTTAGAAGGATCTTTAGAGACTCTCTGTATCACCTATTTTTATTTTAAAAAGCTTATAAATATCCTGAAATTACCTAACTTTTCCTAGATTTATAATTGGAGGGAATCCCTTACCTCCCTCAAAAATCCAAGAACCTAAGAATTTAAGAAGATAGCAGAGGTGATATAATCCAAACCAAATATTGATCAAGAATATAAAAGAAGTCTCACAGTAATATATGTACATATATAATTATATATTATTTATACATTTATGTATATACAAATATTTATAAATTAGATTATATTTTATTTTTTTGAGGCATTATAATTTCAAACTTCCACACCAAATGTAAGTTCGAATGAAAATCCCTCGGGGTTTTTAGTCAATTCAGTAATGTTTCATCCTGGTGTTCCACAGCAGCCAAGAAAAAAAAAAAAAGAACAAGCACAACTAAAATGAATAGGATACTCATAAAGCAAAGATCTGAGAATTGGTAAAGGAAAATCCAATTTAAAGAAATTACTATCACTGTGAGAAATTTTCTTTACTATGATTTTATTGGCTGAATTTATAAAAAATCACAAAATAAGAAAACATTCATTTCTTTTTTTTATTATTTAATAGCCTTTTATTTACAAGTTATATGTATGGGTAACTTTACAGCATTAACAACTGCCAAACCTCTTGTTCAATTTTACCTCTTACCTCCACCTCCCCAGATGGCAGGATGACCAGTAGATGTTAAATATTTTAAAATATAAATTAGATACAAATAGTATACATAAAACAATTATTTTGCTGTACAAAAAATCAGACTCTGAAATTTTACTTAACTTGGAAAAATAAAAAATCGGTGGGCATATATAGGGATTAAATTCAATTAATGGTTTAGTCATCCCCAGGTTCTTTCTCTGGGCATGTAGTTCAGTTCATTACTGCTCCATTGGAAATGATTTGGTTGATCCGTTGCTGAGGTGGCGGTCCATCCAACTGTCATCATATAGTATTGTTGAAGTATATAATGATCCCTGGTCCTGCTCATTTCACTCAGCATCGTTCGTGTAAGTCTCTCAGGCCTTTCTGAAATCATCCTGTTGGTCATTTCTTATAGAACAATAATATTCCAAATATTCATATACCAAATTTGTTCACCATTCTCAACATGGACATCCCTCAGTTTCAGTTTCGGCC
This sequence comes from Sarcophilus harrisii, assembly GCF_902635505.1. Taxonomy (NCBI): domain Eukaryota; kingdom Metazoa; phylum Chordata; class Mammalia; order Dasyuromorphia; family Dasyuridae; genus Sarcophilus; species Sarcophilus harrisii. The sequence goes on from NC_045430.1 coordinate 193,034,243, forward strand.
ACTACAAGAGGGCTACAAACATTAAATTGCACATAAGGTCCCTTTCCCTTCTTAGTATCTCTTTGGGATTGAAGTAGTAACACTGCTGGATCAAAGGTATACGTTTGATAACGGCATAGTTCAAACTACTCTCCCAAAAATGGTTGCTTGTTCAACTCCACCAACAATGCATTGTCCCAGTTTTCCCAAACCCTCCAACAATCATATTATTTTTCCTGTCTTTAGCCAATCACAGATGTTAGTGGTATCTTAGAGTTGTCTTAATTTGCATTTCTCTGATTAATAATGACTTGGGCATCTTTTCTATGACTAGAAATAGTTTTTTCTTCATCGAAATTGTCTTTTATCTTTTGGCCATTTTCAATTGGAGTCGATTTTATAAATTAGGTAAATTCTCTATATATTTTTTGGAAATGAGGCTTTTATCAGAACTTTTGACTGTAAAAATATTTTTCCCATTTATTCTTCCCTTCTAATCTTTCTGCATTAGTTTTGTTTGTACAAAAAGTTTTCAGTTTTGTATAGTTGAAATTTTCTTTTTTGATCAGTAATTCTCTAGTTCTTCTTTGGTCATAAATTCCTTCCCCTTCCTCAGGTTAGGGTAAACTATCCTGTTTCCTCTAATTTATTAATAATTTCATTTTTAATGCCTAGGTCATAACCCATTTTGACCTTAACTTGGTTCGTGTTAAGTGTGGATCAGTGCCTAGTTTCTATTTAGTTTCCAATTTTCCCAAATTTTTGTCAAACAGTAAGTTCTTATCCCAAAGCCAGGTCTTTGGGTTTGTCAAAACTAGGTTCTAGTTGTTATGTTTTGTCCCTTGAACCTAACCTGTTCCATGATCAACTAATCTATTCCTTAGTCAAATGGTTTTGGAACCTTCTATAATATAATTTTAGATCTGGTACATAAGACCCTTCTTTTGATTTTTATTAATTCCCTTGAAATTCTTGACCTTTGTTTTCATATGAATTTTTTTTATTTTTCTAGGTCATTAAAATATTTTTAAGTCTGATTATATGGCGCTAAATAAATAGATTAGTTTATAATATTGTCATCTTTTTTATATTTTTCCCTTCAAGAGCATTTAATATTTTCCAATTGGTTAGATCAGACTTAATTTCTGTGAAAAGTGGTCTTAATTTTGCTCAAAAGTTTCTGATTTTCCTTGGCGATGATTCCTAAATATTTTAATTATCAGTAGTTCTTTAAATGGAATTTTTCTTTGTAACTCACTTTGGATTTTTAGTGATATATAAAATTTGATGACTTATGTGGGTTTATTTTATAAAAAACTTTGCTAAAATTGTGGATTATTTCTAATAACTTTTAGTGAATCTCTGGGGTTCCTCTAAGTATCCATCTTCGTTGGAAAGTGATAATTTGGTTTCCTCATTTTGCCTATTCTTTTCCTTTAATCTTTTCTCAGCTCTTATTCTAAACTACTTTCTAAACAATATTAAATAGTAACATGATATGGCACCAAAAACATTCATTTCTAATAGAGACTGAAGAAAAGAAAAATGGTTACATTGTATGCGAATTACCTAAACTTTCGAATAAAATGGAAAAAGCATAGAGTCCATTTGAATTTTAAAACCTGCTATTTGTAGGAAATATTTCCAGGAATATTTAAATTTATTTCAAATGAAAAGGTCAAAAAAGTACTACTATACTGCTCCCTCACACAAATCTAGCGTTGTTAGAATCCTAGTGTTAATTCAATGGAATTGATACAATGCTTATTGATTCACACATTAGAGAAAATCCTTACAAGGTGTTAAGTTACTAATATTATAGAAACAATGTTAGTTAACATCTTTGAGAGTTCACAATTACTCACAACAAATTTGTTTTCCCAAAAAAATTTCACCTCCTAAATCCCACTCTCAGAGGAGGAGTCAACCTTTGATTTACACCTCTAAAAGAGCATAAAAACAGCTGAGCTCAGTCAGGAGAGTTCAGTTCAAAGATTGAGAGGGGAGAGTCAGTTCACAAGATTGCCATGAGTCCGAGTTGAGCTGGAGGCAAAACACTAGCAAACAAGCGCTCTGGGAACCAAAGAAAACTCAAATGAGTTCAATTAAGAGATTGACAAGCTAGACTGCAGTCGGGCAGAACTGGGGATTCGGGAGAGGAGAACCAAGATTTAGAGGGATCTGGAGGCTGAAGCTGGCAGACAAGCTGCAAGAGCTCTTGGAACCAAGCAGAGAGGTAGGCCTCTAAGAAAACTAACTGGGCTATATTGAAGGAGACAATAAAAGATTTGAACTTTAACACCTAACTGCATTTGGATTGATTATTACTCTGAACTGAAACTAAGGCTGCCTCCAGAAAATCTCCCCAAGAAACCTGCTCCCAGAAAAAGATCATATATTATATAAAAGAACACCACATAGAGTGATCTGTTATCTACCCAAGTTGAATTTAAATCAGAAAGTATTCAAAAAAATAAACAACACTTGTACATTTTACTAATGAGTCCCACAGACAAAGAAAAGAGGAAAAAAACAAATTCCTTTCTTCCCACTATTTCAAAACCTAAGAAAATTGGTAAGTTATTCAAATCCTTCTGTGAGGCAAATATAAATTTGATCCTGAAACTGGCAAAATCAAAGGATTATAAAACAATATCATTAATAAATGTCAAGGAAGAAATGTAAAATTAACAACTAACAAATAGATATCATGGTATCTCCAAATATTATGTTAAATTTTCAAGTAGGATTTTTAAGTATAAAGGATGATCTAACCTCATGACATAATATAGTACATTATATTAACAGGAAAAAAATTTAGGATGCATAATTATTTAATTTGTTATTAAGGAAACCTTTGAAAAATATATTTTAGTTTTAAAACACTAAACATGATAATTGATATTTCAATAACATTGTAAAAAGCAGATATTTCAAGCCTTAGTATATATATCCATATAAAGTGGATAAACACTGCAAGTATGATTTTACTAAAACAAACATTGAAACCTGCTAAAAAGCTGTCAACTCATGCCATTCCTGAAATCTTTCTTTTTGCTATAGCAATAAAACACTAAAAATGAGTTAGTCTTGACAAAGAGAACAGTTAAAAGATTTCCAATTATATAAGATATGTTTGTGAATCTAGAAAATTCAAAGGTCAACTATGCCAAAAATAGTGATGATAACCAATTTTTGTAAGATAGAAGAATGTAAAAATTCTTTTTTAAATGATCTGCATTATAATATTGTACACTGCATAGTGAATAGAATCAAAAAAAATTTTGTTTCAGTCTTTAAGAGCCCTTTACTATTAAACCATAAAGCTTCTGTTTATCATTAATTAATGATGTCTATGGGCACATCTGAATCTAGTTCATGAATACAAAGCTTATAAGGACAGAAATGTGAAACTAGTTAGCAAGGGGATAGACCTGCTGCCTTTCCATTGTCAAAAGAATTGGCAATAAAAACAATCACAAAATTAGAGGCTAGGACCCTGTTGAAGATAAAAAAAGTTTTTCTCTTCTGGTCTGCTTCTACTGGAGTCTCAGTTCACTCATTAATCAATATCAATCAATCAACAAGCATTTATTAAGGAACTATTATATGACAAATATGCTAGATTCCACAGAAACACACACATAAGCACAAAACGCACACACATGCACTAATGAAACAAACCAATTTATTAAAGATTTTGCATTTTATTGAGGGAACTAATCTGTACATATGTAAAAATTCTCAGAATAAATAAAAATAAAAACAAAGAAATACTTTAAGAGGGAAAACATAAGAAGTTGAATATATCAGGAAAATGTTCATATAGAAAATCATGCTTGAGATGTAGTTTAAATTGAGAAGTCTTCATTTACTACTCAGTGAACATTCTTGGCTTATGCAATCAACACATTTTTCAGTTAATGCTATACTTCCTAGAACTTCATAACCTTCACTGTTTCAATTACACAGCTATCAGACAAATTATTGTGAGAAAATAAATCTCATATAAATGCATATAGCCAAATTATCTTTCTTTACCACTAAGTATATATACAAAGGCAAATATATATATATATATATATATATATATGTGTATATATATATATATATACATATATATATATATATATACACTTAGGCAACCTAATGAAATATTCATCTAATTACACATCAAAAACATATTAGCTACAGTGGTGTATTGAAGATACATATTGGAGTGAATAAAAGTAATGACTCTAGAACACAGGTCCTTTGTGAATCTAGCATTCTTATTTTTCCAATATGCATGTCTGAATAGTTGGTGGCAATCAGACAGTGGAGAACGTCAAATTATAAACTAAAGACTTTGTAGTCCTCTGTGGAAAGAGTTAGCTACCATTGATTTTTTAGCAGAGGAGTTATGATGTTGGGTCAATGTCTTAGATTTGGGAGCTATTAGGAGTCAGTTGGGAAGAGAAGATACTATAACAACAACAAGAGAAAGAACAACAACAATTAAAAATATTCCAGACATTAGGAGGAGATGAGGGCCTTTAGTAGGTTTCTGACTACATAAGTGGAGACAAAATTTAACAAATGTTGGATTCAAGTGAAATTAGATGACTTTCCAATTCTAAGATTTTTAGAACTATTAAACCTGGAAAGTACTAGAAACTGAAAGAGCAATTTGACATTAACTTAATCCACTGAGTTGAGCAAAATGGTGAAATTAGATAAGTCGGACATACATCTTGATTTTCTTATTTTTTGTATGACCTTGTAAAGTCCTGGTCCTCCATTTCCTCATCTCAGATTTGAACAAACTACATCTAATATCCTCTCCAACTTCAACTCCTATGATTTATATAATCTTTGAAAATGAAAATATTTCAGTTATAACTTTTAGGAGAAAAATATATCCCTTGGGAAAATCTATTCCCATAAAATTAAATCATAATAGGTTTCCAGGAGGCATATTTAGTGGAGATTTTCCTGATCTCACTTTCTATGTTATATTCTGTAGGTTGCTTCAGGATTTCAAGAAATACTGGGATATTGAACCTATAACAAGTACAAGTTTTGGGCTATTATTACTTGTGATGTAATCCTAAGGGATATAACTTGCTATTTCTCAAGTTCTCTATGGATTTATAAAGATATCTCCTGTATTTACTCCTGAACCCTCTCCCTGTATTCCCAAGATAGAATAAAAGAGAGTAAGAAGTAGATCTTAGGTTTCCCTACAGGGAGGAGATGTCCCATGGATCCTTCTCCTACACTAAATCCTCAGGAGTGTCTGGGAAAGTTGACTGATTTGAATGGATCACATGGGGAAAAAAAACCTTAATTTCTAAGCAACACCCAGATTTTGCCTCAGTTCCTGTTAGGAAGGGCAGTGTGTAAGACTTGGGGATTTCTCAGACTACCTTACAGGTAAAGACCAATGGTTATGCCATGCTAAATTTAAGTAGTTCATTTTCTCTGAATGGTGACTTAGACATGAGAGAAAACTGGTGAGATAAGGAATCACCAGCACAATGAGACAACACCAGATGTCTCCTCTGAGTTGGGTATGTTCCAGGCTATGGATCTAGATTAAGAGCAGAGAAATCATGTACCACTTCCAGGAATAACTTCCAAGAAACATTCCCAGCAGACAAGTAGTTTCTCTGATTCCACTCAGATCTCAATTTTGGGGGCCAGGTGATTCTTGGTGTCAGTTGTATTTGTCAAGCCGCGTCCCTGATAAAGAACTAAAGAGGAGTAAAGGAAACACTCCACAATTTGAGCGTGACCTATGCAGGTTACTCATGGAAGCAACTCAATGTGAGGCTGACAGTCCAAACTGAAAGAGAACAAAGAAGTGTTTTGCTTATAGGGGTTATAATGCTTCTGCTGTCTCTGAAACATACATATTCTGGAAATAGTCTTTGCAGTGAGTGGCCAGATTACAGAATTTCCTTTCTGACTGTTCTTTGGTTACCCTGGCCAGAGAGGATCAGTACTGTGCCCTGTTAGAGTTTTAAAGAAGTGAAAATTTTATGTCCACTATGGGAAGACTCTCATTTTAATTTCTTACTGTACAAGGGAGTAGTTACCTTCATAGTTTTTTTTTTCTTCTGATGAATGCTACAATACTTGCTGTGCTGTAAGTATTCTACAAAAACTGCCTCTAATTCAGACAAAAACAAACCAATTAAACCATGAAAATAAGTTAGATATATATATATATATAATGTGTTTTTAGAGTAGCCATGGGCCTATAAAGAAATCTGGTAAACCTTCCCCAGCATGAGAAGCATTTCCCAATAATATCAGTTTATTGACTTGTATATTCAATTTGCTTTGGTTCAGAATTTCATACATCTATTCATTCATTTTTTCACTATATATTTACTATTATGTTCAAAGTGAGTAGCATAAGATAATAAGTAAAGGGTTTTCTTTTAAGTCTGGAAAATATGCCTCAGGCACATATTGTATGCTCCTGAAATAATCATCTCTCAGTCATCTAGAAAACTCTGCAAGACTAAGTTATTGAAAAGTTGCATATACACATGAATGGAGATCTTCAACACTGATATTTTCTAACTTTAAAAGTTCTGTCACATTTTTCAAAATGTTCGTAATAAATAGAAAGTGCTCCTTTAATCATTTTTGTTTGAATTATTGTAGGTCATAGAGCACAATAGAGCACAGATATTTAGATTTAGAAGGGATTTCAGATAGCATTTACTTCAACTTCTTTATTTTAAGATGTCCAGAAATGTAAAGTGGCTTCCTGGAAGTCATTTTTGATAGGAAATGTGATGCAATCGAAAGAGAACTGGATTGCAAGTTTAATGATCTGAATTCAAATCATACTTCTACTCCTTGCTAACTAAATGACCTTGGCCAAGGGACCTGGGCTCTCTGGCCCTCACTTCTCTCATTTGTAAAATAAAGGAGATGTGTATCAGATAATTTTTTAAAGCCCATCCCAAGTCTAAATTCCCAGTGCTTCTCACAGTGCCTGGTGCACAGTAAGTACTTAATGAGCTTTTGGTTCATTAGATTGGTTAATTAAAATTAAATTTAAAATTTTGATGTGAGGAATTCCTGCCATCTTTTATTTGTACCTATGTAGCTCAGGCCAGTTCTAAACAGATTATCTTCTTTATTTTTCTCTTCATTTTGAACAATCCAAACTCAACAAGGTACTCATTGTTCAATTTCTATTTTTTAATGTAGTTTCCTTAGATTTGTAAATGATATTTTCCAAGTTATCTGCATTTTGTGCTTCCTTATTCTTATACATATAAAATAAAATAATTTAGAAATTAATTTTGAACTTTTATTATGATGAATCTAATATACCTAGGTCATAGAATATAAAGAAGAAAATTGTTGATTGCAATATATGCGGAGAATCTCTGTACCTGCCTACTATGTCAAACAGCATTACAAGTTCTAATCTTTGATTTTGCACTGAAGAAGAATTAGAGTTTAAATAGAGAAATCTTATTGATGTCATTTTTTTTTTGGTTCTTCAACACATTTCACACTTGAGACTAAACATATTGTACAGTTAAAGGCCTGAGATATGGAATCAAAAGGACTAAATTAAAATGCTATCTCTATACATGAGTCATTTCCCTCTAGACATTAGTTTGAATATTGTGAGGAATTTTCCACCTTCTCTGGATGGTCCATTCCAAATGTACAGCCTACCCATAATCCTGTAAAAAAGTACAGGCAAAAGCCTCTGTCATTATATTCCATTTCCTTTGTCTCCTCCTTTTCTGTTTCCATCAATAGGACATATTGGAAAGAGGCTCTATCCCTCCACAGAATAGTAACTCAGCTCAGATATCTTCTGTCTTGGTGGATACTAATCATGTTCAGGGGATATGGCATCAGTCTATCTGCCCCACTCTACACCATGTCTGTTTAATTTGGTGGGTGGAAGCAAGCTCTAGTCTCTCCTAGACAAGAGATAAGTGCAAAAGAATTATGCCCTAAGAACCAAGAGACAATTCTAAACTGTGCTCCTACCTAGCTGTGTGATATTAGCTAAATCGCCTCATCATTCAGGATATCATTTTCCTCCCTTGTAAAATGAAGAGGAGGAGGATTAGATGACCTCTATCATGTCTCCCACTTCTAATGGTCTTTGACATATGTCTCCAAAAGACAAGACATTTGTGGGTTTCAGTCAAGGTTTGAGGTTCAACACCCTTTGTGTTACTTTTACAAGAGAATTTGGATCTTCATTCTTAACATAGGGGTTTTGTTTGTAACAAATGAAAGACTTCCTAATTAGTAGAATATGTTTCTGATGTTAAGATGTATGTAATTTAAAAGAAAAGTATAAATATCTTTCTTCTCTGAATAATGCATTCTAGGATAATGCCTACTTTGCTTATCTCTATCTGGAGGCAGTTGGATGGTAAAGTGAGATAGAGTGCTGGTCCTGAAGTCAGGCATCCTGGAGTTTAAATGTGACCTCAGACATTTACTAGCTAGATGGCTCTGGCCAAGTCACTCAGTCTTTATCTGCCCCTCTTTCCTCATTTATGAAAGGCATATATAATAACATTTACTTCTTAGGGTTGTGAAAATATGTAAAGCCCATAGCTCAGTACATGGCACATAGAAGATGCTTACTAATGTTTTTTTTTACTTTATTTCCATTCATAAGTTGTTCATCATAATCAGTAAAATCAACGATCAATTATTTATTAAGGCATAACCTGTGGCACTTGTAATTGATAGCATCAAATTCTCATTACAATAAAAATAAGACTCTTAACAGGGTCACATCAGAAGTCATTGTCAAAGGCAAGTCTCTAATTTTTACTCACTTTAAAAAAATAGATTTTTATTGATATCTTTTTTTACTTGGTTACATTTCCCCCATATTCTTTCCTTACTCCTCTGAGAGTCATTCCTTGAAAAAAAAAAAAAAAAAGGAAAAAGAAAAAAAATTAGTTACATATTTAATATATTTTTAAAAATCGGACTATATATTCAATAGGAACAGAAGGATTTTTAAAAATAACTATTATTTGTTATTTATTCTGTAATAAAATGACCATTATAATTTCAAATTATTCTATTTAGATTGTTTTGTGATTTTTATTATTACTTACATTGTTTTGGTCTGTGTTAATATTGTTTTCCTGGTCTTTCATACTTTATTTGCATCATTTAATATATCTTTTCAAGCATCTCTGTATTTATCACTTACATTGTTTCATACAACAAAATAATATTCCATTAAGTCATGTAACATATTTTCTTCAACCTTTCCTTAATTTAGGGCAACTAAGGTGTAGTGGGTAGAGTGTGGCCGGTCCCAGAAAACTCATCTTCCTGAGTTCAAATATGACCTCAGATTTTAATATTGGTGTTCATTTGGTTCCAGCCATAGCTTTTCAATTTCTCTCTCTTCTAAATGATAAAAGTACTCTTTTTTTTGGGAGGAAAGTTGGAATTCATCTCCCACACATAGTTATAAAAGTTATACATTTTGTTTCTCCTGAAATTTTATGATATAATCTTTATTATTAGGTTCACATTCACTTTGAGCCAAATTTCCACACCAATTTCCAGTTTTCCTAACAGTTCTTACAAAGCTCTTTCCCAGTTATATTATCTTCTTGTTTGTGTCCTAATATTTCTTTTCCTACTCTGACCTACTTTTTCTTTTTTTTTAATCAATAGGAAATTTTTTCAATAAGAAATCTTATCCTCCACAATCCTATCATTTAAAAAAAGATTCACTTTATATCTTTTTGATCTTTTGTTCCTCCATATGATTTTATTATCTTGTGTAGTTCTTTATAGCATACTTTTGATGGCATTATTGAAATAATACTTAATATGCAAATTAACTTTGGCAATATTGCCATTTTTTTACACTGGATAATCTAAGCCATGAGCATGTTTCAGTTCTGCTGTTTCCTTAAGGTAAAATTTTGTAATTTAACTCATAAGATATTGGGTATACTTTCATGGATTGACTCCAAAATATCTTATGAAGTTTTAAGTTATTCTTTGGTGAAATTTTGCTCCCTTGAATTTATATGTGAATTGACAGGAATGCTATAGCTTTTATTTGTTTGTTTGTTTGTTTTAGAGAGGTCTTTGCAATCTAAAACTTTTAAAGAAGCTATAAGATATTTATTGATTCCTTATTATTTTTTAAGTAAAAGATCCTCCATTCTTCTCTATATTTCTATAACTTTGCTCTTTTGTTTTATTACTGTTAGTGGCTATTCTATTACATACCAAATTTTGGTAAACAGTGATGTCATTTTTTTACTCCTACATATTGGAAAAACTCTTATTATGTCCCCAATAATTAATAATGTTTGTTTTTCATTGTAGATAGGTATTTTCTAGCATTTTTAAAGAAAAGACCTCTGTCTGTATCTAGTTTTTTTTCATGTTTTATGGGTTTGTTTTGGTTTGGTTTTTTTGCAAAAGTGAAAAATGTATTTTGCCTGAGACTTTCCTTGCATCTTTTAAGATAAACTTTTGTATTCTTTTATTTGATTATAATTAATTAGGTTGATTGTTTTCCTACTATAAAAAACATATTCCTGATATAAAAGTAACTTGGTCAGAATGATTGATTTCTTTTTTTTTTTTAAGTTGTGATACTTTGATTGGGGGGACTAGGATTTTCTTTTATTTTACAGGGTTTTTACTTAATTTTAGAAATAATAAAATTGAGCTATAATTCATTTTTTTCCTTTACCAAACTACCTGGGTTAAAGGTTTAAAACTATATTTGCCTCATAAAAGGAATTTGATAGAATGGTTTCATCCTCAAAGTTGGAGAATACTTTGTGTAGTATAGGCATTCATTGTTTTTTTAAAGTTTGGTAGAATTCTCATCAAAATTGAATTGAACTATGTAGTTTTTTCCTCTGTTAGTTCTCTTAAAGCTATTCTAGTTCCTTTTCTGAGACTGGACTATTTTATATTCTCTTAGTCTGGTTATTTTATTTTTCTGAAGGCAATATTTTATTTCTCTTGTATTTCAGCTGCATTATTTAATTGTCCATAGAAGGTTCATAAAATTCTTTTTTCTTCTAGTTGAGATCTCACGTTATCCTATTTTTATTTTGTTGATCTCATTTTCTACCCTCTGATTTTGGTCAGGCTAACTATATACTTATCAATTTTTAGTTTTTTTTTTTTAAAGAATCAGCTTTCTGTTTATAACTTCTTTAGTCTTTCTCTTTTCCAGTTTATGTATTTCTTCTTTAATTCTCAAGGTTCCCTCTTTTGTTATATTGTATGTATTTGTTGGCTTTCTAATTATTTCAATGTATATTCAGTTTGTTACTCCTCTCTTTTTCTATTTTTAGTAAAGCTTTCAGAATTTGTTTTCAGAATTTTCAGTAAAGTTTTCAGAATTATTTTAACTTCTGAGGATTCAGAAATTTGAAGACACTTTCTCTTTACTAGCATCTTTCAAATAATTATATTCTTTCTATTATTTATACATTGACTTTTTTATTGTTTAAGATGTCATTATTAATTCTTCTGTTAGGTTTATGCCTTTTCTTTGTGCTTCCTGAATTAATTATTATTTATTTTGTGTTGTGAACTAAAAAATAAGTGCTTTGTATTTTTCTTCCTTTACCTTTTTTTTTTTTTTTTTTTGCAAATTTTCTATCAACTAACACATGGACTATTTTTGTAAAAGTACCATATGGTGATGAGAAATATGTAAGAAAGATCTTTGGTATTGCTGAAAGAAAGAATGAAATCAAACTTCTAGCTCTAAATTCTCCATCATTTTGTTAATTCTATATTTTATCATTTGCTTGTCTTTCTATTAGATTCATCCAACTTTGAAATTATTCCTACTATGTTGAGTCTTTGCCTTCATAGCTTTTGAAAAGACAGGATTGGTGTTACATTGATTTCAATCCCCTTTTTTCAGATCTGAAATAGTCATTCACACTAGCACCAAACCCAAATTTCTCCTAAGGCTCTGGTTCTTTCCTTCCCTCCTCCAAATGGACATATCTTTCTTTTCCACTAGGCACATATTTGCATGTATTTATATTAATTTTCATGTACATTTATTTATTTATATTTGTATTGTGTCCCCTTATTGAAAGTAAATTCCTTGAGAACAGCTCCTTGAATATATCACCTTTTTGTACTTGTATTCCCAGAACCTAACAAAGTTCCTGATACACTCTTGAATAAGTACTAATTGACTAATCCATGACCCTAGAACACACAAATTGTAAGTATGATATAGGATCAGATTGACTGAGAAGTCTTTAAAAATTTGAAGGAATGAATTATTAGTTTCTTGGTTTATGACATCAATGAACTATACAATTTTCTGCTTCTACTATTGAAAGAATTATGGAACAAATAACCCTACCAAAATACCAAAAATGGCTTTACTTTGTTCTGAAACCTATTATCTTGGATCACTATTTTCTTCTGCTAATTGAATTTATCTTAAGGAATATTTATTTGATGAAAAAAAGAATATTTATTTGAGAGTGCTTGTGTCACTATGAGATGCTCGATCTAGTCCTTTTTTTAAACTTACCTCATATGGGGAAAATGGGACTTATATATCTGATATTTAAAGCAATATGTTTTGTTGACTCTCTGGAGATCCATTAGACCTGTTATAATCAAACTCATTATCTACAACATATCCATCATCTTTTCTCCCAAACCCTTACACCTCATACATTCCCTATCGCTACAAAGGGCAATAATACCATCCTCCCAATATCATAGGCTCATAGCTCAGCAGTCATCCTGGATTCCTCACTTTTATGGATATGGATCCAAGCAATTTCCCCCTTCTCTTCTCTGACATTGCCACCACTCTGGTGCAGTTTTATACCTTACCCTGATTATTGCAATTACCTGTCTCAAAATTCTCCCTGGTCCACATTGTCCTCTATTCAATCACAAAGCCACTACCACTGTTACCTTATAAACCACATTCTTCATACACTTATCCCCCCTATTATTCTCTCATACTGGCCTCCTGATTTTCCTAAATGAGACATTCCATCTCTGGACTCTGAATATTCTCTCTGGCCATCTCCCATGCAAGACATGCTCTCCCTTCTCTACTTCAGGTGGTCTCTCTTTTTAAATCCCAAATAAAATTCCATTTTCTATAAAATGCCTTCCCCAATCCATCTTAATTGATCTTATTTCTGTTGATTATTTACTATATTTCCTATGTGTATATCCTGTTTGTATATATTTGTTTGTATGTGGTTGCTTTCATTAGATTGTGAACTGCTTAGGGCCAGGTCTTTTATTTCTTTTTATATTCCCAGCATTTAACATAGTAGCAGACTTATAGTGAGAACTTAATAAATGTTTATTGAACTTCATTTCAACAATTTACATGTGAGTAAGGAAAGGCCCAAAGAGGTAAAGATGCTTGACAAGGTCACACAGGTAATGAGGTTCAGAGCCAGGATATGAATCCAGTCCTGTGACACCAAAACCAGAACTCGGTCCTTTACATCGTTCTCTATTTGCGATTGGTCAGCAATAATTATCCTGCTATACCTATCTGAGCTGCTTCATACATTACATTTTCTTCCTGTTTTATTTTGGGACCAAAATAAATTTTAATATCTCTTTAACTGATTATTTCAAGATATAGTAAACATAAGGAATAGAGACTAAACACTGATTTACTTCAGTAAACAAGTAAGATTTTAAAATATTTCTCGCCTTATTCCTATCCAAAGGGTCCCAAAATTTATCCTTCTGGGTTTCCCATCCCCAGAAATAAGATATTCCTCTTTTTGTCTTCTCCTTGTTTTTGCTGTTCACTCTTCTGGGGGCTTCCTGGGACTCATCTGCGACTCCCATCTCCATATTCCATGTCTTCTTCCCTCATCTGGCCATTGTTGTGTCCTTTAAAAATGTACCCAAGTCGTAACCTACTAGTGGGACAAGGCTCCTCCCTTTGCTCCCCCATTATGCAGATTTTTTGTTTGCTTTTTGCCATTTGGGTTCTTATCTTGGTGGTGATGTCTAGTCGTTATGTAGCAATCTGCCATCCTCAGATATACTGTCATCATGTTAGTTGGCATTACTCTGACCACCATTTCCTGGGCTTCACCCCTTGCTCTGGTCCATGTGTTCTCATTTGGGCTGCCCTTCTCGGAAGTCAACCACTTCTTCTGTGAGATCTTGTCTGTGCTCAAGCTTGCTTGTGGTGATACTACACTTAAACTATTTCTTTGGCCTGGTGTTCATCCTAGTTGGACCTCTCTGCTTAGTTCTGATCTCCCCATGCATTCTTGTATCCTGGGGATCAGTTGGGGGGAAGGAAGAAAAACATTCTACCTGTTCCTCCACCTCTGTGGTTGGGTCTTCTTTGGCAGTGCCATCATCCTATCATGACCCCCCAACTCCAGCCATCCTGAAGGCAGCAGAAAATCCTCTCCTTTTTTATCTCTTTAACCCTATTTTAATCCCTTGATCTTAGCCGGGAATCAAGTGAAAGGTGCTCTAAGGAGGTATTGGGAAGAAAACCCTTCCCCAAACATGTAACTTCTCATAAAATTCCAATCCATTTTCTTCTTGGGTTTTCTCATGGGGTCATATAAATCCCAACAACAGTTTCTACTTTCTCTGTCTTTACCTGGGATTAAAAATTCTGGATCTTCAGTTTATTTTCATGATATCTTCCCTATTTAGCTACAATACTTTTAATATTGCTTTGTAGTTTTAATTAAATCTTTTTTGTTTACCTAAAAACTTCAAAATATCAATTTACATTAGATTTTTCTACTAAGTAACCCATTTCCTTTGTTATCAGAAAAATAATTCATATCCTAGAATGGATAGAGTCATAGATTCACTGATCTTGACCTCATCCATCCATCTTGTTGCCAGATTTGGATTTCCTTTTTTATTTTTATATTTTCCTTTTCCATTAAGTGAATATTTGGTCCCTTTCAGGTCTTGGGACCGCCTTTTTTCAAAGGTAATCATCACGAAAATGAGGAATAAATCAAAATTCTTTTTTCTCCTTGGGGCCCATAGCTTTCTGGAGACCCTTCAGACAGGCCTTGGTTTCAGTGGAGAAATGAAGAAGGACAGACCAGCTGCCTCAGTGGTGGGAGATGGAGTGAATGTTTCTCTTCCAGTCCTTGTTGGATCTTATATACACTATTATAATTATATATCAAAATGTCAATCTTTAGAATAAGTTCAATCTTGTAGAACCATTAAGTACTAAGTAATGTACTGAACTGAAAACTTCAATCACCATGCTATACTAGACAACCCATTGTCAAATCAATTCCCTGAGTTAACACCTTGTTTTCATAGTCCCCAAAGCGTTCTGGCTCATTTATCTCCTGCTTTCTTTTCTTTTGAACATAAGTGGTCCACCCTCCTGTTTCTCAGGAAGGTGAGAACCCCCCAAAAGGGATCATCCTTCCCTGACTTCTCAGAAAGGGGTGAAAACCCAAAATGAGGTGATTCCTGATGTCTCAGGAAGGGAGTGAAAAAAGCAAAGAAATTGGGTCAAAGCGATTTTGTTGAGGCTTTTGAAGGTCTAAAAAAAGGTATAATAAATCCATCAACAGGGGTATTACAGAAGCACATGATAATATCACAGGCTAGAGTATTTAACAAACAACATGAGGACTTATACATGTGTCCCTGAGTCTGTTTGATCCCCCCTCTAAATCTGGCTCTGATCTCTTAAATATGCTATTACAATTAAATCCATTCATCATACTGAGTATAAGCCAATCATTATATCACTAGGGAACCATTATTTGTTGTAAGATTAATTCAATCATACTGAACTAGAGAACTATTAACCACCATGCTAAACTAGATTACCATTGTCTTATCAATTCCACTGAGTTAACATCTTTCTCTAGAATTCCGGCCCATTACAATTAAGAATAGTAGAAGCCTGTACCCTACATATTATCCAAATGTGGTAGGAATTCATAGCAGTTGATCCCATGGCTTGCCCACATTCATTCAGCTAGTAATTATAAAAGCTGGATTTCAAAACCATGTCAATCCCTTTCCAGTATCCCAAATAAGCTATCAGCCAACCTTGGCTTGGATAATATCAATGATAGGGAATTATGACTTTATTGTGTAATACACTTTATTGATGATTGAGTTTAAAGGAACTCCTCCCTATGTTGAACCCATATCTGAATCCCTGTACTGTTTACCCATTTATCTTTTTTCTTTCTTAAACTATGCAGCATGAATCTAATTCTTTCTACTATAAATTCCATAAATGGGAAATGTCCAATAATCCATTTTGCTAAGTCCCTTTTATGGAAGGTCTCCCTCATGCCTTCCAATATTATGCAGCTACGTCTTCCTTCAGTCTCCTTTGGACTAGATATTCTTCTGCTCTTCCTACTATTCCTTACAAAGAACAATCCTCCCAATAACACTCTCCCTTATCCCTTAGATAAGAGTATCTCTAAATACAAAAAGGCCTTAGAAGTCACCTCATCCAAACTCCTAAGCTATTCAAGAATACTTCCATTGTGTGAACCCTAAGTGAGTTACTAAATCATATAATTATGTTATTGTTGGAGGAGACTTTAGAGGGAGGTTAAAATGTATTGTCTCAGACATCATGAATGCTTGTTTTACAATTTATTTAATGCAATAATATGTTATATTATGTATTAATTATCTATGTTTATATTTTCATTAATTTAAGGCTCCTAAAACCAAAGACAATATCACTTTTATATTTGTATTTCCATCAGTTTTCACAATGTCTGTCATATGGAAGGCATATAATAAATACACAAATTAATTTGCCTATTAAATTATAAATTCCTCAAGGATGTCTTAATTGAGTTTTTAAAATTTCCATCATAAAATTTTGTTCATGAAAATGAATGGAGTTATTTGAATAATATTAAAGAATTATAATCTAGGTAGCCAACAAAGAATAAAAATAATTTTGCCAAGTTTTATATTGATATAAATTTAAGATGTATGTTTTCCCATATTAACATACCTTGTGATACTTGTAAAAGTAAATAATTTTTTCTTCATTTATAAAAGCAAGATGGCTTAGAGAAATTAGAAGATTACCAAAGTCGAATAATTTTTTCAGAATACAATATCAACTACTTTGGGTAACAGTAGAATGAGTTTCATTTGTTTACCAAAGGCACCTTAAAGAACATGGAGGGGCATCTTGTTCCACATCAGTGCAAAATGAAAGGAAAGTCTGGCTTGGGATTAGAACGTTAAAATCAAAGGGGAACTATGGACAAAGGGAAAAATGACAGTGATGCCAGGAGGAACAAATGATCCAACTAAATTGTCAAAGAAAAAGAGGTAAAAAAAATAAAAAAATGAAACAAAATAATTAAATTATTAGGAACATTCTAGGAAGGTTAAATTTTAAAAGAGCAAGAAAGTTTTTTTTAAATTTCAAGAGGAACTTGAAATAAAATGCCAAGTGGATAGGTAAAGCCTAATCAAGAAGATCTTGCAAATTTGGCCTTAGACACACTCCTCTGTCACCTGGACTTACCTCATTTTAAAATAAGTTGGAGGAAAATACCAAACAATTTCAGTGTCTTTACCAAGAAAACCCCAAATGGGCTCATGAAGAGTCAAACTTGAGCAAAACAACTGAAAAACAACAACAAAAAGATATTAAGGAAATAATGAAGAAAATGGCCAAAAGATTAGGCTGAAAAACCTTTAAAAAATCAGATGCAACTAACAACATATTTACTAAGGCACAAAATAAAATAAAGCAAACTGGAAATGTGGGTTAAAATGATTATATAGTTATCCAAACTATATCAAAGATTAAAAAATAAATATAAAACAGAAAGTGTTGTAAAAATCCGATTATTAACATTTTCAAGAAAAGACAGAATTTGTTTAAATTTTTGGGAAATCATAAACAAAAATTTCTTGTAATTAAAAAACAATTCTGATTTATAACACAATTCACACACTCTCAAAGGGGTTGAAGTAAAGATTGTACATGCCTAGCTATGTTACACTTGAATTAAATTTCATCACTAAAACAACAATCAAAATAATGCTGCCCCTGGAAGTAAGAAATAATCAAAATTAATAATCAAGGAATCAAGATTTTTCAATGATGATACAATAACATGAAGAAATTGATATAATATTGCAGAATTAAAACATAACCAGAAACTTGTAATTATCTGAAAAAATCTCTCAATATGCAGTCTAAGAATAAAATCAAGAATTTTAAATTTAGAAGGATCTTCGAGACTTCCCATCAACCAATATTTTATTTAAAATATTTATTAAATTCCCCACAAGAAATTACCTAACTTTTCCTAGATTTATAAGTAGAGGGAATCTACTATGTCCCTGAAAAATCTAAGAACCTAGGAATTTAAGATGATGGCAGAGATGATATAATCCAAACCATATGTTGATCATGAAATAATCCAAACATTTGATCTAATATAAACCCTAAATAATATACAATATTATATATTATAATTTATGTATAGACATTTATTTATACCTATTTTATATATACATATTATATATATATGTATAAGGGGTGTGTGTGTGTGTGTGTGTGTGTGTGGGGAATTTCAGGCTTCTCAATTCAAGACAATTGTTCACAAACATGGAAATCCCTAGGTTGTATTTGATTTAATAATGTTTGCATACTGGTGTCCTGGAGAAGGCAAGGGAAAAAAAAAAAAAAAAAAAGAACAAGTGCAGCTAAAATGAATAGGATAATCACAAAACAAATCTGAAAATTTTAGAGGAAAACCAATTTAAAGAAATTATCATCATGAGAGAAATTTTTTTTTGTGATTTTATTATTTAATTTATAAAAGAAACACAAAATAAGAAAAATTCTTTCTGATAGATAAAGAAAAGAAAAAACTCAACAATTGCTACATTGAATGCAAATTTCTGCTTTCCAATAAAATGGAAAAGCAAAGAGTCCCTTAATTTAAAACTGGTATTTGAGGGAAATATTTTCAGGAATATTTAAATTTATTGCAAATGAAAAGGTAAAAGTACTACTATGTTGCCCTACACAAATCTAGAGTGATCAGTTATCTATCCAAGTTGAATTTAAATCAGAAAGTGTTCAAAAAGGTCAACATTTAAATTTTAAAATGATCCGTGAAAAGAAAAGGGAAAAAGAACAAACCCTTTCCTCCCTAGGTTTTTAAAAATCAAAAATTTCAGCTTTATTCAAACCTTTGAGGGAATATAAATTTGATCCCAAATGGGACAAAATCAAAGGATTATAAAAAATATCATTAATAAATGTCAAGGAAGAAATGTAAAATTAAAATTAACTGATATTGGTATTCCAAAAGTTATTTTAACGAAGATTTTAATTATAAAGGAAGGTTTAACTCGGAAATAATAAAATACATTATATTAACTAGAAAAAAAAAGGATATGTAGTTATTTAATTTGGTATTAAGATAAACTTTGAAAACATGCTTTAGTTTTAAAACCCTAAACATGACAACTGATATTTCAATAACATTCTAAAAAGCAGAAATTTCAAGCCTTAATATATATCCATATTAAATGGATAAACATCACAAGTAAATTTCATTAAAACAAACATTGAAACTTGCCAAAACCCAACCTTTTGTCTTTATAATCTCATTCTTTTTGCAAAGAATAGGAATTAAAATAGTTAGTCTTGACATTGAGAAAAGTAAAAAGATTTCCAGTTACATAAGATATGTTTGTGAATCTAGAAAATCCAAGACAGTCAACTACACCAAAAATAGTCAATATAACCAACTTTAGTAAGATAGCAGAATATAAGAAATTCATTTTAAATGATCTGCATTACAATATTGTACACTGTATAGTGAATACAATCCAAAAAAATTGCTTCAGTCTTTAAAAGCCCTTTAATATTAAACCATAAAACTTATGTTTATCACTAAATAATGATGTCTATGGACACATCTGAATCTTGTTCATGAATACAAAGCTTGTAAGGACAGAAATGTGAAACTAGTTAGCAAGGGATTAGACCTGCTGCCTTTCCATTGTCAAAAGAATTGGCAATAAAAACAATCACAAAATTAGAGGCTAGGACCCTGTTGAAGATAAAAAAGTTTTTCCTCTTCTGTCTGCTTCTACTGGACTCTCATTTACTATTAACAATATCAACAATCAAAAGCATTTATTGAAACTTTATATAAATATGTAGATTCCACAAAACAAACATACCAAAAACAATACAATACAATAAACAAACCAAATTCTTAAAGATTTTGCATTTTATTGGGGGAACTAATCTGTACATAAAAAATTCTCGAGAAATAAAAATAAAACAAAGAAATATTTGGAAAAACATAAAAGTTAATTTCACAAAAATGTTCATATAGAAAGTCATGCTTGAGATGTGGTTTAAGTTGAGAGGGGTACTCAGTAAATTCGAGCTTAAGTCAAACATTTTCAGTTAATGCTATACTTCCTAGAACTTCATAATCTTCTCTGTTTCAATTACACAGCTATCAGACAAATTATTGTGAGAAAATAAATCTCATATAAATGCATATATTTCCTCCTTCTCCCAATTATCTTTTTTATTTACCACTAAGTATATACAAAGAATATATATATATATATATACACATACTTAGGCAACCTAATGAAATATTCATCTAATTACAACATCAAAAGATACTTTGTTAGATTAAATAATATTGAGAAATAAAAGAATACCAGAACACATCCTTTGGAATCTAGACCTTTTTTCCAATATGCATGTCTGTGGGGTAACGAGTGGAAACATCAAATTATAAATAAAGACAGTCTTCGGGAAAGAGTTACTCCTGATTTTTGGGGAATAGTTATGAAAATTTTAATGTATTAGAGGGGAGCTAGGGAGTCAGGGAAAAGAAAGTATATAAAAAAACAAGAGAAAGAAAAACCTAAAAAATTCAAATAGGGAGGAGATAAGGGTTTGTGGTTCCTGTTACAAAGTGAACAAATTTAAAAAATTTTTGAGATTAGATGTTTTCAATTTTAAGATTTTTGAAATATTAAACCTGGAAAGAGAAATGAAAGAGAATTTGAATAAAATCCACTGAGTTGAGAAAATGGTGAAATTAGATAATGGATACATTTGATGTTTTTTTTTTATGTGACCTTGTGTCCTTCCTCCATTTCTCATTCTTTGAAAAATATCTAATATCCTTTCCAATTCAATTTGTTTATAAATTTTAAAATAAAAATTTTGTTTTTCTTTAAGTCAAATTTTAAAAAAAATTATTTCCCTTAAAATTTTTCAAAATTAAATAAATAGGTTTAAATTTTGGGGATTTTTGTTTGTTTTAGTTATTTCTTAGGTTAGGGTTTTAAAAAATATATTATATAAAAGTAAAGTTTTAAATTATTCTTTTAATTGGGATAAAATTTTCCAAGTTTCTATGGATTTATAAAGAATTTTATTTTCCCTTTGTTTTAAATGAAAAAGAGAGTAAGAAGAGATTTGGTTTCCCTACAGGGAGAAAGGGAAAGGGTTTTATTTTCTGACTCTTTTTGCTCTTTGGGTTGTTTCCTCAAACCAGATTTTGCCTCAGTCCCTGTTAGGGGGATGTGTAAGATAACTTCTGTTTTTCCGGGGCAGAGGTTTTTTAAGTTTAAGTTCATTTTCTGAAGGGATTGAATGAGAGAAAAATGTGAGATAAAACCCGCCGGGAAGAAAGAGAGACTTTGGGTGGGTTGTTCAGGCTATAAATCAGATTAAGGAGAAATCTGTACCACTTCCGGCTTCCCAAGAAGGTTCCCAAAAATAGTTTCCCTTGATCCCCAATCTCACTTTTTTGGGCCTGGTGTTTCTTGGGTCAGTTATGTTTGTGGTGTCCCTGATGAGCTAAAAGGATTAAAAAATACAATTTGGCATGACCTAAGGTTACCATGGAAGAACTTAAAGGATAAGTCCAAATGAAAAAAGGGAAGTGTTTTTTAGGGTTTAAGTTCTGCTGACTCTGAAATAATACCTGGAAAAGTCTTTGAGTGGGCCGATTAAAATTTCTTTCTATTTTTTTTCCCTCCAGAGGGATCAGTATTGTGCTCTGTGAGAGTTCTAAAATGAAATTTTTGTCCAATGTGAAAGGATCTATTCTGGTTTTTACTATAAAAGGAGAAATTATTTATAGTTTTATTTTTTCCTTTTCATTATCAAATTTGATGTTTCAAATTTCGAAAACTTCCTTTTTTTAGAAAAAAAACCAGCGACAAAAAATAAGATATGTTTAATGTGTTTTTAAATACTTGTGGTCTGATAAGAAATCGGTAAACCTTTCCTAAATGAGAAGATTTCCAGTAAATCAGTTTATTATTGATATTCAATTTGCTTACCAAATTCATTCCATTCATCCCTTTCACTGTTATTATATTATGTTCAAAGTTAGTGTAGGATGTAGGTGGGTTTTTTGTAGTCGGAAAAATGCCTCTAATATTGTATTCCCTGTAATATCTCCTTATTTGAAAACTCCAAGACAAAAGAAAAGTTAAACACATGAATGGAGGAGATTTTACACTGTATTTTCAACTTTAAAATTCTTCATTTTCCAAAATGTTATAAAAAAATTAAAATCTCCTTTAACTTTTGTTTGAAAATTGTAGGTCATGCAGGGATAAAGCCGGATATTTATATTTGAAGGAATTTTTAGATAGAATTTTTTCAACTTTTTTGTTTTAGAATTCCAAAATTAGTGACTTAAAGCTTTTTGATGAAATGTGATAAAGTAGGAAGAGAGTGGAATGGAAGTTTAGTGATCTGGAATGAAATCCTAGTTTTACTCCTTTACCTGAAAAACAAGGGACCTGGGCTTTTGGACCCTCCTTCCTTTTAAAATAGAGGAATGATCAGATCCTTTAAACCCTATTCCAAGTTAAAATTCCCAGACCTTCTTGGCCTTAATATAAGTATTTAAGGAATTTGGTTTTAGATTGATTGATTAAAATTAAATTTAAAATTTTGATGTGATGAATCCCCACCTTTCTTTTCAAACCATGCAATAGCCGTTCTAAGTAGATTATCTTCTTTATTTTCCTTAAAATTTTGAAACCCAAACGATAAGAATATGCAAAGGAACTAAGCCCAAGAACCAAGGGACAATTCCAAATTCTTCCTACCTAACTGTGTAATATTATAACCCCATCATTCAAGATATTTTTCCTTTTGAAAATGAAGTTGAGGGGAGAATTAATGACCCTTTATTATGTGCCCACTTCTATTGGTCTTTAAATATCTCTAAATAAAAAGAAAGAAACAAGACATTTTGGGTTCAAGGCAAGGTTTGAGGTTAAAACACCCTTTGTTCCTTTACAGAGACTTTGGACTTCATTCAAATAGGATTTTGTTTTAAAAAATAAAAGAATTCTAGTTAGTAGAAAATTTTCTGATCTTAAAAATGTAATTGAAAAGAAAAGTACAAATGCTTTCCTTGTCCCTTTCCCCCCCACCTTTCCTAATATTTTCTAGGATAAAATTTTGCTTAACCCTATTTGGGCAGTTGGGTAAAAGAGGGTACGGGCCTGAATCAGATCCGAGTTTAAAATGTGACTTCAGACATTAGCACATGGCTCCCGGGCCACCAGCTCATCTCCCTTCCCATTTAAAGGTAAATGATAACGACTTTAGGGTTGTGTGAAAAATATTTGAGCATAACATAGAAGATGCTTAATAAATCTTATTTCATTCATAAGTTGTTTACTGTTGTCAATAAAATCACACAATTATTTATTTTCATTATCTTACTTTTATTGATACATCAAATTCTTTCCAATAAAAAAAGAATTGAAAAATTTTAAGGCAGGAAAGAACAATGCTGCCTCATTAAAAAAATCATGGACAAAGTCCGAAATAATTTTTGTTTTTTTGTCCCCAAAGGCAAAAGGTAATTTGGGAACCCATTTTCTATAATAGACATGTTTTTTTTTTTAAAGCCACCTAAATTATAATAGGCATACATCAATGGAACATGATGGAAACTTGTTTTAAAAGGATTAATAGAGTCATTTTCAAACTGAATTTCTTAATTTTACTCACTTAATAAAAAAGATTTTTATTGATAATTTTTTATTATTTTTTCCTTTCTTTCCCCTTTCCTTTAGTGTCATTCTTTTAAAAAAAAAAAGAAAAGGGAAAAGAAAAAATCAATGAAACTTTTAGTATTGGAAAAAATCTGACTTTATATGTTAAATTTTTATACTTTGGACCTTTTTCCCAAAGGGAAAGATCTTTTGTAAAAACTCTATCTTGTAAAAAACCCGCCATTATAATTTAAATTATTCGTTTTGGGATTATTTTGGATTGTTATTTCCATTTAATTGTTTTTTTTGTTAATATTTTTTCCTTTTTCATACTTTATTTGCATCATTTAATATATCTATTCAAGCATCTCTATAATTTATCACTTCCATTGTTTTGTTTTTTTTTAAAAAAATAATAACTATATTCATGCAAATTTTTATTTAATCATTCCTAATTTAGAGCAATGGGTGGACAATGAGTAGAATGTGGATCGGGAGAACACCTCTTTCTGATTAAAATATGGCCTCAGGCATTTAGTAGCCAAAAATTGTTCATTTGTTAGGCAATACTTTTAATTTTTCTCTTTAATTGATAAAAGTATCCTTTTTGGGAGAAATTCATCTCTCACACATAGGTATAAAAGTTATACATCTTGTATATTCTGAAATTTTATGGTATAATCTTTATTATTTGGGTAACATATTCATTTTGAGCTAAATTTCCATGTGATTTACTTTTCCCGTAGTTCTTACCAAGTTCTTTCCTGATATAGTTTTTTTGTTTGGTTTCAATTCTTCTTTGCCATCTGACTATTTTTTTTTTTTAATCAGGAGAAATTGTTTCAAATTTACTGTATTATAATACCAAGGATATAAAGAAATTTATCCTTCCAATCCTATCTTTTTAAAAGATTCACTTAATATCTTTTTGATCTTTGTTCCTCCAGTATTTTTCATTATTTTGTCTAGTTTTTATAGCATCTTTTGATGTCATATTGAAAAATTAAATAGGAATTAACTTTGGCAACATTATCATTTTTATTACAGTGGACCATCCAAGTCATGAGCATGGGCTATTCTACCGGTTAATTCATTCTACTTTGTTTCCTTAAGGTAAAATTTTGTAATTTTGTTAATTTGTAAAATATTAGGGGTACTTTCATAGATTGACTCTAAAATATCTTATGAATTTATGTTATTGTTTAATGAAATTTTTTTCCTTGAATTTATTAATGAAGGACTGCCATTGCTTTGTTTGTTTGTTTGTTTTTTGGAGGGGAGCTTTTAATTGAAACTTTTGTTGATTTTTGAGGCAATTGGGGTTAAGTGACTTGCTTAGGATCATACAACTAGGAAGTGTTAACCAAAGCCAGATTTGAACCCTGACTTCTGGGCTGGTGCTTTATCCACTATGCCACCTAGCTGTCCCCATCTAAAACTTTAAAAAGTTTTAGGTATTTTTGATTCTTTTTTTTTTAGTAAAATGTTTGGTTCATCACATAGAGATTTTCCATTCTTGTTATCTTTATGTCTTAATTTCTGTTTGTTTTTTTTTTAGTGGTTTCATGAATACCAAATTTTTGGAAGATATCTTTTTAACTCCTATATATTGAAAGGCTTAGTTGTTCTAATAAATAAATTGTTTTTTTTGTAATATTTTTACATTTTTTAAAAGAGACCTCTGTCTATTTATTTTTAGTTTTTGGATTTGTTTTGTTTTTGGATTTTTTGAAAAGTGAAAAATCATTTTGCCTGGGGTTTTTCCTGCATTTTTAAAGGTAAACTTTTTGTTTTTTTTGATTATAATTAATTGGTTGGGTTTTCTAATAAGAAAACATTTTCTTATAAAATACTTGGTTGAATGATTGATTTTTTTTGTGATAGTTTTTTTTGGGGTTTAGGATTTTTTTTATTTTGGTTTTTTTTAATTTTTAGAAATAATAAAATTGAGCACAATGATTTTTTTTTCTTTCCAAACTTCCTGGTTAGGCTTTTGAATTTGTTTTCTATAAAAGGAATTTGATGAATGGTTTCTTTTCTCGGTTGAGAATAATTTTGTGTAGCAAGGATCACTATTTTTAAAAGTTTGGTTAAATTTCATCAAAATTGAATTGAACTATGTGTTTTTTTCCTCTTTGTTTTTTAAAGTTTCTGTTTTTTTCTGGACTGGATTTTTGATATTTCTTGGTTTTGATGTTTTATTTTTCTAAAGACAATTTTTTTCTTATATTTCTTTATTTAATTGTGATAAAGATTTTTTGAAAATTTGAATTTTTTTTTTCTAGTAGAGATTTATTTATCCTATTTTTTTTTTTGATTCATTTTTTCCCTCTTTTTTTGGTAGGTGACTAAATATTATATTTTAGTTTTTCAAAGTATTTTCTGTTTATAATTTTTGTTTTTTTTTCAATTTATTTTTTTCTTCATTTTCAAGGTCCCCTTTGTTATATTGATGTTTTTTGATTTTAATTTTTCAAAATATATTACTTTATTAATTCCCCTTTTTTTTTAAAAATAGTTTAATTTTGGGTTTTTAACCTCCAAGTAATTTTTTAGTTTTGAAGACTTTTTTCACTGTTATTTTCAAAAAATTATGTTTTTTTTTTTTTTTATAATATTTGTAAATTAATTTCTTTAGGTTTTTCTTTTTGTTTGGGCCTTGAAGTAAATTTTTTATTTTTGTGGTCCCAAAAGATGTGTTTGTATTTTTTCCTTTACGTTTTTTTTTCAAATTTTTTTCTAAACATGGACTTTTTTGTTTTGGGTGATAAAATATGTAAGAAAAAATTTTTGGTTTTTCAGAGAAAAAATTTCTTTCTAAATTTCCCATTTAGTTAATTTTATTTTTTTTTTTATTTGTTTTTTTTCTAGATTCATTAATTTTAAATTATTTTACTAGGTTATTTTTTTCAACTTTTGGAAAAGAAAGAAGGCCAGACGATTTTGATTTTTTTCAGATTTGAATAATATTTAACGGGTTCCCAAATTTCCCATGGTTTTTTTTTCCTCCTTTCCCTCCAAATGGAAGTGTTTCCTTTCCTTTTTGAATATTTGCATGTTTTTATTAATTGATGAGTATAATATGTTTATTTTCCTATATTTATATTTGTATTGTATCTCCTTATTGAAAGTAAATTCCTTGAGAACAGCTCCTTGAAACTATTGCTTTTTTGTACTTGTATTCCCAGAACCCAACAAAGTTTCTGATACACAGTAGATACTTGAATAAGTACTAATTGACTAACCCATTACCTAGATAACATAAGCTCTAATTATGATATAGAATCAGACTGACTGAGAAATCTTAAATAATTTGAAGTAATTAATTATTAGTTTTTGGTTTGTGACATCAATAGATATCAGAGCAGAAGAGCACAAAAAAAGGTATATAAACTATTTAAGGAAAGCCTTAACTTTAATTGTAAAGTTAGAAGACCTTGTTAAGACTGTTATGTTAAGTTTCCAGAATAGAAAATTTTCAAGGTTTTTAAATATTATTTTAGGCAAAGATACAAAAGTTAAAGCTTGTGTATAAACTGAAAGGCAATATAAAAATGGGAGAAAAGGAGGATTTTCAAAACTAAAGGATAAAGGACTGAATTACCATTGGGAAGTCAAAAAGTTTTCTTTATAATAAAAAATTTGAATAACAAAAGTTTTATGGAAAGGGCCTTTGCCCCCTTGACAAATCAAAAATAGAAAATTTTAAAAATTGAAGTTTTTTTTGGAATTTTGATTTTTTTATTATTTTAAAATTTAAAGAAATTGGGAAAAAAAGCATTTAATGATTTCCCCCAGGGCCCAAAAAGTTTATGGGACATTTTTCCAGTTCCTGACCCAGACCTGGCCTCAAACTGTTGTGCCCCTTAGCTGTCCTTTTTCCCTTCAGAAAAAATGGATTGTCGAATCTTTTAAAAATAATTAGGGTTAATGTTTTTTTAAACTTTAAATATTGCTAGATAGTTGAAAAAAAATATAGATGCTTATTCCCTTCCTAATTATCTGCCTTAACTCCTGCCTCAAAATGGGAGGTAAACTGATGGGTTTAAGAAAGTCTTTCTAGTTCAAACTGCCACGAAATTCATTTGGTAAAACCCCTCAACCCTTAAGCCTTTTGCTTAATTTTCCTTCTATGCTTTGCAAAAAGCCCGAAAGTAAAATTCGACCTGGAATAATAACAACTCCTCCAAAAATCCAAAAACTTTAATTTTTTCCTATTTCTTGGATCACACTTTCTAAATTAATTTTTCTTAAAATTTATTTATAAAAAATAATTTTTAAGGCTTAGTCCAAAATTTTATCTAGTCCTTTTTTTAATTCCTCCTGGGAAAATACTTATCATCTATGTTTAAAAGAATGTTTTCTTTCTCGGATCCCTGACCTTTAAACCAATTAAAACTTCACATTTTTCCCAAACCTCCCAAAAACCTTCCCTTTATATAAAATAATCCTTAATTTTATAATACTCAAATCCAGGTTTCCACTTTCCTGGATATGGACAAAGTTTCCCCTTTTTTTCATTTTACCATGTGGTTGGGCCCTATCCTCACCTTTATTAATAATAACCGAATTTTACCTTGCCAAACTGAACAATCCAAACATTTCCTACCATTTTTTCAAAACCACCCGCACACTGTTCCATTTCTTCCTCCCATTGGCCTCCGTTCCTGAATGGTTTCCATCTTAACTTGAATATTCTATCGGTCATCTTTGAAAGCACTTTCCCTTCTCCCTCCAATGTGGACTCCTGACTTTTCTTTAAATCCTAAAATCCTTTCTTTGGGAACCTTTTTCCCTCCATCTTTAATTAAACCTAATTCATTGTTTTATATTTATATTCATTATTTTTTAATTCTTTTTTCTATCCCACATTTACAAATCCTGGCCTAAGTGGAACTTAATTTTTCTTTTAATTTCAAATTTTTGTATTGCCGGCCCAAGGAGTTGGGAGCTTGACAGGTCCATAGGTAATGGGATCAGAGAGGGGACATTAACCAACCTTTCTGCACAGCTGGCGGTCCTCATTTCCCATTTACCTTTACCTCCTACCATCTCTGTTCCTGTTTCTTCCTTGTTTTTTTGATGAAAAAATCTCTTATCTTTAATGTTTGTTTCAAGTCTAAGGAAAAGGACTAAAAATTTAATTAGAAATAACAAAAAAAAAAATTTCTCACTTTACTTGGACTTCTTGTCACAAATGTAAAACAAACCTGGACAGGATCTTTTATTTTATAGGCCTTTTCCCGTGATCTTTCCTTGTTTATGTGTCCTTTCTGGGGAAGGACTCCTTTAAAATTGTCTTGTTCCCATTCCAATTCCCATTGTATTTTCCCCTTTCATCTGGATTGACATGTCCTTTCCTCCTGCCCAAAATTCAGAATCTTTGGGGAAATAAACTATTCTTTTCCCCTATATTAAATTAATTTTCCTTTTGGGGTGGTTTTTTATCTTGGGGTGATGTCCTATATTTTTTAATCCCATCCTCTAATATGTTCATCTGGCTGGGAAGGGCATTACTCACCACCTTTTTGGGCTTCACTTTCTTTTTGGCCCATTGGATTCTTTTTATCCCTTTAGGGACCCAAGTAAACTTTTCTGTAATGTTTTCCAAACTTGTTTGCTTTGATATACCAAAAGTTATTACTTTTTAAATGTGTGGTTTTCCCAGTTGGCCCTTCCAGTTAATCCTCTTACAACGATTTCTCTATGAATCCTAGGAAATCATCTGGGGAAGGGTTTTAAAAAAGATTCTCTATGCTCTCCCATTGTTGGTCGGTTTTCCATAAAACATCATACTTATTGAACCCAAAACCACAAAGCCTGGGGAGCAGCAAAAAATTTCTCTCCTTATTTTATAGTTCTTTAACCCTTCTAATCCCTTGATCTAACTAGAATGCAAGGTAAAGGGCCCCTTGAAGGAACTCTAAAAAACCCTTTCCAAAACATGTAACTTGTCAACCAATTAATTATTGTTAAATTCTTGGTGTATTTCCGGGTCTGGGTAAATCCAGAAAAAGTTTTTTTTTTTCTTGAGAGTCGATACCGGTACCACTTATTTTTTCCCCATTTAGCTATGTAATTTTGATATTTTTTTTTTTAATTTTATTTAAATTAAGGGATTAAGTTAAATTTCCATCACTTAAAACATTATCAGTTCATGTAGAAAGTGCTTGATAGAGATTATTTGACTGCACAGTAGAGAAATTAGTGAATATAGTGTGAGCTCTTAACAAAGAATAATAATGGTAATGTTGCCAAGTAATAATATATTTATGTAATTCTTTAAGATGTATGTTTTTCCTAGACTAACATACTTGTGATACTTGTAAAAATAACATACATTTTTTCTTCATTTTCTAAAAGCTAAGATAGGCTTAGAGAAACTAGAAGTCTAGCCCAAAGTCATCCAGCTAGTAATTCAACCAGTTATTATAAGAGGTGAATTTTAAAGCCATGTCTATCTCCTTTGCAATATCCCAAATAAGCTATCAGCCAACCTTTGCTTTAATACTATCAGTGACAGGGAGTTACTACTTTAATTGGTAATCCACTTCATTACTGAATGAATTTAATTTAAGGCAATTCTTTCTTATGTTGAACTCAAATTTGAATCCCTATAATGTTCCCCCACTTATCCAAGTTCTTTATGAAAATATGCAGCACAAATCTAATTCCTTCTACTGAAATTTTCATAAATGGGGAATATCCTAGGCCTACAAGTTTGGTATATAGCATAGAATAACAGTCTCTGTATGTTCCAAATTGCTCAGGATTGATGGAAATCTTTTAGGTCAAAAAGTGGATTTGATAAAATGTAAATATGTAATTTTAAATCCTAGAGTTACACATCAGTTATTAATGATGGTTTCTTTGGCTACTCTTTATAACTGGCTATCATCAGTAATTCTAATTGTGTGATTAAAAGCCTGAAATGAGAAATAGAACTATAAAGGAGATGGAATTTCATAAAAAGCGAAAATTGAGAGTGAAAGAGAATTGGAAGTATTCTCATGCTAGCTTCTTAAAGATGACTTGTCATTTAAAAAAAATCCCTTCTCCTAATGGCCAGGACAGTTATTTTCATATAATAGATACTTTCGAACACTTGTTGAATAAATAATTGTTTGGATGGCAATCTGGAAAGTTGAACATACTGTCTTTTCAGAATAAAATATAGAGTAGTTCAGGATAACAGTAGAACAAATGGTGTTCATGTGGTTAAAAGAGTCAACCTGGTGCCAAAGAACTTGGAGAGGAAGCTCTTCCACATCAGTGCAAAACAAACAAACAAACAAACAAACAAACAAAAAAAAGGAAAAGTTTGGCTTGCGTTTGGAAGGCTAAAAATTAAAGGGGAACTATAAAAATGGACAATGATGACCAGAGGAGCAAATGATTCAACTAAATTTTCAGAAACAAAACAGGTTTAAAAAGAAATAATAAGAAATGAAGGGAAAAATATTATTAGGAATATTCTAAGAAAGGTTAAATTTTAAAAGAGCTAAAAGAAAGTTTTCTTTTAAATCTCAAGGGGAACTCTAGAAATAAAACATGGCACAGTGATAGAATACCAGGCCTGGAATCAAGAAAATACTAGCTCAAATGTGACCTCAGACACTACCTACCTCTGTGACACTAGACTTACCTCATTTGTAAAATAAGCTTGAGAAGAAAATAGCAAACAATTTCAGTGTCTTTACCAAGAAAACCCCAAATAGGCTCACAAAGAGTCAGATCTAAGTGAAACAAGTGAAAAACAACAACAAAAAGATATTAAGAAATAATGAAAAATATGACCAAAAGACTAGGCTGAAAAACATAAAAATAAAAAGATGCAACAACATATTTACTAAGACATAAAATAATATCGAACACAAATCAAACTGGAAATTTAGGTTAAAACTATTATATAGTTATCCAAAATGAATATCATGAAGATTAAAATAGCAAGCAAGTAGGACAGGAAGTGTTGTAATAATCTCAACATTATTAATAATCCAAAAAAGATAGAATCTGAGTACAATATTATAGGTAATCATTAAACAAAATTTCCTGGAATTAAAAAAAAAGTAGTGAAATAAAAACACAATTCACACAAACCCAAAGAGGATAAAGTAAAGATTGTACATGCCTAGCTATGATACATTTTTATTAAATTCCATCATTAAAGCAATGACCAAAATAAAGCTGCCACTAGAAGTAAGAAATTAAAATTAATAATTAAGAAATCAAGATTTTTCAAAGATGATACAATAAAAGAGAAGAATCTAAATAGAATATATAAAAAATGAAGAAACATGAACCAGAAACTTGGAATTATCTGAAAAAAAAAACTCTCAAAATGCAGTCTAAGAAGATCTATATGAGTAGCATTCAGATTTTGAAAGGAGATTTATAAAAGAAGTCCCTGAATAATAATCACAGAATCTTAGACTTAGAAGGATCTTTAGAGACTCTCTGTATCACCCTATATTTTATTTTAAAAGCTTAGTAAATATCCCTACCAAGAAATTACCTAACTTTTCCTAGATTTATAATTGGAGGGAATCCCTTACCTCCCTCAAAAATCCAAGAACCTAAGAATTTAAGAAGATAGCTCTAAAATTTGTATTTATTTAATTTTTTTTTATTTTAAATTTTTTTTTTTCTAATTTTAAATTTTTTTTCCCTTTTTTTCCCTTTTTTTAAAAATAATTTTTTCAAAAAATTTTCCCATTTTCAAATTAAACCCCAATTTGTTTTTTTTTTTTTTAAAATTTAAAACCCCCAAAATTTTGGGGTTTTTGGGACCGGGGTTTGAAAAAAACCAGAAAATGGGGAAAAAAAATTTTTAGGGCTTTTTTAAAAAGGAACTTTTGGGGAACAAAAGTTTCCCAGGGGGGAAAGGAAGGGCCCCCAGGTTTAAATTTTTTTAAAAAATTTTTGGAAAATAACCCCTTTTTTAATTTTTGACCCCTTTAAAACTTTTGGAAACCTTTTAACTTTTCAATTAAAAATTTTTCCATCTTTAGCCCCTGCATTTAACCTTTTTTCATTGTTTATTTCTTGGGGCCCAAAAATCTACCCTTTTTTTTTAAAAAACCCATGGGTTCCCCTTTTTCTCAAAAATTAAAAAAAAAAGGAATGAAGCCTTTAAATTTTCAAAAAGGTTAAAATAAAATACCAGGGAAAAAAAAAAATTATAAAATTTTAGTGGTTAAAAAAAACAAAATTTTAATATTCAAAAGCCTTAAAAACCTTTTGGGTTTTAACAAAAAATAACTTTCCCAAAATTTTTTTTAAATTTTTTTAAAAACTTTATCCCTTAATGTTACCCATTTCTTTCTTCCCTTAAATTCCAAATCATTTTCATAAAATTAAATTGAAATTTAAAATAAATCTTTTAATTTGAATTTCACTTAATAAAAACTTTTTAAAATTTCTCCCTTTCCCAAAATTTGGGCCTTAAATTTCATAAAAAAATTAATTTAACTTTTTTTCCCTTTTTAAAATTTTTAAAAAAACTTTTCCCTTTCTTAAATTAAAATAAAAACCTTTAAATTTTGGGAATGTATTAAATTTTTTTTTTTTTAGAAAACCCTTTAAATTTTTTTAAAAATTTTTTTTTTTAAACCAAAATCCTTCCCTTTTACAATTTTTTAAAATTTCCCAAAATAAAATTTATTTTTTTAAATTTTATTTTATTTTCCCAAATATCCCAAACAAAAAAACCCTTAAAATTTTAAATTTTCCCGTTTTCCAAATCTGTTTAAAAAATTTAAAAATAAATTTAAATTTATTAAATTATTTTTTAAATGGGAAAAAATTTAAAAAATTTTTAAAACTTAAAGGTTTTTTAAATTTTAAAATAAATTATTTTTTAATTTTAAATTTTAAAATTTTTTAAAATTTTTAAAAGCTTAACAAAAGAAAAAATTTTAATTTTAATTTCCAAAAATTTTAATTTAAAATTTAAAATTAAAATTTTAAATTTAAATTTTTTTAATTTAAAATAAATTTTCTTTAAAAATTTTTCATTTAAAAGATGGCTTAAAAATTGAAAAAAAATAATACTGTTTTTAAAAAATTAAAATTTTAAGTCAGTAAAAAATTGGGTTTTTTTTATTCCCAAAATTTTAAAATTTTAATCTTGAAAAATAAATTTCCATTTAAAAAAATGAAAAGGGAAAAAATGGGAATTGACAAGGGAAAAAATTTTTAATATAAACAAAAGGGGAACAAAAAATAAACAAAAATTTAAAATGGAAAAAAAAAAAAGAAATTTTTAAATTTTAAAATATAAAAAAGGGAAAAAAAGTTTTTTAAAAATTAAAAGGTTTTAAATCAAAAACAACAAAAAATAAAAAAAAAATACCAAAAAATTTTAAAAGGAAAAAAAATTAAAAAAAAAAAAAATTTAAACAAATTTTAAAACCTTTAAAAAATTAAATAACAAAATTTTTTTAAAATAAAAAAAAAAAAAGGAAGTTTTTAAAAAGGGAAAAAAAAAATGGGCCAAAAAATCAAACTTTCAAAAACCCCTTTTAAAAAAAAAAAAAAAATTTTCAAAAAAAAAATTTTAAAAAAAAATTTAAAAAAAAAATTTAAAAAATTAAAAAATTTTACAAATTTAAAAAAAAATAAAAAAACCAAAAATTTTTTTTAAATAAAACCCAAAAATTTGGGATTTAATAATTAAAATTAGAAAAAAAATGAAAAAAAGGTTTTCCCAATCTAAATTATTAACTTTCAAAAGTCTTTTAAATTTTCAATATTAAAAAATTCAATTAAAAAAAATTTTTTTTAAAAAAAAAAAAATTTAAAACCCAAAATTAAAATTTTAAAAAAAGGGAAATAAAATTATTTGGGAAAATATTTCAGGAATTTTAAATTTATTTTAAAAAAACCAAAAAAAGTACTACTATGCTCCCCACAAAATCTATTGTTAGAATCTAGTGTTAATTCAATGGAATTATACAATGTTTTGATTCACTTAGAAAATCCTTACAAGGTTTAAGTTACTAATATTGATAGAAACAATGTAAGTTAACATCTTTGAGGTTCCTTACTCACAAAACCCAAAATTTGTTTCCAAATTCACCTCCCTAATCCCACTCTCAGAGGAAGTCAACCTTGATTTACCCTCTAAAGAGCATAAAAAACTGAAACCAGTCAGGAAGTTCAGTTCAAAAGATTGAGAGGGGAGAGTCAGTTCGTTGCCATGAGTCCGGTTGGCTGGGGCAAAACACTTGAAACAAGCCTCTGGACCAAAGAAAATAAATAGTTCAATTAAGAGATTACAAGCTAGACCATTCGGGGGAAGGGGATTGGAGAGGAGAACCAAGATTTAGGGGATCTGGGGCTGAAGCTGGGACAAGCTCAAACTCTTGGAACCAACAGAGAGGTAGGCCTCTGAAAACTTGGCTATATTGAAGGAAAATAAAAATTTGAACTTTAACACTAACCATTTGGATTATTACTCTGAACTGAAATAAGGCTGCCTCCAGAAAATCTCCCCAAGAAACCTCCGAAAAGATCATATATTATATAAAAAGCCCCAGTGATCTTATCTCAAAATTTAAATCAGGTATTCAAAAAAATAAACAACACTTGCATTTATAAGAGTCCCACAGACAAAAAAAGGGAAAAAACAAAATTCCTTTCTTCCTTTTTCAAAACCTAAGAAAATTGGTAATTATTCAAATTTCTGTAGGCAAATATAAATTTGATCCGAAACTGGCAAAATAAAAGGGTTATAAAACAATATCATTAATAAATTCAAGGAAGAAAAAAATTAACAACAACAAATAGATATCTGGTATCTCCAAATATTATGTTAAATTTTTCAATGGATTTTAAGTATAAAAGGGATCTAACCTCATGACATAATAAGTAATTATATTAACAGGAAAAAATTTGGATGCATAATTATTTAATTTATTAAGGAAACCTTTGAAAAATATATTTTGTTTTAAAACACTAAACATGATAATTGATATTTCAATAACATTGTAAAAAGCGAATTTAAACCTTATATATATATCCATATAAAGTGGATAAACACTGAAAGTTTTACTAAAACAAACATTGAAACCTGCTAAAACTTCCAACTCTGCCATTCCAAATCTTTCTTTTGCTATAGCAATAAAAACACTAAAATGAGTTAGTCTTGACAAAGAAACAGTTAAAAGATTTCCAATTTTATAAGATTGTTTTAATCTAGAAAATTCAAAAGGTCAACTATGCCAAAAATAGTGATAAACCAATTTTTAAGATAGAAGAATGTAAAATTCTTTTTTAAATATCTGCATTATAATATTGTACACTGCATAGTGAATGAATCAAAAAATTTTTTTTAGTCTTTGAGCCCTTTATTTAAACCTAAAGCTTCTGTTTATCATTAATTAATGTTCTATGGCCTCGAATCTAGTTCATGAATACAATAAGGACAAAATGTGAAACTATTAGGGGGATAGACCTGCTGCCTTTCCATTGTCAAAGAATTGGCAATAAAAAACAATCACAAAATTGAAGCTGGACCCTGTTGAAGATAAAAAAAGGTTTTCTCTTTTCTGCTTCTACGATTCAGTTCCTCATTAATCAATATCAATAATCCCAACAAGCATTTAGGAACTATTATATGACAAATTGCTAGATTCCACAAAACACATAACAAAAAAACCACACATACTAATGAAACAAACCAATTTTTTAAAGATTTTGCATTTTATTGAGGGAACTAATCTGTACATATGTAAAAATTCTCAGAGTAAATAAAAATAAAAACAAAGAAATACTTTAAGAGGGAAAACATAAGAAGTTGAATATATCAGGAAAATGTTCATATAAAAATCATGCTTGAGATTGTTTTTAAAGTCTTCATTTACTATAGTGAACATTCTTGGCTTGTCAACACATTTTCAGTTAATCTTCTTCCTAGAACTTAACCTTCACTGTTTTCAATTACAGCTTCAGACAAATTTTGGAAAATAAATCTCATATAAATGCATATAAAATTATCTTTCTTTACCCTAATATATACAAAGGCAAATATATATATATATATATATATATATTTATATATATATATATAAATATATATATATATATATACTAAACAACCTAATGAAATATTCATCTAATTACAATAAAAACATATTCTACAGTTTATTGAAGATACATTTGGGAGAATAAAGTAATGACTCTAGAACACAGGTCCTTTGTGAATCTAGCATTCTTATTTTTCCAATATGCATGTCTGTACAGTTGGTGGCAATCAGACAGTGGAGAACATCAAATTATAAACTAAAGACTTTGTAGTCTTCTGTGGAAAGAGTTAGCTACCAATGATTTTTTAGTGGAATAGTTATGATGTTGGGTCAATGTATTAGATTTGGGATTAGGTCGTTGGGAAGACAAATACTATAACAACAACAAGAGAAAGAACAACAACAATTAAAAATATTCCAGACACTAGAAGGAGATGAGGGCCTTTAGTAGGTTTCTGACTACATAAGTGGAGACAAAATTTAACAAATGTTGGATTCAAGTGAAATTAGATGACTTTCCAATTCTAAGATTTTTAGAACTATTAAACCTGGAAAGTACTAGAAACTGAAAGAGCAATTTGACATTAACTTAATCCACTGAGAAATCAAAGTGAAATTAGATAAGTCGGACATACATCTTGATGTTCTTATTTTTGTATGTGACCTTGTAAAGTCCTGGTCCTCCATTTCCTCATCTCAGATTTGAACAAACTACATCTAATATCCTCTCCAACTTCAACTCCTATGATTTATATAATCTTTGAAAATAAAATTTCAGTTATAACTTTTAGGAGAAAATATTCCCGGAAAATCTATTCCCATAAAATTTAAATCATAATAGGTTTCAGGAGGCATTTTAGTGGAATTTTCCTGATCTCACTTTCTATTTATATTCTTGAGTTGCTTCAGGTTTCAAAAATACTGGGATTTGAACCTATAAAAGTACAAATTTTGGCTTTTTACTTTGATGTAATTCTAAGGATATAACCTTTTCTCAAGTTCTTATGGTTTTAAAATTCCTGTATTTACTCCTGAACCCTCTCCCTGTATTCCCAAGATAGAATAAAAGAGAGTAAGAAGCAGATCTTAGGTTTCCCTACAGGGAGGACATGTCCCATGGATCCTTCTCCTACACTAAATCCTCAGAATTGTCTGGGAAAGTTGCCTGGTTGGCGGGTACATGGAAAAAAACCTTAATTTCTAAGAAAAATTTTGCCTCAGTTCCTGTTGGAAGGGCAGTGTGTAAGACTGGGAATTTCTCAGACTACCTTACAGGTAAAGACCAATGGTTATGCCATGCTAAATTTAAGTAGTTCATTTTCTTGAATGGTGATTGTGAGAAAAACTGGTGAATAAAGGAATCCCCGCACAATGAGACAACCCGTTCTCCTCTGGTTGGGTATTTCAGGCTTGGATCTAGATTCAGAAATCATTACCACTTGGAATAACTTCAAAAACATTCCCAAAGCAATGGTTTCTCTGATTCCTCAGATCTCAATTTTGGGGGCCAGGTATTCTTTGTCAGTTGTTTTGTCAACCGGTCCCTGATAAAGAACTAAAGAGGGTAAAAAACCTCCACAATTTAGGCTGACCTATGCAGGTTCTCATGGGAAACAACTCAATGTGGGCTGACGTCAAACTGAAAGAAACAGAGTGTTTTGTTTATAGGGGTTATAATGTTTCTGTCTCCATAATATTCTGGAAATAGTCTTTATAAGTGGCCAGTTACAAATTTCCCTGACTGTTCTTTGGACCCTGGGCAGAGGATCAGTAATTTCCTTTGGTTCTAAAGGTAAAGTTTATGTCCACTATGGGAAGACTCTCATTTAATTTCTTACTGTACAAGGAGAATTCCTCATGTTTTTTTCTTCTGATAAAGTACAATTTGCCCTGTCAAATTCTAAAAACTCCTATAATTAGACAAAAACAAACCAGTTAAACCATGAAAATAAGTTAGATACATTTAATTGTTTTAATAATTGGCCTATAAAGAAATCTGGTAAACCTTCCCCACATGAAGTATTTCCCAATAATATCAGTTTATTATTTATATTAATTTGCTTTGGTTCAAATTTCCTTCATTTTCATTATTTTTCCTATATATTTATTTATTTAAAGTAGTAGCATAAGATAATAAGTAAAGGGTTTTCTTTTAAGTCGGAAAATATCCTCAGGCACATATTTATCTCTGAAATAATCATCTCTCAGTCATCTGAAACTCTAAGATAAGTTTTAAAAGTTGCATATACACATGAATGGAGATCTTCAACACGATTTTCTGACTTTAAAAGTTCTGTCACATTTTCAAAATGTTAGTAATAAATAAAAATCTCCTTTAATTTTTGTTTGAATTATTTAGGTCTAGGCACAATGAGCCAGATATTTAGATTTAGAAGGGATTTCAGATAGCATTTCTTCCTTCTTTATTTTAAGATTAGAAATGTAAAGTGGCTTCCTGGAAGTCATTTTTGATAGGAAATGTGATGCAATCGAAAGAGAGCTGGATTGCAAGTTTAATGATCTGAATTCAAATCTGTTCTCTCCTTTAACTAAATGACCTTGGCCAAGGGACCTGGGCTCTCTGGCCCTCACTTCTCTCATTTGTAAAATAAAGGAGATGTTATCAGATAATTTTTTAAAGCCCATCCCAAGTCTAAATTCCCAGTGCTTCTCACAGTGCCTGGTGCACATAAGTTTGACTTTTGGTTATTAGATTGGTTAATTAAAATTTTTAAAATTTTTGATGTGAGGAATTCCTGCCATCTTTTATTTGTACCTATGTAGCTCAGGCCAGTTCTAAACAGATTATCTTCTTTATTTTTCTCTTCATTTTTGAACAATCCAAACTGAACAAGGTACTCACTGTTCAATTTCTATTTTTTATTGTGTTCCTTAGATTTGTAAATGATATTTTCCAAGTTATCTCATTTTGTCTTCCTTATTCTTCTATAAAAAAAATAATTTAGAAATTAATTTTGAACTTTTATTATGAATCCTAATATACCTAGGTCATAGAATATAAAAAGAAAATTGTTGATTGCAATATGTCGGAAATCTCTTACCTCCTACTTGTCAAAAGCATTACAAGTTCTAATATTTGATTTTGCACTGAAGAAGAATTAGAGTTTAAATAGAGAAATCTTATTGATGCCATTTTTTTAGTTCTTCAACACAGTTCACACTTGAGACTAAACATATTGTACAGTTAAAGGCCTGAGATATGGAATCAAAAGGACTAAATTAAAATGTTATCTCTGTACATGAGTCATTTCCCTCTAGACATTAGTTTGAATATTGTGAGGAATTTTTCACCTTCTCTGGATGGTCCATTCCAAATGTACAGCCTACCCATAATCCTGTAAAAAGTAAGGCAAAAGCCTCTGTCATTATATTCCATTTCCTTTGTCTCTCCTTTTCTGTTTCCATCAATAGGACATATTGGAAAGGGCCTATCCCCTCCACAGAATAGTAACTCAGCTCAGATATCTTCTGTCTTGGTGGGAACTAATCATGTTCAGGGGATATGGCATCAGTCTATCTGCCCCACTCTACACCATGTCTGTTTAATTTGGTGGGTGGAAGCAAGCTCTAGTCTCTCCTAGACAAGAGATAAGTGCAAAAGAATTATGCCCTAAGAACCAAGAGACAATTCTAAACTGTTCCTACCTAGCTTTTGAAAGCTAAATCACCTCATCATTCAGGATATCATTTTCCTCCTTCAAAATGAAGGGTGGGAGGTTAGATGATCTCTAATTCCCACTTCTAATGTTTTTTTCTACAAAATAAAAAACCAAGAAAAATTTGTGGTTTCAGTCAAGGTTTGAGGTTCAACACCCTTTGTGTTACTTTTACAAGAGAATTTGGATCTTCATTCTTAACATGGGGTTTGTTTGTAACAAATGAAAGACTTCCTAATTAGTAGAATATGTTTCTGATGTTAAGATGTTTTAATTTAAAAGAAAAGTATAAATATCTTTCTTCTCTGAATAATGCATTCTGGATAAGCCCTTTGTTATCTTTCTGGAGGCAGTTGGATGGTAAGTGGATAATCTGGTCCTGAAGTCAGGCATCCTGGAGTTTAAATGTGACCTCAGACATTTACTAGCTAGATGGCTCTGGCCAAGTCACTCATTTTTCTGCCCCTCTTTCCTCATTTATGAAAGGCATATATGATAACATTTACTTCTTAGGGTTGTGAAAATATGTAAAGCCCATAGCTCAGTACATGGCACATAGAAGATGCTTACTAAATGCTTTTTTACTTTATTTCCATTCATAAGTTTATATAATCAGTAAAATCACGATAATTTTTTT
This sequence comes from Sarcophilus harrisii, assembly GCF_902635505.1. Classification (NCBI taxonomy): domain Eukaryota; kingdom Metazoa; phylum Chordata; class Mammalia; order Dasyuromorphia; family Dasyuridae; genus Sarcophilus; species Sarcophilus harrisii. Next base: position 193,075,603 of record NC_045430.1, read on the forward strand.
AAAGGCTAACCTTGGCACTTTATTGATAATCAAATTCCATTACAATAAAAATAAGACTTTAACAGGGTACATCAAGTCATTTCAAAAGTTTAATTTTACTCACTTTAAAAAATGATTTTATTGATATCTTTTTCTTTTACATTTATATTCTTTCCTTACTCCTCTGAGTCATTCCTTGAAAAAAGAAAAAAAAGGAAAAAGAAAAAAAATTAGTTACATATTTAATATATTTTTAAAAATCGGACTATATATTCAATAGGAACAGAAGAATGAATTTTTAAATAACTCTATTATTTATTCTGTAATAAAACTTGACCATTATAATTTCAAATTATTCTGTAAGTTGGTTTTGTGATTGTTATTATTCCATTGTTTTTTGTGTTAATTTGTTTTTCCTGGTCTTTCAACTTTTTGCATCATTTTATATTTTTAACATCTTGTATTCCCTTCCATTGACAACAAAATAATATTCCATAAGTCATGTAATATTTTCTTCAACCTTTCCTTAATTTGGGAACTAAAATTATAGTGGGTAGAGTGCTGGACCGGTCCCAGAAAACTCATCTTCCTGGTTCAAATTGAAGTTTTAATATATTGGGTTCATTTGGTTCCAGCCATGCTTTAATTTCTCTCTCTTCTAAATGATAAAGTATTCTTTTTGGGAGGAAAGGAATTCATCTCCCACACATAGTTATAAAGTTAACATTTTGTTTCTCCTGAAATTTTTTATAATCTTTATTTGGGCCATTCATTTGGCAAATTTCCACCCTTTCAGTTTTCCTAACAGTTTTAAAAGCTCTTTCCCAATTATATTATCTTCTTGTTTGTTCTAATTTTCTTTTCCTACTCTGACCTCTTTTTCTTTTTTTTAATCAATAAAATTTTTCAATAAAAATCTTTCCTCCACAATCCTATTTTAAAAAAAGATTCACTTTATATCTTTTTGATTTTTGTTCCTCCATTGATTTTATTATCGTTAGTTCTTTATAGCATCTTTTGATGGCATTATTGAAATAATTTAATATGCAAATTAACTTTCTTAATGATTTTCCTGGATAATCTAAGCCATGAGCATGTTTCAGTTCTGCTGTTTCCTTAAGGTAAAATTTTGTAATTTAACTCATAAGATATTGGGTATATTTTGGATTGACTCAAAATATCTTTGAAGTTTAAATTTCTTGGTGAAATTTTGCTCCCTTAATTTATATTAATTGACGAATGCTAAGCTTTTATTTGTTTGTTTGTTTGTTTTAAGGAGAGGTCTTTGCAATCTAAAACTTTTAAAAAACTAAAGATTTATTGATTCCTTATTTTTTTTAAGTAAAGATCCTCCATTCTTCTCTATTTTCTATAACTTTGCTCTTTTGTTTTTTACTGTTGTGGCTTTCTATTACATAAAATTTTTGGTAAACATGAGTATTTTTTACTCCTACATTTGGAAAAACTCTTATTATGTCCCCAATTTAATAATGTTTGTTTTCATTGTGAATAGTATTTTCTAGCATTTTTAAAGAAAAGACCTCTGTCTGTATCTAGTTTTTTTCATGTTTTATGGGTTTGTTTTGGTTTGGTTTTTTTGCAAAAGTGAAAAATGTATTTTCCAAATTTCCTTGCATCTTTTAAGATAAACTTTTGTATTCTTTTATTTGATTATAATTAATTAGGTTTTGTTTTCCTACTATAAAAATATTCCTGATATAAAAATGGTAGAATATTGATTTCTTTTTTTTTTTAAGTTTGATACTTTGATTGGGGGGACTAAGTTTTCTTTTTATTTTGGGTTTTACTTAATTTTGAAATAATAAAAATTGGCTTTTCATTTTTTTCCTTTACCAAACTACCTGGGTTAAAGGTTTAAAATATTTTCCTCATAAAAGAATTTGATAGAATGTTTTATCCTCAAGTTAGAAACTTTGTTAGAAAGGCATTCATTTTTTTTAAAGTTTGGTGAATTCTCTCAAAATTGTTGAACTTAGTTTTTCCTCTGTTAGTTCTCTTAAAGCTATTCTAGTTCCTTTTCTGAGACGGACTATTTTATATTCTCTTGTTGGTTTTTTATTTTCTGAAGGCAATTTTTTTTTCTTGTATTTCAGCTGCATTATTTAATTGTCCATAGAAGGTTATAAAATTCTTTTTTCCTAGTTGAGATCTCCGTTATCCTATTTTTATTTTGTTATCTCATTTTACCTCTGATTTTGGTCAGGTAACTATATATTTCAATTTTAGTTTTTTTTTTTTAAAGAATATTTCTGTTTATAACTTTTTGTCTTTCTTTTTCCAGTTTATGTATTTCTTCTTTAATTCTCAAGGTTCCCTCTTTGTTATATTTATGTTTTGTTGCTTTTAATTTTTCAATGTATTTCAGTTTTTTCTCCTCTCTTTTTTATTTTTATAAAGCTTTAAATTTGTTTCAAATTTTCAGTAAGTTTTTCAAATTTTTTAACTTCTGAATTCAGAAATTTAAGACACTTTCTCTTTACTAGCATCTTTCAAATAATTATATTCTTTCTATTATTTGACTTGACTGTTTATTGTTTAAGATGTCATTATTTAATTCTTCTGTTAGGTTTATCCTTTTCTTTTGCTTCCTGAATTAATTATTATTTATTTTGTGTTGTGAACTAAAAATAAGTGCTTTGTATTTTTCTTCCTTTTTTTTTTTTTTTTTTTTTGAATTTTCTATCAACTCACTGGATATTTTTGAAAGTACCATATGGTGAGGGAAATTGTAAGAAAAGATCTTTATTTGCTGAAAAAAAGAATGAAATCAAACTTCATTAAATTCTCCATCATTTTGTTAATTCTATATTTTATTTTGCTTGTCTTTCTATTAGATTCTCCAACAAATTATTCCTATTGTTGGTCTTTTTTACTTTTGAAAACAGGTTGGTGTTATGATTTCAATTTTTCCCAGATTAAATAGTCATTCCTCAAAACCCAAATTTCTCCTAAAGGCTCTGGTTCTTTCCCCTCCCCTTGGATATCTTTCTTTTTCCACACATTTGCATGTATTTATATTAATTTTCATGTACATTTATTTTTTATATTTGTATTGTTCCCTTTTAAATAAATTCCTTGAAACAGCTCCTTGAATATACCTTTTTTGTACTTGTATTCCCAGAACCTAACAAGTTCTATATTTGAAAAGTACTAATTGACTAATCCATGACCCTAAAACCCCATTTAAGTATGATTAGGATCAGTTATGGAAGTCTTTAAAATTTGAAGGAATGAATTATTAGTTTCTTGGTTTATGACATCAATGAACTTACAATTTTCTGCTTCTACTATTGAAAGAATTATGGGACAAATCCCTAAAAATACCAAAAATGGCTTTCTTTGTTTGAAACCTTTATCTTGGTCCTTTTCCTTCTGCTAATTAATTTATCTTAAGGAATATTTTTTTGATGAAAAAAATATTTATTTGGGTCTTGTGTCATATGGATGCTGATCATCCTTTTTTACCTCTATGGGGGAAAATGGGTTTTTATATTTAAAGCAATATGTTTTTTTGTTCTGGAATCAAGACCTTTTAATCAAACTCATTATCTACAACATATCCATTCTTTCTCCAAAACCCACCTCATACATTCCCTATCGCTACAAGGGCAATTCCATCCTCCCAATATCATGGCTCATCTCAGCAGTCATCCGGTTCCTCACTTTTTGGATTGGATCCAAAATTTCCCCTTTTTTAACTTCCACCCATCTTGATTTTCCTTACCCTGTTTTGCAATTACCTGTCTCAAAATTCTCCCGGTCCCTTGTCCTCTTTCAATCAAAAGCCACTACCCTTTACCTTATAAAACCCATTCTTCATATTACCCCCTTTATTCATTTGGCCTCTGTTTTCCTAAATGGACTTCCTCTTGGATCAATATTCTCTCTCCATTCCCTCAAGCACTCCCTTCTCTACTTCAGTGCTGGTCCCTTTTTAAATCCCAAATAAAATTCCATTTTCTAAAAATGCCTTCCCCAATCCATCTTAATTATCTTTTTTCTGTTGATTTTTACTATATTTCCTATTGTATATCCTGTTTGTATATATTTGTTTGTATGTGGTTGCTTTCATTAGATTGTAAACGGGGTCTTTATTTCATTTCACTTTAAATATACAGACTTATAGTGAGAACTTAATAAATGTTTTTAACTTTTTCAACAATTTACATGTAGTGAGGAAGGCCCAAAAGGGTAAGATGTGACAAGGTCCCCGGGTTGGGTTCGAAGGATTAATCCGTCCTGTGACAAAAACCGTTTCGGTCCTTTCCCGTTCTTATTTCGGGATTGGTCAGCAATTTATCCTCTATACCTATCTGGCTGTTATACATTCATTTTTCTTCTGTTTTATTTTGGGAAAAATAATTTTAATATCTCTTTAACGTTTTTCAGATATATAAACTAAGGAATGAGACTAACACTGGTTACTTCAGTAAAAAGTGATTTTAAAAATTTTTCCTTCCAAAGCCTATCACTTAAAAAATCAAAGTCGAATTTATCCTTCTGGTTTATCCGGGAAATACAGATATTCCTCTTTTGTCTTCTCCCTTGTTTTTGCTGTCACTCTTCGGGAATGGCATCTCCTGGGACTCATCTGTCTGGCTCCCATCCATATTCCCATGTCTTCTTCCTCCCATCTGGCCATTTTGTGTCCTATCCTAAACAATGTGGTTTGTGAACCTACTGAGTGGACAGAATCTCCTTTGCTCCCCCATTATGCAGATTTTTTGTTTGCTTTCCATTTGGGTGTCTTATCTTGGTGGTGATGTCTAGTCGTTATGTACAATTCATCCTCAGATATACTGTCATCATAATTAGATTGGATTACTCTGACCCCATTTCCGGGCATTCAGCTTTCTCCTTGCTCTGGTCCATGTGATTCTCATTTTGAGGCTGCCCTTCTGCGGACCCCGGGAAGTCAACCACTTCTTCTGTGAGATCTTGTCTGTGCTCAAGCTTGCTTGTGGTGATACTACATTAACCAGCTATTTCTTTACGCCTGGTGTTCATCTGTTGGACCTCTCTGTTAGTTCTGATCTCCACCATGCATTCTTAGTATCCTGAGGATCAGTCTGGGGAAGGAAGAAAAACATTCTCACCTGTTCCTCCACCTCTGGTGTTGGGTCTTCTTTGGCAGTGCCATCATCCTATATGACCCCCCAACTCCAGCCATCCTGAAGGCAGCAGAAAATCCTCTTTTTTGATCTCTTTAACCCTAATTTTCCCCTGATCTTAGCCGAGATCAGAGGGTGAAAGGTGCTCTAAGGAGAGTATTGGGGAAGGAAAACCCTTCCCCAAACATGTAACTTGCTCATAACCAATTCCAATCCATTCTTCTTCTTGGTCTTCTCATGGGGAATTAAATAAACAACAACAGTTGTCTCTTTCTCTGTCTTTACCTGGTAAATCTAAAAATTCTGGATCTTAGTTTATTTTTCTGATATCTTCCCTATTTGCTAAATACTTTTAATTTGCTTTGTTAGTTTTTAAATTAAATCCTTTTTGTTTACCTAAACTTAAAATATCAAGTTTACATTAGATTTATATCACTAAGTCCCATTTCCTTTGTTATCAGAAAAATAATTCTATCCTAGAATGGATAGAGGTCATAGATTCACTATCTTGACCTTCCATCCATCTTTTTGAATTTGGATTTCCTTTTTTATTTTTATATTTTCCTTTTCCATTAAGTGTAATGTTCTGGTCACCTTTCTGGAGGTCTTGGGACCAGCCTTTGTTTCAGCAGAGTAATCATCACGAAAATAGACGGAATAAAAAATTCTTTATTGTCTCCTTGGGGCCCATAGCTTTCTGGAACCCTTGACAGGCCTTGGTTTCGTGGAGAAAGAAGGGGACAGACCCTGCCTCAGTGGTGGGAGATGGAGTGAATGTTTCTCTTCCAGTCCTTGTTGGATCTTATATACACTATTATAATTATATCATTATTAATCTTGTAGAATAGGTTAATCGAGAACCATTAATTAAGTATGTACTGAACTGAAAACTTCAATCACCATGCTATCTAGACAACCCATTGTCTAATCAATTCCTTAGTTAACACCTTGTTTTCATATGTTCTTAGCGTTCTGGCTCATTTATCTCCTCTTTCTTTTCTTTTGAACATATGGTCCCCTCCTGTTTCTCAGGAAGGTGAGAACCCCCAAAGGAGGTGATCATCCTTCCTGACTTCTCAGAAAGGGGTGAAAACCCAAAATGAGGTATTCCTGATGTCTCAGGAAGGGAGATGAAAAAAGCAAAGGGAAATGTGGGTCAAAGCGATTTTGTTGCAGGCTTTTAAGGTCTTTAAAAAACAGGTATACATAAATCCATCAACAGGGGATTACAGAAGCACATGATAATATCACAGGCTATAGTGTTTAACAAACAACATGAGGTTATACATTTTCCCAGGTCTTTTTCCCCCCTCTAAATCTGGCTCTGATCTCTTAATATGTTTACAATTTATTCTCATCATTAAAGCCAATCAATTCACTGGAACCATTATTTTTTTAATTAATTAATCATACTGAACTAGAACTATTAACCATGCTAAACTAGATTACCATTGTCTTATCAATTCCACTTTAACATCTTTCTCTAAATTCCCCCAATTACAATTAAGAATAGTGAAGCCTTCCACATATTATCCAAATGGTAAATTCATAAATTGATCCCTGGCTTGCCCACATTCATTCAACTAATAATTAAAAACTGGTTTCAAAACCATTCTCCCTTTATATCCCAAAAACTATCAGCCAACTTGGCGGATAATATCAATGATAGGAATTATGACTTTTTTTAATAACTTTATTGATGGTTGGGTTTAAAGGAACTCCTCCTATTTGTTTGAATCCCTGTTTTTACCCATTTATCTTTTTTCTTTCTTAAACTATGCAGCATGAATCTAATTCTTTCTACTATAAATTCCATAAATGGGAAATGTCAATAATCCATTTCTAAGTCCCTTTTTGGAAGGTCTCCTCAGCCCCCAATATTATGCACCGTCTTCCTTCAGTCTCCTTTGGACTAGATATTCTTCTGCTCTTCCTACTATTCCTTACAAAGAACAATCCTCCCAATAACACTCTCCCTTATCCCTTAGATAAGAATATCTCTAAATACAAAAAGGCCTTAGAAGTCACCTCATCCAAACTCCTAAGCTATTCAAGAATACTTCCATTGTGTGAACCCTAAGTGAGTTACTAAATCATATAATTATGTTATTGATGGAGGAGACTTTAGAGGGAGGTTAAAATGTATTGTCTGAGACATCATGAATGCTTGTTTTACAATTTATTTAATGCAATAATATGTTATATTATGTTTTAATTATCTATGTTTATGTTTTCATAAATTTAAGGCTCCTAAAACCAAAGACAATATCACTTTTATATTTGTATTCCCATCAGTTTTCACAATTTCTGAAGGACATATAATAAATACACAAATTAATTTGCCTATTAAATTATAAATTCCTCAAGGATGTCTTAATTGAATTTTTAAAATTTCCATCAGCTAAGAACATTATCAGTTCATATAGAATGTGCTTAATAGAGATTATTTGAATACATATTAGAAGAATTAGTGAATCTAGTGTGAGCTCTTAACAAAGAATAATAATGATAATGTTGCCAAGTAATATTATACTGATATAATACTTTAAGATGTATATTTTTCCCATATTGACATACTTATGATACTTGTAAAAGTAACATACAATTTTTCTTCATTTTCTAAAAGCTAAGATAGGCTTAGAAAAATTAGAAGACTTGACCAAAGTGGACATACTGTCTTTTCAAAATAAAATATCAACTACTTTAGAGTAACAGTAAAATAGATGATGTGCATTTGTTTACCACAAGTGTCAGCCTGGTGCCAAAGACCATGGAGGGGGATCTTGTTCCACATCAGTGCAAAATGAAAGGAAAGTCTGGCTTGGGATTAGAAGGATAAAAATCAAAGGGGAACTATGGACAAAGGGAAAAAATGGACAGTGATGACCAGAGGAACAAATGATCCAACTAAATTATCAGAAGCAAAAGAGGTGGAAAAAAGAAATAACAAAAAATGAAGCAAAATAATTAACATTATTAGGAACATTCTAGGAAAGGTTAAATTTTAAAAGAGCTTGATGAAAGTTTTCTTTTAAATCTCTAGAGGAACTGTAGAAATAAAACATGCCACAGTGGATAAAGTAGCAAGTCTGGAATAAAGAAGATCTTAGTTCAAATATGGCCTTAGACACTGACTACCTCTCTCACACTGGACTTACCTCATTTGTAAAATAAGTTGGAGGAGGAAATAGCAAACGATTTCAGTGTCTTTACCAAGAAAACCCCAAATGGGCTCATGAAGAGTCAAACTTAAGCAAAACAACTGAAAATCAACAACAAAAAAGATATTAAGGAAATAATGAAGAAAATGGCCAAAAGATTAGGCTAAAAAACCTTTAAAAAAAATCAGATGCAACTAACAACATATTTACTAAGGCATAAAATAAAATAAAGCAAACTGGAAATGTGGGTTAAAATGATTATATAGTTACCCAAACTGAGAATAATGAAGATTAAAATAGCAAACATGTAAAACAGAAAGTGTTGTAACAATCTCAAGATTATTAACATTTCAGTAAAAGATAGAACTTGAGTACAATATTACAGGAAATCATTAAACAAAATTTCTTGCAATTAAAAAACAATTCTGAATTATAAACACAATTCACACAATCTCAAAGAGGTTGAAATAAAGATTGTACATGCCTAGCTATGTTACACTTGAATTAAATTTCATCATTAAAACAACAACCAAAATAAAGCTGCCACTGGAAGTAAGAAATCATCAAAATTAATAATCAAGGAATCAAGATTTTTCAATGATGATATAATAAGATAGAAGAATCCGATATAGCATATATGCAGAATTAAGAAACATGAACCAGAAACTTGGAATTATCTGAAAAAAAAATCTCTCAATATGCAGTCTAATAATCTGTATGAGTAGCACTCAGATTTTGAAAAAAAGATTTATAAAAGAAGTCCTTGAATAATAATCACAGAATTTTAGATTTAGAAGGATTTTTAGTCTCTCTGCATCAGTCAATATTTTATTAAAAATACTTATTAAATATCCCCATCAAGAAATTACCTAACTTTTCTTAGATTTATAATTAGAGGGAATCTACTACGTCCCCGAAAAATCCAAGAACCTAAGAATTTAAGATGATGGCAGAATTGATATAATCCAAACTATACATTGATCATGAATATAACACAAGCCTCACAGTAATATACATATATTATTATATATTATACACTTATGTATAGACATTTATTTATACACTTGTATATATACTATATATGTATAAGTGTGTGTGTGTGTGTGTGTGTGTGTAAAATTTCAAGCTTCTCAAATGAAGACAATTAAGTTCACAAAGCATGGAAATTCCTCTTGAAATTGTATTGGCTGATTCATTAATATTGCATACTGGTGTCCTGGAGAAGGCAAAAAAAAAAGGTCAGTTTTAATTCTAGGTTTTTTAAAGGGAAAATCAAAAAAAATTTAAGAAAAATTTTCTTTTTTGATTTTAATTTAAAAAAGAAAAAAAATAAAACAATTCTAAACTGGGAAAAAAACTCAAAATTCTAATTTAAAAATTTTAACCAAAATAAAAAATCCATTTAATTTAACAATTGTATTTTGGAAATATTTTCAGGAATATTTAAATTTATTCCAAATGAAAAGGTCAAAAAAATTACTACTATATTGCTCCCTCACACAAACTGAAGTGATCAGTTATCTATCCAAGTTGAATTTAATTTGGAAAGTATTCAAAAAGGTAACCAACATTTATACATTTTGCTAATGAGTCCTATAGACAAAGAAAAGGGAAAAAGAACAAACTCCTTTCCTCCCACTCAGGTTATTACAAAATCTAAGAAAGTTGGTCAGCTATTCAAATCCTTCTATGAGGTGAATATAAATTTTATCCTGAAATGGGACAAAATCAAAGAAGGATTATAAAACAAAATGTCAAGGAAGAAATGTAAAATTAACAACTAACAAAGAGATATCATGGTATCTCCAAAAGTTATGTTTAATCTTCAAGTAGGATTTTTAATTATAAAGGAAGGTTTAACCTCAGGAACATAATACAATACATTATATTAACCAGAAAAAAAATTAAGGATGTGTAATTATTTAATTTGTTATTAAGATAACCTTTGAAAACATGCTTTAGTTTTAAAACCCTAAACATGACAACTGATATTTCAATAACATTCTAAAAAGCAGATATTTGAAGCCTTAATATATATATATCCATATTAAATAGATAAACATCACAAGCATAATTTTATTAAAACAAACATTGAAACTTGCCAAAAGCTGCAAACTTGTCATTCCTATAATCTCATTCTTTTTTGCAATGGCAATCGGACATTAAAAATGAGTTAGTGTTGACAATGAGAAAAGTAAAAAGATTTCCGATTACATAAGATATTTTTGTGAATCTAGAAAATCCAAGACAGTCAACTACACCAAAAATAGTCAATATAACCAACTTCAGTAAGATAGCAGAATGTAAGAAATTCATTTTAAATGAGCTACATTACAATATTGTACACTATATAGTGAATAGAATCCAAAAATATTGCTTTAGTCTTGAAGAGCCCTTTAATATTAAACCATAAAGCTTATGTTTATTGTTGTGTTCTTTTTCCAAAAACACAGCCAGGTGATAAAAGTTTCAGATCTTTTATTGTGTCCTTCAATATAGCCCAGTTAGCTCAGAGGCCTATCTCTCTGCTAGGTTCTAAGAGCTCCGGCCGAATGTCTCCAAATCCAAAGGTTTATCCTTCTGACTCCAGCCAGCACCAAGGTAGAAGATACGTTGAATCTCTCCTGCCTCGAAGATAGGGCTTGTAGGCTCAGAGTGCTCTGTCTCCGACCCCAGTTGACGCTTCCCAGAAAATTCTCAAGTAAACTCTCTCAAGTAACTCTTCCCCCAGCTCTAAGAGCTTCCTGCATATATGTGATCTCCCAAAGGTTAATTCCGCCTTCTGGAGAGAGAGGGATTCTGGGTTATCTCCCAGCATGCTCTCTGGCCCTAAGAGAGGTGTGAATTCAGACTTCTCTTTCTAAACCCTGAATTCTCCCAAACATGTGAACTCCAATGAGTACTTAAATATTTCTTACTTCTATGAGCTCTCTAAAGGTGTGAACACAAGGAATGTTTCCATCAGTTGTACTTAGTACCTTGTTTCAAGTTCTGGCCCAAAATATTTCCTTCTGAGATCAAATCAATCATATTGAACCATGCTAAATTAGATAAGTATTGTCTCTATCAACTCTAATGGCTTAACACTTTGTAAAGATTCCAACAATTTATCACTAAATAACGATGTCTATGGACACATCTGAATCTTGTTCATGAATATGAACAGATATTGTACTTATAAGAACAGAAATTTGAGACTAGTTAGCAAGGGATTAGATGTGTTGCCTTTCCATTGTCAAAAGAATTGACAATAAAAACATAATCACAAAATCAGAGGCCAGGAAGCTGTTGAAAATAATACAAATTCTTCTCTTCTGGTTTCTTTCCACTGGAGTCTTGATTAACTCATTAAATTAATCAATATCAATCAGTCAACAAGCATTTATTAAGGAACTATTATATGACAAATATGCTAGATTCCACAGAAACACACACATACACACAAAACACACACACACATGCACTAATGAAACAAACCAAATTCTTAAAGATTTTGCATTTTATTGGGGGAACTAATCTGAACATATGTAAAAATTCTCAGAGTAAATAAAAATAAAAACAAAGAAATACTTTGAGAGGGAAAATATAAGAAGTTGAATTTATCAGGAAAATATTCATATAGAAAGTCATGCTTGAGATGTGGTTTAAGTTGAGAGGGGTTCATTTACTATTCAGTGAACATTTTGGCTTATGCAGTCAACACATTTTTCAATTAATGCTATACTACCTAAAACTTCATAATCTTCTCTGTTTCAATTACACATCTATCAGACAAATTATTATGAGAAAATAAATCTCATATAAATGCATATAGCTTTAACATCCTTCTCCCAATTATCTTTTTTATTTATCATTAAGTATATATACAAAGGCATATATATATATATATATATATATATATATATATAAAGGTAGATATATACTTAGGCCACCTAATGAAATATTCATCTAATTACACATCAAAAGCATATTAGCTACAGTGGTGTATTGAAGATACATATTGGGGTTAATAAAAGCAATGACTCTAGAACACAGGTCCTATGTGAATCTAGCATTCTTATTTTTCCAATATGCCATGTCTGTACAATTGGTGGCAATCAGACAGTGGAGAAAGTCAAATTATAAACTTAAGACTTTGTAGTCCTCTGTGGAAAGAGTTAGCTACCAATGATTTTTAGCAGAGGAGTTATAATGTTGGGTCAATGTCTTAGAATTGGGAGCTAATAGGAGTCAGTTGGAAAGAGAAGATACTATAACAACAATTAAAAATATTCCAGACACTAGGAGGAAATGAGGGCCTTTAGCAGGGTTCTGACTACATAAGTGGAGAAAAAATTTAATAAATGTTGGATTCAAGTGAGATTAGATGACTTTCCAATTCTAAGATTTTTAGAACTATTAAACCTGGAAAGTACTAGAAAGTGAAAGAGCAATTTGACATTAACTTAATCCACTGAGTTGAGCAAAATGATGAAATTAGATAAGGAGGACATACATCTTGATTTTCTTATTTTCTATAGGACCTTGTAAAGTCCTCGTCCTCCATTTCCTCATCTCAGATTTGAACAAAGTACATCTAAGATCCTCTCCAACTTCAACTCCTATGATTTATAAAATCTTTGAAAATGAAAATATTTCAGTTATTTCTTTCCAAATCATAACTTTTAGGAGAAAAATAATTTCTTTCCAAATCATAACTTTACGAGAAAAATATATGTCTACCCATGGGAAAATCTATTCCCACAAAATTAAATCATAATAGGTTTCCACAGGGCATACTTAGTGGAGATTTTACTGATCTCATTTTCTATGTTATATTCTATAGGTTGCTTCAGGATTTGAAGCAATACTGGGATATTGAACCTATAAAAGTACAAGTTTTGGGCTATTATTACTTGCGATGTAATCCTAAGAGATATAATTTTCTATTTCTCAAGTTCTCTAAGGATTTATAAAGATATCTCCTGTATTTTCTCCTGAACCTTCTCCCTGTATTCCTAAAATAGAATAAAATAGAGTGAGAAGCAGTCCCTAGATCTCCCTACAGGGAGGAGATGTTTAGGTATGATGTCCCTTGGACCCATCTCCTACACTAAATCCTCAGGAGTGTCTGGGCAGATGAATGATTTGAACAGATCACATGGGGGAAAAAAACCCTTAATTTCTAAGCAACACCCAGATTAACAAGAACACCTCAGTTCTTGTTAGGAAGGGCAGTGTGTAAGACTTGGGCATTTCTCAGACTACCTTCCAGGTAAAGACCAGTGGTTATGCCATGCTAAGTTTAAGTAGTTCATTTTCTCTGAATGACATGAGAGAAAACTGGTGAGATAAGGAATCACCAGCACAAGGAGACAACAGCAGATGTCTCTTCTAAGCTGGATATGTTCCAGGCTATGAATCTAGTTTAAGAGCAGAGAAATCATGTATCATTTCCAGGGAATAACTTCCAAGAAGCATTCCCAGTAGACAAGTAGTTTCTCTGATTCCACTCAGATCTCACTTTTTGGGGCCTGGTGTTTCTTGGTGTCAGTTATATTTGTCAAGCCGTGTCCTTGATAAAGAGCTAAAAAGGATTAAAGAAACACTCCACAATTTGAGCATGACCTATGCAGGTTACCCATGGAAGCAACTCAATGTGAGCCTGACAGTCCAAACTGAAAGGGAACATGGAAGTGTTTTGCTTAGAGGGGTTCTAATGCTTCTGCTGTCTCTGAAACATACATATCCTGGAAATAGTCTTTGCAGTGAGTGGCCAGATTACAGAATTTCCTTTCTGATTGTTCTTTGGTTACCCTGGCCAGAGAGGATTAGTACTGTGCCCTGTGAGAGTTCTAAAGAAATGAAAAGTTTATGTCCAAAGTGAGAAGGACTCTCATTCTGGTTTCTTACTACACAAAGGAGAAGTTACCTTCATAGTTTTATTTTTTCCTCTGATTGATGTTACCACATTTGCTGTGCTGTAAGTATTCTACAGAAACTTCCTTATTTCAGACAAAAACAAACTAGTCAGACCAGGAAAATAAGATATGTGTATAATGTGTCTTTATAATACTTGTGTGCTGATGAAGAAATTTGGTAAACCTTTCCTAACATGAGAAGCATTTCCCAATAATATCAGTTTATTGACTTGTATATTCAATTTGCTTCACTTCAAAATTGAATTCATCTATTCATTCATTCTTTCATTGTATATTTACTATTATGTTCAAAGTGAGTAGTTTAGGATAGTAGGTAAAGGGTTTTCTTTGTAGTCTGGAAAATATGCCTCTGGCACATATTGTTTGCCCCTGAAATAATCATCTCTCAGTCATCTAGAAAACTCTGCAAGACTAAATTATTGAAAATTTGCATATACACATGAATGGAGGAGATATTCAGCACTGGTATTTTCTAACTTTAAAAGTTCTGTCACATTTTCCAAAATGTTCATAACAAATACAAAATGCTCCTTTAATCATTTTTGTTTGAAATATTGTAGGTCATAAACCAGAATAGAAGTACAGATATTTATATTTAGAAGGGATTTTAGATAGAATTTACTTCAACTTTTTTTGTTTTAGGATGTCCAAAAATGTGAAGTGGCTTCGTAAAAGTCATTTTTTGATAAGAATTGTGTAGGAAGAGAGCTGGAATGGAAGTTTAGTGATCTGGAATCAAACCCTAGTTCTACTCCTTGCTACCTGAGTAATATTGAGCAAGGGACCTGGGCTCTCTGGACCTCATTTGTAAAATAGAGGAGATGTATCAGATAACCTTTAAATTCCTATTCCAAGTCTAAATTCCCAGAGCTTCTTACAGTGCCTGGTGCATAGTAAGTACTTAAGGAATCTTTGGTTCCTTAGATTGATTGATTAAAATTAAATTTAAAATTTATGATGTGATGAATCCCTGCCACCTTTTCTTTGCAGCCATGCAGCATAGGCCAGTTCTAAGTAGATTATCTTCTTTATTTTCCTCTTCGAAATTCTTGGACAATCCAAATTGATAAAAAATAAGTGCAAAGGAACTAAGCCCTAAGAACTAAGAGACAATTCCAAACTGTGTTCCTACCTAGCTATGTAATATTAGTTAATCACCTCATCATTCAAGATATCATTTTCCTCTCTTGTAAAATGAAGTTGAGGGGAGAATTAGATGACCTCTATCATGTCTCCCACTTCTAATGGTCTTTGACATATATCTCTGAAATAAAAAGAGAGCCAAGACAAGACATTTGTGGGTTCAAGGCAAGGTTTGAGGTTAAACACCCTTTGTGTCACTGTCTACTAGAGACTCTGGATATTCATTTTAACATAGGGATTTTGTTTGTAACAAATGAAAGAATTCCTAGTTAGTAGAAAATGTTTCTGATCTTAAGATGAATGTACTTGAAAAGAAAAATATGAATGTCTTTCCTTGCACCCCCCACACACTTTCTTCTCTGAATATTGCATTTTAGGATAATGCCTATTTTGCTTAACCCTATTTGGAGGCAGTTGGGTGGTAAAGTGGGATAGAGTGCTGGGCCTGAAATCAGGCATCCTAGAGTTTAAATGTGACCTCAGACATTTACTAGCTACATGGCTGTAGCCTAGTCACTCAGTCTCTATCTGCCCCTTTCCTCATTTATGAAAGGCATATAATGATAACACGTACCTCTTAGGGTTGTTGTGAAAATATAGCTCAGAGCATGACACATAGAAGATGCTTAATAAATGCTTATTTCCATTCATAAGTTGTTTACTGTTGTCAATAAAATCATCTATCAATTATTTATTAGTTCATTATCTGTAGCACTTCTTATTGATAGCATCAAATTTTCATTACAATAAAAATAAGACATTGAAAATTTTAGATGCAGGCAAAAGAACAATGCTGCCTTGGTGCAAAAATCATGGACTGAACGTCTCAGAAATAATTTGTGTTCTTTTTTGTCCTCCAAAAGCAAAAGAAGTAATTCTGGGTAATCTATTTTCTCTGATAATAGACATTTTTTTTAAATGCCAGTCTAAGTGCTATAATAGGCATACATCAATGGAATCAGAGATGGAAAGATATGTGCTTTTAACAGGGTTGTATCAGAAGTCATTTTCAAACTCAAGTTCTCTAATTTTTACTCACTTAAGAAAAAATAGATTTTTACTGATAACTTTTTTACTTGGTTATATTTCCCTTACATGGTTCCCCTATTCCTCTTAGTGTCATTCTTTTAAAAATAAAAAAAGAATGAAAAAAGGAAAAGAAAAAAAATCAATGAAGCTATTTAGCATATTGAAAAAAATCTGACTTTATATGTTCAATATTCTATACTTGTGGACCTGTACCTCTCAAAGAAACAAAAGAAGGTATCTTTTTGTAGCAAAACTCTATCTTGTAGCAAAACTTGACCATTATAATTTCAAATTATTCTGTTTAGATTATTTTGTGATTGTTGTTTCCATTTACATTGTTTTGGTCTATGCTAATATTATTTTCCTGGTCTTTCATATTTTATTTGCATCATTTAATATATCTTTTCAAGCATCTCTATAATTCATTACTTCCATTGTTTTTCTTTTTACAACAAAATAATAATCTATTATGATCATGCAACATATTTTATTTAATCATTCCTCAATTTAGGGCAACTGGGTGGTACAATGGGTAGAGTGCTGGATCTGGAGTCCAGAACACTCATTTTTCTGAGTTCAAATATGGCCTCAGATATTTAGTACCCAACAAATCTGTTCATTTGCTTCAGGCAATAGCTTTTCAATTCTTATCTCTTCTAATTGATAAAAGTATCCTTTTTGGGGGAAAGTTGGGATTCATCTCTCACACATAGTTATAAAAGTTATACATCTTGTATATTCTGAAATTTTATGGTATAATCTTTATTATTTGGGTCACATATTCACTTTGAGCCAAATTTCCATGCTGATTTCCACTTTTCCCAGTAGTTCTAACCAAGTTCTTTCCTAGGTATATTGTCTTTTTGTTTATGTTCTAATTCTTCTTTGCTTAGTCTGATCTGCTTTTCTTTTTTTTTAATCAGCAGTAAATTGTTTCAATAATTACTGTATTATAATATCGTATGAGATATAGAAGAAATCTTATCCTTCACAGTCCTATCTTTTAAAAAAGATTCATTTAATATCTTTTTTGATCTTTTGTTCCTCCATGTGATTTCATTATTTTGTCTAGTTCTTTATAGCATACTTTGGATGTCACGATTGAAATAATACTTAATATGCGAATTAACTTTGGCAATATTACCATTTTTATTACACTGGACCATCCAAGCCATGAACATGGGCTATTCTACTGGTTAATTCATTCTACTTTGTTTCCTTAAGGTAAAATTTTGTAATTTTGTAAAATATTAGGGGTACTTTCATAGATTGACTCTAAAATATCTTATGAATTTATGTTATTATTAAATGAAATTTTTGCCTCCTTGAATTTACATATTAATTGACAGGACTGCCATTGCTTTGTTTGTTTGTTTGTTTGTTTTGGAGGGAGCTTTGTAATCTAAAACTTTTTTTTGCTTATTTTGTTGAGGCAATTGGGGTTAAGTGACTGGCTTAGGATCATACAACTAGGAAGTGCTAAGTGTGCAAAGCCAGATTTGAACCCTGACTTCTGGGCTGGTGCTTTATCCACTATGCCACCTAGCTGTCCCTGCAATCTAAAACTTTTAAAGAAGCTATTAGGTATTTATTGATTCCTTAGGATTTTTTTAGTAAAATGTCAGGTCATCATCACATAGAGATCCTCTATTCTTGTCTATCTTTATGTCTGTAATCTCTCTGGTTTGTTCTATTGTTACTAGTGGCTCTTCTATGACATACCAAATTTTGGTGAAAAGAGGTATCCTTATTTAACTCCTATATATTAGAAAAGGTCTTAGTATGTCCCCAATAAATAATAATGCTTGTTTTTCATTGTAGATAAATATTTTCTAGCATCTTTTTAAAAAGAGACCTCTGTCTATACCTACTTTTTCTGTTTTATGGATTTGTTTTGCTTTGGATTTTTGCAAAAGTGAAGAATGTATTTTGTCAGAGGCTTTTCCTGCATCTTTTAAGGTAAATTTTTTGTATTCTTTTATTTGATTATAATTAATTAGGTTGATTGTTTTCCTAATATGAAACACATATCCCTCATATAAAAATAGCTTGGTTAGAATGATTGATTTTTTTTTAAGTTGTGATAGTTTTGGGAGGGCTGGGATTTTCTTTTATTTTACAGTGTTTTTACTTAATTTTAGAAATAATAAAATTGAGCTATAATTCATTTTTTTCCTTTACCAAACTTCCTGGGTTAGAGCTTTAGAATTAAGTTTGTCTCATAAAAGGAATTTGATAGAATGGTTTCATTCTCAAGGTTGGAGAATAATTTGTGTATCATAGGCATCCATTGTTTTTTAAAAGTTTGGTAGAATTCTCATCAAAATCAAATTGAACTATGTGTTTTTTTCCTCTGTTAGTTCTTTTAAAGCTATTCTAGTTCCTTTTCTGAGACTGGATTATTTGTTATTCTCTAGGTTTGGATGTTTTATTTTTCTAAAGGCAATATTTTCTTTCTCTTATATTTCAGTTGTTATTTAATTGTGCATAAATGATTCTTTGCAAAAAATTTGCAAATTTTTTTTCTTCTAGTTGAGATTTCATCGTATCCTGTTTTTTATTTTGTTGATCTCATTTTCTACCCTCTTATTTTGGTCAGGCTGACTAAATACTTATCAATTTTTAGTCTTTTCAAAGAATCAACTTTCTGTTTATAAGTTCTTTAGTCTTTCGCTTTTCCAATTTATCTATTTCTTCTTCATTTCTCAAGGATTCCCTTTTTGTTATATTGCATGTATTTGCTGACTTTCTAATTTTTTCAATATATATTCACTTTATTAATCCTCTCCTTTTCTATTTTTAAAATAGCTTTTGAGATTTGCATATTTTTTAACCTCTGAGCACTGTGTTAAGCTGTACCTCAGAAATTTGAAGACACTTTCCCTTCACTGTTATCTTTCAAATAATTATGTTCTTTCTATTATTTGTTCATTGATCTACTCATTATTTAAGATGTCAATATTAAGTTTTCACTTAGGTTTGTGCCTTTTGTTTGTGCCTCCTGAAATACTTATTATTTTGTGTGGTGACCTAAAAAGATGTGCTTTGTATTTCTCTTCCTTTACTTTTTTTTTTCCCAAATTTCTATCTACTAATACATGGATTATTTTTGTAAAAGTGCCATATGGTGATGACAAATATATAAGAAAAAAAATTTGATGGTTTCTTTTACAGAGAGAAATCAAATTTCTACCTCTAATTTCTCCAACATTTAGTTAATTCTGTATTTTTTTATTTGCTTTTCTTTCTACTAGATTCATCCAATTCTTAAATTTTTCCTACTAGGTTGAGTCTTTCCTTTCATAACTTTTGCAAAGACAAGACAGATCTCAGATTGATTTTGATCCCCTTATTTCAGACCTGATTTAACCATTTACACTGGACCTCTACCCAAATTCCTCTCATGGTTCTCTTTCTTTCCTCCCCTCCTCCAAATGGAAGTGTCTTCCTTTCCTACTTTGCACATATTTGCATGTATTTATATTAATTGGCATGAGTATATAAATATATGTTTATTTTCCTATACTTATATTTGTATTGTCTCTCCTTATTGAAAGTAAATCCCTTGAGAACAGCTCCTTGAAACTATTGCTTTTTTGTACTGGTATTCCCAGAACCCAACAAAATTTCTGATGCACAGTAGATCCTTGAATAAGTACTAATTGACTAACCCATTAGCTAGATCACATAAGCTCTAATTGTGATATAGAATCAGACTGACTGAGAAATCTTAAATAATTTGAAGTAATCAATTACTAGTTTTTGGTTTGTGACATCAATAAATATCACATAAGCTCTAATTGTGATATAGAATCAGACTGACTGAGAAATCTTAAATAATTTGAAGTAATCAATTACTAGTTTTTGGTTTGTGACATCAATACATCTCAGAGCAGAAGAGCACAAAAAAAAAGTTATACAAATTATTCAAGGAAAGCCTTAACTTTAATTATAAAGTTAGAAGACCTTGCTAAGACTGTTATGTTAAATTTCCAGAACAGAAAAGTTTCAAGGTTTGTAATATTATTTTAGGCAAAGATACAAAAGTTAAAGCTTGTGTATAAACTGAAAGGCTTTAATACTGAAGCAAATGGGTGAGAAAAGGCAGTGAGGTATTTCTCTCTCAAACACTAAAGGATAAAAAGGACTGAATTACTGCAGTGAGGATGAGTGAAAAAAGTTTCTACTTCTATTATTTAAGGAGAATATTTGCAAGAACTATAAATGTATTATGGAAAAGGGGCCTTTGCCCCACTGTGACAAGTTCAGAGGGGGTGGAGCAAAATTTATAAAAATTGAAGATTTTCTTGGCAGAGATACTTCAGCCATTTTCTTCTCATCTCATTTTAGAGATGAGGAAATTGAGGCAAACAGCATTAAATGATTTCCCCAGGGTCACACAGAAAGTTTATGAGGCCACATTTATTCTCAGATCTCCCTGACCCCAGACCTGGCACTCAACTGTTGTGCCACCTAGCTGTCCCTTTACTCCTTCAGAAATATTGGATTGTCTGAATCTGTTTACAGTAACAATTAGGTTAAAATGTTTTTTAAACTATTAAAATATTAGCTAGATATTAGTTGAAAAAACTATCAGATGTCCTATTCCTTTCCCCACATCATAATGCAGTTAAGCTCTCTTGGCCATCAAAAATGGGCAGTTAGTGGGACAGTGGCTGAAGTACCAGGTTTGAAGGCAGGAAGACTATTTGTCTTGAGTTCAAATCTGCCATCTGACACTCATTTGCTATGTGATCCTGGACAAGCCACTTAAGCCTTGCTTCAATTTTCCTTCTAGTAGCTTTGACAAGAAAGCCAAAATGGAGTCACAAAATGTCAGAAATGACTGGAATAATAACAACTAAACCTACCAAAAAATATCAAAAATAGCTTTACTGTGTTCTGAAACTTATTGTCTTGGATCACTACTTTCTTCTACTGATTGAATTTGTCTTAAAGAAAATTTATTTGATGAAAAAAATAATATTTATTTGAGAGTGCTTATGTCACTATGTGATGCTTGATCTAGTCCTTTTTTTTTTTTTTAACTTGCCTCACATGGGAAAAATGGGACTTATATATCTGATGTTTAAAGAGATATGTTTTGCTGCCTTTCTCGAGATCCACTAGACCTGTTAAACTCATTATGTCCAAAACATTCATCATCTTTTCCCCTAAACTGTCACAACTCCGATCTTCCCTATGACTGTGAAGGGCAATGTCATCCTCCCAATGCCTTAGGCAATAGCTTAGAAGTCATCATGGATTTCTCACTTTCCTGGATATGGAAGCAGTTTCCCCTTTCTCTTCTCTGACATTGCTACCATGCTGGTGTAGGCTCCTATACCTCACCTTTATTGTCGCAATAACCTGTCTCAAATTTGTACCTTGTCCAAACTGTCCTCTACTCAATCACAAAAGCATTTTCTAAGTGCAGGTCACTAGTACCACCCTTATTTTATAAACCACACTCGTCACATGCTTAGTCCCCAACACTATTCTTCCATCCACATGCTGGCCTCCTGGTTGTTCCATAAATGAGACATTCCATCTCTGGACTCTGAATATTTTTTCTGGTCATCTCCCATGCAAGATATGCTCTCCCTTCTCCACTCCAACTGCTGATCTCCCTGACTTTCTTAAATCCCAACTAAAATCCTTTCTATGGGAAGTCTTTCCCAATCCATCTTAATTAAACCTAATTCTATTGATTTTATATATATATATTTACTTCTTTTTCTATGCCCAGCATTTAGCATAATACCTGGCCTATAGTAGGAACTTAATAAATGTTTACTGAATTTAATTTCAACATTTTACATGTGATTAAGCAAAGGCCCAAGTTGATAAAGATGCTTGACAAGGTCACATAGGTAATGAGGATCAGAGAGCCAGGACTTGAATCCAATCCTCTGACACCAGAACTAGAACAAGGTCCCTTACACTATGCTACATTTGCTACTGATCAGCAATAATTATCCTCCTATGCCTATCTGAGCTGCTCCATATATTACATTTTCTTCCTGTTTCATTTTGGATGTAAAAAATTACTCTGATATCTCTGTAACTGGCTGTTTCAAGATAAAGAAAACATAAGGAAAAGAGACTAAACACTATGATTTAATTCAGTAAATAACTAAGATTCAAAAATATTTCTCAGCTGTCATACTTGACTATCTCTGTCACAGGAGGATGTGGAAAAATCAAACACTGATCACAGAGTTTATCATTGTGGGATTTCATGTCAGCTCAGAAATACAGATATTCCTCTTTGTGCTCTTCTTGTTTTATGCTATCACTCTTGTGGGGAATGGCATCATCCTGGGACTCATCTGTCTGGACTCCCATCTCCATATTCCCATGTACTTCTTCCTCTCACATCTGGCCATTCTCGACATGTCCTATGCCTCAAACAATGTACCCAAGTTGCTTGTGAATCTATTGAACAGGGGTGGAGCTATCTCCTTTGCTCCCTATATATTGCAAATGTATTTGTATATGGCCTTGGCCACTGTAGAGTGTTTTATCTTGGTGGTGATGTCCTATGATCGTTATGTGGCAATCTGCTATCCTCTCAGATATGCTGTCATCATAAGCTGGAGAGTGTGCATTACTCTGACCACCATTTCCTGGGCATTCAGCTTCCTCCTTACTCTGGTCCATATGATTCTTATTTTGAAGCTGCCCTTCTGTGGACCCCGGGAAGTCAACTACTTCTTCTGTGAGATCCTGTCTTTGTTCAAGCTTGCTTGTGCTGATACTAGGTTTAACCAGCTAGTTATCTTTATAATGGGTGTGTTTGTCCTAGTTGGCCCTCTCAGCTTAATCCTGATCTCCTACATGCGCATTCTCTATGCCATCCTTAGGATCCAGTCTAAGGAAGGTAAGAAGAAAGCATTCTCTACCTGCTTCTCCCACCTCTGTGTAGTCGGGCTCTTCTATGGTAGTGCCATCATACTATACATGACCCCCAAAACCAGCCATCCTGAGGAGCAGCAGAAAATCCTCTCCTTATTTTACAGTCTCTTTAACCCTATGCTGAATCCCTTGATCTATAGCCTGAGGAATGCAGAGGTGAAAGGTGCTCTGAAGAGACTATTGGGGAAGGAAAGCCCTTCCTAAAACATGTAACTTGTTCATAACCAAGTCCAATTCATTGTTATTCTTGGTGCTATTTCACCGGTCTGAGTATAAATCAACAGCAACAACAGTTGTTTGCTTTCTCTGTCTCTCTGCCCAGGTGATTCTAGAAATCCTGGATACTTTCAGTTTATTTTTCATATCTTCCTTATTTAGCTATAGTAATTTTGATACTGCTTTTTGTTTAGAGTTTATGGTTAAATCCTAAGGAAGGATTCAAGATATAATGTTTATATTAGGCTTATATCTCATTTTAAGTATAACCATCTCCATCTGAATATCAGAAAATAATTCATATCCTAGACTGGATAGAGAGCCATAGCTTCACTGATCTTGACTTCATCCATTGATCTTGATCCCAGATTTGGATTTCTTTTTTATTTTTTTCCTTTCTATTAACAAAGGACTTTAGTAGAAGCTTGTACCTGGTATGTTATCCAAGCCTGGTAATAATTCCTAGCTGTTGATCCCATGCCTAAAGTAATTCAGCTAGTAATTATAAGAGCTGGATTTCAGAGCCATGGCAGTCCCTTTCCCAGTATCCCAAATAAGCTATCAGCCAACCTCTGCTTGAATACTATCAATGATAGGGAGTTACTACTTTATTGGGTAATATACTTCATTGCTGAGTGAGTTTGATTTAAAAGAATTCTTCCTTATGTTGAACTAATATTTTAATCCCTATAATGTTTACCCATTTATCCAAGTGCTTTCTGAAACTATGCAGCATGAATCTAATTTTTTAACTATAAATTTCATAAATTGGGAATGTCCAACAATCCATCTTGCTAAGTTCCCTGAGTGGAAGGTGTACCTCATACCTTCCAATATCATATAGCTACTTCTTCCTTCAGTCTCCTTTGGACTAGATATTCTTCTACTCTCCCTACTATTCCTTACAAAGAAGAATCCTTCCAACTAAGAGTGTATCTAAGTTCAAAGTGGCCTTAGAAGTCACTTTATCCAACCTCCTAACCTATTCAAGAATACTTCCACTGTATGAACCCTAGATGAGTTACTAAATCATATAATTATGTATATTGTTAGAGGAGACTTTAAAGAGTGGTTAAAAATGAATTTTCTCAGCCATCATGACTACTTGTTTTACAATTTCTTTCATGTAATAATATGTGATATTATGTGTTAGTTATCTGTGTTTATGTTTTAATAAATGTAAGGCTCCTAAAACCAAAGACAATATCACTTATTTTTGTGTCCCCATCAATTTTCACAATATCTGTCACATGGAAGGTATATAATCAATAAACATTAATTAATTTGCCTATTGGATTATAAATTTCTTAAGGGTGTCTTAATGGTCTTTTTAAAATTTCCAGCACTTAAGAACATTATCAGTTCATATAGAAAGTGCTTAATAGAGATTATTTGAATGCATAGGAGAGAAATTAGTGAATCTAGTGTGAGCTCTTAACAAAGAATAATAATGGTAATGTTGCCAAGTAATATTATATTTATGTAATTCTTTAAGATGTATGTTTTTCTTATGCTAACATACATGTGATACTTGTAAAAGTAACATACATTTTTTTTTCCTCATTTTCTAAAAGCTGAGATAGGCTCAGAGAAACTAAAAGTCTTGCCCAAAGTCATCCAGCTAGTAATTCAGCCAGTTTTTATAAGAGGTGAATTTTAAAGCCATGTCTATCTACTTCTCAATATCCTAAATAAGGGGGACAGAGCCAAGATGGCGGAGAAGGCACACGCGACTTTCTAAGCTCTTCTCTTACCCTCTTTATCAATATTATATCAAGCCTCAAAAATAGTCTTGACTGCTACAGTTCATAAAGATAAAAAGTATAACAACTCACCAGCGGAAGAAAATCTGCAGTCTCGCCAAAAAAGGTTTGTTCCGGGGCTAGGGGGGAGATCAGTGTAGACTGGGAGTTGGTTCTGAGGAGGCCTCGGCAGGTAAACACAGATCTCAGCACAAGCCCAGCCCAACCCGCGTATGGGCTTTTCTTGGGGATTGGATCCCATCCCCATTTTTAATCCCAAAGGGGTAAGGGTTTTGGGGGTTTGTTGGGGAAAACGTTGGGCAATTGGGCAGAATTCTGGAACCGCTTTGGGGTTTCCCCTAAAAAAAATCTTTGGGCGTCATTTCCTTTAGTTTGCCTAGGGGTTGAAAAAAAATTTTTTAATTGGGAAAAAAAATTTAAAAAAAATAAAGAAAAATTTTTAAGAGAATTAAAAAAGAAAAATTTTAAAAAAATTTATAAATTAAAACATGAAACAAAAAAATTTTTAAAAAAAAATTTAAAATTGAATTAAATACTTTTAAAATTTTAAAAAAATAAAATAAAAAATTTTTTTAATTTAAAAATTTTAATTTCCCAAAATAAATAAATTTTAAAAAATAAAATTTTAAAATAAAAAATTATTTTGTTTATAAAAATTTTCAAAAATTTAAATTTTTTTTTTTTTGTTTAAATTAATTTATGAAAAACAAAATTTTGTTTTAAATTTTTTTTTTTTTCTTAATTAAAAAAATTTTAAAGTTTGGGTTTTAAATTTTAAATTTCCAAGGGGAAAAAAAAAAAAAAAAAGAAAAAAAAAAAAAATGGTTCCAAAGGGGAAAAAAAAAAAAAAAAATGGGAGAAAATTTTTAGGAAATTTTTAAAAAAAAATTTAAATTTTGAAAATTTAATTTAAAAAAAAATGAAGGCAAAATTTTTTTAAATTTAAAAAAAAATTTGAAAAATTATTTTTTTAAGTTTAAAATTTAAAAATATTCAAATTTTCCAAAATTTTAAAATTTTCAAGGAATTTAATTTAAAAAAAGGAAAAAAAATTTTTTTTCAAAGGGGAAAAAAAAAATAAAACCAATTTTTTCAAAAAATTTTATATAAAATTAAAATTTTTTTGGGAAAAAATAAAAAAATTTCAAAAGAAAATTAAAAAAAAGAAAAGGAAAAATTTTTAAAATTTTAAAATTTAAAAAGGAATTTAACCTAAAGGAAAAAAATCTTAAAAAAAAAATTTTAAATTAAGGAAAAAATAATAAAAAACTTATTTTCCCAAAAAAATTGTATTTAATTTTAAAAAGGAATTTAAACCTAAAAAAATCTTTATTAAAAAAAATAAAGTATTTTTTTAAAAAAAACAAAAGCAAAAACCAAAAAATTATAACCAAAAAAATTAAAAAAAATTTAAATAAAAAAAACCCATTAAATTTTTTTAAAAAAATAACCATTCAAAATTTCTTTTTGCAATTAAAATTTAAAAAAGTTATTTAAATTAAAAAATTTTAAAAGAATTTCCAAAAACAAATTTTTAATTAAAAAACAAAAACCCCCAAAAAAAGCAAATAAAATTCAATTTTTTTGGTTTAAATTAATTAAAAAGGGCCCATTTTTTTAAAATTTTCCAAAAAATTTTTTTGTCCCAAAAAAAAGGGGTTTTTTTAAGACTTTTTTTCCTTTTAAAGTTTTTAAAATTTTTGGGTTTTCCAAAAAGCCCGGGAAAATTTCAATCAAATTTTCCCCTTTAAAAAGGGGGGTTTTCAGGGTTTCCCGGGGAAAGGCTTTTCCCATTTCCCAAAACCCCAAGGTTTAAACCCCTTTCTAAAATTTAACTCCCCTTAAAAGGGTTTTCCCAAAGGTTTCCTTCCCCCAGTTCCTTTTTTTTAAAAAAATAAATTTTTTTCCCTTTAAAAAATTTCCTCCCAATGGTATTAAAAATTTTTTAAATGGTCTTAAAATTTTTTAAAAAATTTTAAATTGGAAAAAATTTTTTTAAAGAATTTAAAAATGGAAACCCCATTAAAATTAAAAAAATATTTCACAAACCCAAATTAAAAAAAATTTTTCCCTTTTTTTCCTTTCCTGGAAAAAATTTTTCTTTAAATTCAAAAATAATTGCCCAAATTTTAAAAGATTGCAAATAATGCAAAACCCGGGAAAAAAAAAACCCCCCCTTTTAAAAAAAATTTTTAAATTTGCAAAATTTTTAAAACAAAAAAAATTTAAAAAAAAAAAATCCCCCAAAAAAAATTTAAAAAAACAATAAAAATTTTAAGGGGCAAAAATTTTATGTTACAATATGCCAATACATCAATGAGGGACAGTTGTTGTATAGAAGGAACAATTATATAGCTATTTCATCAGAGAAGATTACTTAGCATACCATGTTCATGGACAACATTTAACTTCCACTACTTATAATCAAATAACCAAATTCAAATGAGAACCAAAGATAAAATAGGAGTGAAAAAGCAGTAAGACAATGTCATTTTATCATATGAGCAAATTATTTGCTTGGCATTTTCTTTTTTATTTGCAATTTCCTCAAATTATATATATATATATATATATATATATATATATATATATAAATGATTTTAACATTTTTTTCAAATTTTGATTTCCAAATTCTCTTGCTCTTTCCTTCTCTCCTTACCCCTCCCAATGAGAAGGAGAGCAATTTAACAAAGGTTATATGTGTGCAGTCATGCAAAATATATTTGCATTTAAGTCATTCTATGAAAGAAAACCTAGGAAAATGGGGGGAGACAGAAAAAGAAAGAAAGTAAAGAAAAAATGTTTCAATATATATCTAGACTCCCACAGTGGACACTTTTCATCATAAGCCCTTCAGAATTGTTTTGGATCTTTGTGTGGCTGAGAATAAGTTATTCACAGTTGATCTTCATACAACATTGCTAATGTACAATTTTCTTGCAGTTCTGTTCATTTTACTTTGCATCAGTTCATGTATATCTTTCTAAGTTTTTCCAAGAGCATCTTTGTCATTTGTTATAGCATAGTAATATTTCATTACAATTATATATAACAACTTGTCCAGCCACTCCTCTCCAGTTTATGATACCTCCTAAGTTTCCAATTCCTTGCCATTACTAAAAGTGCTACTATAAATATTTTTTTGTAAATATAGATCCTTTTCCTTTGTTTTATCTCTTTGGGATACAAGCCTAGTAGTGGTATTCTTGGTCAAAGTGTATGCATGATTTTACAACCCTTTGGGCATAATTCCAAATTGCTTTCCAGCATAGTAGATTAATTCACAACTCTGCCTTTAGTGCATTAGTGTCTTAAGTTTCCCACAACCCTTCCAATATTTATTATTTTCCTATTTCAGTTATATTAGTCAATTTGATAGGTGTGGAGTGGTATTACAGAATTATTTTAATTTGTATTTCTCTACTCAATAAAGATTTAGAGCATTTTTCATATGACATATAATTACTTCATCTGAAAACTCTGTTCATATCCTTTAACAACTGATGAATGGCTCTTGTTTCTATAAATTTGACTCCATTTTCTATATATTTGAGAAATGAAGTCTTTATCAGAAAAACTTGCTGTGAATTTTTTCTTTGACAATAATGATTGGTTGTATCCCTCAATTCTAATTTTCCCCCTTTATGCTATTCTCTTTCATTTCATCCTATCCATTCTCAAAGGCATTGTGTTTCTGACTTTTACTTCCCTTGATCTGCCCTCCCTTCTTTATTCCCTTTGCCTCCTATTTTCCTGTATGGTTTCTAAATGTACATGTTATGAGTCAATTCCAGTGAAACTGAGATTTACACATACCCTCTCCATTTCCCCCATTTTCCCTTCCATTGTAAAACCTTTTCTGTAGTCCTTTTATGTCAGATAATTGACCCATTCTAGCTCTTCTTTTTTTCCTTCTCCTAGTGCTTTCTTTCTAAATTCTTAATTTTATCTTCTTAGTTAATGACTGAATCATATTCAAGTGACACCTATGCCCTCTATCTATGTAAACTCCTATTTGCCCTAATGAAGAGAAGATTTTAGGAGTTACAAATGTCATCTTTCCATGTAAGAGTATAAACAATTTGACCTTATTAAATCTCTTCTGATTTCTTTTTACCATTTACTTTTTAAGCTTCTTGAATAGTGTATATAAAAGTCAAATTTTTTATTCAGCTCTACTATTTTCACCAGAAATACTTGAAAGTCCTCTATTAAAAAGTCCATCATTTTCTTCCATTGAAGGATTATAATCAGTTTTGCTGGGTAGGCAAATTCTTGCTTGTAATCCTACCTCCTTTGCCCTACAGAATATCATATTCCAAGTCCTCTGATTCTTTAATGTAGATACTGCTAAATTTTGTGTTATTCTGTGTTATAGGCTGAAAATTGGCTCATCTAATACTTTTGTGGGTTCTGCAGCTCTGGAATTTGTTTGGAGGCATTATTTAAACGTATTTTGGAGACACTTTGGGGAAAGTTCAGGCAAGTCCCTGTCTTTTCTCTGCCATTTTGGCTCTGCCTCTTGCTATTTCCAAGGCCTGGTTATACTATTTAAAGGGATAAATGTGCCCAACAATCATTTGAAATCTGGATCATGTTCAAAGAACAAGGAATTTTAACTAGTATCACATCTGCTGTTCATTGTACTTTGATCAATTAAATTTTGCAATATACACACATGTCCAATTGTTAAAGTTACATGGCCAAGACTTTGTCACATGGTGCAAAAGGAAGATGTTACAATAGCTTTAGAGTCATAAGAGACCTCAAGATCACCTGACCCAACCCATTTATTGCAATAAGGAAACTAAGAAAATAAATAACTTGTCCAAGATTACACAAATAATAAAGGAAAGAGTTGGGATTTGAAGATAACTCTTGTCTCCACAAAGCACCAGATCTGGAGTCAGGAAAACTCACCTTCCTGAACTGAAATTTGGCCTCAGACACTTAATAGTTAGGTAAGGGATATCTTAATGAACTTTATGATTTCAAATCTTGTCTCAGACATTTCTTAGTTGTGTGACTCTGGGCAAGTCACTTGTTTGCCTCAGTTTCTTCATCTGTGAAATGACCTGGAGAAGGAAATAGCAAACCACTTTGGATCTTTGCCAAGAAAATCCTAAATGGGATCATGAAGAGTCAAACACAACTAAAACAAATGAACAATTTTTGATTCCAAATATAGTGATTTCCTCCATCATGAGCATTCCTCGCCTAATTTCTATTCTAGAGAATATGACCCCCATCTCAACCATATGTAGATCAATCTCACTTCTTTAAAAAGCATCAGCAGAAGGACTGGTTCACTCAGGGGCAGTTACAAAGCCTCCAAATTATTATATTGATTGAACTTATAATCAGGTGAGATGCTACAAAAAATTCCTATAAGTTTTACCTTAGTCAGGACCCTAATATGCAGTTACTTGGATTTTGGAATTAACTTCTTTCTTCTTAAAAGATTTCTCTTACACTAACAAAAGGAATTGATTCCATGTCAGTTAATAGAATCTAAATTGATGTCATCAGTCCCAAGCATGTTCCTTCTGAAGATTTTTCTACTTTTCCACGTTTTTTGCTCTCACAAAAAAAATTTAGTTGTGATCTGGAACTGTATGCATCAGACTTAAATAATGAGGTAGAAGAAAGAGATAGTTCCACAAAGAAGGAGAAAAAAATAGCCTGTGTTCTCAGCCTTGTGTTTGAGCTTGCACTTTCTCTTCCTTGATGAGAACTTCCAGCTCCTAAGCTACTATGTGATACCACAAGTGGAGAACCAATGTGCTCCTGAGATGACCTCACTCATCCCTATATGGCTCCCTTCTGTGTTGGAAAGCAGCCTTGTTATGTAAGACAACTCTGATGTACCCATATTAAGCTGAGAAGAGAGATTAGAACCTGCTATAAATGACATACTAAACTTGAAGAGAAGGATGGCATATTCTTTGATGCCCTTTCAGTTCCCCCTCATGACATCAAGAACATCTTATTTCAAGGTCCTCAATTCCTCAAAAAAAAAAAAAAAAAAAGATTTGTAGTTGTTTTCTGGCCCTCTGGAGACATTGATCTTAATTTGTCTCTTGAGTGATTTGCATTACAATACATCCTTGTCTCCTTTTCCCCTACCTCCCCCATCAAAGGGTATTTCATGTTATTTACAAATAAATCCTTTATTTGTTTTATCTAAAATATAACAAAACTATGTCTTTTGCTTTTAACATATTTTTTTATTTCATATGCCCTTTAAGTCGCAAAAAAAAAGAACTACAATGAAATAAAATACATAGAGATAATGGTGAATGTTCAAACACCTATACTAGTAATATTACCTGTAATTTCTTATAATAAAAATGGCCTGAGCACGCAGATTATTGTCTTAATAATATGCTTTGAGTGGAGGAATAGAATATTGAGGTAGGAAAACATATTAGTGAAGTCTAAGCCATAAGAGAGAGTTCAATGACCTGAAGTACTGAGGAAATTTCCATTTTTTCTTCCCAAAGAGAAATCCATAGATTTTTGTATTGAAGTAATGCTATAATTGTGTACTCTAGGATATACGAGAAATAAGAAAGAATTTTGCCCTTTTTTCTCTCCTAGACAGCAGGCTAAAATTAGCATAGCATAAACAGTTGGTGATAGGGTGGTGTGTGGGGAGGGAACAGGTGGTATCACTTATAAAGTGCTAAAATGGTACTCCAAAGGAAAATAGGAATGTGCAAGTTAATATGCTGAAATCTAAAAATAAAAAAAAAAAACAGAACATTGCTCCCAGAGTAAAAGGTACTGTAAGGCAAAAAAAATCTCAGGAGATCTGGGTTTTCATCTTAACTGCTATTAACTTGCCATGTAATATAGAGGAAAATCATTCACTTCTTGATCTCTATGAATTGAAGAGATCGAACTAAATCTCTAAGATTTCTTTCAAATAAATTTTTGCTGTTGTTCAATCATGTCTAACTCTACATGATCTAAAGAATTTTTCCATGGAATTTTCTTGGCAAAAATGCCAAGGCAGTTTACAATTTCCTTCTCCAGAGCATCCCTCTTTTTACAAATGAGGAACTGAGGCATTGTAGTTAAGTAACTTACCAAGGGTCACAGTTATGCATATTATCGGAGACACTTTTTAGAGTTTCTATCCAAATTCATAATGTAACATGGAAAACAGTCATACTTCAACCATATGTTCCTTCCTATGTCCTTGCTATGTGACAGACTGACCAAACTCCTTTATCTAATTAATAATTTTTACAGAATGCTCTGCAATGTCATGAGGCTTGATGTAATCAGTCAACATGATGTCATTCAAAAACAAGAGTAACTTGTAGATTTCCTCAGAGAATCTCTCTTGAATATAGACTCTTTGTTCTCTCTCATCTGTCACCTTTGGCAAGCATACATCTCATTGTTTTCTGATTCCCCTGATGTTTTAATATCAAAGGATTATTTATAAAATAGTTCTCAGAATTGAGAAAATAAAATGAGGTAATATTTATAAAATGCATTGTGTTATAAATTCTAGGAGTTGGTGATAATGGTGGTGGTGTAGTGGTAGCAGCAACAGCAACAGTAGCAACAACAGTAGTAGTGGTAGTGATAGTAGTGGTGGTGGTAGTAGTAGTAGTAGTAGTAGTAGTAGTTTCTTGTTGTTGTTGTTATTGTTATCAGCATCATTGCATTGTCTTCATACTAGTAGTAGAAGTGTATAATGGGATCTTATATTTTTTAAAATCTTTCAGTTAATTATGAGATGAAAATGATATTGTCCATTGTGGAATATTTCTTTCAAAATTATTCATATTTCCTATACTTTCATGTGGATGTCTTCTAGTCATATCCTGTTGGCTCTCAAAAAGATTCCATATAGATGGTAAAGTAGCCATCAGTGACAAATGTTCTTTTGGGAACCTGTTTCTGTATTAATAAGGTTTAAGATTTTTTCCCAATCATTTAGCATCTTGCCATCCTTCAGATACCATATATGTTGCTTTCATAGTATGTTCACAATTATATCGACACCAGCATCAATTTCCTTTATGTGTACAATTATTTCAATTTGATTGCCTTTCCCATTTTTGTTTTCTTTAGTACCTTTTCTATGTACTCTATAGAATATTAAGAAGACTGTTATATTAGGGCCCAAGTATAGTGGCTTCTCTATTCTCAAGGAAGCAAATAGAGTTTTTTTAGGTAGTTGGTAATGAATTAATCAACAATTATTTCTTAAATCCATAACTAGTGTCTTTACTCTGAGATTACTTTCCATTTACACTTATCTTACATATACATATATATATATATATATATATATATATATATATATATATAGTCATTTCTATGTTGTCTATCCCATTAGAATGTGAGTTCCTTGAGTTCATGTTTTTGCCTTTCTTTGTATTCCTATAACTTAGGTTAGTGCCTGGAACATAGTAAGGTTTAATAAATGCTTGTTTATTGACTGAATGTCATTTTTAATTCTAGGCAATGTTGATTAAAAAACCATACAAATAAAATAGCTCTTTTCCTCAAGGAGCTCACATTCTAGTGTAAAAAATTATATGTACATATGGGTGTATGCATGTACTTACCACAAAAATATGTACATTATATTTATACATATATACATACATATTCATATGTGCATATGTATATATATCTATATACACATATATTTAGTCTCTCTGTCTCTGTCTCTCTTGGTATTGGGAACATAACATCTAGAGGGATCACAAAAGTTCTGATGATAAAGATGTGATTAAAAAGGAGAAATTCTTAACTGGAACAGATGGAGAAAGAAAGGGAAACAGAGGAGAGAAAAGATATTTAGTCATAGAAAGCATAGAGATCCTTAGAAATGCATATTTGAGCTGGCATAATACAATGATTTACCAGAGAAGTTTAAAGAAAAGAATAATATGTTTTTTCTGTTTGAAAATAAAATTTTTGTTAATAGTATAATTTTAAATGAGCTGATAAAGATGGAGATAAGGGAGATTTTGAAGCAAATTACAACAGTGAAAATGAAAAATAAAGGATAGGGTCATTTTTTATTCCTTTTTTTCTTTTTTTGGTGTGTGAGGGGATAGTCATTACTATCATCACCATTCTTCTTCTGTCTACAAAGTCACACTCCTCCCCAAAACAAACACAAAAAATAAAAATCAATTTTGGACAAATAGGCATCACCACATATCTTGAAATTCTCCACTTCAAGAGAAGGGTGATATGCATCATCATCTGTTCTGTAGCTTATGGTCAATCAATTATTCAGAGTTTTTAAACTTTTTTTTATAATCCCAGTTATTGTACCAATTATTCTCTTGGTTCTGTTCTCTATATCATTTCTCCTTATTTTCCCCAGTTTTCTCTGAATCCTTTTGTTTCTTCTTTTCTTTCTTACTTTCCTTCTCCCTTACAGCAAAATAATATCTATCTGTCTGTCTGTCTATCTGTCTCTCTCTCTCTCTCTCTCTCTCTCTCTCTCTCTCTATATATATATATATATATATATATATAGTATATACCATAATTTGTTCAATTATTTCTTCCATTGATCAGTTGATATATACTCACTCTCTTTATTGTTCTTTGTTTCAATAAAGTGCAGCTACAGATATATTTGCACACATCAATACTTTCCTTCTTTTTTATCTCTTTTTTTATCCTTCTTGTTATCTTTTTATCTTTTTTTTATCTTGGTAGTGATGTCTCCAAGTCAAAGGATACATACACTTCAGTTAACTGTTGAACTATTGTTCTAAATTATTTTTAAGAATTCCTGGACTAATATATAGTTTTATCAAAAATGCATTTATGTACCTATCTACAACCATTCCAACAATTGTTATTTTCCTTTTTAAGTCATTTGTCAATCTGTCTGGATGTGAGGTGAAAAACCTATGGTTGTTTTAATATGGACCTCTCTAATTATTACTGCTGAGGTATATTTTCATATGGTTGTTGATAGCTTAAATTCCTTCCCTTAAGAATTGCCTGTTATGTAAGATTTTCCTAACTAAGATGTTTTCTGGGATCTTCAAGTCTTCTCCTGTAAGTGCCTAGTAAAAAGCATGCTAAAGTTGGAAAGAGAAAGACCTGAGTTGAAGTTTTATGTCAGATACTTAATAACCACCTGAGCTTAAGCAAGACTCAACCCCTCAGTAACTATGTTTCCTCAGTTATAAAATAAATGGGTTAGACTTCCATGACTTGTAAAGTCATTTTTAACTTTATAGCTATGAACTTATAAACTTTTAAATGAAATTATTACTGTAATTATCCAAGTCAATTCAGTTGGCCATTTTAAAGAAATATATGTTAAAAATAAAAATTCAGTTTAACAAATATTTATGAGGAATTAACTATGTGTAAGATACTCATACACTGGTAATACAAAAAAAGGAAAATAATATTTCAAAAAATAATCCCAAAAGAAAAAGGTTGAGTATATACGTCATTGTGACTATATATTCTACTTTATAAAAGGATGGAATACATAGTAGGGAAAAGATTAAAGTCCACATCAGATTAAGAGTATTTAAGTCGTAATTCTATAGGCCTCACTGTGTTGCTTCTACTACTGAAATTTAATGATATGTACATATTAAAGGATAAAGAAAAAAGTGATTATAGAATCCAATGATTATCTCATACTAAGGACAGACAATTAAACCATCTTATCTATACCTCTTATTTTTTCAAAGAATATTGGTATATGAAATTTGATAAAGAAGCTTAATCTCAAATATCTTTGATAATCAAAGGATATGAATTCACAAAACCAATTACCTGAATTTCTTAATTTTAAATTAAGAAATATTTCTGTAAAAACATGGCCCTAACAAAGAGCTAAAAAAAGATACTTTCACCATCACATACCCTCACCCCTGTTTTTTAGAAGTAAGGAATATATGGGTATATCCATGGTTATATCCACTATTAAAATTGTTAAATGTATTACTCAAATTTGTTTTTGCTTCTTCTTCAAAATATTCTGTTATGTAGAATGAATCTTTGGGAGGAAAAAATAGGAGGGAAATGGTAGAAAATTTTGGTAATATAAAAACAAAAACATTAATACAATTTTATTTTTTAAAATATCCCTGAGTCTTTTTAAATGTAATTACACTTTCCATTAAATAACTTAGAATCTTTCGTAGCTAATACTGTGGAAATTTAGATATCTTCAGAAATGAAGAATGAGCATCAATAAGATCTGAGAAGTTCAGACAAGAGACTCTCACTTTTGATTGTCTGAAGTTATAAATTCAGGAATGGAGTAGAAAATTTAAAAAAAATAGATGAGAAAAAAAATGAAGTCTTGGGTATGAATCAACAAACTGGGATTCTTAGGACCTGCTGATCTTTATGATAAATTTTATTTTGGGTCATGATAAACTTTATTTTGGATTCATGGATTGAAGTAATATGGAAAAGCCCTTACAGAATAGTATTGACTCCCTGAAAGCCATTCTAAAATAATCCCTGCAAATAAAAAGAGCCTGATCATTCCCAATCATAATAATTGTTTTGTTTTGTTTACATGAAAGTCTCAGATGAGAAGAAAATTAGAGCCTGAAATGATTCCTCATATATAAAGAGATAACTTGGTATTACTTTGTGCTAGGTCCTGAAGTCCCTTCCTAAACATATATAGAGAATAAATATTGTTAAACAATGCATCTCTGGGATTTAAATTACTTCCTATCTTCCACATTACCTTGCATGCTCAATAAATACTTTTGAATATAATGCTGACACATTGCATGCCCTGTGCTTTTGTTATCCCAGCTCCCAGACTACTCACCAGCTAGGATCTGCACATCAACCACAATTTTATCAGGTCAAAGAAAAGGGATGGTTATATTTGCAAAACTGACCATCGCTCCTATCATCTCTTCCTGGAGTCATAACAATGACTCAGGACCTTTAGCTGGCACAGTCAGGATGATGTTATCTGATGCCAGCTTCCTTCAAAATGCTAAATGGTAACAAATGAAGCTCTTTCACTCATCCCAAGATGTTTTTCCTGGGATCAGAGATTATAAGATTATAGGGCCTATCACTGAATTAGAGAATTCTAATAATGACTCTGATTCTGATTCTATAATTATGTAACTTCTAAGTTCCTTTCCAGTTTTAAGTTTATGATCTTATGTAGATATTTAGACAGATAATATGCTAAATGCTATTGACATTCATTAGGAATAGAACAGTCAGGGGATGTTTCAAAGACCTAATCATGGGATCCGTAATACAGATCACTAAGCCAGCACTTACTTTCCTCCTCTGAATTGTTATTAAACTCCCTCATCTTTATCTCCATCTTCAAATAGACTACCCTTCTGTATTTTCAAGATCATACCATCATTCTTCTTTATCAACCCCATCCAATTCTCTTCATGTGCTTTATTACTCAGGTTATAAATCCTTTCCTCTTTTCTCTATTTGAAGTCTCTACTCATCCAGTTTAAAGTAAGAATCAGGCCCAGCACCTCTAATGGTGACAGACACAAGACCCAAGTTACTAACCTTGGGTACAATTACATAGATCAGTCCCTAACACCAGAGGGAGAAGACAGACAGCTTGATTTTATTCACTAATTCTCTTGGAATGACCACAGATTCTTTATATATCTGTGGGGTCCCAACATAAATTAATCTGAATTTAAATGGCAGTCAATTTGTACCAGGGGTTAGGAGTAGGGAAGGAATGGCATTAGGGAAAGACAAGGAAAAGTATTAGGAACCAAAATGCATAATCAATAATTCTTCCATAAATAGGTAGATAATATCACCTCAAAGAATTTAAGTTAAAATATATTTAAATTGGTTCAATAGGGATTTAGAGTATACATAGGTAGCAAAAGTAGTAAAGGAAACTGAGATGTTTTTGGAATGCATTCCTAACTTCTGGTGATGTTCTCCTAAAAGGTTGCTTGAGGTCACTATTGTACAATTAGCCCTGGCCTATATGAAAGAGGGCTGCAACATTCCATGGGGAAAAGAGATAAAGAATGATTTTAAATAAATAAATCATCCTTCTTACTCCCTTACGCATGTCCTTTCCTACAACATGGATGGATCATCCCACATATTCTCCATACAATCTAGGTGTCATCCTCAACTCTTCACTCTCAGTCAAGGCCCATATCAAATTTATCATCACGTTCTATCAATTTTACCTTCAAAATATCACTGCTATACATTCCCTTCTTTTCTCTGACATTGTCCCCATCCTGGTATAATTCTTATCATATCACATTTGAACTATTGTAATATATATATCTGCTGGTTGGTTTCCCTGATATAAATCTTTCCCCACTAGTTCATTCTCTTCCTAATTGTCAAAATGTTCTTCTTCAAGCATAGGTATGACCATATCATCCCTCTCTTCCATTTCAATAAACTTCAGTGGCTCCTTATTACCTATACTATCACATATAAAATACCCTTTTCAGTTTTTAAACTATTTCACCACCTACTCTTCTACTTTTCAGCTGCTTTTACACTTATTCCCATGTACACTGGATTCAAGACCAAGTGATGTTGCTCTTCTTGCTGTTCCTCAAAGAAGATTATCTATTTCCTGACTCTTGGCATTTTTACTGTCTCCAGTACCTGAATTGCTCTCCCTTTTCATCTCTGTGACCTGGTCTCTCTGTTTTTTCTCAATGATAGTTAAAATTCCATCTTCTACAATCAGTCTTTCTTAATGCCTCAAGTCTATCCTAAGTATTTCAAGAATTCTTAATTATTCTCTCTCTTGATTACCTCCAATTTCTCTTATTTGTATTTGACTGCATCTTGTTTCTCCTGTTGGACTGAGTTCCTTGAGAGCAGAAATTATGTTTTGCCTTTTTTTTTGTACTTCTACACTTAATACAGAGCTTAGGATATAGTAGGTGCTTAATAAATGCTTATTGACTGACTCTTCTATAAAAGATTAACTATATGCAAATAGAGAAATAAAAAAATGATTATGAAATGAAAAATCTCCTAGGAAGGAAGTTGGGAACAGAAGAAATGAGCAGAAGCCTATAGAAGAAGTACCAGTATATAGGCCACCATAGTCAGCTGTCATTGGTGTCATGATGTTCATCATACCACCTTTAGAAAGGAAGAGTCCAGTATACTCCCATAGAGGGTTGTCTAAATAAAATTAAGGCCATGATAAGGACTGATATCTCTTTATCCTGAATTTCCATTAATCATCACTCTCTCCCTGAGCTCTCATTTGTCCTACCAGAGCTTCTCTAAACTTCAGACCTTACCATGATTTTCCCATTTGCACTTTCCCTAATAAAATCCAAACTCCTATCACTTTCTAGATACAAAAAATAAGGAAGATGGAAGTTCTTTCTAATGTGTCTGTGACTCCAGTGAGCTAGAGTGCCATCTAATTCATTTCCTTTCTTCAGCAACAAGTACCCAATCAATCAATCATTCATCCTTACACAAGTTGATCCAATTGATCTCCATGGTAGAAACAGATCCTACAGAGCTTACCTGAGAGGTGCTATTTCCTTACCAATCTGTTTTCTAACGATGTGTATTCAATGTCCATATAGGCCAGCTATATGACATATATATAGTGACCCTATAGAGGACAGCTTCAATGGAGTTACGTCCACTAGGTGGTGCTGGCTTACTAAGGAAATACTTATTATTAAATACAGTAATTATACACAGTAATTCTTAGTATGTTCTACCAAAAAAAAAAAAAAAAAAAAAAAAAGCCTAGAAGAATGAAGAGGGACCTTCTCTGAAGAGGGAGTAAGTAGGGAACAGCTAAACCTTTTTGAGCTAAATAATGCAATCAGATTTCTATCTCATGATGATTATTTTGGCCCAAATATGAAAGACACATTAAACAGGTAAGAAAGTGGTGGCAGGCAGGCAACATCCTCCTATTAAGATGTAAGATCCTTTTGGATGACCTCGCTTCTATATTTGTATCCTCAGGACTTAGAATAGTGCCTGGGATGCAATAAGAATTCTTTTTTCATTCATTTATTCTTTTACTCATTTATTTACTACATCTCATTATTAGTATTATAGTCCAGTCATGGGTAATAAATGTCAGAATTAAGTTGGTAATTATATGAACAAAAATAAGGGGGCACTTGTGAGAGATGTTTTGGAGGCAGAATCCACAATTCTCCAATCAAAAATGGAGGCCTTAGCAAATAATCAGATATGGCAATGAAAGAAAGGGAAGATTAAAAGATGATTCCAAGGTTATGAAGTTCATTTGTCACCTTTTTAAAATCACAGATAAAACAATTCTCCAGTTAATCTTCCTAGATTCTCTCAATCTATTCTTCCATTTGGCAAAATGAGCTTTGGCAATCTGTTTTCCTTAAGACATTGAATTAAGGATATATTTAAGGTATATTTATTTCATGCTTGTTTCCTCAATTAGACTAGAAGACTCTTGATGGTAGAGTTTATGTTCACTCTTTATTGTTGTCACAACTGTATATCTAATTGATACATGGTATAGAGACACCTACCAGAAAGGTAATATTCACCTGACTATAAGTGGAATTTGAGGTACTTTAATGACTTTAGGGAAAACTATATATTTATTGTTTCCAATGAAGTACGTACCAGTCATACTGGTCACCATTTCCCAAGGAAGTTACCTAGAACTTTGTCATGACCAAGTTTACTTGTCCAATACCAAGACTCCCCTAAAATAAGCAAATCCTTACCATTTTTCACAAAGCAAATAAGTTCTTTCACCATGGTGCTGACACAGGCCTTGATATAGTACACTCCCAAGGAATCTCCAAAGCTATCCTTAATTTGTACATCCGCCTCATAATCACAAAGAATATAAGTCAATGTCAGTGATAGAACCAGGCCACCACATTGCAGAGAAAGGGAGTGAACCCAGCATGTTCTAAATAGTCCTCATAAGATAAGATTACCATGAAGCCTTGGCTTCAATAGGAGACAGCAATGAGGACTTGGTGCTTGTTATCCATCATCATTGGAAAGGCAGATTCATTAGCAACCAGAAATTTACAAGGGACTGAGCCATTGAAGATGTTCTAACTTAGCAGCCCATTCACCAGGGCCTTAAAAAGAGTTGGAATTGAAAAATGATTAAAGGATATGAATAAGCAGTTTCTCAAATCCATGTTATAAATAGCTACATGAGAAGTATTCCAAATCACTCATAAGGAAATGCAGATTAAAGCAAATCCACCTAATACTCAATACAATGTCAAATGTATTCCCCCCAGAATTAAAGGAAAATAACAAATGTTGGAGTGGCTTTAAGAACACATTAATGAACTCTTAGTGGAGCTGTTAAATGGATAAGTCACTCTGGAAAGCAATTTGTAATTATTCTTCCAAATTAACTGTTCATATTCTTTGGCCCAATAATTTCGCATTTATTACCCTAGAAATGAGTCATCTATATACAAATATTTAGGGCAGCACTTTTTTGTTGTAGCAAAATACTGATGGGGTGCTCATCAATTGGTGAATGACACAAATGCAAATGATTATATATGACTTAAAGAAATAATTATTGTATCATAAGAAATTGTGAAAGAATTCATTTCAGTAAAACCTGGGAAGATTTTTGTATGAATTGATGCTGGCTGAAGTAAATAAAACAAGGAAAACAATTTATAAAACAACAATCCAGGGAGCAACTTAGAAAGACTTTAAAGAATTCTGATCAATGAGGCAGCTGGAAGGCACAATGGAGAGATCACTGGCCCTGGAGTTGGGAGGACCTGAATTCAAATGCTGCCTCAGACACCTAACAAAATCTAGCTGTGTGATGTGATGTGTATTTTTAAATCAGCAGGAGTCAGGAATTCAGGTTAGGGGAAAATCATCAGTCTTTATTCTCAGTGAAGAAGGATTGGAGGTGGAAGAGAACCGGCGATAGCAATGTGTGCAGCTGAGTCAAGAAGCTAGCTGGATCAGCAGCCACACGACCAGCAGCTAGGAGAAAGGATCCCAGGCCCCATCTCTCCCAGCTTCTCTTCCTGTTCCTCTCTCTGCCTCCACCCACCAAAATCGTCATTTCCTCTACAACACATCAGGACTTGCACGGAGAGTGGGCAGGGACCATTCTTTATCCAATCATGTATATTAATAGAGTATAGCCCAATTACTATTTAGCTTCGCGTACTTGAGACTTCAGTGCATCAACTCAAACCTCAGCCCATTACAGTGTGACCCTAGGCAAATCACTTATTCCAATTGCCTTGCAAAAGAAAATCAAAGAAGAACTTTGATCAACACAATAAACAACTGTGAAGCATGTTACTCAGATCCTGGAATTAGGGTACAGAATGAGATAGTATGATTTATTATATGTGGATAGTATGAAGATTTCATTTGCTTGATATGCCTATTTATTAGTACAGTTTTCTTTTTCTTTTTAAATTTGGGTTGAAAAGAGGAAGATAAAATTACTTTTTGTTCATTTAAAAATAAAATTTAATTTAAAAAAGAATAAAGTGGTTAGATTAAATAATTTCAAGTCTCTTCCAGTTACATGTCAATGATCATATGAGATTATGTTATCATAATTTTATTGAACTTGTAATTGACTATGTAATGGTCTATTTTTAGTACTTATTTTGATTTTCCTTTAGCATTGGACATTTCAGGTGACCTCTTCCTTATGGTATTTTTTTCCTTTTTTGTTTCTGATATGCTGGTCTTCTGATTCTCAAACTCCTTGGACATGGAATTAATAGATTGTTAATAGAATCCAGCATTCCCAATTCTATAGGTAAAGTGAGACACAGAAAGATTTTGTACCTTACCTAAGATCACATAGAAAGATAATGGCATGACCGAGGCTAAAATTTGGGTTTTCCAAGTCCTGACTCAGTGCTCTATCCTTACCGGAAGGGACCATTACTGTTCTTTAATGAGATTACTGCTTCATCCCTCACTTATACATGGTACAATGATGTTCCTTTGGTGATACTGATTAGAGTAGTATAGTGAAAACAGCACAGGGCTAGTATACCAAAAACCTTTAGTTTAGCTTCATTTCTTCTACTAACTAGTAATGTGACTTAGAGCACAGAAAAAAACCTCTGTGATTATATGATACTCCTATAGGAAAAAAAAATAAAAAAAAGATGGTTATGGCAGCAGCGGTGGTGATGATATTGGTATATAAATGCTTTTGAGTAGGAAGCTCAGAAATGAAGAAGTTGGAAGTTGAGAGAGATTTTAAAAATTAGAGCTGGATGGCCAAAAAAATGAAACAAACTATATATATGTTTCTCTAAAATTCCTTCAGCAATTTTTTTGGACTTCACTCTTAAGCCTAAGTACAAAAACTAATCTATTCCCATATATTCTTAAGCATCTTATTTCATACACAGAATCTAATATTGAATAATCTTTTAATGTGATTTAAAATCATGAAACTTCAAAGTTCAGGG
This sequence comes from Sarcophilus harrisii, assembly GCF_902635505.1. Taxonomy (NCBI): domain Eukaryota; kingdom Metazoa; phylum Chordata; class Mammalia; order Dasyuromorphia; family Dasyuridae; genus Sarcophilus; species Sarcophilus harrisii. Next base: position 193,119,305 of record NC_045430.1, read on the forward strand.
AAATTGGGGGACAAATCCTTAATCAAGAGTAATTTTTTTCTACTATCATAATCAAGTAGTCATCCTATTTCTGCCTTTAGTGAGAAGCTCATTACCTTTTGAGATAGTGTGTTCCACTTTTGCACACCTGTTATTGAAAGGAAATTCTCTTCCCATAGGCCTCTTTCTAGTCTATGCTTAAAGGAACAGAGTAAGTTTGGTTTCTCTTATCCATGACTGTAGAGGGCTGGAACTATGCTCTGAGATTGGGACTGCTGAGCGCTTGAGGTTAACTTCTGATTGGACGATATTCTATGGGCATATGCTTGGAAAATGGTCCTTTTCACTATCCATACTGGCTCAATGATTGGTGTATAGAGGATGGTAGGAGGGACTAGGGGGTGGAGTAAAGCTAGCCAGAGACACACTCAGGTGGTAGATGAGAAGGAAGGTGGTCACAGAGATTCTGCTTCCATTATATTCAATCCTGGGTCTAAGAGGGATAAAGAGGGATTTTTGCTTATCCTGACTCCAGCTGAATCTGGGGTGTCCTGGGTGCTAGCACGGTTGTCACACATGACAACCTTTCAAACATTTAGATAAAACTATCAAAGAGACATACATCATTGCACCATTTGTAACCCTACTGCACTCCTTTATTTTTTATTCTTCAGGTCACACTTTCCCTTTTCTTTCAACTTTGCATGATTCCACCAATGGTCCCATCCATTTCCATCAATATCCTAATTAACTCCAAGGAGACATATGAAAACTTGTCAAAGTCCTTCAAAAAATGTGGCTCCACAAATTAAACACATTTCACCAGATGGGGTTTAACTAAAATTACCATCTTTTTTGTCCTTGATGTTATTTATTTCTTATTGCATTATCCTAGGAAGCACCTGCTTTTATCTTTACTGATATGCCATATAGTTGAATCATTTTTAATTTGCATTCTACTGAAACCTTCAGATTCTTTTCATACAGACTAATATCTGCTCACATTTTTCCCCATTGTATAGTTACAAAATTAAATGCCTTAAATCAAGTTAAGTATGTTATTTTTATTCCCCTTAAATTTCATCTTTGATTCATAACATTGTCCAAATCTATCAAGACTCTTTTGAATCCTTACTCTGATTTCTCTATTAGCCTTTGCTTCTAACCTCAAGTTATCTGCAAATTTGACATGCATAACATTTGTACTATTATCTATATTGCTGTTGACAATATTGAACTTATATTTAGTCACCATCACTGAAGAAATGGCAATGAAAACATAAGCTTGAAGAAATTACAAAACACACACACACACACACACACACACACACACACACACCAAAAAAAAAAAAAAAACAACTAGGACTATGTGGTAGGATGAGACTCTTCTTCTAAACTCTCTGCTGGTCTTGGCTAGATATTTGAATAAGATAAAACTTTGGCTACAGAGGTTTTACCTTAGAAACTAGGCTAGTTTATGGTATGTCTGCCCTGAAATTATTTCTGTGCCTATGGAGTATTATGGGAGGACTAGCAACTCTGCCCTGAGGTCTTGCCAAATCCTTTTCAAGGCTGCTCATCCACCTTTGATGTTCACATCACCCAACTTTCCCCTTTGGCTCCAAGAAACTGTAACATGCACAGCATCCACACTCTGGTAAAAAAACATCTGATAAGCTAAACCAGGTTGAGGGGAAACAACAGGTCTCAAAGCTATCCCTGAGTTAAGGGGATGTCTATCCCAAGGAAGTGAAGACTTTGACTGGCAGAATGGGCAGAGGACAAAAGTTTGTTCCAATATCCATGAAGAATGCTGAAACAGGTGTTGTGGAGTGCTTAGAGCTTGGTCAGACATTTAAGATACCATGGTCACTACATTTTGAGTCATCAGCAATCATTATAATTTGTTTTGCCCCTAGACTGCAATTATTCTGGAAAAAAAGAATTTGGCCATGACTGTGCAATTCTACCTCATTTTGAATACAATTCAGGAGCAATTCAAGATATCACTTCACAATGTCATTGGTCCTCTTCTAAAATGCAGAATAAATACAATCAAGACTAGATTGACTTAGGAACACGGGATCCATGAACAAACAAATTTCACAGAGCCACCATCAAAGTTGTAAGTTATTATCAATGGCTATTTAATCTTATCCATACCTTTCTCCAAAGCCCTCAAAACTTCTGAAAAAGTTGTCAGTTAGCCTCTTCCTAATGAACACTAAGGTGGGATAATTTACTACCTACCAAAACAAGTTTATTCTGTTTCCAATAGCTGCATTCATCAAGATTTTTTATTTAAATTCACCCTAACTTTTATCTACTCTTCTTAGTTGTAGTTTACTCTTCAAGTAAAATAAACCTGATTCTAATCCCCCTTTTCTGTGACAGCCTTTCCAAATAATAAATGGCAGCCATATTAGCCACCTTAAACCTTTTTTTCAAGAAAACCTAATCCAGTTCTTTCAACCTAGCTTCTTCTTGTATGGCCTCCATTAATTTTATTCTCCTAGCCACTTCTCTAGGATGCACTTATAAACAAACAGAAGAGTAAGTAGCAAGAATAGTGCAAAAAAAATTACATTTGGAGTTAAAACTTCTGGGTTAGAATCCAGACTTCAGTACTTACTGTCACCAGAGTTCTCTGAACCTTTTTTCCTTTATAAGGAAATTAGAGCATACTGTAAGGTCCTTTTAGCTTTAAATCTTATGAACATTTGTGAACGTCTGCCTGGCCCATCTCCACTTCAAAAAATCATAAATGTTCTTGGCTACCTAAAGGGCCATCTTAGTGATAACAATAAGATGCTGAATCTCAAACAGAATGAAAAAAAAAAAAACAGAGAAATCAGCTTGTCTTTGTTTAAAACTTCAGCCTTAATAAGTTTCAATAGATTTATAGAATCATAAAAGGTTAGAACTGGAAGGAATTTTATCTTATTTTGTTTTCACTCAGACTTGCCCTCCCTATCTTGCCCAGGCTGGAAATATAGCAGCCACTTATAGGCCTGATCCTACTATTAATTGGCATAGAAGCCTAAAGAAGCTCTGTTTTTTTCAACCTCAACTGCTTTATCCCTCATCCCTGTTGCTTTTTATAGTGAAGACTTCTTATATGGTGCCAGATTTAGCTGGACAACTGGTAGACTAGTCTACTGCAGCTCAAAATAACTAAATCCAAATGGCCCACCAGATTCAGACATTTCTAATAACAAGAATTACAGTCACAAGCAATTGTGTCCATGAAAATTTCCTTTAGAAGTCATCTAAATTATCACTGTCATTGTATAGTTGATGAAAAAACTGAAACCAAGTGGTACTACAAATTGTTCCATCAAACAAAATATACATTGATACATCTGGGACTAGAATTCAGGTCTCTGAGTCACAACTCTTTGATAAGGCTCAGAAAATCTGGTTTCAAAGTATATTCCATTTTGGACATGGTTAACATTTTTATCTCTAATGGTTTAGCAATACATAGTTTATATAAATGTCTACAGAGCCAAGATTGTGATGACCGCATTAGCACCCTGGATACCTTAGAATCAGCCAGAGCCAGGATAAGCAAAAGTCCTTAGTCTTTATTCTTGGTTTTTAGAGGTACGATTGAATTGGATGGAAGCAGAATCTCCATGACCTCCTTCTTCCTCATCTACTGCCAAAGTGACCCTGTCTAGTCTTACTCCACCCCCTAGTCCCTCCTACAATTCTCTGCATTCACTAATTATCGAACCAGCACAGGATAGTAGGAAGGGCCATTCCCCAAGCACATTCCTATAGAGTATTGTCCAATCAGTAATTAGCCTTAAGTGCTCCAACCAACCTCAGTGCATCGACTGAAGAGTTTCAACCCTCTACACAAGATAAAACGCTTTTCCCTCTTTGTTGTCTATAGAAACAGTTTCTAGTTATATCCACAGAAATCTGATGGATATTATAATCTTATTTGTTTTTATTTCAAATCTACATAACTACTCTGATCTCTGTTTCTTATTTGTATAAATGGATTTATTTATCATTTGTGATGGTCTTTGGTTCACAGAGGTCAAGCCTTTGGACTCCAATTTGGAATATTCCATTCTTGTAAAGAATATGAACCAAAGAAGCAAACAGATTTTTTTTTTTTTGCTTTTAAAGCCCATTAGGTTGTAAGCTTTTTAAGGACAAGGACCTTATTATACTTTTCTTTGCATCCCCAAGTGTTTAGCACAATTATTAGCATATAATAGTCATTTATTGATTTTAAATATTAGGATTATTGGGGGTCAGAGATAGAGATAGATTGTAAGTGGGTCTCCTCCCCCATTCATACGAGAACAGTGTGACTAGCATCATGGCCCCTTTTTCTACTCCTTCAAGCTAGGAATTAATCTCTCTCTTGGATAGACGTAGACAAGATTCTAGAGGTTATTTTTAGATGCTTCCCTCTAACAGTTAGTCTATACATATTTATCCATATACAAATTTTGCACGGGCAGCAGACTCGTTATATTTATATTTGTCATCTCTAAATATAGTTGTGATAGCTTTAAATCATGTCATATGCCTTTATTAGTTTTGAAGGCTATTTGGAATGAAGGTCACTGATTATCATGGAATTTCAAAACTGGTATGGTCCTTAAAGAATTCTCACTCATCTCATTAAGCAATGTGATGAAGTTCTTTTCATCACACAATTCAGAAGGTCTCTATACCAATAAATCACAGCCCCAAGCCCATTACTGGACTAACCAGAAGATCTATATACCAATGAAGATGTCCTTTCTGCTCTAAATCTATGAGCTTGTAATCCTAAGAGTACCAAATTAAACATTCTATGTCTGTCAGTCAAAGGTCAGAGTCTTGGGAATGAGAAAATGAAGTAAGAAAGAAACTACAAAGACATATGAGACAAAATAGGTATGACACTGATTTTACTCACATGAAGTTGAAGGATTCGAGATTCTTTTGTTTTTCAGGTCCCAAAGTCTGGAAATGGTCCTTGCTCTGTTTCTGAAAGGAGTCATATAAAGAATGTAAGGAATCACTTGGAGGATATGAATAGAAAGGAAAAAATTTTATCAGAGTTCATTCATTTCTGAAACAATGTTTAGAAATATAACTCCTGTTATATTAACTTTTTGTATACTGAAATTCATTATTATTGAGAGATCATTAGTTATACTTTTTAAAAAATGTGGACTTATAATTTTTAAAAATCTGGATTATTTAATGTGCTTGTTACTTACATGGATCCCATGATTTCTTCCATTTTAACAGCTTTTATCTTTTACTGTTTAGCTGATAACAAGCAGATTAATTTTTACAGTTTAAAAATACATGACATATTTATATCGAGGTTGGCAGATAATGATCACATCAACTTAGACTTATCAAAAATGAGACATGGAATATATAAATATGTTAAAAGCAGGAGTCAGTAGAGAGTAAGAAATTTAAGTTGTTAGGAGCAACAGTTACTTGGGAGTTCCAGTCCTTCCAAAAGAAGGGAGGTGTTGGTTTCTGAGGAAGGAAATCACTTCATCCAGTTCATTTCTTAGGAACCACTAAGTCATCATCAGAGGGAGGAATAAAGAAGGATAAGAATTATTCCTTTGGATGCTGTATGTTTGAAACAATTTAGTCAGACAAGAGAAAATCTTGTATCATAAGGCTAGGGAAGATTGCTCAGTTTCTTTTTTGATCTTTAGAGGGCTTTCTTCTATAGATTCTTGCAATTCTAGTTCCCCATTCACAAGCATAGACTCATGGTCATTTTTAAATTTTATTTATTTTATTTTTAATTTATGGAATGAATCAAACATTTCCATAGCATAGCTTAATAAAAAAAAATAAGATGATTGCACACAATAATGCAAATCCATTATGTGTAATTTGCTATTCTTTTAAAATACATTATAAAATTATCGTGTAATTTTTTTTCAACTAAGATTCTGCTGAATCATATTATTTCCTTATTTGTAAACAAGTAAATATCATATTCTACAGACATTGATGGGTTTTTTTGTTTGTTGTTTAAGTTCCCTGTAGACGAAATATTTATTGCAATTCTTTTTTGCAATAGACAATGTCCATTGTGGTATATAAAGAAAATGAAATGTTACTTCTTTGTAAAAAAAAATAACGATAAAGAATACAGAACCCCATGGGAAAATTTATAGGAACTGTTACAAAATAAAACAGAAACAAATATAATATATAATACAATGACTAGAACAATGTTAAAAGAAAGAACAATACTAACACAATTGGAACTAAATGTTATGAAATTATAAAGATTAAGTTTAGACACAAAGAAAAGATATGAGATTGTATCTCTGGCCATTCCTTTTCAAGAGATAGGAAATTATGAATGTGACTTTGTATGATACTGGATTTGGCTGAGATACTCAGTTTTTCTGAAGTGACTTTCTTTTTGTTTGTTTGTTTTTGTTCTTTATTATAAGGGATAGATCTCTGGAAAGGGATGGCAAGAATATACTACAGGAAGAAAGGTGGTATAAAAATAAAAGTTAATAATATTTTAAGTGTTTTCTATATTATATTAATTCCATGTGTACATGCCTCTCAGAGAAGTGACAAAGGTCTATGGTCTTTGCTAGTAGATGATATGTAACTGTAAATTGAACTTCAGAAACTGACCCACTCTTCTAATGGGAAAGGATTAGTTTTTGAGAATGGGAGAAGGGTGATCAGAGGTGGTATGAAGAGAGGGGAGTGGTCTCTTTATCTGAACCAATTGCCCCTAACCAATTTTTCTTCCTTTGGGAGGCATTTGGGGTTAAGTGACTTGCCCAGGGTCACACAGCTAGGAAGAGTTAAGTGTCGGAGGCCATATTTGAACTTAGGTTCTCCTGACTTCAGGGCCAGCTCTCTATCCACTGGACCATCTAGCTGCTCCAACCATTTTTTATCAATATAAAAAAGTTGCATGAATATGAATTCTGAAGCAGCCTAGGAAGACTTACTCAGACAGTTCAAGAGACTGAGGCACCAGTCATTCTGCCTCTCCCTGAGTATTTCCCATGGCTTGAATTTACCAAGAGACAAAAGGCCCTTCAACTATGCTGCAGTATCACTCCTATCAGCTTTTCCTGGCTCTTATTCCTTTTATGACCTTCCCAAAATTCTTTCTGTTTGACACATAGTCAAGTCTGAAAGACTGAGACCTTCCTTAGAGTTTCAATAGCCTCAGGACAGGCTGAAAGAGAGAGAAACTGATATAATGTTCAGGACTTTATGAAGTCAATTATTGGCCCCTTCAGCACTGATTGTTTAGTTATGCTGATCTCCTTACCGATTATCTAGTATTGCTGTTGAGGTAAATTGTTAGTATTTTACAAGATAAAGTTGTATTAGTTTACAGAGCACATTTTGATCAAAACAAGATATTACTATGATCTTTACATATCCTGAAACTCATTTGCTTATCAATTTGTCAAATTTTCAAATATGGTCTTGACAATACCTTGATTAAGAGACTCAATGATCATAATCTACCAGGCTTGTTTAGTCTTTATTGTATGTGTTTGTACAGATATTTATGTCTTTTCCCTATGCCAATAGTTCTCACAGTTGTCTCACTGTGCAAAAGATAAAAATCTGATCTGCTTTTAGACCAAATAACATTCCTCTGATGTTCTTTATACACCTATAATTGATGTTTAATATGCGCCTTCCATATTCACTTAAGTGCATAAATCACTATTCTTAGCAGCCTTGTCAAGATCATGATTATGAAAATTATCTTTTCCCCAGTCACCATAGCCACTGGTCTATCACTTGCCCAAACAAATATGACCTAATTGCCATCATTTTCAGAGATGAGTAGTCATGTAAGTAATTCAAGTTCATCTGCATTCCTTCCCTAAAAACAGAAGCTAAAATATTCCTCAGATGATTTGTATAATAATTTAAAACTATAAACAGTCTCCTCTGTTATAACTGATAATTCAAAGAGGTTTGTCTGTTAAGAAGTCTCACAAGCACAAAACCAAAATGTTTTAGAATGTGCCCACACGTAGGTGTATTAAATGTAGAAAAATTCTGACTGGGGGGAAAAAGTTAAATAAATATGACACTAGGATTCCAATTCACTTTTTGTATGCATCAAATAGGAGGGATTTTTTTTGTTGTTGTTTTGGGAAGTAATTTGTAACATGTGTGTGAAAATGGATTAAGAAGGTAGGAAGAGAAGAGGGACAGAAGGGAAGGGAAATAAACTCATTTATTCCAGGTCTTTGGAAACTTATTTCACACGAAATACCTGTGATGGGTGGGCCATGATTTCACCTTCTATTCATAAACTTAGTTTTTCACTGTGCTGATTTTCAGGATTTGGAAAAGCCCTGGGTCAGCTGCTTCACAAACAAAGGCAGTCACTAACTACCCTTCAGAGAAGCTATCATCCCAATATACTCAAGAATCTGTTCCTTAAGCAGGACAAGAAAGTACATTCATCATGTTCTAAAGAGCCAGACAGTGAGAAGATTGTGTGAAGATATATTAATTCCATAATTAAGATTATCCATGTTCCTATCCATGTTGTTTATATCCTCTGAGCTTCATTACAAACATAGTGTTACATACTCTGAAGCTCAATATAATTGAATTCTACATGACTAAAAAGGAGGGAGATGTGTGTGTGTGTGTGTGTGTGTGTGTGTGTGTGTATGCGCACACGTGCCTGTGGGGGGTGGTGTGGGTGGGTGTGGGTGTATCTAATATTCCAAAGCCAAGAATTTCTATGAACCATCTTTATTCTTTTTTTTATGATAATTCCAAACTAGAATATGGGAACTTTTAGCACATATTCATGGAATTAACCGATGTATACAACTTTATAGAACTTTGAATATAGTGATACATGTTTGTTGAATTTAATTAAACTTAACAAGCCTTTTTTCATTTAATGATGAATGAAGTCTATATACTGTTTCTATTTTCTAGAAATTTCTCCTGCTATTTTGTTTAAATATGACACAAGAAAAGTCCATTTAATTTTTGGATTAATTTGAACAAAAGTCCTAATAACCATATATTTATTTTCAATCACATTTCTACTGATAAAAAGGAAGCATTATAAAATCTAGGTATAGACATGTGGCAAATCTTTATTAGTTGGAAAAGTTTTTATCACCTAAAATAGTAAGCTACAAACTGTATATAGTATATTATCTATTAATTTGTTAATGCCTAGAAATTAAACAAAATGATTCTTGACAGATAAGATATAATATATATGAACAGGCCTTCTCTCCCAAGTAATTTCTTGGTGAAAGGTCCCCCCAGAGTATGTGGTAGCCTGTTATGCATGAACATACTCTATATTGTGACCAAACATAAAAGTTAGTCACCAATTTGTAGGTAGAGAAAAATAATTATTTCCAGTATCTTTTTAAATGGTTTTGATTTTAATTATTGTGGTCCTGGAGTTTAAGGTTAAGTAACACTGAGAATGGGAAGAGATATATAGGAAGATCTCAGTACATAGTATACCTGCTTAAGCAAACTTGGGATGATATAAGCAAGCGTCACATGGGGTAGGCTACCATGGATACTTTGTTAAAAGAAAGACCTAGCTATTCTAGGAGAGATCTGTTTAAGTAGTTTAATGTTTTGGTATAGTCTTCTAATCAACCTAAATATTATCAAACATAGGAAGATTTATACATTAATAATAATAGCTAATACTTATATAGTACTTATTATGTGCCAGGCACTATGCTAAGCAACAACACGGTTCTAATAATAACAATTAATATTTATATAGCACTTACTATGTTCCAGGACAGTGGTTCTCAAAGTATGGTCTAGAGAATCCTGGGGATCTCTGAAACCCTTTTAGAAGTTCTCCAAATTCAAAAATAGTTTTTATTTCCAATATGGTAAATGTCTATAAATTTAACCCAGATAAACAAAAACACTTTGGAGAGATCCTCAATAATTTTTAATAGGATAAAGATACTGAAAACAAAAGTTTGAGAACCACTGTTCCAGGACAACAACTAACTGATGCAGTAGATAGTAAGTACAATGGGCTTGAATCAGAAAGACTCATCTTCAAGAGTTCAAATCTGGTTAGCCATTTATTAGCTGTATGTTTGCAAAAAAAAAAAAAAAAATCTCTTTTTGTAGTGGCAAGGAATTGGAAATTGAATGGATGCCCATCAATTGGGAAATGGCTGAACAAGTTGTGGTTTGTGAGTGTAATGAAGCAATGTTTGTACTATGAGAAATGATGAGCAGGCAGATTTCAGAAAAACCTAGAAAGACTTAGACAAATTGATCCTGAATGAAGTGAGCAGAGCCAAGAGAACATTGTAAACAGTAACAGCAACAATGTGTGATGATCAGCTATGATGAACATAGCTCTTCTCAGCAAAACAGTGATTCAAGACAATTCCAAAAGACTTGTGATGGAAAATGTCATTCACATCCAGAGAAAGAAATATAAAGTCTGAATGCAGATAAAATGTATTATTATCATTTTATTATTTGTTTTTATTTTCTTTCTAGTAATTTTCCCTTTTCTTCTGATTTTTCTTTCATGACCTGACTAATATAGAAATATGTTTAACATAATTGTGCATATATATCCTATATCAGATTGCTTGCTGTCTTGGGAAGGGGAGATGGAAGGAAGGGAGGGAGAAAAAATAGAATTCACAAAAGTGAATGTTGAAAACTACCTTTACATGTAATTGGGAAAAAATAAAATATCACTGAGTGCAATAACAACAAACTCAAGAAAGGAAGAAAGGAAGGAAGGAAGGAAGAAAGAAAAAGGGAAGAAAGGAAGGAAGGAAGAAAAAAGGAAGAAAGAAAGAAAGAAAGAAAGAAAGAAAGAAAGAAAGAAAGAAAGAAAGAAAGAAAGAAAGAAAGAAGGAAGGTGGGAGGAAGGAAGGAAGAAAAGAACATTTTGATCTTGATACATATAGAGCAATCACAGTTTTAAAAATCTATCATCATTCTGGGGGAAAGGACAAATCTTATGATTCAGTAAGGTGAGGTTACATTTCATTATTAATCAGTTTTTATAGGATAGGGATTTTAAATTAGGAAACATCTCCCTCTTGTGGAATTTAAGGATATTGCCATATATTGTCTGTGTAGTGAGTAATCTCCATTATAAAGCTGAAGAGCTAAAGACTAGGAGAATAACACATCAAGGGAAAACTAAGCAGACAACCTGAAAAAGAAGAGGGATCTCCAAATGTTTCAGAATTTATCTACAGGAACATAAATCTCTTAGTAGTCATGCGGTGCAGATTCCTTTTTCCTCCTAGAGGGAAGAGTCAACATTATTTTCAAAATTTCCTTACTCAGAGGCATTCGCTAAATATTGGTTAAATTGCTTTAACTGGTTTAGCTATATCACTAAAAACAATATTCTTAAAATGTGACATTCATGTGACATTCACAGTTATTGCTGTTTATCTTTTGTTTTTTAAGAAGACCAATGACGTCACAAATGATGTCTTGACACGTGGGTGAATTGGATTTAGGTGAGGCTGAATTGTACAAAATCATCAGCCTGTCTCTTCCAGAAACATTGAAGTTCATTGGCAAAACAAAAGTCAATGTTCTGTATTCCCAGTACACCCAGTTCCAAAGTAGCAGCCACCAATGAGTCAGATAAGAATTGTGTGTTATAACTCGTTTGTTGTTTTGGATATTAGCACAATTTTGTGCTTGGTTGTACCTTCTATTGTACATTGATTTATTGCATTTTCAGAATGTCACTGAAAGTTTTTCTCCCCTCTTCTTTCAAAAATTTTCCATGATCATAGAGGGATAATAGAATTTCATTCCATATATATCACGTATACTGTGAAATTGACACTCAGTGATATTTTTCCTTATTTTGTGTCTGTTTCTTCAATTTTCCCACTTAAATATTCACATGAATCAGTAATATTATAGATGAAGATTCTCCCTTTATCAGTGCAGATTATTCCTTCTCCATTTATTCTTATAGGATATGATTTTGGGACATGTCTTTATGTACATCCTTCATGAAACATTCACCAATACTAGAATTCTCCCTGGCTCTTTCAATATATTGCAAGTATTAAACAACACTTGAATTATTGATTTATCACAACTTATTCTCACTACAAGAGACTGTGATACAGTGAACAGAATTCTAAACGTGAAAGAGGAGGATCTGCATCCACATCCCAGCTTAGCAACTTACGATCTGTGAAATATTAGTTGTCATGTAACTTTTTTAGGTCTCAATTTTCTCATCTTCAAAATAAAGGAGCTGGACTAGATACCCTCTGAAGCTTTTTAAAGTTCTAAATCAATATCTTATTCTCATCACACTACCAACTCTCCACCTTTTGCCAGTCAGATATATTCTTGATGTCTTGATCATATTATCTATAGTGTTTCTTTCAGTTTACCTTTTCAAACATGGCATATAAATTATAACTAATAATATGCTGCACCTATTTTTAATTCTTTTGATGATGTTTTCTGAACAATCTAGAAAAGAGATCCCCACTGCTAGATCTGTTATAGTCTTATGGAAATGTAATATACGGATGGGAAACACTTTGATAGGAGAGCTTCTTCCAAATGAAACACTTCTTTAATATTCTACTATAAACTTAACAAGCATCCAAAAAACAAGCATCTAAACATATACAAAATTTAAAGCAAAACCTTGCATTAAAAACTTTAGCATTTAACAAATTAAAATCAAATGGGTTAACAATTAACAAATAAAGTAAATTTATTATGTTTCTTTTCAAGTCTAGAGTTCTGCTCTGTTCTGTCTCTCAGTTGTGTTTAGCTCTCTCCCTCTCTCTTATTTCTTTCCTTACTCTTCCTCCACATTCTTAGGTCTCCCTCTCCCTCTTTTTATCCATCTTTCCCTACTTTTCATTTTTGGTAATTCTATTGAATATAAGGTTATCTTGTTTTATATTTTTCTGATTATTATGGAAGTGCAGAAAAATTATATGCAAGCCTAAGAATTGTAATCACTTCATTCTACTTAAAATTGATGCCTTTGTCAGGTGGGAAGAGGCAACAATTGATGTATAAAGCTGGAGGTAGCAATGTCTGAACCTCCCTATTCAAATGGCACTTCAACTCCAGCTCAAGGAAGTCTGGAATAGTTGAAAAACTTATATACACTGTAGGTTTTCTATAAAATAGAAAACCAACTTAAAACAAGATATTGAATGGATGACTAACTATAAGAGAGCAGTGCTAGTCATGTCTCTGAGAAGTATTCACTTGGAGGCTTAGAGAAGATATAAAAAAAAGCATCTTGATCTAGGTTTTCTCTCCTACCCACCCCATCCCATGTCCACTCTCTTCCTTTGGAAGAAGGAGATCCTTGTGAACCTCATAAGACTAGAGGATTTGGAATTTTTCATAAAGTTCTAGTAATATCCCTGAGACAGCAGCAGCTGGCAAAATTTTCTGTTTCATAAGGTGAGAACAGACTAGATAGAATAATGAAGGGAAGCTTCAGGGCTCTACAAGGAGCTCAGCAGAAAAGCTAACCCCTATTCAAGGAGAATATCTTGAGGATGCCAGCACAAGGTCTTCCAGAAGTTATATTACCCCTTTGCCACATGTGTTTTGTAAATTTAAACTTACTTTTCCCTATACTGTATTCTGTAAGTACTAGTGATAGAGTATATCACAAAACTTGAAGGGGAGGTAGGGAATAGTATTTTATGCCAACTATCCCACTGTTCTAAGTAACAATTTATAAAAGCTAAGTATTACTGATGTTATTGTCAACCAATACCATGGGAAGAACACACAGTTGGTGTTCATGAGCCATATAGCATTGGAAAACTAACTTCCACCCCTTCAGGGCTACCCAGAGAACCCTAAAGAGAGATGTGATAGTAGGGTTTGGGGGATCCAGATTGACAGTGTTAAATGAGAATTAGGACAATATTCCCCTAAAACGTACTATACAGATATCATGAAGTTTGCATTTCTTCCTTTTAAAATAGTCTGTTGGTGTCCTTGGCCATTATTTTTTGGGGGAATATATGGTTGTGTTATTTATATGTATCCTTTCCTTACAGATTAAGTATGTTAGAACTTGAGCTAGTATATTTAGTTAAAATACTTAACTTGATATACTTCTTTGTTCTTCAGCTTTAGAGGCATTGCTTCTTGTAATGAAAGATATGTTTATCTTTGTATGATTAAATCCATCACTGTGTTTCTCATCATTTCTTCATTTGTTTGGTTAAAAAATTCTTCTCTCCATTTTTGATATATTATTCTTTGTTCTTCCAATTGATTTTTTGTTTGTTTAGTTCAGGGACCCAATTTGCTTCTCTTGTGAAATATTAAATAAGGTTTTGGATCAAACCCACTTTTCCATAGAATTATTTTGATTTTATTAGTGGTTTCTATTGAATATTATTTTATTTTCATTTTTTAGTGTTAGTTTTTCAAGCATCATCAAGCTATTTCTGATTTATTTTTCCTTAGACTAGAGAAAATTTTTTCCAATAATTAATATATAATATTTTGTGAGACCTAGTAGTGCTGCTCTTCAGTGATCTCATCCAACCTCATCATTTCATGAGTGAGAAAAAAAAAGCCTAGACATTTATACAAGGGCAAACAAAAAGTGGCAGTAAAAAGTATTTGAATTCAGCTCCCAACACTCTAAGTTGTGTTTTTCCCAATGTCCCTGGTGCTTCCCTTAAGATTTTTAATAGGAACTTTCTTCTAATTTTATTAAATTCTATTGGCAGTTTTATCATGATTGCATTAAATTTGTAAATTAGCTTAGAAAGTATAGAACTTCTTTTCTGTGAGGTAATTGGGGTTAAATGACTTAACTGGTGTCATAAACTAGGAAATTTTGTTTCTAAGGCTGGATTTGAACTCAGATCCTCCTGACTCCACGGTTAGTGCTTTTATTCACTGTATCATCTAGTTGCCCCAAGTACTGAGCTACTTAACAATATCTGCTTCACCTAAATGTGAATAGGAGGTAAATATCCTTCTAATTTTTCAGTTCATCTTTGATTTCAGGGGGAAAAAATCACTTTGAAGTTGTCTTTCCATAGGAACAGAAAGGAGACTTGTGATTTCATTGGTATAAGGAATTTCTTGAAGAAAATTCCATCTTCTAAAGGAGATTAGAACTTTTTCTGCTACTTATAGTCTTAGAGAGTATCCTAGATCACTGAAGGATTAAGAAGCAAGGGCATACAGCCACTGTGTGTCAATGGAAGCATCCAGTTCTTCTTGGCTTACAGGCAGATAAAACATTATACCACACTGCTTTTCATTATCTTTATATTATATCTCTTCTTAGTTAATACAAAAAATATTTTATCATACTTGTCACTATTATAATGAGTATTTCTCTTTCTATTGATAATCTTTGATTTTCATTGCTGGCATAGATGTAATTTAGTTTTATGGGATTTTTTTTTTAACTTTAAAGGTACAGCTAGAGTCAAAGTCAAAAAGACATGGGTTTAAGTCAGCCTCAGGGCTCTGAAATCCTAGACAAGTAATTTATTCTCTTAGTGTTCTCTGACAATCTGAGATAATACAGTAGAATTACAATGCCAATTGCATTGACACAGGGAATATTTTTTCATCTAGGAGTTTCCTGTACCAATGATACATATACCTATATATCTCTCAAGTGTCTTCACCTTCTGTCTTCACTCCCACTCACATGCTTCTGAATGAAACTAGAAAAAATTCATAAAATCTGCTGACTGAATACACCCTAATTTGTATTACATCATCTGAACTACACAAAACTACCCTTTTATACACTTACAGTGGCTTTTCTAAACCTTTTTCATAGCTTCTAAAATCTTCTCTAACTCCCCTTTTTTCCTTTATTCTCAGTTGAGAACATTGTCTCATATTCCAAAAGGAGGGTTGTGCAAGGGAGAAATATGCCTTTTCCATTAAGCTCCTTCTCCTGCCATTGTGCTCACCTCATGTTTGTTACTCAGATGCCTTACACAAATATATCCTCCTCCCCTATCTCATAGGAAAAAGGTGGTCTTCCTGGCAGAGACAAACCAATCTATATACAAGTGTACACAAACTGCAAATAATTCCATTTTCATCCTTACTTCTCTAGTAGACTTGCCTCTGATATCCCAGCTCTGTCACTTACCTTCAGTCTTTCTCTGTTTGATTCCCTCATCCTCACAAAGCTTCATTTGATTTAGATATCATTCTATATCTCTTCTTCCTAAACTCTTTAAGAAGCCTGTCTCCAATTGGCACTTCCATTCTTTTTCTTCTAATTCTTCTTAACTGTCTTCTAATTTCTTCTTAACTATCAGGCTTTTGTCCTCATAATTTGACTATTCTCTCCAAGGTTACTGATGTTTTTTTAATTGCCAAATCCAAGTGCTTTTTTTTTTCTTAACCCTTATGCTTCTTGACCTCTCTATATCCTTGTATATAATCAATCATCCCTTCTCCCAGATATTAATTTCTCTCTAAGTTTTCATGTCAGACAATATATGGCAGAGGAGGGCTTTAAAATCAGATCCTCCTGACTTCAAAGCCAACCTTATCTACTAGGCCATGCAAGTTTTATATAACTTGCCTCTATAAATTTTTTGATATTGTTATTACATCGCCTTCATTTTAAAGAATATCCTGCTTTCCATTACCCAGCAAGCTATGTAACAAAGAAAAATAGAGAAAAGTTGTTCTGCAGAACTAACAGGAGCAGACTCTGACAACACAGACAATTTTTTCTTAGTAAAACCATATGGACTTCTAATGATTATCATCCCCATTTTGGAGTTTCCAGGAAACCATCTGTTAAATAATTCATTCTAGAAATTTCATAAGGATTGGATTGGCGTTGATTGGGCTGTCATCATAATTTTCTAAGAATCCACTTTTATTTCATGAAAATTAATACAATGGGAATTTCCAAGATTTCAACAGCTCTTTCATTCTGTCATTTCTTGAAGAATATTGACAATAGTTTTGTGATCAAGATCACTACTTCTTTAAGTAATATGGCATTTAGTAAATACCTAATGATTTTTCATGTCATTCATTCAGATGTAGAGACTGAGATTCATTTAAAGCAGCTAAGTTCCCTCATTAGCTCCTCAGTTTCTTCAGCTATCTGTCCTATTTGTTCTTATATTTTCACTTCAAGATCATTTTCTATGATGGAAAAAAAGAAACTCACTAAGAACTGAGAAGGTCTGCCTTCTATAAACATTGTTACATCTGCCCCAATTAAACAATTTCTCCCTTTCCTGTTCTTCTTATTTTCATATAACTAATAATTTGACCTTTAGAAATTTCTCTAAGTTTCAATTTTATCACCTAAAATGGAGATGATAAGTCTCACAACTGGATGGAAACTTAGAAATCTTAGTACAATTCCCTCATTACATAGGAAATTATTAAAAATGAATGAGATTGAACTACATGATTAATTTCAACTAAGAATAAGGAAACTAAATTCCAATTAAACTAATTAACTAATGCTATTCAAGAGTACATATGTGGGATGGACAATTTTTTTTCATTGTACCTTGCTCTGTTTATTTCACAATACTGTATGATTATCAAATGGAAACATGAAAATTCTGGTACTTTGAAAATTAGAAATGAAAGCTACTGCTTTTGTAAATTATTGAAAAGAAGAGGAAAAATACAAATTGACTACATGCTTGTTGCAAACATATATACCTGGTTGTATCCTTAATTTAAAAAAAAATTCTTAATCCCTATGCCCTAAGGCAACCAGGTGCTAGTTAACTAGAAGCATGTAGGTGGCACAATAGCTGAAGTACTAGACTTGGAGTTAGTAACTCTTAGGCCTGGCATTAGAAACTAGCTCTATGATGGTGGGCAAGTCATTTAATTTCTGTCTGCTTCAATTCTCTCACCTACAAAATGAAAATAATTATGGCAACTGCCTCCCAAGGTCGTTGTGAGGATCAAACAAAATATTTGTAAAGGGTTTTGCAAACCTTAAAGTACTAAAAAAATGCTAGGTAATGACACAGCAAATCTGAATATTAGCCCAAAACATCCAGTTATTAATTAGCATTGAAATACAGAATAATTAATTATTAGGCCAGGTAAAACTCTGGTATAGGCAACATCCTAAAGTATAAATGAATTAACAAGCAACCTAGCTATTTAAACAACGTTACAGAATGAACAAAAACTTAGACTGAACTTTTCATATGAGAAACAAGAATATAAATTTGAAGAGAATACAGAAATGTGTCTCTTTAGATAGACAAAATAGAACTTTGAACCTATTCTGTAAACTTAAAATTTGCCTACCTACATATAGGTAGGCAATCTCTTAAACCTCAAATAGTCCCAGTTACTCTAAGAAGCTGGGAAGGTGTAGAATATTCTGAAGATTCATTTTAGAAGAATTTTGTGAATAGGAATCAGAGAATAAGAATGAGGATTGCATCTCAGGATCAAATCTAAAGAACAAAACCATTTTAATTCCATCAAGAGAATTAGGAAACAAGAAATCAAGTACAATGTTATCCACAGAGCTCCTTCTGTCTGTGGAGTATTACTTTCACTTTATCAGAGGGACCTATGGATTTACCTGATGGGACCATGGCCAGAACTCTTAAGTGTCTAGTTCTTTTAATCTTTGATAGAGGCACGCTCAGGAGAACAGAAAAGGGTCTCAGTTGATCTCAGAGATTCAGTAATTTGCTTCCCGTAGTTAATTTGTCATCATAGCCTCTTCCCAAGTCAGCAGATAAATTCTCACAACATAGGCTAAAATATACCAGGAAAATCTCAGGGACCTAGATTTTTTTTGTTACTGTTTACTCATTTTATTCATATCTGATTTTTTTGCAAATCTATTTGGGGTTTTCTTGGCAGAAAACATACTGCCATTTCCTTCTCCAGCTAATTTTACAGATGAGAAAACTGAGGCAAAGTGATTAATCCAGAATCATAAAGGAAATCTAAGGCCATATTTAGATTGAGTGAGATTAATCTTCCTCATCCCAGGTCTGATTCTTTTTCCATTATACCATCTACCTGCCCAAAAGATGATACAAGTGTCTTGACTGAAAGGATAATTGAGAATACAAGTGAAAAAATATGCTATATGCATAGAAACTGCTTCATATACCACTGAGTCACAAAAGAAAATATTTGTAAAATATTTGGCACAGTACTTGGCACATAGCAAATATTTAATAAGTGCTTATTTCTCCAACTACAGATTTTACTTAGCTCTTCCCTTTTCTCTATCCTTTTCCTCAAATTCTGCCTCTATGAGGGAGTTCTCAAAATTATACCATTGGCCACTAGGTGGTAATACCTCATTTATCTGTTCTGGCACTTAACCTGTCCCTGCTGCACTTCCTTCATCTGAGTTATGTCATAGATTTATTATAAGGACTGAATATATAAAACATTTTGCAATCCTTAAAAAGCTTTATAAGTGCTAGTTATTGTTATTGTACCTGCACACAAAAAAAGTATAGACAAAACTTTCCAGAGCACATAATGTTTGTGATCTCATGGTGGCTCTATTCTATATCTCTGCCCCAGTGAACTTCATTATTCCTGAATAATAAGAAAGTAATAGAGACAGCTGGTGACACATCTTTCAGGGAGAATAAAGATTACTGAAAAGTAATTTGGTTATGAATACAAGAACCTGTTATAAATTGACCTATAGTCTGTCTTTTTCACTTTTTTTTTTAAATTTTGGGCTGTAAGGATTTTTATTGTTCCTTTCTTTGATTTCATTGATATTGTTTCCCTCCCACCATAAGGAAACTCCTTCTATGAATGTGGATGGGCACCTATTTGACAATAAAGAGTCTTAGAAAGATTCCTTGGGTACTGAGTAATTGACTTGCCCAAGTCACACATACAGTATGTTTCAGAATAGGGATTTATTCCCACATCCTCCTGACTTCAGACTGTATCTTTATCTATGACACTACAACACCTATTGTCCTTTCCCTGCTTACATGAAATAAATTTTAAAAATATTCTGAGGTTATTCCATGTGTCCCTTAATTCCCATAGTTTAGTTTTTGAAGCTTTCCCTAAAAGAAGAAGGAGGGGGGAAAAGAAAAGGAGGAGGAAGAAGAAGAAAAAAGGAGAAGGAAAAGGAGGAGGGAAAGGAGAAGGAGGAGAAGGAGAAGGATCAGAATTGTGTCATTTTCTGAGAAATTAAGGCAAAAGGTTCAGGCATTCCAAACTGAAACTTCTGTAGTTCTTTTGTAGAAAAGCTGCAGGAAATCCAAGAAGGAAACAATTCCCATGTATCCACATGGGCACCTGTTTGGCAATAGAGAGTCTTAGAAAGATTCCCTGGGTACTGAGTAATTGACTTGCCCAAGTCATACATCCAATATGTTTCAGAATGGGTTATTTGTGAAAGATGACTTCAGTAAGCAAATGAATAGGGAGATTCCAGAATTTTTTGAGGTAAGAGAAAGAAATTCAGATCACTCACATGCCTGTGGGAATTACAAGTGACTGGTCAGTGGCATGGGTGTGGTTGTACATATTTACACTTATGCAGATAGAAAAGGTTGAAAGTATTAGGCATATATAAAGTTGTCCGCTTCTTCAAATGATTCTTGATTTTATACCAACTAACTGCCAGATCAACACTTACGCATAGATCTAGTGAAGTCACACTTCACCTCAAAAATATTGTGTCTATTATTTATTGAATAAAGTTCAAATTCAAGGCCCTCCATGACCTTTTATCATATTAAACTTGAAGACATCTTATACATCTCTCTGTTACATGTTCCATATTTCAGCCAAATAGAACTACTCTGTCTTTTGAACATGTCCTCTTTCTCCATTGCCTTAGCTTATTCTCTCTCATTTGCTTGGACTGTCTTCCTTCTCCTTCACCATCTGTACTAGTCATTTTTTTCCTTTTCAGTATTTTATTTTACTATTCTTTAAAGACAAATCCAAATATCTTCTCCTCAATGAAATCTTTCCTAATTTCATGAGTCTTTTCCTTCTCTGAGTCACATAAGGACTTTTTAAATTTTTCACTTTTTTATAACATAGTTTAATTTTTAAAAATGATTGCACATGAAACTGCAAATCTGAAATGTACAACTTGCTATTCCTTTTAATATATAATAAAATTACCATGTAAGCTTTTTTTTTTCTTCCCCCCATTTTGGCTGCCAATAACCAGAAATGTGTATAGATATATGTAAAATCATTTTATACATACTCATATTTATCAGTTCTTTCTCCAAATATAGATATCTTCCTTTGTATATCCTTTTTAGTAATCTTGGCTATTTATAATAGTCAAAATGACTTATTCATTCAAAGTTGTTTTTAAAATGGAATGCTGTTACTTTATATAACATTCTTCTGTTTCTATTTATTCACACTTCATTATTTCATGCAAGACTATCCTTTTTTCTAAGATCACCAAGCTCATCATTTCTTATAGCACAGTAATATTCTATCACAATCATACACCACAACTTGTTCAGCCACTTCCCAGTTGATGAGCATCCCCACATTTCCAGTTCTTTGCCAACTCAAAGAGAACTGTTATAAATATTTTGGAATATATGATTCTTCTCCTTTTTCCCTAATCATCTTTGTAAATAGATCCTGTAGTGGCACTTTGGTAATTCTTTGAATGTAATTCCAGAATGCTTTCTAAAATGGTTGGATCAGTACACAATTCCACCAGCAATTAATAAGTATTCCAATTTCTTTCACATCTCCTTCAACATTTGTCATTTTCTCCTTCAATCATTTTAGCCAATCTGATAGGTATAAAATGATATCTCAAGGTCATTTTTGAAATTTATCTAATCAATAATGATTAAAGATTTTTTTAATGACTGTAAATTATTTTAATTTCTTCATCAGAAAATTGCCTATTCATATTCTTTGACCATTTTATCAATTGGTGAATGACCCATGTTCTTATAGATTTTACAAAATTCTTTGCATATTTGAGATATGAGACCTTTATCTGATAAAATTTTTAATAAAATTTCCTACAAAATTTCTGCTTTCCTTCTGACCTTGGGTTTATTTGTACAAAAACTGTTTAATTTAGTGTAATTATAAGTAGCTAATTATATGTAACTCTAGTCTCTATTCTTTATTCATAAATTATTCACCTATCTAGGGATAGGTGAATCAGACTTATGAGTCTGATAAGTAATATGTTTCATGTTCTGCAAATGTTATTGTAATATCTCTCATTGTATTTAGGTCATGTATTCATTTTGACCTTATCTTGGGAAATGACATAAGATATTGGTCCATACTCAGTTTCTGCCATAATGCTTTCTCAAGAATTTTTGTCAAATCTTAAGTCTTTACACTTGAAGGTTATCATACTTATTTGCTGTTGTAAATTGTATTTCTGCTGTGGTTCATTGATATGCTTTTCTGTTTCTTAGTCAGTAACAGATGATTTTGACAATTACTAACTTACTTATACTATAATATAATTTAAAATTGTTATTGCAAAACCTCTTTCCTTTGCTTTTTTTATTAGTTGATTTGATATGTCTGACCTTTTCTTCTCCCAAATGAATTTTGTAATATTTTTTTCTAGTTTAGGAAAATAAGTTTTTGGTAATTTATTTGTGTTCACTAAAAATGCAAATTAGTTTGGGTAAAAGCATCAATTTTTATTATGTTGGCCTTGCCTAACCATGAACACTTAATATTTCTCCAATTATTTAAATATGATTTTATTTATATAAAAAGAGCTTTCTTATTATTTTATTCATGTAGTTCTTATAATTATTTTGCATTTTCTTCTATTTTTTCAATTTTTAAAATTTTGTTTGATATCTCATTGTGTCATTCACATTCATTTGTCCAACTCTAATTGTTTTTATTAAAGCTTTTTATTTTCAAAACACATGCACAGATAATTTTTGACATTCATCCTTGCAAAAACTTGTGCTCCAAATTTTTCCTTCTTTTCCCTCTGTCCCTTCCCCTATACAGCAAGTAATCCATATATATTAAATATGTGCAATTCTTCTATACACATTTCCAAAATTATCATGCTGTACAAGCATCAAAAAGAAAAAGATAAGAAAGAAAACAAAATATAAGCAAACAACAACAAAAAGAGTGAAAATATTATGTTGTGATCCATATTTAGTCCCCACAGTCCTCTCTGTGGATGCAGATGGCTCTCTTCATCACAAGACCATTGGAACTGATCTAAATCATCTCATTATTGAAAAGAGCTACTTCCTTCAGAATGGATCATTATATAAGCTTGCTGTTGCTGTGTGCAATGATCTCCTGGTTCCTAGCATCATTTCACTTAGCATCAGTTCATATAAGTCTCTCCAGGCTGCTTTGAAATCATCCTGCTGTTTGTTTCTTAGAGAACAATAATATTCCATATGCCATAACTCATTCAGCCATTCTCCAACTGATGGGCATCCATTCAGTTTCCAGTTTCTTGCCACTAAAAAAGTCTTTCACAAACATTTTTTGCACATGTGAATCCTTTTCCCTCCTTTATGATCTCTTTGGGATACAGGCTCAATAGAGATACTGTGGGATCAAAGGGTATGCACAGTTTGATAGTTCTTTGGGCATAGTTGCAACTTGCTCTCCAAAATGGTTGAATCATTTCACTATTTCTCCAACGTGTTAGTGTCCCAATTTTCCCACATCCCTTCCAACATTCATCATTATCTTTTCCTGTCATCTTAGCCAATCTGAGAGGTGTGTAATGGTACCTCAGAGTTGTCTTAATTTGCATTTCTTTGATCAATAGTGATTTAGAGCATCTTTTCATATGATTAGAGATGGTTTCAATTTCTTCATCTGAAAATTGTCTGTTCTTTGATCATTTATCGATTGGAGAATGGCTTGAATTCTTACAAAATTTCAGTCAATTATATATTTTAGAAATGATACTTTTATTAGAACCCTTGAACGTAAAAATTTTTCCCAGTTTATTGCTTCCTTCTAAACTTGTCTGTATTGATGATTTTGTTTGTACAAAAACTTTTGAACTCAATGTAATCAAAGTTATCCATTTTTCATTCAATAATGTACTCCAATTCTTCTTTGGCCATACTTCCTTTTTTCTCCACAGATCTGAGAGGTAGAATATCCTTTGTTCTTCTAATTTACTTATAATATCACTCTATGTATAAATCATGAACTCATTTGACCTTATCTTGGTATAGAGTGTTAAGTGATAGTCAGTGCCTAACATGTATGTTAATTTGATTAGAAAAAGGAAAGGAGGAAATCAAATTGTTTCCTTTACTGCTGCTTTATAATATAGTTTTAGGTCTGGTACAGCTAGGCCAACTTCATTTGCATTTTTTACATTAATTACCTTGAAATTCAGCACCATATCAGTGTCATAAAAATAATTTGATAGGATTCCTTCTTTCCCTATTTTTCCAAATAGTTGCATAGTATTGGAATTGATTGTTCTTTAAATATTTGGTAGAATTCACATATAAATCCATCTGTGCTTGGAGATTTTTTCTTAGAGGACTGATCACTTCTTCAATTTCTTTTTCTAAACTGAGACTAAGTAATGTATTTCCCCCTTTCTTAATCTGGGCAATCTATGTTTTTATAAATATTCATCCATTTCACTTAGATTACCAGATGTATTGGCGTACAATTGGGGCAAAATGGCTTCTAATTATTGTTCTAATCTCCTCTTCACTGGTGGAAAGTTCACCCTTTTTATTTTTGATAATAACAATTTGATTTCCTTCTTTCCTTTTTATAATCAAAATTAACTAAAGGCTTATCTATTTTTGTTTTTTTTCATAAAACCAACTCTTAGTTTTGTTTATTAATTCAATAGTTTTCTTGCATCCAATTGTATTAATCTCCCCTTTTATTTTCAGAATTTCAAATTTGGTATTTAATTGGGGGGGTTAATTTGTTCTTTCTCGATCTTTTTTAGTTGCATGCTCAAATCATTGATCTTCTTTTTCTCCATTTTAGCAAGTAAGAATCAAGAGATATAAAACTTCCCCTAAGAACTGCTTTGATTGCATCCCATAAATATGTTGTCTTATTATTGTCATTGTCTTGGATGAAATTTTTGTTTGTGTCTATGATTTATTGTTTTATCCATTCATTCTTTAGGATTAGATTATTTAGTTTCCAATGAATTTTTGGTTTATTTTCCCCTGGCCTTTTATTGCATGTAATTTTTATTGTATTATAATCTTTAAAAGTGCACTTACTATTTCTGCCTTTCTACACTTGATTTTGAGGTTTTTGTGCCATAATACAATATACATTGTATAGGTTTCAGTACTGCTGAGAAAAAAAGTGTATTCCTTTCTGTCTCCATTCAATTTTCTCCAAAGGTCTATCATACCTAACTTTTCTAGAATTATATTTACCTCCATAACTTCCTTCTTATTTATTTTGTAGTTTGATTTATCTAGTTCTGAGAGAGTAAGGTTGAGATCCCTCACTAGTATAATTTCACTGTCTATTTCTTCTCTTAACTTCTCATCTAGAAATTTGGGTGCTATACCACTTGGTTTATGTTTAGTACTATGTTTAGTATTAATATCCTAAATATAATATTATGATATTATTATTATATTATAATATGATAGGATGATATCATAATACTATGATATTAGTATCATTATCTATGATACCTTTAAGTAGGATTCCTTATCTCTTTGAATTAGATCTATTTTTGCTGTTGTTTGATCTGAGATCAGGATTGCTACCCCTGCTTTTTTTTTTCTTTTTTTTTTTTACTTCAGCTGAAGCATAATAGATTCTGCTCCAGCCTTTTACCTTTACTCTGGCACAGTGTATCACTTTGTTTTAAATGTTGCCGTAAACAACAAATTGTAGAATTCTGGCTTTTAAATCCAGTCTATTATCTGCTTCCATTTTATGGGAGAGTTCATCCCATTCATATTCATAGTAAAAATTACTAATTGTATTTCTCACCATCTTGTTTTCCCCAAGTTATACTTTTCTCTTTCCTTTTCCCCTTTCCCTCTTCCCCAATATTTTGCTTCTGACCACCATCTCCCTCAAACAGCCCCTCCTTACTTATACCTTTCTTTTTCTACTTCTGTTCTCCCTTCTTTTAGCCTCCCCCTTTCATTTCCCCTTTCCCCTCCTACTTCTGTATAATGTGAGACAAGTTTTTCTGTGAAGTTAAATATGTCTGACATTCTCTCTTTGAACCAAATCTGATAAGAGTAAGATTCACACATTGCTCATTCCCTTACCTTTTCTCCCTCAATTGTAATAGGTATTTTTTTGCCTCTTCATGAGATGTAATTCCTCCTCTTTAAGGAGAATCCCATTTATTCCTCTAGTGTCTTTTTTATATAATCACAATAAAAGCATATTATACCTTCATCCTCTAAGAATACCCATAAGAGAGATACAGATCTCAAGAGTTAAACATGTCATCTTCCCATATAGGAATGTAAGCTTTTTAACTTTTAAAAGAAGGTTATGATTTTCTTTCCTTTTTACTTTTTTTATGCTTCTCCTGAGTTCTGTAGTTAGAGATCAAATTTTCTCTTCAGCTCTAATTTTTTTTCATCAGAAATAAATGAAATCCACCTAGTTTCATTGAATTCAATATTTTTTCCCTGAAAGATAATGCTTAATTTTGCTGAATAGTTGAATCTTGGATGAAATCCAAGTTTCTCTGCCTTTGAGAATATCAAATTCCAGGGCCTTCAATCCTTTAACATGGAAGGTGCTAAATCCTGGGTAATCTTGAGTGTGGCATATAGATATTTGAATAGTTTCTTTTTGGATGCTTGCAGTATTTTCTCTTTGATCTGATAATCTAAAATTTAGCTATGATATTCCTTGCAGTTTTCATTTTGGAGTCTTTTAAAGTAGTGACAGGTGACTTCTTTCAATGACTATTTTATTCTCTAGTTTTAGGACTTCGGGTAGTTTTCCTTAATTTCCTGAAAGTTAATGTTTAGGCTCTTTTTTCATCATGGTTTCCAGATAATCTATTAATTCTTACATTGTCTCTCCTGGATCTATTTTCCAGATCAGTTATTTTTCCAATGGGGTATTTTACATTTTCTTCGGTTTCATTTTTTTTTTTTTTTTGGTTTTATTTGACTGCTTCTTAAAGTCTCATTAAGTCATTCATTTCCATTTGTTCAATTCTAGTTTTTAGTGAACTATTTTCTTCTGTTAGCTTTTTTAAATCTCCTTTTGGATTTGGCCAATTAAACTTTTAAATGAGGTGTTTTGTTCATTGGATTTTTTTTCCATTTCACAAATTCTCTTTTTCAACAAATTGGTTTCTTTTTCAAATTTATTTTGTAAGGAGTTATTTACCTTTTCCATTTCATCAAATCTATTTTGTAAGGAGTTATATGATTTTTCCATTTCACTAAATCTATTTTTAAGTTGTTTTCTTCAGGTAATTTCTGTGTTTCCTTCTCTAAACTCTCTTGTAAAGTTCTCATTTCCTTTCCCCATTTTTCTTCAAAAAGTATTTTTAATCTGTTTTGAATTCTTCCAAAAGAGACTTGTCAGATGCAGACCAACTCATATCATCCTTTGGGGATTCGCCTGGAGATGATTTGCCTTTAAGTATCTTCAGAGTTTGACGTCTGTTCTCTGTTTCTATAAAAGTTATCTATGGTCAAAGTTCTTTTTGTTTTTAAAGGTTGAGATCTGCAATTAGGTCAAAAGGGAGACTGTAAACTTCATCTACAGGTGATAGTGGCTTTATACTGTCATGGACTGATGCTTTTGACTTCCTTCTTCAGGTTCAGATGCTCATTATTTGCTTTTTATATTTTGCTAGGTGTCTCACAGCTAATCTGCTGATCCACTGGCTTCTAACCAGGACAAAGTAGCCATCACTACTGTATTTTGGCTAAGAGCATCACAGTGGATTCCCCAGTGTCAGACACCCTGGATCCCTATGCTGTGCCTGCACTCTGTTGCTTCCCCTAACCTGTGTCCAATTGAAACAGATCTTTTCTGAAGTTCTTCAAAAGTATCTTCTGTGGGAAATTTATTACACTCCAAATATTTGTGGGTTGTGTCATTTCAAAACTAGTTCATAGGCTTGATTTGGTGTTGATCTGAGGAATGTCAAAAGAAGCTCAGACAAAGATTTGTCTACTCTCTGACATCTTGGCTCTGCCCCTCCCCCGCCCCCAATTCTAATTTTTAATGAATTATTTTTTTCCATTAGCTTTTTTACTTCCTTTTCCATTTGGCCAATTCTCCTTTTAAAGGAAAAAAAATTCTTTTTAAAAAATTATCCTGTTGTTCATTTTTCAATTTTGCCAATTCTACTTTTTATAGAGTTGTTTTCTTCATTATATTTTTTCCATTTCACCTATTATTAAGGACTTGTTTTCTTCATTTAATTTTTTGTGCTTTCTCTTCCAAGCTGTTGGTTTTGTTTTTTCCTAATTCTTCTGGATAGCTGTCATTTCCCCCCCCCCTATTTTTCTTCTATCTCTTTTACTTGATATTTTAAAATCCTTTTGGAAATTTTCCAAGAGAACCTTTTGAGTTTAAGATTAATTTATATTCTCCTTCAAAGCTTCACATGTAGGCATTTTACCATTGCTGGTCCTCTTCTGGATTTGTATTCTGTTGTTACCTGTCACCATAATAACCTTCCATGTTCAAGGCACTTTTTGCTTTTTTGCTCGTTTTAAGAGTTAAGCTCTGCTCCTAAGGCGCAAGGGAAATTATCCGAAGCTTTTGCAGGGGAACAAGGCCTTCTGATTGGCTTTCCATACTGAGGCCAGATGTGTTGATGGCTTTCCTACCACACTAAATCAACTTTCCCTATTCCCACCTATTTTGCTGGCATTGAAAGGCTCAGAATTTGCCTTCTGCCCTGAAGTTAGAGGTCTCAAAGTTGGCCTGCTGAGCCAACGGCATCCTGAGCTACAACTTAGGTACCTCTTCCTCTAGTCTGTACTTTGGTTAAGAGTCTCCTGCTGAGCTGCATACTCCTTTTACTCAAGTGAGACAGACTTTTCCTGAAGTCCTTCCAAGATGTCTTAAACTGGAAAATTGTTGCACTCTGAATTTTTGTGGATTCTGTAACTCCAGAATATGTTTAGAGCCTTGATTTAGAGTTGTTTACAGGGAAAACTGGGGAGAACTCAGGCAACTTTCTGGCTTCTCTCCACCATCATGGCTCCATTCTCCCTGGGGCTATTTTGGCATGCATAGCCTCAGATATTTTATAGTCTGGAGGTTTTTTAAATGAAGTATCTCTTACTGTCTCTTCTTGCAGGGCTTTGTTTAAGATATATGATGACTTATGTGGATTTATTTTATATCCTGCTACTTTTTACTTTTTTTAAGTAACATTTTATTTTTCCAAATACATGCAAAGATAGTTTTCAACATTCATCTTTGAAAAATCTGGTTTTCCAATTTTTAGTCCCTTCTTCCCCAAGACAGCAAACAATCCGATATGTTAAACATGTGCATTTTCTCTAAATATATTTCCATATTCATCATACTGCACAAGAAAAATCAGATCGAAAGGAGAAAAAAAACACAAGAAAGAAAGAAAAAAAATCAAATAAACAACAGCTACAAAGAGATGAAAATACTATACTTTGATTCACAATAAATCTACATTGTTCTTTCTCTAGATACAAATAGCATTTTCTATCGTAAGTCTATTGGAATGGGCTTGAATCAACTCATTGTTGAAAATATCTAATTCCATCAAAGTTGATGATCACATAATCTTGTTACTGTGTCCAATATTCTGTTGGTTCTGTTCACTTCAGTCAGCATCAATTCATGTAAGTCTTTCCAGGCTTTTTTGAAATCACCTTGCTCATTATTTCTTATAGAATAATAATATTCCATTACATTCATATTCCATAATTTATTAAGCCATTCTGAAACTGATGGATACCAACTTAATTTCTAATTCCCTACCACTACAAAAAGGTCTGCTGAAAATATTTTTGCATAAGTGGGTCCTTTGCCCTCTTTTGTGATCTCTTTGGACTATAGACCCAGTAGAGACACTACTGAATTAAAGGGTATGTACAGTTCTATACTCCTTTGGACATAGTTCCAAATTGCTCTCCAGAATGATTAGATCATTTCACAACTCTACCAGTGATACATTAGTGTCCCAGTTTTCCCACATTCCTTCCAACATTTGTCATTATCTTTTCTTATCATCTTGTATCTTGTTACTTTGCTAAAATTATTATTTCCACTAACTTTTTTATTTGAATCCTTGGGATTTTCCAAGTATAGCATATCATCTTCAAAAAGAAATAATTTTATTGTCTTGTTTCCTGTTC
Source organism: Sarcophilus harrisii (assembly GCF_902635505.1). NCBI lineage: Eukaryota > Metazoa > Chordata > Mammalia > Dasyuromorphia > Dasyuridae > Sarcophilus > Sarcophilus harrisii. Next base: position 193,149,592 of record NC_045430.1, read on the forward strand.
TGTTTTATTCTGTTTTTTTTTCTCTTATTACTATTACTAGGATTTCCAATACAATACTGAATAATATTGCATAATATTGACAGTGGGCATACTTGTTTCATGTCTGATTTTACTAGGAAGACTTCTGGCTTAACCCAATTACAAATAATACTTACTGATAATTTTAGATAAATTTTAAAAATCAATTTAAGGAAAATCCATTATACCAATACTTTAAGAAGTATTGTACTTTATCAAAAGCTTTTTCTAAATGTATTGATATAATCATATGAATTTTATTATTGGTATAATCAATTATGTTGATAGTTTTCCTTATGTTAAACCATCCCTGTGTTCCTAGTATAAATCTCACTTGTTTACAGGCATGATTGTTGTAATCTTTTAGCTACTATTTAGCAGTTTTGCATCCAGATTTGCATTTTTGCATTCATAATTGTATCCATATTCATTAATGGAATTTGTCTATAATTTTCTTATGTTTTTACTCTTCCTGAATTAGGTTTAATATCATATTTATTCCTTAAAAAGAGTTTGATAGGATTTCATCTTTGCCTATTATGTCAAGTAATTTATTTCATATTTAATAGAACTACCTCAATGCCTATAACAGAACTATACTTGGTAGGCACGTAAAAAGCATTTGTTGGGTTAACTTTATATGAACTGAGACCTCATAGGGGACCATGACATTGCATGAAACATATAACAACCCAAAGATAATTATGTCTGAATACACAAGGGAGTACCCACTAAGGAACTAAAGCGAGCAACACCCTTTTTCATACTATTGGGATGGTAATAGCCAACTACAAATTTGGAAAGTTGAAAGACAAAGCACTTTTAAAGTTGGAGAAAGTGATTACACAAATAGCAAGAGAAAAATAATAGGAATTGAACAAGCAAAACATAATTAACCACTTGGGATTTTATCCCTGATGTCAAAAAAAGTTATCTGTTCTAGTCTTAATTTTTTGAAAGACAGATCTAAAAATAACAACTGATAAATAGAAACATATATAGAATAATTTTACATATGCATACATACACACATATGTACACTATATATCTATATATAGATATACAATCAAGTGTGGGAAGGAAGAAAAAAGAAAAAAATTTTACATAATAATTTTGTTGTGTATATGAAAAGAATAGCAAGTTGTACATAATAGATTTGCAGTTTCATGTACAATCATCTTTTTATCTTATACTGTAGTATGGAAATGCTTGTTTTATTAAACCATAAATTAAAAAGAAAATTTTTTAAAAATCTAAAAAAAAAAAGAAACCCAATGTTCAGAAACTAGGGATATCTTCCAGAATTGGAAATGAGTCATTCAAATCTTAGCTCAAATTCTATCTTTACAAGAAGCTATTCCCAATCCTTAATTCAAATGCCTTCCCTCTGTGGATTATGCCAAATTTATCCTGAATATATATGAATACACACACACACACACACACACACACACACATAAATGTCTTATCTTGTCATTCCCATTAAACTGTAAACATCTTGAGAGCAAGGCTTTTCTTTCATCTCCAAAATTTAGACCAGTACATACACAGTAGATGTTTAATAAATGTTTATTGAATCACTATTACTATCAAAATGCTTAGTTTACAAGCTATCTGTGGATTGCCTAGTCAAATTGATCTAAGCAAGATGAATTTAACTGAGTCAAATACTCATAGGTTTCCCTTTCTCACATAAGTTCCCCTTAGCAAAAGAAAAAAACAAAAACAAAAACAAAATGAAACAAAAACAAAAACAAAAACAAAAAAAATCACCTCACAAATTGAATGTTAACATTTTAATCTTTAATCTAGCAAATCAGTTTTTTCTTATTGTTTTATTTTTTCTGGTTACACATATATATCAACTTCTTTTTAATACACATTGCTTTATGAATCATGTTAGGAGAGAAAAATCAAAACAAAAGGGAAAAACCACAAAAAAAAAAAAGACAGAGAAAAATGTGAATATAGTATACATTGATTTACATTCAATCTCCGTAGTTCTTTTTCTGGAGGCAGATGTCATTTTCAATCCAAAGTTTATTGAGATTACCTTGGATCACTGAACTGCTGAAAAGAATCAAGTCTTTCATAGTTTATTATTGCACAATCTTGCTGTTATGGTGTACAATGTATTCCTGGTTCTGCTTGTTTTGCTCAGCATCAGTTCATGTAAATTTTTCCAGGCCTTTCTAAAATTATCTTGTTCATCATTTTTATATAGAACAATAGTATACCATTACTTTAAAATACCATGACTTATTCAGCCATTGCCCAATTGATGGGCATCTGCTCATTTTCCAATTCTTTGCCATCAAAAAAAGCTGCTACAAATATTTTTGCTCATATGGGTCCTTTTCCCTCCTTTATGATTTCCTTGGGATGTAGTAATGGTGCTGCTGGGTCAAAAGGTGTACACAGTTTTATATCCCTTTGAGCATAGTTCCAAATTGCTCTCCAAAATGATTGGATCATTTCACAACTCCACCAACAATGCATTAGTTTCCTATTCCCTCCAACATTTATCATTATCTTTTCATGTCATCTTAGCCAATCTGAAAGTTGTGAGGTAATACTTCAGAGTTGTTTTAATTTGCATTTCTCTAATCAACAGTGATTTAGAGTATTTTTTCATAAAACTCTAGATGGCTTTAATTTCATCATCTGAAAATTGTCTGTTAATATCCTTTGACCATTTATTAGTTAGAGAATGACTTGTATTCTTATAAATTTGATACAATTCTTAATATAGTTTAGAAATGAGCCCTTTATCAGAAACACTGATTATAAAAAGGCCATTATTTATAAATATCTATCTATCTATCTGCCTGTTTGCCTATCTATATGTATATGTATGTGTATATATATATATATCTACCAAGCAAAAGGGGAAAAAAATCTTTTAAAAAATAAATAAATAGAGGCAGCTAGGTGGCACAGTGTATAGGGCACCAGCCCTGAATTCAGAAGGATCTGAGTTCAAATCTGGTCTTAGATACTTCTTAGCTGTGTGACCCTGGGCAAGTCACTTAACATCAATTGTCTCAGCAAAAAAAAGAAAGAAAGAAAAAAGTACTAAAAATAAATAAACAATAGCAAAAAGTAAATTTAAAAATAGACATTAGCCTTGAGACAATAAAAACCATGTGGACAAGATTCATCATTGTTTCATCTCAAACAAGCCAGAATACAGTTCTGGATTTTCTTAATAACACAAGTTCCATCCAGGGAAAAGAAAAGGCTCCAGCCTTTAACCAAATTTGGCATCCTGGGAAGAATCTTTCATCTATCTCTACCACTAATGCTACATGTAACTACCAGCCTTGAATCTTCTCTCTAGCTCTCTTCCTGTCTCTCTTGAGAAAGGTCTTTCTAAACTCCAAATCTGTTTTCTGGAAACTCCATCCTCTACTTTTTATACTTCCTAAGATCTTGAAAAATTTAGACCACCTTGGAGATTAGTCTAGTTGCAAGGGAAGAGCTGAGATGTACGTATACTTTACATCTCTCCATATCTATATAGAATTATATATAAATAAATGCAAAAGTAGATTTCCTTAGCTATATAAACAAAAAGTATATGTATATAACTATAGAAATATAAGTATCTTATTAAAATATCTTATATGTAGACATAGATATGTACTTATATATCTATAAATAGATATATATAACTGTATAATTATATATATGCATAATAGCTATAATTGTATATTTAAATACATATATAGTAAGATATATAATGCATAATAAGGTATATAAGTAAATATAAAAGTAGATATGGATATATTGATATGTTAGAATATATCTAGATATGGAAATAAATATTAATATAAAGGGCTTAAGATAAACATGTATACCCATATATGATACCAATATGCACATGTGTGCTTTGAAGTATATTGCATGTATATATGTGTGTTGCATATATGTAGAGATACTTTTGTGTATATATATCTATGTCTTCTCTCCCATAAAATATAAGCTTCTTGAGGGCATGAAATGTTTCATGTTTATCTTTGTACCCCCAGTGCCATGCACAGAGCCTAGCACATAGTAGGTACTTAACAAATGCTAGTTGACTGAAAACATGACTCAAACAATATAAGCTTGTAACGAGAGGAATTTAGGCAAGGAAACAGTAATAGTGTAAATTCAAGCTGACCAATATAAAGAGACTAACGCAGAAGATGGTTAGGGACAGAGGTGAAATTCCTTGGTGTGGTTTACAGTCACAGTGACTGGAGCTCCTGGGTGTTTCTCCCTTTTAACTATATTTGTATATAAAATTGGCCAACTCCTAAAGGAGTGGCAGTCTAGAGCACAAGGAGTACACATATCTTTTGTTGTTCATGGAATCAATCATTATGATTTTCTTTTGCTACAGGATAAGGAGCCATGGCACATCTAAAAGGTAGGTAAAAATGCAGTTCTGTTCCAGATTTATTCTTGGTTCATGTATTTGACTATCCTGGCTGAGCTCACTTCCTCTTCCTCTGACTGAGCCTTGTTCCATCATATGCCTTACGATGTGACAACCACCTTCATTTTTCCCTTTGGGAATTTTCCATGAGTAACTGCCTAGAGGGGTGACGAGGCCCCTATGTAATAGTCATAAGCCAAACCCTAGGGCTCTGAACCTGAAAAGAAGGAGCCTGAGCCTGCTGAAGTTCAGGTCTCAGGAGACTATCTGCACGAGTGAGAAAGCTTCAACTATTCAGCACCTGCCTCCTGAAAGCTCTAATTTCTGACAGGTCACCAAGGCCTCAGAGATAGATTGCTCATTCAATCAGCAACAACTCAAAAAAATTCTAGATATTTTTAAGGATTTTAGAATCATACTAATATCTTTGAAACTAGTGATATGTCGTACAGTAGAAACATTCTGCAGAGAATAAGACTTGAGATAGAATTCAATATTTCTTCCTAAGAAGCTATGGCTGTGGGTAAGTCACTTCATAGTCTGTTTTCTTATCTGTAAAAGCCTCCTGTTTTATCAGATACTTAGGAGAATTAATCTTTAGACGAAAAAAAAAAAATCATGATGATTGACCCTCATGCAATACAATTTATATCCATAAGATGGTGCCATACTTTCCATTACATTTCGTCCATGTCCTAAAATGTGAAAACTGTGTTTGGAAGAAGTACCTCAAAGGGGTCAAGGACATTATCAGTACTGTTTCCTCATCTGTTAAATCAGTACCTCCCAGAGCTGTTGTGAAGATAAAATAAGATAGTATTTGAAAAGTGCTTCACAAAACTTAAAATGCTATATAAATGTAATCATCATTATCATCATCATTGTTTGCTTCTTTGCAATATTTATTACCCTTAGTAATATTCTTTGGGGCCCAACAGAATAAATCCAATCCCTTCCTCAAAAGACAACCATTGATGGGGCAGCTAGTTGGTGCAATGGATAGAGCACCAGTCCTGAAGTCAGAAGGACCTAAATTCAAATCTGACCTCAGACAATTAACACTTCCTAGCTGTATGACCCTGGGCAAGTCACTTAATCCCAATTGCCTCGGCCAAAAAAAAAAAAAAAAAAAAAAAAAAAAAAAAAAAAAAAGACAGCTATTGAAATACTTGGAGGTTGCTATTATATAAGTCTTCTCCTCTCCAAGCTAAACACATTCAGTGCTTTCAACAGTTCTTCATCTGGCATCATGACCCCCTTTGAAAAGGAATGACAAACAACAATAATAATCTGGGATCATAGGGATAAAAGTCTAGCAAATGAAACTGAGAAGGAGTGATTGGGCAGGAAGATGATTGGGGAAAGTCACCTCGCCTCCTCTCTCTATCTTTCTGTCACTTCGTCCATATGTGACTCAGTCCTGTTTAGCAAGGTTTACAAAATCTCCCTGTTTCCAGTACTGCCTGTTCTAAGACCTGCAGCCTTTTCCCCTCCCACCTCTGTTTGGAAACCTTGCTCAAAACAGCCCCATGCAAATGTGGAGAACATGACCCAGACATTCCAGAAAGAGAAAAAGTATAGAGAAAAAAAATCAAGGGAGAAGAAACCCCCAAAATTCTGATGTTGGGTTTTGAAGGCCTTTGAATATAAAACAGGGGATTATATGTGATCTGAGAGGTCATAATAAACTTATATTATGGAGAAGGCAAGTGTAACAGTCAGAGCTATGCTTCATGAAAATCTCTTTGGAAGCTGGATAGAGGATGGATGGGGATCAGGAGGGATTTGCAGTAGGGAGACTGGTTAGGAGAGTATTGCCACAACCCAGGTGAGAGGCAAGATTATCCTGAATGGGGGTAGTGGTTGTGCGAGTGGAAAAAAGTGTGCATATGCAATGAATTAGATGTATCAGGTGAGTGAAAATGAAGAATTTAGGATGACACAAAGTTATGAACCTGCATGACTGGAAGTATGGTGTAAACCTTATTGGAAATAGAGAATTTAGAAAGAGTCAAGAGAGGGTAGTAGTAGGATGAAAATATAAGTCTGCTTTGGATATGTTGCATTTGCAATGGCAGCAGGTCTTTCCAAAAAGTCCAGTAGAGAATTAGGGTAGAGTTGAACAGGGACACTGGAACTGAATACAGTGATCTACCAAAGGAGACTGAGAACAAGATATCCAACAGACAGTATAACCAAAAGAAGCAAACTCATGAGAACCCAAAGAGGAAAACAAAGGCCACCTAGAATAAAGTTTTATTACAATCACATGGTAAATATTTGCAGATAGCTGTCATGTATCCCTTAATTCACTCAACTTCAACTAATCTTCAAACTTTATGTTCTCTAGTGCTTTCATTATCCTAATGGTCAGTTCCTAAAATATATTGTCTGAACTTGAAAACAGAATCCCATGTTTTTCCTGACCAGAATAGAATACGGTAGAAGCATTGTCTCACTTGTTGTTATTGTTGTTTCAGTTGTGTACAATGCTTCATGATCTTATTTGGGGTTTTCTTGGCAAAGATACTGTCATTTCTTTCTCTTAATCATTGTATAAATAAGGAAACTATGCAAACAGGATTAAGTGACTTGTCTAGGGTCACACAGCTATTAAATGTCTGATGCCACATTTAAACTCAAAAAGAAAAGTCTTCAAAATTAGCTATAAATGAAGTATTTATTAACTGCATTAAGTGCAATGAGCCAGATATTTGTAGTTTCTTCTCCTTTCCTTATCTCTCTCAAACCTGCTGTCTCTGCCAAGTGTACTTGAATCACAGGATTGTTGTGGTGGTCAGATTAGTAATAATAATTATAATTATAATTTCTTCCCTTCTTGATCAAGAGTCAAAACACTGATAAGCATCCTGGACCAGAGTTCTAAAGAAGTAAAGATTTCTCACTATTTTGCGTACTATCCTATGAGAACTCTACCCAACAAGAAAGATATGTCCAATGAAGTGAACTAAGGAGAAAATTATATTACTTTAGTGTTCATAATAGACAGGAAATGGAATTTGGAGTGTAAGGCTTGTATCCCTTAAACTCTAAAAAAGCAAAATTTTAAAGGTGTCCAGAGTCAAATTTATACTTTCTTACAGAAAATTGCTGTGTAGTGTGGTCTCTACCAGACTAGATTTTGTAAGAAGGTTTGGTCTTCTTTAGTTTAGGTCTCAATTCATTGTGTAAAACAGTTACAGCAATATTGTACCATGATCAACTGGGAATGACAGCTATTTTGATCAGTGCAATGATCCAAGACAATTTGAAGGACTTATGCAGAAAAAATGCTATCTACTCCAGAGAAAGAACTGATAAAGCTCGACTGCACATTGAAATAATCATTTTATTTTTCTTGGGTTTTTTTTTTTTTGCAACGTGGTGATATGGAAATATGTTTTGAAAAATTCAAAGTGTACGACTAATATCGCATTTTTTGCCTTCACAGTAAAGTGGGAAAGGAGTGGGAAGAAGGGAAATAATTCAGAATTCAATTTTTTTAATGAATGTCAAAATTTTATCATGTACAAGTGATCACTCCATCTCTCCATGGAAATACCTTAGTTCACTGAGTCAAAAATGTGGAAAATAACTGACTTTAGAAGAAGCTGAGTGCTGAACCAATTGAGAATTTGTAATTCTCTATATGAATTTAGCAAGGGTCAGAAAGTCAATGATTGTACTAGCATCCCTAAAATACTGTCTCTAATAATAATACTCTTGCCTTGTTGCTTGTGATCAAGTCCTCTCTTTACAATCTAATTCCAAAGCCTTATCAAATTCACCATGCTTAACCCCTATGGGTGGTAAACCCATAACCAATGTCCTCCAAAATTTGACTCTGCCTATTTTTCCCAAGACCAAGAGTCTCCTTCTGGATCTTGGACCTTCAAATGGATTTTAAGATCATAGAGTTTTGAATGAAAAGGGACGTTAATGTGTTAAAATGAGAAAATTAAACATTATAGAGGGTATGTGATTTGCTCACTTGTAAAATACTAAAGTCAAGATTTAAACTCAGATTATATGACTCCAAATAGTGTACCCTTTACACTATACTGAGTTCTAGCCTAAAGGGTCTCTTACTTCTATTCACTAATCACAAACATTCAGTAAAATTGAATTGTTGTCTGATTGTCCCACAAAAAAAAAAAAAAAACCACTAGATGGCTGTGGTTGTAGGAAGAAGAGGTCTTTTCTGTTCTAGTTCATTTATCTGGAAACTAAACTCTGCCACAGTGATCCCAATGATTCTGGAATGTAAGACTAGTAATCACAATTAGGGATGCATATGGCCAAGATATAAGATATTTCCTCCTACCTTTAAACCACATAGGAGCAGCAGCATCACCAAAAATTACTTTTATATGTACTTTTACTTTTAAAATAAACATTTTCTCCAAAATGATCCTTTGAAGTGGAAAGGACAAATATAATTATTTCCACTTCATAGATGAAGAAAAATAAATTACTAAAAGATTAAATGTCATATTCAAAGTAACATAGCAAGTAGAAGGCTTAGGAAGCATTAACAGTTTTGCCTTCGGTGCTCTCAATTCTTTGGGATTCCTGGAATTCTATATACCTTTCGGTCTTAGGTTCCTAAGCCATTAGGTTAACCAACTCAGAGACCCCAAGCCCCTTCTGAGGAGAGATGTGACCCAGAAGACCTAGCTGACTTCTCTCAGACCTAAGTCTACATAACTGAAGCTGGCGCATGTTTACTAAAATGACATGGCAGGCAAAGGGCCATGTCCTACCTGCTTGATCAGAGTATAAAGAAGGATATGGGAAGAATAGTCATGGAAATGCCCTTGCTGCTAGAGGATTTATTGATGAGCTTTGAAATTAAATAACTAAAGACAGAAGTGAACATAATAAGAGCTAACATTGACACAATACTTAGTGGTTTACAAAGTGCTTCACATATATTTATTCATCTGACCTACACAATAACACTACCATTTGCTATTATTATTCCCATTTTTCAAATGAGGAAACTGAGTGTGAAGTAATTTGACCAATAAGTGTGTGAAACAGGATTCAAAATCAGGTTTTCTTGACATTTGATTCAGTATTTTACTTCCTATCTCACCAACCAACCTATAATCTCAAAATTCTCCAATCTACTTCCTGATTCATTTCTGAATGCTCCTACCAAGTTCTCCAAAACTTCATTACTGAACTAAACTGACACTGGCTTGGTCCACTTAAATAATGTATATGTTCTAGTACTGCTGCTATTTCCTAATACCCCCTTTTAGGGGATCCAAACAAATGAGTGATGGCTATCATCCTAAATCCTTGCGTCCTGCGTACTGCTGATCTTTATGGTCTGAACTGTTCTCTCAAGAAATATAGTTTTTTAGAGTTCTTCATCCTTTCTAGGTTTATTTTTTTTCGTCAAGGTAGATTCTGTCCTTCAACCTCATCTCTAAAGCTTGCCACTAAGTGATATCCAGACCTCAAGAAAATAATCAAATACCTACCTGTGACAAGCAGTTATGAAAGAGAATAGCAAGCCAGTTTGGATGTAACCAGAGGCCCTAGGAGCACAGAATATGTTTGGGTTAATGATATGAGCACCTAAGGGAATAATACAGTTCCTGTGAGGAGGGGAAAAGAGAAGATTTGAGATTATAGAATTATAGAAATAAAGCTAGAAAGATATCAGAAACTATTGGGTGAATACCCCCAAATATTACAGATAAGGAAACTGATTCTCTAAGCAGTAGAAGTGGTTTGCCCAAGTTACAGAGGGAGTAAGTGACAGAATAAGAATTTGAATCCAATTATGAAGCCAAATTTATCACTCTTTTTAAAATTTTATTTTATTCTTAATTCATGGAACAAAATGAGCACTTCTACAACACAGCACAACAAAAAAGATGATTACACATGAAACTGCAAATCCACCATGTATAACTTGTTATTTGTTTTAAATATACAACAAAATTATCATGGAAATTTTTTTCTTTTTCTCCCCCCTCGACTCTAGAGATGGTTACCATTGGACAGACAGACAGACAGATAGATAGATAAAATATGTGTCTCTCTCTTTGTGTGTGTATGTATATATGAAATAATTCTATGCATATATTTATCATTTCTTTTTCTGGATGTAGATAACATCTTTCTCCTTAAGTGCTTTATAATTAATGTAGCTATTTATAAGTCAAAATGATTTATTTACTGTCATTATTAAAACAATATTGCTGAGGGGCAGCTAGGTGGCGCAGTGGATAGAGCACCAGCCCTGAAGACAGGAGGACAAGAGTTAAAATGTGACCTCAGACACCTAACACTTCCCAGCTGTGTGACCCTGGGCAAGTCACTTAACCCCAATTGCCTCAGCAATATATATATATTTTTTTTAAATATATATATATAAAACACCAGGGCAGCTAGATGGCACAGTGGGTAGAGTCCTGGCCCTGGAGTCAGGAGGACCTGAGTTTAAATCCAGCCTCAGACACTTAACATGTCCTAGCTATGTGACCCTGGACAATTCACTTAATCCCAATTGCCTTACCAAAACAAAAAAATCAATAATAAAAACAATATTGCTGTTATTGAATAATACCACAGGCTCTAAGAGAGAATGAGAAAGCAAAGGTTAACACAGTACAATGGACCCTGGAGAGAACATATTCCATATGGAGCAGCATCTCTATGGCCTTAAACTTTTTTCTCTTTTGCCAGAATAAAGGTCCAATCAGGCAACAAGTGATAGATTGGAAAGAGATAGACTCTCAGTAGAAAGGTTAAATCTATGAGATCTGAAATCCAGGAAAGTTACAGTTCTGGAAAATCAGGTCAAGAAAGAGTCAAATATTCAAAATTAATGTTGACCTGTGTGAAGTAATCCCAGAGCTTCGGGTTAGGACCTGATCAAGGGGAAGGATCACCTGGAACCCTCTGACTTTCTTATGATGACTATGAAGTCCTTGGGGCCTAGAACACCCATACCTAGCAGGTATCATAAGCCAGAACAGAGTAAACAGCCTCTGCTCTACAATCAGAAATTTGTCAACCATTTTCCCTAATGCTGTTCTTGCTTACTCTGGCCTTGCAGTCTCTGAATTTGACTCCTTCCTTCTTTAGACCTGTGAAACCTGTCAGATTCTTCCAGTTTAGCTGCATTCCCTATCAGGGTCATTCCTATCCCATGATACTCTTCTTGTGCTAAGACAATGAGTATACTGAAGGCTTTTATAGTCCTAGTCCAAAGCTATCCTTGCACTATTGGGGTTGAGGAGGGCGAAAGTAAAGGCTCTGCCTTATGATACTAAATTTTAGCAAGTGTTGATAGCAATGTATTCCTCTGAGAAAGTACAAACAACTGAGCATAAAGCCTTACTAGCAAAACATAATTAGTCAAAATACACAGTTACCAAAGGACAGCTTCTAACAGTGTTCCTTCCTAGCTGGACTCTATCCTTCATTCCTGCCTTTGTTCGAGTGGTGGGCATTTTTGCAAAAGCCTCCTGATGCCCAGGGTCTCTCACCAGGGGGACCAGTGTGCCACAGTCTCTTCAAAAAATTATTCTTTTTAAAAGGTTGCTTTAAGTTTGGGGTCAACTAGATAGTACAATAGAGTCAGGCCTGGAATCAGGAAGACAGCTTTCTGAGTTCAAATCTGACCTCGGACACTTATAAGATTTGTGGCCCTTGCAAGTCACTTAAATCTGCCTCAGTTTTCCTCATTTCTAAAATGAGCTGGAGAAGGAAGTGGCAAATCATTCCAATATCTTTGACAAGAAAAAGTCAACTGGGGTCACAAAGAGTTGAAGACAACTGAAAAATGACTGAACAAGAAGAAGAATTTTGAGACTATGATTCATGCACTCATGCTAATTGCCCTAGGTAAAACTTTTTTTTTTAATGCTCCAATGCAAAAATTGTATATCCTCAAAGCAAAGAAGAACTTCAAGACTACTGGGCAAATGTACCTACAAGGTTTAAAGGCTTCCAAGGATACTTTTGTGAACTAGGTACTAGCATTAACTATTTTTCTGATGTTCTGCAGGCAGAGTGAAGAATACACTAAAGAAATAGAAAATGCCCTAAGAAAAGGGCCAAATCCAGAAAGGTGAATAGACACCAATAAGACAGGCCTTGGGGCTACGGGAAACTAGATTTTTCACTAAAAAGAGAGAAGAAAAATACTTAGATACAAAACAGAACTTATCTCCCTTCCCTCCCCCCCAAACCCCACCACTCTTCTAAACTTCTCTATTTCTATTGAAACCATCACCATTCCTTAAATCTTTTAGATTCCTAGTCTTAATGTTACCTTCTCCCATTCTCTCTCTCTCTCTCTCTCTCTCTCTCTCTCTCTCTCTCTCTCTCTCTCACACACACACACACACACACACACACACACACACACATTCTCTCTCTTTCTCTCTCTCTCTCTCTCTCTCTCTCTCTCTCTCTCTCTCTCTCTCTCTCTCCCTCTTCCTCTCCCTCTCCCCCCCTCCCTCCCTCTGTCTCTTTTTTTCTGTGTGTTCAGTAATTTCAATGATGTCTGACTCTTTGTGACCGTATTTAGGGTTTTCTTGGCAAAGGTACTGGAATGGTTCTCATTTCCTTCTCCTGCTCGTTTTTACAGATGAGGAAACTGAACCAAAGAGAGTGAAGTGAATTATAACACAGTAAATTATATATGTGAATTATAGCACTTTATAACACAGCTACCATCTTAATTTATTTCAAAAATCTCCAAATTGGCATTCCTACAACAAGATTCTTTAATGGTGCAATCTATCCTCCAGTTATTTTCCTTTAATACTGACCTGACCACATCACTATCCTACTCAATCAATCCTACTCAATGCTTCTCATAGCTTCCAGAATCAAATATCAACTCTTCCATTTAACTTCTGACGCTTTCTACAACCTTGCCCTGACCTGTCTCTCGGGTTTCTTTGCATATTAGTCTCCCTCCTATCCTCTGTGATCTAGCCAAACTGGCCTTTTCTCTATTCCTTACTCCATCTTCTATCTCTGTGATTTTGTAATGGCCTTCCCCTATGACCAGAGTTAATTCTCTCGTCACTCAAACTTCCTAAAATCCCTCATTCCCTTCAAGACCCAGTTCAAGTACCTCCTTCCATACAAAGCCTTTCGTGATTCCCTCAACTGCTAGTTACCTTCCTCTCAAACTATTCTGCATTTAACAACTTTACATTTATTCTAAATAATCTTATGTAATGAGGACCCAGACTTTAGAATATATAGAAATTTATCCTTTGTAGTAGGGTACATGAAAGATTCACGGTATTCTCTGCAAGGTTTGATTTCAGTCCATTCCTTGAGGCTTGCTGACCCATACATAGCTGAAGGTTTGATTCTATGATGATAAATTCTTCTTATTATATGAGGAGCCAGAACTGAGGATGAAAACAAAATTTTCAAGAAGATGCTCTCTCCCTCTCTTCCCTAGCAGCTTTTGAGTGGGAAAAAAATGCTGTTAACATCCAGATTTGGGAAGGTTGGTGAGTGCCTTATCTCTTTGTTCCATCCCCATGTGTCTCTGGGTACATAGTATTTGTTTCTTTTGTATTTATTCCTTCCTGTTCTTAGATAAATAAGCATTCAGAAGTGCTTTTGAGCAGATTCGCTTTTGAGCTTCAAAAGATTGAAAGTCATCAGAGATCCTTTCAGCAACCAGAGTTTGTAGTAGCCAGTGCCCAAACAAGTAGCAGCAGTAGGGGAATCTAATGAGGGGAGGAATGACCTGTTTGACTCAGCTCAACAGTATGTCTGTCAACAGATATCATGTCCTACAAGAAGTTATTCCAGCTGAGCTGGGGAGCAACTCATCCATCTTGAATGATATCCTATTTCCTCAAGTAGGGAATCTTGAATCAAAAAAAAAAGTCCTCCAAGGCCAGGAATCAATAGATTGTAAGCTCCTTGAAGACAGGGACTGTCTTTTGCCCAACACTTAGCACAGTCCTTGGCACATAGTAGGTACTTGATAAATGTTTATTGATTAATTGACCATGTATGTTCTTTACAAGTTTCCCCAGATACCTTTGTATTTAAGTTCAAGTTCATTCCCTCTAAAGATTTTGCAAGGGGAGAGTATACTGCCACGATGAATAAATTTCTTTGTAGCATATGTTTTTGAGTTTCCCAGTATATATCCCTTTGCAAATCTTGGCGATTTCAGCCTGATTCACTTTAGGAAGCATGCTAGATAGGACTAGGATAAGAACCCACAACTTCCCTTGGATCATGATCCAAGAGAATGACAGTCATTGTCTTCTGGGAACGCATCATGTCAGTTCAACTGGCAGTTGGGAGAGTGAGGAAGATTGGTACCACACATATATTCCCAGATTATCTTTCCCTATGGAATCTGTGCTTCTCATGAGTATAGATTACTTCATTCATTGCATTTATATCTTTAGCCTAGTACCTGACACATAGAAAGTGGTTAAATAACACTTGTTAACCAATTATTTGGTGGATATGGAAGATGAGGAAAACATGGGTCTGAAGGACAAGAATGTATCCTGAGAGAATTAGTATGGTTTTAAGGAGAAAGAAAAAAACTAACCAATGAAACCAAATCATAGGAATAAAACTAGATTTAAGAAGCAGAGAATGGTTTTAAAGTGATTCCAACACTCTATCATTGAGTGGAAATATATTTGTATCACTAAACTATGGTGGATCACATAACTCGCAAAGAAGGGACTGGGCTACTAAAAACTAACTGATGGGCAGGACATTCACAAACCCAGAAGCAAGACTTCAGAAACTTCAACCCAACTTCATCCCACTATACTCTTTGATACAGAGCTATTGAACATGTGGCTCAAAACAACCTGAGTGTAGCAGAACTACATTGAAAAGTAATTGGGAAATATTTAACAAAATAAATAAAAAATACAACAAAACACAATGTTAATGTGTGGTTTGCTCTCCGGAGATTCTAGATAAAAAAATAGTTGGAGGTGAAAAAGTTTTGTGTTTTGTTTTGTTTTGGTGGATGGAGAGCCTAGAGTACAGCCTAGGAGTAAAAGCTGATTTCAGAATATAACATAAAAGGTGCCCTATCTTACTAGTAACAATATACTAAAAAGAGTATCTTGTGACAGTCATGGTAGGGGGAGGGTCTCTCTGTTACTGATTACCAGCAAGAGTCTTGCCAGAGTCCTCTTATCTGAGATTTAGGGTGGCTTTAGGAAGGTTTGAGGAACAGTCAATATGAGGTTTGCTGTCAAAGATAGGAGCAGGACAGGGGTCTGTATATCCATTCATTGATCTAACCAAGACTTGTGATATTGTCAATTGTGAAGGTTTGTGGAAGATCATGGCTAAATTCGATTGCCCAGAGAAATTCATCAGTATTGTACACCAGTTCCATGATGGCAGGCTTGCATGGTTCTGGTGCTCTTGGGCTTTCCTAATCACAAGTGGAGTGAAGCAAGGTTGTGTGCTTGCTCCCATGCTTTTTATCATGAAGTTTTTAGTGATGTTGTCAGATGACTTCAACAAGGAACAAACTGCATCGAATTCAGCTACTACATTGATGATAAATTATTTAGCTTGAAAAAGTTACAAGCTAAGACCAACATGAGAGTTGGTGCTTGACTTTTTGTTCATACATCATGGCAGCCTCTGAGGCTGAGATGCAGCAGATCAGCTATCAGTTCTTTGCCACTTCTGCTAATTTTGGCCTGACAATAAACACCAAGGAAATGGAGGTTCTCCATAAGCCAGCACCATACCATCCATACACAGAACATCAATTACAGCAAATGGAAAATCTTGAATGCAGTGGATGAGTTCACTTATCTTGGCAGTGCACTTTCCAAGGAATGTACACATGGATTATGAGCTTGGTGCATGCATTGCCAGAGCTAGCTCAGTGTTTGGAAGACTATAAAGAAAAGTGTAAGAGAAAAGAAGTATTAAACTGCCTACCAAACTGAAGGTCTACAGATCCCTGAATAAAGTAGAATTGCAGCAACTCAATAGAAACACAAGCTTTCCTAGCTCATACTGGTCTGATCGGTCATAGTTTGAAACACTATACCTTGACCCTGAGCCCAAAGGATGACAACCATCAAAAGTATATTACATCTGTAAAAGCAGAGGTTACTTTGATATTTGTTCCTATCTAAGTAAGGAAATATACCGTGTGAAGTGTATGTGGGGAGAATATTATTATATACACCACATATAATTGTAAAAAGCTTAAAGGCTTGTTTTATAACAAAGTTCACCAGAGGTTTAAAAAATAGATATCACCCCTTTTAGGCCTTACACATCATTAGGTTCACAAAGTAAAAAAAGTCAAATTAGGTTCACAAAGTAAAAAGGCAAAAACAAACAAACCAAAAGATAAAAACAACCAAAACAAGAAAAAAGAAGTTAGGAACCGCTGTTTTTGAGAGTAAAGTCACTTTGAGGTTGTACTTATGATCTGATTGACTGCCATCAAATAGCGATAGATCTTTCTGACTGTAAGAAAGATCACTTTTTTCTTTTTCTTTTTTCAACAGGGATAACAAGGACTCAGACTTGAAAGCTTTTTAAAAAGATAGTCTTTATCGAAAAAAATACATTGATATATCAAAAAGCTACAAATTTATTAGAAAGAGCACTCTTTCCATTGACAATCATTACAATCTTTTTCTAAATTAGTAGATAATTTTCCAACTGCTATAAGCAAAAAAAAAAAAAAAAAAAAAAAAAAATCATCACCCTGCAGCTAACCTGATCACAACTCTCCCAGAAAATTAGCTGTTTTCTCCTAGACAAACATTATGGTCTATCATTAAGCTTATACTAAAAGTCAAAACTTGAACTCTATATTATAGTTCTTAGAAGACCCAGAGTTGTCTTCCACATTAGTATTATATATCTAAATAGTTCTTAAATGGATATTAAAATATAATGGTATAAATATTGACTAACTGAGACTTGTCCTGGGCCCTATTGTTGGCCAATCAATAAAAGCTAGAGTGATTTGGGTTTAAGGTCTCTCAGATTTTTTTTTCAAATAGGTGAAAGAGGTCATTCTTTGTCTCAATTCTTACCTAACCTTAAATTACTCACTGAATGGGTGTTGCCTCAGTTAAACTGAGACCTGTCAAAGACCTGAGCTTAAAAAGATCAAGGTTTCTCACTGAATCCAAGACCATCTCCAGTCATTCTGATCTATATTTTGCTACTGAATCCAGATGATTCCAAAGGAGAAAGTGAGGCTGGTAATTTTTAATAATCCTGCCTCACTTAAATCCAATTCACTGACATGATATGGTATTACCTCCCCAATGTCATGGTCCTCTTCCAGAAGGAAGGATAAACAACAACAATTAAAATATTGACAAGAGATGAAGAAATCCAGAAATCTTTATAGGAACAACATTTAAAGTTGAACTTTAGGCACAGATAATGACCAATAAATCAACAATTACTTATCAGGTATCTATCATTTATATGGGACGTTGTGCTAAGGCCATGTGGCCACCCTGTTCCTAGTTGCAATTTAACTTAAAGAAGCCATTTGGTTTCTTTCCAGATACTGTTGTTGTCTTCTATTGTTTCCTGCCTTCTAATCCAGGGTCAGAGATCTCTGGAGCCATATATGCTCTTTCCATATATTTTAGGCTTAAAGTTCAGTCATATGTATCCTTTCTGTTAACAAAAGAAGCCATTGGCTACTGCCAATCTGAAACTATTATTCCCTAGACTCACTTGGTGTAGCAGAGTACCGAGCAGGATTTCTTAAGTTTTTTTCAATGTATTTTAGACCATTTTAGCAGTGAGGAAAACCCTGTGACCCTTTCTCAAAATCACATTTTAAAATGCATTCAATAAAATTCATAAAATTATAATCAAAACCAATTATATTTAAATATTTAACAAACTACTAAATAAGTAAAGAGCTGATGTGCCTCAGACTAAAAACCAGGAAGGAACTTGGATCTAGAATTGGAAGGTGTGGTTTTAGTTCTGGCTCTAGCAACAATTTGGATCACATAAAATCTCTGGACCTCCCTCAGTTTTTTTATTTATTAAAAAATTAGACTAACTCCTTCTAATTACTATAATCTCTTCTTTTCCATTCTAACATTCTCATTCTATTCCTGAGAGAGAATCCAGACCCTGGATTGTAACTCTCAACTCTTTTTCTAATGCATAATGAACATTTTTCTTTTTTTTTTTTTTTTTTACTTTTCCCTACCCTTTCTTCCCTCTTCCCCAAGCATCTCTTTCCAGAAGTAAGTTCTTTTTCCTTCTTCTCTGTCTGGCATAAGCCTGAAAATTTCTATAGGGTCATTATCTTTTAGGTATTAAGCCATAAAAATAATGTCAGAAACTTGGCATAGACATATCTCATATCCCGTACCAAAATAAAGTCAAAATGTGTACATGATTTAGACATAAAGGAGATTACCATTAACAAATTAGGAGAACAAGGGATAATTTACCTATTAGATCTTTGGAGAAGGGAGAAATTTATGACCAAAGAAGAACTAGAGAACATTATGAAAGGCACAATGGACAATTTTGATTACATTAAATTAAAAAGGTTTTGTACAAACAAAACCAACAGAAACAAAATTAAAGGGAGGTTCAAAGCTGGGAAAAAATCTTTGCAGTCAGTATTTCTGATAAAAGCCTCATTTCTAGAATATATAAAGAACTGTGTCAAATTTATAACACTACAAGTCATTACCTAATGGTCAAAGGATATGAACAGACAATTTTCAGATAATGAAATTAAAGACATTTATGGTTATATGAAAAATGCTCTAAATCATTATTGATTAGAGAAATCCAAATTAAAACAGCTCTGAGGTACCACCTTATACCTCTGAGATTGACTAAAATGACAGGAAAAGATAATGATAAATGTTGGAGGGGATGTGGGAAAACTGGGACATTAATACATTGTTGGTGAAGTTGTGAAATGACCCAATCATTTTGGACAACAATCTGGAACGATGCCCAAAGGGCTATAAAACTGTGCATACCCTTTGACCCAACAGCACCATTATTGTGTCTGTATCCCAAGGAAATCATAAAGGAAGAAAAAGGACACACATGTGCAAAAATGTTTGTAGCAGCTCTTTTTGTGGTAACACAGAATTAGAAAATGAGTAGATGCCCATCAACTGGGGAGTGTCTGAACAAGTTGGGGTATATAAAAGTAATGGAATATTATTGTTCTTTTAAAAATGATGAATAAGATGATTACAGAAAGTCTGGAAAGGTTTACATGAAGTGATGCTGAGCGAAACTAGCAAAACCAGGAATATATTGTGCATAATAACAGCAAGAATGTGTCATGATCAACTATAAAAGGCTTGGTTCTTCTCAGTGGTTCAGTGATCGAAAGCAATCCCAATAGATTTTGGACAGAAAATGCCACTGCATCCAAAAAAAGAATGTAAATCAACACATGCTATGTTCACTTTTTTCTTCTATTTTTTATCTCTCCCATGGTTTTTCCCTTTTGGTCTAATTTTTCTTTCCCTAACATGATTCATAAAGTAATGTGTATTTAAAAAATAAATAAAATTACTACAATAAAAAGGTATTAAACCATAAAACTGATATAAAAATTTATACATCATCCAGAGATGATGGATGTGTCATGCCATTTCTTTTTATAGAAAGAAAAAGTAAGTTCATAGTTGTACTGTTGTTATCCAGTCTTTTTTTTAGACTGTTGTTTTTTAAAGACTGTTTAAAGTCTTTTTTTTTTTTCAGTAATTTCTGACTCTTTACTATGCCATTGGCAAAAATATTCTAATGGTTTGTCTTTATCTTCTCCAGTTCTTTCAAGAAGAAGGCAGAAAGGCAGGCAGGAAGGAAAGTAGGAAGGAAGGAAGGAAGGAAGGAAGGAAGGAAGGAAGGAAGGAAGGAAGGAAGGAGGAAGTGAGAAAAGGAGGAAAGAAAGGAAAGAAGGAAGGGAGGAAAGGGAGGAAGAAGAGAAGGAAGGAAGAAAAGGGAGGGGGGGAGGGAAGATGGAGGGAAAGAAAGAAGGAAGGAGGGAAGGAAGAAAGAAAGAGACAAAGAAAAGAAAGGAAGGATAGAAGAAAGGAAGGAAGGAAGGAAGGAAGGAAGGAAGGAAGGAAGGAAGGAAGGAAGGAAGAAAGAAAGAAAGAAAGAAAGAAAGAAAGAAAGAAAGAAAGAAAGAAAGAAAGAGAAAGAAAGAGAAAGAAAGAAAGAAAGAAAGAAAGAAAGAAAAAAAGAAAGAAAGAAAGAAAGAAAGAAAGAAAGAAAGAAAGAAAGAAAGAAAGAAAGAAAGAAAGAAAGAAAGAAAGAAAGAAAAAGAAAATCATGATATAGTAGATCAAAAGTCTGCTTTGAAAACCCAGGTTCTACCTCTGACACATTCTGGCTGTGTGATTGAGCAGGGTCACTTAATGTCTCTGCCTAGGCAATTCTAAGATGAAAAGGAACTTCTTCAGTAGTGAATTCCCCTTGGCAGTACCTACCTGTACTAATACTGATTGGTTTATGTGCCCACAGTTAAAAGACCTAACACAAACACTACAAAATAATCAGGAGACACACACTGATGAAAAAAGCACTACATCAACACACAGGAATATATACACACAAAGAGACACATAACTTACAAGGGCAGAAAGAAATTTATCCAAATCAAATTTATCCATAGCAATACCCTGACACAAGAAGATGCATTGGCACAGGGAGATAAGTACAGACTCAGAAAAACATGTAGACAGATTCTTCCTCGTAGACCTCAGAGACAAATAGGGAAAAACAAGATTAAAAAATACACGACACAAAATCAGGAACATGCATATGAAATAACAAAAAGGTATACAAAAATACACTGAGACACGTATCAAACAACTGACTATTACACATTTATTGTCTACGATTTTGCCAGTCCACCATGTAAAAAGGCAAAAATGAAAGAGCCCTTCGTCTGCCCTCAAGGAGCTTACATTCTATCAGGGCAACAATGTGAACATACAGAAAATTTTCCAGAGTATATATACAAAGTAATACAAGATAATTGGGAGAGTAGAGTCACACAGACATGAAGAAATCTGTGGGAAATGACAATATCTGCTTCATAAAAGAAGTATAATCCGAAGGAGACATAGTCTTTGCATGAGAAGGAACACATAAAATAAAAGCCACACAACCCGGATATGGAAAGAGACCTAGATACAAAGTAACAAAATCGTAGCGAAAGAAACAATACGAATATATTTATGTACGTATACCAAAGCCAAGAGGCAAAGAGATTCTCACACATTTAAACATGGAGAGAGACAGATCCCAAACCTCAGGGAGGAGCACAAGTAAAGCATGGAACAATCCCAGCGCAGGGAGAACGTACAGGTAAACGCAGATTGCCATAAAGGCACCGGGAACATACAGACCCAGAGAATGACAGAGAAGGTAATCAGAGACACAGATAAAACCAGCTCTGTCCTCCTTTTCCCCACTCCTCAGCCTCCTCTCCGGGCCCCGCCTCGGCGTCACTCCAAGCTCGGTCCTCGCTGCCCGAGCCCTGCCCTTCCCACCCCCCCTCCCCCCCCCCCCCCATCCCATCCGAGTTCTGTCTTTCCTTTGCGATCTTCTCCTTTCCAACTTGGTCCATGCTCTGCCCACTTCGCTGCCTTCATCTCCCTACTGGACCCTGCTTGCTCCCAGCCCTACCAGACTTCTCCTCCTTTCACTAGTTCCCTCCCTAGACAGCCTGCCCCTCCCCTGGCTCTAGGGGCCCCAGCCACTTTCCAGAGCTGACGCCTGGTTCCTCTCACACCAATGAGGCCGCAGCATAGATGGGTCCCGTCCCACCCCCAGGAAGGTGTGTCCCGGCTTGCCTCACCTGAAACTTCCTAGGAGAATGAGATCCCTCCCGCTTTGGGAGGGGAGGGGCAGGCTAGGCGGGTGGGGCGGCTGGGGCCTGAGTCGGGGACGGCCGGCAGGAGCTGGGACCCCAGTGGAGATCTTTCTACCCAGACAGCCCGGACCATGTGACACTGACCAGGTGGGTGCCCTCCTCCTCTTCCCTTGCCCCCAGCTCAGGCTGAGCTCTAGTGGGGCTTCTGGGGAAGTGGGGAACGGTGGGGAAAGGAGGCCTTCCCAGCTGGGTCCCTGGGAGCTGACTCCGGAAATGGAGGGCTGGGCACATAGGCAAACAGTTTTAGGTGTGTGAGTAAGTCCCCTGGGGAAGGAAGAGAAGGAGAATGGAAAGGAAATGCTCCAGTCCGAGAAAAGTGATCCAAGGCTCCCTACGTAGAAATGTTGTCCCGATTCTGAGCTTCTGACTTTTCAGAAACCCCAGAAATCAGAGCTCCTACCTGGAATCCTGGCAGCCAGACTCCCTTCACTAGAAATCTAACCACCACAATAAGGAAGTCCTAAAGTACCCTATCCCCAGACACATTTTCCTCTTTTTCTTAACCGCACTAGGAGCTTTCTTCCAAATAAATACATACCTACGCACATAACCAAGACCCAAACATTCGTAGGAACACACACACGCGACACTCCCTCTCAATTATAAGGATGCTTCAACTAGAAAAGAAAGCCCTCCCCCGTCCCACCAACTTTCCTCTAACCATCCCTCCCCAAATCCAAATTCTGGAAGCTCCTCCCCAAATGTACTTCCTCCCAAGCCTCCTCTCCAAAAACACAAGCCAGCCTACTTAGTAGCCCACTTCCAAGAAGACACTTGTTGGGCAATGAGTCTGACGAGAGTCCAATACTGGGTCCACGGCCTGGCCTTGGATTCTCATTTCCAGACACATAACTCCTCCTGTCTTCTTGAAAGTGAACTCTGGCCAGGGTTAGGTTAGCTTGTTGTCCCTGATAAATTGAGAGAAGGAAGAGGTGGTGGTAGTGGGAGGAGGATTTTTGTTCTTGGCTTCCTTCCTCCTTTGCTTCCCTCTGGTGCCTTCTTTTGCACTCTTAAGTAAGAATTTGTATGAGGGAGGGATAGCTATTATAATACTTTTCCTAGATTTTAGGATCATAAATTTAGAGCTGAACAGGACCTTTGAGACAATGGAGTAAAACCCTTTCATTTTATTCATGAGAAAATTGAGGCATCTTGAGGTTAAATAACTTGTCCAGAGTAACATGACTAGTCAGTATCTGAGGCAAGAATTGAAATCAGGCCTTCCTGACTCCCAGTACACCATTCTGTCCATTAATCCACATTATTATTTCCAAACCCTTTCATTATTGGGCCCCTTCTTCTGTACCAGCCTATATCCCAAATTTCCTGTTAACTCTGTACCTTGGAGATGAAGGAACTTCTGGCCTAGGCCTTAACATGCAATAAGTTAGTTAAATCATCTTAAAGGATACAAATAGAAATAATCCTTCTTTAAGCCAAGGAAGTTGTGAGAGAGGATCCTTGGAGGGAACAGTTCAGCATTGCAGGGATGAAGTGTGCATGAGGATAAAGAGAGGAATGTATATATACAATAGATACTGGCACAGAAGAGGGATAGAGCAGGATGTCCCTAAGACATGGAAGGATTTGTATTATCAGTGTTTTTGTGTGAATAGGGCTGTGTCAGAATCTGATTGAGGACCAGGCAGTCTGGTTCAGCAGCATTCACCTTTAAGACTTGCACAGTGTAATAAATTCAGGTATATCTAGGTGTGCAGATGTGCATGATAGGTCATATATGTCAGATATTAAGAGGTTTTATCTCACATAGGGTCAATGAGGTAGGTAGAAATGCCATGTGTAGGATCTATTGGGTAGGTGATGCCAGCAATGTCATATGCAATATTTCCTGAGAATAGCTGGGGAACAGTAATATCCATGGCATATAAAATGTGAGCTAAATTAACCAATAAATCAGCAAGTATTATTAAGAAATTATTAATTATGTTCCAGGCACTGTATAAAGTACAAGAAATCAAAAGGGGCAAAAATTTCCTGTCCTAAAGAAGCTTACATTCTAATGGAAACGACAACATGTAAATAGATTGGCACCCTTGGCACCCCAATATAAGGTATTGATCAATGTGACATATTAAGTATGTGTGGAATAAAATTAATAAGGACAGTTTTATCCTGATGGTGTGTGTGGAGTGTTTTGCCAATTGAATCTAAGAAGTAGATATGGAATGTATAATGTGATATCTGTGGTTTATGTAAGGGTTATCATTCTGTGTCTGTCTGTGACTGTCAATCAATCAATCATCAACTATTTATAATTAGGATATATAGCCAAAGTATTCTTTTTTGCAGTTGATAAAAATATACCCTCTTTTCTTATAAATGGGTGTGGTTCCAGATACTCTGGGTTAATATGGTTATTGTCTTCCATCAGAGCTCTACTCTGAAGCCTCTGTGTCATAAAGATATGGAAATAATTTGGGTTCTTAGGGACTACTATACCTGATCACAGTTTCTGGAAGGTCCTATCTTCTCTGGTGAAAGAGGTCACCTGGTCGCCTGAAGTATGGCCTTGACTTCTGAGGCATATGGAGACCATATTAAGTACAACAGCCTCTAGATAGAAGCACAGTTGCACATAGCACCTGTAAAGAGATTAGCAAATGCATTTATCATTTTTGGTTTCTTTGGTATGAATTTCATATGTGGTATCTATGAAAAGGGTTCACAAAATCACAGGTTTTTCCAGTTGGAAGGGACCTTGACAGCCATCTAATCCAATGAATACCCCCCAAAAAAGTATTCTTGATAAAAATTTCTTGAAATAGTGATCATCGAGCCTTTGCTTGAAATCCTCCAGTTAAGGAGAAACCATTATCTCTTAAGGTAGCTCATTCCACCTATGATTGGCTCTAATCATTGGGAAATTTCTTCTTACATCAATCCTGAATTTGACTGCAATATCCATACATTGCTTCTAATTTTCCTCTCAAAGACCAAGTAAAAGAAGGTTATTTCCCCTTCATATGACATACTTGAGGACAGCTATTTTGTTCTAATTCACTGTTCTCTTCTTCAAGCTAAATGCCCCAATTCCTGCATCTGATCAATCATTGGAAGCTGCTAGGTTGTATAGTGCAAAGAGGGCTGATCCTGGAATCAAGAATATCTGAGTTTGAATCTGGCTGCATATGTTTACTATTTATGTGACCCTGGACCAGTCACTGAACTTGTCTGTCGTCTGTAAAATGGGGATAATAATAATTGTTGTGAAGATCAAATGAGATAGTAATATAAAGCACTTATCACAGTGTCTGGCACGTAGCAGACACGACATAAAAGTTATTATTATTAGTTATTATTACTATATGACCCTAAATATATGACTTAACTTGTCTCCCCTAGTTTCCTTATTTGTAAAATCAGGATAATGCTTGTACCTAGGTTTTAGAGTTCATGTGAGAATAAAGGAAGATACTATTTGTAAGACATTTTGAAAATGTTAAAATGCTAAATAAATGCTCACTGTCAGCCATCAATCAGCAACCATGTATTAAGTTCCTACTGTGTGTCACATCCCTATATTTCTCAATGACATTGGGTTTTCATGCCAAGCTCTATACCTTGAGAGGGAGGATGGGCCTTTATCACCCATACTGATGGTGATTCCTATTGAATAGAGAGAGTCCTGCCCAGTAATTATTTAAGGTTATGTGTCTTATTTAACATATTAGGAAACTGAGGAACTGAGACTTGCCTGAAGTTACACAGCTAGTGACAGAAGTACAATATGAACTCAAGATGGTTGACTCTAAAGCCAGTTTTTTCTATATACCTCCAAGAAAATAGTATATTTCTAGTATATTTGAAGGTACTTGCAGTGATTCTTAAGCTCACATTCTAATGAAATTTTTGTGTTATGAACTCAGGATTCTTCACCAATTTGGTGCTCCCTTTGGATGTTCATCAGGTTTTAGCTACCCTTCATAAATTATTGTGCTCTAGACGGAATATAATGGCCCAGATGTGGTCTAGCCAGAACAGAGTAGAATGAGTCTGTTTTCTATCATTATTCATCTCATTTGTCAGACCATGATCACATTTTGGGAGGTGAGGGAAAGACTACCATATCACACAGTTGACTCACTGAGTTTTCAAGTCCATTCTCAAATCACGCATATTTTTTGGATCTTTATTATTGTGATGTACAATATTTATTTCTGTCTACATTTATGTGATTATATGTTTTTTTCTTTCAGTAAAATGTGAGTTTTTTGAGGGCAAGGATTATTCTTTTTTGTCTGAAAATGTCTAATCTAATACCTAACGTAGCACCTAAAACACATGGAATGTAATGAGAATTTAATAAGTGCTTGTTGGTTGATATCCTGGTAGGCTGGTAGGATAAAAAGAGGAGAGAGAGAGAGAGAGAGAGAGAGAGAGAGAGAGAGAGAGAGAGAGAGAGAGAGAGAGAGAGAGAGAGAGAGAGAAAGAAAGAAAGAAAGAAAAGAAAGAAAGAAAGAAAGAAAGAAAGAAAGAAAGAAAGAAAGAAAGAAAGAGAAAGAAAGAAAAGAAAGAGTAAGTTTGACAACATCATCATTCATTATATTCATATGATACCAGTGAGTTGAATGGAGCAATATTATATGGTATATCTGTAGGATTGACAGAGACCAGGTTCTACCCAGTGTCTGTAAGCTATTCAAGAATGATTTCCCATTAGGTGTCTGTCTGTCTATTGATATAGCTATATGACTATGATATATATGGATATGGGTCATGAACATTCCTACATTTCTCAGTGAAACATTGGGTTTTCATGCCAAACCCTGTATCCAAGAGGAAGGATGGACCCTTATCACCCACACTGGTGGTGATTCCTGTTGAATAGAGTCTTGCCTAGTGGGTATGTAAGATTATGTGTCTAGAGATTACTCAGGGCCCTGTTGTGTGTAGATGAGGCTGTGTCATTTTCTGTGTCTGCTCCTCAATAGGGAGGATGCAGGCAGGTTGAGTGAGCAAGTTTGACTTTCAAGTGTGGGCTAGTCTGAGAAGGATGTACAACTAAGTGCAATCTGGTATTTAAAACTCCAAGGTGGTTCTTCTCACGTGGGTGATGTGTTCAATTAGTCCTGCTACTTGGACTGTCAGTGAAATCTCAGGCTTTCTGGCTTCTCTGCTCTAAGGTCTTTATATCTGATAATGGCCTTGGAATTCTGAACTAATAACATAATACTTAGCACTTTTGTATCTCTTAAAGATGTTGCAAAGCATTTTATATTGGTTATCTTTTGTGATTCTCCATTTGAACTGGATTTCTACATTTTTGCTCCTTTCCTGAGATGTTGAGCCTGATTTCTATAAATGATCCCCTTCCAGCTGTCTAAAGGAAAGTTACAAAGCATCTCTCAGACAGAATGTCTTCCGTGATAATTTTTTTGTGCTTTCTTACTTATTCCTTAGTAAAATTTAATCATAGACTTCATATTTTTGTCTTTGTTCCCCTATATTCAGTGCAGTGTCTCCTGACACATAATAAGTGGTTAAAACATATCTGATGAACTGGATTAAATAATAGGTGGTAGATACCCACCTATACCAAACAGTGTGTATACTTACTCACACGTGTCTTTCACATGTTGGATAGTTAGAGATAGTAAAGAGCTAGTGAATGACTTGTGTCACTCTGCTACCTATCAAAGTGTGTA
Source organism: Sarcophilus harrisii (assembly GCF_902635505.1). NCBI lineage: Eukaryota > Metazoa > Chordata > Mammalia > Dasyuromorphia > Dasyuridae > Sarcophilus > Sarcophilus harrisii. Next base: position 193,177,628 of record NC_045430.1, read on the forward strand.
TAATTGTCCATTCATTTAGCCATTGTTCCAATAAGTGTTAATTGAGTGCCTGAAGTGTTCAAGGCCTTGTATTATGTTGGGGGTGGGGAAATTGGGGTGAATAAGCCACAGACATAATTCTAAAGGATTCTAAAGTCTTATAAGGAAGCCGATAAGCCTCATCAAGGATACAAAAACACAATACAGAATGACAAAGTAAATAATGATAAATTATATAAGGAAGGAATGGCTAACATGCCATATAGGGATTCATAGGAATGATAAATTGCTTGTGACGGGGGGAAAATAAAGGAAAAGGTTGTGAATGGAAGGTAGAATTTTGACAAGCTTTTGATGGGAAATGCCCTGGCTACATGGAAAGAATGCTGTGACTATTGATACTGGGGCAAAAAATTTCAGAGATCGGCCAGAGGATACATCAGTTTAAGTAAAGCATAGGGTGACATGAAAGGGAGTAGTAGGCCAGGAAAGTAAAATGAGATAAAATCATATAAGGTCTTAAGTGCCAAGCTAATCAGTTTGGATTTTAGGCAGTGAGGGATCACTGATGATTCTTAAATAATAATATAATTGTAGTGATACTTCGGATGAGTACTGTTCTGCCTATCTTTAGAATAAATTAGAGGAAAGGAGAGAAATATCAGAGATAGGAAGACCACTTAGGAAATTATTACAATAATCTAAGCAAGAGGTAAGAAAAGTCTGAAGTAGAGGAATTGCAGGGAGGGAACAGGATTTGTAGTGAAGAATGGGTAGGAGAAAATTAATATGATAGATGTGAATACTTCTATTGTGGGTTGGATGATGAGGACATACAATGCTGGATACTTTTAGCCTTGAAAAAATGACCATTCAGGAAACATAGAACAAAGTTTCCTTTCTTTCTTCCTTATGGTCTCAATGAAAGGCAGTATTTCATAGACTGGTTTCAAATCAGGATAATTTGGATTCAAGTGCCACCTCTAACACCTACTGACTCTGTCAGTAACTGACTGGGCAGGTCAATTAACCTCCTCCCATTGCCATAGGTAATACTTCAAGGTTGCAAGTCATGGAAGAGTAGCCTCCCTTAAGTAGTAGAGGGAGTTTCCTCTTCTGGATTTCCCTATATAAGTGTAATCTGAGATCCAATCCAAAAATGGATCCAAAACTCAGGTAGTTAAAAGTAGCACAGACCTCCCCAGTTTTGGCTTCCATTGGAAAAATACTGATTTTTCTTTCTCTTTAGGAATCAGCCCTGATGGAGGATGAAGGGCCTCCTCGTAGAGTTTCTACTCCAACTCCTGCTCTGGAGGAACTCCATATCTTTCCAACATCCCTTATGAAGAATATTCCTGATTCAGAACCTGAAGAAGCAGAGACAGAAGACTCTGCCTGGCAATGGACTGAGGATGATGATGTCTTTGAGATTCAAAAGAGAGATCAGAGTAATCAGAGCACAACTGAAGAGATACCACCTATTCTTTCCCAGGAAGATTTTCCAGCTTTGGAGACTGACAATGGAGATATTATAGCTGCAAGGTCAAGAATCCAGAGACCTTCAAGGCTAGTGTCCCAAGGCCTCCAAGAGGGACATACCCCTTTGATTTCCACTGAGAGCTCTGTCTGCCCCACTGTGGCTGCTAGCCTGGACATTGGCCCCAACCCCAATGAAATAAGGAGCAAGATTGTAGTAGGATCTTGTCCAAAATTCCCTAACCCTCTGACAGAAAAAGAAAGATCAGAAGCCAGTGAAACAGTGGAGAAAGGAATCTTTCTTCCCTCCTCCATTGAGGATAGGCCCCATTCTCCTCTTGAAGAACCCAACAGTCTGATCTGTGATGCAGAAAGAAGAGCTGCCCAGCAGGAGGGGGAGCCTCAAGAGAGGAAGGAAAAAGGAGGGCAAGAAGGGCTGTTACATCAGAAACAAGAGGAAGCCCAGGATCCAGGGAAACAAGGGAAGCAGGAAGAGAGGGAACTGGAAGATCAGGGGAAGCTGGAGTGTTTTGATGGATTTTCAGAACAGCAGGAACTGGAAATGGCAACATGTATTCAAAGACAAAGAGAAGAACAAGGACAAGAAGGTAAAGGACAGGTTGATTTAGTTCTGAGGGGAGAAAAAGAAGGAGAGACATTTAATAGGGAGGTAGAAGATCAAAATCATAGGGAAAGATACCCAGGAGACAAGAATGTGGAAAATCAGGATCATGGGAAAGTAGAAGGGCAGAAAAATCAAGGAAGTGAACTGGTGAATGAACAAAGAAAAGTAGATCATTATAATAACAACCAAGAGAAACAGGGAGAGATAGCACAGGAGAGTAAGGAAAAACAGGATGATGTAAAAGAGCCATGGAAGCTAGAGGAGAGAGCTGAGGAAGAACAGGAGACTGTCGCTAGAGAAACATTGGAAGCTGAGGGAGTGGTGAGGAGAAACAAGAATGAAGAAATTCAGAAGCATTATGTTCCCTTCCCATTGACCCAAATTGTCCCAAGCACCAATATTTCATGGGGTTCTTTCCCAAGAGATCCTGTTTCTACAAGATCTGAGACTCAGGAAGAGATGAAAACTGAGTCTTCTAGAGTTCAACTCTCCATGTCCTCTTCCTGCCCAGACTCTGCTCCAAGGCCTGGACAGGGATCATCAGGATCTCTCCAGTCCATCCCTCCTCCAAGTCTTTCCAGAGAGGATTCTGAGAAAGAAGCAGAGCAAAATGGCTGGGAGGAAGAGTACAGTGTAGTAGACAGAACCATGCCTAGCTTGGGGAAGAAACCAACACCTCCAAGGCCAATTGCCATAGCTCATAAAACAGAGACCTCAATGCCTTTCAGTTCCATTAAGATGGATCCCAACACCTCATCAGATTCCTGCCCCCCTACCTTCTCTCTTACAAGAGAGTCTTCACCCCTGTCCTCTCTACCAGTACTCTCCAGATCCTTTTCCTTTGATAAAGAATTCTCTATTCACCACTGGGACCACACACCTTCTCTTGAAGAGGCTCCTTGGGTACCATCCGCCAAATCTGAGAGAGCCAGTGCCCTAACCCACCCAGAATCCTCTCAGGAAACTATCCAATACCATGGGAGTAACTCTGCTCCAAGCTCCTATGGGACAGGGCAGCCTCAGTATCTGGCCCAGAATCCAACCTCTTTCCATCATTCAGAACTGGCTCACAGACTCTCTGAACCTGCCATCCACAGTGCTGAGATCTTAAGAAGGGAGGAGCAGGCTAGGCCAGAACCCTCCTCTGATCCTTCCTCCTTGAATCAACTTCAAGAATTTACCCAAAATTTACAAACGCCTGGTGCTACCCAAAGCCCAACTCGGTGTCCATCAAAAAAGGAATCCTTCCTCTCAGAGGGACTTATCCATGGCTCGCCTCTTTCCTCATCCATGGTGGAAATGGGATTACATGAACTGGTGCCCCCTCTCCCAGCACGGGAGCGACACAGTCATCCTCCTCTGGTAGTGCGACATAGCAGCCATCTTGCCAAGCCCCCTGCCCCAAAACGGTATAGCCACCCTCCCATCTTTCCCTTAGCTCCAGTGCTACCTGGCTCCCCTGAAGGTCCTTCTATCCCTGCTAAGACAAGACAGAACCGACCTCTACCTTCTACTCCAGTCCCAGACAGTTCCCACTACACTCAGAGATACAATAAGCCATTGCCCCCTACCCCAGTTATGACCCCTCCTTATCACCCTCTCACATCTACTAGAAAAAACAAACCTCTTCCTCCCCTTCCCATTTTGGAGACTGACACCAAGCCACCTCCACTGCCCCCAAAGGCTAAGTGGAGAAGCAGCAGTTCTCATGGGTCAATTATGGATGCAGGAGATCAATTGAGGTCAAAACCTAGCTCCTCAAAGGTACCTGAAGGGAACTGGGAAGTTCTTTCTTCTCTCTCTGCTGGACGTACCTCCTGGCCTCCAGATATGGACACACCAATAGACTTCTTGACCTCTTCTGACAGGAATAAAAGTGAGATGACTTCTCTGGCTTTCAGTAACATGACTAACTTTCTTCTGGGGAGTCCTTCTTCCCCAACCCCTTCCATGACCCAGGACCCACAGCATTCTGTCCTGGGAGGAATCCAGGAGGAACATGGACAATCAGAAGGGACTTTAAGGACTTTGAGCAGAGGAGCTTTTCAGGGGAATAGCAATGGGCCCCGGAGGTCAGATCGAGGCCTGGTGCGACAGTCAGGGAAACCCAGCCATCCACCTTTGGAGAAATCATCCAGCTGGCCACACAGGAAAGATCCTGGGAAATTTTTGGAAATGAGTGGCGGGCACTCAGAGAGTACTACTGAAGGGCAGAACAAGACCAAGGGATGGAACCGGCAAGGCTTGCGCAGACCATCTATCTTCCCTGGGGATGTCCTAGGTGAGTGATGCAAAGGCCACCATCCTACACATTAGCCCAGTCAAGTCATAGGAGGAGTTTGAAAGAAGGTTGGGGGGCTGTTTGAAGAAAATACTTCAGGTCCCATTAAGACTACCTTCTCTTTAACATCCTGCTCTCCTCATCTTTTCCTCTTATGCCTTTTCCCTCATAACCTTTTGTCCTCTCCCACATAGTTGCTTGTTCTCACATTTCATCCTCCATCACTTTGTCTTCCTTTCTCCATTAATAGCATCCTCAATACCTTTTCTCTACTCTGCCATGATTTTTAGCTTCTTTCTTTACCTGCTCCCAAACCACAAATTTATGAAGTATCATTGTCTCATTTATCAACCATAGTAGATGGATGCTATATTATAGATGAAGAAGTTTAGGCAAATAGTAATTAAGTGACTTGCTCAAGATCACATAACTAGGAAATATCTGAGGCTAGATTTATTTCAAAGATCCCAAACTTCAAGCAGAGCACTTTATCCACCATACCAGCCCCTCTCTCGTAGGAACTCTCTAGGCTCCAATTCTAGTTCTAAAGTTGCTTTGATTTTTACACCTTCAATCTTACTAGAACACATTATTGATTTTTACTTCATCTGATTCTGACTCAGCTGAACCAGAATTCCCTTCTTATTCCTCCCTTCTTTATCTTTTATCCCAATTTCCTCTCTCCCACTCAATCAAGTTTCCATGTTAACATAAACCCAACCCTCCCCTCAACTCCCATCTCTTTTTTTCCTCTATATACCCAGAGAACAAAGAATATTACCCATTTCCTTTACAACCCAGCTTTACACTATATTCCATTTTAGGGTTGTCTTATCAGAAAAAGCTTCACATAGATACCGTTCCCTTTGCATCATCAGCATGGGACTTACACTTGTGTAATGCTTGCCAGTGACATATCCAATGTACAAAGTACATCAGTATTTGTTTAACCTCATTATAATGCTTTTGCTTCTTTCTCTCCCTCTTATCTTTTCTTTTATCTTGTATTTCTTAACAATTCTACCCTCATCCTAGTTCAAATTCCTTTCCTTTTCAGTATCCTTCTTGCTTTTCTTCATTCCTTCAGATATGAATACTTGGCTCCTATTTGCATCTTTTCTGAATCCTCAGAATTCTGTGTTGTTTCTTGAACAGGAAAATTTTTAAGTGGATTTCCCATTAGTATTTATGTTCAGACATATTTTGGTGACTGCTTGTTTAGACTCAAAGAATCTTGGAGTTGAAATAGTTCATCTAATTCAACCTGTAGCTGAATAGGAATTCCAAAAAATGAGGGGCAGAAGGGAGTAGTATGGGGGGAAAGAGAGAGAGAGATACAGAGAGAATCACAAAGAGAGAATAAGCGAGAGAGAGAAAAGAAGAGAGAGTGTGTATCAGAGACAGATACAGAGAGAATCAGAAAGAGAATAAGAAAGAGGAGACAGAAGCAGAGAGACAGTCAGAAACAGGGATACACACAGAGAGTACCAGAAAGAGAGAATAAGAGAGAAAAAGAGGAAGAAACAGAAGCAAAGATACTGAGCAAGAGAGAGAATGTGTGTTAGTTAGTTATAGGACAGCCCATTAATTTAGCTCAATTCAGGCCTGAGCAAGAATACTTGCTTAAACATCCCTAACTAGTGGTCATTCATTCACCACTTGAAGACCTCCAAGAATAATAAACTTACTATTCTAAAATGTTCCTGTTCCACTTTTATAGAATTCTAATTGTTAGGTTTTCTTTATATTAAAGTGAAATCTGCCTTTCTGGGACCTCTAACCAATGGTCCTACTACTATTGCTCACTGAAACAAAAAAGTTTAAGCTATCCATGTGAAATCCTTTGAACACAGCTGCCATACCCTTCTCCTTTCTTTCAGCTTACTATCCCCATTCTGTCTACTGATCCTTTGTAGCAGGGTTCTTATTCTTCTCATCTTTAGTGGTCATCCTCTTCTGGATAGGTGCCAGCTTATCAGTTTCCTGTCTCATATAGTTTGCCAAGATATAAATTCAATATTTAAGAAGAGGTTTGACCACAACAAAAAACTTGCATGGGCCGTCATTGCTTCCTTCATTTGTGAATGCTGTGGGTTTAATAATGCAGCCTTAGATTGGTTGAGGGGTTTTTGTTGGCTTTTTTTGGTGGCCAGAGAATCAGGGTCCTATCATACTCCTTCTGCAATTACTGTTTTCCTTTCTGGGACCTTAACCTCCATACTGCTCTGTTGTGAAATTGTCCCCTGAAATCCCTATAATCTAAGTAATTTTCCCCATTTCTGTTTCCAGATGGGGAAGGCCCCCCCATGGAAAAACCTCCTTGTCCCTCAGATACAATTGTTTTTCGGTGAGTTCTTTGCAAAGAACCCTTCTCTCCTCCAAATATACATATCTATAATCTCTTTCCTTAGGATACTGAAGCATCCTTCAAAATCTGTTTATGGATAACTAGGGTCCAGAACCCAAAAAAGTTCTTTCTTCTGAGCAATTCTCAGTATCCCTGTCTACCCATGGTTGGGGGGAAGGGGTAAATTATTGACACCAGGATTCTAAAGGAAACATTTAAACAGAGGATACTCCTTGGACTTAAAGATAGGTCTACCTTTCCCCCGAGTTTTGTTCCTATGAACTATCTCCCTGAAAATCTCCTGTTGGATTCATAGGGGCTTCAGAAATATTCTAACAAGACCCAGATCTCATTTCATCATTTGTCTAGAGCAGCAGTGGGAAATGTCCAGCCCTCAGGCCATAAAAGACCTGTGAAATTATTTGCTAAGGCAACCACAGGTTGGATGGTAAGTTGAAAGTTAGATACAACCTCTCACTGGTTGAATTCTATATTGATAATTTTGTATGGCCCATAAATGATGCTAGAAATATTCAAAAGGCCCTTGAACGAAAAAGGTTCCCCATCCCAGCTCTAGAGCATATAGATGGTAACTAAGGAGAGGGATAAGATAGTCAAATATCCCATCCCATCTGTCCAATTAATGTGTCTTGCCAATGATGCCAATCACCCATTGACCATGTCCATTTCACAGAGAGAAGAAACCAAGGGAAGTGATGGGTGGTGTTACCAGGCGCTGTTCCAAGTTCATCAATTCCTGTGAGTACTTTGAGACAAAGCAGTGAATCCAAGCTGAGATGAGTATCATTGGGAGTCAGAGTTGAAAGCCAATTCAGGACAAATTTAATGGGTTCATTCTAAATTTTTTTTTTCCTTTTTAACCACATCCTATTTTCTACTCTTGTTCCTTTCTTTCTTCCTTTTCTCCAGCCCATTTGCTTTACCAGGAATATAGTGATGTGGCTCTAAACAAGGAGATACAAAGCCAACAGAGACTAGACAGCCTCACCGAAGGATCCAGCCCAGCTTCACCCCGACAGCCCCGAAAATCAGTAAACACAGACTCTTATCTTCAGCGCCTCTCTATTGCTTCCAGTGCCTCTTTATGGCAGGACATCCCCCGAGTACGCAATAGCACCATACTTCTCTCTATGACTCATGAGAACCAAAAGCTGCAGGAGGTAATGGAGGGATGGGACAGGGACGAGGGGCTTTGGAAATAAAGATTGCTGTTAACCTCCTCCCCTGCTCTCTGCTCACTTGAGCAAGATTCCCATTCATTAGCTCATAGGGATATCCTCTGAAGAATTTTAAATTATATTCAAGCTATTACCTTCTTTTCCTCTTCTCTTATATATGTCAATTTATTATTAATCAACCCACAAAGAAACATTTATGAAGCACTTGTTAAAAATTAAGGACTGTGCTAAGCATTAGGAATACAAAGAAACACCAATAGAAACTCTGCCCTCAAGAAGCTCACAGTTGAATGAGAAAGGTGTCATATGAATGCATGAATGAGCAAATAAATAAGTGTGTGTGTGTGTGTGTGTGTGTGTGTAAATATATATACAGAGAGCGAAGTTCAAGGCTGTAGCAGCTGAAAGAATTGGGGGGAAAGTTCCTGTAGAATGTTGCCTTTAAACTACAGAAGAGGGTGAGATTGATCTTGGTTTCTGATTTTGGATTGGAATGGTCACAGAATTGAATCCTTTTGCATGTCTCAGTCCCAAACTGCTACTTTTTTGTGAACTAAAGAAATCCTGTAAATTCAATTCAATAAGTGTTTATCAAATGGACTTAATGTAGTGCATGGGGCTAATTGCTGGCCAATTATGACATCAGTACACACCTTTATTTGGGGTAGATACATCTCTGGGATGTATTTGGGATGTAGATACAGTGGATACATTACTGGGCCTGGAGTTCAAATCCAACCTCAGACACTTACTAGCTATATGCTCTTACCCTCTGTTTTCCTCATTTTCCTCAACTATAACCTGGAAATAATAATAGTAATAGCAATGAGAGTGACAATAATACCTCTAAGGATAATTGGTAAGGGTTAAATGATATAACATGTATAAAGCATATAGAATAGTACCTGGCATACTGTAGGTATTTAATAAATTACTTCTTTCCTTTCTTCCTTACACTTGCCCATGGGATAGGTAGACGTAATATATTGAGGTCTTGAGAATAGAGTGACATTTTTCTGGAGATTTTACTCTAGGTTCTCTGAATTCTTAACTTGACTCTATCAGGGGCTTTTAAACTGTTTTCAGGGTATCTTCCTTTCTGTGATATTGGACTTAGGTGGAAGGCTACTAAGCTTCTCAAACTTGTATTTGTTTGAAATCAATATTAGAGGAAGGAAATAGACTAAAAGGAGGGGGCAAAGGAACTTTCATAGAATTCTATTTAAATAGTAGGGGCCTCATCCCTATCCAGCTCCATCTTATCCCCTCTCAATTAATGATTTCTTCAGCTTCCTTCCTTTCTACTTAGTCTTCTCCCATCTTTCTCCAGGCCAAATTTGAACTTATCATGTCAGAAGCTTCCTATCTGCGAAGTCTTCATGTGGCTGTAGACCATTTCCAGCTCTCATTACCACTCCGGAATACAATGTCTAACCAGGACCACCATTGGCTCTTCTCTCGTCTACAAGATGTGCGGGATGTCAGCACCATGTGAGATTTCTCTCCTCCAAAATCACCTCCCGTTGTTTCCTATGCATGGATGATTTGCAAAAATTAATATTCTTCTTTGTTAGCAAAGCTTTCTCTATCCTGATCATAGTAAAAATATGAGGGTTCAATAAGAAATTGCATTTATACGGCACTTTCAGGTTTACAAAGGAAGCACAATTATTCTTACCCATATTTTACAGATGAGGAAACTGAATTAAATTACTTCCCCAGGGTCATGTTATTAGTAAGCAGTTAGAGGCAGCATTTGAACCCAAATATCTTTTTCCATTATTCCATATTATTCCTCAAAGATCAGGATGTTTCCAGAGAGAGGGAGAGAGGAAAGCAGAAATACAAGGCAATTTAAATACTGGGTTGTCCTCCAGGAGATCTGAGGGGTTCTAAGAGAGAGAATTAAGTACCTGGAAGAGAGAAGTCAGCTTAAGAAATAGTATGATTTGAGGAATTATTCTGACTAATCTATTCAGAGCCGAATTTCTCACAACATCTTGGGGGGGGGGGGTGGGGAACCACAGGTTTCTTTCGGACCTGGAAGAGAACTTCGAGCATGACATCTTTACCTTCCATGTTTGTGATGTGGTCCTGACCCATGCACCTGCCTTCCGGCGTGTCTACCTACCTTATGTCACCAACCAGACTTACCAGGAGCGCACTTTTCAACGCCTTCTGTGAGACCACTTTTTCTCCCTTGTTTTGTCATACTTCCTCCTCAAAACCCTATTGAACCTCCTAATCTCCAAATTATACCTACTTGTGATTAGTTTGTAGTTGCTGTGAGACTTTCAGCTTCCAGAAGTTTTTAGGAACTCCAAAATATGCATGTCTATGTCCCTGCATTCCTTCCACATCATACTGTAGTTCCTTCAGATAGAGTCCATACCTCTTCCAGAGTCCTCATTATTTTGAATATACCCTTTTGTTTCTTCTACCTCAATTTCTGTGTTAATGACAGGAGCAGCAACAGTAATTTCCGGGAAGTCCTGGATAAGCTAGAAAGTGACCCTATCTGCCAGCGCCTTTCCCTAAAGTCCTTTCTCATACTGCCTTTCCAGCGTATCACCCGCCTCAAACTGCTGCTCCAGGTAATTTGGGTTTCCTCTTCCCTCCTAATTTTTTTTAATCCTGAAGATCCAACATCAAATATTTAACCTCCTTATTGAGCCTCTCTTAATGTTCCAGTCACTAATTTCAAACCACTCTTGACTCTGAGAGTGATGTAAATCATCTCCTATTTGCCTAATGTCATATTTGTGCCCCATCTTGTCCTTTCCCAACCCTTGATTTTCTTCCCAGACTCTCCTTCCTATTTCCTTTGCCATTTCATTTGTCCTTCCTCCACATGTCTGCTTTGAACTATGGGGTTCCTTTGCCACAGAGTATTCTTAAGAGGACACAGCCTGGCTCCCCAGAAGAAGCAGAGGCCACAAAAGCACACCATGCCGTGGAAGAGGTGAGTAGTCCCTAACTTTGTATTTTTCTCCTTTCCACTAATCTAATAATCTTAATAGCTAGTGAAGAGTAGGAAGCTAATAGCCCTTAAGTCCAATCTGTCTCTTGGCTTATAAAGGAAACTGGGCATTTGCTCTGTCTACTTGCATCTCTTCTTCATCCTAGTCTAGTGCCATGAATCCAAAGCTACTGGGGTGTGTGTGTGTGTGTGTGTGTGTGTGTGTGTGTGTATGTGTGTATGTGTTTTATAATGGCTTTTATTTTCAAAATACACACAAACTTAATTTTCAGCATTCACTTTTGCAAAAACTTGTGTTCCAAATTTTTCTCCCTTCCTCCCACCTCTTTCCTCCCTTAGATAGCAAGTAATCTAATATAGGTTAAATATATGCAATTCTTCTAAACATATTTCCACATTTATCATGCTGCACAAGAAAAATCAGATCAAAAGGCAAAAAATGAGCAAGCAAAACACAAGTAAACAACAACAACAAAGGTGAAAATATGTTGTGATCCACATTCAGTCCCCTAGTCTTTTTTCTGGGTGCAGATGGCTCTCTCCATCACAAGTCTATTGGAATTGGCCCCAATCACCTCATTGCTGAAAAAGCTAAATCCAACACAGTTGATCATCACATAATCTTGTTGTTGCTGTGTATAATGTCCTCTTGGTGCTACTCACTTCATTTAGCATCAGTTGATGTAAGTCTTTCCAAGCCTTTCTGAAATCATCCTGCTGATTGTTTCTTCTAGAACAATAATATTCCTTTACATTCACATATCATAACTTATTCAGCCAGTCCCCAACTGATGGGCATCCAGTCCATTTCTAGTTCCTTGCCACTACAAAAAGGACTGCCACAAACATTTTTGCACATGTGGGTCCTTTCCTTTTTTTATGATCTCTTTGGGAAATAGATCCAGTAATGAGACTGCTGGATCAAAGGGTATACACACTTTGATTCATAGTTCCGAATTATTCTCCGAAATGATTAAAGATGAGTGTTCCAGTGACAGACAATCTGACTCTCTTTGCCTTACATTCATCCATCATTCTCTTATTCCATGAAGCCTCATCTTCTCACATAATTGTGTGTGATATTCTATCTCTATCTTTCTATCTTTATCTCTGTCTCTGTCTGTCTTAGTCTTACTCTCACACAGATACACACACACACACAAACACACACACACATACACACACTTTACCATCCCCAAATTCTCCCTATTCAGTAGGCAAGTTGGAATAAAAATCTCTCTACTGAAAAATATCCTGTGTCAGGGGAATGTACTCTCATCTCTTTCCTTTAGTCATCATTTCCTGCTGTTTTAGAGAATGACTTAATTTCAGTTTTTTAATGAGAAGCAAGGATGTTATATTTCTCTGGATTCTGGAACAAAGAATTTTCTTAGCAACAAGGGCAAAGGCCAAAGCCTATTTAATAATTCTTCCTATTTTCCTATCTTTTACCAACATTCTAGCTCATCCGAGACTGCAATAACAATGTCCAGAGGATGCGACGGACAGAAGAACTGATTTACCTAAGTCAGAAGATTGAGTTTGAGTGCAAAGTGAGCCTCTCCAATCTCCTACTGTCCCCTCCAGCTCCCAACCTTTAAACCTGATCCTCAATCTCTTTCTGGCCCTATAGATCTCAAGTGACCCTCTGACCACTATTTTACTGGCTTTTGGCTTTAGGCTTTCACCTGCACTGATGCTTTAACCTTCATCTTTCAACATTTTTATCCTTCCACAACTTGATATCTTTCCATAACTGGGACAGTTAAACAGAATCCTGTTTAACAACAGTGCATGCCAAAATCCTAAAGTAGCCTCTGTTCACGAACCTTACCTAAGACACATAACTCAATTCAGAGCATACCTCCTCCCCTTCATCTCCCACCTTCCTTGCTTTAGCATCATGCATATAGCATGGTAGTTGCTAGTGAGGAAGACCTGAGTTCAGATCCTAATAGTTACTAATCCTAATAATTACTTAAGTCATGTAACTTCTGTTAAACTTTGCTTATCGTAAAATGAAGATGATAATAGTACCTACCTCACAGGGTTATAAGAACCAGATAAATATAAAATAAGTATTCTGCAAATCTTAAAGTGCTATGTAAGTGCTAGTTATTATTATTATTACTATTAGCAGGAATCTCCTATGCAAAACACTGCTATATTTCAGAAATCCCCTCTACCCAAAACAGATAATTCTTTGTACCCTAATCCTAATCTCCCAACCCTAACACTCTTTACCTCTATAGTTCTTGCCTCCAGTTTCTGAATTTAATTTCTGGTCTTCTCTAGACTTTGTTGTCAGATCCTTGATTATAGCACAACTGTATTTCAGCACAGTTTTCAGTGAATGTCCTTTTGGAAACTGCTCATTTGTAATCCTTCAATTCCTAGTAATAAATAGAACCCTATTTTTCTTACTCAAATCTCTAATTTCTTCTTTGATAAGAGTTAATAGACTAAAATATGTAGTTAAGTTCTTTCTACCTTTCCTCCCAATCCCAAACATGAAAACTTTCTGTCATCAATATCAAAAATAAAAACAAGAATCCCAAGCTGAATTCAGTGTTCTATCTGTTTGAGGGAGGGGTGATTTTTTAAAAAGGTCATAAGAAAGACCCTAGGTGTGTATAAATAGAGAATAGAAGTAGTATGACCATTTTGGATAAGTATAGAGGAAAGAAGAGAGAATAGAAGAATATGGTTGTGGTCCTATCAATGACAATTCCCTTTCTCTCTACTCCTTCTGCATAGATTTTCCCATTGATCTCACAGTCACGATGGTTGGTGAAGAGTGGGGAGCTAACAGTCCTTGAGTCCACTGTGTCACCTGGACTACGGAGGAAACTGGCCACTCGACCTGTCCACTTGCATCTCTTCAATGACTGCCTGTTGTTATCACGGCCTAGAGAGTCAGTGATGGAGTAGGAAGATAGGGAGGAAAACTGGGTGGGAGAGTAGAATTGATAACTGTAGTTGGTCTGAGGATGGGTGAAGGTGGAAGGATGGTATATATTCCAGAAGGGATCTTTTTCACTGACTTATTGGTAACTCATGGTGTTGTTGGGAAGGTCCTGTCATAAAACAGGGAGGAGATCCAGGGATCAAATAAGGTCCTGTGATGAGTCAGAATTTAAAGTTAAAATTCAATAATTAAAACAGAACTCAGAGCAATGATTCAATTAGTTACATCTCTTGATGGTTCTAGGTTACAAAGCTCAGTGATTTACTGTCCAAGATTGGAATGGGGGTCCCCTGAAATTAGCAACATTTTGGTTCAACCTTAATCTGAAAAGTCTTGAAGCTGCATTAGTTCTAGAATATTAAGGTTCTAGGATTCTATTTGATAGAGTGAGGGTAACCCAGGGCCTGGCTCAGTCCACTGCAAATTTGTATTACCTAATCTCAGCTGGTCTCCAGATTTCCTATCAAGGAAATCATGCTACAATTCCCTAATCAAGTCACTCTCTTACCCACCTCAAAGACTTTTTAAAACTATTTCACCCCTCTTCAAACTTTCCCCAATTCCTCCTCCCTACTATGTGTGATCCCAGTTTAGAATATTGCCTTAAATTTCATTGAAGAAACAGACTATTCACAGAGAGCTCCCTCTTTTCCACTGTTGTTCATCTCACATTTAGTTACCTTATACCACTTACTCTTCTTCAAAATGAGATCTCATCTTCATGGGAATCAGAGTTGATTCAGAGCTTATAAAGATAGCCCACAGCTAACTTTTAGGGTCATTGGCTTATGGAGTATGATCCCCTGGAAAAACTCCAGGCCAAATTAATCCCAACTCAGATTCCTAGCCAGGAATTTGTTTAGTCAAATGACTGCCATTCTGTGACTCATACAAGAATTGGCAGGTTGGGGAAGCTTTGTAGGAGAGGGCTGAGAATTGTAAATGAGAAAGAATGAAGTCTATTAACAACCCTTTTTTTCTCTATAGGGGCAACCGCTTCCTGGTATTTGACCATGCCCCTTTTTCATCTGTACGTGGAGAGAAGTGTGAAATGAAGCTGCATGGACCACACAAGAACTTCTTCCGTCTCTTTCTCCGGCACAACACACAGGGCACCCAGGCTGAATTCCTCTTTTGCACAGAGACTCAGTGAGATGGGGATCAGTTACTGGGAAAGCATGAAAGAGGGCATTAGTAGGAAGTGCTGATGAAGCAGGAGCTGACTGAAGGAGAATTCACAAAGCTGCTTAAATCATATCATATCAATCTTCCTATACTTATTGTGTATATATATATATATATATTTCAATCATTTTTATAGCACAGTAATATTTAGTATTTTTCAGTTAGAAGGCACTACATTTTTTATGCTGCAAAAAGTTCTACTGTGAATATTTTAATTTTAATTTCTACAGGACTATATTTTTGACCTCCTAAAAGTATAAGTTAAAAGTGAAATCTCTAGGTCAAAAGCTATGGCATTTCACTTGCCTTCTTTATATAATCTTTACAAAGTGGATTCCCAGCATGGTCGAACCAGTTCTGTTCTACCAGTAGGGCGGTAATATGCCGTTTTTTTCACAACCCCTACAACATTGACCGCTACTTTTTTATGTCAGCTTTACCAGTTTTCTGAATGTGAAGTAAAAGATAAAGATTCTTTTGTATGGATTTCTCTTATTAATAATGTGGAGCAGTCTCCATGTGGTTGTTAAAATTCTCTGATTATTCTTTTGATACTGTTTATATTCTTGGCCCTTTTATCTATTGTAGAATGGCTTTACTTTCTGGGTATTCATATATTATATACCCTCATTTCCCTTTGGTCAGTGTGGGCTTTCAAGATGGAGATATTAATTCTATATTCTCTTTATGTTGACAGGAAACTTTTAGGAGTACTAGTCTTCTAAGACTAAATTATGTAAACAAGTAATCCAAAGAAAGTGCTTCTCCTTTGTTTAGTGATTTTTTTTTTTGCCAGAGTCCGAATGTTAATACAATCAACTATCGTTTAGCCACAATATTAGAAACAGTAGCATGAATAATCCAGAAAGTGCCAGTTAATCTTCCTAAATATTCTTGAAATGGATTGTAACTATTCTGAAAGTATCTTTTTGATGCTTTTCTCAAAGTCAAATCTTCTGTTTAGAGAATAAGTTTGTATTCCCAAGCATATATCAATTCATCTACAAAAGAAATATCCATAAGTCGACAGAGGGGTAGGGCAAACAGCATTACCAATTTTTTTAAGTTAACAACTATTCATTGAATAACTGTTGTGTGTTAGGCACTTCAAGGAATACAATGATAAATATGACATTATCTCCTAAATCAAGATAGGCATAAAAATAACTCTAGGATGTACTACAGAGGAGGAAAAGAGATTTTATCCAATTGGATTATCAAAGGAGTTTTTTAGAATGAGATAGTATCTAAAGGCCTTAATAGGTAGATTTTTGACAGCAGAAATGGAGGGGTCAAACATTCCAAAATGGATGGAAGAATTTGAGTAAAATCATAGAGGGACAATATTAGAAATGTATTCAAGGATCAGAAAATGTGATAAGTGAGCAGGAGCACAAATATATTTAAGGGAATAGTGAGTGATAAAGCTGGAAAAATATGTAATCAACAAAGTTTATAGCTCATATATGTATAATTGAAAGTTTAATTATATTCCCATATAATTTCAAATTATATTGAAATTTCATATTTTTCATATGAAAATATTTTCATATAGTTCTCCAATCAGAGAGAACAATCACAAAGGAAGATGAGAAGGAAACAAGTTGAGCAATTAGAAACTGACAGATAACATAGTTCAAGTACTTAGCTGACTTTTAATGAAGCAGAGTTCCAGAAGACATTTTTATAGACGTTACCCTACACCTTGTAACTAGATAGTCTTTACATCCTACCAGTGCTCCTTTATGTGCTTATCCCTGTTATTCTTCTTCATCTTTAACCCTCTCATGTTCAAGATGGAGTTGTAACCCAGCTTTCTTTTTCTAGGAGTGAAAAGCTTCGCTGGATCTCAGCTTTAGCTCCTCCAAGAGAGGAATTGGACCTCTTGGAATGTCATGGTAAGAATAAAAGGGCTGGTAAAAACTGGACAGAAATAGAGAGAGGGAGAAAGAAAGAAGAGAGAATTGGGGTATTGGGGCAGGAGAGAGATCCAAAATCCTGGAGGCTCAGAAAGGACTGGTAACAGTAGTTAAGAGAGGGGAAAAGTCTGTGTTTCCTCCAAGTACTCTCAGATATATAGCCCACTGAAGAGAGAGTAAAAAGAAAGCCCAATCAGGACTGAGTCTGAGTCTGAGGCATGACTATGAGTTTTGTCCTCTTTCCTGTTTAGCACATTTCTTTATGGGGAAGGAAGGGCACATGCTGCTGGTAGTTGGATGGTGACTCAGTGAAGCAGCTTCAGGAAGAAGGCTCCACTATCTGTGGTCATCTCTCTGTCACAATCACCTTCTTTGCCTCCTCCACACTTTTCCTGTTCTCTAGACTCCCCACAGGTTCAGTGTCTACGTTCTTATAAACCTCGAGAGAATGATGAGTTGGCCCTGGAGAAAGCAGATGTGGTCATGGTGACTCAGCAGAGCAGCGATGGTAAGAAGAATGGGTTTGAAGGAGGAGATATGGGACAGAAGGAGAGGGTTTTTCATAGAGAAAGTTTATGAAGAGCTAAGCAGGTTGTAATAGACATCATGCTAATAGACTTTTAAAAAAATGCCTGAAGACTAAGTATCATTAAAAATATATTATTGAATTCAGACTGGAAGACTGGATGGGGAGAGGTAGGATGATTCACCTTGCTGGGTGGCCTCCATTTCAAGAAATTCTGTGGTTTAGAAAAAAATTCATGGTCTGAGACTGAGGGAAAGACTGTCCAAGTAATTTCTCTTCCCCATACCCACATTGTAATCCTTCCCCCTTTCTGCTGCCAGGTTGGCTGGAGGGTATGAGGCTGTCAGATGGGGAGAGGGGCTGGTTCCCTTTGTCACATGTGGAGTTCATCACCAACCCTGATGTTCGAAAGCGGAACCTGTCAGAGGCACATAGAGTCAAGACTGCCAAACTACAATTAGTCGGACGCCAAAGATAACTCCTAAACAAGGGCATCTCCTTGGGCCCATGGACATGATATCTCTACAGAAGGGAGCTGTCATCTACAGCTCTGTAACAGAACCTCTCCAAGTCTGAAAACAAGAATCAGCGAGACTGGACATAGGCTTCGAACTTTACACTCATTGCTCATTGGTGTGTGTGCAAGCATGTGTGTGTGTGTGTGTGTGTATGTGTGTGTGTGCACGTGTGTGCTCACTCTGCATGCACACACAAGGATATAAGAGAGAGGAATTTGGGGTGCAGCTGGGATTCTTAGAGCCATTTCTTTAAGGAAAGGTAACCTATTGGGGGGATCTACACTAGAATCTGAGCCAAGGGGCTCTACTTAAATGAAATTTATCGGTTCCTATGCTCCAAGGTTGATAATTTGGAGCTAGAGCTTCAAATACTTGGTTCCAAACTCCATCACTACTGCAGCATTCCTTTCCTTTAGGAACCAGCATTATTGGGAAGGAGATTAAGGTGCCTCTAGGGAAGTTGGATGTGGCTATGGAAATGTGAGGGTGATAGTCTCTCACTCTAATAAACTTGGCACTTTGAATTTTTTCTTCCCAGACTCCTCAGCACTGAGCATTGTTCATCACTTGGCTGGACTTCAAGGAGGAATCCAGGCTCAGCTAGGTCTGGGTCCATGAAGAGCTGTATGTAGGTAGTGGGCGTAGATTGTTGTGGCAGCTGTTGGTTCTTGCCTTGTTGCCACTCCCCCAGGATTTGGGGTGATTCTCTCTTAGCTATGGCCTCAGGAATGTAGTTATTTCTTGATTCCATGCCTCTTCCGGTAATGAGTTATGTCAGCAATACACCGGGCCTTCTTCTTGAGCATACCTGTAACTTACAACAAGGAGGGTTTTGTCATAGTATAACAGAATTTCTCATTGGGATAGGAATTCAATGATCCTTCAATTCACTCCTCCATGAAAGATGAATTATCTTTATAGGATGAAAGAATCCTATAATAATAATAATAATCAATAAATCAAAAATATTTAAGTACCGACTGCATGCTGAGCACTGTGCCCAGAGCTAGGGATACAGATATAAAAATGAGAGTCCCTACTCTCATGGAGCTTACATTTTCATGGGGTGGGATGGATAACATATAGTAGCCAGTGAAGGAAGTTATGGTGAGAAAAACAGTAGTGCAATCTATTGATTTGTTCTTTCCGGAGGCAATCACAGTGTTAATTTGATTACTGTTCTTGGAGCAAGTGGTGGTAAAAAAGGGTGAGGGTAGTGAAGAGGGTATCATACAGTTGTAAATTGCTGAGTAAAGATGGCCCAAATGAAAATGAAGACATATGTCCTCAATGTGTCTAGAATTGAGAGACTTAGCCCCTCTCAGTTATGATTTCTAATCATCTGTTTGGAGGATAGAACAGCAATAGTAGCAGGAAATAAAATGTCTTCACAAGAAGCCATCCAGCTTCTTGAAGATCTTGAATGACAGTAAATAACATTTATTAAAATAGGCTATTTGATAGGATGCACATTTCTGTTTGAGATTTTAGCAAACATGTTCTGTATTCACCTAATCAATAATATTTATTACTTTATAAACATTATGCAAACATTTCTCTAATATTTCTACCTGGACATAAAGAGAATACTGGATCAAAAGGAAGTCTGGCTTCAGTCTTGTGTGACCTCAAATAATTATTTAATGTCTTTGGGCCTCAGTTCCCTCAAAGATAAAGGAAATGTGTTGATTTAGTAGGAAGAATGAGACACTGCAGGAAATATAGACAGAAGAGGTAGAGAGGAAGCAAATATCATATATCACATAGGAGGATTCATTGGAAATACCTGCACCAGGGAGAGATTGGGGAACTAAATGAGTGGAATGGAAGTCTGATTGTATAAGTATTTCCTCAGTAGGTCAGGAAGAATCTGCATTTAATCATATTATTTAGGAGAGTCAGTGGGAATAAAACTTACTTTTTATCACAGATCAAGAAAAGAAAGGAATTCAAAGATCATAAAGCTCAAACCCCTTATTTTTCAGATATTAAAACAGAGGCATGGGAAAGTTCACTGACTTGGTCACATAGGTAGTAAGCAATAGATGCAGCATATAAACCCAGCCCCTCTGACTCCAGATTCCATGTTACTATTTCCACTGTATCCAGTTGTCTCCCTGTCAGACTGGCTATTCCTGGTGATTAGAATATAGAGAGATGGTAATTACAAGCAGAATTTCCATTTCCAACTAGGGGAGAGATAGTGGGAATTCCCTAGAATTGCAATGTAGGCGTTTCTCCCATTTTTGCCTTTGTTGTGTTACATGTACATGGCCAGGTGGGAGATGGAATGAGGAGGGGTCAGTTCTTGAATGCCAAGGGTCATGGTTTATATTGCCCTAAAGTGCACACATGATGTGCACTTAGGATGGAAAGAATAAAAATAAACAAAGTTCAATTCCCAGAAACCTCTCTTAGCTTTCTACATGAATTCCATTAGCCAAACTTACTCCTAACTCTGTTTTTAAATAACAGAAGCCCATCAGCAGGTACAAGACGTGATAGCAATAAAATGTAGACTGAACAATATATAAGGTCTCTTCTACCTCTTTCTCTCTGATTTATGATCCTTTGTAGCTTCGACTCGCCAAATGAAGGGTACTAATCATCTCAACCTGTCCTGAAGACAGGACTCCATCCCCTCCAGCAGTTTCTTTGCCCTTCTTTGGACATACTGTAGCTCTGTTATAGATGGTGACCAGGGCCAAGTTTCCAGGATAAATGGCATAGTTTCAGGATAGGCATGGGCTCTGGATCTGATTTTATTGAAATAGGGAACACCTGGGGAGGGAATTCCCTGTAAATTGGCAGGGCACCTGTAGATTGTGGATTGGCACCTTTTCTGTAATTTACAGCCTCAGTTGCCTAGGTTCTCTAAAAGTTTAAGCAATTAAATTTAAGTAACTTTGCAAATATACATCAGAGGCAGGACCTGAACCTTAGTCATGGTTTTAAGGCTAATTCTCTATCCACTATGACATAATGCCTCTTGATTTTTATTTTCTGGCATTATTTTCAGCATCCTTATTGATAATTTGGGAAACTATGGTACTATGGAAAGTGTTCTTAAGAGCCAGAGAGTTTGGGTTTGAATTTTAGCTACTTGGTGTCTGTGTGACCTTGGCTGACTTAGTTTACCTCTAGGCTTCAGTTCCTTAATTATAAAGGCAGAAGTTAAAGTAATGGGTCCTTATAGCTAAGGTTCCTTATAGCTCTAAAACTAGAATTCTATGGTCTTGTTACTGTAACTTGAAATATCACATTCTATCTACAAACCATGTTTTATATGTTTTATAGTTAGACCCAGAGCCTGAATCTTTTTTTCAGAAATGAAGAATCTTTTGAAGAAATCAAAAGAATGCCACTTTCCCTTCAATTAACATGTGCCTTTATAACAAAATCTTATAATCACAATGATAAGGACAATCTTGAATTTTCCTTTAAAAAAGAGACTAACAGAGATAAAAGAGAGAGATGGGGAAAGAGAAAGATACAGAGAGACAGCTGAAGAGAGACCCATCTTAACATTTATGAGCCAAACTTCCTAATATACTCCAAAGAAGAATAGGGATTTAAAATAACAATTTCTGCTAAACAAACTGGCAAAGAATCTCCCTCACATGTGCATGTCTTCCACTGCTTCTCAATTTTTTCATTTAACAAATTTGATGAGAAACCTCATTACAGCTATTCATCAGATAGGCAATCATTTCAGAATCTCCCTATTAGAAGGAACCGCAGAGATCACCTAGTCCTAGACCAACTGATTTCTGAATAAGGATTGCCCTGACAAATGCGTGATTTATCAGCCTTTACTTGGAGATGTTGAGGTAGGAGAAACTCTGCTAAGGCATCCCATTCTACTTTAGGATAGCTCTAAGTGTTAGGAAATTTCTCTTGACAGCAAGGCTAAATTTCTCTGCAGCTTCCATCTATTGCTCTTCATTCTTCCATCTAGAAACAAAAAAGAAAAAATCCAATAGTTGTTATAGAATCTTGAGCCGCTTTGACACAAAACAGCCATCTAGAAAGGGACATGGATTCTTGTCATGATTTAGTCACTAATTCATGGTGTGATCCTTGGTCATAGTATCATGGCATTATAGATGTAAATCTACGACGACCAAATCAACTTAATCTCTGGGTCTGTTTCCTCATATGCAAAATGAAGGGTTAGATTAGATCAGGAGGTTCTTAACCTTTTTTATATCATGGATCCTTTCTTAGAATAATACCTTAAATAAAACAAAATGGTAAATTTCAGGGAGCAGTTAGTATAAGTAAAAATATGATATTTTGGGATTTTTTTATTGTTTCTTTCTCCCATGAAAGATCACATGCACTCTGAAGTCTACCTTTGGAGTTCTTGGTGGTTCATGAAAGTCAGTTATAAGTACTACTTTGAGCAATCTTTATACCATGATCTTGAGCCCTTTTACCATTTTTGCCATCCTACTTCAGAAGCATCCCAGATTTTCAATCTCTTTTCTCAAAGGTGGAACCCAGAACTGAGCACATTATTATACATATAATTTGACCAGGGCAAAGGACAGAGGAACAGGCATCCTCATAGTTCTGGATACCATCTCTTTCTTGATGCATTATTAAAATTATATTAGCTTTTTCTTTTTACTATCATTTTCAAATGAATAGTTCTCTATTCTCCAATCTTGTACTTATGAAGTAAATTTTTGAACCCAAATATAAAACTTTACGTTTATTCCTATTAAATTGAACCTTATTCTTTTGGGACTAGTGTTGGATCTTAATAATGTCATTAAACTTGTTAGTGAATATATATATATATATATATATATATATATATATATATATATATATATATTGCATAAGAGTAAAATGAAAGACTTTACTAAAATTATTCAACTGTTTGGTCAATCTAAAAAACTGTCAAAAAGGGAAATTTGGTTAGTTTAGCATGCCTTGTTGTTGAAGCCAAGCTGGCTTTTTGGACTCACGATTTCCATTTCAAAATATTAACTAAATATCCTTTTAAATGATGTATCCTAGAAGCTAAGGTCATGGGCCTACTATTTTAGCAGTTCTATTATCTTTATTTTTTTTTCTTTTCTTCCTTTTTTTTTTTTGAAAATTGAGATATGTCTGCTTTTCCCATCCAGTAGTGCCTTTCTTGTTCCCCACAATATTTCAAAATTTCCGACAACCGTTAAGCAATCATATCTGCCAGTCTTTTCAAAAACCGTGTACTTCAGTTGATCCTTAGGGCAAGAAAGGTACCTTCATCATTCTTCTTGTCAGAAAAAAAAAGATCCCACCCCCTCAAGAGCTGTGTGGCTCAATCAAAGTTTAGTATGTGCTCATTCAATTAGCCTAGTCTTGCCATTCTGCTTTCTAAGACTTCCTGCCTGCTGAATTTTGAACAAGTACTGATCTTTTTGTTCTTTTTCTTCCCACTTGATTGTCCAATCAGGTAAATTTAGAAGGTGCTATCTCTGTACCTGCCAAACTTATTACAAGATTTTTAGTACGATTTTTAGTACATGAAGAAGAGCTATGAATAAATTCTATTATCTTCTCATTGTTTTCTCTGTGGTTTAAGAGATTTTAACCCTTAACAATTGGTTTAGTAATTCAATTGAACAAACTTTTTTAAAAAAATGTCTACTCTGTGCAATTATTTGGGCACAAGGAATACAAAATTTGGAAATACCATGCTCTCTAACCTCAAAAAGTTTAGAAACTGGTAGAGCAATAGCACAGATAACTATTATTTTGAATTGCTCAGTGTAAGAAGAAGGGCAAATTTGGAATAGGAATCATTTCTATCCAAAGGGATCAGAGAAGTCACTGGCCTTGGGATTTGGAGGAAGGGAATTATTCCAATATGCAGAAGTGTGAAGAGAATCTGATACAATCAAGGGAGATGGAAGACCTAAAGTAGAAGCAGGAGAGAGCAAGATGTAGCAGGGAAATGAATAGTAGAGAGAAGTAGAATGAAAAATATTTGGAAAGATAGAGTAGAGCCAGATTCTTGAAGGCCATGAATACTAAATTCAGTTGTTGATGATGGCGAAATGGGGAGTCACTGACAGTTTTTGATCAGAGGAAGAATATAATAAAATCTGTGCTTCAGAAAGATTACTTTGGAAATATGTGAAAGGTAGTTTAGAGAAGGAAGAGGCTACAGTGACTGAGATGACATAGTATTACAGTAGAGAAAGGAAGAAGCTATGGGAAAGTAATCTAGGGTTGTGGATGTGTAAATGAAGAGTGGGGACAATTGAACTGAAATTTTAGAAAAGAGAATTAACAGAGCATGGCAACTAAATAAATGTGTGAGGGGAAGAAACAAGGTATAGAGGGCTCTAAGATTTCATACTTGACTTACTAGTTTTAACAGAAACAAGGAAGGAACAAGGAGAGGAAATGATGAGTTCAGTTCTGGATATGCTGATACAAAGTGCTGATATCTAGTGAGTAATTAGAAATATAAAAAGGAATTTCAGAAGAACATTAGAGGATGTAAAGATATGTAGTTATCATGGAGCTAATGACCATGGTAGTCAAGTCATGATGAGTCAAGGGAAAGAGTAAAGAGAGGGGCAAAAGTCTTCTTTATTCAGGCTCTTATGGATTAGAAATAGTTATTTCCCAAAAGTATATACCTACAAACAAGCATAATCTATGAATTTTTACAATACTTTCGGTTTTTTAGTTAGGTTGTAACAGATTGTTCAAAGACAAAAATCCAATATGGACAACTTAGGGCATTTTTCTTTAAATTTACTCAAAATATACTAAAAATCTGTAAAATTAATTTGCACATTGAAATTAATTTACTATTTGGCAAACTTACACAGCTTCATAGGGCAGATATGTTTATTACTTTCATATTGTATATATATATACATATGCATACACATATCCCATCAATTTAGCTATTCACTTTGTGTCGATTACAAGTTGGGAGATGTCATCCTGAAATTCCTTTTTTTTTGTATCATTCCTAATGATATTAAATGAGACAGGTTCCAATATTGATCCTTGGGGCTGAGTACCTTCTCAGACATGTTCTGGCTTTCCCCTATGCTTCTTTTCTTATTGCTAAGTCATTTCCATGTTTGGGATCCATGATTGTGCATTGCATAATTGAAGTTTACTAGCTTTGGAAATTTATCCCAGGCTTCTAAAAATCTATTAAGAATTGTAAAATTGAAAGAGACATCAGCAGTGAGCAAGCTCAGTCTATATCTGAAAAGGATTCCTCATTATAACATACTAACACCCATTTGGATGGAACAGAGTAAAGTATCCTGGCTTTGGGGTCTGAGAACCAAGGTTTAAATTCCATCTCTAATGCTTACTACCTGAATGACTTTGGGCAAGCCACATAACCTCCTTGGGACTCAGTTTTCTCAACTATGTAATAAATAACTTAGAATAGATAGTCTCTGAGTTTCATCCAGCCCTAGATTTATGATCCTATGAATACCTCCAATGAAGGGGAACACATTATCTTCAGAAGCAACACATTACATTTTTAGACAGCTTTAATAATTAAGAAGTATTTCTAAATCTATTAAATCCATATGCTTCTCTTTGTCTATTTGTACACTTACTTTTTGTAAGGATTCATAGTTTAGTCAAGCATGATTCAGCCTTCACGAAATCAGCTCATGTTGTCTTTCCTCCAATAGCCTAGATTCAGCAGTCTTATCCACTATTTCAAATTTTGCTAATTTATGGAAAATGTGACTCTTAAATGTTTAGTACAGAGGGTTCTTTCTAGAAATCTTAAAAATGGCCAGACTGGTGATACATCTAGCACAGTAGCCATTTGTAATAGCAAAATTTGTAATAGCAAATTATACCTTTTGAACAACAGACAATTTCTACGATCACTCAAGTTTCCAAACTCTAAAGTCAGGGAGTAAGCTAGTGAGTAATTCAGTCCTTGTGATAATCCTGCAACAATGTTCTCACAGTATTGGAAAAGCAGGTAGGCCCTTGGTATTAAGAGTAAAAAGTCATGTGATTACTATGCAAAGTACTTTACTGGACTGCATGACTCCTTTAGAGAAATTAAGAACTTAAAGACCAGTAGAATGAATAGGAAAATATATGGAATCACTGACCTATGGCCTATTTGACAAGGTATAAGCTAAAAAGAAAAAATCTCAGGAAAGTGGACAGATAAATGATTTAATGTGTGTTATATTCAGGGAGTGGGAGAAGGGGAAGGCAGATGGTTTCTTGCTTGATGTAAGTATTGCAAATTGTGTTTTTTCCACAGTGGTTGGGGGTGGAGGACTGATCTCTGATCCCTGCTGCTTTAAGGAGTGAGTCATAATGCTGGAAGCCAAAGCTTGGTAGGGGGAAGGGTCCAAGGCCAGACATAGATGTATTCCCTGGAAGTCTGAATAAATTAAGAAATATTTCCTTGGCCTGTTAACTGGAAGATTGTAAAGAGGCAATTAACCAGCAGTACATTAGACAGAAGTCCGGAAATGGGGTAAGGGCCCTTCCATTTATTGCATAACGCTCAGTTGTGTGTGTGCATAGTTGCCCTAGTATGGAGTTCTTTTGTGGGTGTGTAGTCCAAGAAAATCCTGGATTTCAGAAAATGAACTTAAGCTTTCCAGTAGGGAGTTTGAACGTAGAGCTGGGCTTGAACCTGGCCTTTTTAAAAAAATTAACTATAGCAGATGAAACCCTTAGATTACATATGAGAAACAGAAGGGGAAAAAAATCAGTCAGATGACAGGACTGGAGTCAGGAAGTCCTAAGTTCAAATTTAACCTCAAAAACATTAGTTTTTGTCAATTATAAGTTGAGAGATGTCATCCTGAAATTCTTTTTTTGTATCATTCCTAATGCTATTAAATGAAACAGGTTCCAATATTGATCCTTGGGGCTGAGCACCTACTCAGACATGTTCTGGCTTTCCCCTATGCTTCTTTTCTTATTGCCTCTATATAAAATATAACCTCTATTAAGAGGTGTGACTAAGAAAGTTAACTCTATGTGAGTCAATTTGTTTTATCTATAAAATGGAGATAATTAGTGATGTTGTCAGGATAACGAGAGATATTTGTAAAAACACTTAGCAAAACTTATCAATTTATAACAGAATACTCTGTTCCTGACTACCTCAGGATTAGGTAAATTATATCTTCCTCCCTCTCCCACATTTTCTGATACTCTTAAGAGTGTTTGGGGATATTTGGGTTCTCTGCCTGTGGTACTACACTCTCTGATTGTATCCCCAAGTACAGAGAGTGGTCTCCTATACTTTTATGCCATTAGCCACTAAGAGTTAGATACAGTGGGACCTACTTCCTTAAATGGAAAGTTACCAAATGGTCTCTTCCTCTGTCTTTCCTACTTTTTTAGCCTAGACCTGTCTATTTCACAGCCCAACTACATTTGTCTTTAAAAATTGATTTTTGAGGCTGGTTCTCAAGCTGCTTGCCTGGAATCTGTTTTGTGAGTCATGATCTCACACCAAAACTAGACAAGATAACATTAATTGATAAGACTCTCCAGCACAAAGCCAAGAAATTCAATAGGGATCAGGAATTTCTAGGTATATACTTACCACTTATTTATTTGTTGATATATCCATTCATTTATGCAACAATCATTTTACTGAGTAATTACTATGTTCTTGCCCCAACCTAATTTTTCAGGCTTGTTGCACATTATTCCCCATTACATACTCTGTATCCCAGGCAAACCGTACTTACTATTTATCAAACATGTCCATCAATCTCCCATTTTTAAGCCTTTGCATTGACTGTTCTATGTCTAGAATTAAATGCTTTCTGATCTCTGTCACTTAGAATCCCTAGTTTCCTGGAAAGGTCAGCTAAAATATCATGTCTTAAAGGAAGCTTTTTCTGATCCTCCTATTTCCCTCCAATTATCTTGTATCTATTTTGGATATGATGATATATGTACATATCTCATATATATATATATGTGTGTGTGTGTATCTATACACATATATGCAGATTTATGTATGTATATAGTGTGTCTATGTGTATAGCTATATATGTATGTATCTCTGGAAAGCAAGAATTATATCACTATTGTCTTTCATGGTCAGTGTCAAACAGTGACTAGAAATTTGCAACTTAATGTCTCTTGATTAATTTACATTAGATCTAAGATCCCTCTTAATTCTAAATCGATGACTTTATGATTCTAGACAACTTTATTTTTTGTGAGGACAGAGAAATAGAGTTCCAGAATAGAGAGTCTTATTTTTCCATGACCTCAGGTATATAAATATATAAAATAGGTATACAATTTAAGCAGTTACTGAAAATAAATCGTAATTTCACAATCCCACATTCAGTTAAAAGACTCCATATGGATCATGACCCACAGTTTTAAAAGGTGGGTGCTCTATCCACTGTCCCAGCTAGTTTTTGCAAAGCATTTTATAAATGCTAGCTATTATGAGGATATTCTCAATGAGAAAAATAATATTTTATTTATTTTAGTTCATTTGACTTGTATAGTACCATGAGTTAGCTCCTATAGATGTTATCTATATTATATTGGAAAGAAGATGCATTTTGAAAAGTTTTGCAGTTAGTAAGTTCAAAACAGGTTTCAAACTCATGTTTTCCTGGTCTAGCACTCTTTCCACTATATTATCTACTGTTCTCATAAGGTATTTTTGTTGTCATTAGCTTGTTTTTGGTCATGTCCAACTCATGATCCCTTTCAGGATGCTCTTGACAAGAGATAGTGGAGTGGTTTGCCATCCTTCTCCAGCTCATTTTACAGATGGGGAAATTGAGGCAAACAGGGTTAAGTGACTTGCCCAGGGTCATACAGCTAGTGTCTGAGGTCAGATTTTAATTCAGGTCTTCTACACTCTAAGCCTGGCTCTCTATCTATATTGCTCACCTAGCTGCCCATAAAGTACTTGTTGCTAAGGGGTGGTACTAGGGAGGATGGTTTTAGGCATATTAAGCACTGGGGAAATTATAGAGGAACCATAGATTCCTGTTGAAACATGCTTGTCAGACCAACTTCCAGATAGCCATAAATTTTTGTTTTGTTTTTAACTACATTTTCCTGGAAAACCACGGTGCAAAGAAAATGTAAAGTACACATCAACAAAAGCGTTGTTAAAATTCCAGGAAGGCATCACTGAGAGCACCCAGGTCATCCAATGCAAGATCTAAGATGGGGAAAGAAGGGATCGTAAAATGTAGCCAGAATGTGTAAATATTTCAGGACTTCTTCAAGAAGCATACTGTACATAATGAAAAGGGTGAATTGGAAAGCCTGGCCTTAGTATTAGTGTCTCAATGATTAGATATGGACAGAGGTTAACTAACAGATTCTTGTGCTTCTTAGCTATAAAGCCTATTGAAAATGGTGGTGAAGAGTAAAGAAAGGGAAACATTACGTGCATTGTTAGTAAGGAATGAGATAAAACAGTCACAGATCAGAAACATGAATAATTAGAATGTATGGATGAAGTATATCACAAAAGATCAGAAAGGTAGAGTGCCCTGAAATGCCAGACAAATACTTTCACCATTATTGGGCAAGCCATTAAAGCTTTCTGAGCAAGGGAGTTATATGAAAAAAAAAAAAAAAACTAAGCATGAGAATGATTATTTTAACTATAATATGAAGGATAAAGTGGAAGAAGGCTATGATAGAAGTAGGAATATCTCTTAACATTATAACAGCTAAGACATAGTATCAGCACTTATGCTAGACTACTGACAAAAGGAATGGGGAAGTATATATGGGTAAAACAGATGTTGGGGAGGGGAAATGAGGTACTTTCCATTGTATGACCTCAATATTTATGTTAAAGTTAGAGGTTAAATTATCTGCTCTCAGCATATGAGTTTGTGGTTTGGATGAGATTAAGAGGAAAAAGAACATGGTTTGAACCAGTCACGATTGGTATTGAAAAGGGGGATACGGATGAAATTTTTAAAAGAAAAGGATTTGAGGGCAATAGATAAGTGTAGAGAATTCCCAGGAAACTAGAGACTTCCATAACTGGGATGTTCCCCTCCTCTTAAGATTAATCAAAGGTGCATTTAAGCTTGAAATTATGATAAAACATAAGGTCCTGGCACATTTACTAGAGCATTGCGAATTTTACATAAAATTGAGTCTTCAGAAAATAACAAAATGCTTCAGAGAATTATATCATAGAAAACAGAAACCAGGGTTGATAACAGAACAATGCTTTTCATAATAATATGTGGTTTTGAGATATATAAATAGCATGATTTCTCTTAGTAAGTGGCTCTGATGAATTATCAGCAATCCCATCTCTTAATTTTCAACTGCCACTAGCCCATTTGCATTGTGCTGGTCACAATAGATAAGGCCAAACTAAGCTATATACTATAATTTTCTTTTCTGATTCATAAAGCATAAGATCATGGATGTGGTTATGGAAGAGACATTAGAGGTCATCTTGTCCAAACCTCTGATTTTATAGATGAGTTACTTGCATTCCAAAGTGGTTTTTTACTTGCCCTAGATCACAAAGGCTTTGCACCCAGGTCTTCTCATTTCAAATCCAACATTCTTTGCGGGAAAGAACCATAAGAGAAAACCGAAGGTAATCTTATCATCTGTGGTGGACTTATCCAGATACTTTGTTTCCTCAAAATAAGAACGTCTTTAAAAGTCATTATTTTATTTAGATCCTAGAAACCTTGGAGTTTAAGGGGCCTAAAGTCCTACCAGTACTTGACTGACAATCTTCTTTACCATATTTATAATAACTATTTAATTAACCTTCTGACCTCAAAATGAGGGAAACCTACTACCTCTCAAGACAGCCAACTTCATTTTTGGATAACATCAATTGTTATAAATGTTTTCTAGGAGGAATTTTGAACATTACTTAGCAGACTATTGAAGCTTTCTGAGCAGAGGAGGAGATACATGACAAGATAGATGCATGAGAATGATGGAGTTTTAGCTATAGTATAATGGAGAAGAAGAAGAAAAAGGAGAAGGAGAATGAGGAGGAGAAGAAGGAAGAGGAGGAGGAGAAGGAGGAGGAGGAGGAGGAGGAGGAGGAGCAGCCTCCAACATAAAGGTATTTTTGTGGAGATTAGGTGACTATCCCTGTATAGTGACAATAAAATGTTGAGATTATGGGATGTGCCATCAAAATGAGGGTGCATGGGGTAATATTCCAAAAGCATATTGGGTTTAGGGGCTAGTGTCATGGGCCATCTCAAAAGAATTTGTAGGCATAAACCTCCAAATCAAGGAACAAAGATTTTATTACACTGCTAAGAAGAAGCCAAAACCATAAGGGTTTTTTTTTTTTTTTTAATGATAAGGATTTTAGCAGTTTAACAAGGAGAAAAACAAGTTCCCTGTGGAACAGGAAGAAAACCCCATTAGAGGGAAGCCATACTATGAAATGGAAATATGCCATTAGCTATCAGGCTAAATTCATAGGAGTTTAGGAGACTAACCCCTGCTGGCTAATCCTAAAAAGAATTTAGCACCCTAAAAAGAGTTAGTGAGCATGTATAGCATGAACAGATCTTTTATAGGGGAAATATAAGCTCCGGGGTTTGGCATTATAATCTGACTTTCTAATTGGATAAAGATGGAGTTTCCAGAGATCTACAAGGATTGTAATCAAAAGTCCACTTGAACAAAAGGCTTCCTGAAGAACAAAAGGTCCACTTTAAAAGTGGATGATCCAGTGAGAACCTTTCCCTCCTTGCCTCAGGCATATTATAATTCTATCAATGCTTCAGGCTTTCTCTGCAAATGCCTACCTGGCTACCCAGGATCTCATCATCTTCACAGAATGATACAATTTAAAATACTATAGAAATGTCAGATATTGTTTTTGTTGTTGTTGATATCATATGATATATATTTGACTAATAATAATTATAAATTGCCTCTTGGAGAGACATTGGTAATCTATGATATTTATGTATGACAATAATTTTATGTATTTATGATGTATACATGATTATATGGCATGTAATGTATACCATTTACAATTTTCAATGTATCTAGTCTTATAATTTGGAAAAGCCACTAGATTTGGTTGGGAAAGTCTAGGTTCAAATTCTAGCTCTGTCTCTTTTTACCATTGCTGGCTTATGTAAATCACCTAAACTCTAGTGTTTCCTCATCTATATAAAGATGTTGGGCTAAATAGTCTCTAGATTTTTTGAAATTCGATGATCCCTTATATATAAACAGATTACCTGACAGCATATTCTGGTTATTATGGGGAGGGCCAAAAAAACAAGTAAAAGGTTACTAAGTCTCTAGTAAAAAAAAGGACTTCATGTCCTTGGATGACATGAATAAAGGAAAGAGAACTTTTCTGCATTGCTGTAGGCATAGACTATCCTGTCTTGAAGAACAGATTAATGTAGTTGGTGGTAGCCTCCATATGAGGCATGGAACATGGGAACAGCCACTGATTTTGTGATTTTCCCCCTATGTGGAATAAAAATGTCTAGGCCTTTTGACCAATAAAAGTGTTGTCAATGTGAACTTCTTTAATCCATCTTCCAAATTGCTTTAAATGCTTTTTAATTGCCAATCCTCTGTTGTTGGGAGGAACTTTGACTATATTCTTTCTTTAATTCCTGTCAAGAGATCTACACAATTTGATCCCTTTGACCTTCTCTGTTACTTCCTCCTTTCCTGGTTTACAATATTATGTCTTAGAAAATGTGGTCAAATCTGTCAATGTAACCTTCATGCTATTTCCTGATTATGAAAGAGTAAAATGGGAGGACAGCTTGAAAAAAAAAATGCTACATTAGAAAGGCACTGCAAACACATGGGAATAAAATGCCTGGAGACAATTTATTGGGATTTATGAGGCTTGAGGAGACTACTTTGAGGGATAAGCATGCAAGATCCATTAGATCTGTACTCTCTGTTTATTTTGAATTTGTCAAAATTAGGGTGAGAGCTGGACTAAAGCAAGTTTTGGAATAATAAATGAAGGAAAAATTTACCGAAGACACAAATGGTAGAGATAATTTTGAAAGAAAGCTATTCTACCTACCACAAAGCCTTGAACATAATGGGCTTCAACAGATATGAGTTGAATTAAT
The DNA here is from genome assembly GCF_902635505.1 of Sarcophilus harrisii. Classification (NCBI taxonomy): domain Eukaryota; kingdom Metazoa; phylum Chordata; class Mammalia; order Dasyuromorphia; family Dasyuridae; genus Sarcophilus; species Sarcophilus harrisii. The sequence goes on from NC_045430.1 coordinate 193,210,720, forward strand.
GATAATGAGTTGAATTGAATTAAGAAAACAATTGCAACAAATTTACCATTGACAGTGATCTCTGGCTTCCCTATTTTGATGGATCTGTGATCTCATAGTTGAAGATCCTTCCTCTGGTTCGTTATGGAACTCATCCATGTTTTCTCATCCTGTGCAACTTTTTTTCCTATTAAAATTTATTTAGTATTTTATTTTTCCCCAATTACACAGAAAAACAATTTTAACATTCATTTTTAAAACTATGAGTTTCAAATTCTCTCCCTCCTTCTTTCCCTAACATTCTCCTCAAGAAGGCAAGCTATTCCACATAATTTATACATGTGTAGTCATGCAAAAGATATTTCCATATTAGTCATGTTGTGAAAGAAAATATAGGCAAAAAAAAAAATCCTTGAAAAAAAAAAGTTAAAAAAAAGTTGCTTTAATCTGTATTCAGAAACCATCAGTTCTTGGTCTAGGATGGATAGTGTGTGGTGTGGCAAACCCCAATTCAGAAAATACTCAGAGATATCTCAAAGTGAAGAACGGAAGTTTCATTAGGATCTCTAAAGAAAGGGACAGTCTTTTCACTGAAGTCCCAGAGGGAGGGGGGTGGCTTTCACAAAATTTGTGAGATAATTTAAATGGTCAGTGAGAGAAAAAAAAATTTATAGAAACTATTCACCCACCCACTCCTGTCAATCCTCCTAAAATCATTGGCAAACTCCACCTTTGTTTCTGGAATATAGGTGAGCTTTTGTGGTAAGAGGATCTTGGTTATACAGACTTGTTCCAAAAGAAAGAAAGAGTTTGTTCTGCTTCTAAGGTTAATAATCACTTTAAATGGTTTAAGGAAACTTGGTTTTACCTCAGGCTTTTCTCAATCAACAAATAGAGATTAGCCAATTTATAGACCTCTCAAATATCTCCAGGTCATTAAATAATTAGTCTGATTCTTCTCTAAGCAGTTATCTCTTAAATGTTCTCTCTTTGAAAGTCTTTGTTCTTCTTCCCAGAGTCTAATGATTAACAGACCTTTAGTGCTAAATCTGGAATTATCAAGTGATTATTCTGAAAAGTCCTCAGTTTCCCTGCTTCACTCATAGTATTTTTCATTGTTAGTCTTTCAGAGTTGTTGTGACTCGTTATATTGCTGAGAAGAGTTGTCATTCATAACTGATCACTTTACAATGTTGCTGTTATTTTATATACAGCACTTTTCACTTAGCATCAGCTCATGTCTTTCCTGATTTTTCTGAAAGCATTCTGATCATTTCTTATAGCAAAATAATATTCCATCACTATCATTTACACAATCTGTTCCCAATTTCCAACACCTTCAACCAAAAAATGCTGCTATTTATATTTTTTGCACATACACATATTTTTGTGCATATTTTCCCTTTCTTTTAAAAAAATTTCTTTTTTGATACAGACATCACTGTTAGGTCAAAGGGTATATAAAGTTTTATAGACCTCTGGACATAGTTCCAAATTGCTCTACAGAATAGTTGAATCAGTTCACACTGCCACCAGCAGGACATTAAAATCTACTTTCCCCACATCTCTAACATTTGTCATTTTCCTTTTCTTTCCTATTAGTCAATCTAGTATGTATAAGGTACTACCTCAGAATTGATTCTTCTAATCAATAGCAATTTAGAACACCTTTACATATCGCTTTGATTACTTCATCTGGAAACTGTTCATATTTCTAGATCAATTGGAGAATGGCTCCTATTTTTTGTTAATTTAACTCAGTTTTCTACATATTTGAAAAGTGAAACATTTATCAAAGAAACTTGCTTCAAAATTTTTTTCTCTGTTATGATTGTTAATGTATTTCCCTTCATTCTATTTCTCCACCCACCCCATATTTTGTTTATTCTGTTCCCTTTCTTTTTTCACCCTTGTCACTCTCAACTGTTTGGCTTCCTTCTAACACCTCCCCCAATCTGCCCTCACTTCTGTCACCACATTCTTTCTCTTATTCCATTTACCAACTACTTGCCTGTAGAGAAAGATACTTTTCTATACTCAATTGAGTGTGTATGTTATTCCCTCTTTGAGCCAATTCTGATGAGTAAGGTTCACTTGCTCCTCCTTACCTCAACTTCACCATCTCTATTGTAAAAGCTTTTTCTTGCCTTATTGTGTGAAACAGTTTACTCCATTCTACCCCCTTTCTTTTCCTTTCTTCTCTTACTCTTTAGTTTTCTTGTCATATTCATATTCAATTTACACCTTGCCATAATAATGAAAAAATTATTACTAGTTCTAAGTATTAACTTCCCATGTCATTATGTAAATGGTTTAACTTTATTTTTTTTTCTTTTTTTTTTCTTTTTTCTTTTTTTTTTATTTAATAGCCTTTTATTTACAGGATATATACATGGGTAACTTTACAGCATTAACAATTGCCAAACCTCTTGTTCCAATTTTTCACCTCTTACCCCCCCCACCCCCTCCCCTAGATGGCAGGATGACCAGTAGATGTTAAATATATTAAAATATAAATTAGATACACAATAAGTATACATGACCAAAACGTTATTTTGCTGTACAAAAAGAATCAGACTCTGAAATATTGTACAATTAGCTTGTGAAGGAAATCAAAAATGCAGGTGTGCATAAATATAGGGATTGGGAATTCAATGTAATGGTTTTTAGTCATCTCCCAGAGTTCTTTTTCTGGGCATAGCTAGTTCAGTTCATTACTGCTCCATTAGAAATGATTTGGTTGATCTCGTTGCTGAGGATGGCCTGGTCCATCAGAACTGGTCATCATATAGTATTGTTGTTGAAGTATATAATGATCTCCTGGTCCTGCTCATTTCACTCAGCATCAGTTCGTGTAAGTCTCTCCAGGCCTTTCTGAAATCATCCTGTTGGTCATTTCTTACAGAACAGTAATATTCCATAATTTTCATATACCACAATTTATTCAGCCATTCTCCAACTGATGGACATCCATTCAGTTTCCAGTTTCTAGCCACTACAAAAAGGGCTGCCACAAACATTCGTGCACATACAGGTCCCTTTCCCTTCTTTATAATCTCTTTGGGATATAATCCCAGTAGTAACACTGCTGGATCAAAGGGTATGCACAGTTTGATAACTTTTTGAGCATAGTTCCAAACTACTCTCCAAAATGGTTGGATTCGTTCACAACTCTACCAACAATGCATCAATGTCCCAGTTTTCCCGCATCCCCTCCAACAATCATCATTATTTTTTCCTGTCATCTTAGCCAATCTGACAGGTGTGTAGTGGTATCTTAGAGTTGTCTTAATTTGCATTTCTCTGATTAATAATGACTTGGAGCATCTTTTCATATGACTACTGTTCATATCCTTTGACCATTTTTTAACTTTATTAAATCCCTTATTATTTCTCTTTCCTCATTACTATCTTATGCTTCTCTTGAGTCTTGTATTTGAAAGTCAACTTTTTTAGTCAGCTCTGGTCTTTTCACCAAGAATGCTTGAAAATCCTCTATTTCATTGAATACCAATTTTTCCCCTGATGGATTACACTGTTTTGCTGGGTAGGTGATTCTTGATTGTAATCCTAATTCCTGTGTCCTCCAGAATATCATATTCTGAGCCCTCTAATCCTTTAGCTAGAAAGCTAACCTTTCTTTAGCTTTAGCTAACCTTTGTGTTATCCTTCTGTGGCTCCATAATCCTTGAATTGTTTCTTGCTGGCTGCTTGCAGTATTCTCTCCTTGACCTGGGAACTCTGGAATTTGTCTATAATACTTCTGAGTGTTTTCATTTTGTGATCTCTTTTTGAATGTAATCAGATTATTTTAATTTCTATTTTACCCTCTGTTTCCAGAATATCAGGATATTTTTTCTTGATAATTTCTTAGAAGATAATGTCTGTGCCTTTTTGTGATTATGACTTTCAGGTAGTCTAATAACATTTAAGTTATCTCCCCAGATCTATTTTCCAGATCCAGTGAGGTATTTCTCATTGTTTTCTATTTTTTAAATTCTTTTGGTTGTATTTTATTGGTTTTTGATTTCTCATAAAGTCATTAGCTTCTATTTGCTCAAATCTAAGTTTTAAGGAGTTATTTTCTTCATTGAGCTTTTGTACCTCCTTTTCCATTTGCCAATTCTAATTTTAATGAGTTTTTTTCATTGAATTTTTGCATCTTTTTTTTTCCATTTGGACAATCCTACTTTTCAAGGCATTCTTTTCCTTGATGATTTTTTTATATCTCATTACCATTTGGTCAATTGGTTTTTAAAGTATTAATTTCTTCAGGATTTCTGTGTCTGGTTTACTAATATGTTGACTTTTCATGATTTTTTTTGCATTACTCTTATTTTTCTTCCTAATTTTTCTCTACTGCTATTACTTGGTTTTCAAAATCCTTGTTGAGCTCTTCCATAACCAGAGGACCAGTTCATAATTTTTTTGGTGGCTTTGGATGTAGGAGCTTTGACTTTGTGGTCTTCTTCTTTTACTTACTATAGTAAGTCCTATAGTAATTTTCAGTGGTCAGAATTTTTTTCTTTTGTTTGTTCATTTTTCCAATCTATTTATTGACTTTTAACTCTTTGTTAATGTACATCTCTGCATTCAGGATGGAAAGTTTTCTTTTCCAAAATTCTATGGTTTTGTGCAGCTATTTTCAGAGATACTTCTAGGGTCTTGTAAGTTTTCAGTTTTTCTAAGATGGTATGATCTAAAAAGAGGTACCTTTAGATATTCTGTGCTTCTGTCTATGAGTGATCACAACCACTCTTTTCTGCTTTGGAATTGTAAAGAGGGTCCCTGCTCCACTGTGATTGCAAGTTCTAGTGTGCTAGTGCTCTTTCTCACCATGGGAAAGCTATCCAGAGCTGTGACTCAGATATGAGTATGAGCAAAGCAATAACATCCTGTCTCAGTGCCAGCAAGAGAGCCTCTTATCAGTTTTTCAATCCCCTTCCCATCTCTGGGCTGAGTACTGTAAGCAATCACTGCTACTACAGATTCAGTGGATCTCATGGCCTGAGGTCCCAGTCTTGCACTAGACTGTATGCTATTCTCACCCAGATGTGAGATCTTTTCTACCTTTCTAAGTTGTTTTTGGCTGTAAATTTGTTTCACCCCATCTTTTTGTGGATTCTGCCACTTCAGGAATTGTTTTATAGCATTGTTTAAAAGTGTTCAGAACAGTTTTGGAGAAAGCTCAGCTGAATTGTTGCCTTTCCTCAGCCATCTTACTCTGCTTCCATTCGGTGCAACTCTTGTCCATATTCTCCCATAAATTCTCCATTCAGGGTGCACTCACTGTGACAGAGGCCTTCTTCTAGATGTTGTGATGTTGTGTGGATCTAAACAGCACAAGAGCTATCCACTTGTTCTTCGCTCTTCCTACATTATCAGTTTTTCTCCTCTTAAAGTCATCTTAATCTCTGTGATATGTTTCATTTTCCTTTGTGTAAGGTAAGTATTATTTGTATTGAATTGTTTTAAGAATAATCTGTCTAAGGATGATTTCAGAAAGGCCTGGAGGGACTTACACTAACTGATGCTGAGTGAAATGAGCAGGACCAGGAGATCATTATATACTTCAACAACAATACTATATGATGACCAGTTCTGATGGACCTGGCCATCCTCAGCAATGAGATCAACCAAATCATTTCCAATGGAGCAGTAATGAACTGAACCAGCTATGCCCAGAGAAAGAACTCTGGGAGATGACTAAAAACCATTACATTGAATTCCCAATCCCTATATTTATGCCCACCTGCATTTTTGATTTCCCTCACAAGCTAATTGTACAATATTTCAGAGTCTGATTCTTTTTGTACAGCAAAATAACGGTTTGGTCATGTATACTTATTGTGTATCTGATTTATATTTTAATATATTTAACATCTACTGGTCATCCTGCCCTCTGGGGGAGAGGGTGGGGGGTAAGAGGTGAAAAACTGGAACAAGAGGTTTGGCAATTGTTAATGCTGTAAAGTTACTCATACCCATAACCTGTAAATAAAAGGCTATTAAATAAAAAAATTTTAAAAAAGAATAATCTGTCTAATTTGTGCCCTTTATCATTGGAGTGGTTTTGATTCCTTGGAAATTGTATTTGTCTATTATTTATAGCCGTCTTGCTTAACCCAAACCATAAAAGTGCTAATAGCTAGTATTTATATTGTGCTTTAGGGTTTGAAAAACACATTGTAAATATCACCTTTCTCCTTACAACAGCCCTAAGAGATAGATTTTATTACAAACTTTATTTTACAGAAGAGGAAATTAATATAGAGAGAGGTAAAGTGTCTTGCCACAGGTCACTTAGCTAGTAACTATCTGTGGCCAGGTTTAAATTCAAATTTTCTTGACTGCAGATCTAGCACCTATATCCACTATCTGCTATGCCATCTATCCACTACTCATACAGAATCGGAGTTGAGCTTAAAGTCAAACAAGAGAGGAGTGGCTTGAGTTATCTTTGGGAAATTGCAAAGTTCTTTTAATGGATTCAAGATTCCTATGAAAGCAAAATCTGTCTTGATGCCATAGTCTACTGTCATTAACATATAGCAAGAAACACAAATAGCATATCTGTCTTTAAAAAACTAAAAAATACATAATTATCTAAACAATAAGCATTCCTTATCCACTTATCCATCATTTTTCCTATAAGAATAGTTAAGACAGTCTTTTTAGTGATTGTAGATTTTAGGAGCATCTTGGATGTTTTGAAACTTGTTGCAATTAGCATAATATCATCTGCAAATAGGAGCATCTTGGTTCTTATCATCTATAAGAAAACTCTCTGATTTAGACTCTATACTTGACATTTTCTATAACAATGGAAAACCTATGTTTCTCTTTCTTGTTCCTTCTTTGAAAGTAATAAACAACAGGTGATTGAACAATTATGACGGTTGAATTTTTCAAGGAAGCCCTTTATTTTAATATAACATAGGAGAACTTTTGTTAGAAAAAACTTTTTAACTTGACATTTTAACCTACCAAATCATATTTTTTTCTAATCAACAAACAAGCGCAATGAGATTTAGTATCTATACACCTTTCATGTTGCAGCCGCCTTTTAAGAGTTCAAAGCATATGAGCCCTTTGATCTCAGAGATGAGATGAATGATGCAGGAGACTCATAGGTTGTGAAAAGAGCTCCAGTTTATTATGCCATATAGTCTTGTTGATACACATTTTGCAAGTGTGATCAGCTGGTGAACAGAAGGTAATCCCCAATCACCATTCAGAGAAGCAGCTCTTGGGCTTTGCATATGCATGATATCTAACAATGGGAGGAGAGCCAATCTAGCAATTTAGCAACTCACTATGCCCTATCAAGGCATCCCTGCTCACAGCAAGTAGTTGTGACCCTCAGCTCACACTTGTTCCCATGATCACAAATCACTGCTCCTTGCTCAACAAGGGCATTTCTGAAACATGGCAGAAAACTTTTTGTGCACCAAAGATCGAGGTCACCTCCATACTCCCACTCAGCAAAACCGCATACCCTTGCTCATTTAGTTCTGTGATTATGAAATAAGCTTTTCTGTAGAATAACATTTGTGAAATGTCTATTCCTCATGAAGAGCCTACTCTTCATATCTATATAGATTAGTCTCATAAAAATTTTGTAGGAATGAAAAATCAAATATATAGGTTAATATTTTCTTGATCACCTTTTAATTATAGCATTGTTCATGATTTCCTCTTAAGAATTTGATATCCTTCACTCTTTCAGATATCTTGACAATCCTTCTCTCAATATCCTCAAAACTGTGCCATATCCAGCATGTTCTTTATGTGCATTTTATCTATTATTCCTACCTTTATTTTCGTTAGCATCCATTCTATTTCTTTATGTCACACACATCACAGACTATGATTTTTGATAAAGAAAATAGATTGCTATAAAAACTTGACAGCTCTTTTCCATTTTCTGTTTTATCATCCTTCTTCCACTTTCATTCTTGAATGTTACTAGAATGATCTGGCTTAATACAGTACATAGACTGCTGGACTTGGAATCAAAAAATCTCTGAAACACTTTCTGTATTACCCTAGGCAAGTCGCATTATTTCTGTTTGTCTCATTCAACTGAAAAAATGGGGGTATTATAATGGCACCTGCCTCAATCAAGTGAAAAGATAAATCTTTCATTTATTTATAACATTTTTTAAAAAATTTGAGTTCCAAATTCTTTTTCACTTTACCCATTGAGAAGACAAACAGAATGATAACAATTATATATGTGAAGTCATGTAAAATATATTTTCACATGAGATAATAATTATGAAACACTTTAAAATGTACACTTGCAAAAAAAAAAAAAGACTGTTTTATGAAGAGCTCATTCAGGGAAAATGCTCATATGGTAATCAGAAAAGGCAATGCAACAATACTCTCAAGGTTTCATTTAGAACTTTATAATTGATCGCATGACATGGGAGACACTAGAACAGGACAACCTAGCATGGCATCCCCTCATTAGAGCAGGTGCTGTGATCTATGAGCAAAGCAGAATTACAATAGCACAAGATGCAAAAAATTTGTGAGTTCTTCCCAAATATTATATGGACTATTTATGTATGACCTGTGGTAGAGCATTCCAAGGTCATATTGATCTGATCAATCATTAGATGCACTGTAACTTGATTCTAACATAGTAATATGGTTTTGGTCTTCTTTGAAGAAGGACAATTACTCTTCCTATTATAATTATTTATTGTTATTTCTGTAAACATATCTTTCCCTACATTTATGAGATATTTTTTCATATCTTTTACTTCCTTCTCTTTAAAAATATTACAAAGTTGTAGTCTTAACTAGGAAATCAAGTGTTTGATAAAGCACTTTCTAGAATTTTTTACCTTTCTCTTATGATGCTTCAGTTAATATCAGTCAATAGTGATAATTTCTGTTGGTATCAATTCTTTTGTACTTTTCCAATTTTTTCAACACTAGCTTCTTCAAATTGGTCAAATTAAAATTATTTTTAATGCTATGTTATGTCAGCTCATTTTTATTCTTTTTTTTTAATGTTGATATTGACATTGACTTTTATTTCCATAACATCTGAAGAATCAGAGGAGGGCTGTGCAGGACTGATGGTCATATCATATTTTTATTTGTTTCATAAATTGCCATAACTAAAGACATTATCAGCTAGACTAGACTGATCCTTGAAAAAAAATACTATCTTTGGAAAGTGGAGTCAGAATCTAGCTTGCTTGAACAGGTCAAAGCTTGAATTTTATTAATATAACTTTAGAACACTAAGCCACCTATAGTCTATGATGAAGTATCAGAATCAGACATTTGTGAAGGAAAGTATCTTAGAATCAAAACTGATTTGTCCTTGGATAGAAGACCAGCTATAAATATCCATTTCTTTAAACTCCCTTCATGTTTAGGGGAGTTTCATGTAAGTGAACTTAAGAAATCTACTCCTGAGTTGTAATTTATTAATATGGGGAATTCTTTGTGTGGAAATACCCTTTAAAAGTTCAAGTCAGCAACTTGTCAGCAACTTTGTCTTAGAGAATTTTTTTTGAAAAGCCATTAATTGACTTTTCAATCTACTATTGATGAGTCTCTCCAAACTCAGGTAGGTGGGGCATTAAATAGCATTGTGTTTAGTCTCACAGTCCCTAAAAGACATCAGAGCCCTAGAAATAAGCAGGCACAGGGAGCTCAGTAGATCTCAACTCAGATTTTCTGGCCATCTCCCAGCAAGCTCCACCTCACTCAGGCCCATAGTCAAGTTGACCAGGAAATGGAGAGGACAGAATCTCTCGGACACACCCCCTCCTACTGTATAAATATCTAGTCTCCTTTATTCCTCTTTGTTACCTTTCAGGAGGCTTCTTCTTTTTCCTTCTGATCCCAGAGCTGAAGCTGAAGGACAAGATTGTGAGTTTTTTTCCCTTTTCTGGGTCTTGCACAGAAGGATCATTTCTTCCAAGCCCCTCCAAAGGAGAGCAAAATGACTTTCTAGGCTTAGTGCTCAAGTTAGGAAGTGAGCAGATAACAGTGTTGGGGTGCAGGTAACCTCTAGGCTTGCAAATGGGGTTGTGTATATAAATGAATAATCTCTGTATCCTCAAAGGTGAAAGGGGTTTGTCTCTGTCTATATTTGCCCTTCTGCTCTAATGATCTATTTGACTTCTGCTAACTATGTACTATTCCCTTTCAGCGGCTGAAACTCATCCCCTACCCAGAAGATTATAGAATCATTTTGGGGGACAAGTCTCAGACTCCCAAGCTAGGTGCACAACAGGGATATTATAGGATTTAGAATCAGAGAAAATGGATTTAAATGCCTTCTCTGACACACTCTCCTATAATCCTGAGATATTTCCTTAATGGATTCTTTCTTAATGTATAGAAATGAGGGGATGAGTTCCTTCTAGCCCTAAGGATCTATGATCCTGGAGACACAAGCAGAATGCAGTGGAAAGATCACTGAGCCAGGACCCAAAAGAGCAAGGATACTCTGGTCAGTCATCCCTTGCCCTGAGGCCCAGCCAAGTCAGTTCTTATTCTCCATTCATCATCTATAGAATGGCTCAATTGTAGGGAAGATGGGAGATGGACTCAGTAATCCCATTGAAATTCTTCCAGCAGACTAGTGATTGTCTCTGTGGTAGGAGAACTAGGTGAAGGAATGTCCTGGAAAAAGAAAGAAAGAGTCCATGGTAAAAAAAAAAAAATAGCACCTGTTCCACAGAGGTCAGGGAATATGAGAAAAGTCCAGGAGGCTTGACAATTGGGAAGTCAGTGATGCTTTTAGAAAATACAGTTTCAGTAGGAGGGACAGGTGACAGATTGAGGGGAATTAAGGAGAGAGTAAATGTGGGGTAGAAGGTAATATATGATGTGCACATCTCCAGTGATGTGGGGAAGTGAGTCTGGCATAGCCTATTGTTTCTAATTTTCCTTCTCCTGGAATCCTATTGGGGAGCTTTTAGTACAATTTCTGTTCTGCCTGGAGTGATAACTATGGGAGTTCTTTCTGAGTTGATTGTCCTTTCCTTTATCCCCTAAACTTTTCTAGGTTACACTGCATAAAATCTTGGTCTGGAGGCTGGAAGATCTGAGTTCAAAATAAGTCTCAGACAGTTACTAGCTGTTTTTCTGGATTAGTCACTTAACTGTGGTTTGTGTAAGTTTCCCCAGCTGTAAAATGAGAATAATAATATGATTTGCCTCCCAGGTTGTTGAATGAATTAAGTTAAATATTTATAAAGCTCTTACCTTGGTGCCAGATAGGCACTGGATAAATGCTTGTTCCCTTTCCTTCTTTTTCCTGGATTAACAAAATAGAATAGGATGAGCTGTGTTTGGCTGAGTGTAACTACACACTTATAATGTCATGGATAAAATTCAGCCTCTTTGGTATCAACTATTGCCTTCCCTGATGACTGTGACTGAGCTCCCTTGCTTCATTTTTCTAATTTATAAAATGGGGGGGAATTTCCTGGTAAGAGGAGAAATGAATTACAATCTTTAAAACCCTTTCTACAAATGAACCTACATAAACCAAAGAGCTGCTGCTGATTATGTCTTTCTTTTCCAGTACGTGTTTAGGGAAGAGGACTACAGGATTAATGTTTCCTGATTTTATAAAAAAAGGAGAGGGAAGGGAATAGAATTTCCCTACTAGTGAGGAAAATGAGCTAGTAAGAGTTTTTTTTAATTTCTATGCCCAAATTTGGAATGTTTTATTAAAAGGATCATTAGTGAATGTCCAGAAAATTAAATGGTGGACATCTAAAAATAGAAGTGGTGAACAAAATTATCCAGCATAGCTTCATCAAAAACAGATTGTCAGGGGCAGCTAGGTAGTGTAGTGGATACAGCACCAGCCCTGAAATCAGGAGGACCTGAGTTCAAATGTGACTTCAGACATTTAACACTTCCTAACCCTGTGACCCTGGGCAAGTCACTTAAACCCAGTTGCCTCAGCAAAAAACAAACAAACAAACAAAAAACTGTCAGAATAATTTTATTTCATTTATTGATAGGATACACTGGGATACAACAACAAGGAACACTGGGAGCAGAATGATATAAGCATTTATTAATTATTTACTATGTGTTGGGTTCTCTGGAGGGAGGGGCAGGATTAGGACTAAATCACAAATCTCAAACTTTGCTTCTCTCCCTACAGCAGGCTAAAAAAGCCATGGCAATATCTCCATCAGTTGATTTTGAGGTCTTAATAAAAGGGCTGAACAGTTGGAATCTCCCCAGTGGCCCTGTCCCTTGTGAACTACTGCTCATTGGTGAAGCTGCTTTCCCAGTCCTGGTGAATAAGAATGGCCAAGTCTTCATTGCTGCTTCACAATATGGCCAGGGTCGCATGGTAGTCATGTCCCATGAAGGCTACCTGCAAGATAACATATTGGCTCAGTTTCTTTGCAATGCTGTGGGCTGGCTCAACCAGAGACCAGGAACTGTTGTTGGGGTGCACACATCTGTGGAACCTCTTGCTGGCATTCTCCATGACTCTGGAATGGAGGTGCAAATTATGAATGGCCTTGAAGACTCTGTTGGAGCTTACTGCATCAATGCCTATGACAGTACCTTGGCCAAAGAGATGATTCAATTTGTGAAAAATGGTGGAGGCTTACTTATTGGGGGCCAAGCTTGGTATTGGGCAAGTCAACATGGACGTGACAAGGTTCTGTCCAATTTCCCTGGGAACCAGGTGACCAGTGTAGCTGGTGTGTACTTCACTGATGCCTTTGGAGATACAGGCTTCCTCAAGGTCTCTAAGAAAGTACCTGAAATTCCACTTTCACTCAGGTGAGTAGCACTAAGAAGTGGACATAGTTCTTTTAAGGAAAAAAAGAACGAGAACTAGACATTTTGAGAAGAATAAGTCTGTTAGGTGACAGGGAGGTTATGAACAGAGTTATTGGAAGTCCATCATCATAAATATCCTATTATTACAGGACTTCTAAATTGTCTATACCTCTTTGGCCTCTTTCATTTTTTTAGTTTCAAATTTCATCTTTTTCTTTGTCATTGTTTCCATTAAATTCTTATATAGTGCAATAGAAATAATATAAGCAATGCTAAAGCCCCAATGAGCTGAGGACAGCAAACAAAACTAAGAACAATAAAAAGATTTCTGTTTAGCTGTGTTAAGAGGAAAAGTGAAGGATAAAAGAAGGGTTAAGATCTTCACTTGCAGTGGGCAGGACAGTAATGCCAAATATCAAAAAGAAGGCAGAATTGCTGTATTCTTGGTTTGATTATGTTTTATCTACTAATAAGAATGTTCTTTGCACTGGAAATGACAGAATAGAAAAAATTAACAGAGAAATAGTACCTGATGGAAGGAAGGAGAACAAGAATAGCTACTTTTTTTGGTGAATTCAAGTCTCCTGATCTAGATGAACTCCATCCTTGGATATTGAACAAATTGGCAGAGATATTTATTAATTTGTTAGTGATACTTGAAAGATTATGCAAGGTACCACAAGGAGTAGGACCACAAGATTAGAGGACAAATAAAATTTGCTAATTTAAAGAAAAGGAAAGGGAGGACTCTTCAAATTTTGATTCCTGAGAAAAGTCTAGAATGAAACATTAAAGACATGATTATTGAATATCTTCAAAGGGATGTATTGATTACAAGAAGTCAATGTGACTTCATTTAGAATATTCCAGTTTATGAAATTATCTTCATGTTTTTGATAGAATTGCTAAATTACTAGATGTAGAGAATGCACTGATAGAGTTTACCTTGATTTTAACCAAATGTTTAATAAAGTGTTTCATACTTTTTTATGGAAAAAATGAAGATATGGACAAGATGATAATACAATAACATGAATTTATAACATGAACTCAGAGAATAATTGGTTACAGTTCAACATCTGCAAGAAAGGAACTGTCCAATGGAGTACTTCCAGGTCCTATACTCCAAGGATTATTTCTAACAGTGACTTGAATTAAGATTGTTATGCTAATAACACAACAGATACCACAAAACTAACATGTTGGACAGCAGTTTAGTTCTAAAAAAAGATTTCAATAGACTGAAAACTCAATAGGGATGAATATAAAAACCTGCACCTGGGTACCAAAGATCAAATTCACAAGTTTAAGAGATGGCTGACATTATTGGACAACAAAAAATATCTGAAAATTATAGTAGATTACAAACTCAATTTTTTCATGTGTATAATGTGGTAGCTTTAAAAAAATGTCATTTTAGTCCATTTTAAGAGGTACTTAACTTTCATAAATAACTATAGTTTTGTTTTCACCAGCCATTCTTTAAACTATGTTATTCAGCACCAGACACCATAATTTAAAAAGGACATTAATAACTGGAGAATTCAATTCAATGAAGAGAAACAAGGACAATATAGAAGTTTGAATACATGTCATATGAGGACAGGTTAAAGGTTAAAGACGTGTTTATCTTATAAGAGACAGGGTATGGGTAGACATGATAGTTCCATTCAAGTATTTGAAGGTTCCTGTCATAGAATATTTCTATTTCCTTCTGTTTGGGCCCAGAGTGTAGAACCAGGAACAAAGAATAGAAATGACAAAGAGACAAATTTTACTTCAAGAAAAATATAGGGGCAGCTAGATGGCATACTGGGTAAAGCACCAGCCCAGAAGTCAGGAGGACCTGCATTCAAATGTAGCTTCAGACACTTTACATTACCTAGCTGGGTGACCCTGAGGAAGTCACTTAACCCCAATTCCCTTAGGAGAGAGAGAGAGAGAGAGAGAGAGAGAGAGAGAGAGAGAGAGAGAGAGCACTTTAAAAAAAAAAAAAATGGAATGTAGTACCTTGAAAAGTGACCAGTTCCCCTTGGAGAAATATTTGAGCAGAATTAGGATGACCTTTAGTAAGTTATGCTTCTTTTTGTGCATGAACTATACTACATGACCATTGAGGTAAAATCCAACTATCAAATTTCTGTGATTTCTAAATGTTTATTTTTACTCACTTTAGTGGGTTTTATCAAATTCCTCAAAGAATTTTTTTTTACTTTTTAAATTTTCTGTTGACATACAAACTATTGCTTATGCAGCTATATAGCTAAAACACAAGAGGTAAATTGGGATATAGCATAAACCACTGAATGTGATATGAGAAGATGTAGGATAGGGATTCTATCTCAGATACTTACTAGCTTCATAATGCTGGGTCTTTTAACCAATATGGGCCTTTGATTATCTACAATTATCTACAATATCTCTAAAATTTCTTCTAATTTTAAATATATCACACTATATTAAATATATCACACTATTATCTTCATTAATGGTTTATTTCCTTATGTTCATCATGAACTGAGCAAGATAAGATGACCAAATGCCCCATGAAATGTTTCTTGTTGACTTTGAACATAAACCAAACTCCACTAATTGCCTTCTGCAAAAAGATTGCCTACCCATTCCTGTCCAACTTTATTATTTATTTTAAACTAAATTCAAAATTAAAAAAAATAAGAAAAAGAAATAAAAGGAAAATATTAAACAAAATAAAACATTGCTCTGTGTCAAGCAGAACATCAAGGAGCATTCAAAATATGTAACAAATTTCCATTTCAGGAAAGCAAATATAATAATAGAAAAGATTATATTCGTGACTATCCTTTTCATTGCTTCCTTGTAAGTTATTCTTTTGTTTTTTATGGTGCACTTATTACTTTATTTTTTCTACCCCTTTTTATCCCCCCTTCTCTCCCAGACACATATATATATATATATATATATATATATATAGTACATACACATACATCTACATGCATGTGTACACACATATGCACATATATAGCATATGCATATATGTAAACATGCATTTAAAACAATATTAATATAGCTGACATATAATGTAAATTTCTCCTTTGCTTGAATCATTAAATTTGATTCTGTCCAAGATCAATGATTGCTAGTCCTACTTTTTTTTTCTTGATAAATTCTATTCCTGTAGTATTTGTATAATCTCTGATTATCTAACTCTGCTAATTCTTCTACTTTAATTCCAAACTTTAACTTGCCTTGCTACTACTTAACCTCCTCCTACCCATGGATCCCTCCTTTATCTTCTCCCTCTACCCTTTCCTTCCCTCTAAATCTAATGACCATTACCTCTTCCATTAATCTAATCACTCTTCTATATAGACCTCACCTTATCCTATATCATCCTTTCCCTCCTCTTTATCTCACTCTGTCCCACTGCCATAAATTTACACATTCTATTATATCCCACCTTGTCCTTTGTCCTTTTCCCAGTAATCTACTCACTTTATTCCACTGCCTTACCCTTCTATGCCCAACTTACCCTATTCCCTCCACCCTTATTCCTTTCTAGATTTTGGAGGGTGCTACACCTTTCATGGCATAATTGTGTATGTTTATGTATATGGTGTATGTATGTGTGTGTATTATTCCATACATATATATGTATACATTATGTCCTATTTAAGTCATTCCAGATGTGAGTAGGTTTTCAGAACTGCCAGTTCTTCTCTTTCCTCTAATGGCTCTCTGTCACTCCTTCCTCTACACCTCATTTGTATAGTATAATTACTATTTTTATCTTTTCCTAGGCAGTTTTGCTTTGTAGAATCAGATCATACTCAGCTCTGCCCCAGTCTTTCTTTTGAGCTACCCAATTACTAATGTCAATCTTAAACATATGGTATATATTTCCATGTTAAAAAACTTAAGCAATTTGTCATTGTTGAGTCCCTTGAAATTAATCTTTGATGTTGATGCTTATATGTCAAATTTTCTATTAAGTATTATTCTAAATTCTGCAAGTTTTTTACTGTAGCTTCTAACAAATCCTGTATAATTCTAATTGTAACTCTAGCATTTTTGACTTGTTTTATTGTCTGCTTGTTTGTTTCTTGTAAGATTTTCTCTTTGATCAGGGGGTTTCAAAATTTGGCAATAATTTAATAATAAATTCAAAATTTGTATTTTCCATGTAGGATCTCTTTGAGGTAGTGATTGATGGATTTTTTTTTCTCTATCTACTTTCCCCTTATGTTAATTACTCCAGGACAATTGTCTTTAATTATTTCTTGTAATATTGTGTCAAGGTTCTTTTTTTTTTTGGTCACAGATTTTAGATAAAACATTTATTCTTATATTTTCTTTTCTTCAGATCTGTTGTTTTTCTTATGTTTCACATTCTCTTATATTTTTTAATTCTTTCTATTTTTTTGTTATTTTTTGGGCTCTTGTAGCTTTACTAGTTTCCCCTTGCCCAGTTCTAATTTTCTAAGAATAAATTTTATTCCTTAAGGCTCTGTATCTATCTCCTTTTCTAATTGGCTAACTTCCCCCATTATCCCTCATAATCTTGAATTGTTCTTATTTATTTTAAATTTTTCTTCCTTCTGTCATTTGATTTTTGGAGTCTTTTTTGAGTCCTTCTCTAAGTTCTTTCTGGACAAGGTAGTCATTTAACATTACCCTTTTGGGTAGTAGAAGGTTTTTTTTTTTTTTTTTTTAACTTCAGTATCCTCTTCAGTATCCCCAGTCTTCCCTATTCCATACTAAATTCCTATGATTAGGTTCTTTCTTCTTTTCTGGTTCATTTTTTAAAAATGAGAATTATTAGTATAAGTATCTCTAATCCTGAGGGGGAGGAAGATGATACCTCTGTCTTCACTTCAGCTCTCCCTTATCACTTGAAAGCTCTAACCCAAAACTCATCCTTCAAGTGCCCATTGCCAGTAGTTTCTCTGCGCTATAGGTTCTGCATTCACATTCTTCTGGCCTAGGGCTGTGTCTCAGGCTGGCGTTCCTAAGCAGCAGAGTTTCCCCTCAGTTTTCTTGGATTCAGACCCCCAATTCCCCATGCTTTCCTGGAGGTGAAAGTGCCTGTGGTTGTGCCTGAGGCTACCTACAATGCCAGCTCACCTTAGGACTCCCTGCTCACTGTTTTTGTGGAGCTAGCCTGGAGGTATTTATATTCAATCCTAGGGTCCCTTTTTGTGTCTTCTCAGTGGGAGGATCCCTGTTGTGCCCCAGGTCTTATTTGTTTTTTACTTGACTATGTTTGCCCTGAGATGCAATTATTCTGTTGTTATTTCTTTTGTGGGGAAATCTGGAGAGTTTAGAATTTTCTCACCTATTCTGTCATATTCCCAGAATCCTCCTCCCATGTTCAACTTTTTAAATTTTTTTTTTTTGCTTTTATTGATAGTACAAATTTTAATGTTAATGGCTTCATTTTTTCTAGTAAGTATTAACTTTTTGTTGAACAATATCATAGACCAACATTTAGATGAATAAGTATTCATTGATAGCTTAAGAACAGTGTAATTATTAGTGGCTTCTGCTCCCTTTAACACAATTCTTTCACTTATAAAAAGGCAAACATGGATCACAGGGCTTAAGCACTGTTTTCATTCTGATTTAATTTATAAACACAAAGAAATTATCACTTTGTAGCTAACTCTCTCTTTGCTTAGTGTACTAATCTTTGAATGAATGAAAGAACCTTCCCCTCAGGCTTAATAGAAAATTCTTGGTCATCTTCTCTGATATAACCTATAAGAACTTAGTCACCTCCATGACATAATAAAGAACATTTGTGGAAGGAATAAATGAAACATACTTTTAAAAATACTAATCCTTGGTCTAACCATTTTTCTAAAAGAAAAAAATGGCTGATCTAGGGGGGGGGTAAGAGGTGAAAAATTGGAACAAGAGGTTTGGCAATTGTTAATGCTGTAAAGTTACCCATGTATATATCCTGTAAATAAAAGGCTATTAAATAAAAAAATTATAAAAAAAAAAAGAAAAGAAAAAAATGGCTGAAAATAATGTCTTTGGTTCAGGATTATTATCTATTAGAAATTATTTTTTTAAACAAAGAATGATTTCAAGTTATCTAGCAAGACTTTAATGTATTAAGGCAGAAAGAAATGGGCAAATTGCATAAAGTCTAAAGAAAGGTGGCTAGGATGAAGAATAAACTGGAAAACATGCTATTGGAAAACAAGTTAAAGAATGTTTTAAATGGAGAAGTGTAATATTCTTCTCTAAATTATAATGTTCGCTGGGAGCAGGTTTCTTGGGGGGCTTCTGGAGGCAGCCTTCCTTTCAGTTCAAAGTAATAATCACCTCAAATGCAGTCAGGAGTTAAAGTCCAAATGCTTTATTTTCTCCTTCCAAGTCTTGTCTCTTTTCTTGGGCCTGGTTAGCTTTCTTAGAGGCCTATCTCTCTCCTTGGTTCCAAGAGCTCTTGCTGCTAGTCCTTTGCCTCTCCAGCTTCAGCCTCTATCTCCCTCCGAATCTCTCCAGCCAGCACAAAGGTGGAAGAAAGAATGAATCTGACTCTGCCTCCGAGAGTGGGCTTGTCTCTTAGACTTGTGAATCTCCTGGAATCCATCCTGGTTGAGGCTCCTAGCTTATATATGCTCTCTTAAAGGTGTGAATCTTAAAGGTGTGAAAGGTATGAACTCTAATAAGTACTAAGTTCATTAGTTAACTAGAGAACTGTTAAGTACCATGCTAAATTAGATAATTATTGTCTCTATCAATTCCAGTAACTTACATCTTGTAAGAATTCTACCAGAGAAGTAGTAGGGGAAATACAATAGCTTGACAACTATCTTCAGGTAATTGAAGAATTATCATAGGGAGGAGAGAATCTATGTTTTCTTAGTTGCAAAGAACAAAACTAGGAAACATGGCAGAAATTATATTGAATAAGATTTCAGTTCATTGTAAGGAAACCCATTTTTCTTTATAAATATTATTATTTTTATCACTTTTTGTTACCATTATAATTAAAATCTGCAAAGCATATCATTCTGTTTGACTGGATACATGGCATCCTATGTGTCAGCCTCAAGAGCATGGCATCCTAGGCTGGTCACTCTTCATATACTCTTTGCCTCTTCAGGGTATAATTTTGTGTGCAATTCAGTGGTGGCGGCCCTCTGTCACTTTTGCACCCGCTATTTCTATAATCAGTGGTGATGGGACATTAAAAAAAAGAACCTATCATAATGATTGGCACTGCAGTACCAATGGTCTTTTTCAGAATTTAGTAAGTTCAAGTCAAGATGACCTCTTTTTATTATAGAGGGATATATTCTTTTAACAACTATTCTTTTACAACTTTTTAACTCTTTAACAACTATTCTTTTACTATGTGCTTTTTCAGGAATATCTCCATCTCCCCTGTTCCATCATATTCTTTTAACAACTAATTAGAACAAATGCCTTATTTTCAGGTTTGGGGAAGAACTCTCTCAGGACCAACAGGAACTCCTGGATGGAATCACAGAGCTGGATATTAATACTGATGGACAGCCTTCTCAGCTTCTGGTTCATGGAGCCTTGGCTTTCCCTCTCGGGCTAGACTCTTCATTTAACTGCTTCCTGGCAGCTGCCCGCTATGGCCAGGGTCGAGTGGTACTTGCTGCTCATGAGAGCATGCTCTGTGCCCCAAAACTGGGCCCTTTTCTGTTCAATGCTGTTATCTGGCTAACAGGAGGACAAGTAGGCAGAATTGGTGTTAACATTAATCTTAAAAAACTATTTACCTTATTGTCTGATAGAGGCCTGAACTGCAGCTTAGAATCCCATCTGACCCCTGGCTTAAGTGTTTACTGCTGCTCAGCCTACAGTGACCAAGAAGCAAGGAAGCTGCATGAGTTTGTGGCAGAGGGTGGAGGGCTACTGATTGGGGGCCAATCCTGGTGGTGGGCCTCCCAGAATCCTGGCAAGCATGCTGTGGCTGATTATCCTGGAAACCACATCCTCAACCCCTTTGGTCTCAGCATCCTAAATTGTACTCTACAAAATGGCCGATTTCCTGTCCTTGTGCCCAGTGAAAGAAACTATCATTTCCGCTTAGCATTGTCTCACTTCCAGGATGAAGTGAAGGGAGACAAAATCTTGCCAAAAGCCTGGCATTCTAAGCTAAGGAGAGACTGTGGGGCCTTCCTGAAGATTCCTGCAGAAGGAATCCCCACCTATGCCTCTGTGCACAGATTCTTGAGAAAATTGCTCAAGCAAACTGGCGTCCCCCATGTCAGTGAGGATCACCCTGTGCACAGTGATTCCTTTGAGGCTACACTGCTCTGTGTGGCCACTGAGCTTACTCAAAGTGGGATAGATTGCTTTTCACTGATCCACAGAACTAGTAATGGGACTTGTCCTTTCCTATCAAGACCCCCTGTCACCATGGAGATCAATGGTACCAGTCCAGGTAAAGATGGAGGATGAGGCCTAATAGATAGTTGTGAAACAATGGGCTAGATGAATCCTGTAAGGAATCACAGGACTTAAGACTGCCATAAGAAGAGCCTGTGTCTTTAAGATGGTGTGGCTTGAATTACTAGGAATACTTAGAGGGAGTTAGAAGGTAAATAAATAGGAAGCAGGTTGGGATATTTTAGGTTTAAAGAGAGGATGGCAACTCTCTGGGAGGAGGTGTGAAGGCTCCAGAAGAAAATGTGGGACTCTGGAAAGAGGGTAGAGGAGCTCTTGGGGGTAGTATGAGGAATTTAGAGAGGAATATGAGCACCACCAGAGAGGTGATCTGGGAAAGGTAAGGAGAACAAGGGAATTTGGGTAGAAGAATTCCATCAATTATTATGTCTCTCTTCAGATCATACTACATGGGTGAGCACTGGACTCTACCTCCCTGCAGGCTTTACTGTGTACATCAGAATACTAAGTGCTGTGTCTGCTGGCCTACAGGTAATTCCCCTGTCGCTGTCTGTTGCCTCTGCTATATATACTTCCTCCTAACTGTTCCTTGCTCTAAGGCTTGTTATCTATATAGCTACTACTACTATCTTCTAGTTTTCCTTATTGTTGTGCTGTTGCTTTAAATTTTATTAATTTTTATTGACCAACTGTTGTTTTTTCTTTTCATCAATATCATCCTTTAATTGAAAGAAAGAAAAAAAAAGAATAGTAATTAGAATAGAAATGCACAGTTAAGCAATGCAATTCCCACACTGGTCATAAATGTACATTAAATTCCATATCTTGAGCTCATCTGTTCAGGAGGTGAACAATACTTTGTTCCTCTAGAATCTTGGTTTATAGCACTGGTCAAAGTTCCTGCAAAGTTATTTTTCTTACTAATGTTGTTATTATCCAAGTGGTACTGATTTTGCTAACTTCACCCCATTAATCTCTACAAGTATTCCCAGTTTTCTCTAAAACCATCCATTTTGTCAGTGAGTCAACAAACATTTATTATGTCTTTAATATGTACTAGGCACTGTGCAAAGTGCTCATTTCTTATAGCAAAGTAATATTCCATTAAATTTATAAATGATAATTTTTCATTTGTTTTTTAGTAGAAAGGCACTCTCCTTGGGTTTCTAGTTTTTTTTTTTTATTGCAAAAGATCTACTAGAAAATTTTTGTTTTTGTTTTTTCTTTCTTTAGTTTCTTTGGTGTACAGGTTTTGTATTGTTATAGGAAGGTAAAAGTTTGTACAGTTTAATTGCTTTTTAGGCATGGTTCAAAATCTCAGAATGGCTGTACCAGTTCACAGCTCCACAGCAACCAATACTTATGATTAACCTCCCCCTTCCTCTTCTTGTCCCTCCCTTCATTCCTACAGATATTTCCCATCAATAGTGATCTAGCCCCTTGACCAGATTCTGTCTCTATGAGAATGTATCTTAAATAGCTTGGGCTATCCAGTGAATGGGAGCTCTGGTGGGTTTTATCCAATAGGAATAGCTATTCAGAAGGGGCTATACTTTATTTTAGTTCCCCTCAACCTCTTTCTGGAATGAATACCTCTTACTTCAGCATAAAAAAATGTTCCTTATAACAAATAGCTACCAAGTTTTGTCACACTAGCTTCCCATTCCATGCAGGATATGCTCTCTAACACAGATATCAAGGAACAATTTGTGATAAGTTTCATCCCCAATGTCATCATTGAAGATTAGAGTTATAAGCAAAATGACCTATTTTTCCTTAATATCTCATCATAGATTTGTTACCCATGATTTTGTGAATCTTTATTAAGCCTAGATAATCATTCATTATGTATGAACTGTTGGGAGTATTGTCATTACCTATGAAATGCCCATAATTTCTGAAAGACACTGATACATGATCTAGCAGTCGTGCTTGCCAGTGGTTGCTACCTGTGCTCATGAACTCCCTTTCTCAGGTACAAATCGGCTGCCACTCTGATGATCTCAGTGGGGCCAAGAAGCTTTGCCGAGCACCCGTGGTAATTCACCGCTGCTATCTGGACAGACCAGAGCTGTCAGTCTCCTGCCTCTGGGGGGGCCTCATCTATATACTTGTGCCTAAGGGCAGTAACCTGGGTCCTGTGCCAGTCACCATCTCTGGAGCTGTGCCTGCTCCATACTTCAAATTGGGTGAGTGAAGGCTTCATGAAGACTAAAGCCAAGGGTATCTGGGCAAAGGGTGAAAGGATTATGAACTAGGTTATAAAGGAAGAAAATAATGTGTAGCTTGGATTGGTAAAGAGGAAGATGATGTATTGAGGGTGATAAGGAAGAGATGATCTATTTTAAGGTTGAGAGAGGGGCATTAGAGGACTTCTTGTGTTCATGGAGAATTCATAGGACCATGAGGCAAGGTGACTTGGGATTGTTTTTTTTGTCTTCAGGAATGGGGATAGGTTGCATAGAAGGAAAAGGCACAGAATTTAAAACCAAAGGCCTTGAGTTCAAATTCTGACTCTGCTTTTCATTAGCTTTGTTACGTCAATCATTTTATTTTGTTTCACATCAGTAAAATGAGAGAGTTGTACTAGATCCACAAATTTGGTTTTTAAAAATATTTTGCTAACTGTATTTCAGTGTAATTGGTTATATATTTTACTTAATATATTTTAAAAATTGAAAAGTACATAGGCTTTTTCAGGTTCCCAAAGATGTCCATATTCCTCTCTCTCTCTCTCTCTCTCTCTCTCTCTCTCTCTCTCTCTCTCTCTCTCTTTCTCTTTCTCTCTCTCTCTCTCTCTCTCTCTCTCTCTCTCTCACACACACACACACACACACACACACACACACACATACACAAAGGTTAAGAAGCCCCGCTGGATATTTAAAGTCCCTTCTAGCTACTAATTCTCTGATCCCTTGGTGTTCTACCCCACTGAAATAAAAATTTCTACTTTCAGCCTTAGGAAGTCAAAAAAATTAAGAAAGACTTAAAATAACAAAACATCCAGAAGGGGTAAAGTGATAGATCCGCTGTAACTAATTTCATATATTGGGCCTTTCCTAAAACTGTGATCAGTATAATATTTTAGGTTGGACTTTAGCTTTGAGCTTTACCATAGACAGAAAGTGACCTGGGATGGCAAGATGACTAAAGGCTTTGTTATATGAGACTTAATCGAAGGAACTATATATATCTACCCTGGAAGAAAGAAGACTTGAAGGGATATGGTAGTTTTCCAATATTTGAAAGGCAGTTAGGTAAAATTTGGACGATATTTGGTCTGTTTGGGCCCAGGGAACAAAACTATGAAAAGAGTGAGCATAATTCACCAAGACAAATTTTACCTCAGTGAAAGTGGAAAAGATGTAACAATTAGATCTGCCTCAATGTAAAATGTATTGTCCTGGGAGATAGCTAATTATCCAAAGGGGTAATTCTTCAAAAAAAGAGACCTGATGACCACTTCTCAGGAACAGAGAAAAGGGAAATCTCCCATTCATAAATATGTTGAAGATGGTGTATGAGATTCTGTAACAGGCCCATTTAACCCCACAATCTCTGTCCTTAGGGGAGACATCACTGGAGGAGTGGCAGAACTCTATTCGCCACCATGCAGGGCCCTGGGGGGAGCTGGCAACAGACAATATCATTCTCACAGTGCCTTCTGAACATCTTCAAGACCTGGACAACCCAGAGCCACTGCTTCATCTCTGGGATGATATGATGGGAGCCGTGGCCAGACTTGCATCAATAAGCTTCCCTTTCCCTCGACCCGAGAGGATTGTAGTGGATGTACAGATCTCAGCTGGTGGGTGTTTTGGAGGTGGGACAGGAGGTATTGCACACGATAAATCAATACAAAATTCACAAATATTTGTAAATTCTTCTCTATTTAAGGCATTATATCCAATGTTTGATAGTACAAGTAAGCAGGGGTTTATGAACTAGTTAGAAAGATATAAGAAAAACCACATTGAAATTTAAAAAGAGACACAAAAATCAATAATAGCATTCATTCATTCGTACATACATCTTTCCTTCCCTTACTTAGTAAGCATTTATTATATACCTCTGTGTGCAAAAAAGCTTTCACAAAGAATTACTAGAGAAAATAAATGCTATGATTTCAAAGGAGGGGCGTCGGTATTAGAGGAGTCATTAAGGAACCTTTATTGGAGGGTATAGGAAATGACTTGTGTCTTGAACAATGGGTAGAAGTTAAATAGAAAGAAGTATACTCAAATCAAGTTAGAAAACATTTATTGAGCACCAATTGTGTCCCAGGCAGTGTTCTAATTGCCAGAGATAAAAAGAGAGTCAGAAGGCAATCTCTCCTCTTCAGGACCATATATCCTAATGAGGGAAAGAAACTTATTAACAATCACATACAAAAATGATTCACAGGGTAAATTGAAGATAATTTCAGAGGGAAGCATTGGATTAAAGGAATAGTCACTGGTTTCAGAGGCCAGGACTGGCACCAAGGGCTGCATAAGTGAGAAAGCAAAATCATAGTTCCTCCCTTTAGGAGAATTCACAATATAACTGAAGTTGGTTATAGGAGAATAAAATCACCCACTGTTCGTATCATTCTAAGGTATAGTTAAGGTACATGTGTAAATGTGTACAAAATAATATCATTTGAGTCATGCCTGTTGTGTTTCAAACATAATGCTATGTGCTTTATAAATTTCATTTATATTTCTTTTTATCCTCACAAAAACTCTCAGGGGAAGATGCTTTTATTATCCTCATTTTATTGTTGAAGAAATAGATTTAAGTGTTTTGCCCCCAGTCACATGACTTGTAAGTGTCTGGGACCAGATTTGAATACAAGTCTCCCTGACTCCAGGCCCAGTATCCTATCCATCATAGAACTTAGTTTTTATTAGAGGAAAAAATTAACTCAATACATGGATCATTATGGTGGCTAGTATAAAATTCCAAAAATGACAAAATGTTTAAGTACATAGAAATAATATAATCCTTATGTGAAAGATGAGAAATTGGGGTTGGATGAGTGGGGTAAACTGGGAAAAGAAGTTTTCTTCCCTGTTTTGACTAATCAAAGAGAATCCATCTATTTTCATGTATATGTGAGCATGTTGGGGATGAGATAATCCAGGGGATAGATGTATTGTGAGAATAACCTCAGGGTGGCAGATTGGGCCCTCACACATAGAAATCTCTGCCTTCTTTTCCTTCCTTCCAGGTTGGATGCATTCAGGATATCCCATCATGTGCCACAAAAAGTCAGTGGAGAAATTAATCAATGAGAAGAGAATAAGATCTAATGGCCTCTGGGGTCCCATCCATGAGTTAGGCCACAACCAGCAACGAAAGGTCTGGGAGTTTCCTCCACATACAACTGAGGCTACTTGCAACTTGTGGCCTGTGTATGTACATGAGATGGTGCTAGGTATCCACCGGAGTCGGGCTCACCCTGAACTGACTTCCTCAAATAGGGAAACCAGGATAAAAGAATACCTGAGAAAAGGGACTCCCCTAAATGACTGGAGTATTTGGACAGCATTGGAGACTTATTTGCAGGTACTAGAAATTAATTGGGGGAGAAAGAAAGACTGTCACTACTACTACTACTACTACTACTACTACTACTACTACTACTACTACTACTTCTACTTCTACTACTTCTATTACTACCCTTATTATTACTTCTCTAATATTTATATAGTGCCTCAAATTTTCCAAGGTGCTTTTCAATTTTTTCTCATTTGATGTTCACCACAGCCCTATAAGGTAAGTGCTGTTATTACCTACATTTTACAGATGAGGAAATTGAAGCTGAAAGAGTATAAGTGACTTTCCCCATGGACCCATTTCGATCATCATGGAATCCCATCTGAATCTTCATGATGTTAGTTATCCCATTACTGTTTCTCTACATCTTACTTACATAGTTGTAAAAGGAATGAAAGCCCCATTCCCTATGTCCTAGTAAAAAGGTGAAGATAAATGAGGGATTAGAGAAAAATATTTTGCAAAAATTTTTAAGGATCTACACAGAAGAAAATCTACCCAGATAAGTCTTCTGTTGACTAATTATAACTACAAACATTGTATTGGATATTGCCACAAAGCATTCTTCATAAGTCTAGTCACAAAGGGTGATCCTTCTTGTATTTTCTATGGATTGGGTGGGCAATTCTTTGGATGCCGTGAGTCAGACCCATTTATTTAGCAAATATTCATTGATCATCTTTGAGATTCAATTTACTATAGGTGGTATAAGGAAGTAAAGGAAACAGGAGTCACCTTTCTGAAGGAAAAAAAACAAGAAAACTATTATTATGGAATTATTATTGGTATTATTATGCTATTATATAGCATTAATATGTCAAAAGTTGAGTAAAGCCTAATTTCTCTAAACATTCTTAAAAGTAGGCATTTATCCAAGATGGGTAGTAGAGAATAAGACTGCTTGATCATGTCTAAATAAATGTTTGGTGCAGGAGAGGAGGGAATACTATTCAAATGGTAGGAATATGACTAATATTCAAGAGGGAACCTATTATTTCAATAAGGGAGAGTCATTGCTACTCACATGCTAGGTTGCCTGTGGAAACTCAGACCCTTATTTTTGACCCCTTTTCTCTTTCTCCTCTCTCAGCTACAGGAGGCTTTTGGCTGGGAACCTTTTACACAAATCTTCATGAAATATCAGACCTTATCAGGAGTGCCCAACAACAATCCTGGCAAGATGAACCTGTGGGTAAAAGAGTTCTCTCATCAAGTGCAGAAGAATTTGGCTCCTTTCTTCCAGAGCTGGGGCTGGCCTATCGAGGAGGATTTAGCTGCTTCCCTGGCCTACCTCCCTGAGTGGCAAGAGAACCCCATGAAAATATACCTTCTCTAAACAATCAGCAGAATGATTTCAGAGAGGCCTGGAGAAACTTACATAAACTGATGCTAAGTGAACTGAATAGAACTAAGAGAACATTGTATACAGCAACAAGAAGATTATATGATGTTCAGTTCTGACAGATGTAGCTATTTTCAATAGTATTTTCACTTTTTTGTTGTTGTTTGCTTGCATTTTGTTTTCTTTATCATTTTTTTTCCCTTTTTGATCTGATTTTTCTTGTGTAGCATGATAATTACCAAAATATGTATGAAAGAATTGCACATATTTAACATACATTGGATTGCTTGCTGTCTGGGGAGAGAATGGGGTAATAGAGGGAAAAACATTGGAACACAGGATTTTGCAAGAGTGAATGTTGGAAATGATCTATGCATATTTTTGAAATAAAAAGCTTTATGAAAAATAAATATAAATCTAAAAATGAGTGTATCTTCTCATACAAAATTAAGGGGTACCTATCAGACTCAATGTGTCTGTGAGCAGGATATAGCTCCATCTCTAAAACTCAATCTATGGATGCCCGGAGTCAGCCCCATTCATTCGGCAAATATTTATTCATGATCTTTGATGTCCAAGATTCCCTAGGATGAGTAAGGGAGTAAAG
The DNA here is from genome assembly GCF_902635505.1 of Sarcophilus harrisii. NCBI lineage: Eukaryota > Metazoa > Chordata > Mammalia > Dasyuromorphia > Dasyuridae > Sarcophilus > Sarcophilus harrisii. The sequence continues at coordinate 193,239,363 of NC_045430.1, forward strand.
TTATTAGGAGTGTGTCACCTATTTAAAGGGGAAATTGAGAAAACCATGTGGAAACTTGTACAAGTTGAATAATAGTGAAGATATTTCTTCCCTTTCAGCCTCCTAAAAGAGCCTTAGAACCTATCACAAATTGGCATCAAGTATTCCTTCTCTGGGATCTGTTTTTGATTTAAATGTGCTATTATTTATCAATATTATATAATACTGAGAGCATTAAATTTGGAGTTGGGACTTTGGTTTGAATCCTATCTTTGCCATGTAGTGCCTCTTTGACAGGAAAGTTGCTGAATCTCTTTGGGTCTCAATTTCCCTGTCTTTCAAATGAGAGAACTGGACTTGATGATCTCTAAGGTCCTAGACTTTAAAAGTCAACTCTAAACCTAGGATCATATGAAATTCTTTCCTGATCCGAAACAACACATCTCTGAGACAAGTTCAACTTGTCTCTTTAGGAATCCAAAATATTTTGTCTGAGCTTTTATTTTTAATCCATTGTTCTAAATGTCTGGATATGGTCCCAAACTGAGACATAAATTTATCATAGGAATCAACAGGCTCTTAACTGGTTGTCATTGCTAGTTCATTCCTAACCTCTGATAGATCCTGTATACAGAATGTTCCCAAAGTATTAGTGAAGTTTTAAACTTCTGAAAGCTTATGCTGCATTAAGACTTTTGAGATACACTATATAATCTAAGTGTGCCAGAGTGACATGTCATATCTTTTATGATCAAACCTGCTTTTTATGTGATACCCAGGACCTTCTCTATGTTTTTGAGGTACATTTTCAGAAAGATCTAACTCATTCAAAAAGATATAAAATTTAATTTTAAATTTAGTTTAAATTTAAATTATCTGGAATAGGCCTTAAGTTATAGGAAAAGTACTGTAAAATCACAAATGTGATAACAAATCTATTATGGTTTGCCCCCATCAATTCATTCCATCTATTTATCTTTTGCATGAAGAAAGCAATAATGAGACTACATTGTTTGAACCTGAGAAAATTAAAAAGTTTTCTGTCCATGGCTTGATCATCTCAATAAGTCAATCAATAAACATTTATTATGTGCCTACCATGTAGCAGGCATTGTAATAAGCACTGGGAATAAAGAAAAAAGGGGGAAACTGACTCTGCCTTCAAGGAATTCATAATCTAATGGAGACATTATGCAAATATGAATGTGTTTGTCATACACATACACACATGAATAAATAGAATAAATTAACAGGAAAGGCTCTAGAATTAAGAGGATCTGGGAAAGACTTCCTATAAAAGATGGGGTTCGATGGGATATTAAAGAAGCAAGGGAAGTCAATAAGTAGAGATGAAGAGGAAGAACAGTCCAGGCATGGCAGACCACTAAAGCTTCCATAGCTGAGAAATAATGAAGAACCAGGAGGTCAATGTCACTGGTTTGAAGAGTTCAAGATTGGGAGTAAGATATAAAAAGACGGGAAAGGTAGGAGGGGGTTATTGCATTTGATCCCCCTGGCCATAGGAGGCTACTGGAGTTTATTGAGTAGAGGGATGATGGTTGGGGCCGTATTTTAGGAAAAATCATTTAATTGCTGAATGGAAAATGGATTGGAGTGGGAAGAAGCTTAGGGTAGGCAGACCCACTAGCTGACTACAGTATTCAAGGTAGAAGATGATGAAGATCTGTTCTACAATGGTAACAATGTCACAGGAGAGAAGGGGGCATATTCAAGAGATACTGCCAAGGTAAGATTGATGGACCTTGGCAACAGATTATCATCTGATAAAATGAGGTTGTAATACCAGTGAAATTTATAAGAGATTTATATAGCCCTAAATCAGTGGCTCCTTCACTTTTCAGTCCCGCATACACAAAAAAGTACCTACTATGTGCCAAGGATTATATAGGAAAACATTCCTTGATATTTTTGAGAATCACAATACTCTTTTGATAAAGAACAATTCACACGAAAGAATGACCCTGCCATTCATGTCACATATATTCACTTAGGGTTTTCTGAACTGTTTTAATTTTTTTAATTTACTTTTGATTCTTTTGATATTTTTATTTCCTTTTTTTCTCTTATTTACTTCTGTTTCTTCCTTGGGCTGAAATTTGCTATACATATGAGGCAATGATGGCAATGAGGCAAGATTGAGATCCTGAATTTCGTAATACATTTTTATAATGGTGTATATGTTTTTGATAGGCATATAACATGTTATTATAATAAATAAAATAATATTTAATATTATAGTATCACACAATAATGCATATAATTCAGTATTTCAAAATACTGGTTATACTACATAATTTTTGAGTGGACACTGAACTTCTTAGTACCTCACTTTCCTCATCTGTAAAATGAGAGTTGAATCTCTTTAGTTCTTTTCCTATTCTGAGTCTATATGACCTTATTTCTTGTTTCTCTTACTTTCTTCCAATTTCATTTTTTCTGCTGCCTTTTTCCTTCGTCTGCTGCTGCTTTGGTTATTGTTATTTAATAGGCTTTAAGTTGTTGGTATAATTTTAGATCAAATTTCATCTAGGTGAGAAAACTGAGATCCCAAGAAGTTCAATAACTTGCTCAGAATCATATAGCTAGGTAATAACAGAACCAGGATTAGACCCCAGGCCTTTTAGCTCTTTTATGTGTTTGAATAACCCTTACTTCTAGAGCAGGTCCCACTAATTCATAAAAGGTTTTAGTACATCAATTAAAGGTGGTGTTTTATTGTTATGATAATATAAAACTTTTTTTTTCCCTTTTTATTTGGGGGTAGTATTTCCCTTGCTCATAGGGCTCCCTCTTGTGGACTTGACCTTAGAAGAAAACTGTCTTCCTTCCCTGTCCTGTTATCTCTACTCAGAGTAAACTGTTATATATATGGAGACCATTCTTTTTTTAGTAGTATTTTATTTTTCCAAATACACACAAAGACATTTCTCAACATTCAGCCCTCAAAACCATGTGTTCCACATTCCTCTCCCTCTCTTTCCTCTCCCCCATCCCCAAGACAGCAAGCAATCCCATATAGATTCAACAAGTGCAGTTCTTCCAAATTTTTCCATATTTGTCATGCTGCACTAGAAAAAATCAGATCAAAAGAAAGAAAAAAAGGCAAACCATCAAAAAACATGAAAAACTGTGTTTTGATCTACATTCAGTTGACAATTCTTGAATGAAACATAAATTATTTAATTACAAATAGCAAGGATAACCATCTTCTCTAAGATCTCTTCCTGCTCTGCCAAAAATTATACAAACATCTATGATTCAGCAAAAGTTAGTAGTACAAGCAAAGAAGGCCAGCCTCCAAGAGGTGAGAGGGGCATCTTGGGGAACATGTGTTTCAATGGAAATGATGTTAGATTTGGAATCAGAGGCTAGTTAGACTTCTAACCCTGGTTCAAATCCCAGCCTGCCTCTGATACAGAGAGAAGGAGAGAGAGAGGGAGAGGGAGAGGCAAAAGGAGAGGGAAAAGGAGAGGGAGAACCAAAGGGAGAGGGAGAGGGAGAGGGAGAGGGAGAAAGATCTGGTTTTTCTCATTTTGGATGACTGATCTTAATGGTTTCCCTAGACTTGGGAGTCTTTGTCTATCCTTGAGTCTAGCCTCTCCTTTGAGCTGAGATCTCGGGTTTTTTTCCCCTACCAAGAGATCTGTTTTCTGAAGTTTTTCTTCTTTTTCTCTCATCCACACTAGAGTTCAGTCTTTTGCCAGATTCATTTCCCTCACCCTCTTTACTTCCATATTTGTCCTCTCTGTCCCTCTGTTCATAACAAGATTAGGCTCTTACATATCCTTTAAGCTGCATATCTGTCTTTATCTATAGATTCTATTTTCCTTAAAACTTTTGTTCTAACAGCTCCTGGTGGCTCACACAAATGTAAGTTTACTTCACCTATCCCAGTAATTAACACTGTCTCTCCATCTCTCCTTCTCTTCTCTGTCTCTGTCTCTGTCTGTCAGCTCAAAGGTTTGTCTGTCTTTTTGTCATTTTTTCTCTGTGTGTCTGTCTCTCTGTCACTATCATTTTGTCTCTCTCTGTTCCTATCTCTATGTCTCTCTGTCTTTCTGTCTCTTTTCCTCCCTCTTTTTCTCCCCCCTCCTTCTTTTCTCTCTTTCTCCCTCCATTTCTCCCTCTCTCCCCTCCTTCTGTTCTCTCACTCTCTGTTTCTCTGTCTCTGCCTCTCTGTCAGCTCAGAGACTTGTCTGATTGTCTGTCTGTCTTTCTCTCTCTCAGAAAGGCAGTTCTGCTTACTCATTTACAATGATCCCTTTAATTGCATGCAGAAGATATCAATGGTAAAGTCAATCTGTCTGGGAAGTGGAGATGGGGGAGAAAGAGAGGAAGGGAAGGGAAAAGAATTGCTCATAATTCTACATTTTGTGTTTCTATGACATTGATAATATAATCTTTTCCTATCTATGCCCCATAATTATAACCTATTTAATCCACCAATTGGACAAGTAACAACTATTGTTCTCAATTTCCTCAACTTTGAAATGATCTTTTGAGATAATGATGAATATTAGAGGAAATGTGGGAAAATTGGAACACTAATACATAGTTGGTGGAATTGTGAAAGGATCCAAACATTCTGGAGAACAATTTGGAACTATGTCCAAAGGACTATCAAACTGTGCATACCCTTTGATCCAGCAGTGTTTCTACTGGACTTATATCCCAGAGAGATTTTTTTTCCCCTGAGGCAATTAGGGTTAAGTGACTTGCCCAGGGTCACATAGCTAGGAAGTGTTAAATGTCAAGGCTGTTATGCTATCCACTACACAACCTAGCTGCCCCCAGAGAGATCTTAGAGGAGGGAAAGGGACTCACATGTGCAAAAATGTTTGTAGCAGCCCTTTTTGTAGTGGCAAGAAACTGGAACCTGAATGGATGCCCATCAGTTGAAGAATGGCTAAAGAAGCTATGATATATGAATGTTACAGAATAGTATTTTTCTGTAAGAAATGATCAGGAGGATGATTTTTAGAAAGGCCTAGAGAGATTTACATGAACTGATGCTAAATGTAATGAGCAGAACCAGATCATTGTACATAGCAACAGCAATATTATATGATGATCAATTCTGATGGACATGGCTCTTTCCAACAATAAGATGTTTCAGATCAGTTCCCATAATCTTATGATGAAGAGAGCCATCTACACCCAGAGAGAACTGTGGGAACTAAGTATGGACCACAACATTGCATTTTGACTCTTTCTTTTGTTGTTTGCTTGCATTTTGTTTTATTTCTCAGTTTCTTTGTGCAGCAAGCTACCTGTATAAATATGTATACATAAACTGAATTTAACATATATTTTAACATAATTTAACATGTTTTGGATTACCTGCCATCTGGGGAGGGGGTGGGGGGAAGGAGGGGAAAATTTGGAACACAAGATTTTGCAAGGGCCAATGTTAAAAAATTACCTATGAATATGTTTTGTAAATAAAAAGCTTTAATAAAAAAAGGAAAAATAATTTTTTTTTAAAAAAGTGAGTAGCTTTAAAAAATGATCTACTGATTCTACTTGGTCTATTTCTTTTATGAATGTTCTCTCATATTTCTCATAAGCATTAGTTTAGAAAGAGAACCTGATGACAAATTCTATATCCAATTTGAATCCTGTGAAGACTATCTCTTTTAACTCAGTATAGATTACCATTCTATTCTTAAAGCATATGGTTCTATATATCTTAAGATGCAAGTAGGCTGAGGAGGAGAAATTCATTAATTTTAGCCCAATTCTCACATTATGTTTTCTATATTCCCCAAGTGGTAAAGGCAACAGGAGCCTTAGCTATTCTGAACATGTTTTTTCCCTCAGCTTTTCCAATTCCTTTTAATATTTATAATTATGGAACGTCTTCAGGTTTGTATTATGATTCTTCTTTTTCTTTTTCCCTTTTCAGATTTTCCCATTCTAGGGACATAACTATAGGGACTCAGGGGCAGATACTATTCCCTTTGATCTTGGCATGTTTCCTTGTCTTTGAGTCTTTATCTGAAGATAGAGCAAGAGTATCCCTAGCAGTCATATATTGGTGGTGCTCCTTCAGGATGTGTTTCCTTGCTTATGGGCCATACTCTCTCTCTTTTCCAGGATATGCTCATGCTTTCCCAGTTTTCCTGGAAAACCCCATGAAATCAAGCCTTTCAACCAGGTATGATAGGATACTCTCCAGCTGAACATAGATTGGAAGAACTTCAAGAAAGCTAAGTCTCATTCGGGTGAAAGAGGTATTCAGTCCAACTCAGACATGGTCCAGGAAAGCCAGCTTAATCACAGAAGATCAGCAAGTGAGACCCTAGGTCCCAGATCAGTAGCAAAGCATACCAGCAGGCAGCTTCCAGTCTCAGCTCAGAAAGAAAATTGCTAAGCCAGGACATCAGGCTGTTTATTGGAGAGAACAGGTAGGGTTACCTTCTGCTATGAATAAGACACAAAACTCAGAAGTCTCCTGTGCTCAAAACTGAGATTCAGAGCTGCACAAGAAGCTTGGGACCGTGTTCCCTCTGTATCATTGGAGCAGAGCTCAAACTTAAAAATCACAAAATAGGAAAAAAAGGATAAAAAATGATCAAGACACCAAAAACAACTTTAACCTAAAGCTACTATAGTGACAGGGAAGACTAAAACACCAACTCAGACAAATGCCCATGTGATAAATCTCAAAAGATGATTTAAATTGGTTTGAAGTCCCAAAAATCTTCTTAGAAGGGTTCATAAAAGATTTTAAAAGGCAAATAAGAGAAGTAAAAGAAAAAAATGGGAAAATAAACAAGAGATATGCAAGAGAAAGTCAGCAACTTGTAAAAAAAGAAAACAATTCCTTAAAAAATAGAATTGTTCAGATGCAAAAAAAAAAAAAATCAACTGAAGAAAATAACACCTTGGAAGTAGAATGAATCAAATGGGAAAAGAGATCTAAAACTAAATGAAGAAAATCATATACTAAAAACTAGAACCAAGCAAATGAAAGCTAACAACTTTATGAGACATTAAGAGTCAGTTAAACAAACTAAAAAGAATGAAAAAATAGAAGATGTTAAGTATCTCATTGGAAAAACAGCTGACCTGTAAAATAGATCCAGGAGAGACAATTTAAAAATTATTTGTCTACCTAAAGATCATGACCAAAAAGTAAAAGCCTGGATAGCATTCTTCAAGAGATCATTAAGGAAAACTTTTTTGATATACTAGAACTAGAGGGCAAAACCATCATTGAACAAAGGATTTGTTCACTTCCAAAAATAGATCCCACAGAGAAAACCCCAATGAACATTGTTGTAAAAATCCAGAATTATAATCACAAGGGAAAATTACAGCAAGCTACAAGACAGAAACAATTCTAGTATCAAAAAGCCACATCAAAAAGCCAGATTCTGGCAGCTTCTACAATAAAAGATCAGAGGGCCTGGAATACCATATTCCAGAAAGCAAAGAACCTGTGATTACAAGCAAGTATCAACTACTCATCAAGACTGAGCATCATTTTTCAGGAGAGGAGATGAATCTTCAATGAAGTAAAGGACTTTCAATCATTTCTACTGGAAAAAAAAACCAGAACTAAATAGAAAATTTGATCTTCAAACATAAGACTTTAAAATAAGCATAGAAAGGTAAATGGGGGGGGGGGGGCACATTATTTAAAGGTTAAACTATTTACAACCCTACATGGAAACTTATAACTCTTGAAAACTTTATCTTTTACTGGGACAATTAGAGGGGACATACATGGACAGAGTGTGTTGGTATGAATTGATTCTGATATGATGATATCAAAGAAAAAGACATTAAAGGTTAAAAAAAGGATTTTAATGGAAGAAGAAGAAAGGGGGAGATAAAATGGAATAAACTAGATCACATGAGGAGGCACAAAAACCTTATTACAATAGAAGAAGAGAAGGTGGTGAGCAAAGTCTAAAGTTTAATCTCATCAGTTTTGGCTCAAAGAGGGAGTAGCATAATCACTCAGCTGGGTAAATAAATTTATTTTACTTTAAAAGGAAGTAGGAGAAGAAAGGAGAAAGAAAAGGGAGGAGTTGGATAGAATGGAGGGCAGAAGCATTAGGAGAAAAGGGGAGAAGTGATAGAAGGGAGGTCAGGTTGAGGAAGAAATAAGTTAGAAACAAAAAACTGTTAAGGAAGGACAGGGTAAAAAATAGGATAGATGGAAATACATAGCTCCTAATCATAACTGTGAATGTGAATGGGATGAACTCTCCCATAAAACATAAGTGAATAGCAAATTTGTTTTAAAACCAGGATCTTACAATAAGTTGTTTACAAGAAAGAGACATTTGAAACAGAAAGGGACATACAGAGTAAAGATAGAAAGCTAAATAAGAATTTATTATACTTTAGCCAAAGCAAAAAAAGCAGAGATAGCAATTCTGATCTCAGAGCAAGAGAAAGCAAATATATATCTAATTAAAAGAGACAAGGAAGGAAACTACATTTATTAAAGGGTACCATAGACAATGAAGTGGTAGTGATACAAAATATATGTGTACCAAGTGGTACACCATCCAAATTCTTAGAGAAGTTAAACTAGTTACAGGAATAAATAGACAGAAAAACTATACTAGTAGGGGATCTCAACCTCCCTCTCTTAGAATTAGATGAATCCAACCACAAAATAAACAAGAAAGAAACCAGGGAGGTTAAGAGAATTTTAGAAAACTTAGATATGATATACCTCTGGAGAAAATTGAATAGAGATAGAAAGGAATATACTTTTTTTTCTCTCAGCAGTACATATTATCTACACAAAAATTGACCATATATTAAGGCATATAATTCTCACAATGAAGTGCAGAAAGGCAGAAATAATAAATTCTTCTTTTTTAGATCATGATGCAATAAAAATTACATTCAATAAAAGACCAGAAAAAGATATACTGAAAAGCAATTGAAATTTAAACAATCTAATTCTAAAGAATGAGTGGGTCAAACAACAAATCGCAAAAACAATCCATAATTTCATCCAAGAGAATGACAATAATTTTTAAAAATTACAAAAATCTATGGGATGCAACCAAAATAGTCCTTAGGAGAAATTTTATATCTCTAAATAGTTAAATGAATAAAATAAAGAATTGAGCATGCAACTAAAATAGTTTAAAAAATAACAAATTAAAAACCTCCCAATTAAATACCAAATTAGAATTTCTGAAAATCAAAGGAGAGATTAATAAACTTGAAAGAAAACTATTGAACTAATTAATAAAACTAAGAGTTGGTTTTATGAAAAAAAATCAACAAAAATTTGGTTAATTTGATTAGAAAAAGAAAAGACAAAATCAAATTACCAACATCAAAAATAAAAAGGGTAATTAACAGAATAATTAGAAGCTATTTTGCCCAACTCTATGGCAACAAGTGTGACAATCTAACCAAAATGGATGAATATTTATCCAAAAAAATATATATAAATCACCCTGGTTAACAAAAGAGGAAATAAAATACTTAAATGGTTTCATTTCAGAAAAAAAGAAATTGAACAAGTCATTAATGAACTCCCTAAGAAAAAAATCTCCACAGCCAGATGGATTTAAAAGTGAATTCTATCAAACATTTAAAGAACAATTCCAATACTATGTAAACTATTTGAAAAAATAGTTAATGAAAAAGTCCTACAAATTCCTTCTATGACACAAATAAGGTATCTAACTGGCTACATGATTTAGACAAAAAGAGGAATAGTATAAGCAAATTAGGAAATCAAGGGAGAGTTTAGCTATCATATCTTTGGGGAAGGGAGGAATTTATGGCCAAAGAAGAGAGAGAGAAAATTATAAAAAGCAAAATGGACAACTTGGATTACATTAAATTTTTAAAAGGTTTTGTATAAACAAAACTAACACAATCAAGATTGAAAGGGAAGCACAAAGTTGGGGGGAAAGTTCTACAGCCAATGTTTCTGAAAAAGGCCTCATTTTCTGAAATTGTTGTACCACAGTTTCCTTTTAATGTCCTGACCCAGTTTCCCTAATTGTCCTACCTCAGCTACTCTGCCTCAGGTTATAACCATTCCCTCTTAATCATTAGAATGTTTGATAGGATAAGATATAAGGATGTCTTATATCTTAGACATCATTAAACTATCAGGAGCTTCTCCCCATCTCTGGTACCTCCCTCCATTATGTCATCTCCATCCCAGGTGCCTGCCCCCCATTATGTCATTGTTCTTGTTACCCTATAAAAGAATCTTTGTATCCAGTATTCATTGCTAGATTCCTGGAGACCACAGTCTCATTCAGCCCTGGGACCAAACCATGGATCCATTTGGTCCCAGTAAATCTCTCCCTTTCAAATAAATTACTAAAAATTCTCTAATCTCTATCTTGCCTCAGTTTCTCTGGAATTATAAAATAAATAAAAAAAACAAAGTCAAATTTATTAGAATACAAGTAATTCCCCAAATGAGAAATGGTCAAAGGATATGAACAGACAAATTTCAGATGAAGAAATTAAAGCCCATCTATAGTCATATGAAAGCATGCTCTATGTCACTATTAATTAGAGAAATACAAAGTAAAACAATTCTGAGGTACCATTTCATGCCTTTCACTTTGCCCAGAATGACAGGAAAAGACCGTGGTAAATGTTGGAGGGGATGTGGGAAAATTGGGATATTAATGAATTCTTTATGGAGTTGTGAAATGATCCAATTATTCAGGAGACCAATTTGGAATTATGCCTACACAACTGTGTATACTCTTTGATCCAGCAGTGCCACAACTGAATCTGTATCCCAGAGAAATCATAACAGAGGAGAAAAGATTCATATGTGCAAAAATGTTTGCAGCAGCTCTTTTTGTGGTGGCAAAGAATTGAAAATTAGTAGATGGCCATCAATAGGAGAATGGCTGGATAAATTATGGTATGAACAAGGTGATTTTGGGAAGATCTGAAAAGATTTACATGAACTAATTTACAAGAAACAGAAATGTTTTATTGACAGTAATAGCAAAATTGTATGATAATCAACTATACGGACTTGTTCTTCCCAGCAGGTCGGTGATCCAAGGCAATCCTAATAAACTTTGAATGGAAAACACCATTTCTAGAAAGAAAAATATGGAAACAATATAAATCAATCCTTGCTAGATTCACTTTTTTTCTTTTTCTTCTTTTTTTTCTCTCTTGTGGTTTTTTCCTTTTGTTTGATTTTTCTCTACCAAAATGATTCATCAGGAAATGTGTTTAAAACAACAAAAGAATGTACATTAAAAAAAAAAAAAAAAGATTAAGATAGATAAAGTGTTTTCTTTGGGGGTAAAAGACCTGAGTACTTTTAGTTATAATATTTGGAAACTGTGTGGTTCAGAAATGGTGAGGGATCATCATTTAATAAAAAAGCTGGAGAGATCTCTAGAAGCAAAGCAAAGTTTATTATACATTCTCAGGAAAAGGGTGTCCCACCCATGAAGCAGACTATAGAAGGGAGGAAGCACCTTCGGGGTAGGGTTAACACTTTTAATCCCTAATGCAAATACCCCCTTCCACCACTCACCCTCACCCTCATTGGCTGAGGATCTTACGTTCTATATGTGGGAACTACCCAAGAAATTAAACTTGACCAAAAAGTACATAGTTGTCCATATTTAACTGAAATAGGGAGAAAATGATGTCTTAGGAGGATAGCAGGAAGAGGACTTAAGTATGCTCTTGGATCAATGCTCAAAGTCCTTCAGTCCTACTCAAATTCTTAAGTAGATGAAGCCTTACTTGATTTTCACAACTGTCTTGAAAGATCTCACCTCATCTCGTTCAGAAAAGAACTTTTGAAAGGTAAGTAGCGCTGGTCTGAGCTTTGTAAGAAGTGAAAGATTTCTTTCTTAGACAGAGAAGAAGAGTCAATTCTTTCGTGTCCTTCCTGTGTTTGAGGTAACTTCCTTTCTTACTCTAGAATAGGACTACTTTTGAATAATTCAAAAGTTTGGGGCTAGAAGAGACCTTAAACCTCTCAGGTACAATTCAGTTCTTAATTGATGCTATTCAATCTCCTTATTTTGTGCTACATGAAAGGAAAGCCCAAAGAGCTTGGAACTTATCAAACACATTGTAGCAGAATGGAAATGTGAACCTAAATCCCTGACTTCACTGACTCTTCCTAAAAACTTCAGTGGCCTCAGGATATGGTTCACCATCGCACTCTATGCACTCTTCTCCCATAAACAGTGAGTTTCATGTGGGCACAGACTAGTTACAAATTAGATAATACAAGTCTGTAGAAAAGATACTGAGTTCTACTTTTGACATGACGTTTGTTGGCTCCTATACTTTGACACAAGAACCAACAAATTGATTTGTGATACAAGGTTGCTAAGACTTTAGAAAATGTTATTCAAGATAGGTGGCACAATGGATAGAACACCAGCCCTTGGAGTCAGGAGTCAGGAGGAACTGAATTCAAATGTGATTTCAGATACGTTAGCTGTGTGATTTTGGGTGATTAATTCAACAGAAAGAAAGAAGGGAAGATACAAAGGGAAAAGTAGAGGGGTAAAATCAAAAGAAAATGAATTTTACTTTTTCCTTGGAGGTGACTATTTGGTTTGACTAACATACCATACTTATGAAAAGTAGGATAGATTTTTGTTGTTGTTGTTCAGTTGTCTGATACCTCATGACCCTATTTAGTGTTCTCTTGAAGAAAATTCTAGAGTTGTTTGCCATTTCCTTCTCCAGATTATTTTATAGATGAGGAAACTAAAGAAAACAGTGTTAAGTGCTTTAAAAAAAAATATGAGAAGTCAAGTTTGAATACAGAAAGATGAGTCTGCCTGAGTTTAGTCCTGGGACTCCATGGGTCTCCACATACTGTGCCATCAGCCAAACAACAATGACATAACCATTCTTCTGAAATAAGGGGTAGATATATTAAAGGGAACTAGTAAAAGGTCCTGCTTCATTTTGGGGAGTTGGTGTTAGGAGTAGGGAAAGTCCAGGTTATTTTGGGAGGGTGGGGTGGAAAAATAGGAAAAGAATTCAGATTTCTCAGAAAAAGAAGGATTGATTTAAGCCAGGAAAAGCCTGGGCAAGCCAATTAACTCCTACCTGCCCTAGATGAAGGTGAATCTGACTAACACATAACATGAAGTGGTAGTAGTTAACAAGGAGAAAGACAAACTCACTAGCTGAGCTCACAACTAAGCAGGGGGAAGAATCAGCATCTGCACACAGGTCCTCTGATTTCAAGCCCAAATTTTTTTTTTACTAAAGTACCACACTAAAGGGGAAAAAAAAAAAGAAAAACAACTGAGATATCCTCATCACCCAAGGTGGATATAGGCAAATACAGCTAGCCAATGGGTTTCCTCTACCCAAGATATCTAAGTGGATAGGCCATAGTGTCAAGAGAGAGCACTCAGCATAAAATCTTCTTTAAAAGTCATAATTTTATTTAGACATTAGGAATCTTGGAGTTAGTTATAAGGTGCTTCTATTCCTATTTACACTTGACTGAAAATCTTTTTTGTTCATAGGTACTCTTTATTTTTTTTAATTTCTTTTTCAATTGTATTTTTTTTCAAACACACATAAAGACAGTTTTCAACATTCATTTTTGTAAGACTTTGTATTAGAAATGTCTCCCTCCCTCCCTCCCCTTCCTTCTCCCCAAGTCACCCAGCAATCTGGTACAGCTTAAACATGTGCAATCCTCTTCGATATCGTTCCATTTTTGTCATGTTGTGCAAGAAAATTTGGGCCAAAAAAGAAAAAAAATCAAGAGACATAAAAATCAAACAAACAAGCAAAAAAGGTGAAAATGCTATGCTTTGATCCACATTCAGTCTCATAGTTCTCTCTGGGAGCAGATGCATTCTCCATCTCAAGTCTCTTGCATTGTCTTGAATCACCCCATTGCTGAGTAGATCCAACTCCATCACAGTTGATCACCACATAGTCTTCTTTTTACTGTGTACAATGTTCTCCTGCTTCTGTTCTCTTTACTCAGCCTCAGTTCATGTAAATATTTACAGGCTTTTCTGAAATCAGTCTGTTCATCCTTTCTCATAGAACTACAATATTCCATTGCCTTCATATGCCATAACTTATTCAGCAGTTCCTCACCTGAGTTTTCAATTCCTTGACATTGCAAAAGGAGCTTCTCCAAACATTTTTATAACTGTGGATCCTTTTTTTTTCTTTAATGATCTCTGTGGGAGACAGACCCAGTAGTGACCCTGCTGTTTCAAAAGTCATGTACAGTTTTATTCCTTTGGGCATAGATCCAAATCTTTCTGCAGAATGTTTGGAGCATTTCACAATCCCAATTGCAATACACTAGTGTCCCAGTTTTAAGTTTATCTATCTTGAAACGGAGGAGCAGAATAGGGTCCCTTTTTCAGGAACTCCAATGAATGATATACATATAAGTATATATGTATATATGTAAATATCTCTCTATCTATTCATACATATATTTTATCTTTTCTTTTCTCCATAATGAAAGTTCTTTGAAACAAATCCTATTTTTGTCTTGATAATCCAGATTTTTACATATAACAACTACTTAATTTTAAAAAAAAATTTATTTATTTTATTCTGAACTCAAGAAAGAAAAACAAGCATTTCCATAGCATAGTAGGATGGAACAGGGAAGCAGGAGTTATATATTGTGTATATATGAAGGGGGCGGGCAGGGGGGGGAAAGGAACATGATAGCTGCAAATATATTATGTACAATTTGCTATTTTAAAAAATAATTCATGTCAGCAAGAATATTTTAATTGTTTACTAGTTTATATAAAGCACTTTTCCTTTCATAGTAAATATTACTATTAGTATTCTTACTATTATTTTACAGAAGAGGAAACTAATGAGGCTTGAAAGGATTAATTGATTTTACAAGCAGTAAAAATCAGAATTGAGCATCTAACCCAAGGTTTCTTTTCCTTGGTTCCATGAAACTAATTTTTCCCTTTCTTAGTATACTTAAAACTATTTCAATATAATTGGCTTTCTTTTTTAATCTTAATATTTTATTTTATGATTTTAATAACATTATTCCCTGAATGGTCCTTTAGACTACCAGGAGTGTCCTTATACATGTTTCACAACTGATTTTCAGAGGGGAAGATGTACAAATGATATACTTTTAAATGTAATCTGCATTAATATTTTTTCTGTTATTTTGTTAAGTGTACACCATCAACAAAATAAATCAAGCCTCATCAGCCTTTGCTCATTTCCACAGTGTAAATGTTCACATTGAAAATTTTAGCATTAGGCCAATCTGTCTCCAGCATTTAAGGAATCCAAGACCCCTAAAAAGATTTAGATTTTGGGAATTCTAATCTCTCTCCCTTTCCCTCCCCCCTCCCCCTTTTCCTCCTTTCTTTTGTCTTTCTCTCTCCCCTTTACCCATCCCTCTCTCCATCTCCCTTCTTTTCTTTCCCTTCTCCTTCTTCTCCATCTTCCCCTCATCTTTTCCCATTCCCCTCTTTTCCTCTCTTCTACTCTTTTCTCCCTCTCCTTTTTTCTCTCTCACTCCCTTTTTCCTTTCCTCATTCACACTCTCTGTCCCCCCTTCCTCCCTCTTATTCTCCCTCAGTTCCTTCCATCCCCTCTCCTACCTCTTTTCCCCTTTCTATCCTTCTCCATGCTTTGATGTTTTTCTACTCCAGTACTTCTGTAGGCAAGAGGATAAATTAATGGGGTTTTTTTTTTATTTAAAAAAAAGGAAGTAAATGAAAATTTCATGCTTAGGTTAGTCCAGCATGACTTCATCAAGAATAGATTATGTCAGATTAACCTGATTTCATTTACTGATAGGGTTAGTATTGTGGTATATCAACAAGAAACCTAGGAGCAGAATGATGTAAGCATTTATCAAGCATTTACTGCATGAATGGTTCTGTAGAGGGAGGGGCAGGATTAGGACTACTCACTAGTCTTAAACTTTGCTTCTGTCCCTACAGCAGGGGGGTGGGGGGTGAGGAGGAAGGATGTAATGAATACATCAGGTGATTTTTGAGATTCTAGCTGAAGGGCTGAACAGTTAGGATCTCTCTAGTATCCTCCTTTGTGAATTGCTACTGATTGGTGAAGCTGCCTTCCAAGTCCTGGTGAGTAAGAATGGCCAGGTCTTCATTGCTGCCTTCCATTTGGCCAGGATAGTGGTGATATCTCATGAAGACTATCTGAAAGATAACATGTTGGCTCAGTTTTTTCCCAGTGCTATAGGCTGGCTCAATCCCAAATTAGGATGTTGGAGTGCACACATCTGTGGCATTCTCCATGACTCTTGGATGGAGATGCAGACCATGGATGACCTTGAGGACTCTAACAGTTTACTGAATCAACGCCTATGACAGTACCTTGGCCAAAGAGATGATTCAATTTGTGAAAAATAATGGGGTTTACTCATTGGGGGCCATGGTTGTTATTGGGCAAGTCATCATGAAGATGACAAATTCTGTCCAACTTCTCTGGGAACTAGGTGCCCAATGTAGCTGGTGTGTACTTCACTGATACCTTTGGACATACAGGCTTCCTTAAGGTTTCTAAGGAAGTATCTGAAATTCTATTTACAGTCAGGTGAGTATCAGGGGTGTGGTAAGGATTATACCTATAAGGAAAAGTCTTTCTTTTCCATGTTCAATATTCTATCTACTGCACCTCTTAGTTGCATCTAGAGATAGAGTATTTGTAGGCATTAGCAAATCATTTCACAAGAAATAAACATTCCATTTTTAGGGAAAAAAAAGAACTAGAACTAAACATTTTGAGAATAATTAGTCTCATTTGTACTCTCAGGTGGCAAAGAAGTTATGGACAGATAGAGTTATTGGAAGTACATCATCAATAGTTTATATTTGGTTAGAGGGAGCCATGGGGATTATTGCCATATGAATATCAGTGTCTGTTTTTGAAAAGAGAACAGAAGGATTGAGTAGAAAAACAAATAAGGACACAGTAGTTATGTTGTTGAGGAATTTATCTCAAGGCCCAGATGAACTTTACATCTAGGTATTGAACCATTGACAAGGATCTTTGAATAAAAGATTGGATAGTACATGACAGAGCCCTGTAGGATGTGAGAAGAACTAATGTTATTTTGATCTTCAAAAAAAGTGAAGAGTCTGAAGGATCTTGATGATAAAGAAAGAAATGATGTTCACTGCTACAAAGGGTCAATTGGATTTAAGATGCTGGAAATGAAAGGGACAGAAATATGAAGGAACTGTGATAAACAATTTTTATTCCCAGGGCTTGGATGCAACATTTGTTTATCAGGGAGCTAAGTGGTAGAGTTGATAGAATGCTAAACTTCAGTCAGGAATATCTAAGTTCAAATTGAGATATA
Organism: Sarcophilus harrisii; assembly: GCF_902635505.1. Classification (NCBI taxonomy): domain Eukaryota; kingdom Metazoa; phylum Chordata; class Mammalia; order Dasyuromorphia; family Dasyuridae; genus Sarcophilus; species Sarcophilus harrisii. The sequence continues at coordinate 193,256,680 of NC_045430.1, forward strand.
TTAATATTGATGCTGTATTATTTGATTATTAATATTAAACTGTAATATATTATTATCTAGCAAAAGCTCCACCTTTTATCCCAGGTAAAGAGACCTCTTCCAAACTGGTTGAAGAAGGTAATCTACCCGGGCTGAAGACTCTTGTTTTTATTTACCCTGTAAACATAATTAGGTCTTCCCCCAGAGACATGATCCTCTTTCCTTGCTTTTCCTCTCATTAAAGTTGGGAATGACCTAATCTGCCCATGAGGAAAACCAAGTCAGTGAAGATCTCATTGAATTGGCACATGGTTTTTCTAGTCAAAAATTACTGCAGGTCATTCCTGGCAAATCGTTTAATTGATGTCTGCCTCACTTTCATCTCATCTGTAAAATCGGATTTGGAAATCTGATGTCAGGGCTGAAAGGAACAGTGTTATTTAGAAGCAGAAAGGATTAAATCAACTAACATTCATTTTTGTCTTTGTTTTTAATTCTAGAAAGATGTTTTATATCTGTACTGCTCTTTTAATTTTTTTTTGCAACCAAAAAACAATCATAAAAGAGATTTACTAGTATTTTATTTATAGTCAGTCATTTTTTTCCTACCTGGGACACACCCTAATTTCTTTAGAATTCTAAATTGAGATGATCACTACTGACTTCACCTTAATTACACTTGACCTGGGTGTCTCTTCTATTAATATTCTAGTCTCATCACTAAATCATTTAATTTTTTAAAATATTATTTCTGCATCTGATTGGAAGATCATTCATACTGATTCTATAGCAGGGGGTGATAATTTTTTGGTCTTGTGTCCAAATCTATTTTCTTATTCCCTGAGAGTCCTATCTTGCCATCCAAACCTGTTTTTCCACTCTCAAACTCCCTAATCTCAAGTAAATCTTATTTTCCAAACTGTCTGTCATGATTCCACAGTTGAGCAATACTGGAAGTTGGAATCATGCTGATTGGTTCCTAATGAGGTGCTCTTAGCAGGTTTGATAGTATATATTTGTAGAGGACACAATCAACATTGTTATGAGGATCCAGCCCTCATGGGGCCCTTATTGATGCCTGACTTCTACTTTATTTCTTAAGCAGATAGTGAAAAATCACAGATTTATGGCTAGAAGAGACCTTTATCAATTCCCTCATTTTACACAAGAAGATTTTGGGATTTGAGTTAAGTAACTTACATAAAGACCCTCAAGTAAAGTAGCAGAGTCAGATTGAAATGCATATTTCCTGACAACACATCTAGCACCCTTTCCACTGTGCCAAAATACTTTTCAATCCCACTAACTCCATATTTTTATCACCAACCTCTTATTGTCAGAAAAGTATCTTCTCCATGTTGGTGAGCTTTCCCTAATTGACCCACGCACCTTTGATCTGTTCATAAGTGTCTGGAAGTGCTTCCCTAACACCTTCATTTTGTCCTGTATAGGCTGTCCAGCATAACATTTAGGGCTGAGTTCTTCTTTTTTACAAATACTCAGTGAGATGGAGATCAGTTACTGGGAGGGCATGAAAGAGAGCATTACTAGGAAGTGTTGATGAGGCAGGGGCTGACTTAAGGAGAATTCACACAGCTGCTTAGATCATATGACATCAGTTTTTCTATTCTTCTCTATTTCAATTAGCATTATTTTTTAGTATTCAGTTATTTTTCAGTTAGAGAACACTATATTGTTTCCAGTTTTTTATGCTGCAAAAAGTATTACTGTGAATATTTTAATTTCTATGGGACAATATGTTTGACCTCCTAAAAGCACAAGTTTAATAGTGAAATCTCTAGGAAAAAAGCTATGACATTCCACTTGCCTTCATTACATAATCACAACAAAGTTGATTTCTGCCATGATTGAACCATTCTGTTCTACCAGTAATACAGTAATATGCCTGTTTTTTCACAACCCCTGCAATAGCGACTGCTACTTTTTTATGTCAGCTTTGCTAGATTTCTGAGTGTAAAGTGAAAAATAAGGGTTGTTTTGTTTTACATTTCTTTTATTAATAATGGGGAGCATTCTTTCATGTGGCTGTTAAAATTCTGAATAAAATGGCTGTGAGTCTTGTCCTCCTTCCTGTTTAGCACATTTCTTTATGGAGGAAGAAAGGGGGCATGTTGCTGGTGGTTAGATGATGACTCACAAAAGCAGCTTCAGGAAGAAGACTCCGTTGTCTGGGGTCATCTCTCTGTCCCATCTCTCTTTGCTTCCTCCACACTTTCCCTATTCTTTAAACTCTCCACAGGTTCAGTGTCCACGTTCTTATAAACCTGGAGAGAAAGTGATGAGTTGGCCCTGGAGAAAGCAGACGTGATGGTGACTCAGCAGCGTGGCTATGCTAAGAAAAATGGGTATTAAAGAGGAGATATGATTCAGAGGGAGAGGGTTTTTCATGGAGAAGATTTACTAAGAGCTAAGCAGGTTGTAATAGATATCATGCTAATAGAGAAGCTTTTTATTTTTTTAATGCCAGAAGACTTGATATCATTAAAAAATATTGTTGAATTCAGGTTGGAAGACTGGGTGGGAAAAGGAAGGATGATTCACCTTGCTGGGTGGCCTCCATTTCAAGAAATTCTGTGGTTTAGAAAAAAATATTTCCGGTCTGAGACTGAGAGAGAGACTGTCCAAGTAATTTCTCTCCCCCACACTAATATTGTGATCCCTTCCCCTTTCTCCTACCAGGTTGGTTGGAAAGTATGAGGCTGTCAGATGAGTAGAGGAGCTAGTTCTTTGTCACATGTGGAATTCATCACCAATCCTGATGTTCAAAAGCGGAACCTGTCAGAGGCACATAGAGTCAAGACTGCCAAACTACAATTAGTCGGACGCCAAAGATAACTCCTAGACAAGAGCATCTCCTTGGCCCCGTGGAAATAATATCTCCACAGAAGGGAGCTGTCATCTGCAGCTCTGTAACAGAAACTCTCAAAGTCTGAAAACAAGAATCAGCAAGACTGGACATAGACTTCGAACTTTACACTCATTGCCCATTGTTGTGTGTGCATGCATATGTGTGTGTGAGCACTGCATGTGCACATGCATACAATAGGAATATAAGGCAGAGGGATGTGGGGTTGAGCCAGGGCTCTTGAAGACATTTCTTTAAGGAAAAGTGACCTATCTGGGATATCTACGCTGGAACCTGAGTCAAGGGGCTTCACTTAACTGAAATTTATCAGTTCCTATGCTCCAAGGTTGATAATTTAGAGCTAGAGTTTCAAATACTTGGTTCCAAACTTCATCACTTCTTCAGCATTCCTTTCCTTTAGGAACCAGCATTATTGGGAAGGAGATTAAGGTGCCTCTAGGGAAGTTGGATGTGGCTATGGAAATGTGAGGGTGATAGTCTCTCATTCTAATAAACTTGGCACTTTGAATTTTTTCTTCCCAGACTCTTCAGCACTGAGCATTGTTCACCCCTTGGCTGGACTTCAAGGAGGAATCCAGGCTCAACTAGGTCTGGGTCCATGAAGAGCTGTATGTAGGTAGTGGGCGTAGGTTGTTGTGGCAGCTGTTGGTTCTTGCCTTGCTGCCACTCCCCCAGAATTTGGGGTGATTCTCTCTTAGCTATGGCCTCAGGAATGCAGTTATTTCTTGATTCCATGCCTCTTCCGGTAATGAATTATGTCAGCAATACACCGGGCCTTCTTCTTGAGCATACCTGTAACTTACAACAAGGAGGGTTTTGTCGTAGTATAACAGAATTTCTCATTGGGATGGGAATTCAATGATCCTTCAATTCACTCTTCCATGAAAGATGAATTATCTTTATAAGATGAATGAATTAAAAATATTCAAGTACCGACTGCATGCTGAGCACTGTGCCCAGAGCTAGGGATACAGATATAAAACTGAGAGTCCCTACTCTCGTGGAGCTTACATTTTCATGGGGTGGGATGGATAATACATAGTAGCCAGAGAAGGAAGTGATGGTGAGAGGAACAGTAGTGCAATCCATTGACTTGTCCCTTCCAGAGGCAACTACAGTATTAATTTGATTACTGTTTTTAGAGCAAGTGGTGGTAAAAAGGGTGAGGGTAGTGAAGAGGTTATCACACAGTTATAAGCTGCTAAGTTAAATATGGCCCAATAAAGATGAAGACATATGTCCCCAAAGTGTCTAGAGTTGAGTGACAATTCCTCTCAGGTATGATTTCTAATCATCTCTTTGGAGGGTGGAATAACAATAATAGCAGGAAATAAAATGTCTTCACAAGTAGTCATCCAGGTTGTTGAACACTTTGAATGATAGTAAATATCGTTTATTAAAGTAGGCTATTTGACAGAATGCACAGATTTCTGTTTGAGGTTTTAGCAGATGTTCTGTATTCACCTAATCAATAATATTTATTACTTCTTACACATTTTAAAAACATTTCTCTAATGTTTCCACCTGGACATAAAGAGAATCTGCCTCCAGTTTTGTTTACCTCCAAACCAGTTATTTAATGCCTTTGGGCCTCAGTTCCCTCAAAGATAAAGGAAACGTGTTGATTTAGTAGGAAGAATGAGGCAATGCAGGGAATGTAGACAGAAGAGGTAGGAGGAAGCAAACATCATGTATCACATAGGAGGATTCATTGGAAATACCTGCACCAGGGAGGGATTGGGGGACTAAATGAGTGGATTGGAAGTCAGATTGTATAAGTATTTCCTCAGTAGGTCAGGAGGAATCTGCATTTAATCATGTTATTTAGGAGAGTCGGTGGGAATAAAACTTATTCTTTATCACAGATCAAAAAAACTGGAAAGGAACTCAAAGGTCATAAAACTCAAACCCCTTATTTTTCAGATATCAAAACAGAGGCATGGGAAAGTTCACTGACTTGGTCACACAGGTAGTAAGCAAAAGATGCAGGACATAAACCCAGCCCCTCTGACTCCAGATTCCATGCTATTATTTCCACCTACCAGGTTACCTCCCTGTCAGAGTGGCCATTCCTGGTGATTAGAATATTGAGAGCTTGGGTGATTGCAAGCAGAATTCCATTTCCAACTAGGAGAGAGGTAGTGGAAATTCCCTAAAATTGCAATGTAGGAGTTTCTCCCATTTTGCCTTTGTTGTATTATATGTACATGGTCACATGAGAGAAGGAATGAGGAGGGGTCAGTTCTTGAATGCCAAGGGTCATGGTTTATATTCCTCCAAAGGGCATATATGATGAGTCCCAGGATGGGAAGAATAAAAATAAACAAAGTTCAATTCCCAGACACCTCTCTTTGATGCCTACATGAATTCCATTAGCCAAACTTATTCATAACTCTGTTTTTAAAGAACAGAAGCTTATCAGCAGATACAGGACATGATAACAATAACATGTAGACTGAACAATATGTAAGGTCTCTTCTACCTCTATCTCTTATGATTCTATGACCCTCTGTAGCTTGGATTTGACAAATGAAGGGTCCCAGTCTTCTCAACCTGTCCTGAAGACAGGACTCCATCCCCTCCAGCAATTTCTTTGCCCTTCTTTGAACATACTATAGCTCTGTTATGACCTTCATTAGGGATGGTGACCAGAGCCAAGTTTCTAGGATAAATGGCATTGTTTCAGGATAGGCATGGGCATTCGATCTGATTTTATTGGCATAGGGAACACCTAAGATGGGAATTCCCTGTGCTACTGTAGATTGGCACCTTTTCTACAATTTACTGTCTCAGTTGCCTAGAGGCTCTGAAAGTTTAAATAACTAACCCAAGTTAAACAGCCAATAAATACATCAGAGGCAGGAACTGAACTTTGATGTTGGTTTCAAGGCTAATTTTCTATCCACTATGATATGCCACCTCTGTCAATTTTTTTTCCCAGCATTATTTTCAGCATCCTTATTAATAGTATGATGGGAAAGCAAGTTACTGTGAAAAGTGTTCTTAGGAGCCAGAGAGTTCTGGTTTAAATTTTAATCAGTTGGTATGCATGTGACCTTGGCTGACTCAGTTTCCCTCTAGGCTTCAGCTCTCTAATTATAAAAGTAGAGGTTAAAGTAGTTGGTCCCTAAGATCCCTTTCTTGTTACTATGACTTGAAATATCACATTCTATCTACAAACCATGTTTTATATTTAGACCAGAGTCTGATTCTTTTTCAGAAATGAAGATTCTTTTAAGGAGGTTAAAAGAATGTCACTTTTCCCTCCTAATTAACATGTGACTTCATAATTTCATATTTACTCAGAAATGATCTGGCTTCTCCCTATACTTCATTTCCTATTCCTAAGCCATTTCCATGTTTGGGATCCATGACAGTACACTGAATAACTGAAGTGCACTAGTTTTGAAAATTTATCCCAGGATTCTCAAAATCTATTTAGAATTATAGAATCTATAGAATTGTAGAATTATAGAAGAAAAGGATTCTTCATTATAACATATTAACACCATTTGGATGGAACAGAGTAAAGTATCCTGGCTTTGGGGTCTGAGAATCAAGGTTTAAATTCCATCTCTAATGCTTACTACCTGTATAACTTTGAGCAAGCCACATAACCTCCTTGGGATTCAGTTTCCTCAACAAGCTACTCTCAACTATACGATAAGTAACTTAGAATAGATGGTCTCAGTTTCATCCAGCCCTAGATTTATGAATACCTCCAATGAGGGGGAGAACATTATTTCAAGAAGCAACACATTACACTTTTAGACAGTTTTAATAATTAAGAAGTGTTTCTAAATCTATTAAATCCATATACTTCTCTTTGTCTATTTGTACACTTATTTTTTGTAAAGATTTATAGCTTACTCAAGCATGATTTAGCCCTTAGGAAATCACTCATGTTGCCTTTCCTCCAGTAACTTGGATTCAGCAGTCTTATCCATTATTTTAAATTTTGCTAATTTATGGAAAATGTGACTCTCAAATCTTTAGTTCAGAGGGTTCTTTCTAGAAATCTTACAAATGGTGAAACTAGTGATACATAATCCTCTTGCACAGTAGCCATTTGTAATAGCAAATTATACCTTTTGTACAACTGACAATTTCTACCATTACTAAGTTTCCAAACCCTAAGGCCAGGGAGGGAGGCCTTATGATTATCCTGCAACAATGTTCTCACAGTTTTGGAAAAGCAGGTAGGCCCTTGGTATTAAGGGCAAAAAGTCACATGAAAACTGTGCAAACTAGTTTTCCCACTTCATGGCATGACACTTTAGAGAAATTAAGGATTTAAAAGACCAATGGAATGAATATGAAAAATATATGGAATCATTGGCCCACACATGGCCCACTTGACAAGGTATAGGACATTTTGTGCATTTCCAATTTTTTGACCTAGTATTCCTGACCATTTCATTTCAAAAGGTATTGTGGAATTGGCAATCTTCATAATACCTTCCTTGACTGAACCAGAGAAATTTTTCAGTCTATGAAATTTGCAGGAGCTAAGCAGAAAAAGGTCTCAGGAAGGGATAGATAAGGATTTAATGCATGTTATATTTAGGGAGTGGGAGAAGGGGGAAGCAGATGGTTTCTTGCTTGGTGTAGGTATTGCAGATTGTGTTTTTTCCCCTAGTGATTGGGAGTGGAGGATTGATCTCTGATCCCTGCTGCTTTGATGAGTGAGTCATAATGCTAGAAGTCAAAGCTTGGTGGAGGGAAGGGTCCAAGGCCAGACTTCCCTGGAAGTCTGAATAAATTCAGAAATGTTTCCTTGGCCTGTTTACTGGAAAGTTGTAAAGAGGCAATTAACCAGCAGTACATTAGACAGAAGCCCGGAAATGGGGTAAGGGCCCTTCCATTTATTGCATAACATTCAGTGTGTGTATGCACATAGCTGCCCTAGTATGGAGTTCTTTTGTGGGTGTGTAGTCCAAGAAAATCCTGGATTTCAGAAAATGAACTTAAGCTTTCCAGTAGGGCGATTGAACATAGAACTGGGCTTCTAGAACCTGTCCTTTTTTTTTTTTTTTTTTTTTTTTTTTTTTTTTTTAAGTTAACTATGGCAGATGAAACCCTTAGACTACATATGAGAAACAGAAGAGAAAAAAAATCAGTCAGATGACAGGACTGTCACGAACAATGTACTTGGCCCCAACCTGATTTTTCAGGCTTGTTGCATATTATTCCCCATTACATACTCTATATTCCAGGCAACTTGTACTTACCAATTCTCAAACATGACCATCAATCTCTCGTGTCCATGCTTTTGCATTGACTATTCTATGTCTGCAATTAAATCCTTCCTTGTCTGTATCTCTTAGAATCCCTAGTTTCCTTGAAAGCTCAGCTCAAACATCATCTCTTTAAGTGAAGCTTTTTCTGATCCTGCTACTGCCACCCCTCCAATTACCTTGTAAATATTTTGCATATGACAATATATGTACCTATTTTCCAGATATGTATTTGTATATGTGTGTATATATGTATGTATGTGCATATATATAGTGTGTGTGTCTATATGTTTAGATATATGTATGTATGTATGCATGTATATATCTCCTGGAGAGCAAGAACTTTATTACTATTGCCTTTCAAGGACAGTGACTAGAACATATTTGTAACTTAACAAATGTTTGTTGATGCATTTGCATTAGATCTAAGATCCCTCTCAATTCTAAATTGATGACCTTATGATTCTAGATAGCTTTAAATTTTTTTGTGAGGATGGAGAAATAAAATTCTAGAACAGGACTTCTTGAACTTTTTCCACTCAAGAACCACTTTTCACCTGAGAATTTTTTCCATAACCCCAGGTACATAGATATATAAAATAGGTATGCAATTCAAACATTTGCTGATGATGTCATAATCTCACAACCCCACATTCAGTTAAAAGACTCCATATGGCATCATGACCCACAGTTTAAAAAGCTGGGTGTTCTATCCATTGTCCCAACTAGTTTCCCCAAAACATTTTATAAATGCTAGCTATTGTGGTGATATTCTCAGAGATAATAATAATAATAATAGTATTTTATTTATATTAGCTCATTTGAGTTTTATAGCACCATGAGATGGCTACTGTGAGTGTTATCTATATTATATGGGGAAGATGAGTTTTGTAGTTAGTAAGTTCAAGGCGGGTTTCAAACTCATGTTTTCCTAGTCTAGTACTCTTCCCATTATATTATCTACTTATGCCATAGGTATTTCTGTTGTCATTCAATTGTTTTTGGTCATGTCCAACTCACATGTTCTTGGCAAAGGTACTGGATTGGTTTGCCATTCCCTTTTCCAGCTCATTTTACAGATGAGGAAACTGAGGCAAATAGGGTTAAGTGACTTGCCCAGGGTCACACAGCTAGTGTCTGAGGTCAGATTTGAATTCAGGTCTTCCAGACTCTTAAGTCTGGCACTCTATCTATATTGCTCACCTAGCTGTCCATAAAGTACTTCCTTTAAGTGGCTCCTTTTTCTGCCTTGGGTTGTCCCTGTGTTGTTAAGGAGTGGTACTAGGGAGGATGGTTTTAGGTGTATTAAGCAGTGGGAAAATTATAAAAGAAGCATAGATTCCCATTAAAACATTCTTGTCAGACCAACTTGCAGAGAGCCATAAATTTTTGTTTTGTTTTTAACTATACATTCCTAGAAAACGATGGTACCAAAAAAATGTAAAATACACATCAACAAAAGCATTGTTAAAATTCCAGGAAGGCATCACTGAGAGCACCCAGGTCATCCAATGCAAGATCTAAGATGGGGAAAGAAGGGATCGTAAAATGTAGCCAGAATGTGTAAATGTTTCAGGACCTGTTCAAGAAGCATACTGTACATAATGAAAAGGGTCAACTGCAAAGCCTGGCCTTAGTATTAGTGTCTCAATGATTAGATGGACAGAGGTTAACTAACAGATTCTTGTGCTTCTTAGCTATAAAGCCTATTGAAAATGGTGGCGAAGAGTAAAGAAAGGGAAACATCATGTGCATTGTTAGTAAGGAATGAGGTAAAACAGTCACAGGTCAGAAACATGAAAAAGCAGGATGGAAGGTACTGTGGAATTGACTGGTGTGGAAATTCCATAATAAGATAAGAAAATTTTCACAAGTATGTCAACCTGAGACTGATCTAGAAATACCAAATGAGATGGGGGAAGTTATAAAATTAGAATAGCTATCAGCTTCCTCTATGAGCTTCTTTATATGAATATGAATGCCTATTCTGAGGAAGGCGTTCTATGAGCCACTGAGGATACAAAGATGAAATAATTCCTAAACTGTTCCAAACTGATAAATATCAACATTTTATATTTCTGAAAAGGGACATGGTATGCTGGTCACAGATACGTGAGAACAAAGCATAGACAAAGTGATGATTTCAAGAGGAAGAAAGTGCTAAAAGAAAATAGTAGGATTCACAAGCCTTTCCTGCAGGTGGAAACTGAGCTATGTTCTCAAAAAAAAAAAAAGAAAAAAAAAAAAAAAGCTTGCAATTCAAGCAGTCCTATTTCTATTGCTTAGGACTGCATTTCATCATCTGTAAAATGAAATTGGCCCAACTATTTCTAATTCCTTCTCTAGTCTCTAAATGCTTCTCTAGTCACAAAAATCAGCCATCCTTGGTCTCTTCTCTCTCATCTCCTATGTCACATCACCAAGTTCTACATATTCTTTCATTGTATTGTCACTTGACTTTTCCTATTCCTTATTTTCTATTGCTGTTAAGCCAAGCCAAATTAAAGCCATTTTTATTTTACACCTCTTTTCTCTCTTTTCCAAACAATCCCACACAAAATTGGCAGAGAAATCTTTCAGAAATACTGCTTTATGTTAACACTGAGCATCCTCTAAAACCCTCAATTGTTCCCCATTGCCTACAGAGTAAAATCTAACCTCCCTTAGTCAAGCATTCAAACCCTCCACAATCTAGACCTAACCTCTCTTTCAGTTTTACCTCACAATACTTCTCAACAAGAAAACTAATTCAGCTCCAGCCAAAGCAATATGTTTATTGTGTACATTCCTGCCTTCTGCTTAGGATATTTTTCTATCTCCTTTCTGCTTGTCTAATTCCTTTATATCTTTCAAGGTCAGCTTTTCTCACATCATTTAGCAAGCCTTCCCCACTATTTCCCTTGAACTTCCTTCCCCTTGAACTGCAATATTATTGTCCACATGCCTTTAGTACTTTAGGATGATATCATGTGTTTTGAGGGGTTTTTTTATATCTATGTTCCATTTCTCCAATTAAATGTTTAGACTTTTAAACCAGAAATGGTGTCTTATACATTTCTGTATCCCTGGCAGTCATGATTTCAAAATATGTTTCAAAAAGAAAGACTGGATTTTACTTTATAAATTTATGGTAAATTATGTGATTTGGGAATCTCTATTCCTGGTCAGCCTCAATTCCTTTATTCTAACAATCCTAAGCTTCATTTTTTTGGTTGGCTTTCCTTTCCAACAGAATAGCAAGATAATTGTAAAGTCATGCTCTGGTGATTATTGCTATAAAAGACCAAATAAGACCTTATCTCTTCTGTTATAATCAGCCTAAGGAGTATTCACTTGGAGTAGAGGGAATATAAGTGTCCAAACTTTTATAACTGTCCCAGTAAAGAGAACATAAGAGTACATTCCTGCCTTCTGCTTAGGATATTTTTCTACCTCCTCTCTGCTTGTCTAATTCCTTTATCTTTCAAGGTCAGCTTTTCTCACATCATTTAGCAAGCCTTCCCCACTATTTCCCTTGAACTTCCTTCCCCTTGAACTGCAATATTATTGTCCTTGAGAGTTTGTCAACTCTGCCTCACTTAAATCTAATTCACATACAATCATCCTGTGATGTTGTTGGCCCTCTTTGAAACAAAGGAGTAATAGTATCTGGTAAGGCTACTTCTGGAATATTGTGTTCAAATCTGTGTGTCACATTATAGGAAGGACATTAATAATCTCAATCAAAGAAGGGTTCCAAGGACAGGGAACAGCCTGGAGATCATGCCATGTAAATATCAGTAGAAAAAAAGCATTTTACCTGGACAAGAGACTACCTAGTTGGCACATGATTGACTATCTTTGGGAATCTGAAGAACTGTCAGATGGAAACTGATTTATTCTCCTAAGTCTGGAAGAGCAGGATTTGAACCCCAAAATTTTTGCTCCTTAAAACTAGAGACTTTTTTTCTTGTTATCTCTCCAGTTCCTAGTACATTTCATAGGTACCTATTAAACACTAATTGAATTAAACTAAATGTGTGGAAGTTGGAGAATGACAGGTTTCAGATTAAAGTAAAGAAAAATTTCTTAATGATTAGAGCTATTCCAAGATGGAAAGAACTGTCTTGGGTTGAGACAAATTGACTATCAGTATAGATCTTGAAGCTAGAAGGCCCCTAATTGAAGATGCTATATTAGAGTTCAGGTATGGGTTGAACCAGATGACACCTGAGGTTCCTTTCAGCTCTTAGGTTCTGTGACTGATGCCCTTTAAGCTTTTGATACATTATTTTATATTATTCCTAGAGAGAAGATGAGGATATATGAATCAAACAATAATATAATTGAATGAATTCCTAACTAGTAGAATGGTCACAACCAAAGAGCAGTTTTTAATAATTAAATTTCCATCAATCAATAAATTTTTATTAATTATTTAGTGCCAAGCATTGTGCTAAGTGCTGGGGATACAAAAAGAGGCAAAAGACAGTTCCTGTCCTCAAGAAACTTATGATCTAATAGGAGAGACAATATGCAAATACATTATATATATATACATATACATATATATTTATGTATATATACATACATTGTATATGGATATATGTAATGTGTTTTTTTTTTATTTCTCTCTTAGTGGTAAATCTTTCAATCCTACTTGTTATTTAGATTGGGGTGAATAAATCCTTTTCAGCTACTGCCAGCTAGGCAATATGGCATAATAGGAAAAAAATGATTTGGGGGGGGGGGTCAGAGGACCTGAGTTCAAAGGCAAAATCCAGTGCTAACTAGTTATATGAATTTGGATGAGTCACTTAATCCCTTTGGGCCTCAAAGTTCCCTTATATATAAAAGGATTACATTGGAATACATGATCTTGAACATTCCATTTCTGAGTCTATGATCCTAAATTTTTGATGGCTAGCAGTAAAGCTACACAAATTACATCCATATTTTTTATTTAGCAAGATTGGAAGAGGCAAGGCAGAACTGACTGTCTGTCTTATATTGCTAAAGCTACACTAAATCACAGCTCTCCCAACAAAGCACGCCACCCTGCCCCCAGCTTCTTAGTATCACTAGCTCTTTGTTCAGTGCCATCATAGGCAGACGCTGTTTGGAATGTTCTCTGCTACTTATGGCTTTGGCAATGATTCTCCCATATTCTTGTACTTCTCATAGTAAAATGTCTCATTAGCAACATTCAGACTGATCTTTATGAGTGCATTATAAATACTTTATAATAGAAAGCAAAGATTATATACAGGCAGGCTATTTACAAGTTACATAATACAAGTAATCTCTTTAATATTCATATGGTAATGTCCTCTCTAATATTATTTTTAATATGAAAAAATTAGATCTGCTTCTGTTCAGATAACACTTCCTTTTCTCTCTGTTTTTTCAGTTAGACGGGATAGGAGAAAATTCCAACTTTTTTCTTCCTTCTTCACAAACTCCAGAAAAAAATTGTTTTGTTTGTTTGTTTGAAGTCAGATCATACTTTGTTTTCCTAGATCTTACCCAATATGAAAAGTTGTTTTATGGAAGAAGAATTAGACTTGCTTGATATAACTTCAAAGGACTGTCTACATCATTTCTGCCAGTTTACATCTCATTTTTATTGCAAAAACTAACAAGAGTCCCATACTTCTTTTGTCAACATTTAAAATTTTCTCATTTATCCAAAACATTAACTCAAGGTCAAGAGACATATAGAATCCTAATTTACTTACCTATAAGCAAACAGGCAAATTTTATCAACACTATCACTAGAATATAAACTTGTTGAAGCCAGAGACTATAAAATTTTTCATAATAGAATACCACTTTTTTGGCACATTATGTATAGCAGATATTTAATCAATATTAGTTTGGGATCAGAATTACCTTAGTTTCATAATTACCTTTTTAATATTGTTTAGTTGTTTTCAGTAGTATCTAAGTCTTCATGGCCTCTCTTGGGGTTTTCTTGGCAAGATATTAGAATGGTTTCCTATTTCCTTCTCCAGCTCATTTCACAGATGAGGAAACTGAGGCAAACAGGGTTAAGTGACTTGCCCAGGGTCACACAGATAATAAGTATCTGAAGCTAGATTTGACTTCAGGTGTCCCAGACTCCAGGTTCCATATTCTAACCATTGTGATACCATATGGTATTAAAGTGTTCTTCCAGTTCATTTACTTGTAAATGATGGACTGTTTTTTAGAAAATGCCTGATTCCTTAGCACTTAATTATCATCATGCAATGCAATTAAAGTAAATCTAATTCTCAAGCATTTTCAGATACAACCTAGTCAAGTTCATGGATATGGTTTTATTGCTTTTAACCAAAGGAAAAAGCCCAAACCTTAAAAGACAAAAGAGTTATCAAGATTATTGGGAAATGGACAAAAAAGGAAATAGAATGGTTTATGTAGTTTGGACTATCTGATTTTTTTTTAATTGGACATAAAATATTTGTAACATGGGTTTTCTTTCTTTTGCAAATGGGGAGGGTTTAGGAAGGAGAGAGTGAGTGGTTTTGTTCATTGAAAAGAATAAATAAGATGAAACATAAAAGTTCAATTGAAGAGAAACTATTTTTCCCCCTGGCAGGGAATTCTAAGAGGAATGCATCATGTGGATCTTTATATAAGGGACCTTTATATTAGATAACATCAAACAGTATCTTTAATTGTGGTTTTGGAAAAAAAAAGATTCAGGAATGTTAGTCAAATATATGTTTCTTAAATCAACCTTCAAAGCTGAGGGCATAGCTTTAAATCTTAATTTGGGATAAGCATTTCTGTGGGGAGCTAAGATAATACAGCAGAGGTACATAGCTAACTTAATACAGGGATAGATCTTAGAGCTTAGAAACCTAGAGGAATGCAGAGTTAATATGTGTTTTACTCTGTCTCTTTCAAGTAGCTACAGACTTTTGGCAAGTACTGGGTCATAGTCAACTCACATTTGAATTCTCTGAGTGCCTGAAATGCCAATATTCTGTTATGTTGATTAAAGAAGGATATAGCTGTCTTAGATTCTAGATATAGGAGGAGGTAGCACAGAGTAGTGCTGTGGAAAGGGTACCATAGCTGGATGATCAAAACACTGAATTTGATTGCTGGTTCTGCTTCTTACTATCCAGATGATCTTGGGTAAGTCGCTTGCTATCTGAAGGCCTCAGTTTCCTCATGTGTAAAATAAAGGAGTTTATCCAGACATTGAGTTAGTTCCTTTCGGCTATAAATTTAAGATGGCATCTCTACCCTTAGGAAGCTTTCTCTGGTGAATACTTTATAATTTGATTTCCCAGTATGTTAATGTTTTCTCCTTATTCGTTTCTTTGCATTTATCTATTTGTGGAGAAGAATTGTGGAGTAGAAAGAACCATGAACTTGGAATCAAAGTACCAGGGTTCAGATCCCATATCAAAGAATTTGCTTTGTTCTGGAGCAAAGCAGAATAAGAGTAGCTAAAAAAAAAAATAAAAAAAAAAAAAAAAAAAAAAAGCGAGATGTACAAATTTAGAGACATCTCCCTCCCAAATGGTCACCAGGACTATTTGCACCTGACCTGTGGTAAAGCCTACCCAAATTGAGCTTGTATTGGTCTGATCAGCCACAGTCAGACACATTGTACTTTGACCCCCAGGAACAGTGATGTCACTTGTTCCTCTTCAAGCTCAAAGCACAACAGCCACCATAACCTATGTGACTGGGCAAGTTACACTCTTAAAGGTTTCCTTTCAGTGAGAGGATTGGATTAGATGGTCACTAAGATCCTTTCATCGTGAAATCTATGATGCTTGGTAATATTTTCTGTTCATCACCCCTACTCCAGTGAATAGTAATCTCTTTGAGAGCAGGGACTATTATTTTTTCTTTTTCTTTTTTCTTTTCTTTTTACCTTTTTCTTTCTCTCTCTGTTTGTGTCTCTGTCTCTATATCTGTCTATCTCTGTCTATCTCCATCTCTGTCACTCTCCCCTTCCCTTTTTCTCCTCCCTCTCTTTTCCCTCCTTCTCTCGCTGTCTCTCTCTGTGTCTCTCTGTATCTCTCTCTGTGTCTCTCTGTCTGTGTGTGTCTCTGTCTCTCTGCCTCTGTCTTTGTCTCTCTGTGTCTCTGTCTCGATACTCCTACTACTCAGCACAGTGCTTTTGGAACATGGTAGGGATGTAATGTTGTTGGCCGACTATAAGCTTTCTTAAGTGGGGGACGGGCACTTTAGTGTAAATTTAATAGTAAATTTATGTCTTGTAGTCCTAGGGTTTAGTGCAGTGCAGTGGACAGAGCAGAACCGAGCAGTTTCCTTATCATTTCCTTCCTGTCTGCTCCATCCAAGGAGCGCACTAACGGTCGCCCTCTGACCACATTTCCATCTCCAGCCCCCTTTTCTACCGCCTGGATCCCCCCTCCGCTTCTCCGTGCTTCCTCCTTCAAAAAAGCTGTTGATCAGTTTGCTTACGGGGCTGTTTGTTTCAGATGAAGCCCTCTGCTGCCCTCCGCTGTTTAAAGGAGAGAGTTCAGAGGGTGATGACAATTGAGCACAGGGCATTCAATCATCCGGTCTTTTACTGTGGAAAGTCTTGACTCTGAACACACCTGAAAGACATAAGGTGGGAAGATTTTGTTTGTTCGTTCGTTTTAATGAGTTTAATGGTTTGTAGTGAATTTCAAGACCCCTTAAAATGATGGGAAACAATCTGAACTGAAAAGTAATGAAAAATTGTGATTATGCCCTAGTGGTGATTATAACCACAAAGCAAAATTAATGGTCTGTTCATCAGTCTAGAGCACAGACAACATGGCACAGTGAACAGGGTTCTAGACTCAGAGTCAGGAAAATCTTCATTAAAATCCACCTTATGATGTTTACCAGTTCTGTGAACCCTATAACCATGTTATAGGGTGAAATTACTATATGTGGTCAGCGGACTTGGGTTCAAATTCTGACTGTCATTGCCTATTTTACCTTGGAAAAGTAACTCTGCATATCTTGGTTACTCTGCATATCTTGGCTCGAGTTTTCTCAGCTGAAAAATCAAAGTATTAGACTAGACGAACTTTAAAGTCTAGCTCCAAATCTATGACCAAGTGAGGATTCCTTGTGTAATGTCTGAAGCCTTCCAAATTAGGGGTTCTCAATGTGGGGAGATCTATAGATTTGGGTTATTTTTTTAAAAATCTTTTCATAATTATATTTCTATATAATTGGTATCCTTTCTAACCCTATGTATTTTCTTTTAGTCACTTACAACTATGATTCTGAGAAAGGATCCATAATCTTTACCAGACTGTCAAAGGCATAGACAGCATAACAAAGTCTTGCTACATATCTATAATTCTATTTCTGAGCCACAGGGCCTTCCCTCAGAGTTATCTGGTAAGTGTTTGATGTACCTGATACTATCCACAATATTTATGGATTTTATCTAGGACATTTTTTGTTTGTTTTAAAGCCTTATTGCCTCTCAAGACATTTTTTATACATTTTTTATTGCCTCTCAAGAATTTTTACTGGTCTATTAGATGCATTTCATCCTTTGTCAAGAATCCATCATTTATTTAATTTAATTTAAATTTAATTAATTTAATTTAAAATGTGGTTCAAAATTCCAAATCCCATTCTCAGATATTGTTTTAGCTTAATCTGTTTGCTTCAGTTTCTCCATCTGTAAAATGGGCATGTTAATAATATTAACCTCCTAAGGTTGCTTTGAGAAACAAATGAGGTAATATTTCTAATGGGCTTTGAAAACCTTAAAGTATTATGTAGATGTTAGCATTTATTATTTAGTACTTTAAGGTTTGCTAATCCCTTAATAGCTGTTAACTCTTTAGATCTTCATAACAACCCTAGGAGGTTGGTACTGTTATTACCCTCATTTTATACATGAAAAAAAGCTGAGGCAAACTGCTAGAAAGTAGCTGAGGTTGAATTTGAATTTAGGTCCATTCTAATTCCAGGTCTAATGGTTTTTCTTCTTCCCTAAATTCTACTTTTTTGGCATCACTTGAAAATTGAGATATAATTTCTTTATATGATAAAAAATATAAAAAGTAGATTCTTTAGTAGATATTAGACATATAGACAGAGAAGGAAATCTACCTACATAATATTTCCCCATCTTTTCAATTTCCCTTTAGCGCTGCCCTCTAGATATATAACCTGATACACACACACATACACACACACACACACACACACACACACACACATACACACACACACACACACACACACACACACACATATATATTAGTTTCTCATTGCTCTTCTTATGATGTAATCACCAGAACTGAACATTGTAGTTCAGATGTGATCTTACTATGGGAAGTATAATGGGTCTTCCATCTCCCTGGCTGCTAAATAATTCCATCACTAAAATCTTTCTATGCTTCCCTGGGCACTAGCCACTAGGCTCTCTGGTGCCATGTGCAGTTGGAGGCAGAGGGCATGAAGTTCAAGTTATTCAACATGAGCAAATTCAATTATAATGAGAGTTATACATCTTGTTGCAATGTGCCATTGAACTTTAGAACCTTCCCTCGATTTCCCTTGATGCTAAGCTCTGTGGCTAACATGTTTAAATATGTCTTGTGATGGAAAACTTACTACCTCAGGAATCAATCCAGCCCACTGTTGAATAATTCTGGTTCTTAGAAATATTTCATTATACTATGCAAAATTTACTTCCCTATAACATCCCCGCCATGGGTTATAATATATTGGAAACAGCAGAGGACTCAAAATTGACTATAAATTTTAACTTTCTATTGCCTCCTAGTGGTAGTTCTTTTATTCTAAGCAGTCTTGCTTATTTCATAACATAAGTGTATGGCAAAAATCTAGCTCATAATGAAACTGATTTCTCTTCAATTGAAGATGTATTCTACTGAGAAAGGTCTTACCATTCAGAATAACATTACATTATGAAAAATAGTCAACCCAGTCATTTAATTCTTCTTGATTCTTATTGAAAAAAATGCCTAAGAGCCCAAAAGGAGGGGATGTTTTCTTATGAGAGAGTACATTTGGTCAGTTCAGACAAGATGACTGTTTCATGGCAATTGCAGCCTTTTTTGTAGCTGGGAATAACATTTAGCAATGAAAATCTAACTTAAGGCCTGGAAGCTAAAAGTAATTGTGATTCTCTAAACAAATGTTGAAGGTGTGATAGCTTTTATCATTTAAAATCATTTTTAATAACTTCAATTATCATAGGAAGCAATGTGGTACAATGAAAAAGAACTGGAGAGAGAACCTGAGTTCAAATTGTATTTCTGAGACTGTGGCTTATATGACAAGTCCCTCAGTTTCTCAGATTATAATCTCCTCTGCTATAAAATAAGAGGAATCGATTAAATAGCCTGTGAAATCTCATCTAGCTCCAAATCTTTGTTTAAAATAAGTAATGTTTATCGTTACTAATTTATTTAACATTTATTATGTATTATGTATTGTAGTGGGAAAAAGGGAAGTAAAGCAGATTTATACTTGTAATTAGATATTGCATATGCAAACATTCCCTTTCCCAGAGCTAACAATACAGTAAGGGAAGTTTATTTGTCTGTAGTATACTAGAGAAAAAGACCTGGGATTGAAATTGTGTCATCAATAAGTAACACATGATTAACTGAATACTGATTCCCTATATGATTTATCATTGATGCCCATCATAAGTTATTTATGTATATTGCCTTCTATCAGTTCATATCTTTCTTATGCCCTTATATTCTGTTAGTATTATAGTTATTAGCATACTATCACTTCTGTTCTATCAGATTCTAACCTTCATGAAGGTAAAATCTGCATAATCAATTATTGCTACTCCTCACAGTTTCAAAAAATTCACAACATACAGTGGGCATTTATGTATAATTTGCATAGTATTATATGAGTCTATTGCTCTTAGTCCCGGTTTTGAAAGAGGTCCAATGATATCATTGGTGATGCCTTGACTAGTGTGTGAATTGGATTGATGTGAGGCAAAATTGTGTATAGTTGTGAGGCACTGAACATCCAAAGACAAAAACAAAAAAGCTCTCTTCCCTCAAGCCTCACATTATTCCTGTGGGGTATTAAAACAAGGTAACTTGAAAAAGAAAAAAAGGAGAGAGCACTAATTAGGGAGATGAAAGGAAACTTAATGGAATATTTGGTACTTCATCTGAGTCCTGAATAAAAAACATAGATATTAAAGCCAGAAATAAAGATTTTAATGTCAATTCTAAATAATTTAATCAAATGAACAAAGACAAAAGATGGAATGGCAAACAACTAGTTTGCAGATATATATTTGGATGGGTGGATGGATATACATATACATTTCTCTCTCTATTTATATATATATATATATATACATAAACATATATAGAGATATACACATATACATATATACACACTTATTTATGTATAATATATGGACATATGAAATAAGGCTGGAAAGCTGAGTTGAAACTAGACCATGGAAGACTTTAAATGCCAGTTGGAACAATTTGTATTTGATCTAAGAGGCAGAAGAGGAGTTGCTAAAAATTTTTGAGTAGGGAAGTAGTATGTTCAAACACAAGGCAATCATTTTATTAGTTATATGGAGAACTGATTAGACAAGGGATGAAGAATTAAAAAAAAAAAAAAAGTAGGCTATTACAATAGTCCTGAGGAGAGATAAGAACCTGATATAGGAGGGTAATGACCTTGTGCATAAAGAGCCTGGAATGAGTGAGCAAGATATTGTGGAAGGAGAACTGAGAAGAATTATTCCCTTATTGGATATGAGATAGGTGGGGCGGGGGGGGGGGGGGAGGAGGTGCAGAAGGAGGTAAAGGAGGGAGAAGAGTCAAGGATGATTTCCAAGTTAATCACCTAGCTAATAAACAGAGTTGTGGTATTTTAAAGAGAAATTTTGCACATAAGCAATATGGAATTTTGGTGTGGGTAGGAGATGAGTTTCATTTTTATCATTTTAACTTTGAGATATTGAGGTATCTAAGAATCATCTAGCAGACTCCAAATGAGAACTACGTACAGTACAAATATTGGCTGTCATCATCAGCATCAGCATCATCATATGTCAGTAACAGGGTTTAAGAAAGAGATTATGTTTGGATATGTCCATTTGAAAGTCATCTGTTGTGGTAAGTATTAGGAGATAGAAAATTTAGAATCAGGGGACATAATTTCACAAAAATATCACAAAAGCCAGTAATACATAAGTCCTAAGTCTTTATCTTGGATTTGTTTTTGTTTTTGCTGACTCAAAAAGCCCACAGCTTTAACTTTAACAAGAGCATATAAGGATTATGGAAATAGGGATAGGAAGAGGCAAAGGAAGGATACAACCAAAGAGATCTCTGAAATTTCAGATATAGTGATCTATAGGGCGGGGCAGGAGGATCAACAGGAGAAATTAGAGAGGGATGTGAGTGATAGTCTTTTGAAGAGTTTACCTCAAACTTGTCACAGACAGTTTAGTTGAGCTTGTGTTGACTCTTTTCATTAATCACTAAGTGATAGTACATCACTTCTTCAACACAGTCACTCAATGAAGAAGCAAATGTAATAAGTTTTGTAAGGAAAGGTCAGTTTCTGGCCCAACTAATTGGTTTCTAGAGTGGTAAATAGCAATTTTTCAACATTTCTAGGAGAATAAAAATTATGTGAAAATGAAATTGTAACATATTGTAAAGCTTTATAATTTAAAAATTTTTTAAATGTTTATACCTTCTAAATTTCAGTATCCTAGGGAAAAATAATGATCATCCCACTCTATTAGTTCTGTTGGTTTTAGATCTCTGATATTACCGACTTTTTGCATTTTCTGATGCAAAAAATTGACTGTTAAATCAAATAGGGAAAGAAAATACATGTTATGAAAGTATTGAAAATTAACAGCCACAGATAGCATCTACAGAAGAGAGCAGCTTGTTGCACACTTATAGCTCTTAGCAAAGGCCTACAAAATAAATTATTTTGAACTATTTCCTAGAGATAAAAATGAAATTGACATACATAGGAACTGAATTAGCAGAGATCTTTGCTTGGACCTGTACTATTTAACATTTTTATTGATTGCATGCTTATTAAATCTGTAGAGGACATAAAGGGAAGGAGAACACCGTGTTGGATGACAAGAGTCAAGATCACAAGAGATCTTGGCAGGCTAAGACTCTGACCTGATTTTAACAACATAATGGGAATAAATATAAATTCTTATACAAGTTAAAAAAATAAAATTTCACAAATATAAGCTAAGAAAGGCAATTGAATGACTAAAAAGCAATGTTTGCAAAAGACCCTGGGTTTTAGTGAACTACATACTCAATAGGAGTCAACAATCAGAAAGGGCAGCCAAAAAAAAAAAAAGAAAAAAAACATATTGAATTGTATTACTAGAACAAGAATGTCCAAAACTAAGGAAGATGAAAGCTACCCTATCTTCTGCTCAGCTCAGACATCTAGAGATTTATGTTCAGTACCTAAGTGCCACATTTTGGAAAGAAACAGATAATTAGAGAGCAGCCAGAGAAGGGAAACCAGAATGATGAAAAACCATGAGATCATGAGACATGAGAATAGGTTGAAGGAAATGGAAGTCTTTAGGGGTAGCTAGATGCCATAGTGAATGGAGTGATGAGTCTGGAATCAGGCTGACTCACTTTCCTATATTCAAATCTGGCCCCAGACATTGTTAGCTATGTAATCCTGGGCAAAGCACATAACCTTTTTTTGCCTCAGTTTCTTCATCTATAAAATGAGCTGCAAAAGAAAATGGCAAGCTATTTCAGTGTCTTTACTAAGAAAACTCTAAATGAAGTCATGAAGAGTTGGACACAACTGAAAAATAACTGAACACTAATAACAAGAAAATGGTATGGGATGGAATTGGATTCTCAAGGTCCTCCTATTCAGAGATTCTCTGATTTTGTGACCCAATCCAATACCATTGGATTATATAAGTTAAAAAATAAAATTTCATAAATATAAGCTAAGAAAGGCAATTGAATGATTAAAAATCAATGTTTGCAAAAGACAAACATTGTTTTATCCCAAAACATGAGTCTACAGAAGGACTTAGTGTAAACATTAGACATCATCCATGAAGAGGAAAGCTTTCCCTACTATCCCCCACCAACAAAGGTGGGAGGGGGGTAAAAATGTTTGTACCCTTTAAATTTCAATGCCCTAGGGAAAAATAATGCTGACCCCCATCCTATTATTTTGTTTGATTTAGATTTCTGATATTACAGACATGAAGATGCAAAAAGTTAAATGGTAAATCAAATGAGGAAAGAAAATTCAGGTTATGAAAGTATGAAAAATTGATAGAAATAGGTAGCATCTACAGGGGAGAGGTAGCTTTTTGAAAACTTATAGCCCTTAACAAAGACCCACAAAATTAGCTATTTTGAACTATCTCCTAGGGATAGATAGAAATGAAATTAATTATGTGCCTGCAGGGCACATAAAATTCACCCCCACTTCCTACCCCATGTCAATTTTGATAGCCACAACAACCCACAAGACATTGACTCTCCTTCCTTCTAAATTGAAGAATAAACTTTGGGAGACACTGACCACAACAGGTACAGTCCTATGATGAGAAAATACTGTCCTTTTACATATTTCCTGATCTTCACTTTCTTGTGACTGGTGGGGAGAGCAATGGGAAAATCTTGTAATTTTCATGTTTCTTCAGAGAATCTTCCCAGGGCTCTTCTCAGAGCACTCATCACTTCCTTGTTCCTCAGACTGTAGATCATAGGGTTCAACATAGGGGCCACGGTAGTATAGAATAAAGCAATCATCTTTTCATGTTCTGCTGAGGAGGCAGCCCGGGGCCGCATGTAGGTGAAAATGGTGGCCCCAAAGCAAAGGGAGACCACAGTGAAATGGGAGGCGCAGGTCCCAAAGGCTTTGCGACGTCCCCGAGTAGAACGGATGCGCAGAATGGCTCTAACAATCTGGGCATAGGAGAACAGGACCAAGGAGCAGGGTAACATGATGACCACAGAGCCTGAGAAGGTCACCATGATCTTGTTGAAGGAAATGTCCACACAGGCCAAATGCAGAACTGCTAGTGTCTCACAAGCAAAGTGATTGATAACATCCTTGCACAGGGGAAGTCGAAAAGTAATGATTGTCTCCATGAGTGAGTTTAAGAAACCAGCAGCCCAACAGGCAGCAGCCAGAGCCATGCACAGCCCTCCATGCATGATGACGGTGTAGTGTAGGGGAAAGCACACTGCCACATAGCGGTCATATGCCATTGCTCCCAGTAGAAAGAACTCAGTTCCACCCAGTGCCAGGGAGATAAAGAGCTGAAATACACAGCTATAGAATGGGATGGACTTCTTTGAAGACAGAAAATGAATAAGCATTTGTGGGACAGTGCTGTTCATATAGCAAATATCGACAAAGGACAGGATGCTAAGGAAGAAATACATGGGGGTGTGGAGTCGGCTGTCTAACCTGATCAGATAGATGATAAGGAAGTTTCCCACCATAGTTACCAAGTACATGACTAAGAAGAGGACAAAGAGGTAAATCTCAGTCTTCAAGTCATTAGATAGTCCTAAGAGGATGAATTCATTTACCATTGTCTGGTTGTTTTGGGCCATGTGAAGGTAGTTCTACAAGGCAATATAATGAAGTGCTGATGCTTTGATTCTGGAAGGAAAGATATTTTCTTGTAAATTGTCAATGAAACCTACTCACATATTTCAGAAGAAAGATAGCATTTACATATTTCCACTTAAAAAAACCAGTTTAGTTAGTATGAGATTAATTCCCTTTATAATATTTTCACAAGAAAGATAATGCAACTATTATTTCCACTTTAATGTTGAGAAAAACTGAGACTCATAAATTTTAAGGGATTCCCAAGTTTTTACTACTAACTAAAACATTCATTTTATCAGAGGGCAATGACTTTTTACCCCAATGACAGTATCTAAAAATGTGAATTTCTGAAATCTTTCTAAGATCCTTTTTGTCCCAGGATACTCCTTCCCCCTGCCCTTTTTTTTTCTCCTTGGAATCCCATCATTTCCACCACTCTCTTCTTAGGCTAAACAGATTTTGTCAATCAAATACATCTTTGCCATCCAAAACACTTCATACTGTCTTCCTGGTACTATGTAAGAATCTGAAATCCCTTTCCTTTCAATCTTGTAGTCATTGAAATGTCTCTTTCCATCTTAGAAGGAAGATTGCAAAAAATAAATTCTGAAAAAAAAGCAAACAAATTTTGGAGGGGAGAGAAGCATGGGGAAAATATCACTAATAAATTTTCTAGGGCTGACATGCACAAGGAAATGAAGGCTTCATTGGCCAAAATCAGTTTTGTGAAGCTGTTTTACAGTCAAGTTAAATGTGGGTCACTGAACAGAAGTTGGGAATAGAGCATCTCAGACCTCCACTTTTAAATGATTCTATCAAACTATGTATGAGTTTCTGAGGAAGTGAGAAAAACAGAAATAGTAAAAATGCCCAAGAAGATGTATTCTGCCTATTATCCCTATCAAATTTTATTAATGAATCTCCTATATTATCTAAAATATAGAATGTTGGAAGGAGAAATAAAAATAAGAGAGGATAAATGAAAGGATGGTCTAATGTGTAGATGGGGGAGGGGAGGTAAATGCATGTGTGTGTGTGTGTGTGTGTGTGTGTGTGTGTGTCAGAAGATTTTTAACTTTACTCAAGAAATAGTAGAAGTGTTTTGAATAGATGAGTAAAATGACCAGATCCATTTGTGAAAAGAATTATTTTGTCACTGCTACAAAGAATAGATAAATATCATCTAGGAGGGAAATAGAAGAGTAAAGATAAAAACTATGTAGTTCTGCAGTGATGGGATATATAGGACTAAGGATCTGTATTTGGGTGGTGGCAGATGGAAGACATAGAAATAGATTTAGAAAAAAGGAAAGAATACACTTGATAACTGACTAATACCTAGCATTTATATGTTTTAAGGTTTACAAAACACTACATTTGTTATCCTATGTTGTCCTCACAGCAACCTTGTGTGAGATATGAGCATGAGGGGCAGTGAAGTATCAAAAATAAGACTAAAATTACAAAAGGGGATTATTGAATTAGTAGTAAGGATAGAAACAAAAGTAGCAAAATCAGAGGGAGAAAAAAATAGAATAGTAAGATAATGAGTTCAGTTTAGGACTTGACAAATTTGGAGCTATGAGAAATCTAGGTGGAGACAACCTGTTGGAGAGGCAGCTACTTAAGTATGTGAATGTTGTCTCCCTGATAGAATGTAAGCTCCTTGAAGGCAGATACTGTTTCATTTTTATATATGTATCCAACATAGTGCTTAGAACATACTATGAATTTAATAAATGCTTGTTGATTGATAGATGCCTTTCCAAATATAGTGGATGACCTACTCAAAATGTTTGTATATGGGAGAATGCAGAATAAAATTGAGGAACATCTAGAAATTTGTATTAGTTGGGCAGTCAAATGAATAGAGAGAAAGAGACTAAAATAAGACTGCAAAGGCTGTTTGAGTCAGACTGTGAAGGTCCTAAACTGTCAGACTATATAGCTACTTTGGATATCATAGTTTTATGTTCCCATATACAAGCTCCTCATCTAAAAAACATACTTGAAGACTTCTACTTACTTACCTGAATACTTTTAATATTGTGTGCACGTGTTTATGCATCTATTCACTCATCCATATACATGTATTTATTCTGCATCTATATGAAAAATATACATGGCTATACATACAACTCTAATAGCCATTCACATACATCTCCTAACCTTTTCATAATCACACACACTCCACAAATTCATTAAATGAATTACCATTGTAGTCTCTCTGTCTCCCTCTCCATCTATGCGTTTGTCTGAGAGACAGAAACAGAGACAGAGAAAGAGAGAGAGACAAAGAGATAGAAAAAGAGATAGAGATAAATTTCTTTGGCATTCTAATGAAGCTGATAGACCCTTTCTCAAAATAGTGTTTTTAAATGTATAAAATAAGATCCATAGAATCATAAAGGAAACTGAATGCTGAAATACACTTAGTAAAATATACTTTTTAAAAAAGGTATATATATCTGGACCTATGCTAGGAAAGGATCTTTTGTTATCTCAAGATTTCTTCTTAGTGGCATATTTATTGCTTCCATGGAAAGGGGAGAAGTCTTTTCTCATATAAGCTAACTGGAGTCTTGTCTTCATGGGCAAGTCTGACTGAAGGGAACCACTCATACTAATATCCTTTGCTAAACTTGTCTCCAAATCATTAAGTGCAATGTGAAAGAATGCCAGCAAGAACGAGGGAATGGAGAGGAGAAAATGGGGAAAGACAAAGGCAATAGGAAGATACAGCAAACAACAGATTCATCACAGACTTTGTACCTAGAAAGAAGCTCTGGATACTTGGCTGGTCAACTTTCTTGGGATGGGACTGTTTCCATGTCTCATTCTTTCCTTCCTATTCCTCTCTATGCTCAGCTACTTTTGAATTCAGTCTCTTTTCTGAATTTGTTTCTTTTTCTTCTCTTTCTTCTCTTATCATGTCAAAGTGTGTCATCGCAATACTAGACATACATTTGTCATTTAATAAATGTAAAGGGCTGAAACTCTGAATAGGTGCACTGGAATCAGACAGCCAAGCACTTAAGGCTAATTACCTATTGGACAATAACTCTATTAACATGTTTGCAATTTCTCTTCTCACAGTTAATGCTAGCTCAATGCTTGGGGTTAAGAGAATTGTAAGGAGGGATTAGGGGGTGGAGTAAGATGAGCCAGAGTCACTTTGGAGGAGAATAACGAGAAGGGAGGTTGATAGAGAGTTTGTGGCAGTTTTGTCCATCCCCTTCACTTCTGCCCCTAAAGACCAAGGACTTTTGCTTATCCTGACTCTGGCTGATTCTGAGGCCTCCCGGGAGCTAACCCAGACTTCACAAATAAATACTTATTAGTGAATGTAAACATAAATGAAATAAAATAAGATGAAAGATATGAGCACTCTGAAAAATATAGATACTATATGAGTAAAATATAAGCAACATTATAATTAATATAAATTTTTCATGCAATAGTTATTATATATCATATAAATATTATGTATATGATATTTTAATAATTGAATGATATAATATAATCTATTATTATTCCAGTATCTCATCACAAAATATTTCCTTTATGTATAGATCCAAACATCATATAGTGACAGAGCCAGGAATGACAGGATCACAAATAGAACTAGAAGCAATCTTAGGACCATCTAGTCTTATCTTCTCATTCTGGTTGGTGAGGAATCTAAGGATCAGAGAAGCTTTGCATTTGCCCAAGGTCTTGCAGAGGGTATATAGCGTGGCATGAATTTAATCCCAGGATCTTCCCATAGTAATCCCAGGATACTCTTCCCATACTTCGGATGTTGGAAGGTTGGTGTTTGGGTAGGCATAGCTGTATTTATTTATTGAAACAGTTTTGTTTTACCTTTACTATTTATCCCTTGTTCTATATTTCAGGTAATATGGTTCTCACATATATAGTCTCAGTGCCACCGATTAGGTCTGAAGAGTCTAATTATTGTAGGGAGAATAAGAGCTAAAAGCAATTGAAGAAGACATATTTATTCTGATTTCACCATTTTTCAACTCCCTTAACGAGGTTAAAATATGAAGTAAGATTTAAAATATTCGTTGACTTTTTACTCGACCACATGTTTACTAAATACCCATGATGTCATCTGTTCCTTATCTTCCTTTACTCCCTTTGGGGATGTAGAGTAAATTGCAAAGAAGCAAATTTTTCTTGGCAAAAGGGAAAACTTGTTAATAATTGGAATTATCTGAAAGTGACTTGGGAAGTAGTGGACTCTCCCTAACTCAAGATCTACAAGCCAAGGCAGGATGGCCACTTCTGGGTTTATTACAAAAAGAATTCTTATTGTGTATAAGTTGGACTAGGGGGCTGTTGAGGACCCTTCTAACTAAGATTTTGAAATAAAAATCAATGTTACTTACATGTTTCTATGTTACCAAAGCAATTCAAAGGAAACAAGCTCCCTGCCAACATCTTCTTTAAAAAGGACTTCCTCACTTAATGGGTCACTTCTGAAGTGAGCACTATAATCCAGGGATGCTTACTCACTTCCTCAGTTCACAGCAAAGCACATATTCTCAGAGTCAGAAAAGGCAAGTAAATCCTCCAGTGGGAGCTATCCTCCCCATCAAGACAACAAAGTTGACATCTGGTCCACATAGGCACAACAATACTGAGAAAGTCCTCTCATAGAACCCATCTGAGTTGGTGAAGTCTCCAAACTGGCTACTTCTTTCCTGCTTTCCCAGTGAGCCAGAATCTGCTTTACAAAATACTATAGCACCCACAGTCTTTTAGAACTGGATATCTAGTGCATTTCTTGTCCCCCTGGATGCCAAACTTAAAGTCATTTTTGCAGAAGTTATGAAGCCAGAAGCAGTCAATGAATTCCAGAAACCCTGCTTTCACAATAAGCACTCTTAAGCCATGAAGGCCTAGAGCCACGTGATGAATCCAGGAAAACATCTGACTTACCTCCAGTGCAGGAGGCCATACTTTGCATAAGAAGCAAAGACAAGACTGAACAAACTATGGTGCTTGAAACAAGAACAGACAACTTTCTTTGACCTCAGGGATGAAATCTCAAGAGGCCAATTATTATTATTATTATTATTTGCTTGTTAAGTTCCTTTATTTTCCTCTTCATCTATTTGGTCACTTTCCCTCATCCAAAGACCTCAACAAATTTAGTATTTGATTTTTCTGTCCCAGAAGTAGCTTCCTCACCTCATGGGATTCATTAGTGGGCATTCCCCAAGGTTTTCTAGTGGCACTATCCTTGGATATTTGCATCATTTTTGAAATAGGATGTGCATATATTTGTGAAAAAATACATGTGACTCTAATTTAATTCAACTTTTATTAATCATCTGAAGTATGAAGAGCATTGTGCAAGGAAGTGGTCAACGCATAGACTGGATAAGATAAAGTTCTTGCCCATATGGAATTCAGAAAAATAATGTAGATACAATAAACACTGAAAAAGTTTTATAGTGAATATCAAAATATAAAGTTGATGGATAGGGTGGATAGCTGATTTCCAATTTGGAAGGCAATGGGTAATCAGGAAAGTCTTCCTAAAGAGGTCACATTTACCTTTAGCTTAAAAATAAATAAAAAGATGGAACAAAAAAAGAAATGGAAGAGGACATTTCAGTTGTAGGGAGCAGTATAACTAAGGAAGCTCATAAAAAATGTCTCATATATTAATAATCACAGGGTTGTTCCCTAAAAAACTTAAAACTCTTAAACTACTACGATAAGGTCAGCTCTTACTGTCATTAAAATCCTACCCAGTGGTATGTAGTTGCAAAAGGAAAATGCTATTATTCATTTTTTCTTTTTTTTTTTTAGGAGCCAATGATATTTATGGTTGACAAGGACAATTGTTGAACTTCATGCTCATTTAATTTTCACAAAATATTGCAAAATAGGATGTCATTATGGTAGAAGTAATATATTTCAGATTGGTGACTCTAGGTTCAAATTCTGGCTTTGCCACTCACTACTTTTGTGACTGTGTGAGTCACTCTGGAATTTTGTCTCTGCATCTATAAATTGGCGGGTCAGAAAAGATCATCTCTCAGGTCACTTTTACAAATGAGTGAATTATGATTCAGATAATAAATTACTAAGTTCAAAGTCAGATGGCTAGAGTATGGATAGGCAAAAACAAGGAAGTAAAAGAGCTACTTCTTAGACTATATGGTATAATCTTAACAGAAAATTAAGATAGTAAATTTTACAAGAATTTCATTCATGCTTCATGTAGTCCCTCTCTTGTCAGACAAAAGAAATGTGAGATGTACAAATTTAGAGATAGCTCCACTCAATATGTGCATATGGACTGTTTGTGCCCGAATTGTGGTAGAGCTTTCCAAGCTAGTATTGATCTGATCAGACACAGTCCTTGACCCCAACATAGTGATTCATTTGAGAATGAAGAGCAGTAGTCACTATCACTTAGATCTTTCCTGAGAAGTATTAGCTCTGTCCCTTTACCTTTCCTTTTGGAAGTTCTAGAGAAGTTCATTGAATTACAGAAGCTCACAGTTGGAAGAGAAGTTAGGGATCACCCATTTCAACTCATATCTGAGTAAGAGTTACCTTTAAAAATACAATCAACAAGTGATAATCTTTGCTTAAAGACCTCTAGTTAGGGGGCAGCTAGGAGACACAGTGGATAGAGAACCAGTCCTGAAATTAGGAGGACCTGAATTCAAATCTGGCCTCAAATACTTAACACTTCCTAGCTGTGTGACTCTGGGCAAGTCATTTAACCCCAACTGCACCCACTTAAAAAACAAAAACAAAAACAAAAAAACTTCTAGTTGGGAAATATCCAACTCTCTTCAAGAAAATCCATTCTTTTGGGGGATAGCTTGTATTATTGGGAAAAGTAAAAAAAAAAAAAAAAGATAGGATAATAAATAGTAAGTGTAATTCTCTCATTTTTGCTAAAAAAAAGAATAATAAATAGTAAGTATAATTCTCTCATTTTTGCAGAACTATATTAATGAGAACTTTATCACTTTTACCACCTGCTGTAAAGAATAGAACTTAGGATCAAAACTGAAATTCTCTATTAATGACCACTGGCATATCCAAAACACCTCGCCCTCCCTCTCCTCCCCTTTTATTTCAACTACAAGGATAACACAGCAAAAACTGGTATGGTAAAGGATAGAAAGATTTTTGTAAATCCTTTTCATTTGGAAGGATGCTGAAGTGCCGAATTATTTTAGAATTGGGCCATGCTTTGATTTTGTGAATATGAGGTTTAGCTTAAATAAAGGAAAAAAACTCAGAGAATAGTCATTATTAAAAAAAAAAAAAATTAGAGAGGAGGATTCTGGGAAGATGGCCGAATTAATCAGAAAATATCAAGTTCTCCAGATTCCCCTCCCTCCCCACCCCCAACCCCTGAGAACAAATTGGCACCTCAGGGCAAACAGACTGGTGAAAAACAACAAAGACTTGGGACAGAACGGGGTCCTCCTGGAACAACTCAAGAAGACCAAAAAAAAAAAAAAAAAAAAAAGTCCTCAGGACTCAGGTTTAGGTGTGTGAAATGCAAATTGCTCTGGACTAGCTCAGCAAAAACACCAAGGGGGAACCTCGGGCTAGCTGGCTTTGACTGGATCCCCAGCAAGAACCACAAAGTCTTTCCCTCCTGGCCACGTGCAGAGTAGGAAGTCAGTGTCCAGGAAAACTGAGGGAAGTTCGGCTAATTGGGAACGCCAGACCCAGCTGTGCTACAGAGATATGGCCCTGGGCCAGAAGGAACCAGCACCCGGTGAGTACACAGGCAGCGGGGCAGACTGTGGAAACTTTCAAGAGCTCTTGCTTTGGGGTTCCAGGTCAGAGGGAAGAGCTGAAATGAAGCTAGAGGCACCATCCTCCCACCTCATGATTACAGGCTCTTATACTAATACAGCTTTTTAGAGTCTGATCATACTCAACTCTGACCCAGTTTTTCTTTTGAGCTACCCAATTACTGTTGTCAAATTTAAACATATGGTATACATTTTCATATAAAAGGCATAAATGATTTGTCAATGTTAGGTAACTTGAAATTAATCTTTGATATTGGCTGTTATGGGGTAAATTTTCTTTTAAGTTTGGGTTTGATTGAGATAAAGTACTGAAAATTTCCAAATTTGTTGAATGTCTTTTTTTTTTCATTCGTGTGAGAAGGAACAGGCAATAGAGGGAATCTGTGAGAAAAATGCTAGCAATGGCAAGAAGGATACAACTCTCACTAGAAGCAGAGAAGGGGTTAATTATTTGAAGACCACAGTGCATAATGGGAACTGAGAACCAATAAAGGGATAGAAGACTAATAGGCAAGAAGCAGATAAAATGATATAATGGCCAATAATCAAAGTAGATAAAGAACCATAGGAAGGTCAAGGTGGGGAACAGCAAAGAGTATCAAGAAGTACCACAATGTTTCTTGGAAATAGGGGCTGTACGACAATGAGATATTGAAAGATGAAAAGCCAGAGAAAAGGCAATGAAATACAAAAATCCATTGTGGGGAAACAAAACTTTGAATCTTTTTACTTTTCAAGTACCCGACCCTTGCTTGATAATACTATATGTTTTGAGGAATATGAATGTGGGGGTGAGGGAGTAAGAGGAAGTGGTATGGAAAGTAGTGCATGAAGTTCTTATATTACTCCCCTTCATGCATTGCTCTCCACAGCATTTTCCCTGAAGAGACATTCATATTCCTCAAAACTTATAATATTATCAAGGGTGTTGAGCAGTGCATGAAGGGAAGTAGTATAAATCATGAATGAAAAGAACAGAAATGTGGAAGCAGTGATGTGGAAGGCTTTAAATGTCAGAATGATGATCTTAAGTTTTATCCTATAGGTACTAACTAGAAATCTATTCTACACTTACTGATGTGTGCTTTTTTAGCTTTTTTAGTTGCATGTCCAATTCACTGATCTTTCTCTGTTTTATTTATGTAACTATTTAAAGATATAAGATTTCCCTAAGAACTTCTTTGGACGCATCCCATAAGTTTCGGTGTGTTGTCTCATTGTTGTTATTCTCTTGGATAAAATTATTGATTGTCTCTATGATTTATTGTAATTCTTTAGAATTAGACTATTTACTTTCCAATTGATCTACAGTTGTTGAATAAGAGAGTATTACGATCATAGCAGTTTTGCATCTACAAATTTGACAGCTATGTAGAGCAGGCCTTCTTAAACTTTTTTCACTGATGACCCTTTTTCATTTGAGAAATTTTTACATGATTCTAAATGTATAGGCATATAAAATAGGTATTCAAATGAAATATTTATTGGCTATAAATCATAATTTTGTGACCCCCACATTCAGTTACATTGCTCCATATATAGTCACAACTTATAGTTTAAGAAGTTTTGTTGTTCTAGAGAATGGATTGGAGAGGGATTAAAATCAAGAAGACAAATTTATGAACTATATCAAATATTAATCAGTCAGTAAATATTTATTAAGCAGCTATTATGTGTAAAGTCCATTGCTAAGTGTCGGGGATACAAAGAAAGATAAAAGAGAATTCTTGCACATAAGGAACACACAGTCTAATATGGATTCTAATGGAGAAACAAACAACCTGTACAAATAGACTATATACAAGATAAACTGGAAGTAATCAATAAGGAAAGATACTAAAATTAAGAGAAATCTGGAAAGATTTCCTGTAGTAGGTAGAATTTAGATGGAACTTGAATGGAGGATTCAGATCAAACACAGTCAGCAGGGTACAGTCTGAAATTGGGAGATAGAGTGGTTTGAACAAGGAAGAAGGTCAGTGTCACTGAATAGAAGAATATCTATGGGAATTGGGGTGGAAGTGAGTAGGGTTAGGTATAAGAAGACTAAAAAAGGAAGAAGTACTTTGAATGAGAAAGGATTTTATATGTGATCCTGAGGGTGATAGGGAGCCTCTGGAATTAATTGAATAAGTGATTGACATGGTTGGACCCACAATTTGGGAATGTTATTTTGATATCCACAGTCTATGGACATAACTTGAAAGAGAACTAACTATAAAACAAGTATCATGAAAATCTACAGAAAAATGATGATCAAGGAGAAGAAGATAATCCACATTATAAAATGTTTTAGGAAGTTCAAGAAGGATAAAAACTGAGAAAAAGTCATTTGATTTGGCAATTAAGAGATCAGGAACTTCAGGGAAAAAGAAGTTTCAGTTGAATGATGGATCAGAAACCAGACTTATAGATGGTTAAGAAGAGAATAAATGTAAAGGAAGTAGGCAGATATTATTGATTATCCTTTCAAGGAGTTTAGCCACAAAACAGAAAGGAGATTGGGGATGACAGATAGCAGAAGTGGCTAGATTAAGTGAGATTTTTCCCCCAGTATAACATGGTATAACATTTGTAAATGGTAGGAAAACAACCAATAGATAGGAAAAGATTGACATGAAAATGAATATGACAGAAGTGTCTCTCTCCTTGAGAAGATAGAATAGAAATATTGGTACATGTGGAGGAATTTGCCTTGAAAAAGAGAAGTGCATCTCTTAATGGGAGCTGGGAATAAAGGAGTAGATGGTGGCAGAAGGCATTTGGAAGGCAGAAGGAACACTTCATGAATGGCCTTCTGTAAAACATGAGGTAAGTTTCTTAGTTGAGAGAAAGAAGGGCAGCCATGAGAACTTTGAGGAGGAATAAAAAAAAAAAAGTTTGAAAAGAACCACTGTTGTGAGAGGCTTAGTGAATCAAAATGGGATATATAAAAGGATTGTCTACATAATCTCTCTAGGAAAATTTAAATAATTGGAAATGCTATCTTAAATATATTATTTTCTTATCATAAATATGCCAGTGAGTGAGTGAGAGTTCTACTTGGTTCAAAATGCATATCATTTCTTTAAAAGGTAAAAAAATTTAAGAGCAGTCCTAATATATTGATTTAAGATCTATCCAACTGACTAGTTTATGTAGGAGGTCATGATAATATCAATAGTAATATATAATCTAAGGTTGGGAAAGTGCTTTGCATACATTATATCACTTGCTAAATTGAACTGGGTCTGAAAATTATAGTTTCTATGACATATTTGAATCTATTAATGAAAGTATTAAATGAAAATTCAAGAAACTGGCTGTCAAGCCAAAGAGTACAGGAATTGGCCATATATTCATGGTACAAATTTTGACAGGAGATTCATTTATGCTGGAGTGCTATAGATGAGATTTGGTCATTCTAGGATACTGCCATACCAGTGAGAGTAGTATCTAGCAGTGTGCCCAGAGGAAGAACTAACCCCAGGAATCTGGCTAAGCAGAAGGGGTCAAATATCTGATGTATAATAATTCAAATTTCTAGACCACCATAGATCTAAGTAGGTAGTTCAGACACAAGGAGATTAGTAGATAAGCTACTCCTACACCAGTAAACAGGGAATCCAACCAATTTTTATCCAAGATTAGACTGTTGGCACTCTTCCTTCATACTTTCTTGGAGGTTGGGGATGGTAAAATGGAAAGAGATGGACCAGAGACACAGGTATGTACGTTTTAAGTCACAGAACTATAGGGTTCTAAGGTGCAGCTTATTACCAATTAAAACAGGAAAGGGGAGGAGGGAATGAGAGGGGTAGCAAGGACCTAAAAAAGAACAAGAAGGTCAAAATCAGTCGCTACTCAGATGATTTCCTAAGAAAAAAGAATTCAGAAAACAGATGACAACAAAAAAGAAAAATTTTGAGGACTAATAAATTTGGGTAAGACTGAAGTAATAGCCCTTTCTACAGCAATACATATGTGTGTGTATGTCTGTTATTGCTTAGTCCAGGCTAATTTCCATGACCCCATTTGGACTTTTCTTGACAAAGATACTGGAGTAGTTTGCCATTTTCTTCTCCAGGTCATTTTACAGTTGAAGAAACTGAGGCAAATGGAGTTAAATGACTAAACTGCATCAAGGAATTGTCAGTCTGTTTTATTAGGTTATTCTACAGTGTCTCATTTAAAAAATTAAAAGTTGGGCAGTTAGATTCCTGTATTTATGTTTATAAACAATTATATTATACGACTGATTAAGAGTACCTAAATCAAAATAAACAGATCAAAGATCTTTCTCATACATATTTTATAGTGATGAAAGATAGATGTATAAATTGGTACTTGCTATTTTCTTTTTTTCTTTTTATCCAAGGGAAGGAGAGAAGCAAGTACTGATTCTCCTTTTCTGTGCCTTTGGTTTGAGCACAAAAAGAGGTTATCCTAGATGACAGAATCATAAAAGATCAGTTAGACTTTCTCAGAAAGTGTATTTTCTTATTGTTCACTAGTCCATCTATAGCCAACTCTTTATGACTCTGTGGGCCATAGCATATCAGGCTCATAGAAACTTCACTTTCTCCCAAAGTCTGTCCAAGTTCATATTTCAGCTTCATTATTTGACCCTCCAGCAATACATAGTCTGAGCTAATTTCCATAAATATTGACTAATTTGATCTCCTTGCTGTTCAAGGAATTCTCAAAAATTTTCTCCAACATCAAAATTTGAAAGCTCTCAATTTTTCTTATAGTCAAATTCTTACAGCTATATGTTGTTCCTGAAAAAAAAAGTTTTTTGACTATATACAGCTTTGTCAGTAAGCTGATATCTCTGCTTTTTATTATCCTGTCTAGATTTGCCATAATTTTCTTTTCAAGAAGTAAGTGTCTTTTAATTTCATGGTTAGTTACCAGTCTGTGGTGATCTGAATCCCTTATCCTACTATTTGCCAAGAAGTGATGGGACTAATTGCCAAGATCTTAAATTTTTTTTAATGTTAAGTTTTAAGCTAATTTTACCCTCTTTTCTCATCTCAATCAACAAGCTCCTTAATTCAAAATCACTTTCTGCCTTCAGAGTGCCATTGTCTGCATATCTGAAGCTGTTGGTATTTCTCCCTCTGACCATTAATTCTGACTTTTGAGTCATCCTGGCATTTCAACGATGTATTCCACATATAAGTTAAATAAGTAAGTGACAATATACGGTCTCATGGTACTCCTTTTCCAATCTTAAAAAAACTAGTTGTTCATGTTCATTCTAACTGTTGCTTCTTGGCCTGTATACAGGTTCCTCAGGTGACAAGATGATCTGCTACTCTCATCTTTTTTGCGACTTGCCACATTTTGTTGTTGATTTATGCAAAGTTTTTCATGTAGTGATATATAGAAGAATATATATTTAGAAGTAAATAACCAAAAATATATTATCCCCCTATCTACTGTTTTATGTTTTTTATGTATGTAAAATAGTCTTTAAAGAGTTCATCAAAAAAAAAAGCACATATCTTCCATATGCATTTTGAAATTAGAAAAAATTCAGTGACTTGCAACAATAGAAGTTTGGTATCAAGAAAGTTCAGTCCTGATTCCAAGTCCAGATCTCTTTTAAGTGCACCACTTAGCTGCCATCTCCTGTTATCACCCAGCTGGTATAACCATTTGTCCATCACAATGAGAACATGCCCCATTCACTCCTGCAAGCTACCCCTCTTTGCTATATAAGCATTATTACATTTGTGATAGTAAAAGTAGTAGCATAAACTCCCTCTTGAGGGAAGAAAATGATAGGAGCTAGCACAGTGAGGATCCACCAAGTTTTAAAGCAGGGATGAATAAGAGTAATGAAAACTGCTGCATCTGCATCAGTCTGGCTCCATGAGTACTCAGTAATTGATTTTGGCGAAACAAACAAACAAACAAACCAATCTCAGTCCCCTAGTGGGATATAGCACATCATATAATTTTTTATTCTTACTTCCTTTTCTTTTTTTCCCTAGTTCAAATGTACTTATCATATTCCTCTACCAAAAGACCACAACCTTGAATCCAAGAAACTAGATGATTTTATCCCCATGTCAAGCACATAGCACACCAAAACATGTAGGCAAATGGAAATAGCACTAGCAATTGCCATTAATGGAAGGAGTGATAGACTACAGAGTCTATTGCATTCTTCCCCAAGTAAAATATTTGCATTCCAATAAATGACATGAGGTACTTTGGGACTTCTTTAAATTTATATCATAAGCATTTATAAGTTAGTATATAATATAATCATTAGTAATCAACTCAAAGATGTACATATATAAACATATACCAAATTATATATCATCCAAATTCAAATTATGTGCAGTAAGTGCAAGTCAACTCAGAAATTCAGAATATATAATCCATAAAGCAAAATTATATATAATGAAGTTATATACTACAGATCAAAGATACTCACAGTTTGATATAGGAACCTTTAGGGGTCCCTGAAACTCGGGGTCCAGGAAGGTAAAACTGTTTTCATAAAAATACTAAGATATTTTAATTTATAATATGGTAAACATCAGTGGATCTATCCTATATAAACAGGAGCTCTTTGAAATTTTTGATAATTTTTAAAACTTTATAGAGGTCACGAGATCAAAAAGTTTGAGAACCACTACTTAGATTATATGCAATATGTAACACATAGAATCACAGGAGATTGTATGCATATCATATGCAGAAATATAATACTGTAATGCATTTAGTAATAGCATGTATAATAAAGGTGATTAATACAACAAAAGAGCACAATTTAAACCAAATATATATAAGTTCATACAAAGTACACATTGTATGCAGTTTGTGGGCATTTTCTGTTTACATAAACCATCTCTGTAGACTACTCTACCATTTCACCAGCAGTATTGCCAACCTCAAGATGCCTCTATTCTGGAGCCTTGTCTCCTTCATGATTGGAGATTCCTTAGTTGGGATCACCATATCAC
The DNA here is from genome assembly GCF_902635505.1 of Sarcophilus harrisii. Classification (NCBI taxonomy): domain Eukaryota; kingdom Metazoa; phylum Chordata; class Mammalia; order Dasyuromorphia; family Dasyuridae; genus Sarcophilus; species Sarcophilus harrisii. The sequence goes on from NC_045430.1 coordinate 193,296,146, forward strand.
AAGGAGCCCTAGTCATCTTTATTTCACTCCCAATTCAACTCACTCTTCATACTTATTCTGCTTCTCACCAACAGCCTTGTTCTATACCTTCCTTCACCCTCTCCAACCCTACCCCGCTTTCCCATTCCCTTTTACGTTTTGTCTTTCCCTACTAGAATACAAATTTCTGGAGTACAGAAAATAACTACTTATTTTCTTGCATTTGTATCTCCAATGTTTATTGCAGAGTTTAATATATAAGTACCCATAAATGCTTTAAATATTATTTATCTACATATATAACTTCTTACTCCAGAAGTTAATGATTTTTCTAAGGTACTTTTCAGCTCTAATATTATGTTCTTATTATAACAAGGACCATAAGGTAAATCACCTTTGCCATTTGTGGTTATTTCATTTCTAGTAATTTGCCAGTTGCCCACGTATCTTAATATATTTGGCACCGTATGTAGGGATTAATTTGATTGGATGACATAGGCTCAGTTGTATAGTTTCACAAGGGAAGACTATAAAGTAGCAGAGATGAGCTGATGAGACATAGAACTATAGAAAGAAAAAAATGGCATGGCACACTCAGCTAAGCATTGGGAGGATATTGCCCCTATATCCAGACTGAATATTGGACTTTATAGCATAACTGATGATATTTGAGTGAAATTCATGCTTACCCATCATTTCCTTGTTAAGGGTCTCATCACATGGAGAGGACATGAAGACTCATGATCATAATATCTCTTGTCTAAAAATAAGTTGTAATACTATATGATATCAATTCTGATGAACCTAGCCATCTTCAGCAATGAGATGAACCAAATCAGTTCTAATGGAGCAGTAATGAACTGAACCAGCTACACCCAGCGAAAGAACTCTGGGAGATGTCTAAGAACCATTACATTGAATTCCCAATCCCTACATTTTTGCCTGCCTGCATTTTTTGATTTCCTTCACAGTCTAATTGTAAAATATTTCAGAGTCCGATTCTTTTTGTACAGCAAAATAACAATTTGATCATGTATACTTATTATGTATCTAATTTATACTTTAATATATTTAACATCTACTGGTCATCCTGCCATTTAGGGGAGGGGGTGGAGGGAAGGAAGAGAAAAATTGGAACAAAAGGTTTGGCAATTGTCAATGCTGTAAAATTACCCATACATATAACTTGTAAATAAAAAGCTATTAAAAAAATAAATAAATAAAAATAAGTTGTAACGGGCCTATGATCTAGTTCCCTATGGCTGCAGTTCAGAAAATCTCAGAATGGTATAAGCAAACTTATGATGCTGGACCTAACTATCAGAAACTTTATCAAGGAGATAGAGTCCTGCTAAGATGTCCTGTAGGTTTAGAGAAAATATGAAGTAGAATATTGACATAAAGTATTCATTAATTTCCTCTCATAAGTATATCTTCTTACAATACAGGGCTATCTTTTGAATAGAATAGGTTTTTTTTTTGTAGTCATGTTCTAGTTATGAGTTCCATCTCACAAAAGCTCATTGTAACATATGGGGTTATGTTTATTTGCTTTATCTTTCCTAGGCATGAGAAACAAGGTGAATAAAGACATGGAAAGGGAGAAAATGCAGTTAGGAAACAATAAGAAGTCCAGTTAGAAAAAATTAGAATGTATGGATGATGTATATCACAAAAGGTCAGAAAGGTAGAATGCCCTGAAATTCCAGACAAAGACTTTGAACATTATTGGGGAGCCATTGAAGCTTTCTGAATAAGGAAGTTATGTGAAAAAACATAAACATGAGAATGATTATTTTAACTATAGTTGAAGGATAAAGTGGAAGAGGGCTATGATAGAGGTAAGATTATCTCAATATTATATTGTAACAACTAAAACATAATATAAGCACTAGTGCTAGACTACTGACAGGGAGAATGGGAAAGTATATAAGGGTAAAACAAATATTGGGGAAGGGAAATTGGATGACCTCAGTATTTACACTGAAGTTAGTAGTAGTTAAATTACCTGCTCTCCAGTGTTACTATTGGGCTTATATCCCAAAGAGATTTTAAAGAAGGGAAAGGGACTTGTATATGCAAGAATGTTTGTGGCAGCCCTCTTTGTAATAGCCAGAAACTGGAAACTGAGTGGATGCCCCTCAATTGGGGAATGGCTGAATAAATTGTGGTATATGAATGTTATGGAATATTATTGATAGGTAAGAAATTATCAGCAGGATGATTTCAGAAAGGCCTGGAGAGATTTACACAAACTGATGCTGAGTGATATGAGCAAGACTAGAAGATCATTATATACTTCAACAACAATATTATATGATGATCAATTCTGATGGACATGACCCTCTTCAACAATGAGATGAACCAAATCAGTTTCAATAGAGCAATAATGAACTGAACCAGCCACACCCAAGGAAAGAACTCTGGGAGATGACTATGAACCACTATATAGAATTCCCAATCCCTCTATTTTTGTCCGCCTGAATTTTGTATTTCCTTCACATGCTAATTGTACACTATTTCAAAGTCAGACTATTTTTGTACAGCAAAATAACTCTTGGAGCTGGGAGAGACACTGGTAATACATGATATATTATTTATGTATGACAATAATTTTGTGTATTTATGATGTATATATTTTGAGACCTTTTGATTAATAAAAGTGTTGCCAGTCTGAACTTCTTAAACTCATCTTCCAAATTGCTCTGAATGCTTTTAATTGTCAATCTTCTGTTGCTGGGAGGAACTTGGCCTATATTATTCCTTTAATTCCTAATGTCAATAGAGCTAGACAATTTGATCCATTTGACCTTCTCTGTAACTTCCTCCTTTCCTGGTTTACAATAGAGTATCTAAGAAAATGTGGTCAAATCTGTTAGTGTAACTTTCATGATATTTCCTGATTATGAAAAAGTAAAATGGGAGAACAACTTGAGAAATAAAATACTATGCTAGAAAGGCTCTGCAGTCACATGGGAGTAGAATACCTGTACACAATTTAGTGGGATTTATGAGGCTTGAGGAGACTCCTTTAAGGGATGAGCATGTGGGATCCAGCAGAAGATCTGTCCCCCTTTTATTTGGAATTTGCCAAAATTAGTATCAGAGCTGGGCTAAAGCAGATTTTGAATAATCCATGAAGAAAAAGTTTATCCAAGACATGAATGGTAGAAATAGGAGTGATAGAAAGCAACTCTATCCACCACAAAGCCTTGAGCATAATTGGTCTCAATAGATAGAAGATGAATTAAGTTGAGTTGAATTTAGAAACAATTGCAAAAAAAAGAAAAAAAAAAAAAGAAACAATTGCAACAAATTTGCCATTGACAATGATCCTCTGACTTCCCTATTTTGATGGATCTGTGATTTCATAGTCGAAGATACTTCTTCCCCTGGTTCATTACAGAACCTATCCATGTTTTCTTATCCTATGTAACTTTTTCTTCTTTTTTTTTTCTGTTAAAATTTCTTTAGTATTTTGTTTTTTCCCAATTACACATAAAAACAATTTTTAACATTCTTTTTTAAACTATAAGTTCCAAATTCTTTCCCATCTTTCCTCCCCAACATTCTCCTTGAGAAGGCAAACTATTCTATATAAGTTATACATGTGTATTCATGCAAAAGATATTAGTCATGTTGTAAAAGAGAACACAGACCCCCCCCCAAAAAAAAAAAAAACCCTTCAAAATATAAAGTAAGTTTTAAAAGAATGCTTCAATTTGCATTCAGACACCATCAGTTCTTTATTTAGGGATGGATAGGATTTTTCATTCTTAGTCCTTCTGTTGTGGCTCATTATATTGCTCAGAATAACTAAGTCATTCATAATTGATTATCTTACAATGTTGCTGTTATTTTATATACAGCACATTTCACTTTGCATCAGCTCATGTCTTTTACGATTTTTCTGAGAGCATTTTGATTATCATTTCTTAAAGCAAAATAATATTCCATTACAATCACATAACATAATTTGTTCAGCTATAACCCAGTTGATGCGCATTCTCCCAATTTCCAACACCCTGACACCAGAAAAAGCTACTATTTATATTTTTTGTTTATATATTTATACATATATATACATTTTTGTACATATTTTTCCTTTCTTTTTAAAAAATCTCTTTTTTAATACAGACCTAGTAGTATCACTGTTAGGTCAAAGGGTATATATGGTTTTATAGACCTTTGGATATTGTTCCAAATTGCTCTACAGAATGGTTAAATCAATTCACAATTCTACCAACAGTGCATTAATGTTTCATTTCCCCTCTATTTCCTTCACCATTTGTCATTTTTCTTTTCTTTCCTATTAACCAATCTAATAGGTATGAGGTATTACCTAGGAATTGTTTCAATTTGTGTTTCTCCAATCAATAGTAATTTAGAACACCTTTTCCTAAAGCTATAGATATCTTTGATTGTTTCATCTTAAAATCATTCATATCTCTAAATAATGTTATTAATTGGGAAATGGCTCCTATTTTTTATAAACTTGACTCAAATCTCTACATATTTGAGAAATGAGATCTTTATCAAAGAAACTTGCTTTAAAATGTTTTTCACAAATATACAAAATGTATTTCCCTCCATCCTATTTCCCCCCCCTAGATACCATATTTTGTTTATTCTATTCTCTTTCTCATTTCGCTCTGTCACTCCTCAAAAGGGTTTGGCTTCTCGCACCTCCCTCAATCTATCCTCATTTCTATTACCACCCTCCTTCTCTAATCCCCTTTACCTCCCACTTGCCTATAGAGCAAGATATATTTCTATGCCCAATTGAGTGTGTATGTTATTCCCTCTTTGAGCCAATTTTGATGAGTCAGTTCACTTGCTCCTCTTTATCTCAACTTCACCATCTCCACTGAAAAGCTTTTTCTTATCCTATTGTGTGAGACAGTGTATTCCATTCTACCCCTCCCTTTCTCTTTATTCTTCTCACCCCTTAGTTTTCTTGTGTTTAGATATCAAACCTTCATGTTTATATTCAACTCACACCTATGTCCTAAGAATGAGAAAGTTCTTACTAATTTTAAGTATTGTCTTTTCATGTCAGAATGTAAATAATTTAACTTTATTAAGTCTTTTATTATTTCCCTTTCCTCTTTACCATTTTATACTTCTCTTGAGTCTTGTATTTGAAAGTCAAATTTTCTATTCAACTCTGCTCTTTTCATCAAGAATGCTTGAAAATCCTCTATTTCATTAAATACCAACTTTTTTCCTCTGAAGAATTATACTGTTTTGCTGGGTACGTGATTCTTGGTTGTAATTCTAATTTCTTTGCCCTCTAGAATATTGTATTTTGAGCCATCCAATCCTGTAATGTAGAATCTGCCAAGTTTTGTGTTACTCTTACTGTAGTTCCATAATCTTTGCATTGTTTTTGTTTTTGTTTTGTTTTGTTTTGTTTTTTTTCCTGGCTGCTTGCAATATTCTTTTCTTGATCCGAGAACTCTGGAATTTGGCTATAATATTTGTGGGTGTTTTCATTTTGGGATCTCTTTCAGGATGTAATCAGTAGATTATTTTAATTTCTATTTTACACTCTCGTACCAGAATATTAGTGTGAAGATTGCGTATTTTAGAATCAGCCAGAGTCAGGAATTCAGGTTAGAGGAAAATCGTCTGTCTTTATTCTCAGTGAAGAAGGATTGGAGGTGGAAGAGAATGGGCAATAGCAATGTGTGCAGCTGAGTCAAGAAGCTAGCTAAACCAGCAGCCACACGACCAGCAGCTAGGAGTATGGAACCCAGGCCCAATTTCTCCCAGCTTCTCTTCCTGTCTCTCTACTTCCACCCACCAAAATCGTCATTTCCTATACAACACATCAGGACTTCCAAGGAGAGTGGGCAGGGAGTATAGCCCAATTACTATTTAGCCTCACGTACTTGGGAACTCAGTTCATCAACTCAAACTTCAGCCCATTACATATTAGAACGTTTTTCCTTGATAATTTCTTGAAAGATTATGTCTCAGTCTTTTTGTGATCATGAATTTCAGGTAGTTTAATGATTTTTAAATAATCTCCCTTGGATCAATTTTCCAGATCAGTTGTTTTTGTTTTTGTTTTTGTTTTTTCCAAATGAGATATTTCATTGTTTTCCATTTTTTCATTATTTTGGTTTTGTTTTATGGTTTCTTGATTTCTCACAAAATCTAGCTTCTATTTGCTCAATTCTAATTTTTAAAGAGTTATTTTCTTTAGTGAGTTTTTGTATCTCCTTTTCCAATTGGCCAATTCTAATTTTTAAGGAGATTTTTTTTTCCCTTCAGTGAATTTTTTTCCATTTGAACAATTCTGCTTTCCAAGGCATTCTTCTCCTCATTGGTTTGTTATATCTCTTTTACCATTTAGTCAATTGGTTTTTAAGGTGCTAATTTCTTCAATATTTTTGTCTGTTTCACTCAGTTGTTGACTCTTTTTTTTATGATTTTCTTGCATTACTTTCATTTTTCTTACCAATTTTGCCTTTATGTCTCTTACTTATTTTCAAAATTCTTGTTGAGCTCTTATATGACCTTAGACCAATTCATATTTTTTCTTGGAGGCCTTGGATTCAGGAGCTTTGACTTTGTTGTTTTCTTTTGAATGTGTGTTTTGCTCTTCCGTGTTACCATAGTAACTTTCAATAGTCAGAAACTTTTTCTGTGGTTTACTTATTTTCCCAGTCTATTTACTGACTTTTAACTTTTTGTTAAAGTGCATCTCTGCTTCCACAATGGAGGGTCCTCTGTCCCAAGCGTCAGTAGTTTTATGCAACTGTTTTCAGAGAAACTTTTAAGGACTTGTAAATTTTTAGTTTTTCTAAGAATGATTTAAGGAGAGGTAACTTTGCTACTCTCCTATTCTGTGCACTTCTCTGTGAGTGACCATAAGCACTCTTTTCAGCCCTAGAACTGTGAAAAGGGTCCCTGCTCCACTGTGGCTGCAAGCTCTAGTGTGCTAGTGCTTCTTCTCTCCTGGGACTGCCACCCAGGACTGTGACCCAGATATGAGTATAGGCAAGCAACAGAGTCCTATGTGAGTGACAACAAGAGACTTCAACCCCCTTCCCATCTGTGGGCTAAGAGCTTTATGAGCAATCACTGCTAGTGCAGATTCACTGGATCCCAAGACCTAATCCTAGTTTGCTGGAGCCCAGTACTGTGCTGGACTGTATGCTATTCTCATTCAGATATGAGATTATTCCTACCAAACTTCTAAGTTGTCTTTGGCTGGAAAAATTGTTTTACCCCATCCTTTTGTGAGTTCTACCATTTCAGGAATTGTTTTATGACATTATTTTTGAAGTGTTCAGAGCAGTTTTGGGGAAAGCTCAAGTGAATTGCCGTCCTTAGCTATCTTGGCTCTGCCTCCATCTCATGCAACTCTTATCCATGTCCTCTTATAAAGCCTTAAAACAAGGTTCAATCAGTATGAGAGACCTTCCTCTAGATGTCATGATGTTATGTGGAGCTAAACAGAGCTCAAGAGCTATCCACTTGCTCTTCTTTGCTCTTGCTACATGGTCAGTTCATCTCCTTTTAAAATAATTTTAATCTCTATGATATGTTTCACTTTCCTTTGTGTAACATAAATATTGTTTATATTGAATTGTATTAACAATAACCTATGTCTAGTTTATGCCCATTATTATTGGAGTGATTTTTACTCCTTGGAATTTGTATTTGCCTATGATTTATAGCCATATTGCTTAACCCAAACCATAAAAATGCTAATAGCTAGCATTTATATTGTGCTTTAGGGTTTACAAAACACCTTGCAAATATCACCTTTATCCTTACCACAATCCTAGGAGGTATTTTATATTTTATATAAATGAATAAATTAATATAGACAAAGGTTATATATTTTATATTTTATATATATATATATACATATATATTATACAGGGTTACATACCTAGGAAGTATCTGAGGTTAGGTTTGAACTCAGTTTTTTTGATTGCAAGTCTTCTGTTTACTACCTACAGAGAATTGGAGTTGAGCCTAAAATCAAACAAGAAGAGAGTGGCTTGAATTATCTTTCGGAAATTAGTAAGTTCTTTTAATAGATTCAAGATTCCTATGAAAGCAAAATTCCCATCTTCATTCCAACATTCTACTGGCATTAATATACAGCAGGAGACAGAGATAGCCTATGAAGAATTAAAAAATAAATATAATTTTCTAGACAATAAGCATTCCTTATCCATCTCATTTTTCCTAATAAGAAAAGTAGTAACCTTTGACTTTTTTGTCTTCTTCTGAATGTGTGTTTTTATCTTCCTTGTTATCATAGTAACTTTCAATGATCAGAAATTATTTATATTAAGGTGAAGGATTTTTCAGTAATTATAGATTTCAGAAGCATTGGGGATCTTCTGAGATTTGTTGCAATTAACACAGTATCATCTACAACTAGGAGCATTTTGAATCTTATCACCTTTAGGCAATTCCCTGATTTAGATTCTATGCTTGACATTGTCCGTGACAGTGACAAATATCATTAGTGAACATATGTTTCCCTTTTATTTTTCAATCAATTTTTTATTTAATATGTTTATCCAGTTACATTCAAAACAATTGTTTTCATTTGTTTTTAAGATTTTTGAATTCTAGGTTTTCTTCCTTATCCTTATCCACAGTTAATAATCCACATATAAAGTTATATAAAACATTTCCATAAAAGTCAAGTTGTGAAAGAAAACATAGATCTCCCACCCTAGGGAAATTAAAAACCCTCAAAAAAATTAAGTTAAAAATAAAAAGAGAGATTGAGAGAAATTTAAAGAATGTTTTGATCTGTGTATAGACTCAAGCAATTCCTTTGCTGGGTATGTATGAGATTTTTCATCATAAGTCCTTCAGAGTAGTTGTGGATGTTATACTGAGAAGAACAAAGTCATTTGCAGTTGATTATCCCAGAGCATTGCTATTACTTTGTATACAGCATATTTCACTTTATTCCTGGAGGATTTTCCAGATTTTTTTTTCCTGAGAGCTCCTGCTCATCATTTCCTAGAGAATAATAATATTCCATAAGAGAAACTTATTTCAATTTTTTTACAATTACTATTGCTAATTGTATTTCCCCCCATTTATTCTTTCTCTCCTTTCGTCCTGTCCCTCTTCAAAAGTTTTTTGCTACTGATCACTCCCTCTCCCAATATAGCCTCTCTTTTATCACCCTCCCTTCCCATATCTCATTCTCCTGTAGAGTAAGATAGATTTTATACCCTTATTGAGTATATATGTTATTTCCTATTTGAGCCAATTCTTATGATAATAAGGATCACTTACTCCCCCTCTCCTCCACTTCTTCCCCTCCATTTTAAAAGCTTTTTTTTTGCCTCTTTTTTTATGACACATAATTTGTATCATTCTACTTCTCCCTTCTCTTTTCTCCCAGTACATTTCTTTCTTACCCCTTAATTTCATCATTTTTTAAAAAGATATTGTCCCTCCATATTCAACTCATTCCTATGCCCTCTGTATAAATATACTCTTTTTAACTATCATAATAATGAGAAAGTTCTGAGTTCCAAATATCATCTTCCCATGGAGGAATGTAAATAGATAAACCTCATTATGCCCCTTATGATATCACTTTTCTAATTACCTCCTTATACTTCTCCAGCATCCTGTATTTGAAAATCAAATTTTCCATTCAGTTCTGTTCTTTTATCATGTTGTTGAAAATCCTGTTTCACTGAATGATCACCTTTTTCTCTGAAGGACAATACTCAGTTTTGTTGGGTAGATGATTCTTGGTTGCAATCCTAACTCCATTGCTCTCTGGAATAGTATATTCCAAGCCCTCCAGTCCTTTAATATAGAAGCTGCTAGATCTGGTATTATCCTGATTTTGGTTCGACTATACTTGAATTGTTTCTTTCTGGATACTTGCAATATTTTCTCTTTGACCCAGGAGTTGTGAAATTTGGCTATGATATTCCTGGGAGTTTTTATTTTGAAATCTCAGAAGGACATCAGTGAATTCTTTCCATTTCTATTTTGCTCTCTGGTTCTAGAATATCCAAACAGTTTTCCTTGATAATTTCTCAAAAGTTGATGTCCATTTCTCCCAAATCTGTTTTCCAGGTCATTTGTTTTTCCAGTGAGATATTTCACTTTTTTTCTATTTTTTTCTTTTTTTGTTTGTTTTGCTTCATTGTATTTTAATTTCTCATAAAATTATTAGCTTCCATTTGCCCAATTCTTTTGTTTACAGACAGTTCTATTGTTTAAGGAATTATTTTTCTCAGTGACTTTTGTACCTCCTTTCTCAATTGGCCAACTTTGCTTTTTAAGGCATTTTTCTCCTCATTATATTTTTGTATTTCCTTTTGCACTTCTCTCAGTTCTTTCCCTAATTTTTTCTCTATCTCTCTTACTTGATTTTCAAAGTTGCTTTTGAGCTCTTCCATGATCTGAGCCCAATTCTTATTTTTCTTGGAAGCTTTGCATGTAGGAGATTTGACTTTATCATCTTCTAAGTGTGTCATCCTTGTCATCATAATAACTTTTAATGGAAAGGAATTTTTTGTTGCTTTCTGCTCATTTTCCTAGCTTATTACTCTGCTTTTAACTTTTTGTTAAAGTAGGGCTCTGTTTCCAGGATGGAGGGTACACTGTCCCAAGCTTCAGGATTTTGTGCAGCTCTTTTCAGAAATCCTTCTAGAAATCTAATCATAAGCATGCTTTTCTGCCCTGGAGCTGTTAGGTGTGTCCCTACCCCACTACAACTGTAAGATCTAGTGTGATGGCCCAGCCTACGGCTCTGCTGACCAATGACTAGGACTGCACTGGGACTACTCACCAGACTGACCTTTCTAGCCCTTCCTGGCGTCTCCAGACTGAGAAGTTCAGAAACTTCCAGCACTGCTGTTGATTCAGAGGTCCTGCCTCACTGACACAGGTCTGGGCCAGAACTGGGACCAGGACCAGGCCTGCACAAGGATTGTGTGCTGGGTTTCCATTCTGATTCAACAGATCTTTTATGCTGACTTTCCAGCTCCTGTTAGTGTCTTTGAGAAGTCTGGAAGCTATCATTACTGCTACTGATTCAGAGATAGGGCCCAGGCTGGGGCAGGGGCTAGGTCTGGGGCTGCATGCTGGACTCCACTTTTTCGGGTGAGCTTCTAAGTTAACTTCAGCTGGAAAATGTTCTACTCCCATCTTTTGGGGTCTTCTAATGCTCTAAAATTTGTTTGGAGTCATTATTTAAAGGAATTTGGAGCAGTTTAGGGGGGAGATTGGGCAACTTCCTACCTTTATTCTGATATCTTGGCTCTACCTTCCATGTTTCCCTTTCTTACTCCTTCATTAAAAAGTAATAAACAAGTCATTGAAAAATATATCTGTTGAATCTTTCAAGGAAACAATTTAATATATGCATAGGAGAACATTTGTTAGAAGCAAGTTGACATTCCATGCTACCAAATCATATTTTTTTCTCTAATCAACAAATAAACAAGCACAATGGGTATTTAGTATCTATGTACTTTTCATTCATTTGGGTGACTATGAAATGTGCTTTTCCATAGGGTAAGGTTCTCCTTGATTTGATTTTCCTGTGGTCTCTGGGTGTAGCCTTTATTTCAGTTCAGTAATCACCACAAGTACAGTCCAAATCCTTTATTATCTCCTTTCCTGGAACCCTGGCCAACTTTCTTGAGGTCCTCCTGAATGTGTCTCGGTTTCTGTGGAGGAGGCAGGATGACCACCACTATGTCTCTGTCTTTCCTAGTTCTGATTCTGGCTGAGTTTGTCCAAGTTTATATGCACCACACTGAGTATAAACCAATCATTATAATACTGGGAAACCATTATTTGTTGTAGGATTAAATCAATGCTAAACTAGGTTTAACCATTGTCTCCTCAATTCCACTTAGTACCTTGTTTCAAGTTCTGGCCCATAACATCTCCCACTTTCTTTTGTTTTTAGAACATAGGTGGTCACTCTCCCTGACTTCTCAAGGAGGTGAGAACCCCCAAAAAGGAGGTGATCACACCTTCCCAGCATGATGAAAAAAGGGGTGGAAACACCATAAAAAGAGGTGATCACACCCTCCCTGATGTCTCAGGAAGGGAGGTGAAAACACCAAAGGAAATGGGAAACCAAATCAGATGAGCAGTTTCTAAAGGGGCTCACTTGAAATAGTTATTCATAAATCCATCAATATGGGAGGTATTACACATAATTACATAAATTACATAACCACATAGTAACACAAGCAAGTAGTGACGTGACAAATAACATGAATCAACATGAGGAATTATACATGTCCATATGTCCTAGAAATAGTCCAAAAGGAATCTATTGTCCATTACTTTATGTGTGTAGGGAATCCAATAATTCCTGCAAGTTTTGAAATCCTGCAATAGTCTTATCATGTCTCAGAGAAGCCAATGATTCCTGCTGGTTTTAAAATTCTGCAACAGTCTTATCAACAATTTTTTATCTCAGGAAATCCAATGATTCCTGTTGGTTCTGAAGTTCTGCAAAGGTCTTATAAACAATTTTTCATCTTAGGGAATCCAATGATTCCTCCTGGTTCTGTAGTTCTGTAACAGTCTCATTATCAGCCATGCTCTTTCAGTGTCAGATGTTTCTTAGATCTTCTTTGTTTCAAACTTTTTTCTCTTTTTCTCTCTCTCTCCAGGTGCTTGTTGCCACCCATCTGATTCCTTCTTCAACTGTAGAAATACAAGAAAACCCTTTCTCCCAAGCAGTTAATCTAAGTCCTTTCTATTTACCACTTTCTAAATCTCTTCTCATCACCTGATAATTACATTGGAGCTGCTCATTACATTGGAGCTGCTTGCACTGGATCCTGGATTAAAAAGCCTATATTCTCCCCAATTGTAATCCCTTTCTCCCTTCTGATTACTTTTTTGCTGATTGATCACATTAGAGTCCTGAACTTCCAAAGACTCTCTGGGTGTAAACTAAGCTGCCATCATGTTCCATGTTATCTTGGAGCTGGGTCCTGCCTCTCCTTTCCCTGGGTCAATCTACATTCTGAGGCCCAGTGGAAACCTCAGTTGCATTTTGGACATAGGGTTTTAGGTCTTATTCTCTCATTCTGTCCTACACTGAGCTGTCAGATATCCTACTTCTCCACATTGAAAGCATTAGCGAGTCTCTCTAGAGAGCTATCCTCTCTCTGCCAAGAGGGACCTCATTTTTCCATGTTCATCATCATAGCCTGGGTATAATAAGCATCTGTACCCACTGTGGCACAGTGTTTTATGATCACCTCTAAAGGACCATCTTTGTGTAGTCCCCATATAATTCTTCTGCAAACTTCATTAGCATTTTCCTTAGCCAGTTGTCTTATCATTATTCTTATGCTGCATTTTCTCCAATGGTTCTTGTGACAGCTGGATGCAGATGTTCCACAAGATGAGCAAAAGGTTCATTGTGGCACCTAGCTCTATTTTCATGAAGGCTTCCCCTAGATCTTTTCCTGGAAGGGAACTCCATGCTTTTATTGCAGCAGTAGCAAATTGCTCACATACTACTATGGGGTAATTAATTTGTGCTGAATTGTCAACAAACTGACCTTCACCTGCTAATTGATCAAAGGTGATTTGTATATTAACTCCAGTTTGCCTATTTCATGGGCTTGTATCCTGCATAATTCACTATATTCAGAAAGCCACAAGTTTTGTCCAAGTTCTAAATATGTCCTTGCTGTAGATTTGATATCCTCTACTCTTTCAGATACCTTGACAATCCTTCTCTCAGTGTCCTTAAAATTGTGGCATATCCAGCATGTTCTTTATATATATATATATATATATATATATATATATATATATATATATATATATATTTAAATACTATTCCTATCTTTGTTTTCCTTAGCATCCATTCTATTTCTTTGTGTTGCAAACATCACAGATCATGATTTTTAATAGAAAACAGTTTGCTATAGAAAAGTTGACAGCTTTTTCCCCCCATTTTCTATTTTATCATCCTTCTTCCACTTTTATCCTTGAATGTTGCTAGAATGACCTAGCTTAATGCAGTAGATAGATTGCTGGATCTGGAATCAAGAAGTCTTTGAAACCCTTTTTGTATTACCGTAGGCAAATCATATTACCTCTGTTTGCCTCATTTATCTGAAAATAAATGGGGAGATGTAGAGGGTTGAAACTCTGAATAGGTGTATTTGAATTAGACAACCAAGCACAAGGCTACTTACCTATTCAGTATAAAACAATGACTCTATTAGTATATGTTTGGATAAATGGCTCTTCTCACAGTTGATGCTGGCTCAATATTTGGTATAACAAACATGAATTGTATATGCAAGCAGTGATATAACAAACAATATTAATCAACATAGTATTATAAAAGATATCCAGAAGTCCTAGAAGGAGGGTATGTTAATAACAGTCACACATACACCTCCTTCAGGAACCAAGAAATAGTCCAAAACCAATCTATTGTCCATTACTTCACATGTCAGGGAATCCAATGATTCCTGCAAGTTTTTGAAGTCCTGCAACAGTCTTTTTATATGTCAGGGAATCCAATGATTCCTGAATGTTTTCAAGTCCTACAACAATCTTATCATGGGGATATTATAATGGCATCCACTTCCCAGGGTTGTTGTGAGAATCAAATAAAATGATAAATCTTTCATTTATTTATAACATTTTAAAATTTTTTTGAATTCCAAATTCTTTTCCACTTTTCTGTCCCTCCTTTACCCATTGACAAGACAATCAATATATCATTTATATAAGTGAAGTCACATAAAATATATTTCTTTATGAGATATAATTATGAAGCACTTAAAATGTATACTTGCCAAAAAAGACAAGAATTTATAGAGAACCCATGCAGAGAAAATGCTAATATGTTGGTCAGAAAAAGTGATGCAACAATACTCTCAAGGTTTCAAACTTTAGAATCGATCACATGACATGGGAGACACTGGCACAGGACCACCCAACATGAAATGCCCTCATCAGAGCAGGTGCTGTGTTCTATAAAAATTGAAGTAGCTCAAAAGAAATGTAAGATACACAAAATTAAAGAATCCTTCCCAGATATTTATATGTTCTATTTGTGTCTGACTTGTGGTTAAAGCATTACAAGCTCATATTGATCTGATTAGCCATCAGACACACTGTAACTTGATTCTAACATAGTAATATCATTGGTCTTCTTTGAGAAAAAAGGACAATTATACTTCCTATTATTGTTATTAATTGTTATTTCTGTAAATATATCTTTCCCTACATTTATGAAATGATATTGATCATATATTTTACATCCTTCCCTTTAAAAATCTTACAAACAGAGTTGTAGTCCTAACCAGGAAATTGAGTGTATGACAAGTAAGGTGCTTTCTAGATTTTTTTTTACCTTTCTCTTATGGTGTTTGATTTATATCAGTCAATGATCATAATTTCTGTTAATTTCCACTCGTGTTTTCCCAGTTTTTTCAACAGTAGTTTGTCCAAATAAGTCAAATTAAAGTTATTTTTAATGATATATTATATCTTCTCATTTTTATTCTTTTCTTTGAGTTGATATTGACACTGACTTTTGTTTCCATAACAACTGAAGAATCAGAGGAGGATTGTGCAGGACTGATGGTCATTTCATATTTTTATTTATTTCATAGATTGCCATGACTATAGAAATTATCAGCTAGACTAAACTGATCCTTGAAGAATACTATCTTTGGAAAGTGGAGTCAAGATCTAGCTTGCTTGAACAGGTCAGAGCTTGCATTCTATTAAAATACCTTTAAAAACTCTGGGATACCTACACTTTATGATGGTGTATCATTATCAGACATTTGTGAAGGAAAGTATATTAGAAGCAAGGCAGTGTTGCTGCTGCTTTGTCCTTGGATAGAAGACCAGCTATAAATATCCATTTCTTTAAATTCTAGTCCAGAAATCTACTCCAGCTAGGTGGTACAGTAGATTGAGCATTGGTGCTAGAGTCAGGAGGACCTGAGTTCAAATATAACCTCAAACACTTAGTAGCTGGGGAAGTCACTAAACCCTGTTTGCCTCAAAAAAAAAAAAAAAAAAAAAAAAGGAGGAGGAGAAGGAAAGAAGGAAGAAGAAAAGAAGGAGGAGGAAATATAATGTCTGGGCTAGCTTTCTGGAGGTCCTCTGGATGGGCCTTGATCTCAGCAGGATAGTCACCATGAGGATAGTCAGGTATAAAGTCTAAAGTCTTTTTTGTCTCCTTCCCAGTTTGTTCATCTGAGGAGGAGGAGAAGAAAGAGAAGGAGGACGAGAAGGAAGAGGAGGAGGAGAAAAAGAAATGTCATTACTTGAACATGGTCATATAGTATAGAGGGTCACAGATTGTGGGGGAACTCTGGGTGAGGTATAAGACCCTCTATCCCAGCCAGGAAACCTGCTGATATGTATGGTTTGGCTCCCCATTCCCCCTAGGGGCATCTCAGCCTTCCTGAGAAGTCAGGGAGTGTGGTAACCTGTGTTATAATTAAAGCAGAGTTGTACTAAGTATCAAAGAGACATCTGCATGCAATAGCAAGTTGTTTATGTGGTTCCACATGTGTAGTATATAGTTAGCATATGCACAGTGTGCTATAATTATGTATTATGTAAAGGGTATTAGGGTATATAAGGCTGAGAGAATTTGAAATAAACATACTCGAGGTTTGACCATCCATCTGAGTTCTGCTCCTTCACTCCTCACCTATGATCAGGATTTGGGCTGCTACCAAAATCCTCCAGTGAGCAAATCTGACCATTATAATAGAGGTAGACCATGGCAGGCCTTGAATATGCATCTCCTTAATACTGAAGTTAGCCCTCTATCCAGTACAATCCAGTGCCTCAGTAGAATCTTGTAATGTTACTCCCATATTAAATTAATTTCAGGGGCTACCTATGGCCTCCAGGATCAAATATTAAATTTTCTGTTTGGCTTTAAAAACCTTTTATAACTTCTCACCTTCAAGAAAATGATGATGAGGCAAAATTCAGTTATTTTGAGGTAATGAGCACTATAGGAGATATGACTAGCTGTTTTGTTTTTATTTTTTGTGTCCCTAAGGGTGCTATTTGGGCTTTCTAAGACAAAAAATTTGAGTCAGGCATATTGATTAATTTTAACATTCATTAGATACTTCCCCCCTTTCCCATCAGTCATTAGATTCTATGACTTCTCTATATGAGATCTATAACTTATGGGAAATAAGGAGTTTCTGTTCACATAGACATGTCTCCTCTGGGCAGGAGTATGTGGCTTCCTCCACTTAGTGCCCCTGATTTTCACTTCATATTTTGATCTTCCCCAAGTCCATATTGCTACCAAACAAGGTCCTTTCACCATAGTCTTTCCCAAATCTGACTTTTCTCCACAGCCTCCTATGGAAGTGTCCCATATATCTGATTACAATCAAGATAAAACTGTCTGCCCATAGTCAATCCCATCCTCTACTTTTGCCACAGGTAAACAAAAATATCTATGTGTAAAATGCATAGTTCTTCATGAGTCTTTAGATATGATGAACTAATAGTTATCTATAAAATATGTGATACAACTAGAAACTTAGCAATTGTTTTGTAGCTCTTATGAGTAATCAATCAATCTATTAAGTGCCTGCTATGTGCTAAGGATACAAAAAGAAGCAAAATTTACTTCCTCACCTCAAAGAGTTTACAATCCAATGGAAAGACAGTTTTTTGTAATTTGACTCATGTAACTTCACTTAAGCAATCCTACATAAATGGGCATACATTGTCATATGTTTACTAGATACAAAGTATCATCTGCACACAAAGCATGCTAACCACACTTAAACTATTCTTTATCTTGTAGCACAACTCGGGCCCCACATTTCAGGTAACCAACTTTTCTGGATTCCCCCTCTCCTACCTCCTCTTTCATTCTCTCCATGTATACTTTGTACTGATTTGTCTAGCACAGCTGGTAACTTGGCATTGCTAAGCTGAGGTCACAGGAACTGGTTGCTTTTTTCAGTTCCAGGCCTTTGCCTGTCCTGATGATTTGTTCTGGGTTCATTATTCTGATGTTGCCAGTCTTCTCAATAAAATGAGATTTTCTAGAGTTTCAGCTTCCTAAGGAATAAACAATTCTGTTTTTGGCTCTAGAGGTAGGAGTTAAAAAAGAAAGAAAGAAAGAAAACAGTACTAACATGAATCCATTATGGAACAAATAGCTGTAGAACCACAAAGAAACAGGAATGCTAAGTCATAAATTATGGAATGATAACTATAAATTGAGATACCTTTTGGATATTTGCAAATTGCTCCTTTGCAAGAATGTTTTTCAGCTATTTTATATTTAATTTCCCCTGAATACAGTCCAATCAATGCATAGTGAGCTTTCTTTCTAGTATTCTACCCCTCTCCCTCCCTCCCTCCCTCTCTCTCTCTCTCTCTCTCTCTCTCTCTCTCTCTCTCTCTTTCTCCTTCCTCCTCTCCAGCTCCCATGCCCCTTCTCTCTCTACTTTTTTTTTTTTCTTCCTCTATCTCTCTCCTGAGAAGTCAGAGGCTTTCACCTGGACAGAGAGGAAACTTCACCTGATCCAATAAGAAGCTTTTTAGAACCTTTAAAATGTCAGAATGGTGGTGGTGGTCTGTTTTTAGAGAGTCCAGCTTGAATGCTTTAGTTAATAAAATCTGATTACATTCATTGAGAAGTGTTAAGTCTAAAGTTTCTGTTACAGTGATTAATATATGCAATGAGCAATCAGATATGTGCATAGTAAGTTATATTTTTGTGATATTGTCCTGAATCTGCTTGGTTAGTTGTTAGCTTGCTTCTTGAGTATCCTGGAAAGAGAAGACTTCAACTGCCTTTTGAGATGTCACGAGGCCCAAATGAGACACAGGTTTATCCCAGGCCTGCCTAGAATGTTCTTAGCCTAGAACTTGACCCCAGCTCACCTTATAGAACCCAGAGACTTGTTTTTATACTTCCAGGCTGATAGTAAGAAAGGATGTGATGGTCCTAGATAATTTCTTTAGCAAAATGATGGAGTTTAGGACCAGCAGAAAATTAATTCATCATGGCCTACTGGATGTCAAACTTGAAGCCTGCAGAATACGGAATGCTATCCAATCAGATTAAAATGTAATTGGGAAAAGGTTAACAAAATAAATAAAAATATTATATAAATAATGTTTATTTCTGGTTTTCTAAGTCAGTATGGAGGCAATACAGATAATTTTTACTTGAGTTTGATAGCATGAAAAGTTACCCTATTTTTATCTGGGTACAATTTGCCATTCCTTTTAAATTTATAATAAAGTTATCATGAATATTTTAAAAATTGTTGACTACTATATATCAAGTACTTTGCCTTCCATAGATAGTAAATATTACTATTAGTACATAGTAAACCATTGCTATTATTTTGTAGAAAAGGAAATTAATGAGGCTTTAAAAGCTTAAATGATTTTACAAGCATTAAGCAGCAGAATTGAGCATCTAATCCAGGGTTTTTTAACTTGGGTTCCATGGAATTTTTTTTTTCTTTTTTAAGATAGTTAAAATATAATAAATAAAAAATAATTACTTTCCTTTTTAATCTTAATTTTTATTTTGTGCTTTTGATAATATTCCCTGAATGGCTCTACTATACTACCAGTGTGCCAAAAGGTAATAGCGTGCTGATAAATGCTTAACAACTGGTTTTCAGGAAAGGGGGATAATATGCAAATGACACACTTTTAAATGTATTATTTAATATTAATATTTTTCCATTACTTTGTTAAGTCTAGTCCATCAACAAAATAAATCAAGCCCCATTAGCTTTTATTCCTTTCCAAGGTGTAAATGTTCACACTGAAAAATTTAGCACTAGACCAAGCTGTCTCCAACATTTCAGGAGTCCACTAAAAAGATTTAGATTTTGGGAATTCTAATCGCTCTCCATTTGCCTCCCTTTCTCCCCCTTTTCCTTCTTCCTTCTGTCTCTTTCCCCTCTGCTCCTCCCTCTCTCTATCTCCTCTCTTTTCTCCCTTGTTCATCTTCCCTCATCACTCCCTATCTCCCTTTCTCCCTCTCTTCCTTTCTCCCTTTCTCCTCCCTTCCTCTCTCTCTTTTCCTCTTTCACTCTCTCTGCCCTCTTTTCTCTCTCTCATTCTCCCCACAATCCCTCTCCTCCCTCACTCTCTCTCAGTCCTCCTCTATCCTTTCATTAAATAGGACTGTGTTTGGGCTCACGATCCCTGAAAGACATCAGGTTCCCAGAAATAACACCGAGAGCTCTGCTGATTTCAGCTCCGGTTTCCTGGCTCCACCTTACTCAGGCCCGTAGCCAAGCGGACCAGGAAGTGGAGAGGAGGGAGACTCTCAGACACACCCCCTCCTGCCAGCAAGTCTCTAGTCTCACTTATTCCTCCTTGTCACTTCTCCGGAGGCTTCTCCTTTCTCCTTGTGATCCCGGAGCTGAATCTGAAAGACAGGAATGTGAGTTTTCTCCTTTTTCTGGGTCTTGGACAGAAGGCTTTTCCCCTTCCAGCCCTCCAAAGGAGAGCAAATTGGCTTTCTGAGCTGCGTGCGTGAGATAGGAAGTGAGCAAATAACAGTGTTGAGATGCAGAGGGTTACCTCTGGCCTTGCCAATGGGAATGTGTATATAAATGAATAATCTCTGTACCCTCAAAGGTGAAAGGGGTTTGTCTCTGTCTATATTTGCCCTTCTGCTCTAATGATCTATTTGACTTCTGCCAACTATGTACTATCCTCTTTCAAAGTCTGAAACTCATCCCCTACCCAGAACATTATAGAATCATTTTTGAGGACAAGTTTTGGACTCCCAAGCTAAGAAGCACAACAGGACTATTATAGGATTTACAGTCAGAGAAAATGGATTTAAATGCTTATTCTGACACACTCTCCTGTGATCCTGAGAAATTTCCTTAATGGATGCTTTCTTATCTATAAAAATGAGGGGATGAGTTCCTTCTAGCCCTAGGGATCTATGATCCTGGAGACACAAGCAGAATGCAGTGGAAAGGTCACTGAGCCAGGACCCAAAAGAGCAGGGCTACTCTGGTCAACCACCCCTTGCCCTGAGGCCTGGTCAAGTCAGTTTTTCTTATGCTCCATTCATCATTTTCAGTCTGTAAAATGACTCAATTGTAGGTAGGGAAGGTGGGAGATGATGGACTCAGTAATCTCATTGAAATTCTTCCAACAGACTAGTAATTGTCTCTGTGGTAGGAGAACCAGGTGAAGGATTGTCCTGGAAAAAGAAAGAAAGAGTCCATGGTAAGAAAAAAAAAAAAAAAAAAAGTAGCAGCTATTCCACAGAGGTCAGGAAATATGAGAAAAGTCCCGGAGGCTTGACAGTTAGGAAGTCAGCGATGCCCTTAGAGAATGCAGTTTCAGGAGAGCAGGAGGGACAGGAGATAGATTAAGGGGAATTAAAGAGAGAGTAAATATGGGGTAGGAGGTAATATATGATGTGCACATCTCCAGTGCATCTGGGGAAGTGAGTCTGGCAAATCCTGGTTGTTTCTAATTTTCCTTCTCCTAGAATCCTATTGGGGAGCTTTTAGTACAGTTTCTGTTCTGCCTGGGGTGATAATTATGGGAGTTATTTCTGAGCTGATTGTCCTTTCCTTTATCCCCTAAACTTTTCTAGGTTACACTACATAGAGTCTAGAGGCTGGAAGATCTGTGTTCGAATTAAGCCTCAAACAGTTACTAGCTGTGTTTTTCTGGATTAGCCACTTAACTGTGGTTTGCCTCAGTTTCCCCAGCTGTAAAATGAGAATAATAATATGATTTACCTCCCAGGTTGTTGAATGGATTAAGTTAAATATTTATAAAGCCCTTAGCACAGAGCTTGGTACCAGATAGGCACTTGATAAATGCTTGTCCCCTTTCCTTCTTTTTCCTGGATTAACTAAGTAGAAGAAGATCAGTGTTTGGCTGAGTGCAACTTTTAAGGACATGGATAAAATTCAGTCTCTTTGGTATCAACTATTTCCTTCCCTGATGACTGTGACTGAGGTTCCTTGCTTTATTTTTCTCATTTATAGAGTGGCAGGGAATTTCCTGGTAAGAGGAGAAATTAATTACAATCTTTAAAACTCTTTCTACAAATGAACCTATGTAAACCAAAGAGTTGCTGCTGATTATATCTTTCTTTTCCAGTACTTATTTGGGAAAGAGGACTACAGGATTAATGTTTCCTGATTTTATAAAAAGGGAGGGGAAAGGGAATTTGCCCACTAGTGAGGCAAACGAGCTAGTGAGGGTTTTTTTTTTTTTAATTCCTATGCCCAAATCTGAATGTTTTATTAAAAGGATCATTAGTAAATGTCCAGAAAATTAAATAGTGAATATCTAGAAATGGAATTGATGAATAAAATTAGCCAGAATGACTTCATCAAGAACAGATTATGTCAGATTAACTTGATTTCATTTATTGAGACTGGTACATCAATAAGGAATCCTAGAAATTATGTAAGCTTTTATTAAGCATTTATTATGTGCAAGTTTCACTGGAGGGAGGGGCAAGATTAGGACTATATCATCAGTCTCAAACTTTGCTTCTCTCCCTACAGCAGGCTAAAAAAGCCATGGCGGTGTCTCCATCAGATGATTTTGAGGTCCTAGTAAAAGGGCTGAACAGTTGGAATCTCCCCAGTGGCCCTGTCCCTTGTGAACTACTGTTGATTGGTGAAGCTGCCTTCCCAGTCCTGGTAAATAAGAATGGCCAAGTCTTCATTGCTGCTTCACAATATGGCCAGGGTCGCATGGTAGTCATGTCCCATGAAGGCTACCTGCAAGATAGCATTCTGGCTCAGTTTCTTTGCAATGCTGTGGGCTGGCTCAACCAGAGACCAGGAACTGTTGTTGGGGTGCACACATCTGTGGAACCTCTTGCTGGCATTCTCCATGACTCTGGAATGGAGGTACAAATTATGAATGGCCTTGAAGACTCTGTTGGAGTTTACTGCATCAATGCCTATGACAGCACCTTGGCCAAAGAGATGATTCAATTTGTGAAAAATGGTGGGGGCTTACTTATTGGGGGCCAAGCTTGGTATTGGGCAAGTCAACATGGACGTGACAAGGTTCTGTCCAATTTCCCTGGGAACCAGGTGACCAGTGTAGCTGGTGTGTACTTCACTGATGCCTTTGGAGATACAGGCTTCCTCAAAGTCTCTAAGAAAGTGCCTAAAATTCCACTTACACTCAGGTGAGTATCAGGGGTGTGGCAAGGATTTTACTAAGAAGATTCCTTTAAGGAAAAAGAATTAGAACGATATTTTGAGGAGAAAAAGTTTCATTCGAACTCTTAGGTGACAGGGAGGTTATGGACAGAGTAACTGGAAATCCATAATTAATATATTTGGTTAGAGGTAGATCCCTGGGATCATTGCCATATAAATATCAGTGTCCATTTTAGAAAAGAGAACAGAAGGAAGTGAGTAAATAAATCAGGACATAGTGATTGTGTTTCTGATGAATTTAAGTCATTAGGGCCCAGATGTATTTTACATCTAGATATGAAAATGCCAGGTACAATTGACAAGGATCTTTGAATAAAAGATTAGTTAACACAGAATGAAATCCTGTGGACTAACATTATTGTGATGTTCAAAAAAAATGAAGAATGTTTAATTTGCATACTATTTAGGCCAGTGATCTTGACTTGAATCCCTAGCCAAATTCTAGGTTATTTCATTAACAGGATGATTGGTATTTGTTCCCCAAGTTAAATAGTGAATGTGTAGATGTGGCATTGATGACTATAAAGAGTTAGTATGGCTTCATCAAGAATAGATTATGCCAGATTAAATTTACTTCCTTTTGTATTCTTGGAGCAGGTAGAGCAAGCATTTATTAAGTGCCTACTAAGGACAGCTAAGCACTATCTTAAGTGTTTTATAGATATTATCTGTACCTGTATCTCCTTACATCTTCATATTTATAGATGAAACTGAGGTTAACAGCATTTAGTGACTTCTGAAGATCACAGAACTATGATGTGTCAAAGGTGGGATTTGAACTCAGGTCTTCCTTTTCCATTTGAAATACTTTATCCACAGCACCTCTTAGCTACATCTAAGGAAAGGATATATGTAGGCATTAGCGAATCATTTCACAAATGCTGTGGGTGCCTGGTGATGTGCTAGTAGAAAAGACAAAAAGATATGGATTCAAAATTGGTTTAAGCTGTCAGATTTGAGTAGTGATTAATGGTTTCTTGCTAGAAGGAGTATTCTGGTTGTTGCATTTTAGAAATTTGTGCCTAGCTGTGTACTATTCAACATTTATTCAGTTTCAATTTAATTAATTTAATTTTAATCAGGATAAAAGCATAGATGGCATGCCTGTCAAAGTCAGGATCCAAAAAGCTACATAGAGGCTATAACATTGAGCTGAATCCAAGAACAGGGAAATTATTCTGGATAAACATAAAATCTTTTACCTGGGTTCAATCAATTTCAGAAATGCAGAATGAGTCAATTTTGTCTGCATAGCTCTTCAGCAAAAAATCTTTTGGGTTTTTAGTGAGCTGTAAACTCAACGTGAGTCAACATTGTGCTGTGGCAACTAAAACAATAAATGGCTAAGTCTGTCTTAGGTTTGATTAAGAGATGCTTATGCTCCAGAATTATGAAGTGTAATGCTCCTTTTCTTCTTTGACATGGTCAAAATGCATCTGGTTATTATGTGATTCTGCAAATTGTTCTGTAGAAGTCAAAGCAGATATTTAACTTGTTAGCTTGACCATAACAAGGTGCTGTCTAACTCCCCTGAGAAGAAGGCAATGGACATGGCTGGAATCTGGTTCACAAGTACAAATAGATGTATAGGCCTCCTCAAGGTCACTGGGAAGAACCCATAAGAAAGATGCCCAAACTGAAGGATCTTGGTGACAAAGAAATGATGTTCATTACTACAAGGCCAGTTGGAGCTAAGATGCTGGAAATGAAGGGGACAGAAGGGTGAGGGGACTGTCAAAAACAATTATTATTCCCAGGACTTGGATACAACATTTGTTTATCAGGGAGCTAAGTGTATAGTTGATAGAATGCTGATGTCTGGATTCAAATTGAGGAAAATTAATATTGATGCTGTATCATTTGATTGTTAATAATAAATTGTAATATACTATTTTGTAGCCTAGGTCAAGAGACCTCTCCCAAACTTGTTGAAGAAGGTGATCTATCTAGGCTGGGACCCTAGGTTTTATTTACCCTATAAATAGATCTGGCTCTTTCCCCAGAGACATGGTCATCTTTCCTTGCTTTTTCTCTCATCAAAGTTGGGGGTGATTTGTTCTGCCAATGAGGAGGCCAAGCCAGTAAAGACCTCATTGAGATGACACATGTTTTTCCAGTCAAAAATTTCTGGAGGTAATTGTCACCTGGCATTCACTAAAGGTCTGAGAGGATTTGATCAGCCACATTTGAAGGCCAATCTACCATCAATCAGGCTCAGGGGAGATTCCAATGATGTAGTATCAAAAGGAAGACACCTGGATTGAAAGCCTCAGACATTTATTAAAGGTGTCACTTCTGGCAAATAATTTATTCTCTGCTTCAGTTTCCTAATCTGTAAAATTGGGTGGGAAGTCTGATGTCAAGATGGGCCATCTCCTAAACTAGGGGTCCTCAAACTTTTTAAATAGGGGGCCAGTTCAGTGTCCCTCAGATTGTTGGAGGGCCGGACTATAGTAAAAACAAAAACTTTGTTTTGTGGGCCTTTAAATAAAGAAACTTCATAGCCCTGGGTGATGGGGATAAGCGTCCTCAGCTGCTGAATCTGGCTGGTGGGACGTAGTTTGAGGACCCCTGTCCTAAACTATCTTTTACGGCTGGAAGGAACAGTATTACTCAGCAACAGAATGGAGTGAATCAATTAGCATTCATTTTTGTGTACATTTTTAATTCCAGAAAGACATGTTATACCTGTATTGTTCCTTAACATTCTTTTGCAACTTAAAGATTGTCAGAAAGGAGATTGGCTGGTACTTTATTAACCATCAGTCATTTTTCCCCTAAAGTAATTCTAGGACACACCCAGATTTTTTTGGAATTCTAAATTGAGATGATCACTACTGACAATTACATTTGAGCTTGTTGTCTCTAGGCAGTTTTCTAACATTCTAGTGTCATCAGTAAATCATTTTAAGTTGTTTTTTTTTAACATTATTTCTGCATCTGATTGAAAGCTCACTTATTCTATGTTTATTCTATGGCAAGGTGGCAGGGGGTGACATTTTCTTGATCTTGTTCAAAAATCCATTTTCTTGTCAGTTTCCTAAGAGTCCTATTCTGCGAACCAAACCTGTTTTTCCACTCTCTAGCTCCCTAATCTTAGGTAAATCTTACTTTCCAAATTGTCTGTCAAGATTCTCTAGTTGAGCAATCGGGAAGTTGGTATCATGCTGATGGGACCTAATTAGGTGCTCTTAGAAAATTTGATAGCATATATTTGTAGTGGACACAATGAGCATGATTGTTAGGGCCCAGTCCCCATGGAACCCTTACTGCTGCCTGACTTCTATTTTATTCCTTAAGCAGTTAGGGGAAAAACATTTGTTTAGAGCTAAAGGAGACCTTCAGCAGTCCCTTCATTTTACAGAAAAGGATCTTGAGATTCGAGTTAATTAAGTGATTTACACAAAGACCCTCAAGTAAAGGATTGTGGGATTGAAATCCATGTCTCGTGACCTCAAATCTGGTGTCCTTTCCACTGTGCCAAAATACTTTTCAATCCCACTGACTCCAGTTTTTACTAACCAACCTCTTACTGTCAGAAAAGAATCTACTCCATGTTGGTGAATTTTCCCTAATTAATCCCCTCACCTTTGATGAGTTCTTAACTCTCTGTATGTGATTCCCTTATACTTTCATTTTGTCCTGTATGGGCATAGCTTACCTAGTTTTAGAAATTAGTTCTGGGAAAATGTTATTTTACTTGAAACACATTGGAGAGGTCATTTATTCCAAAGTAATAAATGAAAGCTACTTGGTTAGGCAACTCAAATATGGTCTTTAACAACTTAGAATGTGTTGTTTTACAATTTAAGACAATTATAGGTTTAGGCTGGGCTGAGTAGGTTGACTTGAGGTGTAGAGACATGATCCTTCAAGCCTTAAAGGCAGACTTTTACTCATTTTTGTGGGTGGCCGCAGCAAAATGAGTGGAGTAAAAGAACAGGGTGTTTAGGGGAAAGTATTGGCTTGCTAAAGAATTAAAAAAAAAAATTCATTGGCATCCTAACAATGATGGGGGGAAGGGGAAGATTAATGTTTTCCCTCCCAGAAAGCCTCTAACCTTTAGTATAATATCTAGCAATTCTTATATAAGGTAAAACTTTCTAATAAACAATAGCTTCTATTGTCTGTAACTGAGAAAGTGACAATGCATTTTCCCGGCATAGAAGCAGGGCAACGTGGTTAATTCTGGTAAAACATGTGAAAAGGAGAGAACAATTTATTAGAGCTGAAACCTGTAGGTTCAGGAGCCAAAGTATCCTTAACCCTTCCTTATTTAAAAAAAAAAATTTTGGTAACCTCTGAATCCCAATTTGAGATATGGAGGAATTCACTGCCCTTTTGCTCCTTGGTCTACTTTGCTCTTGCATTCAGATGCCTATCGCATATAATCTCTAATTTTATTTTCTTCTGCCATTGCCACAATATCTTAGTTTACAGTCATAAATTTAGAAGTAAAAGCTACATTAAAATGCAAATTAAACCATTCTTCTAAGGTCAAGATCATTGCTCAGTGCAACACAATTTTTAAGTAGCAGAGTTTGGGTGGGGTCAAAGTTGGATTTCCTGATTTGACATCCAATATTATTTTTTTCTAAATCATCCTGTGAAAGTTCTAGAGATCCAATTTCCTGATAATCTAACCCCGGCTCAATTTCTTATTCAGTTTTGGGCTAAACTCATTATTCATCTTGAGCACCTGTGTGCTGCAAATGCAGTTAGGCCTTGACCATGAAGAACTGAATGCTGGTTGATAATTTTTTATCTTATAGGTTATTAATATCAAAAAATAGCTTAGAGGCCAATTTTTTTTACTAATATAATGAGTTATATATGCAGCTGCATGAAATAATAAGGGCAATATTCATACTTTATACCCTTTTTTTCCCCAATGATGGTGGATTGCTATGTTAATAGCAATTGGGTGGTGTAGTAGATGGAACTCCTATCCTTTGGTCTCAGACACTTACTAGCTGAGTCTCAGACAAACCATTTAACCTTTGCCTGCTTCTGGGGATAATAATGGCACTTACCTCCCAGAGTTGTGAGTATTCATTGAGATAATATTTGTAAAGAGTTTAGTGTAGTGCCTAGAACATAGAAGATCTTCTATAGATGCTTATTTATTATTATTATAAACCTTTTTAATGACTATGGATCTCATTGAGGAGACTCAGTGCAGTTTCAGACTGTGAAATCAATACAATACTATTTGAAAACAGGAGCGATAGATGCACTTTGCAATTGATAGGGTAACCCTCTCTCCTTTAGATTTTCCATAGGTGATCCTCTATAATACTGATAAAATCTTGGATTAATATCTATCTCCTTGTTTTCTGACTCACTTGGATATTGTTACTCATTGAATCGATGAAGACAGTTCTCTACATGTTTGCATCCTTCATAAACTGTTAGTGGGATGCTAGCTTTTGAGGAAAGCCCCTAAAGTATCATATTTCAGACATAACAATAACTAGACTAGCTAGCATTTATATATAGCACTTGCTGTGTGCTAAATACATGATAAGCTCTTTATATTATTTCATTAATTCTTACAACAACCCCTGGAGATAGTTGTTATTATTATGCACATTTTATAGATAAGGAAACTGATGCAGAGATTAAATTACTTATCCAGGGTTATACAGTTAATAAATATCTGGGGCAAGATTTCAGTTCAAATATTCCTGAGTCCAGACTCATGCTGGACTGGGATTAGCTAGCTAGCTAGTTAAGCTAACTGCTTAATTGATTCTGAAATGAGTTCCATGTTGAAAACCAATCATTTTCTATTAATTAACCAATATTATGTGTAGGGCAGCTAGGTGATGCATGGCAAGTAGATGGTATAGTGGATAAAGTACCAGGTTTGGAGTCAAGAAAATTCATTCACTTATTGGTGACTCATTTAAAAGTCATTTAACTTTGCCTCAGTTTCCTCATCTATAAATGGAGCTAGAGAGGAAAATGTCAAGTTATCTTTGCCAAGAAAACCACAAATAAGGTTGCAAAGAATTGGATATAATTGAAATGAGTAAACAACAAAAATGACATGTAGAATTTCATGAAAAAATGTTGTGTATTGCTCATTTTTATCACAATATCTTGGACTTTACAATCATAAATTTAGAAGTAAAAGTTACATTAGCATCCAAATTAAATTATTCTTCTAATGTCAAATTCATTGCTCAATACAATACAACTTTTAAGTAGCAGTAATTTTATGTTAAGCATTCTTCCTCTTAAGGAAAAACATCATAATTTGGTACATAAAGTTCTACATCTAGAATCAGAAAATCTTAGATTCAAATTCTGCTTCATGCTTACAAGCTATGTGACCTTGTCTCTCTCTGTGTCCTAGTTACTTTATTATAAAGGGGGTTAAAATAGATTCTATTTCACAAGGTTATTGTGTGATAAATGAGGAGATATATGTAAAATGCTATATGAACATCCTATTATTACAGGACTTTGTATTACAGACTCTTTGGTCTCTTTCATTTTTTTAGTTTCAAGTTACATCTTTTCCTTTGTTCTCATTTTCATTAAATTCTTATGTAGTGCAATAGAAATCAGCAATGCTAAACAATGAGCTGAGGCCAGCAAACAAAACTAAAAACAATAAAAAGATTTTTGTTTAGCTGTGTTAAGAGGAAAAAAGGAGGATAGAAGAAGGATTAAGATTTTTACTTGCGGTAGGTAGGACAGTGATGCCAAATATCAAAAAGAAGGCAGAATTGCTGTATTGGTTTGCTTATGTTTTATCTACTAATAAGAATGTTCTTTGCACTGGAAATGACAGAAGAGAGAAAATTAACAGGGAAATAGTACTGATAAAAGGATGGAGAATGAGAATAGCTACTTGTTTTTGATGAATTCAAGTTGCCTGATCTAGATGAACACCATCCTTGGACACTAAACAAATTGGCAGAGATATTTATTAATTTGCTAGTGATAGTTGAAAGATTATGGAAGGTACTACAAGGAGTAGTATCACAAGATTAGAGAACAAATAAAATTTGATAATTTAAAGAAAAGGAAAGGGAGGAGTCTTCAAATTCTTATTCCTGAAAAAAATCTAGAATGAATCATTAAAGACATGATTGTTGAATATCTTCAAGGGGAAGTGTTGATTACAGGAAGCCAATGTGGTTTCATTTAGAACATGTCAGACTACGAAATTATCTTCATGTTTTTGATAGAATTACTAAATTAGTAGATGTAAAGAATGCACTGATAAGAGTTTACCTTGATTTTAACAAAATGTTTGATAAAGTATTTCATACATTTTTTTGTGGAAAAAAATGAAGATATGGACAAGATGATAATACAATAACATGAGTTCATAACATGATCTCAAAGTATAGTTGGTAATAGTTCAACACTAATGAAAAAGGGACTGTCCAATGAAGTACTCCAAGACCTACAATCTAAGGATTATTTCTAACAATGACTTAAATAAAGATTAATTGTTGTGCTAATAAAACTAAAGATACCACAGAACTAACATGTTGGACAGTAGTTTGGATCTAAAAAGATCTCAATAAAATGAAAATAATAAGATGAAATTCAATAGGGATGAATACATCTGGGTACCAAAGAGTAAATTCACAAGTTTAAAAGATGGCTGACATTGGACAATCAAAAAATCTGGAAATTATATTAGATTATAAACTCAATTTTTTAGTTAACAGTGGGATGTAGTAGCCTTAAAAATGTCATTTGTCCATTTTAAGAGGTGCATAATTTTTACAAATAAGAAAACAATGGTCCCACAGTATTTTGTCTTCACCAGGCAGTTTTTAAAGTATGATGTTCAGCATAGAACACCATAATTTAAGGACATTAATAACTCTAGAGTATTCAATGGAGAGAAATAAGGACAATATAGGAGTTTGAATGCATGTCATATGAGGACAGGCTAAAGGTATTAGATATGTTTATCTTATAAGAGACAGGATATGGACAGACACAATAGTTGCATTCAAATATTTGAAGTTTTCTCTCATAGAAGAGTTCTCTTTAGGCCCAGAATGGAGAACCAGGAATAAAGAAAAGAAATTACAAAATGGCAAATTTTACTTAAAGAAAAATATAGCTTTTGAAAAATGAAATGTACTACTTTGAAAAGTGGTGAGTTCCCCTTACAGAAATATTTCGGCAGAATCAGAATAACCATTAGCATGTTAATATTTCCTTCTATGCATGAACTACACTACACTACATGACCACTGAGGTAAAATCCAGCTGTCAAATTTCTGTGATTTCTGAATGTTTATGTTGACTCACTGAAGTGCGTTTTACCAAGTTCCTCATAGAAGTTTTCTACTTCTTAAATTTTCTGTTGACATACAAGTTATTGCTTATGCAGCTATGTAGCTATAACAAAAGAGGCAGATTGGGATATGGCATATACTACTGGATATGATGTGAGAGGAGGTAGGTTTCAATTTTACCTCAGATCCTTATTGGCTTTGTAATGCTGGGTAAGTTCCTTTCCCAGTCTGGGCCCCTGATTTCCTTATCTACAATATCTCTAGGATTCCTTCTAATTCTAAATGTATCATGCTATGATTTATCTTTATGGTGGTTTATTTCCTTATGCTCATCATGGACTGAGCAAGGTAAGATGACCAAATACCCCATGAAATGTTTCTTATTGATTTTGGATACCCATTTATATTCAAATTCATTATTTATTTATTTAAAACTAAATACAAAATAAGAAAAAAAAATAGAAAAAAAAAAGAAAAGGAAAATAAAAACAAAACAAAACATTGCCATGTGCCAAGTAGAATATCAGGGAATATTCAAAATATGTAATAACAAATTTCCATTTCAGCAAAACATATATAATAGGAAAAATTACATTCATGACTGTCCTTTTCATTACTTCCTTTTAGATTATTCTTTTGTTCTTTACTGTGTACTTTTTACTTGAATCTTTTTCTGCTCCTTTCATCTCCCTCACCTCTCCTAAATAGGCTAAAGTATGGATAGATTGATAGAGAGATAGATAGAAAGAAAGAAAAAAAGAATACACACATACACACATCTACATCCATATGTATATACATATATATTTATATATATATATGTAAACATGCATCTAAAATAGTAATTAAAAATTAATTAATATGACATACAATGTAAATTGTATTGGATTGAATTGTTAAATTTGATTTTGTCCAAGATCAATGATACTTTTTTCCTACTTTTTTTTCCGTAATAAATTCAATTCCAGATACTTATTGTAGTGTTTGTATATATCTCTTATTACCTAGCTCTGCTAACTCTTCTACTTCAATTCTATACTTTTAACTTGCTTTGCTGCTTCTTAACCTCTTGGATCCCTCCCTTATCTTGTCCCCCTACTCTTTCCTTCTCTCTATCCCATTACCATTCTCATTAATCTAATCACCCTTCTATAAAGACCCTATCTTATTTTATATCATTCTTTCCATCCCTCTTTATCTCAGTCTGCCCCACTCCCATAAATCTACATACCCTACTATACCCCCCCCTTACCCTTTATCTCTTTCCCAGAAATCTACACACCTAGTTCCTCTGCCTCACCCTTCTATATCTCATCTTATCCTATTTCCCTCCCCTTTTCTTTCTTTCTGGATTTTGGAAGGTGCTATACTTTCATGGCATAAATATATATATATATATATATATATATATATATATATATGTGTGTGTGTGTGTGTGTGTGTCTCTGTGTGTATTATTCCATATAGATGGATGTATGTGTGTGTATATATATATACATATATATATATATACATATATATATGTGTGTGTGTGTCTCTGTGTGTATTATTCCATATAGATGGATGTATGTGTGTATATATATATATATATATATTATTCTTTATTTAATACATTCCAGATATGAGTAGGTTTTCAGAATTACTAGCCTTTTTCTTTCCTCTAATGCCTCTGTTACTTTTTCCTGTGTACCTAGCATAATTACTATTTTTATCTTTTCCTAGGCAGCTCTGCCTCAATCTTTCTTTTGAGCTACCCAGTTATTAATTTCAATCCTTTATTATTATTATTATTATAGTTTTTAATTTACCAGACATATGCATGGGTAGGATCTCTTTGAGGTGGTAATTGGTAGATTTTTTTTCTCTATTTTCCCTTATGTTCTATTATTCCAGGACAACTGATTTTGATTATTTCTTGTATTATTGTGTCAAGGTTCTTTTTTTGGTCACAGCTTTCAGGTGGTACATTTATTCTTAGATTTTCTTTTCTTAATAAGATGTTTTACATTGTCTCCTAGTCACTCTTTGTATTTTGTTTTATTATTTTTTTGGTCACTTATAGCTTCGCTGGTTTCCCCTTACCCAATTCTAATTTTCTTTTTTTTTTTTTTTTGAACTAAAGCTTTTTATTTTCAAAACATATGAACAGATAATTTTCAACATTTACCCTTGCAACCTTGTGTTCCAAAATTTTTTTCTTCCTTTCCCCACACTCCCTTCCCTAGACAGCAGTGCATGTTATACATGTGTGATTCTTCTATACATATTTCCACAATTATTATGTTGCACAAGAAAAGTCAAATCAAAAAGGGAAAAAAAAACAAAATGCAAGCATACAATAAAAAAGTGAAAACACTGTGTTGTAATCCACACTCAGTCCTTGCAGTCTATAATTTCATCCAAGAGAATGATAATAATGAGACAACATAACAAAATTTATGACATGCAGCCAATTCTAATTTTCCAAGAATAATTTTTTTTTACTTAGTACTCATATCTCTTTTTCTAGTGGCTTAATTTTTTTTCCTATAATCTTATTTTTCTTGGATGATTCTTATTTATTTTTAATTTTTTAAAAAAAAATTTCTTCTGTAATTCTTTCTGTTTAAGAATTCTTTTTTGAGTTCTCTAAATTCTTTCTGGGCACGTAGCCATTTAAATGATCCTTTGGGAAAGAAGAGGC
Organism: Sarcophilus harrisii; assembly: GCF_902635505.1. Lineage (NCBI taxonomy): Eukaryota > Metazoa > Chordata > Mammalia > Dasyuromorphia > Dasyuridae > Sarcophilus > Sarcophilus harrisii. Next base: position 193,330,303 of record NC_045430.1, read on the forward strand.
TTTTGTTTTTAACTTCTGAAGATGAATTTCTCCCCCACCACCACTACCAGTCTTCCTATTTCCACACTAAGTTCCTATGCTCTTCATTTGCTGGGAATTTGTTGTTGTTGTTGTTGTTGTTGTTGTTGTTGTTTTTAATGAGAATTATTACTAGAAGCACCTTTAGTCTTGGGGTGGGAGGAGGAAAGATGGTATCTCTGGCTTCACTTCTTTCCCACTCTGCTGCAAGTACCCACAACAAGCAACTTCTGCACTCACAGGGTGTGATGGTTCTTTCTGCCCTAGGGCTATGTCACAGCAGCATAACTGGGCCTGGCTTCCTAATCAGCAGAAGTTCCCTCAGTCTTCCTGGGCTCAGACCCCCAACTCCCTATACTTTCCTGGAGGTGAAAGTTCTTGCAGTTGTGGTCTGAAGTACTTATGAACCCAGTTCACCCCAGGACTCCCTACTCACTGTTTCTATAGAACTAGCCTAGAGGTGTTTATACTTTATACTGGTGAGACCTGGATAGTAGGATCTTTCTTTTTTTTCCTTCTGAGATTGTTCTGGGAGGACCTCTATCCTCCCCCAAGTTTTATTTGTTTCTTACTTGACTATGTTTGTTCTGAGCCACATATTTTTGGTTATGTTTTTTTGTGAAGAAATCTGGAGTGCTTAGAATTTTCTCTCCTCCCCTGACATCTTCACAGAATCCTATGCAAATTTTAAAGTGTTTTTTGCTTTTATTGATAGTACAAATTTTAATATTGATGACTTCATTTCTTCCAGTATTAACTTTGTTTTTGAACAGGATCATTGCTTAGGAGAACCATCATTTAGATGAATAAATATTCATTAAGATAACCTCAAGACAATGTAATTATTAATGCCTCCTTCCTCCTTCAACACAATTCTTCCACTTGTAAAAAAGCAGCCCTGAATACTGGAGGCTTAAGTACTATTTCCATTCTAATCTAATTCACAAACAAACAAAAATTTTATGGCCAACTATGCCTTTCCTTGCTTAGTGTACTAAACTTTGAATGAATGAAAGAACCTTCCTTTCAGGATTAAATAGAACCTTCTAGGATTTCTTCTCTGACATAGCCTATAAGAACTTAGTCATGATAAAGAACATTTGTGGAAGGAACAAGTGAAATACATTTTTAAAAATACTAGTCCTTGTTCTAACCATTTTTCTAAAAGAAAAAAAAGGCTGGTAATAATGACTTTGGTTCAGTATTATTAGCTATTAGAATTTATTTAAAAAAAAAAAAAAAAAAAAAAAAGAATGGTTTCAAGTAACCTGGGAAGACTCGAATGTACTGATGCAGAAAGAAATTGGCAGATTGTCTGAAGTCCAAAAAAGAGTGATCAGGATGGAAAATATGCCACTGGAAAACAAGTTAAAGAAGTCAAGAATTCTTTGAATGAAGAAATAGTAGGTGAAATACAATAGCGTGATAGTTGTCTTCAAGTAGCTGAAGAATTGACATATAGAAGAGAGAATCTATGTTGCCTTAGTTGCAAAGGACAAAACTAAAAACATGGCAGAAATTATATTGAACAAGATGTCTGTAATGTTCGGACTAGCTCTCTGGAGGATCTCTGGATAAGCTTTGGTCTTAGGTGGAGGAGTGATGAAGGCAGGAGAGCCACCGGGATGATCTCTGTTTCTGTTTCTGTCTCTGTCTTCTGTGTCTCCTCTGTGATTGAGTCTTTCCTCTCTGTGTCCAAGTTTGAGATCTCTCCAGTCCTCTCAGCCCTTAAATACCTGATGATTACACCATTACACCACACTAAGTATATGCCAACTAGAGTGATTACATCATTATATCACACTAAGTATGTGTGAACTAGAGAACCATTATCTCATCAATCACAGTGAGTAAAATCACATTTTGCTGTAAGTATCCTTGCTTCAAGTAAAACACAGGTGGTCAAGCCCTCCCTGACTTCTCGGGGAAGGGGGTGGGGAGGTGAGAAATCCCAAAGGGATAATAGGGAGCCAAACCAGATATTTTTAGCAGGTTTCCTCTGGGCTGAAGGGTCTTATACCTTACTCAGAGTTCCCCTACTACCTGTGGCCCTCTACAGATGTCAATTCATTGTAAAGAAAGTTTTTTTTTTTGTTTTTTTTGTTTTTTTTTTTTTTGCAATACAAATATTATTATCATTAAAATCTGTAAAATATATCATTCTGTTTGGCTGGATGCATGGCATCCTACCTGTCAGCCTAGAGAGCATGAAATGTTAGGTTGGTCACTCTTCAGAGAGTTTTGCCTCTTGGGGTATAATTCTGTATGCAATTCAGTAATGGCAACCGTCTGTCACTTTTGCACCCACTATTTCTGTAATCAGTGGTGATAGGACATTGAAAGAAACCTATCATTATGGTTGGCACTGCAATGCCAATGGTCTTTTTCAAAACTTAGTAAGTACAAGCAGTGGTTAGATGACCTCTTTTTATTTTAGAGGGATATGTGCTTCTCCTTCTCCTCCTCCTCCTCCACCTCCTCTGCAATTGAGATTAAGTGATTTACCCAGGTCACACTGTAAGGAAGTTAATCTGGTCTGAGATCAGATTTGAACTCAGATCCTTCTGACTTCAGGGCTGGTGCTCTATCCATTGTGTCACCTAGTGCCCCAGGGATATATGCTTCTGATTGGGCTATTACTAGATGAATTTTTAGATCCTTGGCAGTTCTCAGATTCTATGATTGCATCTGAGTAGGTCCCTACATATAACGGGCCCAGGAAATATGACTCATGTAGGTTAACTATGTGTGTTTTTCAGGAATATCCCCATCTCCCTGTTCTGCAATATTCCTTTAACCACTAATAGGAACAAACGCCTTATTTTCAGGTTTGGGGAGGAACTCTCTCAGGACCAAGAGCAACTCCTGGATGGAATCACAGAGCTGGATATTAATACTGGTGGACAGCCTTCTCAGCTTCTGGTTCATGGAGCCTTGGCTTTCCCTCTCGGGCTAGACTCTTCACTTAACTGCTTCCTGGCAGCTGCCCGCTATGGCCAGGGTCGAGTGGTACTTGCTGCTCATGAGAGCATGCTCTGTGCCCCAAAACTGGGCCCTTTTCTGTTCAATGCTGTTATCTGGCTAACAGGAGGACAAGCAGGCAGAATTGGTGTTAACACTAATCTTAAAAAACTATTTACTTTATTGTCTGATAGAGGCCTGAACTGCAGCCTAGAATCTCATCTGACCCCTGGCTTGAGTGTTTACTGCTGCTCAGCCTACAGTGACCAAGAGGCAAAGAAGCTGCATGAGTTTGTGGCAGAGGGTGGAGGGCTACTGATTGGGGGCCAATCCTGGTGGTGGGCCTCCCAGAATCCTGGCAAGCATGCTGTGGCTGATTATCCTGGAAACCACATCCTCAACCCCTTTGGTCTCAGCATCCTAGGTTACTATCTCCAAAGTGGACGGTTTCCTGTCCTTGTGCCCAGTGAAAGGAACTATCATTTCCGCTTAGCATTGTCTCACTTCCAAGATGAAGTAAAAGGAGACAAAGCCTTGGCAGAAAACTGGCATTCTAAGCTAATGAGGGACTGTGGGGCCTTCCTGAAGATTCCTGCAGAAGGAGTCCCCGCTTATGCCTCCCTGCACAGATTCTTAAAGAAAGTGCTCAAGCAAACTGGCATCCCCCATGTCAGTGAGGATCATCCTGTGCACAGCAATTCCTGTGAGGCTACACTGCTCTGTGTGGCCACTGAACTTACTCGAACTGGGACAGATTGCTTTTCACTGGTCCACGGAGCTAGTAACGGGACTTGTCCTTCTCAATTGTATTCCCCAGGATCCCCTGTCACCGTGGAGATCAATGGTACCAGTCCAGGTAAAGATCGAGGATGAGGGCTAATAGATTGTTGTGAAAGAATGGGCTAGATGAGGAATCACAGGACTTAGACTGCCATAAGAAGAGCCTGTGTCTTTAAGATGATGGGGCTTGAGTTACTGGGAATACTTAGAGGGAGTTAGAGGGTAAACGAATAGAAAGCAGATTGGGATATCTTAGGTTTAAAGAGAGGATGGCAAGTCTCTGGGAGGAGGTGTGAAGGCTCCAGAAGAAAATGTGGGACTCTGGAAAGAGGATAGAGGAGCTCTTGGGGGTAGTATGAGCGATTTAGAGAGGAATATGAGCACCATTGGTGTGTCCTTGGAGGTTTTGAGAGGTGGTGTAGGAGATCTGGGAAAGGTAAGGAGAACGAGGAGATTTGGGTAGAAGAATTCCATCAATTATTATGTCTCTCTTCAGATGATACTACATGGGTGAGCACTGGACTCTACCTCCCTGCAGGCTTTACTGTATACATCAGAATGCCAAGTGCTGTGTCTGCTGACCTACAGGTAACTCCCCTGTGGCTGTCTGTTGCCTCTGCTGTATATACTTACTCCTAACTGTTCCTTGCTCTAAGCCTTGTAATCTTTATAGCTACCACTACTATCTTCTAATATTCCTTATCGTTGTGATATTGCTTTAAAATTTATTATTTTTTAAACAAGTATTTGTTTTCTATTTCCCCAAACTTGTCTTCTAGTTGAAAAAAAAAAAAAGAAACCATGTTTAAGCAAAGCAAATTCCCACACTGGTCATAAATGTACATTAAATTCCATATCTTGAGCTCATCTGTTCAGGAGGTAGACAATACTTTTTGTTCCTCTAGAATCTTAGTGTATAGCACTGGTCAAAGTTCCTGCAAAACTATTTTCCTTTATAATGTTGCTATCTAAATTGTACTGGTTTTGCTAAATTCATCCCATTAATTTGTACAAGTATTCCCAGTTTTCTGCCTAATATGTGCCAGATGCTATACAAAATGCTCATTTCTTATAGCAAAGTAATATTCAATTAAATTCATAAATGATGGATTTATTCATTTTTCTCAGTAGATGGGTACTTCCCTTTGGTTTGTAGTTTTTTTTTTCCTTATTGCAGAAAGAGCTACTTTATAATTTTCCTTTTCTTCTTTCTTTGGTTTCTTCAGGGTACACATTTTGTATTGGTATAACTAAGTAAAGATTTGTACAGTTTAATTGTTTTTTAAACATGGTTCAAAATCTCAGAATGGTTTTACCAGTTTACAGCTCCACAGCAACCAATAATTATGATTAAACTCCCTCTTTCTCTTCTTATCCCTCCCTTCATTCCTACAGGTATTGTAACGATTTATTCCCTTGACCAGATTCTTCCCTAGAAGAGTGTATTTTTTTTTTTTTTTTTTGGTGAGGTAATTAGGGTTAAGTGAATTGCCTAGAGTCATACAGCTAGGCAGTGTTAAGTGTCTGAGATTAAATTTGAACTCAGGTCCTCCTGACTTCAGGACTGGTGCTTTATCCACTAGGTAACCTAGCTGCCGGAAAGTGTCTTTTAAACAGCAAAGGATATGCAGTGAGTGGGAGCTCTGGTGGGTTTCATCCCCAGTGTCATCATTGAAGATTAGAATTATAATCAAAACAAGCTATTTTTCCTTAATATCTCATCATAGATTTGTTACCCGTGATTTTGTGAATCTTTATTAAGCCTAGATAATCATTCAGCATGTATGAACTGTTGGGAGTGTTGTCATTACCTATGAAATGCCCATAATTTCAGGCTAGTTTTGCATGAAAGACACTGATACATGATCTAGCAGTCGTGCTTGCCAGTGGTTGCTACCTGTGCTCATGAACTCCCTTTCTCAGGTACAAATCGGCTGCCACTCTGATGATCTCAGTGGGGCCAAGAAGCTTTGCCGAGCACCCGTGGTAATTCATCGCTGCTGCCTGGACAGACCAGAGCTGTCAGTCTCCTGCCTCTGGGGGGGCCTCATCTATATACTTGTGCCAAAGGGCAGTAACCTGGGTCCTGTGCCAGTCACCATCTCTGGAGCCGTGCCTGCTCCATACTTCAAGCTGGGTGAGTGAAGGCGTCATGAAGACTAAAGCCAAGGGTCGCTGGGCAAAGGGTGAAAGGATTATGAACTAAGTTACAAATAAAATAATGAATAGCTTGGATTGGTAAAGAGGAAGATGATGTATTTGGGGGATAAGGAAGAGATGACCTATTTTAAGGTTAAGGGAGGGGCATTAGAGAATTTCTTGTGTTCATGGACAATTCACAGGACCATGAAGAGAGGTGACCTGGGATTTTCCTTTTGTCTGCAGGAATGGGGATAGGATGCCTAGAAGGAAAAGGAACAGAATTTAAAACTAAAGGCCTTGAGTTCAAATTCTGACTCTGCTATTTACTAGCTTTGTTATGTCAATCATTTTATTTTAAAGCTCTCATCAGTAAAATGAGAGAGTTGTACTAGATAAACTTATTCTTTAAGAATATATTTCTAATTGTATTTCAGTGTAATTGGCTTCCTTTCTAATGATATGTATTTTGCTTAATATATTTTAAAAATTGAGAAGTACATAGGCTTTGCCAGGCTTCCAAAGAGGCCCATGTCATCCACACTCACACACACACACACACACACACACACAAAGATTAAGAAGCCCTGTTGCACCTTTAAAGTCTCTTATCCTAACTCTCTAATCCTTTCGTGTTCCTCCCCATTGAAGTAAAAATTTCAACTTTCAGTCTTAGAAAGTAGAAAAATTTTAAAGACTTAAAATAATATAATGTCCAGAAGGGGTGAAGTGATAGATCCACTGTAACTAAACTCATATATTGGGTCTTTCCTAAATTTGTTATGAGAACATTAATTAGCTTTACCATAGACAAAAGATGACCTGAGATGACAAATGATTAAAGAGTGTTATATGGGGATTAATTGAAGGAACTATAAGTATATAACCTGGAAGAAAGAAGACTTGAAAGGATATGGTAGTTTTCTAATATTTGAAAGGCCATTAGATAGAATTTGGATTGTATTTTGTCTGTTTGGGCCCAGAGAATAAAAACTCTACAAAGAGTGAGCATAATTTAGAGACAAATTTTACCTCAATGTAAGTGGAAAAGACATAACAATTAGATCTGCTTCAATGTGAAATGTATTGTCCTGAGAGATAGCAAATTATTCAAAAGTGGGAATTCTCCAAAAAAAAAGAGACTGAATGACAACTTCTCAGGAAAAGAGAAAAGGGAATTCCTCTCCTCTTCAGGAATATGCTGATGATGATCTCTCAGATTCTATAACAGGCCCATTAACCCCATAATCTCTATCCTTAGGGGAGACATCTCTGGAAGAGTGGAAGAGCTCTATCCGCCATCACCCAGTGCCCTGGGGGGAACTGGCAACAGACAATATCATCCTTACAGTGCCTTCTGAATGTCTTGAAGACCTAGAAAACCCAGAGCCACTGCTTCATCTCTGGGATGATATGATGGGAGCCGTGGCCAGACTTGCATCAATAAGCTTCCCTTTCCCTCGACCCGAGAGGATTGTAGCTGATGTACAGATCTCAGCTGGTGGGTGTTCTGGAGGCTGGGATGGAAGGCTTTGTACATGATAAATCAATTCAAAGTTCACAAATATTTATTAATCTTCTCTATTCAACACGTTATGTCTGATGTTTGATAGTACAAGTAAGCAAGGATTGTGAATTAGTTAGGAAGATATAAGAAAAACAACATTCAAATTTGAAAGGGGACACAAAAATCAATAACAGCATTCATTAATTCATCTTTCTCTGGCTTAATCAGTAAGCATGTATTGTATGTCTCTATGTACACAGTAGGGGCTTTCACAGAGTTTTGCTAGAGAAAATAATTTGCTATGATGTCAAAGGAGGGTTTCAGTATGTAGAGAAATGATTAAAGAATAGTCATTGGAGGGTGTAGGAAATGAGCTTGGACTTGAAGAGTGGCTAGAAGTTAGGTAGAAAGAAGTATAGTCAAGTCAACAAGTCATTAAGCATTTATTGAGCACCTATTGTGTACCAAACACTGTTCTAACTGTGATAAGGATAAAGGGAAAGTCAGAAGGCAGTCTCTCTGCTCCAGGACCCATATATCCTAATGAGGAAAAACAATTTGTAAGCAACCACATACAAAAATTATTGACTCAGGATAAACTGGAGATAATTTCAGAAAGAACCACTGGATTAAGGGGATAATCGTTGATTTCAGAGACCTGCAGCATGGACTGCAAAAACAGGAAAGAAAAATCATAGTTCCTACCTTTAGGACACTTCACAAAATAACTGGAATTATTATAAGAGAGTAAAATCACCCACTGTTCTTATCTTCCAAAGTTATGATTGTGATACATTAATGTGTAAATGTGTATAAAATAATAATTAGTATTTGTGCAGTGCCAAACATTGTATTACATGCTTTATAAGTTCCATTCATATATATATATATTTTTTTTTTTTTTTCCCCTGAGGCATTGGAGGTTAAGTGACTTACCCAGTATTACACAGCTAGGAAATGTTAAGTGTCTGAGACTAGATTTGAATTCAGGTCCTCCTAACTTCAGGGCTGGTGCTCTATGCACTGCGCCACCTTGCTGCCCCATTCCATTTATATTTCATGTTATCCTCAGGAGAAGAAGCTTTTATTATCCTCATTTTTGAGTTGAGAAAACAGATTAAGTGATTTGTCCCTGGTCATATAACTAGTAAGTGTCTGGGACCAGATTTGAATACAGGGCTCCCTGACTTCAGGCCCAGCATCCTATCCATCATAGAGCTTAGTTTCTATGAGAGGAAAAAAATTAATACATGGATCATTATGGTATCTGGTGTAAAATTCCAAAAATGATAAAATATTTAAGTATACAGAAACAATATAACTTTTATGTGAAAGATGAGAAGTTGGAGCTGGATGAGTGGGGTAAAATAGGGAATGAGATTTTCTTCCCTATTTTTGGCTAAGCAAAGAGAAACCATCTATTTTCATATTTATGTGAGCATGTTGGGAATGAGATAACCCAGGGGAGAGATGTATTCGAGAGTAACCTAGGGTGGCAAACAGGACCCTCACATCCAGAAATCTCTGTCTTCTTTTCCTTTCTTCACTCCCCAGGCTGGATGCATTCAGGATATCCTGTAATGTGCCACAAGAAGTCAGCAGAGGAATTAGTCAATGAGAAGAAAATAAAATGTAATGGCCTCTGGGGTCCCATCCATGAGCTAGGCCACAATCAGCAACGAGGTGTCTGGGAGTTCCCCCCACATACAACTGAGGCTACTTGCAACTTGTGGTCTGTCTATGTACATGAGATGGTGCTAGGCATCCACCGGAGTCGGGCTCACCCTGCCCTGACTCCCTCAAAGAGGGAAACAAGAGTAAAAGAATACCTGAGAAAAGGGACTCCCCTGAAAGAATGGAGTGTTTGGACAGCACTGGAGACTTATTTGCAGGTACTGGAAATTAATTGGGGAAGAAGGAGAAAATATTACTATTATTACCTGCTGCTGCTACTATTATTACTCCTCCCCTAGCATTTATGTAGTGCCTCAAGTTTTCCAAAGTGTTTTTAGGTTTTCTCATTTGATGCTTACAAAGACCCTGACTACTACTTTGTTAACACCATCTATAGTACATCTTTGATGTTCAATTTATTATAGGTGGGATAAAGGAGTAATCAGGTGTATGTCACCTATCTGCAGGGGAAAACAAGAAAACTTTCATTGTGATATTATATTGTATAATATTATTATGTCAAAATTAGGGTAAGGTCTAATTTCCATTAGAGTAATTAAGAATTCTTGAAAGCGGGCATTTACCCAAGGTGGAGAGTAGAGAATAAGACCAATTGATCATGTCTAAATGGATGTTTGGTGTGGAGAGGAGGGAATTCTATTCAAATGGTAGGAATATTCAAAAGGGAGCAATGAAGTGGAGTCATTGCTACTCACATGCTAGGTTGCCTCTGGAAACTCAGACCCTTATTTTTGACCCCTTTTCTCTTTCTCCTCTCCCAGCTACAGGAGGCTTTTGGCTGGGAACCTTTTACACAAATCTTCATGAAATATCAGACCTTATCAGGAGTGCCCAACAACAATCCTGGCAAGATGAACATGTGGATAAAACAGTTCTCTCATCAAGTACAGAGGAATTTGGCTCCTTTCTTCCAGAGCTGGGGCTGGCCTGTCGAGGAGGAGGTGGCTGCTTCCCTGGCCTGCCTCCCTGAGTGGCAAGAGAATCCCATGAAAGCATACCTTCTCATGCAAAATTAAGGGATTCCCATCAGGTTGAATGAATCTGGGGGCAGGATATAGCACCATTTCTAAAACTCAATCTATAAATTGAGAGGGAAATACTCTCTAGAGTACTGCATCTATGCAGTGAGTCAGCCCTATTGAAACAGCAAATATTTATTGATCATCTTTGGTGTTCAAGATACCAGAGGATGTTAAGGGAGTTAAGTTATCAGGAGTATGTCACCTATCTGAAAATGAGAAATCCATATGGAAACTTGCTCTTCTGTCTCCAAAAGAGGCCTTAGAACGCATTACAAATTAGTATCAATTATTCCTTCTCTGGGCAGCTGTTTTTGATTTCAATGTGCTATTATTCACCAATATTATAATACCGAGAGCATTGGATTTGGAGTTGGGACTTTGGTTTGAATCCTATCTTTGCCATGTAGTGCTTCTGTGACAGGAAGTTACTAAATCTCTTTGGGCCTCAATTTCCCTGTCTTTCAAATGACAGAACTGGACTTGATGATCTCTAAAGTCCTAGAGTTTAAAAGTCGACTCTAAACCTAGGATAATATGAAATTCTTTCCTGATCCTGAGACAGGTTCAACTTGTCTTTTTAGGAATCCAAAATATTTTATCTGAGCTTTTATTTTTAATCCATTGTTCTGAATATCTGGATATGGTCCCAAAGTGAGACGTAAATTTATCATAAGACTCAGCAGGCTCTTAACTTGTCATGGCTAGTTCATATTATGATAGCTCCTATATGCAAAATGTTGTAAAGTTTAAACTTTTCAAAGCTTATACTGCATTAAGACTTTTGGGATGATATGTCATTTCTTTTATAATTTTTTATAATCAAAACCTACTTTTTATGTGATACCCAGGACCTTCTCTAAGTTTTTAAGGTGCATTTTCAGAAAATTTCAGAAAAATCCAGTCCATTAAAGAGGATATTAAATTAAATTTTAAATTTAATTTAAATTAAAATTTTCTGGAGTATGCCTTAAGCTACAGGAAAAGTACTGTAAAATCACAAATATGATAACCAAATCTATTATGGTTTGCCACCATCAATTCATTCTATCTGCCAATATCCTTTTCATGAAGAAAGAAACAATGGCTTCATTATTTGAATGTGAAAAAACTAAAAAAAATTCTATCCATTTCTTGATGACCTCAATAAATCAATCAATAAACATTTATTATGTGCCTACCATGTGGCAGGAATTATAATAAGTACTGGGAATAAAGAAAAAAGGAGGGAAACAAACCCTGACCTCAAGGAATTCACAATCTAATGGAGACAACATGCAAATATGAATGTGTTTGTCATACACATACACACAAGTACACACATGGATAAATAGAATAAATTATCAGGAAAGGCACTAGAATTAAGAGGATCTGGGAAAGACTTCCTATAAAAGATGGGGTTCAGATGGGATATTAACAAAGCAAGGGAAGTCAATAAGTAGAGATGAAGAGGGAAAACAGTTCAGGCATGGCAAACCACTAAAACTTCCAGAGCTGAGAAATGGTGAAGAATCAGGAGGTCAGTGTCACTGGTCTGAAGAGTTCATGACTGGGAGTAAGATATAAAAAGACTGGAAAGGTAGGAGCGGGTTATTGCATTTGATCCCCCTGGCCATATGAGGCCACTGGAGTTTATTGAATAGAGGGGTGATGGTTGGGGCCGTATTTTAGGAAAAATCATTTGATTGCTGAATGGAGAATGGATTGGAGTGGGAAGAGGCTTAAGGTAGGCAGATCCACTAGCTGACTATTGCAGTATTCAAGGTAGGAGATGATGAGGGCCTGCATTATAATGGTAACAATGTCTCAAGAGAGAAGGGCCCACATTCAAGAGATACTCCAAAGATGAGATTGATGGGTCTTGGCAACAGATTATCATCTGATACAATGAGGCATTTAAAAGTAACATTAGACCTCAACAAGAAGGTTGTGATACTAATGAAATTTATAAGAGACATATAGCCCTAAGCTCCTTTACATTTCAGTCACACATACACAAAAAAGTACCTACTGTGTGCCAAAGATTATACTGGAAAACATTCCTTGATATTCTTGAGAATCATGGTACCCTTTTGATAAATAACAATTCACACAAAAGAATGACCCTGCCATCCATGTCATATATATTTGCTTGGGGTTTTCTGAACTGTTTTAAAATTATTTAGTTTTAATTCTTTTGATTATTTCTATTTTCTTTTTTTTTTTTTCTGTTTACTTCTGTTTCTTCCTTGGGCTACAATATGCTATTAGCCTATAATGAGGCAGGATTGAAGTTCTGAATTTTATAATTTTTTTTTCATAATGGTGTATATGTTTTTGATACTGCATAAAACATGTTATTATAATATATGTAATAGAATAATACATAATTAATATCACAGTATTGCACAAAAGTGCATATAATACAGAATTTCAAAATACTGACTTTGCTACATAGTATTTGTGTGGACATTGAACTTCTTTGTACTTCAGTTTCCTCATTTGTTGGATCTCTTCTTTTTCAGTTGTGATTCTATATGACATTATATATCTTTTGTTTCTTCTGATTACTTCTGGTTTCATTTTTTTTTTTTTTGCTGCTTTCTTTATCTGCTGCTGCTTCTGTTATTGTTTCTTAATAGGGCTTAAGTTGTTGGTATAATTCTAGATCAATTCTTATCTACAATGAGAAAATTGAGATCTCAAGAAATTCAATGACTTGCATAGAATTATATAGCTAGGTAATAGCAGACCCAGAATTAGATTCCAGGCTTCCTGGATCTCATATATCTTCTAGTAACCTTTGCTAATAGAGCAGGTCCCACTAATTCACAAAAGGGTTTTAGCACATTAAAAACAGTGTTACGACAACACAAAACTTTTTTTTTTTTAATTTAGGGGTATTTCCTTGGTCTTAGGGCTCCCTCTTGTGGCTATGACCTCAGAAGAAAAATGTCTTGCTTCCCTGCCCTGTCCTACTTACAGTAAATTGTTATATGCATGAAGACAATTCTTTTTTTTTTAATGGTATTTTATTTTTCCAAACACATGCAAAGACATGTGCTCAACATTTAGCCCTGCAAAACCTTGTGTTTCAGATTCCTTTCCCTTCCCTCTCCCTCCTTCCCAAGACAGCAAACAATTCCATATAGGTTCCATACTTACAATTCTTTTAAATATTTCCATCCAAATACATGCTACACTAGAAAAATCAGATCAAAAGTGGAAAAAAAACAGAAGAAAGTAAAAAGAAACAAGTGAACAAACCAATGAAAAGGGTTTAAAACTATTCTTTGATTCACATTCAGGCTTGCCTCCCTGAGTGGCAAGAGGACCCCATGAAAGTGTACCTTCTTATGCAGAATTAAGGGATACCCATCAATTTGTGAGCTTTAGTTTTAGAATCGGGAATCAGTGCTCCTGAATACTAAGAAATCTAGTAACTTAATTATAGTATGATATACATGTTGCAAAATAAATGATTTGATTATTACTGAGGTACCATGTTATTTTTCTAGCATCTGAACAGTATTTTATCACACTATTGCTATTTGATCCAATGTTCAATTAAAAAAAAGGTTTCTTGGCAACTAAAACAATATTATTGTGAAATTTGAGAGAAAACACTAAATTAGCAGAAAACCAAATTCCAAGATCTGAATCAGAATTATCTGTGATCCTTACTCCTTATCTCTAAAAAAATTATTTCTTTAATAATTTTCCCAGTTATTTTTTGTTTGTTTTACTGAGACAATTGGGGTTAAGTGACTTGCCCAAGGTCACACAGGTAGGAAGTGTTAAGTGTCTGAGGTCAAATTTGAAATCAAGTCCTCCTGACTTCAGGGCTGGTGCTCCAACCACTGCGCCACCTAGCTGCCTCGACCCCAGTTATTTTTAAAACAATTTTTTAACATTTATTTTTGAAAACTTTTGAATTCCAGATTCTCTCCCTTATCTCTAGCTCTAGCCCCCATTAAGAAAATACAAGTGAAGCTATGTTAAATTTTTCTACAAAAGTCATGTTGTGAAAGAACATAGATCTCTCATCCTAATGGGGAAACAAAAACCTCAAGAAAAATAAATTTAAAAGAGACAGAGAGAGAGAGAGAGAGAGAGAGAGAGAGAGAGAGAGAGAGAGAGAGAGAGAGAGAATGCTTCAATCTGTATTCAGACATAATCAATTCTTTCTCTGAGTATGGATAGAATTTTTCATCATAAGTCCTTCAGAGTAATCATGGATCATTATACTACTAAGAATAGCTAAGTCACTTATAGGTGATCATGCCAGACCATTGTTATTACTTTGAATACAGTATATTTTACTTTGCTTTAGCTCTTGGAAGATTTTCCAGGATTTTTTTTGAGAGCACCCTGCTTGTCATTTCCCATAGAACAATGATGGTCCATGACAATCACATACTCCCCAATTGATGGGCATTCCCTTGATTTCCAATTTTTTACCCTGAAAAGAGAACTGCTACTAATTTTTTTTTTACAGGTAGATCCTTTTTTTTTTTTTTAATTCTCTTCATATTCATGTCTAGTAGTGGTATTGTTAATTCAAAGGATATGCATGATTTTTTTGTCCATTAGGCATAGATCATGTCTTTTGATCATTTATCAACTGGGGCATGGATCTTTTTAGTTTTTATTTTTATAAATTTGACTCAGTTACCTCTATGTTTGAGAAGTAAAACCTATCAAAGAAACTTTTTTAACAATGTTTTTTACAATTACTATTGCTATTCCCCCACTTATTCTATTGTCCCTCTCCTTTCCTCCTCATTTTCAAACGTGTTTTTCTATTGACCACTCCTTCCCTCAATATGCCTTCTCTTTTATCATTCTGTCCCCTTCCCCTATCTCATTCCCCTCCTATTTTCCTGCAGGTAAGTTAGGGTCTATAGCCACATTGAGTGTATATGCTATTTCCTTTTTGAGCTAATTCTGATGAGACTAAGGTTCACTCACTCATCCTTTCCTGCCTCTCTTCCACTTCATTGTAAATGCTTTTTTTTTTTTTTTTGCTTCTTTTTTATGGCAGATAATTTATACCATTCCATTTCTCCTTTTTCCTTTCTCCCAATACATTCTTCTCTAACCCCTTAATTTCATCATTTTTAAAAAGATATTATACCTTCATATTCAATTCACATCTATGACCTCTATCTATATATACTCATTCTTACTGCCATAATAGTGATAAAGTTCTAATGAGTTACCATGTAGGAATGTAAACAGATAAAACCTTATTAAGTTCCTTATGGTATCATTTTCCTGGTTACCTCCTTATGCTTCTCCTGAATCCAGTATATAAAAATTAAAATTTTCATTCAGTTCTGGTCTTTTTATCACAAATGCTTGAAAATCTTCTATTTTGTTGAATACTCATCTTTTCCCCTGAAGGATTATACTGTTTTTCTGGGTACTTGATTCTTGGTTGTGATCATAGCTCCAACGTGTTCCAGAATATTATATTCCAAGCCCTCGGGTCCTTTGTAGAAGCTAAATCTTGTTTTATCCTGACTGTGGCTCTACCATACTTAAATTGTTTCTGTTTATTTGCAACCTTTTCTCCTTGATCTGAGAATTCCATAATTCGGCTATAATATTCCTAGGAGTTTTTATTTTGGGATCTCTTTCAGGAAGTGATCAATGAATTCTTTCAATTTCTATTTTACTCTCTGGTCCTAGAATATCAGGACAGTTTCCTTCATAATTTCTTGAAAGATGATGTCCAGGTTCTTTTTTGATCACGACTTAGCTAACTGCCCCTAATCTGCTATCTTATTCCTATCACTCCCTACAGTTCCACAGAAAGTGCTAATGACCACTGTTTGGAATGTGATGGGATTGATGTGAAGGCCATTTGTTCCCTCTTTGTTATGCCTTTGTTTTCCTCAAAATAGCAGTAAATAGAGACAGCTTATAATGTCTAATTCTTTTGTCTTATGGCCCCACTAGTCAGACATGATATTGTGAAGATCTAGTCTGCAAGCTGAGGATGGATGGGCATGGTTATCAGATGTTTACATTCTGCATTTCCACTGCCCTCTTCATGTTACTTTTCCTATTAACCTTCAACAGTCAACTCAATCTTCAGATTTCTGGTTCCTGGTCTATAAAGAGTCTAAAGTCTATACTTCAAAAGAATTAGAATAGAGGAACCTATTATTTCATTGTGGTAGGAAAACTTTTGGTCATAAAAGTTGTTCTACTAGTCATTCCTTAATAAATAAATGATCAAATAGGCAGTTTTCAAATCACGAAATCCAAGATACCAACAACCATGTAAAAATGTTCCAAATTACTAAAAATTAAATACATATATATTACAGCATATCTGAGATTTCAATATGTACACATCAGATTAGCAAAGATTTTAAAAAAGAAAAGGAAAAGGAAAAATGACTAGTTTATTAATGTGCTTCTTTTCTAGGGTCTGCAGGAAAAGAAGCACACTAATTAACTATCAGAAGAATTGTCTTTCAATCCAGCCATTCTGAAGAGTAGTTTGGAATTGTACCCAAAAAGTAATTAAATGTGTATAACTCTTGACTCAGTTCTATAATTACTTGGTCTGTACCCCAAAAAGATGAAAGAAAAAGGACCCATTTATACAAAAATATTTATAGTAGCTCTTTTTAATTGTGCCAAAAACTTGAATTTAAGGGAATACCCACCTTTTAAGGAATGGCTATTTGAGTTATAAATGTCATAGAAAACTGTGGTGCTATAAGAAATGACAAAATAGTTTCAGAGAAAACTGGAAATCCTTTACAAATTGATGCAGAATGAAGTGAATAGCATTAGAAGCATCATTTATTTATATGATGAACATTAACTTTGAAAGACTTTGTTAACACTATTCAGTGCCATGATTAAATAAGTATATATAAATAAAATATTCTATCTGCCTTTAAACAAAAAGATGTTGAACTAAAAATGCAGAATGAGACATATATATTTTTGCATATGACAGTAAAGGAATTTGTATTTGACTGATTTTTAAATATTTCTTAAAAGGGCTTTTCTCTTTCTTTCTCTCCTCTCCTCTTTCCTCCTGTCCTCTCTTCATTAAGAGTGGAAGAAAAGGAGAGAAAATAACTCTTGTTAGTTAAATTTTTCAAACTGAAAAATAGAAAACCTAATGGCTATGATAAGGGCTAGATTTGAGTGGAACAGGGCTATTTGTCAGTCATCCAATATGATGTGTAATTTCTTGATTAGAAAAATTTAAAGAAAAAAATGGAGGGAAGTCTTTCTATCAGTGAAGGCTGGCAATTATTTGGCAAATTAGGGACTTGCCTGGGCCACTCTGAGAGTAAGTGACTACTTGTCCAGCATCACATAGCCAGTATTTTTTCAGAGACAGGTCTATAACCCAGGTCTTATTTGCTCTAAGGCCAACTCTCATTCCTAATCACTAAATCACTAAAATCACTAAAATAGTGATTTTTATGGAGCCTCTATATTTGAGGGGAATACTATTGTTGTCAGTCATTTCAATCATGTCTGACTCTTCTTGACTCTATTTGGGATTTTCTTGGCAAAAATACTGGAATAGTTTGCCATTTCTTTCTCCAGCTCATTTTACAGACTTGCCCATAAGTCTCTGAGACTGGATTTGACTGAGGAAGATCCATCTAGCTGCCTCTAAAGGAATATTTGAGTTTACAAAATTCAAACTATTTATTTTTACAGATAAAGAATCTAAAATTCACAGAGAATTTGTTCAAGATCATACAGGTAGTTACAACAAAACCAGATTTTGAAGCTAAGTCCTTTGCCTATAAGTCCCTTGCTTTTTTCCACTGTACATCCACTATAGTACATCCCTGATCTTATCAGTATCTTTCCTAAAAACTCAATATTCAGGCATAGTCTGGTCAGGAATCATTACCTTTCTCTTTCTGGACATTATGCCTCCCAATCAGAAACCAGCTTTATATTTCCTATTTCTCTGTTCTCCAAAGTGCCACTAAACTACTTAGCAAGCAATGTGATTAATCTCCCTCAAGTTTGCTCTCTGATTGGAGCCCACCATGTGTACCGCATCATAAATATCTGTGCTTTGCTCACTCTGTACAATGTCCCCATAAAGGAAGGCTGTTATGTCCTGCTTTCTAGAGTCCCCAAGTTGGGATGACAAAACACCGTTGCTTCCTAGAGCCCCCATACTGAGGTGAATAAAATATACCATCTTAATGGAGAAGTGATGAGGCGAGACTCCTGAGAATGGTAGAAAAAAAGAAGTCCATTTATTCCAAGGACTTTCCCCTTTTAATACACTCATATCCTTATGTAACAAAAACACTGGGGCATGCGCCAAGTATATACAGTGCACATAAACAACTTGCTGTTGTACATAGTTTGCTACCTGGTATCATTCTGCTTCAATCACAACACAGGTTGTTACCACCCCCTGACTTCTCAGGAAGGCCAAGAGCCCTTAGGGGACATGGGGAGCCAAACCAGACATTGTCAACAGGTTCCCTTTGGGCTGAAGGGTCTTATATCTTACTCAGAGTTTCCCCACTGACTATGACCCTCTACAGAAGGCCACTGGGGAAAAACAATCATTTACCAGTTGGTATGCTCACTACATGAAAATATCATCTCCCTTAATACACACTAAGTTCTATGAGAGCAGGGATTAAGGTGGATTCATGTTTGTGTCTTCCCTAGATCCTTATCTAGTGCTCTGCACATTGAAGGCACCTACAAATGTTGAGCTGAAGAATGTACTACAAGAAGCTCTTCATCCATCTGAAGAGAAAGGAAACGATTGCTGCTGCTTTATTTAGCTTCCCTTTCTTGTGATAAGTGAGGAGTTAAATCTTGGAATGAAATAGAATGAATATTAGGATTTTCATTTTTCTTCAGAGATTCTCCCCAGTGCTTTCCTGAGGGCACTCATTACCTCTTTGTTCCTCAGGCTGTAGATCATAGGGTTCAACATAGGGGCTACTACAGTATAGAATAATGCTATCATCTTCTCAAGTTCAACTGTGGAGGTGGTACGGGGCCACATGTAGGTGAAAATGGTGGCCCCAAAGCAAAGGGAGACCACAGTGAGATGGGAGGCGCAGGTCCCAAAGGCTTTGTGACGTCCCCGAGTAGAACGGATGCGCAGAATGGCTCTAACAATCTGGGCATAGGAGAACAGGACCAAGGAGCAGGGTAACATGATGACCACAAAACCTGAGAAGGTCACCATGATCTTGTTGAAGGAAATGTCCACACAGGCCAAACGCAGCACTGCTAGTGTCTCACAGACAAAGTGATTGATAACATCTTTGCACAGGGGAAGTCGAAAAGTAATGATTGTCTCCATGAGTGAGTTCAGGAAACCAGCAGCCCAACAGACAATAGCCAGAGCCATACATAGCCCTTCATGCATGATGACGGTGTAATGTAGGGGAAAGCACACTGCCACATAGCGGTCATATGCCATTGCTCCCAGTAGAAAGAACTCAGTCCCAGCTAATCCCAAAGAGACATACAACTGAAATACACAGTTATGGAATGGGATGGACTTCCTTGAAGACAGAAAGTGAATGAGCATTTGTGGGACAGTGCTATTCATATAGCAGATATCTACAATGGAGAGGATGCTTAGGAAGAAGTACATGGGGGTGTGGAGTCGGATGTCCAGTCTGATCAGGTGGATAATAAGGAAGTTTCCCAGCATAGTCACCAAGTACATTATGAAGAAGAGAACAAAGAGGTAGATCTGAGTCTTCCGGTCATTAGAAAGTCCTAAGAGGCTGAACTCATTCACCCAAGTCTGGTTGCTATAGGCCATGTGAGAGTAATTGGGGATGGGATCGGAGAAGGAGCCTGAAGTGGAAAGGTTTCTGGGCCTAGAAAAAAAAGATAATTTCATGATAAGTTATTAACAATTCTATTCAAGGTAGTGGAAGTGGAAGACAAATATTTGAGCATTTTGCTTTAAAAATAACAAACAAATCCTGGGAGTATTGAACTGATTTATAAACTTTATAGCTCTAACCTTATGAGATTGATTATATATCTTTAACCCCATTTTATAGAACACAAAACTAAGTTTCAGAGAGATTAAATGAATTGCCCAAGTTCATGGTATTAATTAACATGCTTTTAGAAAGGAGAAGATGTATTTTCTCTGCACTAGTGCTGTAAGTGTGTAAATTTTTGAAATCTTACTGAGATTTATCACAATATACCATTAGCATAACCCTTTTCTGTTAGGATCCCAGATCCTTCCTGTGTAATGCTTCTCTGAATATTTCAGAATTCTCAATGAAGTGAGCTGGGATCCTAATAGTCTTTAAGTGCCTATTATGTATTAGGCACTGTGCTAAAGGCTGGGGATACAAAAAGAGGCAAAAGACAGTCCCTGCCAGCAAGCAATTTATAATCTAAGGAGGGAAATAGCATGCAAAAAATATACACAAATAAGCTATAGTCAGGTTAAACAGAAAATAATTAACAGAAGGAAGGACTTTCTAATGACCAGAAGACTCAGATCTCTCTCTTTGTTCTCTTCCTCATGATGTACTTGGTGACTACGCTGAGAAACTTCCTTATTATCCACCTGATCAGATTGGACACCTGACTCCACACCCCCATGTACTTCTTCCTCAGCATCCTCTCCATTGTAGATATCTACTACACGCTAATAGCATTGGAGAAATACTCTGCCCATTTTCCTTTTCAACCTCCACTGATAATAGTTTTCTAGATGAATAGAAGCAGAGAGTGGTGAGAAAAGAGTAAGATGGTGCCAGCTTGTGCAAAGCTAAGAATGCAAAATGGAAGATTTCGAATCTAACTCAGGAGGAAGTAGGCAGTTACCAAAGATAATTTTTAAAGATGAATGATAGAATTCAATTTTTCATACTCTAAGGAAGATAATTTGAGACTTTCTTTGAAGGATGGGAGGGGAGAAGAATCAACACTGGAACAACTGTAAGGTAGTTCGTTTTCTATATTCAGTCCTGCATTGATCCAGTTGAATGGTAAATTAGAATTTGTGACAATGGGAATAGAGAAAAGGAGAAAGAGATGGAATTAGTCTATCTGGCAACCAATTGGATATGAAGCAAAGAAGAGAAAACTATATTTTGGGGAGTAGGAAGGCCTATGAGTAAAGAGGCAGTAATCACAGTATTGTCCTGAAGCCATGGTAGAAGAGGTAGATTTCTACTGCTACCTGGTTAAACCAAACTTTTTTTGGATTGAGTAGATAAGTCACACACGTATCAATTTAATTAGTTAATTAAGTATTCTCCAAGTGATAGTACTGTCCTAGATGCTAAGTATATAAATGTGAAAAACAATGCAAGTCCTGATTGTAAGCAGTTTATAATCCATTGGAACTATAAGGCATAGGAAGAAACATGGGTGATAAATGGAGATAAATAATGTCAAAAGAGATGGGAATAAATTTTTATAAGGAAAGTGAGAAAGTTTATATTATTTATTAACTCACTTTGAGTTTAGAGGATCAAGAAATGTTTCTATTGTACTTCATCATTTGTTGGATGGGATATCAATTCCTTTAAAGTGCCAGAAACCTTGCTCTTCATGTCTCACCTAGAACCTGGATAAACAATCAAAATCTCTCAATGACTTCATCCTTCAGGACAGACCCTGATGGTAGTCTGCAAAAAAACAAGGGGGGGTGCAATATATGTGTGCACATATCTATACATATAGACATATACATAGATACATATAGGTATATTTCTTCACTGTAGGGAAAGCTCCACCCTCATGCTATGAAAGTACATTAAATATAATCTTTCAGGTTGACTCATCTAAGGGATGTGAATAATTTATATTTATACCTTGTCTATACCTGTGCTAGTAACTGCCTACATCATGAGATCTGTTCCCAGTAGTTTATGACCTGTATGGAAAGAGAAGCAATTTCCCATAACCTGGCTGGTGTTTTATCTTTATGGCCCAAGTGGTCTGAAGGAGGTTGCCCAGACAAAGGCCTTTAATTGAGCTTGATAGCAAATAGCTATCTTGAAGAAGATGAAACTGAAGAAAAGTCAAAGAAGTAAAGAAAAGACAGAGAACAAAGTCAGGAGAAGATAGAAGGAAGAAGAGAGAGTAAAACATCTGGGTTGGCAGGTCCTTTAAGCTTGTATTTATCCCTGGCTTTTCTTGCCTCCTCTCTTTTATTAGTACTAACAGAACAAACATCATAAGACCCCTTGGTCCCCAATAGATAAACGACACATTCATGTGATTATGAAAGATAAATGAAACATGGCCAAAAAAAGAACTCATCTTTCCTCCTCCAAACCTTCCTCTTTTCCCAATTTTCTCCCAAAGGAACCCCCTCCTCCCAGTCACCCACATATCCAATTTATTGCCAAATCCTGTTATGTCTATCTCCATGATGTCATGATGAACAGAAGAAGCATCATTCTGTTCATTTCCTTCTCTCTCCCATGACACTGCTATCACCCTGGGGCAGGCATCCCTTCATGCCTATACTGTCACAGTATCCTTCTGGTGAGTGTCCCTGTCATAAGTCTCTTCCTACTCCAGTCTATCTTCCATTTGGCTATCAAAATGACCTTGCTCAAATGTAGGTCTGATCATTCACCCTTTAAGTAAAATCCATTGGCTCCCTATTACCTCAAGGTCCAAATATCAAATCCTTTGTTTGGCTTTTAAAACTTTTTATAGCCTTGTACCTTCCTATCTTTCTAGTATTCTCATACTTTAGTGTCTTTCACAAACTCTGATTTGGCATTCTTATTGCTACCAATGCGTTATTGCTCTCTCTTTGTAGCAGTTATAATTAATAACAAAAAAGTATCACTCCTGTCTAAACCAGAAAGTTTTTTTCAAAGATAGATACAGGGATCTTTTATGGACAGACTTAGATAAGAGGATCATAGATTGAAGTTAAATGGACTTTGGAGGCTGTCTAATCCAACCTCTTCCTCTTGCTTATGAGGAAACTAAGATCCAGAGATATTAACTGATTTCCCCAAGTCCACACAAGTTCTAATTTTTTTTATTGTTTGGTAATGTTTGATTCTCCATGATACCTTTTTAGAGATTTCTTGGAAAAGATAATAGAGTGGTTTGCCATTCCCTTTTCCAGGTGTTTTACAGATAAAGGAACTGAGGCTAAGGGGATTAAGTCTTGTCCAAAATCACACAGCTATTAAGTATTTGAGATCACAGTTGAATAATTGGAGCTTTTAAGTAAGAGAACCCAATTTTATAAGCAATACTTATAAGTACTCATAAATAAAAGAACCCAAATGCATGACTGCATTTACTCATTGAAGCAGTTTTGTTTCTTCTCTAAGGTTTGTTCATGATCTTTACTTTTAGGGCTATGCTTCCCAGAAATGATTCCAGGGCCACCAATTAGCTCTAAGATCTATGCACATCCAGTATATAGAGAAAAGGAGTTAGGAGTAGTTATGAAGAGAGGATTGTTTTTAATTCATTAATTTCTTTTAACTAGGTTGAAATTTGAGAGCCACCACTAGATACTATTCATTTGCCTCATTCAGTCCTTTACTCAGTGAGCATAATTAATTATCTGTACCTATTTCAATACTTGTGAATAAAACAAGAGTGTAAAGAGACAAGACAGTGTAAGGAGACAAATCTCAAATTGGTAAGGGGACTTAGAGAGTAACACCATCAATGAGAACTATCACAAAGCAGAATGGGCTGCTTCATTCCTGCTGAAGGCTTCCAAGCAAAGGCTGGTTGAGCACTTATAGTTTTGTATAGCAAAGGACTCTAATTGTAGTTAGAAAAATCAACTGATCAGTCGAGCCAAGAAAACTATTTATAAGTGCAACATTGTAAAAATGAACATTAGAAAAAGTTAAGAATTCTCATGTAGTGATCAACCTGATCCAAAAGGACTGATGAAGGATACAGCTTAAATTCTAACAGAATTGATAGATTTGGGACTCGGAATGAATCAGAATTGGACATGGTCAATATGAAAATTTGCTTTGATTGAGTACATTTATTTGTTACAAGTTTTTTTTTTTCTTTTATGAGAAGGAAGAGAAAATAAATTCTTGTTAATTGAAAAAAATAATAAAAACTAACCTGGGGTTTGGAGAGAGAGTGGATTAGATTAGATGGCCTTCAAGGTCCCTTCTAATTCTGAGAATCTGAGACTGAAATAAGCATTATGATCTTTTGTTTTTAAAAAGTATGAATGTGCTTCCCAAGGCAAAGAATTATTTGCCAATTTCTCTACTTCAGAAAAAAAAGGAAATCTATTGCTTTCTCAGGGAGAGATCATCAATCATAGTGATAATATAGCTCATAAATTTAAAGTTGAAAGAGAATTTAGAAGTCATTTAATCCCTCAATATATGGCTTCTGAGGTAGCTTTTGTCTTTCTATCCATGATTCTATGACTCATAAGTGATTGAACTTGCTCAAGGTCACAAAGGTAGGATCATTGCTGCAGTGAGTACTAAAGGCAATAGGGATGACTTTGTTCTTTCAATGTAAAGAATGCCAGAGATTTTTCAGGACCAGAAATAAGTGAGAAAATATATCTCTGGGAATACCTCTGACAACTCCAATTTTAGGAAAAAGGCAGGACTCATAAGCGTACTTTCTGTCTCAGATTTATAGTACAGGAATGGATGATTTCTGACATTGAGCCATGACCCCAGTTGAGAGTCTTCTGAAGGGCAGACTACTGCTACTTCTCCATGGTTTTCTCTCATACTTAGTCAGATTAGGCTTTAGTAAGTGCTACAGGACCTTTAGTCTCTTAGACTTGGTTGCTGAAAGCACCTCTTACCTCTCTAGCTACCAGGACTCAAAAATCATTTTTGCCTAGGGTTTAAGAATACAAGAGGACTGAAGGTGTTACAGAAAACCTGATTTTACAATAGGCAGTAGTAAGCACTGAGGATCACGACCATGCAATAAGTCTATGAAACAATCAACTCACCTCTAGAGCAGGAGGCAAATCTTTGATTTGGAATGAAAGGCACAGTTTGAAATTAGAATAAGCAACTTTCCTTTGACCTCAGGGATAAAATCTCAAGTGCCCAATTATTTTTTGCTTGTGAAGTTCCTGTTATTTTTCCTCCTTGTCTACATGGTCACTTATTCTCATCCAAATATCTCATCTTCATTTTAACTCTGAATTTGGGATTGGCTTTCCTCATCCCAGTAATACTTTAAGAATATCTTCCATAACAGTTCCTCAAGAGGATTCCCTTGATTCCTCAATAAATATTCTCACCTGTTCATCAAAAGCATGTAAGCACAATTCAATTTGAATAAACATTTATTAATCACAATACACACAGAGCCCATATATTAAGAAAAATACAAAGTTTAGAAAAAAATCAGAGTTCTTTCCCCTTCTTTCCTTCCTTGCTTTATTTTCCCTCTCCATTTCCCTTCCCTTCCTTGATTTATTTTTCCTCTCTGTTCCCCCTCCTCTCCTCTCCTCTCCCTTCCCTTCCCTCCCCTTCCCTTCCCTTCCCTTCCCTTTCCTCCCTTTCCCTTTCCCCTTCCCTTCCCTTCCTTCTTCCCTTCCCTTCCCTTCCCTTCCCTCCCCTCCCCTTCCCCCTTCCCTTCCCTTCCCTCTTCTTTCCCTTCCCCCTTCCCTTCCCTTCCCCCTTCCTTCCCTTTTTCATTTCCTTTTTTCTTTCTTTTCCTTTGTTTATTTGTGGGGGCTTCCTTCATCTCACTCCTAGAAATATCAGTTCATAAAAGAAGTAGTCAACAGCAGCCTGAAGTCATGAAGCTGAGATCTAGCTTTGCCCTTACCATGATTCCTCTCCTAAGGGCAACTTTCACATGTTTTGGCAGAATGTGTGTTTTCTCTCTTCTACTCAGGATAAGCGTTAGTGGAGAGTAAGAAGTGATAATGCAGAGGTTCATTCTAAATTAGTGCCATGAGAGAATCAGGCAGATGGTAACATAAGTAGACCTTGAAACAAGCTTGTAAGGTTTCTTACACTAGTTATGGGTCATTTGTGGACTGAGCTGGATATGGGATGAGGAATGGGAGTACTACATAGTTCATTTTTTAAATGTTCTTTCAGAAGTTTTTACTTTGAGTAGTGGTTTTTTCCCCCTTTAATCATTCCTATATCCTTTTTTTTTAAGTCAATAATTTGATAACAAGACGTCATTGACATCTTGTTGAACACATGATCTGTCCATTATGTGAATAAGAAAGGTCCAGTGGGATTGAAGAAAGATAGAAATTGTGACGATTTAAAAAAAATAATAAAAGAAAATATAGAGAATGGGGAGGGGGGGAATTACAAGCCAATAGACTTGACTTTGCTTATTAAGAAAATTCAAAAAGCGTTCATTTAAGAGATAACTAATGAACTTTTAGAAAAAGTGCTGATTACAAAAGCCAGCACAACTTCATCAAGAAGAGATTGTGTCTCATTAATATAAGTATTATTTTAATAAAGTTAATAAATTAATCAGAAGGATTCTAAATATTTATCAAGTTCTTAAAGGAAGCACAATTTTTTTCCCTTTGGGGCTTTTGTGAATATTTTTTTTTTATCGTGGAAAAGCTAAAAGTTTAAGATTAAGAGAATCTGGAGAGCTGGAAATAGTTATTAATTAGATTATTGATGAATGATGAAATATATCTACATATATATATATAAAATGTTCTCCCTATATATAGTATATGTATATGTAATATGCATTAATTGAGTTAAACTAATTTTTATTTAGTCATTATTTATTTATTTTTAAATTTATTTTATTTGAAAAAAAGAAAAACAGAAAAGTAATACAAAACAAAAACAAAGCAAAACAAAAGAGAACATTGAGATGTGCCCAGTAGAACATCAAGAGAGGATTCAAAATATATGACAACAAATTACCATATCAAGAAAAAAATACCTGTATTAGTAGAAGTTATATTCATGAATGTCCATTTTTTCTTTACTTCCTTGTAAATTTTTCTTTGGTTCTCTGCTGCACCCCTTATTTATTTTATTTTCCCCCCTTTCATCCCCTCATTCCCAAGTAAGCTACAGTTAAATATAAAGATATATTTATGTGTACATATGTAAATATACACATTCATACACACACACACATTTTTCCTATCCCTGCTGATTCTTTAATTACATTCTGCTCCATAATTTGCCTCACTATTATTTAACCTCTCTCTACCCAAGAATCCCTCCTTTGACTTCTTCCCTCACTCTTTGCTTTTCCATCTACCAATCCCTCCCCTCTTATTTCTTTATATATTTCTTTATAGATAGTCAAGTCTATTGGATCTTTATAGAAAGATGTTATACTCTTCATGGTATATATATAGTGTTGCCTATTGAAACCATTCCTGATGTGAGTAGGCTCAGAACTATGAGCCTTCCAACCCACTCTAATTTCTCTATCTGTGTCTATTCTTCCTCTGTATTTCATTTGTATAACATGATTAGTATTTTTACCTTAACTCTGCCATTCTTTCTTTTGAGCTACCCTATTTTGATGTGACTCTTCAGCATATAATATACATTCCCATGTTTTAAAAAAAAATGTCTGTGTTAAACAGATTATCCATGTTAAGCTCCTTAAAATTGTTCTTTGATATCAGCTTTCATATGTGAAATGTTCTTTTAATTCAGGTTTGGTTAATAGAAAATCCAAAATCTTTAAGTTCATTTTTTCTCCTTCAAAATTATAAATAATTTTGCTGGATATGATATTTTTGACTACAGAGCTAGTTCTTTTTATTGTCAGTAGTTATGATTCTAGGATCTGCAGTCTTTTATTATAGCTGATAAGTTTTGTACAATTCTAATTGTAGCTTTAGCATATTTGAATTGTTTTTTTTTCCTTGTTTCTTTTTAAATTTGTTTGTTCTGGAAGTTTTGAAATTTAGCAATAAAATTCCTGTGTGTTTCCACATAGGCTCTCTTGGAGGTGGTGATCAGTAAAGTTTTTCAATTTCTACTTTCTCCTTATGTTCTATCACTTCAGGATAATTTCTAGGATTATTTCCTGCACTATTGTGTCAAGGTTCTCTTTTTGGTCACAACTTTCTAGCAGTCCAATTATTTTTAGATTTTCTCTTCTTGATCTGTTTTCCAGATTTGTTGTTTTTCTTATGAAATATTTAACATCCTATTTTATTTTCTCATCCTTTATAATCTGTTTTGTAATTTTTTTGGTCTCTCCCCTGTGCAATTCTAATTTTCAAAGAATTATTTTCATCTTTGAGGCTCTGTACCTCTTTTTTTAATTAATTAACTCTTTTTTCATAATCTTGTTTTTCTTGGGTGGTTTTTATTTTTTTTAATTTTTCATCAATGTCTCATTTGATTTTTAAATTCCTTTTTGAATTCTACAAATTCTCTCTGGGTGGGGAGCCATTTCAGGGTACTCTTTGATGTAGAATTTTTTTTTTTTTACTAAAGTGTCTTCTTCTAAAGATAAAACCTGGTCTTCCCTATTCCCATAAGATGTTTCAATAGTGAGTTCTTTCTTCTTTGCTGGTTCATTATTTTTTTAAATAAGAGGTATTGGGGCAACTAGTTGGTGTAGTAGATAGAGCACCAGTCCTAAAATCAGGAGGACCTGAATTCAAATTTAGCCTCAGATATTTAACACTTCTTGGCTGTGTGACCCTGAGCAAGTCACTTAATCTCAATTGCCACAGCAAGAAAAAAAAAATTTAAATAAGAGGTATTAGTATAACGACTTGAAGTGGGAGGATGGTGCCTCAAGCTTCCCTCTCCACTCTGATCAGGAACCCAATAGTTCCACGCTCCTGTAAGTGTCCACAACTAGCAAAGTCTCTGCCCAGCTACTTCTGCACTCACCAGGTGCTGATTTCTTCTCACCCAGGGGAAGTGTCTCAGCAGCACAGCTGGATGTGGTGTTCCCAATCATCCAAGGTTCACTTTGTCTCCTAGACTCAAATCCTGATTTAACAAACAATCTGGGAGATGAAAGTCTTTGTGGTTCCTGCTAAATCTCCAGCTACACCCAACTAGCCTCAGCACTTTTACTTTAGTGTTTCTGTGGAGCTAGCCCAGAGATGTTTGTACTTCAGACAGATTAATCCGCATTCCAGGGCCTTTCTTCAGATCTCCTGGGTTGTATCTGGAGGACTCCTATTCTGCCCCACGTCTTTTTGGTTTTTCACCAGTCTATGTTTGCCCTGAGGCACAAATTTCTTCTATTCATGGGGGAAATTGAGAACTTGAAATTTACCATTCTGCTCTGCCATTTTCCTAGAATCTTTTGAACTATTTTTTTAACTGAATAAATTATGTGGAAAAGAGAGGAAATGATTTAGACTGAAAGGAAAGTAAATAGAGAAATATTTTCTAACTACTAATCATCCTGTGGGAAAAAGGTCTTAAAAAAAAACCTCTGTTACTAAAATTCTTTGTTTCTTAGTTGTGTATAAATTTTTAAAAATGACTTCATTCTTCCTTCATCTGCTCCTCACTCTCACTACCTTTCCCTATCCGTACCACTATGAGACTGCAAAGGGCAGGATTCAAAGTATAGTTTTGGTTGGGAAATATCGGATTAGACTATAAAAAAAGTTTAACATAGATATTTGCTTGGCAAAAGAAGGATAATGTATATAAAAAAGAATAAGAAGAGTAATAAATAGTTGACTCACTGGTTCAATAATCAACTGACCTAGAAAGAAAAGGCAAAGCAGATTATTGGACACTTCTATAGTTGAAGACTAACTTATGATTCTGCCATTTGGGAAATTAACAAATTATCTAGAGTAAAAGCCATAAAAAGTTTTTGGAGAAGTATTGAGAGAATTTGGGAACTTATTTCCTTAATGTAGAGGGATTATGGAAGAAAGGTCAAATTTAGACTGGGGATAGACTTGTTGCTGTTGTTGTTATTCAGTTATTTTCTATTTTAATTGACTCTTCATGAAACTTTTTGTGATTTTCTTGACAAAGATCAATATCTTTGTTTGGAGTTCCTTCTCCAGCTCATTTTACAATGAGAACACTAAGGTATTTAGGGTTAAGTGACTTGCCCAGGATCACACAGCTAGTCTATAAAACTGATTTTGAATTTAAGTCTTCCTGACTTCAGAATGATATGGTTAGTAGTGATTAGGTTAATGGCATTCAGAGAGTTGTTAAATCTCCTTTTGGTCAGTGCAGGTTCTTCATGAAAGAATTCATGAAACCTGAAATATTAATCGGCAAAAATGAAAGTTTATTGTTGGATAGGAAGCCAGTTTTGCCAAGAGACTGACTTCTTTAGTGGCAAGGTTCTGTTAGGGAAATGGAGGCTGGCACTGAGAAGAGAATGCCTTCTCAGCGGGCAGGATCCTAGTAGCAGAACAAGTTGCTTTGAACCTTCTGCAAAAAGTGAGTTCAGAAGTTGCCCTTTAAAAGGAATCTTGAGGCTCAGGTTTTAGAAAGCCAAAGTTTCCAGGCCTAGATGCTTATGGGTATCCTGCACAGATCTCCAATTGGAATTAAACAACACTTCAAAGGGATGTTTTTTGACCAAAATTTCTAATTGAATCAAAGGGTCTGGCATCCCCAGAAAATAAATTATCTGAGGGGATATGCCTTCCCCAGGAGGGCCTGAGACTTAACACAGGGAACACAGGGAACACAGTTTCAAAGTGATAATTTTAAAGGGAACACAGTTTCCTTCCCCTTTTAAGACCTAGAACTATATTCATTCTCACACTTTGCTGCCCCTAGCTGATGGGGACATTTTGACTGGTGTCCATTAAGTTTGAGAACATCACTTTCTTTGGGTTATGCTAAACCTATATAATTTCTTTATAGTTTATGATGGAAAGGAAGACTAAGATTTAGCTCCTCTATTTCACGGTGGTTGTTGGAGCAGGAAGTAATCTAAACATGGATTTATGAAAGATAAATCTTTTTAAAAGGAGATTAAGATCATTGCATGAAAGGAAAGACAATTCTGGTAAGGGTCAGAAATATGACTAGAAAAGGGAACTTTTCTGTTGTGGCCTCTAAGTGAATATACTCATAGTTGAAGTGCTATGATCCTTTGTGCTTAGAAAGATTCTCTACTTCATTAGTTATCAAAGTTTAAGAGAATGACATTCAAGGTCCACTAGAGTCGGGGGTGGGATAGGAAATAAGCATTTATTCAGCGCCTACAATGGACCAGTACAAACAGTTACCAGGCTACCAATTTACAATGAATCTCATTTGATTCTCATTGCTTATTCTCATTCTCATTTTTATTATTATTAACCCACTTTTACAGATGAAGAAGTTGAGGAAAATGAAGGTTAAGATGCCCAGAACTGCATATCTAGTAAATATCTGGGGCTGCATTTGAATTTAGGCTTTTCTAACTATAGATGCAGCTCTCTATATAC
This sequence comes from Sarcophilus harrisii, assembly GCF_902635505.1. NCBI lineage: Eukaryota > Metazoa > Chordata > Mammalia > Dasyuromorphia > Dasyuridae > Sarcophilus > Sarcophilus harrisii. The sequence goes on from NC_045430.1 coordinate 193,361,762, forward strand.
TGCTGTCTCTAGCTTTATCCTCAATGAATCATGTTTATAGACACTCTGCCAAAACCTAAATTGTTTTTCTCATTTTCTAAATATGTTCAAAAGAAAGATGTATTGGTGGAGCCACAATGGTGAAGAGAAGCCAGGAAGTTACCTGAAATATCCCCAATTTCCTACAGAAACAACATTTTATTTAATATTGTTAAACAACAACAAAGTAAAGTAATTTTCCACCTTAAGATGTCATATAAGGACTTCAGGAAAGGTCTGTCTCATTTGGATACAATAGGGACACAGCCTAGCTCAAAAAGTTTTAGGACATGCCAGCAGGAGAGTCTTAACTACAATATAGATTAACAATTGAGAATCTTCAGACCTGGTTCAGCAAACCAGTGAAATAAAAAGTCAACTTTAAGGCCCCCAAGACCCAGTGCAGAAGGTAACTTGCCATCCCAGAAATCCCAGCACAATAGGATTGACTAAGCCTGACCATCCCAGCATGGGGTGAGCAAGCTACAAACATCTGAGACCATGGTGTAGAAATCTAGTGACCAGATCCCTAGCCCCCAAGACAAAAATTTGGGGTGGTGTCCCCTATGCCTAAGGAGCAGAACTTTTAAAATGAGTGAAAAAACAAAAAGAGCCCTGACTACAGAAAGCTATTATAGTGACAGAGAAAATCAAAAAAACAAACAAGAAGAGGACAACAATGTCAAAATGCCTACATGTAAAGCCTCAAAGGGGAATATGAATTGGTCTCCTGCCAAGAAAGAGCTCTTGGAAGAGCTCAAAAAGAATTTTAAAAATCAAGTAAAGGAAGTAGAAAAAAATTGTGAAAAAAAATGAAAGTCATGCAGGAGAATTATGAAAAGAGGCAATAGCTTGGGTAGGGGGGAAGCACTAAAATAGACTGAAGAAAACAACTCCTTAAGAAATAGAATTGGCAAAATGGGAAAATAATCCACTGAAGAAAACAAATCTTTGAAAAGTCGAATTAGCCAAATGGAAAAGGAGGTATAAAATCTCACTGAAGAAATTCCTAATGACTCTAGGAGACTCAGTGAAACAAAATAAAAAAAAAAATGAAAAAATAGAAGAAAATGGACAATCTAATTTTTTTAAAATGACCTATAAAATAGATCCAGGAGAGATAATTTAAGAAATTTTGAACTACCTGAAAACCATGGTAAAAAAAAATAATAAAAATAAAAGAGTCTAGACAGCATTTTTAAAAGAAATTATCAATTAAAACTTCCTTGATATCCTAGAATCAAGGGGTGAAATAATCAATGAAAGAATTTACTGATCACCTCCTGAAATAGATCCCCAAATGAAAATTCCAATGAATATTGCAGTTAATTCCAGAATTATCAGGTCAAGGAGAAAATCTTGCAAGTAGTCAGAAAGAAACAATGTAGATATCAAGGAGCCATGGTCAGGGTTATAAAGGATTTAGCAATTTCCATATTAAAGGATCTGAGGGCTTGGAATATGATATTACACAATGGGACTCAAGAAAAGCATAAAAAAGGTAAACAGTAGGGAAAAACTGTTATTCAATAAGATTAGACTATTCATATTCCCACACAGGAAAATAATATCTCTAACTCTTGAAAACTGTATCTCTATTAGGGCAATTAGAAGTATTATACTTAGGAAGCGGGTGTGTATATAAGTTGATTTTGATGTGGTGATATATAATTTGTTTTTAATTAAGGGGTGGGAAAATGGGGGAGAAAGGGAAAAAGGGGAGGCAGAATATGGTGAATTACATCATATAAAGAGATACAAAAGACTCATTACAGTAAAGAGGGGAAAAAGAGATAAGTATTGTTTGAATCTTACTCTCATTAGATTTGACTTGAAGAGGGAATAACAAACACTCAGGTGGGTATAGACATTTATCTTACCCTCTAGCAAGGTTTTTTTAAACTTTTTTTTTCCACTGGCAACCCTTTTTTGCCCAAGAAAAATTTTGGCAACCCCAGAAGTTTATAAAATAGATATACAAATCAAACATTTACTGATAAAAAAATCATAATTTTTAATCCTCACATTCAGTTACGTGATCCCATATGGGATTGCAACCCATAGTTTAAGAAGTTTAAGAAGTAGGAGATGAAAAAAGAAAATGGGCTAAAAGAAAAAGAGCAGATTGAGGGAAATTGTGGTCAAAAACAAACTATTATGAAGAGGGATGGAGTTAAAGGAGAGAGAAAAGTATAAATGGGTAAAAATGGGATGAAGAGAAATATACAACTAGTCATAATTGTAAATGTGAATGTGAACTCTCCCATATAATGGAAGCAGATGGTAGGATGGACTAAAAACTAGAATCCCACAATGTATTCACAAGAAACACACTTAAAGCAGAGAGACATACACAGGGCAAAGGTAAAAAAGACTGGAGCAAAATACATTCTGCTTCAGCTGAAGTTAAAAAAAGAAACGGGGGTAGCAATCTTGATCTCAGACAAAGAAAAAACAAAAATAGATCCAATTAAAGAGATAAGAAAGGAAAGTACATCTTGCTAAAAAGTATCATAGACAATGAAGGAATATCAATACTAAACATAAAAGCACCAAGAGATATGGCATCCAAATATGCACATATATATATATACAAACATATCTATATATGCATATATACTTACATATAAAAGCCATACACATGCATATGCATCTACATGTGAGTGTGTATATATTTATGTATGTATATATATATTATTCATGCATGTATAAAAAGGAATAAGTTTAGATACTTATTTGGGGACCCTTTGAATTTAAGGTACCAGTATGACATTTAAGCTATAAGTAGTTCAAAATTTGGGTCTCAATTTCCAGAAGAGAAAACAGTGCTACATTAATAGATCTTAAACTCGTCCACATCAAGAAAGTAATTAAAACTTAGGGAAGAACAATTTCCATGGGAGACAATATAATATCACAAAAAAAGAACCAAAGACAAAACATTGTAGAACATTTATATTAGCTGATCATGAAGAGTATGAAAAACAAACAATGAAAACAGAAGGAAAAAATCAGTGATAGAAAAAAAATGCTGATTTCTCTGAAGCCAAAGATGAAGAGATTTTCCATTTGATGGTTAATGGTGCCAATAATTCAAAGGATGAGAACTGAAGGAAGTTACTGAATTTTCTAATCATATAATTAGTAATATTAGAAAGAAGAATTTTAGAGGTCTGGAGGAGGACATAAAATCATATCACAAGGACTTCACCAGAGTGATAGAAACATTGATATTAGAAAACTTCTTCATGAATTTTAACAGTGAAGAGAATGCCAATGATCGTAGGGCAATTAGAGGAAGTAAAGAGACAAAAAAGGATTGTTGAGGATAGGGAATCTTTGACCATACTTGTAAGGAGATGAAAGGAATCAAGACAGAGGTGGAAGCAAGCATAAAAGAGGGAGATAAATGCTGAAGGAGACGAGAAGGAATAATACAAGGTTTCAATGCCAAGAGGCATAGGCAAAGCAGAGGCAATTTCTGCTTCTGAATCCAGTGTGAGGAGAGGGTGAGTGATGATATTGAAAAGATTTGAGAAATAGAATGGAACTGAGGAAACTCATATTGGGTAGAGATATTTTTCAACACAGTTGTAAGTTCATTATTTTCTGTGCGCTTATGGGTTTAAGGATATGGTAAGAAGTTAAAGAGAAGAGATTGTATGAGTCATGACCACGAATGAGGTAGAGAGTTGGTGAGGCTAAAGTAAAAATGTAGAGCAATAGCGCCCAGTTGATGCTTCCATTTTCACATTGAAAACTGCAATATGCCTTATTACTTGAAGTGGAGGTAGAAAGATTCTGTATCTATTATAATTTGGGATTTTCATTAAACTATCTTGGGCCATGAAATATACCACAGAAGGGATATAAGGGCAAGCATTCAGTATAACACATTGAGCATTTACAGAACTACAAGAGTTAGAAGGGCTCTTACTTCCATCTTTGATTCAAAATTAAGGATGATAGAAGGCTATTGTTTCCCCAGTAAGTGGTCTTCCTGCCTTTTCTTGAAGACATAAAATGAGCAGGGAAAACCACTATTTTTTTAGTCATTCATTTTGTATCCATTAGGCATTCATTTTCTTAGTTATTATGCATTTTGGATAACTTCATACATCCATTCTCCAAGCAACTACAGGTGTGAGCATATTATTCATCAGCCTAAAAGACTCTTATTGACTCCCAGTTCTAGAAAAAGAGGGGATTAATGCAAATAACCACTATGATTCCTTCTAGATCCAACAGTGTTTAATGCTATGTTTATAAATCAATTCTCTATCCTGAATCTGAGTTTTTTTCATTTGGGACATGAGAAGTTTAAAGTAGATGAACTCTGATGTCCCTTCTATTGGTACTTGAATTTCTTTTCAGTGGACAGAGAATGGTCTCACCATGTGTTTTATTTCCAAAGGTCAATAAAAGTGATTACTTAAGAATTTCATCAATGATAAAGACCATGTGTTAAACCATACACCCCAGTGTGATTGTCACAGTATAGGTGTCTGAAGTAATGATTCAGAAATTTCATAATTCACTAGGTCATGACAGAGCCATGGTATGATTTCAAATATTTAACTTTAAAAACAAATAGTTGTCAAATCTTGTCAATTCAACTACCTCAATATTTCTGACATCTATCCTATTCTATCTATTCATACCATAATCATAATAGTTCAAAGCTTATCACTTAATGTGTGGAGTAATGCAATAATCTCCTAATTACTGTAGTTTTTTTTTAAACATCTGTCTCCCTTTTGTAATCTATCCTGTATATAGCTTCCAAATAGATATTATTAAATCACAGGAAAGGATCATATAGGAATTAGCATTTAAATTGAACCCAAAAGAATCTATGGATTCTAATAGATAGAAGTAAAAAAAAATGAGTCTGTCCCATGTTTGGTAGTATAGTGGTTAAGTCCACAAAGACAGAAACACAGATGAAAGGGGACTGAATAATAGGCAGCCCAGACTTGTCTTCAAAATATTCAATCCTGAGAGGAAGTTACCAGTGGGAGAAGGGGGATTTCTTGCTGAAAAGATGTTGCAGAGTAAGAAGGCTCCAAAAATTAAGGAAAATTCTAGGGTTAGAAGTTTTCACGTTGGTGAAGTCTGGAAAGTCAGAAGCCCAGGCAGTAGGGGAAGGTCTCTTGAGGAGGTTGGTTGATTGTTGTCCTTCATTCTCAAAGAAAACCAAAATGACATCATAACGTTAGAATCAAGTTAATGTGTTTGACTGTGGCTGATCAGACCAACACAAGCTCAGAATGCTCTGCCACAGGTTAGATACAAATAGTTTGTATGACCATTTGGGGTGGATTCTCTAACTTTGTGCATCTTGCATTTTTTTCTGAATTACAGAGCTGCTTACAGAACATAGCATTTTTTTTTTGATGAAGGCATGCCATGCTGGGTGGAACTGTGCCAGTATCTCCAATGTCATATAATCAGTTCTAAAATTTTTAAAAGAGACCTTGAGAGTAGTCTTGTAGTTCTTTTTCTGACCACCTTGTGAACACTTACTCTATGTGAATTAAGTGCTTAATAAATGCTCTGAAATTCATTGCAGACTTGTTGCTAACTGGTAAGGCAACTAATGTAATATTGTTATAATTGAAATGAATCCCAGTAATTGATATGTGAAACAGAAAATCTGTATGGTACAAGGAAAAGAGAACTGGGTAAAGAGTCTTCACATCTTAGCAATATCACATTCTTGAAGAGATAATAAAGGCACATAAATAATTAGTTTGTGCTTATATAGTACTTATTATGTGCCAGACATTGTGCTAAATACTTTCAAGTTATTTTCTTATTTGATCCTTATAATCTTTGTTTTACAGATGAGGAAACAAGCAAAGGGTAAGATTGTATTTGAACTCAGATCTTTCTGACTCCAGATCCAGTATTCTATTCACTCTACCATCCAGCTGCTACTAGATTGCCCCTCTATAAAATGAGGAAAGGACTTAGTCCTATGTGAAATAAAATAATGAAACTTGAATTATTTACATTTTGACAACAACAAAAGACTTAAAATAAAAAACCTTATTTCCTTTGTAACCTCTTCCAAATCTTTCTCACATGTATACTTTACCAGTTTATTTTCTACTATAATTATAGTTAATTTGTAATTTCTTTAAATTCTTTTGTCCTTAGTATGCATCATTAATGTATTTCATTTTTCTTTGTATTTTTCATAGTTGTCATTTTTTTAAATGGAATAATATTGTTACATTAATCTAACCACAATTTTTCATTAATTCCTCAATCATTGGACATAAAAGTTACTGATTTGTTTTTACTTTGATTTGTTCTTTATATCATTCATTATTATGTCATTAGCATAGTCATTTAATCTATATCTTTTGCTTATAACTATTTTATTGTATTATCTGTAAAATTGTTTATTATTTATTTTAAAATTTATTTATAATGTATCTAAGACATATGGTGCTGAGAAATAGGTATATTCTTTAATATATTCACATTCAAAAAATGCTGTCTCAAATCTAGCCTAAAAATCTGTTCAGTTTCATGTTTGGATTTTCATTTATATTTCTCTTGCATTTATTCAGTTCTCAGAAAGGTATATTAAAGATTTCTACAATTCTTGTTTTTTGTCTATATCTTTTGTGTATTGGTTAGTTTTCCTTTTATGAATTTGGATGTTATGATAGTTGATATACCATCCAGGTAGTACAGTGAATAGAGTTCTGGACTGGGAATAAGGAAGACCTGAAACTGAATCCTCCCTCAAGCAATTATTCTCTCTGTGATCCTAGACAAATTATAACCTCACTGATCCTCACAGTTTCCTTATCCATAAAATAAGAACAATAATAGCTTCTATATCACAGGGTTTGTTTTTAATAAATATTAAATGAAATAAAACTTGTGATCCAATTAATGATTATTGCTATTTTTGACAGATCTACTAAGTTAGTTGATCAGGAAAATAATTTGGATATAGTTTATCAAGTTTTTAACAAAGGATTAATTTTCCTCTTTCAGATTACTTTAGATCACTTAATTGTCTCAGAGATTCTAAAAGTTTAAGCACAGAAGTTGGTAACCTATAAATAATCACAATTATTTCACTGGTAAACACTTACAGATATTTTCCAAATGGTTGTTAGACTTTATTAGGTTCTAATTAAATTTAATTTTAAAAGAGTTGAATGCATTCCATGGAAGAGAGATGGAGTGATTTAGACTGAATAGAGAATGATTTATCCCAAAAGGTAAGCAAATAAATAGACCAGTATATTCCAAGTATAGATGTGAATAAAATTTTAAGGGCTACAAAAACCTCTGCTACTAAAAGTGCTTAATTTTTTACTATCCATAAACTTTTTAAAATGATACTCTATTCTTCTTCTATCCTGTTTCTTTTATCCATTGCTCACTCTGATTTTATAAGAAAGTTAGGAATTTCATATAAGATACAATTTAGATGTTTGGTCAATTGACAATACAGTTTGGGTTTGGAAACATTGGATTAGACATTAGTATTAGCATTAGTTAGTCTTAGACAGCTAACATTAAAGGTTTAGAACCCGTTACTCTAATGAAAAATTCTAGGGGAAAAATGTACAAGAAGAAGAAAGATAAATAATTTGCAAATGGTCAGTGGATAAGTAGCTGGAAAGAGAAGTTAGGAAATAATATTAGGCAATTCTATGACTTATGACTAATAAAATTCTGCTATTTGAGAAGTCTGTGAAATATCTGCAATTCAATTCAGCCTAAAATAAATGGAAAGATTTGGAGGACTAAGGATGTGGGATGCATGTGGGAATTTATTTTCTCCTTGTCCAGAAAATCTGGAAGAATACTTTGGTTTGGACCAGATGTAGACACAGAGAAAGAGAAGTATTATTTATTCTAATATTATCCCTCTGTTATTTGTATTTATATTGTATATATATTTTTAAAAACAGTTATTTGAATACGTCTTCCCCATTATATGATGAACTTCTTTGAAGACATGGATTGTATTTTGATTTTCTTTGTATTCCCCAGCACAGTGCCTGCACATAATAGGCACTTATTAAATATTTCTTGACTGACTTAACTCTAATTTAAATTTTACATTTCCTTCGATTATGAAGTGATTAATAGTCTAGTCTAGTCCCCCTAAGGGTTCCTTCACAAATGCACACATGCACGCGCGTGTGCTCACACACACACAAGCACGCAGAGTTTTAAGAACTCCTGCCATATAAAATTGGGGGGGGGGGGAGTGGTAGATGCATGTGATCTATGAATAATAAAAAATTTTATAACCAAACAAGAAACAGAGAGAATCACAGGAAGTAAAATGGATAATTTTAATTTCATGATTTTATTGATAAAATATTATTGTCATGTAAGAAATAATGAGCTGGATGGTTTCCAAAAAAAAAAAAAAAAACTTGGGAAAATTTTTATGAATTGATACAAAGTGAAGTGAGCAGAACTTTGTACATAGTAATGGCAATATCATAAGGCCAATCAACTGTGAAAGGCTTAACTACCTGATCAAGGCAATGATCCCAGACAAGTCCAAAGGAATCACGGTGAAAAATGTTATCCACCTCCAGAGAGAGAACTGATGAACTCTAAGTACAGACTGAAGCATACTTTTGTTGCTGTCTTTATTCTTTTTGGATTTGTATTGCTGTTGTTGTTGTTTGCAAAATGGCTAAAATAGAAATATGTTTTGCATAACCTCATCTGTAAAGTACAAAGGACAGGGTAACTAAATTGTTTTGTCCTTGAAAGGGAGTAAAATGTAAGACACAAAGAGCTTTAAATGCCAGGAGGAGTTTATATTTATCTTGGATATAATAAGGAATTACTGGAGTTTATTGAACAAAGGAGGATGACTATAATTTAGGAAAATCACTTTATCATTGGATTGGAATTGGGAAAGACTTGAAGTAGGAAAACTAATTAAAAGCTATTGCAATAGTCCAGGTAAGAGTTAATGAAGGCCTGATGAAGGACAGTGACTGAGTGGCGTCAGAACTGATGCCACAAAGATAAAAATGACAAGACCTAGCAATGTTTAAGATATTTAGTGTGAGAGTGAAAAGTCAAAGATGACTCTGAAGAGAATATGAATTGTATATATATATATATATATATATATATATATGAATTATGGAGTATTCAAAGGAAATAAGGGAGTTTTAGAGATGGATCTTAGGCTTCTTTCTATCTCTCTGTTTCACTGTCTCTGTCTATGTGTGTATGTGTCTGTTTGTCTGTCTCTCCTCTTCCCTCTCCTCTCTTCTCACTTCTTTTTCTGCCTGCATTGGTAAAAGATTTGAGAAGGAACTGTTCCTCATTAGCTGAATATGGCTATATGTTCAAATGGTCAGAGATGAAAATTTTTTTATTCTAGATTGCAGCCATTGATTTCTCTGATGATCGTTACTGAATTACTTTATTTCAGTTTTCCCATCTGTGCCAGAAAGGGATGACTGCAATATTTAAATGATTTTAAAACATAGGATTGTACTATTTATTACTTTAATCCTATATTCACTGCTATATAAACAGAGATTATTATAGTGATGCATCTTCTTACATCACCAAACTAAGGATTTGCTTCTCTCTATATATTAGGTGAAAAATCCATAATAATGACACTCACAGGTACTATTGAAGTCTTAACATATAGGCTACATTATTGGAACCTCTCTAGCAGTCAAATTCATGAACAACTTCTCATTGGTGAAGTTCCTTTCCCAGTGCTAATAAATAGGGAAGGCCAGGTTCTCATTGCTTCTTCCCAATATGGCAAAGGCCACATGGTGGTCATGGCCTATGAGGGCTACCTGGAGTCTAAGAAATCTCAACAATGCTATGTGCTGGCTCGATGGCTGCACAAAGGCTGCTACTGGGTACATTTATCTGTAGAAGGTCTAGTCTCTATCTTGTTCCTTCTATCTGGAAGTACAGGTTACTGCCACTGGGGTAGATTCATCTGTAGAAGGTCTGGTCTCTATTCTCATTCCTCCTGTTTGGAAGTGCAGATTACAGATAAAATAAAAGATTCCCTAGACATATATTACCTGAGAGCCTATGATGCCACCATGGCCAAAAACCAGATTTAGTTTGTGAAAAATGGTAGAGGTTTGCTCATTGGAGGTCATACTTGACACTGTGCAAGTCAACAGAGCCAGAGAAAGCTTCTATCCGAGTTCCCTGGTAACTGCATTACCAGTGTGGCTGGTGTGCACTTCACTGACACCTATGGAAATATTAGATACCTTGAAATCTCTAACGAAGTACCTATAATTGCACTTACAGTAAGGTGAGTAGTGTTCCTGTGAGTAAAGAGCTCTATGGCAGTTGTCAATAAAGTGAGCAAAAGTCATCACATCACATTAAAAGTAGCCATTGTCTCTGTCACATCACATTGTCTAAAAGAAGTTCTCTTCCCACAAACATAAATCTTGTACAGTTTGTATCAATACCACTTTATTATCTATGGTATCCTTTCAGAAGATATAGTTTCCTTTGTTATCTCTTTTATTTATTTTTTGCTGAGGCAATTGGGGTTAAGTGACTTGCCCAGGATCATACAGCTAAGAAAGATTAAGTGTCTGAGGTCAGATTTGAACTCAGGTCTTCCTGACTTCAGGCCTGGTGCTCTATCCACTGAACCACCTAGCTGAAACTCTTATCTCTTTTAACTAGATCTATTTTCACTTTTGCTTTATCTGAAGAATTACTACTCCTGCTTTTTTTTGCTTTGGCTGAAGCATAATAGATTCTGCCCTAGCTTTTTAACCTTACTCCATATGTATGTGTCTGTTTCAGATGTGTTTCTTTTAAATAAAATATTGTAGGATTTTGTTTTTTAATCCGCTGTTTGCTTCAGTTTTATGGGAGAGTTCATCCCATTCATATTCACAGTTGTGATTACCAGCTGTGGATTTCCCTCCAACCTATTTTCTTCCCTCTATATGCTTGTTCGCTTTCCATCCTCTCCCTCTTTAGTTTTGTTTCTAACCCGGCTTGCCCTCCCTTCCATCACTACTCTTCCCTTCCCTTACTCTTTTCTCCTAGTGTTTCTGTCCTCCCTTTTATCCATTTCCTCCCTTTTCTTTCCCTTTATCTTCTACTTCCTTATAGGGTAAGATAAATTTCTAAAATTCTAATTAATGTGTTATTCCCTCTTAAACTGAAATAGATGAATTAATCTCCAAACAATGCTCATCCCCTTCCCTTCTTTCCATCTATTGTAACAGGTCTTTTGGCAGCACCAGTTTTGATAGGTACTTTATGCATTGTATTCCCTGGCATAGGAGAGCAGAGTAAGGCTCCCAACAATAACAGACAGTATCCATGATTTTTCTGTTGCCAAATACAGGAGGAAAGTTGCAGTCCAGACCTACAGCAGTCTACATTAAGGGAGTGGGAAGGGGAAAGGAAGAATCAGGTCTACTCTAGAGGTGTATTGTCAGAATTCACCATTAGCAATATAGTTCTCTCAAAACTAGAGCAACATGTCCCCGAATTGAGCATTAGAACTCAGACCCTGGATGCAGTAGTGGTAGACCCTGCAAGAAAAACAGTGGGCAAGAATCTGGGCCCTAGAACTCTGGACAGAGACTTAGGATACAGAAGTTCCCACTTAGGAGTTTTAGTAGAGTAATGGGCTTCAGAAGCAACTGATATCATTGCACAGATAGTGCTTTCTATTGCAGCAGACTAGCTAAACAGCTAAACAGTGGTAGAAGGAGCCCAAGAGCCTGAAGAGTAGGCTGGGCACTGACATGTTTAATAGAAAAAAGCAGACTCATTGTAATCCACTGTTTACTGTAATACAATTCCAATTGGCCTCTTCACACTACTATGAGGACTTTCTGCCCTCCCTTTTATCCAGTCCCTCCTTTTCCTTTCCCTTTATCTTCTACTTCCTTATAGGGTAAGACTCAGTGATCATGGCTTATCTCTTCCCCAAAAAAGACTTAGAGAGCTAAAGTGTATCATTGTTAATTGGGTGCTTGTGTTATGGCATCAAGGGAGGGAAGAAAATTTCTAACCATCCTCCAGACTTAGAAGGAGGGCAATCTCTCAGAGGCCCTCTGCCTCTTTTTGAATTACCTATTTCTTCTTGAGGCATCCAGGGAAAGGGAAGTCCTGATTGGTGGGACAAGGAACATTAAGTGGGTGGTAGTAAGAATACTTCCTCAGCTATGATGAGAGTTGCATCAACTGTCATAATCATTGTTCCTGGATCAGGAACCTGATGTTCCTGACACTTCTCCTGCTCTAGAAGCTGGACTGACCATATGATCACTTTTTTTCCATTTTGAGACCCATCTGTGAACTAAAGCACCACCAATCACATGACTTAGTCATTTAGAACCAGGACTCAGTTCCTTCTGTAACTCCCTTAGACTTGGTCACTCCACCAGGGAAATGTTCCATTGTTTATTTTTTGTTTTGTTTTTGATGTTTCTGTTGTATGACTGATTCAGGCTTCTTGAGTATTGGAGATTAGTGTAAATCGGTTAGATACCATAAGTCATTTGGTTTGTAGAAAGTCCTCCAGAAGATCTTAAAGGACCTCACTCCAAAGAGGTGGAATGTGGTAGAAGCAATAGTTTATCCCTTCCAGATGTGTGTAGTGTATAGATTGGTTCTACTTAATCATGTTTTCATTGTCAAAAGAAAAAGCTCGTTTTGGTTTCTGGTGAAGGGATATAGTCAGAAATGATTGTGATGTTAAAAACAACAACAACAACAACAACAACAATACAACTTTTAAAAAGGATCAAAAACACTGTCTTCCCAAATGTTAATTAGTGCCGCTTGTGCTTAGCATTTCCCATGAGGCTATCGGGTTCTATTTGGTCACAGAACTGACCCAAACAGAGATCATTTATACTTCACTGCTGTAGAGAGCAAGAAATAGGATTGACTTTTTTCTAGCTCTGTTCCCTAGGACATTCTGCCTCCATGCATAACAATGGTACCAGTCTAGGCAAAAATACAGGTGGGGACAACCTATCCATAATAAGAGCTTAGAAGAAATTGGGGCTGGATCGATTGAGCAGGATATCACAGGATCCTGGATATCTTAACAAAATGTGTTCCTTGAAGGTGATGAGGCTTTAAATTATATGATGGATTTAGGAAGCATATGAATTTTAACAATAGAATTACCATTTGGGGAGCAAATACATAGTTTCTGGAAAGGATATGAGGTCTCTGACAGGTTACAGGGATTTTGGAAAGAGATTTTGGACTACTAAGCAGTCAAGTAACCAGCTGCCATGGTTACTACTATCACCCATCCCCATCTTGGGTTCTGTATGACTGTGTTAGATTTATAGAGCAGCTCTGAAGTCAGACTCTTTAAATTTCAAAAACAAAACAAAAAACTTGTAGCTGCATAAGAATCCTGAAACCTTTACCTCCTAGAGATGTCATTTTAATAAATATTTTTTGTTTGTAATTGAGAAACAAAGTTGGTGATGTTGGACTCAGATGAGGGTCATGGGTAAGATTTTGTCTGGATGGTCAAGTTCACCTTGGTAAAAATAAATATTCAAGAAAACCATTGTTTAGGTTTAGTATAGATTGTGAATTTGGCTTTTATGTTTCCATTTAGAGAACCTGAATAATATGAGAGGATGAGGAGATTTAACATTAATAAATACTAGTCACAGTCCTTATGGATATATGAGCTTTTGCCACAGTGGTAAAAAAAAAAAAAAAATCCACAAACTAGTTCTAACTTTTATGTTTCCTTTCAGTTTTTTCTAGTTCCTTTTCACTTTCTAGTATTTTTAATATTAAGCTAATGAAATTTAGGCAATTTACGTAATTTGATTATAGTAACAAAAGGAAAGGAAGACAAAGAAGAAAGAGTTGAAGATGGATTAGAAAAAAGAAACCTAATTAAGTTATACAGAGAACCATGAATAAGACTAATAAGAAAGGCCACTTTTGTGACTGCAGCATCTATCAACCATTTTTTCATTAGACATTTATAGGAAACCAATAATGAAGGTTTATTTTTATAGTTATCTGTACATGTGGCTCTAACTGAGCAAAATTTAGATTATGATATATTAAAATAATCAAAATTAATAAAAAATAGTTTCTGGCAAGTTTGTGCCCGATGAATGTGCAGAGTACAGGATTTCTTCCATCCCTTTTGTAATAAGCAAAGATTATATCTCTGCCAAAATTAATAATTTTCAAAATTTAATTAATTCAAATCAAGATATATTTTTTCATGTTTTTATTTTTACTTTATGAAATAAAAACATATCTATAATACTGTATATAAAAAATGGTTGTACATGAAACTACATTCTAATTCCCTTAAAAATATAATAAAGTTATCAAATAAATTTTTTCTCCTTTTTTTCCTCTCTCCCTCCTGCCCTAGATAAAAATAGGTATGTGTGTATAAAATAATTATATAAAACTTATATTTAGCAGTTTATTGCCTCTATGCAGATAGTATCTTTCTTTGTATGTTTTCTGCAGTTAATTTGGATATTTATAATAGTAAAAATGACATTCATTCAATGTAATTCTTTTAATTTTTTTGTTATTTTTTTACTCAATGTTATTCTTAAAACAATATTGCTCTTACTATATACAATGGTCTCTTGGTTTTGCTTATTTCACTCTTCATTATTTGTGCAAGTCTTTCCATGTTTTTCTAAGAACACTAAACTCATCATTTCTTCTCTATTTATTAAACATTTTTTAAACACTGTGATGTACTGCTGTGTGCTAGGTATACAAAGATAAAAATGAAAAACATTAATATAAAAGTAATCCATAAAAAGAAATGCTCGGAATATAGCACTGATTTTCTTTCCCATTGCTCTATAGCAGTGGTTCTCAAACTTTTGTTTTCAGTATCTTTATCCTATTAAAAATTATTGAGGATCTCTCCAAAGTGTTTTTGTTTATCTGGATTATATTTATAGATATTTACCATATTGGAAATAAAAACTATTTTTGAATTTGTAGACCCTCTAAAAGGGTTTCAGAGATCCCTAGGATTCTCTAGACCATATTTTGAGAACCAATGCTCTATAGAAACTATGCTTTAAAAAAAAAAAAAGGTGGAATGGGGGCAGCTAGGTGGTGTAGTATGAATAAAGCACCTGCCCTAAAGTCAGGAAGACCCGAGTTAAAATTTAGTCTCAGACACTTAATACTTCCTAGCTGTGTGATCCTGGGCAAGTCACTTAACCTCAATTGCCTGGGGGGGTGGGGGTGGAAGGAATGATTGTGGAGTATAGTAGGGAACTGGTGAAGAATCACTGAATTTAGTGATACTTAACCTAAAATTCTAGAAATCCATAGGCTTCACTGTGACATTTGGGGCACAAAGTGGAGAGGGGAAGAGTAAGAAAAATAGAGAAATTAGGAGAGCTTGAGCATGAATCACCTAAAACAAAGCAAAAAGGTAAAATCCTTGGAGCTTCTGCTGCTTTTGATGGCAAGAGTGTATATCATCTTGGGACTTTTGCCAGATCATTGGACCTGATTAAAGTAAAATAAACTTCAGACAAAATCTCTAAAAGCTAAACTCAAACATATGAAAAGAATAGCATCCAGGGAAACAGTTCTGATGGTCTTCAAAGATTCACAATCCTAAAATAACAAAGGAATTTAAAAACAAACTATTGATATGTTTAAGCCCTAAACAGATAACCATGAAGATATGACTTGGTATCATTCCATCATGAGGGCTCCTTATATAGGATTGGAGACAATATCCTTTCCCACAAACTTCACATATGAGTGAAAGACCACAAGCAGAAACCCAAAGATATCGCATCTTTTCCCACCTCACCCCCAACATATCTTTTGGACTGTTCTTAATTCTTTGCCAAGACATACTATTTTATGGGATTCTCTTTCTTCTCAGCCAGGGAGACCAGAGCAGCAGCAATGCCTGGAAGAAAGGAGACAGATTCCTCTGCACCTGCTGGGAGAACTTCTTCCTCCACAAGTTCACCTTGCCAGTGTTATCTTGGGGCATCCCAGACAGGCCCCAGCCAATGCCTTCCTGGAGCAGAAGGAGGAAGAGGAGAAAAAGAACAAGGTAAGTTTTATTTCCCAGAGGCAGTCCAATATGCATATCAATGACTCTCAAATAGAAATGTGCCAACTTTCAATTAGCAGTTCCCATACTTTGACCATAACGTTCCTTTTGAGTAAAACAAGAGTTTGTTACTATAAAGGTGCTTGGGATATAGAGAGAAATAACAATAACAGCAGCAACAACAACAACAATAAATAACTAGCATTTATGTAGGACTTGAAAGTTTACTGAGTAACTTCTAAACAGTATTTCACAATAACCCTGGGAAGTAGGAATTCTTATTATCCTCATTTTATAGATGAGGAAACTGAGTCAGACAGAAGTTGCACAGGGTCACTTAAGTAGTAAGTATCTGAGGTTGAATTTGAACTCGGGTTTTCTTGTCTCCAAAGCTAGCTTTCCTTTCATTTTATTACCAACTTCCTTAAAGTTGAAAGATTTGAAGTATGAGGCTGAAAAACATTTTAAGAGCTAACTTTCTACATATATGGAATTATCTGACAGATAAAAGTTTCCTGACCTGCCTATATGCATATATTGAATACTTAAAAGGTACAAATTGTAAAAATTGCTTAGGCAAGCTTGTCTTTTAACTGGATACCTTTCAGGGCCTAGAAATGCAGAACTGTAAGAGTTTATCTGGAAATATTAAAGTAATGACACTTTTGTGAAATTATTTTACTAAGCAGAACAGTTGAAATTCTGAACCACTTGATAAAGAACCTATCCTATCACCTTGTCAGAAAGACATATTTGAGAGAAACTGCATGGTAATAAGCAGGCTGGATGGAACATTTGGATGGACATCATTCTTTGACATAGGGAGTAATCTCTTTACCTTGGGCATTAAAGTTGGGAAGACAATGAAGAAGTTGCTTAAATTCAACCAGGATGGAAGAAAAGTGACATGGCAGAGATTATTAGTATGAGATTTCTATTAAAAAGGTCTAGAGATAATTGATGTTCCTGAATCCTTTGATGATCTGCTTAACAAGCCATTAGAAGTAGAGTGAACTTGGTGATAGTATTTCTTCTTGCTCAAGTGAAAGCTTATCATGGGACTTGGCTCTCCTAAAAGATCACTTGTGAATGCTGGAAGTATCCGGCTGAAGATAAGGAGTGGAAGAGTGAAAAAGTTTTTCAGAAATTGGAATATAAGAGAAAATAAGAGCAGCAGCAGCAACAAACAACAACAGTAAATAAGTAGCATTTATGTGGCACTTGAAGGTTTGCTGAGTGACTTCCAAATACTATCTCATGATAACTCTGAGAGATATTTTTATTTTTCGCTTTTCCAATTGTAGTTTCATGAAGTAAATTTATTCCTAAATATATTTATGTGTGACATTGGGGGTCACAAGAAGTTGGCAATAGACAAGACTTTTAATAGAAAAGAAGGGACATTCTGTATTTGGAGATTATTCCCTGAGAAGCTAAAACTGTTGGTTGTGAATGGTTTTACATTTTAAAGCCTGGAGGTTCTTAGTCATTTTTTGGATCATAGATCCCTTCAGAAGTCTGGTGAAGGCTTTCAATCCCTTCTCAGAAAAAATGTTTTAAACCCATATAATGAAATGTAAAGAAAGCCAGTTAATATTTAAATAGTTATCAAAATATATTTTTAAAAAATTAATGGACAATAGGCTAAGAATCCCTGTCACAGAAAAAACTGAGAGCACCTTGGCCCAGAGCATTGCAAAGTAGGAAGCTAGAAGGTCTTCTGCAAATCAGTGCCCAATATTACTTGTCTTTCTTCTTCCTGTATCTTCCTGTATCCAGGAGACAAATTGGAAATTTTTTGCCCTACATGTAGTTGTAACAATGATATCAATCCATTATATGTGGTGAGAATAAGGGAGTATCTCCCCATCAACAATATGACATTCTGTACAAATAGAGGAGGGTGATGAAATATCTGTTGAGTCTATATACTTTCTTTCCCCTTGATTACTCAAAATACAATTTTAATTTTGTTTCCTAAATAGTTGGTTCCACAATGGAGAAAATGGACTGCCCAGGCAACATGAACATTTTGGTCCATCTGTGGCAAGTCTTGGGTGATGTTGACAAGTCCTAGCCTAACCCTTATCAGGTTCTGCAGGATTATAATTGAAATTCACAAAGCAGCCCTCAAGTTGGGAATAAACTAATGCTTTGTTCTGTTTTGACACAGACCTACAGAATTTCAACAAAATTCTGAAGTATGATCAAGATAGTTATTTTGGTTACTGAGCATGATTCACATTTATAACAATAAAAATAGCCTCTTGCTTATTGCTGTGATGCTCTTGTTGAATTGTGTCACTTGTCTGTGACTCTCCATGAGCCCACTTGAGGTTTCCTTGACAGAGATATTGGGGTTATTTGCCATTTCCTTCTCCAACTCATTTTAAAGTTGAGGAACTGAGGCAAACAGAGCTAAGTGACAGGTCCAGAGTCACACATCTAGTCAGTGTTTGAGGCCAGATTTGAACTCAGAAAGATGGGTTTTTTCTGATTCTAGGCCCAGGGCTCTATCTACTGTGTCTCCTTGATTATTAGAGGATCAAATAGCAAAAATTTCTAGAAATTGTCACCAGACTTATAATTCAGCAATGCTTTATCATAATGTAGTTGTCTGATAGGATCTTCTCTGTAATTGTTCATTACCTTGACAATTATCCAAACCATATGAATAAGAAGGCTTCCTTTCTTCTTTTTAGAGATTTTTTTTTGTTTTTTACAGTTTTATATGAATCAGTTGATAGCACTGGAGAAGAGAAGATTTGAAGTGACATGTCGCAGTCTTCAAGGATTTGAAAGGCTATCATGGAGAAGAATTTGACCCCAGAGTGCAGAACCAGGAACAATAAGTGGAAGATACAAAAAGAATAATTTATTTTGTTGTAAAGAGAAAAAATTTCCTCACAATGAGAACCATCCAACAATAGAATGGACTGCTTCAAGCAGTGAAGATTAGGAGAGTACTTGTCAGGTATGTTATAGTGGACACTCCTTTCATGTGTGGTTTGGACTATGAAGCTGCTAAAGTCTCATCCAATTCTCAGATTCTTGGAGGGGAATGTCCCAAGTATTTCTAAACTATTCTCTCATTATGGGGTCATAATAGAACTAGAAGAGCATATTAGAGGCCATCTAATCCGATTGAGAAAGATATCTTTTTTTCCTCAGGTCTGTAGATGAGAGATGTACATTCAGTATAATTGTGAGCCTCGTCAGTGGTTCCAGGATAGCATCATTGGAGTTATTTTGCACAAGTTAGTCCCAGCTGACATGGGGAACACTAGTTATTCTTAGTATGTTCCCCAAAAGTATGTTCATAGAGGGGGTCCTTCTATAGGGATCCTTAAGAAGGGTTTTCAGTCCTGTCTTACCTTTGTATGCCAGCCCTTCCCTGCCTTTTCTTCTCAATGAAAAACTGGGACAAAATCCAACAAAAGTGATATATTTTTCTCCTTAACTTAGATATGGGAAAACAATCAATCTTTAGAATTTGACCTAGGGTAGTGAATTCAAAAAGGTGGAAGATTGGATTTCCAGGAAAATCAGGCTTCTGTGGGCTCTGGAAGGACCTTTGCTTTCTGCCACAAATTCATAAAGTTATTTTGCCTCTTTGTCTTGGTAGGTTACATAGCAGTAGGTCTTTAAGCCTACTGAGTTTCTTGGCCATAAGTCTGGATATAGTGGGCAACTGTTAGAAAACAGTCAAAGAAGGAATTAGGTCCTAGAGGGAAGGCCAAGATTCCATGAATGAATGGCTGAGAGATTTATTCCTTCATGATGCCCACTCAGAGATCTCATTCAAGAGCTGTTCTTCATCCTGCGATAATTCCTCCCCAAAAGTGGAAAAGAGAAATTTGTTCCTTTTTAGTGTCTATACATAAAAGGATAAATGGGAGAAATACTACTTGGGAGACTCCTTATTATATATGGGATTACCTTTGATCACTGAACCTCTGAGTAGAAGCAACTTTTTTATCATTGCACAATCTTGCTCTTGCTGTATATGATATTTTCTTGTTTCTGCTTGTTTTGCTTAGCATCAGTTCTTGTAAATCTTTCCAGGTCTTTCTAAAACTGGCCTGTTCATTATTTTTATGAAACAATAATATTTAATTTTTCCCTCTGCTATAACTTATTCAGATATTCCCCAATTAATGGGCATCTACTAATTTTCCAATTCTTCACCACCACAAAAAACTGTTATAAACATTTTTGCACATGTAAGTCTTTTTTCCTTCTTTTTTGATTTCTTTGGGATACAGGCCCAGTAATGGTACTGCTGGACAAAGAGTATGCACAGTTTTATGGCCCTTTGTGCATAATTCCAAGTTGTTTTCCAGAATGGATCAGTTCACAACTCCATCAACAATGCATTAGTGTCCTAGTTTTCCCACATCTTCTCCAACATTTACCATTATCTTTCCCTGTCATCTTAGTCAATTTGAGAGATGTGAGATAATACCCAGAGTTGTTTTAATTTGCATTTCTCTAATCAATAGTGATTTATAGCAATTTTTTCTTGTGAATATAGATGGCTTTAATTTCTTTGTCTGACAATTGGTCTGTTCATATCCTTTGACCATTTATCTATTGAGAATGACTTTTATTCTTATAAATTTGACACAGTTCTTTATAAATTCATTAGCTACAATCTCTCCTCTCCAAAAACCCCTCCTCTGAGAAAACTTCCTATTATATTTCTTAGATTGACGTCTTCATAAAAGACCATTCCCACAGACACCTGTCAATTCTGCTGTCAGGGATGTTGAATCTGTTGGATCTCTTGAGTTTAGGGGTTCTGAACTATAGTGGGCTAAGCCAATTGGATGCAAGTCCTCAGATTAGGTAGCTGTCTGGTTGCCTAAGAGGGATAGACTGGGCCAGGTTGGAAATGGAGTAGGTCAAAATAAATGGAATACATCAAAGTGTGGTAGGAGGAGAACGAAGAGGAAGGAAAGATTGTCTCATTGGGCCAGATTCTCCATTATATTTATTTGCTATCCACATCACGCTTGGTGGATAATCCATGACAAAATAAAGCATTTCTATTTTGCACACTTGTTTTTCCATTGGGTGAGATAGAGAATTCCATAACCCTTAGCCTTCTCAATTTTTAATTTAGACACCTTCATTTTCTTACTCAACCAACTTTTCTTATTGTACTCATACTCATCTTTATTTTCCTTGTTCTTTGTTTTTTTTATTTCCTCTAATGTTAAATTTTCTCTTCAGTTGAGCATTTTTCTCCCATTCATCCCTTCTCACATTCAGCTAGTTTTGTTGATCTTAGTTTCATTTTGTACTTTTTTCTTTCTGTCCTTGAAACCTTTCTACTACCTCAATTTCTGTGGTACCCTTCCACAATTATTTATTTAGATGTTTTTTCTCATCCTGTTATTAGGCTTTTCTACCCATTCTCTGGGTGAGTTTAGACCAGTGGACTTGGAATCAGAAGACAATGTTCGTTGTTTTGAAAATGAGAAAGGTTAAGCCACTTGTTAGAAGTCACAAAACTGATTCCATATCTGTAAAATGAGGCTATTTGTTCTATAAGCTCTTTGTTAGGAACAAATGAGTTAATTGAGAGCACTTTGTAACCTAAATCCTGCTAAATAATCTTCTGTTTCATTAACATCCCTTTCCCTATTATTCTGACAACTATTTTCTTACCTCTTTCCATTCACAACTCTTTTTGGTTTGAGTATATTTCCCTTTCTCATCTTCTTTTTTTCTGTTTAGCCTCATTCTTCTATTCCCTTTTGTACTCCTACTTCATTCTCATCCTTCTGCTCTCTCTGGTTTTCTTTTTCCTCTTTCATATAATACACATGCCTTTGTTTCTGGGTTGTTTTTTTTTAATTTGTATCTGTCCAATATTTGTAGTTGTCTAACTCCCTTTTCTTTTTGCTCGTTTCCCTTATCTCATAAACTGAACTCCATCTCTCTTATTCTTCACCGCTTCCCCTGCCTCTCTTCTCATAAGCTATTTTTCCTCCTCATTGTCCTTCTTTCCTTATTGGTTTCTTTAGCTTTAGAAAAAGGGGACCTTAGTCCAACGTCTTCATTTTACAGGTTGGGATTACAGTCTTTGTTACTTATCCAAGACCACATAGCTAGCAAATGACAGGGTTACGATTTGAACTAAAACTTTGCGAGCATCCTTTCCCCTGCACCGCATTTTCTCCCATCTGAAACCTAAGAATGGAAATCTATGAATTTGGAGGTTCTAAGACAGATTTACAGAAACTAACAAGGTTTAGAAATCTGAGAGACAAACCTCAAGAAAATGGATGATTGAAATAGTGGCCACAAGTTAGCCAGTGAGGTCTGCTTTCTGTTACTGATACCCCATCATACACCTACCACAGTTTAGTTGATACTATTCTCCCTCTTAAGGGTAGGAAAAAGCTACTCTAGTTTGGCCTATTATAGAGGAGGGGAAGTTACTTTACTCCATAAAAGTGAAAGGTGGTCCACATTTGCCTAAAGGACAAGACTTTACTTAGGTTTAAGCCCAGGTTCTTTGCTCTTTCTCTTCTCATAGAGGTAAGGCAAAGAAGCCTATCACATTTTGAATCATCCTTAATTTGCTGTTGTTCCTTTGCCCATACCCAGAACTAAAGATTCCTTCCTAATTGGTGTTGAGCCAATGTTAAGATCCAGGAAGGTCTGTGAGCTTTGTTATAACACTCCAAACCACTGGAGTTTCATGTTATTGTAGTCGATGGTGGAGACACTTCTAGCCTACTATAGTTTAAGGAAGTTAATATTTTAGAATTGGGCGGTAGAGTGGTCTCTAATGTCCAGAGATTAGCTGGGAGTGCTTCTCTACAACAGGAGAGATTCCCTCCTTCCCCCCCACCCCGCCAATATCTTCCTGCCCAAAGATTTTACAAAATTCAAACTGTGGTGCCATGGAATTAAAATTTTGATTCTTTTGAGGACAATTAGCAATAGGATCTAGGAATACAAGGGGCAAGAAGAAATTCCCAAATCTTTTGTATCTCCTAAATGTGACATGGGCAGACGTTAAACCCCATTTCAAAGGTGTCTCATGAATAGGGCTGGTATCTCATTGGCGGACTTGAGTTTGTGTCTTACAATCATAGGCTTTTCCTCAATTGCAAATAGGCAAAGGAGTCTTAAGAGGTGCCAAGCTCCAAGTTGACAAGTGAAACCCTAAAACTATTACTTGTAGCTGAGCAGCTCTAAATAAATTTTAGGTTCATTGGAAAGAAGCTACTATTCTTTAAGTTGAATGAGTTTCATGGATTAGAATTTAGTAAAGTAGGAAATATAACCAAAGAAAAATCTTAGTTTAGCTAACTTTATTGCTTAAGTCAGGGACCCTGGATCAACAGAGGTCCTGGATCAAGTCTTCTCAAATGCAAAAAACAAAACAAAAAAAAACCCCACAAATAATTCAAAAAAAAAATCCAAAAGTCAGGCAAGATAACTTCTTTTTTCTCTCAGTCTTCATTCTTTTCTGGAATACCTGCACAAAATCAGAGGGGAGGGGAGATGGTATCTTTTATCCTAGCCACAATCCCTCTCTCATTTAAATGTCTCTCCCCAATACCATCAGGCCCACTCAGGCATAAAAATATCTAGATCCCCCAGAGAAGTTTAGGATCTTCCATTTACACAAAGTTATCTCAGAGTAGAATTGCTGGCCCAAGAGGCACGAGATTCTTTCTCAATGGAAATATTTAAGCAAAGGTAGATGATTCTTCAAGGACTTCCTTATTTGGATTAGATGGATGCTGAAGTCCTTGCCAACTCTGAAATGCTACGATTCTTTCTACCAATGAGGTTCCCTTCATCCAAACATTATTGTTTTACTTACCGTCTCCATTAGCAGCAATTCTGGGGAGTTGAGTATTCTTGACTCCATCTCTGACCTCTTTGGGCAATGACAAATGCTCCTGAGTGCCAGAAGACAGTTCTTCCCGAGTCTCACTCGGCAGCCCAGAGCCTGTTTTAGACCCTCCAAGAAGCTGAATGAAGCCTGGTGAAAGCTGCCTCTCCAAGACATGGGCAGCCAGGTCAGGTATGTAGCTCCCTCCTCCAGAGTGGGACCCAAAGTTCTGGGAGCAGAATGAACCAGGGAAGGACAGCTCGGGCAAGCAGGGATCATTCCAAGGGATAGGTTGTAGGGCTGTGAGTGGACCTAAGGGCATCCAAACATTCAGAAATGGGAAGGTAGTTTAGGCACGTGAACTTCTGGTTTCTATGGAAAAGAGGACTAGCTACTGGGTTAGAGATCTAGCCTGGCATTGTATAATTCCCCAATACTATGAACTTTGTCAATGATGGGTCCCTGCGTTTAGAAACCCAAAACACCGATATAAAGCAAGACAGGAAATAAATTGTACAATATTAAATGCCAAAAATGTAGAGAAGACAGAAGATGACCCATGGGGGGGGGGTAGAGAGAGAAACAAACACTTCACTCTCAATTCTAAATCTCAGGAAAGATTATCATGACCAGCATTTTACATGGAAGATAACAGAAAAATGAATGCTTATATTACTGACATCTGGCTAGATCTACAGTCTTCTGGGGGAAAACCAAGAAAAGGAAAGAATAAGAGTCAGCAAGGTATAACAGTAATAAGATTTATAAAGAACTTTACATACATTCACATTTGATCTTCATAATAAGCTTGCAATACTGCTAATATAGGGGCTATTGTTATTCCTATTTTATAGATGAGAAAAATTAAATAAACAGAAGTTATTTGCCCAGAGTTATGCAGCTCGCATTCAAGGCAGAATTCAAATGGAAGTCTTCCAACTCCAGATATGGTACTCTTATTGCTATTCCACTTAGCCACCTCTGGGAAGGATATTAGGGAAAAGGAAAATGTCTTCCTACAGTCTTCCTTTTTTATTCCAAATCCCACATCCTGAGTCTTATATCTCTTTTTCTACCCTTTTTGATTCCTCATTTTCCCCTAGTTCTGCTTCCAAATTTCATCTTCTCCCATCCTGAACCAGTCCCTAATTGTCCTTCTCACTCACCCAAATTCCCACTGGGCTGTTGTAACAGAAGCTGACCGGCTGAAGGGCCTGAGAACAATCCTGTTGGGGTCTCTCCATCAGACCCATAGGCAAATGCAAGGAGAGCAGCAGAATTAGGGTCTCCTTGAGGAGGAGGAGTCAGTGTTTGGGGGAGAGGAAAGGGGAAAGGGTGGAATTGGGGCAGGTGGTGTTGGGATTGGTGAAGGAGCTGATGCTGGGAATAGTGGGAGAGCTGGAAAGCTCTGGATTGGTTGTCTTGATGGTGATATTGGGATTCCATTTGTTCAGAATAGTTGTAAGTACTTCCTGGGGTGATGCTGGGGAAACAAGAAGGGGAATATGTTGGGGTAATATTCAATATTTGAGTCAATACATGAGAATAATGGCAATCATATTAATAGAAACAATCACCAACTTTAACATAGCAGTTTAGTGTTTTCTTTCCCTATAACAATTGTAAAGAAGATAAATATCATTATCCCCATTTTATAAAGGGGGAACTTGATTCTATAAAGGCCCAAATGATTTGTCCCTGACCAAAAAGCTAGGAAATATTGGAGCTAGGACTTTTCCAAGGTTCCTAATTAGCACTAAAGCATTTTTTTTTCTGTCCTGACCCCTACCTTCTCCTCTCTTCTTCTATTTTGTAGTGAACTCGTTTTTTATTTCAGGGCATGCTCTAGCAGCTCAACCCTCTCATTTTATTTCCCTCATTCATCTCCAAACATGAGTTCTTGAATTTCATAAGACTTATCTGATGGAGAGGTTTTCCTTTATTTAGTCCTTAGATATCACTTGTACTTATCTCATGGTCCATAGTATCCTTTTCCTTTTAGATCACTTAAGAATCCCCATCTTCCAATATCCCACATACCTTGTTTCCCAAGATCCAGAGGAGCCATCCTTAGGGCTAAAGCCACTATTGGGTGTTTCCAGCAGAAGGGGTACCAGGTGTGGGGTGTGAACAGGGCCCAAGTTCAAAGGTAGGCTGGCCCTTCGGACAGGTGGGGGGCTAAAGAGGAGAGGAGCTACCTCTACTCTTTGAGCCTCATCATTGTGCTGACTCAGAGCCCCTGGTTGGTCACACATTAGTAGATTAGGTTCTAAGGAGGAAAAAACCCAGATGTACAAAGGTAGGGGAATGATGGATATATTTGGGGTTGCTAAGATACAAGAGAACTTAAGTGATGGGGCTGCAATGGAGGACTATTCTGTGCCTCTATCCATGACTGTGTTTTCACATGGAGTAGTACTTTGGGAGAGGAAATCTTATAACACTGCCAACCACCCTAATATAAACTGCTTTTTTGGACCCATGTCCCCTTCCTGCAAAGGGGTAACTCACCTGGAGGAAAAGTGACAGGTGGAGGAACCAGTTCATTAGTAAAATTTCCTGACTCCATGACTATGGGTTGAGGGGATGGGAAGTCAAGGACAGAGCTGGGGGCAGAACAAAAACAATAAAAGCCTTGATTTCTTGATCTGTTCCCCATTACTGGGAAAGGGATTCTTGCTTCTTCCAGGAAGTCACAGAGTTCAAAAAGAGTTCTTACTCATGAAGATTGTCCAAAGAAGCACTAGTAGAGACAGGAACTTCCAGGTTGGTCTTGTTTCCTTTCGAATTCAGTCGTTCTACTTTCCGCCACTTTGCTCTTCGGTTCTGAAACCACACCTGGAAGAGGAAGACACAAAAGTAAGAGACAACCAGAAAAAGACAAGAGAATAGAAGAGAAAGATACAAGAAAATTAGAGAAAATGATAGGCACAGAACCATACCTAAAATTTACCCAAATATAAAGTATGTCTACTCTAGTATAGAAATAACTCCTCCCCTTCAGCCCCTGTTAGTTTTCATATGAATGAATTCTTCCTCTACCTCCCCTCACCATGATGCGCTGGGGTGTGACCCCCACAGCCAAAGCAATCTCCCTGCGTTTATCACTGTCAGGGTAGTGGTCCTCCTGAAACATCCTCTCCAGCTCTTTCAACTGGTCTGGAAAAAGAAAGGGAGATCCTACTGGGAACTAAGAATCAATGATTTGGGGAAGGACAGAATCATAGGATTTCAGGAGTGAAAGGGGCCCCCTTATAATTAAGTCCAAATCATTCATTTTACAGATGAGGAAACTGAGACACAGACATAAAAGGCTGACCTGTCATATGTGTTTTAGATATCTAAGTGACTTATAAAGTTATACAACTAGTTAATGACAAAGCTGGATGCAAAATACAGGTTTCCCGATTCTTGGGTCAGTGCTCTACTATATAAGAATGTCTATAATACCACAGTCCCCATACAATTGTCTTATCTGGCCCTGAAAAGGGGGAACTTATTCACTTCAGCTCATAAGGCTGGAATGACCCCACTTTGTTTCCTTAGATGTATCCAACTGTCCTGACCCTCCCACTATCAGGATGAAGTTTCCTGTTCCCTTAAAATTTAATATCTGCTAAAAGGGCCCAGTTTCCCCTATGGTAGGGAAAAGGTATGGGAACTTCTAGGAAGCTAGAGTCAGGAAAGATTGGGTCACGAGGTGACCAAGTCCCCTACCTCTTGATCCAGATCTCCCTACCTCCAAATAGAGTGAAATTAAGATTTCTTACTTCTTGGGAAAGGGGAGACTCACCTGTTCGGTAAAGGGTTCGAGTCTTTTTCCGGACTTGTGGGGGTGTGTCTGGAGGTTCCTTCTTCCTCACTGCCTTCTGGCTGCTCTCCCCTGCTGCAGTTGTGCTGAGCAGGGCTGTCAAATGGCAAACCCCTTTGCCTGTTCCACACTGCACCAAGGGTTGGGTGGTAGCACCTGGGTCTGGGCACCCACCAGTCCCATATGATGAGACCTGATCTGATGGTCTTGGGCATCAGGGTCTTTATGTCTAAATGGGACCTCTTCCCCAGTTTTACCTTCTCCTATTTGGAGAATATTTCCACCCACCAGCTCTGGTAGCTGCTGTAATTCAGACAGGGCTACAATCCTATCTCTTAGGAGAGACTGTCACTGGACAGCCTCCAAGCTGGGTGCACTGGATTCATTTCTAATACATTTGTCAGCTCCAGCCAGCTCCCTGGAAGTTGTCACTTCCCCCATCCCACCACGGCAATACAGAACAGTAGCAGTTCCTCACTCTGGCCATCTTGGTCAGGGGTCAAGGGGGCCAGGAATAACACCTCTCTTTCTAGCCCCATGGTCAGCTTCTCCTTTTCAGCCTTTTGACCTTCAGGGATGGAGACACTGTTAATTTCACAATATTAGTCTCGGGGGCTTCTTTAGGAAAGTGGCTCTGTTTTGGAAGTGCCTATCCATCTTTGAACCTCCAAATCTTTATAGGAAATCTTTCATTACCCAAAAAGGTTATGATTGGGGAAGGAGAAGAGGTGGGATAAATGGTCAAAGAAAGTTAAGGATATGAAAGTATCCCAAAGAAAGGGGAAATGAGGAAAGGAGTCTCATTCAAAGCCAGACTAGCTCTGCTAAATTATTGGGTCTGTGTCATTTGTGGATAGAAATATTAAAAGGAAATGTAAGTGCCCCAATCTCTCCCATCCATTTTCCTACCCAAGCATGGTCATGTGCTTGAGCCCTACAGGATACCAAAAGGGGCCTCCTCTTCTCTGTGGCCTAGAAAGTCCGGGTCACTTGTCCCGAGTTCCTCCATTTTCCACTCTTTTCCTTTTCACCTCCCACATTTGTCCCCACCCACTTCCCCTCATTCTTACACAGTCCCCACCTCGCTCACCCCGGGCTTCCTTGGCGGTAGCTGCTATTGGCTCCATAATCCGAGGTTCCCCTCACCCAGTCTTTCTCCTGCTCGTCTCTATGCCCTTAGGGCTGGGGGCTCCTAATGAAGCCCTGGCGCCGTGTGGGCAGGTGTGGGACTAGCACCTAGCACGGGGTATCGGGGGCGAGACAAAGCCTAAACTCCCCATAGGGCAGGGCCTGGAGGCAGGAGGAAGGAAAGAGCACCTCTGGGAAGTGGGGGAGGGGCAATAGGGCATCTCCCCCCTGCTCCTTACAGCGCTACCTCCTCCCCTTCCAAAAGAGGGGGGGGGAGAGTCCAAAAGGAGAGATCAGGTGCAGCTTTAATTAAGAGGACGCCTTTCTTTCCTTCTCCTCTATAGCTCTGGGGAAATAGTCCTTGAGGCCAAAAAGTGATAGGAAGATAAGGATACTCCGGAGTAAGAGACTGGCGTGTGTGCCATCTGCCCCGACCCAGTTCTGAAGGTTCAAAGCTTTTCCTTTCCAGGGGGGGCGGAACCTGCTTTCTGAGCTCCTGGAAGACTCCTGGGCTCGCAGTGGCCTGGACTCGGGGCTTAGAGCCTACAGAAACTGCTTGACTCTAGGAGAAAGAGCTACCTACTGTGGAAGCAAAGTTGCGTTCTTCCCTTAGAACCAGAGTCCATTTTCGTAAAGATGGAATTGCTTCTAGAGGGAGGGGCGTGAAAAACCTTTGAAGCACCTGGGTTTGAAGTCCTCACGTCTTCTTACTTCTGCTTCCCACTTTCCTCATACTCTGCCTCTTCAACAAATGCCGGCTTGGAAGATATGAGGCCTCCCACCTGCAAGCGTTCACACCTGTAAATGTTTATTAAGGGCTTGCAGCCACCACGTTTTGTTGCCTGCTGCTCGCATAAAGTAAAAAAAAATAAATAATAATATTAATAATAAAAAGAATCCACAATTCAAAGTAAAAATTTTGTTGGGAGCAAAGGTATAAAAGAAGAACCACACATATTTGGAGATTAGAAGTGGAATACGGAAGTGGTGAAAAGTAAAGTGTGCTGGAAATGAAATTTAACTTGTGTAAATGGCGTCCTAAAAGTGAAAAGAAAAAAAAAGGCACTATTTTATAGCTATGTACTAAAGTGAGATTTTCAAGAAATAAAAGAAAGGAGGATTTGGTGCAAAGTCTAAAGTGAGGTAGGTGGACTAAGAGAGAAGGGGTGTGTGTGTGTGTGTGTGTGTGTGTGTGTGTAGCTAATCCGTCAGATTTAGAGCAATCTGAATTGCTCTAAAAGAGTTCTAAGGAGAGGTGCTGTCAAGGGACATTGGGCTTGTTCTGACACAGTGGAAGTAAAACTTGATTTTATAATAATGCTATCTGAAACCAAAATAGAAAGTGCTTCAGCAAGTCGGGACTTTGCTCTTTCTAAATAGGGCTTCAAACAAACTGGTTGAGTCTGTCATAGAGAGGATTCTGAACTGGACTAGATGGTCCCTGAGTTGCCTAGAAAGCAATGTCATTAATGGTGCAATTTAACTTATTGGCCAAGGCATTTAACACAGGGTTAGATGCTGATACATTTTTTGATTATGATGATACAATGAATATGGAGAAATTACATTTTAGAAGCAGGAAAAAATGATCAGGACAGCTCCAGAAATTGGAGGTGATAAAAATAATTGAGAAATGGAGCATAACTGTTCCTTTGGAAGTTCCCTCCCCCCCACTAGAACTGGTATAAATGAAGGCTTATCAGAAAATATACATAATTTGATCTTTAATCATGCTTACATTTTTTGGTTACATCTTTTGAATATATGTCCCTCATTGAGACTAGTCGAATTGTGTGGTAACCTACAAACACAGTGTTTAAACTTTTTGCTTTTATGTACCTTTTCCAAAATGTTAATTTTTTGCTTTTCAACCTTTTTAAAAAACCTCTGTCACCCTCACATCAAATAGAACAATTTCTTGTAATAAATAAGTACAGTTAAGTAACACAAGTTGATAGAATTGACTAGTCTAAAAATGTAAGAGTTATTTTAATTTTTACTTTTAAGAAGAATTCTCCTATATGTCTCCTTCAAGAGATGATATCAAGGTGCTGTCACATAAGAGAGGGGTGTGGTATATTTGGAAATGCTGCCCTTTGGACTCTGTCACTCATCTACTGTGACTTTTAGCAAGCTACAAATTCTCCATTTTTCCCCCAGCTAGAAATGAGTACAGTACTTATTTCATGGGATTATCATGAGGATCAAATGAAATAATGACAATAAAAGTGTTATAGATTGTAAAGTTTTATACAAATATAAGCTATTATTATGGTTTGAAGTTCTAAGATGTATGAGCTTCTTCTCTGTTTAATCTGAGATTATACCACAGCCTCCAACTTTTAGACTCAGATTACCCAGGCTGAAGGGGATAAAGGGGCTGAAGTGATGGTACAGGTAGACACCTGTGGTGGCCCTGATTTCTTTAAGGTCCATTTTTAAGATGGCTTTTACCACTGACAACATGGAGATGCTATGTGATGCTATGGAGACTGTCTCAAGCTACCCCTTTAAGGTAGCTCTTGACAGAAACTCTTTATTTGTTCTCGTATTCAACATTCTGATCTGAGTCGACCCCTGGCTCACCATCACCCTAGTCACAGATTGGCCAGTTTTTCTGTGCCTTTGTTTGTATTCTATATCTTATATATGCAGGGCTTTTTTTCCCCTATGCTGTCTTTCATCTTCATTGTAAGGTGAATTCTTTTAGATAAGGAGTTTTTTCCTTAACAGCTAACACCTTGCCAGAGATTATGACATTTGTATCCATGTATTTGGCTTGGTGGATAGAGTACTGGGTCTGGAGTCAGGAAAACTCATTTTCCTGAGTTCAAATCTGGCCTTTGCCAGCTACTACATCTATGATCCTGGGCAAGTCACTTAATCCTGTTTACTTCAGTTTCTTCATCTGTAAAATGAATTGGAAAAGAAAATGGCAAACTATTGTAGTATCTGCCAAAAACAAACCAGTAAGCCAAGAACCCAAATCTGGTCACAGAGTCAGACATGATGGAAAAACTATTAACAACAACAATCCATAGTATGTAACAGTTTCTGGCACTTAAATGCTCTTAAAATGTTGTTGATCAACTTGTTGATCAACTATTATGTCTTGGGCCCTGTCTGTTAATTCCAAACCATTGCCTGTCAATAAGAATTTATTAACCATCTGTTAAAAGCCAGGAGAAAGTGCTGGGAACACAAAGAAATGTAAACCACAGTCCTTGCTCTTGAAGATATGACATTAATTGCAGAAACACATGAAAGACAACTATATTCAAACAAGACATATTCAGCATAGATTGAACGTAATTAATAGAGGAAAGGAATTAGTAGTAAGGGGCATCAGTAAAATCTTTGTATAGAAGATAGGATTTTAGCTGGCTTTTACTGGAAAGAAGCCAGGAGTTAAAGATGGAGAAGGAGAGTATTTCATCCAGTTTCAAGACCAAGTGTCCTGTGTAAGAATAGCAAAGAGGTTAGTGCTTTCTCTCTGACTTATTCTAGTTTTAATTCTAGTATTATACCCTTCCTTTATTGAGGTTGATTTGCTAAATGCTTATTTATTTCTTCTTCAAATAGTCAACTTTGTAGACTAATACTCAAAACAAGTATTGATCAGAATTTCCTTACTCCTACAAAAGGGGGAGCTTTCCCAAAGCACAATTTGGCTAATCTTGGCCATATCATTCTTTTCTAGGTAGGGAATCCTTTAGTATCTTTATTCATAGAAATATTACAGAATGAATAGTCTGAGGAACACTGGATTATTTTATAAATGTCCAGTAGGATGGGGTTATGGACATAAGGGGAAATCTTTGGGGGGGATACTTCCTGGTGAGCTTTTTTTTGGTAGTAATATAATCATTATATAGCCAAGATGAAAGATCACAGATAGGAATGTGTCCTTTGTCACTGATGAAGAGACTGGGCTTTAGATCTGTATCTCTTTGGTTAGGTCTTTTCCAAGGAGAGATGTAGACATTCCATTGTGTTTCTTTTACTTTGTCCTGTTACTTTCATCCAATAACTCCTTGTAAGGTAATATGAGGACATCTAAGTGATGCAATAAATAGAGCACAAGGTCTGGAGTCAGGAAGGCTTTTCTTCATGAGTTCAGATTTGACCTCAGTGCATTTATTAGCTCTGTGACTTTAGGCAAATCAGTTCACAGTGTTTACCTCAGTTTCCCCATCTGTAAAATGGTCTGAGAAGGAAATGGCAAATTACTCTAATATCTTTGCTAAGAAAACCCCATGTGAGGTCATAGAGAGTCAGACACTAAAGAAAAAT
This sequence comes from Sarcophilus harrisii, assembly GCF_902635505.1. NCBI lineage: Eukaryota > Metazoa > Chordata > Mammalia > Dasyuromorphia > Dasyuridae > Sarcophilus > Sarcophilus harrisii. The sequence goes on from NC_045430.1 coordinate 193,394,960, forward strand.
TATCAAATAGCAATAAAAAGGATATGTAATTTAGGGAACATTACCCTATCTACTTTCATTTTTATCATTTGGCCACTTTTATCAATCTTTAGTAACAAAAATACACAAAACCCATAGGTCTTATTAGACTTAAATTACAGTACGTTATCTGTAGCATTAAATCACTAAATCCAGTCTCCCATTTTATGCAGGAATCACATTTGCACAGTTGCTCATTCAGTCCATGTGTGAACATTTCAGATAAAATCTGATTTGGGAACAAAGTTTTATGCAGCCATGCTTCATCTGTTTTTCCAAGTCAACCCCATTATTAGTTTACTTACTCTTCCACTTGTACTACTATGCTTCTAATCTTAGTCCTTCAGGAAGTATTTATTGCTTGTTGATTCTCTCAGTCTTTTGCTCAATCAAATGGAACTCAGTCCCAGACAGTTTGGTTTGATCTCACTGAAGCATTTAATGTTGCTGACCACATCTGTAATTCTTGATATTTTCTCCTTTCCTAGTTTCTATGATAAGATGGCTTCATTGGTTCTCCTTATTCTTTTATGACTGCTTTTCTCTTTCCATCTCTTCTGTCTAAGGAGAGTTGTAAATGAGATCCTGTCCTCCAGGTTGCATAACTTGAGTATTGCCTTCATTGAGTTTTTAAATATAGTAGGTTGACTCAGCTAGGAAATAAAGTATCTGAAATGCCCACCAACTGGTACTCCACCTGAGTCATCTGACCAGACCTTGTCAGTTATTCTCTCTATAATGCATACACCAAGATAAATGGTTCATGAGTCTACATTATCTCCCCTGGTCACAAGTGGATGATAAGCCTGAAAATATGCAGGCTGACTTTTTTTACTACAAGTCCCCACAAATGTCACTGAAGTTGCTTTCATTGACTCCTCACTGACTGGGTAGGAAATTCATCTAAGATATATAATAATTATTGCTCAAGATATTAAAATATAAAATTTGTGATTTCCACTAAGCTTAGAGGTTTCACCTCATCTATGCATTGTTTTTTCCCAATATGCTTTCCACTACGTTCATTGACTGGCATCATGATTGATTGTACTTGGAATAAAATAAAAAGAGTTCCAAACTAAGCATTCCTACATGGAGAATTTTACCTCCAATAATCTCAGAATCAGATAATTGGGAAGGATTTCAGTAGCCCTCTAGTCCAATTCATACCAAAGGATTATCAGAGAAAAGAAGATGAAAAGAGGATAGTGGACATCATTTGATTCTACAGTTTCTGCCATTTCCATTTACCTAAGTCCTTTTGGTGCATTCTTATTAAAAATTGTTTTCCCTACCCCCAACTTTTCATATTGGTTCCTTAAGAGTACTATACAATTTAATTTTTTCCCTCACTTTCAATTGACCCTGGATATATCATTATCAGGCTTACTTATCAACATGTGCAGATTGCAATCCATCTTTTCTTTCTCATCCTCTGTGACTCTAATACATGTCATTCAAAAATTAATTCCTTCAAATCTTTTGACTGGCTGTCCCACTTCAAAATTATTCTTTGCTTTTGCTACATGATCAGACTACCACCTTTTCCAGAGAGATATTTTCTAATGATATTTTTTTCCTGAGGTAATTGGGGTTAAGTGACTTGCCCAAGGTCACACAGTTAGGAAGTGTTAAGTATCTGAGACCAGATTTGAATTCAGGTTCCTCCTGAGTTCAGGGCTGGTGCTCTATCCATTGTGCCACCTAACTGCCGCTGATATTTTTTTTTACATTCTGTTTTCATATACAATTCATCTTTTCTAATATCCTGCAATATATTCACACTTGCCCTATATCCCTCCATTTTCCTTTGGGTGACCCATAGACTAATTCTTCAGAAACTTGTGCATGTTTGGTGATTTGTCATTTAAAGCCTTGTATAGTAAAGCTGTCTTGCACACCACTATCTTTTAAAAATCATGTTCCTATCAACAGCCCTATTTTCTTTGCCTTAAATTTAGTATTCCCTCTTCCATCTTTATCCTTTGTCATAGTAATAATCTTTTATGTCTGGATTGTACTCCTGCTTCAGTTTTGCTATTTAGAATCCATCATTTCATTCAATTGCTACCTCTCAGAGAGAGCCTCATCCTCCTTACTTACTCATTTATTAGTGTTCACTCCTGTCTCAGATTATTGTATATACACTTATCTATTGTATCTTCCTCAGTATTACATGAGCTCTTTGGGGGCTGAGACTTTTTCTTTTATCTTTGTATCTGCACCATTTAGCACAGTGCCTTGAAAATAATGTGCTTAATTAATATTTATTGGATTAGATTGGGTTTAATTTTTTTAGTTAAATAACATCACTGGATGAATATTTTGTTTGTTTAAGATGATCCTCTGTTTCTGGGAGTTATTTGGGGTCATTAAAAGCATTAAATGGTTTTTCAAGTATTCAATTCTGGTTCAGTGTTCTCTATCCACAGTAGTTATAGATGATATATATACTGATAGAGTAGATTATGAGGCTCTTTATCAAATTCTTTATCATAGTTGAGGAAATAGATGTTCTTAATTAGCTTGGGTCTTTCTTTATGGTAAGTTAGTCCAAACTCTTGAATATTTTTGAATCTTATTTAGTAAGCTCCATAGCATTCTTGAATTGAATTGTCACCATTTCATCTATAAATAGGAGCATCTGGAGGACCCTACATCTACTGAAACTCCATCTTCCTTTAGGAAGTTGCCTTAAATATCTTCCAAAATATTGATAAACAAATTTGGCAACATTTGTCTTCCTGTTTTATATCTCACTTGATATTAATAATCAATTGGTTGTCAAATGCTGTTATTTCTTTGGTTGAGAGGAATTCAGTGTGATCTTGATATGAGAAAGCCAGATGACTTTCTAGAGAAGAATTTTTAAGTTTTGCATTGTGTTTAATTGAACCAAATGGTTGGGTTTTTTGTTTGTTTTGTTTGTTTTTCTGTATTCAACAAATACAGTAAAATCTTCTGATCTAAGTACCTTTTAGTCAATCATGTGATTATAAAGATATAGCCTAATCTGTTAGCCTTTTCTTTTCCCTTCTCATGTCTTTTTCCAAGATGCCCTTGATTATGGACATAAATTATTCTCATAAAGGTTTTGCAGAAATGAGGAAAATAGACATATGAGCTGGTACTTATTGATGCCTTCCTGATAGCCTTTTTCTTATAATTACTGTCATTATCGCCCCTCCAAGAATTTCTTATTTTCCCTTGAAAACTATAAATTAATCCCTCAAGAACGTCAAAATTGTATCACCTATAGTATTGCCAGACTAGTGATACTAAAACATTTTAAATCTGACACATTCAAGAGCTACCCATTGTCCACATGCAGGATAAAGCCTGTATTCTTCATGTTAACATGAAGTCTCTCAATAACCTTAACATTCTCTATTCAAAATTTTAGTATTACTTCTGTATATAAACCTTTCATCTCAGGTTAGTAACTTTCTCTAGACTAGTAATAGCCTCTTCTTGGAAGTCATATTCATTCCTATCTTTGTGTCCTAATTATGCTATTCTATAATCTTAGTATACCCCCAGTAATTATAAAATAACACTAGTTTTTAAAATGACGAAAAAGTGTCTTCTGTGGAACAGTGTGTTAGGTCCTGGATAGCAGGCCATTATCCGCCTCTCCCTCCCCCCATCTGTGTCCTGGATAGCAAGCCATACACTACCCCTCCCTTTTTTTTTTTAAATTTGTGCAATTAGACTTGGGGAAATTGAGTTTAAAAAGAAAACTTTAAATCTTACGGCTCTGACTCCCCTGTATAGGGATATGTAATTTAAAATATCCTGCTTTCTAGACCCCCCACAACGGGGTGATTAAACTATACTTTCCTAGTGGAGACTCCACTATGTGCTATAAGAAATAAGGCGAGACTCCAGAGGATGGTGGGAAAATGGAGTCTATTTATTTCCAGGGCTTTCCCCTTTTTATAATGTAACAAAAAAACAACTCTGAGCATGTAGAACCACATAAACAATTTGCTATGTAATTTGCCACCTGGTATCACTCTTCCACCCAGTATCACTTTGCTTTTATCTCAACACAGGTTGTCACCGCCCCCTGACTTCTCAGGAAGCCCGAGAGCACTTAGGGGAGATGGGGAGCCAAACCAACATTGTCAGCAGGTTCTCTCTGGGCCAAAGGGTCTTATACCTTACCCAGAGTTTCCCCACTGACTGTGACTCTCTACGTATCTCCACCAAGAAAAACCTAACTGAGGTCATGAAGAGTTTGACAGGTCTGAACGGTGACAATAATGAGGATAATACTTGTACTTCATTAGCTTGTTGTAAGAATCAAACAAAATAATGAATATCTCACTTTGGAAACCTAATAAGTTATCATTAGCTCCCTATTTCTATACTGTATGCATATATTTTATATCTTTGGGAAAAACCTTAAATCCTGATCTTTTAATATGAGCCTATATGATGTATTGCTTTAAACAGTCCCATTTTCTAAGGATCTTTTTTTGGTACACATCATTTCACAACTTTATTTTTTAATGAAAATAGCATTTTTTTCTAATTCCATGCAAAGACAATTTTTAACATTCATTTTTATGAGATTTTGAGTTCTAAATTTTTCTCCCTCACTCCTTCCCCTCTCCTTAAGACAGCAAAGCAATCTGATAATATGTGCAATCATGTGAAACATTTCCACATTAATAACATTTTGAAAGAACAAACAGGAAAAAAAAAGGGGAAAAATGTGAAAAAAAAAAACAAAAAAAGTGAAATTAGTATGTTTTAATCTGCATGCAGACTCGATTAGTTCTTTCTCTGAATGTGGATTGGATTTTCCATCTTGAATCTTTTGGAATTGTCTTGAATCACTTTATTGCTGAGACAAGCCAGGTCAATCCTAGTTGCTCATCACACAATGTTGCTGTTATTGTATACAATGTTCTTCTGGTTCTGCTCACTTCATTTAGTATCAGTTTATGTAAATCTTTCCAGGTTTTTTTGAAATCCACTTGTTCATCATTTCTTATGGCACAAAAATACTCCATTATATTAATATACCACAAACTGTTCCGCCACTCCACAATTGATAAGCATCATAATTCATATTTTTGCACATGTGGTTTCTTTTCATTTTTTATGATCTCTTTGGGATACAGACCTAGTAGTGGTATTGCTGGATCAAAGGGTATATGCAGTTTGATTGCCCTTTGGATGTTGTTCAAAATTACTGTATGGAATGATTAAATCAGTCCACATCTTTACCAACATTGCATAGTGTTACAGTTTCCCATATCCCATTATATTATTTTATATTTAATTTAAACTATTTATATTCTTGAATCATTTACCTATTGAGGAATGGCTCTCTTCATTCATATTTTTCCAGTTTGCTAAAGTAATTCTTTGGTAGTTTGGTAGGAAATATCATTTTTTCCCCTGGAACCTAGTAGTGCCTAATTAATATTTGATGAGATATGTACATGTAATGAAATTAAAGGATGGAGCATGTAATCAAATGCTTGATGGAAGTGGGAGGGAATTGAAGTCACATTTTGAAGAGGAAGTGAGAGAGGACCTTATAAACTATGGGGATTGGAAATAGCTTCCAACAGGCAAATAGTACATGACCTGCATATGAAAGAAAGGATGGAGTATATTTTTGGAATTGGGGTTAGTAGTGTCAGCCTGTGCAAAAGAAATAGAGGACAGAGAGACAATGCTGAGCTTGCGAACTAGCAATTAAAATAGTTGTCTATAATATAGAATATATAAAGGAGGAAAGGAAAGAGAATAAGTGTCAAAGCAGACTGGAGCCTGATTGAAAAGGATTTTAATAGACAATCAGATACTTGCCCATTGAATTGAATTAGTATGATTTCTGTGATTTATGCTATTCCCTAATTTTTACTTCTAAAGTGCTCACAAAAAGTGAGAGTTCTTCCCCTCTCCCTCCACCAAAAGCTTTGTGTTATTAGTAGAACCCAAATCACTCTGCTTTAATGCAGACCATGATGCCTGTTTTTTAAAGTCAACTGCTCTATCACCAGGAGTCTCATCCCCCTAGCTTTCCAGTCATATGGGAGGAGCTGGGTCAACTTGTAGTCACATAACCACAGGCATATCACCAGTAGTATGTTGTACTGGTTCATTAGGCTTAAATCTGTAATGAAAGCACAGGGAAACGGGACTACCGTGCAGTAGAGAAGAAAATATTGGGCTTGGGCATAACCTTTCTATGTTTTTCTGTTTCTTTACCTGTTATCAGGAGGAGATTGAACTAATGTCCAAGATCCTTCTTGGACCCTAATCCTATAGACAGAGAACTGAGTCTGAAGGAAGGGAACTGGGAAACACTTACTTGACCCCACCAAACCTTCTCCTTCTTTCTTTGCCCCTGGATAAAAATAAGAGAAATCCCTTTGGATCTTAAGTGACAAAATAGTAAGATAAATTTTTAAAATTCTTATTTTTTCCTATTTTGTAGCCACATAACTTTAAACTCATTTAGTGGTTGATATGCTGAATATAAAACTCTCCTTCTCTGATTCTGGTTCTTATATTGAATTAGGTTCCCTACTTTCAGCCCCCATCCTCAACACTTCTCATGTTATTACTAATTGTTTTATTTGGGAGAGAGGGAGATATGTGTTGAATTTAAAATTTCTCCCTTAAGAATAAGTGTTTTCTTTATTTTTTTGCTCTTATATCACCAGAGTCATAACTGGCAATTCTGATACCTGGAGAAAATACCTTAGAATGTACCTAGAGTAATCATCAGGGTAGCGTGTAAAGAATGCTGCACTTGGACCTTTAGGACCTGAATTTTTATTCCAACACTTTTACTTATTTTCCTGTGATCTAAAGCAAACCATTTTCTCAAATCTCAATTTTCCTGAATTATAAAATAAAGAAGCTGGACTAGATGACCTCTACAATCCAGCCAGCTCTAAATACATGAACTGATTATCAGCATCATCAGATCAAAATTTTTATAAGAAGTTCAGTTACAGAGGAGAGCATTTAGACCTATAGACACAAGGTTCTGCTAGGGAAAAAAACTGTCAGAGAGCATATCATTGTGTGTGTGGGGGGGGGGGGAAGTCTTGTACAAAAGCACTGCTGAGGGATAACACAAGACACATCTAGATTTAGCTAAGGAGGAACTCCCTTTGCATGTCAAAATAGCAGGTGAGGAAGAAGGAATTGTACAATTTTTGCTCTCATTTAGTAGTTTTCAGTCATGACTGATTCTTCATGACTCCATTTGGGGTTTTCTTATCAAAGATATTGAAATGGTTTGTTATTTCCTTCTCCAGCTCATTTTATAGAAGAAGGAAACTGAGGGAAACAGGGTAAGTGACTTGTCCAGGGTCACACAGCTAATGATTGAGGCAATTTACAGCCTGGCAGCTTCTATTATTTCAACTGATTGTTTTCACTAACTTGGTGCTAAACACAGTTTCTACTTCCTGTAAGAATCGAAGTTATGCTCTGGTATGAATTAATAGTAGCACCTACATCACAGGATGGTTGTGAAGATCATTTGAGAAAATATTCAAAAACTGCCTGGCACAGAGTAGGCATTACCATAGTACTCTTATTATTGCTATTAATATCTTTAGTATCTAGCAGAACGAGGACCTGACATACTGAATAAATACTGGTTGATTAGTTGGTTTTAAAAGTTTAGGATTTTGTGCAGTCAAGATGACCATCAGAAAATGTCTAATTTTGATAGAAAAAATTACCCCTCATTTGAAGGAAGGATGATAAACATAAGGAGGTCACTCAGAATGGGACCCTAGTTTGCATTAACAGAAAAACATCATAAGAAAACCACAAATTTGGAAACTCTATTGGTTTCAAAACATTCAATACATATGCACACAGCCTTTCCCAGAACTGCTCCCAATCAATCACGCCCCTTTGTGTTTGCTTTCTGAGGAGTACCTGCTAATTACTCATCCCATTAGGTAACCAAGTTTACCAATGTAAACCCTCTTCTCCAGTACTGGGGACAAAGCATCTGGCAGCAATACTATCTACCCACTTCTGTCTCCCTCTCCCTGAAGCTATGCTTATTATCTTGGTGAGAAAGTACCCATTTGAAGATGTCTTCTATGTCAGAATTTGCACTACTGTCTATAAGATTTTAATGTGGTAGATTGATCACCTCTGTAAAGCTTCTACATTTAGTCTAATTTCTAATGGTTTTGTTGATATAGCCAGTCCAATGCTATTTTTAAAAAATGTTGGAATGTTGGAATAATTTATTAAGGTTTGTCTGCCATCTGGTGGGGGAAAATTGCTATCATCTGTATACTTAGTGCTCAGTAAGATTCATTTAAATTAATGAATTAATATCAAATGCCGCAAATCTGTCAGAAGAAATAAACATTTATTTAGGATATGGGCCCTACATTTATAGCACAGTGCCAGAAACATATACTTTATAAATTGCTACTGACTGCCACACATACACACATATTTGTAATTATTTCTGGGCACCCAATTTCGTTAAACTAGGGCAATTCAAAAGCATATATTCATATCTAAGGGTCTGCTTATTCAGAAACTCACCCAAGATAGACTAAACAGCCTGAGGTTAGAAGCTACATTTCTATGGTTCTCCTAGGTACAGGATAGCTGCTGGGTACTACTAATGAGATCAGGGTTGAGGGCATGATGATAAATACATTAGAGAAAATTCTCCTACTGTCAGACTTAGGAATTTCTATGAGTTTACTTCTTCCAACTTCAGCAAATGCAGTACACACATCAACTATCTGGGCGGTGGATAATGTCTCATCTCTGTCCTTCAAAACAAGATTCATGGGATGTTAGAGCTAGGCAACCCTTCCGGATATTTCTGCTAGACTGCTATAAATAGTTAATTAGTTAACTTTGGGGTTGTTTTTATAATAAAGCAGAGTTGACCATATCACTTCTCTACTCTAGAAGCCTTAATGATTCCTTCCTGGCTTGAAGATAAAATGGAAAAAAAAGACTATTTAGAATTTAAAGCTCTTCATTATGGCTGTAATCTATCATTCTAGACATTTTTCATATTCCTAAAACCTATGTTTTGGACATACTGGTCTATTTGATGGTTCCATTATGTAATATTCTGTTTCTGGCCGCCATGCTTTTGCATAAAGTCTCCATACATAAAATACTGCTTCTTCTTACCTCTATTTCTTGGAATCCCTAGCTCCTTTTAATATTTAGGAAATACTGTCTCCAAAAAGAAGCTTTTCCTGCATCCCCAAGCTGTTGGTGCCCCACCCCCAAATTTTCTATTATTTATGTTGCTGTGTTTAGTATTATATTCCTCTCAGAAAAATTTGGCTCCTGGAGGGCAGGAATATTTTGTCTTTGCAGCCCTACTACCTAGCATAGTGTCGACTAACAAACCTTTAGATGTATCTGAATTGTTGTTGAAGGAAAAGACTAAGGCTGTTTACATGGACATTGTGATGGCAAGGGGACCATAGCATTGTCAGCTTGTCCTAAACATTGTATCTGCTGTGACATGGTGGAGTCAGAGCTGTTTCTGGTAATAGAAATGTCAGCACCGAATGGCTGGCAGATCACTTGTAAAAAAAATTGTAAAAAGAGATGCCAGTTGGCATCTGGCCTCACACTGAGCTCTGAATGTCTTACTATATAAAGAGATAAACATTCTAATTAACAATCTTGGAGTAATGATGTGTTCATATAGTAAAGCAACTGATGGATTTGAAATGCAATTTGGAGTTAATCATTTGGGTGAGGTTATTTCATAGTTGACTAATTTAGCTAACCACTTTTAAAGGGTGCTAATTAAAAATTGCCTGGGGTTATCAATTTGCTGCCAGGACTAAAGAAAAAAATGGGAAGGGTTTCTGTCCAACTAATAATTAAATAAAGGAAAGAGGCTGGCAAAGCCATCATCAATTTGTCATGGAACTTTAATATTTAGTCTCTTTCCCCTTTTGGCACTTCCTTTTCTCCAGATAAAGGGCTACTTTACCCCTAATTTGAGGGATAAAGAGGAATAATCATAAGGACTTGCCAGATTATTACATTTTATACAATCATTCCTATTCCATGTGTCTGGTGCCAGTGGGACAGTGAACAAAATTATCTTTATATAAAATGAGAGATAATCAAAGAATAGAAAAACTAGGGGCATTTGACTCAACTCCATCTGCTCATTTGAAATAGCACTAATTGACCTTCATAAATTTCCTCCAACTAGTCGTTATGTCAAACCTTTTTAAAAAATAAAATTTTAATGATATCTTCTATTTTTACATTATTCCCTGTATTCCTATCACATTTCTGTCTCAGAGAACTATTCTATGCTCTATTTTATGGAGAGCAGGACCTTTGAACATTTGAACAGTTGAAGAGCTAGAAGCCCACTGACTTTATACAGTTTTTTTTTCATTTCCCCCCCCCCCTTTATTTACTTGGTTTTTTTTTTTGCTAGTAATTGATGTTGTACTTAATAAGATTCAACTTTTTTTCCTCTGCTGTCTAATTATGGTATAGAGTTGACTGAGGTTTTTAAAAAGAAAAAAATTAGTGGAGGAAAGGGCAGGAGGCTCAGGCAATTGAATAGCAAATCTGACAATTCCAACTACAATGGAAAGGCTTAAATCACATACCCTGGTGATGGACTAACAAGGTGTCTTGTGAAGGACCAGTCTACCTTAATTCAAAGAGATTTATCACTAGATCACTTACAGACTGATAACCTTTGCACCATAATCATTTCCAGTGACCACTTACTAATGTGAAAAAAAAATCAAGACATTGATACACTGGTGGTGAAATTCTGAATTAATCCAATTATTTTGGAGAGCAATCTGTAATTATACCCAAAGACTGTATATATCCTTTGATCCAGCAATACTGCTTTTATATCTGTTTCCCTGAAGTTATCTGGGGAAAAGGAAAAGAACATATATATTCTAAAATATAAAAGCTCTCTAAAAATTAAGGGGATGCCCATCATTTGGGGAATGGCTGAACAAGCTGTGATAAGATATAATTGTGATGGAATATAAGAAATGATGAGCTGATTGATTTTAAAGGAAAAAAAACATGGAAAGACTTGCATGAAATAATAAAGAGTGAAACAAGTAGAACTAAGAGAACATTGTGTATAGTAACAACAATATTGTTTGAAGACTAACTAAATTTTTTTGAATATTGCAAATATTCAAGTCAGTTACAAAGAGCCTGTGAAGGAAAATGCTATCTACCTCCAGAAAAAAAAAAAAGTGATAAAAGTATGCACAGTATGGTTTTAAATACAAAGACACTGATGTGTGTGTGTGTCAAATGGTGATCTCCTTTAGTATGGCATGAGGAGGGAGGGAGACAATTTGGAACTTAAAAATGAAACAAAAAAAAAACACCCTTTTTTTTTTAAAGACCACTTATAAAATCCCAGAGGAATTGCAATTTACATTGGAGGAAAAAAATAGCACATAGCTGAAGAATAAATTAGTAGGTGAGGCCCAAATAAACAACAACAAAATAAATCACTCCAAAGATTAAATCCAATAAATACAAAAAATATAGATTTGATTTTAAAAATTACATTTAACGTTCCCTTTTATTTTTACATCACATTCATAAAAAGATTTATCCCTAACCCTCTTCCCTGAAACTGCATCCTACCTTATAACAAAGAAAAATAGCTAAATAAAGATAGCAGATGACACTAACCTAGATTATCATACGCAGACTGTCCCTTTCAATGAGTAACATTTTGCCCCCTATAATCCTTTTTGCTTATTGGAGTTGAGATATAATTTATCCATTATTTATTATTATTGAGTATTGCAATTTCTAAGAGCTAGGATTTCTTTTAATTTTTTTAATTGAAAATATTGTAGTCAATGTGTGTGTGTGTGTGTGTGTGTGTGTCTGTATAAATATTTGAAGCATTATGGAATAAAACAACTTTAATCATTCCAGTGGCACCTATCAATTTCAGATAATCATGTTGGTAAATACATATCCTTAAGTTTCTATGAAGTTCCGCTCATGCAAAAGTCTTAGAATTGTATAGAAAAATATTTGAAATGGAGGTTTTTTATGTCAGAGGCTCTCTAACGATGTGAAAGGCTTGGATGTAGTCATGCACCACCCAGAATTCCCAGAACTCATAGCCTCTTGTAGTTCCTCAGCCATTATAACTTTCCAATCATCTTTTTTGGGAAATGTTGTGTGCCCTTCCTTTGATATAAAGAGTGAGGGAAAATTCACTTATTCATCCAATAGGGATTTTCTTTGGTTAAAAAGAAATTCTGTAGGAATGTTGGTATGCCTTATGTATATAAAGAGATATACAGCCTCCATTTAGATGGCCCCATGTACTGAGGGAATCATGAAACATCACTTATCCAAGGTTGTTTGATTTTTCAACTGAAGAATGACTTTCAATTGACTATAGGTTCCTAATATCTATGGGAAGCCCCACAGTCCCAGATCAATTGCTGGGATTTCTATAAAGACTAGACTTTCCTTTTGAAATAAGAAACTTGATTTTTCTTTTCATTTTAAATTAGTTGGGAGACAGAGCCAAGATGGTGGAGTAAAGGCAGGGCTCGTCCAACCTCTCTCCCAAAACTCTCCAAATTCCTTTAAATAATGTCTATGTTTAACTCAATCATTAAAACTGGTATGTATATGAGTCTACAGGTAGAAGATCCCTTTAAAGGGAAAAAGGAAAACATAAATATCCCAGTTTTCCCTTAACTTCATTCTGGTTTTGTTGTAGCACTTGCTACCAAACTAAGCCCATTGTAAAGGGTCCCTCAGTAGGAGAGGTCCTATGTCTAGTGGAATAATATTGCTACACAAGCACCTAGTCTAATTAGTTTGGTTTCTCACCTGAAGAGTAATTCAACTCTTTCCCCCAAACTCTGTGGGGAAATGGGAAAACAAAAGCTTGACAATATATTTTTATTTTTCCTTCTGATTTTGCATATCTCTGTGCTGCTCCTTAAGTAGAGTTATTCAAATTCACCAGAACTGTTTCTTTTGAAATCAAAGCTAAGGGACAGGAAAGGGAATAGGCAGAAAAATGGGAAAGAAACTTATTTTCTGCTACAAAAATATCAGTTTTGAAATATGCAAATAACAAATTAGCCACTTCCTATTGTGCAAAAAAATATGTTAATACCTCAAATGGAAGTAGAAGTAGTAATAGAAGATACCTTACTACTGGGATCATATTTTAAGTATGCACAAATATAAGACTTAGTTTTATATATTAATAAACAAATAATTTAAAATTTTATTTTTAATAATATATTATCAATAAATCTTTATTAATAAATTTCAAAATAAAATTTTAAATTTTATTTAATAAATGAATTTTAAAATATTTTGTTTATAATTTTATAATAAATTTAATTTTAATAAATAATTTTAAATAAAATTTAAAATACATATTTTTTTCTTAAGTTAGGGATCTTAAAATGAACTTCTGCATTAGTCTAATTTTAGATGAGAGTATTGGGAGGAAAGAATTCATTTCAAATGTCATTTAATCTCTAAGAGCTGAAGTTTTGTTATATGTAAAAATGAAAGAATTGAATTAGATGATTTCTCCTTCCAGAATTAAATCTAAGATAAATCTTCTGTTTGCCTATATGCCAAACCATTGATAGGGAGGGGGAGGGGGAATCTAGAAAAGGTTAAGATGGTTTTGGAATTTCAGTCGTTTTTGCTGTTCAGTTATTTCAGTAGTGTCCAACTTTTCATGATCTTATTTGATTTTTTTTTTGCAAAGATACTGGAATGGATATGTTTACTTCTTCAGCCCATTTTGTGGATGAGGAAACTGAGTCACCTTGTTCAGGTGCATGTTCAAGGTCAGACAGCTAGTACATGTCTGAGATTAGATTTGAATTCAGGAAGATGAATCTTCCTGATTACAGGTCCAGTGTTCTATCTACTGTACCTTCTAGCTGTCGTCATCTTGGCCTTTCCCCTCTACTACTCTCATCTTTCTTTCTTTCCCTATTTCCCTTTTCTCTTGCCATTTGCTTGTTTTTCTTTTTCCTTCTTTCCCTCCCTCTTGCTTCTTTAACAATATAGATTTCTTTTCCCCATTTCCACCTGTGTCTCTCCCTTTCAACCCTTTTCTTTCTTGTGAACTTTACCTTTTTCTTCTTTTACACTCTTTCTTTTAACTCTATCCTATCATCCTTACTGAAATTTAACTAACTTGAGAAAGTGTTGGATGGGTCATTTGGGATGAACGAATTTTCTGTTTATTAGTTGAGCATCAGCGATCTGTCTTGCTGGACAAAAACTCCCCTGCATTGAATCACAGTATTTTACCTCTGTAACTCTTTTACAAATGCATAATTACAAAGGCTCATCTCTATGATCATGTACTTTCAAGAAATATAGCACTCTGTTAACTATAAATCTTTAATCTAGTAATCCAACCATGAAATGCATTGTCAACAAACTTTGAAAATACCTCATAAAAAGACAGTAATTGTTGTTTCTGATGACTTTGAGCAGAATAAATATGGAGTGGGAAAAATCATTCTCCAAAACTTCACAGAGATTAGAAGTTAAAAGGAGTCATTAAAAGTCCATAATTACAGAATTTTAGAGTTGAGTGAGACTCAGCACACATTTAGAACTACCCAAACTTCAAAGGAATCTTCTCTATTACATACCTAACCGTTGTATTCTAGTCTTTGCTCCATAAAAGGGAAAAATCTGTTCCTTATCAAGACAGCTTATACATTGAGCCATTTCTAATTATTGGGACTTTTTTTTCTGACATAAAACCCTCAATATACCTTTTTGGAAACTTCCATCCATGGAGCCACATTTTACCTCTGAGGTAAAATAGAAAAGGGTTACTCATTATAGCTTTTCAAATATTTTTACAATTATTGTATCTCTTCTTTTTTTCTTTTCAAAGGCTGAACCCACAACTACTTATTATCTGATATGAACTAAAAAGCTTTATCATTGTTCTTGTCCTTTGAGCAGTCTTTAGATTATAGATTATAAATATATGTAGTGTAGATTATAAAAAGCTATAATGTCCAAAACTGAGTATGATATTCAATAGACTTCAGTCAAAGTCTAATAAGACTAAAATATAAGAGGATAATCACTTCCTTTCCCCCCTAAAACTATGCCTCTGTTTAGGGCAGATTAATAGTGCAGTGGATAGAGTACAAGATCAGGTTCAAATTCAGCCTCAGATACTAGCTATGTGACTTTGGGCAAATCACTTAATCCTGTTTGCCTTAGTTTCCTCAAATGTAAAATAGGCTGGAGATGGAAAGATAAATCATTCTTGGGTCTTTGCCAAGAAAACTACAAATAAAGTCACAGAGAATAAAGCATGATTGAAACAATTTAA
The DNA here is from genome assembly GCF_902635505.1 of Sarcophilus harrisii. Taxonomy (NCBI): domain Eukaryota; kingdom Metazoa; phylum Chordata; class Mammalia; order Dasyuromorphia; family Dasyuridae; genus Sarcophilus; species Sarcophilus harrisii. The sequence continues at coordinate 193,410,354 of NC_045430.1, forward strand.
AGAACAATATATAACAATGTCTCTAATAATTCCTAAGCACTTAAGGTGTTTATCTTATTAGGGATTCTAGGATGGATGAAGGGATAGTTAGAGCACTTAATAAATTCTTCCAGGCACTGTGCTAGAAAGACAAATATTTAAGGCAGTTATTGCCTTCAAGGAACTTATTTGCCAGCCCTTCAATTCCTTATCTGTGTATCCCACATGAGAGAACTTTTGATCTGGTGGTTGTGGTGCTGTGCCTTGTGGGGGTCAATTGTTTACCAATTTGACTTAGAGCCTCAGACCCCCATTTTAGTCTTTTAGGGTTAATTTTCTTATTTCCCCGTTCTTTATTCTCGCTTCTTATTTTTCTCTCCTTATTGGTTAATTTAGAAAATACTTTCATTTTGCTGATCCAGTAATTAATAGGGCAGATTCTCATTGGTACTATACTGACTCTTTGTTTCAAATGATATATAAAGTCAAACCCTGAGAACCTCTGAACCTTCAACTGGAGTGTGGAGAGTTCCCCACCATGTGTTGTCACTACAGGTATGGAGATTTCATACTTAGTCCCTGATAGAAGCTGTTTTGCTTCTTTTCATTTGAGAAGCAGTAATGTTTGTTGAATCTATCTCTGTGTACAATAATGCTTTTTATCTAAGCCCCTTGCACAATGCTTACTATTTAATAAGAGGAAACCAAATGTCAAAAAGGAGGCAGGGTGGGTGAGCATTCTGTCACATGACAAATGGTTTATAGATCTGGACCCTGGTAAGAGAAGATGAAAGCTGACTTACCAGAGCCAAAAGATCTATATAGGAAAAGATTGTTATCAATGGGGAAGTAATGATCCGATCATCAGGAGAGTGGGCCAAGATTACTAACGAATTAAGAATTGAGGAACCTTTCATTCCTTGAAGAATTTGGGACATCTTCCAGAGCTTTCAATCTAGTATCATCCTGTCAACACTGAAATCATTTGCCTGATGTCAGTCATAAGGAATTCTAGTTCAAGTAATTTACAAATTAAACCACATGAAAGCTTGAAGAAGATTGATAGTAAATGATTCTTTTTTGTAGAAGCAAGAATAAAAAGTAGTATCTACATTTATATACATATATGCATACAATTTTAGATAGCAACTTAATTTAAGAAATAAAGTTAAAATTGGTTTTTATGTTCATTTTATGAATTTTATACTGTATTTTCCTCTAGTTGAAAAACTTCTCTGCCTCTTAATAACTCTGTTCACTCCTCCATTTACCATTTTTAAAGGGGAAAAAAAGGCAGATCAGCTTCCCCATACATTTAGTTAATCTGTCATTTTTATTTTGTTTCCACCAAAATCATTATTCAATGCCACAGGCATACCAATGTTCAAGCTGACCATATTGCTCAATTTCTGGCAATGAAATTGAATAAAAACTTGGATTAAAAGGTCAGTTTTTAAAATATGCATAATAAATTCAGAGACAAAAAGCTATTCTAACAACTTTCTGCACCATTTCTTCTCATCTCATTATTCATATAGGCCTCCCTGAATTTTAAGCAGTACAAATGTAGAGATGAAATTTGTAGACTACTGGAGCCAAGTAAAATTTCTTTCATGGCTGGAGACCTGATGGTAGAGTTGGTGACATTTCTTAAATTAATGAAGCTGGTGCAAGATGGGGAGAATCTGATGGATTCTTAATCATTTTCTCTAATCCTACAGTAGAAGTAGAAATATATCTTAAAATGAATTCCTTATTATCTGCCCTTCATAGATTCATCTCCACAGTTATAGAATTGACAACTCCTATTTTCATGAATTTTATTTTCATTATAAATTTTGTAGCCAAAAATGACCTTGATTCTCATTTATATCATTGAGATCAGTAAGTAAAGACATGGGAATTTGCGAAAAGGAGTGGTAAATGAAGAAGCTTCTCATTTCTAGGAGTAGAGTAAAAGTTTCTATATGGAACTTGTTATGATTAGCTTTGAGAAGAGAAGACTTAGGATTTAGCTGATATGTCTTCATTTGAAAGAGCATGGAAGAAAAACTCATCTTCTGCTTGGTCTCAGAGGATGGAACTAAATTAATTAAATTAAAGTTTGATTTCAGGAAAGATACCTAATAGTTTAGCTCTCCACCAGGATGGATTAAGATATTTATGAGATAATGGGTTTTCCCTCACTGGAGATCCAACTAAAAGTTGGATGAACCATTATTGATAGGGATAGAGAACATCATTGTTTGGGCCTTAGTTGGACGAAGTGGCCTCCCAACTCTGAGGATCTGCAGTTTTGTGAATAAATTTTGGGTCCCTAGATAACAATTTCTTTCTGTTAGATGCATTCTACCAAAAATTGATAATATTTGTAAAATGCCTGACATAGTGCTATATAAATGCTTATTTACTTTTCCTCCCTTTCTCTACTTTGTCCAGCTAACAGAGAACAGATTAGAGATAATAATGTACTTACTAACAGCAATTATTGTTATGGATAATAATATTTGATCATTCAATATGTAATTATAATTACTACTTCGATATTTAATTAAATAGTTACACTAAATGTAAAGGTAGGACACCATCATCATTGAACTTTTAAGCTAATTGAAAGTGTAGCTTTATAGATATCTTTAAGGTTTGTATTTGTTTATAAATAGAGCTTTGTACATCAAGTACCTTTTTAAAAAAAAAAAATGGGATAAAGGTAATGTTCCTAGTACATTTTTTTATTTCAATCTCTCTCTCTTTTTTAACCTCTATCAGTTCCTTCTTTGTATTCTACTTCTCTGTATATCCTTTCTACATTTCATTATACCTCACATTTTAAGCAGAAGAAATTAAAAAAAAAAAAAAGAAATTACAAATTGCTAAAGTCAAATGAAATTTTTTCTTGATTAGAGACCTGAAAGGAGAGTATTTTTTTTAAATCAGTGAAGCTAATTGGACTAGAAAGGAGCTAATTGATCTTCCATTTTTGGTTTTTTGAATTTTTATTATTAGTGCCTTATACAAAAGAATTTTTTTTTGTGAATTGCTTTTTTTTTTTTTAATAGCCCTTTATTTACAGGTTATATGCATGGGTAACTTTACAGCATTAACAATTGCCAAATCTCTTGTTCCAATTTTTCACCTCTTACCCCCCACCCCCTCCCCTAGATGGCAGGATGACCAGTAGATGTTAAATACATTAAAATATAAATTAGATACACAATAATTATACATGACCAAAATGTTATTTTGCTGTACAAAAAGAATCAGACTCTGAAATATTTATACAAAAGAATTTAATAAATGTTTGTTGGATATATCATGAAACTAGATTTAATGCTGGAAAGGACTTTATAAGTTATCTAGTTGATGATCATCTTGATTGATAAGATAACTAATACCCAGAGAGGTGGTGACTTGCTTGAATTCTCACAAGAAGCAAGTAGAAGAATCGATAATTGAAATCAAGTCTCCTGACTTCAAATTCAGTACTATTATTAGTCTACCACATTGACAATGGTGTTTCATACATTTGTCTGTCTCTCTTCTCCCCCCACACATATATAGACACACACATAAATATACACACAGACACATTTATTTAATATTATAATAAAAATATACATAACAATAGTAACCTGTCAACAACTATTACAATTTCCCTGTTATTAGGATTATATATGTTCATATTATGTAGTCCTATATATACACATATATTTATATAGTTATACTATGACTAGAATTCTTAGTTATGCTTTTTTGCTTTTGTATTCTCTTCTATGGACTTTACTATATTTATGTATATTTATATGATGATATGGTCTCCATTACACACTGTCTTAATCATTCTTTCACTGTTTGGAACTTCTTAAAGTTTTCTGCTGGATGGCATAAAATACCACCATTTTGTAAAGAATACCTTCTTCCTTTCAACTAATCCTTCTTTCACACTTACTTAATTCTCTTGAGGACACCACCATCAACCAGTTTGAAAAATTCTGGAGTCATCCTTGATTATTCCTTCTGCTTCACTTTTCCTTCCACTATCTAAAAGGTTACTTAGTGTTGTCACCTATACCCTTCTCTCAGTTCACATAGCCACTGTTTTAATTCAGGATCTTATCATTTCTCACATGAACCATTGCAAGAGCCACCTTCTTCATATCCCTTTTTCCAATCTATCTCATTTCCAAATCATTGTCTACATAGCTATTAAATGAATGTTTCTGTTTCATTTTTGATCATGTCACTTCCCAGCCCCCAAGTCTTAAAACCCTCTTGGGACATTGTTCTTTTGCTTGGTAAATAAAGCCTTCCATAATTGGGCTGCTCCTTCCCTTTCTCAATATCCTACACCGTGCCCCTTCATATTCTCTGTGTTCCAATCAAATAAACTACTGATTATTTCTCGGATATACAAAATGTCTAAATAGAAATTGTGACTTAAGGTCATGCTGCTTTTGAGCGGCAGAGAGAACTTATCACCAGGCTATCTTCTTGTTAGAGCTAAATAGTTCTATTTAGACATTTGTATCTCCATAAAACATAACTATTGAAAAAACTGAGTTTGTTAGTGATGGAATTATGAAGGGCCTTAGACTCCACTGAGCACGTAGGAGAAAACACATCCCAATAAGGCAATAGGTAAACATTATATTCTTATTGTCATCCTTACTAGTTAAAAGGGAAACAACATAAATTGACTATAAACTTGATTTTTGCAAAAGGAGTATGTGTTATTATTGTGAGGATCTGGCCAGAGGCCTACTGAGAAAACAAAATATTAAACACATATTATGTATAAGACATTTTTAAAGCAGATGAATGGACAGGAAATGTCTACTTGAGCTTGAATTTAATTTTTTAAAATTAACATTTTATTTTCCCCGTGTACACATAAATACAATTTAAAATATTCATTTAAAAATGTTTGAGTTCCAAATTCTCTCCCTTTGTCCTTCTTTCCCCATTGAAAAGATAAACAATTTGCTATAAATTATACATGTATAGTCATGTAAAACATATTTCCATGTTAGTCATGTTGTGAAATAAAACAAAAAAAAATACTCAAGAAAAATGGAGCAAAAAAAATTATGCTTCGACCTGCAATCAGACTCCATCAGTTCTTTCTCTGGAGATGGGTAGCATTTTTCATCATGTCTTTCAGAATTATCTTCTATCATAGCAATGTTGAGAACAACTAAGTCTTTCACAGTTGATCATCATACAGTATTGCTGTTATTATATACAATGTCCTCCTTCTTGAATCTAATTTTTAATGTTATATGAACCTTAGCAAGCATGAACAAAGTTGAGATGGGCTTGGATTATGTTGTGAAATGGGAACCACCTGCCAGTGGCTGCTGGAGGTCTAACTCAGACCTGTAACTCTTCATGTGAGAGGATGATGATGATGATGATGATGATGATACAAGGAGACTGAGGGGCAGTTGCTGTTCTCTGACCTCTCTCCTGAGAGGCAGTTACTTTGTCTGACACCTCTCCTCTTCCCCCCCTTCTCCAATTTATTTCATTCCAGTCCACAAGCAACACCTGTGTCAGTTAAAGGCTGCTTTGCAACTCCTTCAGGTGTTCTGATTCACGGCTGTGGAGCCTCTCGGAGAATTGGCCTGCCCCTTCACCTAGGCACGGTCCTTAACAGGAATGATATTGATGTGCCCCATTGCACATGAAGAAGAGATTATAATTGTATAAAATGTATATACCATAAAATATAAAAGTACTTAGATTTCCCAGATTCTTTTGAATATTCCACACAAGACAATGAGTCTTATTTTATATATGATAGCAAAAGGCTGATAATAGGGAGCAGGCAGATTTTGAAGATGGAAGTTTAATGTAAATGTTAAGAGCCTGAAGTACAATGATTTGGTACCTTTCTGGCTGGAGCTATATTTTGGATGGGGTGAACAAGACTTTGCATAGTGGGTGCTGAATTTAAAAAGCACTTTAGCATTATAGAAGCAAAAGAGCAAACCACCAAACACCATGGGAGCACAGCACCAAATTAGTGGGAATTGGTCTGGACTTGTATTGTCATCTCTGCATAGAATTTGTGGTATGGAAACTCCACAGCTGCAGATTTGCAACTTATCTGTAATGTATAATCATAAAGAGTTGTCTATGGTTCTGAGAGGTTGTGACTTGCCTGAGATTACAAAGATTGTGTGTTTGAGAGGCAGAACTTAAAGACGAGCCTTCTTGTTTACAAAGCCCACCTTCTATTCACTATGACAAGCTGTCTCTCCATGTCTAGTCATGCTGGTAAATGTTTTACAAGTGGCCTTCTGGAAAAAAAGTGCAGACACAACATGTTTTAAAGATTAATCTGCATTATTAACATTTTAACATCATTTTCTTAAGTCTAAAAATAAACCAAACAATAAATCAAGCTCTAGTTTATACTTGACTATTTCCAAAGTGTAAATGCTTGTGCTGAAAATTTAACAGTCAGCTATCATGAGTTAGTTTAAGCTAGTTCCAGCACATCTATGACCTTTTCTTCTTTTACAATTCAGTGCCCTAGTAGTGTGACTTGCCCAAAGCACAAATACTACTAGTTATTGCCCTTTCTTATTAATCCTTAACTATTTTATCAACTGACCCTGAATAAAATAAGTTCCAGTCAAAAATCCCTTGTCAACAGCTTCTTCTATTTTAGGACTGGTTTGATATCAAAGCATTTTGGGTCTGAGACACCAAAAGTAGTCTAACCTTCACTGGAGAAGATTTCCTATGTTCAGCTAAGGTTGTTTTCCCCAGCATCAGAGAAGGCTTAAGTATATTTTTTTCTAGAATTCTTATACTTTAAGGACTCTTTGTCATTTGGTTCTAATAGTGACAAAAGGGAAAAAGAGATAATGGCATGGTGCCAAGAAAAATGGAAGAGTCCTTTCCTTTATGTATCCCAATCATATGGACCAGACTTGTTTAAATTATCTTGTACACATAGTTATATATTGGTTCTGTGTGTATTTTATCTCCTTTAGCAACCTCTTAAGAAGAGCTTCCCAGTTAAAAGAATCCTATCTCTTCCACCAAAGTATGCTGGATAAAATTTAAACATTTCGAACATAAATTTAAGCTGATTTTATTTTAATTCCTAAACCAGATTTCCTACACCGAATTACCATGACAGATTTTCCTTTTTTTTTTTTAAACCATGCACAGGAGTTACCACTGATATCATTAGCAGATAAATACACTGGCTCTGAATAAAGGTACATAGGCATAGATTCTATAAGTTAAGTGCTATTTGAAATTTGTGATTTTCAAGCAAGTAGGTTAGAGGAAGTTGTTACTGCTGAGATGAAATAATGGACTAATTTTCTTTATGTCACTTCACCATCACAGGGACTTTATTCCTTGAGATTCATGCAATATTCTGTTCAGAATGTTCTTTAGCTTCTATTGTTCCTAGTTCTTTTATTTCCAGATTTTCCTTGCTCAAACATATACTGCACTACTTATGACACATAGTTTGGCATAGTTCCTTTGAATACCTTTCATAGTAATAAGTCTCTCTCATTTGAATGTGGATTTGGATTTGATTTTGGAGAAAAGCCTAGTCAAAGGGAACTAAGCCTGATGAACAGTGGTTCATCAAGCTGTGCTGTTTACAATCCAAATTTGAGAGAGAGAGAGAGAGAGAGAGAGAGAGAGAGAGAGAGAGAGAGAGAGAGAGAGAGAAAAGGAAGAGAAGAGAAGAGAGATTGAGAGAGAAGAGAGAGAGAGAAGGAAGAGAAGAGAGAGAGAGAGAGGAGAGAGAGAGAGAGAGAGAGAGAGAGAGAGAGAGAGAGAGAGATTGAGATTGGTATGGCTGGTAAACTGGTTGTAGAGGCTGTTGCAAAAAAAAAAAGAAAAAAAAAAGGCGTCTGCATTGTGAATTATTCTTGCCATTCTGGAAAGCAATTTAGAATTCTGAGAGACAAGTTCCTATACCGTTCACACTCTCTGACCTAGTCATTGCACCATTGAGCACATTTTCAAGTAACTTAAAGTCAGAAAGTGAAACCCATATGTTCAAAAATATTTATCGCATTTTTTTTGTGGCAGCAAAAAAACTAGAAACAAAGTAGGAAGCTGCTGCTTCTTTTATTAAATATAGCATCTTGAATCATTAGCTCTTCTGAGACTCTGCAGGCAATTAAAAGATACAGCAGTGATTAAAAGATACAGCAGTGATTTATACATAACCTCCAAAATTTCCATGGTTGTCAGGAAAGAATAGCAGTTGAGTATGCCCCAAAGTAGGGAAGAGCCCCTCTCCCCTTTTGGGGAATGAGGATAGTATCAGTGTTTAATGTGTATGGAGTATGAACTCAATTTTATGTTGGGGACAAAAACACAAGTTATTTCTGAACTTGTATTTTTAGACAGAATTCCCAGCCACCTTTGCTTAACGCCTATATATCCAGCTTCCTTATATTTGAAGTATCCATCTGGGAAAGCTGATGTTAAAACCCCTGAAGAGAACCCTGTATATTTGCCCTCCTATTCTCTTACCTTTAACTAATCTAGCCCTTCTCTATCTATAGTCAATGTCCTCCTGTAGAAACCCAGCTCAACTGTTGAAAAACTTCCTCTCCTAAATTTCTTCAATTTATATGCTTTGCACACTCTGGTGCTATTAGAAACCTGGTTCCTTCTGAAAGACATATTATTTCTTGCAACCCTTTTCCAAACTCCATCATTTTGCATCAGGACAAAAAAGGTTAGATAAAGGATTTTAACAAGCTTTATTAAAACCTTGCAACATGTGAGGCACCTACACTTGACATGGAGGGTACAAAGACAAACACAAAAGTCTCTGACCTCAAGGAACTGACACTATTTTTGGTTTTATTGACACATTCATATTATCATTCTATCTCTATTCTTGTTAGTAACTAAGTGATGGGTTTTTTTTTTCTGATGAAACAATTGGTTAAATGACACAGTAATAAGTGTTAATGTCTGAGGCCTCATTTGAATTCAGGTCCTCCTGACTTGAGGGCACTGTTTTATCCATTGCACTGCCTAGTTGCCCACTGACCCATAGTCTTTTTTTTTTTAAAGAGGGTGGGTACAAATTTATTACTGCCCAGAAACTTGATTTTAAAAAGACTTAAAGGAAGAAGAAACTCAGTACAAACTGTTATTGTGTATTGTGTTATTTGTTATTGTGTTAATTTGTGTATTAACAAACAACAGACAACATCATCATCACCACTCTGAAGAAGCACCAACACCTGAATTCCTTGACTGAGAGGACTCATGATCACAGCTATTCAAAATCTCTAATAGGAGTCATTGCTAGGCAAGTTTGTACAAGACTTCCTAGCCTAAATCCATAAACTGGCTGGAAGTCCAGAGGTGAAGTTGATGGGTTTACTAAGTGTTACAAAGCTTCTCTGCAACTGGAATTCATGCTTTCTACTTGTCTTTGCTAGTCTCACTGATGACCCTGCAGTATTCATTGTAGTTCAGGGCATAACAAATGAAAAAATTTGTCATAATCTTCAAAGTTGTCAATATTTTTAATGCCATCATCATAACAGATGTCACTTACTTTTATGGTCCTTGTCATCTTGGCCATAACCATCACCAGCCTCTTTGGGAAAATAATTTTTCCAATTATTTAAATCTGACTTTATTTGTGTGGAAAGTTTTTTGTAATTTTGCTCATATAATTCCTGACTTTCCCGTAGATAGATTCCCAAATATTTTATGCTGTCGACAGTTATTTTGAATGGAATTTCTCTTGTATCTCTTGCTGTTGGATTTTGGTGGCAATGTATAAAAATGCTGAGGATTTATGGGGATTTATTTTGTATCCTGAACCCATAGTCTTTTTAACCCAAATCTTTTATCTAGCTAAGTGGTGACTTCAGTTACATGGATTGATGTAACTTGAACATTCTGGCTTCACAGTTCTCAACTTTCTATGTCTTCTATTTTTCCTCTATCTCAGCTCAATGAAGAGATGGAACTTCAGATTTCAATTTTTCATTTTCTTTATCTCATTATAACTGTACTCTCTTCAGAATCTTACATTTAGAATTTGTTCTCTCTGGCCATAATCTCTTTCCATTTCTCCTTCTGCTTTACTTCTAATCCAATTATCCTCTCTCTACCTTGCCTTCTCTCAAATTATTATTCCTGCTCAAGTACATCTCTTTGCATTTAGCCATATTGTTGGCTAATTCATCTAAATAATATCTTTCAATAATATCTTAACTTCCTTGTACTTTTGGAATATACCATTCAATCTTTGCCTGTCCTCAACCTTGAATTATCACTTATTAACTTTTCTGCTTATAGTCCAATGCCACTGAAGGTCAATGATACTTTTATTTTTATAATAAATTTTTATTGATATCGTTTTTGACATCATTGTGGTTTCTTCAGTATTCCCCAACCCACAGAGAACCATGTTATATAACAAGTAGTATTTTTTAAAAGGAATAAATAAGGAAAAACCAACATAAGTGATCAATATATTTCAAAAATCTGAAAATGTGTAATGTAAAACCATTCACCTTGGGAAAAGGGTAGGCTAAAAGAGTCTACTCATATGTTTTCTTTGAGTCATTTTTGTTCTTTATAATTTTGCACCATTTGTGTTTGATTTTTATTTTGAGATTGTATTTATATATATTGTTTATATTCTTATATGATGTATATTTGCATATGTTATGTATTTCTACATATTGTTTTCTTGGCACTGTTTACCTCATATGCATCAGTTCATGTAGATGTTTGCATCTCCATATTTATCACATTTACCATTTTTTACAGCATTGTAATATTCCATTACATTCATGTACTACAATTTGTTTAGTCATTCCCCAATTGATGGACATCTATGTTGTCTCTATTTTTTATCACAAAAAAATGCTCCTCTAAGTATCTGAATATATATGAGGAGCTTAAAAAGTTAATGACCCCTTTGTGGTATATAACCAGTATTGGAATTACTGGGTAAAAGAACATGACATATGACTAACCCTATAATTCCAAATTACTTTCCAAAATATTTGTATTGATTCATATGTGTGTGTGTGTGTGTGTGTGTGTGTGGTGTGTGTGTGTATACAACATACACATGCCTATATATAACATATTTTATGCGTATATGTATATATATATAAAATATATATGGATGTATGTAGGTGTATACTTGTGTATATATGTGTGTGTGTGTGTATGTATATAAATAATATGTGTGTATGTGTCCATCTATTTAAGTTCTTTACTTCTTTAAGGGGTACTTTTTACAAGAATCTATATAATTCTTTTGTGTGTTTTAGTAGATACTTTATGCAGTACAGAGCTATTTGTGATAGGATTTCCCTTTCTATGCCTCTTGGATTTGGCTCTTATATGCAAAAGCAGCTGATTTTTTTTTTTTTTTTGCACAAAGATAATTGGAGTTAAGTGACTTGCCTAGGGTCATACAGCTAGGAAGTGTTAAATGTCAGGTCCTTCTGACTTCAGGGCTAGAGCTCTACCCCACCACAGCTGATTTTTAAGAGTCTCTTTTGTAGTCTTCTACTTTGCTGAAGCTATTATCTTGATTAGTTATATTTGCTGATTGCCTAGGGTTTTCCAAGTACAGCATATATCAGTAGCAAACAGTAGTAGTTTTATCTCTTCATTACCTATGTTTATGTCTTTAATTTCTTTCTTTTATTGATGTTGCTAGCATTTCCAGAATTAAATCAAATAATTATAGGGAAATGAACATCCATGTTTTATTCCCCCATTTATTGAGAAAGATTTTAGTATATCTTCATTGAATATGATGCTTCTTTTTGGTTTTTAGGTAAGCTTCTTCTCATGATATTTTTTAAAAGCCTTTTTATGCCTTTGCTTTTTCCTTTTTATTTTAAGCAAAAATGTCTACTGTATTTTCAGAGGCTGTTTCTGCATCTATCAAGACAATGATGAGGTATAGATGTTTTTGTTTTTAATATGATTAACGATGTTAATTGTTTTTCTAAAGCTGAACCTCCTAGCATCTTTGTTGAATAGCTATTATCTGTTTTACAAGATTTTAATTAAAATTTTTAATTTGATATTTATTAATGATATTGTCCTATAACTTTCCTTCCATGTCTTATATTTTGGTTTAGGGATTAGTACTGTATTTCTCTAATTAAAAAATATTGGCAGAATATTTTGTTTTTCAATTTTTTTGATAATAATGTGTGTAATTTGGGTACCAATTGTCCTTTAAAAATTTAAATTATTTACTCTTTGAATCTATGAAAAACTGGAAAAATTTTTTCTTTGTTAGTTCCTTTACAACTGGTTTTATTTCCTTTTAAAATATTATTTAAGCACTTTATTTGGTTTTCTGTCAATCTGGGCATTTTATGTTTTGGTATTATGGGCCAGAACTTGAAACAAGATACTAAGTGGAATTGAGGAGACAATGGTTAAATCTAGTTTAGCATTGATTTAATCCTACAACAAATAATGGTTTCCTAGTGATATAATGATTGGTGTATATTTACTGTGGAGCATATAAGCTAGAAGCTCTCAAGGCCAGAGAAGACAAGCACACTAGAAGCTCTCAGAGGCTAAGACAGATTCATTCCATCATCCACCTTTGTGGTGGCTGGAGGCTGAAGCACAAACCTTTGAATTTGGAGAGAGCTAGAGGCAAAAGCAGAGAACTGCTTGGACTGGTGGCAGGAGCTCCTCGGAACCAAGGAGAGAGATAGTCCTCTAAGAAAGCTAACCGGGCCCTAAGTGAAAGAGATAAGACTTTGGAAGAGACAATAAAGGATTTGGACTTTAACACCTTGTACTTGTGGTGATTACTGAACTGAAATGAAGGCTGCCTCCAGAGACCTCCAAGAAAACCTCAACAGAGAACATTACATTTTAGAGAGAACATTACATTTTGGAACATATTTTTTTCTATTTCGTTTGTCTACTCAATTTTGTTAACATATTGGGTATAATAGATTTGAGGGTTTTTTATATCTATTGATTTTTTAATTTCAATTTGTTCATTTGTTATTTTGCTGATTTGATTTTTTTTCTTAATCAGATTGAATAAAAGTTTATCAAGATTTACATGTGTTAAATGTGTTATTGCCTTCATAATCCAAGAAGACCAAAATAACATCATGATGTTGAGGTCACTGTACACAGTGTGTCCAGCTGTGACTGATCAAACCCATAAGAGCTCTGAAGGGCTTACCAGGGGTAGGATACAAATAATTCATAAGTTCATTTGGGAATATTTTCCTAATTTGTGCATCTCATGTTTCTTTTGATTTACCTGTAATTTTGCTTTGCTTATACAGCACAGAGCCTTCTTTGATGCCATTCTGGGTGGATGCCAATGTCTTCCATATCTTTAGAGAGAACTTGAGAGTGTCCTTATATCTTTTCTTCTAACACACATGAGAGTGCTTGCCTTGTATGAGTTTTTCTGTAAAACGGTCTTTTAGACATTTTAGACAAATGTACATTCAACTTTCAAATAATATGGCCAGCCCATTAGTATGGTACTCTCTGCAGTAGAGTTTGAATGTCTGGCAATTCACATTAAGAAAAGACTTTGAAAATTTTTATCTTTCTAAGGAATCAGTTTTTAATTTTATTTCTAATTTCTATGTTTTTCATTTTATTTTTCTTCTAATTTTTAATGCTCCTTTTTCTGCTTTTTTTTTTTTTGGCTTTCCATGTTTTCCCAATTACATATTCAGTTCATTATTCTCTGTCTCTCTCCTATTTTGTTAATGTATGTTTGTAGGGATATAAATTTTCCTCTGGGGACTGCTTTTCCTACATCCTAGAAATTTTGATATCTTGTTTCATCATTTAAAAATTTTTACATAATTATTCATTGTTCCTATGATTGGTACTTTAATTCATTAGTTATTTAGGATTTCATTGTTGTCTCCATTCTGTTTTTTTATTTTGTTTATAGTCCCTGAATTGATTCTTTTTATTATACTCTGGTTTGTAAATGGTATATTTATTATTTCTGCCCTTTTAAAAAATATTTTCTTGTAATATCTCTGTGCTAGGGCACAGGGTCAATTTATATAAAAATTCTATGTGGGCTTTTGTAATCTCATTTAAAAATACCCTACATTTTTTAGCTCTATTTTCTATAGCATTTTATTCAACTCTATTTTTCTCTTTATCTTCCTTTTAGACCTAGCTAAAACTGAGAAAGTGACATGAAATCTCAAGACATACTTGTGTTATTGACTACATATTCATTCATCCCAGTTGATATTTCTGTGTGAATTTTGATGGTAAGGTATTTGGAGTATCTAAATTTAATACTGATATTGGTTTGTTGTCTTTCAGTGTGATGTTTCTTGTTTATCCATTTAATGTTTTAAATGTCAGTTTTTGCTTTATTTAATGGCATGCTTAGAACTCCTGCTTCTTTGAATACACTTGATGCATAGTAATTGCTTTTTTTCCAACCATTCATTTTTATTTTGTTATGTCTTTGTTTTTAAATGTATTTTTAATAAGTAAAAGATCATGGAGTTTTGTTATCTGGTTTGTGACTTAAAAAAAATTGGATTGCTTAATTCATTCAAGTTAAAATTTTTGAGTTGATATTTTCCCTCATTTGTCTCATTGTGTTTAGTTTGGTTAGTTTGTTTTTTGTTTCTTTTGCAGAAGCAATTGGGATTAAGTGACTTGCCCAAGGTCACACAGCTAGAATGTGTTAAGTGTCTGAGGTCAAATCTGAACTCAGGTCCTCTGACTTCAGGGCTGGTGCTGTATCCACTGTGCCGCCTAGCTGTTGCCTCATTGTTTTTCTTTAAAAATATTTTTTTCTCCTCTGCTAATGTCAATACAAAATGGTTTCTTAGATAATGTTGCTTAGTCTCTTTCCAGATGGCCTTATTTCCCCTGGCTTCCTTCAGCTTATCTTTGAGCCCCAACTACTCTACTTGTTACTCATTTTCCTGGTTTTACAATTTTGCTTATTGGTTCCTTTTTCTTTCCTGTCTTTATCTAGTTATTTAATTCTTTCTCTATTTTTCCCCTAAGTTCAATAGTCAAATAGAATTTCTCACATCTTTTTCAACTTATTTTGTTCTTAGTTTTTAATTTCTTTAATTTTCTGCTTCATCTTTTTTAAAGCATTGCTTGTTCTCCTTATTCTCTTCATTAATTTCCCTTTCTGACTATTTGACTTTTATGGCCCTTAACATTATTTTTGTGTTTTTTTATTCTCTCTATTCCTCAAGGAATTAAAATATCGAGGCACCTTTTTTCCATTCTTTTTTTTTTTTTTAAATAGCTTGATATTGTCTTGTGCCCTTTTTGCCCTCCTATTACCTTTGTTTCTACTGTGATTCACTATTAGGAATACCAATTCAGACAATGATATTGAAGAGATTGCCTCATTTCTAAGAATCTTCTTAAGCCTCTTCTTATTCATTATTGTGCTTTTCATTATTGACTTTTGCCTCAACATTTCTTCCAACTTTTCTAGTTAACCTTGGGAGTTCCAATTAATTTTCTCTAGAGGCATGATACATGGCCTCTCTCAGCTCCAATTCTTGCAGATAATGCATGCAGGGAGGTGTCTACTCTTCTTTAATAAAATCTCTCTCACTTACACAA
This sequence comes from Sarcophilus harrisii, assembly GCF_902635505.1. Classification (NCBI taxonomy): domain Eukaryota; kingdom Metazoa; phylum Chordata; class Mammalia; order Dasyuromorphia; family Dasyuridae; genus Sarcophilus; species Sarcophilus harrisii. Next base: position 193,425,948 of record NC_045430.1, read on the forward strand.
ACTGATGCTGAGTGAAACGAGCAGGGCCAGGAGATCATTATAGACTTCAACAACAATACTACATGATGATCAATTCTGATGGACCTGGCCATCTTCAGTAATGAGATGAACCAAATCAGTTCCAATGGAGCAGTAATGAACTGAACCAGCTACACCCAGTGAAAGAACTCTGGGAGATGACTAAAAACCATTACATTGAATTCCCAATCCCTATATTTATGCCCACCTGCATTTTTGATTTCCTTCACAAGCTAATTGTACAATATTTCAGAGTCCAGTTCTTTTTGTACAGCAAAATAACGGCTTGGTCATATAAAAAAAAAAAAATCTCTCATCCCAGAGGATTATTCATTAGCATGTCCCACCAATGAAACAATATTTACTTCCCTCTGCTCCACTTTTTCAAACTCTCCAACTGTCTCCTTGCCCATTCTCTTAGGCTTTCTTCTTTCAGAAAGAATAGAGGAATCATCTTCTCTTCATTGTTAGTCTTTGACTCAATTAGGGTGCATACATCACTTGTTCCCTGATTTCTTCTGTCTCCTCTTCTTATGATGCATTTTCCTATTCGGTATTTAGTTTAAAAAATTATTGATTTATCTTAATGTATAAGATTGTCAAGTTTAGTCCATAGTATTTCAAGCCTATTTCTCCACAATTATTTCTATTTGATTCTGCTTTTCCTTTTGTCTCTGAGCACATGTTGGAAAGGAATATCTCAATGGTCCCTCTGTTGTTATCTTACTGTTTTAGTCTTCAGTTTCTGTATTTGTTGACCCTTCTTGTATTTTCAGAGGTGTTGAAGAAGCAGAGAATCTCTTAATGTCTGGTTTTCTATCTAGGAATGTTTCAAGTCCTTATTTTTTACTGAATGTAGGTCTTTTCTCAATTATGTTTAGACTCAGATTTCCAGGTCAGATAACCTTGAGCTTACCTCTTGAACTGCATTGCTCTTCTCACCATATTACTCTATTCCCTTCAGCATTTTCTGGTAGATAAGGAATAGTCTTTTGTTATTAGAATTTCTTTTCCTTTATATTTGAAGGTCTATCTCCTAGTCACTGACAGAATTTATTGTTTCACATCGAAATTTATAAATTTAACCACAAATGTGTGTTAGTTTGCAGTGTATACTCCCTACCTCCACACTCTAAACACCACCCCCCTTCCCCACGATCTATAGATTATTTTAATTGGGACTTTGTTTTCTGTGTTCAGAAGTTCTGGGAAGTTTTGTTTGAGAATGTCTTCCATTATGGGATTCAGGCTTTGTTGATATTGTTGTTCTTGCTATTGAACTTCTTTTCTGAGAGAGCTATAATCTGTATTTCATCTTTAAGCATCCTGCCTTTGAGATAAATGTATTTAGTTTGTATAGAGATTATACTTTTTATTTAAAAAATGTTATTGCTTTTTGCTTCTTCTAGATTGTCCTTTACTTCCATGTATTTGCATTTCCAATCAGTTATCCTCTCATTTGTTTCTTTGGTGAGACTTGACAATATGCATTCAAGTTTTTCTCTTCTGCAAATTACTTCTGCTATGCAGATCAAAATTTTGGTCTCACAATTCTTATTTCTTTTTTTAAGCCACTTATGAACCTCTTGGTAGGAGGGGAGAGAGATACAGAATTGAATTCTGTTCCAAGCCTGTTTGTGTGTCCTATCTCATTCCTTCTTTTTCTTCATTTTTGGATTGAGCATGATTGCATTACACATTGCCATGCTGCCCTTCTCTTATTTAGGTTTTCATGGTACTGAGAAGTAAGAATGAGTCAGGGAGTAAAGTTGAGTCCTGTTGTAAGTAACTGGTATTTGTATAGTTCTGCTGTCTGAAAATGGAGTAAGATGTACTGAGTGAAACACTTTTTAGGGATTAGGGGATTACTGGTTTTCTCTGCTGTGAATTCATTGAGTTTTTACAATCTTTGGGTCCTTGGTATCATAGATCATGAAGAGAGCTGAGATTGCCTTAGCTCTAGTGCATAATTCCTATTTTTGAGAAGTTTGAAAGCTTGTAAAAATGAGAAAAAAAATGTCCTGTATCTTTCTAGTCACATGATCTGGAAGTCTCTCACATTGTTTTAAAAACTGACACACTGAGTGTTTCCACTGCAAATTTGTGATATAATTTCAATTCTCACTGCGTTTTTCTTCCCTGCCTGAATCACAGCCTCAAGTTCTCTTCTAATACACCTTCCATCTTTTCTTTAGAGAATCTTTCCTCTTTGTTGAGAAAATAGGTGACATGCCATCATTTTACTTTTTCCCTATTCCACACTTCAAAAAGTCCATTATCTTTGCCTTTATTTCAATCTTTGAGGAAGAGGTGATCCTTTTCTTTACAAGACTCGACCTGATTCATATTTTAGCCAAAATGGTTTTCTACATATTCTATCTCCCATTTGTATCACCTCAAATGTTGCAGCTTTCCCCTCCCCCTCTTCCTAGAAAACACTTCTTCCTCTCAAAATCTCTTATTTAACTAGGAAATCAAATGTGCCTGCCACCTCCTATGCAAAATCTTTTTTCATCTTCCCAGTTGTTAGTGCTCTTTCTAATTTATCTTTATTTGCTTGAGTCTGTACATGGTTTATAGATTGTCAGCTTCTTATAGGAAAAGATTATTTTATTATTGTGTCCCTAGCTCTTAGTAAAGTGCCTTCTATATACCTAATAAATGTTTTGAACTGAAAGCAAAATAGACAATATGAAGTGCTGAGCAAGCCTTTTTTTTTTTTTTTTTTTTTGGTCACCTCCATCTAGCTTGTAAAAGATGAAATATATTATTTCACAACTGCACTATTGGACTATATCTGTGTACATTCTATTTCTCCATTCCAGTCCTGGGTATGCCATTTTTTAATTTGACAAAACCAGTTTGAAGCAAAGAATAATGTCTTTCTTTAGAATGGTTCAACATTTGGTGGAGTAGGAAGATCTCTGAACTTAAATCACAGCTTTGTTACTACCTATGTGCCATTTAGGCAAGTACTTAGCTTCTCTAAATCTGAATTTCTTAATCTGAAAAATAGGATTCATTTTACTTATATTACCTTCCTCTATAGGGTTGTTGTGAAGATTTGATATGAGAATGTTTATAAAGTGCTCATTAAGCCATTCCCTGACTCTGTGGAACCTCAAGCAGCTCCCAATTTCACTAGTTGCAGTTCTTGTTTATTAGTCTTTCAATTGTTGGGGTATTTCGATTCTTTGTTCTGCTACTTGTGCTCATGAAGTTGGAAGAGACATTACTCCTCGGTGACTGACAGGACTCCCCCTCAAAGAAATTTTTTAAAATGGAAAAAAAAAAGACAGGAGAGAATAAGCTAATTAGTGATGGAACTTTCTGTGCAATTAGTGATTGCTCAGGAATTCTGGGAAGAATGATCTTTTGCTTATTGAACTACAGCTTATGATTATGTTCCAGATAGTATATAGTGGATAGAACACTAGACCTGGAATCAGGAAGAACTGAGCTCAAATGTGCCCTCAGACACATACTAAATGCATAACTGGGCCAGATGTTTAAACTCTGTCTACATTAGTTTCTTCAATGGCAAAACAGAGATAATAACAGCAGAGTTGTTTTGAGGATTGAATGGTATTATATTTGTAAAGTGATTAGTATACTGCCTGGTACATAAAAGGTACTTCATGCTTGTTTCCATTCTTCCTCTCTCCCTTCATTTCTTCTTCCTGAACTCTTTTGTTTATATGGGGAAAATCTACTTTAAAAAATTCTATATGTGGCATACAGATTAATTGTTGGTTTCCCTATCTTTTGTTTTTTTCCCCTAGGATTAAAGTGTTATCTCCCTCCTCTGATCTCATATCACTTGTACTTATATATGCTTAAAGTGTAATTTGTATTAGAATTACCTACGTACTTGTCATCTCTCCACAGTAGATTCAACTCAAGGTTCGGGACACTGCATTATTTAATTTTATGTCATCCATGGTCCCTACAACAGTGTACTGCATTTAGTGGGCACTTAAATGTTTCTTCAATATATGATTGAATGCTAATAACATTATTGAGTGTCAGAAACTTAAGATGAAAAAGAGGTGAATCTTTGCTTTTTCAGTAAATCAGTAAGTTCAAAAAAGGTTATTGAACCCAAGAATAAACAGGGAAGAATTTAATACCTAGCCCATTGAACATTCAAAGAATTTTTTATTTTGAGCTGTTCAATTACTTGAGAATTCAGGTAAAGCTTTTATTTGGCAGGGAGATTGTGGAGTAAAGTTACCAAATATTGAGTGAGCCTATGAAGAGGGAAATCATTCACTGTTCCCTTCCAAGCCTTTGTGACAACGGATGGTGTGGACTATCTTCTTCTCTGGGAAGGGTATAAGGAAAAAGGAAAGAAGAGAAGTTCTTAGCTTTAATTTCTGTGCCTTCAGTTCTCTTCCTCCTAATGCCTGGGCTTGAAGAGACCTGTGTCTGTTTACTATTTGAGTTCATGGTCTGAGGAAGACTTCTACACTAAACAATCACACTGTGATAGACTTTACCATCTGGCCAGAAACCAGATCTGAAATTGTAACAGCCAATAGTCTTGCAATTTATTTGGGGAACCAGTGCAAATTTGTGCTATGGATCCCAGATAAAATGTAAGCATCATTTCTTTGTACTCATCCAGTAAGTAAGGTGCCACTTTATTCATATATATTCTCTTTTCACATACATAATTTTATAAACATGGCTTGCATAATCTTTGGTTTGTTAATTGTAATGATAGAATCTCATTTATCTGGTGACCTCAATTATCCTTTATCTAGCTGGAGATCTGAAAGTGTGGGGAGAAAAAAAGGATTCAACATACACATATATACATATGTACATAAAATATATTCTGCTCATACCTCAGCTGTGCTCTCAGGACTTGTCATATCTTTTAAAAATTCTTAATTTGTACATAATTCAAACAAACTTGGCTATCTGGTTCTATTTCTCAATTATTATAGTGTTAGCTCTCAATAATTTAAAGTGGAAACTGGGTGAAGTTAAAAAAAAATAGGAGTTCTTGAAAAAAGTGTTTGAAAAATACACTTTTTCATTGTAACTAGGTCAATGAAGCAGTCGTGAGTAAAGCCTCTCATGGGGCAGAAATACAGCTCTTTTCTATAGGATCACTCATTGAATGATAACTGCTCTAATGAGATTTTTAGTTGAAGATGCAAGCTTGAGGTCAATATGACAACAATCTTCATATGGAACTGGCATATGACAAATTTTCATGAATATTCATTTAAACACACTAAGCATTTGTGAATAAATATTTTTATTTGACAGTGACATTTGACAATTGCTTTTCAGCAGTAAATGCTACTGTGTAAAAACTTTCATTGAAGATCATTCTTATTGATTTTGAGGGCTGAATTGTGAGCCAGTTCACTCTTTCAGAATCTTCACTGGGCAGGCCTGCTGCTCTTCCCACTGCCCCTTCTGAACTGAAAAGAGGGCAAGTACTAGCACCCACAGCAGAAAGCTATGATTCTTTTTCTTAGAAAAATTAAATTCCTACCACAAAATGAGCTAAGCAGCTGCTCTTAGATGTTTGTATATTAATGCTCAGTTAAATACTATAGTGATATCTGTGGATGATGAGGAAATAAGAAGTATTATCTCCCTATAGAAGAAACTTTAACAACTTTTCAGTACATCAGGCTTGTGATCTGAGATGAGGTAATCATAGTTTAGATTTGCTCACATATTTTTAAGAGACTGCTGAACTTAAGCTTCTTGGAACTTGGACATAACTTTCATTTAAAGACCAAAATTGTTCCCTAGGAGGGTGAGAAGTCCTCTCCCCCCACCTTTTTTGTTCCTATTCATCTTTCCTATTAAAAGTCTGTCAAAAATCATATTACTAACTGCAATTTGAATATTTTGAATAGAAATCCTAATAGGATAATGGATTTTCATAGATTAAAAAGCTGGATGTCAGCAAGGAATGATTAAAGTTAGTAAGATAGTCTCCCATGAAAGACAATATTTTCTATGGTAACATTTCCCAGTTCTCCGTCTTCTTGCCAATGACTTGGAGAATTCTGATTTAATTTTTAGTTGTTTGTCAGTTGTAACCGACTATGATCTCATTTGGAGTGTTCTTGGCAAAGATACTGGAGTGGTTTGCTATTTCCTAAACTATCTCATTATACAGATGAAGAAACTGAAGTGGGGGGAATAAGTGATTTGTCCAGGGTCCCACAGCTGGTAAAGTGTTTGAGATCAAATATCATCTCAGGAAGATGAGTCTTACTGACTTTGTGTGCATCTAGTTGGCAGTTATGATTTAGTACTTTAGATCACTGAATTTTGTTCCATTTTTATGGATAGTAATGAGGATAATAATGATAGTAATGAGCACTTATAAATGATTTGAGAAAAATGAAATAATAGGTTTTTGCAAGAAGCATAAAACGCAAAGTTCTGCTTTTTAAGACTTTGCAACTTAGTCCAGTGTGTTAAGTGGGAAGCAGACAATAGTAATAGAGCCTTTGTTGGAGGCTCAGGGGTAGGACCTGAAAGTTTCCTGAGGAATTTTTTGGGAGCTTCAAAATAAGACTGTTGTTGGGAAAATAAGCAGAAGGGCTTGGTGAATTTTAGAAATGACTGATTCAAATTATTTTTCTAAACAAATTAATTGGCTTTGATAACATAACTAGCTATTAATTTTTCCTTCTGTTCAAAAAAATTAGACTCTCTCCTTTAAAATGTTATATCCCACATTACATGAAAACAATGATTAAAAAAACAAAAATAACCAAAAAGAAAAAAACAAAAAACAAAACCCTAGCCCTCATTCCCCTTCATGGTTTATATTACTGTTCTCTAATCCAGATGTGGGCTTTCTGTTTTTCAGTCATGAGCAGATTAGGTAAGGCAGGGATGGAATTTGAAATGTCATTTTCTGTATTCATTTTTGATGCCCATGGTCCAGATGAGTGGATGGTCTGTTTCCACAGTCACAATTCCAGACCCATCATAGGTATTTGAAGTGCTGACTAGGGTTCCAAACATGAGCACATCATTGGCTGTAAGTAAAGGATAAAAGGAAAAGGAGTTAAATATAATTTATTTTTATATTATATAATTATAATATAACGGCTAATATTTGTATAGTTTTGTTACATACATTATCTCATTTAATTATCATTACCCTTTTGTTGATCAGTTGCTTCCTGACCCCCATTGGGAGTTTTGTTGACAAAGATACTGGAGTGGTCTGCCATTCCTTTCTCTAGCTCATTTTACAGATGAGGAAATTGAGGCAAACAGGGTTAAGTTACTTGGTCAGAGCCATACAGTTAATATCTGAGGCTGGATTTGAACTCAAGAATATGAATGTTCCTTATTCCTGGCCCATTCTATCCATCATGAAGAAGCCTATGAAGTAAGTACTAAAAGGAATTAAACTTATTTTTGCAGATGAGGAAACCATGTTTCAGAAAGGTTAATGTAATTCAGTATTTATTAAACACCTTCTATGCACTAGGCACTGTGTGTACTGGGGGCTAGAGAGACAAAGGCAAAAATGAAAATAATTTCTGCCTTCCAAGAGCATATATTCTACTTTGGGGAAACAACATGCATGCAAATGAGTACATAGTTATAAATTATGCAAAAAAATACACATTGATTTGGTATGGTGCAGGGAAAAATCACTAATGAGACTCAGCAAATGACTTGTATGGAATGTGTTTTCAGCAGTGGAGCTTCAGCTTGAGGGGAGGTAGATATTCTAAGAAATAGAAGTGAGAAAAGACAGCTTGGGCAAAGGCATGAAGGCACATGATAAAATACCATGTATGGAGGACAGTACCTTGTTTAGACACACAGTCTAAGTGTTAGTAAATGTTAGTGATTAATATGAACTCAGTTCCATCCTGATATCAAGTCTACTTGTTACCAACTGTCTTTCAATTAGTCATTCTAATAATGGGTAACTTTTTATAAGTCCTTTTAAAATGGTGTTAAATTAAACAGGAAGTGTCAGACTTAATACCAACGTAAATGCCATGACAGGAAATTTTTTTGATTTCATAAAACAGTTATTAATCAAAGTCACATAAGTAAGATTCATGAAAACCTCTAGCAATCTGATGAAGTCTGTGGATTCCTTCTCAGAAGAATGTAATAAATGTATACATGTAAGTGTGTAAAATAAAATTCATAGCCTTACAAAGAAAACCAATTATATTGAAATATAGCTTATCAAAATACTAAGAAAAAAAAATTCAGACTTAAGGTTAAGAATCCCTGCCTGATAGTAAATAGGTTGTACCTAGATAAAAACGAACTCTAAAATATTTCTCCTAATTGAAATTTTTAGTCACTCAGGCTCATTAACATGGAGTTGTCATTGACTCTTTCCTCTCTCTCACAATAAGATTCCTAAAATTTATAGATTTTAAGTTTTACTTAATGTTTTAAGGTTACTTTACTAATATTTTATTTTAGCTTACAACAAACCTGAGAGGTAGAAAGTAGGTTCGTTATTGATCCCATTTCATAGATGATAAACCTAAGACAGAGGTTAAGTGATTTATCCAAAAGGCACATAGCTAGTAAATATCTGAGGCTGGATTTGAATTTGGATCATCTTAATTTTAGGTCCTATATACTCTTTTATATCATCCACCTGTCCTCTTTCACTCAGTTTGCCTAAATATCAGTGAGATTCTGAAGTGGTGAAACTGAGATAGAGGGAAGACGGTACTCTCTAAAGAAATAAGGACATTAACAATAGTGGAAGTTTAGGAGAAAGAGGTGAAGTTTGAGTAGAGGTAAGTGTTCAATAGACAATTGAGAAGACCTACTCAGGGTAGGTAACATGAAGGACTGAATAAATAAATCTGGTGATTAACCCATGAGAGCTTCACCAAGGAAGAATTTGGAGCAGGAAAAATGAGGATCCTTTGAAAGAACATTTTTATTGCAAGCATCAAAATGCCATAAAATAGCCTCACAAATAATTTTAAAAATTTAAATCTATCAAAATTATTCTAGGTCTTTCCCTGTATTTACTTACCTGTGTTAATATCAATAATCTTTGATTTGTATCCACACCAATTGCCATAAAATCACAGAACTAATAACTGAGCCCCCACTTTCTTTTTAAATATTTTTGTGAGCATTTTTAACATTACTGCAAAAGGAAATTATCTAGAACCTGGTCTAAGATTCAAATAACTCAAATGATAATAGTGCTGTTCTGCTCCTGGGTTGGCTGTTGTTAAGTGGCCCCTTAATGGCAAAGTGGATAGAACACTGGTTCTAAAATCAGGAAGACTCATCATTCTGAGTTCAAATTGGACTTCAGACATTTGTTAGCTGGGCAAGTCACTTAACCCTCCTTGCCCTAATCCACTGGAGAAGGCAAAGGCAAACTATCCCACTGTCTTTGTCAAGAAAACCCTATGGACAATATGGTCCATAGAGTCACAAAGAGTCATATATGATTGAACAAGCAGCAAAAGGGGATAATAAACAGAAAAGGTACATATATTTATTAAATTGTTCTTTATAAGCAAATAATCAGTGAATAGTTATATATTAGGCCTATTCTGTATTCTAAAAGAAGTTAAACAGCTTTAAGATCTTATTTATTCACTCTGAAGCAGACAAGCATTCCATGGTCTTGCTTTTACACTGCTGACTTGCTTATTAGGTTTGGATTACTTTCTTCTCAAACCTGTGACAAATCTTAAGTACTTAGATTTAATAAAATCTTTACGTTAAAAACTTGGTGCTTTGAGTTTTTTACTTAGATGGTTAACTGAGTCAGTAAGAGGTATGAAGGAGCTCCAGTAGCTTTCAAGAAAACCTAAATGGGTTTTTGAGTTTTTTTACTTTGCCTTGTTCAGACTGTCTCTGAATTATAGCATTTTGCTATGGGTATCACATTTAGGAGAGATACAAGAAAGATGAGAAAGGCATTCAGGATGGTGCAAGGCCTAGAATATGTTATATCAAGACTGGAGGATATTTAGCTTGGAGAAGAAATGACATGGAAGGAAGGATAGCATGTGGTGGCTTTCTTCAAACATTTAAAGAGATGTTGTGTTAAAGTTGAATTAGATTTGTTTAGCTAGACTCCAAGGGTCAAAAGTGAGTAATGAATGCTATTTACGTAAGTGGAAGAGAGGAAGATCTTGCTTTGTGATGAAGTGGCTGAGAGTACTTGACTCAGAATCAGGAAGATCTGATTTCAGATTCACTCTCAGTCAATGGCAAGTTTTGTGACTTCGAGCAAGTCATGTGGTAGCCTCTCTCAGCCTCATTTAGCTCAAATTTAAAAGTGCAAAATGGGAATCATAACATCTACTTCACAGGGTTGTTGTAAGGATCAAATGATAAGGAAAACTTTAAGGATTATATAAATGTCACTCATTTTAGCTCAAATTTCTTAATAATAAGAATGATTCAGAGATGAAAGGAGCTACCAAAAGGGTAGATCAAACTTCGAGATTTATTCTTCAATTGTTTCTAACTCTTTGTGACTCCATTTGGGTTTTCTTGGTAAAGCTACCGAATTGGTCTGCCATTTCCCTCTCCAGCTCATTTTATAGATGAGGAAACTGAAACAAGCAGGGTTAATTTATTTTCTCAGGGTCCTCTAGCTAATAAGTGTCTCAGGATAAATTTGAACACGGGAAAAGGAGACTTCCTGACTCTGGGCTTGGTACTCTATCTGCTGAGAGGTGGTTAGGCATAGGTTGGGCTGGTTGTTCCATTAGGACTCTTCTAAGCCAGAAATTCTGTATGAAGTTAAAATAATTTTCCCAAACCTCTAAAACTATATGTAGTTCATACAGCAAGAATACCTCTGCCATCAAAATCTCTAGGAGAAGAAACTATTATATATAATGTGTATTTCATTTATATTATTTTATATAATGTTTATATAGTTTACATATGAGAAAAATATTTTGGAAACATGCTTGGAACATATAGAAATAACACATTAAGGTATGAAAAGCACTTTATAATCTCATCTGATTTTCAAAATATACCTGTGAGGTAAATACAACATATTCTTATCTTTATCATCATCATCACTTGAATCAAAACATCCTCCATTTTCTATTTCAATTCATTTTTCCATTGTAGTCACTTAAGTTCTTTGTTTCCCCTTCTTCAGCTCCTCAATTATTGTTTCTACACTCTTAGGAGAGTTAGAATTTAAACAGGAGAGTAGAAAGAGAAAAGTAAGAATTAATGCTCTTCTATTCCAGACCACACCTTCTTTTTCAATTTCAGTGCCTCTTCTAGGAAGGGAGAAAAGCTAACACTTGCAAGTTCTCCTGAAGCTAGGTTTTTATATTTTCCTTAGGCATATATATATATATATATATATATATATATATATATATATATATATCTCAAATTGTAAACATTCTTTGCCCCTTTTCCAATATTCTATCATAGCTCTGAGATTTCAGTTAACTGATTTGAAAAGTAAAATTAAAGTAAAAAATCTTTGATTTCTAAATTTCAATCTTTGAACTACATAATGAAATAGAAATCTCACCTTATTATTTTTTAAAATATGTAACCAATGCTCTTATTGGATAGTTAAATATCTGTGAACCTGTGACAAACTGGTGAGAATCCTGGTACTGATATTACAAAGCTTAGTTCTGCTACATACCATCTGTATGTCCTAAGACAAATCATTCTCAGCCTTGTTAAAATTGGAGATTAGCATTTAGAGTGGAAGGAAACAGATCACTTAATCTAAACTGGATAATCTTTTAACTAGCCAACTGAACTTATTTCTTCTATGTGGGCCATGGCAACAGCATGTTACTTTGATGACAGCAGTTTAGTAAGACTGTTTGGGATCTTGGAGTTTTGGGTACCATGTTTCATTTAGAAAGGATGGGTTGGAGAAGTCCTAAAGGTATTTAACTAGGATGGTGTGGAGATTCAAAACTATGTCTTTGACATAGTCCCTTACCAGGGACCAGACAGGAGGGTTAGATCAGTGAAGAGAAACAGAGTTACAGATAGTTTTATAAAAGACTGAAACTTATTCTTAGCCCCAGAAAATGGAATTGAGACCATTGCACATAATTGATGGGAAGGCAAATTTCACCAGAAGTAAAGAAAAACTTCATGGCAATATAAATTGTCAAAAAAAGAAAGAAAAGAAACATGAATTATTCATCATTGGAGGTCTCCAATTATAGTCAGATCATGGATCAATGATTGTAAAGGATTTTCTGCTTCTGGCAAAGTTTAGACTAGATGACTTTTGTAGCTCCTAGCATCTTTGAGATGCTTATTACTCTCACAACTTAATATCAGTCAGCTTGGAAGGCCATTGTCATCTATTCAAAACCAGTAGAAACCTCCCTACATTTAAATGTTTTAATAAATAATTGGCTGATTTTCATTGTGCAGTGGTAGTTGTTTGGTTTATGGATACAGATTATAAAATATTATTATGTTTTGGCATAATGTCAAAGAAAAATATTAACCATTACTTATATGGCTTGAAAGCTTATAACTCCTAAATTAGAATAGTGAATTGCACAAAGTAGATGGCCATTAAATGTGTACTGACTAAATTCTTAGATGGTACAATAGAGAATTTGTTGAACTCTTGGGGGTCAGGAGACACCAACTACAGTTAGTACACTTAGTTACAGGAAGTTTGCAACTTTCCCTATTGCAGTTTCAATATATTTTGGGTTGACATAAGAAATTAAGTGGGAATTTCAGGGGAGTTTTGCAGAAACCTCAGAAGAAATGCAATGGCCAGCAGACTACACAGAAATAGTTTAGAAACTCAGAAAAGCATACAACATGTAGAATATAATATCGATATATTTTATCTTTTAGTACTATTTTAACAATATATTTTAATAATAATTCAGACTTCTACGATATGATGCTTTGAAAAATCTGGCAGAAAAAAATTGCCAGACCAAAAAATTTTACAGGAAATTTCTGGATTGAGGGACAGTAAGTAAGATGTGGAAGGTATAACTGTAGTGATGTAACCCAGGGAGAGCCAATTAATCTCTTTAGATATCAGTTTCCTCATCTGCAAATCAAAATAGATATACTAGTTGGCTTCTACAGTCTCTTCCATTTCTAAATATTTAATTTTCTGATAAAGAAGTTTAGCATGAGAGAAAGAATAATGAACTTGAATATGGAGCTATAGGTTCAGGCTTTCACTACTATCATGTGGTTGAAATTGGGGAAGTAATAACCTCACTGAAAATCAGTTTTCTTATTTATGAAATAAGAGAATTAGAACAAATGAGTTCTAATGTCTTTTTTCAACTTTTAAATCTTAAAAGTATTATAAAAGGAAAGCTGATCATTTATTATTCTCTTCTATGCCACTAGAGGGAGTGTTTTACCTTTTTTGGAAATTTACCTAAAGAAACCATAATAAATAAAGAGATGTTTAAAACAATGAAATGTCAATTCATGATCCATTAAAGAAAGCAATTTTTCTATGCAACCAACTTCTTAACCAGTGTGATTAAGAAGACACGTAATATAGAACTAATAACAATATAGGTAGAACCCCATTTAAATTCATGCCATCACCAATGTGGATTTAATCATTGAAATCTTCAGAGTGGATGATAGATTTAAAAAGGGAGTCAAAGAAAGAGCCCAATGTAGGGTGACAGGATGGAAAGGGATAATCCAGAAATGATGACCAAGGAATCATTATATATTTGGGAGGAGAGGTTAACAAGGGTGGCCAATGGTATCAAAAGATTTGGAGGGATCCAAAAGCGTGAGAACTAAGGAAAAGACTGGGATTTAGTTCAGCAGAATCTGAAAGGGATAAATTTATTGAATTTATAATAAATATAAATTTATTTATTATATAATTTTATTAAAGAAATTTAAAGAACAGAGTTGAGATGACGTGGGTGAACCTTTCTAGGATTTTAGTTACAAAAGAGAGACAATTAATTATTAATAACAAAATAATAACAAGGGAACAGTAGGGTCAAGAATAAACTTTTTTTAAGGAAGAGGAAGAGAATTTGCAAATCTTCAGGGAAGAAAGAAACTGAAGATGAGAAGAAAAAAAAAAAAGGAATCTTGAGTACAAAATGCCAAAGGGAATCTGAAGAAATAGAATCAAGGAGTGTATACAGTAGGGATGTATACAACCAGGGATGTTTTTGATTTTTCAGTAGATTAATGAGATGGAGAGGAGTGAAGGAGGCTATGTGAGGAAGTCAGGAGGAAAAATAGGAGTTGCTGTATAAGCAGTAAGAGCTCAGTAGTGATTGTTATTGTTTGTCAGGTCTGATTCTTCATGGTTTCATTTGGGGTTTTCTTGATAAAAGTATTAGAGTGGTTTTTCCATTAGCTTCTCCAGCTCACTTTGTGGATGAGGAAACAGAGGCAAAAATGGGCCAAGTGGCTTGCTTAGTGTCACACAGAAAGTAAATATTTGAGGTCAGATTTGAACTCAGGAAAATTTCTTCCTGACTTCAGCTCCAACACTCGATGCAGTGAATCACCTAACTCCTAATGGAGATTATATAATAAATTTGTAGTGGGACCAATCTGCATGATTTTGTGAAATAGTCTTTATAAAATGTGATGGTGTCAAAATATTTTATGAAAAGAAAGAGGAAGTTTTACATTGATTTTTTTCTTGATAAAAATGCTTTGTATGCTTATAGCTTGTGACCTGCAGTTAGATTTGAATAAATTGACCAGATGTCTCAATTTGGTGGACAGGTGTCAATGAAATGCAAATTCAGGTTGATTAGCTCATTAATCTACTACTACAGATTAGTCAAAGGATTGGAGCATATCTTTTCTTAAGGCCAGCTCTGTGGTGTAGGAAAATTTCAGATTGCAAGATTTAAGCATCTTTGAACCACTTTATATTACTGTTGTCATGTGATAAATTATCATTAGTACATAAAGCAAATTTCCAGCCATCTTTCTAGATATTTCCTTTATGGAACAGAGAGTTTAAAGAGGCTGTTAGGAAATACTCCTTACCAAAAATGGAAATAAAAGTAAATGTATATATTTATGTACATACATACATACATACATAAAATAGATAAGTAGGTAGATAAAGGGCAACTAAAACAAGAACTCATTGATGTTACCTTCAGAGGCCAGAGTGGACTTTTGGAAAGCTGAAAGCTAAGAAGAATTAGAATGGGAGAATACTCTCTAGTTTTATAGGAGTATGACTTATTTGGGGAAGTGTAGGACACAGGAATGGAAATTATAGTTTACACTCTTGCTATACTTATGCAACCCATGGTTGAAAATATAGAAGGACAGAAAAGGTTTAGATAAATTTCAGGTGCTTAATGGATTATAAGGAACAAGTAGGATTTTGGCTTAGCCTTGAACCTAGCTCATATGATATTAAGTCTAGTGTTTTTTGTTTGCTTTGTTTTGTTTTTTTGCTATCCTACACTGATACTCTATTCTGAAATTTTATTTTAGCTTCAGTTTAACATTCTGTCTCTATGAATTTGGATGCTATGCTCTCACTTAAGTCATTTGAGAGAATACCATAGCAGGAGATAGGACATATTTACTTGCTGAGTATTAACTCTATCATTGGGTAGATTCTGATATCCTATTTAAGTGTTTCGTTTTGGGCATATCTGAAGCTTCTGTGGCGATCATATTGATCTTATTCCTGAGATCCTTAAGACAATTAAAAGTTAAGTTTATGAGTTATGGTTCCAGACCTCAAAGTTTAGAGACTGATGAACACCTGAACAAGTTAAGAAAATAGCAGATTATGGTAAGTGTCAGGAGTAATGTGGCATAGGGAATGGAATGCTCGATTTAGAATCCCAAAGATTTGGGTTCAATATTTGTCTTTGACATTATAACTGTGTGACTCTGAGTAAGTTCCTTATCTTCTATTTATCAAAAGTCATTCCTATGACATCTATTAAATCATAAACACAGTACAGAATTCCTACATGGAAAATTCTTCATGCTGATAAAATTACAGCTCTTCCATATAAAAGATTCATGTATGATAAATGCGAAATGAGTAATATAGGAAATGGATGAAATAGAAATTTAGGGGAAAGAAAGAGAACTTTGTTGTAGGAAGGCTCCATTCATATAGAATGTATCTGATCTGGGTTTTTTTAATGGATAAATATAATTTGTATGGGTATAGTGAAGAATATAAGGCAACTATTCATACCTTTTCTTTTTGATAAAGAACCTGTCTGGGTTGTCATAGATGAATAGGCAATTTTCAAAACAACAACAAACTCAAACTACAAACAACTATATGAAAGAATGCTCTAAATTGATGAGAGATGAAAATTAAACCAACACTGATGATTTATCTGACACCCATCAGATTGGCAAAGATGAAAATGACAAATGTTGTGGAGACTGCAGGAAAGCAGAAACATTAATGTATTGTTGTTAGAACTTGGTAAAATGGTCCAACCATTCTAGTAAACAACATAACTTTTGATACACCCACATTCATTTAACTATACCCTTTGCTGTAGAGGATATCCTAAAAAAATTAAAAGGGGGAAAAAAGGATCCATATATATAAAAAAAAATTGTTGTTGTTCAGTCATTTTTCAATTATGTTCAACTTTCTATGACTCCCTTTGGGGTTTTCTTGTCATAGATACTGGTTTGCCATTTTCTTCAGCTCATTTTACAGATGAGGAAACTGAGAAAAATAGGGTTAAGTGATTTGCACAGGGTCACATAGCATATAAGTATATGAACCCAGACTTGAACTCAGAAAGATGAGTCTTCCTGACTCCAGGCCTAGCACATAATTCACTGTGCCACCTGGCTGCCCTTTATTGTAGTAGTCTTATTATAAGTAGAGAATTGGAGATAAAGAAGGGGTCTAAAAATTAGACATAATTAGACAAATTCTAGAATAGGAATATTATGGGATAGCATAAGAAATAATAAATATGAAGAATTAAGAGAAACCAGAAGATTTGTGTGAATTGATGCATAATAAAATGAGCAAAACTCAGAATGATTTACATAATGACCATATTATTGTTATGAAAAAAGAATGCTGAAAAGCTTTGGAACATTGACGAGTGCAATGACCAATCATAATTTCACAGACTAATTGCAGAGAAATGATGCACTAGAGATGACAAATGAGATGACCAAAGATCTCTGTTTAGATAAGGAAGGAATTCACAGGCTTCTCCCTGGCTCAGATCTAGAATACACAGTAAGAGCTGTGCACATGTATGGATGACTATGAGAAAACATCAGAGCAAGTAGGGAGGCTGGCACTACCAGTACAGGATGGTACAGCAGCCTCTGTAAAAATGATCAGAGTTTCCAAGATACAGAGAAAAGACCATATATATAAGCTGGACCACAGCAATGGAAAGTTAGGACAAACCCTTTTGTGAAAAGTTCCTCCACACAAGAAATGTAACACTAGCATAATTTTAATTCTCCAAGTCATATATACACATTTATAATAATCTCCTCTGACTTGAAATATAGGAAGTGTATGATACTGTCCTGGAGGAAACAATACATGCCTTTAAAAAAGAGCAGAGTGTCAGTAAATATTTATAGTAATAAATTTGGATTAAGGCACTTTCTTGAGGCATTAATTCTAGCTACTTTTCCTTTCTGAAAGAAAGATTGGGGTATCTTGCTTGACAATCTATTCTGTTCTACCAGACAGAAAACTGTAAGTGGTGACCCAAAGACTTTCCATAGAATTTGAAGTTTAACTATATTAGCTCATTGAAAGTTTGGTGTTTGTAGAATGGGAGTGGGCAGGCAGCTTCCTATAGGAAATTTGCCCAATCTTCATTATTCTTTGGGGATGGAGGTGGGGGTATTGAAGACTGGCAGAAACCACAATGAATTCAAATTATGTGCAAGTTGCAGGAATATCTTGTGAAAACTGAGCCTTCTGGCAATTGAAATAAGTAGTTTCAATGGAGTGGGGAAAAGATACGATAAATCTTCCTCTGAAGGTATTATTTTTCTCTCAGTGATCATTCATCTATAACCATGTTACAATATTTTAAAAAATTCCTGATACTGAAGGGAATGCAAATTTTAAAGAAGATATGGTCTTAGCCTCCTGAGAGCTTATAGTTGAATTATATTACACAATTACTGTTAGGTTCAAAGGGGTGTTCGTGTCTGATTTTACAAGTAGGTAAAGTATCTACTCCCTCACTACTCCAAATTCTGCTACATGTAATTTATTCTATCACCATAGCTTCACCATAGCTTTCGGGGTTGACTTTCCAGAATCCTCTTTAAAAATGCAAAATTGCACAATCCCACCCTGTAATACGTGATCAGTTAGGATATGGGAAGGAAAAGACTACTTAGAAATGTCAGGAGATATCTGTTGCACTGCATGAGGGTGAAATACTGTATAGCATATGCTGGACCAGCACAGACCAGGTCCCAGCAATCAGGAGCAGACCTTGGAAGCCACTAATCAGCAACTACTAGGGCTACTGGTTCAGGGGCTTTCAGATTATAGACAGTAACAGAGTCCAACGAACTGTTAGAAAGAGATTACAAGGGTCTCTTTGCTGGCACTGGAAGCAGGACTTTGATGATTTATTTGCCCATACTCAGATCTGGGTGGCAGTCTCAGGGTAAGGAGGGGAGCATTAGCACCTCAGAGCATGAGGGCTGCAATGTACAAGGACCTTTGTCACAATTTCAGAGCAGAAAAGAGTGCTTGTGGTCTCTCACAGACCAGAATACAGGCCAGAAGGGGAGTAAACACACTTCTTAGATCTTACCACCTTGGAAACATATAGGTCCCTAAAATATCGCTGAAAACTGTCCCAAGCTTCAGGGGTTTTATGCAACTGACATCCTCTGCATTGGAAACTGAGCCCCACTTAAAAATAAAAAAGTCAAGAAAAAAACTGGGAAAATGGAAGGAAAAAATTTGATCCTAGAAAGTTACTATGGTGACAAGGAAGATCAAAACACATAATCAGAAGGAGATAAAGTCAAAGCTCCAACATCCAAAGCCTCCAAAAATATGAATTAGTCTCAAGCCATGAAAGGGCTCAAAAAAGGATTTTGAAAATCAAGTATGAGATGTAAAGGAAAAATTGGGAAGAAAAATGAGGATGATGCAAAAAAAAAAATCATGTAAAAAATGAGTCACTAGCTTGGTAAAGAATTCACAAAAAATAATGAACAAAATAATACCTTAAAAAGACACTAAGGCAAATAGCAAAAGAAGTACAAAAACAAACAAACAAAAAACAATGAAGAGAAGGTGGCTTTGAAAAATATAACCGGCCAAAAGGAAAAAGAAGCACAAAAATTCACTGAAGAAAAAAAAAAAAAACTCCTTAAAGAATAGAACTAATTAAATGGAAAAGGAGGTACAAAAGTTCACTGAAGAAAATAATTCCTTAAAAATTAGAATTGAAAAAATGGAAGCAAAATAACTTTATGAGAAATCAAGAAATTTTCAAGGAAAACTGCCCTGACATTCTAGAACCAGAAGGTAAAATAGAAATTGAAAGTATCTACCAATTACCTCTGAAAGAAATCCCCAAATGAAAACTCCTAGGAATATTGTGGCCAAATTTCAGAGATCCCAAGGCAAGGAGATTATATTGCAAGCAACCAGAAAGACACAATTTTATATGGTGGAGCAACAGTCAGAATAATATAAGATTTAGCAGTTTATACATTAAAGGATCAGGCAGCTTGGGATATAATGCTCTGGAGGGCAAAAGGATTTGGATTAAAACAAGACTCACCCACCCAGTAAAACTAAGTACAATCCTTCAGGAGGAAAATGGATATTCAGTGAAATAGAGAACTTTCAAGCATTCTTGATTAAAGACCAGGATTGAATAGAAATTTGGCTTCAAATATGAGAATTGAGAGAAGCATAAAAAGATAAACTGAAAAAAAAATCATAAAGTACTTAAAAAGTTGGAACTTTTTACATTCCTATATATAAAGATTATAGTTATAACTCATAAGAATTTTATTATTATAGGGCAGTTAGGAGTCAGAGGTTACTGGTATGAGTTAAATATGAAAGAATGATAACTAAAAAAAATTAAGGGGTGAGAGAGGAACATACTGGGAGAAAGAGAAAGGAAAATGTAGAATGGGATAAATTATCTCACATAAAATTAGCTCTTAGAGAGAATAACACACACATATAATTGGGTATAGAAATCTATCTTACTCTGCATGAAAGTAGGAGTGGAAAGAGATAAGAGGAGAGGGATGGTGATAGAAGGGAGGTCAAATTAAGAGTAGTGACAGAAGCAAAACTTGAAGTAGGTCAGGGTAAAAGGAGTGAGAATAGAATAAATAGAAAGGGAAATAGGATGGAGGGAAATACAATTGGCAATAGTAAGTATGAAAAAATTGTGAAGAAAGTTTCTCAATTAAAGTCCTCATTTCTCAAATACATGTAGAACTGAGTCAAATTTATAAAAATAGGAGCCATTCCTCAATTGATAAATGATCAAAAGATATGAACAGTTTTCAGATGAAGTAATTAAAGCTAGATATAGCCATATGAAAAAATGTTCTCACTATTAGAGAAATGCGAATTAAAATTCTGAGATACTACCTCATACCTACTAGACTGGCTAATAGGACAGAAAAGGAAAAATGACAAATGGTGGAGGAGATATGGGGAAAATGAGACATGAATGCACTGTTGGAAGAATTGTGACCCATTTCAACCATTTTGTAAGGAGCTACAAAACCTGCCATACTCTTTGAGCTATCAATACCACTATTAGATCTGTATCCCAAAAGAAATTAAAAAGAAAAAGAAAAAAAAAGGAAAAAGGAAAAGGAGTTATATGTACAAAAATATTTATAGCAGCTCTTCTCTGTAGGCAAAGAATTAGAAATTGAGGGGATGCCCATCAATGAAAGAATGGTTGAATAAATTATGGTGAAAGAATATTGTTGTGCTATAAAAGAATGATTCAATTAGTAAGATGTTCTCAGAAAAAAACCTGGAAAGATTTACAGTTAATGTATACAAAGTAACAGCAATATTGTAAGATAATCAGCTGAGAATAATTTAGGTATTCTCAGCAACACAATGATCCAAAAGAAGGATTTAGGATAAAAAACGCTATCCATCCCTCAAGAAAGATTTGATGGTGTCTGAATACAGATTAAAGCATACTTTTTTATTTTTATTTTTTTAAATAACTTTTTATTGACAGAACCCATGCCAGGGTAATTTTTCACAACATTATCCCTTGCACTCACTTCTGTTCAGATTTTTCCCCTCCTTCTTTCCATCCCCTGCCCCAGATGGCAAGCAGTCCTATACATGTTAAATAGATTACAGTAGATCTTGGATACAATATATGTGTGCAGAACCGAACAGTTCTCTTGTTGCTCAGGGAGAATTGGATTTAGAAGGTATAAATAACCCAGGAAGAAAAACAAAAATGCAAGCAGTTTACATTCATTTCCTAGTGTTCTTTCTTTGGGTGTAGCTGTAAAGCATACTTTTTAAAAACTTTTTTTCTTTTCTTTTCTTTTGTTTATTTTTTGTCTATTTTCTGTCAACATGACAAATATGAAAATATGTTTTGCATGGCTATAGATATACAACATATATCAAAATGCTTGTTTTCTCAAGGAGGAGATTGGGAAGGGAAGAAGAATGAGAACTAGGAAGTCAAATTTAAAAAAAAATGTTAAAAACTGTATCTAGATTTGGGGAAAAATAAAATATTAAATAAACAAAAAAGAACACAACTCAGATTTGGGAACTAAGGTAAAATGAAAAGTATGACAAAGAAGAAATGAGGAGGTAGAAGGATGCCAAAAGTAATAATTATTGATATTTCTAAAGCACCATCAGATTAAAAAACAAATTTTCCTCATAACAGTATCAGTTACATTTCTTTCATAGAAAATATCAGAACTTGAAGTCTGAAAAGACTAAGTTTTTCAATCAAAAACACAGTAAGCCTCAGAGTTGGTCTTGCACTCACATTCTCTGAATTCACTCTCCTTTCAATGGTACCATCCTGTCCTATAGCAAAGACAAATTTGCCTGAGGGTGGGAATAGTTGTGCCACTCAGATTGTCTTCTCAACCTAACTTGTCAACATTGAGACTCATTTTGAAGCAAAAAATTTTCTCTTAATTACAGCAATAGCAAAGGGTGCTAACCAGTATTCAGTTTTACTATTGGAAGACTAGAGAATCTCTCTGTTATGTTTTTTAAAAAAAAGAAAAAAAAAGACTAACTCTGGGCTGTTTAGCAATGTCTGGGACAAAGTACAGATAGAAGTAAGATTGATAAATTGAATTGTTTTAAATTTTGAGATGTCAGCTGAAGAGTTGGAATCTGATGAACTTGCTTGATAAAGCACACAGGTGAGCATTTAAAACCCTCTTTTTTGAAAATTCTCAAGGACTCCATCATGGGGCATGGCTTATATCCTGGGAATTAAAGTGATCTCAGAGAGAAGTTTGTTTAGGTCGGAAGGGAACTGTTTATAGTGTGGAGGTCATTATTTTCTGTCTCTGAGAAGGAACATAAGTTTCCAAAGTTCATAGGATTTAGGGCTAGAAGGCATTTTCTTTCAAGTGCCACCTTCTAAACATAGTGTCCTTTATAGATGGTGGGGACCTTCTCCTAACCATATTAATTTGTGTTTAATTATCTTTTTATTCCTCGTTTCTCTTCAGTAGCGTGCATTCATTTTATGAGCAAGAGCTTTGTGTTCCCAGCATTTATCATATGGTGTAAACAATAGGGAAAAGGCACTTAATAAACAGTAGCTGAATGTCGACACTTCTGGGAAAAATCTGATTTGGATTTCCCTTGAACCCCCCCCCCAAAAAAAAAAAAAAACCTTTTAAACTTTTAAGGAATTTAAGGGATAAAAAAATTTCTCTTAATAAGTATACACATTAAAAAATATACTGTGCTCTACTAACAACTTTCATTTTAATTTCAGAAATAAGTTTTGGAAGTAACAATGAACTGATTTAATACTATTTTGAATTATCATTTGTTGTAAAACTGCATTTTAAGAGGAAAAAACAAAACAAATGTTGCTTTCTTGGAATGTTCACTGATGGTTGTAATAAAGTCTGTTCTATTTAATTTTCTTGAGGAAGATAGTTCTGGTTAGGATAGGTATAGAATATATTTTCTT
The DNA here is from genome assembly GCF_902635505.1 of Sarcophilus harrisii. Classification (NCBI taxonomy): domain Eukaryota; kingdom Metazoa; phylum Chordata; class Mammalia; order Dasyuromorphia; family Dasyuridae; genus Sarcophilus; species Sarcophilus harrisii. Next base: position 193,449,119 of record NC_045430.1, read on the forward strand.
TTCATATATATATGTATGTATGTATATATATATATATATATATATATATATATATCTTATAGAATTAACTCTATTCAAATTTGGAAGATTTTTTAAAAGTTTTTTCAATAGACAGACTAGTTTAAGAAACTTTATATATGAATGAGATAATGAAGATGAATGAAATAATCCAGATAAGTGAAGCAAGAAAGTTTCATTAAATAACAACCCTTATTTTGGTTGAAAAAAATGAATTAATAATCCAGCTAATTGTTTTTATTTAATCTTCTCCACTTTTAATATATAGATGTCATGCTAATGTAAAGGAATTTAAAATAAATGTGGATGTGAATAATTGTCAATTATTCTGAGTATTTTCTGCATCAGGAACACTGAGATCGGTTTTATGAGGCATGCAAAGGAAAGAATGCATGATCTTTGTCCTCAATCCTGAAAAAATGAGAAAATTTAACCTGAAATTTGGAAAAGGTCACTCAAACACCAAATCCCCAAAATATGTCAATATTATCAATGAAATCTATTTTAGATTCTGGAATTCAGCATGATTTCAGAATAATCATTGCTTGAGTGCCCCATACAAGACACTTAAATCTCCTGTTTTCTCAGTTGTCAAATCGAGATAATCCCTAGCTACCTTTCTTTCAGGTTATTGAACAAAATAAATAAAATAATTCATTTTATTAATTTGAATATTAAATATACTTATGTACATACATATATATCTTTAAGTCTTAAAATGCTATATAAATGATATTTTGTTATTCATCTCTTTTTTCAGTCAGATTCAGACACTGTATTTATTGTTATATGGACTATTCACAATTAGATAAACTGACTTTGCAGAGGACTAAAAGTATTAATTAGGATGTAAATTCATCCTCTATGGATTCACTGAATTTTTTTTTTTACAGCCTCCAGTGATTTGTTGCATAGAACACCTTTTCTGTGCATAATTTAGTTTGTACACTAAATTCAAGCTCCATAAGGTTAACTCTTAGTAGTTTCTGGTGCCAGTCAACTAATCCTGATTTGCCCTTATAAGCTTCTCTTTTCGACAAATGAATCTGTATAACTATCTACTACTGATGTTGTTATTCAAGTCTGCATTGGGAAACAGGTGAAATGAAATGAAATGAAAAATATTCATTGAGGTTTTACTCAGTTCAACGCATTAGAGCATAGGATTGTGAAGACAAAGAGATTTAAATACAAAGAGTGAGACAGTTCTTACCCTTAAAGAGATTACATTTTAATAGGGGAAGATATTTAACAAAGTGGTGACTAGGGAAGTAACTGTCTGGAGGAATCACTAGAATGGTCTTCCATAGTACAGTCAATCCCATCCCATTTCTAGAACCAGTGGTACTATTGATTTGATTACTGGAATAATGGAAAGAGTGCTGTATTTAAAGTCAGACAATCTGGGTTGAAATACAAATCATCACAATATGATCTTGAGTAAGTCACTTAACCCATGTGCCTCAATGTCCTGATGTGTCAAAGAAAGGAGTTATGGCTTCTAAATTGATAATATTGTGAAATAGACTGAATAACTTAGGCTTATCACTAAAAAGACAAAGTTTCATGGGACTTCCATGACATAAAGACTGACAAAAACATACACCAAAACCAGAAAGAAATTTAGCCTATGAAATGTGTATTACACTTACTCCAAGTCAGCATACAGGAAAAGAATGGGGGTGTTGAAATGTCCCATCTTAGAAGAAGTGGACCCCTCCACTCTGCTGTGACTCTCCAAGGACATGCAGCCTTACAACAGACTTAGACTCTTTAGGCAGCTCTGAATGTTATCCTGTTATCTATTAGGTTTTCTTAGTGTCAATGTGGAAATGATAAGAACAAACTTTTCCTATTCATTGTTATGCATACCATGAATTACTGAGAAATAAACTGGGTTTTTTATTTTTTTTTTTTTTACCCAGCCTTATCTATAAAAAGTGGCATGTTGTTACTCTGCTTCTCCCTGGAAAAAGTGATCTGCTAACGGCACCTCACAAGGTGAGCACTCATCACCTCTTTCTCCTGACAACTAATCTTTTTTTGAACTCAGGTGACTGAAGATGGGCTATTATACTTCTCTTTGAAAAGTGGCTGCATTTATCTTTATCCTTCTGAGAAGTCAGTTTCCATGCCCTTGGACTGGAGCTAGAAGTCATCAGAAAGCTTCTGATGTTCAATTATTCTTACTTTTTATTCTCTACCCCATGTTGTGACTCAGCTCGATGTCCGAAAAACAATTAGTCCAATTGAAGATTATTATTTAGAGGAATCAAAGCCAATTATACCAGTTAGAAAATGTCCTCCATGATTACCATCAAATGTTCAAGCTTTTTAAAACAAACACAAACTTTATTATTTCTTTCTGTTTGGAACTCTACTGCATAGGACAATTAGTAGACTCTTTTTATATTTCCATTGCTGCAATAAGAGCTATTTAAACTACTTTTTAAGAAAAGAAGCATGCTGATGAAAAAACAATAACAGTCATATGTGATTGGCTTATAATGATTACAGGTGGTGAAGGAGGAGACTTGGTTTGTTCTATTAGAACATATAAATGAGTAAGCCTGTCTAATATACATACCATTTGGCAGTATGGACATTGTAGATATAAGCTCCTTGTGGGCAGGGATTCTGCCTTTTTTTATAGTCTTAACATAGTGTCTGGCTTATAGTAGGTTTTATCAATTGTTTATTGGTTGATTGATAAGAGGAACATTAAATGAATGTTCAGGAATGAAGTTTGGCTTTCTTTAAAATTATTTTGTTTCTCTTTTATTCATCATACTAATTGAAACTCTCCTCTTCTCCAAAATACAAGTTGAAAGACTCCAGGTCACCCAAATCAATGAGAATTTTACAATAATAAAAATGGGGAAAATGCAGATATTTAGGATTCCACTTAGTAGCTGTGTAACCTTGGGCAAGATCCAGAATTTTAGTTTTTTCAGTTATATAGTAGATGGCTATCACTTTGGCATTTTCAGGTTTTTAACTAACCTTATAGAGCTCTCCTGTATTCATAGTGCATTAGTTTAGTCATTTTCATTAACATTCCTTGGGTGAATTCTAATACAGGAGGGGATATCAGAAACCCACTCTCCAAATCTATGTTTCTTATTCTTTGTTACCACTGTTCAAAGCACTGCAACAAATATGAAATGAACCTGTACACTCAACCCCTGTGGCAGAGAGTCTCAACTCTTTTGGATGTTATGGACCTTTTGGGTATTCTGGTAAAGTCTATGTATTCCTCACAATAATGGTTTTAAGTAAAATAAAATATAGTGGATTATAAAGTGAACCAATTATATTGAAACAGGTATCCAAATATATATAAAACATAAAGGGTTCACAGACCACAGGTTATGAACCACTACTTTATGAGGGTTTTTCTGGCTATTCAGCCCAAGTTGCCATCTGTGAGTCTGAGACAGCCAGCAGCATTTCCACTGAGATCACTAGCATTAAGTCCATTTTTAGATGAATGAAATTGTCAGTGAAGTATTTTCTCTTGATTCATCTTTCATACTTTTGCTTTGAACAGTGTTATTCTCTCGTCTCTGTTCCATATGAATGCAAGTAGGTGCACACAAAAAAATAAACATCCTAAAAATGTATATCACTGCACAGATTATAATAAGCATTCATAGTGTTGCAAATAGATACACGAATATGGCTTAAACTTAGCTATTTTAAAAGAACAATTCAATTCCAGTGGTCACTATGACTCCTTATGGCCTCAATAGATAATTAATATAACATAGGAGTGGAAAGTAGATATTTGCAATCAAACAGGGTATGTAAGATCATTTAGCATTTCTTTTAGAAGGTATATTTCTTCCTGACAGTCTGACCTCCTGTCTTTTTGGAAAGGCAGCATCTGATTTAGATCATGTTTATTGATATTAATAGATCTGATTTGTTGGTATCAGAGGCAATAAACCATTGCCTTAGTCTTTGTTCACAGGATCATAAAACAGAAGTTTGCTTGTTCTTCATATATTTCATTTTAAGTATATATATCATCAAGATCTGTTTTCATCCTAATTTTTTTCCTATTGATAAATGGTGAAGGTGTTTTATATTGGAAGCAGTTAGCAATATACCATATGAATATCACAATGAAGCCTATTATTGAAAATAAACTATCTTTGATTTTTTCTTATTCTTTTGTTTCCAGTGCCTGGAATCTGCATCCCCCTAGTTCCATTCTCTCTTGCCCAAATCTGTTCTCTCTGCCTAAGCATACATTTATTATATATCCAGGAAGGCTTTTTCATTTATTAATTTGAAGTTAAATTACACTTACAGCTTCTCCAGGAAACCTTTCCTGACTGAATCTACACAGAGTTTCGACTTTTTTGCACCTATGTTGTATAGTTAGCACCTTATTTTGCAATAATTTATTTTCCTTTGCAACTATCACTTGAATGAGCATGTTAGTAGTGGAGAGGTTTAAAGCCTGATTCTACTACTATCCACTTTGGCCTTCTTGATTAAGCCACTTTACTTCCCCTGTGCCTCAGTTTTTTTCTTCTCTATCTAATAGAGCTAAAATAAAGGATGTCTCCTGGAGCAGTGACAGAGACACATATACTTGGGAATGGAAGACTTTGGAATTCTGAGGCAATCCCTTGGTTTCCATGACGGCAAAAGGATTTGGCCACTGAGTCTGGCAGAGACGATTTTTTCTTTCATTATGTTCTTCCTCTCTCTTGAATGTGTGGCTTGAAATTCTTTCTGTGAGGGGGAAAGATTAGTACCTTCTCCCCACCCCAATCTGAGAGAAATGGCAATTAATTTCACATGTCATTGAATAAATGAATGACTAAGTGAATTCAACCCTGAATCTCAAGGTGCTGGTTACTGCATGCCATTTTCTTTTTTCCTTTCCCTGAGCATAGGTGATTGAATAATGATCCTGAAGTGAATACTTCTGCTTTAAAGCACCTTCATGACTCCAAGAATCCTGGATTCCAATTATTTAATTTAATCACCAAATCTGATAGCCTTTTCTCAGTCCTCATTCTTGATCTCTTAGTAACATCTGACATTGTTTAATGACCACCTTCTAATAGGAGGTTATCTAAAATTCAACCAAACCAAAACTGATTGTCTCCCTTTACCTCCCCTTCTAAATTTTTCTATAGCTAGGTGCATGGCCATTGAAAGTTAATTTTTTTTCTTTTGTTCTACTTTCCAATATTATCACAGAAAAATATTTTCTCCCAATTTCTAAATAGTGTAATTGCTATCAGATTAAGACTTGGTTATACTCAAACAGCAGGTGTAAATTTCAATTTATGCATTATTTACTGGGAATTACAAAAGCCAAATCTCCATTAAACATTCCTCTGATGCTTTATTATGGTCTAGACATTGTATATTTCTTGTCTCCTTTCTGCCAGTGTCCCATCCTCTTGGCATAAAAGTGACCCTAAGCTCTCCAAGACCAAGCTAGTTGAGAACAAACTTTGGCAATTCAAAACAAGCTTGAAAGGGTAAAAGCACAGAAAGAAAAATGAATTCAGTGTCTGTCCTAAAAATTAGTACAACTGAGTTCAGAGAAACTCATCACCAGAAGGTTGGTTACCACATGATTTTTTTTTTGGCGGGGAGGGACAAGGTGGAGGGTTAAAGGAACTCAATTATAGTAAATAAAGTGAGAAAGGATTGCAACTTGCATCAGTGGAAGATATTCACTTTGATTATTTTTTATGTTTGAGATCATAACTATAATCTTAGTTGTTTTAATGATTTTAGCTTCGTTTTTTCAAATAAGCATACAAATATGTGCTCAAGCCCTTTGATTTATTCTTATAGAAATAGCCTAAGATTCCTCTTGACAAACCATAGAAGTTTGATCCTATTACCTATCATTCTTACCTATTTGCTAAAAACGTGCTCAACAGAAACAAAGGACATTCTTTACCTAGAGTGGCTGAAATGAAAGACCCACATATTCATCATGATTGTACCCTATTAAACACCAACCAGACCAGATGATGCAGGCTCATGACCCTCAAATGTAGAAAGACTTAATGCACTACTAAATTACTATAATGCTACACTATGCAGGAAAAGACATTAAATTTTTAACAGGGCAATTGATTGCCTGTAGCTCAACCTTCAAACACATTGCTTAAGAAAAATTGTAACAGTCATGCTTTGGTACCATGACATATGTCAGTGGTCTTTAAAGTTTTAAGATAAAAAGAGTTTTCTATTTGACAATCACATATCCCAGAAAAAAACTAGGATCTCTCTTCACCCTACCTCAAAAACAGTGAAGATAATGCAATAAGAAATAAGGAATTATAACAAAATGAATTAAACCAAGAACATCACAGCTTTTTGAAATTCCTTCCTGTGACCACTAGCTTATAGCAGGGTTAAAAAAGTAACAGCAATTCCCACTTAAAAGTGAGGTAATAATAACTTAACTGTCCAGCAAATGGGAATAGCTAAACATACTGTGGTTTACTAGCATGTAATTAAACCTGTTAGGTATGAAAAACAAAGAAATATTTAAAAGTGAAATGAGATAATGAAGAAATCAGTCATTAATATTCAGTGTTCAGAAACTATAATATAAAGAAAAGATACTTTGATGGATCTGTGATTTCACTGTGTCCACTAAAGCAAATACTAACCTTCATGCCTTCCCATCATGCCCAATTCTATCCATGGTTCCATCAGTATTCTTTAGAGAAGCTGCTAAATACTTTTAATAGCAAAGATGACTGACATCCACCTCAAACTGAGAAATGGTATCTCATTTTCATTGCGTGATTGATCCTCTTCCCTTTCTAATTACATGTTAATAATGATGTTTTTCTTAGGATACTGCAGTAAGTTTATACACATGACATGTCTTTCTCTTTAGTTGACTTGTAATTTCAATTATTCTAAGACCATGCTATTTCTTGACTTGTAGTCATACAGAATCACTAAGAAAATCAGGGCTAAAGAGATGAAGACTTATGGCAATCAACAGTGACCACTGGAAGGCTTTCTTCTTTTTTAGGGAAGAGCTTGGTGAAGGGCAATTTCCCACATGTTATAGAACTCTTTTTCCCTCTTCTGTTTAATTCCAGGACTAATAGTCAAATGTAGCATCTGCCTAAGACAATCATAACTGATGGACTAACTAGATAGGCTGCCTATTAATTTGCATATATAGCTGTGTAATATTATTTTTCATTCACTTTATTTTTCTAATGCTAATGGTTGACATATTTTCCAAATTTTCTGGTTATGTGACATTAAAATGTGGTATGATATAGAAAATTATTTGTGAAAGACTATTTTTTGTGTTTTCATCAAGGATATTATCAATTAAGTATATAACATCCTCAGAGACTCCTGGGGATATTATTTACTGAGGTAGCCCATTCCATTTTTGTTAGAAATTTCTTCTTTATGCTGTCAAAATCTCTCTATATAATTTTCATTCAGTGGTCCTAGTTCAGCTTTCTAGGATAATGCAGAACAAGTACCCATTCCATATTTTAACCTTTCAAATATCTGAATCTCTTGATTGTGGGTCCCCCCTTTCTCCTCCTGTGGGTCTTCTTTTCCTCAGGGTAAATATTACTAGTTTCTTCAACTCATTATCATATGATTTCTTTGCATATAATCAGATAGGTATGCCTCACACAGTGTATTATATAAATAATGTATATTGGAGTTCTAATATTAAAAAGTATGCATGCTCTTATGTGCTACTGTCTCATATTTTCCTTGTACCTATTTCCTTGTTTCAATTACTTTTCAAGTACTCCAACTTTAAATATGATGAGTCAGTCTCTCTATATCCTTTATAGTGATGAATAATTTCACATATGCCATGGTCAACTTTAGTCTATTTAAAAGATGTTTGGTCACAGACTTAGTAGTGTAATTCCTAAACACACGTGACACATAGTGACACAGTCAGTCAACAAAGATTTATTAAGCACCTACTACATGCCAGGCAAAATGTTAAAGGCTGAGGATACAGAAAAAATTAAATGAAGTGCATATTATCAGAGACCATCAGTCTGATGGAAGAACGAAGCAAACAAATTTGCACAAACTATATACAGGATAAAAAGTGAAGGCCCTAGAATTGAGAGGGGTTGAGAAAGGGTTTTATAGAACATAGAATTTTAGTCGGAACTTGATGAGGGAGAATATTCCAGAAATGGGGACAGAGAAAGAAAAAATGCCCAGAGCCCAGAGATGGAGTGTCTCATTTGCAAACGAAAAAGGAAGTCCAGTGCCTTTAGATTCAAGGGTATATGGAAGAAAGTAAGGTGAAATACAGCTGGAATGGGTAGGAGTAGTCTACGTCTTAAAGGATTTTCAGTGTCAGAGGATATTGAATCTTGGAGGCAAAAGAGTGCAGTCGAGTTTGTTGAATGAGTGGGGAGTTCACTACTGGACCTGAAAGTTAGGAAAGTCACTTTGGCAGCTGAATTGAGGGTGGATGGGAGTAGGGAGAGATTTGAGGCAGACAGATCACAAACAAGCTATTTTAATAGTCCAGACAGGAGGTGATGAGGGCCTGCACCAGACTGGGGATAATGTCAGAAGAGAGAAGTCATACAGGAGAAATGTTGCAAAGGTGAAGTCCACAGATTCTGTCAGAGAACAGTAAGAAAATGAGTTTAGTTTTGGATATGCTGAGTTTAATGTGTCTACTGAACATCCAGTCTAAGATGGCAGAAAGATAGTTGGAGGAGTGAAATTGATGGTCAGCAGGAAGATTAGGCCTGGATGGGAAGATTTGAGAATCATCAGCATAGAGATAATAATTAAATCCACTCCAGAAATAAAATTATCAAGTGAAGTTGTATGGAAAAAATAAGAAGAGAGCTCAGGTTAAGTCCCTATAGAAAATCTGAGGTTAGAAGACACAATCTAGATAAGAATCCAGCAAAGAAGAATGAGTAAGATTTCAGATGGATGGGATAAGAACACATTGTAGAATACTGGAAAAAATAGTGAACCTAAAGTAAGAACACGTAATTTCAAATCCCACTGTAGATTCTTTACTATCTCTGTTTCTGGATGAGCCATTTGTTTTCTCATGTGTATAATGGAGGTAATAAATTGATTTCTCTCAATTGTACCATTATTGTTATGGGTAAAAAAAAAATTCTGGATCATTTAATAGACAAAGGAATTTCATGAAGAGTGAAATGAGCAAAAGATTAAAGAAAAGGTGCCTTCTATGATTTTGCTATCCCAGGAAACATTAAACACAGCAGAGAGCCTATGCTTCATGGTGGATACTTAGGACTTAGGCCAAAATTACCTGTGAACTTAGGCAAATCATTTAACTCATTTTCTTCATCAATAAAAGAGAGATACAAAAATATTAGACTCGCGTAATTCTCTGGCTATTGTAGGAATACTTTATTCATTTGATAAATATTCAGGATCTATTCTGTGGGAAAGCATTATTCTAAAACCAAACCTGCCTAATATTCAAATGCCAAAATAGATCTTTTGCCTCAGTGATGTAGGAGTTCATTTTAATAATGAAGATTAAAGCCTATCCATCTTGGGTGACTCATTCTCATTCTTGCCTTTTTTTTTTTTATTAAGAACTTTTAGGGTACCAATGCACCATTCTGGCTGTCCAGCTATCATCCCCTCTGATACTAGATCAAATGATAAATTTATAAAGCTCTTAGCATATCTGGCACATAGTAGGCACTATATAAATGTTAACTATTATTATGGTTGTTATCCTCTGCTCTTGCCACAGAATTTCTTGATGATATCCTTTATTTTTGTACTTCTTCAGAGTTCCTCATTGCACAAAGGTTTCACACTGCTTAGACCCACTGTGTGCCTTTCCATTTTCTCTGCATGATGTTCATCTTCATTTCCTTTGGAGGAAGTGCTTAGATCTCATTGTCATATGGCAATACTAATAAAATGCCAGTTTTGAATTACTGAATCTTTACTTTTATGGGCAGCCATGCAGCCCACTTTTCACTTCTGGATTCACTTCACCATCCATCTGTACTGAATGTAAGAGTTATAAACACTATTGTACAAGTTCTATAGCTTATCCATCCAAATGGATGTTGAAGAAATTTGGGCAATAAGAATTCATCTATTTGGTTTTTCTTCTATGTGTGGACAAGCAAATTTCTTTTAAGTGATTACAGAACTCTTTTGGGGGCTCTGCAGTGTCTTAGGACAAAATGCAATGAACATAATATCATCCACTTTCATCCTTCCTAACAGATTCTGCTTTAGCTCTCCTGTAACACTGTAGCAAATACCTTTGGACAGCATAAGTCTCTTGTTTTATACTTCTCATGGGGTGATTATCATAAGGGGATCATTGAACAAGGTAAATTCTGGTGCATCAATGTGAAAACCCTTTTAAAATAGTAATGCACTATTTTATGATTACAAGGGACAGGACAAAGATATTTAAGATTTAATCGGTGTAAGATTTGGAAATTGCAATGGCAAAAATACATGATAGGAACATGTGTTACAATATGACAAGGCATGCTATAATGACAAAGGAAGACAAGCAGGAGGTTTCAGTGAAACTAAAAGATAGAAAAAAGAGTATTTGACACAAAGAAATCTATCAGTTTCAGTCTAAGGAGAGATGGATAGTAATCCAGATGATCAGTCTAGGTCTTTAGATAGATTGCTTCCTTAGAGGGGAAAAAGGTGATTTATTCAGGGCTCAATATAACCTGAAAGAATTATCCCTTAAAACCATTCCCCCCCCATTATTTTTCTAATTCCATGCTCATCAAAACAAACTTTTGATAAATAGTTTGGCCCCTTGATGAAAAATACCTAGGAAGGAGTGTCCTAAAAAGAACTGCTCCTAGTTCTTGGGGCTATATTTGGCTTCAATTTTAAATCAATTTATTGCCATTCATGTTTACAAGTCAGTGTCTTTTAAGACTGATTAGTATCAGCCAAAGCATCTTAAGGGTCAGTTGACAATCAAGTTTTTTAAACTTGTAAGATCACAGAATCAGACATTGGATGAAGACTGTTTGGTACCTTTATGCTAAGAAAAGAGGATAAGAAGTCAGGAGACCTGGGTTCAAATATCTGCTCTGCCTCTAACCAGCTAAGTAAACTTGGCTGAGACACCCTTTCTGGTCCTCAGGCTTCTTATTTGTAAAATGAGGGGAATGAATTAGTCTCTTCCACTTTTAATCTTGAGTGATAATTTTGTTTTAACCTCAGAATTAGAATGAAACTATTTTCTTCAGAATAGAAGATAACTGTATAGAGATATTCCCTTAAGAATAAGGGAAAGATCTGAGCTCATGACTAAGACATTGAATTTCATTCCGTGTTCAAATTTTGAACCCAGTTCCCTTGGGCCAGTCAAATTTAATACTGAATTTTAATCAACATTGAGTTATTAAGATGAAAAGGATCTTATCTAATCCAATGCTCTCCTTTTGCATGGGTAGGGGGACAGAATTCTTCCATCTTAGTTCAGTGTTATTTCTATTATAACAATCCATTTCCCCCTTTTCCCAAGAAATTTCATTTCTTCTCCTCATTTCCCTGCTATTGAACCTGCTGACTTTATGGCCCATGGCAGAGGAACTGTGATATATTACAAAGAGATGATAGAACTTGTTCCCCTGGACATTTTGAAAAAAAAAAAAAAGGCAAATGTTGGGAAGGTGGAAGAAGTCTGTCACTTGGGAAAAACCAAAAATGGAGGAGTAAAAGAAAAGATCCTTAAAAATCTCAGCTTTAAAATTTTCCTATTTTTTTTTCCTTTCAGAACATGAACAGTAGCGATCTAGGGCACAAGTGATTTAGTCTGAAGACAAAGGATGCTCCTCTATTTTTCATAAATTATTCATATAATTGTCACAAATAAAGGAAAGATAACATGGTAGTTGAGCTTTAAAAGGGAAGAGAAATGGTAGGGTGAAGGTCAATGGCATATAAACAGATAATCATAGTAACAGATATAACCACTGCTAATAGTTGTCTATTTTTGGTTTTGGAAATGAAATACTTTAATAATGAGCAGTACACAGTAGGAGATAAATGCTTGTTGACTGAATAACAGTAAATTCCAAAAAGCATGAACTTGTTTTTTTTTTTGTTTGTTTTTGTTTTTGGAGGGAAGGCTTTGTGACAGAATCCATTGAAGTCAATTTGTCCGTGAAGACATGGCCTTTCAGAATGGTACAAGGTAGTGCGCCTCCAGAATAATAGATTCTGGGTTCAATTTTTGTCTCTGATACTATGTGTGTGACCTTGGAAAAGTAATTTGAAATCCTATGCCTCAGTTTTCCTATCTGTAAAATGAAGGGATGAGATGATTTCTGAGCTTTATATGCTAATAAGTATATAAAGAGAATAAAGTAAGATAAAATAAAAAGTAAAAGAATAAAGTAAAAAGAATGAACTATGTTTATGAGAGAATGAGACAAAAGCAAATAATCTTCCTACACAAAAAAGTAAGAGAAATTCTTTCTGCCATAGGGGAGGAGTAGAGCCATTTAGTTCTTGTTAGAACCATGGACATAGATTATTATTTCCTGTAAATCAGTCCAAATATAATCCATTGTTCTTTTCTCTTTCTTCAAACCTGGAATACACATATGTCCACTAAAAACAGCCTATAAGATTTTAAGAGTTTTAACATATCAAAGGGATATAAATTGAATCTCTGCATTTCAACATTTACTTAGAGAAACTAGGGCCCAAACAGGAATTTTCCTTTGAAGTGTTAACTCCAAAGGGGTTAAGGGTAATGATCAAGACGTTTGCAATGGAATTGTAAGGCATCCAATTCTCATCAGTTCTTTATTTCCAAGATCTTTCAGCCTCTACCTGCTCTGTGGGACAAGGCACCCTGAGGATAAGGAGGCAGCATGTGCCAGTTGGTAAAAAAAACATTGTCACCACTTCCCTAAACTCCTTGGGGAGGTAAAGGTCATCCTGAAAGCCATGCCATGGCCCCAGCCTCCTTGCTCCCAAGCTCAGCTTTGGTCTGATACCAGTTATAGACCAGTTGCCAACTACGGGGCAGGCAGCTGCTGAATCATTCAGGCAACCTGAATTTGACATTTTCTTCAGATTTCCAGGGTCATAATGTTGGCAATATCCTGAACAACTCATTCTTCCTTACCTTGTCTATCCAAGCAGGTGACAAATCTTGCAATTTGTTACTTCGCAACACTTCTTGATTCCCACTTTTTTCTACTTACAAAGTTACTATCACCTTTGCCAGGCCCTCAGCATCTTCTCACTTAGATTATTGCAATAGTCTCCTAATGGAACTTAAGCCTTTAGCCATTCCAGTCCATCATACTGCTGCCAGACTGGTGGTTTTTGTTTGTTTGTTTGTAAGAAAAAATCAGACCATGTGAGTTTCCTACAACTCCAGAGGCTTTCTGTTACTCCTAGGATAATCTATAAACTCTTGTGTGTAGCTTTAAAAAAAGCTCTCTCTATGTAAACTGCACATAAACTTTCCATACTCAATGAACATTAATAACCTTCCTATACTCACTAATGGATCTTCTCTCTATTCTTACGTAGAGCAGTCCACCCCATGTGAGTCCCTTATATTGGCGATTGCCCATGTTAGGAATGTCCTTGCTTCTTTCCTCTATCTTAGGTCCTTTTATTTTTTAAAATGCAGCTCAAATTTTCTATATTCTTTCTGATGCTCACAACTGGAAGTGCTCTTCTTCCCAAAATATATTATACTTAACTACTTTGTATATATTTATATTAAATTTACATGCAAGTAGGGATTATTTTATTCTTTGTACATGTCTTCCTAGTTTCTGGCATATAGTAGGCACTTATCAAATACAGATGAGTCAAGAAGTCCCATGTGCCAAGAGAGTCAAGCTATAACTGTCGCTTCCCCTCAAATCCTGGAGGAGACAACCCAGTGCCATGTACCCATTAGTCTCTCCCCAGATATGCCCAGTGCCTGGCACAGAATGGGCATTTACTATAGGCTAGTTGATTGACTGACCATGCAGGAAAACCACTGTAGAGATTAGACCTGGCACCTACCTTAACAGATGCCACAACCACAGCTATTGAAGACACAGAAACAACATTGTTGTTCCCCAAATCCCTGCATTATCAAACAATTCAAGATCAAGAGCAGATACAAAACTATGTCAGAGGAAACAGCATCATAGCAGGAATCTGTTACCATCTGAGTTCCTTCTGTACCTAAGCACCAGGCCTGTCCATCTGACTTGTAGATGAAATATCCTACAGACATCATCTCTCCCATTAGAATGCTAATTACTTCGGAGTAGGGACAAGCCTGGGTTTTCTATTTGTGTTCTCAGTGCATATAGCACAAGTCCTTAATAATTTTTTTTTCTTCTTTCATTTGTTTATAATGCAAAATAGCCCTAACCTCCAAATTAACAGTGTGTGGTATATTTCTTCACCTCAGGGTAAGCTTAACTTTCCATATCAGTTTATGTCTAGATTTCTACAGAGCATTTACTGTGGTTGAGAAAGTGGTTATTTGTATTCTCAAATCCAAAAAAGAAAAGAAACTGAGGGAATCAAGGATACTTCTTTTCTCAATAAACTCATATTAACAGCACATTTTTTAAGATAGGCAGTACAGGATACAAGCTTCCCTATTTTATTGGAGGAGCTTTCCCCTCAGTTCTTTCTCTATAAAGGTCTGACACTGCAGATAAAGAAAAGGAGAATGATGAGATAGGAGATGATTTTGGCAGAGGGCCAAGAAATGGTAAATCCTGTCCATACCTCTTTGCATCCCCAACAGAGATGGCTCAGCACTAAATGGTTGTATAGCAAACATTTCTTGATTTTTTAATACACCACCAAAGGCACGCCAATAAGGATTTGGAGAGATTGAGTAAGTAGCTCGAATTAAACCAAGGATCTACCATAATATTTCTTCATGGCAAGGAGGCAGGTGCTTCTTTCTGAGAGCTGTAGTACCACTTCTAGAATGACAAGAGCTAGGTGACCTGTCTTTTCCAGGGGGTCAGATGGAACACTACACTGAATATCCATTTGCTGGCAATGGAAGCTTTCTCCTTTTCCTGACAAGTCGACCAGACGAAGGCCAGCTGTATTTTTACTGGGGACACAGCGGGAGCCCATCTTGTGTCAATGCACAGAAAACCCCTCATCTTGAGTTTTCTTGATTAAAGGTTGCTCTTTTTGGCTGAAGAGGTTAGTGAAGTTGACAGACTGTGAAGTGTTGCAAACAACTGCTCTTTGACAAGACTTAGGGCAAAACCAGAGAAAGATTATATTTAAGCCATTTTGTAGGATTCTCTTAAGCAAGAATCCCTTATCCTTACCCAAGCCCAAAGTGTGATATCCCCAGCAATAGCTACAATAATTATGAATTATTCTATATTTTTGTAATTCTTTTTGGTTATAAAGTGCCTTCTTTCAGATATTCAATCTCATCCTGTTCTCTTAACAACTCTATGAGATAAGAAGTAATTGGTATAAGGCATTTAGGTAGGGGGTACCATAGTACTGGGCCTAGAGTCAGGAAGGCTCTTTTTCCTGAGTTCAAATCTGACTTCAGACACTTACTAGCTGTGTGATTCTGGGCAAAGACAGTTAATCCTGTTTTTCTGTTTTCTCATCTGTAAAATGAGCTGGAAAATGAAATGGCAAACCATTCCAGTATCTTTGCCAAGAAAATCACAAATGGAGTGACCAAAAAGTCAGACATGATTGAAACAACAAATCTGGTACGAGAGAGTGCTGGATTGATAGAAGATCTGAATTCAAATCCTGTCTCATTACCTGTGACCTTTGGCAAATCATCTAGCCTTTCAGGGTCTTAGTTTCTTTAAATATAAAATGAAAGGATTGGAATCATTTTTTTCTAAGGTCCTTTGCTGACTAAATCTATGGTTCTACCCTTATTTTATAGCTATAGCCACAGGTCTGGAGTTCTTAAGGGATTTGCTCAAGAGAAGGACTTAGCAAGACCTTGACCCCAACTTAAGTCTTCAATTTTCAAGTACATTTGTCATCTCATCCGACCCTTATCCCCTCACTTGCCAAAGAGTTTTGTCTCTTTCTGCAAGTATCATGCAGAAGACCCTGTTAGCTTTTAATCCAGGACTGGGAATAGGTACCTTGGAGAAATGAGAAAAACCTACTGACCTATAGAGAAGTTCCTCATAAAAAAAAAAAAAAGAGGTTTCAATCTACTGCTTTACAGAGAGAGGTGTAGAGGGAGAAAGAGGTGATTGAGGATGTCACAGATGACCTTATTATCCTTGCTTTTTCCTATTTGACTTTCTAAGGTAAGCTTTAGGGAGAGATCTATAAAACATTTTTTTTTCTTAACCAACACAAAGAACACACATATCACAGCTCCAGGTGCTTAAATAAAACCAGATCTTATTTT
This sequence comes from Sarcophilus harrisii, assembly GCF_902635505.1. Lineage (NCBI taxonomy): Eukaryota > Metazoa > Chordata > Mammalia > Dasyuromorphia > Dasyuridae > Sarcophilus > Sarcophilus harrisii. The sequence continues at coordinate 193,465,548 of NC_045430.1, forward strand.
CACTTAGCTATACTGCAATTTTCCTTTTCCTTTTTTTGTTTAGGGAAAACATCACAATCCTCTGGAGAAAACTGCAAATACAATGAGCAGAAGGATACTAAGGATTTTGTTGTTGTCGTCTGGTGATTTTACAGGGTGAAGGAAGAAATGAGTTATAAATTATTCAGTCTCTTAATAAATTACACAGGGGAACTACAGCTGCAATGAGAAAGAGGGTGCTCATGAATAAGAAAAAACCTTAAATTCTCCTGATTCCCACTCTCCATATACACAAACTCCATTATTTCTCCCCAGGCAAAAAAAAAATTAAAAGGAAAAAAGAATTAATAGCAAATTCCAGATTTTACCAACTAGAGATATTGATTATTAGATCAGGTGAATGAGTGAAGGTCTAAAGAGAACTAAAGAGGTGGAAATAGAGATAATGTAAATGGAAGAGGAAGAAGAAGCTCACAGGAAAAGCTCAGAAATTGGGGCTGGATATGAATCTACCTTGAGCACTGAGTGCTATGGTTTGGGATAAATAATTTCACTGCAGTTTTCCCATTTGTAAAATATACACATATATGCATACACATATGTTAGGAAACCAATGAGAAATCCAAAATCTCCAACCTTTAAAGGTCACAGGGTTTTCCTCTTATCAAAGGAAGGAAAGATTGGGGCTTTTTTTCTTCCTCCAAGATATTCTCTCTTTTTTTGGTCTTAATAGTATTTTTTTTTAATTTAAATCACATATTTTTTTTTTTTTTACTTAATAGCCTTTTATTTACAAGTTATATGCATGGGTAACTTTACAGTGTTAACAATTGCCAAACCTCTTGTTTCACCTCTTACCCCCCACCCCCTCCCCTAGATGGCAGGATGACCAGTAGATGTTAAATACATTAAAATATAAATTAGATACACAATAAGTATACATGACCAAAACATTATTTTGCTGTACAAAAAGAATCAGACTCTGAAATATTGTACAATTAGCTTGTGAAGGAAATCAAAAATGCAGGTGGGCATAAATATAGGGGATTGGGAATTCAATGTAATGGTTTTTAGTCATCTCCCAGAGTTTTTTCTCTGGGCGTAGCTGGTTCAGTTCATTACTGCTCCATTGGAAATGATTTGGTTGATCTCGTTGCTGAGGATGGCCAGGTCCATCCAGAACTGGTCATCATATAGTCTTAATAGTATTTTTTTTCCTACTTACACGCGAAGGTAATTTTCAACATTTTGGGGGTTAAGATTTTGAGTTCCAAATTTTTCCTCCACCCTTCCCTTTCCATTTTCCTACCCAATACAGCAAGCAATCTGATTGAGGTAAAACATTTACAATCATTTAAAACTTAAATTTTATTAGATGTGGTGAAAGAAAAGCAGAACAAAAGGGAAAAACATGAGAAGGGAGGGGGAGAAGTGAAAATAGTAAACTTGGATTTGCATTCAGTTTCCATAGTTCTTTCTCTGGATACACATGGCATTTTTCATCCCAAGTCTATTTGAATTGTCTTGGATCTCTATTGCTGAGCAGAACTAAGTCTGATAGCTGATAGCTGATCATCATATGATGTTGCTGTTTCTGTTACAATGTTTTCTCTTCACTCAGCATCAGTTCATGTAAGTCTTTCTAGAATTCTCTGAAATCTGCCTGCTCATCATTTCATATAGAACAAAGAAACTGTCATTGAAGAGGATGGTTAAACCATTGTCCCCGCAAATGAATCTCCAATTCCAAATTTCCTAATCTTTCCATCAATCCTAATGTGCCTCCTGTACAGAAATATTTCATCTCATCCAGTGATTTTCTCTCCTAAATTGATTGGGAACTTCTTGCACTTAGACTAATAATGATGGATTAATTGTTTCAATAAAGGTGTCCTCTCCTCATAAGGTATTGGGGAGTATCATCTTGTTAGTTACCTCAACTGGAGTAGAACAGTTGATTCAATTAAGAAGTCTGTAATTATTGAGGAAGGGGAACAGAACAGCCTTCTGGAATATATAAAGCATATTTTGCAAGGCAAATCTGTTATTAAAAGGAACTGTCAACAATAGAACAGCAGCCAGCTCTGCCACAAAGCAAAAATCTTTCTTCCACTATCTTACTAGGGATGAGTGGAACTGAAAAAACTCTAGATCATAAATTTAGAATTGGAAGGAATCCTAGAAGTCAGATAGACCAAATCTCTCATTTTGCAGCTGAGGAAACTGAGACCCATGGAGGTTATGACTTGATTAAAATTACAAATATAAAACTATCAAAATTCTACAATACTTCAGTATGTTGTTTGTTTGTTTTTTAGTTGGCCTGGATACCCAAACATTGCTGAGAATGAAATATTTTGATTCTTTGAACAAGAAAGGAAGCAATTAAATGGTGAGCTAATGGCCACAATTAATCATTTAAATATTTTGTCTCCTCCTCCAAATGTTTTATGTGAGTTCCAAGGCTAACAAAATTGCTATGTAAAAAGATAGGTAGTTTAAACAAATAGGTGTTCAGTATGTAGTGTATGATAATGACGGTGGATGATGGTAGGTGTTACATAAGAGTTGCCTCCACTGCCTATATACCATATGGATTTTTCTCCAGTCCCACTAAACCTTTCCTTTTGTAACAACAACAATAACAACTATGTTGAAAATAGTGATAATGATAATATCACCAGCAAGATTTAAATAGAATTTTAAGTCTTACATAGTCTTTTCTTATAATAATCCTATAAAGTAGGCTATGAAAATATCAATGCTTTAAGGATTGAAAAAAGTTTTCCTTATAATAATCTTATGTACTAGGCATAGTACTATTTTATGGATGAGGAAATCAAGGTAGAAAGAAGTTAAGCCTCTTGCTCAGGGTCACATATTCTGGGCTATTGGTAGTATTAGTATTGGAAATTGAATTCAGATTTCCTGACTCAGAGTTCAGCCACAATAGGTCCTCCTATTTGGAATGCTGAAAAAGCTATCTGAAGAATTTAATTTTATTTATTTTAATTTAATTTAATTTATTTAATTAATTTAACTTATGGTTAGATAGTTTTTACATGTTAAATCTGGGATATCAACCCAGGAGTCCTGGTTCCAAGACTTTAATAATAATATAATTAAAATCTTAATTTATATAACTTCACAAAGTAGTTTGTTCATATATATACATACATATAAATAAACAAATTTAAGGGATATATATATATATATATATACACACACACACACACACACACACACAAATATATATATATCCCTTAAGTAACTAACCTGAACAAAAGTTTATCACAGTTACCCCACCTTCAGCTTATCAGTGGCTGCATGACTAGCATCCTAATAAATTACAAGACACTGAATACTTAAGTAGTTAGGAAGCTTTTAAAAAAAAAAAAAACATATACTCAGGAAAATAGTTTTAGTTTGTTTTCATCTTTTAAGATTTTCTATGACCTAATTGCCCCCTTTACAGACAAGAGGGAATAAGGCTTTCTAGGCAGGCTAGGGATTCTGGAATAGAAGCAGAGATCTGGCCTTCCTTGTGTTTCCTGTTCCCATTAACTTCTCAGAAGCAAAGTTGGTTCAGAATATCCAGCATATGTATCCTCATACCCTAGGGTGAGTCAAGGGTCACAAGCTCCCAAAGAAAGTGTTTAAATCTTCATAACATCTGAGAATGCAAAGGATCTTTTGAATTGGTTATACTAGTTATATAGAGTAAGAAAGTCTGTTGTTCATTCACCCATTCGATTAAAAAAAAAAACAATGTTAAAGTTGCTTTTTGGGCTTTTTATGATCGTGATTAAATCTTTTTTTGAGAAAGGGTGTGATTCTATCTCATTTTTGAAAATAATAGTTTATAGATATGAATTTGAGAAGAGAGAATCATTCAACCTTCTATCCCACTGTGTGCATGTGTAAATATTGAAATTTAGATTTGACTGAAAATCATCTACTCAAGGAAAAGGAGGTATAATTACAGAGATAAACTGAATTAAAAAAAAAAAAGAATATAGATTTACTATCCTGCCTCCCTCACACTGAAGCTAATTTATTATGGATAGAGAAAGTAAAGAGAGCTTAAGGAACAATAGATTGTTAACACAAATTATAGAGAAAATCTCAGCACCAGAGCTAAGGAAGGGAACTTAATAGAGAGTGAGATACTTTCGTGGTAGAGTTCACACTATAGTACTTAAAAAATCTGGATTTAATTGTTCATCTTTACTATTCCAAATTGCTTCCTGCTTTAGGAGGGCTTCTTGCTGTGGCTCCCCCAGTTTTCACTGTATTGAGACTCATCCTAGGTGATCAGCTTCTTCTAACAGAAGTGTGACATTTCATATAATCTCAGAGAGTCTAAAGCACAGGTAAGAGTCTTCTGCGACTAGCTCAGTACAAGGAATGCAGTATACAATCATAACAGTTGGAATAATAGCAGTCCACTTTTATGTCACTATACAGTTTTCAAAGCACTTTCAGGTAAACCTGATATCTACATAATATGCCAGCTCAATAAATTTTGCCGATATGCAATTTTGGACTAGGTTGTTAGGTGGTACAGTGGATAGAGCCCCAGCCCTAAGGCAGGAGGAACTGAGTTCAAATGTGGCCTCAGACATGTACTAGCTGTGTGGCCCTGGACAAATCACTTACTCTGCCTCAGTTTCCTCATCTGTAAAATGAGCTGAAGAAGGAAATGGCAAAACCACTTCAGTGTCTTTGCCAAGAAAACCTGAAATGGGGTCACAAAGAGTCAGATACGACTGAAAAACGACTGAACAATTTTAGACTGGAGAAAAAGAAAGGCAGGAAGTTGTACTTTTGTGCCTGCTTTAATGCAAGATCTACCCTTCTCCTGAAGGACTGGCATCCTCATTTGATATCATTTATGATGAAAATGAGACTCCTGACCTCTTTAGACATCAAGCTACCAAACTGACATGAAAAAACCTGACGCTAATCACAGGCCATCTGTGGCTTTCCTTCTACATCTCTGCTCTTGTGCTTATTCCTGAGAGTAAAGCACTCACCCATGGTGTGGTGAATAAATTCTTCCAGGGCACTAGGGTGCCATTTAGTACATTTGAGGGGTAATTTACTTAATGTCACCTCTGTGCCCTGAAAGAATGAATTCACTTCCCCCAAGAGTGCATTTTATTTCCACTGAGGTACTTAATCACTGTCCAACCAATTAGGCCAATCATCCGAGCAAGAAACACAGAAATAAAGCCAAGGAAGCTGCTAGGTGGGGCAGATGCCATATGAATGCAGTCTCCTCCTGTCATATCACCATTTTCAATATCAGGACTGTGCTGGAAGTTTAAATCACCCAGTTAAATTACCTGGTTTATCCCCTTCATTTTACACAGGAGGAAAGTGAGTCCTGGAGAAGTTAATTGACTTGCAGGATGTCAAACAGCTAATGAGTGGCAGAGCTTGAGATTTGAACTGAAGTCCTCTGATTACAAATCCAGCAGACTTCTACCATATGATGATATCTGACAGGTTTAAGCTCTTAATAAGAAATGGAGATACCCTTATTTCTAGCTTATTTTGGAAATCTCTAGAGAGAGTTTTAATTTGGTGAACCTACATGCATCTTGGACAAAATTATATTGCCCAGGACTAGAGGATATATCCTGTGCAGCCAAAAGACTAGAAAAGAGTAGCAGATTTTAAAAGTTAACTACTTTAAAAAAGATTATTTCTGGTTATTTCTCTTAAATTTCTCTAAAAATCTCCAATTTCTCATAGTTTGAGGTTCAATGTAGCCTGAATGAAGCACGAAAAATGTTAGATGACTTCCCAAGCCAAATTTCATATCTTTGATTCTCTGATATTTTTATCCAAAAAGAGGCAGAGTTGATCCAGGTGAACTGTAAATGACTTGTCCAGATGAGAGTGGAGAAAAGGGAAAGAATCTGGAATTCAAAGTTTTAAAAACAAATGTAAAAAAATTGTTTTAAATGTAACTGGGGGAAAATATATACTTTTTTTTAATTTTAAAATTTTATTTTCAAAACCTATGTATAGTTTTCAACATTTATCCTTGCAAAACCTTTTATTCCCATTTTTTTCTCTCTCTCTTCATTTCACCCTCTCCCTAGATAGCAAGTAATCCAATATATGTTAAACATAAAATAATAATAATGATGATGAAAGATATGACCAGGTTCATACAGCTAGTAAGTAGCTAAAACAGAATTTGAACTCATGTCTTCCTGACTCCAAGTCTTAAGTTTCTCTCTGCTACCCTACTTCAAGACATCCTATTGTTTCATGGCCATTTTTTTGACTGCTTTTTCTTTTCTCTTCGAAATCAATTTCTCTTTTTTAGCAACTATCAGGCTAAAATTCATCCAAAGTTATACAAATAGCAAATAGCAGAGACTGAATCTGAACCTGGATCTTCTGCCTTTAAATTTCTTTTCCATAAACCATGAACCTTCTAGTGAAATGCATTAGCTTGTTATTCATAGATGACTTGTACCTTTAGTCGTATGGAAAAACAAGACACAATCAATGAATATTTATAAAATATCGTCTGTGTGCCAGGTACTGTGCTAAATGACGGGCATACAAAAAGAGACAAAAGATGATCCCTGCTTCTGAGGAAGTTATAATTTAATGGGGAAGACAACATACAATAAATATATACAAAGCAAACTATACACAGGATAAGAAGGAAATAATGAACAGAGGGATAACAGTAGATTGAAGAGGGGTTGGGGAAAGTATCAAAAGACTGGAAAGGGAGGAATAAACTAAGTTATAAGGCATTTTGAACCCTAAACAGTGCATCTTGTATTTAAAGAAGACAAAACTCCTTCAGGAACTAAGCAACTCTTTATTTAAGTAGAGTTCTTTTAGTTTCAAATAAATGCCATCACTGAGTAGATGGAAAAGCTGCTGAGAGATAATAAGATAGATAGGAATAGAGAAAGGCCAAATGAAGAAAGCCTTGAATTCCAGAATGAGAAGCCTGGACTTGATCTGATAGGTAATAAGCATTCTTGAGAGATTTCTATGAAGGAGAATGGCAAAATGAATAGAGTTTAAAGATTGATCTACTAATGTTATATACAACAGCTCAGAAGGGGAGACCAGAATAAGGTTGGTTAAGGCAGAATGCCATGGAGTAGGTAATCCATTAAGGTCATGGTAATGAGAATGGAGAGCCCAGGGGAAAAAAAGACATTTCCAACTTCTAATATGCTATTCCTCCTATATGCTGATACTAACCCACTGTTAACGAGGGCCTGTGCTTTGGATTGCCTTTACAGAAACAGCAAAGAATTTATTTTCAACTGTCCATACTCAACTAATTCTCCCATGTGAGGAAAGCAGATGTATGCAAAATGGCAGGCTGCAGGAAAGGGCTCAGTCTACAGACCATGAAAGATAATACCATATTATTAATACCATCCATTAAGGAACTGAGTTAATAATGGAAAAGGCTCAGGGTTGTTTTTATATGACTTATAGGTGATCTCTAAAATGGAAAAATGTTAATTTCAGGGTAAAGGTTGGCCCAAATAAGTAGGAAAACATATGCTTAATGAGGCAAACTATGTGCTCACATTTGAGTAATGCTTTACAATTCACAAAGTATTTTATATGCATTACTTCATTCACAACTCACAATAGCCCAGGGATGTAGGCTGTACAAATATTAGTTGCATTTTCCTGATGAGGAAACTGAGCATCTAAGGTTGACTGAAGATCTCCTGACCCCAAAAACCACTGTTATTTCTCCTACACTATATTGTCTTTTTTGGTGTGAGGCAATTGGGGTTAAGTGTCTTGCCCAGGGTCACACAGCTAGGAAGTATTAAGTGTCTGAGGCTGGATTTAAACTCAGAGCCTGCTGACTCCTGGGCCAGTACTCTACTCACTGCATCATCTAGCTGCCCCTATTTTCTTTTCTTTTCTCCATAAATTATATTATAAACTTAGTGGGTTTTAATCTGTAGATGTTATTATAAAAGGTGTCCCAAAAGTCTTAGTGTAGTTTTCAACTTTATTAAAAGCTTTGAGCCATTTTGTATTTATAAGATATATTAAAATATTCAATTAAAGTGAAACACATTCTACATTTTCCAGTTCATTTAATTGAACCAGAATTTTCAATTGTTTCAACAAAATAATGATATGCAGAGATGTGCCAAAACTATCATACTAGCTCTTTAGAATCAATCGTTAAACTTTCAATATATTCATTTGTACCTTGGAAATAGGCAAATGCTACAAATCAGAGCTTTATTTATTGCTCTGTAGATTGTCTAGATTTAAGAAAGTAAGGGAGAAAATATTCTTAGAGATTAAATTTAAAAGTATGTTGTATTGCTGAACATATCCAGCATACCCTTGTTTATCTGAACAATTTTGCCTTTCTGGAGAAACTTGAAAAAAAAAAAAAAGTCAACCTTCCTTTTTCAATTAAAAACAAAGCATTAAATAATGAAAATTAAGAATGAAAAATGCTATTTTTAAAAAATTATTCCATTTTCTTCAGTCGCCCAATACTTTTTATGACAAAAACCAAATATTTTTCCAGCAAGGTGTCTATTGCTTTCTTATGATAGGACAAGTATGTCATGAGACTAGTTTAATTTGAACAAATTTAGTTAACCTTTCATCATTTTTGTATTAGCAACTTGTAGAGTTTTCATTGAACCACCCAGATTTCCTACTTTTCCCCATCTTCTGTAGGGATCAAAACAAGTTGTGTCTGTGTAAGAATTGCTATTTCTTTCATTTTTAATATAACTTTCCTAAATAAATTAGGTTTTCTTGAATTTCTCTGCTCCTTATAATGTTTCCCCCGTGAAACTTTTTGATTCATTTCCTAAGCCCACTGAAATAATGTTTTAAAAATCCATTTTCATCTAAAAAAAAAAAAATCTTTCTCCTTTTTTTGAATTCTAAAACCTATCAGGTCATGGCCCCTTTCCCCCTTTTAGATTCTCATGGAATGAAAAAAGTACCAAATATTAATAGCATCCAATAATTATCACCAGCCTTGATTAATTTAACCTACACAAGACTGTTAATTTAAGGAATGCCCTTTACTTTTAATAGAAGTTTATATGATAGACTACAGAAGCTAGAAATGCAAAGTTGGAAATACAGCCCAAGAAGTGATCTGGACACTCTGACAGCTGCAATTTATCAACATAAATTACTGTGCTTAGTTGCAAAGCTTCTGTCATATGAAGACAGTGCACTTCCTAAATTGCTTACTCCCCTCTTCAATAATAATCCTAGTTTTTACAATCTAGATACCTATAGATAAAAGATACCTTGATACATACAAAGATAAAAAAATTCAGATTTTATGTACATCAATGGGAGCAGCTACATATTGTCCTATTCATTTTTAGATTAGGGTCATTTTTTTTCTATCTTGATATGGCAAGAGATTACTTAGAAGAAAAAATGAGAGAAGGACCCTTGGGATGAGAAACTAGGCAGTAAACAAGTCAGCTTGTCTGCTGTCTTACTTTCCTTTTAATCAAGAAAAGACCCTTCTGACAGAATTCAGAAGCATCTTCTTCCTAAATGCAACTTCCAATAGTATTATTAGATAACTGAAATGCTTTACCATTCTTCATGTCACAGCACCATCAGCAACATTTTAAAGAAATGATTTCAAAATCTTCCCCTAAAGTCTTGATCTGATGCCTCCGATACCCCGGATTCTCAGAGACTGCCAGGGCACGGTAAGCCCTGGCAGTCCTACCCAGAACAAAAAACTCTGAGAAGAGGCTCAAGAATGGGTGGTTTGTCTATTGCCTGAGATAGATAGAGCTTAAGGTCAGAAAAAGTCCAGATATCTTAGAGAAGGTGACTTCAGCAACCTTTACTAATTTGATTGCTGGAGCCTATGCCTCCTACAACAGTGGCCCTTCAGAGAGTTAAGGTGAGGGGGGGCATAACTAGGCTCAAGCAATCCAGGATTGTCCTGGAGCCAACCTGTACTGGATCACTGTTAAATTTTCAGGGTATTTCACAAGGGAGCTGATTTCAGAAGTCAGCAAATAGTACAAGATGGTGCTTGATTGAGCTTATTGCTGATTTCTTGGACTTAAGAAAGCAATGGAAAAAATTTTAATAATGCAGATTAAACTTAAAAGTGTGTCCATAATACACTTTCTTTTCAGAGCACTGGTTGTTAAACATTTACCTGAATACCCCTGAAGCAATTCCACAGCTTTTTAGCTAACCTATCATTGTTCATTCTGACTCTTGCTTTTAGCTATAGATGTTGCTTCTTTCATCTTCCTCTGTCCCATCACTTCCTTGCTGCCTTAGAGCACTGACATAAACACTGCTTTTGGCTTTTATGGACACTGCATTACTGACAGCAAGTACAGCTCCTGAGCCTCTTTTGGCCTCTCCACCATCATTCAATCCCATACTCAGAACACATTAGCATAGAAGCCTGGTGGTTTTCCTTTGTCGTGGGTCCTATGTTTGCCATTTCCCCGAAGGCCAATTTGAAGAGAACATTAGCACTATTAAGATTCTTATTGTGAATTGTGCCCAATTATGCCCTTTGATCCAGAAATACCACTTATTAAGTCTATTTCCAAAGATGATTAGGGAAAAGGGAAACGAATCTCTGTGTTGTTTATAGCAGCTCTCTTTGTGGTGGCAAAGAACTGGAAATTGCAGGGATGCCCATTAATTGGGAAATGGCTGGACAAGTTATGGTACATGATTGTGATGGAATACTATTCTACCATACGGAAAGATGAGCTCAATTGTTTTAGGAAAAAAAACATGGAAAGATTTGGATGAAATAATGAGAGAAATGAGCAGAACCAAGAGAGCATATTATTCAGTAACAGCAATATTGTTTTAAGAACAACTTTGAATGTTTATTTTGACTCTTATAAATACCCTCGTTAACAATAAAGGACAGATGAAGAAAGATGCTATCTGCATGCAGAAATAATGTGATAAATAGTGATAAATATGTATGGAATAAATATAAAAGTAATGATAAATAGATGTCTGTATAATTTTATATACATATATACATACACACACATATACCCATTCATGGCTATTAATAATCATCTCTATGATAGGATGGAGGGAGGATAGAAAAAAAAAGAAATTTACATGATAATTTTATTATATTTGAAAGGAATAGCAAGTTATACATAGTAGATTTGCAGTTTCATGTACAGTACAATCATCTTTTTTATTGTACTATGTTATGGAAATGCTTATTCCATAAATATATATTAATGTAATAAAAAATAAAAGGGAAAAATACCTCAAAAAAGATTCTTATTAGAGAAATGCATTCAGTTTGGGGATTTAAAACTCAAAGATAAATATGTTCCTTTTATTAGCTTAATCTGAAAAGTCTCATGCCTCATCTCTGGGCAGAGAGGCAGGAGCTTCTGGCTCAGTTCCTCTAAAACAGGTCTAAGAGGAATTAGTGATTTGGTTAGCTTTTCAGTCTTGAGGTCTTGCCATTAATTAATAGTTTTGGATATGCAAGATAATTGCTGAAAAGCTTGGTTTAGGCATTCTAAAGTACAGCTTAGATAATGGTCACCACAGTGGCTCTTGGCACAGACAAACATAAGAACACAGGGATTTGGCATTTAGCACAAAACCCTGTGCTTTGTAAGTAAAAATACACCTTCTAAAAAAATGGCCAAAAGATAGAAACCTATAATTTTCGTGGTTTTTTTTTTAATTTAATAGCCTTTTATTTAAAGGTTATATGCATGGATAACTTTACAACGTTAACAATTGCCAAACCTCTTGTTCCAATTTTTCACCTCTTACCCCCCCACCCCCTCCCCTAGATGGCAGGATGACCAGTAGATGTTAAATACATTAAAATATAAATTAGATACACAATAAGTATACATGACCAAAACATTATTTTGCTGTATAAAAAGAATCAGACTCTGAAATATTGTACAATTAGCTTGTGAAGGAAATAAAAAATGCAGGTGTGCCTAAATATAGGGATTGGGAATTCAATGTAATGGTTTTTAGTCATCTCCCAGAGTTCTTTCTCTGGGCATAGTTGGTTCAGTTCATTACTGCTCCATTGGAAATGATTTGGTTGATCTCGCTGCTGAGGATGGCCAGGTCCATCAGAACTGGTCATCATATAGTATTGTTGTTGAAGTATATAATGATCTCTTGGTCCTGCTCATTTCACTCAGCATCAGTTTGTGTAAGTCTCTCCAGGCCTTTCTGAAATCATCCTGTTGGTCATTTCTTACAGAACAGCAATATTCCATAATATTCATATACCACAATTTATTCAGCCATTCTCCAACTGATGGACATCCATTCAGTTTCCAGTTTCTAGCCACTACAAAAAGTGCTGCCACAAACATTCGTGAACATACAGGTCCCTTTCCCTTCTTTATAATCTCTTTGGGATATAATCCCAGTAGTAACACTGCTGGATCAAAGGGTATGCACAGTTTGATAACTTTTTGAGCATAGTTCCAAACTACTCTCCAAAATGGTTGGATTCATTCACAACTCCACCAACAATGCATCAATGTCCCAGTTTTCCCGCATCCCCTCCAACGAAACCTATAATTTTCAAAAGAACTGTGAACTATTAGCTATATGGACTGGTCCAAATCACTAAAAATAAGAGAGACACATTTGTTAGCTTTAAGGTCTCATATCAAGCAAATTGTCAAAGATGACACAAGATGTAAATGATCAATGATAGAAGGGCTAAAGAAAGACAGGTACCCCAATACACTATTGGTGGAGCTGTGAAGCAATTTGAAGTTAGACTTAAAAAATGTCTCAAGAGTCCATAGCCTTTGACTCAAAGTTCCCACAGCTAGACATATATTCTAAGAACTAAAAAAGATAAGTTCCAGATACAACAAAATATAAAAAAAGCAGAACTTTTAATGGTAACCAAAAAAAAAAAGGAAAAAAACTGAAAACAAAGTTGATGTTCTTTACTTCTGGGTTTTCCTGGTCTCTTTCAAATTCCAGCTAAAATTAAACCTTTTATAAGAAAGCTGTCTTTATTCTTCTTAATACTAATACATATTCTGTTTTGATTATCTTCAAATTATCCTGCCTGTATCTTATTGAAATGAGGATGGGGGGGCGGGGGTAGCAGTGAGTAGAATTCCAGGTCTGGTGTTCAGGAAGACTCATCTTCCAGAGTTTAAATAGAGCTTCAGATGGTTACTAGCTGTGTGACCCTGGTCAAGTCACTTAACCCTGTTTGCCTTAGTTTCTTCATCGGGAAAATGAGTTGCAGAAGGACATGGTAAACCATACCAGTATCTTTGCCAAGAAAATCTCAAATGGAGTTATAGAATTCGATACAATTAGAAAATGATGAACTATGTAACTGTATATAATTTTTACATGTTGTCTCCCCCTTAGACTGTGAACATCATTAGAATATGAGCTCCTTGAGACCAGGCCTATCATTTGCCTTGCTTTGTATCCCCAGCACTTAATTCAGTGCTTACTGCATGACTAACTTTCCAAGTAGTTGGGTAGAATAAATCAATAACCATTTGTCAAGCATAGCATACACTGTGCTAAGTAGTGTGAATTCATAAATGTAAATGTAACAAACACTAGCTGATAAAGAAAGGCAAAAACATGTTCCTTGCCTACAAGAAACACATTCACAGTCTAGTGGAAAGCAAGGAATCTTGGAGATCATATAGTCCAACAGCCTCATTTTTAAGTTGTGGAAATTGAGACCTAGAGAAGTTAATTGATTTGACTGAGATCACACAGACAGTAAGAAGCAAAGCCAAAATTCAATGACAGATCCCTTTGCTATAAATCCAATGCCTTTTCCATTATGCCATACTGACTGAGTAGATACAAATATAGGTAGATCTATGGCTTAAAAAATAAAGTAATCTAACAGTGGAGTAAGGAATGGATAGATGACAGAAAAGTATTATGGGAGTCCAGTGGAATCTTCTATGTGGATTCACCAATCTAAAGGCCTGAATTAGTGTTGTAACTTCCCTTCCACTATAAAAGTTTTTTTCTTGCCTCCTGTATATCAGATAGTAAATTACTAATTCTTAATAAAATAAAGGCTTTAATTTTGACAGTGCAGCACTCACATTATCCTTTGAATTTTGCCCAAGTTTTGTTGACTCCTAATATTTTCATGAGATACTAGGCGGACCTGATGTAGGGGCAAGACAAGTTCTACTTGTGGCACATTGACTGTATGACTCTGTAATGAAATAACTTCACATTTAAGAGCTCCAGACAACTGTTTAGACTAAACTTCCTAGAGTTAGCAGAGGATAGAGTGCTTGGACCTGGAGTCAGGAAGACCTGAATTCAAATCAAATCTCAGGTACTAACTAGTTGTCTGCCTTAGTTTCCTTAATTATAAAATGGGGATAATGATAGCACCTTCCTCCCATAGTAGTGGTGAAGATCAAATGACATAACAATTGTAAAGGGTTTGACAAAACATTGAAATCACAGATTTAGACTCAGACTCTCTCTATCTCTGTCTTTGTTTGTCTCTGTCTTTCTTCCTCCTTCCTCACTCCCTTTCTCTCCCTTTTTCCACTCTCTCTCTCTGTCTCTTACATAAACACACATATTATTTATTTATGGAGTTACTCAGCATCACTTCAAACAAATCTTCCCGTCTCAAAGTTTTTCACATTGAGCATTGCTAATAATACAATAGAACTCTACTTTCATATTGCATCATTTATTCAGCCATTTTTTCATCATTGGGCTTATGTTCCACCCCCACTCCCCAACTTTTTGCTATGAATATTTATATGGTTCTTTTCTTGCTGTCAATAACCTCTTTGGGGTATAGTCTCAATAGTGAGATCCCTGAGTCTTTTAATATTTTAAAGCACATTTGAAAGAAATAGTACAGTTAAAAATAAATAAATAAAATGGATCTCATAGATCTCTACTCGCAGCTGTTTCCCATAGATAAATATATACATCGGGTTCAAGAAAAATTTATACCTCAAATTATAATTTGACTCCCCCATCCATTTTCTGATGAGCTTCCTTTCATTATATATTTTGGTCAAGAAATGAAATGGCTACTCTCATTTAGATCAAGGTGGTGAGCCCAGATTACTGAGAATCAAGTTGACTGTCCTAAAAGCCATCTAAATATGACTGGTTTAGACTATTTCAGGTCAAAGGAGAGTAACTCAATGAGTAAAAGACTGAAATTTTGACATCTATAAAAAAAGATTTGAATATGATCTGGGATTAGTTAGTCTGTAGGAGAGGAAAAAGAGGGAAAAATATGACTATTAGGGATGATTTTTAGTCAATTTGGTAACAAAGGACATCTTAAGAATGGAGGTGAACAAGGGCAGCTATATGGGACAGTGGATAAAGAATTGGCTCTGAAGTCAGGAGAACCTGAGTTCAAATCCAGCATACTTAATATTTATATACTATTGTATGACCCTGGCCAAGTCACTTGACCTCAACTGTCTCCCCAAAAAAGTCTTTAAGAGTATAGATAAACAAACAGATGCAAAATGAAGTTAATTATTCTAATATTATTTTTTGATGGCTGAAAAGAGAAGATTAAATGTTTGAATTTTGTGGTTTGGGTTGCTTTATTTATTTATTTGTTTAGATAGCCATTACCCAAGAAAACATAGAGGTGTGATAAGTGACTAGACATAATGAATTCTTGAGATTGTGGGTGCTGAATAATTCTATATATGTATATTTATACAATCTGAGGAACATTATTTAATTTGTTATTTAAAATGTAATGAGTTTATAAGATTTTCATATCATATGGTTTATGATAAAGTTCTCAGAAAATGGAAAATTATGTAGATCAATTTTTGTCTATTATAATAGGATATAATAACATGACATTTCATGTTAGCCTTTTGGTGAATGGAAGTTGAGTAATTAAAATAAAATTTAATTCAAATATAAATGTAAGTATTAAAATAAAAACCATTAAGTTCAATAATTAAAAGAAAAAGGTCATTTAGTCTGAGAACAGAGGTATGTCATGCATAAATCTACTAAAAGCTTTTCATCTTTGAACCTATATGATTAAGAAATATTGTGTAGTAACATTGCTTTATAATAAAGCTTATTATAACACCTTCTCAATTTTATCAGTTGCCTCTCTACTCTTATTGAAGGGTTAGAGGGGAGAGCAAAGCCTTCCTTTATAGAGAGCTCAGAACTTTTCAGGTAATTAAATTTGCCATCAGTGGCTCTGCTTGATTTCCTCTCCAGTAAACCTCATACCTTCTTGACTGCTCTCCACCTCCCTTTCAGCATCTTTTTTATATTATAGTCTTCTACCATTTGATAGAAGCTACTTGAAGGCAGGAACTGTCTCTCTTTTTTTTCCTTATTTGTATCCCTAATGCTTAGTACAATGCCAGGCACAAAGTAGTAGCTTAATGAACTGAAAAGTTAGTAAAATGAAGATATTTAAATGATAAGCAGAATATTGCTTTCCTGATGATTTAAAATCAGAGCTTTGTAAACTTCAAAATCAGGTTTGTAAAAGGCTTACACTGTACCTACTGGAAGCTCTAAGACAGGGCTTCTTCAACTTTTTCCACTTGTGACTCCTTTTTGCCAAAGAAATTTTTATATGACCTGAGTATATAGGTATATAAGATAGATATAGAAATCAAACATTTACTGATAATAAATAATAAATTAATCTTAAAACAATTCTTTGGTATATATCTAGATGTGCATGCTCATTTTTACATAAAGAATTAAGACTTGGTGGAATATTTGATATTTTTTACTAATGGCAAATATTTTGCAATCTCCCCATTCAATTACATGATGATCCTATCTGGGGTTGCAACCCACATTTTAAGAAACTTTGCTTTAAGAGACCTGAATTTATTAATTAATGGATTGAGTAGATTAATTAAATTTTATTTTATTATTTATTTTTGCTGAGGCAACTGGGGTTAATTGACTTGCCCAGGGTCACACAACTTGAAAGTGTTAAATGTCTGATTCCACATTTCAACTCGGGTTGTTCTGACTTCAGGGCTGGTGCTCTATTTTTTTCCTAATGTTTTTCAGCAAAAAAAGTGGAGGTATTTATATTTCTATTTTACTGAAAAATACTTAATTCTCCTTTATGATTGCTCTCATGTTAAAAAAAAAAAAAGAGAGAATAGTTGGTTTCCTTTTAACTAAAGAAACACACACACACACACACACACACACACACACACACACTTGCAGTAAAATAAAGTGAGATATTGTGGACACTGAGTATACAGCCCCATTTCTTTGTTTTAGCCTTATATGTATTTTTGGTGCCATGTACATTGAGATTAATTACACAGAATCCTTTATACACAGAAATTATAGAAACCAAATGAAAAGAGAAATATAAAGAATATAATATATTAAATCTAATTTGAGCTTGCGACTTGCTTTTTAATTTATATGCTGGATGTATAGGTATGCATTTAAAATAAACAGTGAAGTTGAGTAAGTAAAGAAAAGGGGGAAAAAGCCACTCCTTGTCCCTGTGAACTGAACACATTTCTTCTAGTATGGTGACAGAAGAAGGCCTACCTCTAGTTTGATTGGGACTAACCAGGTTTGCTTTCATTGTTGTTGTTGTTTTTAGTCAATCAATTTTTAAAGACATGAATTCCAAATATTACAAGGTTTAAAAGTTGAATGGCTTCCAGCTTCCCCAGTACATTTGGCCCACCCACATCCTAGGACGGTAAGCTCTCTCATCTCCTGTGATTGGAGATTGTGTTATTGGGGAGGCCTGCCTTTTATTAAGAGAAATGAAAACCATAAAAGCAAATACCCAAAGTGAAAATGGGGTCTGCCAAAAGGTTAATGTGCTCTTCAGCCCACTTAAGATAGATTGCTGCCAGTGAGCAGTCTCGCAATCTGTTTATCTGACACATGCAGAAAAAATTGTCATGCTTCACCTTTTTGAAGGAGGCCATTACTCTTTGTGACGGATTGTGAGTAGTGGAATATGGCCAGCACCTGGCTAGCCAATGAATAGTTCATAAATCAGAATCAAAACAAACAAAATGCCTGACTAATCTCCTAAAGTTCTTTGAAGGGGTAAGAAAAAAAAAAAGAATAAGGACAAGGGGAAAATCAGGAGACATGATTTGCTTAGACTTTCAAAAACCCTTTGACATGGTTTGATTAAAAAAAAAAAAAAAGTGAGGATGATGGAAAAAAAAAATCACCACCAACAAAGGGATTGGTAGAAAATCTTTTTTGCCATAGACAGGAACTGGCAAGTACAAGAAACAAAAGGTAAGGATAAATACGAGGCTTTCTGGATGGTGAAGTATAAATATTACAGTCCTTCATGTCATTCCTTGCAGAATGTTTTAGAAATAATATGTCAAAGAAGCAGGGTAACATAGTTGGTAGATCAAATGACTAAAAAGTCAAGGAAATCTGGGTTTTGCTCCTACCTCAGATGAACTCAAGAGCTGGATGAACCTTGGAAACTTACCTAACTTTCTAGACGCTTAGATTCCTCATGTCTAAAATGATGGTAAGGGAGCATCTCTCTCACACAACTATTGTGAGAAACACAAAGAAATATATTTATTATACTTTGCTGTTACTATACTACATATATACACACACTATTTATATATATATATATATATATATATATATATACACATACACACACACATATACTGTTAGTATATACACACATTATACTTTGCTGTAACTATAGTGTTACTATCAATATATTTGTATTCCAGTCATCCCTGGAAAGGCAAAAGTAGAACACAGAAGCTTTTGTGCAAAGGTTAAAGAAGTTTTTTTTAGTTTTTCCTATTATTCTACACTCCAGTTTCTTAAACTGTGGTTTACAACACCATATGGGGTCTATTAATTAAATGTGAAGATTTTGAAAATATGATTTATTACAGTAAATGTTTGATTTGTATACCTATTTTATATATTTATACACCTGAGGTCATATAAAAATTTCTTAGGTGAGTGAAAAGGGGTTGTAGGTGGAAAAAGTTTAAGAAGTCCTGCTCTATGCACCCCTCTGAGCTCCTACCAGAAGTGTCCCTTTGGGTAGCATAAAAAATATAGTCATTTTAAATTTCTCTTCAATGGGGGGATGGGAGGCCGAGGCAAAATGGGGCCTTCTAATCATATATTAACAAGAATATTTTTTAAAAGAAACAATTATTTATTTATATTAAAACAGGAGGTAAATCATCTTTAAATATAAAATCATGTAGAGTAAGAGGTTTTATCCTGAACTCTACAAATTATTTTAAATAATAATTCTTTTGTAATATAATTGCTTTTCTTTGTAATATTACATATGTATTTTTTTTACACATTTAAAACATTATTCTGAGAAGGTATTCTTGGCCTTTACCAGATTGCCATTGGCCCAAAAAGAAGATTAAAACCTTCCTGATGCAGAACAAATCAATACATACACATACAAACAAACACACCTACTCATATGCACACAGAGTTTTTCTAAGAGTCACCTAAGATTGCTAGGAATACTGCATTTCCTTTTTTTTTTTTTTTTTGAAAAATCATTTCACACCTTTTACTGTTTTCCAGCAATTAGATAATGAAAATGTTACCACTAAATAGCACATGAAATTCTTAGTAAAGTGTATGTTACTCAAAGGCAAAGTCTATTTTTGTCTTTTTCACTCTCAACACCCAGAATAGTCTTGCATACAGTAGGTGCTTAGTATATTTGCTGAAGTATATTAAATGCTCTGTATTCAGTAGAAGTAACAAAGTCTCCATTTGCATTGTCTGAAGAAGTTATTGGGTGTAGAAGCAAGAAGAGTTTTGAGATTATTGATAGACCAATAAAATTTATTAATGGCTATAATGTGGCAGTCTTTGTGCAAGGTTCTGGGGATAGACAAGACAGAAATTAAACAGTCCTTTCCCTTAAGGGAATTATATTCTATGTGGAGGAGAAAGGGAAAACAAGATTAAAGAGTCATAAGACTGATCCTTTCTGAAAGAATCCTTACTCTCACTATAAGAAGGGACTTTCAGAAGCAGTTCATCTCACACCCTATTTGAAAACAGATCACCTCTCTAGGATTCCTTATGTTGCTTAACTAAATTCATTTTTCTTGCTTTCTGCAGCAACTAGCCACTACAGAGTTCTCAGTTCCTTTGTTCCATACTCCCCTCTGAGTAACTCTTAGTACCCTGTGAATGCTCTTATCCAATAGAATGATTTTAATGACCTCATTCCATAACTGTATCAAAGAGCTAGCCTTTAGCCAAGGTACACTGGTTGAAAGCTCTGAGCCTCAATAATGTTAGGTACACTAAAAATTCATTGATGTTTTTTGTTTTTATATCAATTCCATTTAAAATTTTATTTCATTTCATTTAACAAACTTCTTTTTCTCTTTCCTACCTGATCTCCCCACCAATGAAAAATATTTTTCCTATCCAGAGAGCCATCCCTTGTAAATAAAAAAAGAAGAGAAAAGAAAAGAAAGAAGAAAAAAAAAGCCATTCAACAAAGCTAATCAGTATATCAACCAAGTCTGACATTATGTGTGTTGCCCTCTAGTCATCTTTATAGGATTTAATTGCATGACCATTTTGAATCATGGATCCCCTTAGAAGTCTGAAAGAATTAATTCATTTCTATCCCACATCTTCAAATTTTTCAGTTGTTAGAATATAACCAACTGTCAGTTTTCTCTTCATATCTGTTACTATTTACCTATGCCTGAAATTATTACTCTATGACAGCCTGTTTAAAGACCTACAATTCCAACTTATAATGGGTCAGTGTTCATTCTTCACCCAGGGCATTACTGAATCTTTTAATAGATAACTGCTTCTGTACTTTTAATAACTTTTTTTGCTATACTTTTCTATCATATTTACAGTCATAAAATAACTTGAAGAGATCACAACTTTTAAATAGTGCATATAAAAAGTTATTAAGAAGTGACATTAAAAATTTGGGAAACATGTTCAATTTTATAGAATAAGCTTTTATGTCTATATTTTTCTTCAAAAGATACTGCTTCCATAATTCTTCAAAACTAAAAAAATACATATGATATTACTTGCAGAAGGAATTAAGAGTTAAGGGATACAGATATTCTTGAAAAATTGTGCACCATTTAATAATAACTATGCCTTCAGTGCTGCTCAGTAGGCCTTTCATTCATTTATTATGAAAAAATTTCCCATAACAACTATACCAAATTCCCAATCTCTGACTCTTCTTTTCCTCACACTTTAATCTTACTAAATGACCTCATACCAGACTTTATTGAAAAAACTGAGGATATCACAGAAGAGTTCCCTGAATTGTCTTCCACAGTTCAAATTCATGTTCTCACACAAAGATTTTTCTCTTTTCCTATCACAGAGATATATGTGTGCCTCCAAAGCTAAACCCTTCACTTTTATCTTTGGCCCTAGAGCTTGCTCCACTAATCATTTCTTCCCTTCCTCTTCTTCTTTTTCCTTTTAACCTGTACCTTATCCCCAACATACAACTATTGCCTAAAAATAACATACTTTGGCTCCTCTATATGTCTGCCAAAGTTCTATAAAAAGTAATCTATATTTTTCTCTTCTTCCTCATGGCTCATTCACTGTTCAAACTCCTGCAACATAATTTCTGTCCATATCATTTAACTAAAGCTGTTCTCTCAAAAGTCACTGATGTTAAATCACATTGATCTTTACTCATCATTCTTGACCTCTCTATAATGTCAGCATCCATGAACAACTCTACCATTCCAATATGGACTATCACAATATTCTCTTCTTCTTTGATTTTGGTGAAACTGTACCTTTCTGATTCTAGCTCCACTTCTTTCTACTAATCCCCAAACTGATGCATTCTTCAAGGCTTTGTACTCAATCCTTTCATCTTCTTCCTGTAGTCTCTCCTTCTTTGAGCTCAATTTATTCCCATGGTTTCAACTGTTATCCTTATGTGAATGATGCGCAAATCCATATATTTAGCCTCTAAAATTTCTCTTGAATTCAAGACCCTATTTTCATCTGACTTTGATGTTTTGCTTCATCTCAAATACAACTATTTCAAATTCATCATACACATTTCAAAACTTGTTCCTCTTACTTGCTTATCTTTTTAATGACACCATTCCAAATCTCACAGTTCCCTTACTCCAAATCTATCTTCTTTATAGTTATTCTGTTGCCTAGCCATAAAGCAGTCTTCTTCTGACATCAGTATCTGAAGAAATCTTACATATCTTTCAAGGCTCATATAAAATGCTCCCTTGGCCATGAGGAACAAAGAAGTGATCTTTCTTTTATAAACTGATACTGTGTACTTATAATATTAATTATACTTATATATCTATACTATAAACTTACCCTTCTTTATTTTTTCTCATTGCACAAATCCCATTTTGTTTTGTATTGTATTAATATTTGTCCACATTCTATGTTACCTATAAACTCTTTAGAGCTTATATTTCTTATTTACTTGTGTATATATCTTACATATTTTATTTACCTGTATATCCCTCAGAACACCTAGAGAGAGTGTCTTGAACCTAGAAAGCACTTCTCAATTACTGCTGAACTAAATTCTAAAGAGACTTTCATTAGTTCATGTCAAATCTTATGTGTTACAAACCTCTTGATAGCATGGGACTATCAATACTTTTATGCTCATCTCTTTTGGAAATCTACAACATTCCAGGGAATGCGTTATATATCCAAACACAGAAATTCCCTGTAGTCATAGAGGTCAAATATTCAGTGATTGTAAGGAGAAATACTATAATCTTTAATTGTAAAAAATAAAAATAGATACAGCTTAATGACAGAATGAGAAAGAATGACAAAATGGGAGTAGAAGACAAGCTCAATAAGGGACAAGAGCAGTCTCTATCCTTAAAAGAGACCAACAAAAAGTTCCTCCCAGCCAGGTTTTCCATATTTCATCCTGGCTATAACTTAAATTAATTTTCCACTGCCAATACAATAAGGGTAAAAGGAGATTTCTGCATCAAAGACCATTTGGTGTGTGGCCTTTCCCCATGCTCTCCCTTTTCAGGGGCATCTTCTCTTTCCTGATCTTCTATACTCTAGTTCAGGAAGATGGTTCAAGTGCACAATTAACTTTTCAAGGCAATCTCAGGGCACTAGTTATGTACAAAAGTCATATTTGTAGTTTAATTGCTTCTCCAACTGCCACAGGTGTAAACTATTATATAGTTGCTTCTAGGTATCTTTTGTCAGATACCTTTGGATCTAAATGAAAACTAAGAGAAAACCTCTATTCTGTTCTGTTTTGCTTTGTGTTTTTTTTTTTAAATAATGAAGACTATACTGTTATAGAGCCACAGGATCATAGATCTAGAACTAAAGAGACTTTTAGAACAGGGATTCTTAATTTGATATCCAAGAAATCTATTGGATAGTTTTTGAAGATCTTTAAATATGAATGGAAAATTATATACTTATTTTCATTAATGTTTAACTGAAATGTAGTATTTTTTTCAATTATTTAAAAATATAATCTTGAGAAAATAGGTTTTACTAGACTGCAAAGGAGCCTATGACCCATACAACAAAGTTAAGAAGCCCTGCCATAGAGTCCATTTATATCACCTCTCATCTAATACTGATAAGGAAACTGGGGCCAGAGGATAAAATAAATTGACTGGCTTTAGGTCTCACAGTTAGTAGGTAGGAGAGGCAGGAAGCAAAACTGATCTCATGTTCCTCCCTTTGGCCTCTCATGTTTACTCTTCTTTTTTTGTTTTATGATTCTTCCTAAAGGAAAATATATTTGGCCTGAAACTGAGGTCTTGAGAGGAAACAATGACTTAATAATTCCCTGTCAATTAATTGCTCAGACACTTGAAACTTGGCAATAGAAAAGAAGAAATGGAAAAATACTTATTCCCACCAAATTAGGGATTTTTGCTGTAGAAAAAATGTGATAAATGGTTGTTGGAAAGTTTTCTGGCTGGTAAGGGCACCTATATCTTTCACTATTATCAGTGAATAAACCAGATAGGGTTTAGGGAATCCCTACTATGTGTACAGAATTCATAGATATGCATAATGCCTGAAATCAAGAAACTTATAATCTATCTAAAATTACAAAAACATCTAGAAAATTGAACAAGAATAAATAAAATTTCAATACAATGGTAGAAGAGCTACCACGAGACAATTTGTGATCAATTACTATTAGAGTTTGGAAAATTATAGAAGCTGAGGGTTCATCACTAAAGAGAAGGGATTTGAGAAGGTTTTAGAAGTTTGGCGAATATTCACAGAGGCTTGTTATGGGCCAGAACTCTGAACTTGAAACAAAGGATTCTTACAAGGTACTAAGTCAGTGGAATTGATAGAGACAATAGTTATCTAATTTAGCATGGTTCAGTATGATTGATTTAATCTTATAACAAATAATGGTTTCCTAGTGATATAATAATTGGTTTATACTCAGTGTAGAGCATATAAGCTAGAAGCCCCAGCTAGATTGATTTGAAGAGATTCAAAAGCCAGAGAAGACAGAAGGCTGGAGGCTGAAGCACAAGCCCTTGAACTATTCATTCACTTCATCTCACACCTCCTTGGTGGCAGGCTCTCCTTCGCTTCTCCACTGAAACCAAGGCTCCATAAGGGGTCCAGAAACTAGTCGAGTCCCAAGTGAAGGAGATAAGATTTTGAAGGAGACAATAAAGGATTTGGACTTTAACACCTGGCTGCACTTGTGGTGATTTCTGAACTGAAACAAAGTTTGCTCCCAGAGACTCCAAGAACAAGAGAATGTTACAGAGGCTGAGAAAAGAAGGGAGGGTTCAATCCTCCCTCCATATTCTACTCTAGTGAAAATAGTGTGAGCAACAGAATGGTGCTGGGCAAATGCCAATGGGGATGCATTTAGAGGTGACTCAAGTAAAGACAATTGTGGCCAGAGCAGAGAGTTCTGGAAAATTAATAGTTAAAGGTAAGAAATTCAATATAAAACTTTATGACCTACAGAAAACAGAATTCTGAAATGGAAAGTGAGATGAAGCCTGACCATAATATAGTGTCTTTAACATTTCTGAAGTGGGAGGAAGGGATTGGGCAGGATAGAGTAAGAGAACAAAGGCAAGTGTTTCTTAAAATAGAATGCTTATTTTTAATTCTTGCTTTAAGAGGAAAGTTACAGTAGGTTAAAAGGTTCTCTTTTCCTGCAGAGTCAGACAATGTAGTCTTCAATTGCTGATTACTCTGCCCAGTATAAATTATGAAGAGAAACTATTCTGCACTTTTTTTTACAAGTAGTAAGGATATTTTTGCATGTGCAAATGAGCTCATATTTCATCTAACTTGTCATCAGTTCATTGAAATCTCGACAGGAAGTACAATTTTTAATGATGTGCAAATAATGCAGCAAGTATTATATCCCAAATTGTCAAAGTAGTAGCAGGCAAAAATCATAATGACAGACTAAATATAACAAAACTTGGGGCAGTATTTCCTCTTCTTCCATGACAAAATGAATCTTTGAATCAATGAACTTATAATACAGGCTACAGTTGAAAATATACTTTTATATTTTTTTTTTGCTCAGTAATGAACAATGCAAATGATGGACTTGCTTGACCAATAGGTAAAATCTTCAGAGACACTTTAGAATTAACAATTTGATCGTCACTTCAGCAATGAAATTCTTCAAATACATTAAAGAAGGGAGAAGCTTCGGTAGAGGTGGGTAAATGGATATGTATTTTGTATATTTTGAGAAGAATTAGAAAAATTTCTATTGCCAAAAACAAGTCTTTGTGAAGACTGTGAAAACAGAATACTGTTATTTACTTCTTTGTTTTAAGGTATTATTTTTCAAAGAAGCTCCTGCTAATATGCAATTATCTTAAAGTTTGATAAGCCACTAAGCCGCTGGTTTTTGAAGTATGGCTCAGGGAGACCTTTAGAGTCCCAGAGTTCTCAGATAAAAACTATTTATAATACCAAGATATTTTAATTTCTGGTATGGTGAATATTGAGATACATAACCTATAAAAACAATAGCTTTAGGGAAATTCTCAATAATTTAAGATCGTAAAGGAGTCCTGAGACCAAAAGTTAGAGTACTGGCACATTAAGCCATAACTGTTTAAATGATATTGTCATTGCTCCTATCCATGTTCAGGAGAAAGATAATTCTAATGATGAGAATGACTACCCTAGCAGTCAAGTTTAAAACAGTCCTACAGTCTAATTCAGCCAGGTTGCCTGAGGATGTGGATTCTCCTGAGGAATAGAATCTTCCCATGGGATACAGTTTTGCATCTTCACAGGAAATAAGCATTCCTGACAAAAAAAGTCTGAGAAGAAAGTTCCTTTAAAGCAGGAAAAGTTGGCTAAACGGGACAGAATGGACAGATTATCCCTAATAGGGCCACTGGAGAAAAGATTTCTTTGCAAGGAGCTCTCCATGGTACTGATACCTGTGAGCCTTGTGAACCTTTGGGCTTTATGGTACTATTCTGCCCTATAGACCTTTAAACCAAATGATTTTAATAAGAATTTATTAAAGGGTGGGGCAGCTAGATGGCACAGTGGATAGAGCACCAGCCTGAAATCAGGAGGACCTGAATTCAAATCTGGCTTCAGACACTTAACACTTCCTAGCTGTGTGACTCTAGACAAGTCACTTAACCCCAATTGCCTCAGGAAAAAAAAAATTATAAAGGCTTTATTATGTGACAGCAATTATGCTCAGTGCTAGGGATAAAAAGGTAAATATAATTCCTATCCAAAACTTTAAGGCATATTTGCTATAGGGATTTATTTTTCTTTCTTTTTTTTTTTTTTAGTGAAGAGCAATTAAAAAATGTCTTTATTTAAAAACAAAGTTCCCCCCCCCCAAAAAAAAAAAATTGAAGTGGTATAGGAATTAAGAGACCTGTCCAAAGAAGAACAGAATAATGATAAGTAGAGATAAGAAAGGAGGAAGATGCATCCAGGTCCAGCTTTTCCTGCCAAGGAAGATGATAAAGAGAATAAGTCTCCCCATTTTATTATGGAAAGAGGAGAAGACTAGAAAACCAAAGTATAGTCAAGTGCTAAATATGGTAGCTGGCCCAAAACAGGCTACTAGAACTAATGCTGACAGAGCAAGGGATTCCTGCTGGTGAGGAACTGCATTGCAGCCCATCATGTTATTTCCCTTTCTACACAGAGCAGAGAAAAACCTCTTTGCTTATTACTCAATGCTTCAAAACACTCCCTGTTTCTCTCAGCTTTTTGAGAGAATGATAAAGGGTAAAGATGATTTTCTCCCCTTAATTCCCTTGTGGTTTCTGCCTGCATTCTTAAAGAAATTGAAAATTCTATATTCAAAATTTCCAAATCAGCATATGAATCATAGAACAAAATAATATTAAAGTAAAAAAGGCCTTAGAGATTTCCTCAACTACTTAAGTGAGTCTACTCTATTTACAAATGAGAAAACTAAGGATCAGAGACATTAAATGACAATGTCACATAACTAAAAAGCATTTGAGTCATGTAGGGCTCAAACTCAGTATTCCTGGTTCTAAGTGATTCTCCAAGACAAAGTATACACTTTGGTATAGTGGAAAGACCACTAGATTTGAAATCAGGAGAACTTGGTTCAAGTCTGGTTTCTGCTATTCGGTAGAGGATGACCAGGGGTAAAGCCCCTTCCCTCAATCAGATTTACTTTCTTTATCTGCAATAAGAATAATTAATAATAAAAACCAATAAAGTAGTAATACTCTCACTCCTTGCTCTAAAAATTTAAGTAAAATAGACTGGAAATCTTATAGTTTTAAGTGTACCTTAATATGTTATGTTAATTTGAGTTTGAAATTCATGTTATTTGTAATTTTTTAAGCATTTATTTTGGGAATGTTTAATTTCTAACACTTTAACAAACCTTATACTATCTCTTTCTTATCTCTGCCACAGGTGAATAATTGTTAAGAAAACCACATGTAAGTAATGCATGTAGAGCCTTTGGATTGAGTAGGGGCTATCCTTGGTTCACAGACAAATAAGAGAACTTGAATGGCAGAGTAATATCAAGGATCATATGATGGAAGAGTCATAAAATTAAGTATGAAGGCTGGGAAACCACACTGTAATCCTAAATAGAAAAACAGAAGGCAATCCAAGCTGTTATGCTTCCTCTTACACCCACATTAGCTTTGGAGTAAAACAGTTTTATTTTAATTCTACAGCAGCTGGCAGAAATATGTGAAAAAATTCTTAATTTGAGCCAAAGGAGGAAATCCACCAGCTGACCCTTGGCTCTAGTCACAGCAAGTGCTGTATCTGGGGAAGGTGTGGCTTTGGAGAGACACTTTAAAAAGCCCAAATTGACTCTGTGGCTTATTGGTGAACAGGTGTGCTAGATTTATCACATTCTTTAGGGAAAGGGTTCAACCATATTTTCTTCCTCGACTTTTGATATAATCCATCACATATGATTTGGAATACATAATGAGATCAAATTAATATACCAAGTTTTCACACTTTTTATGGTTTGGATTAAGTCAGACCAAAGTTAAAGCTGCATTTTCAAACACCAGAAATGATGCTGTTATCATTAATAAATAAAAATAAAAGAGCTATCATTTGGGCTGTTGTGATAGTATTTAGGTTCATAAACATTATATCTGAAATCTATTTTAATAAATCATTCAAACTGACACAAAGAGCCCTGGAAATTAGCTTCCATATTTACTCTAATGAAAAAGTCAGCATGTAAAGATAAGTTTTGAGGATATTCTGAGGAGGAGCAGGGGAAGATTCCATCATAGGTGTACATGATCAGGTGGGCCAACTCATATAGCCTGTACTTTATGCATAACCATGCTATCCTCTGAAAAATTCCAAACTTTTCTATTAGGTATCCCAAGGTATTCGACAAACAGAAAATTAAGGGTGGCAAGATAACTAAGTGGAGGAGACAGAGCACACTTATATGGGTCCATCAACAGGATAATTAACAACTGTTATTGCAATTAAAACCTTTTTTTCTCTTTTTAAGGTTATGTGTCTATAAAACAAATGTGTACTTAATGTCAGAAAAGAAATACTATCCATATTAGCTTTGTTTCTTTTTTTGTTTCCACTGAGAAGGTACATAAAAAGCACTAAATTTGTAGCAAATCACAAATCACATCCCAACTATATATCTACAATTAGTTGTGCAACCTTGGGCATGTCACTTGATCTTTCTGAGACTCAGTTTCCTCTTCAAAAAAATAGAAATTACCTCATCATTTAAAAAATCCAATTATGAAATTCCCTGAAAAATAGCAGATTCTATTGAAAACTTGTTAGATAATGAAGTCAGGCTCTAAAAAGATTATAACAGGATAGAATGATGGATTAATTTAATATTTTTTTTGCCCAGAGATGTGATTTCATTAAATTAAGGGATATGTACAATGGAATCTGCTTTCATTAATAATCAGCTACTGCCTATGATTTATCATCTTAGAGAGTTTCTTAAGGCATTAAGAAATGGTGGCTTCCTCATGATACAGTTGAAATATATTTAAAATTTCCTTTTTTAGTAAAACTGAAAATATTAAGAACTACATTTTTTCTATATATTTCTTCCTAAAATCCTTGAGGAAGTCTTTTGGAAAAATGGGTGATAGTTTAGCAAAAAAAAGGAGGCAAAGAGTCTTTCCATTAGCTGACTATATTAAAGAATGATATCCTGTCCACCCTGAAGTGACTAGATGAGGATCCTCTTCCCCACTTCCTATTCAATTTATATTCTCCATATCATTTCTGAGAGGGACTCCATCGATTTCGTCAAGGGGAATAGTCCAGAAAGAATGGGATAGGTAGCTAGAATTTTTAGACTATTAAACCACAACTGTAACATTACATCTTGGGATTTTCTTTATCAGTATTTCAACAAATGTTATCTGAAATCTTGGAGCTGAGAGTCATATTGGAGTTCATAAGAGATTATGTCAGTTTGGACATTTCTCTTTCTAAGCCATAAGTGACTTGCATTTAGATTTATTCATTAAATAAAATATTCTTGGCATACTCTAAACTGAAGAGTAGTATGAAGGTTAACACTTTTTCTTTGACCTACTGAAAGGGTTCCCCCCCCCCAAGTAGAACAGTTACATATAATTCAGTCAGTCCTCTATCTACCCATCATGCTATAACAATGAAATACAATCAGGCTAATATAGAGTGCTACACTTGCTTTCAAATAACAAACTGCAAAGAGTATGAGGGAGGTATAGATAAACAATGTGTGGGAAAATAACTTATTTTAATCAGCAGCAAATTCAGTACTAGTCAAAAATTTGACACAAAAGGAAAAGAGAACTTAGGATGCATTAATGGTGTATAGAAGAAGGAATAGTATAGTTGTACTCTACATAATACTTTGTTTTTTTTTTTAGCACAAGTGGGATATTGCTTTGAGTTCTCAATGACATATATTTAGAATGTCAGTGAGTAGAATGTTTCCAGAGTAGGATATTCTGGATATAAAGAAAATACTTTCATATTGAACTGATATCTCCCCTCCAACTCTGCCCTCTAAATCCAAAAAAACCAAACCAAAACAAAACAATGAACTCATCCATTTTTCACATACAACAGTCATTCAATTAATTTACAAACATAATCCTTGAAATGTCGTTCAAAATTCATCAATGAAACTGTACTTGAATCAGGAAATTATCATAGATAAAACTAGTAGTCAGAACTGCTGAAATATAAGTGACATAAAAAATTAAGAATATTTTACATATATAGTACC
Organism: Sarcophilus harrisii; assembly: GCF_902635505.1. Classification (NCBI taxonomy): domain Eukaryota; kingdom Metazoa; phylum Chordata; class Mammalia; order Dasyuromorphia; family Dasyuridae; genus Sarcophilus; species Sarcophilus harrisii. Next base: position 193,496,329 of record NC_045430.1, read on the forward strand.
ATTCTAAATATTCCTATCCTCCAAACTTACAAGGAATTTAAAAAATATATATCAAAAGAAAGACCTGGTCAAAGAAATGAAAATTATATTGAAAGAGAAAGAAATACAGATCATCAACTACTACTTTGTCTCAAAGATCCTTTTAGTGAATGAGTTTGCATCCTAATACTTTCATTCAATTACCAAAAATAAACTCCAATCATTTTATCTACCTGCACAATAATTTGCTGAGCATATACATACAGGAATCATAGCTGGAGAGTACGTTATCCTAGAATTATTTCTAAATCCATCTAACATGAGAATTAGAAGAACTAAATGATGATGATGGTTATGATGATCTTTTGGACTTGATTCACAACTTTATAATGACTCATTGAAGAGTTAGATTTTGACATAGAATTGTTGGCTAGTCATTTGTGCAGGGGTCATTTTCTTCTTTCATCAACCCCAGGAAAGATAATAAAGTAGTATTCAGTTCATGGGGTTAATTCAGTTTTCCAAAAATTTTTTATGTTTTTGCTACATATTTATGAGGCACAGTGCTAAGCACTGACAATGCTAAAAGGTTTAGACAACCACTTTCAGTGCTACTGAAAGTATCACACAAAAATGTAATATATACACAAATTCAATATATAATAATATATAAATGTACTAGTTATTAGATAATAAGAGAATCATGTAACAGTGTGGTAAGGAAAGCACTTTGCACATATTTGTAGCATTATATAAGTACAAATAACTTTGAATTTTCTTCTTATTTATTTTGAACACAAGCATCTATCTTATGAAGTCGTGATTTTTGTGCTTTTAGTTTTTACTACTTTGACCAGAGATTTGAGATATTTCAAAGTTATTTCACTTCATACAGAGCTCTCTGTGAATAAATTGTTCTTCTGGTTCTGTTTATTTCACTCTTCATCAGTTCATACAAGTTGTACCATATTTCTGTGACTCTTTCTCATTAATCATCTCTTATGTAATAATTAAATTATATTCGTGTCTAACTGTTTCTCCCTTCTCTGTTTTAAACATACTCTGTTTTAAATTCTTTACTGCCACAAAAAGTGTTACAAACATTGCTACAGTGTTTCCATTGGACCTATATCCCAAGGAGATCTTAAAGGAAGGAAAGGGACCCACATGTGCAAAAATGTTTGTGGCAGCCCTCTTTGTAGTGGCAAGAAACTAGAAACTGAATGGATGCCCATCAGTTGGAGAATAACTGAATAAGTTATGGTGTATGAATATTATGGAATATTATTGTTCTATAAGAAATGATCAGCAGGATGATTTCAGAGAGGCCTGAAGAGAGTTATAGGAACTGATGTTAAGTGAAATGAACAGCACCAGGAGATCACTGTACACAGCAATATATATATATATATATATATATATATATATATATATATATATTCAATTCTATTCACTTCACAATTAAAGATTCACCTGGAATATCCTTTATTTAATAATATGCTGGGGTTTTTTTAATGGTCATGATATTAGCCCTTAAAGAAATAGCTTTTTATTGACAGAACATATGCATGGGAAATTTTTCAGCATTGTCCCTTGCAAACACTTCTGTTCCAACTTTTCCCTTCCTTCCCTCCACCCCCTCCCCTAGATGGCAGGCAGTTTCATACATGTTAAATGTGTTAAAGTATATCTTAAATACAATATATGTGTACATATTTATACAGTTCTCTTGTGGCACAAGAAAAATCGGATTTAGAAAGGTAAAAATAAACTGGGAAGAAAAACAAAAATGCAAGCAAACAACAATAGAAGTTGAGTGTAATGCTATGTTGTGGTCCACACTCATTATAAACTGGGAAGAAAAACAAAAATGCAAGCAGTCACACTCATTTCCCAGTGTTCTTTCTCTGGGTGTAGCTGGTTCTGTTCATCACTGATCAACTGGAACTGAATTGGATCTTCTCATTGCCAAAGATAGCACTTCCATCAGAACTGATCCTCACATAGTACTGTTGTTGCTGTGTTCTGCTCATTTCACTTAGCATCAGTTCATGTAAGTCTCTCCAAGCCTCTCTGTATTCATCCTGCTGGTTATTTCTTACAGAACAATAATATTCCATAACATTCATATACCACAATTTACCCCATTCTCCAACTGATGGGCATCCATTCAATTTCCAGTTTCTAGCCACCACAAAAAGGACTGCCACAAACATTTTACCACATATGGGTCCCTTTCCCTTCTTTAAGATCTCTTTGGGATATAAGCCCAGTAGTAACTTTGCTGGATCAAAAGGTATGCACAGATTGATAACTTTTTGGGCATTGTTCCAAATCGCTCTCCAAAATGGTTGGATCCGTTCACAACTCTACCAGCAATGCATCAGTATCCCAGTTTTCCCACGTCCCCTCCAACATTCATCATTATCTGTTCCTGTCATCTTAGCCAATCTGAGAGGTGTGTAGTGATATCTCAGAGTTGTCTTAATTTACATTTCTCTGATCAATAGTGATTTGGAACACTATTTCATATGAATAGAAACAGTTTAAATTTCATCATCTGAAAATTGTCTGTTTATATCCTTTGGCCATTTGTCAGAGTCAATTCTCTATATATTTTGGAGATGAGGCCTTTATCAGAACCTTTAATTATAAAAATGTTTTCCCAGTTTATTGCTCCCCTTCTAATGTTGTCTGCATTAGTTTTGTTTGTACAAAAGATTTTTAACTTGATATAATAAAAAAAATTCTATTTTGTGATCAATAATGATCTCTAGTTCTTCTTTGGTCACAAATTCCTTCCTCCTCCTCAAGTCTGAGAGATAGATAACCTATCCTATGTTCTTCTAATTTATTTATGATCTCATTCTTTATGCAGAGATCATGAATCCCTTTTGATCTCATCTTGGTGTCAGTGTTAAGTGTGGGTCCATGCCTACTTTCATGGCAACATCAATATTATATGATGCTCAATTCTGATGAAATGTGACTCTTTCCAACAATGAGATGACTTATACCAGTTCCAATGATCTTGTGATGAAGAGAGCCATCTATACCCAGAGAGAGGACTGTGGGAACTGAATGTGGATCACAACATACCATTCTCACTCTTTTTGTTGTTGTTCACTTAGATTTTGTTTTCTTACTCATTTACTTTCCTTTTTGATCTGATTTTTCTTGTGCAGCAAGAGAATTGTATAAATATGTTTATATAAATTGGATTGCTAACCATCTAGAGGAGGGAGTGGAGGGAAGGAGGAGAAAAGCTTAAACATAAGGCTATGCAAGGGTCAATGTTGAAAAATTATCCATGCATATGATTTGAAAATAAAAAGCTTTAAAAAAAAAAAAAAAACATTGCTACAAATATTCTTAGCACACAGCACTCTAATTAGATTTCTAACCCTTTCCATCTTCTCATGTTATCACTTTGTACTTCTGACCATTCACCCCTAATTAAATAGTCTTTGGTTACCCAAGCATTCCACCCATAATAGTACTCCTTAGGTAGTGTCAAACTGCTCTCTGATGTTTCTTTGATCTCACCTAGTTGTTATGGTTAGCAAAGAGCTTAGAAACTCACTCACACTAAATAAGGTGTAAATGTCTAAAAATGAGCAAAATACTAAATGGATTTTTCCTTTGTTAGTCACTCAACAAGCATTTATTGAGCCACCTGCTAAATGACTAAATGACAAACACTGCATAAACACTATGGTTACAAAGAAAGGCAAAGGAAGGCAAATATCTAGAGATTCCCATTTTAAAGGGAAAACACCTTTTAAAAAGGGGGGAATAACCGAAATAAATAACTAATAGTTTCAGACATTATTTGCAATTCAATAGATAATGTTTTGAATAAGTAGAGATTCCTGCTAACTTTGAATACATACCATGTCAGAGATGTACCCATGCTACCTGTGTATATATCCAATTCTCTTCTATATAATATCCTAGACAATGAAGAATAAGACACAGATTGTCCCTTCTCTGAGATTACTACCAATCACAATGTAAATATAATCTCAGAAGAAAGCCTGATTTTAATTGTTCCACTTTTGCTGAATCTATGTACTAGCTGAAATGTTAGCTATTAAAAAAAAAATTCAGAAAACATGTTTAAAATGTAAACGAGAATATGGACAATACAGGTCTGGGGGTGGGGTGGGGAAGTTGTGTTAAAAGCAAAAAATCTTATATTGTTATTGTTCTTTCCTAATCCTTTTCTTGTTTATTCCAAAATGAAAGTTAGTCTTTTTAAGTATCCTTTGATGAGCAAATTTTCAAATACTTTAAAGCAGTCTTTGTGAAAATGAGATTGTAATGGCATCTTTAATCCAACAATTTTGGATATGAATAGCTAGAATGACTTTAAAGAAAGAAAAAGTATCCTGTTTAAAAGCACTGTTGGCCCATCTGTCCCACACTCAGTGAAGAATTTCTATACTGAAAATATCTATAGTGCAACAGTACAGTATTCAGAGATTTGCTTGTTAAATGATCTAGTTAATATAGAGTGTATTAGATGAGACTGAATATTTCTGGTGACAGAGGAACTATATGAATTTCTATATTTAAATTATACATACAAAAATTCTGGTGACATGGGAAATATAAAATTAATAGATCACATTTATATATTGCTTTAGTTGATAAGACTCTTTACATACACAATACTATTTGATCCTTGTGAGAACCTTGCAAGGGTGTGGCAGTATTTCATTTTACAGATGAGAAAATTGAGCCTTGAAGAAGTTACTTTCTCAGGGTTACACAGCTAGAGGGTGAGATAAAGCATAGAATAAGGAACAAAACCAAAGTCTGGGCTTTCTGAAAAGGTTAGTGTTCTTTTAGTTACGGCATTCAATGTTTGCAAAAATCTGGATGCCATTCAGGAAGAGAAGTCATAGTGGAAAGAAAGTTGCTGTCCTTTTACCTTGCTGGAAAAGGAGATCTGACTTTTTGTTTCTGAACTGTGCCCTTAGAGACTTGGCTATGATCCTAATTCAGAATTAATAATAATAGCTAACATTTATGTAGTACTTTGGAGTTCACAAAGATCTTAACTTGTTTTATTTGATCCTAGTTGTTTAAAAATATTAACTCATTTGATACAACAATCCTAGAAGATAGTTTCAACTATTATCTTTATTGTACAGTTGAGGAAACTCAGATAAACACTGAGTTTGCTGGTGAGAATGTCAGTTTGTCTTTCTCTCTTTCTCCACATGAATAAATGTTGAGAGCTAAAGAGGAGTACAGAGGAAAGAGCTAAAGAGGAGTACAGTTTGCCTTAGGCAAACTTCCTTGATGGGAAAACAGAATAAAAACATGGATGTGAGGGAGAAGCATTGTGCCTTATGTAATGTAACCTTTCACTATCTCAACTTGTTCCTCTCATATGTAAATGATGTGGTTTTCTGCTATTTAAGCTTTGATGCTCTAATAAACAGTTCTGCTAAGTATCCTATTAGCAACCTCACCTGAGTTCTTTTTTCAGTTCTCTTCCTAGCCTCAACATGATCACGCTGGCAGAGGTTGCAACAAACCATATAAATATATGCAGAGAGTTTCAAAAGCTATGGAAATCCATAAAACATCTAAATATACAAAATGGCTCTCATCTGGATGTGACTGACTTGCTGTTCTGGAGTAATGGTTGTAGAATGGCAGAAAGAGGGATAAGGGATGATATGCAGGTTTAAAACTAAAAATAGTACCTTAATTTTCATTACTCTAAATATGATATCCTTGCTTAATAACCAACAAGGCGATTATCCTTGAAAACTAAGACTAAACCAGAAGATACAAAGAAGTTGGGGAATTGCTGCTAACTAGAAAAGCATGATTATTGATTAATGAATAGACAGCAAAAAAAATTTCTGACCATTGAAAGTTATTATGGTGATAAGGAAGATCAAAACCACACGCTCAAGATAACAAAGACATGATCACTAATTAAATTTTGAGTATCCTGGAGGGGAGCCAAGAGAACAGAGAGTAGACAGGACTTTGCCAGAACTCTTCCTGGTTTCCCTCAAATGAACACTGGATCAAGTCTCAGAATGAAGTGTGGAGTGACAGAATTCACAAATATTTGGAGTATAACAAATTTCCAGCAGAAGATATCTTGGAATGACTTCAGAAAAGAGCATTCTCAATTGGGTAGAAGAGGGGAGTGGGAAGAATGTGGTGCAGGAAAGAAAGAGAGAGAGAGAGAGAGAGAGAGAGAGAGAGAGAGAGAGAGAGAGAGAGAGAGAGAGAAGACTTTTAAAAGAGGGAGAAAGGAAATGAAAACTTTGCAAGAGAGTTTGGAAAGGGAAACACAGAAATTAACTGAAGAAAATAGATGCTTAAAAATACATTTGTTGAAATGGGGGGGGGGGTATACTGAAGCAAATAACTTCTTAAAAAAATAGATTTGATAAAATGGAAATAGAAAACAACTCTTTGAAAAATAGAACTGGTGAAATGGAAAAAGAGAACTCCTTAAAAAATAGAATTGGTTAGAGATGGAGTCAATATAACAGAATAAAGGCAGGAACTCACCCAACCTCTTGCCTAAACAGCTCCAAATTCCTTTAAATAATGTCTCTAACCAAATTTCAGAGCATCAGAACACCCAAAGAGATGGAATAGAATTTTTTCCACCTGAAGACAACTTAGAAGCTCAGCAGAAAAGATCTGTAATACTAAAGTAAGAGTCCAGTGTATAGTTATGGATGGTGCAGGTCACAAGAGCATAGCCCCGACCCCACCTCACCTCTGAATCAGAGGCAGTATTGGTAGCTTCCAGACTTCTCAGTCCAGATATACAAAACAAGACCTGGAAGTTCAGTATAAAAGGTCTGTGGAACCAAGGTGGGAGCCCAGCATATAATCACAGCACAGGCTGGACCAGTGAAGCCCCAGCTCCGACTCCCTAGCAGCAACCTAGGTGAGACCTCTGCATCAGCAGCAGTTCTGGAGGTTTCTGGACCTCTCATCCTGGGGATACCAGCGAGGACTCAGAAAGGTAAGCAGAGAGGGTCTGTGGCAGTACAATGGGACTCTGGTGTACAGTCCCTAGCTTGTAGTTGTCAGCACAGCCCTGGTCCCAACCCCAGAAGTGCTTTATCACACTAAATCGTCCCATCTATTCTGGGGCAGGGATATTCTTTTTTTGTTTGTTTATTTTTTCATTTATTAGTTTATTTACTTGTTTGTTTATGCATTTATTTATTATCTTTCAAGGATCCACAAATTTGTTATTTTGAGATCTACTGGACTAGAGAGTGATTGTCAACTTGGATTTCATCCTCATCTAATCTTTTTTTTTATATATAGCTTTTTATTTACAAGTTATATGCATAAGTAATTCTACAGCACTGACAACTGACAAACCTTTTGTTCCAATTTTTCCCCTCCTTCCCCCTCACTCCCCGTGATGGTTGCCCCCAGATGGTTGACCAATACATGTTAAATATGTTAAAGTATAAATTAAATACAATATAAGTATACATGTCCAAACAGTTATTTTGCTGTACAAAAAGAATCGGACTCTGAAATAGTGTACAATTAGCCTGTGAAGGAAATCAAAAATGCAGGTGGACATAAATAGAGGGATTGGTAATTCTATGTAGTGATTCATAATCATCTCCCAGAGTTCTTTCGCTGTTCATTACTGCTCTATTGGAACTGATTAGGTTCATCTCATTGCTGAAGATGGCCAGGTCCATCAGAATTGATCATCATATAGTATTGTTACTGAAGTATATAATGATCTCCTGGTCCTGCTCATTTCACTCAGCATCAGTTCATGTAAGTCTCTCCAGGCCTTTCTGAAATCATCCTCTCGGTCATTTCTTACAGAACAATAATATTCCATAATATTCATATACCACAATTTATTCAGCCGTTCTCCAATTGATGGGCATCCACTCAGTTTCCAGTTTCTGGCCACTACAAAGAGGGCTGTCACAAACATTCGTGCACATACAGGTCCCTTCCCCTTCTTTAAAATCTCTTTGGGAGATAAGCCCAGTAGTAACACTGCTGGATCAAAGGGTATACACAGTTTGATAACTTTATGAGCATAGTTCCGAATTGCTCTCCCTAAAGGCTGGCTGTATTCACAATTCCACCAACAATGTATCAGTGTCTGGGCAGGGACATTCTTAACAGCTCCAGGGCAGAAGAGGTCCTTGTGATCAGATTCCTAATGGGATCTCTAAAAACAGCTACATAAAACCCCTGAAACTTGGGACAGTGCACCTTCCACCCTGGAAACAGAGCCTTACTTTAAGAAAAAGGTAAATAATAGGCTAGGAAAATGAGCAGATAACAACAACAACAAAAGTTTCTGATCAGTGAAAATTATTATGATGACAAAAAAGATTAAAAACATACATTCAGAAGATAACAAATTTAAAGCTCCTACATCCAAAACCTCCAAGAAAAATAAGAATTGGACTCAGATCATAGAAGAGTTCAAAAGGAACTTTGGAAATCAAGTGAGAGATAAAGGAAAAATTAGGGAAAGAACTGAGTTGTTACAAAAGGAAATACCAAAAGCTAACAAGAAGAATGCCTTAAAAAACGAAATGGGCCAATTGGGAAAGAAGGTACAAAAGCTCACTGAAGAAAATAATTCCTTAAAAAATAGAAATGAGCAAATGGAAGCTAATGACTATAAGAAATCAAGATACAATAAATCAAAATTTTAAAAATGAAAATTAGAAAAATGTGAAATATCTCATTGAAAAAACAACTGATCTAGAAAATAGATTCAGGAGAGATAATATAAAAATTATTGGTTTACTTGAAAACCATGATAAAAAAAAAAAAGACCTGGGCATCATTTTTCAAGAAGTTAGTGAGGAAAACTATCTTGATATTCTAGAATGAAAGGGTAAAACAGAAATTGAAAGGATCCACCTACTGAAAGAGATCCCTAAATGAAAATTCCCAAGAATATTACAACCAAATTCTGGAACTCCCAGATCAACATCCTGAAAAAAATTAATTCAAGTATAGTGAAGCCACAGTCAGGATAACACAAGATTTAGCAGTTTCTACCATAAAGGCCTGGACCACTTGGAATATGATATTCTGGAAAGCAACAGAATTAGGATTGAAACCAGGAATCACCTTTCCAACAAAACTGAGTGTAATCCTTCAGAGGAAAAGATGTTCAATGTAAGAGGATTTTCAAGCATTTGTGATGAAAAAAACCATAGCTGAATGGAAAATTTGATGTTCAAATACAGGATTCTGGAAAAGCTTCATAAGAAGATAATCAGGAAAGTGATATTATAAGGGACTTAATAAGGTTTTTCTGTTTCCATTCCTACATGGGAGTATGATACTTAAAACTCATTAGAACTTTCTCATTATTATGGCAGTTAGAAGGAATATATATATATATATATATATATATATATATATATATATAGAGAGAGAGAGAGAGAGAGAGAGAGAGAGAGAGAGAGAGGGGGGGGGCATGGATGTGAGTTGAATATGAAGGGATAATATCTTTTCAAAAAATGATGAAATTAAGGAGTGAGAGAGGAATATACTAAGAGAAAGGGAGAGGAAGAAGTGAAATGGTACAAATTATCTGCCATAATAAAAATGCAAAAAAAAACTTTTATAGTGGAAGAGAGGGAGAAAAGAAGGAGTGAGTGAACTTTACTCTCATGAGAATTGGCTCAAATAGGAAATAACATTCACACTCAATAAGAATATAGAAATATATTTTATCTTATAGGGAAATATGAGAATATGATATGGGAAGGGGGAAAGGGTAATAAAATAAAGGGCATATTGGGGAGGGAGTGATCAGTAACAAAACATTTTTGAGGAGGGACAAAGTGAAAGGAGAGAGAGAATAAATGGGGGGAATACAATTAGCAACAGTCACTATAAAAATTTTTCTTGAAGCAAGTTTCTCTGATAAGGTCTCATTTCTCAAAAATAGAGGAAACTGAGTCAAATTATAAAAAACAAGAACCATACCCCAATTGATAAATGATTAAAAGATATGTGTGCCCAAAGTGCTATAAATTCATGTATATCCTTTGATCTAGTAACACCACTACTAAGCACGAATATCAAAAGATATTTGGAAAAAAAAACATAAAAAGGAAAATGATCTATAAAGTACAAAAATATTCACAGCAGATATCTTTTCAGTGGAAAAATGGAAATTGAGGGAATGCTTACCATTTGGGGAATGGCTAAAACTGTGATATGTGTTTGTGATGTGATTATTGTTTTCTGGGAAATGATGAGCAGAATGCTTTCAGAAAAACAAAAACAAAAACAAAAACAGGAAAGTCCTTCATGAACAAACTGAAATGTACTATATACAAAGTAATAGCAATGTTCTGGGATGACCGGTTGTAAATGACTTCGCTACTCTCAGTAGTACAATCAATCATCTATGACTACTCTGAAGAATTTTTAATGAAAAATACTATCCATACCCAGAGAAGAAACCGATTGTGTCTGAATACAGATGCAAACATATCGTTTGTGCTCTTGCTCGCGCGCTCCTGCTCGCATGCGCTTGCTTGCGCGCGCTCTCTCTCTCTCTCTCTCTCTCTCAACTTTTCTTGAGGATTTTTATTTTCATTAGGGTGGGAAATCTAAATTTTCTTTCACAACTTGACTTTCATGGAAATGTTTTACATAACTTCACTAAATGGTTTCTTAATTGGGTGGGGTAGGCCAAGGGAGAGAACCTAGAACTCAAAAATCTCAAAAAACAAATGTAAAAATAATCATTTTGAATGTAACCGGGGAAAATATTAAATAAATAAAATATAACAAATTTTAAAAAATAGAACTGGGGAAATGGGGAAAAAAATCCAATGAACAAAGCAACTCCTTTAAAAGTACAATTGACTAAATGCAAAAGGTGGTTTAAAAAAAAGCTTACTTACAGAAGAAAATAATTCACTAAAAATTAAAATTGGACAAATGGAATTGAGTGACTTAATGAGACATCAATAAGCAGTCAAACAAAACAAAAAATATGAAAAATAGAAGAAAATATAAAATACTTCATTGGAAAAACAACTGACCTGGAAAGTAGATCTAGGAAGACAATCTAAGACTTATTGGACTACCTGAAAACCATGATGAAAAAAAGAGCCTGGCAAAATCTTTCAAGAAATCATCAAGAAAAACTTCCCCACTATCTTAGAACTAGAAGGTAAAATAGCCATTGAAAGAATCTACCCAGTATCCCCTGAAAGAGATCCCAAAATGAAAACTCCAAGGAATAGTGTAATTAAATTCCAGAATTATCAAATTAGAGAGAAAATATTACAAGTAGCCAGGAAAAACAAACAAACAAAAACCAATTCAAATCAAAGATTGAGGAGCCATAATCAGGATTACCCAAGATTACCCAAAGGAGATTGGATTGCAGCTAGGAGTCAACCACCCAGCAAAACTAAGTATTATCTTTCAGGGAAATAGACATTCAATGAAATAGGGGATTTTCAATTATTTTTGATGAAAAAATTAGAGATGAACAGAAAATCTGCTCTTCAAATATGGAACTCAAGAGAAGCACAGGGAGATAAAAAGGGAAGGAAAAAAAAACATTTTTTTAAAAAAGCTTAAAATGTTTACATCCCTACATGGGAAGATAATATGTGTAATTCTTGATAACTGTTTCTTTGTTAGGGGTATACTTAGAGGGTTTAAGTATAAGTTTACTTTAATGAGATGACATAAAAAGAAACTAGGGAAGGAAAAGGGAGAAGAGGAAAGAAGAAGTAAAATTGGGTAAATTATATTACATGAATTGGCAAAAGAAAAAAAAAAGACCTATTACAATTGAGGGAAAGAAGGCAGGAGGATGAGCACTGTTTGAACCTTGAACAGATTGTCTCAAAGAGGGAATATCACACATTTATTTTAGAACAGAAATTTGTCTCATCCTATAGGGAAGTAGAAGGGGAAAAGGAAAGGAAAGAGGTAGGTTAATAGAAGGGAGGGCAGAAATAGAAGGAGAAAGTGATAAGAAAGGGAAGAATGGCTGAAAAAAGGAGAGCAAATTGAAGAAGGTGGAGAGAAACAAAACAATGGTGAGGAGGGAAAGAGGGAAAGGAGAGAGAAAAGTATTACTTGGGAAAAATAGGAGACTGGGAAATATAGATAGTAATACTAAATGTAAATGGAATGAACTCTCTTCCATAAAATGAAAGTAGACACAGAGTTGATTAAAAGCCAGACTCCTAGAATATGTTGCTTACAAAAAAACACATCTGAAGCAGAAAGATAGATACAGAGTAAAAGTAAAAGACTGGAGCAGAATCTTCAGCTGAAGTAAAAACAAACAAACAAACAAAAAAACAAACAAACAAACAACAACAACAACAACAACAACAAAAAACAGGGATAGCAATCCTGATCTCAAATCAAGCAAAAGCAAAAATAGATCTATTTAAAAGTGAGAAGGAAAGAAACTACATCTTGCTAAATGGTATCATAGATAATGAAGAAATATCAATATTGAACATATATGGACCAAGTAGCATAGCATCCAAATTCCTAAAGGAGAAGTAAAGAGAGTTGCAAGAAGAAATAAAAGCAAAATTATACTAGTGAGAGATCTCAATTTCCCTCTATCAGAATTAACTAGATTAGTGGGGGAATCTCAACCTCCCTCTATCAAAACTAGATAAATACAATCACAAAATGAAAAAGAAAGAAGTTAAGGGGGTAAATAGAAATTTAGAAAAGTTAGGTATGCTAGATCTTTGGAGAAAACTTAATGGGAACAGAAAGAAATACATTTTTTTCTCAGGTACATGGAATCTACACAAAAATTGACCGTGCATTAGGGCATAAAATATTCACAATCAAGTGCAGAAAGGCACAAAAGTAAATGAATCCTTTTTAGATCACAATGCAATGAAAATTACATGTACTAAAGGGTAGATAAATAGACCAAATCTTAGATCAAAAATTAATCAGAAACTAATCTAATCCTAACAAAGGAGTGAGTCAACAAACCATAGAAATAATTGAAAATTTCATCCCAGAGAATGGCAATAATGAGACAACATACCAAAATTTATAGGATGCAGTCATAATACTTCTTGGGGGAAATTTTATATCTCTAGAAGCTAACATAAATAAAACAGGGAAAGAAAAGATCAATGAACTGGTTATGCAACTAAAAAAGCTAGAAAAAGAACAAATTAAAAACTCCCAATTAAATACCAAATTTAAAATTCTGAAAGCAAAAGGAGAGGTTAATAAAACTGAACATTAAAAAAAAAAAACTATTGAACTAATAAAGAAAACTAAGAGTTGGATTTATGGAAAAACTAACAAAATGGACAAACCTTTTGCTAATTTGATTAGAAAAAGGAAAAAAGAAAATAACATTGTTAGTACCCCCCCCCAAAAGGGAGAACTTAACACCAATGAAGAGAAAATTAAAGCAATAATTAGAGCTCATTTTGTCCAACTCTATGCCAATAAATCTGATAATCTAAGTAAAATAGATGAATACTTATGAAATATAGATTGTCCAGATTAACAGAGAAGGAAATAAATTATTTAAATAGTCCCATTTTAGAAAAAGAAATTGAACAAGCTATTAGTGAACTCCCTAAGAAAAAAAATCTTTACAAGTGAATTCTATCAAACATTTAAAGAACCATTAATTCCAAAACTATACAAACTATTTAGAAAAATGGGGAAAGGAGTCTTACCAAATTTCTTTTATAACACAGATATGATGCTGATACTTAAGCAAGAAAGGGTCAACATAGAGAAAGAAAATTATAGACCAATTTTCCTAATGAATATTAATGCAAAAAGTAAAATGTTAGCAAAGATATTGCAGTAGCTTATCACCAGAATTATACTCTATGATCAAGTGGGATTTATGCCAGGAATGCAGGGCTGATTGAATATCAGGAAAACTATTAGCATAACTGACTGTTTTAATAACCAAACTAACAGAAATCATATGATTATATCAATAGGTGCAGAAAAATCATTTTGAAAAATAAAACACCCATTCCTAGGAATAAAGGGAGTTCTTAAAATCATAAGCAGCATCTATCTAAAACTATCAACAATAATCATATGTAACAGGGATAAACCAGAAGCATTCAAAAAAGATTGGGGGGGTGAACACTGATCACTATCACTATTACTGTTTAATATTGTATTAGCAATGTTAGCTTTAATGATAAGAGAAGAAAAAGCAATTGAAGGAATAAGTGTAGGTAATGAGGAAACAAAATTATCACTTTGTAAATGATATGATGGCATATTTAGAGAATCCTCTAGAATCAACTAAAAATTACTAGAAATGACATCTTTAGCAAAGTTTTTGATATAAAATAAATCCATATAGGTTATTGGTATTTCTATATGTAACCAACAAATTCCAGCAACAAGAGATATAAAGAGAAATTTCATTTAAAATAACTGTAGATGATATATTTGTCAATTCACCTGCCAAGACAAAGTCAGGAACGATATGAACACAATTTCTACACAAATAAAGTCAAATCTAAACAACTGGAAGAATATCAAGTGTTCATGGGTAGGCTGAGCTAATATAATGAAACAGACAATTCTACCTAAATTAATCTACTTATTCAGTGCCATAATAATCAAACTCCCAAGAAATTACTTTACAGATCTAGAAAAAAGAGTAGCAGAGTTAATTTGGAAGAACAAAAGATCAAGAATTTCAAGGAAATTAATGAAAAAAATGCAAATGAAGTTGCCCTAGCTGTACCAGATCTATATTATAAAGTAGTTATTATCAAAATTATTTAGTACTGGCTAAGAAATAGCTGATCAGTAGAATAGGTTATATTCACCAGATAAAATAATCAATGACTATAGTAATCTAGGGTTTGATAAATCCAAAGACCCTAGCTTCTAAAATAAGAACTCATTATTTGACAAAAATTGCTGAGAAAATAGAAATATAGTATGGCAGAAACTAGGCACTGATGAACCCCCTATGCCAAAATAAGATCACAATGGGTTCATCAGTTAGACCTAAAGAAGTATATCATAAGCAAAATAGAAGAACAAATCATAGTCTACCTCTCAGTTCTGTGGAGAAGGAATTTGTGGCTAGAAAACTAGAGTAAATTATGAAATACAAAATGGATAATTTTGATTACATTAAGTTAAAACAAGATTAGAAGGGAAGCAGAAAACTGAGACACAATATTTACATCCAAGGGTTCTGATAAAGGCCTCATTTCTAAAACATATAGAGAATTGACTCAAATTTATTAGAATGCTAGCCATTCTCCATTTGATAAATGGTCAAAGGATATGAACAGATAATTTACAGATTATTATTAGATTATTAGATTAATTATTAGATTTACCTGTGCTTTGTTCCTTCACATAAGAAACAATGAATTGAGGAATGAGTAAATAGCTATAACTAATAATAATAGTAATAAATAAAAAAGAAACTATGGACAAAAGCAAGTCTAAGCCAATGAATGGGCTTCTAGAGTACTGATCTCCATTTGGTTTCCAATTCAATCCTTGCTTTGGGTTTTTGAATACCTCTTATCTTTGCGTAGAGGAAACTTAAGTTTCCAAACTATGTAAAATTTGTCATGTTCTTTGTTGTAGATGACTGAAGAGTTTAGGAGAACTGCAGCACTCAAGACCCTCTGAACAATTCTGGAAAATGCTGATCAAGTCACTATCTCATTTGTCAAAAACTCAGTTTTCACATTTTGGCAGTGCTGACATTCTGATTCAAAGGACAAAAAAAAAAAAAAAATCTGCCCATGCAGTTCCTTTTACATTCAAGAAAGAGTAAAGCCCAACTAGTTCAAAAGACAAGTCAGAAGCAGGCATTTGACAAATAGATAAGACAGCGAATAATGAGTGAACAGTTCAAAATATCCACTTAGGTTAATTCTCATATGTCTTCCCCTTCACACATAATATCTGCCGTATGTAAAAGAACCTGAAAACCAAAAATCTAATTCTAGTCTGCCTAAATTATGGAACTTTCTTTAACTTGCTCTGTTTATCACTTTTCTTCTAAAGTCAAAGGAAGACTGGATTCTGGCAGAACATACATTCACATATATACACTTGTTCATGTGAGTATGCATAAGGTTTTTTATTCAAGAAATACACAGAAAAGAAGTGACAAATAGTAATAAATAGAAATAGTAATTAGATAGTAATAGGTAAAATACTAATAAAATAATAATAAACAGAAAATAAATTATGTAAAAAAGGAAGTATAAGTCAATGAATGGGCTTCTAGAATGGTGCTCTCCATTTTAATTTAATTTCAATTTAATCAGCATGATTATAAGACCAGTTTTGCCTATGTTCAAGGGCAGCAGAGTCTAGATCTATGTAACAGAGTACCTAAAGTACTAAAAAAACATACCTTCTAACTTCTGGACAAAAATAATGTCAGGTTGGTTGACAATTGCATGGTTCTTTTTTTTTTTTTTTTTTTTAATTTAATAGCCTTTTATTTACAGGATATATACATGGGTAACTTTACAGCATTAACAATTGCCAAACCTCTTGTTCCAATTTTTCACCTCTTACCCCCCCCACCCCCTCCCCTAAATGGCAGGATGACCAGTAGATGTTAAATATATTAAAATATAACTTAGATACACAATAAGTATACATGACCAAAACATTATTTTGCTGTACAAAAAGAATCAGACTCTGAATTATTGTACAATTAGCTTGTGAAGGAAATCAAAGATGCAGGTGTGCATAAATATAGGGATTGGGAATTCAATGTAATGGTTTTTAGTCATCTCCCAGAGTTCTTTTTCTGGGTATAGCTAGTTCAGTTCATTACTGCTCCATTAGAAATGATTTGGTTGATCTCGTTGCTGAGGATGGCCTGATCCAAACTACTCTCCAAAATGGTTGGATTCGTTCACAACTCTACCAACAATGAATCAATGTCCCAGTTTTCCCACATCCCCTCCAACAATCATCATTATTTTTTCCTGTCATCTTAGCCAATCTGACAGGTGTGTAGTGGTATCTTAGAGTTGTCTTAATTTGCATTTCTCTGATTAATAATGACTTGGAGCATCTTTTCATATGACTAGAAATAGTTTCAATTTCTTCATCTGAGAATTGTCTGTTCATATCCTTTGACCATTTTTCAATTAGAGAATGGCTTGATTTTTTATAAATTAGAGTTAATTCTCTATATATTTTGGAAATGAGGCCTTTATCAGAACCTTTGACTGTAAAAATATTTTCCCAGTTTATTGCTTCCCTTCTAATCTTGTCTGCATTAGTTTTGTTTGTACAAAAACTTTTCAGTTTGGTATAATCGAAATTTTCTATTTTGTGATCAGTAATGATCTCTAGTTCTGCTTTGGTCATAAAGACCTTCCCCTTCCACAGGTCTGAGAGGTAAACTATCCTATGTTCCTCTAATTTATTAATAATTTCATTCTTTATGCCTAGGTCATGAACCCATTTTGACCTTATCTTGGTGTACGGCGTTAAGTATGGATCAATGCCTAGTTTCTGCCATATTAGTTTCCAATTTTCCCAGCAATTTTTATCAAACAGTAAGTTCTTATCCCAAAAGCTGGGATCTTTGGGTTTGTCAAAGACTAGGTTGCTATATTTGTTGACTGTTTTATCCCTTGAACCTAATCTATTCCACTGATCAACTAATCTATTCCTTAGCCAATACCAAATAGTTTTGGTAACTGCTGCTCTATAGTATAGTTTTAGATCTGGTACAGCTAAGCCACCATCATTTGATTTTTTTTTTATTAATTCCCTTGAAATTCTTGACCTTTTGTTTTTCCATATGAACTTTGTTGTTATTTTTTCTAGGTCATTAAAATAGTTTTTTGGGAGTCTGATTGCATGGTTCTTGTAGGAGGCTGGAAGCATCTATTGTCATCCTCTGCTATTCACTAAAGCTGAGACAACAGGAAATTAATTGGCAGAAAAACAGAGAATATAGAACAGATGCCTAGAAAATTGTATAATATTGTTATATAGTCAGCACTTATGTTCTAAAGACATAGCTGCCTATCCATTAGTGGAAAAAAAAAAAAGAATTCAAAATCTAAATAATCTTGAGACTTTTGAAATAATTTATTTTAAATTGCTTGGATGATAAGGAAAATGTTTCTTTTGTGGGTCAATAGTAAATTATAGGAAGGGGGGGGAATTAAGAAAAAAATTAAACTAATTACCAATACATAAATAGTTTTCATATTACTGAATTTTAAATAACTAGTGATTGCTTGCTATCTAATCATAGCTAGAAGAAATTGTTAGGAGAGGAGAGAGAGACATTTTGCACAAGGTCAAGAAAAGGAGAATGTTACATTGGCTGTCTCAAGATGCACATTCCTACTCAACTCATGACTAATTTTTTTATTTTTTTGCTTAATTTTTAATAGCTTTTTACTTACAAGTTATATGCATGGGTAATTTTACAGCATTGACTATTGCCAACCTTTTGTTCCAAATTTTCCCCTCTTTTTCCCCACCTTCTCCCCTAGATGGCAGGATGACCAATACATGTTAAATATATTATAGTATAAATTATATACAAAATAAGTATACATGTCCAAACCATTATATTTCTGTACAAAAAGAATTGGACTCTGAAATATTGTACAATTAGCCTGTGAAGGAAATCAAAAATGCAGGTGGGCAAAAATATAGGAATTGGGAATTCAATGTAATGGTTCTTAGTCACCTAGAGTTCTTTCACTGGGTGTAGCTGGTTCACTTCATTACTGCTCCATTAGAACTGATTTGGTTCATCTCATTACTGAAGATGGCCAGATCCATCAGAATTGATCATCATATAGTATTGTTGTTGAAGTATTTAATGATCTCCTGGCCCTGCTCATTTCACTCAGCATCAGTTCATGTAAGTCTCTCCAGGCCTTTCTGAAATCATCCTGTTGGTCTTTTCTTACAGAACAATAATATTCCATAACATAACTCATGACTAATTTTAACCCAAAGCTTAAAATATAATGTAGCAGCAAATATGGAACTCTTAAAAAATAACCATAACATGTGTATATATATATATATATATATATATATATATATATATATATATATACACACATATAAATTTCTGATTTGTAAATCAGTAATCCCAATGTTCCAATTAGGTATGAACAGAAGTGACCATCTTGGTACAATGATGATGACAATAATAATGATAGCATTGAAAGCAACAAGAAAAAGTGACAGTTTGTATTTTGGGAATTATTATTCTCAAAATTCTGTGCAACTCTTACCATCATTATTCTGCAAATAAGAAAGCAGGCTCAGAGATTACATATTAGATAGCACAATATAAATTAGGAAAATAAAAACCCATGCTGTAGGTAAAGTTAAAAGAGGTCTTGGTTTGAAACTAGTCCATCTACTTAATAGGGCTGTGCCATGGGCAATAGTTCTTGTTCCTTAGTTTTATCATCTGTCAAATTAGATAAATACTAGTATTAATTACCTTAAAAGATTATTGTGAGACTCAAATGAGCTAATTGGGTAGTGTTATATAGTAATTACAGTTGTCCCTGATTATTATTGATAGTAATTATTATTACTGATCTGTTCATGTTTACTCCCAACTAGGAAATGACTGAACTTGGATCTGCACTTACCCACAAGGCATAAATATTGGCAGGGTAAAGAAGAAAGTTCTATTATTTGTGGTAGGAATAAAGATATGAAGAAAGTCTTACAGGGATAAAAAGAGGTTAACGTTAAATGGCAACTACAGAGTTTTGAAATAACAACGGTGACCACTAACTGGTGAAAAATGGTTAGGAATTAGAAGTATCTCTACTAATTAAGTGATGGGAAATAAGCAAAGAGCAAGATTAGAAAATACATTTTTATCTATTTATACAATATAACTTCAATGTTAGTAATAGAAGAAGAGTTATTGCCTTTAATACATGAAACTGTTCCTATATTTTCCAAGTATGCTTTAATTTCACATCTGATACATTACAAAGTATGACAACAATTAGGATTAACTAATTTTCTTTTTAATTAGAAGTCACTTATTCCTTCTCCCAAGTTCTCTTCTATAGCTAAATAATCCTAGTTCTGGGAACCATTCTTAAAATGGGAGTTTTATAACTTCATAGCAGTTTTTGATAATATCTTGTAAAGTAAATTACACTAAGAGTAAATATAACTCAGAGTTGCATATTATGGCAGTTTGGGATATTATGAGTTAAAAGGAATATAGTTGTAGTTAGGCAAGAAAAACCTCAATATTCTAGCTAGGTAAAAAATTATACATGCAGCCTAGCAGCCAATTTCCTCTTGGTTGAACATTCACAAGACCTATTATTTTGGCCACATCCTGCATATTTCAGTCCATTCCCCCTCTTAAGCAGTGTTAGTTTTAAAAACAAACAAACAAACAAATAAAAAGACCTTTTCAAAAACAAAGCTACAGTACAGACAAATCTGCTGCTTGCATTGGGTAGCAAGGTGCTCTTATTGAAGCCCCTGTGTGTAAATCTACTAAAAAAGTTTGGACTGAACATCCTGTTTTTGTGTGTCTTTTTCCTTGTAATCCCTGTATCACAGGCAGATGCAATGTGATGCTTTGGTGTTGGGTCCACAACAATGGTTCAAATTTGAGCATTTGCCTAAGACTTTCCTCACTGGCTAAGCTAATGATTAGTCAAAAGATTTATGCCAGCAGAAGGGACAGAGTTGGCAAGAATTTGAGAGAGTTCTTCTGGCGTCAACAAAAAGATGCAGTTCCAGGCTTTCTTTAAGAATAAGACCTTGGAGGAAGAAAAGGACTGGGAAGCTGCCAATACGTAGAGGAACATGTGTTCTATACTCTAGCTTGCCATGTGTGAGAATTTGGGGTGAGATCGGACAATTTCTTGATCTCTCTCTCTTTTATCTTGCTCCCAATAAGAGGGCTTATTCACTCTCTTTATTATCTGGCCTATTCTAATTATAAAACTTCTCTGATTCTATTTGCTATCATACTGAATAAATGGGTTTTTTCATCCTTTACTACGTGTGATGGTTTTTGCATAATTAGAATTTGGTGGGAAAGGAATCAAGCCTTCAGCTATGGTTTGTGGTATTCCTGCCTTATTCTAATCTAGTGACCAAGCAAGAGGCTTGAACCTAAAAATCATTTCCCCTAGATTTGTGCAAAATTAGTAGTGGCACAAGGAGGAAGACAGCTAGAAATAATTCTATCTATATTCTCATCCAGTCAGAAATGGATGCCTTTCTTAGAGATGGGAGAAACTCCAGAGATTTCATGCTTCTCAGTGAGGTACATTTAGATAAAACCATGTAATATACAAACAACTTACATGGGCAACATACATTCCTTAAATGAGAAAAGATAGCGAGAGGGATTGGACCTCCAAGGCTCTGTTTCCTTATCCATAAAATTGGATAATAATTATAATGTACAATATAGTCAAGTATTAACTAGTAAAAGGGCTCTCTATTCCATATTAAAATGCAACATATGTCATATTTGACTCTATGAGTCCATCCCATCCAAGGTCCAAATAAGATTGCTACTCTGATTTTACCTGCCTAACAAGCAGCACAAATTAATCACTACAGGCAGTTAAATGAGAAGGAAAAAGTCATAAGAAGCATCAGTTGACCCTTATAGGACATATTCTAATCCACACAAAAAAGCAAAATTTTCGATTTCTCTGCCTCACCTTAAATTTGTCTTTGCTCTTGGATAAGAACATATACAGCATAGCTAGAAGACTCTCTCTTGAAGTATGGAGAATGGATAAATACATAAAGCCTGTATCAATCAATCATCAGATACAGTGACCATTTGCACTCACTTATCTAATCACAAACTGCAGCCACTGTACCCATACAAAGCTAGAAATCATTTTACTTTGAACATGAGAATGTTGAACAACTATTTACAAATTCTGTAATAGTGCTTAATACATATTACTTAATGCATATTTAACCCTTCCATGTTTGATTTAGGTGAACACAATCCATTTTCTATTACATCCTGTACTGATCACATCTTTTGGACATCACTAGATCAGAAAAGAAGTACTTACATTTATCAATACTCAAGTAGGCAAACATAACCTTAGTCCAACACAGTGGGGCTGGACTTGTCATTGTAAGCATTATCCTTTTCAATTCCCAAACTGATTGTCTCTGACCTTTGTCTAACCTTTATGTGTCTTGAGCTACTCCCAAGAACTTATCTATTAAATCATAATAATATACATTATTGGTGCAAGGAATTTCCTACAATGACCAAGATCCTTCTCCTAAGACATTACAGAGAGAATAATCTTTGATCCTTTGATTTATCCTTCATTCATATATCTTTTCATTGCTTTACTTTGTTTTACTTCTATACCTTCACCTATTTTTTTCCTGTAATGAATAGAACTTCAAACTTCAAAGCCAGGAAGAGTGGAGTTTAAATTCTGCCTCTCACATACACTGTGGCAATGAGAAAATCTCAATTTCATGATGCTTTCTAGGTGACTCTCTATGATTATTAACTTTCAAAGAATGTACTGACCTATGTTGGTTGAGCAAATTTCCTTTGTTAAGGTGCTCCAAGTGCTAGTAAAATAACAGGTGCATTTAATATCTCTATTTGCTCAAAACAGTTATCTTTTTATTTCTTTCTCTTTTCATGCTTGTTCTTGACTTTCTACTAACTGTTCAATAAGTCATCTCTGAGTTATTTTCACAATTGAACATTTTATGATGGAACCATCATAATAAATCCCCAAAAAAGTCAGCGATGGTACACATGATTTCTCTTAGTTAACCCCTAATGATAAATTATATATGAAATATTCCTTCTCTTTTTGATATTGTATTTCTTAGGTTTTACACTCAATGGTTAATGGTGGTAAACAATTAACTTTTCCCTAAGATTTACTATGTAATTTAGCAATATTGAACAATAAAACCAATAAAAATAAGATTATAATTTTTGAGAGATATATGGTACTTGAAAAACCCCCACCATTCTGAGTATTCAAAAGTACTAGTACTGATCATGGATTATCATCAATATTCCATTTTATGTAGACTACATTATTTGTAGTATAAGCTTCTGGGATCATTCTACATAATAGAAATATTCCCTTTCATTCACAAAAAACTGTCTATAGATCAGGGACTTATTTTTTAAACTAGTCTTTTACAGTATCTAACACATCTCATCATGTGAATATTTTAAAAAGAGACTCCAAAATCAGCAGAAGTGTGAAGTATCAAATTAATTCATACTCAAAAAACTGAAATTACCTATTTTATATGTGGTATTCATTTCATAACTATTTTCTTGAAGTTAGATCACCAACTTGTGAAACCAAGGTCAAAATAAAGAAATTAGAAGATCAAAGATGAGAATAAAGATGTTATTTCTCAAAGATGAGAATAAAGAGCATAAAGTGAATACTGGTTTTATGACCTAATGTTTAAATGTTATTAATTTAGGAAAATGAGAAGTTTTTAAAAAAGTAATTTTATTTACTTCAATTGGTCAACATCGGGAAAAAATTAACTGATGGGTAGCAGTCATCACAAATAGAAGGCTTCAAAAGCCCAGAAAAATGCAGTAGCCTTTAAAAAACTGATCTCCTTGTGAAGTAGAGAAATATTGTTATTCATTTACCAAACACGCTAATGTCACATATCTAGAGTTTGATCAAAAGCTGTGAACAATTTTTTTGAAGAAAAAGTAAAAAGAAGTTGGGGATTAAGAATGAATAGTAAGTTTGGCATAGAATTTAGCTAATCAAATCATCCTGGAAGGATTTATGGATGAAAACAGAAAGATAATAAACAAATGCTGAAACTAACAAAAACCTGCCAGGATTTCTACATCTATTCTCATTGCTGATGATGAAACTAGCAGTTTAGATTCTACAAGTCTTCAATACCTGATATATCATGGCAAGAAGTGACAGTGGCATTTGAAAAGATAAAGTAGGGAGGATTATCTTAGCCTAATCAAATGCATATGAATGAAAATTTTGCTAGAGACAATTTTTAAGGCATTCAAGGATTTCTTTAATTTCCTAAATATTTTGTTAAAGCAATAAAAACAGAAGAGAAAGAAAATCAATTCTGGTGAGAATGAAATTTTTATTAAATTATGAGAAGATAAAAGAGCCAAAATAGATGGAAGTGATTTTTAAATGTAATTATTATGTGTTTTCACAATAGGAAGCAAAGCTAAAAAGAAATTAAAGCTAAAAGAAAAGAAACAGGTTAGGAAAATACCTCTAAAGTAAATATATCTGGGAATATAACTGGGAAAGAGTAAATGTCCCTATCTTCAAGAAATGGAAAAGTGGTCCAATCCATAGGAGCTGATTTTTTCCTCCATTTTTTTTTTAAATAATCAATTAATTTCAACTAGATTCTTAATATTGAATGCAAATTCCTTATTCTTCCCTAATTGACTCTATCAGACTATGGGAATTCTAAACTTCTCTCTTCTTTCCCCAAAGTGTATATACTAATTTCAACTTCTCAGAATAGGGCCTTTTTCATATTTTATTGAGAAAATCTAAGGCCGTTCACCATGACCACATCCTTCTTCTGTAGTCAACACCAGTCTATATCATCCCTAATAATATTTGTTTTTATTCTTTACTCTGACTATATGGTGGCTTTTCTGCTTATCAGGGCCAATTCATGATCTCATAACCTCCTATTCCCTATAGGAAATTGTACCTCAGATATTGATGTTTTTCACACATACATGCCCCAACCTTAGTTCTTCTAATCAATGTCTGTTCTTCCCTCCCTCTCACCCACCTCCCTCACATCTTGCCCAGTCTCTTTCTTGGTATCTAAAAATATGCCTAATTCTTAACCATCGAAGATCCATTTTTAAAAAGAAGATTTTAAAATAATGGAAAAAAAAATTTTTATTTGAAAAAATCATGAATGCTGCCTTTTACTTTAAAAAAATCAAACAAAAATACATAAGTATTGACTCCTAGACTTAGTTTTTTTTTTTTTAAGCTTTCTAAATACCATTTCATTTTATCTTCATAACAATCTTGGAAAGCAAATGCTATTATTAGTCTCATTTTACAGGCAAGGAAATTGAGGCCTAAAGAAGTTGACTTGTCTAGAAAAGTTTGACAGCTAATAAGTACCTAAAGCAAGATTTCAAGATCATTATTTCTATCTCCATGTCCAGCACTTTATCCACAATGTCATTTAGATGCCAGTTTCATATGCCAATTTACTCATTTTTATAAAATACTTAAGAAACAAAGATTTCATGAATGCATAATATTTATAGCAGTACTCTCTCATAGCAAATAACTCATAGCAAAAAAAAAATAAGTTCTTGTCAAATCAAAAATGGCTAGGGAAAAGAAAAACATGGCATATGAAAGTAATGGAATGATAAAGAACTAAGAAATGATAGTTATGAAAACTTCAGAGAATATGGGAATTGATACATAGTGAAATAAGCAATACCAAAAAGAAAATATGCATAATAAATACAACAATATACATGAAAAGAACATTAACAGGAAGTTGAACACTAAATAACTGGAAAACCAATAATTGCAAAACCAATAAAGGTTCCAGAGGGACAGATAATGAAAACAATCTTCTCTCCTCACAGAAGAAAAGCAGGTTATACAAATAAAATTGTATTTAAACTGCCAGATGCATTACCTTGTTTTGCTAAAATTTTCTGTTTTTTCCTAAGAGGGAATTCAATTGAAAGGGGTGTGGATGGTTGTTTTTATCTTGGAAATGACTGGGATAAAGACAAAATAAATTCATAAAACATATATTTTTTAAATTTAATGGGATGATCTTTGCATCTATTAATAGCATCTTTCATGAAAACTTGAGGAGGAGTCAGGAACATTAAACCACATTTTTTAGTTATTATAGAAGTATAACTGAGAAGTATAAATAAGACCAGCTGGGTATATGGTTCATTGATTTTAGAGAATTATTGGACTTCATGAAACAAAATACTACCTTAAGATCAGTAATATCAAAGAGTTAGGCAATGCAATTAGTATTAATTCCTAGTGCATCATGTAAGTTGAATGCTGACTATTTTAAAAAATTTTGAGAGTGGCTTCTTGGATCAAGTGCTGTAACTGGAGAGAGGAAAACTTAGGAATAAATCCCGATTCCTTCATTCATTAGTTGTGTGACAATGGGAATATCCCAAAATATGTGTGATACTATGTTTCCTCATCTGTAAAATGAGGTATAATAATACCTATAGTATTTGATTAATAGGGTTGTTGTGAGACTTAAATGAGGTAATATCTATAAAAATACTATTACTGGTATCACTATTATCATTATTATTTAAAGTCTCTTATCACACAAGTTATCTCCCATGAATTTGTAAAATTAATAAAAATTCTATGACAAATACTACTAGGACTACAAGATCTTAGATACAGAGTATGAATTCACTAAACAAACAATATCCTTGTCACCTTCCCAATATCTTTGTCCCTTCCTTTTCTACTATCACATTTCATGTCAAATTAACCCAAACATTCTTATTTTTAAATACAATCTCGGAATTCATCTAATCGAATCCCCTTATTTTAGTGAAAAGGAAAGTAGTCATTATTGTATCATCCATCCCTCTGACTACCCTATGGACCTCTTCCTCAGAACAGTGTTTTTAAATGCATAAAATAAAGTATATATAGGATTATAAAGGAATCCAATTAGATTGAAATAAGTATCAAAACATTTTTAAAAGCTCATGGACCTCAAGTTAAAATCCTCTGTATTGGGAGAGACAGATGGAAAAATTAAAAAATAGGTGAGAATATGTGAAGGGTTTCTGATATTCATTGGTCCAGGGATCACTTGAATAGTTAAATAGGTAGGTAAGTAGATAGGTAGATGGATGTATTTTTTTTTTCAAAAATAAATATATATTCCATGCAAGGTAGGCTATTTCATTTTAACTTGAGTCAAGAATGAATTTAACCTAAAGATTTTTGATTCTTCTTAAAATGATAGAATCTTAAAGATGGAAAGGATCTTCAAGAAATAACTTAGTGAAATGTCCTCATTTTGAACAAGAATGAATTGTGTCTTGCTTGTAAAAGTAGACTGACTTCCTTAAGGTCACATAATCACATACTGATAGAGTTTGGATTAGAACACAATTAAACCAATTTCCAGTTCAATGACTTTTCTAATACATTATACTATCTCATTACTTTTATATTTACAAACTGTTGTGTAATGTGCCTGAACCAACCAACAGTTATCCCCTTATGGGGATGGCACCTTCTTTGTGGAGTACATTCTTCTCCCTCCCCTTATGAAAAGAACCTGTAAGTCCCATTTTTCTCCATTCACCTTTCCTATTCTCTTCTCTTGGCTAATCATTTTCTGTAACATCAATCACTTTAAATTATCTACAATAGAATTATTATGTTGCTCATCATAAATAAACTTTGATGCAAGTACATAAATCATATAGTCATAGATATCCAAGACTTTTCTGAACTTTATATCTCAAGCATCATATCAGGGTATTGATATAAAACAGAATATTCTTGAACTGGGGAAAGGAGAATCAGAAACAAAAAATATCAGTTGATTAAAAATAAAAGTTTGTGGCTGTATGGCAGTTTTACCTAGTTTAAAATTGTATGACTCCCTGTTGTTAGTTGCAAGGATCTGGGAAGGGACTTATTATATAAGTGGTTAAATGAATCCTTTATGATATAGTCCTTGACATGAGAAAATGTTAATGCAAACATGAGAATTGCTCAAGGATTGTATCACTGAATTAAAATTGAGTTTTTGCATTTTTATGGTTCTAGATAGTTCTAAATATTAAAAACAAAAACAAAAAAAATTAATTTCTTTAGTGTTAAAAACATCCCAATAAATTTAAATGAATTTTTATAAAAAAAAAGAATTTGGGGAATCTTGTTCATTCTGGATTAGAATCAAAACAGGATGCCTTGAAGGGACATGTAGAAGAAAAATGAGTAGTCATTTCATACGATCTAGAAATACCCTTCCTCCACATCAAATTTTGAACCTAATTAAATAGAAACCTAATCATAATTTTTCCCTAAAGGTTCATATTTTAAAACTGCATAATGTTTAGGGCAGTATTCTAAACTCTTTAAATGTCATCCAAGATGAGCTGACTTCATACTGAATTTTTCTCTACAAATACTGATTTTAACTCTAACAATGAGGTACATGTACATTAATTAATCAATAAAAATTTATTAAGTATCTACTGTGTACTGGGCAGTATACTAAGCACAAATGCAAAAACAAAATGGAACAGCCCTTGCCCTCAAGGAACTTACATTCCACCAGGGGAAAGAATATCAACACATCTACAAAATATTTCAAAAATTAATATAAAGAAAATAAGGGGTGAGGGGAATAGAGTGAATAGTGGCTAAGCGATCTATAAAGTCCTTATGCAGTACTGTATATAACTATTATCATGGACTGTTCTGTTTTAGGTATGATGATAACACATGGTTACTATCCTCCTCAATACTGCCTCTAAATCTCTGATTAGTTTCCATCCCTATTACCAGAAAGGTTTTTTCCTTTGCTCTAGGCCTAGTGATAAGATTGTCAGTTAAGTCTAATCTCATTTTACAGATGAAAATACTGGGACCCAGAGCAGAAAAGTAGTTTACCCAAAGTCACACAGGTAGTATATGGAAGGTGAAAACTGATATCTTCTAATTCTAAATCTATTATTCCTTTCACTGGATCACTCTGGTAAAAAGATCTAGTAAAAGTCTCACATCATACAGTGTGTAAAGCATCCCCTACCTACTTCTGGTTATGATGACCCATGCCTTCTGGAACTTCCTTTGAATTTGCTATCAACTTGATTAATAGTATGATACTTGTGATTCATTTCGTGTTTTCACATATACTAATCTTGTCTCCCAAACTAGGTAACAAACTCCATGTACACAGGAACTCTCTTATAGCATAGCACAAAGGGCACAGAAGATATTAGATAAATGACTGATGTTTCTGTGTACTTGGGATAACTCTGAAAGGACTTATTTAAGGACAGAATCCAATGTATTTTGAATCTTTTCAGGTAGATTTTTCTAGTTAAAAGAAGAGAAGCTTTAATTGGTAGTTTCATCAGCAACCCTGATTTGAAAAACCATCTCTGTGCTGATGATTTATCAGATCAACCTATCCTGTCCCAAACTGTCTGCTGACTTGCAGTCTCACATCTCTAAATGCCTTTCAGACATTTCAAAGTGGAACATTTTAAACTTACTTATGTCCAAAACAGAGTTCATTTTCTTTCCCCCTAAATTCTCCCCTTCCCCTACCTTCCCTATTACTGTAGTGAATGAATATCACCATCCCTTTAGTCCTTCATGCTACCAATCTTGGTTGTCATCCTTGATGCCTTACCATTCCTCACTTCCTTCCCATCTGTTGACAAAGCCTGTTTATTTCATCTTCCCAGTATCACTTGAATATACTCCTTTTTCTCTTCAGACACAGTTATCACTCTAATTACCTCATAGACTATGGCAACAGGCTGCTGGTGGGTCTGTCTACTTCAAGCCTCTCCTCACTCCTTCTATGTGCCCTTCATTTAGACACCAAAGTGATTTTCTTGAAATCCATGTCACTCTCTCAGCTGAAAAACTCCAGTGGCTTTTTGCTTCAGCAACAAATACAAATGTTCTATTTGGAATTCAAAGCCTTTTAAAACCTAATCCCCTCCTACCTTTTCAATATTCTTATACTTTATATCTTGATGAGCACTCATTGATCCAGTGACTGATCTCCTTGGGTATTCCATGAACAAGATAATTCATCTCCCAGCTATGGACATTCATTTTAGCCATCCTTCATGCTTTTCCTCATCTTCACCTGCTAACTTTCCTGATTTCCTCTAAGTCCCAACTAAAACCCTATCTTTTATAAGAAACCTTTCCCAACCCCTCTTAATTTTCTAATGCCTCTGTTAGGCATTTTCTACCTATCTTATAGGTAACTTGTTTATATATGTTTGTTTGCATGTTGTCTCCCTCATTAGACTGTAAGGTCATTGAGACAAGGACTAGCTTTTGCATCTGTCTGTATTCCTAGTGTTTAACACTGTAGACATTAAGTAAAAGCTTACTCATTGATTGGTAATGTTAAAGGAAGACCCAAAGCCCAAAAAGAGGGATCCTAAACAAAATAGAATCTGACCCCATATTACCGAAGTATTTATTATCTGAGAAAAACTTGCAAAGAGAAAATGACCTACATATGCAAAGATATTCATAACAGCTCTTTTCATGATAGCAAAGAAATGGAAATTGAGGGAATGCCAATCAGTTGGGAAATGGCTGAAAAAGCTGTGGTATATAAATGTAATAGAATACCATTGTACAATAAGAAATGATGAACAGGTAGATTTCAGAAAACCTGGAAAGACTTGAACAAACTGATACTAAGTGAAATGAGCAGAACCAGAAAAACATAGAACACAGTATCAGTAACAATGATTTAGCTCTTCTCAGCAACACAATGATCCAAGATAAATATAAAGGACTCAGGAAGGAAAATGTTATCCATAACCCAGACAAAGAACTGGTGAACTCTGAATGCAGATCAAAGCATTTTTTTTCTCCTACTTTATTGTTTCTCATGGTTTTTATTTTTCCCCCTTTTCATATGTTTCTTCTTTCATACCTGTGACTAATATGGAAATAAGTTTTACATGTTTAGTACATGTATATACTGTATCAAACTGCCTACCATCTTTGGAATAGGGGAAGGGAAGGAGGAAGGGAGAAAAATTTGGAATTTTAAAACTTGTAAAAATAAATGCCAAAAATTTTCTCAATATGTAACTGGGGGAAAAAATACTATTTTAAAAAAGAAGAAGAACTGGCACAGCAGAGCTTGCAAGAGAGTAGAGGAGAAAAAGTTCTCAATTGCTTACAGGGGTATGCTAAAAAATGAGATATTAATAGTTCTAGAGGCTTTCAAATGAGAGGGTAAGGAGAGGAAGTAAGGAGAGGAATTGTATAGATACAATAAGCCAGGAATGTTTAGAAAGTCCTGAGTAAGGTTTTGAGTTTGTAGTTGCTGTTCATATTAGCCTTGAGCTGATCAAGGCTAGGTCTGTGATTTTTGGCAGCTTATAGGCATCTCCAAATTTGACTAGAGTTCACTTGCAAAGAATCACTACTCTGTTAAGCATCTTTGAGTCTCAGAAAGCCTTCTAATTGGCTGATTGTTGTGTATCCTCATTGTTCTCCTCCCCTAGATAGAAGGGAAGCTCTGATATATAGTATAGTCACATTACAAAGTACATGTTGACAATATACATAGTGTACTGGAGTTAGAGTAGGGAAGACCTGGATCCAGACCTCATGTTGAACATTTACTAGCTCTGTGACCATATGAAAATTAAATTCTGTGTCTCAGTTCCCTTAACTGAGGGAGCTATGTTCAGTGGTTTCTAGACCCCTTTTATGGTCCTGTGAAAGCCAATCAAGTATGATATCACATTAAAACCAGTAAGCATTGAAATGAACTTATGTTTAATGCAAACCAATGGATTATCAAACTATAAGATTCTGAAAGATTTCTTATGATTTTCATGAAAATAAAAAAAAATTTGTTTTCAAAGCTGGGAAATGCTTTAAGCATAAACTTCTGTTATATTACAAGAGATTTACAAAATAAACTTTTTAGTTATTTTAAAGTAATTCATTTTTGGTCATCTAGTTAAGCATTGTTTTCTTTCTAAAGCATAAGTAAGATTTATGCTATAATAAATCAGTAAATATATCTGTCTATATGCACATCATGTGTTGGAAGTCATATAAAATAAAACCTGCATGGGTAAATGAAAAAATATACATTATTCACTTATTTGCAGAAGTGACATTTCCAGTTACTTATTCATGAGAATTTCATGATGCATTAGAAAGTATGCTGGAGGATACTTTGGAAAAGTAATGATGGTTTGGTAATATGAGATTTCCCTACAGCCTTCCACTATTGTATCTTCTCAAAGAAATAAATGAGGTGAGACTTACTTTACAGTGTAATGCAGGAATACTTAGTGTCTGCCACATATTGTCTGTTGGCATATAGCACCTTGTACTGTTGTGTATCTTTCTCTGTATATGCCCTCACTCTACTGAGAGAGCATACCTGTTAAACTAACCAATAATGGGATGAGAGTTTGACTATTTAAAAATGTTCAATACAGAATGACTTCGCATATGGCTCCTGTAAATAGTCAATCAGTAAGCATTTATCAGTTGACAAAAGACAGTCCCTGCCCTTAAGGAGCTAATAATCAATGTGGTCATAGATGTAAAAATATTTTCTGAAATTTCGGTTTTTTTACATTTTGGCTACAAGATTGAAAACCTTTCCAAGTTATCCATTCTGAATATCACTTTTTATTCATATTCTTACACTCGAGATTCAAAAAGTTTAGATTAAATTAGATGTATACCACATCGAGAACAAATTTTAACTGATAGTATTTCTACCCCAAAATGAATCCTTGACCATATTAGTATCTACAACATCAACATGGTAAGGCAATACAATTCAAATGACTATAATGACCATTCTCAACTCCAAAAGAATGATTTTTAAACATGGTTTTCTTTTCCTAATTGGGTAGCAGTGAGCTATAGGCACAGAATAAGAAATATGTCTTAAGATATGATAAATGAGTTAGGTGTTCTTTATTACATGGAAGGATTTATAAAGAAGTGGTAAAATTTTATTTTAAAAAGCATCAACAAAATTATTTTAAAAAATGATTCCTTGATCTAACCTTGCCATATTTAATGTCCCTTTTTTATTATTATCATTGGTTGGTTAGTTAATTAGGAAGGAAGGAAGGAAGGAAGGAGGGAGAGAGGAAAGGAGGGAGGAAAGGAAGGAGAGAAGAAGGGAGGAAGGGAGGGAAGGAGGAAGAGAGGGAGGGAAGAAGGGAAGAAGGGAGGGAGGGGGGAGGGAGGAAAAGAGCTGTCTATGGATATTCATATTTGAGGTTATGTATCTCCTCAGAAAGTGCAAACATACACAAATCAGAGTCATCAACTCATACGTCAATCACCTGCATATATGATTAGCTTTGAAGAAAAGATTCTACCTTATACAATTTATTTCTCAGTAAAGACCTAACAGAAGAGTTATAGAGAAGCCTCATATTACCAAAAATCCATTACTTTCATGATATCCTGCAGCATAATTCCTGCTCTGCTACAGCGTTTGAGCATAAATAATTAACACTAAATGACATTTCTCGAATGAAGCTTTGGAAAATTTGATTAGTCTTATCTGATTGTGAATCAAATATAAGTCTTAATCTGGCATAGAGGGTGAAGGAGGAAAGGAACTTTAAATAACAAGGAAGGAAGCATGTTTGCTCTTTCTAATTCAGAAAAGGGCATTATATAGGGTGTCCCTTATATTTTTCTTTATATATTATACAGGGTGTGCCAAAAATCTTAATCCAATTTTAGGCCATTAAAGTTTAAAACAATAGTATAACTGAGATTTTTGTGGTACTTTGTATTTTACTAAGATGTATGGAAATTAGACGTATTAAGGAAAGTGTGTGTGTGTGTGTGTGTATGTGTGTGTGTGTATGCATACATGCATGTGCACATGGGTGTGCAAAGTCTTAGTTAAGTAAAATTTATTCAACATGATTTTTCCCCTGAAAAGTATTCCCTTTTAGGGGAAACATCACTGATATTCCATTCATTCTAAAAATAAAACAAAATAGCTTCCAGGCTTTGCCCTGTAGTCAATACAGATTTGGCTTAATCTAAGAGAGGCCTAGTAGTGGTGCTGTGGACACATCGTGGATGCTGAATTCAGGGGATCTGAGTTTAAATCCCCTCTCTGACTCTTTCACAACCTTAGGAAAGAGAAGGGGAGGGAACAAGAACATAATGAGTGCCAACCATGTGCCAGGCATTGTGCTAAGCACTTTATCAATATTATAAAAATTTGATCCTTATGATGTAAAATTATTATTCCCATTTTATGGATAAATAAACTAAGACACAAATTTTCCCAGGGTCACAAAGATAACAATGTGCCTGAGGCTACATTTGAACCTGGGTCTTCCTATTCCTGGGCCAGAGCTCTGTGCACTCTGGTGCCCCGTAGTGTCCAGCATGTAATCTCTCTGAGCTTCTATCTATAAAGTGACAGGCTGGGACTCAAAGGCCTCAAACGTCCCTTGCACTTCCTCATCTATGATCCTGTAATCATTGTACACCAAGGACTGGGATTTAAGATGGCAATTATATTATACTGAAAGACAGTCAAATTAAGATTAAATTCTGTGCAACATACATCCCTCCTAATGTAGAAGGACTAACCCAATACATTTTGGAAAGATTTTCAACTAAAAGGGTACAATGAAAAGGAACAGATAACAAAAACAAACATCACTTCACTCCAAGAGCATTCTGGTGATGAGAAGCTGTACTAGGCTAACATTGTGTCTGCACATCTACAAGGACACAGCCAGGGAGAGGAAGCCCAAGTTCATACTCACATACAACATTAAACATTTAATTAAATTCATTTCTGTTTTCTAGGTGCATTTTTTGGACTGCAAATAACAGAGAGAAGCTAAAGTACATGGCCTATTCTGTAGATGGCAGTGTAAGTTAAACAATGATTACTTTGCCCATACCCCTCCCAGTTTCAAAAAACATTATTTTAGCAGTGTATCTAACATGGAAAAACATGTACTCTTTGCTGTATCAAAAGTTTCTAGATAAGTTTAACCTTTAAATATATTATCAGAACACATCTCTAATTTATGACTTAATTGTCTTTTTCCTCATATAGTATTAAGTCACAAGGAAGGAAGCTGCATGGATTTTTAAACCTGTGAAATCTTACTGTTCTGGAATCTTTTTGAAATCGTTTGTTATTGCTGTTTTTTGCTTGTTTGCTTAATACAACACCAGAATAACTTTTTTATTTGAAAGGTAATTTTTGTTGGTAGAAAATTTAATTTTTTCCCCCAATCAACCAATGATTAGCTTGTATTCTCTTTTATGACTTGGAAAAGAATAACTAAAATTTGTTGAAATATTGGTGTTTGGCAGCATTTTGTTATACTTTTGAAATATGAATGGAATGATATGAAATCAATTCTTTCTAAAGATTCCAGATCCAAAGACTCAATAAACTGTTTTTTCATTGCACTCTCCCAGCCACTTACCCCAACCCTCATCCCTATCAAAGGTTATTTCCTAATCCAAGAAGTGTAAGGAAGGAAGCATAACAAAGAAAGATTGCTGCTGTCATAGAAAGAGAACCAAGATATCAGGAAGGTGGTATGTTGACATGTAAGTAAATTCGATTTAAATGAGGAAGGGCTGTGCAAAGACATCCGCCTCACTTTTTCCACAAGAGCCCTCTGGGTACATTGGTAAGACACAGGTCAGGAAGACTGGAGATGGCTTGGGATGCAGTAGGAGACCTTGACCTTTTTAAACTAGGGTCTTTCTTAGGTTTCAGTCTGAGGCAACACCAATTCAGTGATTAAGTCTAGGTAAGAAATGAGAAAGAGAATGGCCTTTTATCTAGTAAAAAAAAAAAAAAAAATCTGGGAAGAGGAGACCTCAATTTCTGACCCAAACAGAAACAACTGTTATTTACATTCACTCTAAATCACAGCTGGCCAATCAAGAATCGCCAGAGTAATTTGATCCTTAAAAAAGAAATCTAACTGAAAACCCAAGATAGAGTCCTAGGTTTTTCAGTGATCAAATTTGCATTCCTTTGGAATGCTTTCTTTTTATTACTTTCTCAATCCTTCATTCTCAAAAGGGATCATGATATGAGTGAGGTGATGCTATGGCATACAAATGAATTGGATTTAAATGAGAGAAGGCTGTACAAAATCACCAGCTTTAGTCTCTCCTCCAGGAAAAAAAAAAAAAAAAAAATCTGGGTCCAGTGGCAAGATATAGATCAATATGACTTAAAATAGCCCTAGATGCAGTGGGAGACCTTAGCTTTTTTAGACTAAGGTCTTTTACAGGTCTTAGTTGGACTGAAGCTTCACTTATTCATTGATTAAGTCTAGATAAGAATTGAGGCAAAGAATGGCCTCTTTGATCTAGTTACAAATAACCCAAAAATTCCATCTAGTTGAGGAAAACCCTCAGAGTTTCTGGCCCAAACAAAAGCTATTTACATTCATTCTGAGTCAATCAAGTCCCAAACAATGATCAATGACACCTAATATTGTCCAGTCAAGGTGATTTAAACCCTTTCTTGAAACTTTGTTGGAGTAGATAATATAAATCTTACCACTCCCAAGTAGTTTACAATGCCTTACTCAGTGATAATGAGTGGACATGGAATGATGCTGAAGTGGGATACAGTGAATCTTCTGGGGGCTAGAATGATGAGAAGTCAAGAAATGGAAGTGAAGGAAGAGAAAAGAAAAAGAGAAGGCAGAAAAAGGAAAAACTATTTACCATTATCAACTGTTATGAAAAATTAATGTAGTTGAAAGAGGAATTTTTTTTTTCA
This sequence comes from Sarcophilus harrisii, assembly GCF_902635505.1. Lineage (NCBI taxonomy): Eukaryota > Metazoa > Chordata > Mammalia > Dasyuromorphia > Dasyuridae > Sarcophilus > Sarcophilus harrisii. The sequence goes on from NC_045430.1 coordinate 193,532,899, forward strand.
AATATTTAGGCAGAATTTCCCATTTGGTCAGAAGGCCATTAGACATGGTATGATATTATGATTACTTTACCATAATTAAAATGAGCTGTTATTTTTTACTTTCATGGCAATAATGGCACATTATAATTAATATTTTACCAAATCTGAGGTATACAAATATATCTCCGAACACTTTATAGTTCTTTTGTGTGTCTATTAGTGCTCTATTAGGGTGTCTTTTTCCCCTCTGCAGTTATTTGTTTTCATGCTGGTCCCACTTTTAAGGTTTATTTAGTTAAGAAGCCCACAACTGTGATAAACAACCATAGTAAACATAAAGCAAAACTGTGGGAAGTGTAAAAACAAACCTAGAAAGAAAAGCTGGTTTTTTTCATCCAGAACTACAATTAAAAACATTAGAGGTACTGTGTTTTTTAGTAGAGAGGGAGAAATACAGAAAAGGTGAACATAAACACAAGAAGTGTGCTAATCGTGATCCTTGTGATTTTTAGGATGTATAACTGAAATATAAATCTCCTGTTGCATTGGACAGCTGGCTTCCAAGAAGTGAAACAATGTGTGTATATGTGAGAGAGAGAAAGAAAGGGGGGTGGGGGAGAGGGAGAGATCTAGAGCTTAAGAGAATACAAACAGAAATGTATACCCTGGCTAACAATTTGGAGGCTTTTGTAGCTATTTTTTAATTGCAGGAAACCAAGATTAATGAGGAATTTAGTAGAAGGAGCATTAAAATGGAAATTAAGAGATTAAGATTTTAATCTTTGCTTGGCCATCAACTAAATGTGTGAAGCCACTTGATTTATCTGGGCCACCATTTACTCCTTTGTAAAAGAAGGAGATATAATGAGATTACATCTCATTTTGCCAAAATCATACTAATGTGCCATGCTATAATAGTGGCTCTTTCTATGGTTTCAACAGAGACAGCAGTTTCTGACAGTAAAGCATTAGTGTATAATCTACATTTAATTGTTTTCCCTCCTCAAAAAATGTGAGTTCATTTAACTATTGTGGACAGAAATATAATTTGCCATATAATAGAATAGGCAAAAACAATTAATTCATTTGCCCAAATTATAATTTATATGGTAGGTATGTCCATATTATTGCAGCTACTGCAGTGGTACATAATTGGCCTCTAATTGTCCTGCTCCATCATGGTCAGTTCCTTCTAAAGAAAATGTCACCAAAGATGAAGCAATCCAAGAAGTTATTTCAATGAGAAGGACAGGGAAGATTACTGAAGATGTAGCAAAAGATACAAATCTGGATTAGTTATATGGCAGTGCTACTCAATGACATAAACAGACAATTCCACTTTTCAATTGTCTTTTCAAAAGACAATTCCATGACCCAAAGGGTGATTACTCAAACACTGTGAGGTTATCCTGCTTTTCATAGCATAACTTTTGCTGTAACTGAAAGACAAAGCTTGACCCCGATGAAGCAATCAGTCAACATTGAGCACTTACTCCACAAGAAACTAAAGATAAGAAGAAAAAATGAAAGAAATGCAAATTTCTATTAAAAAAAAAAAAAAAAAACATTAAACATGCCTCGATAGTACAGACTAAGAAGCAATATCCAAAGAAAACTTTTTGGGTTAAAGCTCCTTGTTAAAGGGGGGTCGAGCCAAGATGGTGGAGAGGACACACTCTTTATTCTAAGCTCTTCTTCTGCCCTCACTACTAATGAACAAATTCAGCCTCTGAAATAGTACTTAACTGGTAAAATCCACGAATATTGGGAGTACAACGAATTACCAGCCGAAGATAATCTGGAAGATTGCCAAAAAAGGTTTGTCCTGATTAGCAGGAGCAGGCCAGTGCAGGCAGGGAGCAAGCAGATGGAGGCTAGCACACAGATCGGGGCAGAGGCGGTCTCCACAGGTGGAAAATTTGCAGGGAGGACTCTCCCACAGGTTGGCTGCTCTGCTTTGTTTGCAAAGTAGTAGATCCACAGAGAAGTTAAAGCCAAAGATAGAGTGTACCCCTCAAAATGCCAGAGTTTCACAGGACCTGACCACACTCACGCAGCACAGCCATGCAGCCACATTCTGCAGCAAAGGGCTTTTGCCCAGGGCAGCCACACTTCTGCGGGGAGGGGGGGGGGGGGGGGAAGAGTAGGGGCTCTGCCCAGGTCAGTGGAACTTCCATAACACAGCCACTCTTCCCAGGGTAGAACACTTACACTGCAGGGCTCTTCAGAGAGCACTTCTGCAGCTCAGTGGCTATTTGCAGCCCATTTGCAGGACAGCTACATGTCCATCTAATCTATCCCTGTTCTGTAGAGGAAACTGGTAACCTCCTTGCCGTAAAGGCAGACCCCAAGGGCTTGTAAAAAAAAAAAAAAAAAAGCCAAGCGAAAGCATTGATAGCTTCTATATAGAAAGCGAGCAGGTTTCCAACCCTGAAGATACTAAAAGCAGATACTAAAGTGTCCAGACAAAATCCCAAAAAGGGGATGTAACCTGATTCCCATCACACAAGGCTCTCCTGGAAGAAATTATAAAAAGATCTTAAAAGAGAGCTAGAAGAAAAATAAGGAAAGGAAAGAGAAGCTCTAAAAGAGTATGGAAAAGGCATATAACTCATCAAAAGAAAAATTTGATAAAGTGGAAAAAGAAAACAACTTCCTGAAATATGAATTGGAAAAGGTAAAGAACTCCCAGGGAAACAGAATTTGTGAACTGGAAAAGATAAAGAACTTCCAGGAAAGTAGGATTTGTGAATTGGAAAAAGAAAATAACTTAGAAAAAAAATTGTGAAATGGAAAAAAAATTCCATAGAGCAAAACAATTCATTTAAAAACTCAATTGGACATATACAAAAAGAAGTAAAAAAAGCTAGTGAAGAAAATAACTCATTAAAAATCAGAACTGAACAAATAGAAATGAATGATTTTTTGAGACATAAAAATCAGTCAAGCAAAACCAAAAAAAAAAATGAAAAAATTGAAAAAATGTTAAATATGTACTTGGAAAAACAAGAGACCTGGAAAATAGATCTAGGAGAGAATGTGAGAATTATTGGACTTCCTGAAAATTATGACCTTGACACTATTTTACAGGAAATCATCAAAGAGAACTGCCCAGATGTAATAGAATCAGAAGGTAAAATAGGCATTGAAAAAATTCATTAAACACCTTCTAAATTTCAGAACTATCAGACTAAGGAAAAAATATTACAAGCAGCCAGAAAAAAAAAATTCAAATACTGAGGACCCACAATAAGGATCACTCAAGATCTAGTTGCTTCCACATTAAAGGATCAAAGGGCCTGGAATCTGATATTCAGAAAGGCAAAAGAACTTGGAATGCAGCCAAGAATAAACTACGCAGCTAAGCTGAGCACTTTCTTCCAAGGAAGAAGATGGACATTCAATGAAATAGGCGAATTCCATTTATTCCTAATGAAAAAACCAGAGCTAAACAAAAAATTTGGCCTCCAAATATAGGACTCAAGAGAAGCATAAAAGATAAAAAGAACAGCTTATCAATTATACCATACTGCCACTCATAAATTTTATGCCATAATGTGTACAAGCATATACTATCAGACAAGATCTGAGAAGATGGAGCCCAACAATGAACACATCAGAATGACTGACCTGCAATGACTTTGATTATGATAGAAAAATTTGTGATCCATTTTCATAAAGTTATCAGTATGTCTTAGGTCTCCTCAAAGGTCTCCTAAAAGATATCTGCCTAAATGGTTTAAAAAAATTCTCCAATATAATTCAATGTACCCTTTACCTCTAGATGTCTTTCAGGGATTAGAAAAGACAAGAATATCATACAGAGCACAATGTTTATAAGCTTCCTCAATACAAATACGTATTATTTCATATGTGGCCTCTTCCTCCAATGACACAGATCACAACCATTTTGTGACTTAATAGATAGCTTTGGAGAGTGGCTTTAGATGAAAATGATCCTCAGATGACCAACAAAATCCATTATTGGGCTCCTACTTGAATCCCTTCTAGCATGACAGGTCCTGCCCAAGCCAAGGATATAAGAGGACAATTCTGATCCACCTGTAGACCACAATGAGACATAAGAATAATACTTAAGCAAAGTATTACTATGTAGTATTTTATGTATATATGATTGGTTACTCTATTGGCCTGATTCACAGATTGATATGTATTTTGCTTTTTAAAAACATTCATGGGTTTATTTTAATATAACAGACATTTATCCCTCCAGCCTTTTCTCCAAGAAAAACTTATAAAGTCCTGGAAAAAAATGCAAAACAATGATTGTTAACAAAAAGAAGGAAATTATCCTTTAATTTTAACAGTATGCTACTGAATTTGACTATTGCATGACCAGGTTTGTTGCTTCTCATGCTGCATTTATTTACAATAATCAGGTTATATTCTCTTGGCTCTGATTTCTTCATTCTGTATCATTTAATAGATGTCTACCTGTCTTCATAGATGTTATTCCTTACAGAACAAATAATATCCCATTACCTTCATTTAGCACAGCTGGCTTATCTATCAGTAATCATCGGGTACCATTTGATTCTATGACTTTGTTAAGATAAATCATGCTGCAATGGATATATGGATCTTTTCTTATTGTCAATAACCTCCTTGGGATATAATTCTGGCACTGGGATTTCTGGGTCAAAGGTGATGAAAACTTTGTAACTTTTCTTATTTAATTATTTCCAGATAATTAGTTTGGGTATGTCTTGGGTCCTCACTCTACCTTCAGAAAAAAAGACAAACTTTGGATTTAAGACAGATTGAATCTTGAGAAAAGATGTAACTATAAAAAAGATGACATAAATCAAATCTGAATTTTTCAAAGCAGTTCCATTCCTGATTAAGGCTTTAGGATTTATACTTGTGGAAATTATCCTAAGTATCTTATTTAATTAATTATACATGTCATGCTAGGTGCTACAATATTAGAGTAAGTCAGAAAGACTTATCTTCATGTATTCAACTCAATTCCCAATGGTTCTACTAAAGAAATTTTATATATGTATATATGTGTATGTGTGTGTGTGTGTGTATAATTTGGGAAAGGTTTGCAGTATATAGCATAGATGATGACATGTTTGTTTTTTTTGTTCAACATATCTGACTCTCTGTGAATCGAATTGGAGTTTTCTTGGCAAAGATACTGTAGTAGATTGCCATTTTCTTTTCTTGCTCATTTTACAGATGAGGAAACTAAGATAATCAAAGTTAAATATCTTGTCCAGGGTCCCACAGTTAGTGTCTAAAACCAGAGCTGAACTTATGAAAATGAGTCTTCCTGACTTCAGGCCATTGATCAGGAACAGAATTTCTTTCAAAAAAATCTGATTTAACTTACACTATCTTTTTTAAAGACATACCCCAGATCTTCCTCGTACATTTCTTTTGCCTAGCCTCAGTCTCACAATGTACCTGTCATATGTTTCATGGCACATGATTGTATGTTCTGTGAGTTAACCTGTTAAATTATGTGGGGATAAGGTGTAATTCAAAATGTACTGCATTTGTAGTCAGAAGACATATGTTCAAATCCCTGCTATCTCTTAAAATTTACTATGTGCAACTTCAACCAAGTTTATTTACCTTCCTAAATCTCAGCAGCTTTATCAATATGAGACCAGATCTAAATACTACAGGTATTAATATCACTTAAAATTTTTAAACGTTTGGTTGGCATTTAACACAATGTTTTATTGACCAAAATAAAAATATCAATAGGTAGTATGTGAATAGAAGGCTAGCCTCATGGAATATTACTGTTCAGTAAGAAATGACCAACAGGATAATTTCAGAAAGGCCTGGAGAGACTTACACGAACTGATGCTGAGTGAAATGAGCAGGACCAGGAGATCATTATATACTTCAACAACAATACTATATGATGACCAGTTCTGATGGACCTGGCCATCCTCAGCAATGAGATCAACCAAATCATTTCTAATGGAGCAGTAATGAACTGAACCAGCTATGCCCAGAAAAATAACTCTGGGAGATGACTAAAAACCATTACATTGAATTCCCAATCCCTATATTTATGCACACATGCATTTTTGATTTCCTTCACAAGCTAATTGTACAATATTTCAGAGTCTGATTCTTTTTGTACAGCAAAATAACGTTTTGGTCATGCATACTTATTGTGTATCTAATTTATATTTTAATATATTTAACATCTACTGGTCATCCTGCCATCTAGGGGAGGGGGTGGGGGGGTAAGAGGTGAAAAATTGGAACAAGAGGTTTGGCAATTGTTAATGCTGTAAAGTTACCCATGTATATATCCTGTAAATAAAAGGCTATTAAATAAAAAAAATAAATAAATAAAAATAAAAGAACTCAGCTGTATACCCACAATTCCATAATATCACATACTATTGACAAAAAATTGTCAATAATTAAATTAAATATTAGAAAAAAGATAATAGAAAAAATTGGGTACAATCAGGAAAATACTATAAAAACAAATGCTTTCAAGCTGTATTTTATGAAGCTTAACAGTCTTCCCATAGCCATCTAATCAAATTTAAGATGTATAGGATTGTGAAGAATATAGAAAAAACTACTTTTATTAGAAAGGACCAGCTTGAATAGATCAAATGCTTTTTTTTGGGGGGAGGGGTATCTAAAAATGTAGCATACTTCATATTGCCAATTACAATTTATAGTTCTTTTTCCTTTAAAAGCAGCCATTTAACACTGTGTCCAATATTTTCATACTTTCACATTAGTGTTACTGAGATTTAAATGGAAGTTTCAACTTTGAACATTAGACATATTTTTATAAGTATTATGTCATCTGGGAATTATCAAAGAAGACAGATTATTCCTAAGATAGAGAGAGAATTCAATTTCCCAATGGCATTTCTTATTATCTTCTCGGGTCCTATTATATATTAATTTCATATGCTCTAGTGTTAAGTAGTGCTCTGATGCCTACCAGTGTTCAGAACAGAACTTTAGAATTTCCAGGAGTATTACAAGTTAGTGTCAACAACAATAGCATAATACTCAAGTTTACTCTTGTCCCAAAAGGGGAACATTTGCATGGCTGCTCAAATACATCCTCAGGCATCTACATAATTAAATATCTTATATAAGGAAAAAAAAAAAAAAGAAGGCTAGCCTCAAAGTCCAAATCTGCCTCAGACCTGGGTGATGAAAGCAAGTCATTCTACCTCTAAAACTGGAAATTACACAGCAGCTGCTACATCGAGAGAGAAAGTTATCATATTGGGAGATTGCAAGTCTAGAACCTTTCTTCAAAAAAAGATTTTTTTAAAAGGTATGTTTGTATACTGATTATATAGAATTTGATCTGATTCTACACTCCCTTTAAAAAGAATAGTTTCCCTAGACATCAACTGGAATAAAAACCATATAGAACCACATTACCCTTGATTAACATCATATCAAGGAAACAAAATAAATGAAGATACACTAGAGGCCAGGGTAAATTATAACCAGCTCTAAATATTGCTATGCATCTGCAGAATGTTCATAACTTTAAAATGTTGAGAAGTGAAGTTTGTTATGCAGTCCTGGAAGAAAATTGATCCCATTTCAGCTGTCTATCACATTCCCTGCTGCAGAAAGCAGCATAATTTATTATTGCTATTAAATTGGTTGGTGATTGGGAACTCGTCACCAATGAACAAACCAGAGCTTCTAATTCTGAAGTAATTATTACCCAATTTTAGAGTTGTTAACAGGATTAAAAATATGAAGGCTATTAGCTCACTCACCCTCACAAATCAAATTTTGATTAGACAATATAATATGCTAATATGTGTACAATTCAAATATTCCTCCAAAAGCTTTGCATTAGAGATGCTTTGATAAAATTTGTCAATAATATATGCAGTGCTAGGAAAAGTAGAAGAATGATTGATAGATGAGGGGTTTTTTCCCCCTTTATAAGCCTAATAAAGGTTTATAAACAGCTTTGATTTTGCCAATCTCCAACTGTTTTGGTTCAAAATTAAGAATCTGAGTTTTGATGATTTTCATGTGTGTTGATTGGAAAATTACTTTATACAGATACAAAAAGGAAAGATAATCATGAGAACAGTAGTCCTGAGAAAGCAATGCTTCCAAAAAAAATACTGCTCTATCATTTGCTGCTTACATCTTGAAGATTCATTTTGAAAACTTTCATTTAAATACACATAACTCTGCATTGTAGAAGCAACATAATGTGGTTATTAAACATATCTCATATATTTATATGGACATACATAAGACTGGATGAGTACATCCATGTACATGTGCATGAAAATGAAGATTAAATCTAGTTAATGTATAAAGAACTCAGCCAGCTACAGAGATAGAAGGATGGCATTTTGGGTCAGGAAAGCCTGGGTTGAAGTCTGTCGTTTGACACATAGGTGCTGTGCTGTGTAACCCTGGGTAAGTCATGAGAAATTCTCTAAGACTTAAAACTGAAAAAGTACTGATCTTTATTAGAAGATGTCTCAACAGGGAATTTGATACAATAAAATTGAGGACCTGCTCTCCCACTTAAATAAAATACATGAAGGAACCATTTTGTTTCTATTATAGTTAGATATAATTTTGAATGTTAACTAAATTAAAAAGGTATTTTTTGTTTACATTTTTATCAGCTCTAGAAGTAGAATTACCATGAAAATAAATGTGAATGAAATGCAGTAGGATGTGTTAATATTTTTCCATTTCTCTGCTTTTGAAATTTTATTTAGGCTATAGAACTTAACTCAAAGTTCATCTTACTCATGAACTAATAAAATCAGTATTTATATGGCTGATCAGAGGTTTAAAAAATTAAATCAGACCCAAATAGAAATTTTGCTTGCTTGTTTCTTTTTTGTGTAACTTAGATTATAAAAAATAATAAATACTAGAAGCTCCCCCCACAAAAAAAAAATCAGAAAATTCCTTAAGAAGACAATAGATTAAATACAATTCATAATTATTCAACTGCTCTTTTCCATCTTATAAATGAGACAGTTATAACAGTCCCTAAGTGGGAAATTATTCTCTGTGGCCAATATAACATCATATTGGAGTATGTTTGCCTCTGACTAAAAAGAAATCAAGCTGAGGTGTGGAGACTTCAGCTTTGTTCTTTAAGCCTTTATTCTTTTCTATGATGAATCCCTGAAGGCTTCTTTCCAAGGTACACATTGGGTGTCTTATTATTATCCAAAGACAGAGATCCTCTGACAAGCAAAAATGAAAGGTACGCAAATTATTCATTTACTTGACTTTCCTAACACCTCAATCCCATATAGTGTAAGGCTTATAGCATTTTTTCCTCAGGAAACCAATATTGACTCTAAAACACTAAGGCTATGACCAAGTATGCAAACAGTTAAAACTGCTAAGTCAATTATCTGGATAAATTAAACTAAACCCCTATTTTCACAAGTAACATTCCTTTAAGAAAAATAATCCTTAAATTATCCTTATGTTTGATTACCTCAGTTATCCACATTGTCTTCTGCATATTCTCACTCTCTCATTAGGATGTGAATTCCTTCAGGTGAGGTGCTGTGTTTTTGTTTTTTTAGTGTCCTTATCCATGAGCACAATGTCTGGCACAAAGTAAGAGCTTGTGGACTAGCTGGCACAGTGTCAGTGACTGAAAATTCTTACTGAATCCCTTGTTCCACAAGGCACAATAATAGATTTTGAAACTTTCAAACATCAGAACGCTGCATGGTGAAAAAAAAATCTAACTGAACTGAATTGAATACCTATCTACTACCATTTAACCACAATTCAAAAACTATAGGATAAATGGGACAGTGGTTCTTATAATTAATTTTAAAAACTGAATATTGATTTTGTCTTTTCTTTCTTTGTGTCACTTATCACAATGTGTAGCATATATGAAGCTTAATAAATACTTATTAACTAACCAACTAATTATACTGAGTGGCACACAGTAGACATTTAATAAATCCTTCCTCAATGATTATTTACTCATGCCACAAATGAGAATAGAGATATGATAACGATAAATATCATAACAGATTAGTTCAGGGTCCATCTGGAGCCCACAGACAGTCTTACTTAAAGACTTCTGTATGGCATTGCAATAACATTTTAAAATCTCTGCATTGGCTAATTCCATTAAGAGAAGAGAACAAAAGGATGAATTTAACAACAATGCTTTAGGGGGCATATAAGATATTCTCCCCTTTCTGCCTTAATTCCCTCCAAATACACTAAAGTCTATTTCTAAAGTCAAATGATGGACTAAATTAACTTTAATTTGCCCCCTTGGTCATTTCAAGGTTTCCTGCTAACTTGCTGACTGTAAAACAGAGAAACATGTTAAGAAGTAGGATAAAGAATCTCTTTCCCTTGATGTCTATTTTAGATAGGAAAGACAATTATTGATGTTAACATAGAGACAGCCTTGTATGAGAGTGAGAGGGTGGATAACATGTTTAGGAGACTCCCTGTGGTGATACTTTTTAAAGTGAATATTACATTAAAACCCTTTAAAAAGTTAAGCATGTCCTATAAACCTACTTCTAATTAGATTTCTATCCATTACATTCAATCTCTCCAGCTGAATGCTCCCAGATAGGGTATATATTGGAAGCAAAAACCTAAGAGAATTGAGGAAAAACAAACAAACCCATAATTCTATTAATATCCATATTTAAATTTACTTTTGCATTTTCAAGTTTTGGTCTGCATAGTACAATTATTTGAAAAAATAATGACTAATTTTCACGTGTGAACTAAATTCAAAGACAAAACTCCCTCAGCATTTCATGACTTAAAAAAAGAATTATTTTTTTAAAAATTAAAAATTATATGTCTAACATAAATGAGGTCAGTCATATTTCTTCTCTCCCAGAAAAGTCAGGAAATAAGGCTTACAAAACCAATATCTACTACATGTTAACATAAATTCTATAAAAAGAGGGAGAGAGTCAGAGTTTTTTCTTTTCATAATTCCCTTTTATTTTATTCACTTCCCATGGTCATAATATTTTATGAATCTTAAATGAAAAACAAAAATAGTCAAATACATATGTAGTCTTATCATTGTGGGCATTCTTTTTTTTTTTCCCCATTGTGGATATTCTTGTCAAAAGTACAGAGCATCCCTTTATTTTGTGCTACACTTGTCCATATAGTTTCATATCTTTACCATGGGAGACCACCTAATATGCTCATAGTTTTCCCTCAGTTTTCTTGATACCACAAGGATACCAAAGAAAAGCACTTCATGCATTACATTATTTATTACTCGTGACATATAACCAGCCCATTCAGTCAGTCAATAAGCATTCATTAAGCATCTACTATGCGCTAGGCATTGTACTAAGTACTGGAAACACAAAGGAACAGTTGAGCACTCACTGAGTTTACAGCCTAAAAAGACGAATTGTTCCAAGAACTCTACATAAATAATAAAGTATAAACATATAATACACATATACACACACACACACACAAATGTATCAAGAATAATTGGAGATAATCAATAGGAGAAAGAGAATCATGTTAAGGGAAGACAGGGAAAGGCTTCTTAGATAAGGTATGATATTAGCTAGATCTTAGAAGCTAGGGAATTCAAGAGATGGAGATATGGAGTGAAAAGATTTCAGACATGGATCAGTTAGTCAAAATACTACAACTCCGACAGAAAAACTTAGAAATTTTTGTGTCATTAGTTGGTAACTGTAATGTTGGCCTGTCCACCATTACATTATGGGAGGTATTTACTTTACAGTTTTCAGTGTTCTATGTCTCATAGTGGTACAATACATACACACACATGTGTTTGTGTGTATATATATATGCACACATGCACATCTAAATAGGATTCTGTTTCAGAGAAAAGCTGAAATTTACCAAAAGCAATCCATTATATTCCTGTACTCCCCCATTCAATTCTCTGTCCAATTATCATCTTACAATGAATGTACAAATATATGCATATATGAAAAACAGAAGGATCCCAAGTGGCATATATATGGTACTGAGGTAGCCAGACAGATAGAAGAGATGAATAAGATAGATACAATATATCCAAATGGATGGTAATCATTTTAATTTGTAATAAATGATTATTAATAACCAATAATTTGGAGAGATTCAGACTTTTCCTCTTCTTCTAAAGTCCTGCTTTTTAAAAGTTCAGTCTCTAGAGGGACATTACTGACAATGAGATTGGATTAACTCCTGCTCAAGATTCCACACTGATGGAAGTTATATTCTTCTGCTCAGGCTTGGGTAGGATATACATTCTTTGAATAAATTAGTCCAAGACTTGGGGTAGGGTGGGTATAGAGATAGTTTCTCTGTCCATTGGTGATGTGATGCTACTCTTATTCCCTGTTTTAATATATTTCATTTTCCACTGTATTAACCAATCAGAGTTGATACTCTTCTTCCAAAAGAACATATAAGCCCTGAGTCCCTCCTATGATGGGGAAAGAAAAGAGAGAAAACCAAATGACCATCTTTTTACCAATAATGAGCTAACCTTAATAATAAAAATAATTAAATTACCCAGAAACTGTCTCATGAATCTTTTTCATTGTCACAGCCCACCAAAAGAAAAAGTAAAATTGCATAAAATGTCAGCAATTGTACCTTTCCAGAAAAAAATTAGACAAAATATATCTACAGAAATTTTCTGCACAGTATAATGCCAAAAGAGAAATCATTGTAATAACAGAAACACCTAGGGATGCATGAGCATAATAACAGACACAATATAGATTTAATATTTTCACACATTCAGAAATGAAGTCGGTAACATATCCTTGGCTCACCATGATATCCTAGTCCTTGGCATCTGGGTAGGACAACCAGTCCTCTTTATGAGATTTATCTATTCTCTATCAAAAATCCACCACTTTACCCTTTGCATTATTAACTAAAAATCTGCCATAATGAAAACTCTTCTAATAAGTAGTATCTGTAGCCCAAATAATAATTTCCTCCAAGCTTCTCTTCTTTTGTAAAATCAGATAAAGCAGACCCCGAAATGCTGTAGTCCCTGAAGAGGAGTAGTTACTTCATGCCCTAATTTTACCCTATTGTTCATTCTTTATTGTTAAAGTTGTATTTCTCTATAATTTATTCTGAGCATTCAAAGAATTGAATAAGGAGTTTTTGTGTCTGTGACTTCACCAGTGCAAATTAAAAGGTTTTAGAAAGACCTGAAAGTTATAAAAGCAGGCAATAAATAAGTAATAAATTTAATAAAAATGGAAAATATAGCCCACACTGTATGATTGGCGACTTTTAAAAAGAAACATCTGATGTTCACAGTCTCAAAATAAATTCAAATGATTCAGTGCTATGATATAAAACATAAGAAAACATAGTCAAGGCATTACATGGATGCTGAGTAAATTTTTGCAAACCTTAGACTTTCAGCAAGTATCTAAATGCAAAGATTCAGAGATTTAGTTGTAAAGGACCTCCAATGAAGGTTGGAAAGGTCTCCAAGTTCAACTCTATCATATACCAAAAGAGAAAATTGAGATCTGGTTTCTCTTTTAGAAAGGATTTCCGATCCCCTCTAATTCAAACTCCTCATTGTACAGATGATGTACCTGAGGCTCAGAATAGTTAAATCAACTTGCAATGAAACAGGAGGAAATATCACGGGAAAAATATGAGCCCAAGATATCTGACTCCAGCCAGTGCTTTTTACATTGGCCCAGGATAACACTTATTTAAAAGGGGTAGAAGTAGAGACTGGGACTTATGTCTTCCAAATCCAACACTTAAATTTCATTTCAAGTGACTTCCTTAAAATTTTCCCCCAAGGGATGTAATCAAACCTATTGTCTATCTCATTAGAGACAATTCTGATATTGCGACATTATAGTTTTCTAATCAATGAGACTCCTAGGTCCTGAATTTCCTATTTCAGAATTTTGATCTTTTAAAAATATAAAAAGGAATTATTTCTGGGGTTGTATTTACCCTTTCTACTAACCCAATTTACATTGTGCAAAATGAAGCATTACTTCAGAGCCCAGTACATCAAAGAAAATCAGTGGGAACTTTTTCAGCATCTTTTTTCCCTCCAGGAAAGTCATGCATATTTGAGTAAATCAATTTATTTTCCCCTGATTTGTTGTTTTAAACCTTAAGTGGCCAATTGTTGCATGCTTTCTTTTCTGGAAAGTACACCCCTGACCTATGAGTAACCAGCTAATATTTACTTTTTGATTAAATACAAATGGTTTTAAAGTGGTTGTCAGTTATACAAAAATGCTCCAAAGTAGTTCACATTCTATTCCTAGCAGTATAAGATAGTCCACTGACAAAGATCTCCTTCTCTACCAAGGAGACCCTAAATAAATACCTTGGGTTAGAACCGTCTCCAGTATTCAGTTCTATTCTAGTTCATCATTTGACTCATTTTTCTTTACCATTCCTTGCCATTATTTGATGATTTCTAGATTTGTTATTAATTCCCATATAAAATCTTTAATTCAACTATCCTTACCTTCCTCCATTCCATTAACTTCCATGTTTATTCCACAATAGCAATTGTTCAAACACAGTTCTACTTTATGGCTAGTCATCAGAGGGTGTCCCTAATATACTTCTGCAGTGTTGGGACTTAAAGGAGACTTTTGCAAGGCTTAAGAAAGTCTATCATGCTTAATTCAATAGATCTATATTGTGGAATCACTATAGAATCGTAGTTATCTCATTTAACCTATATCCAAAAAAGAAGCTTTTCCAAAACATAGTTATGAATGGTTATTCAACTTTTGCTTGAAAGTCTTCAGTAAAGGAAGAACCACCAAACTTTACATGTCATTCCACTTTTGAATGGAGAAAATGGAGAGAAGAGAGAAGAGAGGAGAGAGGAGGAGAGAGAGAGAGAAGGGAGAGAGAGAAAAGAAGGGGAAGAGAAAGGGGGAGGGAGGGAGAGAGAGGGGGGAGAGAGAGAATGAGAGGAAGAGGGAGAGGGAGAGGGAGAGAGAGAGATGCAAGTACAGCAGCTGTAACAGATGGAAGTTGCTTTCCAGGAGACTGACTATAAGTCTTGGAATGGTTGGAGTTCTTGCTTTTCCTGGCATGCAGCTCAGTTTATTGGGAGTATACAACAGAGAGTGTCTGAATGTCTGAAATTTGGCTTCTTAGAGAAACTACTGGAACAACAGTAGATCTACCTCATTCCCCCTCTCCCCCCTTCCCCCGCCTTTTTTGTTTTATCCTCCTGAAACATAGTGGGATTCATTTCTAAGGATTTCTTTGCGAATCAAAATTTTGTCAACATACTATTTATATTTTTAACAATTATTTTCTATGCAAAGATAAAAGTTTAATACTGTCTTGAGGTTTTCATCTGTTTTTGTTTGTTTGCTATAGAGTTTGAGACTGAGAAAGGAAGAATGGTCTATAACTTATTTTACTACATTTTTCTGGCTAGGACATGATTCAGCTTAGCAATCAACATCTTGCTAGGGGGCTTAGAGTGTTTTTATCAATATATTTGTAAAATATATATTAGCTTTTCCGAGAAATATATCCATGTGGACCCTGGTCCTCAACTAAACCCTTCAGGAGCTAATCTCATTAATTCTGAGCAAATAAACCTGGTCACTTGGCATCAAAGAAATTGAATAATAACTAGAGAGGGACTGGTTATCTCCAGAGCCTGCCACAGTAATGCAGACAAGTGTGGTCAATTCTGTCCATTTCTCCCAAAGAGATAGATACTTTTGAAAATTGTTCCTCGACTGAACCGTCCTCCACAATGACCTCCTCTCAGCAAAATATGATAAAGCAACTTAATGTTCCACACCCTCATTTTCCTCATGTGGAATAGGAGAGGGTAGGAGATCTTTAAGATTCTTTCCACCTCTAACTCTATGACATTTTGCACTTAGTAAATGCTTCCTGAAAATTCGAAGCTTGAAAATATTTTCCCCCTATGTTTGCTAAAACGTTTACAAATTTCCTTTGTGTTTGATAACATGGAGGTGATTTCTTTGTATTGAACATTGTTCTTATCAAAACATGAATCTGTAATTATCCTCTTAGTTTTCTCTTTAGGAAACTAACATGTACTTTATAGAAATAAAGAAAAATACTTTATCTTTTTAAAGAATGTTCCATTTGTCATCCATTCTTTTGAATACCCAAGACTTGTTTCCATATATATGTATACTTCTCTATTTCTTCCCATACCTATTCAAATATTCTCTCTTCTCTTTCTTCCTTTAAGTATTCAAGAATACACAGATTCAAGCAATAGTTATTTAAAAGCCCTCATAAACTCCAGAGAGAATAAGGAGGATGGGAACAGTCTGAAGAGTTCTTTGTAATTCAAGTGTGCAGGGTTTGGGTGAAAAGGAAGGCTGAGAATAGAGCAGGCCTTAAAACCTGAATGGGCCCTTGAGTAAGAAAAAACAGCTTTATCATACCCTGTCTGGTTCAATTTGTCCACATAGAACTTTGCAAAGTAATAACCTTGCTTTCACATCCCACTAGTCTTTTCTTGGATCTTTTTTTTTAATGAATTTCTGACCTGGACCCTGTTTATACCTTTCTTACCAGGATATCTTGTTCTGGCCCTTTTGCTTCTTACTCCTGCATCTGGAACAAAACACTTTCCTGCCAAATTTTGCACCTGACTGTAATATCTAGGAGCTGAAGCAAATGAGAGCAGTATAGAAGCTTGATTTAGTTATGGAAGGTTAGGATGCAGCAAGCACTTAGGAAGCGGTGATACTATGCTTGCTGCTATGGGGGTCCTAAAGGAAAGCTAAACTGTAGCTTCTGATTTCAAGTTTTTTAATACTCTAATGACAGAGACAAAACCGACACAAATGAAACATGTTGAGAATAGTACTTAGAGAGTCATTAACAGTTAGAGGACCCTCTAAGTAGGCTTCTTACACAGCTCTAGAACTGCACTAAATAGTCTTTTCACACTGCTAAAGGATGTAGGGCATTGAATCAAAATCATTTCTTTTCTAGTGAAAGACACATGTGTCAGACTCTTTAAATTACCAAACATATCAACTACAGACAAAAGATTAAGTTATTATTCCTCTCCCTCCCCCACTCCAAAACAGCTACCTTCAAAACTAAAATTACTCATCACCATTTTTAGCATTTTAGAGATAGGTTTAAATGATTACTTTTAGTCCTTGCCTCATCACCAGAGCAATATACACATGGACTATAGAAAAGCATCTGGGAGAACAGATGTTCCCTTTCAAACCCCAACTCCCTCCAAAAAGCCTAGAATTTTAACAACTTCCTTCACCTCCCTCTACACACAAATTTATCTGCTTTTGTGACACTCATATGCTTGAACACATTTATCTGTTTCCTCCTAACTCCTGGCAAAGAATGTATGTGTGTATGTGTGCACGCATGCATGTGCATGTGCATACATAGAAATAAACAAGATAACTCAATGAGAAGAAATAACTTAATACTCTACTAATGACAACATAGCCAAGGATAAAGCCTGATAGAGTTCTATTTATGTTTACAAATTAGTTCCTATGAAAATGAATCAAACAGGCCAATTCCAATAGATTTGTGATGGAGAGAGCCATCTGCATGCAGAGAGAGGATTATGGGGACTGAATATGGATCACAATTAGTATTTTCACCTTTTTTGTCATTGTTGTTTGTTCATTTTTTTCTTTCTCTTTTTTTCCTTTTTTGATCTTATTTTTCTTGCGCAACATGATAAATGTAGAAATATATTTAGAAGAACTGCACATGTTTGATCTACATTGAATTATTTGCTGTTTAGGTAGAGAGGGGGAGAGAAAAATTTAGAACACAAGGTTTTGTAAGAGTGAATGTTGAAAACTATCTTTGCATTTATTTTGAAAAATTAAAAAGTTACTATTTCTTAAAAAATGAATCAGAGTAAAATCAAAATGGTACATTTACATAAGAGGCAGCCTGAAATAGGTTAAAGAAGAAGAGAATTCAAAACAGGAGACTTTAGTTTAAGCTTCAGCTCCAAACCAAAATAGTCATGTAAAAAGCACACTGCTCATAGGGGTTATTTGTATGACCAAAAGGGATGTCTAAAAGGTATGGAGAGATACCTGGAATCTTGCTAACCCTTCTCAAAAAGACACTGAGATTCCTGCCTTGAGGAGAGCAGGAAAAGAGGCAATGAAACTGGTTACCTAGTTCTCATTTGAAAGAATCATATCTATCCCCTTTACCCAATCTAGTTGGATCAGGACCATGATTTTTAGGTTCAAAAACTGCTAACTTCCCTGATTGCTATTCTTTAAAGGGATAGCTCTTAGCTTAATTGGCTTGATGCCTTCCCATAAAATGCTAGTTACACAGAAGACTATTACAAATCGGTAAATAGGGAGTAAATTCCTTTATCCAAATAGTAAACAAGTCAGAAAAATACAGATCAAATATGTCAGAAGAATGAACCTTTTATATGTAATTAAAAAGAATCCTGTCTTAAGTAAGAGAGTCCCCAATCTCATCAAAAAAGAAATTCCCTAAGAAAAATTTCAGGACAAGGAAACAGGAAATCGAAGACATTTTGAGGAGCTAGAAACCCTATATAGTCTTTCCAAAAATCAATCTCTCCCTCTTCCTCTCCCTGTCCCTCTTCCTCTTTCCTGTTCCCATAATAATCCAGAATCACATACTCTTTCTTGAGAAGATATAAAGAATGGCTTTCCTCTCCAATGCTCTCACACTAATTCTGCTCCCACACAATCAGCATTCTTTCCACAGATAAGGAATCACATTCTGTAGGCAGCAAACAACACAATGTGGCCCTTCCCCCCAACATCTTATTTGAAAGTCAGCTTACACATGTGACCAAGGATAAATGTCTCAACCTCTCTGATTCCAAGTTTCACTCTTTTTAAAAATGGGTATAATGAAACTTTCATGACCTACTCCCAGAGGACTGTTATCAGGAAAGTGTTTTGTGAAGATTAAGGTGCTATATAGGATGTCCCTAAAGCACTGGTGCAATTTTAGGATTAAATAACTGAAAATAGCAGTAAAATACCTGGGATACTCTGAATCATAATTATTTTTATACACTTTCTTCAGATACATTATATGTATAATTATCAGCACAGTGCCTGACACAAAGCAGGCGCTAATTGAAGGTTTATTGATTGGCATATGGGTCATGGGACAGGTACCCTATTCCAGAGCATGACAAGATGGGCACTGAATCTTGTCCAGTTCCTACAGTTACTGATTACATGCAGTGCTAAGGGAACAAACAAGAAAGCCCCTCTTGTCCTTATCTGTATTGAGAAAAGCAGTCTTTGGTGAAAAACAAGTCAATTGAAAACACCACAGGTATTCAATTTATATTTTCTTTAATTATATGTCAGATTTAAATTGCCCATAACCTGTTTCTTTTCCATGGGGAGAGTTACCATTGCTATGTTGCAAGGGGGCAATTTTGAAAAAAATGTTTACAGATAAGTTTATTAAGTGATGTAACTAGTTAAAAAAAGAAAACAAAAAATTTTATGATAAAGGCTTATTTTTTCGTTGCAAAAATTTTTCCCCAGGCAAATTCTAATATATATGAAAGTGAGAAAGCTTTCCTTTCTTTTTCTTTCTTTTTTTTTTTTAAAGAGAAACTAGATTGTTTCCAATGGGCAAAAAGCTGAAAGAGCAAAACAGCTGTTAATGTATACCATTTAATACTGTCAAGGAATTAGAACAAATAAAAAGATAGAGTTGATTTTCAGAAAATAAAAGTGCTAATGTATCTAGGATATATCTGAACTATAATATGCACACATAAAAACATGAACACTGGTCTGATATGGGACCAAACCACAGTGTAATGGATCATTACTTAGAAGGATTCTCACGGCTGAAGACAGGAGTTTGGAGCTTTGAAACCCAGTTCCTGTTTCCAGATGTACTTGTGTGACCTCGGACAAATCACTTAAACTCTGCCTGAGTGTAAATGAGAAATAATTTAATGGCTGACCCCTCCTAGCCTCACTAAGCTGTTCTGAGGAATGATTTATTAAACTCTTTGAGATTCTTGAGTGTAAAGCTCTAAATGAAAATAGTAGCATGGGACACCTCTCTCTGTCATGCACAAAGGCACCTTCCCTGCACGGGACAACATGCATTGCTAAGACTCGCAGGATGTAGGTTCCAATCTGCAGACATGATACCTTTTCTCTAGCACAACAGAAGGGTCTTCTCTTTACTCCTATCTGGCCCTATAACCATGCCTCTTGGGAACCTTCTGCTGCCCCAAGATGAAATGCTGTGACACAGGATTTATAGGCTGGTCACCTTCATTTACTTGACAGTCTCACTTCTCAACTGTGTCCACATGGAGATCTTCTCAACTCAGTTATCATGAACTCCCTTATGGTCAATGCAAAAAACTCCTAAATCAACACTCCTAGGCCTAACCTCTGTGCTAAGCCACATTCACATGTTACTACCCTCCTTCTTGACATCTCAAACTGGACAGGCAATGTAAAAGATATCCACCTAACTGCAAATCATCATCATCATCGTCACCACTTTTCTTTTTTAAGGAAACTACAAACTCATCTCAAAGAGCTTCAGGTAATTATGTTACTAATTTCTCTAAAGAATATGGGAAAGGGCAACTTTGGAGAATGAAACACATGTACTATGGATACAAAGAAAGTCAGTTACTCCTGTCTTCATATATGCTAAAATCACAGTCTCATGGGACAATATGCAAGCAACTATGCACAAACAAGAATATACCAAATAAATTGGAGATGATCCCAAGAAGAATGGCACTAGCATTAATGGAGAAATATAAAGCTTCCTTTCAAAAGGTGGGACATTAGTTAGGAATTGAAGAAAGCTAGATAGGTAGATATAGAAACCATTAGCTTATAGATGTTCATTGAATGCATGGATATTGATGAAATCATAATAAAATAATTATCTGCCCATTGCAGGTGGTTGGTTGGCAGTTGGCAGTATTAGTGCTCTCTCTATAAGAACTGATTCCTTTGGGTGATAGTTAAAGTCAGGTTCTGTCCTGATTTATTTATAAATAAAAGTCCAGCTATATTTCTATAAAATTCCAGATAAATCAGAATGGCCAAATTAACTCACTATGGAAACATAGCTATATCTCCCTCCTCACCCTTTTGCAATCACTATTTACCTGTGATTCCCCCTCACTTCTCTCCTATATTTCACGTAATCACTAAGGACTGCTGTTCTCTCATCTCAATATATTAAATGCACGGCTGAGTGCACAGAACTCACTTCTGAATCAGCACAAAAATGAAACATCAGAGAGGGGAAATAGAAAAGGACTCTTGAGCTTACACTGAAGTCATTCCCATTAGTCAATCTGCCCACATGAATACTAGAAATCAAGTCATTCAGACAATATAGGAGGCAAACCTGAAATATAATAGTGTTCTTGAATGCAAGTCAGTGAAAGAATAGCTAAGATATAGATCCCCATTTGTAATATTCCTTGAAAATATATATTAATTGTTTACATATTTAAATACCCAGAACCAACTGATAAATATTGGTTGTCATATTATTGGAGAGAGAGAGAGAGAGAGAGAGAGAGATTGAGAGAGAGAACTCTGAGTCATGTGGTGAATTATTGCTAGTTCCTAGTGTTCTCTGCAGAATCACAAGGGCAAATACCAAAAAGAAGAGAAATCAATCATGTCCCTACAACTTATAAAACAGTATTTGGGCTGAGTTAATGAAATATATTTTAATGCATTTTATCTGCATGTTTGAAGTGGGCTATGTGACAGTCCTACATGAGGGAAAATAGAATCTTTATTTGAGAGCAGGAAGCACTAAACTGACTTACAACAGTTTTTCAAAAAATAAGACCTAAAAATAGTCTCTCTGAATGCTAATACTAACTTTGCTTGGTGTCTTTTCCCCTGTGGACTAAAGTGGGGAAGAAAAGAATGTTCTCTAGGTATCAAAAAAAGTCTTAATGAATAACAAAACTAATGCAGCTAAAATTAGAAGAAAAGCAGGAACCTGGGAAAAAAATCTTTGCAGGAAGTTCCTCTGATTAACATCTCATTTCTGACATATATAGGTAACCAAGCCAAATTACAAGAATAAGAGTAATTCCCTAACTGATAAATAGTCAAGGGAAATAGGCAGTTTTTAGAGGAAGAAATCAAAGTTATCAATAGTCATATAAAATATTCTAAATCATTAATATCTAGGGAAAGGCAAATTAAAAAAAAAAAAACAACTCCATGTTACTACCTCACTTCCATCAGATTTACTAACATGACAAATGTTGAAAGGGATTTTGGAAAGCTGTGAACTAGTCTAACCATTCTGGAAAGGAATTCAAACTATGGTGTAAAGGCTATTAAACTGTGTATACCTTTTGAGCCAGCAATTCCACTAGTAGAAATTTATCCCAAAGAGATCAAAGAAAGAGGATAATGACCCATCTGTATGTATGTATGCATGTATTTGTGTATTTTTTTTTTTTTTGATGTAAAGAAAAACTGAGGAAATGCCCTTCAATTGAGAACTGGTTGAACATGTTACAATAAATGAATGTGATGGGATACTCTTTTACTGAAAGAAATGAAGAGGACAGTTCATAAAAATCTGAGAAGACCTATTTGAACCGATTTAAAGTATAATGAGCAGAACCAGGAGATCAGTCTTCACAGGGACAGCAACAGTGTAGATATAATTAACTTTGAAAGGCTTAGTAACTGATCAATACAATGATCTACCACAATGTCAGAGTACTCATGATAAAATATGCTATCTACTTCCAGATAGGGAAAATAATGTCCTCTGAGTGCATATTAAAGTATTTTTCCTTTTTCTTTTCCTTTCTTCTCCTTTCCTTTTCTTTTCTTTCTCCTTTTTTTTTTCTTTTTCCTTTCCTTCCCTCCCCTTCCTTTCTTCCCTTCTTTCCTTCTCTCTTTCTAAAATTTAACAGGAAAAGTTTTTGCTAGCAGTGACTTTTACTTTGATAGAAATTCAGCCTCACAAGTGAGTTGCCTGTTCCAGCCTATTTACATGATAAATCTTTTATTCCTAATTTTGGAAAAAGACAATTTACCAATTAGAAAAATTACAAAATAACTAGAGGCATTCCAGACATTAATAAGTAGAGAGATTTTTAAAAAATAAATAATAATATTTTTGGTCCAGAAACCATACTGAATGTAATGCAAGTCACGAAGACAATCATACGTTAGTTATTACGGGATGCCTGTGGAAAAATACAGTGTTATAAGAGTCTTGTTTTTATTTTTCTTATGATATTCCTTCAATCCATTATGTCTCTTACCAAATTCATGCATCTGGGGAGAAGGATGAGGTGGACTACACTAGCTGAGCCCGTCTGGTTTTAGCAAACAGAAATCTGTGTTAGGAGTGTTCTTAATGGGTCATGTTTTATAAGGGTATCAACTGTCTAGTCAGAGAGTGATTAACAAAGGAAGCTTTTTATTTGTTTTTTAGATAGAAACTCACATAGCAAAAGCAAACTGTACCTAATTCAAGCAGGAAAAATTAATCTAACAATTTAGAAGTATCTTTTCTGTCTTTAAAAAAAAATGGTATTTCATATTATTTTATTCTTTTCCAATTATATGTAAAGATAGTTTTCAACATTCATTTTTTTAAGATTATATTTTATTTTTTTTCCAATCAGCAAAAATCTACCTTCTTTCTTATCCTCCCACCCCACTCCCTAATCTTGGAATCAATTCCAATTGAAAACAAATTTGGTTACAAGAATGAATGGTTAATTAAAACAAATTTCCACACTGGCCATGTCCAAAAAAATTTGGATTCTGTACTCTGAGTCCTTCATCTTTCTATCAGGAATCAGGTAACATGTTTTATCTGGAATCATTCAACATTCATTTTTGTAAGATTTTGAGTTCTGAATTTTTTTCCTTCCTTCCCTTCCTTCTCCCACCCCCAGAAAAGTTAGCAATATATCAATTACACATATACAATCATTTTAGATACATTTCCACATTAGTCAACTTGTAAAAGAGGGACAAAAGGAAAAAATCATGAGAAAGAAAAAACAACAGTGAAAACAGTTTGCTTCTATCTGCATCCATTCTTCATAATTCTTTCTCTGGAAATGGATAGCATTTTCCATCTTAAGTCATTTGGAATTGTCTTGGATTACTGAAAAGAGTATTATTGAAGTATTATTATTGAGTATTATTGAAAAGAAGTAAGTCTATCGTACCTAATTGCCACAATGTTGTTATTATGTACAATGTTCTTCCAGTTCTGTTCTTTCATGTAGCATCATTACACACAAGTTTTTACAGGTTTTTCTGAAATGTGCCTGCTCGTCATTTTTCTTTCTTTTCTTTTTTGCTATTTTTTATTATTAATTATTAGGCAAAGAATGTTTTCCTTTTTCTTGAACTTCTTTGGATCTGATAGCTGAATAAAAGTAATAGAGCTAAAGAACTATTTAGTCATAGTTTCAAATTCGATATCATAATGACTGAAACAAGAGAATGCCAGTGTACTCAATTAGTCACAACCTGACCAATATTTCTTATTTTCATGGTCATCTTTTATAACCTGATGAGTAGAACTTTGGAAGCGCTTTAATTTGCATATATCCAATAAATATTTATTTAGCTGCTCATTTTTATAGAACAATAATAATTCATTATGTTTATATAATACAAATTGTTCATCATTTCCCAACTAATGGTATCCCCTTAATTTCCAATCCTTTGTCACCACAAAAAAAGTGCTATAAATATTTTTGTACATGTGAGTTCTTTTGCCTTTTTTTAAGCAGTGATATTGCTGGTTCAAAGAATATACCCAGCTTTATAGATCTCTGCTAGAGTTCCAAATTTTCAGAACAGTTAGATCAATTTATAATTATTCCAAAAATGCATTTGTGTTCCAATTTTCCCACATCTTTACCAAAATTTATAATTTTCCTTTTCTGTCATATTAATCAATCTGATAAGTATGAGATGGTACCTGAGTTGTTTTACTTTGCATTTCTCTAATTAATAGAGATTTAGAATATTTTTAATATGATCATAGATAGCTTTAATTTCAACTAAAAATGCTGTTCATATCCTTTGACCTTTTATCAATTGGGAAATGACTTGTATTTTTGTAAATTTGACTCTGTTTTCAATATATTTGCAAACTGAAGCCTTTATGAGAGATGTAAAAATTGTTTCCCAGTTTTTTGCTTTCCTTCTAATCTTGGTTGCATTGGATTTGTTTGTGGGAAAAAAAATTAATGTAATCAAAATTATGCATTTTATATTTCATATTCTCTGTATCTTGTTTGGTCATGAATTCTTTCCTTCTCCACAAATCTGATAGTTAAGCTATTCCTTGAACTCCCAATTTGCTTATGGTATCATCCTTTATGTTTAAATCATATATATGCATTTTAACCAGGTCTTGGTATAAGGTGTGAGATGGTGTTCTAGGTCTAATTTCTGCCATACTATTTTCCTTTTTTCTAGGAGTTATTGTCAAATTATTATTCGAGAAACTAGAGTCTTTGGGTTAATCAAACAGCAGATTTTATTATAGTCATTTTCTACTGTGTCTTTTGTTATCTAACTTATGCCATAGATCCGTCACTCTAAGTCTTAGATAATTCTAAAAAGTTTTGGTGATTGCTACTTTATAATATAGTTTTAGATCTGGTAGATATTGTTAAAGAAAGTGTTTCGGGTAGAGTGGTTTTTTTTTTTTTTTTTTTTTTTTTTTTTTTGCATGTGGGAATTTAATTAAAAAAAATAAATAAATAAAGGCATTAACTCATGAGGTATTTATAGCCCAAGTGGGCATTACAGGTGTAACAAATTGTGATGGCTTACTAGAATGAATGACTTTCAGAGTTGCAAAGATTATGCCATGTAGAGTGGGGATGGAAGAACAGCTTTCTCATAAAAGTCAACATTAGCAAGCACTATATTTTTATGGATGCTGAAATTGTCCCATTGTTAGCTTAACATTTAAATGCTCTTCCAGCTAACTTGGATAGAAATCCTAAGCAGGTATTATGACAAAGTTTTAGAATGATATAACATAAGGACAAAAATTGTTGTTGAACTCGATTTCCATGCTAATTTTAGTATTCAATACTGCTCCACCTGCATTGAGAGCTTTAATTCACTCTTGTCAATGTTAAGAAATAATTTCATGCTGTCAATTTTCCTTCTATTTTCCATCTCGATTTCTTTGAAGTAATACAAAGAAAGGGACTATGAATAAGCCACTTGGAATGCACTTGGAGTTGTCAGTTGTTTTAAATAAGAGGTCTCACCAAAGAGTTGGCAATGCTAAGGTATTTTTTAAAAGTGATTTATCAAAATTATTTAAAAGTTTGAAACTAGATACTTTAGAATTTGCATTTCTCTTGTTTCACTGTTTTCTATCATTAGATCCTGCCAAAAATCTCTTCCCTTTTTCTTTATTAATTTTCTCTTTTCTTCCTAAACCCATTTTCTTTTTGTCTTTGTCTTCTCCCACTATGTGGTTTGAAATTTTTACCACCTACTTATGCAAAATTTACATCCTTTAGTAATTGTAGACTTTTTCAACCATCTCTCCTTGCTTGCTGATCTAAAAGACAAATACCAAACATCCCAAAATTTGATGTACTGATTAAAATCCCCAAAAGCATGTTAGCACTTTTTCTGCAATTCTATAATATGCTTTAATACTTAATTACTAATTGGTGTAGGAGACTTATGTATTAAATCATATATTTAAGTCATAGTTAGATTTAAAAGAACTTTTGGGGATTTGTTGTTGTTGTTGTTGTTACTGTTTGACTATTTGCTTTGCTGGAAAACCTGAGTTACAGGGTCCCAAATCAAATTCTCAAGGAGCTATAACTATATAGATGATGCACAGCTATTTTGGGAATATAAAGATAAGAATATCTCCTTAAAAGACCCAAGTTCAGAGTCTTTGAGAACAAGTTAAATAATAGTAGTTAAGGCCTAAACTCTAAAAATGGACTTTACCTGGTACAAATTTTAAAAGAGAAAAAAGTGTTAGAAATGTCTAGTACAAGTAGGGAACTGAGATTATAACTATATATAAAGTAATGTCAGTAGCTTCCATATTTGAACAATCATGTTCTTTGTAGATCTTCATTGGTATTCATACTCATGGAATTAATAGCAGAACCAAAGTCAAAGACACCATCTCCCTGCCCTCTCATGCAAGTCATCAAGGAATATGCTCTCAAACAGAAGTATTTAGGGCCTTCTTTTAACAATTATATTTATGTAGTTTTTCCATAATAAAATTGATTGAACCCAAAATTTAATCTTTCTTTATGAATCTATTTGTTTTGTACATGGATTTCTGTTTTCCTAGTGTAGCTACTGACTTGAAGCCACCCATTTATGAAGCATTTTCACAGTATACTGGGGCTAATATTTTCTTTGTAGCCTTCTTCAAATAACAATAGTCCTATATAGAGAAAAGGCTGTTTCTTTGTGATGAAATTTAAAGGCATTCATAATTTTGAATCTGCCTAACTCTATGTTGTGACCCACCCCCAACTCCAGTCCCCAAAGCAGAACTATAATTTAATTAATTCTGAAGAGAGATAGTATCTTGTTAAGGCAACATTTCCAGAAGGCCTCTTTTAAAATATAAATATGTGTTCTAGAAAAGGGCAAAAACACATTTGTACTCATTAACATGGATGATCTTGTCTTCTTGTATTGTTGTCACCTTTTAGAAAGTGAAGCTGTAAAGGAATGGGCCATAGGGTAGAAGCAAGTACTAATGAGAATCATCCATCCACAAGACTAAGAACAGGAAGCATGGCTAAGGTTTGGGAGTAGCCCAGAGCAAACAGGATGCTTTATAAGGTTTTTGAACTCAAAAGTGATGATGGAGATAGGTTCATAAAATTAATTAGGCCTCTTCTGGACTACACTGTTATGAGTTTTTATTGATATCTGTTATGTTTTTAATTTCTCTCTTTCCCCAATTCTGAGATACATCCCTTTCTCTCCTCCATTCCCACAGCTACAACCCTGCTTCAGTCCATCAATACCTGTCTCTTAGATGATTGTAATCATCTTCCAACTCCCTCCTCCAAATCTGAATATATCCCTCACTCTGCTGCCAAGCAAAATTCTAACTATATCAGTCTTTCTTTCAGGCCTTGCTCTGTGGGTTCTAGGGACTCCCTATTACCCCACAATCAAATAACTCTTCTTTTTGACATGTAAAATTACTCATAACCTTTTTAGCTTGTTTACACTTTATTCCCCCTTCCACATATTCTATGATCCAGATATACTTGACCTACCTGCAACTTCTCAAATAGGATATATTTCATTATTCCTCACTGTGCCTTTGTACTGGCCAACCCTCAGCCTAATGCTTTGTGTTATCATGGTCCTGTCTTGGTTTCCCTGGTTTCCTTCTGGACTCAGCTCAAGGCCCTTTATCCCCAGTCTAGTCCTCTCTTCTCCTTCCCCCTCATTCCCTTAAGACACTATACCTTCTCCATTCTCTCTATGTCCTGTATGTACCTAATTACCTGTTGTCTCAGTAGAATGTAAGCTTCTTGAGGGGAGATACTGTTTTTTAACTTTATTTTTTGCATCCTATTCACTTAGCACAGTTCCTGACATATAATGAAGCTGAGGAAATGCTTGCTGAGAAGAATATCCCTATTCCTTCACATACCCCACATTACATGAGAAGAATTAACTGAAGTAATCTGGGTTTCCTGTGGTTTTGTCTCAACATACAAAGCCAAAGACTTCAACCAGCTCACAAGCCATTCTCTGCATTTTGTTATGTTTAATAGCTATAATTTTTTGCTCATAAAAACACACAATATTAGATTGAGTTGGAATTGTCCTAAGTTTTCTGGATCAACTCATCAATCTATAAATGAAGATGTTTAGTACTAGAGAAATATACTTTTTTCCGCTAAGTTACTGAAGTACTAAATGGCAGAGAGGGAACCAGAACTTGAATTTTCTGACTCCAAAGTGCTTTCACAGCTGTCTGGCCACAACTTAAAATAGAGGAAATGAAACCTTAATTTTAATGCAAGCTCTACCATCAACTAGCTTTATGATCTTAGGCAAATAAGTTATTTAACTCAAGGTCTATCTTAACTTTACTTTCACAAGGTTTTAGATGTTCTTTTTTTTTTTGTTTCTAAATCAGAGATGAGAACTAAGATGAGAGACCTGAAAGATGCTTTTCAATTCAGAACAGTCTCCTAAATTAGAAAGTTACATGGGAAAAAAGAATGAAAAAAGGTAAACTAAATGAATTTAACTTATCAAACATTGCCAATAGTTTTTCTTTTTTTCAGGGAACTCTTGAGTTCAGAGGACTATATTACTAATTTCTCTATTGGAAAGGAAGGGTAGTTTTGGGGAATGGGACACCAGCGAAAAGTAATAATATTTAAAATCCCACAGGACATTACAAGGTAATATAAGCAAGTTCATATGATGAAAGGCAGTTTCCAAAGTCCTTTTCTTTATCCTCCTTTCATATTATTATTATTTTTATTTTTGAGGGGGAAATGGGACAAAAGATCCTCCTTATTCACTTTTATGCTTTTGAAACTGAGAGTCATACCAGATTCAGGGCCTTGAAATAAATATAAAAGCATTCAGAGTAAAGCACTTGTTTTAAACTGGAAGGTTTTCCAAAAAGTCTCCATTAGAAGAACCAGATCTGGCAGGTCTTTCAGATTCTGATGAGCTCTCTAGACATATGTTTTAAAATACCAGTAGTGGCTCCTAATTATTACTAAGAATTTTAAAATTCTTATGCTTATAGTATTATTTTGAAAAAAAAAAAAAGAAATTATTTTCCTATGTAATTTTGAAGCTTTTACATTTCATCAAGAAATTAATGATTTTAGAGTTTTATTTCAGAATCCTAGATATATTAGTCTCCTAAAATGTGAAATCCTTTTGCAATCACTCAAATCAGTTTGTTACATTTGTGTGGTAGTATTCCTTGTGACAGTCTATAATACCCAATATATTTAATTAGATTGATTCTTTTCATTTTTCAAGTCAAAGTTTAAGGAGATAGTTAAGGCCTACTCAAAATATAATACAGTAGAAAATTTCTTAATACCTCAAAAAACTTCACAGACTTTGTTTCTTTATATGAGAACAATGGCTGTCCAAGGAAGAAATTTTGTTATGGCTTATTGGCCCGATTCTAGGCATAATCTATAGTCTTTTCTATAGTTAATATTCTATGATTTTGAATAGATAAATGCTATCTTCAGAACATTGTGTTTCCAGACATGCCACCAGCATTCCCTCAGTCCTTTGCCTTCCTTTTCAGAACTCTGTTCTCTCCCTAATTATTCAGCACACTCCTGTTCCAAAAATTTCCTCTCAAAGATAATACTAGAAGCATCTTAATTCACATTTAAGTCATTATTCACTAAAGATGTAACCCTTCCCAGAAGAATATTAAAAGTAATCTTCAAAGTTCAATACTTAATTCAAAAGAATCAATGAATTTCAAGAATAAGCTAGGTAATGGATATAGGGTAATTTTGTATAAGGCCTTCCTGAAGATTTTCAAATCATACCATGTAGATAAGCATATTCAATTCAAACATCACATAGACCTAACCTATAAAACTGACAATTTTTAGTGTTGTCCCAGTTGTGAAAACATTGGTGGAAGGAAAAAAGCAAGCATACATGTAGAGAAATTATGCAAATACATTCTGACACAGTGAAAAATTAATTTTTTTTTAATTTCAAAATGAGTTTTAGCAAGGATAAAAAGGAAATTTACTTACTGAGGTTCCATTTTAGACCTGTTGTGGTGACTTTCTTACAAGGGTGTCCAATAGGAATAAGTCCACACCAATCATCTTCAAATCCTGTGTCTACATGCAGTTTGTGCTTTCCCTATGGAAAAGAAAAACTGTTTATTAGGAAGTCCTACCATATCCTCAAATATATCACAGATCCACTGAAGAAGTGGATTCCCAGAAACTGACAAGAATGTTTCTAGGAAAGAGAAGGATTTAAGTTAAACACTAATTCACTGTGTGCTCCAAGAATTGTAAGAAAGGTTTTTTTTTTTTTTGCAAGGGGGAGTAAGAAATGACAAATATTAAGTACCTACTATGTTTCAGACACTGTGATCAAAAAAAATTTTTTTTTGGTTACTATCATTCGTTCATTTCTCATTCCTTACTCTCTTTGATCTCATTTGGAGTTTTCTTACAAAGATAATAGAATGGCTTGCCATTTCCTTCTCCAGCTCATTTTACAGATAAGAAAATCGAGAAAAACAGGGGTAAGTAACTTGCCCAGGATCACACAACCAGTAAGTATCTGAGACAAAAACTGAACTCAGGAAGATGAAGCTTCCCTGATTCTAACCTGAGCACACTTCAGCTGTGTCACTTAGCTAGTCTAGCATACTAAACATTTGACAAATAATTTGATCTTCATAACAATCCTGTTGAGATAAATGTTGTTATTAATCCTTGTTTTACAGATGAGGAAACTGAGTCTGAAAGCAGTTTACCGAGGTCACACTTGAACACGGATCTTCTGAGTCCAGGACTAGCACTTCATCTACTGTGCCAATCAACTGCTCTAGTCCAATTCAATCCAATAAACTTTTTTTAATTTATTAAGCACCTACCACAGAATTGGAGGTAAACTTAATAAAAAGAAAATCAATTATTGCTCTCAAGAAGCTTACAATCTAATAGACAATCTAACATAAAAGGCAGCAGGAATGAGTGGGAGAGATTGTATTCCACGGAGTTGAAACCAAACAAAGCAGCAGATGCAGAATAAAGGCCCTAAATCCAGTTTCTGCTCTCCATAAAGGAAGACATTGGGAGG
The DNA here is from genome assembly GCF_902635505.1 of Sarcophilus harrisii. Classification (NCBI taxonomy): domain Eukaryota; kingdom Metazoa; phylum Chordata; class Mammalia; order Dasyuromorphia; family Dasyuridae; genus Sarcophilus; species Sarcophilus harrisii. The sequence goes on from NC_045430.1 coordinate 193,564,752, forward strand.
AAGCTCTACCTTCCACCCTTCCAATCAAAAGAGAAAGGAAGCTGAGGAAGGTAGTAAAAGTTAAGGTTTTAATGGTTAGAGTTAGAATGTAAAAGGTTCAGTTAAACTTATTAGGATTTGTAGAATATTATTCTGACACTTTTCTTTCTGATACTTTTTACAAAGATGAATATATAAATGCAAATACTTGCAAAACAAATACTTGCTGAATCTACTATCTACAGAGCATTAGTACTAAATTTGGAAAGTCTACTTGCCCTTACTTAGCATACAACATTTCATGTTATTTATGTGCCTTTCCTCAGTTGGTCCCTGAAACTTGGAATGAATTAACCCTTCTCATCTATGTGTATTACAACCTTAAACTCCATCATCCTTTGTTCTGTTGCCACTTCCCAAAGAAACCCTTTCTTAATTCTTCCTATTCCGTCCATTCTCTGGTAGATAATGTCTCTTCCCTAAAATGATTTGCTTTTTTGCTATCTATATGTGTTATATCCTGTAAGTCACAATTAAGTCATTGAGGTCAGGGACTGTTCTGGTTATCCTGGATACATATCATAATGACTTGGACATACATAAAGTGTTTGCTGAATTGGAAATGATGAACAAAACAAATATGTAAGGGAACATTAATAAAATGTATGACATTTTTGATGCAAGAAAAAGATCCCAATAGACTAGAACACTGGACTAAATCCAATAAAAGGATATTTAATCAGGATGAGCCTCAAATTTTACACTTAAAAAAAAATCAACTTCACAAATAACTAAATTGGGGGATCTATAAGGTGGCCACATAAATGTTAATCTAGAAAAATTATGGGTCAAATTTTAGTAGATTGTAAACTCAATGAACAAACCATACAATATGGCATCCAAAAAAAAGTATATTTGAATTGACTACATTAAAAGAAAAGCTATATCCCCCCCCCAAAATAAAGTGGAGTATAACAGTCTTACTGTACTCATAACTGTTTAGAGAACATTCAGCGTGCATGTTTAATTCTAAACATTATATTTAAGAAAGATACTGATAAACTAGAGATAGGGAGGTATGATGGATAGAAAGCTGGCCTTGAAACTAGGATCACTTGAGGTGAAGACCTGCCTTTATATATCTTGACTGTTGATCCTGAACAGGTTCCTTAAACTCTCAGAAGCTACATTATAAGTTACAGAGAATACGTTGATCTGTAGAATTAGAACAATACATCCAGAGATCATTAACAGGACAATGCACTGAGATTCTTCCATGTGAGGATCTGCAGAAGGAGCGAGGGGTGTTTCATTTAAAGAGAAGAAAATTCAGGGTGAACAATAGTCGTGTCTTTAAATACCAGGATTCTAATGTGGAAGAGTAATTAAACTTGGAATTAGGAAGGAATAAAGGACATTTTTTTAAAAATAATTATTAAATATAATTAGTGATTGGTATGATGAATTTTCCTTTTAAGCGTCAAGTCCTTCTTTCTTTTCTTTTTCTTCATTCCTTCATTCTTTTCTTCTTTTTTAATTCTTTCTCCATACCTTCACTAATTCTTTTCTTTTAAATAGTGTCACAATAATATTCTACAAATCCCAACATTAACAGATTCCTTAAAGTGAATGTTTGAATCTTCTTTAAGGAAAGTCTGGTCATGAAAAGAAAGAAATCACTGATCTTGAGGCCAGTCTTTAAAAAAGAAGATTTCATTGCTACTAGTCCCTTCCATAATGCTATCCCAAAGGATATAGAAATAAGGAGGAATTTACTTTTATTCATTTTCTTCCCTGAAACTCTTTTTTTATCTTTAACCCTGCAGGAAGCCAATATGAAATCACAGACCCAGTTAAACCAAATCCTAACATGCTGTCTATCTCCTGTTGGTTCTATGGTGCTATGAGGCTGAAATGAGGCTAGCATCACTATCAATGAATATTTATTGAGTGCTCACAGTGTGGTAGCTGTTATATTAAAAATACAAGAGACTGTCTCTGCCCTTCTTAAGTGCTGATACTGAAAGTGCTTATATAATACATGAACAAGGCAGGTGAATTTAGAATTTACAATATGAACTAGTTCTTTGTTAATTTTGACTAAACATATATTTCCTGATCATCAGTTATCAACTATGAATATTTTCTTCCTCATGAAATTATCATTTATATATTCATCTTTATAATTACTAATAAGGCACTCCCCTCTTTCCCAAAATGTAAGCTTTCTGGCTCCTAGTAAAAAGTCTTTAATTTAATATAGTTAGATTGGATTAAAATGTTAGAATGAATTGAAACCAAACTTATTTGGTTTTTCTTTTCACACAAACTTTATCCTGGAGCCATTTGACAAGTAGTAAATATTGAAATCATATCCACCACACACACGTCATGGTACAGTTGACTTCCCACCTTTTCTCAATTCAAAGGACTCATGAATAAATTTGCATGGCAAAATAATAGAAATTGAGGCAATGCATCTTGGACTATGCTCATTTGCTTGTGTCCTATAACCTTCAGTTCACCCCTTGAACAACAAAAACCAGCCTAGGCTATAGGTGATTGAGTCTATTGAATTCTTTATCAAGATTTTACTGATGCTAGTAATCTGCATTCTTAGAACAAATATTCTGTGAAGTATGAAAATGATTTATGATCACTTGACCCAGGGAACTAAGCACTTGAAAGGTTTTACGACCCCATCTCCTTCTGTCTCTGTATATGAGTTTGTGTGATGTTCTCAATAGTCAGTTCTCCAAGAATGCCACAGAAGGAGCGCCCTGTCTGTCTACTCCTTCCATATGGCATTTATCTAATTAACGTAGAAGTACCAGTTGGATTGATAAGAAGGTTAACCAATGATGATATTAGATGAAGTCAATTAGGCTTTTTTCTGAAACTATGGCTCAACAGTCTCAGGTGATGCTATGTAGGAAAGAAGTTAATATTCAAAATGAAATCTTTTTCCTCATTCTCATAAAATTGATTTAGTGTAAAGAAACAGTACTAGTGTAAAGAAAGCAGAACTATATTTATTTCTAGTTCTTTATGCAACTATTTCAATATTTTAAATGCTACAGAATTTAAATAAGGGGTTGAAATTCTACTCTGTTGATACATACTGTTGGTGTAGTCAGTGTAGACTGTGTATATCTTCTGCATGATGAATGTATGTTTAGTGGTGGTGTTTAGGCAAATAGTTGTGTGAGTATGTGTGGCCTTAGAGACTTTCTATGCATAAATATATAAGAACTATCGAAGTAAGTTATATGAAGCAATTAAATTTTTTCAGAAGTCATTGTCATTTAATAACAATGTTTAGAGCCCCAGATTAAAGATTGGTATTAATATCTATAATAGGAAACAAAAGGAAGGGTGCAGATGAGAATAATCCAAATACCAGGAATACATAGAACGTGCAATACTACAAGTCAGAAAGAAGGAATAAATAGTAGGGGGGCTGAAAATTTAAGTTTGGAAAATTTAAAAGTTGTAAGTAGGGAGCTGTTCAAAAGGCAAATTTTCTGTTGTTTAGCTGTGTCCAATTCTTTGTGACCCCATTGGGGGTTTTCTGGGCAATAATCCTGGAGTGGTTTGCCATTTCCTTCTCCAGCTCATTTTACAGGTGAAAAAAAGGATTAAGTGACTTGCCCAGGGTCACACAGGTAGTAAGTGTGTGGATTTGAACTCAGGAAGAGAATTCTTCCTGATTTCATATTAGGGACTCTTTCCGCTGTACCATCTAGCTGTGTACCGTCTTCAAAAAAAAAAAAAAAGTTTTCTAATTTGATCTTAATAGGAACTTTGGCTTTGAATATTTCTTGTAGATTTTTAAGATACCTGTCACAGGATTCAGTATAGGATTCAGATTAAGAAGACATTTTAAGAGATCATCCAATCAAACTCCATCATTGTATTTAATTTTTACTAAATGTTGTTATACCAGGTAAAAAATTAATTTTCCCTCTTACCAACCCCAAGAAGGACATATGTGTGAAAGAAAAACCAACCTTTTATAATAAAAATGCATAGTAAAGTAAAACAAATTCCTGCACTATGCCCACAAAATAGGCTTTTTATGATGTGCTCTTGGGTGCATTATTCCCATTATCAGAAGATATCTTCTTCTCCAGGACATCTCCAGGGCCATTTCCAGTTGTCCTGATCTATATATGGCCAAATTTATTTGCATTTTACTATACTGACACTTTACTTTGGAGACACATTTTGAATTGTAACCACATTCTGCCAAAACAGGGACTCTAAAGAACTTTTTTTTTCACTTTTTTTGTGAACTCTAATGTAACTCATTTTTTTTCTTAATCTCTAAATATATCTGTTCATCCTTCAAGCCTTATGACTCAGATGGTTCTGGAGAAGAAAGTGCAAGTGTTGATTCTGCCCAGGCCTCTTTCTCTTAAATCCAATTCACTTGTATGTCATGGTATTACCTCTCTGATGTTATGGTCCTCTTGGAGAAGGATGGAAAAACAACTTTTTTTTTTTTTTTGACTTGGTAAAAGAGGTTGTTCTTTGCCTTTCGTTGCTACTCAGTAGCCACTGTGTGGCTATAGCCACAGTCAAATGGAGTCCTGTTAAAGATCTTAGTTTTGTAAAAAGACCAAGATCTCCCACTGCATCCAGGGCCATCCCCAGTCATATTGATCTATATCTTGCCACTGAACTCAGAAAGCTTTGGAGGAGAGACTGAGGCTGATAACTTTGCTTAGCCTTCTTTCATTTAAATGCTATTCATTTGCATGACATATCATCACCTCCTTGATATCATGGTTCTTTTTAAGATCGAAGGACAAACACCAACAGCAAACAACATCTCTGGTGACTCAATGGGGAGGGTGCCCTAGCTGGAGCCAGAAAGGCCTGAGTTCAAAGGTAGCCTCAGACACTGTGTAACCCTGTCATTTAACACTGTTTGCCTCAGTTTCCTCATCTATAAAATAAGCTGGATGAGGAAATGGCAAAACAGTCCAGTATCTTTGACAAAAACCTCAAATGGTCACAGAGTCAGACATGACTGAAATAAATGATGAACAATAATAAGGCTTTTCATTGGTCCTTTGAAATTATGGTAGGTTGTGAAACTTGTAAAGTTGCTTTTTGCAAAGTCATCACTTAATAATTTGTTCTCCTTAACTCTCTCATTTTAAAAATGAGGAAAAGTATAGAAAGTTGAAGTGACTTGCACTGTCAGACAAGTTGTAATGAGGAGAGGCAGAAGTTCCAAAAGACTTTTTTAAGAGTATGCTATACTCTTAGATGAGATTGCCAAGGACAGAACAAGCATTTATTGAAACCTAATGCTGACAACTATAGAATTTTCTCTTTGACAAAAGTACATGGAAAGTCCTCAGCCAAGTATTATTATGCTAGAGATAACATCAACGAGGCAGCTAGCTGGCACAGAGGATAGAACATTGAGTCTGGACTAAGGAAGAACAAATTCAAATCCAGTCTCAGACATTTATTATTTATGTGACTTTAGGCAAAACACTTAATCTGCCTACCTCAGTTTTCTCAACCATAAAACAGTACCTAATTCCCAAGGTTGGGAGGATCCAATAAGATAATATTTAGCACAACACCTGGCACATTATAAACACTATATAAATGTTATTATTTTTGTTTTTTTAATAGTATTTTATTTTTCCAATTATAGGTGAAGATAATTTTCAATATTCATTTTTGTATGATTTTGAGTTTAAAATTTTTTCTTCCTACTTCCCTTACCTCCCCCTCAAGAGAGCAATCTGATTAATAACACATTTCCACATTAGTCATATCATGAAAGAAGAATCAGAAAAAGCAAACAAACAAAAAAGTGAAAATAGTATGCTATGATGAACATTGTTTCCATAGTCCCCTCTCAATCTGGATGGCATTTTCTACCCCAATTTTATTGAAATTGTTTTGGATCACTGCATTGCTTAGAAGAGCTAAGCCCATCACAACTGATCATCATATAATCTTAATATTACTGTGTACAAAGTTCTCTTGGTTCTGCTTACTTCATTCAGCTTCAGTTCATGCAAGTCCAGGTTTTTCTGATATTAGCTTGCTCATCATTTCTTACAGAACAATAATGTTCCATTACATCCATATACTGTAACTTATTCAGCCATACCCCAAGTGATGGCTTCACTAAGTTTCTACTTCCTTGCCACTACATAAAGGACTGCTACAAACATTTTTGCACATGGGGGTTCTTGCCCCTCTTTTATGATCTCTTTAAGATACAGAGCCAGTGGTGACATTGTTGGAATAAAGGATAATGTAGAGTTTTATATCCCTTTGGGTAAAATTCCAAATTGCTCTCCAGAATGGCTAGATTAGTTTACAAGTCTAACAACAATGCATTAGTGTCCCAGTTTTCCCACATCCGTTCCAACTTTATCATTATCTTTTTCTATTATTTTAGGCAATATGATATATGTGAGGTGGTATCTTAGAAATGATTTGGAGCACTTTTTCATATGACTATAGTTAGCTTTATTTTTTCATCTGAAAACTATCTATTCAAATCCTTTGGCCATGTATCAATTAAGAAATGACTTGTATTCTTATAAATTTCATTCAGTTCTCTACATATTTTAGAAATGAAGACTTTATTAAGAAAAACTGGCTGTAAAAATTGTTTCCCAGCTTTTTGCTTCCCTTCTGATCTTGGTTATGTTGGGATTTTGTGTATTGTGTGTGTTTGTTTTGTTGCTTTTAATTTAATATAATCAGAATTATTCATTTTGTATTTCATAATGTTCTCTAGTTCTTATTTGGTCATAAATTCTCCCCTTCTCCAAGGACCTGAAAGGTAAATCTTTGATTGCTATCCTAATTTGCTTATAGCATCACTTCTTATGTTTAAATCATGAACCAATTTTAGTTATAGTAATCTTGGTATAGGGTGTGAGATATTGGTCAATGCCTAGTTTCTGCCACACTATTTTCCAGTATTCCTTGCAATTTTTGTCAAACAGTCAGTTCTTATCCTAGAAGGTGGAATCCTTGGGTTTATCAAACAATAGATTATTATAATCATTTACTATTGTGTCATGTATACTCCACCTATTTTCCACTGATCCACTTCTCTATTTCTTGGCCAGTACCAAATGGATTTGATGACAAGATTACTTTCCTTTGCATTTTTTCTCACTAATTCCCTTGATATTCTTCCAGATGGATCTTATTATTTTTTCTATCTTTATAAAATAGTTTTTGGCAGTCGGATTGGTATGGCACTGAACATATAGATTAATTTAGGTAGCATTGTCACTTTTTCATATTAATTCAGCCTACTCATGAGCAATTAGTATTTTTCCAATTCTTTCTATCTGACTTTTAAATGCTATCATTTTCATTATTATTACCACCACCATCACCATTAATATCACCTTGTTTTTCAGTTTTTTATAAAACACTATCAAGTAAGCTTCTTTTAGTCTTTCTGTAAAACTCTTCTTTCTCTTCATTATTGTAAGAATCATCAGACACTCTCATATAGGTTCTGGCTTGTTAGTATAATGACAGGTAGTTCTTGGCCTACATTCAAGCAAAAGAGTTCTGTCTTCCTCTTAAAAAAAAAAAAAAAAAAAAAAAAAAAAAAGGTCTTCAACTGAGCCAAATCATGATGATTTGAATCTCATGGACATTTAGCCTTTTTTTCATAGTGCAGAATCACTGAATACCTGCATAGATCATCTGGATTTTACTGTGGGAAATCATCCCCTTCTCATTCTGGGGTGTAGATGGGGGATTGGTAAGAGACAATTTTAGAGAACAATTTATTCCCCTTCTTATGCAAACTACTTTCTAGCTCTCCTGGTTGCAGAGCTCATAATACATATTAGCTTATATGTGATTTGACATAAGCAGGAATACAGTCTGACAATAGACAAATTCTCTGGGGATTTATGCCATTAGTAGAGACTATAGGTACATTAAATAATCAATAACATCCATCTCTTCTTATGAATCATTGTACAGATTCCTGTTCTGTTCTCCAATGTGTCCAAAGTTCTCTTCAAACCAATGGCAGCCTTGTGATAAGAAGGTATAGAAAATAGACAAGGAATGTTACCATGAATTTGCTCCTTTTTAGGTTTTGCACTCATTGCCTGAGTAGAGTTAAACTGATATAGTAGTCCAGTGCAATTCAGAGAAAGTTGATAAATGCATTACTTTAAACACGCAAAAAAAATGATAATGGATACTGATAAAAGCTTAAAGAAAGTACTTAACAAAGACATATGAAAATGCTTTCTATGCTCATTTGAGGCACTGTGATGGAGCTCTTTGTCCTCACGTGAAGAGCCAAGCTAGAAGAGAGAATACATGGAATACTGGATAATTTCAAACAGATAAACCTAAGAGTTAAAGACAAGGTAATAGCAACATGCTTGCCAAAATACTAAGATGAAGGCTCTAAGCATTTACATGTCAATTCTCAATACATCTTTAAATTCTTAAGAAGGTAGTATCTGATTCTGATAGCAATTTCCAAATTATAGATCCTTATGAAGCTAAAACATCTAAAAGTGGTATGTAAAAGACAGATCAAGAAAACAATTGAAAGCCAAGAGTCATAAGCCTGGTTTATGAATGGAAAACTACAGGTTTTAATGATAGTGACAAGGCCATTCAGCCATGCATCAAGATGCTAGAGAATTTTCACCTTATGCCTTTTAGTTAATCACCCTCAAAATTTCTGGCCTGTAGTTGACCTCAGTATGAACTAAGGTTCACTGTGCACAGGTGAGATACAGGAAGATGAAAAGCTAGAAATCACCCTGTGCTATCTGTCCTAAGTCCTTACACAATATTATCAGCAAACATCACATGGAAACATAGAACATGAGGACCATGAAGGGACAGAAAAGAGAATGAGGGTTTGAATCACATTTCCCTGAAGAGGTATATTCACACCTAATCAGTCAACAATCCAGCACAGACAAGCACTGTGCTAAACAACAGGGATACAAAGAAAGACCTAAATAAATAAATAAGATACCTGCTCTCAGGGATCTCATAGTCTAATGAAGGAGATACCATACAAACAATAAAGCACAAAAAACTATATGTATGTATGTGTATATATGTGTGTGTGTGTGTGTGTGTATATATATATAAAATGTGTGTACATGTATATATGTATATATAGTGCGTACACAACACACACATAAACACATATATGTGAGATAAATGAGAAATTATCAATAGAGGAAAGGCTTTAGGATGATCTGCAAAGGCTTCTTGTAGATGACAATATTAATTGAGACTTGGATATAAGACAAGGAAGATGATGAAAAATGGGGAGGAAGAGAATTCTCAGTATGAGGACAATAAAAATACCCCAAGTCAGAAATGGAGAATGTCTTGTTCAAGGGATACTAAGGAGGCTAGTGTCACTAGACTAGAGGAAGGCGGGGGGTGGGGGGGGGGACAGTTTTTTTTGGGGGAGTTGAATAAGATGTAAGAAGATAAAAGATAATTAAGAGAGATTTGGTCTTTGATGGTGGAGTTGAAGAGAACCACTGGAGTGGATTAAATAAAGTAATGTAATGGTCAGTTTTGACAGCTGAGAAGGGGAAGACATTTAAAGAAGACAAGGCAATAATTTAGACTTGAAAAGATGAGGCCCTGAGGTGGTGGTAGAGGAGGGAAGGAATATTAGAGATTTTCAAAAGTAGAATTAACAGGTCTAGGCAAGAAATCAGATGAGGGCAAGAATGACTTCTAGATGTGAGCCTTGGAAGGGTGTTCAAAATTTAGACAAGCTTTTGATCCTTGATACCAAAAATAGATACTAAAGAACTACCTTGGTTAAACAAAGCTAGATTTATGGAACTCTTAAGTGAGAATGCCTTCTACATTCTCTTATTCTGCAATAGTTACACATGGAGGTATGGGAGGAGGTTCTTCGGATTATCAGAACTAGCATATAAAACAATTTTGGAAAAGATAGGCTATCTGATGTCATTGATATGTCTGTCAAAAAAAAAAACTGTCTCATATCTTTTGAAAAAATACAAGAGTTATTTTATTTATTTGTTTGTTTATTTGTAGTGTGTTGTTTTGGGTCTGATGATTCCATCTATGCATTTCAATAGTTTACTGAACTAAAGCAGTCCTTTGGTATCAGCTTTTAACTGGTATATCTGAAATTCTTGTTGGTCTGGATTACTTGGAAACTCAATTGTTTAATGTCTTAACATTTTCTGTTCTGTGGAGATTTTCTTTTTTTTTTTTTATTTTTTTATTTAATAGCCTTTTATTTACAGGATATATACATGGGTAACTTTACAGCATTAACAATTGCCAAACCTCTTGTTCCAATTTTTCACCTCTTACCCCCCCTCACCTCCTCCCCTAGATGGCAGGATGACCAGTAGATGTTAAATATATTAAAATATAACTTAGATACACAATAAGTATACATGACCAAACTGTTATTTTGCTGTACAAAAAGAATCAGACTCTGAAATATTGTACAATTAGCTTGTGAAGGAAAGCAAAAATGCATGTGTGCATAAATATAGGGATTGGGAATTCAATGTAATGGTTTTTAGTCATCTCCCAGAGTTCTTTTTCTGGGTATAGCTAGTTCAGTTCATTACTGCTCCATTAGAAATGATTTGGTTGATCTCGTTGCTGAGGATGGCCAGGTCCATCAGAACTGGTCATCATATAGTATTGTTGTTGAAGTATATAATGATCTCCTGGTCCTGCTCATTTCACTCAGCATCAGTTCGTGTAAGTCTCTCCAGGCCTTTCTGAAATCATCCTGTTGGTCATTTCTTACAGAACAGTAATATTCCATAATTTTCATATACCATAATTTATTCAACCATTCTCCAAATGATGGACATCCATTCACTTTCCAGTTTTTAGCCACTACAAAAAGGGCTGCCACAAACATTCGTGCACATACAGGTCCCTTTCCCTTCTTTATAATCTCTTTGGGATATAAGCCCAGTAGTAACACTGCTGGATCAAAGGGTATGCACAGTTTGATAACTTTTTGAGCATAGTTCCAAACTACTCTCCAAAATGGTTGGATTCGTTCACAACTCTCTGTGGAGATTTTCAAACAAAAACTGAATGACCATTAAGTATGCTATGGAGGCAGAGGAAGGTTGGGAAATCATGTTTCCTTTTCATATATATATCTTTATTTTTTTTCTGATCACATGTTTAAAATACACACACACACACACACACACACACACACACACATACATACACACACACTTCTTTATGAATCATGTTGGAAGAGAAAAATCAGAACAAAAGGGAAAATCATGAGAGAAAAAGAAAAAAAGTGAACATAGCAAGTATTGATGTATATTCATTCTCCATAGATCTCTCTCTGAATACAGATGGTATTTTCTATCCAAAGTTTATTGGAATTGCTTTGGATCACTGAACTGCTGAGAAGAACCAAATCTTTCATAGTTGATCATCACACAATCTTACTATTACTGTATATCATATATAACTGGTTCTGTTTGTTTCACTCAACATTAATTCATGTAAATTTTCCCAGGCCTTTCTAAAATCAGCTTGTTCATCATTTTTTATACAACATTTATATTCCATTGTTTTCACATACCAGAGAATATTCAGCCATTCCCCAAATGATGGATATTTACTCATTACTAATTCTTTGCCACCACAAAAAAGGGCTGCTACAAAAATTTTTGCAGTTGTGGGTCCTTTTTTCTCCTTTATGATTTCTTTGGGATATGGACCCAGGAGTGGCACTGCTGGATCAAAAGATATGCAGTTTGATAGCCTTTTGGGCACAGTTCCAAATTGCTCTCCAGAATGGTTGAATCCATTCACAACTCCACCAAGAGTATATTAGTGTCCCACTTTTCTCATATCCCTTATAACATTTGTCAATCTTTTCCTGTAAAGGGCAGGAACTTTGGAAGTGTAAGGTGGTACCACACAGTTGTTTTAATTTGCATTTTTCTAACAATAGTGATTTAGAGCATTTTAAAAATACAATAACATATAAATAGTTTTAATTTCATCATCTGAAATTTGTCTGTTCATATCCTTTAACAATTTATCAACTGGGGAGGAAATCATGTTTTCTGATCTAGGTTTTAGCTCCATGATCTCTCAGATGCCTTCCAAATTGGAAATTCTGTAATCATCTGATCCTAAAGGTAATCTTGCAAATCTAATTTTTCCTGAAAATTCTGCCTTTATTCACAAAGATCTTGTTAGGGGAATTCTCTCTGAGATTTGCCACATAGTCTGTATGCCACATCAGCTTAGGCAGGGTGGGACCCAGGGGAGTAAAAGGGGCATGGTCTCTGAGGTGGGAAAGGAGTTATAAGAACTTTATAAGTTCCTTGAGGTGGCAAGGGGCGTATCCTCTTGCTAGATCTCCTCATTAGGTGCAAGTCAACTCCACACATCTTTCTTCTGTGGCTCCACCTATGGCAGTGCTGAGTGGGTGGGCAGAAGGTAATCCCAGAAGAGAGGAAGCATAAATAAACAGCTCTGAGTGGAACTCGCTCTTTTACTTCCTGCTAACCCCACTGAGAAAATGACTGAATAAAGACAGACTACCTCCTGAACAGCTCATCTCTGTGTTTATCCGAGTAAGCTTCTAAGTCTGGGACGTATGGCTGTGGCAGCCTAGAATAGTGTGCCTGGACAATCTGGCACATGACCTGAGCTAAATCTATAAGCCAACAAAGTCTTCTGACAGAAAGGAAAATGTGAGTGGTTTTAAGTCTTTCCTCAATTGAATTCAATTTGACAAATATTTAGTAAATACTAAATAGTACCAGTTACTGTGCTAGGGACTGGGATAAAAAAAATTATGAAAACAGTATACTGAAAGAGCTCTTTCAAGAGAAAACTAGGTGGCACAGTGAATAGAATGCTATACTTGGAATTAGGAAGAGCTGAGTTGAAATTTAACCTTAAACAATGACTGTGTGTGTGTGTGTGTGTGTGTGTGACAAAGACAAACAGATAGACCCTGGCCAAGTTATTTAATATCTGCATATTACTTTCCTTGAATGTAAAATGAGGATGATAAAAACACCTAACTCCCAAAGTTCTTTTGAGGAAAATTGATATAATATTTATAAATATTTTGTAACCTTTAAACAACTATATGAATTCTAGTTATTGTCATTATCATCATCATCATCATCATCATCATACAAGTATTGGGAACTGTCCCAAACTGGTTTGGTCCCAGGTAAAACAGTGATACTAAGTTATTGACTTACTGACTTCCTCTTTCTGTCATCTCTCTGTAACAAACATTTATAAAGAACTAAAACAAAAAACATTGTCTATAGAATTAAAAAACATTTTCCCTATAGTTCATTTGTGTTATCCTCATTTTATAGAAGTTAAAAAAAAAGGCAAAGAGTAGAATCATCATCCACCCGTAGTCACACAGCTAGGAAGTTTCACAGTCAAGAATATTAAATACAAGTTCAAAGCTCTTCCCACTATGTCTCATAACAACTCATGCTCAGAATGCATCACTTTCTCACTTCCACATTTATAATCTTTATTTTAATTTAGTAACCAATTCAAGTGTTATTTGTTCTACATAACTTTACCTGACTCCTCAGTTGTAAATGTTTCTCTCATCTCTAATTACCTTATATTTACTTAGAGCAATACTTACTAAACCCTATCAGGAAAATGTAAACTTAACTGCACTATAGTTTCACTCACCTTTCTTTAAGCTACTCAGATGAAACACTCTTTTCCTGGCCATCATCCCACTAAATGTTGTTTCCTCTTTTTAGAATATAAATTAATTTAGGACAGGCTATTATCACTTTTGCCTTTTAATATTCCAAGAGCCCTAGCAAAATGCTTTCGTTTATGAGTACACATGGTTGTATCATTTTTGCTTCATCTCATTTCCCTCCTGGCTGTATCACTTTGGATTTCTGTATCATGCCCCTGGGAACCTCATTATCGTATAAGATTGCATCAGTCTTGCCTGAGACACCCATTTCATTAATACACTATGTTCTCTCTGATTGAGATTCCTCTTACTGGAAAATTCAAGTAAGATATCATCCCAATACTTCCACTTGTGGAAGGTACCCAAGCCAAGTTACCACTTCATTTTTCACATGGCTGATCTCCTTTCAATTTCTGCTACCATTCTTCCCTCCTCTTTACCTTCCTCTTCCTTCTCTCTTTCAGCTTCCTTTAGTGTATTGTCTCCTTCCATTAGATTGTAAGTAACTTGAGGATAGGGACTTTTTTTGTCATATTTGAATCGCTAGCACTTATATAGTGCTTGCCATATTGTAGGAAGGGAAATCTGGTAAATGCTTTTATTGACCGACTATTATATTATGCACCTAGCACAATGCCATTCACATAGTAAGTAGTTCTCAATGGATATTTGCTGCATTTTTTTCTTAATCTCTCCATCCTTACCTTCCTTTTTTTTTTTCCTGAATAGCTCTGGAGAAATTAAAGAAAAATACTATACCTCCTTACCAATAATATTGTAAAACATGAAAAGAAAATCTTTGAAAAACCTTTTGAAAATTCAAAGTTGAAAAACTGTTGAGAATTTCTAACAATTTTAACTTTTAAAATACCCTACATTTTGTGAGATATCTCTGGGGGGAGATATCCCACTTGGTATGCAGTTGAGGGTGGGAGAAGAAGAGATATGAATGTGGATGGGCATATATTTTAAATGCTTTAGGAAAACTTCTGAGAAATCCTTCTAGAATAATAACATATCTAAATTTAGTTTTGCCAATTTGATCTCCCTATTGAAACATGATTCTAGGAATTATAAATTGAGTATCTCTTTAGGTAGTCTAGTTCAAAAGCAATACAAGATTTTTCTTTTTGGCATTTGTGGGGAAAAAGTCAGGCAATATATTGACCAGATCCACCTCCCTAAAAAAAAAAAGATTTTTGTAATATGAAAATGTGTGGCTGGCAAAATAAGTATTCTAGCCAATATTTCAACTTTCTCTCCAGCTTATTTTACTAACTGCTCCCAATTCTTCTGCAAAGTAATAGATAAGCATGTGGAGATACTCCCACAGTAGATAATCAACTACTAAGATTACAATGAGTACAAACAAGCACTTTCTTCCACCAGACTCCTCTTTTCTTCTAGTTTAGCTATTCATCAGGAGACCCAAAAGAGATAAGCTCTGCAGTTAACTGAGTAGCTTCTTGGCTGTGCATCCAGGTTGAATGGTGGGGGAGAGAACCACTTGAATTGTTCCAATTATTTTCCTGTCCAAATAAACAACATAAACTGTTCCTGTATCTCAGGAACATATCACAGTTAATGTATGAGATAGTTTATAGAGTAGTATGTGTCTAGTATTTTTTCCCCATTTGTGCTAATAATACTCCTGAAATACTGTACACATACCTGCCTTTTGTTTTGTTTTTTTAAAGAAGAGCTTTTTTGTTGTAGAAAAATCATCACAGCAGTAAAGGATTTGTTTGGGGTAAGAATTAAAAATTCTTTAGGGAACTGAATTTTAACACCCCCCACAAGATTGTTGTAAGGATCAACTCAAATGGGATAATATAATATAAATTACTTTGCATATGTTAAAATGTTATATAAATGTTAGTTATCATCATCATCATTATAATTATGTAGTTAAGCATGTTTAGATTGGCTCTTTTTTAAAGTTTTCATATAGAACCATTCCAATGGCAAAAAAATGGCTCTTACCCTTTCCACTATACAACACGGAAACAATTTTCCTCTGATTTTCATTTTTGGTATTTGAAATATAAGGAATTAATTGTCTGTATAAATAGTATAGGAAAAAGTTTCATATGATAGTTAGCCTCTAATAAATGTTTACTGAATTGAACTAATACCCATAATGCTGACTAGAATATGAGAAGCACAGGCTAAGTGTTATTAAGAATCTATAGGTGGGAAAGATGACATTTAATACCGAGGATTTTTATTATCTTAGTGACTAGTTCCTTTATTTCCAGCAAACAAGCTCACTTCCCTTCATTAGACACAATAATTTCTATAAGCTATTACACCTTATATCTATCTCTTCCCCTCTTCATCAAACTCTTGCAGGGGGAGTGGAGGGGAAAGCTATTTTATACTCATTGCCACCATTTTGTCAAAGATTTGGATTCAGGTCTCATCAATGAAATGAAAGTTACCACTGAACTGTAAAGTGCCAAATTTGATCGACTTTTTGTAATACTTTTTTTGTAATACTCTTCATTCTTGAGGTCTTTAAAGCATTTGATATTATTGACCACCATCTCCTCCTGAATATGTCCTCTTCTCTTTGTTTTCATGAAAATACTCTTTGCTAGGTCACCTTCTACCCATTTGACCAATTTTTTTTTCATTCTTCCTTATTGAAACTTCATCTAAATCATATCTTCTAAATTCAGGTACACTTGCCCTCAATCTTCTTCTCTTTACTCTCTGTATTATCTCACTTGGTGATCTTATCAGCTTCCATGGATTTATTTAGCACCTCTATACAAATGATTCACTGATATATATATATATCTTACCATAGTTCTCAGGAACTACAGTAGGCCTACAGTAGTAACTAATGAATATTTTGAGCTGGGAAGTCTAAGCAATATGTCAAATTCAACATATTGAAAACATAATTCATCATTATCTTTTCCCCAAAGATTCATCCCTCATCCAAACTTCTCTATTTCTGCTGAGAAACATCATCTTTCCAGTCTTACAGGTTCACAAACTTAGATCATCATCACAGATATCTAACTGATAGTCAAATCTCACAGTTTCTACTTCTATAACATCTCTTTCAATTTCCAGCATGTAGGGGAGAGGTAATAAGGACCAGAATTAGGATGGAAATAGTGGTAAAAATGGAAAGGAGATATATGCACGCACACACACACACACACACACACACACATTATATGTGTATATATGTGTCTAACTATCTAAAATGTGGAAACAAAAACAGGACCTGATGACTGATTATACATATCAAGTGAGGAAAAAGTGAGGAGTTGAGGATAATATTGAACTTGCCTAGGAAAAGTATGGTCTGACCATAACATCGTTCCACTCAATATACTCTAGTGGTCTACTATTGCTTTTAGGATAAAATATACACTCCTCTAACTGGTTTTAAAATCATTCCCCTTATCCATATTCTATGGCCCATTTAAGTGGACCTTATTGCTATTCTTCTTATTCCATCTTTCCTCTCTATACTTGTATACTAGTCATTTCTTGTTTCTGAAATGTTCTCCCTCTTCATTTCTGCCTCAAAAAATCCCCATACTTCCTCCAAGGAGGAAAAACAAACAAATAAGAGCAATAATACAACAAAGTCTCCAGAAGAGAGAATAAAACTATTCCAAGAACTTTCAGAATGATTTTAACTTTTAATTGAGGTTAAATTAAGAAACATGTAAGTAACATATATAATGATTGAAATAAGATTTGTGACTGGTACAGGTAGGTCAGATAAAGATCTTCAAAAATATTATAATAAGTGATTTGTGGAAAAGTTGTAGAAAATATTAATAAAGATATAGACTATAAAAGGATTAGAATGATCTATTTAGAAAATGAAAAATATTGGGATAACAAGCAATATAAAGGAATAAAATTACTTTTTTTTAAATAAAGAAAACTAAAAGAGCATAATTGGAAAAAGATGAGTTCTCTATAAACCAAAGCAAAAAAAAACAAAAAACAAACAAAACAAAAAACAAACAAAACAAAACAAAACAAAACAAAACAAAACAAACCCAAAAATGAACAAACAAAAAAGCAAGAAAATAGAGTTCAGTGGGACAATCTAGCCAATACTGGTCACTAAGAAAAGACTTTTTAAAAAATACAAATGTTACATATCCCAGTGAAGCACATAAGAAAATTGTCTGGGAACAGTGGAAACAGAAAGCAGAATAAAAACTGATACAAATTATGACACTGAGTATCCTGAAATTTAATCTACTGAGAAATAAAGTCAACAAATTCTAGGTCTTTAATAACAAAGAAAGTATACTAAATAATGCACACAGTGAAGATCCCTAATTTGAACTGCAAGATTATTCAATAAAGTTGAGAAATTAAAGAATCACTTGGAATATGACAAATAGAAGAGGAAAGGGGTCTATCTATCCATCCATCCATCTGGTTGTGAGTTCATTGGAAACTCCCTCTTATCAAGATAGATCAACAGCTATTTTGAAACTTGCAGACTTTGAAGGTTGCATGAGACACTGGGAAATTAAGCGATTAGCTCGAGTTCACACAACCAGAAACAGTATTTGAAGCTAGGTTTTCCTGACTCCAAGGCCAGCTTTCAATTCACTATGACAAGAGAAAGAAATTTAAGAGAATAAAACCTGACCACAACACATTCTTTACTTGTAGATAATATGATGGTTTATTTAAAAAGCTTAGAGGATTATAAACATATATACAAACGAACAAATAGCTTCATTGAGAATACAAAATATGTCCACAAAAATAATCATTTCTCTGATACTGCCAGAAATTAGCAGAAGAGATAAATAAAAAGAACAAGTATTTATAATAAGAACAAAATATATTAAATATTAGGGATTTAATTATAACAATCAAACAGTTTTCATTGAAAACTAGAAAGCTGCTCATAGCTGATAAATAGGGGATGCTAGTATGTAAAAATTGTGACAATACACAACTTCACCGACACCTTTAGAATTATACCAATTAAATTTCTTGTGAAGATAGAAAATAAAAACAAAATCCATATGCTGAAACAAAAACTCAGGACTATTAAGAAGAAAACGAAGGAAAAAAAAAAGTCAGAAAGATATAAGGTTGACATTATTTTTTCTCCAATTATAACACAAAACTACAATTAGCAAACCTAAGTAGTCTTGGTAGAAGTAGAAAGTGTAAATCAATAAAGTAGATTAGAAATTATAACCCAATTCCTTGCAAATAGGGATTATTTCATTCTTTGCACAACCTGGCACAGTACCTGGGAAAGAATAGGCCCTTAAGAAGGGTTTGTTCATTAACTTAGAAGACTATGCTTACAAAAGCCTAATCTCCTATAAACATAAAGTACCAAGGAAGGAACTAATCATAATTGCTAAGAGAATAGAATAGTAATTTGATAGAATATAAATTTAAACACCAGAGAGAGAATGTTATATAATGACCATTTTTATTTTAGATAAAGTATGGTATTTTAAAAGGTTTAACATAACATAATTTCTTCACAACAATCATTTTATTAATAATGCCAGCATGTTCATTAATTTAAAAAAAAATGGTTATATCCTCATATCTTTTTAACTAAAAACCTCTAGTGGCAGCAGACTCTCAGTCTGTCTGCCCTTGGAAGTACAGGGATTCCTGAGAATAGCAATCAACTCTGATTAGTTAGCAATTAATGAGAAAATGAATATTACAATGAGAATTTGGGATGTATTCTAATGAGTTTCTTGGAGTATGTGACTTGGATCACCCAAGTCTTAAACAAAGAAACTTATAAATTCCCATGTCATGTGTCTGACAAAAAAAAAGGATCCACATTTTTCCAGAGCCATCTGAATAAATACAATGATCAAGAATGCATCTGTTAACCTAAACTTAGAATTTCTTTTACTATCTTTGATTCTTAGCCATTCTATCTGGGGTTTTAGATTCACATTGTTTGATATAAGAGGAAATAGGAAAAAGGGGGGGGGGGAACAAAACTTGATTCTTATTGAATAGTTGGTTATTAATGCAAGAGAAATAATAATTTCTCACAATAGCAAATGAACCTGTGATTTTTACTGGTAGTAGGAACTCCCCATGGACAGACTCCTTTTACCAATGCAGGTTGACATCTTTTTTTTTAAAACTTATGGTCTTAAAGAATTACTTAGTAATGCCAAAAAATTAAGCAATTTGTCCAGCATCACACAATCAATATGTGGTAGATGCCTAAATCCACATCTTGCTGGTTCTGAAATTAGTTCTTTATCTTCTATATCATGCTGTTTCTAAATCGATAAGAATAATTAAAAAAAAAACTTTCCTACAGTTATAATAAGAAAATATATAGTAGAAAAAAGGTTTACATTAAGCATCTCTTATAAACGTCTGGCCTCCAATATATATAAGAATGTAACAGAATAAATGACTAATCCATTCTTCAATAGATAAATGAAAGGATAAAAATATTTTTGAAAAGAATAATTATTCATAATCATTTGAAAAAGTTATCAAAATCACTAATCATAAATGAAATGAAAATTTAAGCTAACTCACTTGAGATAGTCTCATTAAATCAGGAAAAATTATTGAGGTTGGAAATTTTCAATGCTTGCAGACTGAGGGAAGGTAGATATACTAATTCACTGCTACTGGAGCTATGAATCAGTCCTAATAATCTAGAAATAATTTTACTCTATTCATGAAAGGCTACTTTTTTTTTTTTTTTACTTACACAGTAAGTAAACAGTATAAACAAATAAGTAAAAAATATATGCAAATAAGTAAATTAAAGGAATAATTACACCACAAAATGAAAGAACAAATGAGTCTGCCAGCTACTACATTTATTAAGTGCCTCTTATATGCCAGGAACTGCATTAAGCACTAGAATAAGTGAATAAACAAGAGTGGGAGAATGAAGAAAGGAATAAATTGAAAAGTAAATGAATGAATAAGAAAAAGCAAAAACTTGTGTCATTTCTCTTTATGAACACAGAGTACATAAACAGGCCTCCACAAAACTTTTCTTATAGTTATAAAAACAGCCCCCAATTTTGCCAGTATTCTGGATAATATTCTAGATTTTCTAAATTTTCTAATATTAGTAATATTATTTCAAAATATTTTCTAAAAGGCAACTTTTACCAGAATACACAGACACACACACACACACCCTCGCTTTCTTCATTTTCAGTAGACAAAATCCACAACTTTGATGTTTTGGAAAGTGGGAAGTATTTTGCCTACTTCACCTATCTTCTGATCTTTCTGGACATAACCATTAAAAAAAGAAGTCTTGTAAAGTAGTATCTTCATACTTTCTGTGACTACATTATAGACTCTTGGTCATTACCATATAAACTGAATAAAATTAAACCCTCTCTTTTTAAAAAAGAAAAATGATACATTTGATTTCAAGAATACAAGCACCAACTGACTAAAAACCAAATCCAATATAAGGGCCAATATCCGCAAACAGTTAAGCAAAACAACATAAAAGAATGATTACAACTGATATTACATACAACTTTATACTTGTTATCTATTAAAATAAAGTTCTGGTTCTTTTTTCCCCATAAAAATAATATTTCCTGAAGTTCCTCAAGAAAAAAATTGCAGACAGGTTTCTTATATAGCCGATTTTTGTTGATTTACTGAAATTTAGTTGTGCACATTTGAATTGTAAAGAAAACAATTCAAAGATGTTCAATTATTTAGACTAGTGATATTGTAGGCTGATAAGCTAACCATAGCTATCAAAAACTGCAAATATTGAAGCAACACTTTTAAAACTCTTTTAAGTAACTATAAGAATTTTTTGAAATCTTTGTCACAGAGAAGTGAAAGATATTATGCATATAAACAGACTTTATTACATACAAACCTTTCTCAACTTCCCCTATCTCTAGTTTAATTTTTCTCCTGTGCATTTATCTCTTCTGTCTTTATTACTTTGCTTTTGTCTCTTTTACTGTCTCTGAAACCTCTGTCTCCACTTCTTATTTTCCCCCCTCTGATAACTGAACATAATAAAGAATTAGGAATAATTTAAACACTTTTATTGAATGTCCTTTTCCCTTTATTTTTAAACTTTCAGAACAGTAGAGAATTTTTCTCTCAAAACAAAACAAAGCAAACTAGATCTCCTTTGCTTATATCATTATAATTGATCTTTTCCCAAAGGGTTGAATGATTCAAAAAAAGAAAAGCACCATCCCCCTTGCCTCTCTAGCAGTATACAAATAAAAGTGAATAAATACTTTAAAACCTAGTACAAAATCCACAAAAGTTCTCTTTCCTAAATATCTATAGTGAAACTGATTTCATTAAAGCAAGAATGTCATAGTCCAAAGAAAATTTAATATTTAAGAAATATGAAGAGGGAAATGCTTATTAAGTTGCCATCCTATTCAAAAGTCACTTGTGCTCACTTAATTTCAGCCAACTTATCACATGGTCTGGAGTAGTGCCTATTTACCAGATTGGCACTATTCAGGGCTACTTGAAAGTGACCACTCTCTACAGTCAGGTACATTGAGAGAAATTATACACAAGAAATCGATTTCCTCTCTTGTTTAGCTTTTCTGAAGCTCTAATTTTTTTTAATGTCATAAAGATGTTATTTTAGTTTTGTTAGCACCAATTTAAGATATCCTAAAAACTCTAAAGGGATGGAGAACAACAGGTACTACTTACCACAAAGCAGAATTGCCAATATATTTATGGCTTTATCATTTGACAGAGAAGGTCAAATCTTCTCAGAGTTTATTCATAACCCTAGACTGGCTTTCAATTCTTCGAGTAATTGCTCCTTGATACACAGCCTTCCTGAAATCACAGAGAGTGGCAGCCATTTTCTTAAGGTATAAATCAAGATTTGAACAATGAATAGCACTGTTTCTCACCTTCCTTTCTTGTAGACAAGAAAGAACATTATATTTTTATAGTTGAATACTGGTACTTTTCAAAAAGCCAGTGCTCTCAGGAATTTTAAATTGTTTGGATTGTTGTTGCTTTTGCCATTCTTTTATCCAGATTAGATTCCTAGAACTTTCTGTGAGAAAATGTGTTTCAGGAACAGACAAATATATGTAATACTTTGGATTTTACTATAGTTTTAATACTCTTGACATGGTTTAGCCATTAGGAAGTATGTCATAACTCTAAAGCTACCTGGTCTTGAGAGTAACATAGTTAGAAATGACATATTTCTTCCCCTAGGTTATCTTGCCCCAGTTTACTCTATATGAACAGGATGCTATGTCTGCAAACATTGTTGGCTGGTAATAGTGATCAGTGATAACAGAATTTCTGAGACTAATGAGCAGTAATAATAAGGTGCTTAAAGTCGACATAGGTGCAGAACAAAATTGGGTATTCATCACTTCACCTAGTGACATTTCAGGCCTAAAAACACACCTCTGGAAGGTTACTGATGAGCTTGGCCCAGAGAATTATGGGCATTACACCTGCACACAAAGTCACTCCCCAACTCCACCTTTAAGCCAAAAAATTAGCATATCAGTGAACAAAACATCTGGTTTCTCTTTTTCCTATAAATTTATCTTTCCTGATCCTGGTTCTTTGCTAACATTTTTTGGAATTTAACCTGCTTTAATTAGCAATTACAATTATAATAAACTTTGCCCCTTGACCTGGAGATGGGTCTGAGCCAACAAATTCTTTAGAGAATTCTGATTCTGGTCTTGAACCCCAACCTTTTGGGGGTCTCCTTGAACCCCAACACTCTTCTGGCTACCTTTATACTTTTTTTTTGAAATCCAACTTCAAGCAACTTCCTGATATGTTCTGTCCTTTTCAATCCCATCATGCCTTAATATGTAAAATGAAGGAACTGTGTGTTATGTGGCAAGCACTGACTCCCTAGTGCTCCACTCATCCTTTTACATAATAGTAAAATCATTTTCATTTTTTTCCCTCTCTTTCATAGCCAGTAAAAACTCACAAAGTTGAAAGTTTTTTCTTT
Organism: Sarcophilus harrisii; assembly: GCF_902635505.1. NCBI lineage: Eukaryota > Metazoa > Chordata > Mammalia > Dasyuromorphia > Dasyuridae > Sarcophilus > Sarcophilus harrisii. The sequence goes on from NC_045430.1 coordinate 193,588,457, forward strand.
TGTGTGTATGTGTGTGTGTTTGCCCTGAGGCCAGAGCCTCAGCCTCTTTCCATTATTTAACCTCATTTTATCTTGATACCATTCTGCCAAGTGGCTAGTTATATATATGATTATTTACATTTGACAGTTCATTATGAAGAGTAAATAAATGAATTTGCTAAAGGTCTCCTTGCTAGATGGCTGCAATTTTGTCTAGAACGCTGGTCATTAGTGCTCTGATCATAGTGTGTTGCCAGATCTGAGTTTTTAGCCAGTCAGGAAAGGAAGGAAATCTTGGTGGACTAGAAAAGTATAAAGGTTGATATATCTCTAGAGTTGGGTATGTTTAATGATGACAAAGTTTCCTGTCTTATCTAAAACTTATATTTGCCTTAATGTCTAATGCTGTTTTCTACACGCAGTAGGCGCTTAAATGTTGATCCATAAAGGGCTGTAGTGGGACCAAAAATTTAGAGCTAAAAGGGCCCTTTTACCCCTTCATTTACAGATGAGTAAACTGAGCTCAAGAGAGTTTTAGTAATTTGACTAAGATCATGGACGTCCTAGAGGTGATATCAGTCATCGGACTCTAAAGGCAGAGCTTATTCCATCACGCCAAGCTTCATCTCTTGGTTCTATTATTGTCCATAGTTGTGTGATCTTGGGCAAATTGTGTGTGTGTGTGTGTATCATAAGTATACAAATACATATGTATATAGATAAAACAACAAGTATATATGTTTAACAAATTTCAACTGGTAATTTTCACATATCACAAGGACTACAATAAATGCAACATACAGTTGCTTTTATTTCTCCTTGAGAGCAGGAATTAGCTTTTGCCCTTCTTTATATATCTGGTACTTAGCATAGAAGAGGTTCATAATAATAAATATTTATTGATTAATTTTCCTGACTAGGTAATTGCATATCACCCCTTAAGTAGCTTCCTAATTTTGGTGGTGATGTCATAAGTCCAAGAAGCTAAAAGCCCTGCGTTGAATGAGTGGGGCAAGTAGGTGATGTGGAAAGCTTCTGCAGAAGTCAGCCACAAACAAGATGTTTGATCCATGACTAACTGTTTAACTAGAAGGAATATATCAGGAGTTATTTGGATAGTAAAGAGGAAAGGTGAAATATTTCCACAAACTGCTTTGTTTTGAGGAGGATTGAATATCAATTTTCTTGCCAAAGGTAGCTAATTATGAGTCACTGGGACCTCTTAAGTTTGTTTTTGTGTAACAGGTTGTTTAGCATTCCTTTTGTGTGTATGAGGTGAATAAAATGCCTGTCTCATTCCTGATTTTTTTTTAATTAAACTTTTTATTTACAAACATATGCAGGGGTAATTTTTTTAACATTGACCCTTGCAAAAGCTTTTGTCCAAATTTTCCCTTCTTTCCCCTCACCCCCTCCCCTAGATAGCAGGTAATCCAACACATGTTAAATATGTTAAAATATATGTTAAATCAAATATATGTATATATGTTGCTGCACAAGAAAAATCAGATCAAGAAGAAAAAAAAATTGGGAAGAAAACAAAATACAAGCAAACAACAACAGAAAGAGTAAGAATGCTATGTTGTGGTCCATACTCGGGTCCCACGTCTCTTTGGGTGTAGATGGATCTCTTCATCACTGAACAATTGGAACTGGTTTGAATTATCTCATTGTTGAAGAGAGCCACATCCATCAGAATTGATCATTGTATAGTCTTGTTGTTGCAGTATACCCATTCCTGATTTTCATAGTATATTAGATACCTTTTAAACTCCTTCTTTTGGGGGAAATTCTTTGTCTTCAAGTATAAAGGTAGAGTCTTGAAGAACTGGAGAGTATAAGAATGATGGCCAATGTTTCACCCCATTAAAGAAGAGGTTCCCTAGAAGTCCCATTGTGTGACAAAAGGGTAGACTACACCAGTCCCTCTATGTCTAGAAGGAATTTTTCCAAGTGACACATATGATTCAATAAATGATCCAGTTAGATCAACTTTGTTTATGGCTTTGTCTATATTCTTTGAAATTCCAAATCAGACTAGTGCAGGGATAAAAATTTACAAGATCAAATATAGCATGCAATGTACTATAAAGCAACACACTTGTAGACATGGGAGCTCCCATATGCCACAGTGACCAGAAGAACTACTAAAATTGAAATAATGTCAAGACACACCATTTCAGAGCTTGACACTAGAATAGGACAACTTTTTTAAGCACTTAGCTCTAAATGAATGTAGAGAGGATAATAAGATTTGATCTCAGACCTAAGCCTGAGGAATGACGCCTGAAAGCCACACAAGTCATTTTTACTGGTATTTAGCAAGGTAACACGAAAGCTTTTTGTTGTTGTTTCTGTTTAGTTATGCAAATATAAAATATATTTTTCTTATTTTACTAAAACAGTTATAGCCCTTTGAGAAAAAATTTCCTTTCTGTACATTTGGATTGGTTAAAAAAAAAAAAAAGCTTTGTGACTGAACTGAATAAAAAATGGATTATATACATATATAAGATACAAAACCATGGATTTGTGTTAATAATTTTATGAACTAATTAGGTTTTTAGTATTATTTCCAACCACCAAAAGAATTTACCCTACTTTTGGTACACATATTTATGACAGTGGATCAGCTGTGCTTTATGAGAAGGCAAATGTATCGGTGGATATAAAACTGAATGTGATGGGAATAACTTTTTTAAAGTAGGACACAAAGCAAATTTTTATAAAGTCATTACTTACTGAGTACCTGAAAGGAATCTGGAAATTTGGGGATATTGTTTTGCTTTATAATAGTGTCATAAATGTAGGAAGAGAATGTTTTTTAATAATATTTAGACATGTAATTTTGCCTTTTAGAGAAAAAAATGAACTCTAAGGCTAAGATAAAATAATACTTTAAAAGGGTATTCCTTTTTAAAGTTAGATCTCTGATGGGAACACTTCCCAAAGTAAATGGTATTTTGCCGCTAGTAAATGTGTTAGGGCAAAAATAGCACTTTCCTGAACTAGAAGAAAAAAAATTTTTTTTTTTTTATTTTTATTTAATAGCCTTTTATTTACAGGTTATATGCATGGGTAACTTTACAGCATTAACAATTGCCAAACCTCTTGTTCCAATTTTTCACCTCTTACCCCCCACCTCCTCCCCCAGATGGCAGGATGACCAGTAGATGTTAAATATATTAAAATATAAATTAGATACACAATAAGTATACATGACCAAATCGTTATTTTGCTGTACAAAAAGAATCAGACTCTGAAATATTGTATAATTAGCTTGTGAAGGAGATCAAAAATGCAGGTGGGCATAAATATAGGGATTGGGAATTCAATGTAATGGTTTTTAGTCATCACCCAGAGGTCTTAGAAGAAAAAATTTCAAGGCTACATGACCTTGGTGACTCAATTCACTATGTTCAGCTCCATTTTCCTCATTTGCAAATGAAGGCTGCTGTACAAATCTAAAATTTCTCTCAATCTTAATTGCTAAACTTTCAAAGTTTTTCCACATCTCTTTATCAATAGTAATTAATTTGATAAACAGATTTCCATTTTCTTTGTAATCTATTATTTAGTTTATGCATTTAAAACATTTGAAAACATTGTTGAAGGGAAGAAGAGAGGGAGGAAAGGAGAAAGAAAGGAAGGGAGGGAGGGAGGCAGAGAGGAAGGAAAAGAGATAAAAAAGATAAAAAAATAAGAGATGATGAAAGTGAAGAGGTTCTAATAAGAAAAAAGGAAAGAAACAATCATCAGGAAATAGTATAATGTCAGGACAACCTTATCATGTAGGGATTGATAGCTATAAATGCATTAGTTACCTCCTTAGGATATCATTATGTCACAAAGGCAAAACAGACATTAGACAAGCTTTCAAGTCTTTCTGCCCAGCTCAAGGTTTTGACTTTTCCTGGACCACTCAATAAATTATTCACCTATTCTTTGCTTGCCCATATATCTCTGACTCATATATATTCTGGGACATACTGATCAAATATGGCCAAGTTTGCGAAAGCATGTAAATTTTAGAGTATTACATAAATTACATAAATGTAATTTATATAAATGTAAGCTTATTGGAATGTCAAATTATTGGAAATATCAATAAAATTTCTAAAATTAAAAGTCTGGTTACTAAAACAGTTAAACTTCAGTTATTTGGAAAATCCAGTAATGTGGAATTGAATCAGTGCTCTAGGAAGAAGATGATGACTTGTTACATTATATTCAAATGCATTTAAGTAGGCATTATTATGTTTCTATTTTCCCTCCAGAACAACAATAAAAGTTCCTTAGCTCCTTTATAATGCATGAGTGTACTTAAGTGTGCCTTTCTAACTATTCATCTTCTTTGTTGTAAACATAATGGTGGTGGGATTATGCCTGATTCTTTGGAACACTTTAAAAAAATCATTTTCATGCTCATAGAAGCACATTATGCACTTAAAAGAAAAAGTTGAAAGCAGAATGTTACTCTGTATATTATATTCTTTCTGGGATGATATTGCTAATGTTTTTTGTCACAAACATTCTTAGACTTTGTGGTATCCTAAAAGATAATTTCTCTTCCCATATTATATGTCACTATGTCCCTATATATGTTGGAACAGCTTTACATATCTTATAAATCTAGGTCGATACTAAATATGGAGATATGAAAAATCATTAAACTGTATAACTTGACTATATGATCAATAATTTATGATAATATGAATTTCAATTCATAACCTGTTTATTCTTTTATTAGCAAACCATGCATGTTTGACTAGTAGAATTGTAGTTAGAAGACATTCTAGAAGTAGCACAAAGTAAACAAAGCCAACCTCAAGCATGAATTCTCTCTACCACATCTCTAGCCATACTGATGGAACATAGCTTATAGGGGAAAGAACAGTAAGGAGGTCCCCCTGATCTTAGAGTGCTTCTATTCTAACAATCTGTCAATGATTCTAAAGTCTTCTGGTTTTAGAATCTGTGATCCCGAGTTCCTCCCACCATCACCACTACCTGAGAGTGCTATCTATTGTTCTAACAATCTGTCCCATAGATGATGTAAAAAGTCTTCTAGCCTAGGAATATAATAAAATTTCTTCCCTTAAACTTTAGTGATCTTGAAATTCTCTAATCTTAGAGTGCTATTGTTCTGATAATCTGTGTATCAATGATTCTAAAGTTTTCTGGCTTTAGAGTAGTCCTAGATCTGCTGGTCAATGATAACCAAATTCCTGAGACTCTCCTTAGTTTTACCTCTAGGCCATAATATGAGCATATCAATGATATGAAGAAATGGATAAATGTATCTCCTTGCTCCTGGTTCTTTGCTAAATTTTTTGGAACTTAGCACACTTCAATTAGAGTTACAATTACAATAAACTTTGGCCCCTGACTTGGATATGGGTTTAAGCCTGCAATTTTTTTTGAGATACCTCATGACATCAGTCTGTGACCCCAACCTTTGGGGGTTGCTTCTGAATCTCAACAATACCAAGAACATTTCCAATGACATTGAGAACTCACTAAGACCTGTTAATTTGATGTCAAATATCATTAGGAAGAAATAAAGATAATAATGTAAGTATATCCTAAACCAGAGTATGGTGGGTGTAATGGGCTGAGGCTTGAGTTGATGCACTGAGGTCCCAAGCACGTGAGGCTAAATAGTAATTGCACTATACTCTTTTAATATACATGCTTGGATAAAGAATGCCCCCCCCCCCCGTGCAAGTCCTGATGTGTTGTATAGGAAATGACAATTTTGGTGGGTGGAGGCAGAGAGACAGAAAGAGAGGCTAGGGGAGAGATTGGACTGGGTTGTATGCTGGTAGCTGCTGGTTGTGTGGCTGCTGGTCTAGCTAGCTTCTTGACTCAGCTGTATACATTGCTATCGCCGATTCTCTTCCACCTCTGATCTTTCTTCACTGAGAATAAAGATTGACGATTTTCCCCTAATCTGAATTCCTGACTCTGGCTGATTTTAAAATATGCGGTCTTCACAGGTAGGTCTATGAAATCCACTGTTTTGAACACATTTAAAAAGAGTCAAAATGTTATCTACAAGGCACAGCAGAAAACAATCTTTTATTTCCTGTATAAAGGAGAGGGGCAGCTAGGTGCCACAGTGAATAGAGCACCAGCCCTGAAGTCAGAAGGACCTGAGTTCAAATCTGGCCTCAGACATTAACACTTCTAGTTGTGTGACCTGGGCAAGTCACTTAACCCCAATTGCCTCAGCAACAACAACAACAACAACAACAACGCATAAAGAAGAAAATTAGGCAAAGATATAGGAAGTGTGAGAAATGGATGTCCATTTATTTGCTTTCCACAGTTATGAAAATTACATTGGAGAAATGAAATTTAAATTAGAAAATGGAAATCCACAAAGATATCAAAGAATAATCTAGGAGGGAGGTTATGTCTGCAAACAATGTAAACTGTTTGGGGGCAGTGACTGACTTTTGTAATCTGGTATGGTGCCCTGAGCTTTGACAAGAATCTTTTGTTTTTTGTCCTAACCCTTTAATGTCATCTTCCTCCTTCTCCTAGAATGGAAGTTCCTTGGGGGAAGTCACTGGCTATGTAAAGAGAGGTGGATGTAATGTTCTCTTCTCTAAAATATAATATTCTCTGAGATCAGGTTTCTTGAGTGACTTCTAGGAGCAGCCTTAGTTTCAGTTCTGTATAATAATCACCTCAAATGCAGCCAGCTGTTAAAGTTCAGATCCCTTACTATCGTCTTCAAAATACTCTCCCTGGTTCTAAGAACTCTTGCCGCTAGTCCTTTGCCTCTCCTAGCTTCAGCCTCTCCTCCTTCGATTCTCTTCAGCCAGCACAAAGGTGGAAGTTGGAATGAATCTGACAATGACTCCAAGAGAGTGGGCTTGTGGGCTTCTGTGACTTGTGAATCTTCTCCACTGAATCCTGACTTGTGAATCTTCCAAAGTTCCCAGCCAGCACAAAGATGGAAGTTGGAATGAATCGGACTCCACTTCCGAGAGAGTGGGCTTGTGGGCTTCTGGAGACTCCTCCTTATATATGCTCTCTTAAAAGTGTGAACTCCAATAAGTACTAAGTACATAAGCATTGTCTCTATCAATTCCAGTGACTTAGGACCTTGTTTCAAGTTCTGGTCCATAACAGGTGGAGAGTCATGTCATAACTTCTCTAACATCCAATTAATGGAGAATCAGGGGAGGGACTTGTGCTTCAGGACAGGAAATAAAATGCTGCTTCTAGAGGTTCAAAGATGTGTCTACTTACATAGGCACCCAATCTTGCAAGAATGTAAAATCTTTCTTGCATTCATCAGTGACTGAGTGGGGTTCTTGGATAAGATATTCTGTTTCTTAGAGAAGGAATGAAGTCATGGAGACAATATGGTACTGAAATATTTTCAAGACTTAATAAGGATAATATAATCCTTACTGAGTTTTCATTGTGCTATACTTACATTGAAGTCAGGAAGCAGCAAAACTTTCAAGCTATACCCACATGGAGTAGATTGGGTTCGAATCTCTACTAATAAAATTCTTTCTAAAACCTTTTCCTGTTGTAGGTTTGTTCTTGACTAATACATATCCAAATATGAACTTTTATCTTCCTCCAAACTCTCCTCCTTTTTACTACCTTCCCTTTTACTTTTGGCATAGCACTTCCTCCCATCTATCCAGGCTTTTAATCTTGATGTCAATCCTTGACAGTTTAATTGTCTCTCATTCCCTTTTTTTGAATACTTGCTGTCTTCCCTTGTCTACCTTCTCAATATCTCTTTTCTTCTCTGATACTGCCACTTTTCTGATAGTCTTTTAGTACCTCAAACCTAGACTATTTTTCCCCATTGAAGCATTTTATTTATATGTATATTTTATATCCTTAAAAAAAGAATCCCAGGATTTTTTCTCCTGTGTTTTTATCTTGCTTCATCATAGTCCATGATGCTAGCTGAGATTGTAAGAACAATGAACCCAAATTGACAGGATGTTAGCAGATTATACTGCCACTTGTCCAGATCTTTCAATTAAACATCAAATCTGAGGCTGATTACACCACACTTGTTTAATCTGCAATTGAGGTTCACAACAATTTTTCCTGTTCTATGATCATCAATGACCTCAAATTCACCAATGTAACCATGCTTCATCATCACAATTCAGAATCAGAGTATTAGCATGGCCTAGTGAGAATCTGGTCTTTGCCTCACTTTTCTGCATTGTTGATGCTTTTGAGAGCATCTGCCGGGACATTCATGTGAACCATGGTGTCAGTGCTGCATGATGGCAGAAAGAGCAAAACCTAGATTATTTTAACAGCCTTCTAGTTGATATCCCTTCCTGTAGGACTGGGCTGGAATCAAGTCTGATAACTCATGCTTCAATCAAATATCACATGTGGAAAGAGGCAAATGTCACAAAGGACAAATAGGAACATCTTACAGTAAAATCATAGGGAATCTGTTGTCTTCCTACTTTGTTTTCCTTTTTTTAACATTTTGTTACTAAGCTTTAAGATAATCTGAGTGATCATTATGTGATAGCAAATTCAAGAAATGAAACCCGAGAGTGTTCAATTTGGGGCATACCCTTCTTTTTCTGAATACCCAACAAAGTAATATAATTCAGATGGCTGAATTCCACAAAGAAACTTTTCAGTTCTGTCAATCTTCTACACAGAATCTCATCTCATTTCCTTGCTTGATGGCCCATTGCCACTCTGCTGCTAACCTATTGTTTTTAATCAAAAAAAAAAGATGCTCAATTGAGTTAATTGTGTACTTGTGTCCTTGCTAAAAAGAACTGTGGAAAGACGGGCAAAGGGAAGGTGGGTGACAGTCAACTACCAATATTCCATTAGTTTACACAGAATTGGATTATGGTAAATTATGAGAGTGAAAGTACTCAGACAAATGCTGATCTAGTTTTTTCTGTTGTTTTACCTGCACACATTTCTGTTTTATGGATTACACTGAGTCTCTAAAACTGATTCTCTGTCACTCATGGCTGGGAATGAAAGGTCAATGTTCAAATAATTTTTTTTTATTGTTTCTGTGAGATTCAATTTGATATTTCATGTCGCTCTTTGCATAGGAATCACTGAGGAAGCACTATGAGTTTTTGCTGATGGGTATCATTCTACCAATTTCTCTGAAGGACAGAGCATTTCAAGGTCAAGCTGCTTGTAAGCAATGGCACTGCCAATCAGTTAACAGATTTTTTCACTCCGGTTTTTTTTCTTCTATGCAGAAATATATACCTATATTTATTTACATATATATGCAAACAGGTATATATATATAATATACACACATATGTTTCAAGTTGGATTTTATAAGAAACGATCAGTAACTGTACAAGCAAATAGCTAAATCGCAGGACTTTAGAATCTCTGGCAAAGAATGTATTATAGTATAGCTGAAGACACAAAGAGACAAAGATAAATTAAAGCTAACAATTCAAAGAAATTTGGGCTAAGTACCCAATAACTTCAAATTCTGGAGAGAAAAGGACAATGAAGGGTCCTGATGTTTTGTAAAGAAGGAAGGAAGAAAGAGTACAATTAACAAATGTAAAGGAAGCGTGTGAACAAAGACACAGGGAGTAGTACAACATATGTGCAAAGAGTCTATGGTAACAGTTTGGCTACAACAAACTTTCTTGTAAAGCAGCAGTTGATACTCAAAGGGTGGTCCAAGAATAGTTAGGGATCCTTAAGGTGCTTCCTGGGGCTCTTTGAGATCAATACAATTTTCTAAATAATACTGATTTATTTGTCTATTGAAATACTCCTCCTTTTTCAAATTACATATCTACATGAGGCCAAATTTTCTTCTTGTACTTCAGCCAAAGCATCTTATCTCAGCAAATAAATGTAGAAGTAGACTTGAGAATCTATTTTTCTATTAAGACAGACATTAAGGAGTTTGCAAAAATATGTAAAACAACACTTCTCTTGAATTTTGTTTAGTTTTGGCATGATTAGAATTTATTTTTTTATCACAGTTATTTTAAATGAATTAATATTTTTTCAGTTATGTTTTAATTTCTAATATGATAAAACAAACCCAGATTATAAAGGGATGTGAATGTTATGCTAAGGAGTTTAGACTTAATTGAATCATTAGTCATTATAGTCTTTTAGACAATAGTGACTATTCAAAACAATGTTTTATGAAGATTACCTGCAGCAGTAGTATTATAATGATAGATTGTGGTGAAAAGGGAAGAAACTAAAGGCAGGGAACTGTCACAATAATATATCAGATCAAATTAATGTTTACAACTGATAAAAATCCTGGAGTCAGGTGAGAAAGTAGGTTTGAAGAAAAGATGAGTTTTGTACAATTTGAATTTGAGGAAAAAGTGAGACATACATGAGACATAGAAGAATGCGATAGAGATTGAATTTAAGAGAGATAAGATTTAAGGATGTAGATTTGAAGCCATGATGATAAAAGTAATAAATAATGCCATGGGATTGAATGAACCAAAAGATACATTAAAGAGCCAAAAGATGCATTATATGTATGTGTTTATGTGTACACTTACACACTTATAGAGAGACACAGAAAGAGAACATGTGAGTTTGTGAAATGGGGAAGAGAGACAAGATCAGTAGAAAGAGGCAGTAGAGAAGTTCTAAAGAATATCTGAAAAGGGAGAGAGGTGTCATATAACAATGTTGAATGCTACATTTGGATCACGAAAAAAAACTGAAAAAAATCAGTGAATTAATGAAAGAGTAAGTATTTAATAAATCTTATTACATTATGTCAATCACTGTGCTAAGCACTGTGATACAAACAGGCAAGACAATCCTTGCTCTTAGCAAACTTATATTCTAAGAGGGAAAGACAAAAACATTTGGGGAGAAAGGTAATCAGAGAGGGAAAAGTTTTGATATAGGCAGAAGAAAGATGAGTGAAAGCATACTGTAGATTATGACAAACACTTTAAAGAAGGAATAGTAACATCCCCAGAGCAAAGGGAAGGAAAAAAGGAGGGAGAGAAGAGAACATCTGATGGCAGAGTATATGGCAAGGTACCTGAGGTAAATAACTACAGGGGACAAGAACAATGGTCTGGAACTGGTTATTTTTGTTATTCAGTCATTATCTATTATATCCATCTCCTTCTGAGTTCATTTGCAGTTTTCTGAAAAAAAAAAAAAGCCATTTGGAGTTTTCTGCCATTTTCTTCTCTAGTTCACTCTCTAATCATTCAAGTGATTTGCCTAGGGTCACACAGCTAATAAGAGTCTGAGGCCATATCTAAATTCAGCAAGATGCATTTATTGACTGTAGATCTGGCAGTCTATCCACTGTGTCACCTAGCTGCCCCCAAACTAACTATATGTAGTAGAATAAGAAAGCCTGGACTTAATCATTCAGCCATTGGGACAGCTCAGATCCTAGATAGATAACTTCTAAAGCCTAGTAGATCTGGTAATTAAGTGTTCACTGGTGAATTTAGAGAAGATAGTTTCAGATGAGTGGTAGGATGGTAAAACCTATCCCCTACCTGAGGTTGAGTCTCAGTTAGAGAAAAACCTTAGACTGTTGCTGATTTAAGTCATTTACTTTACATGTCAATAGAGGATATCATTTTTCAAAGATGATTCAAGAAAAGGAAAAAAATAGAATTCTATGTCACAAATTATAAGCACTGTCATCCATTTTCCTTTCATTAAATACACACACACACACACACGTTAAGGTCAGATGTTTAATGCTTAAATTCAAGTTTATTCTGATTCTTTTTTGGTAGATCACTAATCATAATCCTTTTTCCTACTTCACACTCATTGTGTAAGGCTCCATAACACTTAGAAAAATGCTTTGCAAACTATAAAGCACTAAAAACGTACTATAATCATCATCATTCATTATCGTAATGATTATTCAAAGTGTGTTCCATTTTATTATCAAAAACAAACAATAATTCCATCTGAATTGCATCTTAGACTTGAACAATTTGGGAAGAACTGGAGTGTCTGAAGTTAAAGACTTCTCAGACAATTTAGGAGGAAAAGAAAATTTTTCAAGAAGATTGTAAGAGGAAAGATTTAAAAAATTATTCCAAAAGAATAAAAGTGTCAAGAATTAAAAAGTAAAAAGCAGGGACACCTAGTTGATGTAGTGGATAGAGCACCAGCTCTGAAGTCGAGGACCTAAGGTCAAATCTAGCCTCAGATATTTAAAAAGTCCTGGCTGTGTGACCCTGAGCAAGTCATTTAACCCCAAATGCCTCAGAAAAAAAAAAAAAAGGTAAAAAGCAACCAAGTAGGCTCATTCCTTGCTAATATGAAACCTTGAACTATCTATAACATCTATCTTACCTTCTCCTTATATATAAGCAACAGAGAGATGCCTGAGGAAATCACGTAACTAAGATGAAAAGGCATGTACTACAAATTCATATTGTGAGAAGTGAATGGACTTGGTTTCCACAGTTGTGAAAATTAAATTGAAGAACTGAAGCAAATTAGAAACCCACAAGGACATCAAAGAATAAGCAAGGGTGATATAGAAAAAGCCATATGCAACCAGAGAGAAGACTGGTGGGGATTGAATGTGGATCACAACAAAGTATTTTCATCTTTTTTGTTGTTGTTAGATTGATTTTTGTTTTTTCTAATTTTTTTTTTCTTTTTGATATTACTTTTCTTTTGCAGCTTGAGAATGTAGAAATATGTAGAGAAGAATTACACATATTTAACATATGTTGGATTAGCTGCTATCAAAGGGAAGGGGTAGAGAGGAGGGAGAAAAATTTTGAATACAAAGTTTTTCAAGGTTGAATGTTGAAAACTATCTTTGCTTATATTTTGAAAATAAAAACTTATTTTATGAAAAAGAAAGACAGTTGTCTCTACCTACTTAGGATTTAAAGGGCACTGAAAAGTATTTGTAGGTCAAAGGACTGTCATCCCTTTTTGTGTCATAGTCCCCTCTTGTAATGGGCTGAAGCTCGACTTGATGCACTGAGGTCCCAAGCACGTGAGGCTAAATAGCAATTGGACCATACTCTATTAATATATATGCTTGGAGAAAAAATGGCCCCCACCCACTCTTTGTGCAAGTCCTGATGTGTTGTATAGGAAATGACGATTTTGGTGGGTGGAGGCAGAGGGGCAGAGAGAGGAACAAAAAGAGATGGCTGGCTGGCTTCTTGTCTGGCTAGTTTCTTGATGCAGCTGCACACATTGCTATCAAGAATTCCCCTTCACCTCTGATCCTTCTTCACCTCTACTGAGAATAAAGATTGAAGATTTTCCCTTAATCTGAATTCCTGACTCCGGCCGATTTTAAAATATGTGGTCATCACACCCTCTGGTAGACTGGTAAATTCTGTGGACTTCTTCACAAAATGTTTTGTTTATTATATATATAATTGAAAGAAGTGCTAAATTTCATTTAGAAAGTAGAAAAAATAAAAACCTAATTTTTTTCTTATCCAAATTTACAGACCCTTATGTCTTTATATGACCCACTAAGAATGTGTGGACCTTAAATAAATTAAGAATACATTCTACAGACTGAAGGGTAAAGGAGCTATATAATATAAACAAAATCTGGGAAGTCCAATACCAACCCCAGATGTTAGATGACACAGTGAATAAGTATCTGAATCTGGAGTCAGGGAGACCTGACTTCAAATTTGGTCTCAGGCACTTACTAACTGTGGGACTTAAGTCAAAGGTTAAGACCTTTGGCTCAGTTTCCTCATCTATAAAAGGAGAATAATAATAGCATCTATCTTGCAGAAATGTTGTGAGGAAAAATGAGATAATTGTAAAGTATTTTGTAAAGGACCTAATACATAGTAAACATATGAAAGTTAGCTATAACTATTACTGTTATGAATTACTGATTCCATTTTTGATTAAACAAACACACACATATATACGTATATACATACGTGAAAAAGTCTAAGACTCCTTTGCAAAAATATTAAAAAGTTCATTTGAAGAAGATAGAAAAAATGTGCTGAAATCTGCTCTGTACCACTTACCTATATCAAATATTGGTACCTTGCATAGGAAACACTGAATTTGGTTCAGTATAATGTAAAAGACATGCCTTATTAACTCTTGGACATCTCATTTCTTGGTCATAAATCCTATTACCTTGTATTACAAACTGCCATAAAACTCAGAGATAAAAGATAATTTATGCTCAGTGTACAGAAGCTAATGTTTCTCTACTCCTAAGAAGCACAGTACCAGAAAATGAGAAAGTATGTATGTGAAACCATAAGCCATTCACACTGTGCATGGTTAGCATGATAAACACAACTCAGAAGGCCTGATGTTCTTCAACCAGGGACAGCCTGGTGGTAATTGACATTAGTAAAGTTTCATGTGCAAAATGTCTGGACTATTACATAAAATTTCCTATTCATAAAGGGTGATTGCTTCTTATTAAGAACATTTTTTAGAAGGAAGGGGATGATCGATTTTAAATGGAGTGATATGATATATTCTGTTTTTGATTTTATATTTAAAATGTCATATTGAAAACCTCTTCAAAGACAATGTTACTGACTCATGATTTTACCCATCAGTATTCAGAGTACTATTTTGAAGCACAGTAAGTAAAATATGTCATAGTGTACTAATGATTCTAGCAAAATTTTAAAAATCTTTCTGTAATTTTAACTGGACCATGAAATATTCAGTTGTGAATTCCTTATTACTACTAATTTTCATGTAATAAAAATGAGCTGTGATGAGAGAAGAAACACAGAAAATGTAAGAACTAGGATACAGCATGGTTAAAAAAAAAACAAAAACTAAGAAACTTTTTTCAGTATTTGATATTTTCAATGAGTAACTGATTAAATATAAAAATTTGAAAGGGTCTTGGTTCATTATGCTGCAATCCTTTTCAAAAGCACTCAAGTCCATCGATAATGCCTCCAGGAAGGAATCTTCTAGCTTCTACTTAAAGAGATTCCATGATGGAAAATTTATTATTGTCCAAGACACTTCAGTTAATTTTAGGGTGGCTCAAACAAAGTAGTGCTTTATTTGGAACTAAAAGCTATTGCCTTTTAGTTTTTAATTACTGGTATTAGTTTTTTTTTTTTTGTTTTTTTTTTTTACTTCTGCAGACAAACAACAAATCTAATCTCTTTTTCACATGATTGACTTTTATGTATTTGAAGATGGGGACCCATCTTCTCTTTTCCAGGTTATAAATATTCAGTACTTTTAAAGAATCCCTGAGTAATGATTATAGGTCCCCTTACTATCTTACTTGGTCTCATTAAATATGGGCATTAAAATGGAGCAAACAACATGAAGCACAGAGTATACAATACTCTAGAAGTGTTCTGATCAAGGTGCTTTTTGTACTTTAAATATCATATTTCTAAAACTAAAATTTTAATGATGAGGCTTTCAATCATGATATAAACTTTGAATTTGCAATCTCTGGGTCTTTTTTTTTTTTTTCAAAAATGTTTTCTAGCCATTCCTTGACCCACTCCAACTCCCATTATTTAACTGTGTAGTTGTTTGTTTCTTTTTAAGCCAATTGAAGGATTTTACATGACATTTCAACATTTTGGATTAAACCTGTCATTCCAGACTACAGAATTGTTTGGGGTTAGGGGAAAGAAGGAATCTATTATATTAGCATTCCTTTCATTTTCTTGCCATTCATAAATTTTATGTGTGTATATTTATCTTTATCCAAATTATTTCTATGACATTAATGTGGGTCTATTGGTACAAAACTGTTTGATCAGGCAAACAGTTTTAAACCCATATCAACAATAAAATTCTGAAGTTTGAATCTCTCTATTCCATAGAATACTGTGAGAGATTCTGTAAAATACCTTGGTGAAATACAGACATATTGATACACAAGAGTTTCCTGATCTACTAGTCTGATAAAGGTGGGAACTCCATTCAATAGGGAAGATTACAATGCATCTATGATTAAATACATTTAACTAAGTAATTAACTATGATTAAATACTAAAGAGTTTTTTAAAGCTACTTGAGACTGGAAGAAGGTAAATGACTTATTGAAGGTCACAAAGCTAATTCAGAAGTGGGATTAGAATTCACAGATTCTTAAATCCAAATCCAATCTTCTATCTTTTATATCAGTCTCCTCATCTAATTTAGTGATCCAGTCCAAAAAGATTAGAAAATTGTTCAGACTGGACTCATTCTTAATAAATTCACACGGGTGGAAATGAAACTGAGTAAAATCTGGGGGCATCTAGCTACCATCCTCTGGACAGGTTAACCTTGTCTAGAGTCCCTCCAACTCTACTGCAATGGACTTTTCTTCTGTCCTGTGACTGGGTGGACCATAGAACTAAAAGCATTGGGGCCTAGAGAATTTGCTTCAACAGTTTTTCTCTCTACCCAATCAGGAAACAGTGAAAAGGAAAAACAAAAGAAATTAAATCACAACAATCACCAGAAAAGACTGGAAGTGCTGAGGCATTTGATAATTCTACTTATATGACGCCTTCAATCATAACTATAAGACTTAATGCCTTCTTAGATTTTAACTTGAATCTTTTGAAATTTAGGTGGCATCAGCCATCCTCAGAATGAAAGTCACCTAGACACTGAATTAAAAAAAAAAATTTCAAGTTTGTGATTCAATTAGTGAGTTGTTGCATTTTCTTTTACAAATAAAATCAATTAACAGCAAAAATAAATTCATGCCGGCTTGTAATGATCACCAGTTTCTTCCTAAGAGTTCATACATATTCCTTTAATAATACATGATACACTGCATCCAGAAAGAGAACTGATAGGAACTGAATGTGAATCACAACATAATATTTTCAACTTTTTTTTGTTACTAGCTTGCTTTTTTTTTTTTTCTCATTCTTTTCCTTTTTGATCTGACTTTTCTTGTACAGTAAGATAGATGTGGAAATATGTATTGAAGAATTACATATGTTTAATATATACTGGATTATTTGCTGTCCAAGGGAGGGAGCGGGGGAAGGGAGGGAGGGAGAAAAATTTGGAACACAAGGTTTTGCAAGGGTCAATGTCAAAAACTAAATTTGCATATATTTTGATGATAAAAAGCTATTATTTAAAAAAGAAAACTATCTTTGCATATATTTTGAAAAATAAATAATAATCCATTATAGAATCTGACAAGAAATATATACCATATTCATTGGCCTGGAATTTGAAGTATATATTTTTATCTCCAATATGAAAATCAGATTACTTATCTATCTTCAGTTTTAATGAGAGAGCTAGGTGATACAGTGGATAGAGCACCAGGAGTCAGGAAGACTGACTTCAAATCTCATGTTAGTCATTTACTAGCTGTGTGACCCTAGACAAATCACTTGACCCTGTTTGCTCAGTTTCCTCATCGTAAATGAGATGGAGAAGGAAATGATAAAGCACTCCAGTATCCTTGCCAAAAATATCCCAAAAAAGAGTTGGATATGACTCCACAGCAACAGAGGTTACAAAAGGATAGGTAGGTTTGAGAAATATCTACAGAGACATGATAATTACATTAATGGAGTCTAAAAAAACTAAATGAAAAAACAAAGAAGGAGAAGGAAAAAAGGGAAAAGTCCAGAAAGCTAGGGGATATTAACAGTTAACAAGAATCATGTGAATGAAGATCCCACAAAGAAGACTAAGAAAGAAGAGCCAAAAGGAAAAAGATCGAGGAAAAGTCATTAGATTTAGCAAGTAAGAGATCTTTAGCAATCTTGGAAAGAGAATAGTTTTAGTTGGTCATTGAAGTCAAAAACCAGATTGTAAATGGTTAGGAATGAGATGGGGGGGAAAGTGAACACATCTCTTGAAGACAGCCTCCTCAAATAATTTAGCTAAAAATAGAAAGCAAGATACGCAATGATAACTGGTATGGATGAATTATAAGAAGGTATTTTGGTCATATTTGTTAGCAATAAACAGCCAGGAGACAGGGAGAGATTGAGGATAAGTGAGAGAGTGGAAATGATAAAAGATGTTGGAAAAGACAGAATGGAATGATATCACTTGTGAATGTAGAGTGGTTTGCCTTGGCAAGGAGAAATTTCATCTATTCATGTGCTATGGGGATGAAAGTAATATCAATAGGCATCTGAATGATATGAGATAAAGAGGGAAGAAGAAAGGGTTCTCTACAAATAGCTTCAGGTTGTTTGATTTTTTCTTCCCCTCCAGTAAAATAAGGTAAGGTTCTCAAATAAAGAGAATGGGGAAAGAAAATCATGGAAGATTTGAAGAGAGATGAAAAGATTGGTAGAAGATTAGTAGAACAGAGGAAAGAAAAGAAAGCAAGAACAAAACAAAATGGATGTCATGCATAATTTGAAAATTAAAAAAAATAATTTTTGAAATTTTAGAAATCAATCATTCTGTTAAGTTCTTATTTTGTTTTCTAATAGGTATATGATTACCTCTTCGGTCTTTTGATTGCAAAATGTTGAAGGTATCTAATTTAAAATAGTAATGCTAAAAGGTTGGAAAGCACTGCCATCGGGCATATGGAGAGAGAATAACTAAAAATAACCCTACTGCTATCATAAATAGCTGTCCAAGGTGCTGATTCAGTTAAGCCTCTAGCTCTTTTGATGTTTCTGTGAAGTAGGTTAAAAAAAAAAAAAAAATGCACTCGCACACACTGAAGATACAGTAGTTATTATATGATGAGGACAGACACATCTCCTATTATAAAGAAAGCAAGGTAGCCCCATCACTTGTCTCGAATTTCTGAAAAAATTTCTCCTTCCCCCTCCCTGCCCAGTGCTCCTCATGGGGATGACAATATTATACAAAATGGTATATCCAAAAGACATGATGGTAAATACCACTGCATTCCTAGCATTATGAGTTCTGAATCTGGCCAGCATTACTGGAACTAGTCCAAAGAAGGTATATAGTATATATTCTCTGGGTACTCAGAAAAAAAGGATACTTGAATGAGGATTATAAAGGTCTTTCAGTATCTGTGATGAGACAGAAATGGAATCTAATCATGAATTCACTGAGTCAATAATCTGATCAGGCCTCTGAGGGGGAAAAGACTAGAAAGAACTAGAAAGAACTTTAAAAAAAAAGCTTTAACTTTATGTTCAGTATTCTGAGAATCTATTCCTCCCCATCAGTAGAGGGTATAAAAAAAATGGGAAAGATATTATCTGTCATTATCCATGTGAATAAAAAGAAAAATATAACAAGTCTTTCCTTTCTAAGCTGCCAAGAGATAATGGTAATCTTTCAATTTATGATCAATATTTTTATTAAAGCTTTTTATTTACAAAACTTATTCATGAGTAATTTTTGAACATACACCCTTGCAAAACCTTCTGCTCCAAATTTTCCCCTCAACCCTTCCCCAGATGACAAATAGTCCAATACATATCAAATATGCTAAAATATATGTTAAATCCAATATATATATACATGCTTATAGTTATCTTGCTACACAAGAAAAATCATATGATCAATTATTTTAAAGACTTTTGATTTTTATATCATTCTCATTACTTTATAAATTATACATGTTAGTTGATTGTTATCTTTCATTCTTAAAGAGGACCAAAATGACATTACTATGTTATGTCAAATTACAGTGTATCTGACTGTCATCAATTAGACAATATAAGCTCAGAATGCTTTACGACAAAGTTTGAACACAAATAGGCCATGTGAACATTTGGGGTAGATTCTCTAAATTTGTCTATTTCAAGTCTGCTTTGTTCATAGAAACCAGCACTTTTTGTGATGAGGCCATGCCATGCTGGGCAGTCTTATGTCAGTGTTTCCCATGTCATACAATCAATTCCTAACTTCTTAAGAAAGACCTTGAGAAGTGGTAGCTAGATGGCACAATGGATAGAGCACCAGCCCTGAAGTCAGGAGGACCTGAGTTCAAGTCTGACCTTAGACACTTAACACTTCTTGGCTGTGTGACTCTGGGCAAGTCACTTAACCCCAATAACCTAGCAAAAAAAAAAAAAAAAAAAAAAAAAAAAAGACCTTGAGAGGGCTCTTGTATCACTTCTTCTGACTACCATGAGCACCTGCCCTGTGTGAGTTATCCAGTCTTTTTGTTTGATATTCACATTAATGAGGTCAGCCCCACGGAGTTGTATTCTCTGCAATAGAGTCTGAATGCTTGGCAGTTTAGTTCAAGAAGGGAACTCAGTGACTGGTAGGTATCTCATCCTGCTAGGGAATCTTCACAATGTAAGACAATTTAAATGGAAACAATTCAGTTTCCTGGCATGGTGCTGGTATCTATTCAGATTTCACAAGCATACAACAATGAGGTCAGCACAATGGCTCTGTAGACTCTGTAGACCTTCAGTGTAGTAGTCTCCCAAACACTGAGCTAGTTCTGACAATGCATACATCAACCTCATCATCAATGTATAAATCTCGCAAAGTATACTGCAAAAATAAGTGAACAGTATTCAAAACTTCTCCATTTGCTATAACTGATGGTTCTATGGATGGATGGTGAAGCATCTGTGATTGTCTCAATTTTAGCCTAACACCACCAAACAATCTGCAGAGAACTGATTCACACTTTACTGCATCTGAGCTTCGGAGGCTGCCTTGAGCACCACTCATTTGCAAACAAAAAAAAATCACAGGTCAACTCTTCTTCCACTTTACTCTTGACTTGTAGCATTTTCAAGTTAAGAAATTTACCATCAGTGTAGTAGCTGATCTTAATGCCATATTCTTCCTCATTAAAAGTGGATGACAACATTACCGAAAATATAATGCTAAAAACATGGGAGCAAGCAGAGCAAGCTTGTTTCACTCCTTTAGTGACTGGAAAAGTATGAGAACATTGCTCATTATCCAGAGCCGAGGTAAGCATACCATCCTGAAATTGAATTATGTATAAAATACACATACACACATACACATATGTAAAAAGATCTTTAAAAAGAACTAAAGATGTCTAAAAGATGCTGCTTGGGAGTTAGTCTCCTCACATCACCTTCAAAAGAAACAACAAAGTGAAAAAATGCTAAAATTTACATGAGAAAATAAAGTGATATAAAATATGAAAACTGAAGAATTATGACATGATTAAAAAATACACACATGGTTGAACTACACCCAAACTTAAAATAATAGAAGAAATGGTGACAGAAAACAAAATTGTACAAGATATACCAAAAAGACATTTGTCAAATAGATAACTGATCCATTCAAATAAATTAAATAAGAATGGCCACTGGCAAAACAAAACAAAACAGACACATACACACACAGAGAGAGAATTAAATTAAATCTGTAATAGTCAATAAATACTTATTATGTGGTTATTATGTAATAGATACTGAGTTAAGTTCTAAGGGGAAAGAAAAAAAAAAAATCTCTGCCTTTAAGGAGTTTACAATCTATCTGGGAAGAGAATGCATACACATAAAAGTATATATAACATATAGAATAAATATGAAACAATTAGAGGAGGAAGGCAGGCATTAATAGCTAAAAGAATCATCAAAGGCTTCATATAATAAACTGCATTTGATATGAGGAAGGAAATTTAGGGATTCTATAAAATGAAAGAGTAATGACCGAACTCTAGGTATGTTAGACAGTCTTAACAAAAGGAAAAGAGAGAGGAGATATTGTGTTTAAGGAAAAAAGTGAGAAAGCCAGTTTATCTGTACCTAAGTTTGTAAAAGAGAATAATGTTCAAAAAGACTTTAAAAAGTACATAGAATGCTATAATAGTTTTCACATATCAAAGAGAGAAATATTTCCCACAATTTTCCAGTTATCAGTTTAAAAAATGCAAGAATTTACTCTTTACTGTCTTTCACTACAGAGAAGCCTTAGCTTCCTTCAAAGCTCAGATCAAACACCATCTACTACATGAATACATTCATAATTCCTCTAGATACTATAGCTTTCCCTCCTTGCAACATTGCTTCATTTTGGTGGGTGTTGGAGAGAAGAGAGATAGAGGCTACATGTGAACTCAGATTCTCCTGACTCCAAAGCATGGGAGAGATAGTAGATTCGTTACCAAACTAAACTAAAGGTATACTGAGCCCTTGTGCTGATCTCATTGTTGCAAGCCTATAAAACCTGGACAGGATGCCAGTGCCATGCCAGAAAACTTTGAATCACTTCCATTTAAATTGTTTTAGGAAGATTCTGAATATCACCTGGCAGGATAAGATGCCAGACATAGAAATTCTTTCTTAAACTATTAAACATTCAAACTCTACTGTAGAGTGCGCAACTTCAATGAGCTGGCCACATTGTTCAAATGCCAAAAAAGATTGTTTTATGGCAAACTCACATAGGGAAAAAGCTCACAAGTGGTCAGAAAAAGAGATTTTCAAGGTCTCTCTTAAGAACTTTGGATTTGAGTGTATGGCCTGGGAGACACTAGGACAGAACCATCCAGGATGGAGTGCACTCATCAGAGAAGTACTGTGTTCTGTGAAGAAAACAGAATTGAATTAGCTCAGAAAAAACATGAAATGTATTAAGTTAGAGAGACCAACCCAAATGTTCATAGAGACTATATCTGACATAGCAGAGCATATCATACTTGTATTAATCGGATCAGTCACAGTCAGATATACTAATTTAATTATAAGATAGTGACATCATTTTGGTCCTCTTTAAGAACCAAGGACAACACCAACCATCTACCACTCCATCTAGTTATTTCTTTGTTTCATAACTGTAGATAGAAGGCAGGAAGAAAGAAAGAAAAGAAAGAGAGAGAGAAGAAGGGAAGGAAAAAGGGAGAGGAGGAAGGTGAACTCAGGAGGAAACAATGAAAAAACAAACAAAATGGAGACTACTAAAGATAAAAATGCAGCTGAGAATAAAAATCAAAGACAATGCAGCAGAAGAGGACAAACAAGCTCATGAAACAATTCAGTTGGAAAGACATTTTGAAACCTTTCAGCTGCAAATAATGATATGGAGGAGAGGTGAAGACAGAATTATTGATATACTGGAAAACTTACAAAAATAAAAAAATAAAGCCTGTATTCCAAGAAATTATATAAGAAAAACTTTTCTAAAATAAAAAAAAAAAAAAACCATGATGGATGATTTTTGATGAACAAATTAAATCCAACTCATACAATTTGTGGGAACAAATGCTTTTAAGTTCTAAAAGCACAAATATAATATAGCAAAGGCACATGAATCAAGATCACACTAGATTATTCCAGGTAAATTAGGACAACCTGGAGAAAATGGAATAGGGAATACGAAATTATAAAAGCAGAATAAAATTTCCAGATAATCCAAGAATGCTATTTGGAGAGATGAGTGTTTAAAAATTCGAATTGATATGGTTTATGAGGTGGGGTTTGGCACCAAATGATGATACCAGATGATCACAGGCAACAAAAGTTGGGGTTCTATCATATGAAGAATTCATTGACCATTCTCTTTGGCAAAAGGTAGATTTATTTCAGGGAATAGTTACAAACAAAATGAAGGGGTATTACAAACACTGGGGATGGCAATATGAAATAGAGTGGGAGAGCATATGAAAGATAAGTCCTTCAAGGGAATGAGTAATTACCCAGGAGAAAGGGAGCACCCATGAGGTTGGGGCATGCCTTTAGCTGGCAGGATAAATCCTGAAAGAAACTTAGCACCCTAAAGAGTTAGTTAACTGTAAGGAGAAGTGAAGTTGAGGAGTATAATGGAGATAGGTGAGATACCACGAGGCATGGGGGAGGGGGAAGGGGAAAGACAACAAGAGGCAGAGTGCCATAGTAGACTGACCCAAAAGAAGACAGAAGCCAGGGGATGAACGGTAGATTTTATAGGAAAAATTTAACCTCAGGGACATGAGTGGGATTTCTGACAGGACATGACAAGGTCAAACTGCTCAAGACTTCTACAGGAGGTGAGTTCTAGGAGGTTGATATAACTTGGATTTCAGACTAGACAACCTCCTCAGAGGATGGACCAAGCAGCAAAACTGACCTCTATCAGAGCCTTTTCCCTGCCTGCCTCAGAGATTAATTTTTATCAATTCCTCTGATAACCATACATAACATTAAAGATCTCATCAGAATGATTCTAAAAGTTCTGGGAGGATAGAGTTCAGGGAGCAAAATAACTACAGATTTCAAAAAGAATCAAAATCTTGGAGACAAAGATCCAAATTCTCTTTTTTTCACTTCCCCCCCCCAAAAAAAATATACGCATAGATAGTTTTTAACATTCACCCTTGGAAAACGCTGTGTTCCCAATTTTTTCCCTCTCTAACCCCCACTCCCTCCCCTAGACGGCAAGTAACCCAATACATGTTAAACATCTGCAATTCTTCTATACATATTTCCAAAATTACCATGCTGCACAAGAAAAATCAAAACAAAAAGGAAAAGAATGAGAAAGAAAAAAGGCAAGCAAGCAACAAAAAAAAAAGGTGAAAATGTGATCCCCATTCAGTTCCCATAGTCTTCTTTCTGGATACAGAGGGCTCTCTACATCACAAGTCTATTGGAATTGGCCTGAATCACTTCATTGATGAAAAGAGCCACATCTCTGAGTTGATCATCACATAATCTTGTTGTTACTGTGTAAAAGGTTATCTTGGTTCTACTCGTTTCACTTAGCATCAGTTCATGTAAGTCTCTCCAAGCCTCATTGAAATCATTCTGCTGATCATTTCTCATAGAACAATAATATTCATTACATTCATTTATCATAACTCATTCAGCTATTCCCCTACTGATGGGAAATAGTTTCCGCTTCCTTGACACAACAAAAAGAGCTGCTACAAATACTTTTGCATATGAGACTTCTTTTCCCTTTTTTAATGAGCTTTTTGGAAAACGAACCCAGTAGAGATACTGCTGGATCAAAGGGTAGGCACAGTTTGATAGCTCTTTGGGCATAATTCTAAATTACTCTTCAGAATGGTTGGATAAATTCATAACTCCACCAACAAAATATTAGTGTCCCAATTTTACCACATCCCCTCCAACATATATCATTATCTTTTCTTGTCATTTTAGCTAATTTGAGAGGTGTATAATGGTACCTCAGAATTGAAAAAGCCAAATTCTTTAAAAAAAAAAAAACATACACTTTTAAATTGAGATAAACGAAATATTAGTTGAATGTTAGAATCTTCAAAGGCTTAGATGATTAAAACTACTGAAATTTACAGAAGGGTATACTCAGACAAAGAATCTGAAGGGTGAAGAGAAGTGAGATGGGGGGGAGGGGAGAGTTTAATGCCTAAGTGAAAAATCTTTGATAAAGGGAGGATTCTCCTTTAACTTAAGCTTATATAACTAACACAATGATACACATAAGCAAAAAATCTTGTTAATTGTTTCAGCTAAGTTTAATCCAAAATATATACATATATGAAAGAATAAAAATGCTTTTTTGTTCTTTTCAGCTGTCAACCTGAAATTTTAATGAAAACAATACATACAACAAAATGGGAAGAAGAGTTGTAGTTCTGATACCCAACAAGGGAGGCTGGAATGATGGTTTATAGAAGTACCAAGGCAGAGAAAATGAATGACTTGATAGACAGGGGTAGGGATTAGATATCTCACAGTTTTATCAGATAATTTGTTTTCTATAAACCAAGACAAAGTCAGTAAAGAAGGTTGGGAAAACTGGAGTGGTGGGGAGATTTACAAAATAATCGGGGGCCAGAGGGACAATGTCTGGTGAACCACAGGCAATTTATTGACCTGGAAACCAAAACCAGGTCTGATTCAGTCAGTTCCTGTCCATTATGTTTGTCACAGACAAAGAAATAATACTTTAACAAAGAATAGTTGGATTTTGCTGAATTAATCTAAATCTTTTAAATGCCTTTTAAATTACTACTTCCTCAAAGAAGCCTCTCTTGATCACCCAGGTTAATAATGCCTTTCTTTCTTAAACATCAATTAACACACTGTAGTGCTACTTTCTAATGCACTTAATAAATGATACCAGGTATTGTAGTAATTCAGTTTTATCTCACTACTAGACTATATATTCTACATGACTGGGATCATGCCTAAGATAGTTTTAGCTTTCAGTATTTAGCACAGTGATTGGACACTGAAGATGATTTTTTGATAATGATTTGTTGAATGGATGAGCAAAAAATATAGTGCAAATGACCTGGGTTTATGCCCTACCCAAACAAAATTTTTAATTGAGCATATTTAATAAACTTCATGAACATAACCCAACATCTTTTATAAAATTAGAGCCTCATTAACAGAACAGATGATGGTGAGGCAAGGGGAAGGGGGAATGAAAACCTATCTATGTAATGGGAGTGTCATGGAATACTGGATTTTGGAAGGGTCTCCTCGAATGGAAATTCTTAGGAGATGAGAGGCAAGATGAGATTATGGAATGTAACTGCTGATATTAGCTTCTGTAAATTACGCTTATGCCCCCTCAAAGGGATATGGCACCCACTTCTTGCCAAAAACATAATAAAGCCTTTCTCCACTTCCTCCAAGAATTTGGGTCTGAAGTTTTCATTTCTAACACAAAGGTTCCTATAGTGGGAAATCAGTTTTCTCAGACAGTTTATAAGACAGTCTTGACATCTTAACACACAATCTTGTCACTCCCTAGATCTTTATTTGCCCCTCTGCCCCCTGAGTTACCAAACTCCTTCCTGGTTCCTCTTATTTTTTAGATCCTGCTCTACCTACTCATCTGTTTCTTCTGAGCTATAAATGTTGTTGTCCTTCAAAAGCAAATTGCTCAATCACCTATGATCCTGCCTCACTTAGTCATGGTTGGTTTGAGTTTGTGTGCTATTCCTGTACTTAAGTAAAAAAAACCCTCAGAATCAGCCAAGCAGGAGACAAACAGAGCATTCCTTAAACTGATTATGTCCCAAACCACAGTCGCCTAGGGAATAAACCTGGTAAAGCCAAAATGGGCCTTCTGAGGAACAACCAAGCCCAAGGCAACAATGGCTGAATCTGATCAGACAGACACTATGCAATTACCAGGACTTGTAGTTTTTAATCTTTCTAACTCCTGCAGCTTAGGTCTACCATGAGCTATGCTCTGTGCTCCCATGAATGTTTGTTTTCTTAGAAGGAATAAACCCACAAATGCACTTGAACTCTGGAAAAATATTGATCAGATACACACACACACACAAACTTGTATACATATACATCTAAAATTTATGTGTGTACACATATATAAGTGTATACATATATATGTACATATTTTAGATGTACTTAAATATGCACATATCATTTTTCCTTATAGAATACAAGTTCTTTAAGGGCTGGGACTTCAATGTTTTTGGTTGTGTATTCCCAATGCCAAGCACAGTGCAGATCACATAGTGGGTATGTAACAAATTCTTGCTGACGGCTTGATTAAATTTTAAAACTAAATGTAAATCAACTAAAAGAAAGAATAAAAATTAAGAATCACAAAGCTAATTTGTGAAGGTTATTTGAAGGAAATATTTAATAAAGATATACAAAGATTTATATGGAAAGACTGGAAAAAAAATATTCCATACTATCCTAAATATGTGGAAGTAGCATCAGTTATAACAATGCATCAACAATAAAACATCAAGGGAGATAAATGTGAAAATATTATATTCAAAGATATTATCCAAAAAACAAAATATCAGTTTCTAATGTTCATGCTAACAATAATGTCACACCTATTTTTATAGTCCTCACTATTAGATTATGGGAAATTTTAAAAAGGTTGCAAAGAGCAATTAGAGTACATAAATCACATGCACATGATCTATAGTCTAAATAAACTTGATCACATATGTGATGTGGTGTAATATAACTAACATATGGAGAAAAAAAGAAAAAAAGTGAGAATGTGTAATTTTTTCCCTAAGTACCATGAAACATACACAAAAATGGTTCATGTACTGGATAATTAAGAAGTTATAGGTAAATTTGGAAAAGTAAAAATATTATTCACTATGCTAATTCATAAATTCACAAAATTATTATAATGCTATTATAAGTAAAATACATAGGTGCTGTGGATACTAGAAAAAATGCTTATTATGCAATGTTCGAACTGTAAGAAGAAATTATAATAATAACATACATTACTTCAAAGATAATGACAATACCAATATTGCATATCAAAACTATAATCAAAACACTACTCTGAGATAAACTAAATGCACAGAATGCTTTCATTAATAAGAAATAAAGAAACAATGAATTGTGTCAACATTTTTATAAAAAAAAAAACAAGCCAATAAAAATACAAAAAAAGAGAAGTAAGCAATATAATTAGAATTTATGAAATTGAAAATGATGAATGAAAATTATGATCAAACTGTTTACTTTTTACAATATCAATAAATATAAATGATTACCAAAATAATTAACTGAGCAAATTAAATCAAAAAAGCAATTTACCAAAATTTAAAAAAGATGAGCAAAAAATAAATTGAGTATTAGACGATATTATCAAATAGTTTAACAAACAACTGTATAACAAAAAATGTATAAATAACTACTCCAAAAGTTAAAGCTCTATAATTTAATTAATATGGACATTCTAACCAACAGTTGTAGATCACAACTTAACCTGGATAATTTCTAGAGCGTTTTGTGCTCTTCTCAGCAATACGGTGATTCAAGGAAATTCCAAAACACTTGGAATGGAAAATGCCAATCACATCCAGAGAGATAACTGTGGAGATGGAATGTGCATCGAAGCATAGTATTTTCACCTTTTTATTTGTTTGTTTTTCCCTTTTGGTATGATTTTTCTTGCACAACATGAAAAATATGGAAATATGTTTAAAAGTATTGCACATTTTTAACCTATTATCAGATCGCTTGTTGTCTTGGAGAGAAGGGAAGGGAAGGAGAAAAAACATTTAGAACACAAAGTTTTACAAAAAATAAGTGAATGTTGAAATCTATCTTTACATGTATTTGGAAAAAAATGAAATACATGGGGGTGGGGAACAAAAACCTGTCCATGTTACTATTGAACTCTTGTCCAATTCTTGCAATAAATTTATCAAAATGACTTCATTAAACATGAAAACCTGTTCCATATCTTCCTGATAGTTTCTCCTCTTTCAGTTTTCTTGATAATTGGTTACATCAATATCAGCAATATGGTGAAACCTCCAGAAAGATCACTATGCATACTTTGTCTATTCCAGCTGTTTTTCCCAGGTCCCCAGAATTAGCCTGCATAAACAGCACGGTTTAAGATCAAGTTCTTTTGATTACAAAATTTTCATTACTATTTCTATTTTTTTTTTAATATACATCACATTTGGAATTGCAATGTTAGAGTCAAAAGTGTGGTGATTTAACTGTGCTTATTGATAAAAGCAGTTTCATATTTGAAAAAAAAAAGATATTTCCTATTTTTCATTTATTATTTTCCAGTTTTATCCTTAAGCACTCACAGATTACTATATTAATTGTGGTCTCCCAACAAATTTTATTTAAATTTGTTTTCCCCTCAATTGCTTTTGCTTTTTTATGAGGCAATACTTTCAAAAATTTTGCCATCACTCTTCTTAAGATTTTAGAAATAATTTTATGTCCTAAACATGCATGACCATTTACTTTTACTGTTGAACAGAATGCTACCTGAAATGAATTCCAGATTTTTTTGCTCTTCATATAATGATATTTTATGTTGGATAAATGTCCAACTGTTATTATTGGTATAAATGTCAATTGTATCATTGGCATCAATAGGATGTATAAATATCAAGTCTGGAGTTGCTTTAATAGAATGCCACATTTTTATTCTTTCTTCTGTAACCACATCAATCTTTTTACTAACAAAGTAGTAGTCTGACTATATGATGAGTGATCATTGGGGGGTTATTTTTTTAATATTCGCCATAACCAATAACTCTCAATTCTTTTTCTGATGAAATTATTTATGTTTTATATGAATGCATTCTACTAATCTTTGGTCTCTTTTGTTTCTTATCCATTAATCACATTTTCCAACATTTTTTTTTTTGCCATCATTTCTATATATCCAATTCTGAAATGAAGATACCAATTATCAAATTCTTTGTCAATTTAATTTGGGAGCTCAGATCAATTTTTCTCCTCTATTATCTTATTATTTATAAAAGATATTAGTACATAAGCTTCAATTATTTCATGCTGGTTTTGCTGAAAATATTTAACAGGAGTGCCAATATACAAAATAACCAATTATCTCATGAAATGGTACCTCCTGTTCCCTTTAGACGCAACCAGCTCCAATTTCTTTATTTACTGCTCTTAGGAGAACTCGTGAACCATTCATACATCCATTTAGATGAAACAACAATGTTGAGTGGATCAATGATCCAAAAATCACTTTTTTTAAATTGGGAAAAAAAAAAGAGAAGTATATTTATCTTGGTCATGAAAAGGTGAAACATATATAAATCAGAGAAGGAAGAAATTATTGAAGACAAAATTGATGACTTTGATTATATAAAGATGAAAGGATACAAATGAATGGCTCCAAAACATTAAAAAACTTACAAAGAAATTTTTGAAAGGAATAAACACAAGTTGTAATGATAAGTAGATTTGTCCAAATTCTTAAATCAGATAAATTATTATGCCTTTCAAATGGGGGGAAAATAGTTCCAAATGCAAAAAATTCAATGTTATCTTATCTAATTTGGTAAAGGAAAGAAATAAGCCTTTATAAAGCACAAAGAGTCAAAGAATACATTTACAAGATGCATCATTATTTTATCCTTCTATTTTTGACTCTCCTTACTTCTCACTTGGAATCTTGCATTATTAAATGCCTCTTTGCTCTTATTAGTTTTTCACACTGATGTTGAAGTGATACACTTAAAACAAAGGTCTAATATCATAGTTGTTTTTGCTCAGTAAAGGCAAAAGCCCCAATGTGGCATTTTAAAGCCATCTAAAACCTGGTGTCAATGCAAATGGTTTTGAGTACCTGTATACTAACCAAACCAGCCTTCTTGCCATTCCTCATATTCAATATATCATCTCTCACATCTGTGACTTTGCAGAAGCTGTTTTCCATACTTGGATTATACTTCCCTCCTTGTCTATTCCTCTTAAAATTACTAGTTTCCTTTTTCTTAGTTCAAATACCACCTCCTTCATTAGGCCTTTTCTTAGTCCCATAGTTGCTAATAGTTACCCTCCAAATTTTTTTCTCTATGTTTATGTATACATAATGTACACATTGTATTCCCCCCCAAAGAATGGAAACCTTCTCCGAGGAGAGACTATCTTATTTTTGGCTTTACAACTTCAATGTATAGCACAATATCTGACATATAGGTAGATGCTTGATGATGGTTTGTTGTTTTTTTGCGGGGTGGGGTGGGGAGGAGATGGGGAGAACAGATGAAAAAGTATGACTTAAGTGCAATCTGACTGATAAAGCCGATATCACATCAAATAGACTTTTGGTCTTTACTGAATCTGATGATTTACTATCTATTTTGCCTGGTGGCTTGCTAATTTGTATTTGCTAACAGGTTTATTATACTTACGATTTTAAGAAATAAGAATGAAAACATCTCTCTCTCTCCATCTTTCTGTCCTATGATGATCTATCTGCTCCACTAACTAATAAGTGTCATTGATAATACTACTTTAATCACTTAAAAAACAGTAATCAAAGGGTGATCAGTTCAAATCTCATAGTTCAAAACACATGCAGGGGTTTTTGTTTTGCTTTTTAAAATTTATTTTCTTTTTAAATTATTTGCTTGCTTAAAATTAAATTCTACTAGCCCATCATTACTCAATATAATAATATTACTATCTGCCTTCTGAAAAAGAGAGAGCATTCTTAAAAAAAAAATAGTATAGAACATATTAAGAATGTATTTGAGCTACCTACAAAAGCACTGATTCTGTGACAAAGTCATGCATGATCCAAGACATCCCTTTCTCTATTCAGATTACTCATGTTTGTTTGTTTAGTTGTTGTTTTTTTCAAAACAATTACCTGATTCATGTTGCTTTCTTTTTGAAGGGTGACTTTGTATTTATTTTTATACTACAAAACAAAATGTATTTGCACAATAATTTGGTAAGTCTTATTTTCTGACAGTCATTAATGCATACTTCAATTAATCCATTAGAATGTAAGCTTTCTGCAAGTTTCATACTCTGTACTCCCATCCCTATCCCCTAGCAGGTACTTTGTCAATGAATGCTGATTGAATGGTTAATCAGCATGGTTAAGGAGTACAATGCTCCAGTTAAAATAATTTTCCACTTAACTGAAAATCAGCCAAATTAAGTAATGAGATTGACTACATTGTCCCTACCTACAATTAAATCACCCCTTTAGGAACCCTTTTTCAAGTATATATAATCCTATTAGTCAATCTTGGGAATTGGTATTCCAAGCAATAGAGCACTGAATTCTAAATTATAAATCTGACCCCTAAACTTCACCAAATATTGGAGAATTATTTAGAAACTTAATGCTGATTTCAGCAACCTTAGAGAAGCAAAATAAACAGAGGAGACACCAAAATAAAACAGATTATCCCAAGAGAATAAAAGTGACAAAATATCACACAAGGAGAAAGCTTTGAAAATTCATCAGCAATAATGACAAACTTGAACAAACAAAACTTGATTCAAAATGCAAGAAGCTAGAGGTTCTAAATACATACACACACACACACAGCATCAAGTATATATAATCCTATTAGTCAACCATAATAATTGGCATTCCAAGAAATAGAGCACTGAATTCCAAAATCCAAATCTGACCACTAAACTTCATCAAATGTTGGAGAATTACTTAGAAGCATTATTGAAAATACAGTGTCACTAAACGTAATTCTTTATAAATTTAATTAAAAGTTTTGAAATTTTTCTGGGCACAATTAAATGAAAGGAAAAAAAGCAGAAACTTCTCATCTTTATGTTTAATGATCAGTGTGATATAGAGGACATCCTTTTAAATGCTTCAAGGGAGAAAGCTTTGTCGTCTGCTTTCTCATGACATCAAAGAATATGTTAGGTCGGCTCTTTGCCCTAATTCAGCCCATTGGCTAATTATCCAATTTGTACCCAGGAGTCATCTTTCATTCTACTTACAGGCTGAAGCAGGCAAATGAAGGAATCTGCTTGTATTATGATAATAGGCACTGGAGTAATGGTAGTTGCATGAAAAAGGGTCTCCACAGAAGCCATGATCTGGTCAAATCGCCCTGCGAGTCCACCCAAAGTCACAATCATGTCAACCTAAGCAAGGTGAAAAAGAAAAAAAAAATGCGTTTGAAAACCAAATATTAAGAGATTTACCAAAAATTATATAATAAATTAAAATTATTCGTTTGTTTTGTATATTAGAAATAGAAGATAATTGTTATCACAGAAGCATTTGCAATTAAAATATCATCTACCTTCAAACTTAGGAAAAATTTATTCATCTTTAGTGCTTATTTCTCATGTTGTATTTGTCAAGTGAGCAGGTATTTTAATACAAAGGGAGAATACCTTGTTTAAAAAAAAAAAAAAAAAAAAGTAACTTCAAGCCAAGTGGCACCCACAGAGCAGGCAAGCCAACTTAACTGAACAGTAAAGCATCTTGAGAGAGAGCAACAATTATCTGGTGGATACTACCTAAAACTCAGAGTTCAAGACACTTGAGAATAGTCGTGACCCTCAGACTACTAGTTCTGCATCCAGCAGAATTTGCACAGACATTATAGAGGAAACCTTCCCTTGTTTAAATGTGACCAGGCAAGTGGTTCGAGAAGTGCAATAGTCCCACTTCATTGGCAGATACCACTACTGAACACCCAGAAAAGAAATTTCTTTCCACCAAATTTCTTGGCTCTGTCATATGGTTCAACATTATAAAAAGATTTAGATTTATAATGGAAATGATATTAAACAAGGTACATTATTATTTGCTCTGCTTCTATATCTTAAAGGGGACTTAACTTGTAGCTAAATCCTCCTGTAACTTTTGGTTTTCACATGAGAAAATGAGCTTCTTAAGAACAGAGCTGTCTCACTTTATAATTTGTGGTACCTATACTTAGCAAAGCTTTCTATATATGGTAAACACTTAGTAAATGTTCCTTTTATTTATTAATTCATCAATGACTTGGAAGAAGACATAGATGACATATTTAGCAAATATGAAGATGATACAAAGTTAGGAGAGAAAGCCAATACTTTGGCTGTTAGCTCTGGGATCCAAAAGATTCTACAGAAGGGAATAGTGGAATGACCCTAATATGGAAATTTATATGGATATGGATAAATAGGTTTAAAAAAAAAGTGGTATAAGTCAAAATGGAGTGAGAGGAGATATGGCAAAACAGCAATTTATGTGGGGAAAAGAATCTAAGAAATATGGGAAGTCTTGCATGAAGTGACACAGAAAAAAGAAAGCAATACCAAAAGAACAATGTACACAACAGCCCAAAGAGAATGAAAAGAATGCTTGAAAACAGGAAATTTAATTCAAATATAATGGTCAAAGTTTGTTTCAGGTGATTGGTATTAAAATATACTTTCTTCCTGTTGAGAAATGGTAAACTATGAAACATAAAGTAACATGAATATTCATAATTCTTTAAACCTCAAGGAACTTCATAACTTTTAAAAAATGAAATTTAATTACTGTCTTTAGGAAAGAAAGATCATGATGAATAAGCAATATCTGTAAATTAGTCATCAAATTCTTCAGACCAGAGAAGCAATATGATTACTTCTCATTTCCCTATTGTCTGCATTTACAAAGGCCAATCAAATAAATTAAATCGATTACATTGATCAAAAGATCACTGTAAGCTGAGAAGCAGAGAGGAGAGGGGAGAGGGACACACCTTACCTTTGAATAACTGCTAAAGCTTACCAACAATCCATAAGTAGTATTTCTAAGAATAAGTG
This sequence comes from Sarcophilus harrisii, assembly GCF_902635505.1. NCBI lineage: Eukaryota > Metazoa > Chordata > Mammalia > Dasyuromorphia > Dasyuridae > Sarcophilus > Sarcophilus harrisii. The sequence continues at coordinate 193,623,286 of NC_045430.1, forward strand.
AACATAAAGAAGAAAAGGAGAAAGAGATAGAAGGGAGGAGGAAAAGGCAATTAAGCAACTGATAATGGACTTAGCAAGACTAGACTTCTTTTTTAGAAGTTTAACACAGAGGGCTCCTAGAACTTACAATGAAGTACTCACCCAACCTCAGAGTTTATAAAATATGTAAAAAGCCTCAAGTAGGCAAGTATTAATTTAGCTCACCTAGAGTATACACTATTAGGAATTCAGCAAATATTAGGCAGGCAGAACAGCAATTAAGTTGAATTAAAAGCCACCTCAATTTTTCCAAACAATTCTTTCCTATTTGAGGAGGGCTCTGTTTTAATAATAGGGAAAATAACTCCCTCTATTAACACAGAAAGATTTCAAAATATATTTACATAATGTGTAGTTCAGGTCTGTCATAAAAAAAGGAAAAAACCCTCACAGGGTGATTAAGTAGAAAAGGTCATAAATTGGCAATCAGAAGATTGACATTCTAGATCCTCAGTCATTATACCAGGATAAGTAGTGATTCGAAAAGCAGGACAGAATCTTAATCTAGTCCATGTTTGCTCCCCTGATTCCAACTGTAGATCCTACTTCCACAGACCTAAAGGGAGATAGATGCCCTTAAGTGAAAATTTTCTGGAGTTCATTTTTGCAGCATCCAACTCTGCCCACAAACTTGGTCATTGATTCATGGCTGTTCATGAATTTGTTTTCATTTTCTGGTATGGCCATTGACTTCCTGGAGGGAAAACAATCTCTATTAAAGTAGCTAAGGCCAAAAAAAAAAAAAATCCTAAATTGAAATTTACATGTAAAGGTTTTAGTTTTCTCATCTGCAAAATAAAATAAAATTCTAGGGTCAAACTTGGCTTCTCCCCTGATTCCATGGACTATTTTTCTATCTCAACTTCTACAACCTTCTCTTTCTTCTTTCCAATTGTTGAGTTCTAAACTCAAACTTCCATTTAAGAGAGCACCCATGCCAGACATTCTCAGTTCACACAAGGCTCAATTCTCCACTCTCTCTCTCACCTTCCTTTTATATGTTGTTTTCCTCCTTCTCACTGAAATTCTTTAATATGAACTTTTCCCAAAGTATGATTTTTAAACTCTTTCAGAGAACATAAATGATCTCCTGTGTTTTCTATAGCTTTCAATCTCCACCTTCTGCAAAAGCCATGTAGCAATATATGAATTTAGATAGTATGTACTCCAGAATAGAGAGACATTTCAGTTACTTTTGTGGACCCAGAATATGCTTAAAGGTGTTTCTGGCACCTGGACTGATTTAGGAACTTTTTGAAATTCCACCTGGGTGGCTCTAACCCATTAAAGATTGGAAAGTGCAAGTCAAAGTCCTATTTATAATTAGTATGATGCTATTATCTGAAACAATAAAAATTTCCTTCTCTTCCTGTGATTGCTTACCTCCCAAATGACACACCAGATAAATCATAAATGAAACTTGGGGAGAAAAGTCGGCAGAGCTCTCAGATGAAGTTTCCAAATCTGAGAAAAGACTTTCATATTTTTCATGAAAAAATTCTGTAATTTTTATATTCATCTTTGCTCAGCTGGATTTCCTTCCCTGTTATACAATACCAGGGCTTGCCATGTCTGTTCCCAAATTTCATTTATGATTGATTTGGTGTGTTATTTGGGAACTAGCAATCATAGGGAGAAAAAGAAGTCTTTATTGTTTCAGATAATCTCTCATTACCAATTACTTTTATTTTTCCTAAAGAAATACATTCAGCTCTTGGAAATATAACATTGAAAATATGAGTATTAGAGTTACCCTTAACACGAAAAGTTTAAGGAGCTATAAAAGAAAAAAATAAAGATACGCAGATTCAACAAAGATTGCTCAGATGACTTGGGTTCAAACCTCAGATCCACAAGATAATGAATTATATTTTTTCAATTAATCATAACATACTCATTAGTCTCACTTCCCTAATGCATAAAATAGAGACATTAATGATGTCTATTTTGTCTAGCCCCTAAAATAATAAGTTGTAAGTTTCAAAAATTTTAAAGCACTATGGCAATGTAAAATATGACTTTAAAAAATTATATAACCCATTGGAAAGAAGAAAAGTAGAATGTTCATTGAATAATCGAGTCCACAACCCAATGAATAATTTCTTTTCATTCATTCCTCATACCATAAAATGTTATAGTGGGGTAAATCATTCTTAAAATCTAAAGAAAACAACATCATCATGCCCCTTAATTACCAACTAATAGCAAATGAATGTAGCCCAAGAATGTACATCAAAAATATAACTTTATACGTATGCTGGTTTTCGTATATTTGGACTTAATATTTTATTTGGATTAGATGTAATCTAATTTGTGAAACAAACTTTCCTACTGGAATTTTATTTTTTCCTTCAAAGTAAAACATGTAGTTGTTTTAATCTAGAAGACAAGTTGGAGATAATTTGATCCTCTCAGAAAAAAAGCATCAGGGCAAATTAAGCATTATAAGGCAATTTTTTTGTTCTGGTTCATGTTTATACCTTTATCTGATGTGATTCCTTTACAAAGCAGCTTGTTACTTTTCTTAAAACCATCATGTTGTTCACTGTTGCTGGTTGATAGACTGAGGTCAGGGAAATAGCCTGAGTGATAGAATTATTTTCTTTAGATGTTTAAGTTTAAATTTAGCTGAAACAGATTGTGTTTTGTGAAGAACACTGAAGGGTAACAAACTCTCTACCCAGTAAAATAGTTCAGGTTACTAAGGACTATGTGTATATAAGAGAGGAAAGAGCAAGAGGGAGAGGGAGGAAGAGAGGAAAAGGGAGTGGATGAAAGAATATGAAATAGCATATCCTAGGTGGATCTTTCTAGTAAATAGAGAAGATGATTATGTGTTATGATTTCAAGAACATAAGGAAAAGCCTCTACTCATAAACATATCCTCTAATAATTTAATATCTAAAATCTCACTTTGCTAACATTTCTTTGTGTAAAGAATGAACAATTCTCTCTTTAAATATGCAAAGTTTGGAGGGAAGCATATAATAATTATAGTTCTAATATTTAGTGAATAAATTTATCAAGTTTTCCTACAGGGGAGAGTGGATTGAGCAACATGAGAGTAGATGATTCTGAAAGGATGATGCAATGAGGGAAGATGTAGTACAAAAAGGGAGCTGAGATAAATGGGGACCAATGACAAACTACCTGTTTTTGCAATTTTGTCAATTTTGCTACTCTCTAAATGCTGCAAGTAAACCAACCACAGCAAATCCAACAAAGCAACTTGAAAAGAGAAATGTAACTAGGATGATTAAAAAGCTTCCTTTTAACTTTCAAAGATCTGGCCTGCATTGCACTGAGGCCTGAACTGAATAATGAAATTCTCTGCTCTGATAGTTTGATGCTCTAATTTGAAGACAGAGGACCCTTCAAAGACTGCAGAGAAAGAACTCTAGTATGAGTAAAAACAAATGATCTGACAAAAGCAGTAATAGTAGAGCAAGTTTTAATAAGCCTGTAAAATATAACCTCAGTGACTGGTGCAAAAAAACAATGAGTAATTGAAGAAATTGTCAGCCTCATCTTATGACATTTTGTTGTGGAAGAAAACAAGGAATATAGCTAGTTCTTGACAACTTGTGCATACTGTCCTGGGGGGTTCCTAGCATATGACCACTTGGAATTTCATTTCACAATCAATGAGCCAAGTCTGGAAAAGGTTGTATCAGAGAATGATAAACACTGTATGTTCCAATGGAAAAAGGCATTTCCAGGCTGTCAAAAAAAACAGGACTTGTAGAAATTTTTCCTCTACCTACTCACATCCAGAATCCTTTCATTCTAAAGTAATTCGACTATACAATGATTAATCACCAAGCATACCAAAGAAAATGCAGTATCTAATGAGAAAACTGAATTTAAAATTTAAATCACAGCAAATAAGTATAATATATGGAGAAAATGTGCTATCTGTAATATTCACCACTCCCAAAAATCTCTTTTCCACTACTTTTCCATATATTTTCATTCCACTACTTATTTTGCTTCCTTCCCCAAATGTATCTTGCTTCTTCCTAGTGTATGGCATTATAAATGCAGGTTTTTGACAAATTTGGTTAAATTCAACAAACATCTATGAAATATCTGCTAGATATCCAGCAATATACCAAGTGTAGAGAGCTAATTTTAATAAGACATTATAAACTGTGTATGTGAGAGAAAGATAATCAGCAGATTGAAAATACCACTTTTATTTTATAAATTGTTTTTCTTACTTTCTTGCTTAAAAAGCAAAAGTGGCTTCTAATTAATAGTAGTCTAACATCCAAACTACATAAGGTGGCATATGGAATTCTACATTGTCTTATCTCCAATTTATCTTCTGGACTTTCCATTATGACCTTCATTCCATTTGTGTGGGTCAATTGTTATTCCAATTGAAAAACACAACCTGCCTACAGTTTGCCCTGAATACCACCTTCTCTCCATTTCACTAGATGATCCTCAAAATTCCATTTTCATTTCTTAAAACAATGTATTATTCTCAGTCTTAGAAAGCTCCATCTATCTCTCACTACTGTCCAATATAATGTCCACTACAGTTTGTGCTTCCAATATGAATTTTTTACTTCTTTTCTGTTTTTAAATTTCATGAAATGCTTTACTCACAACATTCCTAAGAAGGATATGGGGAAAATATTATTACCACCATTTCATAGTAGAAGAAACTAAGGCTATCAGAGGTAAAGTGCCTTGGCCATGATAATTCAGCTAGCAAATATCTGATAAAGGAAATCGGGTTCTTGACTCCAAACTCAAGGTTATCCTATTACAAGCAGCTGGTTTATTAGTTAACTTTTTATGTATATGTATTTTATCTCCCTATATAGATTACATGTGCCCTGAGAACAAAATCTGCATCTGATGTTGCTTTTATTTTTAACTTTTAATTTCTTTTTAAAATTTTGAACTCAGAAAAATAAGTATTTGTATATAGAAAGAACAGAAGAGCTCTATATGAAAGTTTTGCTATAAAGTGACCTATTCATCTGTGTTCACTTCTCAACTTCCTTCTGCTCTCTTCTGTCTTTTGTAAATCGTTGACTCTTTTTTTCATCTTTTATTTTATATTAATATTACTACTCAACAAGTCTCATCTTGTCATAAGACCTATCCTACAGCAAAAGCTCTAAACAAGTTGATACTTTGACTATACCTATAAATTATTAAACTCTACAAAGAAGTTGGTCTTCTGAAATCATGACTAGTCACTGCATTGATGTAAATTTCAAAGTCTTTCACTTATTTTCCTAAAAATGAGTGGTTTCTGATAAAAATTCTTGGTTTTAGTTTTATCCATCTTGGAAAGGGCTTTTATATATCCATATAAAAACTATAAGATAAACTTTAATCTGAGGAAGATGTAAAGGTCAATTGATTATTTTGGAGGATATATGTAAATGTTTATTTAGCACTAGCATATGGTTTATTATTTAGCTCATGAATAGTATAAAAATAAGTGTTAGCATTTCATTGTTGTTTGGATTCTCCTTGATCTTAAGCATAGTTAGAATTGAATGAGAGTTGATGGAGACCAGAAATACATTTAAATATAGCTGACTTTTAATGTTTCTCTTTCCTTCCATATTTGTATTTAAAAGTTTCTACTCAGATCTTTTCATCAGGAGTGCTTGAAAGTCCTCTATTCATTAAAGATTTATTTCTTCCTCTCCAGAACTACACTCAGTTTAGCTGATTATGTTGCAAGATGTTCTGGGATGCAAATATCTTTCAATTTCTGGAATATAGTATTCCACACTCTCTACTCTTTTAATGAAGAGGTTGATAAATCTTGCATGATTCGGAAAGTGGTTTATCGATATTTAAATTCTTTGTTTGCTTATATTAGTTTTTCTATTCCACCTCTTTTACTTTCCTCCTATTCCTTCCTTCCTCCTTCCCTCCTCTTATCTAATAGACACACACTCTCTACAAGCTCGGATATTTAACCATGATGTCCCTAGGAGTTTTCATTTTAGGATTTTTTTTTTTCAAAAAAGTATCTGTAGGGGGAGGATTCTGGAAAGATGGAGCAGTAGGTTGATAGATTTCAAGCTCTCCAGATTTCCCCCACAAATGGAATAAATTTGTGTCTCAAGAAGAACAAAGACTGGGGAAAAATCAAGAATACTTGGGGCAAAATAGGGGTCCATAGGTACAACCCAAAAAGATCTTAAGAAAGACCCTGGGCTCTGAATTAAACCATATGAAGTGCAAACACTTCCAGGATAGCTCTACAAAAATACCAAGTGAGGAACCCTGCTACTAGCTGGCTTTGGCTGGAGCCTTAGCAAAAGTTCAGCAGAAACTCACCTCCTGGACTGTTTGTGGAGTCAGGATCTCAAACCTAGGAGACTGAGTGAACCTTGGCTAATCAGGAATGCTAGGTCCAGATGTGCTGCAGGGATACAGCACTAGGTAAGGAGGAGCCAGCAGACCTGGTAAGTGCAGAGGTAGTGGGACAGTGATGCTGCTGGCTGTAGGCACTTGCTAGAGGGGAATGCATTTGTTTTGGGGTTCCAGGTCAGAGGGGAGAAGTGAAGGGAAGCTTGAGGCACTATCCCCTTATTCCATGATTAAAGATATTTACACAAATATCTCTTATTTAAAAAAAAAAAAAAAAAAAAAAAAGGAACCAGAAAAGAGGAAAGAACTCAATCATAGAAACTTATGGGAACAGGGAAGACATAAATTCATTTTCAGATGAATTTATTCACTGAAGTAAATAAAGCTTCTATCCCAAAGAGTTACATGGAGTAGTTCCCTGCTCAGAGAGAATTTATAGAAAAACTAAAAAAAAAAGAAAAAAAACCCTTAAGAATCAGCTAAGAGACATTGAAGAAAAACTAAAAATAAATAAATACCCTCCAAGAAAAACAAGAAGATTATAAAAAAAAAATTGGTTAACAAACTACAAAAGTGTAGTGTTCTCTTCTTTTTTATAACATAAGATGGTTCTCTCTGGGAGCAGATTTCTCAGGGAGGTTTTCAGGAGGCAGCCTTAGTTTCAGTTCAAATCAATAATCACCTCAAATGCAGCCAGCTGATAAAATCCAAATGTTTATTTTCTCCTTCCAAATCTTATCTCTTTCCTTGGGCCCGGTTAGCTTTCTTAGAGGCCTATCTCTCTGCTTGGTTCCAAGAGCTCTTGCACAGCTTGTCTTTTTTGCTCTTCCAGCTTCTGCCTCTAGCTCAACTCCGACTCCTGGCAATCTTCCAAACTGACTAATTTCATTAACTCAGCTCCTTTTTATGCTCTTTTAGAGGTGTGAAATCAAAGGTTGACTCCTCCTCCAAGAGTGGGATTATAGGAGATGTGAATTCACAAAGTTACAAAGTTAACTGTGTATCTCCCATACTTGTAAACTTCAATGTGTGAGCCAATGTGTGAATTCTCAAAGGTGCAAACACAAGCATTATTTCTATCAATACTAGTGACTTAATACCTTGTAAGGATTTGCTCTGTGTGAACCAATAAGCATTGTATCAATTCCATTGAGTTAACACTAGGATTCTAACAGAAAAGCATATACAGAGTCTCAAGGATGAAAATAACTCTGTTCTATTTCTTCAATCTTTAGAATCTGTTTTGTTTTTTCTTGGTGTCTCATAGTTTCACTGGTTTCCCCTTGCCCAATACTATTTCAGAATGGGAAACATCTTAGAAGAAAAACAACAGATCTAAAGAACAGATTAAGAGGAAAAATAAATAAGAATAATTGGATCGCCTGAAAGGTACTGCACCCTCCAAAATCTATAAAAAAAAAAAAAAAAAAAAATAGGAAAGGAGGTATGGGTGGACTGGGAAGCAAAAAATGTGGGAAGAAGACAAGGGAAGGCTCCATGAGTGGGGCGGGGGAGAGGCTAAGTAATAATATATTTATGCAATGCAAGTTAAGCAGTAGAATTAAAGCAAAGAGTTAGCAGGGATAGGAAAAATATATGTATGTGTAGGTGGAGTTGGTGTGTGTATGTGTATGTGTATGTGTGTGTGTGTAATGTGTATGATTATATATATGGTGTGTGTGTGTGTTTGTGTGTGTGTGTCTCCTTTCTTACCTATAGTCTGCTTGGGAGTGATGGGAGGAGGATGAAAGAGGAAAAAAAGAATAAAGTAAAAAAGATATGCAGCAGAGAACAAAAGAACAATTTACAAATTAAGTAAAGAAAAGACAGACACATGTAAATATAATTTCATATATATATATATATATATATATATATATATATATATGTACTTTTTTGAACTGATAATTTGTAGTCATATATTTTGAATCCTCCCTTATGTTCTTCTGGGCACATGACAATGTTCTCTTTATTTTGTATTTCTTTTTTTTCCTAATAAATTAAAAAAATATATATTTTGGATATTTTCTATTATTGTGTACATAACCTAGATCTATTAGATCTGGACAGTTTTCTTTTATGATTTCTTTAAAATCATATCCAAAACAAAATTACTAACTCTGAAAGAGCAATAAAAAGGGAAGGTATTTATGAAGATGTTTTAGATTGTCTCTTAGACAACTGTGCAATGATTGAACCAATTAAATTATATAAACGTATGGAACAATGAAAAATTATTTTACATAATATTGGGTAATAAGTAACACAGAATAAAGTGAGCAGAAATGGGAGATTTCTCCCATTTCTGTGTAGAGAAAAACAAATGATTTTGAAAGACTTAATAAGTCTGATTAAAGTATTACTCAACCTTGGACTTATAATGAAGCATGTAAACACATTTCCTGACAGAGACCCAGGGGTAAAAAGTCACACACTTTTGGACAAAGTCACTGTATGAATTTGTTTTGCTTAACTATGCTTATTTGTTACAAGGTTATTGTTGTTTCCCATTTTATGCTCTTGATTAATGATGTATAGGGCTTGGGGAGAAGGGAGTTAGTACCAATGAAACAAAAAAAAAGAGTTATTAAAGTATTTTAAAGAGACACACTCTTTCCTTTATTCTTAAAATAGAGGAAGTCTTGGCTATTTGATGCTCTTCTTCCAAAAGAGGTTCCTTTTCCCTCTTTTAGGTTCTATAAACCCAATAATATAAAATTCCACATGTCTGTAACCCTAAATGAATATCTCTAATTCCTTTGTACCCTATATAAGCTTGAACCTATATTTAATTAAGTTGAGACTTAGTCTGATACTTAGAAAATTATAGATGAAATAGTACTGCTGTTACTTCCTCTGTAGCTGCCTTAGAAAAATTTCTACCAAAGACCAGACATATGCCCAAATTCTGGCAAAAAAGATCTTTATTAAAAAAAAAAAATCACAAGACATTTAAGGCTATGCTTGATATTAATATTTATACTAAGAAAAACTATCTGGAATCATTACCACAAACTAACTCTTCAGTCTCATCTAATTAACCCTTTCTTTGGCAATAAAAACAATAGCAGCAGCAACAACAAAAAGAATCTTAATTTGATCTACAAAATCTCAACAAAGCTGATGAATTAAATCATTATTGTTTACTATTCAGGTTTTTTTTTATATGTTTTTGAGTTAGTGATATTATCTTGCCCAGCTTTGGTAGCATAAACATATTATGTATAAAAGCAATTAATATATGTGCTACTCAAACTCACTACAGAGCAATCCTTAAGTTTTGAAATTTAGAACAATATAAAACACTAATTATTAATTGCTCCTCTTTCAACTTCGTTGTATAATAGCATGAACTTTTTAACTGAAGTCTTCATGTTTGGTGATCAATGCACTAATATTATAATATGCTTTTCAGTCTGCATGGAAGTAATATGATGATGATGATGGTGATGATGATGATGATAAAATATATGAATAGCAATTACTATGTGCCGGGTACTATGCTAAACATTTTACAAATTATTATCTCATTTGATTCTCACAATAGTCCTGGGAAGTAGGTGCTATTATTATCCCATTTTATAGTTGAGGAAATAGAGGAAGTGGTGACTTCCTAAATCCAGGCCCAGTGCTATCAGCAAACAAATAAATAGAGTTTAAATGCCTTGCCCAAATCACACATTTGAACTCAGGTACTTCTTACTTCAAGCCCACTACAATGCTTACTGATTTACCCGACTGCCTCAACTTATAATGGCAAATAAATCCGCCTAAACTGTACCCACAATATTGTAATGGTCTTTAATTTGCTGGTTGCAACAGGATAAATCAGTCAGTCAGTTAATCAATAAGCATTTATAAAATGCTCACTAAGAGTAAGGCAGTCAGCTTTAACTCGCCCATTTAGGAAAAAGTTGAAGAACCTAGAGGCAAAAGCACATTGCATCATAAAGACAGGAGTAATTTTATTTTGTTTTTACGTACTGGATGTAATTTCAATTAGAGAAGATTAAATTGAATCACTGGTTTACATTTTTTTCTAAATTGTATAGTGTTGGTTTGACAATCTTTATAATGTCTAATGGCAATAAATGAAAAATCAAGTTATACACTTTTCTGTACTCACATAAAGTTCATATTCTGATATCTTTGGGTTTCAGACACAGCTCCCTAGAGAGATACCTTGCAGTTACTTATTTGATCAATCCATTAATCTTCCAATTCCATAATCTTCAGGCAAAATAAATGTTAATAAGCAGATATGGAGGATAACATACATGCCAGGGTAAAGATATCTTGTTCACTTCATTCCTACTTTGTGTAGAGGGGTGAGCATTCTTCCTCCTCCTCTTCTTTTTTTTTTTTTTTAAATCAGAAAACACTAGAATTGACCATAATACAGTATGGAACTAGTTATCAAAGAAATCTGTGAGTCATAAGAACTGAAAGATAAGTTTCCAGGTCTGAGTAAGGAAGTTAGTCTCATCAAGCTCTTCTTCCACTAGTGTATCCTTGATAGAACTCATCAATTGACTTGCCAAAATGTCCCAACGTATGTCCCTTTTGTTCTCTAGCCATAACACTTACATACAAGACAAGTAAACAAATTCATTACTTTTCTTTTAAATTGCCTGGTTATTATTAATAATAACAATCATCAACCCATTTATTATCATTTCTTAAGGCAAGTACCCAAAACTTACAATATTTCTTTTCTTTTTTTTTTTTTTTGGCTGAGGCAATTGGGGTTAAGTGACTTGCCCAGGCTCATACAGCTAGGAAGTGTTAAGTGCCTGAGGCCAAATTTGAACTCAGGTCCTCCTGACTTCAGGGCTGGTGCTCTATCCACTGCACCACTTAGCTTCCCCTAACTTAACAATATTTTTAACTGAGCCATCACCATCCCTATTAACCCTCCTCCAAAAAAAAAAAAAAAAAAAAAAAAATTGAAGAGGGAGAAATTTTAGAGCCTAATAAGCAATGTCAGGCAATTATTCTGTTACCTGCAATTACTTTCATAATCAATCCTAAGATAGAGCCTTTTTTTTTTTTTTTTAACAGTTCCAACTCTATCTGTCTGGGCCATGCTGAAACTTGGAGATAAAATGGTACTTTTCACATAGGGTCAGAATGCCGTCCTCAATGGGGCATCTGTGCCAACGAAATCTCTAATCCTGAGCATTATGATGAACATTTATCTGCCAAGTAGGCCATCAAACTGAGATTTCTAGTAAGTAGATAAACTTCACTCTTGTCCAGGGGCCATGTCTGTTCAGACATGGAGGGATTAGGCGCTACAGTCTCTAAGGCAGTAGACTTTTTAAAAATATATTTGTACCAACACCTCCTGTGTTACCTCAAAGCCATAGGCTTATCTATTTCTCCCTTGTTACACAGTGGTGAATTTTTTTGTTTTGTTTTTTTTTTTATAAAGACTACTGATGTTTTAGGAGGAGGTACAGAGGCCTTTTTTAAGACATGGCCAAATGATCTAGACAATAAACATTCAAAGTGACTGCCTGCTGCTCTGTTTGAAGGCCAGAAATATTTCTTTTTGTATTCTCAACTTGCCTCATGCTTGGTTGGCACAATTCTTGCTCTGAAGTTTGAAATCATGTGTACTCTTATTTTTAAATTCCATATATATTGCAAGGACAATAATAAACTGAGTAATAACGTTATTACAGGTATACATCATCTATCTTCCTAGAAGCACGCAGTGCTTTCACATAAATTATCTCTTTTATTCAAGATAATCTCCCTAGGCTTGTAGCGGGGGAGCTGGGGAAAGCAAGTGACACAGGAGCAAGAAAGAAGAAAAAGAGAGGTTGAGGAACCTGCCTAAAGGGAAACAATGAATCATTTTTACAGGTGAGGCCAGAATTCTTCATAAGCATGTCTTGATATACTGCTGTCAAATGAATTGGAAAGATAGTGCTTTTAATAGTTTCGCTTTCCATCAGCCTCCCCAAAGTCATCAGGATTTATTGTTGTCAAGGTACAATTCCTATGAACATTTCCTCAACTTTTCTACCTCAAAAGCATTAGTAGTTGGGGATTGGGCCACGTTCTACAGAAGCCAACACTGAGGAGAGATGAGTGAGAAGGCATGATTTGAAGGGCTCACCCAGCTCAACTTTTTGCATCAATGTAAATCCTCACATTTGCAAGGAAATATAGTTTCATTAAAGCTGAGCCTTAGTGCTGGAATCTGATAGTCCCAAATTTTAGCAATCAATCTTCAATCAAGCATTTATTAAATACCTTTGATATCACCGGCACAAATACTTGGCAAAGAGGGAAAGAGACAAAAGACCTCAAGGAACTTATATTGTAATGAGCTTCCGTTGCCAAAGTAATATTGGTTCAACAGTAATATTTAATATTAGGAACCTTGTAGAATCCAGAGAGATATAGGACTATGGCCTATGGATAGCTTTAAAGTTCCATCTCTGCCTTCAGAGCACCATTAGTAGGTGCCATAAAGAGATCATTGGCAGAAGGCCAGTAACAACTGAAATTAAAATAAGTAATAGGACTGAAAGTTGGACAAAAGCACAAAGTACGTTAAGATCAAGATTCTCTAGGTTGATACTTCAGTTCAATAGCTGGGACTGAGATCTGGGGAAGGGCTAGCCTCTGCTTCCTAACTACTTTATGTGGCATGAAAAATCAAGACTCAAATATTTTGGTCCAGCCAAAGGAAAGTATTTTCCCTCTTTTATGAAAGACTTTGACCTCTTGAGAGGAAAGGTCTTATGTGAATACCAATAAATGCACAGCTATAGCTGGGCAGGAAAAAAAAAATCAATCAAGATGTGGCCTAGCTGCATCATTGTGCCATTTTTTATCTTTCAGACTATCAGAACACATCTTTTTCCTTCATTATTTCTTCATTTAAGGGAATTTCTACAATTGATTTTGGGGAACATTCAGAGCAAATAAAATCTCAGAGCAAATAAAGCCACAGCTTCTCAAGCTAAAACTGCATCAGAAGGGGCTGCCACTTGTCCCACCTTATGGCTTCAGAGGGACATTACCAAATGAAGCATGGGGAAGGCAATCAATTAGGAAGTATTTATTAAGTGCTTAAAATGTACTGAGCTAGGGATAAAAGAAAAGCATAACATTCCCTGTCATCAAGAAGTTTACATTCTAATAAGGTAACAGCACGCATATTCAAACACACACATATATATATGCATATACATATATATAATTATACATATAGGATATATACAGTGTGACTAGAATCCTTAATTCTATTCCTCATCCAGTAAAATGAGGCAGACTTAAGTTTTATAAACTTTCAAAAATATGGGTAGCTTTTCTAAATACCTATAGTTGCCATATGTATTTGGGGAAATAATATTTTGACTTACTATAAAATAATGTAAAACTATCCTCATATTTTTTTTTTTCTGGGCTTTCTTACTGAGCACTTTAAGATATCCTCAAAATGGCTGCAATGGGAATTCTGTTCATTTGTATTTAGAAATGCTCAAAATATTATGACAAGATATCTACTTATTAACATCTTTAAACCATAAACATACCAAAATTTGCTAAGTTTGTTTCCATTATGTGAACTGGATTTTTTTTCCTATTACTAATAATGTTGACATAAACAATTTCCTACCTATAGCAAGATTCTCATCAAAATGGTTCATTAAGAGGTTTAGGGAAGAAAAATCAAAATATTGAGCAGAAGAAGAAAAAAAAAGATAAGACTGGGGAAAAAAAAATAAGGTCACAGATCTCCCCAAAGGAGGAAAGTCAATATGAATAATTTGTGTCTGGCACCAAGAACTCTATGAAGGATGTACTATTAAATATTAGAAAGGGATATAATTCTATGAAAATTGAATATCATGAGAATAACTCAAGAATTCACACTCTCAGATTTTATTTCAAACTTTCAGATCATCCTTAAAGATTTCCCTCTAAAGCAAACCAAACATGTGGAAGAAAAATCAATTAATGAATCCAATGATAAGCAATTATGAATTTCTTTCTATGTGTTTGATAATGTATTCAGTGCTGGGGATACAAATACATAAGGTGAAACAATCTGCTTTCTAGAGACCTAAATCTTTAAAAAACCTAAGAACACATCCAATTCTTCTGACACATATCAGAATAGATAATCATGTTCCCCAAAAGTGCCTTTTCTCTAAGTAAAACAATACTAGTTCTTTCATGTGATCCTCAAATGGTGTGCTATCAAGGCTAACATTCCTGGCCATTTGTTTTCCTAAACAGATTCCATCTTATTCTTCTTTCTATTAAAAACTGATTGAAATTTTTCAGATGTGGCTTGATCAAAGAGGAACATTTTAAGATGACTACCTTCATAATACTGTAATTTCCTTGAAGGCTGGGACTGTTCTTTGTTACTGATAAGCAGTGACTGGCATATAGTAGATACTTTATAAATGCTTAGGTGAATGACCTAAGTCCTGGGTATAAGGATCATTTAATATTTCATTTCTTTTTTGGGAAGAGATGCAAAGGGGCTAGGTGAGAGTGACAATATTTCACTGATAGAGGGAGTCCTTCAGAGAAGTAACAATCTCTACTAATGAGGATCTATAATTGTTTGGCAGTTTTAAAGAATTAGACGAAACATGTAGAAGTTAAATTCCCCAAAGTTACACAACCAGTAAGACTTAACATCAGAAATGAGTCTAGCTACCTATCCACTATGCTACAATGACTTATGTTTCATAATGTCGTCTCCCACTTCACACAGCTTAAGATTTTATTAGCCTTACTTATTAGCTATAATGAATTATAGACAGAAGACAACACTGCTCAATTTTTCCTTTATTTCTTTTTTCTCTATGAATGAAAATGACCTTTGGAATGGAAAAGACAAAAGAAAAATTAATGGAGAATTCATACTCAAGTTAAATATAAACAGGGTAAGAAGATACTTAGCTGTCCTGTCTAAGCTTGATTTCAGTTACTAGCAAAATACTATAGCATGTTATTAAAAGTATGATATGCAAGCACTTATCAAATGAAACACTGATCCCTCAAGTCCATCAAGGGTCCATCAAAAACAGTTCTTGCCAAATTAACCTCATTTTGTGTGATTATTAGATCACAGTAATGTTACAGATTATTATCTCTGAATTTCATCAAAGTATTTGGTAAAATCTTTCTTATTTCCTTGTGGCTAGGATAGAGAAATATGGTTTTGACAACAGTCTATCTGATCGAATTATTAGAACCCAAAGCATCACTAGTGGGAAGATCTCTGGCACAGCATTACAGGAAAAATCTCTTTGGCACTGTGCCATTCAATATTTTTATTAATTAATTATAGAAAGAATTAAATGACTTGCTTAGCAAAGATGAAAAATAACAGTAGTAACAGGGGATTACATAACATGTTAAAAGATAGTATTCATCATGGTCTTGAATGGCTAAAAGATATACCAAATATAGTAGAATGAAATTTGAAAGAACAAATGTAAAGTTCTACATTTGGATTTAAAATATTAGCTATACTTCTGGAATTTGATGGAATTTGACTTATCTTGCCTTGGTTCTCTAATGTGAGATAACTGTCCAGTGATTAAAAAGTACACATTGTATTGAATTACATCATTCGTAAAATTCTTGCTATAAGGAAAAACAGGAGGAAAAAAAAAGGAAGCTGCTATTAAATGGAAGGTTCACAACTTCTCTTTAGGGAGGAAAACAAAAGAGATGGAGAATCTATTCAATCATTCAAAGAAAAGAAATACCATTTCATGGAATGATCTGTCACTTCATGTTGAACAATTCATATTAACAATTTTAAAAAGATTATCATTGAAATAATAGTAATTTACACATCACTAACTATTGCATAAGAGATAGAGAAACTCTATGGAGAACTCATTAAGATCCTCCAACATATGCTTTGAATTATTTATCAAATTTTGCACAGCTTTCTTTAGCCTCATGCCATAATAGGAAAGGGCTTGCTATTTCAAAATTATATCTGGCAGGAATAGTATAATAAGGGCATATTTAATGTTGGAAATTCTTAACATCAGGTTGTAAATATCTGCCCTCTGCAAAAGCTATATCCCATTTAAAGGAATGTTGACCATAGAGACCAAGGACATATTTGTGTTTTCTGTGACACCTATACTGTTGTTTCTTGACCTTCCATGATTTTATCATGGGGGTAGCCTAACAAATTCCACAGGATCACACAAATAGTTTGGGGTTTGGGATTTTTTTTCAGATACCTATTTAAGTGAGAGAAATTAAATTAATCCCAAAACAGGAATGGTAATTCTGGTATATTTATATAGCTACATTTATATGGGAAACTACATAAAAGATGAAAACTAAGCAAATTTTATTGGGATCAGAAGTAGGAAATTAGGAACAATCTCAAGGATATGTTCAGCACTCATCTCAGGATGTACAGATCTGGCAAATGAGAGGAAGTGGAGAAAGAGTTGGGACAAAATGAAAACATAACTGCCCAAGTAAGATTAGATTATTCAGATGAGAGCAAATGGAGGAACCAGAGCTAGAATTCCCTTTTTTTGAAGGATATAACTAGAAGTTTAGGAAAAGGCTGTCAGTAACCTTTAAAGAGAGGGGATCACCTCCAGTTGAGAGGTCAGTAAAGACTTCTTGGAAATAGTTGAATTAAACTCAACAAAGTAGAGAAGGTAAGTGGATTCTAGAATGGATTTCATTTAAGACAACTGGAATAGACTAAAGAAGATGAAAATGGGAAAGAAGTAACTGAGGAAAACCTTATAGCTCAATAAAATTGTAATAGGAACTAAATCACTCCTGAATCTTTGCAAAGAAAACCCCAAAGTAGATCACAAAGACTCAGGTATTACTGAAACAAATGAATAACAGCAATATGAAGGCCAATAGAATGTTATAAGGATAAAGAGGGATACTGGAGGCAGGCTACAGAGGTCCATAGAGAAATCTTACAGCTATCTGAATTTCTACTTCAACCTAAAAAGAAAAAAGTAGATTTTTAGAAGTTTAAGGAAACATTCTTTGTTTTGTACTGGACTTCATAGTCTTTGTTTTCATCTCCAGTGTGTACTAAAGCATCTGAACATGCATATATACTTTAAAGATTCAGTCATATCAGCATGCTACTCAGATAATGCATTATTCATGTATGCATTATGGATAAACAATGTGAGAACTTGAAAGTAGAGCAAGTCAAAACTGAAAAAGTCACCAGAATCAGAGAACTGTTTTGTGAGAGAATAAAGCTGAGAGTCATCAGTTGTCTAAGAAACAAGCAAGACAATGTGGCAAGCAAAAATATAAAATGAAATTAAATTGATTTTTGTTTTGAATTTTGGGCAAAGCCTTATTGAAAAATGGCACAATCTTTGGAAGAAGCAATTCGGGGAAACTGTATTCTTGAGATTTAAACTTCCTAATTAGCTCTTACCTCCATAATTGAGCCAAATATTGTCCTTTCTATATACACACCAGCTATTAGAATAGAGGAGAAGCTATTAAAGTTTGCAAAGCTTGTAAACTTTCATTTATTTCCTTCTTTCCAGTCACATAATTGTCTCACTAGTTCAAAGTATGATGTTTAAAAAGTTTGAGAGGCATAATTTCTGGATAATTAAACATTTTATTAATTATACTAATGATAATAAAAGGGGCCAATGACATCCTTGAATGCCAAATTCTCTTCATGAAACACACTCAAAATTTATATGCCCTTGAAAGAGTGTCTGTTCCTGATGGTAGCAATCAATTAGTTAACAATTAATGAGAGAATGAATATTATAAATGAATGTTATACCTATTCTAATGAAGGATTGGAGGACTAACTTTCATTATGTTATTTACTTCCAAAATCTCCCCTTCTCTCCCCCTCAGTCTTGGGTAATCTAATCAAGAACTTATTCCCAACTAAATCTGAATAGAACACAATGGGGAGGAATTCACCTACATAACATGGTCTAGATGAAGTAAATTTTTGGCAAAGGTTAATCGAGTCCTTTAAAGTCTGGTATTCTACTTTCAAGAGGCAAAAAGGTATAAATGAGAATATCATCTATTATAGTGCTTTGTTGTGATACTGCTATATATTTCAGTTTGCCAGTAATATTAGCAGTTTGTTCCTAATTTAATTTTTTAACCAGATTTATTGTAGCGTTTATTGCAGAGTTAATCCAAAGTGTCAATGTAAACTTAATCAATTTTGATTAAATAATTTTTTTCAATTTAAAAATAAAAGGATGGGCTTCGAACAAGGAAATAGGACAAGGAAAAATCCTGGAACTCCTCCTAATTGGGTTCTCTCAAAGCCCACATTAGCTCTCAGTTCAACTATCAAAGGCTTTCCTAACTAGAACCCAAGTTTCCAGACTCTTCCTTAACTAATCTGACTTCCACATAATCATAAAAATAATATCCCTAAAGCATAAATTTGACCATGTCATTCATCTGTGCAACTCCTCAAGGTTACATTACTTTTTTTAAATAAAATAAAAACTTCTCAGTTAGAATTTAAAGCCCCACTACTTGGATATAGCCTATATTTCCCTTAACAAACTTTATTATCCATCACTTCACTTCATGGACTCTGTTCTCCAGCTATACTGGACAACTTACTGTTCCCCTGTGCTTCTGAAAAAATACCCACAAGACTGGAACGCACCTCTTTAAGCTTTGTTCATGCCTCAGCTCGTATGTCATTTCTTGCAGAGAAGCTTTTCTCATATCCTAAATTGTTAGTGGTTTTTTCCTTCCTAGAATTGTATCTGTGGTTACCTGAGTAAATATTTTATCTTCTCCCAAACTCAGCAGAAAGAAAACTCCTTGAGGACAGGGACTCTGTCATTTGAAAGACTTTCTCTCTTTGTCTCTGTCTTATGGCTTTCCTGGTTTCCTTCAATACTTGAGGTTCAGATCTCCCATTATGCAAGAAGCTTTTCTTGGTCCCTTTCTCCTCTGCTAATGCCCCTCTCTGAGATACCCTAGATTAATCTCATATATAGTTGTATGTACATAATTGTTGACATATCATTCCCCCATTAGAATACAGGCTTCTTGAGGTCAATGATTATAATTGCCTTTCTTTGTATTTTCAGTGCTTAATCTGCCACCAGACTGCTAGTTTGTGTTTAATAAATACCTATCAATTTAAGTACCTGACATCTAGTTTTGCTCACTGTAGGTGCTTAATAAATAGTTGTTGGATTGGATTTCTTGTGCTACACTTTCATGTAACTCATTCAACAAGTAAAAAAAATTAGGTACCTCATGTGGGATAAAAAGTTAAAGACAAATGAAAAACTATGGTCTCCAGTTGCAAAAAGAGTATAATAGGAGGAAATATGAAGTATGTGAGAATAAGTATAATACAAAGGAGAATCTATCAGTAATCTTATTACCCTATCCCTAACTTTTGTTAGTCACTTTTTTTTCTTCCCTCTTACCAAATAAAACTCTTTAAGATGATATCAAAACACTCACAAAATGGTCTGTATTATCTTTCCAGTTTTATTTCTCATTATTCTTTTAAATGCCTCATACTTCTGCCATAATGAACTATTTGTTATTCTGCACTTTCACTTTTCATTCTTTGCCTTGGTTTCTTTAATCCTAGTCTTTTAAACCCAGATGTAAGTCCCTAATACTTGTGTCCTGGCTCCAACAATTTCCATTAACTGGATTTTCAGTTAGTCTATAGCTGTGTTAATAAAATATTCATTATTCTTCATAATAATTGTAATGTGCCAAACAATGCAAAAATAATCATTTCTGCCATGTCTGGGATACATAGAATATGAACTTACTTAGAACCTCTCCTATTGTGGCCGAATGGTGGAGGAGGAAACCCAAAAAACAAAATAAAAACAAAAATCAACTGATTCTGGACTCAGAAGTCCTTGTTAAAAACCTTAAAATCTTTCCTGTGATGATCTTGGGCAAATCGCCTAATGTTAATGTGTTACAGGAGCCACATGCTAGTGGCTGCTGGGGATCTAATTCTGACCAGCACAATGGATCCCTTCATGTGAGAGGATGATAATGATAGAAGGAGACTGAGAGGCAGTTGCATTCTCTGACCT
Source organism: Sarcophilus harrisii (assembly GCF_902635505.1). NCBI lineage: Eukaryota > Metazoa > Chordata > Mammalia > Dasyuromorphia > Dasyuridae > Sarcophilus > Sarcophilus harrisii. The sequence goes on from NC_045430.1 coordinate 193,643,760, forward strand.
CTCTCCTCTTTCCTCTTGCCTCCATTTATTTCATTCCCAATTCACAAGCAACATTTGTGTCATTAAAGGCTGATTTGTAATTCCTTCAGGTGTGTTATGATTCATAGCTGTGGGGGCTTTTGGAGAACCAACCTGCCCCTTCACACTTAGGTGTGGTCCTTAACATTAATGGGTCTGAGTTTCCTCATTTGTAAATTGGGAGTCAATTTGTAAATTGACTAAAAGATTTTTGAGATTCCTTCCAGATCTAGATTATTATATAATCTTATGATATTTATGTTTTCCCAAGGTCTTAGATTCAATTCCATTCAGCAAAATCTCTCTCTCTTTCGTATATATACGTACATATATATATATATATATATATATATATATATAAATAATGACATTTTCTCAGTTTCTGGGGTTACAGATAAGATGACAGAATATCTGCCTTCAAGGAACTTCTAGTCTAGCAGGAGGAAACAGGAATGATAAAGATACACAAATAAAAATTATATATATATAGTAGTAAGGACAAAAGAAAGATTCAGAACAGTATAGAAATTTGATGAGAAAGACCACTTCTAACAGTATGGATAGAGGGATTTCAACAGGGAAAAACTGAAAGTGAAATTGAAGGCATTATGTAGTGATGGAGCACATCTGGGAATTCATGACACCAAATAAGGCAGAAGAAAAGAATAATTAATAGCCATTATTTGTCTGGGAAAGTATTTAAATAGATGAGTGGAAAGGGGGAAAATGCAAGACAGGTGGAATTAGAGTTTGCAGGATCTAACTAGAGTTGTCATACAATGAATTCACCAAAGAGATTAAGAAGAAAAATAGGAAGTGTTTTCCTCAACCATAGCTGTTGAATGTGCAAACTTGAATAGTCAGCAAAGTATAACAGCTTTCATTCAGAGATTACAGTACACAATTTGAAATAAGTCAAAGAAGAGTATCCATCATGGAAATTTTTGGAAAGGGTTCATAGTCCGTTTTTCTTATGAATTTCTTACTTTAATTGTATTTGCTTTTTTTCCTCCAACCCTCTCTGAGTGGCTTCTCTTTGATTTGCAAGGGCAAGACTCATCTGCCAAAGAGATATTAAGGCATAGTACTGACAACAGAACCCCACTTGCAGATGACTTCACTATTCATTCAAATGCAATGAAATGGACTAGGCAGAGACTTCAAATCTATTTACATTCTATTTAAATAGCTAAAAGCATCTATAAATGCAATAATTTTTTAATGGATTTTGAAAATACATTTGTATACTGGTGATGATACCAAACCCAAATCACTCTTTGACCATTTTAGTCAGTTCATTAGAGTAGATAACAGAAATTCCCCCGGTCAAAATAAGAAAAGAAAATAAAAAATAAAAAAAATGTATATTCATTTGACTAGATATCTCAGGAAATTTCATTTGAAGTAAACATGAATGTTTCTTAATGTACTACGGCCAGACTTAAAAACATGAATAGCTGTAGTACATAATTATTTCATTTCAGTGAAACCTTTAAATAACTCCCTGTACATTTTTGGGAACAAAAGAGTAAACACTAGTTAATACAAGGTATAAGACAAACTTATCTTACCTGTAGGTCCTTTTCCACTATCTTCTTCTGAAGCACTTGAAGACATTTAGTAAAATCAGTATAATCTTGATCAGGAGTTGAAATAAGCTCACATCCCTAAATATTAGAAATGATGGAGAAAGAGGTACGGTTGGTGATAAATTCATCTTTATTAACAAAATCAAGTGTAATTTAAAAAAACAAACAAAAAACATGATAAAATTGTTTTAGCTTATTATGCTAGGACTGTTTTTCAACAACATCACTGTTTTCAGGATCTTATATTGAGATCTTCAGTGTCAGTCACATATGACATTGAAACAACCTGCTAAGCTTTGAAATGATCATGACACTTAATTTCCAAAGGCATAAACTACAACAGTCAAATGGCTGAAGTAGCAACATAGATGATTATGCCTTAATATTAATAATATGTCAATAATACTTAGAATTGAATAAGGAAATGGCAAACTACTTTAGTATCTTTGCCAGGAAAATTCCAAATTAGATCACAAAGAACTGAAGATGACTGAAAACAACTGAAGAACAACAAAAATGGTTAGAAGAAAATTATTTGAGGATAGTGAAGCTCACTCAAAGACAACAATCAAACTTTCATCAAAAAGTTCAAAGAACTTTTATAAATACTGTTCAGAATCCTTATCACATATAAATACAGCAAATGAGGTATTAAGGGATGATGATTTTCCTGATTCTCCAATAAATACAGAATTCAGGGAAGTATCAATTTACCCTTTTATTTGACCATGTGATCAAAATTTTTTTCTTTATTCTTTTTTCTGTCTAAAAAAATTACATTCATATTTAAGCTTGAATATTTTTATATATCTTGGAGTATAATTGTTAATTTTATGCATGTAGAATGTCTTCTTAATGCCAGATGTCACAATATATTTTGTAATATATCCTGGAATATATATGTATCTATATATAAACATAAGTATACATGTTTTCAAATATATATATGCAAAAACGTAATGTGATCTAATTAGCTCTAATGAACTCAGATAACTCATTATGTTTAAATGATGTCTTCTAATGTCATGTCAGTCACAGAAGCATTGAGTACAATGGGAGTTCAGATTTTTAATTCAGAACTAAAACAATCTGTAGTTTCAGCTAAATAGCTGAGTAAGGCAAAGTTAAATATACTTACCATAAAAACTTGCCATTCAAAGAGTTTTCAAGGACAAAAAAAAAATCCATTTGGCTTCTTAAATTACAGTAAGAACTATCTGTGCTAGATTTAGAGGTTCCTCTACCCCTTCAAGGTCTTTTTAAAGGTTTCTAGCTAAAATTCTGCCTTACTCATTTATGATTCTGAACTACACTATAGTGACCAATAAGGAAATTACTCATCATTCAAAAAATATATTATGCTTTAAAAATATTATATGCCACCTTTAAAGGATTGTCAATTTCCATTCTCCAACTGTCAACACACACACACACACACACACACACCCCTCACCTTTAAGTGGAACTGGAATTTACTATCACCATCAAAACATGGAAGATAAAAGCCAACTGAATATTGTGCTTACAGTGATACTAATACACGAAACAGAAGAACAGAAAAAGAGCACTACCTAGTAAGACATAAACAAAGACTGTTCCATGTTCTTCCAAGAACAATATTCCAAATCACAAATAAATGGAAGCTCAGTGCTGACAGAAAGATATCCGGCTATCAAAAGATGATTATCTTCTTTAGACATTGATAGATGAGAAAAAAACAAAAACCAAAATGACAAAACCCTAGCAAATGTAAAATGTTTTAGGATATGATATAAAACCTTATTAATGAAACCACTAATGTTTTACAAAAAGGTATCTAATTTGGATAGGTGGAAGTCAACTAGAAGAATAAGGATACCTTTGAAGAATTATAGTTGTTCTTCCCTACTGTGAAAGGAAAACTCACCTATGACCACAAATAAATAGTGAATAGATAAATCTCTACAATTTTCTGACAGTCTTTTTTTGTTCACCTTTTCAGTTTTCATTTTTTGTTCAAATCTGTGATTTCAAAGTCTCTCCACTGATGAAAATTACAAACTTGTCTATGTTTTATAGTCTTGAAAAACTGTTCCTAGGCACTAGAAAGTTGAGACTTGCCCATCACAGTTTAATCAGAGGCTGCACTTAAAGCTAGGCATATTTGAAACCAAAATCAGCCCCAAAGCCTGTTCTCAAAATGATTCTCATCCTATCTCAAATAAATTTCCCTAGGTACAGGTTGCAGATAATTCTCTAGAGGGGTTCTTAATTGTTTTTTGTGTTGTGAAGCCCTTTGGCAATCTGGTAGAGCCTGCTAGTTTATTCTCAAAATAATGCTTTTTTAAGGGAAAGGGACTTGTATGTGCATGAACATTTGTGGCAGGTCTCTTTGTAGTGGACAGAAATTGGAAACTGAGTGAATGCCCATCAATTGGAGAATGGCTGAATAAATTGTGGTATATGAATATTATGGACTATTATTGTTCAGTAAGAAATGACCAACAGGATGATTTCAGAAAGGCCTGGAAAGACTTACATGAACTGATGCTGAGTGAAATGAGCAGGACCAGGAGATCATTACATACTTCAACAACAATACTATATGATGATCAATTCTGATGGATCTGGCTATCTTCAGTAATGAGATGAACCAAATCAGTTCCAATAGAGCAGTAATGAACTGAACCAGCTACACCTAGTGAAAGAACTCTGGGAGATGACGATGAACCATTACATAGAATTCCCAATCCCTCTATTTTTGTCTGTCTGCATTTTTTATTTCCTTCACAGGCTAATAGTACAATATTTCAGAGTCCAATTCTTTTTGTACAGCAAAATAACTGTTAGGACATATATACTTTAACATACTTAACATGTATTGATCAACCTGCCATCGGGGGGGAGGGGATGGGGGTAAGGAGGAGGAAAATTGGAACAAAAGGTTTGGCAATTGTCAATACTGTAAAATTACCTATGCATATAACTAGTAAATAAAAAATTATAATAAAAAAATTAAAAATAATAATAATTTTATTGCAAAAATTAAAAAAAATCATAATTCCAAAAGAAAGCAATTATATTTAGGTATAATTACCAAGTCATATATTTTTAAATTTATAAATTTACAAAGTTCTGCTCTACGACCACTTCTTACAGAACAATTGTTGATTGAAATCAGTAGAAGATACCACATCAGAATGAACCCATAACACCCAAGCCAAGATGGTAAAATGGTTCCTAAATTTTAGATATCTCTTTGATTGCCCTTTCTGGCCCTTTTCTTTTATCTCAGTAGAGTTTAACTATCTATGCTTTCTCCCTTTGCCAGTCACTGAACTCATGCCTTCCATGTGAGCCTATCAAAATTTATTAGCATTGAAATCTCTTATGAACTCATTCAGACTCAGTTAAAATAATTGATCACAAAATTTGTATTTTGGCTAGGGGCAAAACCTTAAAATAAAACAATAATCCTTATTATAGATTTTCACTCTAACAAATTATGCTAATGGGAAAAGTACTGTTTTCAGCAAGAGGTCTACACTATACTATACCGTGTAGACTTTTTTACTTCATCTAAAAGTTATGGCTAGCCTTGTCTGGGAGATTACTATATCCAACAGAAGTAGAAAAAGGATAAAGAACTGAATTTAACCTCCAGTACTTTGTCCTAATCTCATGAATTTGTTTTATTATACTGACCCTCCAAGTTTCTGTTGTTGAGTAAATTTTTACACAAATTTAATTTTGTGTGTGTGTGTGTGTGTGCGTGTGTGTGTGTGTGTGTGTGTGTGTGTTTTGTTTTTCTCAATCTCCCAGAGCTAGGGACTTTGAATTTGGGTACAAAGCACTACAGGAACATATAATAGTTTCTTGGGGAAAGGAAATTGAAAGCTTAAATTCAAACTCAGAATCATCAGAAAGGAAGACTGAAATGCCTATTTGGGTGGTCAAAATTCAAAGGCACTTTCAACTATAGTAGGTCTTAAAATGCTATATATTGATCCAAACTTCAGATTTAGATTATTAGTGTTAAATGATAAAATCATAATAGTATTAAAAATCATATATAAAAAAAAGCATGATGGATTTGTCTTTTGTTTACCTCCAATGCTGCAAACAGAAACATTGGAATGAAAATTTTTTTAAATTAAATTTTAATATATTCTTTGAATTCTACATAAAAGATAAAAATCACTTTGTAATACCAGCAGAGAGTTTTCCCAAAGAGAACATCACTGTCATAGAGAGACATAAGAGTAGTTTTAGTAGCTGAGGCAAATAAATACAAAATTGGTTATTCCCTTTGCATATGGTAAAATATAAAAGTAGACATACACCCAGGAAATGATGAATCCAGGAAATTTGCCAGAGAAAGACAAAACTGGTATCAGTAGCTGAGGTAAATTCAAAGAAAACTGAATTATAGGTCCACTTGCATATGGTAAAACATAAAAGTAGACAAACACCCAGTTGATAATGAGTCCAACACACTGATACATTGTTGGTGGAGCTGTGAACGAATCCAACCATTCTGGAGAGCAATATGGAATTATGCCCAAAAAGTTATCAAACTGTGCATACCCTTTGACCAGCAGTGTTTCTACTGGGCTTATACCCCAAGGAGATACTAAAGAAGGAAAGGACCTGTATGTACCAAAATGTTTGTGGCAGCCCTGTTTGTAGTGGCTAGAAGCTGGAAACTGAGTGGCTGCCCATCAATTGGAGAATGGTTGGGTAAATTGTGGTATATGAATGTTATGGAATATTATTGTTCTATAAGAAATGACCAGCAAGATGAATACAGAGAAGCTTGGAGAGAATTACATGAACTGATGCTAAGTGTAATGAGCAGAACCAAAAGATCATTATATACGTCAACAACGATACTGTATGAAGATGCAATTTGATGGAAGCGGATTTCTTTGACAAAGAGACCTAATTCAGTTTCTTTTGATCAATGATGGACAGAAGCAGCTACACCCAAAGGAAAAAAAACAAAACAAAACACTGGGAAATGAATGTAAACTGTTTGCATTTTTGTTTTTCTTCCCGGGTTACTTCTACCTTCTGAGATCAATTCTCCCTGTGCAACAAGAAAACTGTTTGGATCTGCACACATACATTGTATCTAGGATATACTACGACATATTCAACATATATAGGACTGCTTGCCATCTAGGGAGGGTGGAGGATGGGAGGAAAAATCGGAACAGAAGTGAGTGCAAGGAATAATGTTGTAAAAAAAAATTACCCAGGCATGGATTCTGTCAATAAAAAGTTACTATAAAAAAAAAAAAAAAAAAAAAAAAAAAAAGATAATGAGTCCAAAAAACTGAAGTATTTATCAATCTTTCTCTATGGGAATGGAGAATGTTTTCAGACTTGATATCCCCTTTCCCTGCTTATTTACCTTGAAGTAAACCCCTGAAAACTGATTCTGGGCTCTACCTCTTGGTAACCCCACTAGGGATTTCTTTTCATTCCAGGTTCACATTATTTCCATTCAAAATTGTGTTTTCTACCAGAGGCCCTTAGCTCTAAGACCTATGTGCTAATTACTGACTACAATTTATTCAAGATAGTCTCCCAGGCCCCCCAACATTGGGATCAACTCTTAGCACAGAAATGACAACCATACTGTAAGAACAATATGTCCTGTTTCAGATTGAAGAAAACAGCAGAATGTTACTTCTATGCAGGACTATTATAGGGAGAGAGAGAGAGAGAGAGAGTGAGAGAGAGAGAGAGAGAGAGAGAGAGAGAGAGAGAGAGATGAGAATATGTGTGTGTGTTTACATATAAGCAGGTTTAATGAGATAAGCACTCAAGTTCCTTTTCACCTTTAAATCTATAATATTCCAAAGTGATCTCCCCATCTGCCTACCTCATCCCAAATACAGCTCTTCCTTCTGACTTTCCTGTTAGGACCAAACCATTTTGAAAGCTCTTAGCTTCAAACTTCATTATAAGCTAAAGGCAAGATCATCACAGTGAAAGCCATTGGATTCCCTAACCTACACAGTGCACAGTGGCACCTGGAGCAGATTAACCAAAGTCACTCAGAAACCAGATGTACTAGGGGCTTTGGGCTAATTAACCAAGTGTACAGCTTCTGACAAATCCAATCCCTACCTCCATGACAGAAAGAAGCTGACATAAAATATATTAAAACATATGCATACCTCCACACAACATATAATACTAGAGCTTATCAAATCTGACAGAAGCTGAAAAGACCTATACCATCTAACTTAGAATTCAACCACTTCTTCCTCCTTTTTCCCCACTTCTCAACTTCTTGAAATGTTGTTTTTCAAAGACATGAAATGTTGTTTTACCAAGTCAGCGTGTGGTTGCTGCTTGGTGAAAGCATTCTTCGACTTCTCCTATCAAGTGCTTGTCATTATGGAAACAGAAATTTAAATTACCCAGCTCTAATGAAGAGTCCCCCTCTGTGAATAAACTACTTTGCTGAGCCAGAGATGTTTTAAAAAAAAAATAAATGACATTTTTATTAATCTTGTTTTATGTTAGATCTGCAAGTAAATGAACTTGGAGCTATCATACAATTGTCACATACAGATGGAGCTTAAAGTGATATTCCACAGGGTTCTGATGGCAAAAACCAGGCAAAAGACCTTTTGTAAAGGAGAGAAGTGCTAGTAGTAGTAATAATAGTAAGAGTAGTAGTGGTGGTAGTAGTAATGGTAGCAGTAAAATTAGTATTAATGATGAATAATCCGTAGGGAAAAAAGGAGAAGAAAGGTAACTGGGGTCAATTGAGAAAGGAACTCCCTTTTTGTGGACCCTACTATTCCTGATTAGTAAATAAATGTCTTCAGAAGCCTACTAAATTTAGGTTCACTCTAGAAAGAGTTCATTTCCTACCTACCATTTTCTCAGGAGGAGTTTTGCCTACTTCCATCCCAAGACTGCCTTCTGGATTTATTCCCATAATGAAATCACTATTTAACTTGCTGCTAGAAAAACAGCCTTATGGCTCCACTCATGATCCTTGTAATTTCCTATAATAATACACCTCTCCCTGGCCACTTTTCTTGTATACATGTTGTCTTCTTCCATTAAAAATCAGTTCTAACAGCCCTTTTTGTAATGTCAAAGAAGTGGAAACTGAGTGGATGCCTATTAATTGAGGAATGGCTAAATAAGTCATGGTACATGAGTATTATTGTTCTATAAGAAACAATCAACAGGATGATTTCAGAAAGGCCTGGAGAGACTTACATGAACTGATGCTGAGTGACATTATTAGAATCAAGAGATCATTGTACACAGCAACAAGATTATGTGATGTTCAACTGTGATGGACTTGGTTCTTTTTAACAATGAGTTGATTCAGGCCGTTTCCAACAGATCTATGATAGAGAGGGCCATCTGCACCCAGAGACAAGACTGTGAGCACTAAATATGCATTACAACATAGTATTTTCACCATTTTTGTTGTTGTTTGCTTGCTTTTTTTGTCTTTCTTAATTTTTTTTCATATTTTGATTTTTCTTGGGCAACATGATGATTGTGGAAATATATTTAGAAGAACTGCACATGTTTAACCTATACTAGATTGCTTGCTGTCTAGAAGAGGGGGAAGGGAGAAGAGAGGGAGAAAAACTTGAGACACAAGATTTTGCAAGGGTGAATGCTGAAAATCTTTCCATGTATTTTGAAAATAATATATATATATATATATATATATATATATATATATATATATATAAAATCATCATAATAAAATAAAAAAATCAGCTCCAGAATTTGTTATGAACCAGAACTTGAAACAAGGTGATAACTCAAGGGAGATGTTAGAATCCTAGTCTTAACTCGATGGAAGTGATACAATGCTTATTGGTTCACACATTAGAGCGAATCCTTACAAAGTGATGTCAGTTGCCTAATTTAGCATGGTACTTAGCAAATTCTCTAACTCACTAATGTATTTAAGTACTCATTGGAGTTCACTTTTTTGAGAGATTCAAAAGTCAGTATTCATATGAGATTCACAAGGCAGAAACCCACAATCCCACTCTCTCGGAAGAGGAATCAACCTTTTACACTGAGCATAAAAAGAGCTTCAGTGAGCCAGTCAGGGTCAGTTCAGAAGAAGCCCACTCTGGGAGGTGCAGCCAGATTCATTCATCCCATCTCACACCACTGGGTGGCTGGCCTCCTGCACTTCCCCCACTGAGACCAAGGCTGACCTGAAAGACTCTCCAGAAAGCTGCCCAGCCCCAGGCAAGGAGACAAGACTCGGAAGCCCACAAAACCACTCTTGGAGGTGGAGTCAGATTCATTCCATTTTCCACCTTTGTGCTGGCTGGAGGCTGAAGTACAAACCTTTGTATTTGGAGACATTCGGAGGAAGCACTTGAAACCAAACAGAGAGATAGGTCACCAAGAAAACTAACCCGGCTATTTTGGAGGAAGCAATAAAAGATCTGAACTTTTAACACCTGGCATTTGGGGTGATTATTGATCTGAACTGATACTAAGGCTGCCTCCAGAAAACCTCCCCAAGAAACCTGCTCCCAGAGAGAACCATCACATTATACAAAAGAGAATACGACAAGAATTATCTTCCCTTTTTTCTGTACTTATTCTTTACCGAGTAACCAAATTCTTGGTTACCTAACACAAGGTAAGTTTGGAAATTTTCATTTTGTTCACTTAAGATCATCTAGTACAATCCTTTCTTTATATAAATGAGTAAACTAAAGTCCAGAATGGTAAATCATGAGCTCAAGTCAAACAGATACTAAGTGGTAATTAGGATTAAGACCAGAGGGAGTGTGTTACAGTCAGATAATCATGAAGTTTAGAATTAGATACTAGATCTAAGTCAGATCCTGGATCTACAACATTTTACCTCAGAGAAGTAATTTGACTTTTCAGTTTCTCAGTTTCCTCATTTGTAAAACAAGGGATATGTACTAGATCAACACTAAGATCCCTTTTAACTTAAAATCTATGAAGCCATGACTCCAAATTCCAATTTTTATGACTTACCATGCTATCTCAGTTATTATATATATATATATATATATATATATATATATATATATATATATAGTATCTCTTCAAAATGTTATAGGCTAAGTACATAATTTTAAAATCACTTCCCTTCCTTGAAAGGTTGTTGAAGCAGAGCCAAGATGGGAGAATACTCAGGACATGACCCAGCTGAACTCTTCCAACATTCCCTTCAAACCAAGTTTAAAATTATACCTCAAATAAAATTTCAAAGCATCAGAAGCAACCAAAAGTGAGAGGGAGCCATTTATCTAGTCTAAAACAATTTAGGAGGACCACAAAAAAGGAGATCCACACCTGGCAGGTATAGGTGTGGAATCTGTCTAGAGTACCAATAATAGGGCTTACAGGGAGCCTGAGCAAAAGCAAGAGCAGCAGCAGCAACAACAGAACAGCACAGATTTAGAAGCTTTCAGCAGCCCAGAGATATGATAAAAGGATCAGACAATTGGTCAGAAAGGGACTATAGTGCCTTTGCTGGCACTGTGTACAGTTGGCCCTGATTGACAAGTTTATTATCTATAAGCAGTTGTTGGGTCACATTTTCTTAGTAGAAGGGAGTGCTTGTAATCAGTCAGTGGGGAAAGGGGTCCCGGTCACATTTTTAGCACCAAAACGATTTCTAGAACTTACTGCTGTAGGAGAGAAAGAGATCTGGTCAAGATCCAGGTCCAAGAGCAATGCTAAGTCTTGGAGTGGCAGGGACACAGGAAACCCGATTAGGTTCAGGACCAAGAGCACTCCCCTGTGGCTACAGGGAAGCAGAGGCTCTTCCTGGATAAAGACCAGAGAACAGATCAGGAAAGTAGTAACCAAAGCTCTCCCTCAATCTCTTCACCTTGGAAGCACCAAAACCTTGCAATCCCAGAACTAGCTCTGAAAACAGCAGCTAATAACTCCATAAGACAGACTAAAACACTTTTAAAAAATGGAAAAAAAAAAAAAAAAAAACCCAGAGAAGTAATTGTGAAATACTGTATTGGAAAAAGAACGGACCTGGAAAACAGATCAAATAATTTAAGAATTATTGGAAGATCTGAAAATCATGATCATATTTAATATTTCAAGAAATTATAAAGGAAAACTTTGATGTTCTAAAATTAGAGAGTAAAATAGAAATTGAAAGAATTGGGGAGTATATTATAACATGCAAATTATATGCTACAAATTCCTCAGCATCCCAAGTCTCAGGGGTTTCAGGAAAGTGTTGTATGGTAGACCAAGGGACATAAATTCAAGACCTTATCTTGTCACTAATTTCTTGAGTGACCTTTATTTTGTAAGGCCTCAGGTTCTAACCCTATAAAGTGGGGGGTTGTCTTTAGTCCTCAATGATTTTTAATGCTCTTTTAAAGATCTCTAAGGAAATAATGATGTGTTTGGGATGAGGAGACACTTGAATCTCACCTCTGAAACTTGCTAGTTGTGTGGCCAGGGGCAAATCATTTAACTTCTCTGACCTTCTATTTGTTCATCTCTATACCTGTAGTACCTATCTTCCCCACCCACCCCAATTTTTAAGAGGATGAAGTGAGATAATGTAAATTTAAAAATCCTATAAAAATTTCAGTTACCATTCCAAGTTCTATGTTCTCACTTGGATTCCTTTACAATAGAGCGAGGGGATAGAGAGATCATTGACTGGCTTTACTATACTAGAAAAATTCAATAATTATGCAAATAGTGACTAAAATGTTCATATCCTTTAAGTCAGGGACTCACTTATTGGGTTCATATTTCAAGAAAGTCATCAATAAGAAAAAAAACTGCATATGCTCCAAAATATCTATAACATCATTTTTTTTTATTTTTTTTTTTTTTATTTAATAGCCTTTTTATTTACAGGATATATACATGGGTAACTTTACAGCATTAACAATTGCCAAACCTCTTGTTCCAATTTTTCACCTCTTACTCCCCCCACCCCCTCCCCTAAATGGCAGGATGACCAGTAGATGTATAACATCATTTTTTCATTGTGATAGTTAAGTATTAGAAGTAAACAGAGCCAAGAAAATAATTTACACAGTAACTACAACAATGTAAATGGAAAGAAATGCTAAATTTTTTAAAAATTATAAAAGTCAAGTGGGACTCAAAGGAAGCAATACAAGAAGAAATCCATAACCCTCATGACATGGGGGGAGGAGGTTCACAGGTCTTCTACAATGCACATTTTTCTGACTTTCTCAATGCATTGATTAGTTGTGATAACTTTTTCCCCCCCTCTCACTAAAAAAATACTATTTGACATATGGCTTGGCTTGTGAGAGGGGGAATAAATGAGACACTTTTATGTGAGAAAAAGAAAAAAAAAATAGAATGAAAGCTCCTGGATGACAGAAATTGTCTTTCTTTTCCCTTATATTTATATTGTCAGTCCTTCAAACAGTGCTTAGAATACAGTAAGCTCTTGAATACTTAATTATCAATTGACTAACTAACCAAACTTCTTGAGAAGGATCAAAAGCATCAGGAAGATAGGTATGATCAAGATGATAGGAAGTGAAATTATACATCAAAATCAACCAGAATTTATTCAGTAACTATTATTATATTCTTGACAAATGCGAAAAGAACATTCAGCAGGTGCCCATTTTAATATATACATATTTGGTGAGAAAACATTCATATAATCAAATAAGATCTATTACATATTATTGCTCAGGTGGCTTCTATCTTCCTTTACTTGCCCTCCAAAATGCTCTATCTCCCCACTTAAAAGTACCATCATAATATTTTGAAAAACATGTCAAACTGAATTAAGAGTATGTTCTACAGGTATTGTGTCCAAATAGTTACTGTGTGTAATTACTGTGTCAAGAGGATAAAATATTTCTTAATTAGATTGACTTCTAAATGGAGAATAACTTCTGAATGCATCTGTTATACAAGATTTCTTATTCAAACATAATCTGTTGTATCTCCATCAGCACAGCATTATTAATATGAGATGCCAGCTGGAGCAGGAAAAGAGCCCTGCAATATTGAACTAGACTTTATAATAACAATATTTGTGGAATGGAATTCTAACTTGAACAGTGACTCTGCAAATAGATAAAGCATGTTCAGAGTGCTGTAGTTTAACATATAACAAGATTCATCCAGGGAGTATGAGATACTCTGTATACAAGGTAGGAGGCTGACAATGTAGCTTCTCATTATTATTACAACTATCTTAATATAGGAATAAAAGGATAATAAAATATGAATATAATGGAAATGTTAACAATAGAATTATAAACTTTTCACTAGTGTGTCTCTGGGAGGACTAAATGAAATAAATGACATGAAGATATGGTTTCATTTGGGAAGATGGGGGAGAAGGAAAAGGAGATAAGACCAGTCTTTGGAATCACAGAAGAGCTGGATTCATGCTTTATCTTTAATGCTTCCTATTTTGATTTTAGGCAAATCCCATTTCCCTGTGCCTCAGTCTCCTCCCCTGTAAAACAAGAGAGATAAACTAGATGGCTAGGGAGATGTGTTAAAGCTCTAAACCTATGGTTTTATGAAAAGAATTTTCAGTAGCTGAACTTCCCTACAAATATAAGGTAGATAGTGCACTAGATCTGCTGTTAGGAAGACCTGTCTTCACAACCTGCGTTAGATACTTGGTACTTGGAGGACATGGAACAAATCATCTAATCTCAGTCTATTTCATTTTCCCCACTTATAAAATGGAGATAATAGTAGCTACTTTCCAGGGTTATCATGAGGATAAAATGACAAATTGTTTAAAAAGCACATATACTATAAATCTTTATGTAAATGAGTTATTATTATAGTATAATGAGTTATTATTATATTATTAATTAATTATTGCGACATTAATTGTTATATGACATTATTATGATGACATTAATTAATTGTGACATTAATATTTTATTATTATGTTATAGTAGGTTATAGTAGTATTATTTGTTACACAAATACTTTAGGAAATCATAATAATTAAGAAGTTAAGAATAAAAATAAGAAGGCATGCTGAAACTGTGTTATGAATGTCAAAGAATTTCAAAGGGAATAAGATAACTCTGGGAGTTAACTATTTTTTCTCTCAAGGCATTTGGGGTTAAGTGACTTGCCCAGGGTCACACAGGTAGGAAGAGTTAAGTGTCTGAGATCATATTTAAACTCAGGTCCTGACTTCAGGGCTGATGCTATATCCACTGCACCACCTAGCTCCCACCCTTGTTCCATAGACTCTTTGACTTCTCTGGGCTGAAAGGTCTGGAAACCACCAGTATTGCCTCTAATTCAGAGGTTGAACCCTGGCCAGGGCTGGGGTCTGGGGCTATACAGGTGTGCCCTGCATTGGGACTACACGCTGGACTCTCACCTTGGGGTTACAGGCCTTAAGCTTCTAAATTTCCTTCAGCTAGAAAATATTCTACTCTGTCTTTTTGGGTGTTATGATGCACTGACATTTGTTTAGAGTCATTATTTAAAGGAATTTGGATCAGTTTGGGGGGAGAGTTTGGGCAAGTTCCTGCTTTTACTTCACCATCTTGGCCCAGTAACTTTGCTAAGAAAACCCCGAATGGATTCATGAAAAGATATGACTGAAACAGATGAACAACAAAAATGTTACAGGAAGAAGAGAAAGTACAATTTATTGAACAAGTAAGTATACTTCATTGCCCAGGGAGCTATCTCCTAAGAACTGCAGAGACTTATGGAAAAAAGAGTTTGACAGTGACAACTAGCTTAATGATGTGCTCATGTATACCCTTAAATCCAAGCAAATCCCTCATTTCACATATAAGAAAGCAAAATTTTCTGGTTTATACAGCTAGCAAATAGCAGGGGAAAAAAAAAACCAAACTCAAGGTTTTGGGCTCCAAATCTAGTTTTGTTTTGCTTTTTTTTTTTTTAATGATACTATGTTACTGAATTTCTCCAACTTAAAAAGAAATTTGGCAATTATCTATTTTTATCTTTAATCAAGGTCCAGAAGCAAAGAATATTTTGAATTGTATTTTCCAAACTGGCTGCCTTTATAGCTTCAAATAATAAAATAATGATAAAGCAGTGCATTGATTAGCTTTAGACTGAGAGTTAAAAAAAAAAAAAGTTGATTTTGAACCCTATCTTGGAAAGGTATTACATCTAAAACACTTTTAGCCTCAGTTTCTTATCTATTATAAAAAAAAAAAAAAAGGAATAATAATGATAGAATCTAATTTACAAAGTTGCTATTAGGACTAAATGAAAGTGTGTGGATGGGTGTCTATACATACACATAAAAAAAAAAAATCTCAAAATACCATATAAATGCTAGTTAATACTACTAACTTTGTAGTACCTAAATCTAACTTCAATGTGAGTAAGCTAATGGTTTAAATTCTAAGCACAGGTATCAAATCTAGATGTTGACTCAAATAGAATTAACATCTTACAACATCATTTTAGTCCCAGACATTGTTCATGTGCCACATTCAAGTCTTTTTATTTCTTAATAAGTACTAATTTTAAGTCCCTTTGACGTTTTCTGTGGAGTCAAACAAGTCACATTCTGGGCAATTTACTCAGTAATTCTCTTTGACTATACAAAGAAAATAATATTCACATCTTATAAATTGTTGTGAGAAATGACTTATGTAGTTTCAAACACACACTGTGAATAGGAATGCATTACATGCTAATTAATAATGAGCTTTACAAGACACAGCTGGGTTTTTCTCCCCCCCAGGAAGACACACCCAAAGAGAGAGATAATTTGGAATAGATCTGCTAGTCACATGAAGAAGATTCTCTAGCTGAGCTGATAGTATAAATGGTAAGGCCAGCTACAGATGAAAGGTGAGATACTTGGTCATAAATTATCTGTGGAAAACCTTCTGAATTCTTGTTTAAAACTATGTGTCTCAAATATTATACCCATGTTGTAAAATGCTACTGTTGGAAGCTAAAAGGCACGTTATAGTTGTTGGAAGCCCTATGATTCATGTTGCTGACCACACACTTTCATAAAAACAAGAACTGCAAAGATTTAATGGATTGGAGTTCCTAATCTCTTGGCAGTCTGGATCAACAAAAGGTTTTTCTCAATGCAAGTGAAGGTTAAGTAAGCTGTTCAGGATAGGCAGAGGCTGCCTAATAAATTAATCATTTGTATCAAAAATCAAATAGGTTTTATTTGACTTCCTATAATATTATCTGAGCTTATGAGAGAACTAGGATGTGTTCTATTATTCTTGTATAAAAGGGAAGGTAAAGTTAGTGGATAGTATATTATTTTTTTCCCTTTAGCCCAAAAGGGAAGTGTTCGAAGGGGAAGGTTAGTGGTGCAGTGGATAGAGGCTGGAATCAGGAAGATTCATTTTCTGGAGTGCAAATTTAGACTTATTCTACCTGTGATCCTAGATGAGTCACTTAACCCTTAACACCTAAGCCTGTTTTCTCACATGTAAAATGATTTTTAAAAGGAAATAGCAAAGCACTCCAGTATTTCTGCCAAGAAAAGCCAAATTGCGTCACAAAAGAGTTAGACACAACTGAAAAACAAGTGAACAACAAAAAAAGGATCCCAGGCTTTCATTTAGAGTGAGGTTGTACACCACACAAAGAATGGCAAACAAATGCAATAAATCTTTTTAAAAATTTCTTAAATTGTTGTAGGTTTTGCTTAATGGACTTTCATTTCATTTCATTATCTTGTAATTTCATTAGCATAGAGGATTTGCAAATGAAAGTTCCTCTTTCAGTATGATCTTCAACTGCTCAACAACCTAGCATTGCCAATGGTACTGAGATGCTAAAGGATTTGTCTGAGGCCCTAAAGCCACTTCCTGTTAGAGGCAAAACTTTGAAGTCAGTTCTTCCTTACAGATGGTCCTCCTGCCATTGTTATTTTGTCTTTCTTGTAGTTCTTACCCTCTGAATATAATAAGAATGCTATTATGGAAAGGTGAGGAGAGAGGATTAATGCTTTCTTTGATATTTGAAGATACTAGAGGGATCCTTACTTATAAGTGGCGTTAATAGTCACCCAAACCCATTTAATTTAGAGATATCAGAAAGACTTCTGCCCAAAGAAACAAATCTCCATCAAGTGATTGGAGCCTGAACTTTCATAATTAGTTATCCATTTCTTTACTTTAAGAAGTATTCCACCAAAGGAAAAAAATATTTCTGGGAGTTTTGTACTTAATGTACAATATATTATATTATAATATATAGTATATATTATATACTATATATATTATAATATAATATATTATATTATATACTATACAAAATATAGATTTCAGAATCTCTGAATTTCTCAGATTCTTTTTCTGATCACAGATTTTTACAATCAAAATCAAGGACAATTAAGGACATAATGTAATGCTGAAGAAATGAGGCAAGATAGAGATTAGAGAGTTTTTAATACTTTATTTGAAAGGGAGAGATTTACTGGGACCAAATGGATTCATGGTTTGATCTCAGGGTTGAATGAGACTATTGTCTCCAAGAATCCAGCCAGCAGCTAATGTGTGCTTCCCATGAAGTATATTATATGCACATGGCTCTAAGCAAGAGAGTTCCCGAGTCAAGAGCGGAGTCAGAGCACTGAGAGTGGGAAGGGACTGTCAATCCGGTTCTGACAGGGTTGGGGGAGGCACTGGACATTCTGATAAGTAGGGAAGGTCTGGAGTCATGATATCTAATATAGAAGGTCTTTCTCTTTATCTGGATTATGAAGATTAGGAGGGTGGGGTAGTGTTGCAGGATGAGCAGAACAATTAGAAATTGAGGCAGAACAATTCAGGGAAACCAAAGCAGGACAATTAGGGGAACTGAGTCAAGACAATAAAAGGAAACTGTGGCACAACAATAAAAGGATAAAAGAAGAATGGAAAAGAAGAAAGAGAGGAATAGGGCATATAATCTCAGCAGAAAAAAAATATATGTAGCAAGACAAGGAAATCTAAATAATAAAAGGTAAGAGGAAAATTTAAAGGGGTAGAAGTGATAAAAAAAATTTTTGATGGATGGAACAAATTATCAAAACAAAAAGATCGGTCCAAAGTTGAAGGGAAGGAGAACTAGGCTATAAGGCAGTTGAAATTTAGGAAGAGGAAGTAATCAGAATTTTCAGATTATTAAAAGGTAGCAATTGATTAGGAAAGTCCTACCTAATGGAGAAGGAGGAGGAAGGATATATTCAGATCAGTGATTCAATTGACAAATAAATGAAGAAATGGGAAATAGAGACTTGAGGAAAGGAGACCAACCAGAATGCTATGTATAACTTGGGCATATAGTGATAATAACCTCACCAGGTGGGTTACAGTGTCAGAGCAAATAAGGAGAGGCATATATTATGATATATACAGATATATTATGAGGATACAAATCACAGAACTCTGATTAGATGATAAAAGAGAATGTGGAATTTAGTATGACATCCTGGATGGGAACCTAAGTGACTACAAGGATGGTAGTACTTTCAACAATAATGGAGAAGTAAGGGGAAAGAAAGTATTTGAGGGGAAAGATAAAGAATTTAATATTGGACATGCTGAGTTTAAGATATCTGTGGACTGTCTAGTTTGAAATGTCCAATAGGCAATTGGAAAAAAGAGATCAGAAAAGAGATTAGGGCTGGCTAAATAGAGGTGAGAATCACCCACACATAGTAATATGTGTTTCTCATGTTTCTCTGTATTTATCATATTCATAATTTCCATCATTTACATGTCACAATATCTTAATAACAAAGTCAGAAGTCAGAGTCAGGGAAGGTTCATGCTGCTAATTCCTAACTGAAAGCAGTTAGGAAACTTCTAACACCTCTGAGGACACTGGATCTTCCCACAAACCTACCTAACATTATACATAAGTAAACATCAAGATGTTTCCTAAAGAGTGAAAGAAAGAAAACCACAATAGCTGAATACTAAACCGTATACTGAACTGATTTTGTAATGTAACTCCATGTTTGTTTAAATATGCCTCTTCAAAGTGGAAAGGGGAAAAAAAAACACCCTCTCACTTTTCTTATCTAGATTTTCAATTGTAAACATTCTTTTTACAATTAATTAATTAATTTCAAGCATTACTTTTTTTTTCATGTTTCTGTACAAGAGAGAGGACATCTGAAATTGTAATTCTGCCTATGCTGCAGTAAACATGCTGTATGATACTGGAAAAACAAGTTAAGAAGGAAAACAGAATGATAATTGGGACAGAGGTTATTCTAATGGGTTAGAAAAATGTCATTTTTAATTTTTTTTAGAGATTAGTTGGAAACTTAGAAATTCCAAGAAGGTAGAGAGAATAAATAAACTGTATGCCTATCTGAACCCATGCCAATTACAGAAATAGGAGAAAGATAAACTTCTAAAGGGTCAAACAGTAAAGTAAATTGAGATGATAGCCCCTTGTAGAACAAGTGGTTAAAGTGACATTAAACACAATAAGTTGCAGCCTAAAGAACAACAGGTGTTATTTTTTCAAAGTGATTTACATAAGGACATGAAGATGAAGGTGCTATCAGGATTGTTAACACTAAAACTTATCTAGTTAAGCTTTCCAGTCTTAATGGTCTTATGTTCCTGAACATTTCCTGAAGTCCACAGGGCTACATTGTTCTACAAATCAGAAGATGGGCTCAACAGTCAAACACAGTGATTATATTTCTAAAATAAAAATGATAGTTTAAATTTATTATATTAAAATTTGCATAAATGGCTCTTTTTTATCTACTATTTTGTGAAGCTGCATTGAAATCACAAGCTCATCCACACACACACTTTGAAGGTCACCCAACTTTAGAATGTCACAAAACTAACCCCTCTCCCTCCCCGTTTCCTTTACCCTCTTCTTCTCCCTTTCCCTCTTTCTCTTCTTTTTCTTCTCCCTCTCCCTTCTCTTCTCCCCATCTATCTTTCTTCCCCTGCTACTTTTCCTCCCACCCCTCCTCTTTATTTCTCTCCCCTTCCCTCCCTATCCTACTCTACTCCACCAATGAGAAAACAATTCTTGCAATTCATACAATTTTTCATTCCCTCCAAACTGGATATTAATCAAACTTCTAGGTCCTTGGCTATAGAGTTTATTTTGCAGCTATATACATTGTTAATAAAACTCTGTGTCTTGTCTTTGTTTTCCCACTATAAGATTTTTGGTAGCAACTTACCAGAGCCTTTAGTTTACAGAGAACAGGAAGGGAGATAAGAAGAAGATGCAATGTGAGCTTAATGAATGAATTAGGAATTGGTTAAAAATTAGGCACAGTGCAGTTAAGAAACTTATTCAGAAGCATACAGCTAGTAAGTTTATGAGTCAATGTTTGAAAACAGGTTGTTCTGATTTCAAGTTTAGTACTCTACTAAGGACTGCAGCACATCTCCTTTGGCATTTGGTGAATAAAAAGAACCGGATATCATAACTTTTTACAAAACTATAGTATGAATAAGGAATAGTTCAAATAAGACCTTGAATTATGGCTCATAATTTATGTTGCAGAAGCAAACTTTTTTTATGTGATAAAATATTTTGATGTACCTATATTTTCAGGTGGTATGAGCATTGCTACAGTCTATGTTGTCTTTCTATACCTCAATCTAAAAATTCCAGACTGTATTTTCGCATAAATTTTCCATAGAGGATCTACTCTAGGTAATGGGAGTATTTCCCTTAATATTTTTGTTTTTAAAACATTTGGGCCTCATTGTCTATTCAAATGTTATTTATCCACTATTTTTACATGAATAATTACTTCCATTTCCAAAGATATACATCCTTGACAACACTTTTCATGCTTTTTCTTACCTATGAGATTACTGCTAAAGGCCTACAACTGATTTATATAAATTATGCCTATTTCCATAGAGTTGGATTTGGTTTTGGTAATACTCATTCTTCTGAGATTTTGGTGTAACATGATTCAGTCATACTATTTCAAGAGGACTATACTAGTGTTAAAGAGTATTTTGCAAGAAAGAAAAGTATGGAATCACTGAAGTAACTATGTAATTTCTAACACACAGTATAACTACACTTACTATTCATCCCATCCCAGACCCAAGTACAGTATCAGTTCATAAGGTACACAGTTGACCTATACAATGTACTATTAACACAAGACAGAAAACTCTCTATCTGAAGAAATGCCTAAAACCTTATTGCTTTAGAAAAGTTCATCAGACTTAGAAAACAGTACTCTAGTGCAAAATCCAACTCAGGGTTACATGCAAATCAGTTTACAAGTGCTGTCAATTTTTTAAAAGTATATGACAATGAATATCAATAATGAATTTAATTTCCATAAGACTAATGAAAAACTCATTAAGACATCATGCTAAATTACTTAAGTAATCACAAAATTATTGAAAAATATTTCACATATAACAAATATAAAACCAATCAGGTCACACGGTGCTGACTCCTCTAAACTTTCACTAAAAAAGAAACACATCATAAAGAATGATTTATAGCAGCAAAACAGCTTTGATGCTCAAAAACTAAAAGGGAGAGTATCTACATCTTCTCCCAAACTCTGCAGGTTATTTACTTCATGGCAGGGGGCAAAGTCACTAGTCCTGGATTAAATACTGAAGACAATGATAGTTGGAACATAAAAGTAGCCCCCTAGGAACACAGAGCATAAAACACACAGATCCCATTGATTAGCAATCCTCTAGTTTACTACCCCTTATTATCAAATGAAGTTTATATTATATAATATATAATTATATAATATTTTTATGTACCTATTATATAATAGGTTATATTATATATTATTATATAATATATTCTTAATTTATTATGTAATAATTATATAATAAATTCTTAATCCATTTGAGAAGATTTAATTATTTTGATTATTGGATGAATACCTATTAAAGCTTAAAACTATAGTAAGACTTTTAACATACCCTGTGTAAGTATGCTTATATACATATATATATATATATATATATATATATGTACGTATTTGTGTAGATATGAAGTATATATACACACACATATATCTATCTATACATACATATATACACATTTTATTATAAGCAACAGCTTTATCTAGCTTTGAAAACCTTAAAATGCTATGCAAATATTAGTAACTACTACTCTTTGGTTCTAAATTCCACGTGGCATTTACTAAACCTCTATAATCTATGTTTGCCCTTCTCTTCCCCACTAATAAACTTCCTTATTAAAATTCAGAATGCACCAAAACCCTATCTCCAAAAAAGGCAGCAGGTTTTTACCCTCTGTCCTTAACTCATATTCACTTGGTACCTGACAAATGCAGAAAACACCCATGTAAATCATTTCCTCAAAATCATCATCTTAAAAAAAAAATCTAGCTCTATGCCTTCTTTTGTCACTTTACAAGAAGGGTTTTTAAGACTAACCATCCAGAAGATATTATCATCAATATACTATGCTGGAAATCTTGGTAAGTACTTATCATATGAATCATTGTATCATAAGGATTTGCACCAGAATGGGACTCAGAGATAATAACTGATAACAGATATTTACACCTTAAAATTTGTGAGGCAAATCATATGAATTACAAGATATTGAGCTTCAAAACAACTGTGTGATTCACATACTAGATGTATGATTATTCACATTTTCCAAATGAAGAAACAGAGATTAAGTAACTTGTTAGATGGGTGGCACGGTGCAGAGAGGGCTAGACTGAAGTAGGAAAGAAAATCCTTTAAATTCTGCCTCAGACACTTCCTCACCAGGATAATCCTGGGAAATTCACTTAACGTATGCCTGCCTCAATTTCTTCATATGGAATATGGGGAGAATCAAAGCAAGTATTTTGAAGCTCAAATGAAATGAGATTTTAAAAATATTTTGAAAACCTTAAAGCATTTCATAAATACTAGACAATATTTATAATTTTACAATTGATAGTAGTTAGTAGTAGTACTTATTATGCCTCATGATTGTATAGTTAATATGTTAGAGGCAGAATTTCAACCTAGTTCTTACTATCAATAACCATTTATTCAATCATCTCACTTTACAAATGAGGAAAGTAAAACCTAGTGAAAGAAATGATTATTGATAACCAATGATTTTGGTAGATCCAAAGTTCTCCCACTTTTTCTAAAGTCCTCATTTCAAGACTCAACCTCTGAAGGATAGAACAGATGATAGTACATAAAATTAACATTCTCCTCAAAGGGATATTGCTACCCCTCCCAATCAGACTTAGTGGATATACATTCTTTGGGAGTAATCTGGAAATAAATAACATGATCAAAGTCATGTCCCCCTAGCCCCTCATTATCCATCTGTTATTATAGTATTCATTCTCTCTCATTAATTATTTTTTTTTTAATTTTTTTTTTTTATTTTTTATTTAATAGCCTTTAATTTACAGGATATATACATGGGTAACTTTACAGCATTAACAATTGCCAAACCTCTTGTTCCAATTTTTCACCTCTTACCCCCCCCCACCCCCTCCCCTAGATGGCAGGATGACCAGTAGATGTTAAATATATTAAAATATAACTTAGATACACAATAAGTATACATGACCAAAACATTATTTTGCTGTACAAAAAGAATCAGACTCTGAATTATTGTACAATTAGCTTGTGAAGGAAATCAAAGATGCAGGTGTGCATAAATATAGGGACTGGGAATTCAATGTAATGGTTTTTAGTCATCTCCCAGAGTTCTTTTTCTGGGTATAGTTAGTTCAGTTCATTACTGCTCCATTAGAAATGATTTGGTTGATCTTGTTGCTGTCTCTCATTAATTATTAACCATTCAGAGTTAATTACCACCTTCAGGAACAGGTACTCTTCCAACGGCATATCAATTGTGAGTCATCTTTGGAGTGAAAGAGATGGCCAAATGACCATCCCTTTTATATAAAAATATGCTAACACTATTAATAAAATGATGAATTACCTAGAAATTATGTCTCTCAAACTTTTTAAACATCGCATTTAAAAGGGCAAAAATTATTCAAAGGTAATAAGTGCCAGAGCTGGAATTTAAGACTAGGTCTTTTAAATTTAAATTCAATATTTGGCCCCATGATTACAGTCTTCTAATATGAATGTGTTTTTCCCACCACCACCCCCATAGACATGGTTAGTGAATAAAAATATACATTTTTCTACTCAATTATGCTTTTTCTATAACAAATTCACCATTCTAATAATTGAGAATCTTTACAAATAACTATCATATTCAAATAGGACACATAAAAAGGAATACTGAAAGGAAATTAAACAATACCTTTTCCTCCCACTAATCATAAGTTGTCTAAATCAATCTTTTCTTAAGCTTCAATAGAAAGCCAAGTCTCAAGCAGCCATTCAAACCCTTGATTTCATATTTCCTAGAATCATGGAATTTTAGAGCTCTACAAGACCTTGGAGGTGACTTATTAAAAAGCATAGGAAGCTGGTGATATGGTAAATAAGAGTGCTCAAGTCATAAAGACTGATCTTCCAGAATTCAAGTCTGGCCTTACACACTTAATAACTATGTGATCCTAGGCAAGTCACTTAACTCTGCCTCGCTTTCCTCATCTGTTAAATCAGCTGCAGAAGAAAATGGCAAATCCTTCTAATATCTGCCAAGAAAATCCTAGATGGGATTACAAAGAATCAGCCAACACTGAAACAATCAAACAATAAAAAAATTAAAAAGTACTCATTCTATAGACCAGAAAACTGAAGTTCATTGATATGAAGTGATTTGCTCACAGTTATACATATCTTCACATGCTGCTCAATCAACTTGTTTGGGTTTCAGAAGTCATGGCTTCATTTGTTTTCCCTACAGAATGGAGCAAGGATCTTATCTTGGGCTACAGAAGCAGTTGGTCTAAGACAAAGGGGCATAATTATTCATGGACCAGAGGGAAATTTATCTATATATTCTTTAGAGGATCATATGATCAACTATCTGCCTGCTATGTAAAAATGTTCAAACAAAGGTCTCCTCTAACTCATGGAGAAAATTGTAGTAGAATCTCTACGACCTAGAAATTTTTGTTCCACAGAATAATGGTGCAGAGTTTTACAGACCAGTTGGAGAAGGTTGCCTTTTCATTGTATTTTGATATCCTTAGTAGAAGGAAAGGAGAAGGAAGAAAGAAGGAAGAAAGGAGAGCCTAGCGGGGTTTCTTTTCTCTGGCCTTACTTTAAATATATATATATTCCTTTGTTTATGCTTATACTTCATCCCAAACTGCAGAGTTTGCTATATCTAATATGGTTAGATAATAACTATATGGTTAGATAATTTCTATAATGAATGAAAAGTATAATAAATAATAAAGTATAATTGGAAGGATGCTGAGATGATTTTAACAGTCTCCAAATTTATTTATCTTCTATAACTTTCACAGATTCCTCACTTCACTTTTTTACAATGCTTGAAATTGAAGTAGAATCTTCATGACCTACTAGAGATTTAATTAGATTAAGAAAGTTTAGGAGTGAGTTCTATACTCTGCCCAGTTAATCACAAAAGGCCAGATACTTTGATTCAATCAAAAATATGCAGTGTAAACAAGTTCTCAATTGAGAGAATTAGTGTTTTAATGTTGGATAAAAACACCACATAGAAAACTTTTTATCATTGGTTGAAAGAACAAAATGTGTAAATTGTATAAGATGTATAGATAGTATAAAATGTAAAAATTGTACAAAATGTATAAATTCTCAGTGTTATAGTGATGGAACAATTTGTGGTAGAAAGTTCCAGTTTTTTATTGGGATGGGGAGTGGGTGTGTATGGGGGAGGGGGGGAAAGAAGGGAGAGAGGGAGGAAGGGAGAAAGAAGGGAGAAAGGAGGGAGAAAGGAGGGAGAGAGGGAGGGAGGGAGAGGGGAGAGGGGAGAGGAGGGGAGAGAGAAGAATAAAAAGAGATAGAATACATGAAGGCAAAAGATAGGCACCAAAAATCATCAGAAGCTGATCCTGAAAATAGATACATATTTTGTGCGTGACATTATTATACTAGAATATTGATATGGATTTCTAAGCAATTATCAGGACTATGTTGATTCAAAAAATATTAGTAGCACACACTTTTGGTATAATGAAATGTTTACTTCTCCCATTCATTCCTGAAGTTGACTTACTTGTTTGATGTGATAGAAATCACTATGTAATTAAAAAAAAAAAAAAAGACATCCCATTCTCTGCTCTGAAAAAAGTATCTTAAATATAAAAAAATGAAAAGGCTGTGCTATTTTCCAGACCAATAAAAACAGTAAGTTCTCAATAAATATTTGTTAAATTGACGTGAACCCAACTCTCTAATTGAAAATTACCTGCTAGAACAGAAGCACAGAATGTATTATGAACTGGGAAATACTATGATCCCAAGGATCAAAATTAAAAGATCTAAAATTAGGATAATTCTGTACCTCAAATTTGCTACAAGAGAAATAGAAATGTAAAATCAATTTAGATCTAAAATATATACTATTTTGCTTTTTCTGGATATTAACATTATCTGATTCTTTGAGTTTAATCACAAAAGAGCTTCTCCCTTGCCCCCCACCCCATTTTCCTCTTAACTGAACTGTCACTGCATAAAACATACTTTCTTTTAGTGAAACTTTGTACTTAATTTACTCTCCTTTTTTAATGCATGTTGACTTCTAAAGCTTATCAAGTTGTTTTTTGTTTCTTTGTCTTTTTCCTCACCAAGTATGATTTGGAAGAATAATTTCCTCAGAGAAGGATGTCATAAGATCAAACTCTGGGACACAAAAGAATCAGTTACCTAATATTGCCATTTTTTAATAGTGTATAAAAAATGAAAAGGCATTTTAACTTCAGGGAATCCTCAATTCCATCCCAAACATAAAGAGACATTTATTTTAGTGTAATCTTCATTCCCTCTTGTCTTATAAAATAATATTTCACACAGTAAGACACTCAAGGTGCAGAGAAAAAGAGTTATATGGTTTCAATAGATTCACAACTTCTCTTAATAGGAGACAAAAGGCTTTTTGATAAAAGCCAGGGGTTTTGAAATAGATGCATAAGGGTTAAAGTGGATCAAGAACAAGAAACGACTTACAAATAAAAAGTATGAGGGGAAAGCCAAGTTGGCAGATTAAAGGTAGTCACCCAGCTGAATTCTCCCGATATTTCTGTCCAAACAACTTTATAACAGTTCCTCAAATCAGATTTTGCAGTGGCAGGCTCAACAAGAGGTCATAGCAAGTGAGCCATTGTTCCACCCTAAGACAATTTGGGAAATCAGAAAGAGAAGTCTGTAATACCATGGTGGGAGTAAGTGAAAAGCTTAACAACATCACCAGTTGTGGGCCTTGAAAGTGGCTTGACAGCAGTGGCAGCGGCAGAAGCAGTAACTACTGAAGATCTCAGCCCAAGATTTTAAGGGGTTCAGACAACTGGCCAGAAACAATTCATAGGGGCCCCTTTACTGACACTGAGTACAGCTGGGGCTGAATGAGAATTCTATTGGTCAGATGCAGTTCTGGGTCACAGTTCCAGAGCATGTAATGTGTCACAAGAAAGCAAAGGTCCTAATCAAAGAAGAAAAAAGTGCAAGTGCTTGCAACTGCAAGGGAGTAGGGTCCTTCCTAGGTAAAGACCAGAGAACAGAGCAGGATAGCAGTGACTCCACTTCTCACGGATCATACTACCTTGAAAGCACTAAAATCTTGCAAACACCTAGAACTAGCAATGAGAACAGTAGCTTAAAAAACCTAAACCTTGGGGCACTGTCTCTTCACCCTCAGGTAAGCAAAGCCCAACTTTACCATAAAATTCAAAGATAAAAAATAGGCAGAGAAAATGAAAGAAAAAACAGAAAAACTTGAGCATAAAAAACTAAAGACATAGACTAAAAAAATAAAATAAAATGAAAGACAATAATATAAAAATAGCTACAAGAAAAATGTCAGAGAAAAATGCCCATTAGTCCCAAGCACAATAAGAATTCTTATAAGTATTAAAAAAAGAGCGACAAATATGGTAGAGAAAAATTTAGGGGTAAAATGAGTGACACAAAAAATTATAAACAGAGAATTAGAAGCTAAATAAAAATATTATAAAAATACTAACACAAATAAATAAATACAGTAAGCCTTCAAAAAGAACAAAACAGAACTAGTCTAAAGATAAAAGAAGCACAGAATTCCACTAAGGAAAAGAAATCCTCAAAAAAGCAAAATAGGCTAATGGAAAAGGAGATAATGATGAAAGTAATTACTTAAAAATTTGAATTGATTAAAGGGAAACAAAGGACTCTATGAATCACAATGAAACAATGAAAGTCAAAAAGATAAAATAGTAGAAGTAAATGCTAACTATCTCACCAAAAAATAACTAGCTTGGAAGACAGACAAATAAAGAATTTAAGAATTACTGGACAATCTGAAAGATATAATCGGAGAGGTGGGGGGAGGGAGGAAAGGAGCCTACATATCTTACTTTAATAAATTATCAAGGAAAACTACCTCTATATCTTGGTTTAAGAGGAGGGGGGAAGTCAAAAAAATCTACCAATCACTTCCTAAAAAATCTCAAAATATAAACTTCCAGGAATATGATAGCCAAATTCCTGAGTTCCCAGGTCAAGGAGAAAATATTGCAAGTAGCCAGTAAGAACCAATTTAAATATAATGGAGACAGAGTCAAGATCATACATAATTTAGCAGCATCAACATTAAAGGAGCAGATGCTTGGAGTATGATATTCCAAAAGTCAAAGAAGCTGGAATTACAACCAAGAATGACCCACCCAGAAAAACTGAATATAATTGTTGAGGGGGAATTTTAATAAAAGATGTTCAAGTATTCTTGATCAAAAGACCACAAATGAATAGAAAAATCTGATTTTCAAACAGAAGAACCAAGAAAAACATAAAAAGGTAAATATTAAAGAATAATCATAAGGGAGTTGATAAAGTTAAACTGTTTGCATTCTATATGGGAAGATGATACATGGAATTCCCAAGAAATTTATATTGTTAGGGAAATTAGAAAGTATATAAAGGCAAAGGACATGGGTATGAGTTGGTTATATTGGGATGATCTCTAAAAAAAGTTTTTTTAAAAAATGTGGAGGAAAAGAAAAGGGAGAGGTAAAATGGAGAAAATTTTCTAACATAAATGAGGTACACAAGAAAGAACTTTTATACTGAAAGGGAAGTCATCAAAACTGGTTCAAAAAGGGAAGAATAAATATATTCAGAAAAAGTTAAAGCAAAATATACCTAATTAAATCAAATAAGCAAAAAACTAAATTTTGCTAAAAGATATCAAAAAACAGAGGGCAGTTAGATGACATGATGTATTAGAATGCCATGTCTGGAGTCAGGAAGACTTGTCTTTCTGATGAAATCTGGTCTCAGACACTAACTGTGTGATCCTGAGTAAATCATTTAACTGTTTGTTTCAGTTTCCTTATCTGTAAAATAAACAGAGAAAAAAATGGCAAACCACTTCAGAATGTTTGCCAAGAAAATTCCAAATAGGGCCATAAAGAGTCAGACATAACTAAATTGACAGAACAACAACAACAAAACATAGAGAGTGAAAATCAAAAATATTAGAAGCAGTTTGTCTAATAAATGTGTTATAACTCAAAAATAGAGGACACTGAAATAAAAACCATTTCCCAATTGATAGATGGACAAAAATATGAATGGGCAAATAAAAGAAAGCAAAGTTATCTATAGTCATAAGAAAAGTGCTCTGATTAGAAAATGCAAATTAAAACAACTTTGAGTACTACCTCACATCTATTAGAAATGACAAATACTAGAAACGATGAGGCAAAGTAGAAAGACCAATAACCTGTTGGTACAATTGTGAATTGGCTCAGTGATTCTAGAGAACATTTTGAAAATATGGCCAAAGAATATAAAACTGTGCTACCCTTTGAGCAAGAAATACCTGTACTCCCAAAAGGGTAATGGCAAATGTGAACAAAAATATCAATAACAGTTCTTTGGGAGCAGCAATCAATTGGAAATTGAGAGGAAGCTCTTAATTGGAAAATTGCTGATCAAGTTGGGACATGACTGTGATGGAGTAATACTGAGTCACAAGAAATGAAAAGGAAGGTAGTTTCAAGAAAAACAGTAACAATTTCTATGAATTGATGCAAGATGAAACTTGGCTACTCTGATCAATACAGTCATCCAAAACAATTCTAAAGGTATCACAATAAGGGGGAAAAATGCTATCTGCCACCAGAAAAAGACTGATGAACTGAATACAAAATGAAATAAAATTTTTGACTTTATTTTTCTTGCTTTGGGGGGCTATGGATAACATGGAAAGATTTTTTCAATAAATTCACATGTATAATTGATATCATATTGATTTCCTTCTCACTAGGTTGAGGAGATACAGAAGGGAATGAAAGGGAAAAACTGGATCTCAAAACTTAAAAGGAAAAGAATGTTAAAATATATATAAACATAATTTATAATGCAATTAGGAATTATTTAGTGAAATTAAAATATAATTATAATGGGGGGTAGGGGGAAGAAGTATGTATACTGGGCAAATTAAATTTAGGGAAGGAGATTTTGGAAAGGGCTTTTAGGAAAGGAAGTATAATCATGGAAAGGAGGAAGAAAGGGATGAGGAGCTTCCTGAAACAGAAAGTGAAGAATCCTTATCTAAAACTATAGGTACTACTTGTTTATTTTGACTTTATAGATAAAGGAACTTAAAGGCTTGTCCACATTCTTCATGTCTAAACCATAAAACCAAGCAGATATTATAAAAATAAGTAAGTTTGAATTCTCTAACTTACGACACCTCTTCAAATTATAGCCTCATATATCTAAAAGTAAATGGGACAACAGGGTCCATCCTGTCCAATCCCATCACGTTGCAGATAAGAACAATGAAATCCACATAGTTTTAAATGATTTCCTCAAGGTCCCACAGACAGTAAGCATCAAAGGCAAGATTTAAATCCATTTCCTAGGATTCCAGAGCCA
Organism: Sarcophilus harrisii; assembly: GCF_902635505.1. NCBI lineage: Eukaryota > Metazoa > Chordata > Mammalia > Dasyuromorphia > Dasyuridae > Sarcophilus > Sarcophilus harrisii. The sequence goes on from NC_045430.1 coordinate 193,675,330, forward strand.
GTGTTCTATTCTAACATAAATAAAATCATGTCCCATGAAATCTTCTCTTTTTAAAAATTAAACAAGTTCTTTTAAGTGATCCTCATATAACTTTCACCATTCCATTTGCCCTTTTCTATATACATAGTAATGTTATTACCCAAATATGAATATAATTCCCCAGAAATTGTACAACTATTCAGAAGTTGACTGAAAAGAGCAGAACATAGGAGAAATGCCAGAGACACCTAGGACTCACATTAACTTAGCAGTACACAAAAAAATTACATACAGCCTAAGTTAATATTAGTTTATTAGTTTACAAGTATCCCTTTTTTTTTTTTTTTAAAGTAGCTTTTTTTAAAAAAAAAAATTCTGTATATTTTAAATAGGAACTATGTATTAACCATGTTTTCCCTATCCTGAACTTCTGAAAGTTTGTTTTTTTTAAAAAACCCAGTTTTGGAACCATCAATTAAATGATCTAGAGGCAATATCTAATATACAATTCTGTACCAAAAAAATCTACTTTACAGAAGTCCTTAATAAACAACAAAGCATTCTACTAATCAATGATATGTATTATCCCATTATAAGGAATAATAATGAAATTATTAATTATTGCAATTTTGTAGTAATCAATACTTTCAATCCTACCAAAAAACATTAACAAATGATTGCTACTTGCAATGCCAGAAATATCTTCATTTAAAACTTGGGATGGTCAATTATATCACTGAAGCTAAATTTATTTAAACCTCAGTTTATGTCTGTAATGAAATTTTATGTAATTAAGCATTTTTTATTTCTACTAATATCAGATCTTTACAAATGAATTAAAACCAATTAAAAATCCAAAAAAAGTCATTTCTTACAGCTATTTTTTTTCTTTTTCATTAAGTTACAATTACTCTTAAATTATATGACAGCTCCCTTTGGGTAGCACAGTCAGGTATTTTAAGCACAGGGACATCATTTCCCCAGGTCTATATCTAAAAACTCATTTTTTCCATAGTCTGTAGAAACCTCAAACAAAAGAAAGATGCTCCCACAGTCACTTTGGAAGGTTTCTGAAATGCTAATTCACAGCTATGAATCACTAACAGTCTTGAATGTCACACATATCCAAGGTAATTGAGCATCCTTCAATGTAATCTACTTTACAATAGAGATATGTAAAAAGAAAATGAAGCACCTTGTGAAAAAAAAAAAATGGATTTGGCAAAGAACTTGGCTACAAAAGTCATCTCAAGGGATACCAGAAAGCTCTTTTTTTAAAAAAACGCCTTTTAGCTTTATGCAAATATATCACATAATGAGAAGTACACACAACCAATTGTTTCTTCTGTCTTAAAAATGCAACTTCAGTGTCAATCAAAACCTCAAAAAGCAACTTTCTGTAGTAGTTAATAATACACATTCACACACACACACACACACACACACACACATACACACATGTTGCATTCTTAAAACTACAGGCAGAAATGATATTTATATCATTTGCTCCATGGGTCAAAGAAACCCATCTTTTTATAGAAACAAAGGATCCCAGATTTGCAGTTCTAAAGAATTCTCAGATCATTTAATCTAGTGGTGTCAAAAAAATAAAAATAAGGGGTCATTAAACCACATATAAGTATCTCTGCAAGTGATATACTGATTTTTTTTTTAAAAATCTGTTAATATTATACATGTTTTATTGTATTTTTATTACACAGCTAAATATTTCCCAAATATATTTTAAGCTAGTTTGGTCTCCATGGGGTAGTGTGCGTCACATGAAACCAATGACCTATTTCTTTGATGCAGTTAATCTAATCTACTCTATTTAAAGATAAAAAACACATTATCCTGACTTCCAAAGATCATAGAGTTAGTAAAGTAAGTGACTGGGATTTAAACCCAAATCTTTGATAGAACAAAAATATGTGACAATTATATATGTGTTTATATGTATGTGTCTCTCTATATATAATAAATGTATATAATTAAACAATACTGAAAATGCTAAGAATAACACATTTCTATTCACACAGTTCTTTAAGAAGACACTGAGCACTCTCAAAGGATGCTTTACAATCAGCTTCTGCCCTTTTTTAATTTGTACTATGGCTATAGAGCCAATAAATCCTTTGTTTGAAAATAGTCACAGAAGACTTCAATATTCCATCATTAAAAATGTGCTAATAATCTCAGCAAACTGTTATGCCACAGTTCTCTTTTATTGTCCTGACTCAGTTTCCCTAATTATCCTAACCCAGTCCTGACTCAGTTTCTCTAATTGTTCTGCTTCAGTTTATAATTGTCTGCTCAGTACTGCAAAACTTCCCCTTCCTCTTTATCAGAATATTTGATAAGGATAAAAAAATCTTATGTTTTAGAATATCAGAATGCCTCTCCCCATCCCAAGCTATCAGAATGTCAAATACTCTCTTATCAAGATGCCTCTCCTGCTCTCCAGAAGCTCACCCCACCCTGTCAGAGTTTCGTTCCCACTCTCAGCACCCTGACTCTGCTGCTGCCTCACTTTACCTCCTGAGTCTGAGCCATGTGTATATAGGTCATGAGAACTTTCATTGTTGGCTGGATTCTTGGAGACAACAGTCTCATTCGGCCCTGGGTCCAAACCATGGATCCATCTGGTCCCAGTAAATCTGTCCCTTTCAAATAAATTATTAAATACTCTCTAATCTCTATCTTGCCTCAGTTTCTCCAGCATTACATTTTGGAGGCCCCAGCAAGATGTTAGAAAATGAGCAGGATTAGAGATAAGAGACTTTCGGGTCTCTCCTTTGGGCCTCAGGGCAGCTGGAGATCTGTGTTCTTTGCTTGGAGAGGCCAGCCCTCTGGATTTTTTTTCCAGACCTCCAGGAAAGAGCAGTTTCCAGCCACAACTGTGCCTGAAGCCTGATAGTGGACATTCCATTTGGCCATGGGAGAATCTGGTCTGAAACCCCTTCAGTATAAGTTTTCTGTCTGGTCTGATTGCTAGGCAAAACTGGTCCCCAGAAAAAATTGGACTGAGAAGCCATACAACTCTGGGAAATGCCAGTAGGACGCTACGTGGCATTATCTGAAATACCCTTTGGGTACCTGAGTACCTTTTGGTACTATCTGGTTTTAATCTGGGCATTCTCTGTGATAGCAGAGAAATGCACCAAACTGGGAGGGAAGACTCTGGAGCTGACAACTTCCCTCAGGGCTATTTTAAGATTTCCAGATAGCCCCTAGTCTCTGTGTAAATGTTTGACTGCACAGTCTATGTGTATTCTGTGTGACTTGTTTGTCCTATTGGTTCAGAACTCTGCTAAATTAAGAAATTTGGGGACTGGTTATTTCAATGTTGCAACTGTACTTAGTATAAAATGTGCTTATGATTTTAAACTTTTTAACCTGTTGTACTAATTTGTGAGTAAAAGGAACAAAAAGGCAGACAGTTTTTTCCTGGAAGGAGGTTTTCAGAGCCTGCTAGAGTAAAGGGCAATAAAATCTTATCTGATTGAAACTCAGGCTGGAGAAGACATTTGATTAGGAATTTTTCGATAATTCTGAAATCGTGGGAAATAATTTTACTGTTGCCTTTGCATGCCAGATTTGTTCTGAGTATTCTTTTGGGCAGTTTTAAAATTGTGGGAAATAATTTTACTGTTGCCTATGCAGGCTAGATTCAGTTATCTTTGAATGTAAGATCTTAAGAACTTGTTGGAAGTGAAGTTCTGTTAGCTTACCTGAAAGAGATCACGTGCCTCTAATTAGGTAAAGAAACGTCTGACTTTTCTAAAGGCTCCAACTCGGGTCAAAGTTGGAGCTTAGGAAATGTCCACTGGGAATAATGGCCACATGGGGCCAGAGATAAATTCATTATTTGAAATATGATAGGAAAAGCACTTTTATATTAATGGGAATTTAAAGCTCTATTTGATTGGATTTCAAGTTAAAATATAGGTTATTAAAACAAAATGCCAGTAGCTTACCTTGGGAGGTCGTGTTTGTATCTCCCTACTTAGACAGTATGTTGCTTTCCAGAAGTAATTTGTAAACTATACTCTGTTGGGTATATGTATTAAGTTTTATGAAATTTATTTCAAAGTTAATAGTGAATCTTGAAGTTTAAAGTATTTTTTTTCCTTTTAAGTGAGTTAAAGACAAGGGACAAGAGAATTTGAGTTGCAACTATATGTTTAATTAATTGTTAATTAATTAATTAATTGAGGTTATGCCCATCATTTTAAAGAGCTTCTGAAAATAATGGTTTTTCCTTGTCCTTTTGAAAATGTTTCTGTTAAATATGAAAGTTCACAAGTGAACGCATGAACCTACTGAAACTAATTTATTACTGTTATCAATATGAGATTATGGTATTTCTAAAAGTTTAATATTTTTAAGAACCCCTTGGATTCTTACATGTGGTATTAGGATATTCTATATGGGATATTCTTTTAATTGATTGTATTGGGTCATCCTGAGGTCATTTAAAGAGCCTCTGAAAATAATATTTTTTGTCTTTTTTGAAAATATTCTGTTATAAACAATATGTAATTTGGGATATTTATCTATGTATTGGGTATTTTTAAAAAGCAAACTAATTTGTATGTATAATGTTCACTTACGGAAACATCTACTTAGATATAAAAGAAGTGAACTTACTGAAACAAATTCTTACTGCTATAAACATAAGGTTATGGTAAATACCTGTTTAGGATCTATCTTTAACTTCAGCTAATGGAATTTGTTATTGGAAGTAAAATTTCTTGGGCTTATTATTAATGCTATTTGGGAGTTTTAAAGCTCCACCCTCTGACAGTTAGTGGCACAATTAACTGGAGTAAAAATGAATTAACACTATTTTATCCTGTTTTGCTGAAAGTTAAGTTTTAACTGCTTATGTTATGGTTGTGTCCCTGCATCTTTTAATCCTGTAACTATTTCTATGATCAGAGCAATGGTCAACAGAAACTGTTAATGCAATTCAATTATGTCAGACCTTGTTATTTCCAATCTGGTTATATGTTATAACTTGCTATTTCCAATCTGGTTACATGTAATCATTATATCCTAAATACTTGGGCAAATAATATTTAGTCTGATCATCTATCTGTTACTGGATATTGTGTCTGGATATTCAAGTTTTTTTTAAGATTTCTAATATGAAAAGACAAAAGCCTGACTGCCGTTTTATCTATTGGGAAGCTGCTGGCCAATTCATACTGGCCTCTTCACATTTTGTATCAGTCTATTCTAACCTTCATTTGTTAGATTTGTGTTTTTGTTCTAGATTTTGGTCAAATTACAGGTATTGACTTGCTTCTGGGACCTAGATCAGCTTTGATTGTCAGCACGCCAGGCCACACCACATGTATCCTCTGCATGGACTGAGAGCCTCCTGCCAGGGCCCAGCCTGAAGCAGTTTTGAATGAAGCTTTTGGTAAAATCCCTTACTTTTGATGGACTGATATGGGGAATTTAGGAACCTTGATTGGGTCATCTATTACTGTGTGTTTAAAATTTGGGATGGATTTGTTAAAACTATTTGCTGTTATGTTTGAGGAATTTTTAGGAAACTTACTGTATTAGTCTGTTATGTATAGGAATTTGATTCACTCTTGGGATTTACATGTGGAATGGTCACTTGATAAGTCCTTTCTATGAGAAAAAAAAAATGGAGGAAAAAACTGGTTGAAACTGGTCAGGAAATTGGAAAAACTGATGCATTTTTCTTAGACACTTCTGCCCTGCCTCCTATCTCATTAGTTCAGAATGAGTTGGAAATTATTTAAACAGTCCTTTTCGTTTTTACTCCTTGCTTAAAATTTACTGGACTATGATTTGCTGGTTATGTTTTAACTTTGAAATCCCTTATTCTGCTGGAAATGCCCTGTCAGACTCAGTTTTGGGGATTATTTTTTAGAAACAACCAGAAATCAGACACCTGTCCTGGGACTGGCAGTCTCTCTGATCTGTTTCTCCAATCCCAGTTCCTTAATTAGTATTTCAGCATTTTGATATCAGGCCTCTAAGAGTTCGGGGTTGCCTGCCTTGGTCTAACTGCATAATCTGCTCAGAAATCTGTCTCCTAGTAGCAGCTTCGGATCTATTAGAGGGAACAAGTGGAGCTACTGCAGGCCTCACTTTTTCCGTTTTGGAGTCCCTCACAGACTTGGGGTGGCCTCTTAGGGTGGCAGGACTATTTTGAGCACTGCTATTCCCTATGTAAGCAGAGGCTGAGTTAAATGCACAAATGATCATAGACCTAACTCACAGTGAAGTGTCCATCTCAAACTGTCTATCTCTGGCTGAGATGCTCCCCAACTGCAGAGGACTTGAACAGGAAGGCCTGTATGTTGCCCTAAGTGAGGAATGTTGTTTAATGCTAATAACTCTGGGGTTATTAGGGAGAGACTGGTCCTTGTCATAAGTCCTTGCATTTTTCTAGTTTTATTTTGGTTTATTTGCTTTACATAGGATTGGTCAAAATTATGGTACTAAGACCTTCCAGAAGAAGGTAATTCAATGATTTGAATATTCAGAAGAGAGAGAGTATAGAATATTATGCCACAGTTCTCTTTTATTGTCCTGACTCAGTCCTGACTCAGTTTCCCTAATTGTTCTGCTTCAGTTTATAATTGTCTGCTCAGTACTGCGAAACCTCCCCTCCCTTTTTATCAGAATATTTGATAAGGATAAAAGATCATATGCTTTAGAATATTGGAATGCCTCTCCCCATCCCAAGCTATCAGAATATCAGATACCATCTTATCAAGATGCCTCTCCCGATCTCCAGGGTTCCTCCCCCCATTAGGCCATCCCATCTCCTTTCCTATCTCCAGAGGCTCACTCCACCCTGTCAGAGTCCTGTTCCCACTCTCAGCACCCTGACTTCACCCCTGCCTCCACCCCTGAGTCTGTGTGTATATAGGTCATTGAGAACTCACATTGTTTGCTGGATTCTTGGAGACTATCATCTCATTCAGTCCTGGGACCAAACCATGGAGCCATTTGATCCTAGTAAATTTCTCCCTTTTAAATAAATTATTAAATACTCTCTAATCTCTGTCTTGCTTCAGTTTCTCCAGCATTACAAAACCATACAAATGAATGATTATCCTTAATAATATTTTTGTTTTGTTTTTTAATAGTATTTTATTTTCCCAAACACATACAGAGTTTTCAGCATTCACCTTTGTAAAACCTTATGTTCCAAATTTTTCTCTCTTGACTCTCCCCCAAGATAGCAAGCAATCTAATATAGGTTAAACATGTGCAATTCATGAACAATTTTTTGCTGTGTAAGAAGAATCAGATCCAAAAGGGGGAGGGGGACACACAAGATAGGGGGGAAAAAAACAAGCAAGCAAACAAACAACAATGGTGAAAATAATCTGCTTTGATCCACATTCAGTCTCCACAGTTCTCTCTCTGGATGAAGATAGCTCTTTCCAACACAAGTCTATTGAAACTGCCTTGAATCACTTCATTGTTGAAAAGAAGGAAATACTTTTTTTTTTCTTCCCTGTGGCATAAAGTTATATCATCAATCTTGGGTTCACAGAGTCCTCAGAGGCCACATAATCTACATCCAGAATTTCCATATGTGAAAACTAACACTAAATGACTAACCCAAGTACATAATGGCAATAATATCTAGGCACAGTCTGAGCCTCAGTTATCTATCCATTACCAGCATATGTACCTAATGCCTCTTCTGAAAGTTTAATATATTATGATATCTCCAAATGTCCTGAAGCAGCATGGCACAGTAAAGGAGCTCTAAACTGGGAATCTAGGTCCCTGGGTTCAACATCCATCTCTACTATTAGTCATCTATGTATTTTTGAAGACAAGTTTCTTAATTTTTTTTTTTAAGTTATTTTTCAGTTGTGTCTGATTCTCCACAATACCATTTGGGATTTTCTTGGCAGAAACTGTAGTTTTCCATTTCCTTCTCTTGCTCATTTTGCAGAAGAGGAAACCGAGAAACATCATCAAATTCTTGTAAATATATGAGACTTGACTTGAACTCATGAAGATGAATTTTCCTAACTCCAGGCCCAGAATTCTCTCTGTTACCTAGGTGCCCTAATCATCTACATATTTTGAGGCAAGTTTCTTAATCTCCCTAGAACTCATTTACCTCAATTATAAAATGGTGTTAATAATAATAGCTGCCTTGCCTCCTGAGCTTTTGAACATTAAATAAGAGAATCTATTTTAAAGTACTTTCCAAATTATCAAGCGATATATAAATGTAAAGGATGATCATTAAAAAAACCAACAGCTAATAGACAAGTCATCTATCTATTCACTCTGGAATTCAGGTTGTTGGGAGTTTTTTCTTCTCCTAGGAATAATAAGAATTTTAAATAAAGATGATCTTTTAAGGATCCTTTCCTATAATTCTATGAGGATGCGATAAAGGAAAAAAAATATTAGATTTAGATTAAAAAGCTGGGTTTGAATTGTAGCTCTCCTACTTAATATTCACATAACCTTGGGAAAAAAACTTAAATCACTGGGTCTCAGTTACTTTATCTGTAAAAAGCAGGGGGTTTGGCTAAGGGAACTTTAAGGTCCCTTCCAAGCTATAAAGTTATGATTTTCTTAATTATATGACCCTTTGACCTATAAAAATCCAAACATTATGAATTGAATTACAGTGCCCATAATTTGCCCATAAGCATTTTAGGTAGCACCTCAAAATAAGAGCTTATTGTTCCATATCCAATGATAATAGCTATATAAAATTGGAGGCTACAAGGTAGGAACTGTTTGTACCTACTTATGCATTATGTTCTTTCTGTAGGAGTAGGAATAACAAAGACTGGCATTTAGTAAATGTTAAATCATCATGGTAAAGAAATGTAGGGGTGGAAAATATACTAAAGCATGAGAACAGCCCTATGGCATGCAACTGGTAACCTATGATTTCAGTTTCCTCTCATCTGTCATCTCATGAAATACTCATTCTATTCTAGTTTAGCATTGAAAATTCATGGCATTTCTTGAGTTGTTTAATAACTCCTTACACCCTCCTCCCCCAAAAGAAATTGTGATGACTTCCAGAGGTAATAAGGTAACATCTATTAAATATGGTCCAGAGAAGGGATAAATAGAGTCTTGGTGTATTTACCCAGTTTGGAAGATTTCAATCTGATAACTTGTTAGGATTGTAGTCTAAGAGAACTGAAAAGATTCAGCACACATGTTATGCCTATGTAGGGTAGAGAAATGTTATGCACATTTATCCTGAAGAAGCATATAAGCCCCTTCTTGAATTCATTTTGTAGTTGGCCTACTGGTCTGCTCTCTTGAATTCAATATTTAATTCCACTGTATTTAAAAAAGAGACGATCTTCTTACAAGGCAAAAGTTATTGAATCAAAAAGCCAAACCATTCTTTAGAAATCCATAATCTTATTTCAAAGAACTAGAGACATCTGTCAGTCCCTCTCTCATGTTACTGCAAGACTAATCTTCCTAAAAGCTCTTTTATTAAATTTCTGAAGAAAATAATTTGATTCCTTACAGCCTATGGCATTGAGGTCAAACTCCCCATTTTACTTTCTTGCCACCAAAGTCCTTGGCACTGTCAAATGATTCAACATTAGAAACTGATGTGATTTTTGCAATGATTCTGTGCCCTAAGGACTATGAGACTTTTCTATCTGACTTATAGCTGAAACCTTCTCTATGTATGCTATGTCCCTCACTCAGATGAGAGCTCAAGAGAAAGGATTCTTTTTCTATTTATATCTGCAACGATTAGTTCAGTGCTTTGCATGCAGTGATAAATTTTTTTTCCAGTCATTCTTTTCAAGACTCTCCAAAATTTGTCATCACACCAACATGGGTTATATGACTGCTGTGGGTTTCATGGTCTATTTGTTAGTACTCCCAAAATATAACATTACTTCTAATCTGGCTTAACATATCCCATGTATATAAATACTTATCACACATCCAATGTAATTCAGTTCACATTCTTCTTTCTCAAGGAAGTTTTCTCGGATTATTCATTCCACAATGATCAAATATTTCTCTGAACTACTCCTGCATGCATGTTCAGTACCATGCATTTTAGTTTAAAAAAAAATTCCTCTTATTCTTTTGCATCTCCCCGCATAGATTATAAATTCCCCATGACAAGAGAGCAATTTTATCTAGAACACAGGCAATGTCTCTTTCAGGTCTTACGTTTCCCTTCTCATTTCCCCTCAGCAGGTTATACAGAGAACAGGTATTCAATAAGTATTTATTATGTACCAAGATAAGGTCAAAATGGGTCCATGATTTGGACATTAAAGGTGATACGACAAGCAAATCAGAAGACTAAGGGAAGTTTGCCTGTCAGATCTTTGAAGAAGGGAGTTGCTAGAAAACTGAGAAGCAGTTTTTACAGCTACTGTTTCTAATAAAGGCCTTAATTTTAAAATATAGGGATAACTGAGTCAAATTTATAAGACTACAAATCATTCCCCAATTGATAAGTGGTCAAAGGAGATCAAGACAATTTCCAGATGAAGAAACTAAAGCCTTTTATAGCAATTTAAAAAAAAAAAATTCTCTAAATCACTAGTGATTAAAGAAATGCAAATTAAAAAAAATAATAAAAAATTAAGGTACCACCATCTCATACCTATCAGAATGGCTAAAATGACAAGAAAAGATAATGATAAATGTTGGAGGGAATGTGGGAAAACTGGGACACTAATACATTGTTGGTGAAGTTGTGGACTGGTCCAACCATTCTGGAGACTGATTTGGAACTATGCCCAAAGTGCTATGAATTGTGCATATAACCTTTGATCCAGCAGTGTCTCTACTAGGTCTGTATACCAAAGAGATCATAATAGTGGGTAAAGGACTCTCATGTGCAAAAATGTAGCAGTTCTTTTTGTGGAAGCAAAGAATTGGAAAATGACTGGATTCTTATCAAATGAGGAATGGCTGAATAAGTTATCTATTACATGAAAGTAATAGAATCCTATTGTTATATAAGAAATGATGAACAGGCTGATTTCAGAAAAGTCTACAAAGGCTTACATGAACTGATGCTGAGTGAACCAAGAAGAACCAGGAACACACTATACACAGCAATTAAAAAACTGTATGATTATTAACCATGACAGACTTAGTTCTTCTCAGCAATTCAATGATCCAAAGCAATTCCAATAACTTTTGGATGGAAAATGTCATCCATATCTAGAGAGAGAAATATGGAAACTGAATGTGGATCAAAGCATACTATTTTCATCTTTTTCTTCTCTTTTCTTGTACAATTCTTCTAAACATATTTCCACATTTATTATGCTGTACAAAAAAAAATCAGATCAAAAGGGAAAAAAATTTAAAAAACAAGCAAACAAAAAACAACAAAAAGGCGAAAATACTATCCATATTCTGTCTCCATAGTTCTCTCTCTGGATGAGGATGGTTCTCTCCATCACAAGTCTATTGGAATTGCCTTGAATTACCTCATTGTTGAAAAGAACCAAGTCCATCGTGGTTGGGCATTACATAATTTTTTGGTGCTGTGTACAATGTTATCTTGGTTTTAGTCACTCAGTTCATATAAGAATTTCCAGGCTTTTCTGAAATCAGCCTGCTTATCGTTTTATATAGAACAATAATGGCATGGAATTATTGAGAAAACATGAGAAAGGATATATTCTGCACTCCTACTTCAAGAGAAAACATGTAGTTAGGAACTCTCTTCAGGAAGAGATCTATGGAGAAACAGAATAGAAGGCAAACATAGAGAAAACCAGTTTCTCAATATGTCCTTAATTTCCAGCTTGGCTCCTTAGAGACATAGGGGAATTTCCCCTCAGCTGCAATAATGACCTCTATGAAGTAAGCGGAGATACCTCATACCTAATGGAAGAACTCGTCAACTCAATATTTTCTCTCAGTAACTACAGGAAGTACTGGGAATATAGATATTAAAAAAAAAAAAAAAAATCCTGATCTCAAGGAGCTAAAAAGTATAATGGGAAAGACATAAGATGTATAACAATGACACAAGATAACTTATATTAAAAGGAGAAGAAAGGAATCTAGAAAAAATATTATTTTTTAATTTGTTAAGATCATGGAAGGCTTCAGAAAGAAGATGACACTTAATATGGATCTTGAAGGATTATATATTAAATTTCTATCTAATACAAGGTTATCTAGTTCAACCTCATATTTATAAAGAGGAAGAAATTGAGGAATGGAAGGTTAAATGTTAATACATAAAATGATACAGTTAGTAAATGGCAAATATATATATATGAAGTCTTGATTCTCTGATATCTAGGGTCTTGTTCAATTGTACTTTGCCAAAAAATCCTGCCTTGATATTCTCTTTACTTCTCATAAGCCAGAACTTTATTCTGAGAATTCATTCCCTGAACATCTTAGAGCTAAACTTTATTAGCTTTTCAAGATAAATGCTATTTTTCCTCCCACTGAGGAAATGAATTAAGTTAATTCTAGCTTGTATAGCATTTCTCCTCCTCTTTTTCCTCTTTCTTCTTCTCCTTTTTGTCATCATCATCATCATTATTAATTAATGTAGGTAAGAAGAGCAACTTATCTCGAAATAAAATATTCAGTCTAAACAAATAGAATTTTGAATTCTCCAAACACTTGGGCTTTTTATTCTCTTCTCATTTCCGTTTGTTTTTTAGAGGTTGCTTTACTAAGTTCTCTCTAGTATAAGAGGGAGAAAAAAGAGATGGTGGGAGCAAGAGGGAGAATCTGTTTGAAAGGGGGATGGTTTACCCTCCCATTTATGAAAGGGCATTTAGTCAGCTTAGGTCAAAGATAATGGCCTGAGGGAACTAGGTGTAATGGTCCATGGGGTTGTAATTATCATCATAATCACTGTTATTATTAGGAATAATAAAACCTACAAAATACCCATGGTGTGCAGAATATCACACATTATCTGTGTCTAAAACACAGCTTTTGCCCTCCATAAACAATCACCATTAGAAATCAAATCAGACAAACAAATTATACATTTTTTTTTTATGAAACACTGTGCTATGTTGTTTAGATCAGTTCTTTTGAAAACATTTTTGCGTGTGTATGTTTTTGAAATTGTTTTAGGAAAGAACACAAGTGATAGAGTTAGCCTGGACATTAAAATAATAATAATAATAACCCAAATGGCAATCTTTTTCTTTTATTTCATTAAATCCATAGTCTAACCACTGCTCTGCTCTGCTCCCTCCTTTGCATAAATCACCCACTCATTTCCAAGAGGGGACAGATAAGTCAAGTTTTAAAAAGATTTTCAACTTTCTCCCAAGTTGCAGCCTCCCCCACCCCCAGCTTCTGCTGTTTTCTCTCATCATGAATATATGATTAATAACTGTGTGTTTATAAAACTCTGCCTTGTAAGCAAAGCTGAGGGCTTTCCATCCAAAGGAGGCTGAGGTATGGAGTTAATGAGAAGTGAGACTGTGGGGAATGAGTAGGAACATGCCAATGTTAATGTAATTGAGCATGAATATCAAACACTGACAGGGGAACACTCTTCCTCTGCTGATGGAAAGCCAGATCAGCTGGTTAGCAGATGGAATATATGTAGAACAGGCTTCACAGCTATCCCCAGAACTGCCACATCACAGCAATCTAGATTTCACAACAACAGATCTTCTGGTTTCCCAAATGCAATCTTTTCCCTTCTCTTCTACTTAAAAACAAGAAAATATTCTTTCCTTTTCTTTCTACTTCTTTCAACCTTAATCGTATTTCTCCTTTTCACAACTCTAAGGAAAGAATAAGACTTTATAGGTTTCCATGAGACATATTTCTTTTGAACAGAGCAAGATCACTACAACCAGTTCTGTGCATAGTGAAAAGAAATGCATTTTCAGAAAAATATCGGCAAGGTGAAGCTGAAATGATTACTGCTTGAGTTCTGCTCTGGCCTTGGACACCAGGGAAACATTGAATGTTAAATATATAAATACTCTTTTATGCTATTACTTGCATTCCTTATTGCACCATGGATAGGATAACAATAAGGTCAGGGATCACTGGGAATTCTGCAAAGCATCATGGATGAAATGATCTCTTCAGGGATTTGTAACTAATGATGGTTTTCCAGTTCCAGAAAACAGATGCCCAGGGGTCTCAGGTTCATATGAATATTAAAGTATAAACTCTCTAATAAAAGATCACAATTCCTAAGGAAAATGACAACTTTAGCTCTAAACCATGAAGATAATGAAGTGTGGTTTAGTCAGTAGCAGCCCATGAGAAGGAAACAGAAAAAACAGAGTAAGAGGATCTGAGTTCAAAACCTATCTTTGAAACTTATTATCTAGGAGAGTCTGGGCAGTCAATCAATTAAACTTATTTAGCAGGATACCAGATTTAGTTTGGGTCATAAAATTAACATGCCATTTTTCCTGAGTTCCTGTCAAAGAATCAAGGGTCTGAGGTGATGAGGATGAAACTTGAAAAATCTGAGTCTAGTTACCCTAGACTCACCATGGCAAGATCATAAGAAGGATGCCATGTTACCTAGATAAGTATGAAGTGCTAGAAATAGTAATGAGAGTGAGGAATGAGGTTAAGAGGACTACTCTAAACAGAGTACATTTATTAAGTGCTTATTTTACTAAATGTCTATTATTTACCAAATACAGAAACAAGCAATGGAAATACACAGGTAAATGCTCCCATTGTAATGGAAGAGACAGCATGTAAATAATTAAATAGAGAGAGAGATAGGGGAGACATGGAAGAGGAGGAAGAGAAAAAGGTGGGGGGGAGAGGAGAAGCACACACACAGAGACACAGAGAAACAGAGACACACAGAGAGAGGGAAGAGGGGGGGAGGAGGGAGTGTGTGTGTGAGTGTGTGTGTGTGTGTGTGTGTGTGTGTGTGTGTGTGTGTAGATAGAAGGAAATTTCACAGCAAAAGGTATTAGAAGCTGAGAAAGAAGGTGGAACTTCAGGAGAGTCTTGAAGGCATCTTGAAGGAAGCTAAAAGATAGGGCTGGAGAGGGAAAATATGTAAGTCATGGAGGACAACCAATCCACAGCCACAGAGCCTGGAATTGGAATGTTTGTCTGAGGAAAGGCATGTGGATCAATTGCGTGTAGGGCAAAGAAAAATATAAAATGACCCAAAAGATTTGGAAGAGGATAGATTGCTTTTAACTCAATCCTGGAGTTAATATGGAGGCACTGGAGGTCACTGGGTAGTAGTATAGCCTGCTTATAGCAAATAGGGCCCACTCCACTATGTTCTGTGATCTTGGTTTTATGTTATACAAAAACAAAAACATTTACCAATGGGCCTGTTTTCAGGAGGAGCTTGGAATCACTCAAGGATTTTTGTCCTTCCTTAAAGACAATCCAATTCACCCTCTTTAATGCTTGCTTGTCCATTTTTACTTTTACAGTATATACATATATGTGCTTGTATAATACATGTATATATAGTAAATATATAGCTATATTTCTCCATATCTATATATAGAGTGATATATATATACATATATATGGATTAGATTTATAACTTGTCCATCTAATTGCACATTATAAACTTATATCGCTTTTAGGCAAGATAGAAATGGCACAAAGGGGAACCAAGATGATAAAGGAATATAGTTATTCATTCTAGTGTGAAAAGAGATTTGTGATAAACAATGATGCAATTATGAAAACACTGAGGATAAAATTCACAAGAAATCTGAAACAGACTAAGAGCCTAAAGTAAGATGTCCAGAAAGGCAAATTGAGAGAATATGAACAGCTACCAATCTAAAGGCATAATTTCTCATCAGTGCAAAGTCTTTATGAAACTTATGGATACATGAACCAAAGGTATCTTCAGGGAAAGAATTATGAAGAAAAAAGTTTTCACAAGCATCTTTTCCAGTGGACATTTTTATCATCTTGTGATTTACTGAAAGTTGTGGAGGATACAAGATCCTATTCATTTGGTTTCCACCCTTCAGCTGCTGCTGATTCATGTTAATTTTTTACTTGCTCCATTCTCCAAAACATAGTTCTTCTGATTGAAATATGAGCTCTCTAAGGGCAGGAGCTACTTCACTTTCATTTTTGAAATCTCAGCACTAAGCCTCTTGCTTGGCAAGTGTTTAATAAATGAATTTTCACTTATTCACTCATTACTGTTTCCTGATAATGAACAAAGGTATTTGATCCAGTAGAGCAGTGTCTTTGTTAAAATAAGTATCTACTAAGTACCTATAATTTATAAAATGCTGCATAAGGTACCAAGGATACAGATATAAAAGAATTTTCAGGGAAGGGTATTACATATATTAGCATATATGTAATACATGCATGCATATATAGGATAAGGGACAGGGGTAAGTGGCACAGGGCATAGAATGCTAGGCCTAAAGTCTGAAAGACTCATCTTCCTGAGTTCAAATCTAGTCTCAGATAATGTGTGATTCTGAGCAAGTCACTTAATTCTGCTTGCCTCTATTTCTTCATCTGTAAAATGAGCTAGAAAGTTAAATGGCAAACTATTCTGGTATCTTCACAAGAAAACCTCAGATGAGGTCAGATAGGATGAACAATGACTGAACCACAGTAACAATATAAAATAAATACACAGGGAAAGAGCACTAATAGGGTAATCAGAAAATTTTGTGTAAGATAGTCTTTTTGGTCAAGACACAGCTCAAGCACTGACTTTAAGAGGGGGAGGTAAAGAGATACAGGGTTGGCAAGCCAGGAGGCTGGCAAGGTAGCATGGATACAGAATGTGCAGGGAAGAAAAAAGTATATATTTTATCCTACAAGCAATAGATTATATAACTGGAGTTTCATGAGTAGGACACGATCATATCTGTACTTATTAAAAATCATAATGGCAGCTATGAGAAAGACACATTAGAGTGGGGAAAAATCTGAAGTAGGAAAACCAATTAGGAGGCTACTGCAATAATCTATACTTGACATGAGGGCCTGAACTAAACCGGTGGATGTGTGAATAAACCAAAGAGATCAGATATCAGAGACATGGTGGTGACAGAAATAGCAAGATTTGCCAGTTGCATGGATTTTCGGACTGAAGCAACAGAAAGAAAGCAGGACAATGTTACAAACTTGAGTAATTGGAAGAACAATAAAATCTTCAACAAAAAGAGAGAAGTTTGAAAGAAGAGTGTGTTGGGGAAGAAGGCAATCACTGTTATTTTTCCCTTCCAACAAGATATTCCCCACCAAGACATCAAAATCATTTCAAGTTTCTTTCAAAGTATTTGTAATAGAAACAACCCTGTTTTCTCTAATCAAAAAAATGAGACAAGGCATAAAACAGAGAAAATCAAACAAACAATTTGTCAGACCAATCAGCCCACAAGCTTTATAAATTAAATAATGAAGAAATAAATACACAAATAAGTAATGAAGAAATAAATGGATGAATAGAGACACAGGAAGAAAATTAAAAATTATATTAAGGACTTTTTATATTTCCTCCAAAGTCAAATATACTATTTCCCAACTAATTCTCAATTAGAAGGAAACACTCGCCCACCTTTACTCTTCAAAAAAGGAACAAAAGGAAAAAAAAAGTATTTCATACAGAGATAGCTCTTTAAAATAAGAAAAATTTCCAATTTACCTTGACTTTGTAGTATTCTTTGACTTCAGGCCTAATAGAATCAAAATCTCCACTGATGTACTCTGGTAAGAAGCTGAAAGAAAGATGGCTCTTGTAAATAAACCAATTATGGTTTGTTCTTTGCTTGACTTTTAAGTTGAGATTGTAGGGAACCGCTGTGCTTTGGGGATGAGGAGGGAGTATAACTCACCAGAAACTATTTTTCTCACTGATATAAGACCTTATAATTTGCACTGAGTTTGGATCTAATATAATTGACAGTACTTTGTATTCTAAGGCTGTCTCCATGAGAACGAAAATGATTCGAATGCTTCACAAATTCATTCAAATAGCTAGTCAGTATTGCATAGATTGTACAAGAAAGAGTTATGATTTCATTTTAAAAACATTTTTATAACAATAAGGTTTGTAGAGTCCTTTAGTAACATCTCCATTTTCTGAAACCACAAACACCATCAAGGCAAGTCCACCTTGGTGGAATAAACTGAGGTTGGAATGTCCTATTCAAAGACCATTCCAATTCTCATAAAGATGATCATTTTGATTATTTTGAATTTCACTTATTTCCATCCTAGTGATTTGTTTCAGCTGGATTATGTGGTTGTGACTGAATACTCTGAACAAAAATAACAAATAGCAAAAATAAACAATCTTCAGTTTTTTTTGTTTTCTCATTTAATCTTATTTCTATATAAGTGCTGGTAAAAAAAAAAAAAGGCATATTCTAACCTCTAAAAATCAAATGTTCTTATAATTTAATGTCTCTTGAACAAATTTTGGATCATAGTTTGTGTTAATTCTTCTGATTTATTCTGAAATCAATCTAATTCTTTGGAGTTCTGCTGGAATTCTCCACTTTGTAGACTAATTAATTATTTCACAGTAAGAAAAAGACAATAACCACCACTTAAGTTGGATATCTCTGAAAGTTTGTAAAGGTCAAGTCCAGCAATCAATCCTTTCCTGAGATAATCCATCTTGATTATTTTCTCAACATTGATATATCTTTACTAGAGGTAAGCAGAATTCAGTCTTTTTAAATAGGTGGCAATCAGCTGTTCCCACTGGATATAAAGGTAGGCAGTATTTTTTTTTTTTTTTTAGTATTTTTTTAAAAAACTAATGTGTGTCTATAGAAATAATTTACAAATTTATCAAATATTTTATCTCTGATGGCACATTATGTTTCAAAATGGAAACCCAAACTTAATATATGAAATGGGGGAGGATTATATTTCAAGAAATTAAAAAACATGCTCTCTTTTCTTCAGTCTTGCTATAGAATACCTCAAATAATCATTTCACCTTTTCTGGTAGTGGAAATTAGGAATCAGTTCTAGTTGATTGTTTGGATGATATACTGAACTATGTAAATTTGACATTTAGTTTCGTTTCCCTTTATTCATAATTGCAAATGTGAACTGTTGAAAGAACATAGGAGCTGGCCTAAGATTTGCATTCACATCAATATCTGCTAGACACAGAGCTATGATTAAGTCATTTAAATTCTCAATACCTTAGTTTCCTCATCTGCAAAATAACAATAATAGTTGCACTAAAAGATTTGTCCAACTAGAAAAATGAAAGGGCTTCATAAACCATGAAAACAATATATAAATGTGAATTTTTAACATGTCAATGGATTTGTGATTTCATCGATGTAGAATGCTGACTCCCCACTAATACAGAATGTAACTCAACTACCCCTTAATCAACTCAACTCTCACATTCTTCTCCTAAATAATTTTTGTCCCTAACTCTTCATAAATCTTCTATAGCAATTCTATTCAATGTCCTGGAAGTTTTCTGTTATATCTGGGATTCTTAATCCCCCTCCCCCTTTTGTTTGTATCCTAGAAAACTTGGAAGTATGAGGAATCCTATGGGCGCCTTCTCAGAATTTTATTTTAAACAAGTTTTCATTGATGTTTTCTGTTTTTTTTTACATCATAATAGTTTTTCCCCAGGAAACATCTTTCTTCCTCCCAGAGAAGCATTTCATATAACAAATAACATCTTTTTATTTTTATTTTTTTTATCAAAACATATGCATGGATAATTTTTTCAACATTGAATCTTGCATAGCCTTATGTTCTGAAATTTCCTCTCCTTCCTCCTAACCCATTTACCAGATGTCAAACAATTCAATATATGTTATACATGTTAAAATATATGTTAAATCCAATATACATCAACATATTTATACAATTATCTTGCTGCACAAGAAAAACCAGATCAAAAAGGAAAGAAAATGAATAAGAAAACAAAATGCAAGCAAACAACAACAAAAAGCATGAGAATGTTATGTTATGATCCACACTCAGTTCCCACAGTCCTCTCTTTGGGTGTAGATGGCTCTCTTCATCATAAGATCACTGAAACTGGCCTCAATCAGCTTTGTTGGAAAGAGTCACAACCATCAGAATCAATCATTCGTATAATGCTGTTGTTGCCATATACAATGATCACCTGATTCTGCTCATTTCACGTACCTTCAGTTCATGTAGATCTCTCCAAATATCTCTAAAATCATCCTGCTGATAGTTCTTATAGAACAATAATATTCCATAACATTCAGATACCATAATTTATTCAGCCATTCTCCAATTGATGGGAATCCACTCAGTTTCCAATTTCTGGCTACTACAAAAAGGGCTACCACAAACATTTTTGCACATGTGGGTCCCTTTTCCTCCTTTAAGATTTCTTTGAGATATAGGCCCAATAGAAGCACTACTGGATCAAAGGGTATGCACAGTTTGATAATTTTTTGAGCATAGAAATAACATCTTTTTTAAAAGGTAAAATTTTTTAAAAATGGGAATAAAAAGAGGAAAAAATCAGCACATGGATCAATATGATGAAAAAACCCATGGAAAATATAGGACATCTCTGGATTTCACCTCCAGAAAGGGGGTAAAATAAAATAAAGATGATTCCAAAGGAAAGATAAATTTTGTAGAAGTACAGTTAACAAAAACTTGTTCTTTTGTTTGTTTTAAAATACGTTCATAGTAGTTTGGAACTATGCTCAAAAAGTTATCAAACTGTGCATACCCTTTGATCCAGCAGTGTTACTACTGGGCTTATATTCCCAAAGAGATTATAAAAAAGGGAAAGGGACCTGTATGTGCACGAATGTTTGTGGCAGCCCTTTTTGTAGTGGCTAGAAACTGGAAACTGAATGGATGTCCATCAGTTGGAGAATGGCTGAATAAATTGTGGTATATGAATATTATGGAATATTACTGTTCTGTAAGAAATGACCTACAGGATGATTTCAGAAAGGCCTGGAGAGACTTACACGAACTGATGCTGAGTGAAATGAGCAGGACCAAGAGATCATTATATACTTCAACAACAATACTACATGATGACCAGTTCTGATGGACCTGGCCATCCTCAGCAACGAGATAAACCAAATCATTTCCAATGGAGCAGTATTGAACTGAACCAACTATGCCCACAGAAAGAACTTTGGGAGATAACTAAAAACCATTACATTGAATTCCCAATCCCTATAGTTATGCACACCTGCATTTTTGATTTCCTTCACAAGCTAATTGTACAATAATTCAGAGTCTGATTCTTTTTGTACAGCAAAATAATGTTTTGGTCATGTATACTTATTGTGTATCTAAGTTATATTTTAATATATTTTAACATCTACTGGTCATCCTGACATTTAGGGGAGGGGGTGGGGGGGGTAAGAGGTGAAAAATTGGAACAAGAGGTTTGGCAATTGTTAATGCTGTAAAGTTACCTATGTATATATCCTGTAAATAAAAGGCTATTAAATAAAAAAAATTAAAAAAAAAAAAAAAAAAGAAAAATTGGAGCAAGAGGTTTGGCAATTGTTAACACTGTAAAGTTATCCATGCATATAACCTGTAAATAAAAGGCTATTAAATTAAAAAAATAAATAAATAAAATAAAATAAAATACGTTCATAGACTTTAGGGTAAGACCCTGTGTTCTATATCTTTTAATATGTTGTACATATTTCTGTAATATTTGGTGTGTCCATCTATTAATCTTCGTTCTTCAGATGATGAGAGTAGTGCCTTTCCCAATGGTACAAATCATTTGCCTTATCCCAAAAATTCAATTCAAGACATTACTTTAAAAAGTTTCAAATATATTTATAGCTTGGTTTCTTCATAATGTTCAATATTTTCAAAACCATCTCTCAAATTTTCAATTACAGTCCATTTTCAACTTTCACAGGGCACGCAAATCAAAAAATGTAAATGTTGCTAATAATGAACATATGGAAAATAGGACATTAGGTTCTTATAACTATAAAAAAACCTATAATCTTTATTTAGAGATTACTAAAAACATACTTGTCTGCATATAATTCTTTATTGCTAAACATTAATTCTGATAATATGCACTTTTCCTACACAGTAATTATGATATTACCCATAAAAGGTAATACACAAAATAAAATTGGTAACATGCAAAACATTTTTTCTTGCTAGTAATTCTGTAGAATTTTGTGACCTTTTAGCTAATACCTCAAAAAACACTGATAATGTTTACTTTTCATAACATGCAGAATCTACAATATCAAAAATGGAAATATTTGACTAGATGTCCTCCCATGTCTCATTCAGCTCTGGGAACTACAATCCTATAATCATCAATTTATAGAGAATGCACTTTACTTGCTATTCACTGAAATATTGAATTGTCAAGACAAGAACTTTAGGTTCTAACCTAAAGTATTTATATATGATTCTAAAATTATCATTTTGATTTTCCAAAGATTGCTGATCTACTCTCCCCCCCAAAAAATAAATCATAGATTAAACCAGGAACAATTGTAGAAGAGAAAGGATTTGCTCTGAAAACATTCACCCTTTTACATATAAGACAAAGATCTAAACTCTGGCTTCCTGAACTGGTTGCCAGTCATGAATGCTATTTTTAGCTTCAGAGTCAATGCCTTATATTCCCTTTTTATATAACTTTCAAAAGATGACTAATTAAAAGACAAAATGAAAATCCATTTAATTTGGCTTTCATGGTCAAAATGATTTAGTGCATTAGAAATTTGCTGAATAAGTGAAATATATTAATCTCTGATTTCCTTTGGTATATTACAATACTCCATTAGATATTCTATTTATATAGTCCAATAATGCTAATGGAAAGGGTCCACACCTGGGTCAAGGGACCTCTTTATAGATAGATTTTCATAGGATACATGAATGTGAACAGGGGAGAAAAACACAACTATAATTACATTTTCATGAACTTCCAATTTAAATTTAGTATTTTCTTCCATTTTTAATTGTTAATACAACAGTACATTATTCAGACAAGGCAGTTGTAAAAGGAATCACCAGATCATCAAAGACAATCATGGCATAAAACAAATTGAGAACTTTTAGAACTATGGAAAGTTTACTTTCCATATGGATTATGGAAAGAGGAGTTTGTTTCTGCTCTGAGGGATGATTGTTCTCTAATACTAGCATTCTGGTCTTGATGCCATCTGCATCATCAGGCTGGGATGTACTGGATCTAGAATGGTGTCTCCATCTATATGGAGAGTTGCTATAATATCAATGCTGGGAGGGAAAGGATTCCTAATTTGGACTTAATGAACATTGTTGATGGGCTACTGACAGCAGCAGATAGTGAACTGAGCATCACAGTCAAGAAAAATCTCAGTATTTCTACTGTCTCTTTATGCAACCTAAAGACAATCACAACCTTTTTTCTAGACCTCTAAGTTCATACCCCCTAAATGAAGGGGACATGTAGAAAGGTTCTAAATCCAAAATATGTGAACCTACTTTTAAAAAAATATATATTTTGAATGATTTATTTATAATTGTATGTAATTTACTTCATTCATTTAAAATATAATTCTGAAAAGGTATTCACAGGCTCCATCAAAATATCAAATGGATTTCTCATACAAAAAAGTTTAATAACTCCTGAAAAAGAGGACATTTAAGACTCAGTTATTCTGTTCGGTTCTGCACACATATATTGTATCCAAGATCTACTGTAATCTATTTAACATGTATAGGACTGCTTGCCATCTTTGGGGAGAGGACGAGGGAGGGAGGGGAAAAATCAGAACAGAAGTGAGTGCAAGGGATAATGTTGTAAAAAAATTACCCTGGCATAGGTTCTGTCAATAAAAAGTTATTTAATAAAAAAAATAAAATCAAATTAAAAAAGACTCTTATTAATTCTATAACATCTTTTACTTCACAGGAAAAGCACTGTGAAAATTACAAGTACTGCATGTATATGAGCTATGATCACAGCATGGAATGACATCCCATTTGCTGTGTGGCTTTAAGTTTGCACTAGTCTCAGAAGATATATATAAATATGTTGCATGCACAGGACCAATGCTACTTTTTCCATCAGTACTCCCCATGTAGGTTGGACCATCAATTTCTAAGTTCTTCAGTTCTGTATTGATCAATATCCTACCAAATCTAACTGTAATAGTCACACCAGTCATACTCCCAAGGAACTGATTACTTCAATACTGTTTGTTATAACCGAAATACTGGAATTTATTTTACACTTACTTCTTGGTATATATCCAACTTTATTCCAGTTCTAGCCAGCAGTCCCACTGTGGATAAACTAATTTCTCTATATCTAATTTATTTCTAATACTTACATGGATTCTAGAAGGTAGAGTTAGGAGTGTGCTGCAGTTTACAATTCCTTAAACTACAATATTTCTAATCTTATTCTTGTGTGCAGTTTGTTATTTAGGTAAGAGCCAAAGATAGCAACCCTATGAAGTAGATATTACAAATATAATTATTTCTATTCTATATCAGAAGAAACACCATATCAAAGAAGTGAATTGATTTATACATAATAATAGCACTAATTTTAGATTAGAAACTAGGAGTTCTAACTCAAAGTCTAATGTTCTTTTCACCAGAAGTGACAAACTCCCAAGTGCAACCAGAATCTGAAGGTAATTAGGAAATGGTTAACAAAATAAATAAAAAAATACAGTACAACACAGACAATATTAATTTGTGATTTTCTAACTCAATATGCAGCCAGCAGAAAACCATTTTGATTTATTTGGTACGAAGTATATTTCCTTTTCACTAACTCTCTTAGACAACTAGAAATATCATAATGAAAAGTATTAGGGGGAGAGAGAAGAAAGTAAGGGTGTTAAAAAAAAATAGCCCCAGAAAAAAACAGGCTTAGGTTAATATTAAGTCTTGTTTCATCATCCAGGCCAATCAGCCAATGTAACTCAATGTAAAACAATGAGAAGGGAAACTGATGGAGACTTTCCCAGAGTATGTCCTCTTTAAATTTGATTTAACTTAAAATTTTCATTAAGTAACTAGAATCAATATATAACAGCAATATAAACTATTTTACAAAAAAGGACATTTATATAGTGTGCCTTTAAGCTTACAAAACTTACAAAGCTTACAAAACACAATACATATTATTTCACTTGATCTTTATAATAAATATTTCAAGTATCATTATTTCCTTTGTATTAATTTGTTTGTTTATTTGTTGAAGTTGGGTATCCATGTCAAGAAGTGACCAAGTCAGAAGTGCTAAAGGCACTGTTAGATAGATCCTGATGAAGATCTTCATCAGTTCTTGGACATGGTCAAGTTCAACTTTCCCTATACAATTTGTTAATACTCTATCTACTCTTGGAGTACCATATTATCACTGGATTAAGCACAGACGCAAATTTAACTTCTTCTCTAATGCAGATCAGAACCCCTCAATCTCAATCTCTTTAAGTAGCAGGAATTAGAGGTGTGTACCACAATGCCTAAAGATTGTTTCCATTTTATAGACAAAAACATCAATTAAGGCTGAATTAATTTGGTGACTGAATTACAACCTAGGTCTTTGACTCAGTCAAATGTTCTTTCCACTATCACAATGAGAATAAATCAACAAGAAACTTATTCTCTCTCATTGACTGGCTTACATCTAAAATAATTGGTCCATTTCCTTTCATACAAAGGAAAAGAGGCCAATATTAGTGTGCTCACCATGGCCTTCAAAATGTTACCTGCTGCTGCTATATTGAGTCATCCCACTATTTATTTGACAGACAAAAACTTAACATATCAACTAAGGACCACGTATAAAATTAATCATTTTTGTATGAACCCCACAAGAGTAGGAAGCTTGGAAATCACTTTTAAGATGTAAAAGAACATCTTAGTGTCTTTTAAAGAATAAACAAGAGAATTTTTTTTGATATACTTGATATCTAACAAAGTAATCTAACATCAAGGGCTTGGTCAGAACAATGTTCTGACTTATACTAACTTTTTAAAATAATCTCACTTCTCAAAACTGACAAATCAGCTCATGTCTGTGTCTAAACCTTCACTTCATTCACTCTGTCCAGATCTTTGTAGTCTGCTCAATTAAACTTTTATCATACAGTCATATTTATCAACTTGTCTTTTCATATACTATTCCTCCTATCTCTTTTTCCCTTGTATTCTTCACTTGAGACTTATTTATCTTTTCCTTCTACCAGTTGAAGACTAGCTGTGCCTTTGGCTAACTTTCTCTAATCTTATCAAATAGAATGCCAGAGATACACATTCTCCTATTCCAAAAATCTATTATAAAGTTTATGTGTTATGTACCAGGACCAACAACAACAAAAGAAAAATGTGGTATTACTGATAACAAATAACTAAGAATTAAAAAAATATAACACCCAGATTCTGAGGTTTTTCTTATTATTTAATTTAAATAGTAAAAGGACCTGAGGTGTGTGTATGTGTATCAATTTATCTCTATATAAAGAATTCCTTTATAACCAAGATTTCAAGCACAACCATCCATATGGTAAACTTCAGAAAATACAAGTTAGAGTTGCCCACTATAGTTTCAACAAAAGTTATAGGGCTAACTTCTTTACTGTCAGATTCCTAAAATTTAAAATACATTATAATTCAGTAATCCAGGGAATGCAATTGGGTCTGTCTTCATACACTACCTTCTCATTTGTGCAAAAATCCCTCAGATATTTGGAATCAACTTGACAAGTTTTCTAAATATTATATTGACTTTGACAATGACCAAACTAGAAACTAACAAGTAAAAGGCATAAAAAGCTAAATATCTGTTCTTATGGGCTATATTAAGTCTTGCAGAGAATACAATCTTTTTTTATTGGTGTAATTTTTTTTGAGTTCAGCAATAGAATTATTTTTTTCTCTACCCCTGTAAATTTTAAAGGAGTAATAATACAAATTCTAGCACATTATCATGTATTAAATTCTTCGAGAGAGAAAATAGATAGCTGAAAAACAATTAAAGTCCAGAAATGAGTGTTTACTTTTTACATATTTTGTTAGAATTTAATGTGTATCCTTTCCAAATTAATCTGGGATTCATACTTTAAACAAAGTATATGCCAAAAATACACCTGGTATGCATGCTGAGATGACTAAAATAATTACATCCTTTCTCATATGATATACTAACTTTTGAAAGTTCCTGCTATTTGCTTTTCGTCTCTGCAATTAAAAGACCATCTTCCTTTTTTGAGGTTCTTGTTGCCATGGATTTGGGCATTCTGAATAAGTATATATTCAGGGTGACACTTTCCAGATGTGTTTTATGTTGCAGTACTAATGACAGCTGATATAGAGGGGCTATTTTTGTAGCTGCCTGAGAAAATGATTACCCCACCCAAACCAGATTTATGAGAGAGCCGAATATTTTTGGGCTGACCATCTTTAAGTCACATTCCCATGTCCCACCCTGTATCAGTGGAAAAGATAATTATCTGCCTTCAAAAAGTACAGCACAAATTATATTTCCCCATATGATTATGGGAACTAATATTTAAAAAAATGAATTTGAAAAGATCTGAAACAAATTCATGAATGAAAAACTATGTATTATATTTGGATGACAAAAGGGAACAATCACATCATGTTACTGTAAAGTCATTAATATTCTATAGCCAAAGTAACATTATGAAACTCTGCTGTAATATCATTTGCACATTATAACATTTATAATGCAGTCATGCTTAACCTACTTCCTTGTAACATTATTTCATCAAGACACTTTTCACGGAGCCATTTAAGATCATTAGGAAATTTCATTCCTTTACAATCCCACCCTTTGGGAGTTGTGAACGAATCCAACCATTTTGGAGAGTAGTTTGGAACTATGCTCAAAAAGTTATCAAACTGTGCATACCCTTTGATCCAGCAGTGTTACTACTGGGCTTATATCCCAAAGAGATTATAAAGAAGGGAAAGGGACCTGTATGTGCACGAATGTTTGTGGCAGCCCTTTTTGTAGTGGCTAAAAACTGGAAATTGAATGGATGTCCATCAGTTGGAGAATGGCTGAATAAATTGTGGTATATGAATATTATGGAATATTGCTGTTCTGTAAGAAATGACCAACAGGATGATTTCAGAAAGGCCTGGAGAGACTTACATGAACTGATGCTGAGTGAAATGAGCAGGACCAGGAGATCATTATATACTTCAACAACAATACTATATGATGACCAGTTCTGATGGACCAGGCCATCCTCAGCAACGAGATAAACCAAATCATTTCCAATGGAGCAGTAATGAACTGAACCAGCTATGCCCAGAAAAAGAACTCTGGGAGATGACTAAAAACCATTACATTGAATTCCCAATCCCTATATTTATACACACCTGCATTTTTGATTCCTTTCACAAGCTAATTGTACAATATTTCAGAGTCTGATTCTTTTTGTACAGCAAAATAACGTTTTGGTCATGTATACTTATTGTGTATCTAATTTATATTTTAATATATTTAACACCTACTGGTCATCCTGCCATCTAGGGCAGGGGGTGGGGGGGGTAAGAGGTGAAAAATTGGAGCAAGAGGTTTGGCAATTGTTAATGCTGTAAAGTTACCCATGCATATATCCTGTAAATAAAAAGCTATTAAATAAATAAATAAAAACTAAGAGAAATAAAGCTTTTATCAGAGTAAAGAATAAAAAAAAAAAAAAAAAAAAAACACAATCCCACCCTTTGGAGATCAATATGACAAAAGGTCATCATGATCTCTTTCACAAACTATTTCTTGATCCCACTGTCAAATAAGTTTAATGGTCTTTTATAATGTAGAATTTCATGGGAAAGATGCTTTTCCACAATGTTATTTGTTTTTATTCTTAATTAATATTAAAGGATGATCTAAAGTGGTCTGAAAAAGTTTGATGGGGAAGAAAGATCTGGCTCTGAGTCTTATAATATTAATAATTCATTTCAGTATCAACAAATATCTGTTGTGTTTCCTATGTGCTAAACACTGAGAATACAAAGAAAGGCAGAAATACACTCCCTGCTCTCAAGGAGCTCATATTCTAAAAGGGGAGACAACACTTAAAGCACAATGTACATACAAGTTGTGTGTGTGTGTGTGTGTGTTTATATGTGTACATATGCATGTATGGTAAAACAATGGTAGTATTTCAGAAGATTTCATGTAAATGTGAATAAAGATAAGATAATAATAGAAGCAATAATGAAAGCATTTGAACTAATTTGGCTTCTACTTGTCAATGTGAGAATGCACAAATCACTTTATCTCTGGGTCTCAGTTTCCATCTCTATAAAATGATAGTAGATAAGATTAGACCTTAAGGTTCCCTCTAGTTCTAAATCTGTAATCCTATAATTCTAAGTGGACATAGTGGTGAAAATTCACAAAAACTTTGATATAAAAATAGCCCAGAATACAGAAAGAGACAAAATAGTAGCATAAGTAGATTGAGTCTGCAGATAAATTGAATGGTTATTAAGTTCCAAGGCATATATATATATATATATATATAGTTAAGAAAGACTCATTTCTGGACTCCAGCAAAAATTTTTAAATATCATTACTATTTCCTCAAATACCACATCAAAGAGTCCAAATGTCATACCTCCACTATCACAAAAGAAAAAAATCACTATTAAAAATGATAGCAATTCTGTTTCACTTTGTATCTATTTATCTTAGTTTTATTTACAAAAGACACCATGTTTATTTGGATCTTCTTTCTGCCAATCTTTTCAAAAACTCTTTTTAACTTTTTGATATGATATCATTTATAATCTTTCATCATCATTCTTTCTAGTTTTGACCAAATTAATTTTTATCGGAACTTTGCATTGCCCTGGTTGCCCATGTTTTTCTGACAAGCTAGAAGATTAAGAATTTTTCAGCTAAGCAAATTTTCTGGACTCTTTCAGTTACTTCATAGGGCTTACTAAAAAGTATAATAATTTGTGCATTTCTTATTTCTTAAAAAGGCAACCATACTTAAATAAATTCAATGAGAGTTGAAGTGGTAAGTAGTGCTTTATTATTTTCACATTTTATTTTAATTTTGTGTCTACTTTGGTTGCATCAGTCAATGATTTGGAAAAGCCGATTCTGAAATGAAACTCAAAACTAGCTACTTTTTTTCCTATATTTAATTTAATTATTTTCCCCATTTAGTATTCTATCAAAAACTTTTTAAGTTTCCTTTTGAAGAATGTATCCAAGATATACAAACGTTTTGTTTCTAGGTAGCATGAGTTTTTTCTCTTTCATTACTTGATTCAAAATGCTAATTTCCAACACAGGTTTGTCATTATTCTTTATTCTCATTTTTATACTGAAGTTACCCAGTACCAAAGTGACTTTACCAAAGAGGATCATGTTAGTTTCTTCCATAATTTCTTAATTTTTCCCTGCCCCAATTTTTTCCATGGATATTGGGGCAGTTATCTTTATGGTGATCTGCTTTTTAATGTTCAATATAACAAATTCAAAGCAAGATAACTAAGCATCCCATTGTTTAGGTACAAGATGAAAAACATTCTGTCAATTCATTTACCTAATTCTCTAAGGAGAATCTGTAAGTAGTAATTGCAGTAATCTGTGGCCTTTTCAAGTTCATCAGTTTCATTCATTAGCTAGAATGTCAAAGCAGATACCATTTAATGCCAGAGATGGAACACTGAAAAGAGTAAACAGTTCATTAATTTAATGTTTGTGGATATTCTTAAAGACTGAATGCTTCTTAGCACCTTTCAATTTATTTTCTGCAACCCCATCATAACTACTATAAGATGTGAAGGAAGCAAAACAAGACCCTAGATTATTTTGCATATCAGTCCATTTTGTGATTTATTATAACTGAAGTATATTCTAATGGCCAACTTCTCAGTGATGAACTTTGATTCTTTTAACTTGACTGTTCAACTTTTGAAATGCTATTTGGTTAACTATAGTACAATTTGATGTCCATCTCATCACAAATAATAGGTGTTCCTATCTATCAAAACACTATTGATCTTCTGGGGAAAGAGAGGTGAAAAAAAAAAATTCCCAAGCTTTGCTTTTGAGTGAAATCATTTATTAGCTTATTTGTACTACTGAGGTGGAGCTGATAGTACTTTTGGTTTTATTGGTACAATGAGAACTGTGCCTACTTTACTGAGAGCCCCATAGTCAGTAATGTTAGAGATAAAGCTAGAATTTCTGTCTTTCTGATTTTGAACCTAGATTTTTGTCCATTACAACCTGCTACCTCTTGTACTATCTTTCCAGAATTCCAGATTTCTCAATTGCCAATTATTTATCGTGTTGCTAATGTATAATTAATACCATGTATGTCCATTTATAAAATTTTCTACATTTATGCTCAGTTTATTAAATGCAGGTGTTTGGTGCAAGCTGCATCAGTGAAATTTATTGCATTGAGATAAATGGCAGTGTTAATGATGAGGTAATCATGAGATACACAAGTCTTCAGTAGTAAGTGAACATTGCTGTTATTGTTTCCAACTCCATTCCTCCCAAGGACTCCCTGGCATGTCTGGTAATCTCTGTCTACTCTAACATTACAGTCACACAGAATTATAAGTTTGTCTTCTTTTGGCACACTGATGATAAGGTTCTCCAGATCTTCATGGATTCTTCTTTGACCTCCTCAGGGTTTGTCATAGTAGGAACCGAGGCAATGATGATAGTAGCATGGTATTTTCCTGCAAGTGGCAATTGAAGTGTCATGAGTCTGTCATTCAATCCCTTTGGTGGGCTTATAGAATGGATTAGTTTTGATGGCAAAACCTATACCAGTTTCCCTTCATTGCTGTCATTCCAGAAAAATGTGTATCTAACTCTGACTTCAGTAAGCCAATCTTCACGAGCCAGCCTTGTTTCACTTAGGGCTACTATTTAGATGTGATACCTGCTGAATTCTCTTGCAACAAAAGCTGTTCATTTTTTAGGTCTGCTGGATTTTGTGTTGCCTCTAAGTCTGTGCACGTTCCATATACTGTTGGCGAATGGAATCAACTTTGCAGAATTTTTTGATTATTTTTGTATTTCAGCTATATCTTAAGATTCACACCATGATAAATCAGGCTGGGATTGGGTAAGCAGACAATTTTTAAGGCACCTTTTCTAGTTCCTTCATCACACCAGGGAGAGAGAAGTATGATCCTTAAAAGGCTTCTTAGGCAGCCAGGGAGCTACTTACTGAATCCCACTGCTGCTTCCAGTGAGAAGATAAGCCACTCTGCACTTGCTGCTTCATCACTCACCCATCACCACAGGACATTGAGATAGCTAGAAATGGTAAAATACCACGTGTGATGTCTTTTGATTCATGCATAAATTGGATTTAAGTAAGGTGGAGGTGCATGAAGTTGTCAGTCTCACTCTCTCTTCCAGAGTCATCACTGAACAGTGGCAGGACAGAGTCAAGACAACTAGTGACGGCTAGAAATACAGTGGATGACCTTGGCGTCTTGGATGTCTAATTAAGCTCTAAGAAGTCCACAGTGTCAGCTTCAGCTACCTTCATCACTACTGGAAGATACTGCTCTCATTCACCCATTCCACCAGGGGAAGTCTTCACATGCTTGGGGTAGACACTTCTCTAACTCACCAAAAGGTCTGCTACCCCTCAGTCACTCTCAACCAAGTTCGACCCATCTGCCAAAATAATTTACTGCAGTGGCTGCTACACATGCAATAGCTTCTTGGAGCCACAGGGGAGATTTAGGTGCATCAGATGGCCCCAAAAAGTGGAAAACAGCCCTGAAAAGGGTTTAGCAGCCTTCACACCAAAGATATCTCTGGATAGTCTTCCCTGAACACACCCCTGGCAGTGTACTTTCCATTGATAATGAATTGGACAATCCATTGCCCAAGCTAACTCAAATGTATGAAAGTGTGGGAGAGAAGTATTAGACTGCCTACCAAACAGAAGGTCTACAGAGCCGCTGTGCTGACCTCATGGCTGTACACTGCGAAACATGAACAAGACCAACCCATGCCAGGAAATTAAAGCACTTCCATTTGAGCTATGTTAGGAAGATTCTGAAGATCACTTGGCAGGATAAAATATCAGACACTGAAGTACCTTATCAAACTAAACTGCAAAGTATTCAGACTCTGTAGTGGAGAAAGCAATTCTATTGGGGTGACTATTGTTCAAATGCTAAATGTATGTTTGATAAAAAGAATATCTTACGGAGATCTCATATAAGACAAGCACTCACATCATGGTCAGAAAGAGTGATAAAAGGACACTTAAGATCTCTCTTAAGAACTTTAGAACTGATTGTATGCCATGGGACACACTGGCACAGGACTGCCCAACACTGAGTTCTGAGAGAAAGTGCTGTGATCTATGAGCAACTGAAGTAGCTCAAAAGAAATGCAAGATGAGCAAAGTTAGAGAAATAATCCCAAATGTTCATTTGGACTATCTGTATCCGACCTTCAGTACAGCACTCCAGGCTTGTTTTACTCTGATCAGTTATAATCAAGCACATTGTAATTTGACTTTAACAGAGTGGTGTCATTTTGCTTTTCTTTGAGAATGAAATACAACAACCATGATTTTGATTGAGAGAGAAAATTTGGATCAAAGTAGTAACTAACAGAAAGGCAGCTTGTTATGAGCAGAAGAGTAATAGTGAGAAAACATTAAAGATGTTAAAGATAATAATATGCCCCAACCTAACCAACTCTTTATCCATTCTTTAAGCAAAGCTTTTCCCAAAACCATCTCTACCAGAATAATGAACAGCTAATCTGGATGTATTAAATTGAAATGCAGTGTCATTGTCCTGACTATTCAATCCCTGAAGTCTTTATTGAGTACCTATAGGACTTGAGATTTATTTATCTGAATGCTAAAACCTATATATGTATGCTTGGATTTATATATTAGTTAATTTGCTATACATAATTGAAAGAGTTATGTTGATTGCCATATTTTTAAGGGATATTTTCTTCCAAAAACCTTTTTTTTCTTATAACTCCTTATTCTTTTCACTTTCATCATTCTTTTTCTCCTGCACAGTTGATAAAGAAGGCAATGTTTTCCAGACATGGAGAAAAGG
This sequence comes from Sarcophilus harrisii, assembly GCF_902635505.1. Lineage (NCBI taxonomy): Eukaryota > Metazoa > Chordata > Mammalia > Dasyuromorphia > Dasyuridae > Sarcophilus > Sarcophilus harrisii. The sequence goes on from NC_045430.1 coordinate 193,709,332, forward strand.
ATGTCAAAAGCTTCTTAAACACCCGCTGAAGCCCAAAAGCATTACTATTGAATGGTTTCTTTTTTTTTTCTTCCTTTCTAGAAGTCATCTTGTCTATGAACCCAACTAAACATTGCAGTTATTATGAATGTAAATTATATCACTCCTCCAAATGTAGATAATTCTAGCCCTAGAAGTTATTTCTATTAGTTGTGAGAAACAATTTTGAATTTTCTTGACCCCAGATATTTTTAATAGACAATTTAGATTTTTAGGTTTTAATTGCTATTCTTATTTTATAAAAGAAAAAAAAATTCTTGCATAGCTAACTTCCCATCTCCTGTGTTTTGAAAGCTACTTGACCAGTGTTCATATTTGACAACATATCATTAATGATAAAGTGTTTGATATTAAAATTTAGATACAATACTGATTTATCAAGATATCAACAATATCTTTTCATGAGGCAATTTTCTATGAAAAATACATTTTGGGGATAACTATTAAGGATGATTTTAAAAAGAAGATATATATTTACACATTTGTAACTCTGAAATTCCAGTCCCTTAATAAATTCCAGTCTCTTAGTAAATATGGTTTGATTTTCAAAAATGCCTATAACTTCTATAGTTAAATATTTGCCATAATATTAAATATTTCTTAATAGATATTTCTGTCATAAATCCAGATCTTCCCTAATAATCTCTATATTAACAGCAATATGCCACTAATTTAAGTTGTTTTGGATATAGGATAATTAGGAGTAATAAATAATACTTAAAATGTAGCTTATTTGGGGGTATCCAATGACAAAAACTAGGCTAAGTATTGATAATTAGAAGCTCTGAATGTAATTAGCCTATATATCCTATATATAGGTTGCATGAGCCTCATTCAACTTAGTGCATCACTTTCCAAGTTAGAATGCAATGTGGTATTTAAATATGGACCCTAAAGAACAATTATAACAACTTTACTAATGACACAGAACAAAAAGCGTAAAATTCTCAAAATTAAAAAGATGTTTACAGGCTTCATCATAATCTATGTTCTAGAATGAAAAATATATGGATGTAGTAGATATGACTATATTTAATGTAGTTTAAAGACAATGCTATTTGAGGACAGAAAGTAGTACTCATATTTGTCTAATACTTCCGTTTATTCTCTTTCCTCCCTATAATTCCAAGGCTATTTGTCCTTTCTACTAAACATATCTTATCTCCATGAATGTAGTTTTCTTCTGCTTCTGTGTCATTATATGGATTGTATCTTCATCTTCCCCTCCCTCTTAATTCCCATATTCCAGTTAAATTATTCCTCCAAAGTAGGGTGGGGAGCATGAAGAAAAAAAAAATCCTCCATGCCCTCCGGCTAATGCTTCTCCTACAGTTTCTTGTCCAAGGGCAGGATCAGATTCCTATTACCTATCCACTTCATTGTGGTTCTTTTCTTCCTTCCTACTTCCTCTCTGACAATGGAGATAGCTGAAGGATAAACAAGAGCTATGGGGCAAGAGAGGCTGGTAGCAGAAGGATTAGTCAGTCTAAAGCCAGTGGGAAGAAAATACAAATGAATACATGCATATATTCATTGTCTTCACTGTGCTGGGTGCTAATTGCTGAGGATGACAAGACTGGAAAAGTCCTACTTTTGGGAAATTTGCCAACTGTGGGGGTTGAGAGGTGGGTGGAATATGTATTTGCAATGAAAGAGAAGAGAAAAGGAGAGGGAGAAGAGGAGAATGTACACACGTGCAGACAAACAGAGGGAGGGAGGAGGGAAGGGGAAGTGGGGGAGGGGGAGAGGGAAATTTTAAATAAGAACAAGAAAAATCAGAAAAGTTACTCACAAACATTAAATAAAGATCAGGAACAGAATTTATTATGTTAAAAAAATCATGATCTCAGACAAAGTTAAAACTAAAATAAATTTAATCAAAAGAGAAAAATAGGGAAACTATACTATCAGTCATATTAATCAGTATTTTTTAGATTAAATACTTCTCTATTTCATTTGATTTTTAAATTTGAGTTCTCTGAAATCTCTTGAGGCAGGTAACCATTTAATGTTACTCTTTGGGGTAGGAGAAGGTTTTTGTTTATCTCATTATACTTCCCTGATTTTTTTTTTTTTTTTTTAAAGATAGGAGTTTGCTATTGCAATCACCTGTAGTCCTCGGTTGTGGGGGATGATGCCTCTGGCCAAGAACTGAAACCAAACACTCTGTCCTCCTGTAAACACCCAGAGCCAGCAGCATGCCTACCTGCATTCAGTGGGCATATGCTGGTTCCTCCAGACAGCCCAGCTGGCCCTTGGCTTCCTTTATCAGTAGAGGTTCCCCTTCAATAGTCCTACTCAGAGACTAGACTCTCTATAGTGTCTGGGAGGTGAAAATTTCTGTGGCACATGAATATAGTGGGACATTAAGATAGGAATTTTAAAACTGCCTGTGGTATCAATTATATGACAATTCACTTTATCTCTGCCTCAGTTTCCACAGCTACAAAACAGAAAATAATAATAATATCATTTTCCTCATGGAGTGGTTGTAAGGATCAAATGAGATAACACTTGTGAAGCGCTTTGCAAACCAAAGCATGAGAAAAATCAGTTATCATTATTAGACAGACTGTCAATTTCATGAAGGGAAGGACCATTCCTTGGACTATTTTATAGCTCATGCTATATATACTAGACTTCAATAAATATTAGTTTGATTCAATCCAACAAAAACATTTTATAATTGCTAAGCACTAAATAAATGCCAAAGGAAACCAAAGCTGACTTGATTCAGATTCATCTGTCTCTATAGAGATCCTACTTAATCATTTTCATGGGAATTTTGTCATTCTGAGGACCATCTACTGTAATGAGATAGAGATATTATAGATGCAAGGAGCTTTGGATTAAATGTATCTTTCAAATAATCAAAAGGCTGTAAAAATTATAAAGAACTTACAAAAACGTATACTGTCTACCCACAAGTAACTTCCTTTTTTTTTAAAGCACCTTCAAATTTTCCATTGTTACTCTAATTAAGCAACTACAATAAATTCCAAATTCTCCCAAATGCGGATTTCCAAGAACATTTCATTTAGAAATAAAAGGAAAAAGAAGCAAAATGTATTATGAATAGTTTCAAGCCCAGACTATTATTTAAACTCACTGACTACATTCAGTGGGCTTCAGTCTAATTTCTCTAAGCATACAAATTCATGTACTTGAAACTGAAAAGTTGTTTAATAGGGAAGTTCAGGAAAATGGAATAAACGTAGATATAAGGTCAAAGTGAATAAGTCCAAAGAATTAGTTTATAATAGCAGCAAATAACAAATAAAAGATGCCTCAAATAAAAACCACTTGCCTCAAATATTAGGCTTCTCTTACAAATAATTACTACTACTAACAAATAACCTACTACTAACTTTTCATATCTTTCATTAGTTAAGAATAAGGGTGTTTGCCTGGTACCCGAGTTGATTTTCCCAGTTCTTGGCTTTTAAACTATTGTTTTTGGCTCTCTACTTTTTATTTATTTCACATATCATTAACAATCCATCTATGTGGGAAACGGGGACTGAAAACACAAGAAGTGTATCAGGTGGCCTAAGCAAATATTTTATTTCTCTGGGCCTCAGGTTCTATACCTTTAGTATGAGGAAATTGAATTCAGTGATGTCTAAGTTCCTTCTCATTTTGAAATTTTTTATCTTATATGAAACTTCTATCACATATCCTATTTAACTCTCACAAAAATAATATTTAGGATTGTTCTTGAATTCTAATGATGATTATTCCCTCTCTAACGTGATCAAAGCCAAACAAATTATTTTAGGACACCAAAGATGCATGATTTTCTTAGGGATGCAAACTGAATAAAATTACAATTCGTTTCAGAAAATATTGGTTTGGTTCCTGTAAAATTTAATTCAAGAGGTCTTTGAGTTAAAATATTTAAGAAATATTTTAGTACAATTCATGGCTCAGCTCAATAAGAATACTATAATATCAGGGTCAGCTGTGGTTTGGAGCTCAGTGAATCAACTGGTATCAATTGATTCCCTGATCAGTTGATTATTTGGTATTGAGATTTTTTCTAAGTTTGTTAAAAATTTTCCAGGGCCACTTGCTATATTTGTTAAATATACATATATATATAAATCAATGTACATTTAGTTATCTATAATATCTAATGTTATAGATAACCAAATATACATTGATTTTATTGGTATTTAATAACTGTGAAGCTAATTTTTCCTTCTTCCTTATAAAGACTTTTAAATACTTTGCAGAAAACACAACTATTAACTTTAAGTATTGTCAGAAGGATGCACTGGAGAATTGTTATACATAGGAGTTTCACTGAAAAACGAATCATGTAGCTAAATTAATAGGAAGAAATGCTCTTGTCACCTACTAGTGCATACTAAGATGACTGGAATAACTGTGTGCTTTCTTTTTCTTTATGCAACATGTGATACTGCTCTCTAGTCACTAATAATCCAGATATATTGAATATAATAGGGAGAAACCCAATATACACTAGAGGCTGCTAGTAATAAATAAATGTATTTGCTTGTTACTGGGGAAGAAATGACTAGCACCGTATTATATACCGGTTCACAAAAAAAGCCTCCAGTTTCCCATTCTTAGGCATGAGCTTGGAAATAATCATGTGAATTTTATATCTTCCATATTTTTTGCTAGAAACCAGCAGCCATATTTTTAAACAAGGGGAAGTTAAGTCTATAAGAGTTAAAGGTTGATTACCATTTTCTGTGCTAAATTGTTTCTTAAATAGATAGCAACCATGATCATAAAATTGGATTTAGAGATAATAAGAATCTTGAAGGGATTGGTCCAATCTTAGAAATAAAACAAAACAAAACAAAAAAAAAAAAACCAAACAGATCATGAGAGTTAAATGACTTGCTTAATTTGATCTACAAGAAATAAAAGATGTCAGGATTTGAACCCAGGTCTTGATTTCAAATCAGATATTTATTCTTTATAAAAATGAATGAGTAACTCTCTCACAGAGGTTGTATGGCACCACTACTAGAGATCAGGGATTTTGCAGATGAAAATCAAGCTCCTAACCTGATGCATAGTAGCTGTTAATTTTAATCTTCTTTCAATGTTTTAAGCAAAACTCAGAGACTAAGTCACAGAAAAGAAACTGGGAGGGCCTATAATGGCAGAACAAGTCACTCCATGGAAAAACTTCCTATGCCTTTGAAAAGACAGGTGCAGTATAAAGCAGCCAATCAGTTAAGTAGCATTTATTAAGTATCTACTATAAACCAGGCACTATGCTAAGGGCTACCATAAAAATAAACAAACAAATAAATAAATAAAAGAAAATAACAGTCCCATGGAATTCACAGACTAAGTTGGAAGATAATATGCAAAAACAAAATAAAACAACCATTACGTTAAAACAAGATTATAAATTAGGTGTAATACAAGAAGGAATGCACTAGGATAAAAGAGGGCGGAGAAAAAATTCTTCCAAGTTTAGCTGAGCTATTTAGCAAGCCAAGAAAGCCAGGAGTTGATGCTTCTGCTAAAGAGAAAAAAAAGAATTCCAGACTCAGAGTTGAGAGATGGAATGTGATGTGTTAGGAACAGACAACAGACCAGTTTTACCGGTTTAAAAACTATGAGAAGAAAAGTAAGTTTTAAATTAACTTCAAAGGTAGGAAATATTCAGTTTATAAAAGGCTTTGAAAGTCAAAAGATTTTCCCTTGACTAGAGAAGGTTATATGACCAGACCTGTGATTTAGGAAGATCAATTTGACAGCTGAATTTCAAACTAAATCAAAATAATAAACCTTTTGCGGGATTTGACAAAACTATCATATCCAAATGTTAGGTTAGATTCACATTAGGCTATACTAGTATTCTTGAAGCTCTTATTCCTGCTCAAACAAATAGAATTGTTATAGAATATATAAATCTTGTTGGCTCGGATATAACACAATTTTGTGCAGCTTCTAACTACACAACAATGGTAATTATCCTTAAACCAAAAAAATTGGATTAAATTCCATTTTAAAACCAAAATTTAGGAAATGGAAAAGCAAAATTTGAGCTAACAACTATGGTCATGTATTACAAATCAAGAGATAAACACACTCATGTGGATATACACACATGCTTTATTTTTTCTCCCTCTTTAATTGAAAAATCTCAAGGAGCCACATCTAAATCTAGTTTTGAGATACACAAAAATCCAATCTTCTACATATAAGGTGAAGGTTTGTGTAGATTCATTCAGTCATAAAAGGTGACTTAGAAGTCATTAGGTCAATACCTCTTTTAGAAAATGAAGAAGCTGAGACTCACTAAGAGCTTAAATGATTTATCCAAATGAATAGTATATAATGAAATACCAAGGCAGAGATTGTCCAATAAACATCTAACTGGTTTTCTCAGAAAAACAAGCAATTGCGGCAGCTAGTTGGTGTAGTGGATAGAGCACCAGAGTTGAAGTCAAGAGGACCTGAGTTCAAATCTGACCTCAAGCACTTAATACTTCCTAGCTGTGTGACCCTGGGCAAGTCACTTAACCCCATTGCCTCAGGCGGGGAAAAAGCAATCATAAAATCTCTTTAACAATATGAATGCTAAACTATTTAAGGAAAAAGATCCTGTTCTGACCCCAGAAGGAAGTAGGGAGTGAGAAAAGTTCAGCCTTGTTCAATCTTCTGATTGAAAGATTTAACACAGTAAAAGAGCACTATTCTATATTTAAATATGTATTTATGTGTACATACATACAGAGAAAGAGGATATTAGAATTCTCAATACCATTCTCAAGATATATTAAGATTACATATATGCGTGACAAAACTGACCAATTAATCCACCTTCCATCATGGGCAAGGTAAAGAATAAAAATTACCCTAACATCAAGGGGACATTTTATAATAGAATAAGTAATAAAATAATACATTTGCAGATGATTTCAACTCTGCCTCCTGGCTCTGCGTCACCCTCCAAAACACTTCATAGCTCTTCATTCATTACTATTTAATTACAGCATAATACCTTCCTTTCAGACCTAATTAACCATTCAGAGTGAAGCTACGACCACAGGGCCTTGTTTCCCATTTGGAATATGCTTTAAGAATATTACTCTTCCAAGAAACATTTCTAATTACTGAGAAATGTAATATAGGAAGGTATTCATGAAGAAGGAATGAAAGGTGTGATTTCTGCATATAACCATTATAAAAACAAGAGCTGAAGCATTTTATACTATTAGAAAGTATAGGGCCAGAAGGAATAACTTCTTTCAAATATAAATTTCAAAAGTTTTTAACATATACATATTACACACACATATACATATGTATATTTATACATATTTCTCATGAATAATTTTTGAAAGCAGTCAGTTAAAAAATACAGTCTAGAATCAGGAGGTGATAAACTAAAGCTGCTCATGATACCATACATTCGATGATTTCTTCAAGTTATTTTTTATTAAAGGCTTTGTATTTTCAAAACATATGTATAATTTTTCAACATTGAGTCCTGCAAAACTTTGAGTTCCAAATTTTCCTGCCTTCCTCCCCACCCTCCTCTCCTAGATGGCAAGTAATCCAATATACGTTAAACATGTTAAAAAATATATGTTAAATCCAAAATATATATACATATTTATACAATTATTGTGCTACACATTTCTTCAAGTTTTTAAAGATTTCAGGATATTATACAAAGTCCAAAGCATTAAAGGGATAAGGAGGTCTATCTGTAGAAATAGTTTCTGATCAATTGCTTCCCAACTTAAAAGCTTTCTATTTGGAAAAGACTATAATAAGATAATAATTGTTTTACAGGATAAATAATGAAACTCAGGGAATCACAGGATATGTCCCTCTTTTACCTGAAAAAGAAATCAACGTTTGAATGTTAATTCTTTGAAAGTGATTAGTTGGAGCATCCATTGAGAAGGTCTAGAATGTCAGTCCCATTCACAAGAGTAGTGCAAATTCTTCAGAATGATACTTCCATCTAGTGCAATGGAGAGAATGCTAGCTTTGGAGTCATCATATCTAGCCATTAATTATCTGGATGACCATGGACAAATCATTTACTTACTCTAGACCTGATTTTTCTCTAGGAGTTAGTCTGATTATCTCTAACGTTCCTTCAAGCTCCAAGTCAATGATTCTATATTATCCAGTCATTCAGTCGTGTCCAACTCTTTGTGACCCTGTGGACAATAGCACACCAAATACTGTCCATAGAATTTTCTTGGCATGGATGCTGAATGGTTTATTTGGAATGTTTGTGCCTGCTTGTGGCAGAGGGTTCTGAGCTCAGGGAAATCTGATCATCCATAGTTGGACACACTGTACCTAAACTCCAACGTAGAGAGATGTCACTTTACTCCTCTTCAAGCTCAAAGGTCAATAACCAAGAAAAAGAGAGGTTAAGTGACTCACCAAGGATTACAAATCTATTGGGATTGGAACCCAGATCTTTCTGTCTATGGGTTCAATACTCTATCCATTTAGCCATCTAGAGGCCTCTGTGATTCTTTGTTATTATCTGCCAAAAATTAAAATATATAGTTTCTTGGTCTTATAAGAACTATTTATTAATTATTAATTGTTATGTTCTCTCTAAAATGTAATATTCTCTGTTGAGGTTTTCTTGGGGTCTCTGGAGGCAGCCCTCCATTTCAGTTCAGTAATCACCACAAGTGCAGCTGGGTGTTAAAGTCCAAATCCTTTATTGTCTCCTTCAAAGTCTTGTCTCCTTTCCTGGGGCCCGATTAGCTTTCTTAGATGCCTATCTTTCTCATTGGTTCCCAGAGCTTGAGCTCCTGCCTCCTTCTCTACCCTCTGAATCTCTGTGAATCCAAAGGTTTGTGTTTCAGCCTCCAGCCACCACAAAGGTGGACAATAGAATGAATCTGTCTCAGGCTCTGAGAGCTTCAAGTGTGCTTGTCCTTTATGGCCCCAAGAGCTTCTCCCTAATATGCCCCACACTGAGTATACACCAATCATTGTATCACTAGGAAACCATTATTTGTTGTAGGATTAAACCTATGCTAAAATTCTGGCCCATAACATTATTTGTTGTAGGATTAAATCAATACTAAACAAGATCTAACCATTATCTCCTCAATTCCACTTAGTACCTTGTTTCAAGTTCTGGCCCATGACAATTAATTAAGTTAATTAATATAATTAATGCACTCTATCCCATCCCTTTTCAAGGTCTTCATAACACATTTATTAATAAATTTGACACATTTATTGAAATCTGACTCTGTATTTCAGTGGACATACTCCTTAGATTCCATTTCTTTGGTGGAGTTTGATAACTACAATAAATTTGAAAAGTAAAATGAAGTCTATTAAACCAAATTAATCCCCAAAGCTAATTAATCTCAAAAACTATTTGTTAAAAATACAAGTTTATTTTAACAAGATAAAACAAGTAAGAGTTCAAAAGTAGAGAAGTTTAATATAAAGAGGGATTTCTGTTGTTTTGAGTTAATTGAGCTAAATGTGACATGTCCATATCATACAACTAGTAAATGCATAAGGCTGGATTTGAACTTGGTTCCTCCTGACTCAGGGCCAATGCTCCATTTACTGTACCACCTAGCTGTCCCAATAAGTAGAGAAATTTAAAAAGAATTAAGATAAAGGATAAGAATTTACATATCATAGACTAAGAAAGGATGTTGACCATCTAGTTCAACTCTTTCAATCTTTATATAAAAAAAAAAAAATGAGGATCAAAGAGTTTTGACTAGGCTCACACAGCTAGTGAATATCTGATCTAAGGTATGAGTCCAGGTGCTCTGACCCCAGAAACTGCACATTTTCCACTATATCATATTCTGTTACGATTAAAGATAATTCATCTCTAGTTATAAGGTTTGGTATAAGGAAATCGGAGTCATACAATTTTGATGAGTCCACATGGCCATACTCAAATAAGTCAATAAGTTTTGATTAATTGACATCCAAAGATCTCAATCATATTAAAGGAGGGGAGAGAATAAGAACTAGTTATTGAAATCAACTAAATGAACAGTAATGAAAGTATAAGAATAGAGGCTATCCATTTTTTTTGCTAACTTTTAATAGCTTTGCTAGCTATTAAGATGAATTTTAGAAAGGACATTTTGAATTAAAAAATATAATAATTATTCAACCTATTCTTCATTCTATCAATTACAGATTGAATGGAAAAAAAGTCCTCAGTGAGGAGCACATAAAGAAATGTAGATGGTATCAAGATATGAAAATATTCAAAAATAAAATGTCAACATTTGAGAGAGGTGTGTAATATCAATTATTCACAACTTACTGCATACTAATTTGATCACATAAGCATAAAATTAATAGATATAAGAGAAGGAAAAATTATAAGATTTGGTACAGTTGAGATCACCATAGGCCTAGATAAAGTAACAGACTCTGGAAAGCTAGAAGGTTGCAAGTTGGGGCCCTGACTCAGGGCCAGGGCCCTGGGGAGCTGGAAGCTGGGAGCAAGCACAGTGTGAAAGAGGAATCCAGAACTGGGATGGAGCCAAAGGCAAACTCTGTTTGGCCTGAAGGCCTAGTAGATGCTGATATACCATTAAATTTCTGCCTATGGCATATGTGCTATAATTTCTCAAGTCATCCATTATTAGTTTGGTTAAGTATGAAATAGTCACTCAAATGAAATCAGTCTCAATTCAAAAGGCATTTACTAAGTGTCTACTATACATCAGGCATTAGTAATCCAATTACTTCTAGTCTGGTTTTCCAGGCTAATCTAGTTTCTTCTCCCATGGAGAGATCTCTAAGACTCCTGGAAGTTCTGGATTCTATGAAAAGACCCGTTTGATATTATAAAAGTGAAAATAACAAAAAGAAGGTTAAAAATAACAAAATATGATTTCAGAGTTTAGATCTGAACCCAGATCATCTGATTATAAATCTAATACCCTTCTCTTTGAACAACAGCTATCAAATATTAGGTATTTGAGCAAAGTGACACAAAGGATAGAGTGTAAGGTCTGGGGTCAGGAAGATTAATTTTCCTGAGTTCAAATTAGTCTTCAGACACTTAATAAGTATGTGACCCTGGGCATGTCAATTAACCCTGTTTGCCTCAGTTTCCTTATCTGTAAAATGTAATGAAAAAGAAAATGGCAAATCATTCCAGTAACTTTACCAAGAAAGCTCCTAAATAGGGTCATGAACAATCAGACACCTTGGTAAACCAAGATATTAACACAAACATTGTAAATATTGACTTCAAAAAGTAATTAGAAAAGGACTTCTCAAAGAATCATCAGCAATTCCATAGGGAAACATTGCTGGATGAGAGATTCTTCATCACTTGTTCAATCAGGTTTACATTAATTTATACTTGTTGATACATAGTTTTGTGTTTGCATTTTTCTCTCTAATTAGATGACATCCTCACAGGCATTTCCCCAGTCTTCTATTTCTTTGGCTTTATTCCATTCCTCCTAGCAAAGTACTTTGCATATGTTAGGCTTTCAATAAATGTTGTTGACTAAATGACTCAACAACTTGTTTAAAGGGCTTTTACCCACATATAAATTGTGTTGTTAGAAATATCTAAGCTTCAAAAATCACTTTATAAATATTAACTATGGTGTCATTTGTGGGAATTGGCCTATTTAAAACTACTTCAAAGAGACAAACAGAATGAGTAAGGTCAAGGGAATTTCCTTAAAATATAATAAATTAGTGAAAAAAATCAAGGGGAAAAATAGACAATGCCCTTCTGTGGAAAAAAAATTTTTTTTCCATAGTGAATAAGAACTGGGACCTATTGAACTCTGCCTTACTGTTTCTGAGAATAATCTAAAAGAGACATTGTTAGATTTTTGTTTTGTTTTGTTTTTGGAAAATCACAGTTGATCTACCTAATTTTTCCTTATTCTACTATAGAAAGATCCACAATTTCTTTTGAAGCTTTTTTTCCCCTTCACTCAACCTCTTCCATCTCTGAAAGACAAGAAATGAGTTTGAGAAATGCTGTATAAAGAATGTCTTCTTTTATTTGCCATAAACTTGCTTCCTTTAAAGCTTCAAAGGAAGTCCCTAGTTTTGAGTTACAATTTGGTGAAAATCATTATCTATATCCTTTGTGATTTTGTGGGCTGATTTTACCTCCTCTCAGCTTCTGTCTTTCCAGATTTAGTTTTACCATTTTATTATTATTATTATTACCATATTAATAATATAATACTATTATATTATTTGAAAGAGAATCTACAATAACTTTAATTTCCTTTACTCAACCTTCTTCAGTTCTTGTGTCTCTGTCTGAATAATAAAAGTCCCTCTGTCTGAGGAACTATATACAATTTTGTTGATACAAACATACCAAAGTTTTATACAGGAGAAGTGCTGGGCATAGAGGGGCATACCTGCAATCCCTGCTACTGAGGCTTGTGTTCAGGAGCTCTGAGCAACAGAGAGAGAGTTATTTGAGTATCTGTAATAAGCTTTGTGTCAATATAGTGAATCTCTAGCAGTAGAAAACCACCAGGCTGCCTTGGGAGGGGAAAAATAGCCCAGGTAAGAAAAAGAGTTCAGCAAAGCATTAGGTAAAATAGTGAGCAAGATAGGGATACCTAATATTCCCTTATTCCTCCCCTGACTCTCCCTCCCTTACCAAAAAAGTAGCTCTTCTGTTTGGCATTCAAATGTCTTCACAATCTGGTGCCTTGCATATCTAGTCTTGTTTTAGCCAATATGGCTCACACATTATACTTGAACTTGCCTCTTAATCTTTGCAATGGCTACTTCCGTATGTGTAATGTCATCATGAAATTCCTTACTTCCTTGAAGACAATTTGGCCACAGTTTCCTACATGAAGTTTCTTCCTGATCCTTCCATTTGTTAAGATCTTCCCTCCCAAAACTAACTTCCTTTTCTTTTTTCTTCCCCTTTTTTTCTTAACCCTTTTTTTTCTCCTTTCCAGTCTTGCTTTCATCAGTGTAAAGAGCTCCCAAAGATGAATGCCTAATAATGCAAATCCACACCTGCTCTGCATATTCTCTGAAACTCATTCAATGAGATGCAAGTTGAAGGACTGGCCCAAAACCACACAGGAAATACAGGTTTGAGGTCTAACTTGAATCCACATCTGCATTTTATCCACTGTGCTAAACTGTCTCTCTTTTTTTTTATTATTATTATTTTGTATAGACTCTTTATAAAATCACAGATATACTAGAAGAGTATGCATTTTATTAATGATTGTTGATTAATTACATGCATGTACGTTAATTACATACATAATTACATACATATGTATATAGAATATATACTAAATATATGTATGTTAGGATTCTTACAAGGTAAGTGGAATTGAGGAAACAATGATTAAATCTAGTTTAGCATTGATTTAATCCTACAACAAATGTTGGTTTCCTGGTGATATAATGATTGGTGTATACTCATTGTGGAACATATAAGGAGGAGCTCTCAGGGCCAGAAAGGACAAGCGCACTAGAAGCTCTCGGAGGCTGAGACAGATTCATTCCATCTTCCACCTTTGTTTGTGGCTGGAGGCTGAAGTGCAAACCCTTGGGAGTCCATAAAAGGGAGAGCTTCTTTAGCTAGAGGAATCATGATCCAATAGGAAGAATATAAGAGAGGAATTAAAAGACCTGGGTTCATATTCTGTTTCTGTCACTTCTTGTATGACTTTGGCTAAATCCCTTCTCCCTAAGCCTGTTTCCTCAGCTATCAAATGAAAGAGTAAACCAGATCCTTTCTAAAGGTCTCTTATTGTTATATGTCTAGATATGTGAAATGCAGGATAGACTTTATGGAGTGTAATATTCTTCTCTAAAATATAATGTTCTCTGGGAGCAGGTTTCTTGGGGGGCTTCTGGAGGCAGCCTTCCTTTCAGTTCAGTATAATCACCCCAAATGCAGCCAGGAATTAAAGTCCAAATCCTTTATTGTCTCCTTCAAAGTCTTGACTCCTTTACTTGGGGCTCAGCTAGTTTTCTGGAGGCCTTTCAGATCTTGGCTTCGGTGTTCTCCATAGGACAGCCTGCCACCACTTCTCTGTCTTCCTTAGTTCTGCCGACTTCCAAAGATTTGTGCTTCAGCCTCCGACCACAACAAAGGTGGAAGATAGAATAAATCTGTCTCAGCCTCCCAGAGCTTCTAGTGCAACTGTCCTCTCTGGCCCTGAGAGCTTCTAGCTTGTATGTTTCACACTGAGTATACAACAATTATTATATCACTAGGAAACCATTATTTGTGGTAGGATTAAATCAATGCTAAACTAGATTTAACCACTATCTCCTCAATTCCACTTACTTAGCATCTTGTTTCAAGTTCTGGCCTATAACATATGTATATAGCGTACACACACAAACAACATACACACTCCTATATTCTTCTGCCATGACACCTAGCATAGGGTCTCTTCATAGATACGGTAGGACATTGAACCACTGACTTCAATAATTATTCTTACATTATAACCAGGTGCTACAAGTCAATCTCTTGAATGAGTCACCCCTCAAAGCACTGCTCTGAACTGCCCTACACTACCTACTTGTCTTATGAGGTGCAACCTCTCACCACCTCCTGATCATATCAGATCATCTTCATGATGGATAGTCAATGACTGCCCTATCCCCCAAAAGTTAATTATGTTTTCTCTCTTATTCTGTAAAATCAAAAATATTTTTATAAGAAAACCAGAAATGTTCTGATGGGAAAAACTTAAATGGATAAATAGAATGTGTATATGAAATTTGATAGTCTGATCACTCTCAATTGTTTTTCCCCCCTGTAAATATGTGACAGGATGCCTACCTTTGATATATCTAACTTGTCACTATTTATTTCAGTGATTTCAAAATGAACTAGAAATAAGTAAAACTTCTGAGACAAGTACTGTGTTTTTCATCTTTCATAAGTAGTGTTAGAACTATTCTATTAAAAAAAAAAAAGAGTCCTGTGTCACTGAAAGCCATCACAAGCAATCTGTGTTTCCCCTCAAACTAGCCTGAAGCTATTTTTATTTCCAAAGAACTCATCCACAATAAAGAAAAAAAAAGTTTTTGTCAGGAACATACTTTATGGAATATAATAGCTATAAAGAACAATGCCACTGATTAAATCTAGCTGTAAAATGACTTCTTACAGCTGCTTGAAATGATCTCACCCTGAAAATTTATTCTCACTTTAAACATGATCTGACATAGTACCTATGTCCTCCTCCCAACAGCACCCCCAAATGATTCAGAGCTATGCACAGATAACTTCTAGATCTCCAATTTATAGCATCTGATAACCAACAGAGTAAAAATATATGATTAAACTATCCCAATCAATAATTCAAGATAAATATGTCCTCACAGTTTGGTTCTGGAGAGCACTTTAACACCCAGATTCCAGCCATAAATCCTTTTCCAATGTGCTAATCATTTTACCTCCTATCACATTTGTGAATATTTGATTCAGAGACCCAATAATGATGATATTCTTACAAAGCTTAGCAATTTGAGTACCTAAGTATTTTTAATATATATGTAACTAAATCCAAAATCTAATCTTTCTTGAATATTAGAGTTACAACAATCTTCTGAAAACCATGATGTTCTCTAAAATAAGATTGATTAATTATTATAGTTCCCTTCATCTTTCACTTTGAAAGACATACTAATAAAAGGATATTCTTTTAGGTGTCATATGTCTGTAGGGACAACAAGGACTATGACTTAAATAATTACCAAATGTAAAAAAAGCAAAAGCATTAGTATTCTAAAAATAATGATTTTCCATGTATGTTATATATCACGCTCTAATTATTGCAATGTTTGCTTAAATATTTGGAATTCCATTCTGATTTAAAAATTTTTCGTGATCTATAAATCCTAATGTCTTTTAGAAGGTATTCCCTTTCTTGTTAAATGGAAACCTGCCAATTTAAGACTTAGCTACAATAGCTTGTCATTTAATGCATCTAAATAGAAGCCACAAGATCTTACTTGGTGTCCTGAAAAAGCATGTTTTTAACTAAAAGAATTATAATAATAAACCTACTCTTTCCTTCCATCCCAATCCCAAACTGCATCTTATACAGTGCTTAAAAAGCATCATTGTATAGGAAACTGAGTAAGGGTTTTAGGAAAGACAGAAAAAATTATTTCTTCTAAACATCAATGATATTTCAATAGTTGGAAGAGTCATGATTTCATTGTTATATTTATGCTCTTCATCGATAAAGATTACAAGCTTTCTCTATACCTCTAGAGACCATCTTCAAGAATCACTAGAGGTAAAAACATGAACTGGTTACTGACCTTTTTGGTAAAGAGACTAGTCATAAGATAAGCAATATACCACCCATCCATGAAATAAATTGGTACTTAAAGCTTTCTTACTGACGAATAGCTTCAGAAATCAGAGACACATACGCCATGAAGTGGCATCTTTATGATGAGTGAGTTTGGAGGAAACATGACAAAAGTCAAATGCAAATAATATCTGCTGGGTCTTCCAAATAGCAATAAGCACAAAAGGCTTAATACAGCCTCATTCCTATGAAAGAAAATTTGTCTATCAATACTAATGGATGTATAAATGGTCATGTATTTGTGCACATGCAAGAATGAGATACTTGAGTCTTACTATTTTTTAAATTTGACTATTGTTGTGCTACCAATACAAGGTGAATGAAGACAGTCAAAAGAAAGTTTATTTTCTTGGTTTTTTATTTCATTTGAGGAGAGAGAACTTCTGGGAACCAATATAATTTAGTAAGGAATAAACTGCCATAACTTTCCCATATTTACCACCAAACAATAAAATAGCACCCCCCAAACAAAGCCTGGAACAGTAGAACAAGCAAAAAGACAGCATGAAACAATCTTTGAGCCCAAGAAATTTGTAAGATTGACAGGAAAGGTCTATCTCACAGGTAAAAAGAGGGCACTGTCCTGGAAAGGAGTGTCTTAGCAAGCCAACAGCAAGTACTACCTCGGCAAACCATGTACTGTGAGCTCCAGGACAGTGGAGCAGGCAAACACCAATACCACAATCCCATCCACCAGACTCCTACAACCTTCATTAGTACTAGTCACCCTTCACCCCAACCCTTTGATGCAGTATCAGACATGAAGGTTTCCTGTGGCCAACAGGGTAACATCAATGCAACACCAGGTAAACAGCCAGAATATGCAGTCTTTGGCACAAGGAGCCTAAGACAATGTCCCTTCTATCCCAGGGGCAAAGCTCAATTTTAAAAGAAAGGAAATAAAGGCAAAAAAGATGAACAAATGAACAAAAAAAAAAAAAAAAGAAAAGAAAAGAAAAAAAAAAAAAAAAGAAAAACAGATGCTAACTATAGAATGTTATTATGATGAAAAGAAAGATCAAGATATAGGAAAGATCAAGTCACAAACTCCAAAAAGGACAACAAAGTCAAAACACCTGTGGACAAAACCCCAAAGAAAAAATAGAAAGCCCAAAAAGAACTCATGGAAAAGTTCAAAAGAAGCTTAATTTGTTTCAAGTGAACTGAACAAATAAATGACTGATTAAACCATCAATAGTACTTCTACTATCTAAGCATGCTGAAACATAAGTTATTATCTGGAATGGCCAAGTAATCAAATATTGTGATATCAGTAAGATTCACAGACATGTTTATGTGGCATCTCATCACTTCACATACTAGATAACATGGGTGGATTTCCAGAAATGCAATTAACTAGTGTAAATAGATCAAACATCATGACTTTGCTAGTAAGTAAACTCATATTTAAACAAATTTAAACAATACAAGGCTGGGCTTGGGAGACAAAAAGGCCTGGATTCAATCTGATAACCCTGAGTGGCTCTGCATATAAGCTACTTAAATCTTATAATATTCTAAATAATTCTCTAAGACTATAACATATATGTTGCAGAGCAAGTGCTGATTTTCACTGGTTAAGAAAAAAGAAATTTACCAACAAAGTTCTGACTTCTCCACCATGATCTTCTGGTGGAGATTATGCAGATCAAGTCAAAGAAATAATAAAACAAAATCCATGAGAAAAAATCATTGATAAAATGATAGTATTTATTTTAGCTTCTGTTAGTACAAATGCCACAATTTATATATCCATGAATTTTAATATTTTGTTTAATATTTTGATAATTGGTTTCCTTCATAATCCTATATATTTTATTTATTTAAAAGCATCATTCTAGGAAGGGGTCCACAAATTTTGTCAAAATACCAAGGGTGTTCATGACATAAAGGATTCTATCTCTGATATAAAGTACTCAAAGAGATGTCTAAAATGAAGATTTCTCTATATCTGTGACAATGACAACAAAATCTTACGATAATTATTTTTTCCAGTAAGGAGCAATTAGCTGATTATCCTTTTATATTATCTTTATGATTATCACTATATAGTTATATCATTACTAATTATCAATTGCTTATTATCACAAGGAATTCTTACCAGACATTATAAGCTTGTAAGATTTTGGGGGTTGATACAGATGAAGTTAACTCACTTGTACCAAAGAATCAGTGGTTTATGTATCTCAGCAAACACATTTTTGCTTTTTTTTTTTTTTTTTTTTTTTGCTAAAATCAAGCTGATTATAGGGACCACTGCTTTTCCATGTCTGATACAACATTTTGCTCATCTGGGATTCTTGTCCATTTTCCTCATCAACTGTCATTTACTGTCAAAGAAAGAATAAAAGGAGACAATTTGCAGACTGGAGAACTAGTAACTATTGTTCCTATCTGTTTTGTTATTGTTGTTGTTTTTCATTTTTGCTTCAATTTATGTTTATTGACAAATGATGTATTCTACAGTTAAATATATCACAATAGGAGTGTAGTTTTGTTCCAGATTGAAAACAGATGAGACATATGGGAGGAATCTGGACATTCAATGTGAGAGGGCTGAGGGTTGGGGCTAGGAGTGTAGGAATACCTGCTGTTTAGGGCAGTGGGGATTATTCTAGGAAGAATTTTCTTTCTACCCTAGGCTCCCTCCTCTAACTGGAGGGGAAAAGGGCTTATGACGGGAAGCTTCTTTTTCCCCCAAAAGTAGGAGAGCTTTGCCATGGGATACCACCGTTGAATATCACATTAGTCACCAAAATGTTTTGGGTCTTAGCAGCTGGATTCAGTTTCTATTTAATTTTCTTATGTGAAACCAAAGTATTTTCAATTACATGATGAAGGTGGGGAAAGGAAGGGTGATCCTTTGGTCAGGAAAGATGTAGATGCCCATTTAAGTTGAGGACTTGTACTCAGGGAAACTGTTAATAGTGCCCATTTGTGTGTACCCAAGAATCAATATAAAACACAATACTGATGCCTGTTACTTTAATCCCCTATGTCAAAGATGACCTGCAGTACCTTAAAACTAAGCCACAGGTACTCTTTCTTTACACACCACCAGGAGTGTGCTAAATTGATACTGATGTTTCTAGGTGGAGAGGGGAAAAGTTAGGTTTAATATAGTTTCTCCAAGATACTTTAATTAGTTTTTGTTTTGTTTTGCTTTGAGGGAAAGGGATTGTTTTAGTCATTTAAAGCCTTTCTACTAGCTAGGAATGGACAACACCAATATGGCTATAGATCTAATGGATGCAAATAGGGGGCAGAGAAGGAAGGATGCTGAAGACAAAAAGGTTTTCAAATTTATGGAATTGACAGCACATGGATACTGCTGGTTAAACCTACATCTGGATGTCAACTATTCAGTACAATGACCACCACATCATCTTTTTTGAAAAAGGCACAAGTTTCATCAACTTGCATGGCAAAGTTAACCATGAAGTCCACATCTTCAGCCCATGACTCACAAACAGGATCTCTGTACGCACAGGAAAGATGCCTTGATACTGATGGTAAGGCAAGAAGTAACCACAATGATGAGCATCTGGGAATGGTACCTGGCTACCTGATAAGCAGAACTTCTAGACTTGGTGAGGATGATAATGACCCCACTGCAACACTTGAAGGAAGTCTCCATGGCATCCATAGTAGCAGCTTCAAAGGGTTCTTGGTAATGGGGTCCAGGTGATAAGGCTCCTCAAACATCTGCAAGTGAAAGATGTTGACTTTTGCCTCTCAATCAAGTGTTGTATCTATGCAGCTTCTACTGGATGTTCTCCTTTGGCAGTCTCCCCAGACTGCATGATACGATCAGTTCCATCCAGGACAGCATAGGCTACATCATTACCTTCAGCCCAGGTTGGGCATGGCCTCTTAATCACGCCCTTGAGCATATGAGTGGCACAAATAGCAAATTCCCCAACTTGCTTACACTTTCCAATGATCATTTTTTTGAACAAGGAACATTTTTTTTCTGCAAGGCTCTCAATACCAGGTCCCCTCTACACTCCCTCCACCAGCACCACTAAGCAATCATGATGCCATCATTGGCTTCCAGGATCTTATCAAATCTTCAAACTCCTCCATGATTTTCAATCTTGCTGATAATCTTGATATGCTTTCCTTTCTCTCCCATGACCTGACAACATGGACATCAACTAACTTTTAGATGAAAGATGTAAATATCACATTTACCTTTTATTCTACTCCAAAGTGTAAATCTTAGATATCCTTCTGAGACATAGCATCAAGTCTACAGCTGCCCCAGAAAGGTTCTCAATTTTCTTGCTGCCCACTATGCTGCCATTCTCCAAATCAGTCACAAGAAAATCCTGATCTTTCTCCTCCAAAATAAATGAGCCCATCATCCACAAAGATTTTGTCCACCACCATGAATATTTTTGTATTTTACCCACATGACATTTTCATACATTTCTCCAAATAAGCATCATGCAAGATGACTTTCAGAGTGATGCCCTCCTTTAGCTCTACTTTGGTTGTCCCACTACCCTTGATGAGTCTATGTCCCTTGGTGTCCAAGGCTATGGCAACTGGTAATAAACAGTAATCAGAAGCATAACTTTCTCTAGTTGCTCACACATTTTTGATAGTCTCTGGATAGTACTCGAGTTCCATTGGACAAGTTTAGATGAGCCACATTTATTCCAAATTCAATTACCTTTTTTAACTTATCCACAGCTCAAGAGGCTGAGACAATGGTGCAGATGATATGGGTGTTTGGGGCAGTGGTAGGCTCTGAGTCAATGTCCAAATGGAACATATGTTCCAGAAAGGTATCGGCCATGGCAGCAAAAAGCTGCTGGTTCTGAACAGTTGCACAAGGTAATTCACTGCATGTTTTGCCTAACTCCATGTTGCCGTGATCTTTTGGATTTTTTGCACTGGTTTCACTTTGAGTTGGTGACTCAAACTGCAAAGCACACCCTGCAGAGTAGAAGGAGCCTTGCCTTGAAGGAGCTGCCAATGAAGTGTTTCCTTCCAAAGAGGTGTGAATAACAATGTCATCCTCTGAAGCAACTATTTTGCTTCTGCTTTTTGAATGCCTTTTTTGTTGTTGTTGTTCTGTGGTGCAAGAAGAAAAAAAATAAGCAGTGGCAGATGCTATATCTTGAGGGGTAAAAAAAAAATGCTGTATATATGTGCCCTTAGTAAGATTTAAGCTCCTTGAAAACAAAAACTTTTGCAATTTTTTGCCTTTAGCCCCTAATACAGTCCCTTGTACATAAAAGATACTAAATGTTTTCTGAATCAAATTAGTGCTAGACTTCAGGGAGAGAAAAATATTTTCTCTTTGTGACAAAGAAAAACCACACTATTATAACCCCAAAGAAAAAAAGTTTAAAGGATGGTACCAGATAGTGCTCCCAGGCTAAAATCAGAAATTAGAGCTAGTTTCAGAAATGACTCAATAACTTGTAAATTCTCTAAGATGCCAAAAGGCAAAAGGGGGCAAAGAGTAACAGAGACAGCTTGCATCAGGGAAATATTAGTTCCATCAACACACCTGGTAGCGTACCAGTTTTGGTTGCTGTCAAGTTATTTCAGTCACATCTAAGTCTCTGTGACCTCAATGAAGTTTTCTTGGCAGAAATATTGGAATGGTTTTCTATTTCCTTCTCCAACACATTCTCCAAATGAGAAAACTGAGGCAAAGAAGGTTAAGCCCCTTGCTCAGGGTTACAAAGCTTTTAAGTATTTGAGGCTAGATTTCATCAGGAAAATGTGTTCCTGACTCCAGACTCTATTCATGCACCAACTCTTTTCACCATATCAATTACCTTACTTTGAAATCTTCATATACCCACTCACCCCAAAATTTAGTACTTTAATCTGAGTCCCTTGGATTTGGGTGTTATAAAGAAATTTTGACTCATACTATAGATCAACCTTTGGCTTATGCTCACCTGAATTTCTCAATTAGAATTTCTCAGTTCCGCAACTCTGTACTGTCTCCCTCTTGTCTACTGCTTATTGATTAATTTTGGAAAAAGGTATGTGAGACATTCAAATAAACTTCAGTCTTAAGGTTCTATTCAAATATGGCATCTCCCATATATGTGTTAAAATCAAACTAAATTCTATGACAAAGGAAGCTGCTGAAATAAGTATCTTCAGTTATCTGCTGAGTAATAACATCAAGTGGGGCAAAAGCATATGTTCATCAATGTCTTAGAGAATGTACTCTTCAGAGTTTCGTGAGAAAAAGGATTTCCTGACACTGTCAATGTTCTCCAAAGAAACCTAAAAATTCATGATAT
The DNA here is from genome assembly GCF_902635505.1 of Sarcophilus harrisii. NCBI lineage: Eukaryota > Metazoa > Chordata > Mammalia > Dasyuromorphia > Dasyuridae > Sarcophilus > Sarcophilus harrisii. The sequence continues at coordinate 193,731,986 of NC_045430.1, forward strand.
ATTAAATTGCTTCAAAAGCATTTAATGAAGTTCATGGTCATGTGAAGATGATCAAACCATACAAAGTAGGAAAAGGGGGAATAGAGATGGTATATAACCAAATGATGATATACATTTGGATTGAAAACCAATTCATGATTCCATCAGTAAGATCTTTAACATGTAGCACATAGGAGTTCACAGCTGAAAATACAATTAAAACACCATGTTTTCCTTACAATAATCCCAAGTTCCTTGCTACCACAAGAGTCCCCAGTCAAGTGTTCATCAAGAAGCTGAACTTCAGACATCATCTATCCCTGTTCACACTTAATTAAGAAGAGAGTCTGTTTCCTGCTGGTTTTATATATGCAAACACACAATGAGATATTCCAAGATGGTGATGGAGATATTGATGAAAAGAAACGATATTTCATCAAGAAGGCAAAATCCCTCTTTATGAATAATTGAACTTCTAAACATTCATTTCATCTTACCGCCTCCTCCAGAGATAGTTTCCTGCACATCCTTGATATTGCCAAACACTTCTGAAACTTTCTCATGAGCATACACATCAACATCACTTCCTTCCACTGTCCATCTACCATGTGCTCTATGCAAATACAAGGCTGACCTTCCAATTAATCCAATTTCAAAGTATAAGTTTAAATATATCTGAATGCCTAGTGGGAAGCTATTTTTTTTATGAAATTAGCTGCTAAAGGTCTCTGCCATGTCAAAATAAAATTTCAGTATAAGAAAGTCATAATTCAGTTACATTTATTATTACATAGCATCCACCACAAGCCAATGATAATTATTAAAGATTCAAAAAGATAAATGTGCAAATTTGATATTTAAAACCGGTTATGTGTTAATTGAGGCATCTAGATGGCTAAGTGAAGAGAACATTCGGCCTGGAGTCAGGACAACCAAATCCAGCCTTAGACATGTACTGACTATGCACTCCTGGGCAAGTCAACATTACCTTCGTTTGATCAATTTCACTAGTGGAAGATATGGCAAATCACTTCAGTATCTTTGTCAAGAAAACCCAATGGACAGTAGGCTCCACAGGGTTGTGAAGAGTTGGACACAAATGAATGACTGAAAAAATTATGTGGGTTGCCTTAAAAGTATACTACTGGTATATCTTGAATTATTATTTCAAGTAGTTTGGTACAACAAGAATCCAAGCAAAATTTGGTACATACAGAACTTGAGAGTCCCAAGAATATAAATATGATTCCATCGTGTGCCATTGCGATGAAAACAGAGAGCAGCAGGAGTTCACCAGCACCAATCTTCCCTTTCAGATGCTTGAGGGTTAGTTATTTCACACTAGGAAGTATAGGCAGAAGTCCTTTTCTTCCACAATATGCAAACACAGTGACTATTGCTTGATGCCAAAAGTGATTATGATTCCTCTTGGAGCTATTTTACTTTCACTGTTCTTACTACTTCTTCTTTCCCATGATCTTGTATTGTTTTTGTGGTCTAATCTCTTGGCTACGTGACATTATATATGATCCTACTTCATCATTACATGAACTCTCTTTCTATGCTTATTTGTTTGTTTTAGCCAATCACTTTTTGTGTATTTCTTCTAAAACAATCCCCAAAACCATAGTCATAAAACAATGAGACTAAAAGGAACCTTAGGTACTGTCTCTTGAATCTCTCAAACCTCAGTCACCTTTCCATCCCCACCACCAAAAGTGGCGTATGTCTGATTATTGGACTAGTGACAATTGGAACTGAAATCAGATTGAGGCATAGGAAAGGAAGTTATTGTGGCCACACCAGGACAATGACAAATTATCATTCTCCTGGATACTCAGTAAGTTTCTGTGATACAAACTCATATACTATAAAAACTAATACACATTTACAGAGTTCATTATAAACTTGATATATAATCATAAACAAAGAGATCGTATAGTCCAGTAATTAATAATGGACTCCAAGGGGACCATGGATAGATATTACGAAGTCTGTGAATTTGAACTGAAAAATAATTGAATCTTTATTTTTTCCTAGCCCTAAATTAAAACAAACCATTCCTTTTGATTAATTTAAAACATCATTCTGATATGTTATGTCCATAGGCTTCATCAGAATAAAAAGGAGCCTTTCTTAATCTACCCAATAGTCAATTATATCAATGATCCTTTTGTTAGTACAGTGATAACACTTCTCCTTCTATGTAGAAACATGTTTGTCTCACCTATACTTTTTAAGACAAGATTTTTCCTTGATCTGCTCAATCTTTCAGACTATAACACTTTATCTCTACTATTCCTCACTGATAAATATTTGAAAACAAGTCTATACTTAATTTCTTTACTATATCAAGAATAACTTACTTTTAACCCCTTTCCATTTCTTTTGCCCCTACTATTCTGCTGAAATTGTTAGTCACCAGCGACCATGTCATTATTAAAAGGTTGTCCTATTTTGTTTTTTTTAATTTTTTTTATTTACTCTACATATGTATGCTTATACATATACATTTATATATACACATATATACCAATGCATGTGAATACTTTTATTTGCTTTACATAGTTATTTCATATTTGAAAGGGAGAGAGTGATTTGAACTAGAAAATGTTTAAGGTCCCTTTAAAATTCTAAAAATTAAAATTTAAATTTAAAATGATATTGTAGTAAAAATACTCCCTTTGCCATGTACTTACATATGTAATTTAGGGCAAGTTAACTAATGTCTCTGAGTGGGTCTCAGTTTTCTCATTTGTAAAACACAGAAGTAGAACTAAAAGACTTCTAAAATCCATTAGAGTTCTAGATTTGTTGATACATAATACTGAGAAGACATTATTTTCCAATATACTATGAGAAGTATAAGCAATTTGGTCAGGGTAAAATACTGGAAAAAGGGTGACTTCACACTTTCTAATCATTGCCTTCAACCTTGATACATCCAGTTTTGTAATTGTAATTATAACACTTCCATCACATCTTAGTGAACACTATTCTAGCCTTATTCTTAAAAGAGAGATACCAAAAGAAAAAAGGACAGAAAAAGGAAAAACATGAGGGCATTTGGAAGGTAGAAAAAAAAATACCGATCTAAATTGGCACATAATGACAAAAACATGTAATAAAGCATGTATGCATTCAAGTACTGTTGCTTTTGAAAGATGAAATATATCAGCAAACTGGGATATATTTGAAAATTACAATAAAAATTATAACGCAGGATAAGCAAAGGCATATGATCATTTTATTTTTCCAATAAACAAACTAGAGCTTGGAGATGTCTTTGAAAGACACTATTATAATCCAGAAGCAGAGGAGGAGAGGTTAGAAACCTCAATCCTAGCCTTTTATCAATCCATGTACCCATGTGTATGTACATTCATGCACTCATGTATTTGAGAAGCACATTATAAGGAAAGTAAACAGGTACATGTAGTAAGCACTTAATAAATTCTGACAGCATGCCTGACAAAGTATGATGACAAGAATAGAAATGGCAGATTTTCACTTTAAGCTAGACCCTGATTAAAGAGATGTGATGGGCCCGTCCCCAACATTTTGCTTTTTAGAAGATATGAGAGGAAAGAAACCAGAAAGAATTGCAACACCTGCTACAACCTGGGTGCTAACGTAAAGGGTGCTGGCTTTCTAGTCTCAGAATCTAGGCGGAAAACCTAGTTTTGCTAATTTACCAGCTGTGAGATCCAGTTTCCACACTCATAAGATAATGAGGTTGTAGCAGATAGAGCTCTGGGCTTGGAATCAGAAAGACTCATGAGTTCAAATCTGGCCTCAGACACTTACTAGCTGTGGGACCCTAGGCAAGTCACTTAACTCTGGCTACTTCAATTTCCTCATCTCTAAAATGAACCAGAGAAGGAAATGACAAACCATTCCAGATTCTTTGCTAATAAAACCTCAAATGAGATTAAATGGGATCAGACATGATAGAAATGACTCAAAAACTAAAAGAATAAAAAGGAATACAATGTTTTAGTATACTAAAAGATCAAAAACTGTGGTCAACGCAGCAACTAATCAACATTTCAGAGGAATGACAAGTAAATATGGCTCCTTGTTCTTAGGAGACAATTGAGAGTATGGATTGATAATGTGGCCAATATGTTACGGATCTGAACCTATGATCCAATTATCCTTAAATTAATCTGATCTTCTTTTCTTTCTTCCTTTTGTGAATTCCTCTCTTTAAAAAGAGTCTTCATCTTTTCTCTGCTGTACTTATTCCAGTGTTAGAATTTTTTTTAATAGTTTAACTTTTTAAACAGGATTTAAAAATTATATTGCCTATTGTTTATTATTCCCACATAGGCACAATAATAAAAGAAAAAAGAAAAAAATTTCAAAAGAAACTTTTTTTAAACCCACAGCAAAATAAAAATGGGCTTTGAATTGTAACTTTTAGGTCCATTCCCATAAGACAGACCTAATCTCTTAAAGAATAAGGCTAAAGCATTATACAGCAAGGAACTTTCAGGTATAGCTAATAACCCCGCCATCAACTGCTTTAAGTTTCAAAAGCATGTTTCTAAAGCCTAAGTAATTCTTTCACAAATTTAAAACCTTTCAAATGTGTGTGGGGAAAAAACTAACACTGCTTTCAGGGAGAAACTCTAAAGATTTAAAATAAAATAGAAAAATTAGAAGAACACCTTTTTCAAGGAAGAAATAATTTAAAAATAGCAGTGGTAACTTTGATGCCCCCAAGCCAAGGGACCAGAAGAGTGAAGCACGAGTAGAAACTAATAAAAATATGAAAACTAGCTTCCTCTTCTTCTGACATACCCTCCCATCACCATCATCAATTCTTCATGTATTTCTTGGCCTTCTGTGTGCTTATTTTGTTAATTTATATTTTTCTAGGTCTATGTCCAACTCTCTTGTACTTGGTTGATTTGCTTCTCCTCTTTTAGCTATTTTGTCCTGGTTTGAACTCTTAAGTTGAGAACTGAAATACATGGAGAAAATTTCCAATCATTAATGTAGAAATGACTCAGCAGAACATATTATTTTGTTTTGTCTTATTTTGTTTAAAGAGTTTATTTTTCCCTCTTACTGAAAATGTTAAAGACCAAAGGTAGGCTGGTGGGGACTATAAAACAATGGTACACTAACTAGTCTGCCAAAGGGAATTTCAGACTGTGGGTTATATTGCTTTTAGTACAATGCATTTGGGATCTCCTTTTCTAATTGATTTGATATTTCAGTAAGTAATCGAACATACTTTGCAGGTGTTTGAAAAAGCTTTTGGGTCTGCCAGATCTGCCAATGCTACTTAACAACTTAGAGTTCAATCTACCTACAAAACAGACAAGCATTTCTACAGGCAGAATTTCCAGATAAGGATGTGTTGGAGTTACTCTAATAAAAGAGTGTTAATACTAGCTGCCAGCCAGGATTTGGGAGAGACCAGTGAATACTACTGCATATTATAATGATATTAACTGAACCAGTACACTATCTGCATATGAAAAGCCAGATTTAGAAAAGTGATACCTTTGGGAATGATTATTTATCACACAACAATATAAGAAACCAAAAAACAAGTCATATAATTCCTGAGATAACAAAATTTCTCATGAATTTTAAAAATTGATTTAACAAAATATGACTGACATAAGACCATTCTGGGCAAGCTCATCTAGAGATGGCAGTAGGTTAAGGGGATGTGCTTTTTGTGTGTGTTATAGAATGGTTTTCATTCAAGGGAAATCCAAGGACCTCTTCTCAGAATAATGTTTTTAAATATATCAAATAAAATAGGATTATAAAGGAAGGCAATTATATTGAGATATAATTATAAAAAATTAGGTTCACAGACTCCAGAATTCTTGAATTGGGGCATTAAAAATCACAAATGAGATAGATAATTGACTGAAACTGGACAATAAACAGAGTAATGCACTGCCTAAAGAAAATTATTCTACCTCAGATATTAGAGAATTGTTTAGTCAAATTTGTCAAATGCAGTACATATGAAAAAGGATATAAAATTTCCTTTCCAGGCCTTTAAACTATATATGTATTAATCTCATATCTTCATAAAATTATATTATGAAACTTACAAAAATCCAAACTATGTTTAAACTCAAATATAAAATCTCATAAGTTATATTTATGAATTAAATATATTACCATTTTAGAGATTCACTTAAACAGGTGACTTTGATGACTCTATAAATGTTAATAGCATAGTATAAGCTTATGTCTTCGAAGCTTTTAGTGAATATGAAGAATGCAAGTACTCGAAAGCAGGAGTCAGTTAGGTTCTAGTTATAGGTTCTGCTACTTAGGATCTATATGACCTTGAAAAATGAAACAAACAAGTCACAGCTAGTCTGCCTCCCTCAGAGTAAGTATTTTTTCCTCAATGTAAGGCAAAGATATATCTATATATCTAGTTCCTTGAGAAAGAGAACTGAATTCAATGATGGGATTCTACAATCTGAAAGTTGAAAGGGACTTTACTAGAGCTGGCAGACTAATGATCCTCAAAATTTTCTGATGACTCATCTTTAAGAACAGATTTTTTTTTTTTTTGAGCATGTACCCATAATATATAAATATCAGTCTATATACTGCTATATTATTTTGTGTATATGTAGATAAGACAGAAAGCTTAAGTTTTAAAAATGTTACATAAAAAATCTTTTTGCTGATTAGTAGCACAAAAACTCCTCACTTTTCCTAAAATATCAGTAATACTACATTAAAAAAAAAAAAAAAAACATTTATATATAGCTTTTTATATACAAAACATATGCATGGGTAATTTTTCAACATTGACCCTTGCAAAAACTTCTGTTTCAACTTTTCCCATCCTTCCCTCCACACCCTCCCCTAGATGGCAGATAGTCCCATGCACAAGTATATTTTTAATAAAAACAATGTTATTGAATGTTTCATTTTTTAAATATCTTGATATAATGTCTTGTGTTAATAATTTCATACAGCAATTTGAAGATTTCTTTACACTATGCCCGATTAAAATGTGAAGTGTGTGCAAGGCAAAGACTTTTTTTGGCTTCTTCTTGTTTCCCTTGTGCTTAACATGATCAGGTTTGTCTGAGGCAAGGTATGAACACAATCAACCTTTCTCTAAGTTCACCAGACCACATGGCCTCTATGGGGAACATACTATTTTGTTCTCTAAATCAAATATTTCCACTGTACTTTCATAGGGGATAATTTCAATCTTTAAAAAAATGATTAGCATGTCTCTAATGTCCAAAACTTAGCAGCAAATGCTTTATAAAAATGAATAATTATATGATGAGCATTATTATGCACTACTAAAAGAGAAAAGACTTAAAGGCATACATTACACATTAAACTGAGATTCACCAAATGACATAGCACTAATAGATGGTTTCCAAGATGATGGAGAAGAATACTCATATTCCAAAGCAGTTCTCACATTTGAGAGAGCAGTGAACAGGAAATCTTTAACAGCAGGATACAATTAGAAATAGAATGGTTCTTCTACAGAGAAAAGGCTTCATCTCTAACATTACCAATCATCAATTCGGCCAGAATACATGTGGCTGTATACATGGACAAGTCTTTCTGAACTCACGATTGGTCTTTCAGGCAGCTCAGCCCTGGCATACAGTCAGTGATTTTAAAGCACAGGTGACTATGCTTAAATATGGATGGAAGGCCTATATGAGGAATTTTCTTATAATTAGCCTAAGGATGACACATTTGGTAACCCTAAGAAATGAATCAGTTTATTCACTTCAGGGGTTTATGCCCTTGTTTTGAGTGAGACTTTGGAAGGAGCAAGTATTATCTTACAGTAGTTAAGATGAGGGAAATTGTTGGATTTTAAATGATAAACTAAGAACTTTAACAAATCTCTTAATGTTTCATAATTAGAGTTATAAAACACAATAAGGTACAAAACACAATTTGCTCAAGAATGACTCATGATGGGGGTTGCACTTGTGACTTTGTACAAAAAAAAAAAAAAAGCAATAAGTGAATTCAATCCAATTTAGAGCCTTGATCCATTACTTGGACTTTATTCTATATGTGAAAATTCATATATCAATAGCATCTTGAATCATGAATTAAATCAGAGCAATTGTATAAGACACTGACCAATATAAAGGACATGTGAAACCTGCAACAAAATCAAACCCAGTATTAAAACCACTTTAAAATAAAAGGAGACAAAGATATATGCATAAAGGCTTAAAAAAAATCCCCACAAATTAACATAAAAAAAATTTTAGCTCCTAAAAATTACATACCCAATCAGAACATGACTATGTACATCAATGTTTGAATAGGTAATATTTTTCAACTACCTAAGATTTGTGTACACCTGCATCTTAAAATAAAATATGATCAACTGCTGGAAATCTACTTTCAACCGTGGCAATATATTTTCTGAACCTTTGGTCCAACCTTCTTTCCCTTGTGCACAACTGCATGTTTCATCTATGCTAAAACTCTGATTTTGAGAAAAAATTTAGGCCTGAAATACTAGGAGTAAATACTAGGGGTGCTATCCAAAGGTAAATGGTTTAATTCATTTATAAATGATTGAGGAAGTATCCAGAAAATATTCTGAGCAAACTTCAGGTACCATGTGTGCAGGTGGAACAATGGAACCTCTCTATTCTTATATCTTGACACCAGTACTTTTCATTTTGATTTATTCACTTAGTTTTTAACCAATGATGATGCCAAGGGAAAAACATCAAATTAAGATTTTCAAAACTGATTTCCCTTTAAGTCTTTTTTTCACCTTTTGTTTCTGCTATGCCCTATAAGATCATCAGTGTCTAGAACAGCCCTTTGCACACAGTTGTCACTTAATGATAATTAAATTATATATTAATAAAAAATTCATTATGATTTCTAATTAAATTGAATTACATAATTTTGTTACATTTCACCTACCTACCATTGGCAGGACTACTTGCTTGCCAGATTGAAGTCTGCGGCCAAAGAAAGATGTTCGCCCCTCTGTGAAGCTAGCTGGCCCAAACAGGCTAGAATTCACAACTTGGGTTTCATTGTCATTACCTTCCAACCAAATGAGCCAACTGGCCCCAACAAGCCTTCCCGTAAATGTGTAAACATTTTCCACAATGACATGCACCTGTGTTTGAATGTCCTAACTAATTTAGAAGGCCCAGCATTAGGTCTCAGAAAAAATGCAGGCAGAAGAATCCCTAAGGGAAAAGATGAAACAGAAAAATCAAGAGAGATTCAGTAAAACCTACTCTTCATGAGTCAATTCAATGAAATTAAATTTTTTCAATTTCTACTATTCACAGGACTAGATACTGAGAATATAGAGGGAATAAATAAAACATCAACAACAAAGCAAAGAGTCTCTGCTTTCAAGAAGCTTACATTTTACTGATAATGATAACTGTAGAAGTTAACATAATTAAGCAGAAAATGAAGGATCAAGAAATCCTTGAGGGAATGAAAAGTACCATAATAACTGAGGGATATAACTTATGGGTCCCAAACCCTTCAGTGAGTTAAGGAATGTCTCCCTCAAGCATGGGAGGCTTCCCCAGGTGGAATGGATAGAGGAGAACAATTTGTTCCAGCGGCCATGGCAAAGGATCCATGTGGAGTTTGATCAGTCATCAAAGATACAAGGTCACCCAGTGCATTCTGGGCCAGTGTCCTGCTACAGGACTTCAGTGACTCTAGAAACAGAATGATGCTAATTGACTTTGTGTAACTCTCTCTTCAATCCCATTCTGCACTAGTTAAGCCACCATTCTCACAGAGTCATTGGTCGTCTTTGAAAATGAAAGATGAACAATATCTGGGGCAGTACCAAAAGGCCTCCTCTAGTAGCATGGGAAAGTGACCTCCAAGGAAACTAGGGTTTTTAAGAATCTGAAAGAGGAGAGGAAGGAAAGCATTCCAACCACTGGGAAGAAGAGCCTGGTCCCAGAGACAGGAGATTGAATTGTCACGGTTGAAGGAAAATAAGGGAACATATACAGAAACAGTCTGTCCCCTCTGTAAAGATATCCATCTTTTCCCTCTGTAAAGTGGATGGGAGATTTCCTCTCATGTTTCATGGTTGAATGTAATTTGCATCCTTGAGTTTTCACTGTTTGGTGGTTCTTTCCATTTATATTGTTGTAGCCACTGAGTATACCGTTTTGCTGATTTTACTTACTTCACGTTGAATCAGTTTAAATGTTGTTTCAATGATTTTCTGTATTCATCATGTTCATCATTTCTTATAGTGCAGTAATTTTCCATTATATTCACATACAACAATTAGTTTACGTTTCCATATTTATTAGGTATCTCCTAGAGAAATTTATCCTTGAGGAGTTTCTATCTTTTTTTTCTTACTTCTCCTGCCAGCCTTTCTCTAAACTCTTTGAAACTGTGATAGTAAAATTTAAGTTACATTTCAGTTTAGCTTTTCTTTCTTCTATCACTAAGTCTAACAGGGAGTAGTCACATCCATCCCACTAAGGCTCCAATCATTTCTTATTCCACTAACTAGTTATTACCTATTGGTTAGAATCAGGTCGAATCTAAAAACAATATTGTTGCTATTGTATATAATGTTGTCTTAGGTCTGATCATTTCATTTGTCATAATTCCATGTAAATCTTTCCATCTCTTTCTAAAATCACTGAGCTCATCATTTATTATGTCACAATAGTATTCCATCAAAATCATATACCACAACTTGTTCAGCTAATTCCCAATCCTGTGATACTTCCTTCATCTTTTGAAAAATAAAATTATCATTAAAGCAAAGCAAAAAAATTACTATTTTACTTTCAATAAATATAGAAAGCGAGGCAGAAAATTTCCAGACAGCAATAATTTAAGCCCCCCCATCATCCCAAATCTCAAAGTCTTGTCTTCTATTCTCAAGCTCCTTATCTAATTCTTCTCCTTTATGGTTAGTTTGCAGTATACTTTCATGAAAACATGCTTTTTATTTCTCCCTTTTATTGTTAATCTACATATTTTTCCACTATGATGTCAACCCCTGGTTTCTGGATATCCTACAATTCTCCACTTGTATTTTGGTTTTTTTAAATTTCACATTAAAAAATATCCTCCTTGGTTCTGCCCAGTTCTTTGTCTTTACTCTCCAAAACCTATGATTAGAGTAACAGTCCTTTTGCTCAGGGAATTTGGCATAATAGGAGTTAATCTGTTGATTCATTTGTAGACAAGTAGCATATCTGCTGCTAATAAATATTTTCTTGTTCAGAGATCTACCTGTTTACTCCTTTGTTAAATTTTAATCATGACACTGTTTTAGCCAACTATTCACTCAAAAGCCTGCTCAAAAACTGTACATTCTAATTTATCACTTAATATATCTTCAATCTGTAAATTGCATTTGAATTATTTTTTAAAGATTGACAATCTGCATAATTATTGGGAAATAACACCCAATCTATATGCAGTCAAGTGCTTAATTTCTGCTAAATCTTTGAAAATGTAGGTTAGCATAACTATTAAATCTGAACGCAAAGTGGTCATTTGAAAGCATCCTAATAGCCACACTTCAACACTCACATATATAGTCATACTATTTTGCCTACAAACATGGAGATTCACTCTTCATTGAATTGCTTTATCTTCTGGAAGGTGGCAATATTTCTCCAATAGCAAATATGGTGGAAATGGAATTGCATTTAATAGTAAATCAGCTTATAAGTAGAATATAAATGAATGTGTGCATGTCAAGGGTTAGACCACAAATATGTTAGTAATGAGTTGTATTTAAAAGCAATTCCTATCCTTCCCACTGCCTGTAATTCTTTCAAGTAAAAATAGCATACCATGCAAAGATTGAGGAAACCAGAGAGAGTATATAGCAAATCATTAAGGGATGAACTATTTATCCTCTAAAAGATATATGAGTGCATAACTCAAAAGTAATTAAGTCAAAGTAAATTATACTGGACTTTCCTCAGCAGTGGTATAAAAATGTCACATCTTCAAACAGCAAAGTATGTATTTCATTTACATGTGTTCATTTTTAATTCATTTTAACTGCATTAATAACATCTCAAACTTCCATCTGGAGTTCTAATTTAGGGAATCATAGAAACCTGGAATTGGAACAGACCTTAGAGTCATCCGGTCCAACATTCAACCCAGCACAGAAATTCATGGACAATTAAGGAATAATATTTAAAAGTATCAGTGCCTGATAACACTTACGTTTTATGAAGTTAAGACAAGAAAGGAAAACCTAACAGGCCTCTTTTTATTATTGATAGCTGAAAAATGGAAGAGAATAAAGAAGTAAAAAAAGATCAGTTCTCCACAATACTCAAAATCATTCTATTGATGATGTTCTTGAGAAAAGTGGTTTCCTCACAGTAGACAAAGGAGGGTAGTGAGAGATCATAAGAAAAGGCCAGAATACTAATATAGATATATATAAAATTATGAATAATCTAAAAGTCAACATACCTCTCCTGCTCTCCTTCAGTGACATCATACAAGTGGTTAGCACCTCCATCAGCACAGGCTTTCAAAAGAGCTTAAAATAAAGAAAACATTATTTCAACACTGAACATTAAAAATAACCTTCACATATGCACACATTCTCCAACTACCTTGGATCCAATTGCATCCAACCAAGTGATCTAAGAAAACAATCATAGCTTACAGTTTTCTCTAGCTAATGTCCTAGATTTTTGTTGTATTTTCTCATTATCAAGGACAGAGTTCCTTAAACTTTTTCTACTTCAAACCCTTTTCACTTGAGAAATTTTTATGTGATCCCAGTTATATAAAATAGATAAACAAATTGAACACTTATTGATAATCATAATTTCACAACCTCCATATTAAGTTCTAAGATCCCATATAGGGGTGTGAACCACAGTTTAAGAAGCTAGGATATAGAGGGTTGAAACTGATGATATAATATTAACAAATAGGCCTATCACCCAAATATGATGGCAAACCCTATTTTTTGGTGGGGGACAGGATCAAACAATGCCATTCTCTGGAGTGAACCTAAAAGTAATTCTTAGGGCACAAATTAGCAAACTGCATAAGTCAACTCAGAAAATGGCAATTTCAAAAGCCAATTTGTAAATGTAGTTGATAAAATTTTAGTATGTCACAAATCTCATCAAAATGTTTAAGGCATCCCACTTAAAATCTTTTTTGAAAGTCACCATTTAAAAACATAGACTATAAAATCAGGTTATATGATCAAAAGTCACTTATTTGATGTTTCCTGCACACTACCTAGAATTTCTCTGATAAAGACATTGATATGGGTTGTTCATGCCTGGAATGTAATTCTTCATTCCATTTGTCTCTAAAAATTCCTTGATGCCTTTAAAGGTTAGTTTAAGAGTCACCTCCTACATAAGATCTATGTTGATCCCTCCAGGAGTTAACCACCCTTACCCACCTCTCCTCCAATAACCATCTCTCCATTCAATTAGTTTAAGTAACCTGCAAATAGCTATTTTAATTTTCCAAGTAGCTGGGTATGGTGAAAAGAAGTGAGGAAAAGGAAAGGAAATGAGGGGGAGGCAGAGGTAAGCCCTGGAGAGTAGTTGTGTTCATTCCAGTCACTGAATCTATTCACCAAAGTAAATTAACCAAGCAGCATTCTAAACTTTGAAATGCTATTTATTAGTCTTGCTAATATGCGTCAGTATTTCAGAAAATGATAAATGATGAAAGTGAAAAAAAAAAAAAAAAAACCACATTCCTGAACCTACATAACTGAAGACTAGACTCTGGGCTATAATGGCTCCTCTCCCCTTTCCCTGTCCCCCAAGTATAGGTATCTCATTAGCTTGAGTCTAAAATACTCAGAGAACTGGCCTCTCTTTACAATCTAATTACATGATTTATAATCTAGCCAAGCTAAGGAACAATTAGGGCACAATACAAAATAGAATATAATTAATTATATGTTAAATTGTGTGTTACAAACTAAAAGTGCTACAAGATACCAGAAAGCATAGAAAGCAATTGTACTAGCTGAAGAAGGTGGAGTCTCAGCTACACCTATTAGAACTGGATCTGGAAAAATGAAAGAAAAGATGAAGACATGTGAATGAGGCAAACCCATGGATGTATTCTTTTATTTATTTAAATTTTTAAAGTTAAAAAAAATTTTTTTTAAATTTCTTTCATGAGTGTGTTCTTGAAAGAGAGATATAACTACTCTGACTAGAACAAAGAATACATAGTGGGAAGGAAATAAAAGTGAATCACATAACTAAGCAAAGGAACGAATGGTATTCAAACAGGGTTTAAGGAAACTTTGGAACTGAATCTAGAAATGCTGGGCTTCAGAAACCAAAACCCACAGTGAGAATTCTTTTGAATTCTCACCTCCTCTTCTAAGTAACCTGATATTTATTACTGGGAGAAAAAGGCAGAGGATAGCCCTGGCTGTGCAATCATTAGGTGTGTAGATAGAGATTAGCTCTAACAGTGCACTGACACAGGGATCTTTCAGGTGGGTAATTCCTTCTCCCAATGAAGGTTGGAACTTTTGCTTCAATTTACATACTTGCTGAGTTACAAAGAGCTTCTTTAGTTGTGTCCAACTCTTTGGGACCCTATTTGGTTTTCTTAGCTAAGATTTCGAGGGGTTTGCTACTCCTTCTTGAGTTTTTTTGTTCTATTGGTTTCTCCACATCTATCTATAAAAATGCCCATACTAGCCTATTTCTCAAAAAGAAATGAGCCTGTACAGCTGCCATTTTATAGAGGAGCATACTGAGACAAACAGGGTTAAGTGACTTATCTAGGTTCACAAAATTATGAATTTGAACCCAGGAAGATGTCTTCCTGACTCCCGGACAAACAAGGACAATTTATATAAAGACCAAAGTAAAGTAAATGAAAGCAAATTTGAGAGACTCAAGTACTCTGTTGACCAAAAATAATTTTAGAAGATTCATGCTTCTGTGGGGAAAAAATAGGAACCATAATTATTTTACTATTTCTTCACTGATGGATAATGTATAAATCCCCCAATTCCTGACGATATAATATTAGAAAGCCTCCAACACCTTTGTAAGGACATAAAGTGGAAAGTCTCACCAACTGCTGTGACAACTTTGCTATTCTTGGAAAAAAAGACCCTGCAGTTCTGTCTAAAAGGTCTTTTTTCCCCACAATTCTATAGTCTTTTCTTTTTGTCTCCTTCCTTCAACAAGGGATTTTTCCTTATTCTGATAATAAATCATGTAACTCACATTTCAAAAACTCCCCTTTTTTTTTTGACTGATCCCCCCTTGTTGTCTACTCCTCTCTCTCCCAGGAAATGCTTTATTTTTCTAGGCTAAATTGCACTAGAATGCTGCTGATGGGCTGTGTGCTTTAAGCCTGTCTGAAAGGTTATATAAACCAACTCTGTATGCCAGGAATATGAATTGTCTAGCAATGACAGTAGATTGCTTAGCTAGCTCACTAATCAAACTTTTTTATTTCAGATTGGCATCCTATCCTTGACCTACAGTCATCCAATGACAGTTATACTCTCCAAAGAGGACCAAATGAGATAATATTTGTAAAGCACTGAGCACAGAGCCAGGGACATAGTAAATAGGTACTAAATAAAAGCTTGTTTCCTCCCACATACACATCCTCCCACCAATTCAGGACTATGCTCTACAATCAATGGTGTCAAACAAACAGAAACAGGAGTCACTAATCCACATCTAAAAATCCCTATAAGCAGCATAGTGACTTAATTTTAAAATGTAATGTTATCTATGTTTTCTTATATTTTTATTTATTTTGTGAATGTTTCCCCATTGCAATTTAATCAGAGCACTCTAGAGTGTTGGACCACAGGTGACATCATTGTGTTTGACATCTCTGTAGGCCCACAAACACCTGGGAAATTCTTCATCAGCTTTAAAGCCTCAAAAGAAAGGGCTGGAGTGGATTTCCTATAAGATCTCCTCCAGCTCTAAAGTTATGATATGATGCTCTGATTTACAGCAGATGAAACAGCCTATTTATTTTCCTGCTAGAAGAAATGCCCAGGGACAATAAAGACTACTAGCCTTTCCATGAATGACTTCATGAATTCTCAAACAAGGTCATAGCTTAATGAGAATCAATGCTTTAGGAATCAGGAGACCATGTCCCAGCCATTAACTAGATACATGGCCATAAGCAAGTCACTTCATCTGACAATGCCTCCATTTCTACATTTTGCAGAATCTCAGGAGCAATCTCATGCTCCTAAGTAACATCTAGTGTTTCTTATCTAGTGATTCTCATTTAGAAGATTGTGGTGTTCTCTTCTTTTTCTAATATATGATGGTTCTCTCTGGGTTCAGGTTTCTTGGGGAGGTTTTCTGGAGGCAGCCGAGGCAGCCTTAGTTTCAGTTCAGATCAATAATCACCTCAAATGCAGCCATGAGTTAAAGTCCAGTCTTTTATTGCTTCCTTCAAAATAGCCCCATTAGTTTTCTTAGAGGCCTATCTCTCTGCTTGGTTCAAGAGCTCTTGCAACTTGTTCTTTGGCGCCTTCAGCTCCCTCTGAATCTTGGTTCTACTCCTCTCCAGCTTGTCAATCTCCAGAACTGACTGACTTCACTAACAGCTCTTTTTATGCTCTTTTAGAGGTGTGAACTCAAATTTGACTGACTCCTCCTCCGAGAGTGGGATTATGGGAGGTGTGAATTCACAAAGTTAACTGTGTATCTCCCGTATTTGTGAACTCCAACATGTGCGCTCTAATGTGGAAACTCTCTTACAGGTGTGAGCTCTAATGTGTGACCTCTATTGTGTAAGCATTGTTTCTATCAACTCTAATGAGTTAACACTTTGTAAGGATTCTAACAGAGGATCATAGATTTATAGCTGGAACAGACAGAGTCCCTTCAAGTCCAAACCTTTCATTTTACAAATGAGCATACTGAGGCATAAAACAGTTTAGTAAATTGCCAAGGGTTACACAGTAAATTTTTGAGATGGGATTTAGTCCCAATTTCTGGCTCCATGTCCAGCTCTATCCACTACTTTATCTGGCACACCTTTAAACAATATACTGAAGGGAGTGTTTCTTTTTTATTTTGGGGTTTTGTTTTTTTTAAGAGCTACACAGAATTGCAATCGATAAATGAGCAACTGGTCTATGTCCCAGAGAATCCTGATTAGTCTCTCAGGGAGTATCAGGTAAGCCTGAACTACTCAAAATACAAAAAAGCTCATCTATAAAAGGTCTCCTGTCAAATCAACAACTCCCTGGGTTTAAGTTAACTTCCCATGGGTATCAACCACTTTAATTGTGGTTTTATTGCTGGCATTTTTCTGGCCTCAGAACCCTGTCACATCTGGATAATATATTAAAGGCAGATGATAAACTCTACCACGCTGTCTTTAGTAGCTTTGCCTACCACATGAATTAAGTAACCTGCATCTCCCTAAGCCACATTCAGGACATCTCCATGTCCAAGACAAAGCAGCAGTTGGTGATGGAGGTTGAGGCAAAAGCCAAAACTTTTCTAATTTACCACAGTGTGTTTATCATCTGTGTGTGTGTGTGCACACGCATGCGCGCACATGGTACCTCTGTGTTTCTCTGGTTTTGTTACTGTGAAGGAATTAAGGTTAGGTGACAATTGAGATGCTGTGGTATAATTCTGCTACTACACAGAAAGAATACGTTTTCTCTGTTTATGCAATGAAAATTAAGTGTAAAACTTCCAGTTATAGCTAAAAAAGGCTTAAGATAATTGGTAGGGGGGGGCGGAGCCAAGATGGCGGAGAAGACACACGCAACTTTCTAAGTTCTTCTCTTACCCTCTTTATCAATATTATATCGAGCCTCAAAAATAGTCTTGACTGCTACAATCGTAAAAAAGATAGAAGTAGAACAACTCACCGGCGAAGAAAATCTGCAGTCTGCCAAAAAGGTTGGTTTGGGGCTAGGGGAGATAAGCATGACAGGGAGAGAAATTAGGTTCGAGGAGAGTCTCAAACCGAAAGTGAAAGCACAGATCTCAGCACAAGCAGCCCCAACCCTTGTAGCGGGCTTTTCCTTGGGCAGTTGTGATCCTACCGGCGAGAGGGCGCAGCCTGGGTTAGCCTCCAATCTGCACAGTGGGGAGCTCAGCTTGGGGCCATAGAGCTTTTCCAGGGCCCATTTGCATTGGGCAGAGACACTGGGGCAGAGTTCGGGGTGATCTGCCGTCTGTGGTCTGCGGTCAGCTGCTAATACTCACAGTCCCACAAGAGGCTCCGGCCTGGGGCAGTGACACTTTCACCCCTTAGTCTCTAGCCGAGGGCAATCGCTAACCCACTCAGCCCTACTAAGCAGTTTGATAGCTCGGCCAGTGCTGAATCCACTTCCTGTTGGGGGAAGGGAAAACTCTCACTCAGAGCACTACCATACCTCGGAGCCGGAAATCGGTTTACATCTTTCCCTCCTCTGCAGATGAAGCTGGTAACCCCCTTGCCTAGGAGACCTACCCTAAAGGCTTTAAAACATGAATAAAAAGATGAAAAGAACGATCAACAGCTTCTATGCAGAAAAGAGCAGGTCAGAAAACCTGAAGAGACCATCAAACAAGCAAAATGCATCAGACTGATGCTCCTTTACATGATGCTCTCTAAGAAGACACCATTAAAAGTCTCAAAAGAGAGTTAGAAGATAAATGGGGAAAGGAAAGAAAACCTTACAAGAGAGCAACAACTTCCTGAAATACGAATTGGAAAAAGTAAAAAATCTCAGGAAAGTAGAATTGTGAATTGGAAAAATAAAGAATTCACTAGAAAGTGGATCTGTGAATTGAAAAGACAAAGAACACTCAAAAAGTAGGATCTGTAGAAAAAAGAAATAATTCACTAAAAAAAAATTAGTGAAATGGAAAAAATTCACAGACAAAACAATACATTTAAAAACTCAATTGACATATACAGAAAAGAAGTAAAAAGCTAATGAAGAAAATAATTCTTTAAAAATTAGAACTGAACAAATAGAAACAACTGATTCATTGAGACAGCAAGAATCAGTCAAGCAAAAACAAAATTTGACAAACTGAAAAAAACATGAATTATCTACTTGCAAAAATGACAGAACTTGAAAAATAGATCTGGAGAGATAATCTGAGGATTATTGGACTTTCCAAAACTATGGACTTCCGAAAAAAGACCAGATACTATTTTACAAGAAATCATCAAGAGAACTGCCCAGATGTAATAGAATCAGAAGGTAAAAATAGGCATTGAAAGAATTCATCGAACACCTTCTGAAAGAAACCCAAAATAAAAACCCAAGAATATTGTCAAAATTTCAGAACTATCAGATTAAGGAAAAATTTTACAAGCAGCAAAAAAAAAAACATTTAAATACCGAGGTGCCACAATAAGGATCACCAAGATCTGGCTGCCCTACATTAAAAGGAAAGAAGGCCTGGAATATGATATTCCGAAAAGGCACAAGAACTTGGATGCACCAAGAATAAACTACCCAGCTAAGTGAGCATTTTCTTCCAGGAAGAAGATGAAGACATTTAATGAAACAATGACATTCCATTTGTTTGAAGAAAAAACAAAGAACTAAACAAAAAATTTGATCTCCAAACATAGAACCTCAGAGATGCAGAAAAGGTAAAAAAATAACTCTTGAAATTGTATTCTGTTGTGGATATACAAAAGAATACATGTATAATATTGATTGTACTGATATAAAACATAAAAGGAAGTAGATATGGAAAAGGGATGATGGCAGAATAGGGTGGGAAGGAGGGATAAAAAGAGGAAACCACATCCCACAAAGAGGCAAAGGAAACTTATCATATCTGAGGGAATTTAGAGAGGGAGAACATTGTGTGAATCTTACCTCTCATCAGGATTGACTCAAAGAAAAATAATTGACATTTGTTTTAGAGAAAATTCTCCTCCTCATTAAAACGCAGGGAGAGAAAAGAAAAAGAAAAAAAGAGTAATAAGAAGGAAGGGGGAAGACTCAAAGGGAGGAGGGATTATAAAGAGGGTAAGCATCGTATACAAGAGGGTACATAAGTTTAAAAGGGGAAAAGAGGGTTGGGGAGGCAAGAATAAGTAAAAGCAAAAATCTGGGTTATTAGGATGTGTAGGAAATACAGATTTAGTAATTCTAACGTAAATGTGAATGGGATGAATTCCCCATAAAAGAGGAGAGCAGACAGCAGACTGGATCAAAGTCAGAACCTACAATATGTTGTTTACAAGAAACACATTTAAAAGCAGGAGATAACATATAGAGTAAAGGCAAAAGGCTGAGCAAAATCTATTATGCTTCAGGTGAAGTCAAAAACAGGGTAGCCATCCTTATCTCAGATCACAAAAGTAAAAATTGATCTAATTAAAAGAGATAAGGAAAATACATCCTGCTAAAGGAGTAGCTATAAACAACAAAGCAATATCAATATTAAACATATATGCACAAGTGGTAATGCGAGCATCCACTTCCTAAAGGAGAAGTTAAGAGAGTTGCAAGAAGAAATAGACAACAAAACTGTAATAGTAGGAGATCTCAACACTTGCACTCTCAGAATTGGAGCAACATCAAACCACAAAACAAATAAGAAAGAAATTAAAGAAGTAAATAGAATATTAGAAAAATTAGGTATGTTGGATCTTTGGAGAAAATTGAATGGAGATAGAAAGAATATATTTTCTTCTCAGCAGTTCATGTAACCTATTCAAAAACTGATCATATATTAGGACATAAAGACCTCAAAATTAAATGCAAGAAAGCAGAAATAGTAAATGCTTTCTTTTCAAGATCACGCATGCAATAAAAAACTACATTCAACAAAAATTAGGGAAATAGACCAAAAAGTAATTGGAAACTAAAACAATCTCATCTTAAAGAATGATTGGGTGAAGCAGCAAAGTTATAGATACAATTAATAATTTCACTCAAGATAATGACAATGATGAGACATCATACCAAAATTTGTGGGATGCAGTCAAAGCAGCAACAAGAAATTTTATATCCTTAGAGGCTTACTTGAATAAAACAGAAGAAAGAAAGATTAATGAATTGGGCTTGCAACTAAAAAAACTAAAAAAGACCAAATTAAAACCCCAATCAAATACTAAATTGGAAATTCTAAAAATTAAAAGGAGAAATTAAAATATTGAAAGTAAAAAACTATTGAACTAATTAATAAAACTAAGAGTTGGTTCTATGAAAAAGCCAATAAAATAGATAAGCCTTTGGTAAATCAGATTAGAAAAAGGAGGGAGGAAAATGAAATTAGTAGTCTTAAAAATGAAAAGGGAGAACTTTCCACCAATGAAGAGGAAATTAGAGAAATAATAAGGAGTTATTTTGCTCAACTTTATGCCAATAAATTTGATAACCTAAGTGAAATGGATGACTACCTCCAAAAAATATAGACTTCCCAGACTAACAGAGAGGAAGTAAATTGTGAATAGTCCCATTTCAAGAAAAAGAAATAGAACAGGCAATTAACAACTCCCTAAGAAAAAATCACCAGGACCATGGATTTACATGTGAATTTTACCAAACATTTAAAGAACAATTGGCCTCCAATACTATATAAATTATTTGATAAAATAGGGAATGAAGGAGTCCCACCAAATTCCTTCTATGACACAGACATAGTACTGATACCTAAACCAGGTAGGCTGAAAACAGAGAAAGAAAATTATAGACCAATCTCCCTAATGAATATTGATGCTAAAATCTTAAATAAGATATTAGCAAAAAGACTACAGAAAATCATCTCCAGGATAATACACTATGATCAAGTAGGATTTATACCAGGAATGCAGGAGCTGGTTCAATAATGAGGAAAACTATCAATATAATTGCCATGTTAATAACCAAATTAACAAAAAACCATATGATCATCTCAATAGATGCAGAAAAGCATTTGATAAAAATCCAACATCCATTCCTATTAAAAACACTTGAGAGTATAGGAATAAATGGACTTTTCCTTAAAATAATCAGCAGCATCTATTTAAAACCATCAGTAAGCATCATATGTAATGAGACAAACCAACCATTCAACAAGATCTGGAGTGAAACAAGGTTGCCCACTATCACCGTACTATTTAATATTGTATTAGAAACAGCTAGCTTTGGCAATAAGAGCTGAGAAAGAGATTAAAAAATCAAGAATAGCAATGAGGAAAACCAAATTATCACTCTTTGCCACGACATCGATGAGTATATTTAGAGAACCCCAGAGAGATTCTACTAAAAGTTATTAGAAATAATCCACAACTTTAGCAAAGTTGCTGGTTATAAAATAAACCCACATAAGTCATCAGCATTCTTATATACTCACTATACAAAATCCAACAGTCAGAGTTACAAAGAGAAATTCCATTTAAAAGTAACTACTGATAATATAAAATATTTAGGAATCTATCTGCCAAGGGAAAATCAGAAACTTTATGAGCAAAATTACAGACTACTTTCACACAATTAAGTCTGATCTAACCAAGTGGAAAAATAATTAAATGCTCTTGGATAGGGCGAGCAAATATAATAGAAGATGACAATATTACCTAAACTAATCTATTTATTTAGCACTATACCAATCAGACTCCCAAAAAACTATTTTAAGACCTAGAAAAACAACAACAAAGTTCATATGGAAAAACAAAGGTCAAGAATTTCAAGGGAATTAGAAAAAAATAAAAAAAATCAAAATGAAGGTGGCTTAGCTGTACCAGATCTAAAATTATATTATAAGAGCAGCAGTTACCAAAACTATTTGGTATTGCTAAGGAATAGAATAGTTGATCAGTGAATAGATTAGGTTCCAAGGAAAAACAGTCACAAATATAGCAACCTAGTCTTTGACAAACCCAAAGATCCCAGCTTTTGGGATAAGAACTTACTGTTTGATAAAAAATTAGCTGGAAAATTGAAAACTAAATATGGCAGAAACTAGGCATTGATCCATACTTCCAACACCAGTACACCAAGATAAGTCAAAACAGATTCATGACCTAGGCATAAAGAATGAAATTATTAATAAATTAGAGGAACACAGGATAGTTTACCTCTCAGACCTGTGGAAGGGTAAGGTCTTTATGACCAAAGCAGAACTAGAGATCATTACTGATCACAAAATAAAAAATTTCGATTATACCAAACTGAAAAGTTTTGTACCAAACAAAACTAATGCAGACAAAGATTAGAAGGAAGCAATAAACTGAAAATATTTTTACAGTCAAAGGTTCTGATAAAGGCCTCATTTCCTAAATATATAGAGAATTAACTCTAATTTATAAAATAACCATTCTCCAATTGAAAAAATGGTCAAAAGATATGAACAGACAATTCTCAGATGAAGAAATTGAAACTATTTCTAGTCATATGAAAAGATGCTCCAAGTCATTATTAATCAGAGAAATGCAAATTAAGACAACTCTAAAGAATACCACTACACACCTGTCAGATTGGCTAAAGATGACAGGAAAAATAATGATGATTGTTGAGGGATATAGGAAAATCTGGGACATTGATGCATTGTTGAGTGGAGTTGTGAACGAATCCAACCATTTTGAGAAGTAGTTTGGAACTATGCTCAAAAAGTTATCAAACTGTGCATACCCTTTGATCCAGAAGTGTTACTACTGGGATTACATCCAAAGAGATTATAAAGAAGGGAAAGGGACCTGTATGTCACGAATGTTTGTGGAGCCCTTTTGTAGTGGCTAAAAACTGAAACTGAATGGATGTCCATCAGTTGGAGAATGGCTTGAATAAATTGTGGTATATGAATATTATGGAATATTACTGTTCTGTAGAAATGACCAACAGGATAAATTTCAGAAAGGCCTGGAGAGACTTACATGAACTGATGCTGAGTGAAATGAGCAGGACCAGGAGATCATTATATACTTCAACAACAATACTATATGATGACCAGTTCTGATGGACCAGGCCATCCTCAGCAACGAGATCAACCAAATCATTTCTAATGGAGCAGTAATGAACTGAACTAGCTATGCCCAGAAAAAGAACTCTGGGAGATGACTAAAAATCATTACATTGAATTCCCAATCCCTATTTATGCACACCTGCATTTTTGATTTCCTTCACAAGCTAATTGTACAATATTTCAGAGTCTGATTCTTTTTCTACAGCAAAATAACATTTTGGTCAGGTATACTTATTGTGTATCTAATTTATATTTTAATATATTTAACATCTACTGGTCATCCTGCCATCTAGGGGAGGGGGTGGGGGGGTAAGAGGTGAAAAATTGGAACAAGAGGTTTGGCAATTGTTAATGCCGTAAAGTTACCCATGTATATATCATGTAAATAAAAGGCTATTAAATTAAAAAAAAAAAAAAAAAAAAAAAAAAGGATAATTGGTAGAAGGAAAAGACCTTAACATCTAACTTTCAAAAAAATGTAACTGGCTACCCTATAATGAAATGAAAACTTCTACACTTTTACAGAGAGTTAAAAAAAAAGTTTTCACATTCTAGGAGTTTCCAGTGACAAAGAAAAAATACATTTTAATATAACTTAATGCTACTATATATGGTATAGCATATTATGTACATGACATAAATATAATTGCATATCATATGTAAATATTTTAAGATAAATATGTAATTTTTCCTCCTCAATTTCTTTTTTATAAAGCTTTTTATTTTCAAAACATATGCATAGATAATTTTCAACATTTACCCTTCCAAATCTTGTGTTCCAAATTTTTTCTCCCTCTCTTCTCCCTACCCCTCTTTTAGACAGCAAGCAATCCAGTATATGTTAAACGTGTGCAATTATTCCATACATATTTTCACAAATATGCTGCACCAGAAAAATCAGAGCAGAAAGGGGAAAAAATGAAAATAAAAACCAAAATGCCACGATACAACAACAAAAAATGAAAATACTATATCCCCACTGAGTTTTCCTGTCATCTTAGCCAATCTGAAAGATGTATAGTGGTATATCAGAGTTGTATTAATTTGCATTTTTCTGACCAAGAGTGATTTAGAGCATTTTTTTCAAATATATATATATATATATATATATATATATATATATATATATATACACACACACACACACACACACTGTATTAAGTGAAATAATATATATATATATATATATGTATATGTGTGTGTGCATGTGTGTCTGTGTCTATACATATATTAATGTCACTAAAAACAATGACACATATTGTCTGCTCCTTCTCCAGATTCCAGAGTCAGAAAAATAGCTCAAGAACATCAAAAACTGAAATGTACAGAAAAATTTTAAACTAAAAATTCTGGATGAGAATTATCCAGGTCTATGTCAGAAGTGTGCTACTTATATAGCTGAGAAGAAAGGCAATTCTATTGAAGGAGAAAAAAAAAGCACAAGTCTCAAGAAAATAGGTGGTATAAAAAGTATAAATACCCTTAAACTGCTTCCACCTCTGTCTGTCAGAGCTGAGCTAGATCCCAAGAATCCAATGGTGACAGTACATGACAAGATCATAGGACAAGACTCTCTTGCCTTGTGCTCAGCAGTGCCTCCACCTAACAGTCCACACAAACCAGCATTGAGAAAAGTCTGATGCTAGTGATATCATTAGTCCAATTCTTCCCCCCTTCCTCAACAAAAAGGCATATTACAAAAGTGAAGCTCAATATGATTTTTAAGTGAGAATGTTATACCTGGGGCTAATCTGACAGCATCTAAGATTCTTTCCTTGTCTACATTTTTGGGAATCGGATTATCTCCTTTGGAACCAAAACCTGCATGTGTCTTTATATTTCTAGAAGGCACAGACATCCCCACTAATCTGTGTTCATCTTTGACAAGAAGGAATTGGAAGACTGGCTTGGGAGGATAAGAAGACCCAAGATATTGATTTGACCTGGTTTCAAAGTGTATACTAACCAAGTTCCCATATGCTTCCCCCAGCTATGCTAGGGAAAAACACGAATCCTATAGCTAAAAAGATGAAGACCAAGACTATTAATCATCAACAAGGACTTATTAAGTGTCTTCACTATTACATAAAATATGCTACGTGAGTGGGGTACAATGTTTAGGTAAGCTTACAATATAGCAATGAAATAAGATAAAGATAAAATATTACATGGGAGGTATGAGTTGTCGTCCTACGTGAATGCTAAAGAGTTATGGAGCATGAGAGTCTGAAGGAGAAGGCCATTACAGCCTAGACTGAGGACCAAGTAAGGTTTCAAAGAAGAGGTAAGCTTTAAGTTGGGCTTTAGAGCACAAGTGAAATACAAATAGTTGAAGAGAGAGAAGGAGGGAGGAAATTCCAGGCACAATGACTAATATAAGCAAGAGAAAAGAGGTAGGAAAGCACACTAAGTGTTTTGGGGGTCAGAGATTATTTTTATTTGATGAGGGAAATAGCTGAAAAGATTATAATGGAGCCAATTTATGGAGGCTTCCACTTGGGCATTGTATTTTAGCTCATAATTACACCTCCAGTGATGATGATGATAACAATATTAAGAATTAGGCCAGGCTAGCATCATCCTCAACTTAAGGGAGCTTTCAAGTTCACGTTCCTGCTAAGTGGCAGAGATAGGTGTTTCTCCCAGGTCATCTGTTTATTACTAGGCAAACACTCTTTCCAGGAGACTGTGCCAACAAAAAGCAATTATCTAAGATAATCAATTTTAGAAAAAGTTTAGAAAAATTGCTTGAAAGAGGTAGTTTTCTCAGTGGGAGCCTATACTGATGAAATCAAAGGTAGAACCAAAAAACAATCTCTAAGTCTGAATAATACAGATCACTGTCATTTCCTCTAAGATGCTATTATTATCAAAATGTAGTTTAAGTAGATTCCAACCAGTTTATCAAGAAAAATACTTGGCTTAAACACCCTAAATTTTTAACATGTCTCCTTTAAAAAAAAAAGTCACAGAGGACTTGAAACAGTCATTATAAAATACATCAATTCTGTTCATTTTATCCAAAATTGTTTATAGAAACAATGTGAGTAGAAATAGGGTGCACTTGAAGTCATGAAGACCTGAGTTCAAATCCAACCTGACACTTACTAAATGTGTGACAAGTCATATGAAAAAAATGTGGTTAAAAGTGGTTATCCAACCACAGGATCAATGTGAAGCTCAAAAGAAAAAAAAAAAAAGTAAATGCATCAACTTACCAACATCAGTTATAATTATTATGAAACCAAATAGACAAAGACAACATCATAAAACACACTGAAGGGCTAGTATAGATTGGTATGGTTATAGGATATTTTGTTATTTTTAAAACCTCTGGTATTCTGAACCTCAACTTAAGGTCTTACCACCAAAATAATTTTGATTAAAAAAAAAAAAAAGACAACATAAAATATTTGTTTTGCCTCTATAGACAAACTTAACTGGGGGAAGGGAAATGTATTTACCAATTTGAAATGTTTTATGCCTGTTTAAGTCCACTGGAATTAAAAAATATATATAACTAAAGTATGTCAAGCAAATAGTCTTTAAAATGTTATGTGGGATACAGCAAGAGGGGTAGTTTTTTAAGGACTATTAAATTCTGAAAAATGACTACTGTGCATGCAGCATAAAAATGTTGGTGGCATACCTAATTTTTAAAATGAATAAAAATGCTCTGCTGGTCATGGAACTGAGTACAACAGCAGGGACTATAGCAGAGGGTACTTTCATGCTGAATTCTTAGATATTTTGGATATACTTTCATGCATCAGCCTCAAGGACCCATTCACTCTGTCATCATTTCAACTGCCCCAGGCTCTAATGAATAGCAGTGACTATGACTGTTATCCTTCTTAATATAAAATTTGCATTGACTTAAATAGTAAAAATCTTGCAGACTTGTCAAAATGATGTAACTTCCATGGTCAAGCAGTTATTTTATAAATATCATACTGATAAATAGCTTTCAGACAAACAGCAAAAATAGATTTTAAAAAAAGGTATTTTCATACCTTTTAGTGTCATGTAGACTATGTTGAAAATAGCTTTAGTATTTATCCTGACTTGAAAATTTGGTAAAAGGTAAAACCTTAATGGTGTTTCCAGTTAATGATCAACTTCTATCTTTTGCTGCAATCAGTTACAATCTTGCTTACTTTTTGTGGGGTGACATTTTCCAGGGCTAAGTATTTTTTTTTTCTTTTGAGTCATATAAACCAACTTGCTTCTACTGTTGTTACAGACATTGAACTGCAGAGAATAAAAACATCCATGAACATTCTTCCTAGGCTCTCTCAAGGGTATTTTCTTTTTAATGTCATTAGCTTTTCATCTAAAAATCATAGCCCAATGGTGTTTTTCCCTTTTATTGTACTGACTGAGGTAGAAAACTTATGTGCTTAAAAACTTAAAAAACAGGAATATGTAGAGCACATAAAACTCATGCAAGTAAATTAAGCAAGCTAGCTTCTGAGTTAATAGTAACAGCTGACATACTGCTGCCAACTGATTTCATCAGATGCTATAGTAAGATCTAAAATATGATGATTCTAACTATTATTGATTTAAGGTGATTTCTGAGAGTCCTCAAATGATTGAATCTATACTAAATCTGTCCACTTCTCTGTGGAATATCATCCTAAAAGTATATGTGACAAAGTAAGGTGATGACTACATCTACAAGAAATGGTCAGCGTTTGCTTGCTGTCCTTTATTTTAGTATAAAATCTGGATTGTTACTTCAAGGGGAGTGGGAACTAATTATGAATATAATTATCTTTGAAACTCAATCTCCATCTGGTTCTGAACAGTTAAAAGTTACCCATTACATGCATTTATCTGACCTTAAACTGTTAATAATTAAAATTCTTTGTAAAATGCCTTTAAATTCAACACTCCCATCTCCATACACCTCCTCCATCCCCCATCAACAAACATATGTGAGCAACTATATCTAATTGATACATCTAACTGATAAGTAAACTTACCTAACTGATAAGTAAACAATCAAGACTCAAGTCAATGTTATCTTTAGCTAAACAATTAACTCATTTCTCAAAAAAGAGTAAATAAAATTTTTAAAGTGTGTTCTTGAATATAATTAATTCATCAATAAACTTTTTTTTAAAAAAATTATAGCTTTTTATATACAAAACATATGCATGGGTAATTTTTCACATTGACCCTTGCAAAATCTTATGTTTCAACTTTTCTCTTCCTTCCCTCCAGTCCCTCCCTTAGATGGCAGGTAGTCCCATATATGTTAAATATGTTAAAGTATATATTAAATACAATATATGTATACAGATAAAAATAACCTGAGAAGAAAAAAACAAAGATGCAAGCAAACAGTAACAGAAAGAGTGGAAATGTTATGTTGTGGTCCATACTCATTTCCCAGTATTCTTTCTCTAGGTGTAGCTGGTTCTGTTCATTACAGATCAATTGGAACTGATTTGGATCCTCTCATTGTTGAAGAGAGCCACTTGTCCATCAAAATTGATCACCTTGTAGTATTGTTGTTGAAGTTATAATGATCTCTTGGTTCTGCTCATTTCACTCAGCATCAGTTCATAAAAGTCTCTCCAAGCCTCTCTGTATTCATCCTGCTGGTCATTTCTTACAGAACAATAATATTCCATAATATTCATATACCACAATTTATTCAGCCATTCTCCAATTGAGGGGCATCCCTTCAATTTCCAATTTCTAGCTACTACAAAAAGGGCTGCCACAAACATTTTTGCACATATGGGTCCTTTCCCTTCTTTAGTATTTCTTTCAGATATAAGCCCAGTAGTAAAACTGCTGGATCAAAGGGTATGCACAGTTTGATAACTTTTTGAGTATAGTTCCAAATTGCTCTTCAGAATAGCTGGATTTGTTCACAACTTCACCAATAATGCATCAGGTCCCAATTTTCCCATATCCCCTCCAACATTCATTGCCTTTTCTTGTCATCTTAGCCAGTCTGAGAGGTGTGTAGTGGTATCTCAGGATTGTCTTAATTTGCATTTCTCTGATCAACAATGATTTGGAACACTCTTTCATATGACTAGAAATAGTTTCAATTTCTTCATCCGAAAGTTGTCAATATCCTTTGACCATTTATCATTGGAGAATGGCTTGATTTTTTTTATAAATTAGAGTCATCTCAGCTTTGATTAAAAGCCTGCTATGTTCCAGGTACTGTTAGGCACTAACAAAAATCAAATAGATTCTGTCATCAAAGACTTTGCATTCTATTTGGGGAAATAAATATAAAAGCATATACAAATATGTGCAATATTAATACATTATATCTATAATAAGGGTAATGAAGACAGGAAAATACTATCAAGGAAAGAAAACAAAAATCTGAAAGATTATAATGGCATAGCAAACATTTCTATTATCACTAAAGTATAGCCATTACCTCAAGAACAGAAAGAATAAGGTATCAGGCTTGTAGTCCAAATGACCTACATTAAAATTCCACTTCAGACATTTCATAGCTGTATAATCATAAGCCTCTGATCCTCATCTCTGTAAAAGAAGCAAGTTGGATTTGATGGCCTCAAAGGTCCTTTCCAGTTCCAAATCTATAATGTCTTGCATCTTACAATTCAATTTAATAAATATCTATTAAGCACCAGATGTGCCAGATAGGCAGCTCAGTGGCACAATGGATAGGGCACTTGACTTGAAATCAGGAAGATTCATGCTCACTAGCTCAAATCTAGCTTCCAACACTTACTAGCTGTGTGTAATCTGCTGTTTAACTCAGTTCCTCATCTGTAAAATGAGATGCAAAAGAAAATGGCTAACAACTCTAGTATCTTTCTTTTCCAAGAAAACCCCAAATTGGGTCATGAAGAGTCAGACAAGATTGAAATGACTCAACAACAAATATGCCAAATACTGTAAGCACTGGAGATACCAAAGAAAAAGAAGTTTACACACTGTAAATTCTCAACATATTCTGAAAATAGTTCCTTAAAACACTAAAGAAACTACAATGGTAATAAGAATGATAAGTCCAAAATGTAATTAATTAGATAAAAATAGGAATATAGAACAAATTCAGAGAGGAGCTTCACCCACCTTAAGAGATAAAGCTTACCAAGATCCCTTGATCCTAGATATCTCTCAGTCCATTTCTGGCCCAAGTCTTTTTGCCTTGGCTCCTGATAAACTCACTATTTCTCTTTCTAGCTCCAAATTGCTGCTGTTCTTAGTCCAAGTCAAAATTATCTTCCCAAATATCCAAGAAGCAATATATCACCTGGTTCCCAGTCTCTATTGCCAGTCTAGACTTAGCTCACAGCTGAGCTCCTTTGGCTACCCAAGCTCTGTGTCTCTCCTGGCTGGCCTTCTGTTTACTTATTTGAAATTTACCCTCATCAAGTAAGCTATTGTTAGCATACATAGCCAGACATCAGGCTAAGTGAACACATACTTTAGTACAGCATAATTATAATCATAAAAAATGCTTTGCTTTACAAGCTCAGAGTACTTTGTAGCACTTTCACATAAATATTTCATTTTACAATCCCATGAGATAGGCAGAGCAAGAGTTATTATTCCCATTTCTCAGTTAATGACATGAGACTTTGGAGAGGGAAAATAACTTGTTCAAAGTTAAAACTATTAATGACAGAAATGGAAACTGAGTCCAGAATTCCCCCCAGCATATCATGCCCCAAAACCTCAAAACAGTGAATCAGTGAGTCATATTTTAACAAAAGCACCAATCATTCAATCATAATCAGTGACATATGACTCAGATAAATTTTTCCATCTAATACATCCCTTGGTATCTTCCTGGGTAAGATGAGGTTGACAGAATCCTATTTAAACTCTGTTTAAAAATCTACTTCAGTAGGATAACTTTAAATTACTTGTTTCCTTATTATATGTAAAATTAATTTAACCCACATGTTTTTCATGAACACTTCCATTACAAAAACAAGATATTCCTGTGCCTTTGTCCTTATTTAATTTCAGAGAGTGGATTGTCCATCTTGACTGGGTTTTTCTAAATCGATCAGGCTCACTTCTCATATAAAGTGAAGTCTTGTGGAGGCTGCTTTCTTATTATCTAACACATTTGTCCGGTCCTCTCAGTTCCCATTACTACCACTCTGGTAGAAATCTTTGTTACCATTTCCTTAGACATTGTCTCCAAAACTGGCCATCCTACTATACTCTTTCCCCAGTGTAATTTATCATTTACATTGTTGGACTGAATTTCCCAAATGCAGACCTTTAGCCATGTCATTTGCTGTTACTTTTCGATGGCTAAATATTTCCTAATCAGTCAAATTAAAACTCTTCAGCCAAGATTAAAGACCCACAAATTGGCACAAGCTTTCAAGGATAATCTAATTTACTCACTTCTCTCTATATTTCCTGTTCTGGATAAACAACTATACCATATGCACCATATGTGAATTACAGTTTCATAATGCAGACTAGAGATTTTGATTGTAAGGTCCAGCAAAATTCTATAATGAATTATTTTTAAATGATTTATGAATATTTAAATAGCTAAATGGTGATCATTGTGAACTAGCATAGGTTCATAAAAAAGTAATACCTTATATATTTTTGACAAGATTATTATCGCAATTGATAGTTGAGAGGAATACAAAAGAAAAGTTTCTTTTTTTGTTGTTTTTTTGTTTGTTTTACTAAGATATCTGACAAAATATCTTATGGAAAGATATGGACAATATGACAGTGTATATTTGGAAATGCTTGAACAATTACTACAGGAGAATTTGCTATGACCCTCTCTAGTCTTAATAATTAATTCCCTCAGCATATTTATAGCTTATACCCTGGTTACAAAGGAATTTTATTTTCTTCTCCTAATACTACCATATTGAAGGAGTGTTAGAGATCAGAAGTTGCCCTTGTGTTGCATAGAGAATATTAAAAGCTGGCTTGTGTAGAAGACAAGGAAAGATCATGAGAAAGTGCTGTTTCTAGGTATATCTGATAACATGTCCCCAGAACTTTGTTAGTTTCAAGTCAGAAGAAGTTAGTCAAGTTAGTTATGTTTAAGTATAGATCCATAAAACTCAGTAGCTGCTAGGGGTATGGAATCCCTTATAATGAAGTATATCTATGAAAGAAAATCCACTTAAAGAGTCTGAAGAGAATGGAAGATTAAAAAAATTCAGCGATTCTTAATCTGGGGTCCATATACACACATACATAGATATATATAGATACATGCATATGTACAAAAATATGCATGTGTATCTACTCTATACACACATATAGATAGATAACTATAATTTAATATAATTAGTTTTCTCAGTAATCCCATATATTTTATTTTAATATTTAAAATATTATTCTTAAAAGTGATCTGTATAATGATGGACAGAAGCAGCTACACCGAAAGAAAAAACACTGGGAAGTGAATGTAAACTGTTTGCACTTTTCTTTTTCTTCCGGGTTGTTTTTACCTTCTGAATCCAATTCTCCCTGTGCATCAAGAAAACTGTTTGGTTCTGCACACATACATTGTATCTAGGATATACTACGACATATTCAACATGTATAGGACTGCTTGCCATCTTGGGGAGGGGGTGGAGGGTGGGAGGGAAAAATCGGAACAGAAGTGAGTGCAAAGGATAATGTTGTAAAAAAATTACCCTGGCATGGGTTCTGTCAATAAAAAGTTAATATAATAAAAAAAAAAATGATCTGTAAACTGTGGCAGATCATCAAATAAGTGCACGACACACAAAAAATGTTAAGAACAAATTCTAGTTCAAAAAGGCAGAAATAGATGATCTGATAATAGAAAATGAGGACCAAGCAAATGGATCCAAAGCCAAAACATGAGAGTGAGTAAGTTTATGTCAAGAGAAAGACCGGAGCTCTACTAGCTAGCAGAAATCTCATTGGAGAGAAAAAAATCAAAGTGAGTAAAAGCATAGGCAGGAAGCAGTATCATTTCATAAAAAGTCTTTGCTCATGTTCAGTTGAAAGAAAGGAAGAGAACGGTAGAGAAAGTAGGGAAATCTTGTCATAAAGACTAATATTTCTGTCAAAGAAGTGATTTCCTAAGCCATTATTTCTTACATCAAGACATGGCAGGTTCTTTTATTCCCTAGTGGGATAAAGAGTGTTCTTGGGGTTCATATGTCAATGCTATGGAAGAGAAAGAATACAGCTTACTTGATGTAGTTCTGGACTCATACCAGGAAGACCACTGTCCTTTAACATATACTGATTCCGTGACAGGCAAATTCAGCTTCATTCATCAATATCCAGGGTCTGGGAGGTCAAACTCAAATTAAACAAGGGGGAGAGGGGTAGGAAAGCTATAACTAAACTATAAATAAAGATCTTTAGGAACCACATATTGACTCAAAAAAACACAAATTAGCATAATTTATGTTCCAATGTCATTCCATTTATTTTGCTAAATATTTCCCAAATATATTTTAATCTGGCTTAATCTAGGGAATATTATGGGCTGGTTATTTGGTGTTTCTGCTCTACGCAACTTTCTAATACTTTAAGTAATAAAAAAGGGGCTAACCTAGATTTTTAGAGGGAATTCCAATGAAATCACAATTGAATACCTCTCCTGCTTTAGTTATGTGTCCTCAGTAACTGAATCTTGTCATTCACTGAATAGCATGTGAGACATAACCTGTGATGGGACTCCCTGAGTTCTGCACAACTCCCATGGTGCAACTGTCATGACACTTAAGTAATATTCAAGATTTCCAAACTATGAACAAAACAAAATGTGAGAAAACTTTCATTTCAAACATTTCATTTAGTTGTAAACTATTTGAAATAGGGATAAGGACAATTTACTTGCCTCACAAGAGTATTGAAAGGCAGAATGAATTGCTGTTTAGAAAACACTTTCAAAATCTAAGATGAAGTATCTTATAGCTAGTATATTTATAGGCAATTATTAATAAGAAAGAGTACATAAAGCAAAAAGAATTTTTTTATACACACACACACACACACACTTTAAAAAATTTTAGTCCTCACAGAAGCACAGAAAATGGTCTAGCTATAATATTCCAGGGCCATGGAAGGAAGAAGAGATAGAGAGGCAGAAGGAGCTTCAGCCTGAGCCTCAACAAGAAGAGGGGCCTCAAATAAAGTCAATAAAGAAATATTATCATTTAGCTATGGGACAAGAGTATTTGTATGGTCTCAACTGGGAAACTGTACAAATGGCACAAATGATAGGATCACAGTACAAAAAGGTGGAAAGAGTAATGGACATTGAATTGTCCAATTTTATAAAAATTTGGAATGAGCAATATATTAGAAATATAGAAAAGATTTTGCCACATTTTTTAAAAAAAGTCAAATTATTTATCACACTTTTAGGCCTTATATTGTTTGTTTTCATACTTCCTCTGTCATTATTGCTGTTGTTATTTGATCTAACTCTTTGTGATTCCATATGGAATTTTTTTGGCAAAGATACTGCAGGGGTTTATTTACCATTTCCTTCTCTGGCTCAGTTTACAGATGAGAAAACTAAGGCAGATAAAACTGAACGATATGCCTAGGGTCACACAACTAGTAAGTGTCTAAGGCCAAGTTTGAATCTTCCTGACTCAATTCCAAGTGCTCTATCCACTGCATCACCTAGCAGCCCCAAATGCTAAGAGCCTTATGATCTAAAATTGGATCAACCATTTAAAGATCTCTTAGAGAGTTGGATCAATCAACTACTATTTTACAATTCACATAATAGTACCAGGTACAAAGTTTCTTGATTATGAATATCTTTTGCTAAAAGCTGTGTAAAGAGCAAGGCAGGGCAGAAAGAATGGCACAGAGAAGTATAACAAGACTTTTTTTTCCCACCTTTATTTATTCACTTTACAGACCCCTAGTTATATCCCAAACCCTAGAAGTTCTAAAAGGCCCAAATAGCACATACGTATCATGCTAACAGTTAGCAGCATGAGAAAACAAAAGCAAGAAGAAGAAAGCTGAATGTCATATCCCATCTGTGATGGATCAACTCATTCCAAAGTAATAAAAGCTTTTGTCCAAAGAGCACAGTGCCCATTTTGTCAAGTAGATGCCAAAGGATAAATATCAGAGAGGGAGAACAGTGGATGTTGGGATTTTTATTTTGTCCTGTTATACAAATGCTTGCACTTAGTTGCCAGCCCTCTCTTCAGGGAAATGGTGCACACCTGAGTTTGATTGGAAAGAAATCTCTATTAATTGTTATGCCTAATTTCTTGGCTATTCTTACCTGGGGGATAGCAAAGGCACTTTCTAAATCTGGAATCACTTTCTGACAATGACAGTGAGTGAATGAATGAAAGAAAAAGAATTTATTAAGTACTTGCCATGTGTTTTCTGTTCTAAGTACTGAAGAGAGACCTGAAAAGCAACACAGGTTTTAGTCTCAAGGAGCTCACATCATCTATACAACATATATAAGAGGTTTCAGATGTCAATGAGAGGGAAGAGCCTTAAAGACAAAGCAGAAGGTAATGTATCCTCTTTAATAACATTTCCACTGATAAAATCATAACTGTTTTTGATGCTGAACACTTTGATAGTATCAGGGGTTGATAGCAAAGTCTTACTTTTCTAGATCTTACTCTGTAGTTATCAAGACATTTAACTGAGCTCTGCTTACACTGTTTTAGTAGAAAATTGTCCTTGCCAGGGACAGCGAGGTGGCACAGTAGGTAGAGCATATAGCCTGGAGTCGGGAAGAATTGAGTTCAAATGTGACTTCAGACACTTATAAGCTTTGTAATCCTCATTTGTAAAATGAGCTATAAAAGGGAATGATGAAATACTCTAGGATTCTTGCCAAGAAAATCTCAAATGGGGTCACAAAGAGGGGACTCAAAATTCCCATTCCTAGGGAAATCACAGATCCAGTGCCATCCCGAACTGCAATGCAAATGTCAGTTACTATTGTGATTCCATGTGATCTAAACACACCATTCACTTCTATTAATATGCCAAAGACTCAATTTGTTTCTTTAATAGCCACAGCAAGTGTCTCACTTTAAGCTTGTGGTCAACTACTGCCTCAGGTCTTTTTGGAGGAGACAGCTAGACTCAGGAGATAGCATCAGGAAGACCTGAGTTCAAGTCCAGCCTCAGCAACTTAATTGGCTATATGACCATGGATTGTGCCCAGAATTATTAAACTGATTATACCTTTGACCCAGCAATAACACTACTAGGCCTACTTCCAAAGATGATCAGGGAAAAAAAAGAAAAGGGAATGTTCTAAAATATTTATAGCAGCAATCTTTGTGGTAGCAAAGAATTGGAAATTTCAGGGATGTCCATAGATTGGGGAATGGCTAAATAAATTGTGGTGTATGGCTGTGATGTAATACTATTGTGCTATAATAAGTGATGAGCTCAACAACCTTAGAAAAACATGGATAGACTTGCACAAAATGATGAAGAACTAAACCAACAGAATGTTGTATATAGTAAGAGCAATATTATTTTAAGAACAACTTGGAGTGACTAAACCATTTTGACTTCTATAAATTTCTAAATTAATTTACAAGGGTAGATGAAGGAAGACACTACATTCAAAGATTTTTTTTTTGACAAATTTAAAGTGTGCATAGAATGATTTTGCATACATATATATGTATACACATATACATATTTGTGTCTAATGGGTCTAAATAGGACAAGGGGAAAGGAAGAAAAAGGGAGGGAAACAAAGTTACATAATAACTTTATTATATATTTTAAAACAATAACAAGTTGTACATAAAAGATTTGTAGTTTTATATACAATTATCTTTTTTTATATGTTATGGAAATGTTTATTTTATTTCTTAAATTCAGAATAAAATATATATTTCTTAAAATACTGAACTCAGCTAAAACAACTGAACAATACTTCTGAAAGGGGAAAGAACTATGATTCTTTTATTTCGAACCATGGTAGGTCACTGTTCTTCCCTTTTCTTTTACCTCTAAAGGCCTACATGGAGTTACTAGACGTCTGAGATGGAAACTGTAGAAGAGCCATATTCTGTGCTTTTCTTTTGCTCATACTATCTACCTAATTTTCTGGGTTGAACTTGTTATACCCTTCAAAATTATAACTAGAACACTTCTGTTTCATCTACATTAACTACCATGACTCTTCCATTTCCTGGTCAATCTATGCAAATCTGTGGTTAAACTACATGCTAGAGGGTAGGTAGTTCCTTGGAAACAGTTACCTTGTTTATTTGCTCATACTCAGGAGAGATCCTTAAATTCCTGCTGCTGCTAATACTCTTTAGACTAATCCTTCTCACTAATCTATAGGGTGACTATGGATTGGCTCACCAGATAAATGACACCTTGTAGAAATTTGTGAAGCAAGAGGCAGTTTTCAGGCATGAAAGACAATCAATGAAAAGGCACTAAATCAAGAAATGATCAGGAAGGGGGCGACCATCACTGGAGTGAATGGCAGGCTCACTATACATTTTTTACCCCTTAGAAATCTACAAATGCTGTAAATCAGAGGATTTTTTTTTTAATTTTTGATTTCTAAATGTAAAAAAGTAATGGAGAAAAAATGAGTAATGCAGACTAACCTTAAAAGTATTTGGCCCTCTCCCCTAGTAGTCAATTGTTGAACATTCCCACCAGCACATCCCTGACTGTCAAGCATGAGAAAGGGAGTAAAATGTAAGATGGAAAAATAAATTGTAAGACATTCTGAGAAGGACTTTAAAAGTCAAACAGAAGACTTAATATCTGATCTGATGATCAGATGGTGAAGAAGGAACTGCTATAGAATAATAAATGGTCAGACCTACATTATAGAATATGATATCTCTTTGGCAGATGAGTGGAAAATAGACTCAAGTAGAGTGCCATGTTGAGTTTGAAATGTCTCTGAGACATCCAGTTTGAAATGTCTAACAGGCAGAACTGAAGTAGATCAATGAGTCATCAACAAAGAAATGATGAAAGCTGATGAGGTTACCAAAAAAATGGAGAAGAGGGTTAATGACAGAACCTTGGGGAACACTCAGAGTTAAGAGACTGAGGAATAATGACCTAGTTATAGAATAGTGATCAAGTTTAAAAAAAAAAAAAAAAAAGCCGAGAAAGTAAAAGAATAGAGTGGGTACAATTGTTCCATACCACAATTTTATTGATGAAATTTTATTGTTCAGTAAAAATAAAGCTGAGAACTTGCATCTATATAATTTTGATTCTTTTTTAGCATAAACCACTTTTTTTCTTTCTTCTGTTGTCCCTATGGCATTAAGCAGTCTTTCTCCTCCATTTAGACATAATTGAAGTCAAGATCTGAAAGGGTTCAAATGGAAGATTCTTTGTTGTTGACCTCAAAACTGAAAGTTAATCAGAATTCTATGTTTTGTAACAAAACATCAAGCTTCATTTATCTTCTTTTTTACATAGAGGTCAGCAAATAATCAGCTTGTATCTCCATCAATCAATATGTTAAAAGCTCTAGAAAAAAATTTTTTTTCAATATACTACTACTTTTAATTTTTTTTAAATACCTACTGTCAGTGATCTAAGGCAATTCCAATAAATTTTGGATGGAAAATGCCATCCACATCCAGAGAGAGAACTATGGGGACTGAATGTTAATCAACACATGCTATGTCCACTTTTTCTGTATTGTTTTTTCTTCCTCTTATGGTTTTTCCCTTTTGTTCTGACTTTTCTCTTCCAATATGATTCCTAAGGAAATGTTTTTGTTTTTTTTTTAAAGAATGTACATGTATAACCCCCTAAAATGTTTTTTTGCATATAACCGGGGAAAATAAAATAAATAAATAAATGCCTGCTGGCAGTTCTACTTTAGCAAATACAAAGACTATTTTGTTGTTGTTTGAAAACCCTAATTAGTAACACTGACAAATAAACACACATTAAATTCAAGGGTTAGGAAGATTCCTTTATCAAGAGGAGCTATCCTAATGATGGAAGGCTTAATTTTATACTCTTAATCCTATGAGGATGAGATGTCAAGTTGGTGGAACCAGCATAGAAGGAGAGGAATTGTAGTATGGGATTTCCCTAACTAGTTATGTGTTCACTAACTGGACAAATCCCATCATCTCTCTGAGCTTCAATTGTCTATTTTCCCTGACAAATATGAAGGGGAGAGAGCAAGAGCATGGATTAAAGAATTCTAAAAACCTTCCAGATCCTAATAGTCTGATTGGAGACACTGTGCCTGATGTAAGAGATGGATAGCTTTGTAAAGCCAATCTGACCATCTACTTTATCTAACCTGAGCAATCACTCTATCATAAAGGACAAAAGAGTCATTTATACTCCTCAACCTACATAAACATCAATTTACTATACAAAAAAAAAAAAAAAAAAAAAAAAAAAAAAAAAAAAAAGCATTACACTTGTTTGGCATCTGGCAATATTGCTATTGTTGTTTGAGTGTCATGTCTATCTCCCAAATCTTCCCTTGGATTAAAATTGGTTTTCAATATCTTGATGTCTTTTAACACTACAGCCCTGGCACACCATGTCACTTGACAGTATTTCATATAAAGGGGGAGGGAGGGAGGGAAAGAAGGAGGGAAGGAGAAAGAGAGGGAGGAAAGGAAAGAAGGGGGGAGAGAGAGAACTAGGCTAAATACTTTCCTTTGAAATGTGTTTATTCCAAGAGGTCTCTCTAGTCTTATGAAAAACATCTAGAAAAGTACAGACACACTTTTATGCTGAATGACTGTTAAGATGGTAGCTCAATTGCGGGGTGAGGGGAGGGAATGATCTAGTTGTTTTTAAAGGAACATTTGGCTAATAATGAGTCTGAAATACCTGAAGGATTTCCACAACAGTTTTGTCTCACTTCCAGAAATTCTAACTCTAAACTCAGGTTCAAAAGACTTAAAAATGAAAGCAGGAAGGAACATCCAATGTCACTTATAGACAGATAAGCAAAGGTTAGTCAGGGGAGATTCCTGACTTGCCCAAGGCCATATGTATAATTAGCAAAGAAAGTGGCTAACCAACCCAGAATTTCACTCTCCATTGCTAGTGCTTTTTGCAACTGGAGCAAAATGTATTTCTTGCCCTCGGGGTATCATAAGGTGATAGAACTTCAATGTAGGAAGGTTAGAGAACACCTAGTCTAACCCTTAAAATAAAGTGGGGACAAAGTCCTTTCTAAGTAAAAAGGGCTGTTCAAGAAATTGAATCTTTTCTAATTCCTGACACTAGGAGGTGTACGAGGCCTCAGAATTGAAAAGAATAACAGGTCAATGGGAGCAGCCTAAAGTAAAGATCAAATCATCTCCATTTGATATATGGGAGTAATATCCAGTTTGTCTGTTTTTTAATCAAATAGGATCCCACTTTATGTCTCTCAAACAAGTATTTGTGAATATGTTTCAGACCTTGTTCAAAGCACTGGAAATACAAAAACACAAGTTTTACCAAGACAAACTCAGATCAGATTCTTTATCCATAAAATTAGGAGGCTGCAATAGGTGGTTTCTCAAGTCCATGGAAGTCTAATCTATGATACAATGTTCCAATGGTCTAAAGGACTTTCTTTCACTATTTAGAGAAGGAAGAAAAAAAACTGTTTTTCTTATTTTCCTTGTACAAAACAGCAGAGTGGCTATAAAACAACATGTATTGATCTTACAGTAAACAGTCCTAATACAAATGAGGTTTTATACACAAATACACACACACACACACAAAGAGAGAATACTGCTTTAATAAAAAAGGAATTTTTAAGGAGATCTAAAATGTCTAAATAATAAAAATGTAAAGTTGAAAAAGGGATTCCATCATTTTTGCCAGTATCAGTCAAAGATAGGTTCATAATTTCCAAACGCTATTCAGCTTTTTATAATTTAATTGTGTTTATTGGAAAGAACAACAGCAACAATAAAATCAAAGTCTTCTCTCAGAACCTCTAGCCCTAAAAGGAAAAGGTTTTATTTTCTTCCAAAAACTACAAGAAAGAGCCCCACTGGAAATGAGGTTGATGTCTGTCTGTTTCTGTGTATGTGTGTGTGTGTGTGTGTGTGTGTGTGTGTGTCCGTCTGTCTGTGTGTGTCTCTCTCTCTCACACACACACACACACACACACACACACACACACACAGAAAGGAAAACCCCCTGGAAACCTACCACAAAATAATCAACATAATCATTGCCTCTCACAAATTATTCAGTATCCTGACTTGAAATATTAAGGACATGTATAACCTTCCTATGACAGATCTCTGATTATTACCGGTAGCACAACAAACCAAAAATACATGTTTTACTGTAATATCCACAGATACATAGTTAGCACTATAATGTTCCTTGGTAACACTTTATGCATATAAAAACAACAATGTTAGCTAACTTCTGGTATGTTCTACTCAAATCCAGTAATTAGATCAGAGCTTGTATAATTTTAGTTATTACAAGCCTGTTAGGGTTCCATAAGGGTATTGCTAAAATGCAATTGGTCAACCTTTGGGTATCTATATGAAAATTAATATGGTTTCTTTCTTTCAGTATTATAAATATATGAGGAAACGATTTCTGTATCCATTTCAAAAAATGCAATTTCATGTTAACCCTCAAGTGACACAATTGTTCTAAAGTGCCATTTTTAAACACCAACTTTAATCTCCTTATCTATAGAAGAATTTAGAATAAATTATCTCTGAGGTCTCTTCTAGTTCTAAATCTTTGCTATCCGGAATTAATCCCAAGAAACCTAATATATCTTTTTTTTTTTTCCCCTGAGACAATTGGGGTTAAGTTACTTGTCCTGGGTCATACAGCCAGGAAGTGTTAAGTGTCTGAGGTCAAATTTGAACTCAAGTCCTCCTGACTTCAGGGCTAGTACTCTATCCATTGCACCACCTAGCTGCCCCAACCTAATGTATTCTTAAAGAAATTTAAATGCATCTGGCATTTGGTATTAAATGACTTGGATTTAAAATACAGGCAGATTGTCAAGGTTATCTTTGTAAAGTTGGAAAAGTACTTTAATCTTCACTTAAAATGAAAGTATAGACTAGATTGAGAGTTAATAAACTAGGATCTAAGAACTCCTAAGTGTTCATTCAGTGTACAGATTTCAGAGTGTTTGGGAACTTGGGTAAGAAAAAAAAATACACCATCATTTTCACAAATCCCAGTTATTAAAAATCATTAATCTGAGAATGGGTCCATAAATTTCAAAGATTTGTGGAAGAGTTCCAATACATTTCTGGCCTAGAAGATCACTAAGGTCTCTTCCAGATTTGATTTACCAAAAACAAAAGGCATACATGATATATTCCTAGTCTTGCAGAAGTTTAGATTCTTCAGAGACTGCCAGAAAGTTCTCACTATACTGATGCCATCTGGAGCTGGAAAATGTATAGCATTTGATTTTAATGAGAAAGTCAGATATTTAAATGACTGTGAGTGGAGCAAAAGTAGGTATCTGGAAGATTCATTTAGATATTGTAAAGTTAAGGTTTTTTGTGTTTTTCTTTTTATTTGGGGGGGAGGGGGAGGGGGAACGGTTGTTTCAACCTTTGATTTCACTGATGCAAGGAATTCCCAAAGAAGAAATTCCCTCCACCAATTCTGATTAACAAGTATTCTGTAAATTATCATGTTAGAGACTTTCCTAGGGAACTGAGAGTTTAAGTGGCTTACAAAGATCACAATATTAAAGGTATACCTTCTTGACTTGTTTGTTGTCTATTTACCATTATGTCTCCAGACCATCCAATGGTGGAGAAAATATGAGCAAAGAAAACAATTAAACTTGTAGAAAACAACAATAACAACATAAATAGGTGCATAGATTAAGAAGATAAAATTAAAAGTTGATCTTGAATTATCAATTGCATGTGTCCTTTGAAGTTTACACTTTAAAAAAAATGTCAAGATTCTATATAGAAATTGGTCCATTTTCAGAAGTTTGAGTCAAATCAAATAAAATTATTTACATCTATTACTTGCCAGATACTGTATTAAATGTCTTATTTTGTAGAGCTAAGATCTTTATATTCAAAGGCAGAAAATCTAGGGTGAAGGCTACCTGGTATTTACTAGCTCTATGATACAGATTAAGTCACTTAAGTCAAGTCATTTTATATTTCACAGTTCTAGGAAATGTTCTAAGATTTGGAATTGTAGAGAAGGTACCGACCTGAATTCGTAGAAGTTTTCTCACTTGGGAATTGTCTCCCAGGCAAGGAAAGGAAGGGAAAGAAAGAAAAGGGAAGGGAAAAAAGAAAGGAAAGGGAGGGAAAAGAAGGGAGGGGAGGAGAAAAGAATGGGAAGCTGAAGAGAAGGTAAGAGCAGAAAGAGTTGCTAAAGAACTCTAAAGAAGTTCTGTTATAGTTATATTATGAACAGTTTTCCTAGAATTCATCTTAGCAGTTAGAAATTAGACACAATGCTCATGGTAAAGAGATATTTGCAAACATGATCACCATGGAGCAGCTTGCTAGCATGATGAATAAAAATGTTTCATTATGAAAAATCTGCTTCAATGCTGTATTTGTAAATTGAAAGTGGCTAGAACTGTTACATGGAAGCATGTGCTATTATCCATTCTCAGTAACAAGAACAGTATTCCCTTCCCATATAATATTTTGGGGTGTATATACAATTTTGGAATATATACACTGGGATCTGGTTTTCTTCCCACAAAAAGTTATGGGGTTCTTTGTTTTCTTTTAAATGTATGCTTGTGTTTTTATTGAATTATTTTCACTAGTTTTGAAGGAGTACAATCCTCTTTTTGAACATTAAAAAAAAAAAAAACAATAAAAACAATGATCAATTTCCACATGAAGAAGATGGTAGAAACACATCCAAATCCAGACCTTTTATTCTAAAACTAGAATACTTTCTGTTGGACCATACTTTTATTAGTGAATAGTATTGATTGAAACTGGTACATTTTTGGTGGTTTTGATGTTTGATAATAAGACATGCAATTAGAAGAACAGA
Organism: Sarcophilus harrisii; assembly: GCF_902635505.1. Classification (NCBI taxonomy): domain Eukaryota; kingdom Metazoa; phylum Chordata; class Mammalia; order Dasyuromorphia; family Dasyuridae; genus Sarcophilus; species Sarcophilus harrisii. The sequence goes on from NC_045430.1 coordinate 193,776,832, forward strand.
AGGTAAAATAGATAAAAAATAATCATCAACCATGAACTTGAAGACTTCAGATGTTTTTTCCAAAAACTCAATTCTGAGCTAAATTTCCTATGAAGTTTTCAAGTTTTGATGACACTTATTCTTCTAGCCAACTTTTACATCATCTTCCCTAGCAGGCACCAATGAAATAGGAGGCCTCAGCTTGAAGCTCAGTAAGGAGTAATTGTTCAGGTGTACATGCTAATGCTCTTGGCTTTCAAAGAATAAACATTTAGTGACTGGAAAATTCCATCATCATTAGAGTTTTTAAAAGGTGCCAAAAATTTGTGTGTTAATTGTAGAACACAAGGACAGAGAGTTATTTATTCCTGAGTGGTTTCATAACATTTATGTATATTAATGTGCAGAATAAGACAAGAACTCAAGGTTTATCTGAACATAAAACGGAGCTGCCTGTTTTGTTTTGTTTTTTGGTTAGGTAAATGTAGTGTTTGTTCTGTAAGAGAACTAAGGTTGGTGCCCAGTAATATTTTTATCATCTTCCTCCCTTATACTCCCTAGGTTGATTGAACCTATGGACCATGTAACATTCAGAATATGAAATTACATTACAGAAGATTTTTCATAAGAGTGTTGATCCATCATGCAGACACTATACACAATTTGCAGTTCTATTATAAAAGTCAAAACTGTGAATGTTGCATCAATCTGGAATTCTATTAAAAATGAAACAACAAAGAATGACTTAGAAAAGAGAGGTGGAATATACAGCTTAGCAACTAAAGGGTATTCCTCTGATCATGACAGCTACTGTAGAGTAAACTTGCCCCCCCCAAATACTCCTCATGTACGTTATTGAAATTATGAGAAACTCTCCTTCCATATTTATTAACAGTTTTAATTACGATAAATGACTGGATTGAAGTACTCTTTTTACTTCATAGTACAGGAATAATAATATTTAAAGCTAAATGAGCTAAAAGGTCATACATAAAGAAAAAAAACAAAAGTCTTCGATTTTTCATTTGAATATACTCTGGTTTATTTTCTGTTTTTGTTTTATCTTTTAAATGGTATACAGAAGGCAGAAAGAATATTTACCATAAAGCAAAAATGTCTGATTGCGCTGGACCTTAAATGTCTGCAGAATCTTCTGTGTCAGAAGCCAACAACCATAAAGCAAAGTGATTCATACAAAATCTAAGGCTGGAGTCCATGTCCACTTAGTCATCCATATACAAAGTGTCTCACATAGTCTAGATAGGCAGCTATCCCTAAGGAAGAGTTCAATAATAAAATGGATAGGACCCTCAGCTTCTTCCAAGAAGATGATTATGTTATAATAACTTTTTTTTTCACAAATGAAACAAAATTCTGCTAAATCCTTCTCTGTATGAGTATTTTCATTTCTTTGGAATGAGACAAGACAGGGGAAAAACCTATGTCCTTCATCGGTTCAAGGAATTCCCCAAAAAGGAAATTTTACTAATTCATTGGTACTTTCTCTAAACTCGGAGTCTTAGGGAGTTACCTAGATTGTGGAGAAGCTGAATGAATTAATTGTCCAGGGTCACATAACCAGTATGTGAGAGAAGCAAGACTTAAACTCAGGCCTCCTTAGCTTTAAGGTCACTTTTCTAACAATTCATACTGAAATGGCAATTTAAAGTCTATAAAGCACTTTCTACCCAACTCCATAAGGCAGGGAGGGCAGGAGATAGTATATTACCTCAAAAAGGTTAAATGGCATGCCTAGGGCCATTTGACTAGCAAAGTAGCAGCACTAATGTGAATTTAGGTCTCCTTAGGCAAACTTCTTCAAACTTTATGGGTTCTGTGAATTTGGATGGAAACACACACACATACATACACAGACACCTGGTTTCAAAATAACTACTTTCTTTTATAAATGTATAAACATACTTTGTTTTAAGAATTTAAAAATATTTTGAGAAAAGGTATGTAGGCTTCTTCAGCCATCACAATGGATCCATGAAACCTCCCTTCCCCCCCCCCAAAAAAAAAAAAAGTAAGGATTTTTGCCACAGGCCCATACTAGGTCTCTTTTGACTCTACTTCAAAAACTGAAGGTCATAATAATGGTACTGAAAAAGATTAAACAATGTTTGGTGTGTTTTGTTTCCTGTGGCCAGGAAATATACAGATTTCAATTAGAAAATTAAAATAAAGTTTCATCTCTCAGGCTTCAGTTATTTGCAAAATCCAACCACTGAAACATCTCATTTCCTGATAAATGAGACGTTACTGTAAAAATTAAAAAAAAAATTTACAATTAGCCACATGGACATTTCTAACCAATTGAACTGGAAAAGACAAAAGGATAAAACACCCCTTCCTCTTTTCAAACTGCTTCAGGCCCAAATTCTAACAAAATATGAAGACACCTTTGTAAAATTTAACTTGAGCTGCAGGGGAAAATATTTATGCAAACTAATCTAGTAACACTAAAATATTATATGGAATATCCTACACCATACATTTAGTGGTATAATCAGCAAGAAATGCTGAGCTTTATGCCAAATGCTTCTTAGGCATCTTTCTAATGTAAGGTATTGACTATCTGTTTTTGCAATGAAATTAGTAAACAAGTATTATTTATGATACCTTATAGTATCTAATCAACTCATAGGAATTTATTATATTTTCACCTTACTGCTGAATTTCCTCACTATTATTGTTTAAATACTGTGTAATCACTAAGAGATTAAAAAATATAAATTGTACACATCAATGAAATGTTGCTTTGGACTTTCACCAAAGAAAGAAAGCTGACAAGGGAAGAATTCATGCTAAGCATTCAGTTTCCTCCAATTAGAAAATTATGTTCCAATGACTTTCCAAAAAATTAAAGTGTTGTTAAATCTTTCCTATATTACAATAAAAAGAGCTTTCATGTGTTTAGAATGAGACTAGAACAAAGCACTCAAGATTTAAAAACCCAAATGTTTAAAAGGGAGGAAGTAAGGGAAGAGGATTCCAATATATCCCCTCTACTTTTCTCATTTGAAAGAAAAATATATCCTACTTTCACTAAGGAATAATTTATTATTTTTGAGGTTGTAGTTAGAGGATCTAGATAAGCAGAAGTAGTTCAGCGCGAAGTCTATAGACTTGAACTTGCTTCTCTTGAAGATAAATCCAAAGAGACATTGTCTGTTACTATTATCATTTTGAATTATGGAAAACAGTGGAAGCAGAGAAGGAAAGAAGCCCAATGTATGATCTGAATATAAGCTAACTAAACAACAGTTTTTGAGATGAATGGCCCCTTTGGGGAAAAATAAAATAAAATCAAGGTTTTCTTCCTTTGCCAAACCATTCTTCACAAGAACAACAAGTGATATTCTTCAAGCACAAACTGAACCAAACTGAATCCCAGGATAAAACGAACTCTTCTGTCTTGTAGCAAAATCTCTGGGCAAACCATCTTTCAAGAATGAGTTTATGTTATTCTATTTTATACCCATTAATTTATATACCATTTATATGACTGAATGTCTATAATCCTGTATCTGTGTCTTTGCACCAGCTGCCTTTCATGCCTGAAATGCTCTGTCCTTGCTCTTGGAAATCACTCTTTCCAATTAAGACATTTCCAGATTCTGAGAACACACCTTCTTCGCATTTTGTACTTACTTCCTCCCATTGGAAGTTTCCCAGAGCAATGAATTCACAGGTCCAGGCCCCTTCACCATCACCACCACTACCATCCCAAAAAGTGCAAGGCATTATACTAAACACTTATCAAGTGTTTACTTTAAACTTTAAATAAAGTATAAGATCAAACATTCTCTTCCTTCAAGATCTGATAGTCTACTCCAGAGATATAATATGTACAAGAAATACAATACAGCAAATACAATGTCAGTAAATATAAAGTAATTTAAAAAGGCAAAGAGGGGATAATAACTGGGGAAGAAAGGGTTGATTTCTCCGATTTAAAAATATAAAAGAAAATATTTTCATAATAATTTTAATGCTTTCTGTATAGACATTAGGAAACAGGCTGTTGTCTTCAAATATTTCAAGTACCTCAAATATCAAGACAATTTTTAGCATTCATTTTTCATAGAATTTTGAGTTTCAAATTTTTATTCCTCCCTCTTTTCCCTGCCCTCTTCCTAAAATGGTAAGTAACTTAATATGGGACATACATGTGCTATCATGTAAAACATTACTATATAAGTCACAGTTGTGAGAGAAGAAACCAATCAAAAGGGAAAAACACACACACATACGCAAAATTAAGCAGATAAAAAAAATATGCTTCATTCTGCATTCAGAGTACAAGTTCTTTATCTGGATGTAGAAAGCATTTCCCTTTGTGAGTCCTTTGTATATGTCTTTGATCACTGTGTTGCTGAGAAGAGCTAAGTCATTCATACTTGATTATCACAATGTTGTTATAAAACATTTTCCTGGGTCTGCTCATTTCACTTTGCATCAGTTCTTACTAGTCTTTTCAGGTTTTTCTGAAATATGTCTGTTCATTATTCTTTATTATACAAAAGTATTGCTTTACATTCATGTAACACAGCTTGTTCAGCCATTCCCCAATTGATGGACATCCCTCATCGATATAATTATTTTTGCACATTTTGTATTTTCCCCCCTTTTTATGATGTCTATATTATGTCTATAGATATCTTTGATCTCTTCATTTGAAAACTGCCTCTTCATAGCCTTGACCATTTATCAGTTGGAGAATATCTTGTATTCTTATAAATTTGATTCAGTTCTCCACATGTTTGAGAAATGAGGCTTTATCAGAAACACTTGCTATAAAGATTGTTTCTCAGCTTTCTTCTTTCTTTCTAATCTTGGTTACATTGGGGGTTTTTGTGCAAAAGCTTTTTAATGTAATATAACTAAAAGTTATCTATTTTACCTTTTCTAATGTTCTTTTTCTCATTTGGTCATGAAACTATAATTCACTTAACTTCTCCTGTAAGACTATGGATGCCATACTACTTGATGCATGTATGTTTCATAAATGATATTGCTTAAACTGGGAAAATATTTTTACAGTCAAAGGTTCTGATAAAGGCCTCATTTCCAAAATATATAGAGAATTAACTCTAATTTATAAAAAATCAAGCCATTCTCCAAGTGAAAAATGGTCAAAGGATATGAACAGACAATTCTCAGATGAAGAAATTGAAACTATTTCTAGTCATATGAAAAGATGCTCCAAGTCATTATTAATCAGAGAAATGCAAATTAAGACAACTCTAAGATACCACTACACACCTGTCAGATTGGCTAAGATGACAGGAAAAAATAATGATGATTGTTGGAGGGGATGCGGGAAAACTGGGACATTGATGCATTGTTGGTGGAGTTGTGAACGAATCCAACCATTTTGGAGAGTAGTTTGGAACTATGCTCAAAAAGTTATCAAACTGTGCATACCCTTTGATCCAGCAGTGTTACTACTGGGATTATATCCCAAAGAGATTATAAAGAAGGGAAAGGGACCTGTATGTGCACGAATGTTTGTGGCAGCCCTTTTTGTAGTGGCTAGAAACTGGAAACTGAATGGATGTCCATCAGTTGGAGAATGGCTGAATAAATTGTGGTATATGAATATTATGGAATATTACTGTTCTGTAAGAAATGACCAACAGGATGATTTCAGAAAGGCCTGGAGAGACTTACACGAACTGATGCTGAGTGAAATGAGCAGGACCAGGAGATCATTATATACTTCAACAACAATACTATATGATGACCAGTTCTGATGGACCAGGCCATCCTCAGCAACGAGATCAACCAAATCATTTCTAATGGAGCAGTAATGAACTGAACTAGCTATGCCCAGAAAAAGAACTCTGGGAGATGACTAAAAACCATTACATTGAATTCCCAATCCCTATATTTATGCACACCTGCATTTTTGATTTCCTTCACAAGCTAATTGTACAATATTTCAGAGTCTGATTCTTTTTGTACAGCAAAATAACGTTTTGGTCATGTATACTTATTGTGTATCTAATTTATATTTTAATATATTTAATATCTACTGATCATCCTGCCATCTAGGGGAGGGGGTGGGGGGGTAAGAGGTAAAAAATTGGAACAAGAGGTTTGGCAATTGTTAATGCTGTAAAGTTACCCATGCATATATCCTGTAAATAAAAGGCTATTAAATTTAAAAAAAAAATTTTTTTTAAATAAAATAAATGATATTGCTACATTGTCTATAGTACCATTTAGCAAAATATAGCTTCCTTCCTTATCTCTTTTAATTAAGTAAATCTTTGCTTTTGCTTTTCTGAGAGCAGGATTGCTATTGTTGCTTTTCTTTTTAACTTCAGCTGAAGCATAGCAGATTCTACTCCAGGCCCTTATTTTTACTCTGTGTGTTTCTCTCTGCTTCAAGTGTATTTCTTGTAAATAACATATTGTAGTATTCTGATTTTTGATACATTATATCTTCTTCCATTTTATGGGAGAGTTCATCCCACTTACATTCACAATTATGAATACTGTATATTTTCATCCTATCCCTTTTCTGTCCTGTCTTTCTCCTGTTTGTCCTCTCTTTCACCCTTTCCTTCCTTGACAATATTTTGCTTCTGTCTACTATCTCTCCCAGTCTGCCCCTCTCCTGTCAGTCCCCTCCCCTCCTCTTTTCCTTTTAGTAAGACAGATTTATATATTCATTTTTCTGTAGATATTATTCCCTTTTTGAGCCAATACTGACTAAGGTAAGGTTCAAGCTATGCCCACCATCCACCATTCCATCTTTCCCTCCAGTGTAATCAATTTTTCCCACCTCTTCATGAGAAATAATTTATTTCATTGTATTTCTTTTTTCTGTACCTAATGTATTCCTCTTTTTCATTCCTTAATTATGTCATTCCACTAAATTCATATATTATATCTGTAACTTCTATATACATATATTCCTTCTAGCTAGTACTATCAGTGGTACAATTTTTAAGAATTACATATAATCATCTTCCCAGATAGTGATGTAAATAGTCCAACTCCATTACCCTCTAATGTTTCATCCCTTTTGATCTTTTTAGGCTTCTCCTTGAGCTTGACATTAAAGATTATTTTGGAGGGGATTCAATTCTGATCATCTTCTTATAAAATCCTGAAATCTATTTCACTGAATTACTATTTTTCTTCTTGAAGTAGTAAGCTTAATTTCCCTGAATAGGTGATTCTTGAATGTAGTCTTACCTCCTTTGTCTTCTGGAATATTATATTCTATGACCTACAATCTTTTAATATTGTAGCTGCTAAGTTCTATGTAATTCTGATTGAGGCTCCCTCCCTGATATTAGAATTGTTTCATTCTCGCTCCTTGCAGTATTTTTTTCTCCTGATCTGACAGTTGTCTAATTTGTCTATAATGTCCTGTGATGTTTTTATTTTGTGATCTCTTTCCTGAGGTTATTTGTAACTTCTTTCAAAGTCTATTTTGCCCTTTGGTTCCAGGATATCGGGACAGTTTTTCTTGATAATTTCTTTAAAGATGTAATTCAGGTCTTCTTTATGTTTGTGAATTTCAGGTAGTTCGAAGATTCTGACATTGTTTTTCCTGGATCTATTTTCCAAGTCAGTTGTTTTTCCAATGAGGTATTTTACATTTTCTTCTATTTTTTCATTCTCCTGAATTTATTTGATTAATTCTTGGCATGTCATAAGGTCATTATCTTCCATTTGCTGAATAACTTTCCTCGGTTTCCTTTTCCATCTGGTCAATTCTTCTTCAAACAGTTGTTTCCTGTTTCTAAGCTATTTTTTTTCCCTATTATTCTCTTGCATCACTCTCATTTCCAAATTTTTCTTCGATGTCTTTTATATGATTTTTAAGTTCCTTTTTGAGCACTTCAATGAGTTTTTTCCTAGGCTTGAGAAGACTTTCCATTTTCCTTTGTTGTTTCGCCCAGTGTGTTTTGATATTGTTGTCCTTTTCTGAGTTTGCATCTTGATCTTCTCTTGTCATCATAATAATTTTCTATGCTCAGATTCCTTGTTATTTGTTGCTTAATTTTTGGCCTTTTATCCATTTTTTAAATTTGAGCTCTGCTCCTCAGGATGGAAGGGGCACTATCTCAGGTTTCTTGTGCCGGGGCTACAGGCTCTGGCTGTTTACTTGATGCTGCACTGATGTTGCTTGAGGAGACCAACATGTTTGGTGCTGTGCTGAGAGGTAGAGTGAAGAGTGATTGCTGGTACTGCTAGAGGCCTTAGGGGTTTGGCTATTTATCTGGTGCTAAGCTGGGATCCTATTGCTGCTGGAATCTGGCATGAGTTTAGGCCAGTGGGATATTTCTGTGTTTCTCCAGGACTACATTAAGCACATGACAGTCTAACCACTGGAGGTTGCCTGTTAGTCTAGGGCACAATCGAAGACATCAAAGTCTGACCTCTGGCAATTGCCTGTTTACCCAGGGTTAAACTGAAGCACATAGTGATTCTCAGTGCTGGAAATCTGTCTCTTCCTCTGGCTGGACTGATGCATGTGGGGGGTCCTGATGTTGGTGTTTGCCTGTTTTATGCCTTGGCTTCAGGGCTCAAGATCTCCCCTTGGTTTGCTAAGGCTTGAGGAGATGCTTCTTGTCCTGGATAGGGCTCCTTTTGTACCTGAGTCAATCAGAGCTTTCTTGCTGATCTTCTCAAGTTTCTTGGGCTAAAAGATTATTTCACCCCATCTTTTCGCTAGTTCTGCTATTCCAGGATTTGTTTGGGACACTATTTCATGGTTGTTTGGAAGTGAATACAGAGGAGTTACATCAATTTACTATTTATTCTGCTATCTTAGCTCTTTAAGAACTTTCTAACCATCATCTGTTAATAAACTGAAGTAATCAATAATGATAATAATGAATTTTCTAAACATTTTTAAACCATTCCTGGGAATGCTATCCCTAGGGCTAAGTAAGGAGTTTGAAATACCAGGATTTGCATGAAGTGTGTTTATAATATAGATTCACAGGATATTGCGTAGAGTAATTAATGGGAAACATTTTTGATGCATGAATTGGCTGCCCATCTCTAAAAACTAAGTCTAGGTTTTTAAAAAAATTATTATCATTTCAGAGGTGAGAGAACTGTCAAATGCCACCCCAAATTGTGGCTACATACTATATGAAAAACATTGGCTCAGCATATCTTATTAACATAAAAACAATGATATCCCCTAGCTCAAATATCTATGCAAAACAAATGAAATAACAGATGGTGTTATATGTGTGAATAAATATGTAAATATGTATGTTTAATCAGATATGCATGTCACTATTCAAATATAAGCATATATATTATGCATACAATTATATAGCCCCACAAATAGTGTGCCTATATGTGTACAATATACATAATAATGCTAACCATTATCAAACTGTATTTCTTTCACTTTTTCCTTAGTTCTCTCTAGACTTACTACATTTTTAATATGTATTCAAAGATAAAAATAAACCAAAGTACATGAACCACCAGAATGGATGTAGTATTTTAAAAGAACACCGACTGCATAACATTTCTGTATCAATTACATACATATAGAAAAACTTTATGCCTTTTGCTGGCTATAAATATGTCTTTAAATATTAACTAGAGTAAATAGTTTGTCTTTTGTTCCTTAAGTCCAAATGAAAAATGGGACATTTGATTTAGTGGAAGTATACCAACTATTAATTACTAATCTTAAGCTATTGTTCTTTTTTGGTAAATTGTCCATAGTGCTCTCTAATTGGTCAATTGAGGCCCTGAGGTAATCTGAAGAACAGTGGTTTTGGATGAATTAGCTTTGTTAGAATTATTTAAACATTAGTATGCAGACAATGAAATATGTTTCTACTCCCACGATCCCCAAAAGTGCTGACTCTGGAGGGTACAAAGACAAACCTTATGGGAACTGATATACAGAAAACTTTTAAAAATTCAGGATAACATAAAAATTAAAAGAAAATCTTGTACCACAGTTTCCATGGGTTTTTTCACTAGATTTTCTAGAGAAACTATAAACTATAAACAAGTTAAAATTAAAAAATGATATTGGCCTATTTTTTTAAAAATCCACTGCTCTTTTTTAAAATATGCTATCTCTATTTTCTTTTCAAAATCAATCAATTGATAAGAATTTATTAAGCACTTACTTCCACTATCTGCCAAGGATTTTACTAAATCTTAGGAAAGAAACATTAAAAGGGAGTAGTTCCTTTCCTCAGAAGTTAGGGTAGGGGAAAGCATGTAAACATATCAACAAATGCGAATTATATGCAAAGAAAATAAAAATAAATTTTGTCAATAGTCATGGTGTTGTGAATTGAGGAGGAACAGAAGGTCTCACCTAACTGATGAGATTGGAATAAACCTGAAAGAAGCTAGGGATTCTGAGAAGCATTCTGAGAGATGCTCAAGTTGGATAGATAATCTATATCAAAGTGGAGAAACCAGAAATAGAAAATTACTTTTCAAGAATAGCAAAGAAATGTGATTGACTAGATCATTGATCATGCCAAAAGGGAATAATACACATTAAGACTGGAAAGACAGTGAAGGACTTTGAATGCCAGACAAAGGTGTTTAAATTTTATTCTAAACACAGTAAGTGAGCACTATTGTAAAATTCTGCATAGGACTAAAAAAAAGTCAAACATATCACTGGCAACTGTGTAGAAGATGAAAGAGAAGAACAGCCTAGAATGCAGAGAGACCAAGCTAGGCAACTATAATGGTCCCAGCAAGAAGTAAAGACATTAATTAGGTGGTGACTGCTTAAGTAAAGAGAAGGAGGAGTTATGGAGGGGGGGGAAAAAAAAAAAATCAAGAAAATTTGGGAACTTGATGTATTATATACCTTCTTGGCTAGAAAGGTAATGCTGCACTCGACAGAAATTTTAAGAAAGTTAGGAGAGTAGTACTACATTTTTAATTTGACAAAAACATTCATTTGATTTAGGAAAATATTATGAACCCACATAGCTGAAGGGATAATAGTGCTCTTGATTAAAAAAATAAAAAGGAATAGGCCTCCTCTAACAACCTCATAAAAAGTTCATTTTACTTTGATGCATATTGAATAATCTAACAGATTGTGTATTTTGAGTTATTTTCTTAATAGTGAAAAGCAGGTAGATGGCAAAAAAGTCATGAAGATCTAAGTACAGATCTGGCCTCAATACACTTTAAAGTCATAAAACTCTGAGCAAGTCACTTAACAGCTCTCTCAGCCTCAGTTTTTTCTCTGTAATATGGGGATAACAATAATAGCACCCACCTCCCAGGGTTGTTGTGAGGTTCAAATGTAATAATATGTGTAAAGTACTTTTCAAACTTTAAACTACTACATAAATGCAGGCTACCACTACTATTATTATCATCACATATAATTTCTTCTTCTCAACTTTCCCACTTGTTTTGATTAATGAATGGCACAAAAATGATGTACATCCTGGGTTTTTGTTTGTTGATGATATGTTGGGGAAAAACAGAGACTAGATAAACACAGCAATTCAATTTATTCCTTCTGCAGAACACCTAAAAACAACTACTTGTTTTTCTTTTAGGGTAGAATTGAAATTTCCTTCAAAAATTTCAAAGTCTTTGAAATAATCTGTCTGGGGGTGAAGCAGTTTTTTATGCCTTAAGCAACTATGCTAAAAACAGCACATCTTTAATTCTTTTGATCTATCCTTATTAAAAAATGATGTCCACAAATCTGAAGTACAAAATAATATGGTATTTATTCATTTTTTAAAAATCACAATAATATAATTTTTAAATAGCAAACTCCTCTAGTGTGTTTAAAATGTGATTCAGTTTGGATAAAACTTTTCAATAATATATTTTGTTTTGATTCAAACATGTAGTTATTTGGGGTAAGTAAACCAAGAAACAGCCTTCTTTCCCAAGAATATCCAAATCAATTATGTACAGGGTGTGGAGTTTTTAAAAAGGTTCTAGAAATGTATTTAATAGGCTGAAAGGGGATGCACATCAAAGAAAAACAATGAAAGTGGCTTGTCTATTGATTGCATTAAATCTCATCTTAGCAAGATTGCACTTCCATCATAGACATAATATTCCCCTGACTGTAAAGCTATCATAGCCCTAAGACAGATGCATTTAGACAGATTGGTGTTAGTAACACTGTCTGACAACAAAGAGCGTATGTTGGATGAGAATACTGTCTCCATATTGAATTTTATTTTAAATGGAAAGCCTTTGCAAATGAAACAAATGTAATCTTCCATAAACCAAAAAAAAAAGAATAAACAAAATTCCACTTAGGGTACCACTTTATATGTCTTTAACCAAGTGTCTCTGATTTGATCAAATATATCCTAGTGCTAGAACCTATTTATTGGAGAAGGAATGCAAACATGATTTCTTTGGCTATACCATATTTTTATATTTCCTTGTTTTCTACACTACTACCTTTGATACTTTGAAGTGCAGAATTCTCCACTGTGCTGCCTACAGGTCTGTACAGGAAGAACCCTCCAAAGCACTCACAATACCTAAAGGTTAGCTGCTGAGATTCTAAGTATATATCACAAAGCAGTGATGTTAGGTTGAGATGAACAAATTTATACAGGGTACATGCATATCCTTGATTCAAGTGCTTTCTTGAGAATTCTTCTTGTATAGATTCTAGGAATCATAAAAATTTCTGTTTATATGACACAACACAATTGTTGTATCACCTTTAAGCACCTGGGGAAAGGAAAATGTCTATTTGTTTCCTATCTTATGTTTCTGTAGAGAATGTCAATTCAAAAATAGTTAGCTAAAATAACATGAAAGCCCTGCTTACTTTTGGTGACAGTAGAACAGCCATGTATGTTACTTGGTTGCTTTGTTCCATATTTATTCATTTGAGGCAATTAGTAGACAATTCACTCTTCTGCCCTTTCTCCTCATCTCACATTGTTCAGATGCCTTCTATCACTCTTTTCTCCTTTATCCTGGCTCACACGAAGAGAGAGTCCTTCTTGTAAAGGCAAATTTCTTTCTATGCACAACTCATCCCATCTCATCTTCTCCAGTTGACTTGCTTCCTCAATTACCCCCACTCTCTGACTTATCCTCATTTCCTTCTTGTCTAGTGGCTGCTTCTCTACTGCCTGCTAACATGCCCATATTCCTCCTTTCTTTGAAAAATCCTCACTTAATTTATCCATCCCTACTATCATTCAACATCTTCTCTTAAAGGATTATGTTTCTTTATCTTCCATGGAAAAACACTTTGAGAAGGCCTTCCACAATAGATAATTCTAAGAGAACTATGAAGACTGAATATGGATTGAAGGATAGTATTTTTATTTTTTTGTAATTGTTGTTTGCTTTTTTTCTTAATTTTTTTTGCACAATATGACAAAATATGAAAATGTGTTTAAAAGAAGTGAACATATTTAACTTATATCAGATTGCTTGCTGTCTTGGAAGGCAAGAGGTAAAAGAGAGAGAATGAAAAATTTGGAACACAAAGCTTAACAAAAATGAACTTTGAAAACTATCTTTACAAATACATTTGGAAAAATAAAATACTACTTATAAAAATAGATGCCTTTACTTCCTTTATTTTTCTTTCTCTTTGTAGCCTTCTGAATTCATCATTAAAATGAAACTATATTTTCCAAAGTTAGCAGAGATCTATTAAGTGGCAACCTTAATAAACTTTTTTCAAACCCCACCCTTCTAGAACAGCCTTTAAGACTGGTGGATCACCCTCTTCTCCCTGATATATTTTTCTGCCAAGGCTTCTGTGACACTATCTTTGACATGTTACACCTAACAAATCCAAAACCAAACTAAATTCATTACTTCCCTCCTTTCTTCCTAACTTCCCTCTTCCCTCTTCCTAACTACCTTCTAAGACAACCCTCAATTTATCATAGACATGTGTTTGTAAATATATAAAAACATTTATGTTATATTGTATTATCTTCTTTAGACATAGTTGTTTTCATGTTGTGTCCCAAATTAGACTGAACTTCTTGAAACAGGATTTGTTTTTGCCTTTCATATATTCCCAGTGCTTAGTATAATGCCTGGTAATAAATGTCTATTGGCTAACGGACTAATATTAATTAAATAGGGATAGTAGGATCAAATGAAAGCTTCTATTTGGATCCTTTCTTCCTAAAATCCTAAGGCCTACATAACTAATGTTTATTCGCTGTTATGACCATTTTACTTTTGATCTTCTAAGACTTTTAGCAATTTTTAACTAGAGGTAATGCTAGCTCTTGGTTTGTTGTCTGGGTTTTTCTGTAGCTTTTTATTTTGAAAATATATGCAAAAAGTCTTCAACATTCACTCTTGCAAAAAACGCAATTTTCTCCCTCCCTTTTCCTACCCTCTCCCCTAAATAGTTATCCAATCTATATTAAACAATTCTTCCATACATATTTCTGCATTATGCTGCATAAGAAAAATCAGATCAAAAAGGGAAAAAAATGAAAAAAACAAAAAGCAAGCAAAAATTAACAAAAAAGATGAAAAACTATGTTGAGATCCATATTCAGTCCCTACAATCCTCTTTCTGATGCAGATGGTTTTCTCCATCACAAGTCTATTGTAATTGGACTGAATCACCTCATTGTTGAAAAGAGCACTGTCATTAGAACTGATTGCATAATCTTGTTGTTGCTATGTATAGTGTTCTCTTGGCTCTACTCACTTCACTTAGCATCAGTTCATGTAAGTCTCTTCAGTCTTTTCTGAAATCATTCTGCTGATTATTTATTATAAAACAATAATCCATAATATTCATATGCTATATAACACATTCAATCATACCCCAACTGATGGGCATCCACTCAATTTCCAATTCCTTTTCACCATAAAATAAGAGACTATAAATATTTTTCACATGTGGGTCCCTTTCCTTCCTTTAAAGATCTCTTTGGATCTTTACAAGCCCAGTAGAGACACTGCTGGATCAAAAGTTATGCACAGCTTGATAGTCCTTTGAGAATAGTTCTAAATTGTTCCCCATAATGATTGGATCAATTCACAACTCCACCAGCAATGTAATTGTATCCCAGTTTTACCACATCCCACCCAACATTCGTCATTATCGTTTCCTGTCACCTGAGAGGTGTGGCGTGATATCTCATAGTGGTCTTAATTTGCATTTCTCTGATCAATAGTGATTTTGAGCATTTTGATGCTCTAAGACTAGAAATGGTTTTAATTTCTTCTGACCATTTAACAACTGTAGAATGGCTTGTATTATAAATTTGAGTCAATTCTCTCTCTCTCTCTCTCTCTCTCTCTCTCTCTCTCTCTCTATGTGTGTGTGTATATATATATATATATATATATATATATATATATATATATATATATTTTTTTTTTTTAAATCAGAACCTTTGGATGTAAAAAAAAAAAAAAAAATTTCCCCAGTTTTCTGTTTCCCTTCTAATCTTGTCTGCATTGGTTTTGTTTGTACAAAACCTTTTTAATTTTAAAATTATCAAAATTATTCATTTTGAATATCATACTGTATTCTAGTTCTTCTTTGGGCAAAAATTCCTTCCCTCTCCACAGATCTGAGAGATAGATTAACCTTTGTTCTTCTAATTTGCTTATAGTATCACTCTCTCTGTCTAAATCATAATCCCATTTTGACCTTATCTTGGTATAAGATGTTAGTTGTTGGTCAATGCCTAGTTTCTGCTATATCATTTTCCAGTTTTCCAGTAATTTTTGTCAAACAGTGAGTTCTTATCCCAGAAGCTGGGATCTTTGGGTTTATCAAACACTAGATTACTATAGTCATTGACATGGTTTGTGATCCTAACCTAACCTAACCTATTCCACTATTCAACTACTCTATTTCTTAGCCAGTACCAAATGGTATTATAAATATATAGTTTTAGGTATAGCTAGACCACTTTCATTTACATTTTTTTCATTAATTCCCTTGAAATTCTTGATCTTTTGTTCTTCTAGATGAACTCTGTTATTTTTTCTAGCTCTGGAAAGTCGTTTCTTGGTAATTAGATTGGTATGGCACTGAATCAGTAGATTATTTAGGTAGAATTGTCATCTTTATTATCTTAGCTCAGCCTATCCATGAGCACATGATATTCTTCCAATTGTTTAGATCTGAATTTATTTGTATAAAAGTGTTGTGTAATTGTGGTCATATAATTCCTGACTTTGTCTTAACAGATAAACACCCAAATATATTAAAACATCTACAATTATTTTAAATGGAATTTCTTTTTGTATCTCTTGATACTGGGCTTTGTTGGCAACATATAGAAATGATGATGATTTATGTGGATTTATTTTATATCCTGCAATTTGGCTAAAGTTGTTCATTGTTTCTAGTAGTTTTTTAGTTGATTCTCTAAGTATAACTTCATCTCATCTGCAAAGACTAATAATTTGCTTTCCTCATTACCTACTCTAATTCCTTTAATCTCTTTAGTTTGTTATTAATATAGTCAATTATGTTAACAGTTTTCCTAATATTGAACCAGCCCACCAGCCCTGCATTCCAGGTATAACTCTTACTTGGCCATGGTGTATTATCCTGGGGATATCTTGCTATAATCTGTTTGATAATATTTTATTTAATATTTTTTGCGTCAATATTCATTGACCCTACCTTGTTATATGATATCAGCACCATATTTGTGTCATAAAAAGAATTTAGCAGGACGCCTTCTTTCCCTATTTTTCCCTTTTTTTTCCCTGAGGCAACTGGGATTAAGTGACTTGCCCAGGGTCACCCTGTTAGGAAGTGTTAAGTGTCTGAGTCCAGATTTGAACTAAGGTTCTTCTGACTTCAGGGCTGGTGCTCTGAATTTTAACATTTTAATAATTTTAACATTTAAAATTTAACATTGCACCAACTAGCTGCCCACTTTCCCTATTTTCCCAAATAATTTGCATAGAATTGGAATTAATTGTTCTTTAAGTGGTTGGTAGAATTCACTTATAAATCCACCTGACCCTGGAAATTTTTTTCTTAGGAAGTTGGTTAATAGCTTGTTCAATTTCTTTTTTCTAAAAATAGGACTATTTAAGTAATTTATTTCATTCCCTGTTAATCTGGGCAATGTATATTTTTATAAGTATTCACCCATTTCACTTAGATTATCAGATTTATTGGGATACAAGTGAGTAAAATAGTCCCTAATTATTGCTCTAATTTCGTTTTCATTGGTGTAAATTTGATTATAGCAATTTGATTTTCTTCTTTCCTTTTTCTAATCAAATTATACTTCTCCCTTGATATGCTCTCTACAGCTCCCCCCTTTATCTCTTTCCCCTTCTACTTCTGTTTTTCCTTCCTTCCCTCATTCCTTTACCCTTTCTCCTCCTACTTACCTATAGGGGCAGATAAGTTTCTATAGTAAACTAAACATGTCTGATATTTTATTGAGCCAAATTTGATAAGGTTCCCACAATGCTCATTCCCCTCCCTTTTTTCCCTCAACTGTAATATCTTTTTTGCCTCTTCATGCAATGTCATTTACCCCATTTTAATCTCCCCTTTCCTCTTTTTCCAATACAATCCCTTTTCCACCCCAGTTTCTTTTTCATATCATCCATGGGTAAAGTCAAATTATACCTACATTCTCTAAGTTTAACCCTAATAAAAATACCTTTTTACCTTTTTGTGCTTCTCTTCCTTATTGCCTTTTTATGCTTTTCTTGAGTTCTGTATTTGAAAATCAAATTCTGTTCGGTTCTAGTCTTTTCATCAAAAAATAAATGAAAATCTCCTATTTCATTTAATGGCCATCTTTCCTGAAAGATAATTCTTAATTTTGCTGGAGACTTGATTCTTGGCTACAGTCCAACTTCCTTTGTCCTTTGGAATATCATATTCTAGGCTCTTTCATCTTTAAAGTGAAAGCAGCTAGGTGCTAGGTAATACTGATTGTGGCTACTCAATATTTGAATAGCTTCTTCCTGGCTACTTGCTGTATTTTCAACTTGATCTGATAATTCTGGAACTTAGCTACAATGTTCCTTTGAGTTTTCATTTTGGGGTCTCTTTCAGGAGGTAATCCCATGGAGTTTTTCAATGGCTATTTTACTCTCTGGTTCTAGGATATCAGGGCAGTTTCATGATTTCTTGAAAGATGTTGTCTAGGCTCTTTTTTTCATCATGGTTTTCAGGTAGTCCAATATGTCTTTGGTAGTCCAACTATCTCTCTACTTTCCAGGTCAGCTGTTTTTTCAATGAGGCATTTTATATTTTCTTCTATTTTTTTCTTTTTTTTTTTATTTTGTTTGACTGATTCTTGATATCTTATTGAGTCTTTTTTTTTTTATTTACTCACTAATTTTTAATGAATTATTTTCTTCAGTCGGCTTTTTTATCTCCTTTTGCGTTTGGCCATTTGAAGTTTTAAATGAGTTGTTTTGTTCATTGGATTTTTTTTTTCAATTTCACAAATTCTGTTTTCAAGAAGATGTTTTCTTTTTCCATTTTGCCACAACTGCTTTTTTAAGGAGTAATTTTCTTCAGAAATTTCTGTGTTTCATTTTCCAGAACTCTCACTTCCTTTTCTATTTTCCTTTGCTCTTTTAAGATCCTTTTTGATTTCTTCCAAGACAGTCTTGTGAGATAGAGATCAACCTAAATCACTCTTTGAGGTTTCATCTAGAGATTTTTTTACTTTGGTGTCCTTAGGATTTGAGGTCTATTCTTCCCAACATATATAAAATCTATCCATAGTCAGAGCTCTACATGCTTTTTTGTTCATTTTTAAAGGCTGAGCTCTTCTCTTAGGACAAAGAGGAAATAGTCCCAAGCTTCCTCTATAGGAAACAGTGGTTTCACAATGCTCATTTCCTTCTGTGATGAGTGGGCATGACCAAGTCCCAGGGACTCACTATTTGCCTTCTATAGTTGTGTTGGAGGTCTCACAGCTATTCTGAAACAGAACAGAGTAGCAAATGCTGCTGTAATTTGGCTAAAAGCCTCCCACCAGATGCACTTTGCCCTGAGCATTCCTGCATTGTGCTATGACTGCACAGGACTGCAAACCTTTTACACTATTGAGACAGACCTTTCCTGAAGTTCTTCCAAAATATCTTCTACTGGAAACTTGTTATACTCCAAATATTTGTGGATTCTGTCATTCTAAAACCCGTTCAAAGACTTGATTTGGTGTTGATCTGAGAGAAACCAGGAAGAGCTCAAAGACCTGTCTACTCTCTTGGCTCTATCCCCAACTTATAGACAATGTTGTTATTGTTTAGTTGTGTCAGACATGTTTGATGCTTTATGACAACTATTTGGTATTTTGTTGGCAAAGATATTAGAGTAGCTTAATATTTCCTATCCAATTAATTTTATAGATTAGGAAACTGAAGCAAAGAGATGACCTTCCCAGGATGATTCAACTAGTAAGTATATGAAATCACATTTGAATTATGGTCTTCCTGGCTCCTGGCTTGGCACTATATCCAATGTGCCAGTAGTTGATCTTGATGGGTATTATTTACCATGTTAAGGAAAGGTCCATTCTATCCTTTTTCAATACATTCAATATAGAGTGCTGTGTTTTATCCAAAGCTTTTCTTTTATCTAATGATAAAGGCATGTGTTTGGGTTTTTTTTAGGTTTTCTTATTAATATGGTTTATTATGTTTATACTGTTCCTAATATTGAACCAAAATTATATTCCTCACACCTAACAGAATGGAAATTTGGAGCTGGGAAAGAAAGAAAATGGTAATCGTTAGAGGGTTCATAGGAGGATAACAATAATGGGCTAATACTATTTCATCCCACTCCATGTTTCATGTGAGAATATGATCATATTCACATTTAAAACTTATATCCCCATATCAGATACTGATTCAAATAGCTGAAAAACAAGTTCTTTTTCCATGTGAAAATATGTCCCCAATTTGAGCAACAATTATATTACTAAAATTTTAGTCATCCAAGATGAATTTGATTCACATGAAGCACTACTATTTTTCAAATCTTTTTTCACCATCTTACATAGGTTTTCTTGCACAAAGTGTACACAGAAAACTGGTCATATTTGATGGCTAAACAGCTGAATTTTCTAAGTCCCATAAATTGTCTGATGACACATTGTCTATTCTAATTCTAATTCTAGAAAAACCTGGGAATGCTGTTATTTTGGTTTTTTGTAAGCCTCTTATATCTGGAATCTTCTACAGTTTCAAATCTTCCATACATGCTCCATGCAGCCTCAATGCCTAAGATATAATAGTGACAGGAAACCAACTCAGCACACCTAAATAAGAACTCATCCCTTCCTATAAAACACCTGCTTTTTTTCCCACATAAATCTTTTTTTTTTTTTTTAATAGGCCAGTCCCACAGTTAAGGACTGAACTATAATAAATTAGAATAAACATGATGCCAAGTTAGAAAGTGGTTCTAACCTAAATTATCAGTCACTTTCCACATTCTTCCACCTTGAAAATTATCACAACAAAGGTCAGATTTCTCCATAGCTTATTTCTTCTGGAAAGCCAGCTGTAATCTTATCTAAGATTCTTGGGTATTCTTGCCTCTCCATATCCCTCTTCATCAAAGAATCCAAATATTGAGCACCTTACCCTGTGAGGATCCCCACAGGCAAAAAAAACTAGGACAATATCTGTTTCATTTTGAGAGCTATTTTCTACACAATATTCACAATTGGCCTCCTTTGTGATACTATAGATAAATTAACAAGAGTGCTAAAAGGTAGCATCCTTTTTATTTTATATTATCCAAAGCACCCACACATCTCTTGATTCTTAACAATTATTAACATTGATTGCCTAATATGCATAGAAGAGATTTACTTAACTGAAAAAGGCAATAATATTAATTAATGCTATTTAATTAAGACTAGAGAAAGCATGAGAACATAGGCTATATTTGAAAATGCCAAAATTCAGAAAACTTTATTTAATACACATAAGTCTCCTGACATATTTGAAATTAAGCTGCAAAAGAGCTCCAGGAAGTATAGTGGAGGGGGTGAGAAGATAGAGGTTTTGCATTTTGGTTCTCCCAGAGTTCAGGCTGTGTTAGTGTTATTTCTGTCTTTAATACCAAGACTTCATTAAAAAAATTAAATATTGTTTCTGCATAACACAAGTCTGTATCTATCACTTATCAAACTGTTAATAATAGTGAAATGGAAAGATAAAATAAACTACCTTTCTGTATCCTGTTCATCAAGCCTGAATAATAAAATGCCATTATTGAATCATCATTATTCTGAACCAAATGTGAAATAATCATAAAACACAATATGGTGAATGTAAAAAGGCACTTTTTTTTTTTTAATTTGTTAAGGATGACCATTAAACTCCACTTTTCTCTGACAATTGTGATTTAGGTGGTGACCCAAAATGCATGAAAACAAATCGTCTATTCTATTGCTTCCTTCTCTTTCATGCTTTATTTATAGTAGCCGTAATTTTGCAACCCATAAACAGTGGTTGAGCATACAGTGCAAAGACAGCAAAAGCAACATTAACCAATAAAGTCTTATCAGAAAGGACAATGTTACCAGTAAACCTTATATTACCAGGAATTAATACAGATTCATTGACAATTGTATGTCTTAATGTACTTTCAAAAAGCACACTAATTTTAAATATATATATATATATATATATATAAAATCAGGGTGAGGGTGGGGGGGGAAAGAGGTGAAAATGGGAAATAAGAGGTTTGGAAATTATTAATAAAGAAAAGTATATAAAAAAAAAAAAAAAAAATATATATATATATATATATATATATATATATATATATATATATATATATATTTAATGGGGAATCTCTGAACAAGTAAAATCAACACGTATGAATTAGCCATATTTATGTTACTATTAGGATAATGTCATTTCCTAGGGCTTTAAATGTGCATCATTAACTGGTTTTCTGTGCCATCTTATTGTTACAAATAAGAGGGACACTACCAATGATAGAGCCCCAACTGGCTAGTCTTCTTGTTACAAGAAGTGACTGGAATGACCAAAAAAGGATTTTGAATAATTGAAAATACAAACCAAGGATCAAAAGCAATAGAGCAATTTAAATAAATTATTTTGGAAAATTTTGGAATTAAATAAAGCTAAATATCTTTTCTCCACATATTTTAGTAAAAAATATTCTGTAATTACAGATTCTGACAAACTCTGTATTTATTCCTTAGAATATAATTTTCTTGATCTAAAATGTCTATATCTTTAAAAAAAATTCCCCAAAGAAAAGACAGTATTACCTCTAAAATGTATATATCTATGCATTCACATTAATATGGTTTTTTCAAGAACATTTTTAAGTACTTTTAAATAACTATATTGTCTAAATGAAAAAAAGATTTCCTCATTTGTGACATATTTTCCCTTTGTAGATGTAGAAGCCTCTATTTCATCTAATGTTTTTTCATCCCCAGCAAAAGCAACTTCAAAGAAACTTCCTACTTCCAATGATTAAACTGTGTATGAAAAACGTGGGTCCATGTTCATATTTCTAAAAAAATCTGATGTGTAACTTGATACTTACTCTCCTGAGTTTGCATCTTTTCTGGTTTAATGCTCATCCTAATTGTACTGCCTCAACAACTCCCCACTGAATATGTCCACAATAGAGCATTCAGTACAGCAAGCTTCTGGTTTCTCTCTTCTGGCATCATTCAACTTTATTATTAGCCCAAGATAAATGAAAAAGGCAATATTTTGAGCACAGAACTCAATATGGTGTATTTTTTTTTCTTTCTTTCATTTGTTTATTTACTAACCATTTGTTTACATCCTCACCCTCCCTCACTGAGAAGGCAAGCAATTAGATAGAGGTAATAGATGTATAGTCAAGCAAAACATCTCCTTATTAGAAATGTAGCGAAAGAAAACATAGGCCAAGAAAAATAAAGTTTAAAAAAAAGTATGTTTAAATCTGTATTGAGACACCATTATATTTTTTCTGTGGGGACATACAAAATTTTTCATTATAAATCCTTCAGAGTTGTCTTAGATCATTGTATTGTTGAGAATAGCTAAGTCATTTACAATTGACCATTTTACAATCTTTCTGTTATTTTGTACACAGTATATTTCACTTTGCTTCAGCTCATGGAAATCCTTTCCAGGTTTTTCTGAGAGCATCCTATTCATCATTTCTTATCATACAATGGCATTCCACCATAATTATATGGCACAATTTGTCAGTCATTCCCCAACTGATGAGCATACTCTCAATTTCTAATCCTTTGTCCCCCAAAAGGAGGTGCAATAAATATTTTTGTACTTATAGGGCCTTTTCCTTTTGTTTTTATCTCTTTTGGAATACAGATCTAATATGGTATTTATTGCTTGGTTAAAGAATATGTATGCTTTTTTTCAGCCTTTGGGCATATTTCCAAATTGCTCTACAGAGTGATTCAATCAGTTCACAAATCTACCAACAGTGTCTTAATATCTCATTTTTCCTATATCCTTTCCACCATTTGTCATTTTCCTTTTTTGCCAATGTAATAGATATGTAGTATTACTTTAGATTTGTGTTATTTGCATTTCTCCAATCAATAGTGAGTAAAAGAATTTTTTCAGATGGCTATATATATAGTTGATTACTTCATCTGAAAATTATCTTTAGATCATGTGTCAATTAGAAATCGGTTCTTGTATTTTTATAAATCTGATTGTTTTCTGTGTTTGAGAAATGAGTTTTTCTCTAAGGAAAAAGAGAAATTTGTTTCAATTTTTTTTTCACTATTATTGAATCCTTCCCTATGTCCCTCTTCAAAATTGTAAGGTTTCTGATTACCCTCTCCCACAATCTACCCTCCTTCATCACATTCCAAATCTGCCAATCCTTTGGTCTCAATCTGTTTTTTAAGGTATTATTTTCTTCAGCCTTTTTTTCCCCCTTACTATCTCCTTTACCAAGCTATTGAGCTTTTCCATGGCCAGAAACCAATGAAGGTTTTGGATACAGGGGTTTTGACTTTGTTGTCTTCTTCTGAGTGTTTTGATCTTCCTTGTCACCATAGTAACTTTCTATGGTCAGAATTTTTTTTTTCTGTTGTTTGCTCATTTTCTCAGTGCATTTCTTGACTTTTTAACTCATAAGGTAAGGTTCTGCTTCAAGGTGGAGGGTGTACTATCCCAAGTTTCAAGAGTTTTAGGCAATGGTTTTCTTATAACTTTTTATTGACAGAACCCATGCCTGAGTAATTTTTAACAGCATTATCCCTTGCACTCACTTCTGTTCCGACTTTTCCCATCCCTCCCTCCACCCCCTCCCCCAGATGGCAAGCAGTCCTATACATGTTAAATATGTCACAGTATTTCCTAGATACAATATGTGTGTTATGCAATGGTTTTCAAAGATACATCTAGGGAACTGTAAGTTTTCACTTCTTCAGTATTATTTGAAGGAAGATGTTTACTACTCTCCTAGCCTGTGCTCTGATCTGGGAGAGACCACAAGCACATGTTACTGTGAGGAAGGTGCCCAGCTTCAACATGTCCACAAGATCTGATATGTCAATACTCCTCTTCACTCTGGGAATGCCACTGGGATCCGAGTATGAGTAAAGCAACAGAGTCCTGCCTCAGTGCTAGCAAAGAAAGCCCTAAAATCTCCTTCTGATCAATAATTTTTATAATTTATTGAATAAATTTACTCCATACAATTGACAAAATAATTTCATCGTGACTACTCATGAAGACTAAACCCACAAAGTCAAACAGATTTATTAACAAATAAAATTCATAACAAATAACAGTAATAAATCTGTGCTGAATTAAATTTTGGGTTATTCTAAGTTGAAAACAAAATAAGTATTTTTAATTAAGCATGTACAAATAAGGTAAAGAACTATTCCATAAACTTAGTATTAGATTCCTAGTTTATAAAACAAAAGACAAGATCACGCTGATGGAGAATGAGCAATATATTTATCCAGATTCATAAGACCAGCCTCCCCTAAGATTCTTCTAAAACTCAAATGTACCATACAAGTTTGTGAGACTAAGACCTACTTAAATTCTTTTCATTCCAATATTTTTCTTTTCTTTCCACATCTGTTCATAAAAAATGAATTCTTAATCCTAGTGATATGCCTACATGAATCTCAACATTAGCATATATTATAAGTCTAAGTTGATTGCTCTTGGCTCCCAGACTTCTTTACCCTTTTAGAAGAGTTCCCAAACTCAGCAGTGTCAACTAATGCTTAATATAAAATGTTCTGTTATAATACAAGTAAACAAGGGGGAAGTCCTAAGTTGGTCAGCATTCACTATTGTTCTTTAATTTAAGAGACAGCAATTGCTACCCTCCATACAAGCACAATAAAACAAAGAATTCTTCTCACTAGTAATTGTGGTTTATCCTTTTATTTGAATCATCACTTCTGATTCCTCTGTAATTTTTTATCAGAAATGGCAGCTTTGCCTTCAGCATTCTTCCAATGAACTCATGATGAGAGCATTCCCATTGACTCCAAGTACAATCCAAACAAGTCCCTTTCTGAGTGTCTGATTACAAGCAGTGTAGTTTGAGCTTCTCATAGGTTTTTATGCTGCTCTTACTTAGTCTCCCACAGAAAATTGTAAAATCCTCAAGGGCACAGACCTGTCTTGGCCTCCTAGTATATCTCCCATTCCCAACCTCCAGCTCCTGTCAGAGTGCTCAGCAAAAAGAACTCACTCAATAAAGACTTGTGGGTTGAGTGACTTACAGCTCTTACCTAATATGTTTAACAGAGGGCCTAAGGATATAGCCTACCAAAAAGACAGACCATTTTTAGCACAGGCCAATAAGAGGTTCTGCTTATTTGTATTTAAATCAAAAAGAAAAATGTCTCCAGAGAGCAACTTTTACTCATTAAAAGCTAAATGCCAACATTGCCTTCCACTGCTCATTATGTGTTAACATTTGGAGAATACCAAGGAATAAAAAAATAGACAAAAAAGATATACATGATGTTATAATTCTATAACTGACAATTCCATCAGCCAGTTAATAAACACTACCCCCGTGCCATGTACACATAAACACACACACACACACACACACACACACACACACACACTCACAGAAGTTTTGAAGCAGGGAGGTTACATTCAATGTAGTAAAAAAATAAAGAATAGACAAAAACCTCCACAAAACTCACAAAATAAAGTAGAGATGTAAAGCACTAAGTAGTATGGTGAGGAGGAGAGGTCAGGAAAGAATTCATAAGGAATGTGGTACTTGTGCTGAATCTTAAAGGGAATAAAAACACATAGAATATATTAGGTGCTGTATAAGTGCTTTCCCACCGATTGTTTAAAGGATACTATGAATCAGAGGTGAGAAGAGCTACATTCCAAGAATGGAAGATGGCCAACACAAAGGTATAGAAATTAGAAATAAACAAACAGAGCAAGAGAAATGCCATCTTGATTAGTTGGATAGTAGGCTGAAGGAGAGAGAATAATAAATAATGAGACCATAAAGGTAGGTTGTAACCATGTTGTAAAGGCTTCCAGTGTCAAAATGAGGCATTTTTATTTGATCCAAGGGGTAAACGTGAGCCATTACAGTTTATTCAGTAACAGAGTGAAAATGTCAGAGTTGTGCATAGGAAGAATTAGTTGGGCAACTGATGGCAATTT
The DNA here is from genome assembly GCF_902635505.1 of Sarcophilus harrisii. Lineage (NCBI taxonomy): Eukaryota > Metazoa > Chordata > Mammalia > Dasyuromorphia > Dasyuridae > Sarcophilus > Sarcophilus harrisii. The sequence goes on from NC_045430.1 coordinate 193,803,427, forward strand.
AGAGTAGAGAGAGACTTGATGAAGGTAGCTCACTGCAATATCAAATGCAAGAAATAATGATGGTCTGAATTTAGGTAGCAGTGAATTCAAAAGATTATATTTTTTTGTGAAGATATCGAAGATTATATCTGGCAACTAATTGTATGTGTGGGATGAGGGAGAATTTAATATTATAGTCAGAGACCAAATTATACTGGATTAAGGAGTAAAAGAGGAAGTGAAGGCAATGAGCATAAATAGCTTCTTATAGAAATTTGACTCAGAAAGAGTAGTTATTCAAGTGATGATAAATTGCCATTGACAAAAAAAAAAAAAAAAAAGAAAGAAAAATACAAATATTGGATACATGAATGCACTTTTGGCAAAACTGAATTTCTTTAGGCATGCTTTTGTAAAACAATTTGGAACTGCCCAAAAGGTTACTAAAATGGGCCTATTTTTGACTACTTCTATGTATATATCTAAAAGTGATAAAAGAAAAAGAATCCATAAGGCAGCTAGGAAACAAAATGGTTACAGCACTGGACCAAGAGTCAGGAAGGTACAAGTTTTAAGTCTATATGTACTACCTATGTGACCCTGGACAAGTCACTTAATTTCAGTCTATCTAAGTTTCTTCTTTTGAAATATAATAATAATAATAATTGCACCCTGTTCCCAGAGTTATGGGGTTAAAATTAAAAAATATTTAATAAAGTACACTGCAAATCTTAAAGTGCTATATAAATTCTACTTCTATATGCAAAAAAAAAAATTTAGATCAGCTTCTTAGTAGCAGCAAAGAAAAAAAAAGCAAATAAACACCCTATAAACTAAAAGGATAACCATCTAATGAAGAATGGCAATGGCAAAACAAATTAGAGCATAGAAAAAAACTGAATACAATCATGCTTTTTAAAAAATGACAAGAATTAGATTTCAGAGAAAATTGGGAAAACTTATATGAACTGATGCAGATTAGAGGGCAATTTATACAAAAACAGTACCATTGTAAAGACAAGCTGCTTAAGAATTCTGACCAATGGGATGATGAAAAATAAATCTGTTTGGAGGACAGATGAGGAAATCTCCTACCAACATACTCACAGAAAGCTGATGGACTCAAAATGAAGAATGAAATACTTTTGGGCATGGCTAGTGTTTGACTAAACATACTTGCTACAATGTTTTTTTTTTTTTTTTTAAATTTTTCCCCAAGAGAGAAGGGAGAAGAGAGGAGAGAAAATAAGTGATTGAGGGGGGGGGGGGGTGGGAATGGGGATTACAAAACTAGGGAGAGGAGAAGAATAGATGCTTCAGTAAAACTCCAGTTGAGGTAACATAAATATATACATAAACCAATCTACTTGGTTGCAAGACTTCCTCCAGTTCAACAAATAGCAGAACCAAATGGCATTAAAATGTGAAAACAAAAGCTTTGACTTAGACCAACATATCATTTCCATTACAATTTAAAAACTTATTTCCATATAATTTTAAAACAGAATATGTGGCAGTCAACTGCAACACAGATTTTTCTGTCCCTGGCTGCCTCCTCCCTTCCTCCCTCACTGATTTTATAAAATTAACTTTTGATGATGCCAGCATATATGTGTACATACACATGCACACATATATACATACACACACTTTATTTTTTGCTTGAATTAATGTTTCCTATAAGAAGCACAGTTCATTTAAACTTTGAGACAATTTTAAAGAAACCCATTGATAAGAGGCTTAGTATAAAAATCTGCAGAAGATGAGATGAAGAGTAACTTATTTTATGGAGATTTAACTCAAACATCTAATTTAAGTAATAGATGCTCTTTGAGGGCAAGAACTGTGTATTACTAAGCTTACGTCCAACCAAAGTACCTTTCATATTAGTAAGTACTCATAAATAGTTGTCAAACTGTATATAGAAAAGAGCAGGAAGGAGGGGAAAGGATGAGAAACATGAAGCAAAAAATACCCAATGGACTTCCTGTGTCTAGTCAAAGCAAGACAAGATTGAAGCTGATGCTCTTTCCCTCGCTATGGGCTTCTTCTTTCAGGTGGATAATTAAAGATATGAGAAATTAAACACTAAAACTTACTGGAGAAATCAATCAACATCAGGCTGTAATCTCAGAAATGATTCCCATAGTAAACATTGAGAACAGCCAACCTGAAAGATTTTTGACTCAAATTTAAGTCTCGCAGCGAGTTGTTCCAATCAAGTAATATTATAATCAGAATCTATGCATATGATTATAGTTAGAATGAACCAATAAAAGAAATTGTAATGATTACCAAGGAAAGGTACTTAGGATCTATTTACATTTTAACATTTTACTATAAAATATTATGTTTGAATTTAATAATTGAGATAAAACTATTCAAGATTGCTAAAAGCAATTTCTAGTGTCATGTTGCCAATGGTCATCAGAGACCAAATAAGTCTTCTTTAAATGGGAAAGGTAGATCAAACACTAGGGGAAGAGAAGTCAGAGGAATTTCTTTTATGTTCATGAAAGTGTATACAATAATGTCTAGACAAGCAGGACTTAGACTCAGAAGGACCTATATTCAAATCTCCCTTCTGTTACTTAGTAGCAATTATTTAGCCACTTAGCTTCCTCATCTGTAAATGGAAGATAAGAATGTTTATTATCTACCTCATAGGGTGACTGAGACCCAATTGAAATAATGCTTTGTAATTTGTCAAGTATTATCACCATCATCACCAACAAAGAGTAAGTATTTGGTCTGTACCACCAAATTTTCCTGATTTGAACTGAGTAGAACTACAAGACACTATTGAGGTACTGAGAATACAAAGAGGTAATAAAATACAGTATCTGTCATTAAGAAGTTAACAATCTAGTTGGGGATTTAGGATATCAATAATCAGTCAATCAGGAAGCCTAAGTAAAAAAAAAAAAAAAAAAATCAGAAAGGGACATAAGCTAAAGTGACATACATGGTGATACCAAAAATCAAATTGAAAAGAGCTTACTGTAGACTGACAGTCAGGAAAAACTTTCAGAAAGGTGGAGTGAGCTTTAAAGGATAAGATTGCTATTTAGTATATTAAGCTACTACTTAAAATAATCTTATTCATATTACTAGCCCCTAGAAAATATTTTAAAGGACATAAGTAGAAATGAGGTTTAGAAGAAACAAAAGTATTTGGATGGAAAAGGAAACTAGACTTGTGATTTCCAAGTACAGAAAATTCTCAGGTAAGGAAATTCCTCTACCAAAACAAATTGGCATCATCCCTGAAATTTATACTCTTTATATAGAAAGAAATTTAAGTGAATTGCCCAAAATCACACACCTTTTATCTGGCCACAGATAGGATCTGAACCGAGATCTTCATGGTTTAGAGGAAGATTTTCTAGATCCATTATACTGCCTCCTAAGTATTAAACTTAGGGTAACATTTACAATGTAAGCTTTTTTTCCTTACCAAAGTGTTGTATTTCTTTTCTGTATTTCTTGCTTAAAATGACAGTGTGCACAACACAACAAACCTAATTATCTATGATCATCTTACAAAGAGTTCTCAGTTGAGTTGAAAAATTCAGGCAAATTCTGACAAACATGATGAAGGATGAGAAACAAAGTGAAAGAGAAAGAAAAAGAGGGAGCTAAAGAGAACTCCCCCAAAAGTGCTTAATTAATCCAGTGAACTGAATCCTCCTTTGCACATACTAGAATCATTTATAAAGTGCCTAACTCAAAACAAAGGATTTTAACATCTTATTCACTCTTTTAGAAACTATACAGAAAGGAATCCAATTTAAAAAAAAGGAGAAAAAAAGAAGACATCAAATTCTTTGTGTGAAAATGAATTGCAATGGTTAAGTCTAAGTTTTCCTGTCTAGATCCTAATGAGACATGTGCAAAAAGATTTCCAGTAGATAGGTGAATATTTAAGTCGAGGAAGAAAAGTCAGGGCTAGAGCTACTGACTGGGAAATCATCTATGCAGAGTCATGGTAGGTCCAAAAGTGGAATGGAAAGAGTGCAGAACAAAAGAAAGAATCTAAAGGATCAGAGAGAAGAAAAAGGTGCATTGAAGGCTACATAGAGAGAATCACTAAAAGGAAGAATCAGGGCAAGAAGCCAATATAAAGAATAAGTAAAAAGAATAAAGTAAAAGAGAGACGGTAAAATGATTTTTAAATGGTCAAGAAAAATAAGAAAAAGCTACTCAATTTGGCAATTAAAAGATCATTGGGAACCTTACAGGAAACAATGAATGAAATAGGCTTAAGCTGGGTTTTAACAGGTAACTAAATGAATCAGTGGAAACAAGAAAGAAGGTTATTAGGAAGACATTACTTAAAATGACAAAATCACTTGGCTGGGAATCACCAAATAAGATGACACAATGACAGACAATGAACTGATTAACTTCAACAATTATCAAATCCAATATAAATCAACTATTCAATTAGATCGCAATTTGGTAGAATAATTGTGAAGTAAACAGAGAAAGAACTCTACACTTTATAGTCAAGGAAAATGATATTCTGAGGATTTCAGCATCTTGACCAGGGTGACAAATAGTGTGGAAGAATGGTTAGTAGGAAGGAAAGTAGTGCAGGTCACACAAGACAAAGGCTTTGGGACAACAACAAATGTGCCTCACTTCCCATTTTATAAGTAAGGAAACTGAGGGTCAGAAAGATTAAATAACTTGGCTGCAGTCACTCAACTGGTACCTATCATTAAAGGTCATTGCTGAATTCCAGTCAAAGAGTCTATTAATTTTGTGTACATTGTATAGTATAGTATACTATAGTAAAGTAACCTAACGAGAAAAAATGTGGATATCAAATAAATTTATTACCAACAATTTAGAAAGATGTCTCAAATATATATGTGTTAAATAATGGACAGAAAGAAAAGGGGGAAAAAAACCTGCAAAAGAACATTATTATTACCAAACAAATCATACAAGCTGGAGAAAAGGAAATAAAATGAATATGGGCTTCAATGAAACTTTCATTGACAGGGAGACTTTCTTTTGAGATTCTGTGATTTAAATATATTAATTATTTGTCAAGAATAAGAAACAGTATATTTATTTGCTTTTCCTTTTTGAATGGGTGCTATATCCATTTGTTTTATGTTGCCAGTAAAGAAAAAAAGAAACTTGGTACTATCAATTAACTAAAGTCAATTTGAAGGAAAATACAGAAGGTTAATTAACTACTAATGATTTTGGAGTTTGTTAATCCTTTAAGCTTAATTTATGGATTGACATTATTTCAACATGCCATGATTCATAAAAGAAGAAAAAAAAAATCCAATGCAATACAATGTCTCTTAGAATGATCAAAATTATGAGTGGGAATAAAAGAGAGGAGAATACTAAAAAACAGTGGAAAGAACAATGTCTATAGAATTAGAAGATCTGAGTTCCAATCAGTTAATTATTTGACATCAAGCAAATTAAGAACCCTCTCAGGGCCTCAGATTCACATTTGCAAAATAAAGGCATGGAATTAGATGGCCTCTGGTCTTTTTCCAGCTTCAATTTGATTCTATGATTCTATGTAATTAAGTAGCCCTTCAAAAAACAAGTAACTAGAGTGTCAAAGAAGACAGATGACCAAAAATGTAAAATCTTAAAACTCAAAGAATTAAAGATTCCAAATTAATTTACTTAGAGTCATATCTACTTCTGGTAAAAAGGAAATTCATATGAGGGAGAAAAATCTATAATATATATATATATATATATATATATATATAATTAACATTTCTATAGCATATAGAATGTGCCAGGCATTGTGCAAAGCAGTTTTCAAATACTACTCAATTTGATCCTCACACAACACCACTAGGAGGTAAGGGCAATTATTAGTCCCTGAAAATAGTGAAGATGAAGTAGGAATAAAGGATAGAAGATATTTCCAGATGTCAAATTATAATATGGTATGACAATCAAAAGTATTTTATACTAGCTAAAAAATTAAAAACTAAATCCAAACAGACTATAAGAGAATTAAAAATCCAAAAAGAGTAAGTCAAGCCTTAAAAAATAAATTAATAAATTAAGCCAAGAACACTAATAACTGGAAGAGCACTATACTTAATAAAAATTGAATTAAGAAACAACTTCTTGGCCCAATAGGAGAGGACATGAGTTAGCACAACAGTGGGAAGAATGTAGTAAAAGTAGATTAGGAGATAATCAATTAAACAGAAAGATAAATGCATTGCTATTGATTGGAGAAATGCAAGTTTAAAAAACTCTAAGTACCACCTCATACTTATCAGATTGGCTAAGATGACAAGAAAAGATAATGATAAGTGCTGGAAGGGATGTGGGAAAACTGAAGCACTAATGAATTGTTGGTCAGTTGTGAACTGACTCTGAATAAAGTGAGCAGAAGTTGTGAACTGACTCTGAATAAAGTGAGCAGAACCAAGAAAATATTGGACACAGTAACAGCCAGATTATATGATAATCAACTATGATAACCTTAGAAATGATAGTTTATCAACTATGATAAACTTTTTTTCTCTGCAATCCAGTGATCTAAGATAATTCGAATAGACCTGGAATAAAAAAATGCCATCTGTATTCAGAGAAAGAACTATGGAGAATGAATAAGGATCAAAGCATACTATTTTTACCTTTGTTGTTGCTTTTCCCTTTTGTTCTAATTTTTCTTTTTTTTTTTTTTTTTTGAAACATTTTATATATATAACCCAGGAAGAAAAACCAAAATGCAGTTTACATTCGTTTCCCAGTGCTCTTTCTTTGAGTTATAGCTGCTTCTGACCCTCATTGATCAATTGAAATTGAGTTAGATCTTCTCTTTGTCAAAGAAATCCACTTCCATCAGAATACATCCTCATACAGTATCGTTGTTGAAGTATATAATGATCTTCTAGTTCTGCTTATTTCACTTAGCATCAGTTCATATAAGTCTCTCCAAGCCTCTCTGTATTCATCCTGCTTTGTTCTAATTTTTTCTTGACATTTATGGTAATATATTTAAAATTATTGTGCATATATAATCTATATTGCTACCTTGGGGAGGGAAGAGATAAGGGAAGGAGGGAGAAAAAATTGGAACTCAAAATTTTACAAAAATGAATGTTGAACAGTGAATTGATTCAGACCAGTTCCAATTGTTCAGCAATGAAGAGAACCATGTACACCCAGGGAGAGGACTGTGGGAACTGAATATAGACTACAACATCGTATTTTTACTCTTTCTGTTGTTGTTTGCTTGCATTTTTGTTTTCCTTCTCAGGTTTTTTTCTTTCTAGATCCAATTTTTCTTGTGCAGCAAGATAACTGTATAAATATATATACATGTGTTGGATTTAACATATATTTTAACATGTATTGAATACCTGCTATCTAGGGGAGAGAGTGGAGGGAAGGAAGGAAAAATTTGGAACAGAAGGTTTTGTAAGGGTCAGTGTTGAAAAATTACCCGCGCATATGTTTTATAAATAAAAATAAAAGCAAATATTTATTGAATTTTTCCAATAATCTCTAACATCAAAACTTCTCACTCTCAACACTGTCTTCCCAATGTTGTCACTTGCAAAAGCAGACTTTTAAAAAGCTAGAACAAATGGGGCAAGATTGATATACTTTGACTGCCAACTGTTTTAGCACTGCAATGTGTTACTGTATTTAAAGTGAATTTCCATAAATTCCCAAACAATTGCAACATCAATTATTTTTAAAAGATCTGAAAATATAGGACTCTATAGAAGAAAAAAATTTGTTTCAAAAATGAGGGTTGTTAGTATAATTATTTAATTAATTAGAATGTATGTTGTACTAACTTTACACCATGTAACTGATGAGGTAACTCAGCAGATAAGATCCTGGCAGAAGACCTGAATTGAAATTATGTCTTGCTTACAAATGCGTGACTTCATAAGATACTTTCAAGTATAGTTTTCTCCAAGGTCTCTCACCATGCAATACAGAATCCCCTTCTATTTTGCCAAATCATCCCCTTCCATTCAAACATAAAGTATTTTGATCATTCAATAAACAAATATTCCTTTTCTAAGTAGAGGAAATGCCATTGTTTTCTATTCTTCAATATTCATGGCAGAATCACAGAATTTTACTTCATTAGGAAAATCAAAATTTGAGAACCTAGGCTTTTCAGAGTGTTTATGCTATTTTTCATTAGCTCCTTTTATATGTCTTAATTATTGGTAACATGGTAAAATTAAATTAGAAAATCTTCACAAAATTCAAAATGTAGATATACATACATATTTGTACTTTTAAATATTTAACAACCAACTCTCCAGAGGGAAAAAATGTGCACAATTTAAAATTTATTCTGCATTTTTACTATTTTCCCATCATTTCTTAAGTTTATACAACCAAGAAAACAAGAAATTAATTCCTGACTTATAGTATTTCTGAGGCATATATGCATGTATAGAAAACTTAACCTTAAGTTCTCAAGAATTCAATTCAATAAATTTTTCTTAAGAGCTTACCATGTGCCAAATAAGTTGCTAAGCAGCAGACATAAATAAGAGAAAGACAGTCTCTGTTCTTCATAGGCCTATAATCAATGGGGGAAAATAAGACAAAAAGAAACTGGAAAGAGAAATGAAAGATATAAAGGGTTTCTCCTACAATGGAGTTCAAAGCAAGTGGAGTTAAAAAGTAAAGTGGAAAAGTCTAGATCCTTTGAGAACTTTGAAAAGAGTTTAGTGACCCAACCTCCATCCATCCAAACAAAGAGGAAGGTCAGGGATCCTCTAAAAACTGGCTGCAACACATTCCTACAAATATATAGATCTTGGCTCAACTGCAACTGAATACAATTTTAGTATAAAAGAAAGACAACATTTCTACATATATTCTCTTTCCCTCTCCTTCCCCTAAGGTGCTATTATGTAATATTAATATTCAACAACTGGTTTGAATAAGATTTTATGCCAGTAAGGGTTATTTTGGATCTTTTCTTTTTAAACTATGGAATAAGGTCTTATTGCAGAGCCAAATTAGGCAAACTCCATAAAGTAACTCAGATGAGTTACATATCTAGATCATTCTCACAATAATGACACCTTCTGATTTTATCATTCATATAAATGCCTTAGAAAATATACATAAAATATACCAAAAAAAGACATAATGATATAGGATAAAAAAAAAAAAGAAAATATACATACAGAATTACCTATACATACAGTACATACAGAATTACCTATAACATATAAAGGATCAAGATTTCAAAGTTCACTAGAAGAGTCAATATGTTTCTCCTAACCAACAAACTATTTTGTGAATTTTAAATCTACATAAATGCTTTTTGATTTTGTTACTTTTAAGTTATTTTTATCAGTTACTTTATTTATATTATATTATATTATATTATATTATATTATAATGTTATAATAATATAATTTAACATATTATATTTAAGTTACTTTTATTAGTATTAGTACTTAAGTAGTATTAATATTAAGTACTTTTATTAGTATTATACCTAAAAATGTTAAAATCAGGTATATTAAGTTCTAAACAGATCTTGCAAACTGATACCAACCACATAGGGAACTTACTGAATGTCCATCAATTATTAGTGAAATATTCTTTACAAAGAAAGAAACCAGGGTAATCACCAATGGTTTGTTCAATCATTGCAGTCATGTCTAATTCTGTGACCCTCCCCATTAGGAGTTCTCTTGGAAAAATACCAGAATATTATGCCAATTCTTTTTAGTCATCAATGTTATTTGTCATCTAAAATTGATCGACAAAAATGATTGCTGGCATGTTGGCATAAGATTTATTTAAACTACAAACAAAGTGGTAGGCACATAGTGTTTCTCCCTTATTTTATGCTTTTATCATCTTGTAGAATATCTATCTAGCATTCAAAAGGCAGGAAGGATGAGAAACAGCAAAATCCACATGAAAAACACTATAACCAACTAGAATTTATTCAGAACATTGAGACCAAAATGAAGCTAGCAAACCAGTGTGCTTTAATTCTTCCATGGCTTTTTAATCAAGAAAGGAAATTCAACTCAGTACTTATTCAAGAATTTGAGCAGCTGATGAATATTTTCTCCTACATCAATCATATACAGGCATTTTTCTGAAACAATTTATTTCAAAGTAGATTTGAATGTTGTCATGTACATAAGTTCTTGCTAGTTTAGGATATTTAGAAGAATTTTTAAAACTAGCTCCATTTAATAAATTATTGAGATTTGGTCACCTATATGTATTGCCTGGATAGCTGTAAGGTCATTGCAAGTTCTAAAATCATGAATAAGCCTATAAAACTGAAACATAAACATTTTTTCAGGTTTATAGAAAGTTAGTTATGAAAAATAATGGTCTAATACTGGCTATGGCAGTAAAGAAACGGCATGTTAAAATGAAATGGTAGAATTGGAATTAGGAGAGAGTGGGGTTTAAATATCCTCTCTGCTATCTACTAGCTATGGTCAAATCACTTTCTCTCTCTGACATTGTTTCACTCATCTACAATATGAGAATACAATTTATAGTGCCCTTCTCAAAGGCCTCATAGAAAGCTCAAATGAGATTGTACTATATAAAGTGCTTTGCAAAATCTTAAAGGATAATATGATATTTATCATTATTATTCTTATTTTAAGATTTATGTACTTGGTTATGAAATAGTCTCCTTATATGGCCTGAAGAATATGAGATATCTCACCTAGATTTTCTCCACTATTTTGATGTGATTATTTTACATCTGTTAGGGAAGAATGGTTAATGAAATAGGATATTAAGAATCCAATAGTCATTCCCAATGATAAATAATAAATATAAAAAAAATGTATTTTGCTCTTAAGGATCTATTTATAGAATATCAATTTGTAAATCTTGTGAACTTGAGATTTTTGAGTAGACCTCTGCAACTGGAAAGAAGTGTTCAGTGCACAGATTTCTGATAGATGAGTTTTCAAGGAGATATCCTTGTCTTCTGCCAGTTTCTTTCTTGAAAGAGATGTGGAATTCTCAAAGGACTGATCTTGAAGACTAAGTAGGGCTTTTCTTAATGGTTTACTGAGACTTGCATGATTGGGGAAAGCAGAGACATGGGAGAAGGATAATGAGGACAAAGGAGACAGGTGGTGAGGGAGGCTGATCTTCACCAAGGTGGCTGGCAATTTTGTCCACCATGGCAAATGGAGAACAATGAGGAAACTTTCCTAGAGCCAAGAATCCAGATGTGAAGTGACACATTCTGTTTTCCCCACCATTCCCTTCCATTTGACAGAATAGATTAAGTCATCCATCATTAAAGTTCTTCATTTGTTGTCTTGATTACTATCATTCCATTTAACATAAATGACTGATCTTAATTGAGTTTTATACATATACTTCGTTATTTGCAAACACATAGCCTCCAACAAAGAACTAGTTTGATACTACCATTTATAGATTCAGAAGGGCTTGAGCTGTTCCAAAAGTGCCAGACTTTCTTCTGGAAAGGAGCCAAAGCAACAGTATATTAGGGTAGAATTACTGGATCTGGGGGTCATATTTTCATTTCTCCCTCATGCATGTATATAGAAAGATCTCTTCAGGGATGGAGTCAAGAGAGATAATAAGAGAATATACCAGTTGGAAGGGGGGAAAATGGTAGCCAATCCTGTCCCTTAAAGCTTTTCATCTTCTACTGCAAAACCCAGAAAGGTATAGAGGTTACCCTTGGGACAAACTATTACTGTGAGAATTTAATGCATGCTAAAGCTCTATCCTGAAAGAGTATATAGAGGGTAATAATCAGGGTGTGATAATTGATCACCTTTTACTTCTCCAACACAAAAGCACACCTTCCCTAATACAGTACTTGCCTAGAGTCATGATGAAGGCTTACATTATCATGAAAAAAATATAATGTAAGAATCAATTTTTGTACAAACACATTATTTTAAACATGTGTGAATGTTTTGATGATGCCATTGTTGATGTGATTTTGCCAATATTCCTTCATTCTATGAGTATGTCAATTGCAGACTTAAAGAATTTCCAGAGTTCCTTTTGGAAATGAACTATATATTGCATGTAATAAAGCATGCAATTAACCTCAAAATAGCCAGAGAACAGGACTTTTTACTGCTGTGGAAGATAAGATTTACTATTTGAAAGATGTGCAAAAAAAAAAAAAAAATCCAAACAAGAAATGAAAAAAGATGCTGTAATTTTAAAAAAGTTGTTAAAAGTCCTTTTATGACTATTTTATGAACTCCAATTAATATCAAAAAGATCACAGGGGCAGATTTTAGTTAGTTTGCTCTCCTATTTTCACTAAGAAACAGCAGTTTTTATTCATTATGCACATAGTTTAACATTTCAATGAAAGTTGCTAGTAATAAATACTAGTTTGTTACAAATGCAGAAATCTCAGATGTCATATGTCATTCTGTGAGTGTTACTATTTATAATAGTTGCAGGTTTTCTATGAACAGAGAAACAAAGTTATTTGCATTGAACCTGTTTTTTTTTCTTTTCTTTTTTTTCCCCCTCAATCAAATTAAAAGGTAAGAGCTTCATATCCTAACTGAGGAAAGAAAAAATGAGATTTGAAAAACTTTTTCCATACCTTATTTTTTTTTCCTGGAGAGTTTGTGCCAAAGGAAGATTCTGTACTATTTAAATTATGTTAACCATTTTACTATATAGCAATTCTCCAGTTGAGAACATTGCTCTAAGCTTACTATTTTCCAAACACAAACTTTTAACATAACAAGGCATTATCGTTGATGGCAAGGATCTTTGGCAAACTTTCAAAACTGATGAAGGAACTGGGCACAGAAACATTGGTGAAGTGATTTACACCAAAGTCAATCACAAGGTTAAATAAGAAACAGGACTTGAATCAAGGTCCTTGACTCCAAAAGCAATGCCCATTCATTAATATCATGGTGTATAAGGTATAAAAGAAGGAAAATAAGCTTTTCATAGAACCAAGCAATGGGCTCAGCACTCCTATGCCAAGTAGCTGCTTCTAACATAGATATAAATATTATCATTCCTCTGAAGGACTGGTAAGTGAGAATTAATTCTTAGTGGAGGGCTGGTATCCACACGACCCCCCAGGAGCCTTCTGTTACACACACACGCACACACACCCCAAAACAAATAGAATCTCCCTAAAACCTTCTGAAAATGTTCATTTCACTTGGGCACATTACCTGAATTTACATTAGTTGAAGTTAATGAGCCTCAACTTTTGAAATTCACATTCCCCTAAGAAAGTTGTTCATAGCTTAGTATGAATTAATTGAACTAGATGTTTTTCTTACTGTTGTTCTTCAGTCATTTCAGTTCTGTTAGACTCTTCATGACTTTATTTAGGATTTTCTTGGCAGAGATATTAGAATGAACTTCCTCTGGTTTATTTTACTGATGAGGAAACTGAGGCAAAGAGGATTAAATTATTTGCCAGGGTTACACAGCTAAGAAGCATCTGAGACTAGATTTGAACTCACAAAAAAGTGTCTTCCTGACTCCAAGCCTGGCAATCTAACCACTGTGCCACCTACCTGCTTCCATTTTTCTTACTAACATTTAACTAAGATTGGTCTATACTGAGAAATCAGAAGCTTGTATGGCAGAGATAAAAGAGGTAATTAAAAATTTTTGATGATACAGGACTGCAAGGTTGAATTTGGTTTTACAAGATAGGATGGCTTCTTATGGACAAAGAGGGGAACAGGAGAGAAAGTATTGGGATAAAAATGAAAGATATTTTCTTATAGAATTTTACCTAGGGCAATCATTTGAATTTTAAGAAGTGGGAGTATTACTTAGCATGACTCTCATAATGGGGTAGAGGCACGGTAGCTGTTTTTGTATTGATTCTCTCAAGGGGCGACAGCTCATGGTGATTGATGTAATCTCTATCAAAGAGGGGAAAAAAAAAACAGTGCCACAGGGTGCTATATCTTGATCTAATTTATCAACACTAGGGGAAAGGGTGGTTACCTGGGAGAAAAGAGGTGAAGCTCTGTCAATAAAAAGTTATTATAATAATAAAAAAGAAAAAAGAAAAAGAAAAGAGGTGAAGCTAACACTGCATATATTTGATTTATTTTTCTATGACATAACAATAACTAGGAAGGTTAAAGAGATGAACTATTAGGATGTCCAGTGGAGAGATGTTCCTGCTTCACAATTGGAGCAATAATCTCACATGCTACAAAAGTTTTATGCTCTCATTCACTAGTTTTCCATATGATCTGTTAAACTGACCAGTCTACCATGATTCTTTGGGGATTCCAACAGAAAGAGGGAGGAAAATATTATATAACACATAACATACACATATATGTCATATATATATATATATATATATATAACACATTATATACATACACATATGTATATGTATATTATAAATAATGAATATACATAACATAATATTTGTGTATATATAGTATAATAAATACATATTACATATATAGGATATTTAATGAGCAATAGCCAGTCACTGAACTTCTGAGATTGTACCCAAGTATCACACATTCACTCATTCACCATTACTAGTAGAATACTGCCTTTTTATGTTCTACATAAGGGGGGCAAGCACTAAATGAGCCCCATCCTGATTTAGTCTTGAAACTGATCATTGTACCCAAGCCACCAACTTGGTGGTAATAAAAAGCTTCCATTTTTATACCATCAGAAAAGTTAATCGAATGAACTCGGGAAAAGTCATCACAACCCTAAGAGGTATAAAGAAATCAGGCAGGAGTTATGGTTAGGATTATATGGTAATAATAATTTTTTTAAAATGGAGCACAAACAAAATAGTCCTGAAAATGTCAATAGGATACATGCCAATGCTAACATGGTAAAAAAATCTGAGTTTTCCCTTTTCTAAGAGAAACATTTGAGTCTTAGAAAAGAGGACACAGGCAATCAGAATGAAACACAGATCAAGTTTAGAATGCTACACCCATGGTCTAAGAAGTGTTATGGGAACAATGATATTAATATTAACTATTATTACAATTAATAATTAATGCCACCTTATGTTTGTCTACCATTTGGGGCCTTTCAAACCTCTTTCATCTCTATTATTTTGTCCTGTGGGGTGCTTAAGAAAGCAAATAATAGAGGTTAAAAGAAAATAATTTGCAGGAACTTCTACTACTATACCTTTCCCATAGTTTAAAGCAGTCTGATGCCCTTCCAAATCAAAGAAAGAGGGAACTCCCCTATAAAGAGTTGTTGACTATTAAGTGGATTTACTCAGAGATCTTAAAAACTTGGTAAGTTATGGTCAGCATCTTTTAGTACATTCATCTAACCATCTATCCATTTAACAAGCACTTATCAAACAACTACCATGTACTAACAGTTCTATGCTATTCCAATACAAAATGCCTCTCTGGTTAATTAGAATTTAACTAAGAAAATAAAAGCTATTACCACAAAGACAAAAGACAAGCCAGAGGAAAATACATCTTTTAGCAACCCACTTCTTGGCAGATTTTGTAACTTTATTACTTGGAATAATTTAATTTCTATTCTGTATGTTAAAATAACTAGGATGGGTAGGTCATTATACCTAATGTTTTCGTATTTTACAAGGAAGAATCCTAGGTAAATTAACTTTATATTCTTTGAATATGATGTATGTTCAATGTCACTAGTGCATTAGTATCACCAACACTCAATTCAAATATAGAAACAATGAGCCTCCTTTCTTTTTTAAAGTGTAAAATCAGTTTCCCCAAAATTAAACAAATGCATGTTACAACAAGAATTTATTAAGTATTGTAGGGAAAATATTTTATCACGTATTAACATTGTCTAAACCTACCTTTATGTAACATATTGTCTAATTCCAAAGTTTACCAACGAGACCAGGATGGCCTCACAGATGTTAGAAGTAAGCCACTTGGCTCTAAGAAATGCTTATATTCCATACTATGCTTGTCTTTGGTTTGTTCAGGTCTTAATTTGGGTCCACTCAAACCTTGTGTTTTGAGTTCCCCAAAATATACTGAATGTTTATATTTGCCCGCTGATATACATCTCAAATTGCCCTTCTCTGGAAAAGGCTGTCTGCATGTGACCATTCGGGTAATTGTCTTAACACATTGTCTGAACTCTATATACAGAGACTTGTAAGAGAACTACAACTTTTTTCTGGTTCTCTCCTTTCCCAAATGATCTAAAAAAATTCTTCTTAAACCTGTTTCAGTGATGAGGGTTTATTCTCTAACTAATAGCACTTACTAGGTACCAAGAAAAAGGTAACATAAATAATTAATGAATAAAGAGTAAATAGAAACATGCAAATGAGGCATTGGGACTAGAAGGGCCTTAGAAAGCTCTCATGATAAAAGGGGGAAATTGAGCTGACCTTTGAAATGAAGTTAGAGGCAGAGATGATAGAACAGGGTATTACAAGCATAGGGACAACAAATATGGAAATACAGGGAAAGGAGATAGAATACTATGTTTAAAGAAATACAAGTAGGCTAAGTAGCAGGATCCTAGAGTGTATAGCAGGAATATAAATAAACTGGAAATGAAGGTCCTTATTATGAGTTTTCAGTGTCAGAGGAATTAACATTTTACTTAGAGGTAACCAAGAGCCATCAGAATCAGTGAGAATGGTAACAACATGGTGATTCCTATGCTTGGGGGAGGAAAGGAGAGGAAATTCCTTGGCTGCTGAGCAAAAACTGGACAGGGGAGGGGAAAGATTTAAATCATTGTGGAGGATACCTAAATAGCGACTACAATAGTCCAAATGAGAGACAATAAATACCTGACCTAGAGTTAAGGCTATGTGAGTAGAGAGAGAGGTATCCAAAAGATATAATTTGCCGACAGAGTTAATGTATGGGATGAGGGAGAGTGAAAAGTTGAGGATAAAAATCTAGATTTTTACCCTGTGATCCCGAAGCCTATGGAGAATTCATTGGTTCAGAAAAAAAGGAGAATTTAGGGAGAAAGTTAATGAGTTCTGTTCCACTTGTGCAATGATGAAAAGAACCATCTATACCCAGAGAGAGAACCATGGGAATAGAGGGTGGAACGCAGCATAGTACTCTCAGTTATTATTTGCTTGCATTTTGTTTCTTTCTTTTTTATCAGTTTTTCTTTTTCTTCCTTCTAGATTTGATTTTTCTTGAGCAACCCAATGACTGTGTGAATATGTATACACATATTGGATCTGACATATATTTGGCACATATTGAACTGCCTGCTGGGTAGGGGAGGGGATGGGGGAAAGAAGGGGAAAATTTGTGGAAGGGGGTTATTCAGGGGTCAATATTGGAAAAATTACCCATGCATATGCTTTGTGAATAAAAAGCTTTAATTTTAAAAAGAAAAGAAAGAAAGTTAATGAGTTCTGTTTTGGATATATTACAGATGCATCTATATGTTTGAGATGTTAAAATGGCTGGTGATACTGGACTGTAGTTCAAAAGAAAGATGAGGATTGAATATATAAATACGGGAAATATGTGTACAAATCATAAAGGAACCCATGGGAGCTGATGAGATCAGTAAGTGAAATTGTAAAAATCAGGAAACGAGAAACAGAAATATGAGGGACAATCATGATTAGTGGTTAGGATACAGATGAAAAGTTAGCAAAGGAGACTAAGAGAGAACAATTGGAGAGATTCTGAGAACCTGAAGAAAGGAGTGTCATATAACCTAAAGAGAAAAGAGTATGAAGGAAGAAGTGATCCATAATGTCATATACTGCAAAGAAAACAAGAACTATCAGGGGAAGAAAAGGCCAAATTTAACAAAGTTGAATTTGAGAAATTATTCTAAAACTGCAGCTAGTAAATGTCCATAACCTGGACCTACTGTACCTAACCATGGAACAGCTGCAATCTGGTTTTTCCGTAGAAGAAATTAATCAGGAAACTAATTTGGCAAGGATTATTTAGTAACTGTCTGTCCCTAATCTTGCCCTCAAATGACAAACAGCTGTGGTATACTGGCAGAAGACCAAAATCTTTACTTAGAGAATTTAATTTTCAATACTGGTTCTGCTTCCTAGCAGTTACTGGGTCCCATTCTGGACATTCACTTCTTCATCTGTAACACAAGGAGGGGACGGGGGACTCTAAGGTGCCATATATATCTCTAAAACCTGTACTCATATATGATCCTATGGTAGACAGAGGGCTTTGCTGAACTTAATGCCTTTTCAGCTTAGGAGGAGCTGACAAAGCTTTTTCTCTTCAAGTAAAGCCTTTGAGTCACCTTCATAAAACACTGAGCAACATGGCACAGAGTGGAAGACTTAAGGAGAGGTAAAGATGAACCACAACCCTCAAAATTGGTGACTGAGCAGTAAATAGCTTAGAACATGCCTGGCACACAATAAATGTTTATCCATTGATTATTGATTAAATCTCTTAAGGTAACTGTGCTACTATTTGCATCTTGTCCAGAAGAAGGGTCTCTCAGAATATCAAATCAGTGATTTTCTGAGGGCATAATTCATTAGTTTGGTTAACTAGAGAAACGGAGGAAGGCCTCATGTAAGTTGAGTATCTTTCTCTATAGAGTCCCTGACACCTTTGAAAGTAATATCCACATTGATAAGATCAAAATTATCAGGAATACTGAACAAACTGAGATCTCTAATACTTCAGAATTTTTTTGTGTGTTTTGGCTCAAGCCCCTACTCATTTACCTGTACTAGATTGTTTGGTAATGTTTTTTTTTTTCTTGCTTATCTCCAGGTAAGTGATGCTCCTTTGGGCTAGAAATAAGACTACAGATTGGAAATAAGAATTGAGTAATTCCTAAAATGTTCTATCATTGGTCACTATAGAGTACAGGAATAGTACTAGACCTGTGATTCCATTAATGTCACCTAAAAAGAACTTTATGAAGGGCTCAGAACTTCTCAGATAACAATTCATTTCCATCAGCAGCTTTCCTAGGTTTTAAATTCTATACAAAGTACTCTTTTGAGTCACCTTCCACTTTCCTTCTTGTGTACATCTTCTCTTACTAGAGAATCAGCTTCTTGAGGGAAGGGACTGTCTTTTTCTTATTTCAATCTCCAATGCTTAGCCAACTATACTTCCTTAATAAATGTATGCTATTGTTGTTATTCAGTAGTGTTTAACTCTGTGACACTTTGTGGGGTTTGTTTTTTTTTTTGGCAAAGATACTGTAGTGGTTTGCCATTTCCTTCTCCAACTTATTTTACAGATGTGAACCTGAAGCAAATAGGATTAAGTGACTTGCCCAAAGTCACAGGACTAACAAATGTCTGAGACCAGATTTGAACTCATGAAGGAAGGAGTCCTCCTAATTTCAAGTTCAGTGCTCTAGCTACTGAACCACCTAGCTGTCCTAATAAATATTAACTGAACTGAATTGGTTCATTCTCCTCCTTTCTCAGAGTTGAGAAAGGAGAAGAAAATCTAATTTAACACATTAGGTACTTACTGAAAGAGCTACTAGTTTAAGTAAAACATGCAACTGCTGCTCTTCAAGATTTTATAGTCTTTCTAACTTGCTAGAGAGGGGATGATGGAAGTGCAATAATCTAATTACTAGGGTACAGAGGGGAATTAGCACCTATCAATATTTATGAATTACAGTATTGGACAGCAATGTGGAAAAATAAATCTTGATGCCAGACTTTGAACTCAAGTGTTCAAATGTCAAGAGTAGCCTAATATAGCAGAAGTATTCTGGGAAGATAGCAGAGTAGCTCAGAAAATTCCAGGCTCTCTAGATTATCCTCACAAACAAAATAAAATGATGAACACAGACCAATGAAAACAAATACCACTTGAGGCAGAAAAGGGGCCCTCCTAGAAAGAAAAAAAGAAAGAGAGAGAGAGAGAGAGAGAGAGGGGGGAAGGGGGTGGGCATATGTATGTGTGTGTGTATGTGTGTGTGTATGCGTGTGTGTGCGTGTGTGTTTTAAACGAAAATAAAGACAAACAATATCTATAATAGTTTCTTACCACTAAACCTCCCTACCCCCCTTTACTAAATTTTATCACTTCCGTCAAACCCCAAAACCGGATGATAGGCCTTTAGTATGGTAATTAAATACCGGGGAGAAATAGGTACTAAAACACATGCAAGCAGCATCTAGGCCTAACTAAGACCCACAAACCACCACTCACTATTAAACTTCTACTGTTACAGGATATTATAACAAACAGCCTACTATCCTATAAGCCAAGCATACGCCCACTTTCCAACCCAATCTTAAAATTTTTTAATGGAAAAAACAAAAACAAAAAAAATGTAAAATAAATTTAATACTGACATAGCATACAAACTTAAATTTATCAAAATTTGTGATAAACTGTGTAGCTTAACGCAAAGCAAAGCACTGAAAATGCTTAGATGGACTTTAATCAGTTCCACAAGCACAAAGGTTTGGTCCTAGCCTTACTGTTAATTTTTATTAGACCTACACATGCAAGTTTCCACAACCCAGTGAGTATGCCCTTTTAACTTCCATAGAGTCTAAAGGAGCTGGTATCAGGAACACTTACAAAAGTAGCCCATGACACCTTGTTTAACCACACCCCCACGGGTTACAGCATTGACTAACATTGAGCTATAAACGAAAGTTTGACTAAATCATAATAAATAAGGGTTGGTAAATCTCGTGCCAGCCACCGCAGTCATACGATTAACCCAAATTAACAGAAGAACGACGTAAAGGGTGTTTAAGCATATAACCTACCAAATAAAATTAAATCAACTGTGCTGTAATATGCCCTAGTTGATACTGGGAGGGGAGAGGGAAGGGAGGAGAGGAGAGAGGAGGGGAGGAAGACCCCAGGATTAAGATTTAACCAGATATAATGTGTACATACCTCCAAGCTACCTCCACAGAAATAGTAAGTGAGGAACCCTGGCAATAGCTGGATTCAGCGGTAACCTCTTCCTGAACCACAGGAAGTCAGAGATCTGAGTCTTTAAAGACTGAGGAAATCACTGCTGAATATGAATGCCAAAGCTGGGGTACAGAGACACAGTTATAGGTCAGAAAAAACCATCACACTCAGTGAATACAGAAAAAGTGTGGTAGGGAAGCAACTAGTTGCAGGAAGTTACAGCATGGAAGAGTTCTTGGGTTTGGGTTCCAGGCCAAAGGGAAGAGTTGAAATGAAATCAGAGGCATTATGTCCCCACCACAGAATGAGAGGCAATTACACTAATAAGTTCGTGTGTGTGTGTGTGTGTGTGTGTGTGTGTGTAAATAAGCAGGCAAAGGAGAAAGATCCCAACTATAAAAACTATGTAAATAGAGAAAACTGGGTTCATCTTCAGAGAAGAACTTTAAAACCTCTCCTACCACAAAGAATAACATTAAATGGCTACCTCTCTAGAAAGCATTCATAGAAGAACTCAAAAAATACTTTAAATATCAAATGAAAGTTGAGGAAAAATGAAGGAGGAGTAAGAAAAAAAGAACCAGCCAAAAAAAAATTAAATGAAAGAGTAAGGAAAAATGAAGAGGAGGAAGAAGAAAAGTGCCAGCCAAGAAAAAATTTCATAATACTATGAAATGAAAGGAAATGCAGAGTCTTAAAAAAGAAAACAATTTTTTGAAAATTATAATTGGACAAGGAAAAATAGTCAAGTTATATGATACCAAAAAATAACAGAATATAATAAATGAAAATAATAGATGAGAATGTTAAACATAAGGAAAACAACAAATCTGGAGAACAGATCAAGAAGAGAAAAAATAAAAATAATTGGACTACCTGAAAGCTGTGATCAAAAATGAACCTTGACACAATAATACAAGGAGTAATCAAAGAAAATTGTCCTCAAGTAATAGAACAAGAAGGGAAAGCAGAAATAGAAAAAATCCACAGATCACCACCTCGAAGAGATCCTACAAGTAAAACTCAAAGGAACATCACTAAATTTTGAAACCTCCAGATCAAAAGAAAATTTTACAAGAAACAAAACAAATAAAACAATTCTTATCAGCAGCTACAATAAAAAACTGCAAGTTCTGGAATATTAGATACTGACAATCAAAAGAAATAGACTTAAGGCTGAAAATATTATATCTAGCAAAATTAAGCATAAATATTGACTAAAAAAAATGGACATTGAATGAACTCACAGATTTTCAGGATGTCTCAAACAAACCTGAACATTTAGAAAATTTCACATATACGTATCAAACACTAATTTCAAGGGACTTAATAAAGACAAACTATTTATGTTCTATATGTTCTATATATTATGTTCTAATGTAAAACAAATGCCTAAGACAGTGGTAATTTGGTAATTCAAAAGAAGGATTGGAGCAGAGTTGAGTATGATCTAACTCTAAAAAGCAAAAATAACTAGGAAAAGATAAAAATACTAATTTTGCTATATGAATGAGGTGCAGAGTAAGAACAGACACAGATTAGATGGGAGGGAAGAACTGGTAATTCTGAAAACCTACCCACATCAGGAATGGGTTAAAGAGGAAACAATACACACACACACACACACACACACACACACACACACACGTACACGCACACATGCACACATACACCCCATGAAGAATATAGCAGCCTCCATAAATTTATAAAGAAATATGGGGAAAGGGACTAGGACAAGATGAGGAATAGAAAGTTGTATAGATTTGCAGCAATGGGATAAGGTATGGAGAGAAAGGAAGGAGGAGAGAGAGGGAGAGGGAAGGAAAGGTAGAAGAGGTAGAGAGGAAAGGAGAGAAAGAGGAAATATAGTCTATTATACCCATAACATAAGACTCTCAGAAGCAATTAGAGAGGTTTAAAAAAAAGGATTCAATTTGTAATCAGAAAGCCCAACTTCAAATATCATGACTATCTATGTGCCTCATCTCATTTAAACATTCTGCCTCAGTTTCTTCTTCTGTCAAATGAGAGCATGGGACTAAATGGTCTCTAAGGTTCCTTTTAGCTCTAAATCAATAATTTTTTGACATGTGATTGGATAAGGCACCATTATAGAAAGGAGATTGAGGGTAATAAAAGTTCCAAAGGAAAGATTTATTTTTGTTAAACTAATTTCTCAAAGGTTCATTTACACTAATACTGTCCTTCTGCAGTTCCTTAAATGTTCTTTTTATTTTTTTCAAAATGGGACATATATTTTCTGCCAGCCTTATTTACAGAGACTGAAGCTTGTACATAACAGTTTTGCTCAATAGACCTGAACCAAACATGCAAATTGCTCATCAGATTCCAGCCACAGTATTCACTTAAAATATGCTCAAAAAACAAGTTCAGCATGGCAGAATAGACCAAAAATGAGAAAATACTATTATCAAACACTTAAGGCTATTTCAGAATTAAGGTAGGCTAAGGACCTGCTCCTGGCTTACCAGAACCTAAAAAAGTTTGTGGAAACATAGGCCAGGAGAACAAAAGGTGAAAAAGAACTACAGCCTGGCACCATACAAGCTGAAATAAATACTAGATTACTGGTAACCTGTATGCTATGTATCAAGCCCCCTCCAATACAAAAATGTCATTTCAATCAGCAGGATCCCAGAAAACTAGTCACAAAATGAAATGGAATCCTTACTGGAGACCCAACTATTGAATTTCAGCTAGATCTTGGCCATGAGTCTAATTCTTTCGAATGTATCCATAATTAATGTTTCCCTCCAATTTATCCTATGCCCTGCAGTTCTCTCCCTGGGTGTCTCAAATTACTACACTAATAAGCACTTCTCCTACATCAACCCTATTTCTGCTTGCTGCAAATACTCCCATCAAATCTCAACTAAGAGAAATTTTGCCATGATTTTACCTAGCCAGTGGAATTTCTCTTTCAAAGCAGTAATATAGAGAAAAATAATACCCTCATATTTTATTTTCCACTCTTACCCACTGGCAGACTTCTTTCCAAATACTTGAAAGCAACTATTATTGAAATTTAAAAGCTCCATAGGATTCCATTTCTCAAAACACTAATGCACCAAAGAGTTTCTAATTATTATTCCCCCAGCAAAAAAAAAAAACAAAAACAAAAAAAAACCTATAACACTATAAATAACTAGCTTCCAATAGGAGTCATCTTCTAGGACTCATCTTCATTCAGTAAAAGGTATATTCTCAAAACAATAAGGTGACAAGTATCAGTACCTTTTTGGATATCTGGCTATAAAGAAAGGTCTATTTTGCAACTCACAATAAAAAGGTAACGCAATAACACTAAAGGTTTGGTTTTATTTATCTAACACAGTTAGAATGATAGATTTTGATCTAAAGCAGGGCTGGGCTTAGAAATAATTGCCTTCATGGACTGCTGTATGCACTGTACTATGGAGAGGAGAACATGGTGGATTCTCCTCAATATTTCCTCATACTGTGCTTCCCCGCAGCATGCTGCTCAAGAAGTCCTTCACATACCAGCAGAATAAATTGTGTACTTCAATTGAAACGGTCCACCATAGGGAATGGCCTTTTACTTTTCAATAACAAAACAATTTCAGATAAAAGAAAAACACTGTTAAAGATGAAAATGCCAATGTTTCAGAAAAGGCCATTTCAAACAAAGTTACAATGATTTGGAATGCAGGAGGATGGTCCAGGGAATCAGGCCATGTCAACTATAACAAAGGTGGGGAGTGCCACTCATCACTGGGGATTGAACACACAAGTCATTATTTAGATCCCCTGCTTACCTTTTCTACTCTCCTGAAACACCCTAGATAAGGTTTGGTCAATCTTCTCTTCCCTATCTTTCACTAAGAACACCTCACAGAAGAGTTAATCATAACTGTTCAACCTCATAGGTAACAAAATCAACTCATTTCATTAATTTCTAACATCATATTAAAGTGGAAAATAATAATTCCTTGACCATATAAAAGTATCTCAACATGTTTGGCTTTTTAAAGATAATTAGGTCAGAAAAAACAACTGGAAAGTGTTTTCCCAACTGATTAAAAAAAAAAAAAAACCAACAGAACAATATTTTGAGAAGAATATGAGGAAACCATCTCTCTTCACTTGTCTGCAGAGAAGTGGCTTTGGATTACTTATGTACATCAGGTTTATAGAAAGTCACACTTTTTTAAGCCTTTTTTTTTTTTTTTTTTTTTTGCTTTTAAATCATTTTCTAAATAAGAAATAGGAGAAAAAATACATTGGAAATGTAAGTGACCCAAAAACCAAAACAAAATACATACATAAAAAATGATTTAAAAAGAAAAATACGGGAGGGAGTTGGGAAGGATCTCCCTAAATAGAATTTCAATTTCTTGTGAGTATAATCCCATAAAATTTATTGTTGTTATTGGATTTTTATTTGTTTATTGGTTGTTTTATTTTTTTTTTTTTGCCATTGCATCCCTAATCTTTATAGCAATCACTTAATAACTGTTCACTAAATGAAAATGAATTGGTAAATACCTTAGTGTTGACTCATTACTGCATACACAGATTCCCAGAAAAGAGAAAGGACGGATTTGAACCAACATAATATGACAATCACCATCGTTTGACAGAATTTTCTTGCTTTTAATAATATCCTGAATTACTAATATCCTGTGCCAGCAGGTGGCACAATGGATCAGACATAAACCTGGAGTCAGGAAGATAGGAGTTCAAATTCTGGCTTCAGACACTAGCTGGCTGTGTAACCCGGTGTAATCAATTAACCTGTTTCCTAAACCATAAAACTGGAATAAAAGCACCCCCAACCTGGCAAGATTGTTGTAAGGGATCAATGAGATGATATTTGTAAAAACTGTTTAGCATCATTTCTGCTACACAGTAGGGCTTTAATAAAAGCTTACTCCCCTTTCCCTATTATGAATACTGTGAGATAAAAGCTGGGTACAAATTCATGAGCTTAAGGTCATTGGAAAGCCTTACAATTGTGTAATTTTTTTTATCACTATATCCTTAGCACCGGAATATGCCCACAAACCAAAGAGCTTAACAAATTTTTAAAAATTTTATTTTTTTTTATTACAGCTTTTTATTTTCAAAATTTATGCATTGATAATTTTTCAGCACTGACCTTTGCAAAGCCTTGTAAGATGGCAAATAATCCAATATATGGTTTAACAAATGTTTACAGAACTGATGGAAATTCTAAAAGAGGCAAAAATTAACAACACAAAGTTGGAGTCCCAATTGCTGAACCCCATTAATGGGTGTTTTTCAAAATAATAGCAATAATTTGATTCAAATTGATATAGTACTTAAAGGTTACAAAGCTTTTTCATTTGCATTATCTCATTTGATCCTTATAACATGACTCTTAATTAAGAAGTTATGATTACCCCATTTTATGGATAAGGAAACTTTCATTGCCAGGAGATAAGTAATGTGACCCTTGGTCACCTAAATGGCAACTAACAGAGGAAAGACTCTCTCTGGTCTTCTGCTTTCAAGTCTAAGTTTCTTTTTAAATTACACAAAAAGGAAATATTTCTTTAGAAGAAGTGAAATATCTGGCAATGAGATAGAGTAACAGTAGAATCAATAGTAGTAAAAATAGCAGTGTAGAGGTGATGATAATAGCAGTAGTAATGGTAGCAGTGGCAGTAGCAGCAGCAACTAGTATTTATATATTGCTCTAAGTTTGCCAAATGCTTATGTCATCTGATTCATAGAGCTCTATCCACTTAGCTAGAGAAGCCTGTTTTAATATTGGCATCAAAAATTGAAACATTTTATGTTATGCTTTCTGTACAATAAGAAATATCATACAATAAAACCTCTGTTAATTAAGAGAATAAATTCCAATGACATACTTTGTTAGATACTACATTACCAGAGAGATATAAAACAGAAGGCACAAGGATGCCTTTCAGGATGCCAGGGGAAATCTGGAGGGAAAAGACTTTGCAAGGCCAATTTCAACTGGACAAAAAGTCTCCAAACCTTAGAAAAATCATTGCTAAGTTTAAAAAGCTCTTTATCATAAAATAGCTATGAGAAATTGCACACAGTACTTATAATCCAAAAGAAAAGAGAAGCTTATCACTACTTTTTCTCATATCACATTTCACTATTCAACTAATTTAGCAATAAAAAAGATTCACTTTTTCAATGAGTGGTAGAGAAAGGACTTGAGACTAGAGACCTGGATTTGATTAACATCTCTGTCATAATTTAGTGAGCTAAATTACCTAAACATTTTGAAACATAATTTACTCATCTAGAAAAAAAAGGGGGGGGAGGGGGAGGGGGACAAAATACCCTAACTACTTTATTTATAGAACAGCCAGAGAACATCCAATTAGATTTGGGCAGAGACAGTTAAATGGTGAAGTACATAAAGCACTAGTCTCGACAACAGGAAAACCTGAATTCAAAAACTGTCTCAGACACTAACTGTGTGATTCTTAACAAGGCTCTTCACCCCTGTTGCCTCCATTTCCTCAGCTATAAAATGGGGATAAATAATCAGGTTTATTATGAGGATCCAATAAGATAGTATTTGTGAAAGTACAGTGTCTAGCACATGGAAGGCATTTAATGAATGCTTGTTTCTACCTTTCCTTTATAACTCTACAACATTAGTTAATATAAGCAATTATTGTGATCATCATCATCATTAGAGACTACATCTTTTAGCATTTTGCATATGACCAAGTTATACTAAACCTGCTAGGTTTTGTTTGAATTTGACATCAATGCCCTAAAGTGTAGGGAATGAATTACTCCATGGGGATATGGCTTCATTCTGTAATAAATATATATCAAATGTATTAATTCCCTTTGCTGGTCATCTTTAAAAACTGATCCCCTTTGAATCAGAAAAAAAAAAAAAAAAGATTCATTAACCTGTATTTTTTCAGTAAAAAAAGCCAGTATAGTATAGTAAAAGAACACAGAAAGAAAATCTGGATTCAAATCCTGGAGCTGCCAGCATCTGAGTGAATCATGGACAATAGCTAAGTCTTACAGAGGATAGGGTCCTGGACTTCTTCACGGTGTTATTGAAAGGATAAAATAAAAGTGATATAAATACACACTATTAATTCATCATAAATTTAACTTGTCTTCTCAGCAAAATGAGGAGTTTGAACTAGTGGATCTCTAGGGTTCCTTCCATTTTTAAAACTACAAAGCAATAACAAAGTATCCATGACACACCATGGGCTTAAGTTTATTTGTGTGCATTATTACAGAGAGACGTTAAGAAAAAAAAATAAAACTGAACTTCTTACTCTCCTATAATATTAGCATTGTCAGCTTCTGTTCCTTCAGTAATAAACACAGTCTAAGACTGGCTCTGAATTAAAATGTTTTAATATTAATGAAATCTTCCAAAGATTATCTTCTAGTATCCCAAATTGCAAGAATCAGGAGTAGCATCCATGCCACAATGAGGCATCAGAGTAGGATTTGAATGAAGGAATATAGGTACCATGATAAAAACAAATAAACATATTCAGAAATTGCAGTGTCAGGCTTTTGTTTTTGCTTCATCTGGCAATAAGAGTATATACAGTTGGTCCTCATACATTTCATATAGTTGTTTTAAATATGAATATTATGGTATAAAACTAGCTATACTGCATGAATAACAAAAGAAAGGAAAATAATATTCCTAAAAATGTGACCAGATCTATTATCCCAAATAGCTTTAGCCTGGTGCCCCTACCAAAAACAAACAAACAAATGAAAAACACTTCCAAAATGGTTTGAATGATCTCATTACCTGATATTTCTAAAATCCTACTTTTTACATATTTATATATTTAATGGCAAAACAAGTTATAAATGTTTCTGGAAAATAGTATAGCAGGAGAAGGGCCAGGATAATTAAAGAATCATATATCTTTCAACTAAAGATATTGTAAATCACGTAAAAGCATAGTGACCATCAGGGTCCTTTTTTGAAGAGATTTTTGTTTTTGTTTTATCTTAAAACAAAGCTAAAAATGTCTTTGAAACCCTACAAATCATCTGATAATCTCTCCTAGAATTAGTAATCCTATGTAAACAACATTGTGAAAAATGGTAATTGAAAGTTGTAGAGAGTCACAGATAGTAGGGAAACTCTGGGTGAGGTATAAGACCTTCAGCCCAGAGGGAACCTGCTGACAGTGTCTGGTTCTTCTCCCCATCTCCCCTAAGGGCTCTAGGCCTTCCTGAGAAGTCAAGGGGGGTGTGACCACCTACCTGTGTTCTACTTAAAGCAAGGGATAGTTACAGTAAAGAGGCATTTACATATCAATAGCAGGGTGCTAATAGCACTTGCTCAGTGTGCTGTGGTGATGTAATGCTACTATAGTTAGCACATGCCCAGTGTGCTGTAGTGATATAATTGTACTAAGGTATTTAGGGGCTGAGAGGACTTGAAATAAAGGGACTCCATCTTGGACTCCATCTTTGACCAGCCTCCTACACTTGGGCTGGTCCGATATCCTCCAGAGAGTCCAGACGATATATTTTGGCACCCCAGTGTGGAGGCTCTAGAAAGCACAGTAAATTTTGGCACCCTAATTTGGGGAATCTAGAAAGCTCTACAGAAAGTCATTTATATTTTCTTTAACTCTATATGTCAAGGGAAAAGCAGTCCACTAAGTAGAATTAATCCATTTTCAATTTTTTTTAATTTTTAAAAAATTCTCTAAGTGCATTAATCTATGTGTGTTTATTTCATTTATAAAATCTTATACTGTGATGTACCAAATATGAAACATTTGGAATTTTTTTTTTTTTTTTTGGTTTGTACTGTTGCCAGAAATACTTCCATATGACTCCATCTCATTAGATGGTCCAGGTAAGAACACAGAATATAGAAGCCTATTGCTTCAGTAAAATAATAGCATCAGATTCCATGCTGTCACACTATTTTACAGATGAAACAGCTTCATAATGAGGTCCTTTTGGTAGAACAGTAATTAAACTCCTTTGAATGGCACCTACAGGAGACTGACTTAAACTTCAAATCTACTTTTTAATGGCCTACTGAGATTCCATTCTATTCCCATCACTTGTGCTGTGTCTCAATAATCCCAGAAAAAGCAGATCATGAAGTAACAAACCCAATTATTATTACCTTTGCTCCACAGATGATGAAAATGACTTCTGTCCAAGGGTTGGTTAAGGATCAATAAGCAATACTTCAAATTCCCTAAGGAGAAGAAGGGAAAAAGGGAACTGATTACTTATTAGTAGTAGTAGCATCTAATAAATTGTGATCAAAAACAAAAAATCCTAGAAAGCCACAATCAATTTTTTTTTTTTATTTTAAAAGGCACTAAAGATTAATAGGATCTATTTTACTATACAATATTCTCTTCATGTTACTTTAATGTACTATCAGTTCAACTGGGGAAAAGTTTTTGTTTGTTTTTTTAAGTCAATTCCATTTGATCTAGTATACAAATTACAATTACTGTGGATCATCCATTCTAGCAATCAGTTCTGTAACCTATTGCCTAACTGTTCTTAGGGCCATAGTATCTTACTCATACTTCTCTCAAAGGCTCTCTTATCTCATAGGAAGTACTATGAGGCTTTTAATTAAAACCTTATTTCCTTGTTCTGCCATTCCATTATTCTGATCTAATACGATGGTTAGACTGAGAAAAGCCAAGGGCAATAAGAAATGAAAAAACTTACTAAGTATTTTCTTGTGTACATTAGTACTTGCAATTAATCTCAATCTATTCTTTCCTCTCCGTTTAAACCAAAGGAAATTTTTGTTAGTAAAAATGTCCTCTAAGTAAGATCACGTTTGCTACTTGTACCAAAAAAAAAAAAAAGGAATGAAAGTGGAATATCATCATCACTGTTGATATTTACTGAGCACTTATTACATGTAACATGAGGGAATACTGATAAGAAATAATTGGATAGTTCTGTTCCTCAAGGAGCTTATAATCTAATTGGAGAGCAGAATGTATACATGGAAAAAGAAAGTTATATAGCATATATGTGTATGTATATAGATACACACATATATACAGAGAAAAAATAGAAAGAGACAGAAATGTTAAATAGTAGACAATACTAGATTAAATCACTAGACAAGTGACATAAACAGTATATGTTATAGGAGTTCAAAAGAGCAAGGGGTCTCTTCTGTCTGAGTTGGTTAGGTAAAAAATGAGCCTCAAAAGAGAATTCTTAGCCAAAAGATTGGAGAGAATTCAAGGCAGGGAAAATGATGAATGCAAAGTTATAGAGAAACCATAGAGAGAGACTGTTAGGAAGAATGAGTAGTTTGAGCTTCAGCCTCTTAAATATGGTTAGTCAATGAAGGTTTGTGAGGTTTGTATTACATGCATAAAACAATACTCTGGAAATATAAATCTGGACACGGTGTTTAAGATGGAAACTAGATTATGAAATTCAGTTAAGAGACACTGCACTCATGTAAATCCAAGATAATTAAAGTTTGGATGAAGATAGTGGCAATGAAATTTTGGGAAAAAAAATGACAGCTGTAAGACATTACAAATGAAAAATCAATATGACAGTGACTGATTACAACCAATGAAAGGATATAAACAGGGTAGAGGAAGAAATAAAAAATGAGAAATGAGAGTAACTAAAAGGTTTTGAATCCAGATAAATAAAAAGATGATACTTTTAAAGGGAAAACTTTTTCAGTAATGGCAAATTCTCTTTATTTTGTTAGGTTGTGCATGTAATATTGATTTTTAAAAACCTATTTCCTTATGAATCATGTTGGAAGAGAAAAATCAGAGCAAAAGGGAAAAACCATGAGAGAAAAATAAAACAGAAGGGGGGAAAAGTATCTTCAAGGGAAATGAAGGAACCAGAAAATCTTGGGTCTCCAAAGCCTGAAAGTGAAAGAAAGAAGGAAGAAATGGAAAACACAGCACCAACTGTCTTGGAAAGGGAGAAAAGGCTATTGGGAGAATCTTTTTAGGGATATGACTAGGGGGGTCTTAGAAACATCTATACCTATAGTCTGAAAATTCAATCTGATGACCATATTCTTCCAGGTCTTATATAAAGATAATAGCCCCCTTCTTCTTAAAAAGCCATGCAGCTAGAATTTGGCCAAAATCAAGACTTTGGGCAAAGGTACATGAAATTGCAGAAAACACACTAGATGCATTCATGCTGCCCATTCCCAAAGTCCATGACAGGTGAAAGCTCATCTTGCACAGTGTGATTACTGAAGAAAAGACTTTAGGCTCAAGCACAGCCTACTCAGAATATTTTTCCCTCCAGAACTAAACAAAGACATTGCCCACTACAGTCAAAATGAACCAATATAACAAGCAAAGGAGACAGAAAAGGTCAAGCCATAAAGTTAAGAATCAAAATGATGTTTCAGAAGTGAAGCATGATCCACTGTGTAGCATGCTGCAAAAGAAAAAAATGATAAAGACAGAAAAAAAAATGTCATTCAGTTTGGTGATGAGAAAAGATATTAAATTTTAAGAAAAAAGTTAGGAGTGAATAGAAACCAACATTACATAACAAATGAATGAAAGGGTGGTAAAGAAATAGAAACAGTGTTTATTGTCTACTCTTTTAGAAAGTGTGGTGATATAAGGAAGGAGAGAAATAGCAAAATAGTTTAAGAAGACAGAATCCAAAGATTTGTTCCAAATGGGAGAAATGAGTGTTTTTAGAAAAAAATAAGGAGAACATGAAGATGTAATCAAGAGCGAAGAAAACTTGGGGAATGAGACAGATTCAAAAACACAAGTGGATAAGTTACACTGGTGAGGGAGTTCGAGCATATGGAAAGAAGATTTAATAAGCATCAAAAACTCTTTATATAGCATTTTATCCATAGCTGTATCCCAAGTGTCCAGCCTGGTGCCTTGCACATAGTAGGGCTTGTGGAATAAAATTAAATGGATTATAAAGCCCAAGACAAATGGCCATTTCAATAATGTAGGGGCAGAGGTCCATAGGACCAAAGGAAAGGCCAAAAACTAAAGGAAAAGGATGGGTAGGAAGAATGGGAGTGAAGACCTGAGGCATGTGAAAATACTTTGAACAGCTGCTGTGGGGAACTTGCCAAGGAAATGAATTAAAGGACAGAGCAGTAGCAGTGAGGGCCAAAATAAGATTAGAAAGCACGAATTTGTAGTGAGTTCAATGAGTCCAGTTTCATTACTTTTCCTATCAATGAATGATGGAGTAGAACTAGAAACAGAGAAAAAGATATGTGGTAGTGACCCAGGTTAAAGATTGCCACATCAAGATGTCAAGAAAATAAGAAGAAAGAAGAATTAGACTGCATAAAGACAGCTCAAAAATTGAAATCATAAGAGCCCAAAAACCAAAAGAACAGTGAGGAAAATGTTGGCATTAAATATCCTTACATTTTCTTCTACTCTGAGATCACTTCTACTGCCCTGATTATTTGTTATTTGAACCTACATTTCTCTAACTTATATGTTGCTGTGATAGCCAGGAAAAGCGTCATTATATACATGACTGCTCCTTGCAATTAGAGTTTTAATCAAGTTAATGTCTGTGAAAGCATTTTGAAAAGCATAAAGCACTATACAAACTATAATTTATTAATATTGTTATTAATGATATCATCAAGAGTTGGCTATCTTAATGAATACTCTGAAGAACAATGTCTGGCATTTAATTATGTTAGGCTGTGTGCATGGATTATTTTAAATATGTACACTAAAATGTATTTCCTTTCAGTTGTATAAACATCAGTTGCTTATTAGTAAAGATGTTCTCTAAAATGGATCATGATCTAAGTAAAAACCACTTCTCACTTGCTCTCAGATGCCTCCAAAAAAAAAAAAAAAATACACTGAAGAACATATACTACTGCCTTTAGGATGACCTAGATCACCATTTAAAGAATCCTGGAACCATTTACCATCTCTTTGTTCTTCAAGTCCTGACCAACTTATCACCAATATATTATATATTTGACCTTGAGAAAAAACACTAAATTTCTATGGACTTCTATGGACTTAAATGCAAGACTTGGAGTAGATGGTTTCCAAGTCTCCTTACATATCTAAAATACCCTGGCCTCTTGTTCTGATATATGATTCTCAAAGGATTAGAGTTAGGATCAATTTCATGTGACATTTTTATAAATTATTTGGAAGACAGAATACTCAGTGAAATTTTCAGATTCATAGTTGAATTGATCTCTTTTAGATAAGCTAGCAATGCCAAGCTAAAATGTTGAAATATCTCCTTCAACACCTATCAAAATGTTTTGCATATCATAGGTACTTAATACGTGGCTGTGAAATGAATGAATAAATGAATACACATTTTGAAATTAGATGACATTTAGAGATGTAAGTAGAAATGTGTTAAAAGCATAATACTGCAGAGAACATACTACCTGGCATTAGTGAGTAGAACATAATACTACAACCAGTAAGATGGACTTTGCAAGTAGAAAGTTGAAATTGCATTATTATAACAGATAGTAGAGGATTGAAAAATGATCTATGGTATATAAAATAAGCTCATGATTCTAATTATGCTTAAAAGTTTTTAGAAAGTCTTCCTCACAACAAGATGATGAAATATCTAGCTTTGGCATTATGGCCTCCATTTCACTGATGAGGAGATTGGAGTTTGGAGAAATTAAATGACTTGTTCACAGGCACACAGGTGGCAGAATCAGCTGGCTTTTTTCGAAGTATTTTGAATTCATGTCTACAATATCTTTAGAAAAGTCAACTATTCACAAAAGTTATCATTTCAAAGTGATGTGATAAATTTTGTACAGAAGTTATGTGAATGCAAATTTACCTGGAAAACAAGTAAAATGAAGAAGTGGAAAGAGGGG
This sequence comes from Sarcophilus harrisii, assembly GCF_902635505.1. Classification (NCBI taxonomy): domain Eukaryota; kingdom Metazoa; phylum Chordata; class Mammalia; order Dasyuromorphia; family Dasyuridae; genus Sarcophilus; species Sarcophilus harrisii. Next base: position 193,838,128 of record NC_045430.1, read on the forward strand.
AAGGAGGGAACAATACATGAGCATATCTGGTAATCTATAGTAAAGTGCCCTAAAAAGGAAGCTGATAAATACTTTTGAAAATCTTCTTCTTTAAACTAGATATTATTATTAGACATAACTTACAAGGGGGAGTATGGATGAACAAACATTTATTAAGCATAGTCTATGTTCCAGACACTGTGTCAAGCACTGTACCAATATCATTTCATTTTGGCATAACAAATCAAGGTACTGATTTCTAAAGCATATTCAAACTTTTTATTGAAAAGTATCATCTATTTTAAAGGCCGATGAGCCTTAGGCTAGCTATGACTTAGGAAAGACACCCGGAGAACATTATTTAATGTTTCAAGAAAATGACATCTAAGTGAACTCCTCGTGCAAAAGGGCTGGAGAAATTCTAGACTGTAACAATCGGATTATGATTGATGGAAAACACAACAACCTCCAAAACTAGTACCAGAGCTAAGAGACCGCTTCCATGGAATAAGGTGGAATGTCCAGCAGGTGAGTTAAAGGTGGATACTACACAATTTCAGTGCAAAGATTCACTGATTTCTTTAGCATAAAGTAACCAGGAAACCCAAATGATCAGCAACAAAATATTTGAAAACAATGCATTTATTTACCATGGGGGATGTGTGGCGGCTTCCAGAAAATATGGACATCAGAGAGAACTCAGCAATGACTTAAAGAGACAGTGGGACAAGAGATCTTAAAGGAGGGAAAGGGACCCACATGTGCAAAAATGTTGGTGGCAGCTCTCTTTGTAGTGGCCAGAAACTGGAAATTGAGTGGATGCCCATCAATTGGAGAATGGATGGGTAAACTGTTGTATATGAATGTTATGGAATATTATTGTTCTGTAAGAAATGACCAACAGGATGATTTCAGAGAGGCCTGGAGAGACTTATATGAACTAAGTGAAATGAGCAGAATCGGGAGGTCATTATACACAGCAACAACAAAAGTATACAACGATAAATTCTGATAGACGTGACTCTCACAATGAGAGGATTCAAACCAGTTCCACTTGTTCAATGATGAAGAGAGCTATCTATACCCAGGGAGAAGACTGTGGGAACTAAGTGTGGATCATAACATAGCATTCTCACTCTCTCTGTTATTTCCTTGCATTTTGTTTTCTTTCTCAGGTTTTCTTTTCCTTCCTTCTTGATCTGATTTTTCTTGTGTAGCAAGATAACTGTATAAATATGTATACATATATAGGATTTAACATGTGTTTCAACATATTTAACATGTATTGGAATACCTGCCAGCTAGGGGAAGGGTGGGGGAAAGGAAGGGAAAATTTGGAAAAGGTTTTGCAAGCGTCAATGTTGGAAAAATTACCCATGCATATGCTTTGTAAATAAATAATTTTTTTTTTAAAAAAAGAAACATTGGGATGTCTCTCTTGCCTTCAGAGTCAAGTAAATGTTAGGTCATTTAAACAATGAGGTAATCAACCTCCAAGAAAAAGTAAATTGGGGCAAGAGGTATGCTTCTGAACTCTCCATTTAACCAGAGAAAATGAAAGGCTCCTGGAAAAGTGGGAAAAAAAAGTCTTTTATGTAAACAGGAAGATGAAAAAGTGATCTGAAGAAGCATAGAGAGATCATGTACTACACGTCAAAAAGTAAATATGTGAAAGGGAGAATGAAAGAAGAGAAAAGGAAGAAAGAGAATGATAGAACTCTTCAAGCTAAATAAAATAAATAGGAAGCTATAATAAATAATAAATAGAAGCTGTTCTCAAAAAGGAGGAAGACTGTGACTCTCTTAGCAGGAAACAGAACCTTGTAAGCTAAGGAATAATGAAGTGTATCCACAAGAGCCTATCAGCCAAGAGATAATCCAGTAAGGGTCTTAGGAAGATACAATGAGTACAGTAGCTGTTGACTCCCTGCTGAGAAATAGTAAGTATCTGTTCAAATGACATTAACAAGCTTTAGCAATTTGTTCAAACACCCACAAAACTTAGGTGCTCTTATAACTAGGGCAAAAGCATAGCAGGAGGCCTTGGACCCTTGACAGCAATCTACAAAATGATAAACAGTATGAAAATGATATACTCATTCGCCAAATCTTAGGATCCTAGAAAGGAGACAATTCCTTGAAGTTCAGAAAGGTGAATGTAGTTCTAATATGAGGAATTTCACACAAGGGACTCATTACTCCAAAAGATGCAATACATTCTTATTTTATTGTACTTTATACATATAGTGTTTTTTCACATTAAAGATTTGTGGCAATCCTGCATTGGGCAAGTTTATTGTTGTCATTTCTCCAACAGCAGGTACTCACATCTTTTCTCTATCACATTTTGGTAATCCTTACGATATTTCAAACTTTTTCATTTTTATTATTGTATCTGGCATAGTGATATGTGAGCGGGGATTTTTGAATGTGCCAATGTCATAGTTTTGGGCACCTTGCCCATATAAGACAGTAAATTAAATGTGTAAATGTGAAGTCATTGCCTTTCTCTCTCCCTCCCTCCCTCTTTTCTGGGTCCTCTAGTCCCTGAGGCAATAATATTGAAAATAGGCCACTTAATAACCCTACATTGCTTAGCATCAATGTATCAAATGCCACTGTTGTCTTATTTTAAGAAATTGCCACACCACACACCACCTCAATCTTCACCAATCACCACTCAGCAGCAAGTTTTTGTATAGGGAAGGCAAGACTCTCTATTAAAAGAAATTATGACACTGAAAGTTCAGATATGGGTAACACTTTTAGCTATTAGGTATTTTTTTAATTAAGTTTCATACACTGGAGGGTGGGGTTAGACAATATCATTGTACACTATAGCACAGTGTAAAAACAAAATTCCATTATGTACTAAGAAATTAAAAATATTCATGTGACTCACTTTATTTTGATATATGCTTTATTAAGGTAATCTGCAATTAAATATGCAATATCACCAAGGTATTCCTACATTTTAAAAAGATAAGTAATTCAGGAATAAGACATTTATAATGGGATTATGAGAGGGAAGCTGGAAAATCCATATGACATATATTTGTATATACCACACATATGGTTTCAAAGTGGAAAGGCCCTCCAGAGGCAACCTAGTTCAATCCTTTCACCTTATGAAACTGAGGAAAAATGAAGTTGATACTTGATCAAAGTTACATAGATAGTGATGGAAGAAATTGAATTTGTCTGCTGACTCCAAACCCAGTAGTCTTTCTACTATTTGAAAGGATGCCTCCACTCTTCAAAATTAATGTCATCAAGAAAAAACAAAGCCTTCCATAATTTGTCTCTTGATGCCATGGTCAAAAATGCTATATTGGTCTGTATAAACCAACTTTAAAAATTCTATTACAGGAGAAGCTAGTTGGTATAGTGATAGAGTATCAACCCTAAAGACAGGAGGACCTGAGTTCAAATATGGCCTCAGACACTTAATACTTCCTGGCTCTATAACCATGGGCAAGTCACCTAACCCAAATTGCCTCAACAACCAAAAAATTCTATTATAATAAAATTTAAATCACAAAATCAATATATATTTCTTATCATTTTTCACAAATCCAACCCATAGCTCTTACAAGCATTAAAAAAAAGAAAGAGAAAACTTTTTATTTTATAAACAAACCCCTATTATGAAAAGAGAAAAAGTACAATTAAATTGAACAGGGGGATGGAGTGGAAACGGGAATTGAGAACCTACAAAGCACAAAAGGGAATTTAAAGAGAAGGGCAAATCCCATCCTTTGAAAAGTTTAGATCTAGTGATCTGAACAATCAGTGATTTTACCAGTGTGGCTACTTCTTTTAATAGTGAAGAGGGAAACTACCTTCTTCCCATAAGTCTTCCTTTGAAGTCTGCCCTACACACTAGAACCCTTCCTTCAAAATCAGACTCAAATGAAAAACAGAAATATTTAATAAAATAAATTAAAATGCAAAAACATAGATAATGTTAATTTGTGGTTTTCAAAGTCAATATGGAGCTGGAAGGCATCTCTGTATTTAATTTGATGTCACTACTCAAGACATCAGGAATATCAATAGAAAGGCAAATTAATAGCATTCAATATATAGTTGGAATTATAAGACTTGAGATCAAGAAGAGAATTAGAAAGAACAGAAAGGAGAAAGAAATTTGGCAGTCATCTGCATTGAAGTGATGGCTGAAGTGGAATGAACTGAATGGCCAAGACAGAGAGAGAAGTACCAAGATCAGAGTTTAGGAAATATCAACATTCCAGAGGTGGAAGAAGAGAACAAAGTAGGAAAGGAGACAGAACACTCATAGAGATGGGAGCAAGATGGAAGGGTAAAGTATTACTGAAACTAAAAGAGAGAAAAAGCAAGCAACAGAATGATTTGGGAATATAAGTACTCAAAATGCCTTATGGTTTGGCAATTAGGAGGAGAAAAAAAAAATAGGAACGTTCTGAGCTTTCCTTAACAGAAAATAGATGTATTGAGAAATATTTTCTTTCCTTCCTTTTTTTTTAAAGTTTAATAATATTCTCTTTCCCATGGAACACCAACTCAACTTTACCCTCAGTGAATACAGCCAAGTTCTTCATCTTAGTAAACTGACACTGGAGAAACAAAATGACAAGAGTTCAGAAACCTTCTCCCAACAGCCTTCCCTGTCATGCTGACCCAGACCAGTGTAAACTGTGTTCCTGTCAATTAGGAAAATCAATCACTTGCTAACAAACAGCAGATGTGATGCTATAGATTTAGGAATTCAGGATGAAGTGGTAGAAAAAAAAATGACAGTTCATCCCATTGGTTTTGACATTGTGACAGCTGTGGCACCATTCTTTATATTTGTGAATGCTTGTAGGGAATCCTTTTCAACCCCAAGACTTCATCTTTAAGGTGGGCAGACATGTAAAACCCAATAAAGAGCTCAGTTTTTAGACTACTCTGTTCACATAAAACCTGAAAATTATCATTGAGATTGAGTCTTAAAATTAAAATCAAGTGCCCAAAAGACTATGGAGGCAACAGAGGCAGTTGGCTTCTGATTTTACAGATTGTTTTCACCCCTCTCTACCAAAATCAACTCTCTATTGAGAGAGCTGCAGCTCATCTACATTCTCATTTCCAACTTATTAGGTGAGCAGTCTTCTGGACCATTTTTTCTTTTGTTTTGGTAGAGGAAGAATTCTTAATTGCTTTTTTAAAAAATTGTATTGTGATATGTATGTTAAGAAAAGCAGGTTAGTCAGTGAATTGAAAATAGAGAAAACATAAATATTTATCTGACATTATTAATATTTTATAGAAGTGTCCTTATTGTATGACAGGCTGTGAAATAAATGGTCATAACAAAATTATATCCAAGAAGCCTATACAATTTCCAAAAAAAATTTTTGAGAGTCTCATCACTTAGACTTTTAATTTTTCTTCTCTTAAATAGGAAAACACATTTGAGAAGGGTATATTATATAAGTGGGTGGAATACATGCAATGTCCCTGCTACATTCAAATTTCAAGGAAACCTGCTAGTAGACAACCAAAGTAAAGGAATCCCAACTATACTGTCTTAAAAAGCCAGAACTCAACCTTTAATTAAACTTTAAAATGTTTCATCTGCAAAATGAAAATTATATTTCTGGCACTGAATGATCAGAAATTAGGTTCAAACCCTAGTTTCACTTCTTCCTATGTGATATAAGCTGTTACTTTCCCTTGTTCAGCCTTAAATTTCACACCAATAAAATTAACCTCTAAGGTGGAAAGTGAAACTTGGAAAATTATTATTATATTGTTCTTTTCATCATTCACCATTAGCCAGGATGTTTCCTTTAGGTACAACATATTAACACCAAGAATGTCCCAAGACTCAATGATGATTAGCCTTTAAAGAACAAGAAAAAAAATAAAGAGAAAATCTGAACACTGTAAAAAATGATAAAGACCTGGCACTGTCGCTTTTTCTTTTAAGGAAGAACAATTAAGGTTAACAACTTGAAAATTAAAAACTGGTCTCTTTCCTCCAGCTTTTAATTTCTCCTTGCAAATTCAGAAAAGTAATATAAGCAAGGGACTTTAAGAAGTTTTTAAGAGAGGTTTATTAATGTTGGAACAGAAAGTAGAATCAGCTAATTCTATAAAATGTGCTTACTTTCTATTCTATATCAATGTGATGTTCAGGAAATGTGGCCCGTGAGTACATTTGTTATTTAAAACAAAGTATAAAAATGAGAAAAGGGAATATTTAGACTCAATTGCTGAGAGTTTAATGACAAACTGTATCAGGCACAACTAATTATTCTAAAGGACGGCTACTCTGAAAAACATTCTGTGTGATGATAATTATGCAAGATTTACATTTTGCTAATTGTCTATCTTATGTGGATTATATCCCATGAAGCAGTGTATGCTGTAAAGCATGACTAATATGTGTTGCTTACCATCTGTAAGATACAAATGTTTTATACACATTTTGCTTTTGCTTTTCCTTCTTTCTCTATCCCATTAAGAAAAATAAAATTAAGACCTTTGATTTGCAAATATTATAAAGCTTTAAACTTTATATCATAGCAAGATTAGTCTTCAAATAAAATGCAATCACAAAGAAAGTATCCAAGCTAATTTTATTTTATTTCTCATTAAATATGCCTGGCTCGTATACATTTACTTCATTTCTTTGACAATTTACAATATTCACAGAAATCTTGTGACCTGTATTTTATTTTATTTTTCTCATAGTAACTGTCATTGTTAAAGAAAAGTAAGTATTTTGGTATTCAAGCCTAGAAGAACTAGCTGAAAACCTGCTTTAAAAATATGCAGTGAAGATGGTATTAACAACCTAATCTCAATTATCCATGGTCATTAAAAAAAAAAAAAAAAAAAGCAAAAAAGAACTGAATGAAATCTACAAACAATCCCCAAACCTCATTTTTGCCATAGATTTCAATTTCATCTGATTATCAAATCAATGTTACAGGATTAATTAAAAGAGGGTTATGAGTGAGAGGATTACCTCCAAGGCTTTTGGTTTAACTAGATCTATAACACTTGTTCAGGTCTTCATCACTATTCACCTTACCTACTGTAATAGCCTCCTAACTGGTATCCTTAATCCCGGCCTTTCCCTTCTCTAATCTATTTCTTCTCTAGAGTTGCCAAAATGTATTTTCCCAAAATTTAGATCTAATCATAACATTCTCTTGATCAAAAAGCTTCAATAGTTCCCTATTGCCTCTAGGATAAAATGCAAACTACTCAGACTGACATTTAAAGGCCTCTAGAATATGACTGCAACCCACCTAGCCTAAATTATTTCATATTATTAACCAATATGCACCCTCTACTGCAGCTAGTTTTTCCAACACTCGCTCTTCCTTAGAACCCTTAGCTAGACAGTTTAACAAGCTGAAAGAAGTGAGAGAACTATCTCAATCTCAGGCCCTGACTACAGCTGACTATAAATGAGATTGGATGATCCTTTCTCAGGTATGTGTTAAAATAAGACCCATTCAGGCAAGTATTATTCTAGATAGCATTTAAGATTTTATGAATATAGGATAGGATTAGAAATTAGATCTGTGATTTTATTGGTCAAGAGGAAGGTTAGAAACCTTGTTTGACCAATGTACCTTTTCTTCAATTTATGGTCATAATTTCCTAAGGGAAGTAACAGGTAAAGTGACAGAAGTAAGATCACATGGTGGTTATATAATGTCAGAGAATGGACACAATTACCCAGCTCTCTATTTATTAAGCCATGAGCCTTTATGATTTGCAATATTTAACCTTTAACCCATTTATTTAATTATGCTACCACTAATTAAAACTTATGTAAGCACAAAATGGCTTGTTACAGTAGGACTGATTTGCCATGCATCAATTCAATTTTCTGATAGCTTAGAGGGAAAGGAAAACCTCAACAAGCTATTTGCATCATTTCCAGGGAATTAATTATATAACACACTTTGAACCCTCCATAGTCTCATGAATACCAGAATGGAGGGAAAAAAAATTCTTATCTTCTATAATCAGTAACTGAAATTCTAAATAAGAAATGATCATAGTCTCTAGAGGATGAAAAGTTAAGTATACAATGCATCACAAATGTATTGTTAACTATATTGTATGTACAATAGTCTTAAAGCAAAACAACAAAACAAAACAAAACAAAAAACCAGCATTTCTCTACATCAACATATTTTGTTGAAAAATGCCTACCAATGGTTACATAGCTGTGTAGGATTTGGAACACTAATCTTGACTGACCTTTTACAGCATCATTTATGGCAATAAGACATTTTAAATAATTCCATTAGGACACAGAATGCCAAGTTGTTATGTGGTCCCTTCTTTCTCCTTTCAATATCTGAAGCAAAATTATATGCCTATAGTCAGAGAATGGCTGTCAGTGGGTGAATAATAAAGCTGTTCTATTGGTCACTTTCTCTACACTTGCATGCCTACAGACATAAAATTTCCAGCCAAGAATAACATTCACAAATTTCACACCTTCTAATCCCTTCCCCCCTTTTTTTTGGAAAAGATTTAGAAGTGAGATGAAATAAAAGGATAGAAATAAATAATATAACATGTTTCTTTTCTGATACATGTTAACCTTGACAAATCTAAAATCATAGACCTAATTTGAGAACATGAACTGTATTATGTATGCACTGATTGGCTCATAAATGACAACATTTAGTTGGATGAAACTTAACAAAAACATCAATAGGACTCACTTAAATTTTACATGCATGCTGAAAGAGTTCATTAGGGGTAAGGGGCAGGGATAATGATACAAAACAAAAAAGAAATTTTTTAAAAAGAGTATCAATGAATTATTTTTTTAAATACACAGAAGAGACACGAAGCAAAAAGTAACTTGAAGAGGCAGAGCAATGTTAGATCACGTTAAATGTGAAATATGCTTTAACAACCAAGCAATACATAGTAGAAATTCATGGTCTCCTTTGCTGTCCTCTTTCTATTTGGGAGAATCATCATGCTGCCTTTGTCAAGTTTATGACAATAAAAAAAACTATTTATAAATAAATATTTCACCTGTTTGTTATCAGTGGAAATATAAGCTGTTGAACTCAGAATCACAGTAAGTAAAAAACAAATAAATAAATAAATAAATAAATTGATTAAAAATCTACTATTTAAGGATAGAACCAAGATGGCAGAGGTACAAGCAGAAAATCAACTAACTTTCTCAACACTCCCCTCCAAATAACTTCATATTAATTTCTCAAATCAAATGCTGGAGTAGCAGAGCCAACAAAAGATGGGGATTGAGACTTCTAGCCTAAGACAATTTATTAAGTCCTCAGTATAGATCTAGGACACTGGGAGAGAGGCCTGTCAGAGCGCACGTACGTAGAAGCACCATGAGGTCTTGGACATGCAGCTTCAGCAGTGGTGGCAGCTCTGAAAGGCCTCAGCTCAAAGATGGTAAGGAAGTTAAACAACCAGTCACAAAGAAATGACAAGGGATCCTTTGCAAGCACTGGTTACAGCCGGTGCTGCTTGGCAACTCTTTTAGCCATGTGCACTTCTGGATCACAACACTAGGGTGGTAAAGAGTGCTTGTGAGTGGTCACAAGAGTAAGGGCCTGGGTCACAGTTCTAAGACAGAGAGACCTGCCAATGTTTATAACTGCAGGGGAGCAGGAAATATGGTGTCACAAGGCTGAAAGGAGCACTGGCACTTGCATCAATAGGTGAAAAGGGACCTGTCCTGGGTAAAGACCAGAGTACAAATCAGCAAAGCACTAAACATCTCTCCTTTCAACACAACTTAGAAGCATCAAAAACTTGCAGACCCACAGAATTAGCTCTGAAAGTAGCAATGTGAAAAAGCCTGATACTTGGGACGTTTCCCTATCCCCAGGTAAGCATAACCTAACTATAACATCAAGTTCAAAGTAAAGAATTAAACTGAAAAAAATGAGTAAAAATATAAAAAAAAAAAGAAAAAAACTACTACAGAGGCAAGAAAAGTCAAGATACAATTTCAGAAGACGATGTGAAAAAGCCTCAGAAAAATTCTAATTGACCCAAGTCTGACTAGAATTTCTTGAAAAGCAAGATAGATAAATAGACAGACAGATAAATAGATATAGGTATATATCATAGTCAGAGAGACACAGAGAGACAGACAGAAACAAGAGTGTCAAAGGAAAAGTTGGGAAAAGAAATGAGTGATGTAAGAAAATTATGAAAAGAGAAATAACAATTTGTTTAAGACAAATAAAAAATACTGAGAATAACATCTTTAAAAAATAAAATTAGCCTAAACATAAAAGATGCACAAAAATTGACTGAAAAAAAATTCCTTAAAAAGCAGAATATAACTGAAAAGAGGTCAAAAATATACTGAAGAGAGGCAGCTAGGTGGTACAGTGGATAAAGCACCAGCCTTGAAGTCAGGAGGACCAGAGCTCAAATCTCACATACTTAATACTTCCTAGCTATGTGACCCTGGGCAAGTCACTTAATTCCAATTGCCTCAGCAAAAAGAAAAGTTATCAAGAAAAACTGCCTTGATATCCTATATCCAGAAGCTAAAATAGAAATTGAAAAAAAAAAAAAAATCCAACCATCATCTCCAGAAACAAATCTCAAAATGAAAACTCCCAAGAATATTATAGCCAAAATTCAGACCCTGATGCCAAAGAGAAAATAATTCAAGCATCCAGAAAGAAGCAATTCAAATATCATGAAGCCAAAGTCAGGATTACACAATTTAGCAGTTTCCATGTTAAAGGAACAAAAAGCTTGGGGCATTGATATTCTAGAAGGAAAAGGAGCTAGGATTAATACCAAGAATCATCTATCCTGCAAAAATGATGTAATCCTTGGTGGGAGGAAAGGAGGGAAAAATGAAGGGGGGAATGGACATTTAATGAAACAGAGGACTTTCAATCATTCTTAATGAAAAGACCAGAGTTAAATAAAAAATCTGACATTCAAACATAAGATTTTTTTTAAAAGGCAGAAAAAGGTAAATGTGAAAAAGCAATCAATTATAAAGGACTAAATAGAATTAACATGTTTATTTTCCTTGTCTAAGAACACTTGCAACTTCTAAAAAATTTCTCATTATTAGAATTCTATTTAGACATGAGTATGAATATGAGTATGTGTCCATTAAGTTGGCATGATTTTTAAAAATGAGTGAGAATGAAGGATGCACTAGGAGAAAAGGAATAGCTAAGGTAGAAAGGGAAATTTTTTTCTCCCATAAAAGGGACATAGATGGAGGGAAAGATGAGAGGAGGGCAAAGCTGGCAATGCTTGAATCAGTTTCATTGGAATTGGTTTAAAGAGGGAAGAATATACGTTCCCACTTACCTGGGATAGAAATCTATCTTACTCAACAGGGAAAGAAGAAGTCTAGAGATTAGATAATTTGGAGTGGAGAGGGAGAAGAATGATTAAAAAAAAGAAATGATAAAGTCTGTACTTCAAAGAAATAAAAGGAAATGGAGCTGTATGTGCAAAAATTTGGCAAATCTTTTAATGGTGGTAAAGAACTGGAAATTAAGGAGACGCTCCTTAATTTTGGGGAATGGCTAAACAAGTTATAGCCTATGATTGTGTTGGAATATACTATTGTGCTGTAAGAAATAACAAGGAAGACTGTTTCAGAAAAAACATGGCAAGGTGCTAGGGTATAGGACCCTGCTGAGAGGGAGTACCAAGGCCACCTCCACCTTTGGTGCACAATAAGTTTTCTGCCACATTGCATAAACAGCTTTGTTAGGCAAGGAGCATTGATTTATCATTGTGAGAATGAGTGTAAGCTGAATAAGAGAATGAGTGACTATGTGAACAGGGGTGCCTGAATAGGGCCTCTTGCCTGTGAGCAAGTTGCTGAATTGCTGGATTGGCTCTCTTCCCATTGATAGATACTATGTATACGCAAAGCCCAAGATCTGCTTATCTGAATGGTGATTGTAGATTGCCTACTGTTCATGCACTGATCACACTTACAAAAATGTCTATCAACAAGGCTGTGCTGCATAATAAACTGGAGCTCTTTTCACTTCCTATGAGTCTGCCGCCTCATTCATCTCATCTCTGAAATTAAAGGGCTCATACATTTTGAGTTCTCAATTAAGACCACCCTAACAGCAAAGACCTATGTGAACTTATGCAAAGTGAAGTGAGAACAGGAGATCATTATGCACAGTAACATCAATGTAGTAACACAAATCAACTGTGGAAAGATTTAGCTACTCTGATCAATACAATTCCAAAGCATTTACAATGAAAAAATTATATTCACCTCCAGAGAAGTTGACGAATTCTGAGTATAAACAGAAGAATAACTTTCTCACTTTAATTTTTTTTTTTGCTTTTTTTTCCAATATGGCAATATGGAAATATGTTTTACATGATTTCACATATGTAATTTATATTTTTAGCTTCCTTTCTAAGTGGGTAGAGGAGAAATGGGAGAAAGAAAATTTGAAACTCAATTTAACTCAGAAAGAATGTTTAAAAATAGATAATAAACATAAAAAAAAAAGAACCTATGTGCAAAGCATTAAGGAGAATAAAAGAAATGGCTATTTTCTCCATTAATGCAAATTACAAATCTTCCAGATTCAGCAAACTCTTTTCAATTGCCTCCCCCAATAAATTGGTCTCCTTTATATTTTTCACAAATGGTCTATGCAATATGTTAGAGTTGTTCCTTTAAATTTAAAAGAAAAAAAAAAAAAACACATGATAGGCATGTGTTTAGGATCAGATGAGTTAACCTAATCGTCAGAAGTCTTACCACCATGAAATAGATTTTTTGGGTCAAAGAAATTCATGAAGACTATATGCTAAAATTATGTCAATATTTGTCAGTAAAGAAGTGTCAAGATAGATTAAATAGTAACTGTTTAGAGGAATGAAAATATCTGTGAATATGGATATATTTGTATAAGTATGGATTTATTAGTACCCATTTACCTAGCAGTTTCTCAGTATTGAAAAAGACAGTTTTTTTCATCTGTAGTCAATACAAACTTCTTTAAAAAGATTATTATGCATTTCATTGGGTTTTCCATATCTTTTTCTTTCACTTCTTCACATACTTGCTTCCTGACATTTGCCCATTTCACTGCTCATTAATATGTCTAACAGAAGGGTAAGCAGGGGAAAAGAAAGAAAAGAAAAGAAAGGAAATGAAATTTGCATCATTCAATTCTGCTCCTTAATGAGAGCCTTGATAAAAATATATATATATATATATATATATATATATATATATATATATATAACTTGTTGAGAAAGAAGATTGAAATTATTGTCTGAAATAGGTTTGAATTGAATTACTTAAATTATGTACATCAATACTTTTCCTATTATCATAAATAGTTGTGAGCTTTTGATAGGGGCAGTACATATCTGATTTAATACTTGTAGAAAATACCAAAAGACTCCAGGATAAAATTTATATGTTAACATGGAATAATGATTATACCTTCTGCTTTTCCAAAGGTGACTAATATGTTTACAAACATTTAATACTGTTACTTTGCTATGAGCAAGATTCTTATGGGATGCTTATTCGTATAATGGTAATGGCTCAGCATACTGGCATTAACTGAATAAATTCACACATAGTTCTGGGACTATACAAAAATTCTCTCTCTCTCTCTCTCTCTCTCTCTCACACACACACACACACACACACACACACACACAAAATCGTGTTTAATGGACAATTTGGAATGGAAATACTTTTGAAAATACTTTTGTTCATTCCAGGCACACCTTATATCACATCACTAAACTTTCCTGAATTATTATAACTGAGATTATTCTTTCTTCCAATGTCAAACAAATGAACCTCACTTTGACAATTCTTTTGATTTTTAACATGTGTTCTCATTTTAATTATATATGTTTGTATCTCTCCTAACCATTAGGGCAGAATGGGCTTTAAATCAGGAAGATATGAGTTTAAATAGGCCTCAGGCACATAATATCATTATGACCAAGAAAAAAGGGTTACTTTTTTTGCCTCAATTTCTTCAACTGTAAAACAGAGGAAATAATAGCACCCTAACTCACAGGATTGTGGTGAGGATCAAAAAATATAATGCTTGTAAATTCCATAATACAATATCTAGCATGTGATAAGTGCTATATAAATGCTTATATCATTCCCCTTCCTACTAACAATTGATAATATTCATATAATGCTGATGTAATATGATTTTGGGTCCCCTTATTTTAAGGGGACTTCTGTTCTGGCAATAAGTCAGTGATTCTAGATCTTCTTTGTAGTCTGCCACAAGCCCAATGTGTCCAATAGCTGCTGGCCACAGAAAACTCCCACATATCAAACCCTTGAGACAGTAGTGAATAGACCATTCTCAGGTTCACTGCTGACTGTCAGATAGATGATTTGTTGATCAGTGATAATCAAGTTCCAGAAATCACTCCTCAGTTCATTGCTGACTGGTAATCTTGTGAGCAAGAACCAAATTCCAGAGACCACTTCTCCTTCCCACCAATGAGCCAAAGAATTAGCATATCTATGACAGAAGCTGGATAAATGTCTCCTTACTTCTGTTTCTCTGCTGAATTCTCTTAGAATTCCAGCTCATTTTGTAATGGCATTATTTACAATAAAATTTCCCCCTTGAGTAGGATAGGTTCAAGCCTACAATTCTTTTGAGATACTTCAGGTCATCAGTCTGGGACCCCAAACTTTTGGGGTTCCCCTTTTCCCAACCTCAACACCCTGACCTTAGGGGGCTTTTATTCTAACAATCTGTCAGTGATTCTAAAGTCCTCTGGCTTTGGAGTCTATGACCTTAAGGTCTCTCCACCCCCAACCTAAGAATACTATTATTCTAACAATCTGTCAACAAACATTATTGTGTTGGTCAGTGATAATCAAATTCCAGAGACCACTCCTTGGTTCTATCTCTGGGCCATAAAATTAGTATATCAATGAACATGAACAAGATAAATGTATCTCTTTGCTTCTGTCTCTTGGAATTTAGACCATTTCAACTGGCATTACAATTCCAATAAACTTTGCCCCTTGACTTGGAAATGGGTTCAAGCCTGCAAATTCTTTTTAGACACCTCACTACACTGGTCTGTGACTCCAACCTTTTGGGGACCCTCAACAAAGGGACCTTTAAGATCAGGAAGTCCAACCTCTTTATTTCACAGAAAAGTAAACTGAGATGTAAAAATGCTAAGTAACTTGATCACATTTATGAAGTAAGTGCCTATAAGCAAGACAAACTCAGCTTTTCTAGACTGTTCTATTCATTACACCAAATCTTCTAAGGAAGCTGGAGGTAAAATGAAGAAACAAAATGAAGTTCTTATCCTTTATTTCCAGCACACAACAGAAAACATGGAACACACAATATTTAGTGAATATTTAAATCTGTAGAATTTGTGATCATAAATATAAACATCTAGTTAATGGCACAATGAAAAGACCTGAGTTTAAAACTGGCTTCAGACACTAGCTGTGTGACTCAGACAAATCATTTAATTTCTGTTTGTATCATCTTTCACTTCTGTAAAATAGGAATGAGGATAGCAGCTCCCTCCTAAGGTTTTTTATGAAGATCAAATGAGATAATTATTGTAATGCCCTTAGCACAGTACCTCACACATAGAAAGCATTACATAAATGTTAGTTATTATTACCCTTATGTCTTAAAAAAAACCCCTATGTAATAAAATATATGAGTATATGTTTGTTTTATACCTATACAATATATATGTGTATGTATGTGTGTATATATATATATATATATATATATATATATATATATATTCTTTGTTTTGCATATTATGGACATCATCCAGTTTTCCTAAGAGTAAAGCAAATGTGTATAGCAAAGTGGAGAAGATAAGACTGATGTAGGAAAGATTCCTCTTTCTGATTCCCAACCCTCCCTAGTTAATGTAATTACCCTTTGACTCACAAATCCTAGTCCCTTTGTATTCCAATAGAAAATCTGTACCTGTCCCAACCCCCATCCGGATCTGAACCAACTTTGGGGCTACACCCAAAAGCCCCTCTAGCTAAATCTCCCATTATAAAAGGGCCATGCTGAGACCCCTCTTTGCAGAGGTCCCAAACATGGTTAGCCATGTCAGGACTCTCTGTCCATTGGACCCTCTATCCGGTGCCCTCTTTATCTCTACGTTGGCCTATTTCCTTAACTATGTTTTAACCTTGCTTCCAAACCCAATAATAAACCTCTTTTATCAATCTAGCTTTCAGCGATAAATGCTTATTGGGCACCGTATCCTTGCACCGAATCCAAGGGGATTGTAGGGG
Organism: Sarcophilus harrisii; assembly: GCF_902635505.1. NCBI lineage: Eukaryota > Metazoa > Chordata > Mammalia > Dasyuromorphia > Dasyuridae > Sarcophilus > Sarcophilus harrisii. The sequence continues at coordinate 193,854,419 of NC_045430.1, forward strand.
AGTTCTGTTTGACTCCCTGTACCCCAAACCTGCCACTAGACCTCAACTAAACCCTAATTTCATTTAGGTATCCCAAATCTAGACCTCATCAAGACCAATCATTTTAATGCAACTTTGATTTGAGAGACCTCACAGCATAGAATATAGCTGAGAAAAGAAGAATTGAAAATGTGAGTATTAGCAAAACTTACCATGCTGGAAAGATATTGCCAAAGGATTTGGAATTGGGACTTTTTTGTTTGTTTGTTTTTTAAGAACTAAGAGAAGCAATATTCTTCTAGGTAATGAGCAAATGATTAGCAGTCACTATACCATTTCTAATAGAAGGTTAACTCTCTAGTCTAAAGAAAGAATTCAATAGTTAAAGTCTCTCAGTTTCTTTCTCTGTAAACTTCCAAGGGCATCAATTTCCACACTGGTATAATGAAAGGAGTTAAACAAACTTAATGAAAGTTCCTTCCATTTCTGTGGGACCTGGGTCACTGGTTAGAGAGAAGTCTTTGTATTCCCCAGTCCTTCTAAAGGCTATGTTCATGAAATCACAGATTTAGGGCTTAGAGTTCAACTAGTCCAAACTCTTATTTTATAAATCATAATTGATCACACAAGTAATAAGAGGCAAAGCCAAGATTCCCCAACAATAAATCCAGCACCTTTTCTACTGTATCAGCCCAATTCTTTTCCTTATCTGACCTTAATTCATTTTAGCTTCAGATCTCAAAGAAAAGTACATGGCAACTTCAGTTTTCTTTAAGCCTCAAGTCACTAGAAGTCTGATGCAATGTAACAATAATAACTCCATTCATTTTACATTCATACAGTATTCTAAGATTATAGCAAAAGTCTTTCCACACACATTACATGGTTTAATATCACACAGTAGCCCTGTGAGATAGGAAGAGTTAGTACCTCCATTTTACAGATGAGAAACCGGAGGCTCAGAAGAGAAAAGTGTCTTGAAATCAATTATTTCTTAAGTATCAGAACCGGGATCTGTGCCCAACTGTCTCTCCTGACTCCAAATTCAGTATTTTTTCTACTATAGCATCTTACCAATTAGCTTACTTCAATAAGTGACTTTACAGAAATTTAGGGCTCATCAATATTCAAATGTATAAGATTTATACTATTTCGGAACTGAAGATAGAAAGACATAAATGCAACAATCTCTGCCCATAAGGAACTTAATTCTTGAGTCTAATGTTGAAGTTTTAAATATCTCTGATCTTGTTAATTCTGAATCCGTAATAACTTCTGCCTAGGAAAAATTAAAACACTTTTTTTTGGTTATTCTTGCTACTTGTGCCAAGACTCTCACTGACTGGCCAATAATAGGTAAAAATCAACAGGAATTTATTAAGCACCCACTCTATCTGAGAGGACCTGCCAAGTATTGTAATTTGCCCATTTCTTCTGGTGGCTCATTGTTTTAGTGAGACTATATCACTATAAGTGGTATAGTGGAAGGAGCTCTGGAGTTAAATCCTGGTTCTGCTACCAACTAAATATAGTATGTAACTTTGACAAGACACTTAACCTTTTAATGTCTTATTTTCCTCGTCTGTAAGACAAAGTATTGAATTAAATGGCCTCAAAGGTCCCTTCCACTTCCAAAACCTATGATCCTTGAGTAAAAGAAGCTATATCTTGTCATTATTTTCTAAAATGTTTTCTAACCTTCCCAAAAAAGGAAGAGAGATCAACCTTGATATTTCTTGCCCACTAGAAAGGGATCTTGAAATAGTTTCATCTTGGCAGGATTGGCCCCTTTTGTACTTTTTCCCTGTGATATTATTATTATTGGCCTAATTCCAGAAGGTGACTTTGAAAACCTGTTCCGTTACTACACTAGCCAGTGTTTTCACCTACTTTTTATACGCATACTTCCCTCTATCCCTTCTTCTCTCCTCCCCCCAAAAAGTAACTCTTAGCACAATGATCTTCTCATGATAAATAAGCCCCTCAGAAATTAACAATGGTAGTCCTAAAATAAGGGATGTGCAGTCAAAACAAAGCTTTCCAGTTTGGTAGTATCTGCCAGCTTATGTTCCCTTGGCACTACTTTCAAGAATTCAGGTTTATCTCCACAATAAAAGGAATCTTTTAAATATATGCACAACCAAAGCAAGCACACAATTAAGCTTTTAATGGAAGAAAAATTCTTTATCTTTCAGCTCTTTTCACAAGCTGAAAATAGGCAGGCCAATAAGGCAGGCTTATTATTCGTCTCTAAAAAACCTCTAACAGAGAATAATAGGCCAAGAGTAAACTCTTGGCATGTGCCACCTGAATGATGGGTCAAATTGTCAGGCAACTTGAAGTTTTGGCAAAAGACTATGGATGGACCAGACACAGTGAGACAGAGTTTCTGTAAGCATATACTACCTCTTACTCACCCCTATACTGTCCAATCAAAAATATTCACTTACCATCTATGATGCCACAGCAATCTCCTCTTATTTATATACATTATTCTCTATGTGTGTCTACTTAACTATTAAATTAGGCAGGAAGAATTGTGCAGTTTATTTCCTTTATATTCTTCAAAATTCCTACCGCAGTTCATATATTGAATGATTATTAATAATTATTATTACCTATTATTTGGAAAAGGTGAGAAGGGAGGTAAGGAAGAAAGAGACAGGGAGAAACAGAAAGGGACAGGAAGACAGAGAAACTAGAAGAGAGAAAGACAGAAAAGGAGAAAGAGGAAAACTGAGGAAGAGAAAAAAAGAGGCAGAAAATTGTTCAAGTAAACATTTATTGCTGAAAAAATGTTGGAACAATTTTTAAAGGGTACATTGTCACTAGTAAGTAATAAGTCTTTATTTTCAAATTTGCAATCCCTGGGTTTTTCATCCCCCCAAGCTGTTTGCAGGTCTGTTAAACTTAAAGGTTTAAATATCTCTTCTACTCCAAGGAAGAGGTAAACAATTTTATGTGAACACAGCAATATTAGAAACAAGGAGACATTTAAGGTATTTTTGATTTGAAGTTGCTATTTTCACATTACTCTGGGAGATGAAGCTCCTTTCAACTAAGAATAGAAAGCATTGAAAACTGCAGAATAGATTTGTAGGATGTGGATACTGTTCAACTTTCCAGGCTCTTCTTTCAAAAAATATTGTCAATGTAACTTTTCTTGAGGAATAAGTATTTCCAGATAAACTTCAAATAAATAAAAGCATGTGTATATGTGTGTGTGTGTGGGTAGGCAGGTATGTACACACATATGTACATATGAAATCAAACAACCTAAGGTTTTTTTTCCTTCTTAAGAAATAATCTGCCCCATGGAAAAAAAAAAAAATCACAGAATTTCAGAGCTGGAAGAAACCTCAATAGTCATTTAGTCCAACCGATAAATCCCCAATTCTGCCATATCCAACTAGTGGTTATCCAGATGCTGCTTGAAATGTCTTCAATTGGAAAATGGAGTTGGTTCTAAAGATGAAGTGAAATAATATTTGTATAAAACCACTTGACTTAGGGCCTGCCATCTCCTCATGAGGCATCCTATTTCACTACTGGACAGCTCAAAATGTTAGGAATATTTTTTTTTCCTGACACTAGGCCTAAATCTGTTTTGCAATATTTGTTTTCTATTTCTGTGTTCTGGAACCAAACAGAACATATCTAGTCCTTTCACTAAATAATAACTTATCTATTTGAAGAAAGCTAGATTGGGTCCCCTAAGTCTTCCTTTCTTCTATATAACCATATCCAACTCTTTCAACTACTCCTCCTATGCCAAAGAATTTTCACCATAATGTCAGTCCTCCTTGGAATGTTCCAACCTATGTTAACGTCAAGAGCAACAAGAAATAGGAACCTGAACAATCAATGCAAGAAACGAAGGCAAGCAGAGCTTTTCTAATGTCTATATGACAAAGTTAAAGATGACAGGTAAATTAGAAGAGAGAGAAATGTAAACCATGGGAGGAAAGTAGACTCAACAATATCAAATGCTGCAAAAGGGTTAATGAAGAGGACTGCCTTAAAGAATGGTGGCCAGAACATAGTTCCAGTTATCCTCAATTTGAACACAGCATGGTTTTGGAAAGGACTAGGTGTTAGTGACAAAACTTCAACAGTAATCTACTATGATGGAGTAACAACAACTACTCGGATAAGATCTAAGTGTTCTGAACATTCAAATTAAAGAGTTTGCAATAAACAAAATGCAAAGATAACAAAATAAGGGCCTTCCAGCAAAAGATATATTTTATACAATATTGTTTTAAAGAAGTATACTATTTTTTACTTTATGTTTCTCAGGATAGTACATAGTCTACCAGCCATGCAAACTTTGATTTGCTTAGATCCTTCTTGGATTTCCTAAATTCTTGGATCCATTGGCAACCCTATTATTCAATGACTAGCTTTAACATAGACCGTTTAAGTACCCACACTTTACTAAAGATTTTACTAAAGATTAACCAGAGCAAATAATTGTGTCCTCTGAAAAAGATTTTAGTCAATTTTAACATGATATATTAGTAAACTTAAAGCTACAGAAAGTCTTTTTAAAAGAATGTTAGAGAATTTGTATAAAATTTTATTTTGTTTTAAGAAATATTCTTTTTAGTGTAGGCTAAATAAATGGTAGAGAGATTATTAGCACTAGAGTCAGGAAAAACTAGGTTCAAACCCTTGTACTTGACACATACTATTAATGTGATCATACATTGTTCCTTCAAGCAACTCTCAATGATTATGGATTATAGAGTTGCTATTCTTCATAAGTAGAGAGAGTTTCTATATTGGAAGTTTCCTCCACTGATGAAATCAGAGATCTAGCTACTATCTACCCTATTCACAACCCTCTTCACTCTCTCTTTTAAACAATAGATTTCAGGACAAAGTCAAGATGGCGGAGGAGACATGACTTTATCTGAGCTCTCCCAGATGTCTCTCATTGGTGATTCCAATAAGTTAGATGGTCACAGGAATTTCTAGTTTCATAAGGAACTTTAGGGCAGAGAAACAACTGTTGGTTTAGAGTTCTGCTAAATTTACCTTTATGATCTCTGGGCTTCAGTTTCCTTATTTGAAAAATGAGAAGGTAAGACAGTGTGTCTTCTGTGTTCTCTTCTAGATCAAATATTTGAAGTGTAACAAATTTCCAGCAGAATATAATGTGGAAGATCTTCAAAAAAGGTCTGTTTCAATCAGACACGGAAGGAAGGGCCAAGTGCAGGCAAGTGCAGGAACCCAGGATGGTCTAGCATCCTGCAAGCAGGGGATTATAATAAGAGAAATCTACAGCAGTGGTGTACAGAGTGGCTACTCTGTCCTGGTTGCAAGCCTTCAGATCAACAGATTAGCTGTAAGACATCCAATAGAAATATGAAAGGCAAATAATGAACCCTTAAACCCAGAATATTATGGGACCTAGCCACGCCCACCCAGCACCAGAAGTTAGCACCAACCCATTAGAGCCACTGTCATCTGTAGAGAAAGCTGGGACAATCGCCCCTTTGTCCTAAAAGATCTCAACCTTTAAAAAAAAAAAAATGAGCAAAAAAGCAAAAGAACTGTGACTAGAGATAGTTTTTATGGAGAAAGAGAAGAACAGATTTCAAAACCTAAGAACACTAAAAGCAAATCATTTCCTGATGAAGCCTCAAAGGCGATATGAATTGGTCTCCATTTCATAAGGTTCTCTTGGAAGAATTCAAAAACAATCTTAAAAGAGTTAGAAGAAAAATGGGAAAAGAAAATGAGAACTTTGCAAGAGGATTTGGAAGATGAAATACAGAAGATAACTGAAGAAAACTGCTTAAAAAATAGACTTAGTGAAATGGAAAAAGCAAATAACATTACAAAATAGATCTCATGAAATAGAAGAAGCATAGAACTCCTTACAAAATGGAAAAAGAAAACTACTTGAAAATCGGAATTTGTGAAATGGAAAAACAAAAATTAAACAAAACAACTCATTTAAAAATTCAATTGGCCAACTACAAAAGGAGCCTAAAAAGTTAACTGAAGAAAAAATTCACTAAAAATTAGAATTGAACAAATGAAAATGAATGACTCAATAAGATATCAAGAATCAAACAAAGCAAAACAAAACAAAAATGAAAAAATAGTAAAATACCTCATTGGAAAAACAACTGACCTGGAAAATAGATCTAGGAGAGACAATCTAAGGATTATTGGACTTCCTGAAAACCATTATTGGAAAAAAAAAAAAAAGAGCCTTCATAAATAGAGTTTTTTGTTTTATCTTTCAGAAAATCAAGAAAACCTGCTCTGATGTCCTAGAGTCAGAAGGTAAAAATAACCATTGAAAGAATTCACTAATCACCTCCTAGAAAAAAAACCCTAAAATATAAACTCCAAGGAAAAAATATTACAAGCAGCTAGATTCTAGGTCCAAATATAAATCTATAATCCAATGATTGTTCTCCAAAATTAGAAATGATCTTCCTTGAACAACAAATATACAATCCTTAACTGGACCCATAATTTCAACTATTTCAGCTTGGTAGTAGACCTTGCCAGAATTTTCATTCCACTGACACATTCTTCAAAAACTTTACCACATAGAACTTCAGTAGAGGTAGAATATGTAACAAAGGAAATATCTTGCCCTGATGAGTAGAGTTAACCTAGATGACTCCAACACTAATTTTGAGGAATGAATAAGACACCTGAGTGACAACACAGATACTGTCCCAAAGGAAGCTCTCTAGTCTCTCATACAAATTTCTATTAAAACCCGAGGTTCTTGAATAAGAACTAACTAATTTATTAACAGAGGATGAATATCACAGTAGTCATATTTCAGAATGTTTAAGAATATCATAGTATAAAGAAATAATAAACTTGTCAACAGAATACATATTCAGTCTTGTGGGCAGAACTTATATGGCTGAGTAAAAGAGGGTGCTGAAAGACAGTTGATTTTTTTTCTTCTTTATGTAAGACAATATTCAACTAACCCATAAAGCATGCTATACTTCTCTGTTCAAATCGTAAAATACTGTTAAAATGTGTGAGTGAATACATGGCATTTTATTCTTGCTCATAAATTTCTAATGTCTGATTATAAACAAAGTTGAGGAACAAGACCAATACTTCATCATTTCCAAGATAAACTAGAGTTCATGCTTGATGAGTTCCATACACTTAAGTAAGTAGGTTGCACATTAATGGAACTAACACTCCCCCAAGAATAAAACAATACAATAGCCACTTTAAAAAATTTTAAAACAAAAATAAAGGATGCAAATTAGAATCAATATCATCATGTTAACTTCAGCTAAATATCTCCTTGAAATGTTATTTGACTACATGAAGCTTTCTTCTTGATATGAGGACAATACAGCCTCACCCAGAAGAGCATCTATATTACCTGGGAAAGATTCTCTTCCCACCCATTATGCATCTTTTGGATGCAAAACCTACATTCCCTGGGAAAGACTCTCTTCCCACACCCTATCTCAAGTATGTTTCTTTCAGATGCAAAACTTAAATTGTTTTGTTTCTGTATAAAATTAAGCCCTGAGAAAATTCCTCTTTGTAATTCTTTGACATTGCCCACCAAGTGAACATCTTGGTGTCTCTCTCTTTAATAAAGTGCCTTTTCTTATCACAGCCTTTTATGTAGCGAATTTCTCTCTGGGAACCCCCCCCCCAACTTGATGTTCTGGAGAACTAGGAGACCAACCCATATTCCTGCCATGATCCATACCTCATCAATATCAATTTCAGTTTTACAAATGAATTTTGTTTCAGTTTAACTATGTCACCAAGAGCCATTTATTTGTGGATTAACAAAAGACTGGGGTTCAGATATGTAAAATTTTTGAAAGATTATAATTATTTTCAGCATGTGAATTATATGACTGCATCAAGTATTAACCAAAGCTTCTAATATGAACTCCTTGATCTCTCAACACCCCAAAACAAACCAGATAATGAAAATGAATGGAAAAGAATAAAATGTTTAATTGGGGTAGAACTGCAGAGTAAATCAATTTCAAAAAATTAAAACCTAACACTTATTCCTGAATGAGTGCCTTATCATCTTTTCTTATCAGCAGAGTAAGACAGGAAAATAGCTTCTTCTAAATTACCAATAGCAGTGATTGGATTTAAAACTGTTCTAAGAAATATTATATTGCTCTAGGTCTATTTTCTCCATAATGAGCCTCAGGAACACTTCTTTCTTACTAAGTTCTTAGGAACCATAATTCTGTCCCTGCTCCTCTCTCAAACTGCACAGAACATTTGGCATAATTCAATGTTTCTCAATCAAGCAACAATCATTAAACAGGGACTACTCCCAATCTATATCTCAATTTATATGACGGTAGGCATCATAGATCAATTTGAGTCATTCTTGAAGCCCAAGGCCTCAAAGTAATGTATTAGTGTTCTCCCCTTACAACTGTTATGAAATGTGCCTCTTTTAGAATCTTTTTTTTTAAGTGACTGGACTTGTAAAGTCATCAATGCTAAGGTATTTCTATTGAGGTATTCACTCTATCAAAGTGATGAGGACAATAAAGCCTCAGCATCTGCATGCCCTGGGAAAGACTCTCTTCCCATATGCACCTTTCCTGGGAAAGACTCTCTTCCCAAACATTATGCACCTTTTGGATGCTAAATCTACATTCCCTGGGAAAGACTCTTTTCCCACACCCTATCTCAAGTATGTTGGATGCAAAGCCCAAATTGTTTTGTTTCTGTATATAAGTAAGCCCTAAGGAAATGTCTCTTTGCAATTCTTTGACATTGCCCACTAAGAGAACATCTTAGTGTATTTCTCTCTTCAATAAAGTGCCTTTTCTTATCACAGCCTTTTGTGTAGCATTTCTCCCTGTGAACCCGCCCTAACTTGGTGTTTTGGAGAACTAGGAGACCAACCCATATTCCTGCCACGATCCATACCTCATCAAAAGCAGATCTGTACCTGTCCTGCAAGTTTTAAGAGTAAATTTAATAGTAACTGGTTTAAAATCAATAACCTAGGGCACCCAGGTATCTCAGTGGATAAAGGATTAGGCTTCTGATTCTGATTTATCCACTGACAGTAGATAAAGCACTGGTCCTAGAATCAGAAGCCCAGTTCAAATCCAGGCAAATCATTTAACCCCAACTGCCTCAAAAAAACAAAACAAAACACCACCAATAACCATCCCAACATACAAAGTAAAATAGATAATCTTTCTACCAAAGGTCCAATATCTCAGCTACATTTTTTCCTTCAAGGAAGAGAAAAACAGATTGTATATTTAGATGTCTAGATAAAGGACAAAAATGATTTTAAAAGTTGAAAATTGAGTTTCAAATGCAAGAGAAAAACCAGATGAATAGATATCAAACATGAAAGGAAATTGAGCAGGAATAGAGAAGTAAAAATCCCCTTCCTCTTCCTTGTTCCCCAGAGGATGGCAAGCAACAGTTGTTCCTTGAATTTACCCTTTGTTTGTCCTGGCAAAGATGAATTATTCTTTTTTTTCCTGCTTCTTACAAATGTCTCTGTTGACAGTATGACTTATGCCAAATTAACAGATAAATAAATAAATAAAAAGAGGGGGAGATAATACTGAGAAAACTTGCCTGATTGCTTTTTCAAAATAGTGAATATAGTTAGATCATGTAAAAATCAGGATTATTTATTAAATTCCTACAATATTCAAGTCTGTTAACCCATCTTCATTCACTCAAAAACAACAATAAAGCATTATGCACCTATGTGCAAGGTAAGGCATAAAATAGGGTGCTGTATAGTTAGAAAAAGTAATGAAAGACATCCAGCAGAGACCAGATCAAAGACTTCTCTGTGGGTTATAAGGTCCACAAGATGCTTTGATTTATAGATAACACTGTGTTGATTCCATCAAGTCTCAAAACATTACAGAGTCTCCTGAAAGGCAGCTGTAATCACCAAAAGAAGTTTGATCATCTATGAAAAAAGGAACATGAAGAAGAGTGTCAATTGCCCAGATTTTGACATGCATTTGGATTGACATGCTAGAGAGCTTCCTCATCATTATGTAAATCTGAGATAGGCCCTGCAGATGGACAAGTTGTGCCCAGAGATGAACAGGAAAAAACTTGCTCAGAAATTTAAAGCCTTTTCAATTGACCTCAAGCTTCCTATAAAAGCAAAAGCTCAAATTTTTAATACTAGCATATTACTGTGAGCATTTGCTTTTTTGGCAATAAGACATGGAATCCATCTGTCTCTGAAGAATTAAAAATTAGGTCCATAGTGGATGTGAGCAGGCAGTAATATATAAGAAATTAAGAACTAGAAAAAATAAGAGGAGAAGATATCATGAAGGTGTTTTCTAATAGGAAAAAAATGTAGACCAGAGTAGGAAGGTGACTGGATCAGATCTGTGCCCTAGGAAAATTACTTAAAACTGTGTGGAGAATGGATTGAAAAAGAAGAAAGTTCAGAAGACAACATGGTCCAGAAGGCAAGTTTTGAAATTAATGTGTGGAATTATTATATACTTTTTTTTTTTTTTTTAAACAAGCAGCTTGGAATGGAAATTCGGTCCTATGTACACATTCATTTTGTGTTCTGCTCTGCATGTGAAAATAATCTTTTTTAGGTATTTAAGTTCAAACTAAATATTAAAATTTGGGGGAGAAAAGGGGACAGTGGAAGGATTTGAGAAAGAGAACTCAATTAGGAGGCTACTACAATAATCCCAATAACAGGTAACAAGAGTCTGAAACAGGATGATAACTAAGTGAACAGAAGGAAAGAGATACAGTGATACAGAAATGATAGGACTGAAGATAAGAGTTAGCAGTCAAAGATGACAAAGAGGGCATGAAAAATGGTGGCAACTCCCAATAGAAACAGGTAAGTTTAGAAGACTGACAGGCTTGAGGAGAAAGATTTAGTTTGGACATGGGGAGACTGAGATGCTTATGTGGCATCCAATTTTAAACATCCAATACTCAATTACATGACACTGTTTAATGTTATATAAAAAGAATGGAGATTTACCTGCATAGAGATGATAATTATATCCATAGAAGCTGATGAGGTCAACCAATAAAGAGTTAAAGAAAAAAAAAAAAAAAAAAAAGAGGGCCAAGGAAATAGTCTTGGGGAACACTCAAACTTGGGTTGTATGTTATATGAATGACTATCATTAAAAGAAAACTATGAAGTCACAGTAAAACAGGCAAGAGAACAAAGGGAAACTTATGAGCAAAAGTGAGAAAGGTTATTCAGCAGACAGATTTCTGAAAAACCTGGAAAGTATATTGAAACGATGCTGAGTCAAGTGAGCAGACTCAGGAAAACATTGTACAAAGTAACGCAACATTGTGCTATAATCAACTATGATGGATTTAATTCTTCTCAGCAATACAAAGATCCAAGATAATCACAAAAGGAGAAAAATTTAGAACTCAAAATTTTATAAAACTGAATGTTGATATGCTCAAAAAGTTATCAAACTGTGCATACCCTTTGATGCAGCAGTGTTACTACTGGGCTTATATCCCAAAGAGATCATAAAGAAGGGAAAGGGACCTGTATGTGCACGAATGTTTGTGGCAGCCCTCTTTGTAGTGGCTAGAAACTGGAAACTGAGTGGATGCCCATCAGTTGGAGAATGACTGAATAAATTGTGGTATATGAATATTATGGAATATTATTGTTCTGTAAGAAATGACCAACAGGATGATTTCAGAAAGGCCTGGAGAGACTTACATGAACTGATGCTGAGTGAAATGAGTAGGACCAGGAGATCATTATATACTTCAACAACAATGCTATATGATGACCAGTTCTGATGGACATGGCCATCCTCAGCAATGAGATCAACCAAATCATTTCCAATGGAGCAGTAATGAACTGAACCAGCTACACCCAGAGAAAGAACTCTGGGAGATGACTAAAAACCATTACATTGAATTCCCAATCCCTATATTTATGCCTACCTGCATTTTTGATTTCCTTCACAAGCTAATTGTACAATATTTCAGAGTCTGATTCTTTTTGTACAGCAAAATAACAGTTTGATCATGTATTAAAAAAAAAAAACCTGAATGTTGAAAACTGTGTGGATGTAATTGGAAGAAAAATAATATGAGAGAGAGAGAGAGAGAGAGAGAGCGCTCAAAGAAATAGAAAATTAAGTTTGGCTTAAGTATAAGGCACACTTTCACAACAGCAAAGCTAGGAAGATAGGCCGGAAGCAGAGCATGAAAGAATTCAAAAATCCTAATTAATCTTACTGAAACATAATTAAAATCTTATCAATATACTACTCAGAAATCTTTAATAACTCCAAATTATATATCAAACGAAATTCAAACTCCTTGGCCTAGCTTTCAAGGCTATCTATTATATATCCCCAATCTAAGAGAGCCCTGTAGCACAGTTGAACAAAATCGGGAGTCAAGAGATACAAGTTTTAGTTTTAGCTCATAGCACATCAAGACCTCTCTGAACCTCATTTTCATCATAAAATGAAAGACCAATAAGTTCTAAAATGCTTTCTAGCTCTCAAGTTACACAGTTTTAATGGTTCTATACTCTCATTCATCCAGTAGTATAGTTTGTAACCTACTTATACATTCCCCCTTTGTACAATTATTGTCTAGGGAGTCTCATAAATTTACCACAATTGATTTACTAAAAACATTGGAAGCTTTCTTCAATATATATTTTTAAACATTCTGTAGGATATAGGTGTGATGTGATATAGCTTCTAGGGGAGACAGCATTGATTTTGAAGTATCCTGACCTTAGGGGGGCTTCTGTTCTAACAATAAGTCAGTGATTCTAAGTCTTCTGGCTTGGGAGTCTGCCTCAGGGAAGTCCCATCCCCAACCTAAGAATACTATTGTTCTAACAATCTGTCAACAAACATTACTGTCTGTTGGTCAGTGATAATCAAATTCCAAAGACCACGCTTTGGTCCTACCTCTGGGCCATAAAATTAGTATAACTATAACATGAAGAACTAGATAAATGTATCTCTGCTAAATTCTCTTGGAATTTAGACTGCTTGTAATGTCATTACAATTACAATAAACTTTGCCCCATGACCAGGAAATGGGTTCAAGCCAGAAAATTCTTTTGAGACACCTTACAACATCAGTATGTGACTCCTAACTTTTGGGGTCCCCTTCTCAACCTCAACAGATTCCAGCACAGTATTCAGTGATCCTGGTATTCGCTTCCTTACCAACTTTTCTGTTCACACTCTAGTGATTCTAGATATTAGACTTCTATTAATGCAACAAGAAAAAAAATGTATTAACCATTTTACTTTCTACAAAATAATATCACATTTGATTGTGAAAGCTATTAAAAGCTCAGTGTCATTTTCCTGTGAAATGCTTGCTAGTAACATCTACATTATCTAGGAGAGTTAAATTTTGTAACCAAGGTACAGTATTGGACGTATTTCTTCCTCCTAAATTTTATCTTTTTAAATTCAGTTCATCATTCTAGCCTAGATCTTTTTTGGATTCACATTATATTATCCAATACATTAATTATTTCTCCCAGCTTTGAATCAGGCACAAATATGATAACCATGCTTCTTAATATTCATTCAACATATTAATTCATCATATTAAAAATGTTGAACAGACCAAGGCTAAGAAAACAGTTCTCTGATGGAGACATTCCACTAGATACTTTGCACCTAGTGTAACGATTAAAGTAATCAACACTCTGATGCATGTTATTCACCCAATTTAGCATCCACCAATTTATATCATGTAGTATGCACTTTTTTTCATCTTCTACAAGGATTACATGAGCAAGTGTGTCAAATCACTTGTTGAAATCCAAATAGTCTATGTTCTCAGAATTCTAATAATCTAATCTAATAATGATCTAATAAGCCTGTTCCCTTCATTCTTCTCCAGCATTAACCAAAAAAAAAGGGGGGACGGGGGAGGAGTAAGGAAAAGAAATATGGTTTATCTGGTATAGTATTCTTAATAAAAACTAAGCTGGATCTTTATGATTATAATTTTCCTGTTTAAATCCATCTATGTCAGACCTTAATAACCTGTTCAAATATCTTTCCAGCTTTCATTATTCAAATCACTAACCTACAGTCTGGAGAATCTATTTGCTCATTTTAAAAACTAAGGCATTTAACTATCTCTAGTCCTAAGGTCCTCTTCTCCCAAACACCTTAAACCTTACTGATTTCATACCAGAATCTGGTATGATTCTTCAGTACCAGAGTGTGAAACTCAGGCCAGGTAACTTGTATTCACTGTAGGATTCTTTACAATCTTACTCATTTATAATGCGTTTCAGTTCCTCTTTTCTTTTATCCTTTCCAATCGTTTTTTGTTCCATACAAAATAGGAATTTGGTAGTTCCACTGTATGTTATCATTATTTTATCCCCAAAGGAATCCTCATTCTTTATTCACAAAATAATTATTTAAAAATCCTTTTGTTATCGCTATCATGTCAAAAGTCAACCATGCTAGATTTTAAGCCAACTTTAATAGACCCTGACACTTGTTTGTGTTCACCTTAAGCCATTTGCCCTCCATTCATGTAATGTCCACGTCTTTTTAAAATATTATACATATATATACTGAGAAGTTTTCATTTTCCATGAAATTAACTCATTTATTTTTGTGTCTTTCATAATACCTAGAATTTTGTTTTGTCATAATAGTAGGAAGAATATTAAGCTTTGATAAAATGCTCACATCCTTTGAGTTCAGTGAGTAACATTCACCACAATTTATGCTAAAGGCATAAAGAAGGGCTCCATATACAAAAAATTATCCATAGTCACATTTTTATGGTAGCAAAGGATGCCAATCTATTAGTAAATAGCTAACAACTTATGGCACATAAACACTGTGTAATGTTATGGTGCCATAAGAGATAACTAGTGTAAAAGTTCAGAAAAGCATGGGAAGACATTTGAATTAATGTAGAGTGAAGCAAATAAAATCCAGAAAACAAGTATGTAAACAGAAAGAACACAGGAAGCAAAACCATACATTGTGTAATTACAATGACCAAGCTTATGAAAAAAAATGTGATTCCTTTCTTTTTTTCCTCCTACACTTGAACTACAAAATCAGGATAAATTCTATTATATAAACTATCAGATTTTATTGATATGTTGGCTAATTTTAGAGGCAAGTAAGGATGCAGTTGACAGAACCTGAGACTGGTTAGAAGATCCTGAGTTTAAATCTGATAGCATACACTTGTGTGACCTTTGTCTCAGTTCCCTCAACTAAAAAATGAGGATAATAATAGTACCTACTTTTGTGAAGATTAAGCACTTATCAGTGCCAAGCACATGGTAGGTATTATAAAAACTAGCTGTTTAAAATATTATATTAATAATTAATAACAATAATAACAAATTGCTCTACTTCCCCATTTAAAAAAAAAAATTCTCTTTTATAAGTAATGTTTCACTGAGAAAGGGAAGGAAGAAGGATATTTATTTGAAAATAAAGGTAATAAGCCATTCTCCAATTGATAAATGGTCAAAGGATATGAACAGACAATTTTCAGATGATGAAATTGAAACTATTACCACTCATATGAAAGAGTGCTCCAAATCACTATTGATCAGAGAAATGCAAATTAAGACAACTCTGAGATACCACTACACACCTGTCAGATTGGCTAAAATGACAGGAAAAAAATAACAATGAATGTTGGAGGGGATGCGGGAAAACTTGGACACTGATGCATTGTTGGTGGAGTTGTGAACGAATCCAACCATTCTAGAGAGCAATCTGGAATTATGCCCAAAGTTATCAAACTGTGCATACCCCTTTGATCCAGCAGTGCTACTACTGGGCTTATACCCCAAAGAGATACTAAAGAAGGGAAAGGGACCTGTATGTGCCAAAATGTTTGTGGCAGCCCATCATTTGGAGAATGGTTGGGTAAATTGTGGTATATGAATGTTATGGAATATTATTGTTCTGTAAGAAATGACCAGTAGGATGAATGCAGAGAGGCTTGGAGAGACTTACATGAACTGATGTTAAGTGAAATGAGCAGAACCAGGAGATCATTATATACTTCAACAACGATACTGTATGAGGATGTATTCTGATGGAAGTGGATTTCTTCAACAAAGAGCTAACTCAGTTTCAACTGATCAATGATGGACAGAAGCAGCTACACCCAAAGAAAGAACACTGGGAAATGAATGTAAACTGTTTGCATTTTTGTTTTTCTTCCCAGGCTATTTTTACCTTCTGAATCGAATTCTCCCTGTGCAACAAGAGAACTGTTCGGTTCTGCACACATATACTGTATCTAGGATATACTGTGACATAGTTAATATATATAGGACTGCTTGCCATCTAGGAGAGGGAGTAGAGGGAGAGGGGAAAAATCAGAACAGAAGTGAGTGCAAGTGATAATGTTGTAAAAAATTACCCAGGCATGGATTCTATCAATAAAAAGTTATAAATAAAAAAAAAAGAAAATGAAGGACTGAGAGAGGAATCTAAGAAGGCAGCATAGGTTAGAAAATTCCAAGCTCTCCAGATTTTCCCCATAAACTAGACAAAGTAGCACCCAAGGCAAATGTAGAGTAGTAAAAATAGACACAAGTTCAGAGCATGCCATCTAGAGGAGGAGGTAGAGGGAGAGAGGGGGAAAATTGGAACAGAAGTGAGTACAAGGGATAATGTTGTAAAAAAAAAATTACCCTGGAATGGGTTCTGTCAATAAAAAGTTATTATAACAAATAAATAAAATAAAGGTAATATAAATTCAAAAATAAAATCAATAAAAATTTTAAGAAGAAAGGGTAACACCAACAACCTGGAAGACAGAAGACATGACTTGGTCAAAAATCTTAGACATATGAGTTTTAGGTATACCTCGATTCACATCACTAAGTGTGAATTTCATTTATCTTCATTGAGGAGAGTACCTATCTTCCAATATAATTGTGAGGAAACTTAATAAACAAGTTTTGAATAATTGATGTAATACAGCTTCTAGGGGAAACAGCAATGATTTGGAGGTCGCTTGACCTCAGGGAGCTTCTGTTCTAACAATAAGTCAGTAATTCTAAATCTTCTGGCTTTGAAGTCTACCTCAGGGAATCCCACACCCAATGCAAGAATAAAAATCTGTCTGATTCTGAATAAACCTCCTCAGTTCATTGCTGACTATTAGACAGATAATCTGTTGGTCAGGGAGAACCAAATTCCAGAGACCACTCCTGGGTCCTACCTCTGGGCTATAAGCATTCTAAAATATGAAGAATTAGATAAATGTGTCTCTTTGCTTCTGTTTCTTTGACAATTTCTCTTGGAATTTAGACTGCTTGTAATGGCATTACAATTACAATAAACTTTGCCAGTTGACGAGGAAATGGGTTCAAGCTTGCAAATTCTTTTGAAACACAACCTTCACCAACACTGTGACCCCAAACTTTTAGGGTCCCTTTCCCAACCTCAACATAATGACTTATAAAATGCTATAGAAAATGTATAACTAGTATTTTCAGAAACAAAATAAGTATGTGCTCAATTGTGAAACCCCTACATGTGAAAATATTGTATAAAAATCTGAAGGGTTTTAAAAACAATTTTTAAGCCTTAGAACCTTCAAATAAAATATTTTCTTTCTTTTTTTTTACATTTAATTTTTATAAAAAAACAAAAAATTAAACAAGAACATAAGCTCATGGACAGGATAAATTAACCTAGTGAATACAAACAAAACTCACAGATTCAATTTGGATACAACTAAAATTACTTTTCAATACAGATAAAATTACTAATTCAATATAGATACAATTAAATTCACATCTATAATAAGAACTGATATTCAAAATTACAGTCCTTAGGTTTTAGTGCAGGTCTCAATGTTATGCCATAGTCTCCTTGAATTGTTCTACCTCCATTTCCCTGCCCTAATTGTCCTGAGTTTCCCTGAATTGTTCTACATCAGTTTCCTTAACTGTTCTGCCTCAATTCCCTTTAGTTGTAAAACCCCGCTCTAGTCCATTAAGACTGAGGACTATTTGCTCTAAGGTTATAAATTGTCAATATGAGGCTCAAGATGAGGGGATGATCAGACTCCTTAGCTCCTAACACCTTCTGCCCTCAAGAATTTATGATACTACCCCTCTAAAATATTCTAAAAGATAAGACTATCTGGGATACCTCATTGACATCTTTACTTCTGTTTATTCAAACATCCTGACTCTGGCTTCCAGTTTCCCCCGATCCTGCTAGAACCAAATTTATGGTCCTGAAACTTCCCACTCTCAGTGTTCTGACTCCACCCCTGCTTTGGTCTACCCCTGTAGCTGAGCCATGTGGCTATATATATGTCTTGAGGCTATATATGTCATTGAGGACTCACATTCACCACTGGATACTTTGAGAAAAGAGTCCTGTTCAGTCAATTATACTCTCCAATTAATAAAATATTAAAAACTCTCTAATCTCTATCTTGCCTCAGTTTCTCTGGCATTACACCAAGTCACTAAGAATTCAGTTATGTTTACTATACTAGAGTAGGGAAATGAATTTATATTTTACTTTATTTGATATTGAAGTAATTTCATCTATGTTAATGAAATATTGAAGTGTCTTCTTTCTATATATCTGGTTTACAGCTGATCACACAGTGTAATACCAGAGAACTTGAGGTAAGACAAAGATTGGTTTTTAAGCTTTTAATATAGAGAGTTTTGACTAGTCAGCAGGGATGGGAGTCTTGTCCAAATCATTAGGCCATGAAGAACTGAGGCAGGGAACTTAAATAGGGTTTTAGTTAACTAGGGTTTGCAAGCAGGATACAAGGCAGAAGGCAAATCTTTTAGAGGAAACAAAGGTAGATAAGGAGGGCAAGGACACTGGATGGATGGACAAATCATAATTGCAGGAACAGCTCTTAGCTTAATCCTGACAGGATAGGGATCAAAATAAGAAAGTAGAGGGCAGGAGACAGCAAGCCAGAGGGGCAATACACAAAGGGAGAGGGAATTATCTAAGATATAATACACCTGGAGTTTATAACACAATTGTATGTAAAGTAGTCAGAGCTTCAAGGTTTTTCCTGACTCAATTCTCTCAGTCCTAATGGCAAGGAAAAGGGGTGGGGGGGTGGGGCTATGATTTTTTTTTTATTCCCTATGGGTTATTCAGGGTTCAACATAATATATCCTTGGTTATAATATCTCCAATACAAAGGGAAGAAAAATTTATTAAGCACCTAATAATGTGCCAAACACTGCCTTCAAGGAGCTTATATTCTAATGGAGAGATAAGATGTAAACAACTATGCAAAAGGTATACATACATAAACAGGAAATAATACCAGAGGTAAGGTAGGATATGACATTTCAAAAAGAAAATAGAATTCACCTGAACATTCTATTCCTATTAAAATTCTAAATCAACATATTCTCTTCATTTTAATTTGACAAAAATTTAATGACCCCAAATTAAAATCAAAGTCCCTGCCCTCAAGTACCCTATAGCCCAATAGGGAAGAAATTACTTGCTGACAGACAAAAATTTAATTTTCTCATTAGTCACAGAATGTTGGCATTAAAAGAGACCTTAACCACCATCTAGTTCAAGACCCTCATTGTTCAAAAGAGATCAGTGAAGCTGAGAAAGGTGAAGGGGCTTGCCTTTAGGGTAAGGTGTTAACCTATGCTACAAATGAACAGAACACATTCTTCCTTCTTTATGGGGATTACATTTAATTCTATATTTTCTTTATCACTTGGCTTTTTGCAAATGTTCACTATCAGAAATTGCTCCGGCATTGCTTATCTGCTGCAGATCTGGCTTTCAGATTTAATGGCAAAGCAGTGTGATACTTAATTATCTGCTATTTTGAATCTATTATTCTCTTTTTATGCTGCTTACATCCCAACAGGAAGACCCTTTGAAACCCAAACACTGTCTGTGGCCTTAGATTCCAACACATCTGTCTCACATTCAGGAGCATGCAGAGAAGCTGCAGCTGGCATTGTTAATATTGGGCCTTTCTCAAAATCATCCTTCTTAACTAGTCCTTGAACTAGTTTATCTTGTACCAGGAGGCTTTAATCCAGGGTTTCCAGCACATACCTGGAGGAGAATTTGGAAGGGTTCTCCCTTCCCCCTAGGGAAGTAGCTAAATTCTCTACTGCAAAGCAGATAAATAAATTAAAGCAGCATTTCCCCACACAAGTCCACTGATCCATTCTAGAGTTTTCTTTGTTTTTTTGTTTTTGTTTTTAACTTGTCCCTTATTAAGTGACAGTGGTGCATTGTGCTAAGTGCTAGAAAAAATATCAAGTTTTAACAAGACTTTATAATCGTTTTTCTCCAAAGGCTCTAACTGATTAAATCCTTTTTAACAAAAGCTTTCCTTTCTTCTCTACATTGTCCTCCTCCTCCTGTCTATTCCCTCCTAACTGATTCCAGCTCCTGCCCCATCTCCCTACTGCTGCTAAATATTCTGGGATATTTATCTTAGACAGGAGGAAAAGAAAGGAAGGTCCTCTACCCTGAACTTAAGAACAGTTTGTTTTTGAATTAGGATATCCTAAATGAAAGGATAGCTCTGCCAAGATTGTTGCTTCACATTAGCCCGAGATAAATCATCCATACCCAGCACGAAGCCGCCTGCAAGCAGAAACTGAATGAAACAAAGTAGAGAAACACAAACAGCTTCCTACTAATGTTGTGCCACAATTCTCTTTTAATATCCTGATCCAGTTTCCCTAATTGTCCTATTCAGTTACTCTGCCTCAGGTTATAACCATTCCCTCTTAATGTTTGATAAGACAAAGGTCTATCAATTTCAGACATCATTAGAATATCAGGAGTTTCTCTAGTACCTCCCTCCATTGGTCATCCTAGGTGCCTCTCCCCCATTAGGTCATCCCCATCCAGGTACCTCCTCCATTATGTCATTGTTCTTGTTACCCAATAAAAGAATCTTGTATCCCACAGTCTGTGCTGGATTTTTTGAGATAGTCTCATTCAGCCCTGAGACCAAAATCTCTCCATTTAATAAATTGTTAAATACTTTCTAATCTCTATCTTGCTCAGTCTCTCTGACATTACACTACTGAAACGGACTTAAGCTCAATCATTTCATTTTTCTTCTTGACCACAACCCATGTTCATTCTCACCTCCATAACAACTTCCAGAATAATTAAGGAAAAAAGATTAAATTACTTTCCTTGGACTCAAAATTGTCCTCTTGCCTAAGAATTTTTGAATCTTTCCTCTTATGGCAGAAACTGAAAGAGAAAGAAAAGCACCCCTTGGTGCATCTGTACCTTTTCTAGCATGAAACCCTATGGTGATCTTTTTATAATTAAAAGGGAGTAATTATCCCTTCTTTTCACTTTCCATCTCTGCTCTTTGAGACCAGAGCTGGTAATATTCCTAATCTACATCAAATGCTTCCTTGGCAACCACCAAAAGCTTTCCAGAAGCCCTTGAAATGACAAAACTAGGCCTATCAAGAAAGAAAACTAATTCTTTCCATCCCACTGCCTGCCAGTTTATCCCTCTGCATCCTTCCCCCCTCTCCCTCTCTCTCCCTGGCTCTTTGCTTCCCCCTCCGTCTGTGTCTCTCTCTCTCTCTCTTTCTCTTTCTCTCTCTCTCTCACACACACACACACACACACACACACACAGAAAACACACATACACACCCCATACCCCTCACACCAAACACACATACCCACACACAAAACACACACCAAACTTTTAAAAACAGATAAAAATAGCAATCGGTCATTTTGTTGTAGCATTTTAAGTATTCAATCATTTTAAAAATTCTGTCCAAGTCTTCTTGACCTAATTTGAGGTTTTTCTTGACAAAGATGCTGGATCAGTTTGACATTTTCTTCTTCAGCTCATTTTACAAATGAGGAAACTTGGGCAAACTGGGTTAAATGATTTTGCCCAACACAAAACCAGACTGTCTGGCTTTCGAGATTTCAACTCAAGAAGGTGAGTCTTCTGACTTCAGGCCCAGCACACCTAACTGCCCCCATTAGCTATTGGACATCAAGCAAAATCCCCAATTCCTCAGGACTTTCGATTTCTTCATTTATATAATGATAACTAAATATTTTATAACTATAATCTTATTTGATCCTCAAAACAACCCTTTGAGATAGGTGCTAATATTATTTCTATTTTATAGATGAGGAACTGAGGCAAATAGACACTATGGTCCATGGTCACATAGCTCTAAGTGTCTTTGGCCAGATAAGGATGCCTACTTCTAAATTTTTTCCCAGCTCTCATCTTACTTTACTATTTCAAGATTATATTGAATTTGATTCAACAAGCATTTATTAAACATCAACCAAGATTGGGAAGCACTAGATGACAGGGTAACTCTGTCTACATGGCCTTTTCAGATTAGCATGAAATAATCTATTTTCAGTAAGAAGTTGACTATAAAAAGAAACCATTTAGAACAAGATAGAAAAACAAAACAACACCAAGTATAATAAGAACTGGGGCAATAGAAATATAGATGAAGTTCTCTCTCCTCAAGGAACTTTCATTTTATTGTAGTGTTAGCTGATATATAAAAATAAGGAAAAATTAAATATATGTGAACTAATTTCACCTGAGAGCATAGAGAGCACCAATAACTGACTTCCAGAAAATTGACTGACTACATTGTTGTCAATGTCAAGAGTCACAACATAACAAAAAAAAAAAAAATGCAATAAATCCCAAAGTCATAATATAGAAGGACTTTGCTGAACTTGAATCTGCTGTGACAACTTGGCAAAAAAGAAGAATATGTATGTATGTGTGTGTAAATGGTTCTTCCAATTTTGTAAGTATATTTTCATAAACTGTTTATATATCTTTAAAAAAAAAAACCTCAATCACTTAATGGACCAACCTTCAGACTGTGAATGAGCTCATGTTCTAAGTCTTTCCACCTCCCTATTCAAGGTCTAATCAAAGACAAAACCTTCAGAATACTAAAATATCATCATACAAAGACGAGGCACTAACAGAGTAAGAAGGAAGCAACAAGTATTAATTTTTAGAATTTCTAAGGGCAATGAGATGGCACAATGGATAGAAAACTAGCCCTGCAGTCAGGAGGACCTGAGTTCAAATCCAGCCTCAGATAACACTTACTAGCTGTGTAACACTGAACAAATTAGTTCCCCCCAATTACCTCAGCAGGAAAAAAAAAAAAAAAAAGATTTCTACCAGCTATTCTGGGTAATGGTTTCATATAACCCATATGCATATCTCACAAACATTTTGACACATACACATTTTCTTGAATTATACTTAGAGTACCCAAAATCAGGGAATAATCCAGACAAATATCAAACCTTCAAAAGATTCAAGAAGACTGAAATACTAACACAAACCCAAAAGGGTTTCAATGTAACATGGAGATTCAATTCTAGCACTATTGGCCCCAAATATGAAATCTATGGGCCAGAATCCTCATATGATTCCATAGCCACAACTCTGCCTTTAAATAAATCTTGAAATCAAATCCTTTAATCTTAAATTCTCTATAGCTGAAATGGGGAGGGTTAGCTTCAGGCCTACTACTGAGAGAGTTCAGTATGAAAATCAGCCAAATCATATTTGCTACACATTGGTTACTCTGGTCCTTTCTCTCTATACACCTGGTATCCTTGGACCTTACAACTATCTAGATCCTAATCTCCTTCTTAACTTTCAACACATTAAGATTCTCTCTGATTTTACAGGGGCTTCCCATCCTCCATTAAAAATCAAGCAATCCACTATTGACCAGAGAAATGAAAATTAAGACAACTCTGAGATACCACAACATACCTGTCAGATTGGCTAAGATGACAGGGGGATGCGGGAAAATTGGGACACTGATGCATTGTTGGTGGAGTTGTGAACGAATCCAACCATTCTGGAGAGCAATCTGGAACTATGCCCAAAAAGTTATCAAACTGTGCATACCCTTTGACCCAGCAGTGTTTCTACTGGGCTTATACCCCAAAGAGATACTAAAGAAGGGAAAGGGACCTGTATGTGCCAAAATGTTTGTGGCAGCCCTGTTTGTAGTGGCTAGAAACTGGAAAATGAATGGATGGCCATCAATTGGAGAATGGTTGGGTAAATTGTGGTATATGAATGTTATGATTATTGTTTCTTGGAATCTTTACAAAGTGTTAAGCCATTAGAGTTGATAGAGACAATGATTATCTAATTTAGCATGGTTCAATATGATTGATTTGATCTTAGAAGGAGATATTTTGGGCCAGAACTTGAAACAAGATACTAAGTACAACTGATAGAAACGATGCTTGTGTTCACACCTTTAGAGAGCTCATGAGTATCTAAGTACTCAATGGAGTTCACACGTTTGGGAGATTTCAGGGCTTAATATGAGATATCCGAATTCACCCCTCCCTTAGGGCCAGAGAGCACTCTGGGAGATAATCCAGAATCCCTCTCTCTCTCCAGAAAGAGGAGTTAACCTTTGGGAGATCATATATATACAGGAAGCTCTTTGAGCTTGGGAAGAGTTATTTGGGAACATTCCCAGGGGTCAGAGAGGTGCACTCTGGGAGGAAGCCCACAAGCCCTATCTTCGAGGCAAGAGAGATTCATTGTATCTTCTACTTTGGTGCTGGCTGGAGTCGGAAGGACAAACCTTTGGATTTGGAGACATTCGGGTGAAGCTCTTAAAACCAAGCGGAGAGATAGGCCTCTGAGCTAACCGGGCTATATTGAAGGACACAATAAAAGATCTGAACTTTTATCACCTGGCTGTGTTTTGGAAAAAGAATACCACAATTGTTCTGTAAGAAATGACCAGCAGGATGAATACAGATAGGCTTGGAGAAACTTACATGAACTGATGCTGAGTGAAATGAGCAGAACCAGGAGATCATTATATACTTTAACAACGATACTGTATGAAGATGTATTCTGATGGAAGTGGATTTCTTCAACAAAGAGCTAACTCAGTTTCAATTGATCAAGGATGAGCAGAAGCAGCTACACCCAAAGAAAGAACACTGGGAAATGAATGTAAACTGTTTGCATTTTTGTTTTTCTTCCCAGGTTATTTTTACCTTCTGAATACAGTTCTCCCTGAGCAACAAGAGACCTGTTGTATCTAAGATATACTGCGACATATTCAACATATATAGGACTGCTTGCCATCTAGGGGAGGAGGTGGAGGGAGAGAGGGGAAAAATCGGAACAGAAGTGAGTGCAAGTGATAATGTTGTAAAAAATTACCCAGGCATGGGTTCTGTCAATAAAAAGTTATTATTAAAAAAAAAATCAAGCAATCTTTTTAAAATTATGTAAGTGATTCAATGTCCAATGGCAAAGAAATAAGATTTTCAAGGACAAGAACTAGATTTTATATTTCTCTCATTCCTCTAAATCACCTAATATAATGCTAAAAACAAAATAAATTATGAATGAATATACATTGGCTTGGAACAAGATGGTCCCACAATGAAAATCAAAATTCATTCTAAAAAGTGATGCCTTTCACAATTCCCCACTTACTCTTACTGCCTTCTCTCAGACTTTTGTTTATTCTATTTTCATATCTCCTTCTTAGAATATGAAGTTTTTTCAAGTCAGGATTATTTCATATTTAATTTTAATTCCCAGTGTCTAATAGTGCCTGGCACACAGTATAAAAGCTTAATAAGTACTTGCAGATTAATTGCTTGAATGAAATAAGGTATATATTTTAGTTACAGACAATTCTGTATTATTCTTACCTTGATCCCCCACTTTTAAATAACTGGTAACAGTACATATTTTTTATTGTATCAACAATGAAGTCAACAAGAACTACCTAAGCACTATGTGCTAAGCACCATGTTAAATGCTATGAATAAAAAGACATCAGCTGTGATTTAAGATGTTATGAGAAAAAGGATAAGATTTCATGTTATAGGCTTGAGGAAGACAAACAGGAAGAGAAAGGCATTAGTCAGCTAAATAATACTAAGGTTACTTTTTTTCTTCATGAACGAGATGAGGTGAGATCTTTCAAGACAGATGTGAAAATCGAGTAAGGCTTCATCTATTTCAAAGTTTGAGTAGACCTGAAGTGACAAGGGCATACTTAAGCCCTCTCCCTGCTATCCTCCTAAGGGCATACTTAAGTCCCCTTCTTGTTATCCTCCCTATTTCAGTCAAATATGGGCAACTATGTACTTATTGGTCAAGTTCAATTTCTTGGTCAAGTTCCCGAGTTTAGAATTTAAGATCCTCAGCCAATAAGGATGAGGGTCAGTGGTGGGAGAGGGTATTTGCCTTAGGGATAAAAAGTGTAGACCCTGTCCCCTAGGGTGTCTCCTCCCTTCGATTGTCTGCTCTATGGGTGGAATGCCTGATTCTCGAGAATCTCTTGCTTTGCTTCTAGATATCTCTCCAGCTTTTTTTTATTAAATGCTGTCTGAATCACACATTCATAACTGTGTTTCTATTACTATCAAGTGAGATAACAAGCACTTTAAAAAATGCTTTTATATTATTAATTACTATTACCACATACTTTTCTGCTACTACAGATTACATAGTGTGAATTCTGTATAAAAGGGAGAAAAGTAAGAATTCTATACCCAAAAGTAGGATTAGAAGGTCTCAAGGACCAGAGCTAGAGTTGAATTTCAATGGTTCAACAGCAATTATCAAGAACTATATAACTCTCAGGATACCCCTAACCTCTCAGAGAACCAAAAAAGTTAATCTCAGACAGCTTCAGAATATCAAAGAAATTTCCAAACTGATACTGATGCAAATCGGCTCTAAGGTTTCAAAAAATAAATTTCTAAAATATAAAGTAGTCACATATATGAAATCTTAAGAATTTTGTGGAGAATGGCTAGATGATAACTAGAATTTTCATATCATAACTATTATAAGCCACTTTTTACAGACACACACACACAGTGTATTTTCTAGACAATTATCATCCCCTAAAAACACTGGAAATGTTTACATTGCTCCATATTAAAAACATTCATTTTTAAATAAAAGAATCTTATGGAGAAATGAAATTTTATTTCAAAAACACTATGTATAAAGTTTGAAAATATCAGGACAAGCTTTTTCTCACTAAAGAACAGGCTGTTAAATGAGTATTTCAAAAGCCTGAGGTGGTTTACTCTATTCTTCATAGTCCCATTGAATAATAAGATAATGGTATTAAAAGTTTAATATGAAGATTCACTTCAAAGTCCATTTTCCCTCTTATTTGTCACCTCACCTCTTTCTTCGTCTTTCTCTTATTTACCTTTATGAGTTCCACCAACATAGTCTTTCTACATGGTAGCTATGACCAAGTCATTTTCCTACTCAAAAACTGCCAGTGACTCACCATTAACCTTCTGGGACAAAATGGTAGCTCAAAATGGCCCAGCATTTGAGTTTCTTCAGAAAGAACTTTATTTTATTTTGTGCATCCTATCCTTTCCTCACTTTTATGCTCCAGCCAAAACTGGATAACTGACAGTTTTGGTTCTCTTCCCTCTTGGCTGCTCACTTCTACATGAATTCATGAAGATAATATTAATTTTGGATTGTTGAAATCTTTCTTTTTCATCACAGCCAGGCTCACTTGTGTCTCATTCCCTCCATGAAGCCTTCTCTTTACCCTAACCATAAATGATCTCTCCCTTATGAATAATTTTTAGAGTATTTTGTGCTAATCCTTCTCTTTGCCTTTTCTAACTCTGTAGGCATCTTGGAGCCACCAATGTATATGTTGTCTCACTCTTAGTATGTAAACTTTCTAGGGACGGGGACTAGTTTTGTTTTTATTTTTCCCAGGCTTAGCCTAGTGAGAAATATAAGCACTAAATAAATACTAATTATATTGATTACTTTTTTATTCTTTATCTGTCTATAAGACTGTAAATTCTTTGAGGACTTCAAACTTGCCACTTTTTTTCCATCGTTTATATGCCAAGCATAGTCCTTTGAACACAGTAGGCTCAAATATTAAATTGAATTTCTCTTTCCTCAGTATATCATCTCTCACCTGACATCTCATAATATGAATTTACAATACAATGTTACACATACTAATAGTTTTTAATGCTTTTACTCAATGCAGATGAGACCAACAGAAAACGTTTCATTTCTTTCTGCCCAAAATACAAAATTAAATTAGGTTTTACTTTTATGCCTAGCTCTCAGCTGATTTTTCCCAGCCAGCAGTTATGAATAAAAACTCTTATCAATCAACTAATTCCACAGAGCAACCTCCAACCTTTAGCACAGAGCCAAAAAACAAGGCATTGTTTTGAATTTAGATCTACAAGTCAAGTAATTCCACAGTTTAAAAAAAAAAAAAAATGTTATAAGTTTAAAAGGGAGAAAAATTCAGCAAGGTATATAGTGAAAAAAATCACTGTATATTCACTTTTCAATTCTGCTAGTTGCTACTTTGGAAGCAAGGGACTATTCCAATTTTCTAGAATGAGGATAAACTGAAGCCTCCTGGTCTGTAAAAGAAGTCTTGTACTCTTAAGAACCCTGAGGTTCCTTCTGTCTCAGTCTATTTTAAATCTATATTTTAAAATCTAAGGGAAAATCTAAGGCAGAAAACTAAAATCTACTAGATGAAAAAGATTACATAAATGAGAAATTCATAATTTTTTAAAAGCAAAAGCTTTCAGTGCTATTATATTGTTCTAGAATATTTCCTTTAATTAGAGAGAAAGAAAAGAACATTTCTAGGCAGGAAGCTCTTAAGTAGAGATGAAAAGATGAAAATGATAGATTTTTCATTTACTTTTCATTAGAGAACTGACGTGGATGAACCTAATTTCTATATGCCCAAGGCTAAGCAAGATTTCTTTGTACTTTCTGATCCAGGTCTTATTCCATTATCCCTATATGCTTTTTTTTTTTTTTTCTGATGCAATTGGGGTTAAATGTCTTGCGCAAAGTCACATAGCTAGGAAGTATTCAGTATTTGAGATCAAATTTGATCTCAGGTCCTTCTGACTTCAGGGCTGGTGCTCTATCTACTGCACCACCTAGTTGTCCCCTTTTCCCCCTCAATATGCTTTTTCCCAAAGAATGGGAAACAAGTATGGATCATATAATAGATAAACTTGTGCACAATTCACTACTATGAGATCTGTTTTTCTCCAATTTTGATAATCAAAGTCTAAACATATCCTACCTCCACCCCCATTCAGAGTTCCCTGAAGTAGTTAACATGATTTAGTCCTCCCATTACTCCCCAGAATTAGAGGGATAAGCCTGAGAAGTTGGGAGGGGTTGGTATTGTCACTCAAAAGCTCCCACTGTGGTGTGCTTCCCTTTGATTATCAATTAGTCAGCCAGAGCTAATTAGCTTTTAGTTAGCTGTACTAATTAAAAAGACAAAATAAAAATAGTTGATACAAAATAGATTCTTCCCCAAAACAAAACAAAAATGACTGGGACATAGTCTTCCACAAGTAACTTACAGAGTCCAGGGGGATATAGGCTGTAATTTAGAAAGCTCATGGAGCAAAGATAACCCACAACGCCTGATTATTAAAGATGTTTTTCTCCTTTCAAAGAGTCATCGTGGAGTTTTATTTAGGCATATGTAGCAATTTTTGATGTTTAGAGTGCATTTCAGAGACCCAAAAAGTAGTCTTTCCTCGGCATGCCTAGTTGATCTTCCAGGCATCATTGCTTCTGGGATACTATTGCCACCTCCAATGGGAAGTTCAAATATTTTCATCTTTTAAAATTCATAAGATTTTTTTTTTTCTGGGGAAATAAGCTTGGGAAAGAGTTCTCTTCTCATAACCATCTTAAAGATTTGGCTACAAATACTCTTTGTTCTGCCTTCTCCCGACCCCCAGGTAACCCTGGTATTAGAATTTAAAATTTAGAATAGATTCTTTTTATTAAAATCACATAGGACCTGTCTGATTCTCTCCCACAAGACTTTTCCAATATGGCCTCTTCTGCTTTCATTTAATTTCGACTTGGTTTATACCTTTGATTGACAAGTTGAATACAATAGAAATGTCTCAGGTTTGTTCACAACTGGTTTATGACTTGAAATGATTAATTTTGTAACTTAAATATTATCACCTGATAAAGATATAAGGGTTAGGGCCAGTTGTTAGTTGGCACTGAGGAATGTGGGATACTTCACTCACAAAGGCATTCATATTATACTAACTCCGACTTTTCCAAATGATCAGCCCAAACAGCCTATCAGTTTTGCAACCTTTCAGATTTAAGAATAGAAAAAACCAGTCAAAAAATTCTATATCCTAGGGCATCTTGGTGGTGCAGTGGATAGAGCACCAGCCCTGAAGTCAGGAGGACCCCCAGTTCAAATCTGGTCTCAGACATTTAACACTTCCTTAGCTATGTGACCATGGACAAGTCACTTAACCCCAATTGCCTCAGGAAAAAAAAAAAAAAATGCTATATCCTTATAGGATGCTTCCAGGATGTATTCAATATGATGTACCTGATCATAAGGAGTAGAAAAGGCATTCATCTGAAAAGGGACCCTAGATGAAAAGTTATCTAGTTTATCCTATACTTGAACAGGAATACCACTTCTGGCACTTGATACATTCTCTAGAAGCTGCAATCTGTACAACAGGAATACCTCTATTATGAAGTTCAAATAAGGTATAAAGGGCATACTGCAAATTTTAAGACATACAAATGTCAGTGATTATTATTACAAATACACCTATAAGTAATAATCAACTTTTGTTAGAAGACCTTTCAATATAGGAAACCAACTCACTGCTTTCTGAAGCTGCCCATTCTTCTTTGCCAACTAGCAGACACTTAACAAAGCTTATGACTGACTACATCTATACTTGTTTATTTGTAATTTCTCTCCATTATTCATAATTATGTCCTCTGGGATCAAGCAGAATGAATGGAAATCCTTCTTTTATACAACAGCCCTTCAGACATATGAAGAAACTCTCTTGCTTCCTTACCCCTTCTTAAGCCTTCTCTACTTTAAGCTAAGCACCCCAGATTCTTTGAACTGAGTTTCATATGATTTGAAGGCTCTACCTCAACCTGATACCTCCTAGGGGCACTTCTTTAAATGGTTCAGTTGGAAAAGGGCTGAATAAATTGTTCTATAAGAAACGATCAGCAGGATGATTTCAGAAAGGGCTGAAAAGACTGACATGAACTGATTCTGAGTGAGATGAGCAGAACCAGCAGAGCATTGTACACAGCAACAATATGATTATGTGATGATGAACTATGATGGACTTGATTTTTTTTTTTCCAACAATGAGGTGATTCAGGTCAATTCCAATGGACTTGTGATAGAGAGAGCCATTGCATCCAGAGAAAGGACCATCTATCTGAACTGAGTGTGGATCACAATATAGTTTTTTCACCTTTTTGTTATTTGCTTGCTTGTTTTTTTTCTCATTTTTTCTTCTTTTGATCTGATTTTTCTTGTGCAAAATAAGTGTAAAAATATGTTTAGAAGAATTGCACATCAAGAGAACGGTATGGTTCTGCACACATACATTGTATCTAGGATATACTATAACATATTTAACATGTATAAGAATGTCTGCCATCTAGGGGAGAGGATGGAGGAAGGGAAGGGAAAAGTTCGAACAGAAGTGTGTGCAAGGGATAATGTTGTAAAAAATTACCCATGCTTATGTTCTGTCAATAAAAAGTTATAATAATACTAATTTTAAAAAGAATTGCACATGTTTAACCTATATTGGATTACTTACAGTTTAAGTAGGGAGGAGAAAGAGAAGAGGAAGAAAAACTTGGAACACAAAGTTTTGCAAGGATAAATTGTAGAAGGTCACAGACAGTGGGGCAACTCTGGATGAGGTATAAGACCCTTCAGCTCAGAAGGAACCTGCTAACAATGTCTGGTTTGGCTCTCATCTCCCTTTGGGGCATCTCAGTCTTCCCGAGAAGTCGGGGGTGTGACAACCTGTGTATTATTTGAAGGAGAGATACTTGCAGTAAAGAGGAATCTACATAATAATAGCAAGGTGCTTATAGTTAGCACATGCGCAGTGTGCTCTAGTGATGCAATGGTACTAAAATATTTAAGGCAGAGAGAGCTTGAAATAAATGGATTCCATGCTTGCTGTGGGTCCCTGCCTCATCACTCCTCTTCTAAGACCAAAAACTCAGGCTGGTACTGAGATCATCCTAAGAGGTAGTCCAAATGGTAGAGCAAATGCTGAAAATTATCTTTGCATGTATTTTGAAAAATCGAAAGCTATTATTCCATAAGTAAGTAAATTTTTTTGCCCATTTGTGGCATGACTAGGGTAGATTAGAGCAGTACTATCACTTTCTCAGTAGTAGATGTTTTGTCCTTCTATGTATCATGTCATATCATTGAATACAAGTGATCTTGTGGTTCACTAAAATCTATGGCTCTTTTTCAAAAAAACTAATGATATATCTATCCCACCTTTTATCTGTGAAGTTGATTTTCTTACCCCAAATGAAAAACATCTCTCAATATAGTTCATCATAGAACTCTTCCAACTCTCTGACAAAAACTTGGGTGACTTGAAATCAAAATAAAAGGGATAGATGGCACTTCTATTATTCCTTTACTAAAACTAGATAATCTGTACATTAAGGAAGCCAAAAACTATGTCCATAACAATAAGAGTTCCTGAGCCCTTATTGTGCTGTCCAGAGATGGATCAATGTTTCTGTCTTGAAGTTAGCTATAAGGAATGACATTGTAGTTTGAAGGGTATATAAAACCATAAAAAGCAAAAGATTTTGGGAAGGAAGATGGGAAAAAATTCATATCCTTGATGTAAAGCAAATTGTTTAAACAAAAGAGGGGATATTTGGTCAGGCTCTTGATATAAACTGCAGTTTGCTTCCTAACTGTTTAAAGACATTGTTGACCAAACAATGTTGTCAAACAAATGGCAAAACCTAGCTTTAGAAGTCTTTTACCCCATCTGTCCCTCGCTGCAATACTATTTCTCCAGTATATAGAAGAATTTTGTAGTCAAGATGTGTTTCACATAGCTAACACTAGTTAATTATTCATTAGTTTAAGGTCCCCACAGATATGAAAACTGGACCCATTAAACAAACCAGGAAAACAGTACGACTATCTGGAGAGAATGCTACAAGCTTTAGAAAAGGTCAAGATAAAACTATGAAAATCAAGAGGAGTAATAGAGATTATGCAAAATCAAAGATTTAGAGACAGAGGTGATCTTTAAGGTTATTTAGCCTAATCCCCTCATTTTACAAAAGAGGAAAGTGAAGCCCAGAAAAAGGAAATGACTTGCTCTAGATCCCACAGCCAGTTAAGTGTCTGAAATGAAATTTGAACCCAGAATGTAAAACTTGAAAGGAAGAAGATCTGAATTTGAATCCTTCTGACATTAGCTATTTAAATACTTACAGGCAGGTTACTTCATTTTTCTATCTTAATTACCTAATCTGTAAAATGAGGAAAACAATAACCATGGTACAGACCTCAAAGATTTGCTGTGAGGCTCAAAGGGGACAATTTATATAAAATATTTTTTTTTAAATCTTGAAGTTCCAAATAAATGTCAACATTATTTATATTACTTATCAGAGTTTCTCTTCTCCAAAAGACTTACTATTATATATCACTAAATTGAGTATGTCTTTGTATCTAGAGATAATCCTTTATATAGAGACTAATTAATGTTTAGAGTTTTAAGAACATAATATAGTCAAGTCAACAACCATTTATTAAGTGCTTACTATGTACTAGGCACTATGCTAAATGCTAGAAATAAATTAAAAAAAAAAAGACATCCCTTGCTCTCAAGAACCTGAAAAAAAAAAAAAAAAACAAGAACAGTTGGGGAGGAGGGGAGTACAATGGAAAATATTAGTATGGGGGAATGGCGGTAAAAGACTCTGGGCATCAGGAATTCAGGATAATTAATTCTTTGGAAGGAAAAAGAGTCAGCTGTGATTAAATATGATAAAAATTAGTAAAACCCCAGCTTCCTTGTGCCCTCCCACCTCATTATCTCACTCAAGCCAAGATGGTGATAGGTATCTTCCATGGGTAGATATATAATATTTGCTGT
Organism: Sarcophilus harrisii; assembly: GCF_902635505.1. NCBI lineage: Eukaryota > Metazoa > Chordata > Mammalia > Dasyuromorphia > Dasyuridae > Sarcophilus > Sarcophilus harrisii. The sequence continues at coordinate 193,888,456 of NC_045430.1, forward strand.
TATTGGCATATATGAAAATACTACTAATACTACAGTAGTGATTTCTAACTCAGAATAGAAAAGGGGACCAACAAAACCATACAAAGGATGCCTATAGATGCTCACTGACATAGAAAAAGACACATTAACATTATCTATGTCCTAGTATATTTTTATCTATTTTGTTAAATATTTCCTAGTTACCTTATAATCCTGCTCTGATCATATTGAGGAATGAACCATGGACCTTGTGTCCTCATGATTACATTAGTTTTCATGGGTTTAATTATCACTTGTACTCAGATGATTCTTAGATCCAAACTTAATCTCTCCCCTGATCTTCTGTCTTACATCACCAAGTGCCTACTGACCTCCTCCTCACTCTCTCTCCTTCAGAACTATCTGGGTCCAGTGACAAGATACAGATCAAGACAACTGAACATAGTTCTGGATGCAGTGGGAAACCTGGGCCTTTCCAAGTTAAGGTCTTTTATAGGTTTCAGTTTGACTAAGTCGATACCTATTCAATGAGAAATAAGGCAGAGAATGGTTTCTTTTACCTAATTTAAAAAAAAAAAAAAAAAAAAAAAACAGAGGGAACCACTCCCAGGATTTCTGGCCAAAACAGAAATAATTTGCTATTTGCATTCACTCTCAGCCAACCAGGATTCAAACAATGACATAGTGGGACCTAATCTGGCACCTATAGTTGGCTGATCTAAGAGAACCAGAGTGATTTGGGTTTAAGACATGGTCCTTAAGAAAGAACTTTAGCCTGTAAAGCCTAAAGATATCTTGTGAGGTTTCAGTGATCAAAATTTACATTCCTTTGGTTAGAGCACTGGCAGGTAAAGATATGACAGGTAAGAAATGAGCAGAAAATGACCTCTTTTACCTAGCCAAAAACAATATATTACACACACACATATAAATACAAATACATATATACACAGGTGTATATACACATATATACACATTCATATTTGTATATATCTGGGATGTGTGTGTGTGTGTGTTTGTAGAGATAAACAAATATATGTATGTATACATATGGAGGAGAAGAACTTCAGGGTTTCTGGCCAAAACAGAAATAATTTATTTACATTTACAATTGTTGTTTCATTGAGGGCAATAGCATACATCTAGTCACCAAGGCTTACAGCTTCAATGTCAAACAAAGTACAATATGAACTGGTTTCATGAGTATGCTCAGCTTAACGTGAGAAAGTACAATAATATGGTTATTATTGTTTTTTTAAGACACCAAGAAAATTTTAAAAGAAATAAATCAAACACAGTGACCTAGGATCCAGGAGCTCTTGCCTTAGTTCTGCAGTTAATTTTATTGTTTAACTTTGGTCAAGTTAATCTTTGAGGGCTTTGCTTAATCTGTAAAATTAAGGTGTCAAAAGAGATGACATCTAAGGGTCCAAGTTATACTATTCTATGAATCCATGATTCGTTTAGCTTTTCTTAAAGAGGTGATAAACTTTCTTTGGATTCTAGTTTTTAGCAAACATTAGCAGGCTGAACAGGTCAAAAAAGGGTGGCTTTTAGTAATTGAGTACACTTTAAAAACATGAGCAGTTTGTTCTTGCTGATAAATTAGACAGCTGCTCTGAATTACATTTCATGCTGTTTTCACAAACAGCTAATTTCCTTCTGCTGGTACTAAAGCTACTTGGAACTATACATAATTAACTCCATCACCTTTTCTTTATCCTTCAAGGAAGACATCAAATTATTTGTTCATGTTCCAATGTAAAATCTTCAAAAAAATTTTTCTCCTAAAATACTATGGAAAATATATATTCAAATGACAATATATTTCATTAATTCTGTAATGCTTACTCTAAAATGAATGCATGAATTTTAAAAAAATGTTCTTGTATTATGCTAGCTTCTCTTTACTGCAGGCTTTATTAAACTAATGTATTTTTCACTTCCCACATATTTTACACTTCATAAAATTTTTTTTCTAAATTCAGAAAAAAAATTACCAACTTGTGTCAGCCTTTTTGATTGCTAAATCCAATTTACATTTTTACATCCAACCACTTCCAATCAACATTATGCAAATTATAACATAACTGAATGCAGCATAAAACTGCAATATTTTCTAATGGAGATTTAGAGGGGGGAAAACCTTAGTTACAAAGAGCATATATTAAGAATGAGATTATTCCATTATAATTTAATAAATAGAAAAATACAAGAGACCTTTTGAAAGCTATTCTTTCCTAGGCACTCTGTTGCAAAGTGTATATCCAACATCACTGTGAAGCTGCTTGTAACTATAAACAGAAGACAAACTTCCTTTTACCTAATTCCTCAAAGAATGGAAGCAAGAGTCCATCGCTACACATTTGTTCTCTTAGTAAAATACTTGTCAGTTTATAAGAGGGGTTTTCTAAGTGGTATTTTATTAAAAACAAAAATTTGACTGTAGAGAAAAACAGTATGCTAGTATTTACACTTGTGGTTGTGATGTACTATTAAAATAATTTACTTTCTTCCAATTTATATTTCATTTTCATGTTCCTTAGTTAAGTATGTAACTAAATTTAAAATGGATTCCACACAAATAAATATACAGAAGTACTCACTGGAGGTTCCAAATAAAAATATTTTTACTGCAATTGTAAATAATACTCACTCCTCTCTATACATACTATCATTAAAAAATAGGTTCTTTTTCTGCTTATGATGATAAATTGTTCCATGCTGTAGAAAAAAAAAAAAAAAAAAAGCTCTATTTCAGTTTCTAAAAATCATTGGGGAAAAAAAAAAAATCACAGAGCTGTACATAATTCCCTAAAATTCTCCCTCAAAATATCATATTTGCACAAATTTTTCAAGGGATTTTGCAAGCATTTCCTGGAATTATAACGCAAAAATAATGCTGTCAGTTTTCACATTTTCCTTCCTATTTTTTCTAAGCACTTGTTTAAATTATTCAAAGATGAATACTTAAGTTGATATTATTTCATCCATAAGCATAATTATATCAATATTATATTATATGCATTTTTCTTCTGTGATAAGGTATTTTCTACATTTTCTCAATTTAGACCAATTCTTCAACTTCTAAGTTGACATTCCCTTCATTCATGTGTCTTCTTTTTTTTTTAAATATTCTTGCCAGTACTATCTTCACCAGTTCAGTTATTCTCTAGTCATGTCTGATTCCTTGTGACACCATTTGGGATTTTCTTGGCCAAGATACTGGCATAGTTCACCATTTCCTTCTCCAGTTCATTTTACAATTAAGGAAACTTAGGCAAACAGGGTTAAGTGATTTTCTCAGAGTCATACAGCTGGCAAGTGTCTGAGAGCAGATTTGAGGAGCTATCCTAAGTCTAGGTCCAAAGTCTATCCACTGAGTTTAAGTAAAGTATTAACAAAGAGAAACTAAACCTTATCTGAGGATCCCAACAAACTACATGTTGACATGGAAAACAACATGTATATTTTTATATCTTTTTTTATTAATATGTTTAACATGTTAAAATTAATAGGAACTATATTTTAATCTGGCTCAGACTGCACTTAGGAGTGATTGGGGCCATGTTGAAAGCCAATTCTTACCTCAAAAGAGCAGTCATCTCTGACTCCTTAAATAATGATTTCTATCCTAATCAATCCAGTTATTGTAAACAAATACAAGAAAACAAAATGGCCTTTACTCTGATCAATCTTACATTATTATAGAAGAAGACACAATAAAAAGAATTGGAGGAAGATGAAATAGTTGATGGGGAAATGAACAGTCCAAAGAATGAGTTGAGAGTGAAGCAAACATCATGCCTTGAACTCCTCAAAATAAATAAAATCTGGCCTCAGTTGCTTACAAGGTATATGAGCCTAAGCAAGTCACTTAACCCTGCTTGCCTCAGTTTCTCCATCTATAAAATAAGCTGGAGAAGGAACATCTTTGCCAAGAAAATCCCAAATAAGGTTATGAAGAATTGTACATAACTGAAATGACTGGACAAATTCTTTCTGAATTATTTTTTCTCTTTTTGATGTATAGAAGCTAAGATAACAAAAAAAAAATACAATTTGTAATTGCAAAATATAAAAAAAAGATACTACTTTGTAGGCATCAAATACTGAAATTCCTTGAGAGATTGATGGTTTCAGCACTTTCCAGTCTTTACAAGACTTTGCAGATTTTTATCCCCGTTGTTGAAAACGTCCTACATGAAGGTTTTCCCTAACATAATAGAGTATTTCCTATTGATTTATTATCCTGATAGATATTGATGAACTTCTTTTACTACATGACCAGCTCTTCTTTTCCAATAGTAGATGGAATTAAAGTAGAAAGGGACCTAAGACTTCATCTCAACAACTCACTCCAGCTCACTCCACTGAGATCAAGAGAAGTAAAATGACTTACCAAACTTAAAGGGTAATGGTAAAGAACAGAACCAAGATATGGATCCAGAACTGATTATAAATCTACAGCTCCTTCCACTACCTTCCATTATCCCTACTGCCCTGCAACATTCCCTTGATAGTCTTTTATGTTATTTTTTTTTTTGCACAGAAATCATCATTAGTAATCTATTAAAGCCTACTTATGACCACCCTGCTTCTTTCTATTACCTATTAGGTTGTCATTTTTAATTTCCTGAAATCATGATGCTTCATGATTCATAGTCATATAGCATCATCAGGAGAGCACTGATGATTCAGAAAAGACTTTTAGAGATATGGGCACAATTTTCAAAATCAAGCCCAATAACCTCATTTTCCTCACTGTCCATCTGTAATATTTATTGGGTATGCACATAAGGCTATATTGATTCAAATTTGGCAACCAAACTTCATATCTTAATCTGGGCATCTACATTGTTTTTGCAACATGAATAGTTATTATAATGTCTTTCACATTACCATAATTTCATGAGAGACATAATTGTGATTATAAAAATATTTTTATATAGTATATTATGTTCCAGGTACTATGCTAAGTACTCTACATATGTGATTTTATTTAAAACAACATTAGGAGGTAGAATTTATTATTATTCCCATTTTATGGGTGAGGAAAGTGAGGCAAATAGTGGTCAAGGGATTTGTATAGGGTCACACAACTAATAAAGTCTGATACCAAATTTGAACTCAATTCTTTTTGGCTCTATCTACTGAACCACCTAGTTGTGCTCTAAAATATATAATTTTTTGCCCTACAAAATATATATAAAACATGTATAAGTTTGCCTTGAAGGAAAAGGCATTAGTAACTAAAGGGAGAAAAGCAGGGAATCAGAAAGAACCAAGAAAGAGTCACATGCTGAAGATGACACTTCTAAAGGAAACCAGGAATTACAAGAGGCAGTGCTAACAAAAAATCCATTCAAGGCATATAGAAAAGCCACACACAGAGACAGGAGACAGAATGTCATGTTTGAGGAACAATAAGAAGGCCTGTTTTACTGGACTATAAACTGTGGGAAGGGGAGAAATTTGTAATAAGGCTGGAAAGGCAAGGTAGGGCCAGCGGTGAAGAAGTTTAAAAGAAGGATCTATTTGTTCCTAGAGCCAATAAATTCACCTTATAAATGTCAAGTCCCTGGAGTTTATAGAATAAGGGAGGAAGAAGGAAGCAGGACAATAAGCCCTTCTCTAAGCAAGTGTCTATCCCCAGACTGCTTTTTAGTCCCTGCCCTCAAGGAGCTCAGTCTAATGAAGAAGACAACATGCAAACAATTACATATATACGGGAGAAATTGCAGATGACCAACAGTGGAAGGCGATGATATAGCCTGACTTTTCCTTTAGGAAAGTCACTTTGTAGAAGACTGGAAGGAAAAAGAGACCTGAAGCAGGAAAACCAATTTGGAAGCTACTAGAATAGACCAAGTTCCTGACCTTAACTAGGTTGTGGCTATATAAATGGAGAGGAGGGGACAAAAAGAGATATTGTGGAAGTAGAAATCATGGGATTTGTCAACCAACTAGATAAGAGGAGGAAGAGTGGGGAGTTGAAGAAGATACCATAAAAACTTAGAGGATGGTGGTACTCTCAACAAAAATAGGCAAGTTTAAAGATGGAAGTTAAAAGTTTTATCTGAGTTTTGTTTTAGAAATGATGAATTTCAGATTCTTATGGGACATCCATCTGGAATTTTATAGGTTCATATGGGATAACCAAGGAATCCATAGTTTCTTATGGGATACATCCACATTTTGGATATGTGTAATATAAGTATGCTCTATGGAAACAGAAAATACACAGGATGAAGTATATTGGACTTGGAGTCAGAGAAAATTTGGTTTTAAATCTTGCTTCTGACACTAGTTTTATGACCAGTCAAGTCAAACTTCTCTACCAGTTTCCTAAGCAGTGAAATGTGTAAAATCGAATCCATAGTAATAACTTTCCAGAGGTGTTACAAGAATCATAAGGTCACAGATTTAGAGACAGAGAGATCATAGTCCAATCCCTGCACTATACAGCTGAGGGGCTGGGATTAAGGGCAATTAAGTGATCTGCCTAGAATCACTCAGCTACAGTATCTTTGGAGGGATTTAAATTTAGTTATTTCAGATTCCCAAATCCAGCACCCCATTCCCTCTGCCATAAAGATGAGATCATGTATTGTGATGACCGTGTATTTTGAAATCAGCCAGAGTCAGGAATTCAGGTTAGGGGAAAATCGTCAATCTTTATTCTCAGTGAAGAAAGATCGGAGGTGGAAGAGAATCGGCAATAGCAATGTGTGCAGCTGAGTCAAGAAGCTAGCTCGACCAGCAGCCACACGACCAGCAGCTACCAGCATAGAACCCAGGCCAATCTCTCCCAGCCTCTCTTCCTGTCTCTCTGCCTCCACTCTCTCTGCCTTTCTATACAACACATCAGGACTTGCACAGAGAGTGGAAGGGGCCATTCTTTATCCAAGCATGTATATTAATAGAGTATAGTCCAATTACTATTTAGCCTCCCGTGCTTAGGACCTCAGTGCATCAACTCAAGCCTCAGCCCATTACAATGTATTTATTTTATTTTAAGGACTTTGTAAGCCTGAAAAGCTATATGTATCTTTTAAAATAATGATGATGATAAGGATGTTTGAAATGGTTGAGAAAAAAAGGCACCATTGGGGAGGCATGGAAGTCCTGACATCCAAGAGAAACTGGGGACAGGATTTAGGGCAGGAAACAAAACCTATTTGAGGGATAGGAAATCCAATTTCGTGGTTCATTGATGAGGAGATGGAATCATTTTCTTAGCTTTCTCAGGATCATACATTGTGTTCTACATATTAAGGGAACTCTTGATTAGACAGAACTTCAGTAAACTTAAACCAGTAATTAAGTCAGAAGGACTTACTGAACTGTGCTGCCTGGCAAATTCTCCCGAGATACACATTAAAAACCAAACTTTTTTGGTCATCATACTGCTGACACATTGTAACGAATATATTTACATTTTCATTTCAATGTGATGGCATTTAGGAAACAAATTTCACTTGTTGACTCTGTTGGGAAATTTTATACATCATAAATTGTAATATGCTTTGCATTTTTCAAATAAGGTAGTTATTTATATAACATTTACCTAGACTCATTCTAATTTGAAGGGTGTTTTTAATATAAAAAAGAAATGGATATAATGTTACACTGAATACAGATACTGTTAACAGTTTTTACCCGTTCAGTTTGAATTTAACAAATTAAAGCAAGTTAGGTAGTTTAAGTGCATTATACATAATCATTTTATTTTTTAAAACTCCTTATAATATGTGATCTCTCTCTTCTTCCTACTCTTTTTGAGACCTGGGACAGATCTTAACTTAAAATGGCAAAGGTCTCCCACCTGAAGGAATATTCCCTACTCCTGAGTAAGTTCACTCTGTCCTTTGGTTGACTTCTCAAGGAAAGTTCACTTTGACTTCTCAAGGAATGTATCATGTATGCATTAGTTGCTTATCTATGTTGCAGGAACTTGCCTCTCCTGAAACTCAGGACAGTACTTGGGAGAAATGGCTAATCTTCCATGTATGTCATTTATTAATTACAACCTTGCAGCCCCTCATGGTTATCTCCTTGATGAGCTAACACATCTGTATTCCCATAGTCAACAGTCAAGAAGGTGGGCCAAAGCTCAAAGCCCCTGGTCTGTCCATAGCCCAAATCCTTGGCCCAAAGCCTTCTTTGTCTGTAACTCCATAAAATCCCCTGCTCTGAAGTGGCTCATTGGAGTCTCATCCATGGAGAGGATGCTCTGCCTTGGAAAAATTCCCAGTCTGGGACTCATAGGCTGAACACGGGACCCCCCAGCCTCAGTGAATCAGAGTTGATGCTCCCCCGAATTGTGATTTTTTTTTCTCTTTTTCTTCTATCCTGATTATTATATTAATAATTGTAGTGTGTTTAGTTATTATTTTTATATGCTGATTTTGTCATTGCAAAAAGTCTACTCTTTGCTGCTTTTATTATTAAAGTTCTTTTATATTTGGCTTCTAAAACACATGCGTCATTTGTGATCGCTAATTCGAACTTTAAAATCTCACAACACCACCACATCCAAAACCATCTCTAGTCCTCTTGATCTATATCTTGTTACTGGACCCAGGTATCTCTGGAGGAGAGAGGGAGGCTGATGACTTTGTACAGCTGTCTCTCACTTAAGTCTAATCCACTTGTAAGTCACCTTCCTGATATCAAGATCCTCCTCTTTGAAGACCAAGGACCAGTAACAACAACATCAGAACAATTCCCTTTGTGTTTTTCTATCTATCATGGTTTGTTATTTAAAAAAAAATTCCTCCTTATTCAAACCTCTTCTTAAATTGTACTTCTGTGAAGACTTACTATCACTATATACTATATATACTATCACTATAAGGCCTCTGAATTCTACAATATAGCCATATTGGCTGATAGCTATTCTTTGCAAGGCATTAAATCCCCCACCTCTTCACCTTGGCCTAAAATGTATTCATCTCTAACTTCTTAGTTTCCTTCAAAGCTGCAGTATAGTTACCATCACAAAAACAAAACCTTGGCTGATACCCACAAAGGGGGTACTCTTCCTTTCCTCAAATTATCTTGTAAATTTTTAATTAAGTACTTGTGGGATCCCCAAACATAATTAAGCTCCTTTAGGGCATGTTTGTTTTTTCCTTCAATTTTTGTCTTTCTATTCTCAACATCCAGTCTTGAACAAATAGGTGCTAAACAAATGTTGGTTCAATGTAGTATATCTAGAGGTTATATATGTAGGAAATGAAGATACTGATCTCCGAGATCCTTATTACTGCTAATTCTACAATCTTATTAAAAAAAAAATTCCTGTATTTTAATTCCTTTAATTTCAACTCCATCATATAGATAAGGATTTAAAAAGTGAAATGACTTGGTCTCAAAGGTATTAAAATAGCAAGATCAAGATCTAACCCCAAGCTTTCTAACTAAAAAGCCAATGTCCTTTCTACTATGCATGTTTCTCTTAGCAACTCTAGAAATTCCATGATTCTATAATTACAGGGGAGCCCTCAGGCCAAACTTAAAGCCTATGAACTCTAATTTTAAGTACTTTCCAGCTAATAGCAAACTAGATAATACATATGAGAATATTCAAGAAGACTCTCCTAGCAGTGAATGTGTTCAGGAAAGACTAGTACCTAGGAGGGGAGGGGAGAGAGGGCTGCTGAATCCTTTATAAATAGATAACAGTAAGAAATTATAAATGATAAATTGAGAATAAAGCAAAAACTTATTGGAGGAAAAAAGACAAATGAATTCCAAAATTAGTCATCCAGGACCACTAAATATAGAAACAAATATCCCAACAAAACTTTAATATGTTTGTCTCATATTCAACAGCACAATGAATTCATATTTCCAATAATGCTAATGTCATCAATGAAGCTAAATCATTTCTGATATAGATCATATAAGGTATAATAAATACATTACACATTTCCCCAAATTTTTTTCTTAAAAATGGTTATAATTTTTTTATAGCTTTTTATTTACAAGATATATGCATAGGTAATTTTTCAGCATTGACAGTTGCAAATCCTTTTGTTCCAACTTTTTCCCTCCTTTCCCCCACCCCTTCCCCCAGATGGCAGGTTGACCAATACATGTTAAATATGTTAAAGTATAAGTTAAATACAATATATGTATATATGTCCAAACAGTTAATTTGCTGTATAAAAAGAGTCCGACTTTGAAACAATGTATAATTAGCCTGTGAAGGAAATCAAAAATACTGGCGGACAAAAATAGAGGAATTGGGAATTCTATGTAGTGATTCATAGTCATCTCCCAGAGTTCTTTCCCTGGGTGTAGGTGGTTCAGTTCATTACTGCTCTATTGGAACTGATTTGGTTCATCTTCACTGTTGAAGAGGGCCACATCCAAAAATGGTTATAATTTTTAAAAGCCAGGTTTCAATCTTTAAAAGCATAAAATTCTTAAATTTGACACTGGTGACTTTCTTTTGTACTTCATTTCTGAAGAATATCAGGTAACTTAATTAACCCTATATTCTGAAACCACTGTGTTTTACTGACTATATAATAAAGCTTATGCTCCTTCTTTGACAGATGTGTTAATAATATCTGGGGGGAAAATTAGGTTATCGAGTAAGATGTATTAAATAAAACGTCTACCTAAAATATTTAACAAGAGACCCTTCTCTAAGTTGCCTAAGGAAAAGAAAAAAACAACCTATTGAATGAAAATCTTCTGCACAATTGTTCATGCAGTATGATGCAGCAATCATATTAACATAGGACATCTTTCCTGAGCTCCAGTCCTCCAATCACCTGAGATTTCGATCCATAGATCCTGACAGTGCCTTAACCCCCTAATTTATAATTAAAATCATTCCTTGCCCTATTTCTCTTTAGCTCCCTGCCAAACCTCTAAGGTTTTTCCATTTTGGTTAATAGCACCCTTTTTTCTATCACTTCAATTTATCCTCAATTTTTCTCTTTCTAGTAACTCTAATAGAATCATTCACTGAGTCCCATCAACTCATCCTTTGAAGTCTTTCAGATGTGCCCCTCTTCCTTTCTATTCCTACTGCAATCAGTATCTCTCTTTAGAAAAGGTCAAAGGTCATAAAACCTTCTTCCCTGGTTTGTTTCCTAGTCTCCAATATCTCTCCTTCTATTCTACCCTACATTCATGTGAGAAATTAATCTTCTTGAAATACTGATCTGCTCATATTATTCCCCAGCTTTAAATCCTTTAATTAGTATTCATTCCCTACAGAATTGAGTCAAAACTTCTTAGCTTGTTGTTCAGGACCTTCCACAAGTGGTCACATCTTAGCTTGCCAATGGTATCTCCCACTGCTCTCATATGCTATGCATGCTCAATCTAAACTGAATTGCTCATCAGTTCTAGCTAAAAGACTAATTTTAAATTCCAACCACATTGGCCTGTTAGCTAATCATGAAAGACATTCCATCCCCCACCTCTATGCCTTTGTATGTACCTGAAATGTATTCATCTCTAATTCTTTATTGCCTTATAGTTTCATTTAGTTACTATCTCATGCACAAATCTACTACTGATACCAAGGATGAGGCTCTTCATCCCTTCCTAAAATTATCTTGTACATGTTTAACTGATTAAAACCTTGTACCTCCCCTACATCTATACCTTTATTCCCCTACTGGAATGCTCTTATCCATTATTTCCATCCATCAAAATACTATTCAACCTCAAATGCTACCTTCTTCATGAATCAACAAAGATGACAGTGATTTCTCCTTCCTCTCATATTTGCCATCCTTTTTATGTTATGCATAGAGAGAGACCTATTAACCCTGGGCAGTTTTTATTGTTCCCATCTGTTCCTATAATAGAATGCAAGCTTCTCTGAGATCAATAAATAAACATGTATTGAATGTCTACTATGTATCAGGCACTGAGTTAAGAGCTAAGGATACACAAAGATAAAAATCAGTCCTTGACATCATGCAAAAAAAATATACTGTCCTTCAAATAACAATCGGCATTTACTTAGTGTTTACTGTGCTAAGCACTAGGGACACAAGAAAGATTCAAAAGATCATCCCTGTCTCAAACAATCTAATGAGAGCATCAACATGCCAACACGTACAAATAAGCTATATAATGATAAATAGGAAATAATTAACAGAGAAGTGACTAGAATTAAGAGGGCTTGGGAAATACTTATTGTAAAAGATGGAATTTTAAATGAGACAAAGAATGACAGGGATATCAATAGGCAGAGCTGAGAAGGGAGAGCATTCTGGCCATGGGCAGCAACCAGAGAAAATGTCCAGAGTCAAGACAGTTGGGATAAAAGATAACATTTATAAAAAGTGCTTTACAAATCTTAAAGTGATATATAAATGCTAGCTATTATTTGTTGTTGTTATTATTTCAATGGATCGATCTGTGATCTTATTGATATAGTTGGCCTCTCACAAACCATTTGGGCCAAAAAACTGCCTATGCATTCCTTATCATTCTATGAGATTCTTTTTCATATTCCATAGTTGATCCACAGAGGATCTACCTAATATGCTAGACATCTCCTTTAAAAGTTCATCAACGTTTTTATGTATCATGGACCCCACAAGCAATGAAGCCTATGAAATAAAAAGTTTCAGTTTCATACTCTTCTGGAAGCCTATTGTATGTGTATGGAAATGATCTTTTTCATGCATCATGAATTTCAGAATTTACATACACATATGCACACACCCCTTCTTTATTCCTGAATCAAAGAAAAAGCTCATTAAGTCAGTGGCATAATACTCAAAAAACAAGAATCATTAAAAAGAGAGCCCTGGTTCAAGTGCTATATGACACATAAGTTAAAAAAAGAAAGGCATACTTTAAACTTTTAAGTGCTAAATAAGTGCTAGTTGTTATTGTTACTTACTGCCTCTGTCATTTACTATCCATGTAATCTTTGGCAAGACACTTATCTTTGGGCTTCAATTCTATCATCTATAAAATGAGGGGATTAACCTAGAAAATTTTATAGGGCTCTCCTAATTCTAACCCTGTCCTATGATATTATGATTTGCTTTCCCTAAGATCTCCCAAATGAATCTGTAGCTGGTTTTCTTACTTGTGTTGTGACTGTTACATAAATGTTAGCAGTCAGTTATCGAGGAAGCTGTACACTGAACCTAGAATCAAGAGGACAACATTTCAAATTCAACCTCAGACATTTAATAGATGTGTGACCCTGGGGCAAGTTTTAACAGCTATCTGACTCAGTATCCCTATAACAGCATCTATTTCCCATGGCTGTGGGAAAGTGATTCGAAAATTTTAAAATGTTATTATTATTACCAATAATAAAATAATAATAATTCTGAGCCTACTCCCCCCGCCCCCCGCCAAGTACACATCCCAAGCTCTAGGCACACATAGGTACATGTGGTTTTAATGTAGTGTAAGTGAATAGAAATGCTTCTATTACCCACAGAATACTCACTATCTTCAAGAATCTTCTGCCTCAAAGGAGTGTTTCTTTTTTGGTATCTGCTAATAGCTACATCAGCAGCTCTAACTCTACATGCCATAAAAATGATTCAATTTCACAACAAGTATATTGCCTAAACATAAGCCATTTACACTTCAAAAAGTAAGTGAAGGGCAAAAGTGTTATGTCAGATTTGATCTCACAAATATTATTCTTTATTCTTACTAACCAAGCAGAAATGATAGCTTGTCTCTTCCCAATAGGAGAGGCTAGTTTATGAGAAGTCCTTATATTTCCACATCTCTGTAGACAATTTCCTCATATCATTTACATCAAAGTTCATATCTCTTCTGTGTTACTAGTTTCAATGAACTATCACTGGCATAGGACACAGTAAAAGTAAAATATCAGTTTCTTTTTTCATATGTGGGTTTTAAAACAAAAAGGATTTATTGTGGAGAAACCAAAATAGACCTCACAAAAGAGGTGAAAGGAATAAATGGGTGCTCCATGGTACTGTAAATAGGCAGCTGATTTGGGAGTTAGGAAGTCCTACCTACTTTCAAGGCCTGTACCTGACACATATTGTCCATGTAGTAAATTGCAAGTCCCTGCAATTCTGAATGCCCCAGACAGCCTCTTGAAATGATAGATTACCAACAAGTTGCCATACTGAATTTATTAATGGAATTTCCACACTGATGAAAACACAGCACTAAGCCAAAATAATGATGATATAAGTAACATAATAAATATGTAGACTAGAATAGATTTTTTTTTTTAAAGCCTTTTCTCAGTCTTTATTCTCCCTGATCTGCTTCATTCTCTCATCTTGCTTGTTCTCTTTCCTGGTGGTTTCCAGGACACCATTTTTTCCTTTTCCTCCTAACTCAGCATTTCTGTTCAATCTCCTTTCCTGATTCATTATCCATCTTCTGCCCCCCTCACCCCCAATCACAGATGCCTCTGGAGACTTGGCCCTTTTTGTTCCTACATCCTCTTCTTTAGTAACTTCATCAGCTCCCATGAGGTTCAAATTATCATCTCTAGACAGATGACTTCCCAAACCATATATCCAACTTTCTTCCCTCTTTTAATCCTAATCTTAAACTCTTTTAAGAAGTTCTATCAACAGCTCTAACTCAACCCATCCAAAATGCAAATCAGCATCTTTTCCCCTTAAAAACAATATACTGTCTCCCTATTTCTACTGACGTCTTTATTTCTCTCTCATTCATCTTGGACTTTTCCCTCTCCCTTACATTAGCCCAAGTAGTTGCTAAATCTTGTCAATTCTCTCTAGAACAACTCTAACAATCATTCTTTTCTCAAGTGTTTTCTTCCATGCTTCAAGATAAGCATTTATTAAACACTATGCCAAAAAAAAAAAAAAAAAATGAGAGGAAGGGGTCAACTAAAGACAAGAGGAGTCCCTCCCTGTTTTCAAGTTCTCAAAGGGATACTACATCGCCGAAAGATCTAATTTGTTCTGTTACCCTTTTGGCAAAAGAAGTAGCGATCACTGGCAGCTGAAAACAGTAACATTTAGAGAATTTAAATGAATTTTTAAAAAATCTTAACAGAACTACCCAAACATGGGATAAAGTTCCTTGGAAGAAAGAAAGTTCCCACTTACCAGAGATCATCAAATTAAGGCTGAATAAGTACTTCTTAGGTAGATTAATTGGAGGATTCTTCTTCTCTAGAGAGAATTGACAAGATTTAGCAACTACTTGGGCTAATGTAAGGGAGAGGGAATAGACTAGGTAGTCTATTACAACTCTGGCATTCTGTGAAATGTAATTATAGTAGAACCTTTCCTTGAAAAGATACTCATCATAAAACAAGAGATTTTAGCCTGAGTGAATTTTGGAAGTCAACCAGGAACAATAAGGCATACTAATAAATCATCAAAAAGCCATACACATTACCAATTAGTGAATAAATATCATCCATGGCAGCTTGAGGAGTAAAATCAACCCCTTTCTTGCCTTTCACTATCACATATTCTAGAAACCATCTCTTCCCTGATGTTGGGAGCCACAATCACTAAGCTGATTGCCAGAGCCCAGCACTGAGATCAAATGTGCACAGCACTCATGCAGGAACAACATTTCCTTCTATGATTCTCATTAGTGGACTACTAGTTCCTATATTATTTATAATTGGCTTGATTATAGCACTAAAACATCTTTTAAAAAAAAATCTGTTGACAAGGGGAATTTGGGCAAGTTAACCAGAAATGATTCCACATGCATATTCTGTCCTAATAAAACTAATCTCTCACTGAGACAAATGAACACTATGAAAAGCACTGTCACTATCGGAGAGAATTCAAAGGTCCAAGAAATAATGGTGTTTACCAACTTAGACTCAGAAAAGATCAGTATATTTAGGAACCAAAAGATGGTTAAAGTATAGCTATTCCTAGTTATACTAGTTAAAGTATAACTAGGAATTGCCCTAAATGCCTATGTATATGGTTTCAAGTCAGGGAAAAAGAAGAATCAAACAATCCATAGAATTGACAAAGAAGGTATAAATAAACTAACAAAATTCACTGACATTTAACCTTCTATAACATTGATCTTTCATTATTGGCTTCACGTAATGTAAATAATTAACACTTAATCATAAAAACTTACTCAAATATCAAATGTAGTAACATATAAAGGTCAATAAGTGAGACACATGTCTGAAGACTATGTTGACCTAAAGAAAAGTATATGATCATGATATATTATAAAATAAAGTCTGAGAAGGAGCCTGAGAGAAGTAGGAGCATCACTTCCATAAGTTCCTCACTCAAACTACCCCATGACTCCTGCCTTTCTTTGACGCCCACCCTATTCCTCCTGCTGAACCCCCTGCACCCCTGCTGAGGGTGGACCCCCCTGCACCCTGAGATATGCCTTAGGTACCTTCTGACATAATGCACCAAGTAATGGAATTCTGGAATAATTTTAAAAAGGATCAAAACTACTATGTATCACTTCAAGTCAATTAAGAAGATGAAAAAATAAGATCATTTGACAAAAATGTATTAAGTGCCCCCTAAATCCAAAACCTACATTCACTGATGTGTATCCTATTCTTTTGTAACTAAGAAGCAAATAATTATTTTCCTTTTATTGGATCATTCATTGTAGGGAGGGCTCTTACTGTTTTTATAACACAAAAATGCCAACTTTACAAGCATATGGATTCTAAGTTTGTGTAATTAACCAAGTATTATTACTATTATTTATTTATTCAGAAGGAAATTTATAACTTGAATCATTTATGATGATAGTTTGTTGTTGTTCCCTCATTTCAGTCATGTCCAATACTTTTTGATCATATTGGGGTTTTCTTAGCAAAGATACTGGAATGGTTTGCCATTTCCTTCTTGAACTCATTTTACAGATGATGAAATTGAAGCAAATAGGATTAAGTAATTTGCCCAGGTCACACTGCTAGAGTCTGCACCCTGATATGAACTCAGGTTTTCCTGACTCTAAGCCTTGTGCTCCATCCACTGTGCCCCCTAGCTGTCCACAGTATGGTTAGGTCCTTGTTTTGTTTTTTCTTTTTAAATATTAATTGAATAATTCAAAATGTTAAATAATCAGCCAAGCTCCACCACCTAGATTCCAGAAGAAATAGCCACTCTGGCCTAGTTCTTCATGTGGAAAGTCTTAATACTTAAATTATAAAGCTATAAACTTTCGTGACCAAAAATATTATTGTGCTTCTCTCTTCATTTTACTTTTCCTTCTTTGGTTTATAGCAGAATGTTACTAGGGGCATATCAGTTGCCAAAGACTAACTTACTGACCTTACTCAAATATATTATTTGCCCTCAAATAAAGAACAGATTGTCTCTAAAGCTGTCTCCAAGCTACCAAAACAATATGTACATGAATGTACATGACAGTCTTGCCACTCATACTCTTATGTTGGCAAGTAAAGTATTGAAAAGTGTCTCTACCATTTTGTGGAAAGGATACAGAAATGTTCTTAATGATGACAATAATGATGATGATGACAAAAAATAATAACTTCAATATTTGTAAAGCCCTCTACAAATATTATCTCATTTCATCTTCACAACAATCATGGAAGGCAAGTGCTAAGTATTATCTTTATTTTACAGATGACAAAACTGAAACATACCTTTGTGATTAACCAGTATCTGAGATTGGATTTGATCCACATTCAGGGTTCTATCCACTGTATTACCAACTTGCTTCTATTAGAACTTAACAACTGTACCCAGAAGCATATTTCTAGTGGAATGTCTGAAGACTGCCATAGATTCTCTTCTATTCACATCATTGAGTAAGAAATTGAATGAAAACATGGGAGTTGTTTTCATCAAATTGGTATGATACAAAACACTGTGATGGAGAGATAACATGTCACAAAATAAAAAAGTTACATAATCTCAGACCAGGATAGAAACCAACATGAAATCAATATGATAAAATTTAGCATAGACAAATACAAAGTCCAATATTTTGGTTAAAAAAACACGCACACACACACACACACACACACACACAAATAAACCAAACCATCAACTCTACACATACATAGATTAAGCCTAACTTGTCTCCAAAGCACAGTAGGATTTAGAAATTTAGGAAACTCAAAAGATGAGGAAACTAAGACCCAGAAAGATGGAAATATTTACTCAAAGACAGAAAGTTAAGATTAGACTTCAAACTGAATGCATCTTTTCCTAGGTCACAGTGCATATATGAACTATAACAAAAGGTCTTTATTAGGCATAAGGGTCAAGTAAACCCACAATGTTATAAGGTTGCTATCAAAGATAATTTTAGGCAACATTTATATAAAAATAAAGCACTTAGATCACAGTAGTAATAATTTCATTCTACTCTTCATTAATCAGAGATCTGGGGCATTGAACTGAATTCTGGATATCATGTTTAAAGGGAGCAAACAAACCAGAATGAGTTTTTTGTAATTACCTATGCATAGTAACTTTTAATAAATAATTACTGATTTATTGAATCTAGAGACTGGTGATTAAATCCTGGAAACTAAATCAGAAAAATAAAAACTAAAAAATCAGAAATATTTAAGCCTGAAAAACAAGCTAAAGGAGACATAACTGTTTATACATATTTGAAGGGCTATCATATGAAAGAATAAATTTGTTCTGTATTTCTTCAAACCTAAGGAATTAAAAAGGCATCTATAAAAGCATTTACCATTTAAAGATGAAAATTATCAATGAATTCATGAACGAGCATTTATTACGTACCTACTAATTATGTATCAAGTACTATTCTAAGTTCAAGTAATATCCCTTCACTTAAGGAGCTTAAATGCTATTAGGAAAAACCATGTGTATATTTATAATCATGAATAAAATAAGTACATAAATAAATGCAAGGTATATGGGGAAGGGGAGAAGACTCAAGAAAGACTTCACGTAGAAAGAATGTTTTCAATTACCATAGAAAAAATTCTTTCAGTAGGTAGGAGTATATTCACTACAAAGCCTCCAACATACCTTCCAAAATCAATAATGATTCTTACACAAGGAAGAAAAGAACTGAAATAGAGTTGACCTAGAGTCAGCATCATTTAGGCCCTAAAAAATAGCAACTTAAACTTGACCTAGGAGATAGTCAAAATCTCCAATTAATTGGAAATCAAAGCATATAAAAAGAGTAAGCATTATGGGAGAGTCCATTGTGCCATTGAAGAAAAGAGTATATGACGCAGACAAAGAACAAACTCAAAATAAAATCCATTTGTTTGAGCATCTGCTTAGTGACTATCAAGAATAACTCTTTCTGATGGATTTTACTAACAAAAAAGGTAATAAAATTCATTCAATGGGAAGTTAATGCACAAATACACCTCATTTTCCTGGAAAACCACTGAAAACATCTGGTGTTAATGCATCAAAAACCACAGAAGACCGATTTTGTGCATCAAGTCACATAATTTTGCCACTGGAAATATTAAAATTTCTGTGTTATTTTAATCAATTATCAATTTGTTTCACAAACAAGAATCTCCATATTTCTGACTTTTTGGAATATACATTTACATTGCTTTTTTATAATGCTTTAGAATTTTAAACCTTTTAAAAAATCATTTAACTATAAAAATGCTAATATAGAAAGTTTTGGGGGAAATGCTGCAGACTGAATACCATTACAAACACAGGAAATTGATTCTCTAGATAGCTTATAAAGTTAATGAGATATTACTTAAGGCAAAAGAAACAATTAGACTATTAACAGTCAAAACAAAACCAAACACTGCCATTCAATATAATGAAACTCACTTAGAAAGAGGTAAAAATTAAGAAATGAATATGAAAATAAAAATCTAATAAGCCTCAAATAAAGCTATAACATCTAGAGTGAAGTATGACTAAATTACAGCTTGAATGGTTGTTTTCTCCAAATATGTTGGAAGGTTAATAAAAACTAATATTTAGTCAATGTAAAAATCACTAAAAAGAAGACAAAATGACCAATTGGGAAAACCCATTAATGGCCTGGAAGATAGATAATGAAACACACTTCCCTCCTAACAGCAGAAAAATGGAGGAATACTAGAATGCTGAATACATTATCAGAATCAGAATCTAATTATAAATATTATAAACTTGTTTGGGGGGAGACCTAACATTTATAACTGTCTAACAACAGAATGGACTGCCACTCCTAGGAGTGAACTCTACCTCATCAGATGTAATCAATTATCATTGAATTGGAGTATTTGGGATAAACTTTCTTAGCTATAAAGCAGAGTTGAGTTTGGGAGATTCTAGGAAACAGGTAATATTTTCAGAAATAACTGACAGAAAAATAAAAACAGATACATGATATTCAGTATAAAGTCTGCTCGAGTCTGGGCCTCAAAATCCTAGCTGTGTGACATTGGGCAAATCTTTTAAACTCTCCAGACCCTCAGTTCTCACAAGTGTGAAATGAGGAAGTTGAACTATTCATCTAGTTTTTCTCTCAACTTAATACTATTGTTTCCTAATTACATGTAAAAGTTTTTAATAACTCATTTTTATAAGATTTTTGAGTTCCAGATTTTTTTTCCCTTCCCAATTTAGCAAGCAATCTGATACAGGATATACATATACTATCATGTCACATATATTTCCATATTAGTCATGTTGTGATAGGAAAAAAAACAAAAGGGAAAAACCATGAGAAAAAAAAAAACAATTTTTAAAAAGTAAAAATAGTATGCTTCAATCTGCATTCAGACTATAACTCTTTCTCTAAATGTGAATAGCATTTTCCACAGTGAGTCTTTTGGAATTGTCTTGGATCAATATATTGCTGAGAAAAGCTAAGTCTGTCATAGTTGATCATTACACAATGTTGTTGATACTGTATACAATGGTCTTCTAGTTCTGTTCACTTCACTAAGCATCAGTTCATGTAAGTTCTTCCATATTTTCTGAAATATGCTTACTTAGTATTTGTTATAGCATAATATTCCATTAGATTCATTACCACAACTTGTTCAGCCATTCCCCATCTATGATGGTTATCACTTCACAAAAGGATGTCACCACAAAAAAAGAGCTGCTATATTTTTGTAAATATATATCTTTTTTTTTTTTTAAATGCTTTATTCTGGATATAGACCTAGTAGTAGTATCACTGGATCAAAGAATATGTACAGTTTTATAGCCCTTTGGTTATAATGCCTTTGAATACAAGAACTAAATGACCTTTGAACATAACTTCTAATTATAAATATTATAAACTTGTTTGGGGGGAGACCTAACATTTACAACTGTCTAACAACAGAATGGACTGCCACTCCTAGGAGTGAACTCTACCTCATCAGATGTAATCAAGCAGGGGATGCCACAGAAGGGACTTTGTTGGAGGAGAAGCTGAGCTAGGTGACCTTAATGGTCCTTTCCCTTGGTAATTATCTCCACTTTATTGTGTGTGTGTGTATTCTTTTATACATAATTTTCTCCCCTATTTATATTAGATGGAGAGCTCCCTGAGGGCAGGGCCTATTTTTGCCCTTCTTTGTCTCTTCAGTGCTTAATACAGTGCCTGGAACATATGATTCTAGCTCTTTGGTGACTTGAATCATAACATTAGAGAGATCTGGAATTTTTAAGGTAATGTATTCCAAACTCCTAATTTTATCTTTAACCCCATATTTTACAAGTGAGGAAACTGAGCAACAGAGAAATTAAGTGCATTTGCCCAGAGACAAGAAACTGGTTAAGTTGCAAATTCATAAAGTGAAACTGGACCTTGTCATTTTTAGCTCTTCAATAGCTCTCCCATCTGTCCTCTTCTCTCCAGTCACATAGCTATCATCGTGGTTTGCACTTTTATCATCTACCATTTAGTCCGTTACAACAGCTTCTCATTTGATCTCATCTTCTCCATCCTCCACACAACTGACAAATTAATATTCCTAAAGATGTGGCTTGGTCTGCTCAAAAGGCTCCTTCAGCTTCCATATCACTATTAGAATAAAATACCAACTCCTACATGTTCCACAATATGGCTCATTACATGTTAATTCCTTACAAGAACTTCATTTTGCTGCCCAATTGGACTTTTTTCTGCTCCAGGTCTAAAACCTCCCATCACCTACTTCCATGTTTTTGCATAGGTTATTCCTCAAGCCTGGAATATCCTCTCTCCTGCCTTGTTGTATTCTTAAAGATCCCTAGCTCACATCAAGGCTCCAATGAAACAACACTTCACAACACTTCATAGAAGAGAGTTTTCTCAAGAAAACTCTCTTCTATGAAGTGTTGTTTTTACTTCCCCCCTTCTATCACTTTTTAGGGTTGTTTTTTTTTTTTTTTGTATGCATAAGGTAAATATTTGTCTATAAAAATTGTATAACGCCTCCTCCTCCAATCCCCTCCACCTTTATAGAGACTTTACATTTTGTCTTTTTATTCTTGATATCCACAGACCTAGTACAGGGATTGGCAAATTTAATAAACATTTATTAAAATGTACTTTGATTGATTGATTGAATCTGCCATCTGACATTGTCTAGCTGTGACCAAAGGAGCATGAGCTAACTAGAACTAGTTGTCTTGAAATTTAATCCCTAAACTGTCACTATAATCTTGCTTTCATATCTCATGGGTGCTTCAAAAATGAAGTCAAAGAGCTTTGGAGTGATCCATCAGCCAAAAGAACACAACAAAACAAGAACTGGTATCACATGATAGGTTTGAAAAGAATGTAAAATATCATCTAGGTCAAGCCTCTTCTTTTACAAAGAAACTCAGCCCAGAAAAAATGAGGCTATTTCCACAGTCACAAAGGAACTGACATTAAGCATTCTAACATTATAAAGCTGAATTAGTATGTTTTTTTCCTATATAGTTTATGACTGTAATCAAATAATCTATCTATAAACATCAAATACAAAAAGATGTTAGAGAGATGATTTTAAAATCATTGGACTATTTGAAAATAATATATCCATCCTAAATTCTTATTAGGACAGTTAGAAGAAGCACACATATATAGAAAGCAGAGGTATGAATTGAATGTTATGCTATGATTAATTTTTTTTTTTTAATTGAGGGATAGGAAAGAAAAATGTACTGGGAGAAGAGGAAAAAGAGAGGCAAAATGGGAAAAAAAAAAATCTGACGGAGATTTTAGAGAAAAAAGGAAAATAGGAGAAGTGGTAAGGCCATACAGGAAAGCAGAAAGAGAAGGACATTGTTGAGAGCTGATAGAAGAGAGAGCTGTTTAGAGAAGGTAAAAGTCAGAAACAAAACACTTCTGAAAATGTACAGGGTAAAAGGAGAAAGGAAGTAGAATAAATGAGGGGAAATAGGATGGAGGGAAATACATAGTTGGTAATCATCATATGAACAAAAAATGTTATAAGATCAAAGGATATAAACAGACAATTTTCAGATGATGAAATTAAAGCCATCTATAGTTATACGAAAAAATGCTCTAAATCACTATTGATTAGAGAAATGCAAATTAAAACAATTCGGAAGTACCACCTCACACCTCTCAGATTAACTAAAATAACAGGAAAGGGTAATGATAAATGCTGGAGGGGATGTGGGAAAACTGAAAGACTAATGCATTGTTGGTGGAGTTGTGAAATGATCCAATCATTCTGGAGAACAATCTGCAACTATGCCCAAAGGGCTATCAAACTGTGCATACCCTTTGAGCCAGCAGTGCCATTATTGGGTATGTATCCCAAGGAAATCATAAAGAAGGGAAAAAGGAACCACATGTGCAAAAATAATTTGTAGTAGCTCTTTTTATGATGGCAAAGAATTGAAAAATAGGTAGATGCCCATCAATTGGGGAATGGCTGAGTAAGTTGTGGTATATGAAGATAATGGAATATTATTATCCTATAAAAAATAATGTACAAGTTGATTTTAGAAAGGCCTGGAAAAATTTACATGAACTGATATCGAGCAAAAGAGCAGAACTAGGAATACATTATACGCAAGAGCAAGAATGTGCAATGATCAACTATGAAACACTGAGTTCTTCTCAGTGGTTCAGTGATCCACAGCAATCTCAATAGATTCCAAACAGAAAATCCATCTGCATGCAGAAAAGAATTATGGAGACTAAATGTAAATCAACACATGCTATGTTCACTTTTTTTCTCTTTTTTTCTTTTCTCTGGTTTTTTACTTTTGGTCTGATTTTTCTCTCCCAATATGATTTATAAAGCAATGTGTAAATATTTAATAATATATTTTATATATTTAAAATATAAATTTTAAAAATTTATATTGAGTTTCTGATAAAAACTTTATTTCCCAAGTATATAGAAAACTCAGCCAAATTTATAGAAATAAGAGCCATTCCTCTATTGATAAATATTTATAGCAAATCTTTTTGTGTTGATAAAGAATTGGAAATTAAACAGATGTCCATTAATTGGGTAATGGTTGAACAAATTGTTGTATTATGATTGTGATGAAATACTACTGTGCTTTAAGAAATGATAACCATTTGGGAAATAGCTAAACAAATTGTATTATATGTTTATGATGAAATATTACTCCATTATAAGGAAATATGAGCTCAATGAGCTCAAAAGCATGGGCAGACTTGCATGAAATAATGAAGAGATACAGTAACAGCAGTATTGATTTAAGACCAACAGAATCATTCTATTGTAAATACCCAAACTGACAACAAAAATTGTATGAAGGAAGATGATGTTTGAATCCAGGGAAAAAAAACAACCCTGATAGACATGTATATGCATGGATGGATAGATATAAATATATGTATGTGTGTATACTTGTGTATGTATGAATATATATAAATATGTATATGTACATATTATATTTAAATATTATGCATATTTATATATACATATATACACACACAAACACACATTATATACTCACACACATACAGATTTGTGTCTAATGGTCTCTATCTCCAAGTCTGGGGTGGGGAAATGGGGAAAAAAGAAAGGCACATGATAAATTTCCTCTGTATTTAAAAGGAACAGTAAGTTGTACACGATGGTACAATTTCAGATACAATGCTCTGTTTCTCTCTCCAAATTTGTTATGGAAATGCTTGTTTTATTTCTAAAGTTCAGAATGAAGTAAATAAAATATATATTATCCTGTTCAGGATGTTCTCAAAAACAAACAAACATGGAAAGCCATACATGAACTAATGCAAAGTAAAATAAAACAGAACCAGGAGAACATTGTACACACAACAATATTGTGTGATGATCTACTAATAATAAGGTAGCTATTCTCAGAAACACAATGATTCAAGATAATTATATGGGACTTATGATGAAAGGAACTATTCATCTCTTAGAGAAACAACTAGCAGAACCTAAGTGAAGATTAAAGATATTTTTCCTTTGCTTTATTTTCTTGGAGTTTTTTGTCTGATTTGTTTCTTTCATAGAATGACATACATGGAAATGTGTTTTGATGACTAACATAAAACCAATGTCAAACTGCTTGGCTTCTCAAGGAAGGGAAGAATTTGAAACTTAAAGTTTAAAAAAAAAATGTTAAAATTGTTTTCACATGTAATTGAAAAAGAATAAATTATTAAGAAAAAAATGAGCAGGATGCCCTCAGAAAAACCTGGAAAAACTTACATAAGGTGATGAAAAGTAAAATGTACAGTGTACAAAGAAAGGAACAACAATATTGTAAGATGATTAACTGTAAATGACTTAGTTGTTCTCAGCAATACAATGACCCAAGGCAACACTAAAGGAAAAATGCTATCCATACCCAAATAAACAATTGATTGTATCCAAATATAAATTGAAACATATTTTTTAAACTTTATTTTTTGAGAGGTTCTTTTGGATCTATATTTTTTTTTCCATAACATTCCAAATGTGGAATTTTTTATAACACAACTAATATAGAAATGTTTTGCGTGACTACATTGTATATAAAATCTAAAATGAATTGCTTACCTTCTCAATGAAGGGGTGGGAGAAGGAGAACTTTTTTTTTTCCATTTTAAAAATGAATGTTTACAAGAGTTTTTACACATAATTGGGGAAAAATAAAATACTAAATAAAATTCTTTAAAAGATTACCAAAAAAGGTAAATAGGCATTCACTTCTCTTTAACAGAAGAAATTAAAAATTATCAAAAATTTTCATCTGTATATTCGGTTCATATACTGTCCTATTGCTGCAACATGCTAATTATATATATATATATATATATATATATATATATAGAGAGAGAGAGAGAGAGAGAGAGAGAGAGAGAGAGAGAGAAAGAGGCCTGTGGAGACACTGTGGATAGAAATATATCCCTGCTTCATCTAATTTATTCCTATACTATTAATTTTCTCATAAGATTGACATTTCTTGGCCTAAGTGTTAGTCTAAACAACATAGATTTATTACTTGGGTCCCAACTTCTCAAAGCTTCCACAATTATAGCATCATTGTGTACTCTGTATCCTTTATGTTTTAGATGCTAGTACATGAGTAGATACTTTGCTAATTCTGCCAAATATTGGCAGAGCATCAAAACTAAAAGAGCACTAAAATATTGGTGGAGCATTTATTTTCAAAATGCATCACAGTATGGATCAATTCTCTGCTATTTGTGCTAATTTTGGTCTAACAATTAACACCAAGAAAACACAGGTGCCCCATCAGCCAGCAGCACAATACCATCCATATGAGAAACCATTGGTTACAGCAAGTGAAGAAATTTTGAACACTGTAGATAAATTAACTGTTACCTTGGCAGTATACTTTCCAGGAATATATATATTGATAATGAAGTTGATACACACATTGCCAGAGCCAGCTCAGTATTTGGGAAACTCTAAAAGAAAATATGGGATTAAAGAAATAATAGGCTGATTACCAACTAGAGGTCTACAGAGCCATAGTGTTGACCCAAATGTATGTCTGTGATACCTGGATGGTACAGCAATTCCATGTCAGGAAAGTGAATCAATTCCACTGAATTGTCTTAGGAAGATACTGAAGATTACTTGGCAGGATAATATACCAGACAACTGAGATCCCTTCTAGAACTGAACTATCAAATACTCAAACTCTACTGCAGAGAACACAACTCTGCTGGGCTAAGCACATTGCTTGAATGTCAAATGTATGTTTGCCAAAAAGATTATTTTATGGAGAACTCACATGGTAGAGGCACTCATATGAACACTTTCAAGGTCTCTTAAAAACTTTTGAATTATGTGGCATGGGAGACACTGGGATAGGATCATCCGTTTTTATGTGACATGTTCCTCCCTCTCTGTCCTCCAGCTTCACTGGAAACAATCTCCTTGAGAACTGTTTTATTTGCCTCTTTTTATATAATCAGCCCTTAGCAATGGGAAAGATTTCTGAAGACATCTGTCCAACTTCTAAAGCATGAAGAATTTTTTTCTACAATTCATCAACCAATTTTAAAACCATTTAATGGTGTTATCATGTAGTCCTAACAGTCCTCTCTTTTTTCTCAGCTTGACTACAAGGATATCAAGACTGTATCAAATGCCTTATTGCAGTCCAAGTAAACTAATGTTTATGACATTCCAATGGTCTGCCATCTAGAAACTCTGTCACAAGGATAGAGAAAGAGAAAAGGAAAGAGGATAGGGAGATGGGGTTGGGGGAGGGAAGGGGATAAAAGAGAAGAGAGGAGGAGGAGGGGAGAAGAGAAGGAAAAAGAAAAGAGTAAAGGAAAAGGGGATACTTGCAATGAAAATTACTTAAGTCTCTAGAAATTTGACAGACTGAATTAAAGTAATGTTGAGCCGAACAATGCTGTATTTCTTGCCAGTAACTATGAGGTATCAAAAACCTTATTAATTATTTCCATTATTTATATTTTTATGTATCTATAAATAATGGAATTGAGGTTGTCATGAAAGAAAATTCTCAATAGCAAATAGCAATGTTCACTATATAGAATGAATAAATTTGTTGAAGCAACCTGAAATCTCTTTTTGAAAACTCGGCAGAAACTGATTGTAAGAATGTTAGAATACTAGTAAAAACTACCCCAAAATTCACATTAATCAAATACAGCCTAAGTAATAATCATACTCTGCATTTTTATAACACTATTCATTCTGTAAAATACCTTCACTCATTATGTCTCCACCCAAGATATCTTCACCTCTGTGAAATACATAAAACAGGGATTATTAATGTTTTATTTCTAGGTAACAGATGAGGAAACAGATCTGGAGATTACTATGTTAAGTTGATATAATACAAAAAGCTGAAACAGGAATCAAGAGATCTGATTTCAAGTTTAACCTTTATCAATAATTGACACTGGGAAAATCAATTTCTCTAGAGCTGTTTAACTATTTGTAAAATTGTATGGTTTCACTTAGTCATCTCTAAGAACTCTCACCAGTAGTTCTTTTCTGGGGCCTCCATCTGGGAGATGGGTCCAGGGTGACCATAATTCACTCCCCTCCCAGCCATATTTCTAACTCTCCACACTTCACAACCATATTCTTCTAGGTATCTGCCTCAACTTCTCTTTCAGCTCCTTTTAATGTACTATTTTCTCCCATTGGAATGTAAGTTCCTTTAGGTCAGGGAATTTTTTTTTTCTTTTTGCTTGTATTTGTATCCCTAGCACAATTCCTGACACATAGAAAACACTTACAGCTCATTGCCTTACCTTGCCTTCTAGCTCTAAAATTTTAGGATTTTATTATTTGGCAAGTTCTTATTGCTGGTTTATGACATTACTAATACTAGAATGCAGGCTACCCAATCCTAACTTAATGTCTTTCTACCAAACTCTTCAAAGAGAAATAGAGGGCAAATACAAAATCAAATAAAAACATACAATAATTTTACAGTTTAATAAGTGAGTTTACTGACCTTATATAGTTTCCTTCTTCCCCACCCCCGAAATTAGTCCATGCTGACAACTTAATTTTTAAAAAGGCTGATATTTCTTGTTCAAGATATTTTTGCTTGACCTGATTTGTCAAACTCTGCAGGAGTTCAAGTGACTGATTCACACCAAATCTTAACTGCACTTATAATCATGTTTGATGCAGCACAGTAGAGAACCACATATAAGTCAACAGCAGCATACTATTAGGTGTTAAGAAGTCCACAATACTCAAAGGATGAGCAGTGATTCAATCTGCTGAATAGATTTGTTGTCTGGTTTAAAGGGCATGATGAAACTTATGTATGTGATCTCATTCTAACTAGCCAGCCAAAGACTTACCATACTCTTTCCCCTGCAGTCATCTTTTGGCCTAAATCAACTGTTGCTACCATACCAGAGCAGACTTACAGAGACTATGTTTAGGTGGAGCTTTGGAATTCTGATATGGATGTAGAGATTGCCAGACCTCACTATGACTGAGAGCAGGAAGACTTAATTATATTCTTTTAGTCCCTACTAAAATAAGAACAAATTCTGTCTTTCTATCTCTGGTTTTGAAATCAATCAAACATTACCATAGTTTTTCAAAAGGACATTGTTAATTGACTGTCAGATCATTCCACTCAGCATCTCTGAGGCAATAAGCTGGAATAGTGGAAAGAATGCTGGGTCTAGCATCAGGAAAAACAATATTCAATTCCAATCTCAGGCCCTTATTAGATTTGTGAAACTGAGCAAGTCAAAGTAATTTCTGTTTGCCTCCATTTCCTCCAGCTTGGTTATCGTGAGGATCAGATGAAATCTTATTTGTAAAGCTCTTAGGCACAATATGTGGTATATTTATTCCTTTATCCATATGCCTCCCTCAAACACTCTTTTCTAGTCACTACTCCCCAAAAGTATGGTCTCTTCTATTACATAATAATGCCCTTGATGGCATGAACTGTCTAGCTTTTGTACATGTATCCCTAGCATTTAGCATAAGAACTGGCATATAGTAAGTACTTAATAAATGCCTTTTAAATCACTAATTCATTCATTCTATTGGCCTTAATACTGTACTACTAATTCATATGTAATGCCCTAAACCCTTCCAGCCAGGTATATTAATTAACCAAATCCAAGAAATCATTGCAGGATCATCAAATCAATTGCAGGAGTACAACCTTCTCACATAATTCATGAATACTTCTCCAACTACTGCTGAGGCACTCTATTCCTGCTGCCCAACCTGCTGGACTAGCTACACTAGTCCCTAGAACTGAGAGGACTACAGTCTTTCCTAGATCCACAAGGGAAATAAATAGAAGATGCATTCCAAACATGCTATGGTCCATTCAAATATTAGGTAATGCTATTTGGACTATTTTATATTCCTGTATTTTTCCAATGGTTTATGAAACAACATGAAAATATCCTAATTGATTCCCAAGATCCTAACCAATCTTCCTCTTTGCTATTAAACAGTCATCCAAAGTCAGCAAATTTAGTGAGAAATGCCTGGAATCTTTAGGACATGTTAGTAGTTCAGGATGAAGGGGAAAGACAAATATGGGAGGGAAAAGAGAGAAGAGAATATGGAATAAATGAGCCAATCGAACCTATTTAATAGTTTGGTTGCTGTTTCAGTGTGGGACTTACTTTCTTTTTTTTTTTTTTTTTTTTTTTTTTAATTTAATAGCCTTTTATTTACAGGATATATACATGGGTAACTTTACAGCATTAACAATTGCCAAACCTCTTGTTCCAATTTTTCACCTCTTCCCCCCCCACCCCCTCCCCTAAATGGCAGGATGACCAGTAGATGTTAAATATATTAAAATATAACTTAGATACACAATAAGTATACATGACCAAAACATTATTTTGCTGTACAAAAAGAATCAGACTCTGAATTATTGTACAATTAGCTTGTGAAGGAAATCAAAAATGCAGGTGTGCATAAATATAGGGATTGGGAATTCAATGTAATGGTTTTTAGTCATCTCCCAGAGTTCTTTTTCTGGGTATAGCTAGTTCAGTTCATTACTGCTCCATTAGAAATGATTTGGTTGATCTTGTTGCTGAGGATGGCCTGATCCATCAGAACTGGTCATCATCTAGTATTGTTGTTGAAGTATATAATGATCTCCTGGTCCTGCTCATTTCACTCAGCATCAGTTCGTGTAAGTCTCTCCAGGCCTTTCTGAAATCATCCTGTTGGTCATTTCTTACAGAACAGTAATATTCCATAATTTTCATATACCACAATTTATTCAGCCATTCTCCAACTGATGGACATCCATTCAGTTTCCAGTTTCTAGCCACTACAAAAAGGGCTGCCACAAACATTCGTGCACATACAGGTCCCTTTCCCTTCTTTATAATCTCTTTGGGATATAATCCCAGTAGTAACACTGCTGGATCAAAGGGTATGCACAGTTTGATAACTTTTTGAGCATAGTTCCAAACTACTCTCCAA
The DNA here is from genome assembly GCF_902635505.1 of Sarcophilus harrisii. Lineage (NCBI taxonomy): Eukaryota > Metazoa > Chordata > Mammalia > Dasyuromorphia > Dasyuridae > Sarcophilus > Sarcophilus harrisii. The sequence continues at coordinate 193,919,726 of NC_045430.1, forward strand.
AATGGTTGGATTCGTTCACAACTCCACCAACAATGAATCAATGGTGGGACTTACTTTCAATCAAAGTCCATCTAACTGTCACCACTAGATTATTCTTCAGTTTTAAAGACTGCTCACATCTCTCCCTGAGAGGATGACACATCCAAAGAGATATCAATGGAAGTCCATAATAGAAATTAAATTTCAAAGAACTTAAGAAACAATTCACCACAAAGAGTAGCAACTGACAAGGCTGGTAATGCCAATGGTTATGGATGCTGAGGCTAGTGAATCATTTGATTGCAGGAGTTCTGAGTATCAGTAGGCCATGTCAATCAGGTGTCCATTCCAAGACCAGTATCAATATGAAAAGCACTAAGAAAAGGCATGGGAGAATCAGCTTTCTAAGAAGAAATTAGGCAGCTAAGATCAGAAAAACATCAAGTCAAAGCTTCCTTGGCAATCATGACAACCAATACGAGGGTCTTAAAAGTAAAACAATGAAATTAATAAGTACCCTAACAGAGGGAAAAAAAGAAGAAAAAGCCAAACATAAAGAGAGATTAATGGTTTCATATACAATGTTCTTTTTCTGTTCAATGCATGTAGAATGTTAATTGGTTTTTGATAAGATTAAAGAAAAAAAAAATTTTTTTTTTTTTTTTTTTAAATTTTAACCATGTGGTTTCGATCCCACCAATCCCCAGCCTGTTCAAAGCCTTTTATTGTCCATAATAAAATTCGGCTGATCCATACCACAGGCTCCATTTTTGGGCTTAACCAGATGAGACAGCACAAGCTATTTCAAAGACCTCCCTAGAACACATGGTACCTATAAAGGTGCTCCTTCTTTCAAATGAGAAAATAGGTGTTGTTTTCTAATTTGCTTTTAATTCATGTAAAAATACAAACACATAAAACTCACTCCGGATCTTAGATATACATGGGTCAACACAGGCAGTGAAAACTTAATTTGTAAATTCACTGATTCCCAAGTAGTAAAATTTTCAAATTTAATACTAAATTAGCTTGGTTTGCTGCTGAAATAATCCAATAAAAATTATTGTTATCTGTACTGAATCCTCCTGACATATGAATCTGTGTGTCATTTAAAAGCATTTGATATTTTGTAAGAATATATTCTTTAAACACCATTCACTTTGTAGTATTAGTAAAAACTAGACCCCTCTGAAATTCAGGCAGTCATTTTCAATGTTTAATTGTCTTTTTAAAATAGCATTTCATCTATGCTATTTTTTATGACTGAAGGGAATAAATCTTAAAATGTAAGATGCCTATACTAAGAAAGTTTTAAGTAGACATGAAACTTTGTTAGCAGAAATATTCAATTTCCTTATTTTCAGCTGCTTTATGAACTGAGCTATCATTTTTAAATTTTATTATGAATGGATATGATGGAATATACATTCATTAACAAAGGAATCATTAGCACAAGAATAGAAATATTCTGCAACATTTTCCAATCTGATTATCATCTTTTCTCAAGTAATAAGAAGAGAGATAGGAAATGTAAAACCACTCTAAAAGTTTGGGGCTACATACCAATGCAAATCAAGACTAGCTTGAAATCATCAAGTGCTAGAAATCTAGGATCTCTGTATATAGGATTCAAAAGACTTAGTAAGAAGGGCCATTGAGAAACTATACCCTTTGTCAAGGCAGATGTGAGTCACTACAGCAAGAAATGGGAAGCTTCAAAGCCACTAAAACAGGACCTCTTAACTTTTTCTATGTATCTTGGGCTCCTAGATAACTCTGAAGAAAAATCTGGACTCCTCCTCATAATAATGATTTTAGATGCAGAAAACAATTTACATAAGATAATCAAGAAAATAAATAAATAAAAGTTATCACAATATTTTCAGGATGAAGAAGGGGCAGGGGGAAATACATTGTAATACAAAATACCCAGAATATTTGCACTCTTAATTTAAACCCAAACTGCTTATACTGAAGCAACTTAAAGAATTTTTGAGAAAAGAAAAACATAGCAAGTTGAAAAACTTGGCTAAACTCCTTTGCTACATTTTGGGATTGAAAAACAACAACAAAGAGAGCTTATTCCTAGGAGTTTAAAAACAGACAAGTGTTGATCCCACAGCAACAAAAAATAAGGGAATAAACAATGAAGTATTCTACATGTCATTCCAAACAAGCTCATCTACACAAAAACAGGAACAAGAACCCTCATGAAAAGAAAATCTGCTTATAGTGTAGAATAACCACACAGCCACTGAAGTGTTAAAAGTACAAACCACAGAGGCATAGGATCATAAATTTAGAGCTGAAAGGGACCTTGGAGGTTATTGAATCCAACCTACTCATTTTACAGATGAGAAGACTGAGGCACTGAGAGGTTAAGTGGCTTGTCCAGAGATACATAGCTACTAAGTATTTGAGATGGAATTCAAACCCAGATCTCCATGATTTCAAATTCAGAGCCTACCCATTATGCCCCTCAGCCTCTCTAAGGTCACATCTTCTCAATGCATTTTAGGAACTAGTGTACACTTTCCTTCAGAGCTATGGCCATTCAAATTGCTTGGAAAAGAACAATTTAACTACAATCCCCCTGGTAAAAAGGTAGACCGTTAGGCCTCACTATCTTTTCCAAGATAGACTTTTAGACATACAGAAAGGTGATTTGGCAGCTTTAAATCACCTTAAGGATTCCTGGAGTTTTGCAGTCACCTTGCAACACCACAAGGACCACCACAGGCCTTTCTACTTGTTCTGTCAATGGGACACTCCTATATGTGGGTCTTCCCTAATTAGAATAAGTTCCATGACAGTAATTTTCTATTTGCATCTTTATTGCTCAGTAACAGTAATTTTTTTGAAATTTACTTATTTATTTTTAATAGTAGCTTTTAATTTTCAAAATATATTCAATGATAGTTTTTCAACATTCACCCCTACAAGTTTCAAAGTTATTCTCTCTCCCTTTCCCTCACTTTCTCCTTTAGGCAGCAAAGAATCCATAAGTGATTATATTTTATTATATTTTTATTATATTTATATTTATATTATATTTTATGGATTATATATATGGATTATACATGGATTATAATTATATATATATATATATATATATATATAAAAATTCATATATAATAGATGTTGAATATGTGCAATTCTTCTATACATACTTACACATCTATCATGCTGCACAAGAAAATTCATGTCAAAAAGAGAAAAGAAAAAAGTAAGCAAACAACAAAAAAGGAACAAATACTAGGTCATAACAGGATGATTTCAGAAAGGCCTGGAGAGACTTACACGAACTGATGCTAAGTGAAATGAGCAGGACCAGGAGATCATTATATACTTCAACAACAATACTAGATGATGACCAGTTCTGATGGATCAGGCCATCCTCAGCAACGAGATCAACCAAATCATTTCTAATGGAGCAGTAATGAACTGAACTAGCTATACCCAGAAAAAGAACTCTGGGAGATGACTAAAAACCATTACATTGAATTCCCAATCCCTATATTTATGCACACCTGCATCTTTGATTTCCTTCACAAGCTAATTGTACAATAATTCAGAGTCTGATTCTTTTTGTACAGCAAAATAATGTTTTGGTCATGTATACTTATTGTGTATCTAAGTTATATTTTAATATATTTAACATCTACTGGTCATCCTGCCATTTAGGGGAGGGGGTGGGGGTGGGGTAAGAGGTGAAAAATTGGAACAAGAGGTTTGGCAATTGTTAATGCTGTAAAGTTACCCATGTATATATCCTGTAAATAAAAGGCTATTAAATTAAAAAACAAAAAACAAACAAAAAAAAAACCAAATACTAGGTCATGATTCACATTCAGTCTCCACAGTCCTCTCTCCATCACAAGTCCATTGAAATTGGTCTCAATTGCCTCACTGTTAAAAAGAGCCAAGTTCATCAGAATTGATAATCGCATAATCTTGTTGCTGTGTAAAATGTTCTCTTGGTTCTCCTCATTTCACTTAGCATCAGTTCATGTAAGTCTCTCCAGACCTCTCTAAAATCATTCTGCTAATCATTTCTTACAGAACAATAATATTCCATAACATTCATATACCATTATTATTCAGCCATTCCCCAAGTGATGAGCACCCACTCAGTTTCCAATTCCTTGCCAAAAAGAAAGGGCTACCACAAACATTTTTGCACATGTGGGTCCTTTTCACTGTTTTAATTATCTCTTCAGGATACAGACCCAGTAGAGACATTTTTGGATAAAAGGGTATGCACAATTTGATAGCCCTTTGGGCATAGTTCCAAATGGCTTTCCAAAATGGTTGGATCAGTTCACAACTCCACCAACAATGCATTAGTGTCCCAATTTTCTCACACCCCCTCCAACATTTATCATTATCTTTTCCTTCATCTTAACCAAACTGAGAGGTATATAGTGGTACCTTAGAGTTGTCTCAATTTACATTTCTCTAATCAATAGTGAGAGCACTTTTTCATAGAGCTAGAAATGGTTTTAATTTCTTCATCTGAAAATTGTCTGTTCATATCCTTTGACCATTTATCAATTGGAGAATGGCTTGACTGTTTATAAATTTGAGTCACATGTTATATATTATATATAATATATATGGTATTATATATATTATTTTAGAAATGAGGCCTTTATCAGAACCCCTGGATATAAAAATTTTCCCCCCCGATTTCCACTTCCCTTCTAATCTTGGCTGCAGTGGTTTTGTTTGTGCAAAGCAGCAGTGATATTTAGCAAATTCTTTTCATTCCATTACCTAGACATAAAAACTTATAAGAAATTTTGTGGCCAGTATCCACAAAGGTCCATTCAACTAGAATTTGAAAGATGCTGCTGCTAAGCAGGGCCACTAAGAAGTAAAATGAGATATATACATAGTGTGTGGAGAAAAGACTGACCTGACAGCCTGTCCACACCAAGTGCTTAAGATAAGAGACCATGCCATAGACTACTAAAAACATATATATAGGTGTATGTATAGGTGTGTGTCTCTTGTGTGTCTGTGTGTGTACATAGCCTGAGTTTTTCTGTCCTTATGGAATCCAATAAAATCTACATTCTTCAGGATATAAATACCAAAGTATGTCATATACTGAACATTTATTTAAGGAAAAGGAAAAGGAAAAGGAAAAGGAAAAGGAAAAGGAAAAGGAAAAGGAAAAGGAAAAGGAAAAGGAAAAGGAAAAGGAAAAGGAAAAGGAAAGGAAAGGAAAGGAAAGGAAAGAAAAGAAATAAATTTCCTTCCTGGGTCAGACCTGGGTTATTTAATTCTGACAGTGACACCATAGGATATTCTCTGAGAAGCACAGTTGGCCTCCTTGATGGCTAGAGGTAACATAAAGCATTGTTACTTTTCCACAACACTACTGACCTATCATATTTAAGCTACATTCACAAATCTAACTGGTAGAATATTCCATCAAACAACTAAAATATGGGACTAGGGTTTTAAAAAGAAGAGTTAGATTGAGGAAAGAAAGAGGATCTAGGTGGCAAGGTTATTCTTAAACAGACATAGAAAAACCTCATTTTCAGAGAGCACAAGATATGAGGAAATGAATAAGGACAGAGGGGGACTCGGAGAGTTGGAAAAGGAGAAATAATACAAGTCACAGCAGTGGGCTTAAATTCTTAAACAAAGTAGGAAGTTAAGTAATCTGCTAAAAGTAACCTAAGAGAAAGGCTAAGAGAAGACCTCCTAAAGAGAAATGTGAAAATCAATAAAGTTTATCACCAATGCAAAAGTTAGGGCCCTGTTGAGGATACAAATGTGTAGTAGGTTCAAGAAAGACTGTTTAATTATTTCATACTTAGCTGTTGAAGAAAAGGAACCAAGTGGGTGAGTGGTGAAATTCATCAACCAAGGCAGGGAGTTTAGCAGAGATGGTGGAAATTCAAGGAACCAAGGGAATCAAGGACACCAAAGAGCCCTTTTTGAAATGACCAAGCATTAATTTGAGTCCACTTAGGGAAACAAGAAAAGCCAGAAAAAGAGGTAATAAATTGCGAATTGCTGAATTCTTAGTTTTGTATCCTCAGAGAGGTAGAGTAGCAGAGTAGATAGTAGGCCAGCTTAAGAGCCTGGAAAACTTGAGTTCAATTTCTGCCTTTGGCACATACTAGCTGTGTGACCATAAGCAAGTTATTTATCTAATCTGAAGATCTTTGGTCATGTAATATATTAAAATTTAATAAGCATAAATGTAAAGTCCCACCAAAAAAAAAAAAAGCTGAGATTTTTAATTAGCCGTCAAATTGTAATTGTAGCTTCAAGTTAGCTGTAAGTTCAGGATGGGACTGAACAGTCAATCATGTTTTTTGTTGCTGTTCAGCATTTTCAATCACGTCCAACTTTTCATAATCCATTTGGGGTTTTCTTGGCAAAGATACTGGAATGGGTTGTCACTTCCTTCTCCAGTCTATTTTACAGATGAGGAAACTCAGGCAAACAGGATTAAGTAACTTGCTCAGGGTCACAAAGCTAGTATTTGAGTCCAGATTTGACTTAAGTGTTTTGGTAGAATACACATTTAATATGAATCAATAATGTAATGTGTGACAGTCAAGGCAATTATTAAGATTTTAAATTAAATTAGCAAAAATTTAGGAACCAAAATGAAGGTGATTGTCTAGCATATTCTGCCCAGATCAGAACACAATGGAATACCTTTTCCTATTTTAGGCAGCAGATTTTAAGAAACACTGAGAAGTTATAATACATCCACAAGGGAGACTAGGCTAGTATGACTATTACAAACATATCTAATTTAAAAGAACTGATATAAAAAATTGCTTAAGCTGGAGAAGGAAGGAGTAGGGACAGAAAAGTGATCATGATTGCTGTCTTCATATATTTCAATATCATTTATGGGAGATTGTTCATATTTTTGTTCTGCAAAGACATGGAAAACAAACGTCAGCCAATAGTAGATAGTATAGGGAAAAGATTTCTCAATATGAAGACTTTTCTATATAAACTCTTCAGAGCACAAAATCTATGAAAAACAATGAATCAGCAAATTTATTAAACACCTACCGAGAAAGAACATTATGGTAAATCTTGGGGATAGAAAGACAAAATTAAAACAGCTCCTACCCTCAGGGTGCTAACATTCTGACACTAGAAATAGAACTGGCAACCTTGGAGTGAAAGGTAATAAATTTCTCCATTAATGACTTACTTCAAGGAAAGGCTAGATGAGTATCCAAGATACAGAAGAACTTCAAGTTAGATTAAGATTAGATTACTGAGGTCCCTTCTCATGCTAAGATTCTATGAATCCATTTAATAAAAATAATATATTCTGAAGCAAAAAAAAAAAAAAAAGAATAAGCAGTCAAAGCACTAATAAAAACAAAGTTTGACCTTCAATTATGATGATAAGGTCTGTAGGGAACAGACAAAACCACAAATCTTTGGAGATTCCTTTTGGGCTTACAGCCCAGTTTTTTAAATAGTACAGACTTTTAATAAATGTAACAATAGGTCGCAGTTATCACAAGAATAATTAAAGACTTTATTGGATCTCTCAGTTAAGGAACTAAGAAAAGATATATTGCCTTCAAAGATATTTGAATAATGGCCTAATGAGAGGGCTGAATATCAATTATTCATAAATTGTTTATACAGATAAACAATAGGCTTCCTCATACCCTTTCCTCTCTCTTATTGGTCTATTTATTTTTTCTTCTCAAAACTTAAAAATTAACAGGATTAGGGTAACTTTTGCCCAGTAGCTTTCTTGAATGTAGCAGAAATGCAAATTTAAAAGTACCCATCAAGTGCATATAATATATAAGATCTAGTGATAAATGATAAGGGGGGGATATATAGAAGAATAAAGTTCCTGCCCCTGAGTCTAACTTGCAAACTAGAATTCTAAGGAAAACATTCTGTTGGCATTACTCACATAGAACAAGGAAATTGATCTTTTAGTTTACCATAGGTAGACAGTAAGATTTTTGAAGGTAATATTCACTCTAGAAATTCCTAGGAAAAGGTTAACTAACACTGTCCAGAATTGGCAGGTTAAATATTGCACTAATCACTTAATAAAAAGAACAACAAAAACCAAATTAAAATAATTTTAGACAGTTAATTTTAGATAGTTAAAAGACAATGATGATAAATTGGATCAAGTATTTTTTTTATGAATTTTATGAATTTAATTTTTAGTTCCCTATTATTATATTCAGAAATCCACTCTTGGCTCTGTTTAAATCTTTTCACCCTTGTAAAGATCCTATCATAAGATTATTTGCTCTACAAGCCTCCCCAACAACCTTTGAGTAAAAGCAGTACAACAATCTTTTCATTGACTGTACTCTGACTCATACAAGAATGTCCAGGCTCTTCTTTCCTGCTTTGTTCTGAAAGAATCCAGAGTTAATCCCAATTAGTGATTCTGTTTATGAGTTATCAATTAACACTTAGAAACATAAATGGTTAACTTAACACTTACATGTTTCTGCTTCTGAGTCCCTGATTACTCAATACCAATACATTCCACTAGAATTAAACCAATAGGCTTGCTGTAGTAGCAAAATATAAACATTTTCACAAAATAAATATCACATAAAGTAGATATCCATTATTTGAGATATATCTGAATAAATTATGGCATTCAAAAAAAACTTGAAGAGGCTTGTGTGACCTCATACAGAGAGAGAGAAAAAAAAAAAAAAACACACTGGTCCACACTGGTCACAATCACATTAAAATACACTAAAAGACATCAGATTTCAGATCCATGAAAGTCAATCTTGACTCCAGAAGCCTGATAATGAAGAATTCTTCCTCCTTCTCCGTAAAAAGGTAGATTACAGTATAGAATACCATATATCCTGTTTTGGTCAATCTGCTTTTCTTAATTGTTCTTCTTTGTTGAAAGGAAATAAACATTTATTAAGCACCTATTATGTGCCAAGCACTGTCCTAAGTGTTTTATAAATATTAATCTCAGCTGACACTTACAACAGTTCTGGGAATTAGGTGCTATTATTATATATTTGTACAGATACAGATACTCAGATGTTAAGTGACTTGTCCAGGATCAAGTAATTAGGAAATATCTGAAAAGGAATCCAAACTGAGGTTTTCCTTAATCTCTCCACTAGTCAACCTAGTGGCTACAAGTAAGAAGACTTTTCTGAATATGGGGATGAAAACTAAGAAGTTATTTTTTTTAAAAAAAGAAAAAGATCTAAAACTTATCTAAAGGGCAAAACCCTCAGAAAGGCTCAAAACAAAAACAAACAGTAAAGAGGTGGAGGAGGGAGAGAACACAACAAAAACTAAAAGTCCTGTACCACCATGACTGCATAGCAGCAACCCAATAACAAAAACACACAAGGATCTCTAGTTTAAAAAAATGCATGGGGGCAAAGAAGGGAGGAAGAAGAGGAAGGTAGATATAGAGGGGAAGGAGTGTTAATTGAGGACTGAAACGGGATAATTAAAATGGAAGGTCAGAAGATAAAGCTTTAAAAGTGCTGTCAAGTTGTATTCCTTGGTATAAAATGTGAGAATTTAGAATGCAAAAAGAAGGGGAAAAAACCCTCTAAACCATGAGAATCAAAATAAATAAATTTTTGTATTCAATCTGGACTGGCCCTCCTTGAAAGCTTCAACAAATTACTTAACTTTTCTAGATCAATGTCACTCTTGTAGTCACAGGATTTATAATCCATGCCTATTGTTGCCCCCCCTATAACTGCACTATTTCAGCCCAAGGATTCTATATGAACATCACAGCACGGGTACAGAGTATATTGTCCTTCACAATCAACAGCAATTTCTGAAGAGGGAACCCCAAAACTGAAAATCCTTAAAGGAAAAAAACCTTGGACTCTGCCCCAGTGAGGGGATTCCATCCCAAGCACAAAGTTTCATCTTTGTTATCTGGGTGGGGCCAGCTCAGTCCTGAAATTTATTGAATTTAATTCAGATTCTAACCCTAGCTGAAACCCAGTGAGGAGCCAACCTGGGACTCCACCCACAAGCTCCCTTCAGCTTGTAGCCAAAACCCCCTATTATAAAAGAGTCAAACTAAAACCCTCTCTTTGCAGAGGTTCCAAATATGCCAGCTGTGCTATGCTTGGAATCCCAAGGAGCCTCTGTCCACTGTTTCCAGTGTCCCTTCTCTACTCTCACCTATTTCCTTAACTAGACTAGACTTTAACTTTACTTCCAATCCTCATAATAAACCTCTTTTATCAATCTAAATTTTTGGGTCTGTAAATTCTTTTACAGGGGACTCTTGCCCGCCAGAAGGGAGTCCCCAAAACTCCCTACCCTTGCACCGAATCCCAAGGGGGTATAGGGGAGCCAAACCTCTCCATTTGGTTCCCTGAACCTGCCACTAGACCTTATCATTTAATTTCCTGACCACCAGAAATCCTTATCTCATTTTGGTTTCTAGACCTCATCATTTGGTTCCCTGAAAGGGAACCCCAAAACCTAAATCTCATCAATACTATCATCATTTCTGAGGAAGGGAACTCAGAATTTCCACTCCACTCAAACTCACAGGTCTACTTTCCTTTTCCAAATGGAAATGAGCTTTCAAGATTCTACCCTGTTTCTCACCCTCAATTAGAAGGGGAACATGACTGTATACACCACTTGACAAGGTCACTAACTACAACCCTTTTGGTAACATAAAGAATAAACAGGCCTGCTGAATCCCAAGCACTACCATCTGACTTACAAGGTCCCCCTGGACCCTTGGGCACTGTTATCTGCCATGGGACACTACAGCTAAATCCTCTTCTGTGTATTGTTTCACGCAGCTTGACTGCCTTGAGCAGGGCTGCTCTATTTTTTTATCTGAAGCCTCAACACTTAGCATAGCTTACATATAGTGAGCACTTGTTTTTCATTCATTCATTCAGAAATACTTAAGCTTTTGTTTGGCTTGACATTCTAATCGTGGAATCTCTAGTCAGAAGGCATCATGGACTACATGCAGTAAACAAATAGACAAATAGTTGGCACATTTTTTTTTTTAAGAGAGGCATTATATTTTTTTGCTTAGTGGACATTTTTACCCTTTACTTTCCTCCTACTTTCCTCACTTGAAATGAAGATAATTATAGCCCCTACTTATCAGGATTATTGGAAGGAATAAATAAGAATTGTCCAAAAAATGCCCGGAATACAGTAGGCTCATTCCATCCACACTAAAGCACAATTATTCTTCCATTTATAGGAGCATAAATGTAAATCTGAAAAAAAATCCTAGAGTATATTCTAACTCCTTATTTGCAGATGAGGAACAGGGACTAGAGAAATACATGACTTAAACTGGTTCACACTAGTAATAAACAGTTGAACTAGGATTTGAACCCAGACCCTTTCACTCGAATCCAGCACTTATGTTCATTGTACAATATTGTTTCTATTTCCCACCATAACTAATCAAAACATGTCAGTCTGGCTTTCCAAGCTTCTTTTAATCCCTATCCTACCTACATAACCTTATTTTCCACAATTCCAACTCACCCTTTCTACTCTAGGATAAGAAGGTAGGAAAATCATTCTCCACAACAAAATATCAGGCTCAGATAATACATAGAGAATTCACTTAATGTTACCTATTATTATTCTTTGTATCTTACTTTACATCATTCTTATGATCCTCTTTTTCCTTTCTTCCATATAAATTCTATCCAACCTTTAAGTACCAATCAAATCTCACCTTCAAGAATTTTTCTGTGAACCTTTCAATATATACAGGAAACCCACTTCTCTCAACTAGTATAGCTGTTAAGTTCCATGACATATAATGTAGCATTTAAATACACTGTCTTGTATTGTTCACTATGTTCCATGTGTGTTGATATTATTTCCTAAAATGGATATGTTCTTTGATGGGCAGAAGCAGGCTTTCTACTTCTCTATATCCCTATACAGTTTTGAGCATAGAGAGATGCATATTATATTGATTGAACTGATCCCGTTATAATCCATACACTGCTGAATTATTGCTTGACTTCTCCATTTGTCTCCTCTTTGTCTACCATTCACTGCTAATATCAGTGAATGATGTCACTTCCCAAAAGACATATTACAGAACTGCACTGTTCTGCCTCAGAGTTTGCCCTTTGTTAAGTTACTAATATCTCTAGGAGAAAAGAAATAACTATATTGGTTTTCCAGACTTTTCCTGATAAATAAACTGAGAAGGAAGGAATTAAAAAATGTCCACTTCAAACTAGAGATTTGAGTAAAAGAGTTAGTAGATAAAGTATGTCATGACAATAAAACTAAACTCACAGAAGAGGTAAAAATCAAAGCTGAGTCTCTGTTAGGAGAAAAGAAGACTTATAAGGTAAAGTTTAATCCACTAACTTTCAACCAGGGACTGATCTAAAGGTGTCTTTCCCACATAAAGTTAAATCAAAATATCAGTCTAGAAGCTTTTATTTTTTTTTCACTGAAAAGTAAATAACTCTGAAAGTCTGTCTCAAACAAGCAGACCAACGATCACTAGCATGTGGACTCTCTAAAATCCCCAAAGCTCCATCCTTTTGATGGATATTGGGATGAGAAAGATGATTACTAAAATGAGAAAAAGCAAAGAGTACCAGCCCAGTGAAGGGAGAGAGAGAGCTATGTCAGGTTTTATTTTAAAGACAAAAAAAAATTTAAAAAGATAAATCAATAAAAGACAGAAGCTAAGAAAGATCGTATCTATTCAGATCCCAAAAGTAACACAAGATTCCTAGTACTAAAAACTTTTAAGAAAACTTGTACTTTGTAACTTACAAAATGTTTTGTTATTTTGTTAACCTTGTTTCCTAATAGCTATCAATAGGACAGACCATTAGGAAAACTAAAAATGGAGGGGAGAAGGGACAGAGTCCAGTGTATTCCTTTGGAGATGATAAGACAAAAAAATTATGTTATTGGTAAGGTCAAAAAAGAGAACAGACAGAAGAGAACAAATTGGTGGTAGAATAAAGATAGCAAACAGACCAAGGCCTGAAGTTACACTCTCTCATTCAATAAATATTGCAATGCTTGAACTGTAACAGAAACTAGGGCAGTAGTTCAGAAGTCCATGTCCCAAGCTAAGGTTATAGTTTCAAGTCAAAGGTTTGGTGAGAAAAACCAATTTCTACAACCTACTGTAATGCCAAAGGTCACTTTTAATGGGGTGACCAGTTCCTCCATTTGTCCTATTTCTTATTCTGCCTTAAGGTTATGACCCGTCCCCTCTTAATAGTTGAAGATAAAGGTGACATTCCTTAATGTCATTAGAATATCAGTAACCTCCATCTATGAGGCTATCCCCACCTAGGTCTCTGCATTATGTCATTGTTCTTATTATTCCATAAAAGGCTTGCTGTCCCTATACTCTGGGATAGACTCTTTGAGATGATAGTCTCTTCTAGCCCTGGGATCCATTGGTCCCAGTATTTCTCTCCATTTAATAAACTATTGAATAGGTCTCTAATCTCTGTCTTGCTCAGTTTCTTTTGACATTACACTACCTCAGGAGCTCTAAGTGTGTCAGTAAGTACTACTGCTGATAGGGTAGGGAAATTCTTATCCCAGTATGTATAAACTACATCAAAATCATAGCTCTCTAAGTTATATAAAGTATCTTCCTCTCACCACCATAAGATAGCTCGTTTACTTGTAAAATAAAAAGTTTGATCTAAATGATCTTTAAGGTCCCTTTCAGCTATCAATCCTAAAATTATTTAGGTAAAAGTAGCTTAAGGTCTTATCTTCACTCCTTTATGGACAGGAAAACAGGCCCAGCAAGCTAAGAAATTATATATAGATGTGATACTTCTACCCCCATGGGAACCAAGGAGAAAGAGCTTATTTCAAGATCCCCCAATAAAAATTTGGTCATAGAGGTAATTTAAAATAATTTCCTCCTCCCCCAACTGCCAAGAATTGCAAAGAATTTATTACTGGTAAGTCAAGGTAGCAGCCATTTTGACAGCTAGACATTAGCAGGGGTCTTCAAACTACAGCCCCGGGCCAGATGAAGCAGCTGAGGACGATTATTCCCTTCACCCAGGGCTATGAAGTTTCTTTATTTAAAGGCCCACAAAACAAAGTTTTTGTTTTTACTAAAGTCTGGCCCTCCAACAGTCTGAGGGACAGTGAACTGGCCCCCTATTTAAAAAGTTTGAGGACCCCTGGAGTAATTCTAAACTATCAAGGGCCTGCAAATGATTCATAGATTTAGGGTCAAAGTCACATTATCTATGACTTTATTTCCTTCACTGTACAATGCCACTTCTGCCTCTATTTGGGTGTCTAACCTAAAGAAAATGGGTAGAATACCCTTTGATTCAGCAGTGTTATTACTGGGCTTACATCCCAAAGAGATATTAAAGAAAGAAAAGGGAACCATATGTGCAAAAATGTTTGTGGCAGTCCTTTTCGTAGTGGCTAGAAACTGGAAATTGCAGGGATGCCCACCAACTGGAGAATGGCTGAATAAATTATGGTATGTAAATGTTATGGAATATTATTGTTCTATAAGAAATGACCAGCAGAATGTATACAGAGAGGCTTGGAGAGATGTACATGAACTGACGCTAAGTGAAATAAGCAGAATCAGGAGATCATTATATATCAACAATACTACATGATGATCAATTCTGATGGATGTGGCTCTCTTCAACAATGAGGGGATCCAAATCAGTTCCAATTGATCTGTAATGAACAGAACTAGCTACACCCAGAGAAAGAACACTGGGAAATGAATATGGACCACAACATAACATTTCCACTCTGTTATTGTTTGCTTGCATTTTTGGTTTTTTTTCTTGTCAGGTTATTTTTATCTTCTTTCAAAATCCAATGTTTCTCGTACAACAAGATAACTGTATAAATATCTATACATATATTGTATTTAACATACACTTCAACATATCTGACATGTATGGGACCTGCCATCTAGGGGAGGGGTTGGAGGGAAGGAGGGGAAAAGAAGAAACAAAATTTTTTGCAAGGGGAAGGGAGGAAGGGAGGAAGGAAGGAAGGAAGGGAGGGAGGAAAGAAGGAAGGGAGAGAGGGAGGGAGGAAAGGGAGGGAGGAAGAAAAGAAGGAAGGCACGAGCTTCAGGCCCAAAGACTAAAAATCCAAAATTTTAGAGAATTTCAATCTGCCTCTAGGAAAACGCTCTGTACCTAAGCAATTGGAAATGATATGAGAAACTCATATTGTAATGTTAAGAGAAACTTTTCTACCTTTGTACATTTTATTTTTTTCCCTAAAATTAAGTAATGCTGTTGTGCCAAAGTTACCTTTTGAAGTCCTGACTTTCCCCATTGTCCCCATTGTCCTATTTAGTTATTCTGCCTCAGGTTATATAACCTTACCCTCTTAAGGTTTGATGAGATAAAGGTCTAGCTCAGTTGCTCTGCCCCAAAACTGCAAGCTATAATCATTCCCTCCTAAATGGTTGATGAGATAAAGGTTTTATATCTTTAGGTTATAGACGTACCTTCTTTAATGTTTGACAGGATAAAGGTTTATCCATTTTAGGTGTCATTAGAATATCAGTAACCTCCCTCCAGTGAGACAATGAGCAGGATTGGAGATAAGAGACTTTAGGGTCTCTGCCATGGACAGGATGGTTGTGGATCTGAATTCTTGGCCTGTAGAGGCTGGGCCCTCCTGGATTTTTTTTCCCAGAGCCATAGAGGTAAAGGTTGGCACAACAACACACCCTCCCAGACCAACAGAAAACAGGCTTGAATCTGGAGAAATTAACGAAAGTTCAATTACTCCTTGTAAAATCACAGACTGGATGAAAATATTCAAAGATAAATTCTGATCAAGGACTTTGATCACTAAAACATTACCAGGATTCAATTTACTTACAAATAAAAAAAACGGTAGAAGATGCAATGTAAAGTTTTTTAAAATTCTAGAAAAATAAGTAGATTTATGTAACTAAGGAAATAAAAAGTGAGTAACAAAGATACTAAAAAGAGCAACAGATTGATAAGCAAGAATTAGCATTAAGAAGTATTTCTACTGTAATGCCAAAGAAACTGAGCAAGAGAGATTAGAGATCAATTCAATAATTTATTAAATGGACAGAAATACTGGGACCAATGCATCCATATTGATCCCAGGGCTAGACAAGACTATCACTTCAAAGAGTCTCTTTTTATGCAATAACAAGAACAATGACATAAAGGAGGGACCTAGGTGGGGATAGGAGGAGGTTACTGATATTCTAATGACATTAAGGAATGTCTATAAAACCTTTAACTCAATCATTAAGAAGGGACAGTCATAACCTTAAGGCAGAATTACGAAATAGGACAAATGGAGGAACTGGTCCATTAAAAGTGAACTTTGGCATCACACTACTTGGAAGACAAAAAAGCCTCTGGAGAATTTTGGCAGAAAATGTGATTTACTTTTTTTATTACAATAACTTGGTTAGTCCACCAGCTACTTCAAATTAAGGTAAATAGAATGGTTACATTATATATATATATATATATATTTAAATGCTTGGAAATGGAGCATACTGAGGAGAATCAAAATGTTTAGAAGGGTAATTTTGGTCACACTTCTAGCTGGTAAAGTCTGACAATTTTTAGCATTACAAAGTGAACCATCTTAATTTTCAGAAACAACTGAACTATTACTGAAATGGTTTCCAAAAGCAAATAAGTCTGTTCCAAAACTTCAAACAGCTTTTTGGAATTAGGAGCAAGGAACCATAAAAATTACTTGTGGAAAGCGCATATTGGCTTATTTTATAAAACAAGATTTCTTGCCTAGGGATTCAGCCAATGGAATTTTTTCCCATATATTAAAAGCGATTCTGAAGTTGCCTGTAAGGCATCCTTAAAACGACGCCTAATGCTTTTTTTTTTCCAAAAGGTCAAAGCTAATCAGTAACCATTACTTAATTAACATTACTTAATTACTTAATTTAATTAATTAACCATTACTTAATTACTTAATCAGTAACCATTACTTCTAAAACTCCCCAATAAAGAATGTCATTTTCCATAGGTGACATTTTTAAACATAAAAATCTAAATCTTAAAAAAAAAAAAGCCCGTTCGAAAGCACGGCAGCTTGCTGAGTTTTCACGAGTTCCGGTGAAGTACTTCCGCGTATTGAATTCGAAGCCGTTTCAATCTTTGGAAACGCTTCAGTCGCCAGATAGACGCTTGTGCGTAATCGCTTTCGGAGCACGCTGTCGGGCAGTTATTTCCCTGGGTCAGGGGCAGTGACACCTCTGCCCGCCGCCCCTCCAATGCAGGCGTCCGAGGCGCCACCCCCCGTGTTGGGGACAAATCAGTGACACGGTATTTAAAGGAGGGAAAGGAGCACAGTACCAGTGGGAAGCAGGCACTCCAGCGGGGTGTGGGTACGCTCCATCTCAGACAGTGACTTCCGCCTTAAAACAAGAGGAAAGGTCGGCGTTAGGTTCTTATCTTTGCTAACAGAAGCGGATATAATAAGCGGGGTGGGAGCGCTAGTGCCCCGGGGAGTGGCTGGGCTGGCTCGGGACGGTCTCCATACTCGGGCCCACGTGCGACCAGCAGCACGCGCGCCCCGACTCCAGCCCCCGCAAGGAGGCCTGCGGAGGGCTGGGAGAGGAGCCGGTGGCCATCACATGGGGACCGACGGGGGCGGGGCGGAACGCAAGTTTCCGGCTCTCATCCACCACCCCCCCCCCAATAGGAAAGGCTTGGGAGTGAGCAGAGACGACGAGACGAACCGCAGCCCCTCCGCCTCCGCCTCCGCCTCCCCCTCCCACGCCGCCTCTGAGGCAGCCTCAGCCGCAACAGCGCCGCCCGCGCGCACGTACAGGCCGCCGTTCCACTTACACAGCTGCGCCAGGAGCAAGCCGCCCGCCAGGGGAGGCAGAGAGAGCGAGAGCAATCGACTGCTCGGCGGTCGTCTGCCAAGCCTCCAAAGGCTCTCCATTTAAGGCCGCCGGCTGGGAGGAAGGAGGAGGGAAAGCAGAAGCCACGCCCCCAATCGGGAGCGCGCCGCCCCTCCTCGCTCCCTCCCCCTCCCATCCCGCGGGGGACGGCGCGCGCAGCTGGGTGGGACGGAGAAGGAGGCTGGGCTAAGTGGGAGGAGCCGGACTCTGAAAGCGACCTGGGAGGATCCTACCGGGCTCAGACCCTGTGCGCGCTCGCTGCGCAGGTTAGAACGCGCCTCTTCTCCGTTCTTCTCCCGACTTATATGAGCAAACGGGCTCAGAAAAGAGCATTGATGCTGGAAGCTGAGGCTTGCGTTCTAGTGCTGCGACTCATCTCCTGGTTCTAGTTTCCTTATTTATTAAAAGCTAAAGTTGAAGGGGAAGAGGAAACCTCTAAAATCCCTGCCTGGTCTGGATTGATGAGGCTACAAAACTTTTGCTTCTACTGGTTTTAAATTTTAATAACTTCATAGTAAAAGTGTTTATATAAACTTACCAAAAAAAAAAAAACGCATTTGGGAGTTTAGTCACTTAAATTTCTTAAACACTAAAAATTAATTAAAATTTAAATATAATTACTTAAATAATTAATTTTAATTTATTTTTAAATATTTAATTAAACAATTAATTGATTCTGATTTTCAATGAATTTTTATTTTTATTTATTTATTTTTTATTTTTAACAAGATAGGAACCCACTCATTTTTGTATGTTGGACAGTTTCTCTTTAATCTATTAGACTGGTAGTTGGGTAAAGAAAGGCTTCTTCCTTTTTTTTTCTTAAGAAGTCCTGGCAAAACTCCTTTAAAATAACCAATATGGAAATATACAATTCCATATATTTCCAATATAATGGAAATAATATATTTGGAATGGAAATAATAAATATATAATGTATAATTGAAATATTATTTGCCTTCTCAATGGGAGGGAGGGAATTTGGAACTCATTTGTTAAATAAATCTTTAAAATAAAGATGGAAAAAGAGAAAAACTGGCATATGCATCAAAACCTCATCCCGATGATCATAAAGATAAAAAATTGAATCCATTCAGTAACTGAGGAAAAAAAATGTTGGAAAGTTAACACAAAATTGGAAACTCAACTAAAATGATGTATAGTATTAGATAGTGGAATGTTCAATTTTAATAAGAAACATCAATATTTTACATTTTAAATTACCTTTCAGTTTTTTGGTAGGTTTATAGCATTCATACTTCTTAAGTTATTAAAAGTTTAAATCTGCACTAAGATTTGTTAGACACACTAGATCTTTAAGGATCTTTGCACAGCTCTTGTTGTCTAATAATGAAACCCCATCTCCTTTGCTCTCGGCAGTTTCACTGCTAGTTGTCTTATTTTGGAAGAGGACCAAAATGACATCACTGTTGAGTTACAGTGTGTCCTGCTGTAGCTGACCAGACCAAGAGGAACCAAGTTCTGCCACAGGACAGATACTAATAGCTTCTTTGAACATTTATTTAAGTGGCTTCTCTAACATTGCTCATCTCCAGTTTCTCTTGAGCCAATTCAATGCTCTTTTGCTAATAGAACACAGATGAGGGCACACAAATTAGGCAGTCCTGTGCCAGTGTCTCCCATGTCATAAATCAATTCTAGAGTTCTTAAGAGACCTTGAAAATATCCTTTTATCACTTTTACTGATCACCTTGTGAGTGCTTGTCCTGTGTGAGCACTAAACATGGCCAGCTCATTGGAGTTGCAGTCTCTGCAGTACAGTTGTGTTTTCTTGGGGTCTGGGGGGAAGGCAGCCTTCCATTTCAGTTCAGTAATCATCACAAGTACAGCCAGGTATTAAAATCCAAATCCTTTGTCTCTTTCAAAGTCTTGTCTCCTTTGCTGGGGCCCGGTTAGCTTTCTTAGAGGCCTATCTCTTTCCTTGGTTCTGAGAGCTTGAGCTCCTGCTGCCAGTCTTTTGTCTTTGCTTCTAAATGCTTCTAGGTCTCTCCTGATTTTCAATGAAGTATTTTCTTCACTCACTTTTTTTATATCTTTTTCTAATTGTCCAATTGAGTTTTTTTTTCCTATGGATTTTTTTTCCATTTCACCAGTTTTAGAAAGCTATTTTCTGTTTCCAGTTCACTAATCCTATTTTTCAAGGATTTGATTTCTTTATCCATTCTGTCTTTAAATGAGTGGGATGACTTCTCTAGACTCTCTTGCCAAGCCTCCCTCTCCTTTTCCCATTTTTCTTCTAGCTCTCTTGTGAGAGCCTTTTTAATTTCTTCTATGAGATTCATTTGTGCTGAGGAACAGATGATCTCCTGTGGGGATTCACCTGGAGACAGTCTGTTTTTAGTCTCCTCAGGGTTTAGAGTCTGTTCTCTGTCCTTATAAAAGCTGTCAGTCGTTAAGGTCTTTTTTGTTCATTTTGTCAAAGAATCAGAGAAAAACTAGCAAAGAAAAAAAGAAAAAAAAAAACCCAAATCTGCTTTTTTGGGGGAAGGGGCTGGGTGGCGTTACCGAGCTTCCTCTACAGACTGCGGGGGCAGCAGCAAGGCACTAGCAGGACTGTGTTGTGCCTGCGCTCTGAGACTGTGCTGAGATGCTATGGGGTAGGGGTGGCCAGGTCCCGGGAAACTCCAGCTGTTTGGGGTTGTATTCTTCATCCCCTGTTTTTTTAGCTTCTCTGCTGGGCTACTGACTTGCTGCCAGGGCAAAGTATCCAATCCTGTAGCAAAGCTCTCCCCGCAGAGACAGCTGAAATCACACCCCACTCCCCTCCGGTCTGCTTGGCTGTGAGCTGCCTGCCGAGCTCTTGCTGCCACTGCCCTCAGGCTGTGCCTGATCTAAAACCGTCCCGCCCTCGAGCAAAAACAGACCTTTCCTGGTGAATCTCAAGGATGTCTTCTCTTGGTAACTATTTGTGGGGGTTTTTTCAGTCAAGCATTAATTCAGAGGCTTGTAATGAGATGGATTCTGAGAGAAAATACGGAGCTTACACAGCTGTGTGCCTCCTCGCCACCATCTTAGCCGGAAGTCCTCTCCTAATGTCTCCTAATCCAAAGGTTTGTGCCTCAGCCTCCAGCCACCACAAAGGTAGACAATGGAATGAATCTGTCTCAGGCTCCAAGAGCTTCAGTGCACTTGTCCTTTCTGGCCCTGAGAGCTTCTCCTTATATGCTCCACACTAAGAACAAACCAATCATTATATCACTAGGAAACCATTATTTGTTGTAGAATTAAATCAATGCTAAACTAGATTTAAACATTGTCTCCTCAATTCCACTTAGTACCTTGTTTCAAGTTCTGGCCCATAAAATCTTCTTTTAGGATTAAATCAATCATACTCAACCAGGCTAAATTAGTAACTATTGTCTCTATCAATTCCACTGACTTAGTACCTTGTAAGAATCCTTTGCTTCAAGTTAAGAGTTCTGGCCCATAACAAGTTTGAATGCTTATCAGTTTAATTTAAGAAAGGATTTCAGTGTCTGGTATCCTGCTAGCTGATATTCAGAATCTTCCTAAGACAATTTAAATGGAAGCGATGAGTTTCCTGGCATGGTGCTAGTATCCTATCCAGATTTCATGGGCATACAACAATGAGGTCTACACTATGGCTCTACAGATTAATACTGATTAATTGCTATTAATAGTTTGATAGTCTGTCTAATACCTCTCCTCTCCCATACTTTACTTTAGAGCCTGCCAAGCACTGAGCTGGCTCTGGCAAGGCAGTGTATACATCCCTGGAAACTATATTGCAAAAGTAAGAGAACTTATGGACAGCATTCAAAAATTTCCTCTCTTATTTTTACTTCATAACTTCCCTAGCTTCCTTGAGTTTTACCTAAAAATCTCATTTTCTTCAGGAAGACTTTCTCAATCCCTCTTAATTTTAGTGCCTCTCCTCTGCCGAATTCTTTCATCTTATAGATAACTTGTTTACATGGAGCTATTTGCATGTTATCCTCCCAATTAAATTTGCCCTGAGCTTTTTCATGGCAAGGATTTCCTTTTACCCCTGGCATTCAGTAGGTGCTTAATAATAATGATAAACCTGAAAGCACTATATAAATACTAGCTATTGTTGTTAAGTAACTCATTTAAGTCATACCCATAATAATAATCCCAGAAAGTAATCAGGTTTAGGATTGTTGGATGCCAAAAGTATAATGGAGTTGTGGGTCAGTGTCACTAGTTGTCTCAGAAGAATTAGTCTCAAAATCAAGAGACAAAAAATTTATCATATTGCTAAGAAAAAGCAAAATCCATTGAGAACTTAGCAAGTTAAGAGGTTTTAGCAATTAACATGAGAAAAGACAAGATTCCCAGTGGAACTAAATTAACCTGGAAGAAAATGCCATTAAAATGACAAATAGGGGATTATAGGACTAAAAGTGTTGTGCTACAGTTTCCTTTGATTATTCTACCTCAGTTTCCTTAATTGTTCTACCTCATATTTCCCTGAATTGTTCTGCCTGGTTGCAACATTCCACCTCCTAATCATCATGATCCAGAAAGACCTATCTTAGAGATCATGACCCCAGACCTTCCCTACTTATCAGAATGTCTGGTACCTCCCCTCATTCTGTTATTGTTCTTGATC
The DNA here is from genome assembly GCF_902635505.1 of Sarcophilus harrisii. NCBI lineage: Eukaryota > Metazoa > Chordata > Mammalia > Dasyuromorphia > Dasyuridae > Sarcophilus > Sarcophilus harrisii. The sequence continues at coordinate 193,942,234 of NC_045430.1, forward strand.
CCAACTTATCAGACTGCCTCCCCCAACCCTGTCAGAACTGGCCCTGCCTCTGTACACTTTAGTGGCTGGATGTTTTGGACATCAGCCCTGGGGGCAACATACTCCCAGTACAATCAAATTAAATATTAAAACTCTTTAATCTCTATCTTGCTTCAATTTCTCTGGCATTACAAAAGGAATTTAGGGTCCTAATAGATAGTAGCCATTGTGAGCCTGAGCAAGTGAATTAACCCCAAAAAGGAATTAACGCTAACAATTACAAAACAATTAACACACAATAAGATGGAGTACCATAAAAAGGAGTTCTGCAAGTTGGTGAGATACAGTTTAAGTCCTTTTATAGCAGAAATAAAACCTAGAGGTTTGACATCATAACTTGGCTTTCTGATTAGATACTGTACAGGTGTGATTTCCAGAGGCCTCCACTTGAGATGGGGGTATAATCAAAAGTCCACTTGAATAAAAGGCCTACTTGAGAACAAAAGGCTCACTTAAGGCCCAGATGATCCTATCTCTGGGAGTAGCTAGACTTCCAAATTGTATGTAACAATTCAGGCTTTCTTTGTCTATGCCCATCTAGCTACCCAGGATCTCATCAGAAGTATTATTTTCTCCTTAATATTAAATAGATGGTTGTTTTGTGATTTTTAGTTCGGATTTGCTCCAATAAAGAACACTCTCGAGTTAAAGTAAAAGTAAAATTTATTTAAACAGGTAAAGGAATAAAACAGGATTTAGACCCACACGGACAGCAAATGATTAAACATAACAAAAAGAAAAGTATTAAGCCTAACAATATTAATGGAATAATGAGAAATACATCACCAATTCATTGGAACCGTTGATCTCACACAAACTGGGAGCCCCGGAACAGCCTGATCAACATGAACTGGGAAAGTCCCATGCGAAGCGTCCTTCCATGGGTGAAGCTCAGCTTTGCAGCGGGACTTAGACTTTTTATATATGTTCTTTAAACAAAGAAGGCATTGGGCCAATTCTGTTATATAAGCCTTTTTGGCATAAATTGGGGTTGCAAGACTAGAGTTCATTTATTATAAGACATGTCCTTATTGACATGACCCAAAGCTCGATCTTGGCATATGAGGTTAATTAAATAGCTCATATTTGGGAGGGAGCCACTCCTCTTCAAACATAAGCAGTACCAGGGATGGCTAGTCCCTAGAGATAATGCCAAGAATACGCAGAGTTCAAGGATCAGTCAAATAAGGCCTAGTCACGTCCAATGATCAGGCCTATTATTTTGGAATGATATTATATAAAAGAAATTCTATTTTCTTATTCAATGGTCGAGATCCTTTTTCTGAGGGAAAGGCAGAGAAGACTGATAGTTCAGACAAAAGACACTTATTCAGGGCCTACTAGGTAGGTATCTGAAACTATGTTAAATCCTGGGGATACCAATACAAAAAAAGACAGTTCCTCTCTGTCCTTACTGGGAGTACCAAGATCTGACCTTGGTAAATATACTCTCTCTCTCCCCAAATCTGTGTGTAAGACTTGTGGAGAATGAGGAAATGGAATCTTTGAAAATTAAGTCCTCAAAGTGTTCTTCTCAAGAGACTCAAGAGCCAACATTCGCCAGCATCATTAACTTTGGTTTTACCAACAGCAGATTGTTGCTATTAAAATGATTTCTTCTTCAATAATTCAATCAATCTGTGCTTTCAACACTCACTGTGCCTTTTTATTATATGTGAATGTGATTTTTCCTGTTGTTATTGTTGTGCCAAAGTTCACTTTTAATGTCATGACCCAATTTCTCCATTTGTCCTATTTAGTTATTCTGCCTCAGATTATAACCTTTCCCTCCTAATGTTTGATGAGATAAAGGCCTACCTCAATTGCTCTGCCCCAAAACCCCAGGCTATAATCATTCCCTCTTCAATGGTTGACAGGATTAAAGGTCCTGTCATTTTAGATGTCATTAGAATATCAGTAACCTCTCCAGTACCTCCATCCATTGTGTTATCCCAGGGGCCTCCCCCACATTGGGTTATCCCCACCCAGGTGCCTCCCCCATTATGTCTTTGTTCTTGTTTGAACAGGCTTGCCTCTGGTGCTTCAGGGCTGGACTCTTTGAGATGATAGTCTTATCCAGCCCTGGGACCAAGATCCATCTGGTCCCAGTATCTCTCTCCATTTAATAAACTATTGAATTGGTCTCTAACCTCTATCTTGCTCAGTTTCTTTGGCATTACAAGATGTTTGATTTTTTTTTTACATTATTTTATATTTTTTTCTGTTACATATAAAAATTTTTTTTAAATTTTAAATTTTATATTTTAAATTTTCTCCCTCCAGACCTTCCCTATCCTTGAGAGGACAAGCAATTTGATAGAGATTATATATGTGTAGTCATGTAAAACATTAGCCATGTTATACAAAGAAAAAGCAGACAAAATAACAAGAATAATAAAGTTTAAAAACTTCAAAAATAGACTTCATCTGTTCTTTTTCTAGAGTAATGATGAGTCGTTAGGAATAATTCTGGATAACTATTGTTGTGTGAGTTATTCACCATTGATCATCATACAATATTGCTGTTATTGTATATAATATTCTCATGGTCCTGCTCATTTAATTTTATATTACTTCATATAAATCTACTCAGGTTTTTGTGAAATCATCTTGTTCATAATTTTTAATAGCACAATAGTATTTTATTCCCCTCTCCCCTGGATTAATGCATACAGAGGTTAAGTGGCTTGCCCAGGTTCACACAATTAGTAAGTATCTGAGGTTAGATTTCAAAGATCTTCCAGATTTCAGAGCCAACACTATATCCAATGGGTTACTACCTGCTTTATTGCATCACTGAAATGAAGCAGAATAAATCTCATGTGGACAAAATAGAACAAAATAGAATTTTATACCAACTCTTTTTAGACTGAGCTTGATATGCTGGTCTTTTGTTCTATCACCAGCTAAATATTTAAAATAGCTTCTACCATTCCAAACAACATAAATAAATACTATTTCTGTCATACTTTGTTAATTTAGTGCAAAGAAATTGTTCAACCTCTTTCATTTTTTCTTTCCCTCCTTTTTCAGGTGGATTTTTTTGCTCTTACAAATGGAATACTCAGAGATCCTTTTTTCAGCATGTTTATTTCTTTTCTTTGTTTTTTTTTTTTTAGATCCAATATTGTTAAGTCCAAGCTAGCTCCCTGGAGGCCTCAGGATCAGCCAGAGTCAGGCTAAGTAAAAGTCCTTGGTCTTTAGGGGGAGGACTGAAAGAAGCAGGCAAACTGCCAGTAGTTTGCCAAAGATCTCTCCTTGTCCTGTCACTAAGTGAAGTCTTGGCTCTCTCACTCCACTTTCTAATCCTTGCCTATGATTATCTTAACATCAAACATTGAGCCAACATCAAACATTGAGCCAGCACCAAACAGTGAGAAGAGGCATTTTTCCAAACATATGCTAATAATCATTGTCAAATAGGTAATTAGCCTTAATTGCTCAGTTGTCTGATTCAAGCACACCTTTTAAGAGTTTCAGCCCTAGTAATGAATTAAACCAGCTACACCCAGCGAAAGAACTCTGGGAGATGACAATGAACCACTACATAGAATTCCCAATCCCTCTATTTTTGTCCGCCTGCATTTTTGATTTCCTTCACAGGCTAATTGTACACTATTCAAAGTCCAACTCTTTTTATACAGCAAAATAACTGTTTGGACATATATACTTATATTGTATTTAACTTATATTTTAACATATTTAACATGTATTGGTCAACCTGCTCTCTAGGGGAGATGGGGTAGGGGGAGAAAGAAGGGGAAAAATTGGAACAAAAGGTTTGGCAATTGTCAAGGCTGAAATATTACCCATGCATATATCTTGTAAATAAAAAGCTACTAAAAAAAAAGTGTTTCAGACCTTTACATCTTCCGCATTTTTTGTGATAGATCACAGGTGATCACGCCCTCCCTGACATCTCAGAAAGGGAGATGAAAAGCACCAAAGGGAAGTAGGGATTGCTAATGGGTTTCTGGGCTGAAGGGTCTTACTAGAAACAGGTATCCACAAACCTATCAGCATGGGAGATATTACACAAGCACATGGCAATAAAGCACAGGCTATTAATGATGACTCTCCCCACAGCCAGTGCAGGCTCGACGTGGTGTAACAAATATGAATTGTACATACAAGTAGTGATATTACAAACAATATGAATCAACATGGTGTTGTAAAAGATTTACACAAGTCCTAGAAGGAGGGTATGTAAACAACAGTCACACATACGCCTTCTTCAGCAGTCAAAAAATAGTCCAAAAGCAATCTTTTGTCCATTGTTTCACATGTCAGGGAATCCAATGATCCCCCCCAAGTTTTTGAAGTCCTGCAAAAGTCTTTTTATGTGTTAGGGAATCCAATGATTCTTGCAGATTTTGAAGTTCTCGAACAGTCTTATCATTTCTCAAAAAATCCAATGATTCCTGAGGGTTTTCAAGTCCTGCATCAGACTCATGAATAATTTTTGATGTCCGTGAATCTCTAGCTAACCCTAGAGAACTTCTAAATCTAGCCCTTTCCAGGGGTCCTCAACTTTTGCCAGGCTCTTTTAGTGGTAGGCACAGTCAGCAACAGAACCATCCAATGTTTCTTGGATCTTCTTCATTTCAAGGGTCTGCTCTGTCTCTCTCCAATGGACAAAGCAAATACGGTTCATTGGCACTCATCTGATCCCTTCTCCAACTGTAGAGATACAAGCAAATCCTCTCCCCCAAGCAGTTAACTTATCTGGTCCCTTCCATTCACCACTTTCTAGGTCTCTGCACATGACCTAAAGATTATCTAAAGATAATGGAGCTGCTCGCATTGGATACTGCCCTTCCAGTGGGTTATAAAACCTGTCTGCCGGAGCCAGTGCATCTTTGTCAAAAATCAAGAAATTAATAGTATAAACTGCAGGGGTCCTCAAACTTTTTAAATAGGGAGCCAGTTCACTGTGCCTCAGACTGTTGGAAGACCAGACTATATAGTAAAAACAAAAACTTTGTTTTGTGGGCCTTTAAATAAAGAAACTTCATAGCCCTGGGTGAGGAGGATAAACGTCCTCAGCTGCCGCATCTGGCCTGCGGCCGTAGTTTGAGGACCCCTGGAAAGGGCTAGATTTAGAAGTTCTCTAGGGTTACCTATGGCTCCCACTTTCTTTTGTTTTTGGAGGAGCATCTTACTGTCTCTGTTTCTCCTCTCTACTATTGCCTGACCTTAAGGATTAAAAGGTATGCCAGTGGTGTTTAAAAATCTTATACTGTGCACAAAAGTATGCAAAATGTTTAGAAGTATATGCAGGACCATTATCTGTTTTTATTGCTTGTGGCACACTTATAATTGCAAAAGCTTGTAAAGGAATTCAGTGACCACTCAGGCTGTCTTTTTTGCTGCTGATATTACAAAAGTGAATACTGAAAAGGTGTCTACCACAACATGGATAAAAGAGACAATCAAAAGATTGATAATGAGTCACATCCATTTGCCAAATTTCATTGGGTCTCAAACCTCGAGGGTTCTTCCCTGGAGGAAGTATAGGAGTGTGGAAAGGAAGGCAAGCTGTACAGGCTTTTACTATGCTCCTAGCTTCCTCTCTTGTTATCCCAAATGTAAATGTAAAGCTCAAAGCAGCCTGATGATATTTAGAATGAGATTCTTGGGCTTCTTGAAATAAAGGCATATTGGCCAACATGGTTAGAAGGTTATCTGCCTTTGAATTACCATCAAAAATAGGATCTGAAAGTCCCCTATGAGAGTGGACATGCAAGATATAAATCTTACCTGGATGCTTTCTCACTTGCTCTTGAAGTTCCTTAAAGAGCTGATATATATTAGAGGCTACAAATTTTATTTGGGCTGTGGAAATTCTTTGTACCTCACCTACTGAATTGGCTGAATCAGATATTATATTTATATCTCCTGGATAATAAGAGATAGGATGATTGCATATAATTCATTCTGCTGAGTGGATTGAAAAGTTCTGACTACTCTCTTTATAGTTAAGTTACGAGAGTATACAGCACAAATATTATGTTGGGATGCATCTGTAAAGATTGTTGGTCCTTGAAGAGGAACTTTAGAAACCTTTTCTTCAAGAATGCATCACCAATTATGTAATAGTCTGGTTATCTTTAATGGAGACCCGTGTGTAAAATTTGGAGCTGTGGCCAATAAAATTTGCCACTCTGGGCTGGTTTCACAGAATACTTTAATTTGTACCTTAGTATAAAAGGTGTATATCTTGTCAGGTCCTATCCCAGATAATTGTACTGCTCGCTTAATGGCCTTTAATAAAATTCTAGCCACAAGCACTGGGTAAGGAGTAAGACTTTGTTCTGGTTGTGCTGGGAAGTTCAAACACTCTTATCATACTGTCTCCTTGATGAAGAACTTCTGTGGGTGCCTCTTTTGTAGCAAAAACTGATATTTCCAAGGGTTTTTGAGTGACTCTTTTAACCACATTGGATAAAGCTAATTCAACTTCTCTCAAAGCTCTTGAGCTTCTTTTGTAAACTGGCATGGTGAGTTTAAAGCACTGTCTCCCCTTAAAATGTCATATAATGGTTGCATTATAATTGGTTGCGATTAATAGGTATTCCAGCCTAACACTGGACACATCCATTGGATATCTCCTATCAATTTTTGGAAGTCATTTAAGGTGTTTAGCTTCTCTGTTCTCAAGGAAAGTTTTTGTACTATAAGTACTTTAGGGTAAATATTAAAATAGGAGCATGTCTTTGAATTTTTTCTGGAGCTATGTGCAATTTGTATTTCCTTAGTGTTTCCATGGTCTTTTATAGACATGCTTCTAACATTTGTTCCTCAAGTACACATCCCAATTTATCATCCATGTAATGTAATAACATAACTTTTGGAAATGCTTTTCTTACTGGAGTAAGCAGCAGTAATATACATTTGACATATAGTAGGGCTATTTTTCCTTCCCTGTGGTAAAACTGTCCATTCATATCTTTTATAAGGCTCAGCTAAGTTAACGCTGGGCACTGAAAAGGCAAATCTTTTCATATCCTCCTTATCTAGAGAGATAGAATAGAAACAATACTTAATGTCTGTAACCCAAAGAGGCCATTCTCTAGGCAATTGAGTAGGAGATGGAAGCCCAGGCTGAAGAGTTCCCATGGTTTCCATCTGTTCATTTACCTTTTTTAAAATTAGTCAATATCCTCCATTTTCCAGATTTCTTTCTTACAACAAATACAGGGGAATTCCAAGGACTTAGAGAAGATTGTAAATGTCCTTGGTCAAGTTGCTCCTGTACTATATCTAATAAGGCCTGAATTTTATCGCTAGCTAAGAGCCACTGTTCTATTCACACTGGTCTATCAGTTTTCCATTGAATAGGATCAGGTAAGAATGTTGGCAGGCCTTTAACAGCAGCCTTGCCTAAAAAACCTAAGTACTCATTTGTAATCCTAATAAGGCCTGAATTTTATCAGTAGCTAAGGGCCACTGTTCTATCCACACTGGTGTATCAGTTTTCCATTGAATAGGATCAGGTAAGAGTGTTGGCAGGCCTTTAACAGCAGCCTTGCCTAAAAAACTTAAGTACTCATTTGTAATCCTAATTTTTGTAAAATGTCTCTTCCCCACAGATTGATGGGGATTTTTTTCAACTATAAAAGAAGCAAAAACTCCTGTTTTGCCTTCAAATGTCCATCTCAGAGGGGCAGCATTAACTTCATCCGCTATTGATTCTCCTACGCCAGATATATAGGTGTCTGCCTTAATCTTTGGCCAGTGACTGGGCCAGATGGTACTTTTAATGATTGTACAATCTGTACCTGTGTCTACCAATCCTTCTAAGGGTACGCCATTTATACAGATAGTGAGCATAGGTTGATCAGCTGTAACTGCTGCTATCCAGAATATTCCTGGATTTTGCTGCTTGGAGTCAGAATCTGGGCAAATATCACCAGATTGCCTATTAGGAGTCTGCATCAGTAAACCTGATGCTACTACTTCTCCTGGCTGATAAGTCACACATTATCTACCTTTATTACTGACTGGGATATTATCTACATATTCCCCAGTTTCCCACATCACTATGTGGATGGACTGTTTTGTAAGTACTCTCAGGAGGTGAAATGGTCAAGCCAACTGTGCCTGGAGGCAAGGGATCCATAGGCTGGAGAGGAAGAGATTTCACCTCTCCAGGGGTATCTCAGTTGTCCCAGCTGCATACAATTCTGTTCTCCCCAATTGTAATCCCTTTCTCCCATCAGGTTGCTTCCTGGCTGATTGTGTAATCCTTTTCTCCCATCAGATGGCTTCCTGGATGATTGGTCATGTCTGGGTACTGAACTTCTAGATACTCTCTGGTGTAGCAGCAGCTGCCATCATGCCCCAAGTATTTTTTGCCTGGGGCCCTGGAGCTGGGCCCCTCATTCCGTTTCCCTTAATCAGTCTACATTCTGATGCCCAATGGAAGCCTGTGTTGCATTTTGGACATGGGGTTTTGGGTCTTGTTCTCTCACCCTGTTTTCTTATTCTGTCTTTATGCCAACATTGAGCTTTCAGATGCCCTACTGTGCCACATTGAAAGCATTGAAGAGTTTCTTTAGAAGTCCCTTGCCAGAAGGGACCCTGTCTTCCCATGTTCGGCTCTTGGGAAGTCTGCATCATAACCTGGCTATAAAAGGCATTTGTGCCCACTGTAGCACAGCATCTTATAATCTCCTCTAAAGGAGCATCCTTGCGCAGTCCTAGTCTAATTTTTCTACAAACTTCATTCGCATTTTCTTTAGCAAGTAGCCTTATCAAAATGTCTGTTGCTGCATTTTCACCAACAGTTTGTATGACCGCTATCTGCAGACCTCCCACAAAATCAGCAAAGGATTCATTTGGTCTTTGTGCTATTTTTGTGAAGGCCTCTCCCTTGTCCTGTTTACCTGGGATAAAACTCCATGCTTTGATAGCAGCAGAAGCAATTTGTTCATATGCTGCTATGGGGTAATTAATCTGTACTGAAATGTCTGCATAAGAACCTACACCTGTTAGTTGGTCACAGGTGATTGCAGTATGAACTCCACTTTGACTGTTTTGTTGGACTTGTATCCTATAGATCTCAGTATATTCAGAAAGCCACAAGTTTTGTCCAGGTTCTAAGCATGTCCTTGCTATAGATTTCCAGTCACTAGGGATTAAGACTTCATAAGCCAAATTCTGTAATAACATCTTAACATAAAATGATGTTGCCCCAAAAAGAGTGCAAGCCTTTTTCAGGCCTTTGAGAATTTCTAAATCAAAAGGAGTGTATCTTCTGCTTTCTTGACCTGAAGAATTAAGCTGTTCAACAACACAGGATGCATTTCTATTCTCAGGTCAGCTGTATTCTTCCCTTCTTCTTTGGCTTTAAGTAGTGCCTTTTGTAATGGAGTCATAGGAGGGGGTGATTACTGGGGGTGAGGTGCTGATGATATCGCTGCCACTTCCACTACTCCTCTTCCACCCCGGAAGGTGAAGTTGATTGGGGGTGGGGGGCATGTCAAGGACCTGCTCTGGTATAGGTGGAGTTGAAGCTGGGCTGTGAGAGTGAGAATCACCACTTCCTTCAAGTTCACTTAAGTCCTCATACCCTCTGGTGATATTGCCATTACTCTGTCCTTTGTCTTCTTCTTTTCCCTCACACTCCCTCATCTGGCTGTTCTTAAAACTTTTCTTTTTTCTATAATTTGCAGGATTCTTTAAGTCCAATTGTATTATGTTGTATGTAGAGAATGTTTCCTTGGAAATTGAATCAGGAACTTTACATTATAATATTCACATAGTTGATCTCCTGCTAGTTTTCAATTATCTGCCTCTATTTCTTCTTCCTTGAAGAACCAAGGGGACAGACATTCTTTTTTAAAAAATTAATTAACTAATTAATTTAAAAGTTTTTAATGGCTTTTCATTTACAAGTTATATGCATGGGTAATTTTACAACATTGACAATTGCCAAACCTTTTGTTCCAATTTTTCCCCTCCTTCCCCCGACACCCTCCCAGATGGCAGGATGACCAATACATATTAACTATATTATAGTATAAATTAAATACTAAATAAGTATACATGTTCAAAATGTTATTTTGCTGTTCAAAAAGATTGGACTCTGAAATAGTGTACAATTAGCCTGTGAAGGAAATCAAAAATGCAAGCAGGCAAAAATATAGGGATTGGGAATTCTATGTCGTGGTCCTTAGTCAACTCCCAGAGTTCTTTCCCTGGGTGTAGCTGGTTCAGTTCATTACTGCTCCATTGGAACTGATTTGGTTCTTCTAATTGCTGAAGATGGCCAGGTCCATCAGAATTGATCATCATATAGTATTGTTGTTGAAGTATATAACGATCTTCTGGTCTTGCTCATCTCACTCAGCATCAGTTCGTGTAAGTCTCTCCAGGCCTCTCTGAAATCATCTTGTTGGTTATTTCTTACAGAAAAATAATATTCCATAGTATTCATATACCACAATTTATTTAGCCATTCTCCAATTGATGGGCATCTACTCAAGGGGACAGACATTCTAAAGTATCCACAAATCCATCAATCTGCTCCCAAATTACAATTATACCCTGTCTCTTTATGAGTTTAGTTCTTCCCTTTTAATCTTGTTTCTGTTGCTTTTATTTGTGCAAAACCTTTATAATTTAATGTAAACAAAGTTGTCCATTTTGCATTTTGTAACTTCTCTAGTTCTTCTTTGGTCATAAATTCCTTCATTTTCCAAAGATCTGATAAATAAATTATCCCTTGCTTTCCTAATTTGTTTATGGTATCACATGTTATGCCCAAATGTTATGTCCCATTTTGACTTTATTTTGATATGGAGTGTGAAATATAGGTCTATGATGAGTTTCTTACATATTATTTTCCAGTTTCCCCACCAATTTTTGTGAAATAGAGAGTTCTTATCCCAGGAGTTTGGGGGCTTATCAAATTCTATATCACTAAAGCCATTGAACATTATGTCTTGTGTGTCTAAAATTAACATAAATTCCAAATCAAGAAATCAGGGTGGGAAAAATAGCAAACTACAACAACAATAAAAACATAACCTGACATTAAAAAGATAAGATCAAGACACAAACTCAAAAAAAGATAATGAAGTCAAAACAACTGCATCAAGTCCTCAAAGGAAAAAAAAAAAAGTAAAATAAATACAAGAATTTCAGGAAGAGATTAAAGAATGTTTTTCAGAAACAAGAGTAGATGGGAAAATTTTAGAAAAAGAACCAAAAAGAGAAAATTTATGAAAAGACAATTAACAGCTTAGTAAAAAACAAATAAAAAGCACTGAAGAAAATAACACCTTAAAAAACAGAATTGGGTAAGTGGAAAAACAGGCATAAATATTTGGTGACAAAAACTACTCCTCGAATAGCATAATTGGCCTAATGGAAAAAGAGGTATAAAAGCTCACTGAATAAAATAATTCCCTATAAACAAGAATTAGGCAAATAGAAGCTAATGACTTCACAAGACATCAAGAAATAACAAATAAAGTCAAAAGAAGGGGGGGGGGGGAGAGAATATATGAAATATCTCATGGGAAAAGCAACTAACCTAGAAAATATATTGAGGAGAAATAATCATTAGACTAAAGGAGAATAAGAATCATTAGACTAAAAGCCATGATGAAAGAAAGAGCTAATCACCATTTTTCAAGAAATTATCAATAAAAAGTTATTAAAAAAAGAAATTATCAATAAAAACTTTCCTGATATCCTAGAATAAGAGGATAAAATAGAAATTGAAAGAATCCACTGATCACATTCTGAAAGAAATCTCAAAATGAAAACTCCCAGGAATATTATAGCCAAATTCCAGAGCTCCCAGTTCAAAGAGAAAATACTTCAAGTAACTAGAAAGCAACCATTGAAAAAGTATGAAGCCACAGTCAAGATTACACAAGATTTATCAGTTGTCATATTAAAGGATAAGGGTGCTTTAAATCTGATATTTTGGAAGGCAAAAGAACTGGGGTTACAACCAAAAATAATGCATTGAGCAAAACTGCATATACCTCAAGGAAAAAAATGAATATTTAATGAAAATAGAGGACTTTTAAGTATTCCTAATGTCAAAAGACCAGAGCTGCGTAGAAAATTTGACTTTCTAATATAAGATTCAAAACATACAAAAAGGTAAATGTGAAAGAGAAATAGTAAGAAACTCAAAAAAGTTTACATTTTCTATAACGTTTTTTTCTATCAAGAAAAATGATGCATGTATCTTCTAAGAATTTTTTTTTATCATTTTTAGGGCAGTTAGAAGGATTCTACATAGAAAGAAAATGCTGAAGTGAGTTGATTCTGTTAAGATGATGTAACAAATATGGATAGGTGAAAAAGGGGGATGCCCTGAGAGAAAGTAGAAGTGAAAGGAAGAATTGGGGAAATTATTTTACATAAAAGAGGCATACTAAATATATAGTAATCTGAGTCAAATTTTAAAAATTACACATAATTGGAAAATATTTAATGAAAATAATAAAAAATGCTAAAAAGTAAATGAATAAAATAGGGAGCTATAGTTAGAGGTAAAATGTTTTAAAATTCAGGTATTTAAGATCTCAGAAAGATAACGCTAGTCCAAGAAACTATGAGTCTGAATGCAATCCAAACCGTAATTTTTTAAGCCGTCATCAATGTGTGCTTTAAAGCAAAGGAATTTATTGATATAGCAGAATATGAAGGGTAGAAATAGAACATTTCCTCTATGAAGCTGAAGCATATTCTTTTATTGTATAATTGATAATTGTTGAAACAAACAGGCATTTTTCAGTTTTCAGAAGAAATCAAAGCTATTAATATTCATGATTTTAAAAAATGCACCAAATCACTACTGAATAGAGAAATGCAAATTAAAACAACTTTGAAATACCACCTCACACCTATCATATTGGCTAATAAAGACATAAAAGAAAAACAACACTTGTTGGAGGGAGTGTGGAAAGACTGGGGCATTAATGCCCTATTGGTAGAGTTGTGAACTAGTTAGTCTAAGCTTTCTGGAGAAAAATTTGGAACTACACGCAAAGGGCTATAAAATTGTGCATACCCTTTGATCCAGCAATTTCACTATATCCCAAAGAGATCTATATTCAAAAATATTTATAGCAACTCTTTTTGTGATGACAATGAATTGTAAATTAAGGGGATTTACATCAATTGGGAAATTTACAGAAGAAAATTTCTATCCAATGTTGGATTAGAAAATCCTTTTAACTCATTTATTTCCCTTATTGTGTAACTCCTCAGTACCATTTCAGGCACTGCTCTGTCTGTAAACCAACAGGGTTGTCTTGATCTAACCTAAACCAGAGTTTGTTCAACTTGTTCTTCCTACCACCCAGCCCAAGATTAACAAAGGAACAAAAAGCTAAATTTAGGAATTAAGGTCATTAACTTTCACCCACTCAATCTCAGTTTCTAAGAGCCAAATACAACCAAAAGAGTTATCATTTCATTACTAAGTATTTTGATTAGCTCTTTCCTAAGTCTGCTAGGAAAGGAATAAAGGAAGCCAGAAGAATCTTGGGATAGAGATAATTACCTGGGAAGAAAGCTACTAGAATTCAGTCAGTCCGCAAACATTTATTGAGCATGCAGTATGTGCCACTGTGCTAAGCATTGGTGGTACAAATAAAGGCAAAAAACAGTTCTTGTCCAAAAGAACTTCACATTTTAATAGGGGAGACAACATGCACACAACTGAGGAAATTGGGGAAAGGGAACAGAAAGCACTCATGGAAGAATTCACAATTTTTTCTATTTTGGATCCTTTTTTACTTTCAAAAGCCTAGGGATAAATAAAAACTGGGCATAAGATATTTATCAGAAAGATGCAAGAACACCCTACATTGCTGGATAATAATTTATGAATTTTTATTTTTTTATTTCCTTTGACTTAAAGAAGTTTTATTCCCAAGAGGCATGCTAACTAAATTATCACTATATTATTTACTTTATAATACATATAGATCAACTCCCTGTATTTTATTTTTTTACATTTTATTTCAATGCTTCTTTCTGATAGAGAACTCTCCCTTGGTTCCAGCCCTTTTTTGACCTCAGAAAAACTGTATTAATCTGGCTGATTCAAAGGTTGTAGAAATTCCTGCAGTAGAGGGCAGCAAAGGAGCACAATTTAAGATTGAAAGACTGGGCTATGTTCCAAATTCTTTTTGTTAGGGCTTCCCTTGAACTGATCAACTGCTAGATCATTCAGAGAAAGGCTGAAGCAATTTACAGAGATGCAATGCTGAGTGGTTCAGGATGGTGGGAGTTCTAACAGCTATCTATAGACGTTGTGAAACAGGGTGGAAGGAGAAAAGCATAGAAATAGAATCTCTTAAAATTTCAGAATAACTGAGAAAGGTAAAAACTGTTGATCTTTTATCATCATCATTATTATAAAAAAGAGAAAAGACCTAGTTATCCCAAAATGAGAAGGGGCACAGAGTGATCTTACTTTTCATAGATCTTTAATTCCAATGATTCAGTGTTACCATTTACTAGTAATTTATATTGAACATTTTGAGAGTTATATACTATTTTGACTTAAGAAATTTGGATCCTAAGTATTTGGTTCGTAGATAATTTGGGGGGAAGAAAAAATTAATGAACGAATATTAAAATGAATGAATGCATGAATATTAAAAGATTCAAATATTCATCCCGAACATGAAACAGGATGACTTTTTTCTTTATTCAAATGACTTCAAAAGATTCCTGAACCCACAGAAGCAGTTATGATTTGTCATAAGTCTTACATTACAGATAACACATAATAAATCATAAAGAAATATTTAAATGATTCAAAAGATGTTTTCTCTTTATGGAGAAACAGTACAATATTCTTCTAGGAAAAGGTTTTTATGTTACAAAAAGTAGGTGACAGGCAGCATTTATATAGACCTCTAAAGTCTATAAAGCTTGACATAATAGAATCATCATTTTTGAAGATTCCTAATCGCAGAAAATAAGACATAAGTTGAGTAAAGAAGCAAATGGGATGACAGGATTTGTCTATCCAATTTACAGCCAGATTACCGACATAATCTTGAAATTGAATTCTTCATTCTTATTTACACTGCTACCACACTAGTCTGTTCTCCCTTTATTACCTACCTCTAATACTAATGTAGAATCCTAATCAATGTACTAATCTCCATACTGTTCTTCCAACCTATCTTATTTCAACCTATCATATTGCTGGTTGGCCATTTGTCATGTATAAATCTGGTTATGTCATACCTTGGCTAATGAATCTTCAATTACTTCTTATCAACTCATCAAAGTCCAAAGTCCATTGCTTGACATTAAGTTGTTTTCTGATGCCAAGGCTAGTATTCTTTTTTTCTCATTTTTAGTTTTTATTTTCAGTTCTAAATTCTCTCTCCTTCCATCCCTCCCCCACACATTGAGAAGGTGAGAAATAAAACATCCATTGTACACATAAAGTTAGGCAAAATGCATTTCCATATTAGCTATGGCTTTATATTTATGGTTCTCCATAGTTTCTTGCCTCCATATCTTTAAAGTTTATTTCACACTATTTTCCTTCAGGTGCTATAATCAAATTGTACTTTCTGTCCTTCATGTACATCATTTTCCTTTCTCTGGGCCTTTGCTCATGCTCTTTCCTGTTGTTTTTCTGAACTCTCCTTTTCCTCCCTCTTTTAAAATGGATATCTCCCAAAGTCCAGAACAAGTACAAACTTGGCTACAAAGATTTCTCTTATCCTAGTGCTTAACACAGTGCTTGAATGGTAATGATAGTGCTTTATCTTATTATAGAAATGAATTAAACTGAAAGTTGATTTCATCCAAATGGAAATTATTTTTCTGTGCTACAACCTAACATATCACTTTTTATTTGTCTTGTGTTTTTATTATATTCTATTCTGTATTATAACTATTGCATATTTATCATATAACATAATATCTCTGTGTGACATTAAAGTTTCCCTCTAGATTTAAACTTAATAATAACTAGGGTCCATGACTTCCCCACTGTCTATTACAATATATTATATGTATAGTAGGCATTCTATAAATGGTTAATGAATGGATGGATATCAGGGGAATACATGTAAGTATTTCTTTTTCTTCTTCTTCTTTTTTTTTTCTTTTTGACTGAGGCAATGGGGGTTAAGTAACTTGCCCAGGGTCACACAGCTAGAAAGGGTTAAGTGTCTGAGATCAGATTTGAACTCAGGTCCTCCTGACTTCAGGGCTGGTACTCTATCCACTGCTCCACTTAGCTGCCCCAGTATTTTTTCTTTAAAAAAAGTCCAAAGATGAAAGAGCTTTGTCACTTATTTCCTGTGTAACCTAAAGTAAGTCCTTTCCCTAGACTTAAGCTTCCTCATCTGTAAAATGAGGGATTTGGACTAGAAGTCTTCTAAGGTTCTGTTCTGTGGTAGGCCTAATTTAGCACATTCTAGGGATTCAGGTTCAGAATTTGAAGGTAACAAAACAGTAGTGGAACAAGAAAATCAATTTATTTATCAAGCACCTACCATGTTCCATGTACTATGTTAAGCATAAGTAAAAGATATCTGTTCTGAAAGAGTTCACAATCTAAATGGGAACACAATTTGCAAATGACTATGTGCAAACAAGCTATGGACAGGATAAAACAGAGGGAAGGTACTAAAATTATGTAAAGTTAAAGGGAGATAATTCACTGATTTGAATGGATATTATTCCCCTTGTTCTCCACATCTAACAGAGGAATAAAGCTGGATCCAAAGACATCTTCCAAATTAACAGGAATTCTTCCAAACTCCACTATTCCAGTACCCCATAGGCTGGGATTTTTATGTCCCAATGACAAAGAAGCAATGACAATGGATCAAACTCTAGACCCCAGCCAAATCCTTAGGATGCCATCTTCAAGAGAAAACATTCTAATCTGCATAAAAGAAATACTGTTCTCTTGACAGGTTGCTGTTTGGTCTCCCTGCAGCTGTTCACTACCCTTGCCAATTTATCCTGCATGCAAAATGATATCCCTAAAATACAAGTCTAACCATATCACACCCCCTTATTCAATAAAGTACAATGACCCCCTATTGCTTCTAAGATAAAATATAAAATCCTTTATAACATGTCCCACTCCTACCACTGCAATCTCTTTATACCTTTCTTCCCTTCATGTACTCTATAATCCAGTGATGCTGGCCAACATTCCATTTTCCCACACCAAGCATTTTTCCTGACTGTTCCCCATATCTGGAACTCTCTCCCTCTTCATCTGCACCTTCTGGCTTCCTTTATATTTCAGATAAACTCTTTTTCCCTTTAATATTACTTCCTTTCCTCTGAGAGACTATACCAATTTATCATATTTATACATGCATGTCTGTATATACACACAAACATATATAGCACACATGTATATATGTATATGTTCAAATGTGTGTATCTTGTTTATACATAGTTGTTTTCATGTAGTCTCCTTATTAAACAAGCTCTTTGAGGGCAAGCCCTGCTTTTTGCCTTCATATTTCTATTATAATACCTGGCACATAGTAAGCACTTAATAAATACTAGTTAATTGACTGTTCCTACTACATATTCCTTCTATTTCCAGATATATGATTTTAGGATTCTACAATTAACAGTCTGGGAAAAGTTTTGATATTTGGTCTCTTAGTGAGATATCCATTGACATTATAGAGGGGATTGCAGGAAATAAAAATATATTTATTTTACTTGGGATCTGGCCAAAGTAACAAAAAAATTCTATTCACAAATATTTGTTATGTTAAAAATGAGTTCCAAGGAAACAATGGCTACAAAAATATGTTGATTTCTGCCAAATTCAAAGATGCTGTTCAAATACACATAGTTCATGATGGGTTTTATAGTCTCATAAAAGAAGATCCTTAAATTCCATCTTAGTAACCACCACAGTTAAGTCCCACATTCTGCTATCTAGTCGGTGCTATTTTCTGAAAGTGACTGACTTTTATTTCCTCACCCAAATCAGGTCCCCATCAACAAGTGTTCATAGGTTTCTACCCAATCCATTGAGGACAATTGTGACTTTAAAGAAAATGTACTCACATATTACGAAGTCTTGACATACACATTTATGTAAATATATGCATACATATGTAATAGAAAGCGTATTATTTAAATAACGATTTAAAATCTTTACCTCTCCCTTAGTTTTTCATTACATGGAAAGAAGCCCAGTTAAAATGAAGGTATATGGCAATAGTTTCACAGCACAAAATAGCCTGAAATGCATAACAAAGTTGGAAATGTTGAGCCAGCTCATCAGCTTGATTGTATTTATGACATCCTTAAGTGTTTCATAATTCAAAAACAAAATGCATAGATGTAAAAAAAGGCAAGTGAAAGACTTGCTTATAAACCTTAAATACTTTCCCATCAACATCTCAGTTCTCTTAGTTTTCACAACATAGTTTTAAAAGGCAGGATGACTTGAGAAATCAATACCTTTTGGTCCAATTGGCCCAGTGAAACGTAATTGGGATATATATATATATATATAGATCATTAGACACTTTATTCATGTCTAAATAACTATCAGACTCTGGATCTAGCTCAAATTCCCACTTAGACTTTAATTGAAATGACTAGATGCCAGGTACATATTAGTGTTATCACATCTACACAAAGGAATAATGATTATGGATTTCAATAGTTCTAAACAACATAAAATCCAAATTTAGAGGTCACAAATATCATCAAAAGCTACAATGCTGGAGCAAACATGTATTATACTTGTATAAAGATATATATGTATATATAGATATAAATATATATGTACAGATATATAATATACACATGCATATATAAGTAATATTTAAATATCTATTTCTCATATATATAATAGAAAAACAAGTGAGGTGGCACAGTGTATTTCTAGCTCTAGGAGATAATCCCAATAACATTCCCACAAAATGGCCCAGCTCTATGGAAATTTTTAGCTCATGGGTTTCATTGAGGTAGAAACCACATTGATCTTGCCCAGAGCAGAACTTTTTTAGATGAAATTGAATCTTTTATTTAGGAGCCAGCTGAAATTAGAGAATTGGTGTCCCATGGAATCTTGCTCAATAGGTAACAACCAATTTATTAGTGTTTGGGTATTATATAATAACCAAAGGCAAATAAGGGGATTCTGGTGGTTGGCTTCCAATTGAGGTCCATACATATCTAAAACAGAAAGATTTCTTTTGTTCAATCTGCCTACGTGAATAAAATCTTCAGAAGAACTTTTTGTCAGGTTTACTAATGTGTTATTGTTTAAATCAGGGGTCTTCAACTTGGGATTCATAGAAAAATTTGGGGACTCCATGAACCTCCTTGGGAAAAATATTTATTTTCACTAAAACTTAGTGTTTCTTTTTTTTTTTTTTTTTTTTTTTAATTTCAAAGCTTTATTCTGAAAAGTTTTAGACTTCATCAGATTTCCAAAAAGGTCCATGATACACTTAAAAAAAGTTAAGAATCATTGTTATAAGCTAAAATTTTGTTTGGGCCAATACAATATAGTCAGAGGTAGCATTCAGATTGCAAAGGAAAGAGAATGACTCCAATATGATTTCAGATAAAGCACAATGCTTTATTATCTCAGCTTCCATATTTGGAAAAGTAGATGACTTTTACCCAAAGATTTAATCATCAGATTTTGGACTTAGAAGGAATAATGTCTGGGCTAGCTTTCTGGAGGTTCTCTGGATGGCCTTGGTCTCAGCAAGATAGTCACCAAGAGGATAATCAGGAATGGATCCAGTCTTGATCTTAGGGGAGGAGTGCAGGAGGCAGTAGAGCTACCAGGAGCATGATCAAAGATGGAATGTCTTATTTCCAGTTCTTCTCAGCCATTAAATACTCTATTACAATTACATCCTACTGATTATGTGTAAATTAGAGAACCATTTTATTACCATGTTAAGTACTAAGTATATGTATACTAAAGAACCATCATCTCATCAATTCCATTGTATTAATACCTTGTTGTGTTGTTTCAAGTATACTTCTTCAGAGTTCCACCCTCTACAAGAAGGGACCTTGAAAATCATAGGTTCACATATTGAGAATTAGAGGGACCCTTACTTAGAGTTTATCTTGTTTTCCCCTATCATTTTACAGATGAGAAAGTAAAGTGACATGCTTAGAGGCCCACAGTAAATGGCAGAGATTAGATTGAAATTCAGGTTATTTCATTATACATCTATCCCTCCTGCTATTTCATTATTATTTCTCTAGATCAGAGATTTGTAAGATGGGATCAATGTTCTCGGTTTTAAGTATTTTGATAACTTTTTCAATAAAATTGGTTTCCTTTGTTCTCCTGTTGTTTCATGTAGGTATTTAAAATCATTATTATAAAATGGTCCCTAAGCTTCACCAAACTTCCAAAGGGATCCATGACACAAAAAATGACAAGAATTTTTGGTATAGGTGAATAATAAAACTTTCTTTTTTAAAAAAAAATATTTATTTTATTCTAAACTTTAGGAATAAAACTAAGATTTTCATAACATAGTAGAATAGAAAAAATGTGATGTGCCATGTACAATTTGCTATTTCTTTTAAATATATAATAAAGTTATCATGTAACTTTCTTTTTTTTCCCCTCTTCCACCCCTACCCTAAAAATGGCTATCATTAAACACAAAAATGTTTATATATGTAAAACCATCCTTTACATACTTTTATTTGTCAGTTCTTTCCCTGAATATAGAGAGCATCTTCCTTTATATGTACTTTGTAGTTAATTTGAGTATTTAAAATAATCAAAATTACTTAGTCACTAAAAGCTCTTCTTAAAACAATAGTTACTATGTACAATGTTCTCTTGGTTCTGTTCAATTCATTTTGCTCTTCATTATTTTGTGCAAATTTATTCACGTTTTTCTAAGATAATCAAGCTCATCAATATCTAAAAGCAAGGCAGTATTCCATTACAGTTGTATAATACAACTTGTTCAGCTATTCCCCAATTGATAGGTATCCCCACAATTTCCAGTTCTTTGCCACAACAAAAAGAACCACTATAAACATTCTAGAATATTTAGGTTCTTTTTCCTTTCCTCTAATCATTTTGTAGAACAGACCTTGTAGTGGTATTTCTGGGTCAAAGGGAATAGGCAGTTTAATAAGACTTTGGGCATAATTCAACATTACTCTCCAAAATGGTTGGATCAGTTCATAGTTTCACCAACAATGAACTACTATCCCAAATTTTTTATGTCCCCTCCAACATTTATTGCTTTCCCCTTCGATGACTTTAGCCAATATAAGTATAAAATGAAATCTTTAGAATCTTTTGATTTGCATTTCTCTAATCAAAAATGAGTTAGATCATTTTTTCACATGACTATAAATTGTTTTGATTATTGAAAAACTGCCTCTTCATGTTCTTTGACCATTTATCAACTAGGGAATGACTCATATTCTTTTTGATTTAACAAAGTTCTATACATATTTGAGATATGAGAACTTTACTTGAGAATCTGTCTATAAAATTTCCTCTTTCACTTTCTGCTTTTCTTCTGACCCTGTTGACATTTTTGTTTTACTGGTACAAAACCTTTTTAATTTAATGAAATCAGAATTATCTATTTTACACTTCACTTTGGAAGAAAGCTCTTTTTTTGGTGAACAGTGTTAAGTATAGCATAAGCAAAGACATTGTTGTAGGGAAAATGATTGTATGTTTTGGGATGGGGAAGAGAATAGCCAATGTGGAACATAGAATTTGTACTAGAATAGTACTGGGGAGTTTCATTACTGAGGGCCTTAAAAACATGATAGAAAATTTTAGAATTTCCTTGTCACAAAAAAGGTAGAGTTCCTATTTAAAATGTAAGCATTGGTTTTTTAAAAACTAAAGCTTTTTGTTTTCAAAACATATGCATAGAAAATTTTCAACATTCACCCTTGCAAAATCTTGTGTTCCAACATTTTCCTTCCCTTACCCCTCCCTGCTCCCCTAGACGGCAAGTAATCTCTCTTTTGTAGATACATCATGTACATGGGAAACCCTCCATATTTCACAGACTGTTTATAGAGCTTTCACATATTTTTTTTTAATGATATCTACATGCTTTCCCCACTAAGACCTAATTTTAAACCTACTTCTTTACTGAGATCCACTTGCTCACTTTCATAGGTGAGAGAGGATGTATAGTGAGTGATTGAATACTAATAAATAATGCTGTTTTTAAGTACCAGCTAATGGTTGACCAGGAGGGAGGAAAATGGAAGGGATTGGATCATTTCATAACACAGAAGTCTTTCTGCCTTAATATCTATACATATATTATACACATTATATATACACACATGTATTTTTGTATATATACACACAGTGTGTATGTATGTGTACATACACACACATACACGCCCCTAAGGCCACAATTTACCAGTTAGAGATTCATTTTGATTAAGGAACTTTTCAGTGCCTCCTCTTTTCCTAAGAGTTAAAGCTGTTAATTACTTTTTTTTTTTTTTTTTTTAGTATCAGATAAATATTTGGTTAAGATCATCCTTAGGGAAAAGCAGTATTAGGCATAGTGAGAGAAAAGAGGTTAAGGAAAAGATTCATTCACTTAGATCAAAACTAGCTTTCTCAACCATGACCAGTTGACCAGCTTCTCCCTTCCATTTTTATTATATGAAATTCCCTACATAAGTCTCTTGAGAAACAAGAACCTGTGTATATATATATATATATATATATATATATATATATATATATATAAAACTTGGCCATTTGACTGGTAGCACTAAAATGTAGTTAGGTAGAACTTCATGAAATTTAATGCTATCTTTAATGCAAATATAATTCATCTTGAATTAGACTTACTTTGTGCTTCTTTAGAAAGCAGAATTAAGGGAAATGAATGAAACTTAGAAGAAAGGAGATTTTTCCTGAACTTGTTAAGTAAAAGTGGTCAACAGTGGAATTAGGTGCTTTGTGAGGCAGGAAAATTCAGTCCATCTGGCATTTAAGATCACTGGCAGTATTCATGTAAAAACTGAATGATTACTTGTCAGGAAAGCTAAGGAAGAGATCCTTGCATTGGGTAGGAGGTTAGATTTCTAAGTTTCTTTGTAATTCTAATATGCTAGCAATTCTCTCATAAAAAGAAATATATATATATATATATGTATATATATATATATATATACATATGCACACATCTATGTGTGTAAATATATGTATCCACATATGCACACACACGAACACATATACACATATATCATCTTCCTAGCAAAAAGTCAATATTTAATTTCATTCTGCCAAAACTCACTTTTTAAAAACTGCTCAGCCATCCTACTCACATAAAGAATCAACAGCTCTTAATCTGGTAATTCTAAATCCCACATTATAATCTCTAATTCAGATTACAACCCATTATTTGAATTTGTACTTTATATAATTTGTAGTTATTCTATTTAACAGGTTATCCATAGATGCCACATAATGCACATGTTGTTCAGAGCTAAGAATTCTATGGATCAGTTTTGGAAAGAGGAGGGATATTGCAACAATGTAAAGTAACAGAAGCAATCTTGATGCTCTGAAGAAAAAGAACCACACTCCCTAGGCAGACTTAAGCTGTTATGCTCTGATGGGCTATAGATACTGTCACCAAAATGAAAAGGGGCTTCGTATCTCTGGACTGGTGGATACACAGCTTGATACATTGCATTTCCTTTATTAGTTATTTAAGCTCAGTTGAAGGCTGACATGACAGAGTTCACATTTAAATCTTCTAAGTGAAGTCCTTTGAAAGCAAACCTATTAGGGTTAATAGAATGAACTTAACAATGACCATGGTTGAAGGAAGGAGGAGCCTTGAGAGATTCAGTAAATTGTTACTAAATAGCCTGTCACTTATAGGTCTCCAAGTGAAGCCCTCTCAATAGATCACTCCATTGTCCTTAATGCCTTTAATTCTAAAGGGCTGCAGTCTTCAAATTCAAGTCCTTGCTACTGGTTATATTACTGACATACTGAAAGTACTTTAAACAAACATATTAATAGAGTAGACAGGTAAATGAGGTAAGCAAAACATCCATTAGCATTGATATGAACTACTCAAAGTATACCTATCAGTTGAGGGGTAGGGGAGACCAAGGGGTGTGTGGTGTGTGTGTGTGTGTGTGTGTGTGGGGGGGTATTTTGTTTTCCTTTGTGGAAAGTTAAAAGAAATGTCTAAGTCCTGATTTGTTCCCTACTGAGCTATCAATAGAGTTAAATTATGGAATGTTACTGAAAAGAAACTTTAGCTTCACTATAGAATTAACAATTTCCCATCCAAAAGCTGAAAAAAGACTGTCCAACCATATTCTCTTATTCAATCTGACAATAACCTCTCTTTCTCCTCTTCCCACATGAGACAACATTTGTAACAGGAAATGGAGAAGGCTGGCAGAATGTTCTAAGATGGACCTTTCAGGGTAGATGCAGCCACCTTGGTGGAGTTACCAGTCTAGGATTGAAAATTCATTGTTTTTCAGGTCTCTACTATTGAGGAATATTACCACCATGGTGGATTAGTCTACACTAATCAAATCCATTAGAAAGCTATTTACAATTCAAAATACCAGTTCATTAATTTACAAGAGAACTGTAATTGCACCAGGATCTATAATGTTCATATCAGGTAGGTTCATTTTCTTCTCATCAGGGATAATCATTTTTTGAAACCAAAATGAAAGCAGAAAGGTACTTGTTGAAGGGTTGGCCTTATTCTCTGACTGAGCCAATTACTCATTGTGTGTTATCGTTTGGAAAGCATCAAGAAAGGTTTCTGACCAAATGAAATTTCCCTGACTTGTTCAATGATAACACAATTAGAGATTCTTTCAGTTTAATATAACTAAGCAAGTATTTTCAGAGTGCCTACTAGGTGCCAAACAGTACTAGGCACTGGGGTTACAAAGATGAAAAGCAAAATGATTCTTGCTGTCAGTTTACTTTCTTATATGAAGAGGGGAAACAACAGGTATGTATATAAAAAAGTAAATAAAAAATATTTGTTAAGCTCCTACTATGTGCTAGGTGCTTAGAAGACAAATACAACTGAAAGAATCCTTTCTCTCAAGGTGCTTACATAGGGATCTTAACAATTTACATATGCAAGCATATACAGAATAAATAGAAAGATAATAAATAAAAACAAAACCAAAATCATTACAAGGTAGTTTGAGAAGGAGGGCACTAGCAATTAGGTAGGTTAGGAATCAGGAAAGACTTATTGGAGTAGGGTTTGAGTTGTGTCTTGAAGGAAAAAAGGCAGTGAGTAGAGGTGAGAAGGGAATATATTTCTATCTTGAGGGATGGCTAAGACAAAAACATAGAGGAAGAAGATGAAGGAGTTGTGCATAAGGAACAGAATGCCAAAATTAGAAAGAGAAATATATACTGAACTAAAATATTTGGTAAAGCATACACTAACATTTGGTTGAATGGGAGGGGAGAGTGATCAGGAAAGACCTAGTATAGAAAAAAGCACTTTAGCTGAGCCCTAAAGATTTTGGAATTCCAAGAAGTAGAGGTGAGGAGGGAAAGCATTCTAGGTATGTCGCAGCAGTTTGAGTTCAGTTAAGTTTATCATTACCTTTACTAAGAAGTAGCTTTTAATGGGAATAGAAAGAGAGTATTTGAATACAAGGCATATCAGAAGATGAAGGAGATGGAATAAATGTTTCACTATATTTGAGCCAGCCCTAAGGCAGCCATCTCTAGTTCTATGATTCCACTCTTATAATCCACTTTGAAGCTTTATTGACTTTCCTCTGACTCATGAAGATTCTATTCAACTTTTCTTCAGCTCAGAGGGAATTCCCAAGGAGAAAGGGAATCCTGCTAGCAACAACCACACTATCAAGTTCTTATCACTTACCCTTATCCTGGCATGAGTGAGTTTAAGATCTCTTTATCAGAAAAATGTTATGGGCTGCTGTCTTAATGGACACCCTCTTCAATGTGTGCTAACCCTTCTCTGTTAAAAGAAGAATTCTCCTTTTTCTCTTGCAACTTTCTTCATAGCCTTCTCTTACAAACCCTTTCCACTCACACCAGATCCCAACCCTTGAAAGAAGTTCTCCCCTGGGGCTCTCTCTCTTGATTTATGACTGACTCTCCAAAAATCCAATTTCAGGAAATCATGTCTCATTTCATTCCATTCTCTCGTCACCTTACCCACATCACCTTGCCACTGTACTCTTTTCTCTACTATCTTCTGGTTATAAACCATGAATTATAATCAAATCAGTTTTGCAATTTTTTTCTTAATAAAGTATGTCAGTCTACTTCTCAATGGTCCCAATCTCCATCCTTTCCAGAGTAAATACCCATGCCTGGCCATCATACCTTTGTATGTGTTGTTTCTCCAGTGGAATGTAAATTCTTTCAGGGCAGAAATCAGCCTTCATTTTTTTTATTTGTATCCCCAATACTTAGCATAGTGCTTGGCACTTAATAAATGTTTAATGTGTAATTTAAAAATTTTCTCCGCAGCAGTTCAGGAGGTACAGGTACAATTGTAGAATTGGTAGAAGCACACTGAGAAACTATAAGCAAAATCACAGAATATTAGAGCTGGAAGAAATCTCAGATTTTGTCTAGGCAAAATTGTAACTATATTTATCCCCCCCTCATTCCTAAGAAGTGACTGTTGTTCACTTAAAGTCTCAAAGTAATTTATACCTTACTATATCTTTAGGCAAAACATCCATTTTTGGACAGCTGTAATTATAAAGAAGTTTTTCTTATATGAATCCAAAATCTGCCTCTGCACATCCACCTGTTCCTAGCTTGCCCTCTGGAGCCAAGCAGAAAATAAATCTGGTTTCTCTTCCACATGACAAATCTTTGATTATTTAAAGGTAAATATCATTGGTTTTTTTTTTTTTTTAAATTCAGTGCTTAGCACAGTGCTTGTCCTGTAGAACGTTAGCTGACTGACTGACTGACTAAAGACACAATCATGGAATCTTAGATCTAGAAGGGACCTTGGAAGTCAGTGAGTTAAATTCATGCCTGAACTGAGCCCCATTTTTGAACAAAAAACTTTTCTACAGATTCCTTATAATTGTTCATTCTGCTTCTGCTTAAAGACTTCAGAGATGAGGAACTCATTTTCTCAAGAATAAGACAAACCACTTGTTGGCAGATTTAGTTGTTTGGAAATCATTCCTTCTATCAAGCCCAGACTGGCTTCTCAGTAACGTCTATTCATTGTTCCTAGTGCTGCTTTCCTGGACAATCAGAAAAGAATCTTTGCTCCATATATATCCTTTCAGATAGATATTTGAAGAATTCTCTTCTGAATATACCAGGTTGTTTTTTCCCCCTGAATGTGGAGCAATTTTCAGAACTCTAAAGCAAAGTAACTTAGTATGTCTTCTTTAGAACCTGAAAACAAAATAACTGAGTACATCTTTTAGACTTCATAAGACCTACCTGCTTCCTTTTTCAGCAAATCCAAGATCTGGAAAGAATTGCAGAAATTATGTCATCTTACTTGGATGTGACAAAGATAATTTTTTTCTATGTCATCTTCAATGTTCAACCCAGCCTTTGCTGCAGATCTCAAATAAAAGGGAGTCCATAATCTCTTGAGGCAATCTATTCTACTTTTGTGTGGTTGTAATAATAATTCTTCTCCCTTACATCCAGATGGAATCTGCTTCTCTAAAATTCACCCATGAGTTTTAGTTATGCCCTGCAGAGTACAACTTCAGATTCTCTCTTCACACCTGGGTCAGAAAACAGAAAGTATCTAATCTAAGTCCATGAAGTATACACTCAGAGCTGGTTTATGATCATCAAGTTGGCCCATTATTTTGGAATTTATAGTGAAGTGTGCTAGAATGTGTGGAATTGAACAGCCAAGTCAGATTTCCATATCTGCCTCTTGATTGGGAGATTCTTTTTGTCTTTCATCAGTGTTTATTTTGTGAGGTTCTGGCTGCTGATTCTTCAGGAAAAGCAATCAATAATTAATGTTGCATTTAGTTTTCCAAGGTCTTGGTCTGTGGCTCTACAATTGACTCCTATGTTTCTCTGAAGCCTATATATACTGTAGCTGCCCCCATCTTTCCCCTCCCCCACAAAAGCCAATATAAAAAGGGTAATTATGACTTGGCTTATGGTTCAGAGCTATGTGCTGAATCCTCTGAGACTGAGATCTGTCTTTCATACCTTGCACAGGGTGTACAGTGCTGGCCATCATAACATCACCCTCATTTTTAACCCATTTCATCTGACTCTCATAACAAGCTATAATTTACAACTTTATAGATTATTTAATACTGATTCAATATAGGTTGACTGCTTCCTAATGATACTGTGGAGAGGTATCTTGATTTCATAAAAAATATATCCAATTAACATTGGATTACTTCTGAGAAGCTTTTCTACAGAGAGCTAATCTTAATGTAGATATTTGAATCTGTGTAAATTACAAGGGATATTCTTTCTGTGAACTGAGTGTCATGTATTCTTCCTGACATTTTGTCTCAATTGCTTATTATCCTAAGTTTTGGAAAATCGATTAAGCAAGAGATGTCTTGTCTTAAAGCTTTTCTCTTGAATAGCTTTCTGTCCATTTGTTTATTTAAAACTAAATACAAAATAAGAAAAAACAAGATAGAAAAAAGAAAGAAATTGAAAATGAAAACAAAACGTTATTATGTGTCCAGCAAAACATTGGGAAGGATACAAAATTTTTAGCAATAGATTTCCATTTCAAGAAAGCATATATAATAATAGGAGAGATTATATATTCATGACTATCTTTTCTTTGTTTCTTTGTAAATTATTTTTTTCTCTCTTCTGTGAACTTTTTACTTTATTTTCTTCCATTTTCCATCATCATATGTACATATATATATATATATATATATATATATATATATACCTACATGCATATATATATGCCCCCACATATATATCAACATGCATACATATGGACATATGAATTTACACATTTGTAGACAAGCATTTAAAAGAATATTAATATGGATCACATAATGTAGATTTCTCTCTTAATTGAATCTTTAAGTTTGACTTTGATATCAATGATTACAACCCCTACTTAACTTTTTTTTTTATGAATTCTGTTTCTGATCTTTGGTATACTGTTTGTACGTGTCTCTTATATGTTATTCCTGCTAACTCTTCTACTTTAATTCAATTCCTAGCCTCGTCTCACTCATGGATCCCTCCGTTATCTTATCCTCCCACCTTTTTCCTCCCTCTTTATCCCTTTCCCATTAATCTACAGACCTTACCCCCTTTCCCATTAATCTTAACACCCTTCTGTTCCCCATCCTATCCTGTGTCACTTTTTCCTTCCCTTTTTATCCCTTTCACATTAATTTACACACCTTATCCCAGTACCATAAATCTGCACACCTTTCTGTACTCTACCTTATGCTATTCCCTCCCTCCTTATTTCTGTATAGATTTGAAAGGTGCTATACCCTACATATGTGTGTATACATGCATACACAGACATATATGTATGTGTGTATTGTTCCCTATTTAACCCAGTCCTAATGTGAGTAGGAGCCCTCCTCCCCCTTCTAATGCTTCTATGTTGCTTCTTTCTCTGCACCTCATTTATATAGCATATTTATTATTTTTACCTTTTCCTAGACAGTTTTGCTTTGTCGAGTCAGATCATATTCAACTCTGCCCTAATTTTTCTTTTGAGCTACTCAGTTACTGATGTCAATCTTAAACATATGGTACAGATTTCCATGTAAAAAACATAAAAAATGTGTCCTTGTTGTGTCCCTTAAAGTTAATCTTTGATATTGTCTCTTATATGTTAAATTTCTACTGAGTTCAGATTTGGTTGAGACAACATCCTGAAAATCTGCAAGTTTGTTGAATGTTCATTTATTTTTCATTCAACATTATGACTAGTTTTGCAGGATATGATATTTTTGGCTGCAGGTCTAATTATTTTTGATTGTCAATGTATATTATTCCAGGACCTATGGTCTTTTGTTATAGCTACAGATAAATCCTGTCTAATTCTAATTGTAGCTCCAGCATATTTGAACTGGGTTTGTTTGTTTATTTGTTGAAGAATTTTCTCTTTGATCTGGGAGTTTTGAAATTTAGTAATAATATTCCTATGTGTTTTCTACAAAGTATCTCTTTGTGGGGGTGATTTTTTCTATTTATACTTTCTCCTCATGTTCCATCACTCCAGGACAATTTTCTTTGATTTTTTTTTCTTGCATTATTAGTTCAAGATTCTTTTTTTGATCGCAGCTTTCGGGTAGTGCAATTATTCTTATATTTTTCTCTTCTTAATCTGTTCTCCAAATTTTTTTTGATTATTTCACATTTGGTTCTATTTTAAAAAATTCTTTATATTTTGTTTTGTTATTTCTTGTTTTCTTACAGCTTCACTAGCTTCCACTGGCAAGGTAATGCTCACCATAGGGGTAAATTCCTGGATTCTAGCTAGCATGCCAGAGTTCTTTGGAGAACTATATAGACCCTGGGCAGAGATAGGGCTCAATGGAGAGGAAAAGAAAATTGTCTTGATGGTTTGGAAATTAGATATGGGTGTCTGTCTGTCTGTCTGTCTTCCCTCCCCTCTATTTTGTTTAAAAGATTAAATAAAATCCCTCCTTAGATTTCTTGTTAACCTGAGAGCTGCCACCATGACTTATGGTCTGTTTCCTTTTTTTTTTTTTTTTTTTTTTTGTAGATCACTGACAGTATGAAATAATGGATACTGCTGAATCCTGGAAGACCTGAATTTAAGTCTTAAATTTGATACCCAGTATATTTGTTACCAAGAATGTATAATAATGAGAGCAATTCCCCATTTGACAAATGGTCAAATGTGAATAGGTAGTTTATAGAGGAAGAAATCAAAGTTATCAAGAACCATATAAAATGCTTTAAATCACTAATAATTAGAGAAATGCAAACTAAAACAATGCTAAGGTAACATCTGACACCTATCATTATTGGTTAAGATGATTTAAAAAGAAAAATGCTGAAGTGGATATGAGAAAATAGGTATATAAAATAGGTATACTAAAGCATTGTTGGTGGAGCTATGAACTAAGGCTCAATCCACCATTGCCATTCCCCCGCCCCTTTCTTTGCATGTATTATTTTTTCAGTTATATCAAGTATATTCCTAGTAATTTGGCACTACATACAGAAAGCTATAAAATAGTGCCTATTGTTTGTTCCAGCAATACTCTAGTTTCATACTCCCCGGAAAATAAAAGAGTTGCTATAAATATTTCTATAGTTATAGGTTCTTTTCCTCTTTCT
Source organism: Sarcophilus harrisii (assembly GCF_902635505.1). Classification (NCBI taxonomy): domain Eukaryota; kingdom Metazoa; phylum Chordata; class Mammalia; order Dasyuromorphia; family Dasyuridae; genus Sarcophilus; species Sarcophilus harrisii. Next base: position 193,973,576 of record NC_045430.1, read on the forward strand.
TTGATATCCTTCACCCACTCTTTCCAGAACTCAGATCTCATGTCAAAAGTTGATCATTGAAATTTTGTCCTTGATAGTCAATAAATATCTTGAATATATCTAAAATAGAATTCATTATCTAATTCTCCAAATTTCTCTATTTTTCTCTTGGCAATACTTTATATTTCTCCTCACACAGGTTTTCAATTTAGAGTTTTCCTTTCCCTCCCTCTTTCCTTTGTTTCCTTCCCTCCCTCTTTCCCCTCTGTCTCTGTCTCTATCTCTGTTTCCATCTCTGTCTCTCTCTGCTCTCTGTCTCTATCTCTCTGTCTCTCTCTCTCTCTCCTCTATTTCTATTCTCCATTAAAGTCATGTCCATTTTTACCACTACCACAACTTTTTCACTATTTCCCTTCTCATATTAAATCCATTTAAGATAATCACTTATTAAATGCCTCCTATATGCCAGACATTGTACTAAGTGCTAGGAATACAAAGAAAGGTTAAAGAAAATAAAAGGATCCCTTATTTGAAAGAGCTCACAGTCTAATGAGAGAACAATATGTAAAGAAGTATGTACAAACCACAGATACAGATTAGACAAATCGGAGATAATTTTAGAGGAAAGATACTAGCATGAAGGGGACAGGCTTCTTGGAGAAGGTGGGATTTTAACTGGGACCCATAGGAAGTAAGGAAGTAGAGATTAAAAAGGGAGAAGATTTCAGGCAAGAGGAGAAGTTAGGGAACATGCCATGTCAGAAGATGAAATGCTTTGTTCAAGGAACAGCAATGAGAACAGTGTCACTGTATCATGGATTAAGTGGAAAGAAGAAAAGTGTAAAAATTTAACAAGTGGTAGCTCAGAGTCTTCTCTTTACTTCAGGTCTTCATTACTTCTCAGAAGACTATTATGATAGCATCCTATTTAGTCTGCCTGCTTTCAGGCTTACTCCTTTCAAATACACACTTTTCAAAACTATCAAATAAATAATATCAAGACACAGATCTTACTATGTTCCTTTTGGGGATATGAATCCTTGGTGGTTCTCACCACGATAAAGTACAAAATCTTCAGTTTTTCATTTAAAGTTCTCTACAATCTGCTTTATTTTCAGATACTTACTAGCTGTGTGACCCTGGGCAAGTCACTTAACCCTTTTTACATCAGTTTTTCCTCTATAAAATAAACTAGAAAAGGAAATCATAAATCACTGCATTATTTTTGCTAAGAAAACCCCCAAATGGGCTCAGGAAGAATTGGATATGATAAAAAACAACCCAACAACAGCAACTCTTCCCTCAATCCACCATTGCCATTTCCCCGCCCCTTTCTTTGCATGTATTATTTTTTCAGTTATATCTAGATATGCTCTACCTTCATATCATAGCTCTTAGAGTCCTACATTCCTTTATGACAGTTCAGGTCCCATTTTCTATACAAAGCTCTTCATATTATTAGTGCACTCTCCTGAAATATGCTTACATGCTATAGCTTTCTTCTTCCCAATAGAATATGAGATTCTTGAAAGCAGAAGCTATTTCATTTTTGTCTTTCCATCCCAAGTGCCTTCTATAAGCAGACATGTGACAAATGTTGGTGTTAAATGGAATTGAGTTAAATCCAAGAATGGCAACTTTTGCCTCTGTGGAGATGAGAAAGCATGTTCATCTATCTAGAAACCTTTACTATTCAGTTTAGAAGATTGGGAACTATTTTTTGTCCTTACTCAAGCTTTTTAAGGTTCCCCTATCCTCAGAGAGGTCAGTGGAATTGGATCTTAGGGATCTGTGCATGAGAGTCAATGGGTAGTATTAGCTTCATCCTTATTAGGAGTTTTCTGTCTCTGGGGCTAAATGTGCCCCCAAGGGAGGGGATGGAGACTGGGCTAAGGCTGGAATGCTTGACATTTTCTGCATGGAGAAATAACCCTTGACTAAACTTTGAGGGGATAAATATGCTAATATCAGTGGATATTATCTCTTTAACCCCTTAAAAAAGACTTTGACAGCGTTTCATACTAAAGGCTATTAAAAACTGAGCTAATACTATTTTAAGAAAAGTGACATAAATAGCATATTTGCAAAGGGTAAGGATAAATCATAATTTTTCAGGATAGAAAAATATGAACAATGAAATTCCTTAGAGAATAGGACTGTGACTTGTCATTTAACATATTTATTTATAAATGATATAGAAAGAAAATACATGGTGAAATGATAATACTTAGCATTTATATAGTAGACTTTATATCTCTCATTTGATCCTTATAATAGCTGGAAGGAAGGAACTTTATTATTAAACCTGTTTTACAATCAAGTCCAGGAGATTTTAGGATCACACAGCTTGGCTGAATTTGAATTCAGACCTTTCTGATTTCAGATCCAGCTTGTTGTTCAAATGTTTTCAATCTTCTCCATCTCTTTATGATCCTATTTGAAGTTTTCTTGGCAAATATATTGGAAAGATGTCATTTTCTTTCCAGCTCAGTTTACAGATGAGAAAACTGAGGCAAAGAAGGTTAAGTGATTTGCTCAGGGTCACACAAGTAATAAGTATCTAATGGATTTGAACTCAGGAAGAAGAACTTGATTTCAAGCCCAGCACTCTATCTACTGAATGACCAACTGCCCTCCAAGCCCAGCATCATATCCATTTTGCCACCTCATTGTCTACATAGTCAAATTTGCCCAGAACACTAAGCTGGTGATTTTGATGAAAAACATGTTAATTTTTTCATATAAAAGTTTCTTCTGGATTAAAATATTGACTTTTGGAAGACAGTTTCTATTACAGGCTCAGAATTTTTCACTTGAAGTTCTATTCTAGAATATACAGTTCTATATAATATATTTTTATATTCTATATATTATATTCTATATTTTTATTCTATAATACATTTTTATTCATTTTCCTTCAGCTGCTCTTCTTGATTTTAATTTTATAAACATTATACCTCTGTGCCAGATACCCTCTAGTTTTTCCCATTGCCCTCACCATTTTTAAAGAGGTTTTTAGATTCCTTTTATGCATTATCTTCATTAGATTGTAAGCTCATTGAGGGCAGGGACTTTCTTTTTCTTTATTTAGATCCCCAGCACTTAGTACAGTACCTAGCACTAGTATGCACTTAATAAATCCTAGCAAACTATTTATTTGACTTTTTCCTATATATATATATATATATATAATATATATATATATATATATATACATATATATATATACACACAACTTTTAAACTTGTCAATAATTTCAAAAGTTGAAGTAGGGTGGCAGGATGAATTTGGGGAGTCACTGCTAAGAGTTACAATGTATGGCATTTAACCTCAAATGAAATTCTACCCCTCAAATTGGGCATGACTTGCAGTGTACATAGTTAAGAGTATAACTGGAGAAGATTTATAATGGTAACTAGTCACTATGAATTCTGCCTGGACATGAACAGTCCCTTGGAGGATAACAAAGAGCTAGAAATGGTGACCTTCCCTGACACATCCAGAAGCAGACCCAGTTTCTGGGCCCCTGGCTCTCAAAGTATGGTCACCGGACCTCTAAGGATCCTTGGGACCTCTTTATGATGTCCAGAAGATTAAAACAATTCATAATAATGCTGAGATATTATTGTGTATAAAAACACTTTTCCCTTTTCCAAGTGACTATATGTGAGGCTCCATTTTCTCTATATACTCCAGTAAAAACTACATGTCACAATAGATTAAGCACAAAAGCAGATATGAGAGTCCAGATTCTTCTCTTAAGCCAGACATTAAAGAACTTTTAAAAACATGTAAAATAATGCCACTTTTATCACTAATTTTTATTTTGGAAAATATGGTTATTTTCACAACAGTGTTATTTCTGTTAACATGTAATAGGGCTGTTGTTTTAAAAATGAATTAACTTTCTTAAATCAGTTTTATTTCTAATATAGTAAATACTGACATAACAGGTGAAGTCCCTTTGAGGTTCTTGATAATTTTAAAGAGAGTAATGGGATACTTAGGTCAAAAAATTTGGAAACTCCTGGCTCTGATATATATGTACTTCTTTCAACTCCTGAGTGTCCTCAAATTTTCTTCAAGAGTCTATTCTCCAATCGCATTGTCAGTGGAATGTGTTCTTCAGGGAGAGCAATGGTTAGGATCGAATGATAGAAATAGTTAGTAAAGGAAATCAGAATTTTAATATTCACCTGAAAACTTGCCTCTGACAGGAAGTCTGATGTATGAATTTTTGGGGATGATGGGGAAATTTGCCTATAGTTATATTTTTCTTTCCTAGGTTAAGAGTTGAGTATAAAGACCTATGCTCTTGATATTGCAGCAGAATATCACTCCTTTCTTGCTCCCTTTACATCTTTACTTTCTACCTTTTATCATACTTAATTAATTATGTATACATTGTATCCTCTCCCCTTCATCCCCAAATAGAATTCAAGCTCTTTGAGAGCAGGGACTACTTGGTTGGTATTTCCTTCCTAAATGCTGATGACAGTGTCTTGCACAAATAAATTAATTGACTAATAACATAGAACTCTAGTGTTGTCATGCCAAAATTGCCTTTTCTGTGTTTTGTGATACAGGACTTTGGTATCCAGGTAAGTACTTGTCCACATTTTTAAGGAAATGCAAAGCTCATTTTTTTTAAAAAGAAAAATTTTGGTCTTACCATAAGTAATCCTTGTATCCCAAATTGATGTGGGAGAGGAGTTGGCAATTGTATTTGCGAATACAAGACAGAACCCTAAATGTTCGTCCTACACTGTCAACTCTGCCTCCTGCATGTCTGATAGTCAAAATATATGGATTCCTCTTTAATCAACCGCACAGACTATTGGCATGTCAGGTATTTGTTAGAGAATTCAACCATAGTTTGACGATGATCTAGCACTTGCTAAAGGCTTACTTGAACATTTAATATTTGAGATGTCTAAAAGACATATTAACTGTTCATTTTTTTTCACATAGGTTACATAAGGTCTGCTCCTAGATACATTAAGCTAAATCACTAAGAAATCTATGCATCTAGACCATATTATCTTAGTTTCTACAACACTTCCTACTCAAAGATAATATTTGATGTCACGGAACTTCTGGTGCCAAAATGTCAGAATGAGAAAGGAACCTTCTAAAGTCATCCCAAATACTGGCTCCAAATAGCTAGAAAACTGCCTCAGAATTGATCTGGGAGCAGAGAAGGAGCTTACCAGCACAGCAGGAAAGGTCTGTCTTATTTGGGTGAGAGAGGAACAAGGATCAGGAGATGCAGAGGCAGCTGGTCCCACAGCAGGACTCCAAGCCTGGGGCAATTCACCGTTAAGGCCTCATCCTCCTCGAAGCCTGAAGGCCTGCTGAGCAGGAGAGTAGTTTGTGCTAAACTGCAAGATCCCACCACAGCGACTCTATTCCCAGCACAAGCCATAAGTGAAGCCTTGATTCCCCTGATGACTAGTAGTAAAGCTCTGCTTTATGTTGGCCTATAGCAAGACCATTTTCCCAGGGCCAACCAGAAGAGAGATCCTGTTTCCATAAGAATTCAGCAACAGAGCCTCATTTTGGGGGCAGACCAAAAGCAAGATCCTTCCTCCAGGACTAGCCATCAAAAAGAATGATACCATAGAAACCCAGCAGTAAAGTCCCATCCCTGGAGCAGGCCAGTAGCCAAACCCCACAGGAGATTTTACCCCTCAATTCAAATCAGAAAGGAAGCCTACCCCCTAAGAGAAATCAAACAAATAAGCCCTAGAACTTGGTGAAAGTCAGTAGTAAGACCCAGATTCCCAGAAAAAAAAAAAAAAAGCTTGGTACAATGCAAGATCAGAGCCCAATTCTCACTTAAAAACATCAAGTCACAAAAAAGGCAGGGAAATGTAGAAGGCCACTGACAGTGGGGGACTCTGGGTGAGTATAAGATCCTTCAGCCCAGAGGGAACTTGCTAACAATGTCTGGTTAGGCTCCCCATATCCCCTAAAGGCTCTCAGCCTTTCTGAGAAGTCAGGGGGTGGTGATAACCTATGTTGTAATTGAAGAAGAGTGATCCCAGGTGGAAGAATGATATACCAGGTGGCAAACTACATACAATAACAAGTTGTTCATGTGGTCCCACCTGCATAGTATATACTTGGCGCATGCCCAGTGTTATTTTTGTTACATAAGGGTATGAGGGTATAAAAAGGGGAAAGTCCTTGAAATAAACAGACTCCATATTTCCACTATCCTCAGGAGTCCAGCTTCATCATTTCTCCACTAGGAGGGTATATTTTAATCACCCTGATGTGGGGGCTCTGTAAAGCAGGACTCAATATTTTAATCACCCCAGTGTGGGGGCTCTAGAAAGCAATAGTATGTTTTGTCACTCCAACTTGGGGGCTCTAGAAAGCAAGACACAACAGGGGAAAAAATGCAAAAAAAAAAAGTTTTTAGGAATCTATTATGGTGATAGGGAGGATCAAGGTATAAATTTAGAAATAACGATATTGTCAAAATGGTTTCATGTGAAGCTTCAAAGAAAAATGTAGTTTGGTCTCAGACCCCAAAAGAATTCTGGGAAAAGCTTTAAAAGGATTTTGAAAAGCAAGTTAGAGAAGTAGATGAAAATTCAGGAAAAGAAATTAGAATAATGGAGAAAATTTACCATGTAAAATAACTCCCTAAAAAACAAATTTGTTAAATGGAAAAGGAAGAATAAGAGCTCACTGAAGTAATTTTTTTTTCTGAGACAATTAAGGGGTTAATTGACTTGCTGAGGGGTTAAGTGACTTGCCCAGAGTCACACAGCTAGGAAGTGTGAAGTGTCTGAAGGCCACATTTGAATTCAAGTTCTCCTGACTTGAGGGCTGGTGCTCAATCCACTGTGCCATCTAACTGCCCCTGAAGTAAATAATTAAAAAATATATATAATTAAAGAAGTAAAAACTTCTAACTCTGTGAGACATGAAGATAAAGTAAAATGAAAAAAGAAAAAATAGAAGAAAATGTTAGAGTTTTCATTGGAAAAACAACTGATCTAGAAAATAGATCCAGAAGAGATAATATAAAATTATTGGACTACCTGAAAAATGTGATTAAAAAAAAAAAAGCCTGGAAACAGCTTTCAAGAAATTATCAAAGAGAAATGCCCTCTTATATTTGAACCAGAGGGCAAAACAGAAATTGAAAGAATCCACTGATTATATCTTGAAAGAGATTCTCAAATGAAAACTTTCAGGAACATCATAGCCAAATTCCAGAGTTCACAGATCAAGAAGAAAGTATTATAAACAGTCCAAGAAAAACAATTCATAAATCTTGGATTATAAAGGATTTGGCAGCTTCTACACGAAAGAGCTGCTATTCTGGAAGGCAAAGGATTACAATGAAGAATCACCCTCATCAGAAAAATTGAATATAATCTTTTGGGGAAGAGGAGAAGGAATGGAAATTTAATGAAACAGAGGGTTTTCAAGCATTTCTAACTAAAAGAGCAAAGCTAAAAAAAAATTGACCTCTAAAGACAAGGGAAATATAAGAGGGTAAAAAATAACAAGAAAGAAAAGAAAAGAAATTCAACAAGGTTAAACTATTTATATTTCTGTAATGTCTGTAACTTTTAACAACTTTATTTTTATAAGAGCAAATAGAAGGAGGTTTTGTAGATAAAGGATATGAATATAACATGACTTTGATGGAATGATACGCAAAAAACAAAATAAAGAGTTGAGAAAGAAAGTTGCACTAGAAGAATGGGTGGGGCATCACATGGTGTAATGGGTGAAGCTCAAGTTGATGCACTGAGGTCCCAAGCACATGCTAAATAGCAATTGGACGATACTCTTATTAATATATGCTTGGAGAAAGAACGGCCTTGCCCACTCTCTGTGCAAGTTTTGATGTGTTGTATAGGAAATGACGCAGAGACAATTTTGGTGGGTGGAGTGAGAGAGGCAGAGGTTCTCCTGGCTGGGTTCATGTCGTGACTGCTCTCACTTCCTATCACCATCCCCCTTCACCTCCACAAAGAATAAAGATCAAGGATTTTCCCTTAACCTGAATTCCTGACTCTGGCTGATTTTAAAATACGTGGTCATCACAGCATGGGACAAATTATCTCATTAAAAGAGAATGAAACATTTATTGTGATGATGGGTGACATAGTGCCTTATTCTCAACAAAATTGGTTTGAAGAGAAAACAACATGCTCAGTGGGATATAGAAATTTATCATACCATACAATGGAAGTAAAAGGGAACAGGTGATAAGAGAAGGGAAATGGGGGAATGTAAAAAGAAGAGTATATTGAAGAAAGCAGTGATCAGAAGTAAAATACTTGTGAGAAGGAAAAGTATGGGGAATAATTAAAAAGGGGAGGGGATAAACAAGTAAAAATAGCATGGTGGGAAATACAGAATTAGTTATCATAGCTATAAATGCTAATGGGATTAACTCACCCATAAAATGGAAGCAGATAACAGAATGGATTAAAAGTCATTATCCTACAATCTGTTGTTTACAAGAAACACTATTGAAATATATATGGGTATCATAGAGATAAGGGGTAGCAACAGAATTTATTATGCCTTGGCTGAAGCAAAAAAGGAAGCAAAGGTAGCAATCATGATCTCAGACAAAACAAAAGCAAAAAGAGATCTAATTAAAAGAAATAAAGAAGGAAACTATCTTGCAGGAAAGTATCATAGACAATTGTTATATCAATATTAAATATATATGCATCAAATTATATATACATATAAATATCAAAATTTAAATTTAAAATTTCTATATAATATAATATAATTATATATTATAATATAATATATAATTATATTATATATTATATTATTATATATTATTAATATAATATATTAATATTATATTATAATATTATATATAATCTATATAATAAATAATATATTATAATAATTATATATTATATATTAATATTATATTAATATATTATTATATCATATATATTACATATATGATATAATACATAATATATTATAATATATATTATATTATATTATATGCATGTATAATTTAAATTTTTGAAGCAGTTGAATGAATCATAAGTGGAAATAGATAATAAAATTATCTTAGTGGAGAACCTCAACTTTTTCTTTTTATAGCTAAATATATTTATCTAAATATAACAGGAAAGTTAAGAAGATAAATAAAATTCTGGAAAAGTTAGATATGATAGATCTCTGAAGAAAGTTGAATTGGAATAAAAAGGAAAATACCTTTTGTTCAGCAAAATATGGCACCTACACAAAGACTGTCTTTTATTAGGACATAAAAATCTTATAGTCAATTGAAGAAAAGTAGAAGTAATAAACACATTCTTTTCACATCATAATATAATGAAAAATATATTAATAGATAAAGATAATGTTGAAATTAAATATTAATCTAAACTTAAAAACAAGTTGGTCAAAAAACAAATCATAGAAACAACTGATCATTTCATTAAAGAAAATGACAACAATAAGACACTATAATAGAATTTATGGAATGCATCCAAAGTGGTATTTAGGGGGAAACTTATATCTCTAATTGCTTACATCAGTAAAATAGAGAAAAAGCAGATCAATAAATTAGGCATGCAACTTAAAAAAAAAAAAAAAACTAGAAAAAAGGATAAATTAAAAACTCCCAATTAAACACCAAATTGGAAATTCTGAAAATCAAAGGAGAGATCAATAAAATTAAAACAAAGAAAATCATTGAACTAATAAATAAAATCAGAAGTTAGTTTTATGAAAGGAAATAAATCAAATAAGCATTCATTAATTTCATTTAAAAGGAAAGGAGAAAAACAAATTAACTAATATCAAAAATGAAAAAAGTGAATTCACTATCAATGAAGAGGAAATTAGGACAGTTATTAGATTTTGCCTCAATTATATGCCAATAAGTTTGACAATCTAAATGAAATTTATTGAAATAAGTGGGTGGGGAGGGAAAAGACATATTTGTACAAAAATATTTGTAGCAGCTCTTTTTGTGGTGGCTAAGTACTGGAAGTAAAAGGGATACTTATCAATTGGGGAATGACTAAACAGGCTGTGGTATATGATTGTAATGGAATATTACTGTGCTATAAGAAATGCCAAGCAGGCTGATTTTAGAAAAAAATTTGGAAAGATTTACATGAGCTAATTCACAATGAAGTGATCAGAACCAGGATAACACTGTACATGGTAAAAGAAATATTGTTTGATAAAGAATTGTGAATGACTTTTTTTCAGCAATACCATGATCCAAGACAATTCCAAAGGAGTAAATATAGTCTGTTTCCAGAGAAAGAACTGATATTGATTGAATATTGGCTGATATGATATTTTTAACTTTTGCATTTTTTCTTTTAATAATCTTCTTGTACAAAATTACTAATATGGAAATATCTTACATAATTGCACATGTATAGCCTATATTTTGATTGTTTACCATCTCAGAGCAGGTGAGAGAAGGAAAAGAGGGAGAGATAGAATTTTGAATTCAAAACTTTTTTAAATGTTAAAAAAAATTGGAAAAATACTATTAAAGAGGATAGATTTTAAAAATCTTTATTTGAAGAAAATTTCTATATCTTTTTTGCTTCCTGTGTGTAGAGATTGTTTCATTCATTGTATTTATATTCCCCAGTCCATAGCACAGTGCCTCTTACAAAAAACTTAAAGATAGATCTTTTGCAAAACTATGGTCTAATATGTTGTTCATTATTTTGTCCATTATTCTTCAGTGTCCACATACTGCACCCCCCTTTACATTAGTGAAACATTTGAATATAATAGAACCCCATCTTTTAATAGAACCCCATCCCTATAAAGAACAGTTAATTTAAAAAATTGAAGCATCCACCCTATTTAACAGAATATTCCTTATTCCATTTCTATAGTCTATAATGCTTACTTAAAAATATTATTTATGTTAAATACACTTATTTTTAAATTTTGAGTACCAGATTCCTGTCTCTCCCTCATCTATTGAGAATTCAAACCATATGATTTCAATTGTACAAGTGAAATGATGCTCCATATTAACTATATCACCAAAGAAAAAAGAAAAGAAAAGAAAATGAAGAAATTGAGAAAATTATGCATCAATTTGTACTCAAAGTTCATCAGTTTTTTCTCTGGAGGTAGATAGCATTATCTTATATTGAATACTTTGTAATTGTCTTTGATCACTGTATTGATCAAAGTAGTTAAATCTTTCTCACTTGACCATCATTACAACATTGTTGTTCCTGTGCACATTGATTTCCCAGTCCTTCTCAATTCATGTTATATCAGTTCATATAGTCTTTCTGGTTTTTTTTTTTTCTGAAAAATTCTCCTCATTATTTGTTATAGTACAATAGTACTCCAGGACAATCATATGCCACACCTTGTTCATCAATTCTTCCCATGAGCATCCCCTCAATTTCCAATTCTTTGCCACCACAAAAAATATTTTTGTTCATATACATACTGTTCTTTTTTCTTTGATCACTTTGGAATTAGAACTGATAGTGGTGTTGTTGGATCAAAGAGTATCCATGATTTTATAGCCCTCTGGCCTAATTCCAGATTTTTCTCCAGAATGGTTAGACCACTTCAGTACTCCATTAATAGCTGATTAATGTACTTAATTTTCCTCATCCTCTCCAGCATTTTTCATTTCTTATAGTTATGAGGTGGTACTTCAGCATTATTTTAATTTTCATTTCTCTAATCAATAGTGATTTAGAGCATTGTTCTTATATGACTATAAACAACTTTTTAATCCCTTCTGACAATTGCTTATTCATTTTCTTTTATTATCAATTAGGAAATGATTGTAATTTTTATAAATTTAACTCATTTCCCTAAATATTTGAGAAATGAGGTCTTTATCAGAGATATTTGCTGTAAATTTTTTAAAAATGACTCCCTTGTCTTTGATAGCTTTTAGAAAAATATAGCCTCTTTTATTATCTTTAAGTTAGGTCTATTTTTGTGTTTTCTTTCTCTGAGACTCATGCTCTTTTCACTTTAGCTGAAGCCCAATAGACTCTATTCTAATCCTTCATTTCAACTCTGTCTGGGTCTTATTGCCCCAAGTGTATCTCTTGTATACAACTTACTGGTGTTTAATCTTTTCTGCTATCTGATTCTCTTCTATATGTCATCATATTCACATTCAGAGTTCTGATTACTGATTTGCATTTCCCTCCATCCCATTCTCTCTCTCTCTCTCTCTCTCTCTCTCTCTCTCTCTCTCTCTCTCTCTTTCTCTCTCTCTCTCTTTCTCTCTCTCTTTTCTCTCTCCATCTCTGACTGTCTCTTTCTCCTCCTCCTTCTCTTCTAAAATGTGTCTTGTTTCTGATTGCTGCCTCCCCTGATTTTTCCTCCCCTTACCAGTCTACCCTCCCCCAATCAATTATTACATTCCCCTCTTATCACTCTATTTCACAAGATAGACTTCTGTATCCAATTGAGTGTGTGTGTGTGTGTGTGTGTGTGTATACATATTTCTCCCCCTGTATTACAGAAACTCTTCCTTCTATACCTCCTTCAGCTTCACAAAAGCCATGAAGCTTGGGATAATGGCCCTTCCACCATGGAAACAGAATTTAACTTTAGCAAAGAGTTAAAAGTAAAGTTAGAGCCTAGAAAAATGAGCAAACAACAGAAAAAAATTCTGAATATACCAAAGTTACTATTGTGATAAGGAAGATAAAAACACACTTAGAAGAATGAAACAAAATCAAAGCTCTTACCACTAAAGCATCCAAGAAAAATCTGAATTGGTCTTAGGCCATGGAAAACCTCAAGAAGGATTTTGAAAATCAAATAAGAGGGAAGAGGAAAAAAATAAAAGAACTGAGAGTGAAGCAAGAAAATCATGAAAAGTGAGTCAACCACTTGAAAAAGGAGAAACACAAAAAATATTGAAGATGATAACACCCTAAAAAACAGACATGGCCAGATGGTAAAAGAGGTACAAAAATCCAATGAAAAAAATTCCTTAAAAACCAGAATTAGTCAAATGGAAAGGCACAAAAATTCACTGAAGAAAAAGCTTAAAAAATACAATTGACTCAATGGAAAAAATATATACAAAAACTCATTGAAGAAAACAATTCCTTAAAAATTAAAATTGAGCAAATAGAAGCTAATAACTTCATGAGAAATAAAAATAATAAAACAAAATTAAAAGAATGAAAAACATAGAAAACAATGTGAAATATCTCACTGGAAAAAACAACTGACTTGAAAAATAGATTCAGGACACATAATTTAAAAATTATTGAACTACCTGAAAGTCATCAGTAAAAGAAGAACTTAGACATCATCTTTCAAGAAATGGATAAAGAAAACTGCCCTGATATTTTAGAGAGGTAAAATAGAAATTGAAACAATCCACCAATCATCTTCTGAAAGGGATACTGAAATAAAAACTTCCATGTATCTTATAGCTAAATTCCAGAACTGAGAGGTCAAAGAGAAAATATTGCAGCCAGCCAAAAAAAAAAAAAATCAAGTATTATGGAGCCACAATCAGGATAATACAAGATTTTGTAGCCTCTATATTAAAGTATCAGAGGGCTTGGGATATGATATTCCAGAGGGCAAAAAAGTTAGGAGTATAACAAGAATCATCTACACAGCAAAACTGAGTGTAATCCTTCAGCGGAAAAAAAGGATATTCATTGAAATGGAGGACTTTCAAACATTCTTGATGAAAAGATTAATGCGAAAAGAAAATTTGAATTTCAAATAGAAAAGTCAAAAGGAGCATAAAGGGGTAATCAGGAAAGAGAAATTATAAAGGATTTAATAAGGTTAAATTTGCATTCCTACAAGGAAGATGATATTTGTAATAAGAACATCCTCATTATTAGGGCAGTTAGGGGGGAGTATGTATAGACAGAATCACCAATATTAGTTGAATATGAAGTATTGATATCTAAAAAAATTAAATTAAGGAGTGATAGAGGATGCTCTGGAATAAAGGAAAAGGGAGTGGGAGAATGGAGTAAATTATCTCACATAAAAGAGGTGAGAAAAAGTAGAAGGGAAGCAGGGAGAATTAAAGGGGAGTAAATTGGCTCAGAGGGAGTATAGAATTAAATATAGAAATCCCTACCATCCTACAGGAAAGTAGGAGGGACAGAGGACCAGATAAGAAATAATTGTAAAAGGGAGAGCAAATTAGAAGAGGGAATAAGCAGAAGCAAAACACTTCTGAGGAGGAACTGGGTGATAGGATAGAGAAAATAGATTAAATAAAGGGAAATATCATGGAGGGAAATATAGTTAGCAATAGTAACTGAAAAAAAATTAAAGTGATAAAGGTCTCATTTTTTTAATTTAAATTTTTAAATTTTTATTTTTTATATTATAGCTTTTTATTTACAAAATATATGCATGGGTAATTTTTCAACACTGACTATTGCAAAACCTTCTGTTTCAAATTATCCCCTCCATCCCCCCACCCCCTCCCCCAGATGGCAGGATGACCAGTAGATGTTAAATATATTAAAATATAAATTAGATACACAATAAGTATACATGACCAAACCATTATTTTTCTGTACAAAAAGAATGGACTCTGAAATACTGTACAATTAGCCTGTGAAGGAAATCCAAAATGCAGGTGGGCAAAAATATAGGGATTAGGAATTCAATGTAATGGTTTTTAGTCATCTCCCAGAGTTCTTTTGCTGGGTGTAGCTGGTTCAGTTCATTACTGTTCCATTGGAAATGATTTGGTTGATCTCATTGATGAGGATGGCCAGGTCCATCAGAACTGGTCATCATATAGTATTGTTGTGGAAGTATATAATGATCTCCTGGTCCTGCTCATTTCACTCAGCATCAGTTCATGTAAGTCACTCCAGGGCTCTCTGAAATCATCCTGTTGGTCATTTCTTACAGAACAATAATATTCCATAATATTCATATACCACAATTTATTCAGCCATTCTCCAATTGATGGGCATCCACTCAGTTTCCAGTTTCTGGCCACTACAAACAGGGCTGCCACAAACATTTGTGCACATACAGGTCCCTTTC
This sequence comes from Sarcophilus harrisii, assembly GCF_902635505.1. Taxonomy (NCBI): domain Eukaryota; kingdom Metazoa; phylum Chordata; class Mammalia; order Dasyuromorphia; family Dasyuridae; genus Sarcophilus; species Sarcophilus harrisii. Next base: position 193,988,579 of record NC_045430.1, read on the forward strand.
CCTTCTTTATGATCTCTTTGGGGTATAAACCCAGTAGTAACACTGCTGGATCAAAGGTATGCACGGTTTGATAACTTTTTGAGCATAATTCCAAATTGTTCTCCAGAACGGTTGGATGTATTCACAATTCCACCAATAATGTATTAGTGTCCCTGTTTTCCCACATCCTCTCCAACATTCCACATTATCTTTCCCTGTCATTCTAGCCAGTCTGCCAGGTATGTAGTGGTATCTCAGAGTTGTCTTAATTTGCATTTCTCTGATTAATAATGACTTGGAGCATCTTTTCATATGGCTAGAAATAGTTTCAATTTCTTCATCTGAGAATTGTCTCTTCATATCCTTTGACCATTTATCAATTGGAGAATGGCTTGATTTGTTATAAATTTGAGTCAATTCTCTATATATTTTGGAAATGAGGAAAGGCCTCATTTCTTAAATATATAGAGAACTGAGTCAAATTTATAAAAATGAGTCATTCCCCAATTTATAAATGATCAAAAGATATGAAGTGTTCAGATAAAATAATCAGAGCTATAGAAATGTAAATTAAAGCAATTTACTTAGGTAGTATAGATTGACTAGTACTATGAGAAAAGGAAAATGACAAATGTTGGAAGGAATATGGGGTAAATGAGACATTAATGCCTAGTTGGTGGAGTTGTAGACTGATACAACCATTCTGTAGAAAAATTTGGAACTATTTCCAAAGCCTTGTGTATCCTTAGACCTAGCAATATCACTACTAGGTCTGTATCCCAAAAGAGATAAAATAATAAAAAAAGATAAAGACCTTTATGTACAAAAATATTCATTTTCATAGCTTTTTATTTTTTCAAAATACATATAAAAATAATTTTCAACATTCACCCTTGGAAAACCTTGTGTTCCAAATTTTTCTCCTTCCCCTCTCCCCCAGACAGCAAGTAATCTAAGTTATATATGTGCAATTCTTCTAAATGTATTTCCACATATTGTATACTTCACAATATATACTCTAGTCTTTATCCATGAAGGGCTCCTACTCTTTTGCAGCTGCAAGTGCTAGAGTTGCTCTTGTCCCTGGACTGTGAGTAGAGTCCCTGATTCCCTTGTGACTATGCTCCTCTCTGCTTGAAACTGACCCAGAATTGCTTATGGCTAATATTTGCCAATCAGCTCCAGCTCCATCCAGTGCCAACAAAGGGAGTTCCTCTCTTTCTTTATCTCTTGTCTGACTTCCTTATCATCTCTGGGCTGAGAGCTCCTGAAGTTGCTATTGTAGCTGCTGCTGCTCTTGTAGTCACCTGTAAGTTTCAACACATGCTGGCCCTGGACTCACCTTGGTGTGTAACAGACCTCTCCCCTAACCTCTTAAGTTGGATTTGAGGTATTAAAGTTGTTTGGAGGAGAATATTGGGAAAGTTCAGCTAGCTTCCAGCTTGTACTTCACCTATCATGACATATATATTTCATCATCTGCCACATGGAATCTGTACTGTTCATTGCACAGATCTAGATTCTGCTGTCTGAATATTAATGTGTGTGTGTGTGTGTGTGTGTGTGTGTGTGTTTTGGTTTCCTGTTTACTAAAGTGATTATCATATGAATTGTTCTCTTTGTCCTACTTTCTTTACCACTCTGCACAGGTTCATCCAATTTTTCTTAGAACTCAGGAAGGAAAAAGATTGTTTTACCACACAAACTTTATATTTACCTTTATCAGACAATAAAAAATAGAAGTTTCTCTTTTTGTTTTAGCTACTAAGACATTATTAGCAAAATTCAGCACTCAGCTGTAGTAGCTAATTCCCTGGTTTCCCTTACATCTATTTCTCAACTCACTTGAACTTTTACAGGGTTCTGTTTTTATTCTTAATTGTCTTGTTTTATGTCTCATAGCTTTGTATATCACCTCTGATCTCTCTTGGAATTAGGCTGGGGATAAATCACAAGTACTTCCAGAATCAGTTTCTTCATCTATAAAATGAGGGAATTGATTTAGAGAATCTCTGAGGCCTCTTTTAGCTTCAAATCTATGATTTTAGGATCCTGTAATCTGTGATTTTGTTGTTGACTTAGGTGGGTACTAAATATCAAGGAAGAGAAATAAAGTTATGTACTATTTAAGTATAGCTACAGAATTCATTGGCAGTATACAAACTACCAAAGGTATATACATCAAAGAAAAAAAAATGTTACAAGACTTCATGTGCTAATCAGCTTTGCTAGCTACCAGCTCTCTTAGCTGTACATTCCTGTCTTAGAGAGGTAAATCAGAACAGGGGACAGTTTTGAAAAATCCTCATCTACATTGTAAAATCTTAGTTTTAATCATATTTAAGAGTAGCCATGTTTAATATTTAGAAGGAAAAAGGGCACAAAATTTATTGTTGTTATATTTCAGCCATGTCCATCTATTTGTTTGTTTGTCAGAGATATTGGAGTGGTTTGCCATTTCCTTGTCATTTTGCAGGCAAATAGGGTTAACTGACTTGCCCAGAGTTACCCAACTAATGTTTGAGACCAGATTTGAAGTCAGGAAGATGAGCAAAAAAAAAAAAAAAATCCACTGTGTTAATTAGATGTGCTAATCTAGATTAAGTGCTAATCACTTTTCACTATATTAATAATTAGTTGGCTGGATAAAGAAACTGTGAAAAATGATTGTTTCTCTCTCATATTAATAATCAGTTATTGAATTATATTGAACTGAAGAACATTGTTGATAGATGAGATTGCCCAAATCCTCAGGATACATGCCTTTTGATCCTGAATAGAAAACCCCACCCAACTAGAAAATCTAGAAATTTCTTTTTTTAAATAGTATTTTATTTTTCCAAATACATGTAAAAATAGTTTTTAACATCCATTTTTGTAAGACTTTATGTTCCAAATTTTTCTCCTTCCTCCCTTATTTCTCCCCTCCCCAAGAAAGCAAGAAATATGATATAAGTTAAATATGTGCATATATTGTATCTAGGATATACTGTAACATATTTAACATGTATAAGACTGCTTGCTATCTAGGGGAGGGGGCAGAGGGAAGGAAGGGAAAAATAGGAACAGAACTGAGTGCAAGGGACAATGTTGTAAAAAATTATTCAAGCATATGTTCTGTCAATAAAAAGTTATAATTAAAAAAGTTAAATATGTGCAGTCGTTTGAAACACATTTCCATATTTGTCATCACAGTTTTGAAATAATACAAGTAAATGACATTATAAAATTTAAAAGAGCTATGTAAACTTTAGCTGTTGGTATAATCCTAATGCTAGTACAAACAACAATGGATGATGTTTATGCAGTGTTTTAAATATTTTAGTCACATTTGTTAGTAACATCTACGGTAGAAGAAAGGTTCAGCTGGGCTTAAACACTAGAGATGCACATCAGGGATTTCCATCCAGATTCATCTGACCCTTATATTAATTTTACCCTACTTTTGGGGCTGGCTAGATCAATGACAGGGCACTATCTTTGTGAATAGGAGGGCTCCGAGAAGCATGTAATGACTCAGTTGTGATGTCATCCTGTTTTCCTTGGTAGAAGCATGTCTGGCCCTGCATGCAGTGCCTCACAATAATAGTCAGTCTAGAGCTCCTGTGCCATGAGAATCTTTTCAGAGGTATCTTGCATGGTCCAGCTCTAGAGCTTTTACTGCTTGGGATCAGAAGTCAGCACACATTCAGAAAATATCTTAAAGAATTGACCTCAGAGCTGTATATTCAATCCTTAGGGCTTAGCATCGTGCCTGACACATAGCTGGAACTTAATAAATGATTGCTGGCTTTGGATTGAGATCAATCTACTATCTCTAGGGAAGACTGTCAAGGAATGGACATCACTATAACGGATCTGCTCTCATTCTCACCCCTGCCCAATTGTCAATACTTAGATGTCTAGCTTCAGCTGTGTGTCTCCCTCTCCTTGTATGTTGCTAACAATACTATCTTTTTAAAATTCTCACAACAACCGTCCTGAAACTTGGAGGACCAGTATTATCCCCAGTTGTTATGATTGAGAAGCAGCAGGCATTTAGTGGTCCCTTCTGGCTCCAAATCCAAAACCTTGAATAGCACTTGGTCTGTGTCTCTGTCATGTTTTTGTCAGGTATCGTAGTTATTTGTGTAAATACATGTCTCTCTGCTGATTTATAATGTCCCTTAAGGCAGATATCACATCCTAATCTGTGAATATCCCTTAGCATTGGACAATGATATGCACAAAGAGATGTTTAACAGATGCTAATTGAAGTTCAAGCCAGCTCTCTTCCCCATTTCTCTCCCCTTTCTTCCTTGCCTGCCATCTACCCTTTCCTCATGGATCTCCCCTTTTCTGACTCTGTGTGTCCTCAGCCCACAGTATTTAAAAGCCTTGAACTCAAGATGGAAAACTTCCTTCCTTGTTATTGATGGCTCACATCTATTCTCTTTGCTTTGTTCTGCTCCAAGTCCTTTAGGTCTCCTAACGGTTCTTGACTATTTGTCTGGTCATTAGACCTCTAGCCTTTCCCTGACCCCTGTCATTTGTGCATGCTTGTGTCTTGTCTGCTTATCTAGCTTCCTGACACTAGACTCTCAGTGATGCTCATCTGCCATATTCCCTGATGTTACCATGGAGGTATCTGACAGGAGCCAAGGGGGCCCCGACTGCTTGAGGGAGGCCCTGCCCTTTATATAGTGATGCATAACAGAGCCAGCTGTCAGAACAAAGCCAGAGGAATGCAGGAAAAGTTCCAATTCTCATACAAGGTACACTATAAAACTGACTTCAAATATTGATCCAGAATGAAAGAACAAAAGCACAGGCAAAGGGTTAGAGGAAAGCATCATCAGTCATGTAGCTAAAAAGTTCATGAAGTATCTCTTTTTCTTCCTTTCTAGAGCCTTTAAAGGGCAGCTGTGTTGGAGGCTTAGAGCCTGGTGATCTGATTTAAACACTTACCTTCATTTTCATGAGATGAGCTATTATTAGACAATGCAGTAGTATCTTCATGAGGAATGCTTGCATAATCATAGAAAATAGGTTCCTTAAATCTACAATAATATTGGGAATTCATTCAGAGGAATCAGAGTTCTCTGCAGAAAACCTTTTCATCTTGGTTTAAATCCTAGGAGGAGTGTGTCATTTCTGTATTTATCAGGTGATGAAGGATCTTGGTCAGGACCTTATTTATCTCCTGATAGAGATAGGGAATTAGGAAGCAGGTGTCAATCAACTAAGGTCAGGAAATACTAGAGGAAATAGGCTGTAGTTCATTCTGGTTTGCCTCTTATCTGAGAACATGGTTTTCAGACCACCATTATTCTAATATCCATATGGCACTCATTCTTAATTATACTGGCTTCAACTTCTCTTCCTAGTTCTAATATTCTTGCTAATGCATAACGTCTTTAAAGGATTCTATGAGGCTGTCACCATGTTCTACCCTATTCTATAATTATAAGTTCCAGAGCAGTGTAGGACCCACTTGGACCACTAGCTCCCAGGGCCTGCCCTGGTTCTAGTTCGCTCCTATATCTAGCTTTCAATCTACATTGTCAAACTCTCCTATCCTGGATCCTTGCCTTACATTCAAGATCTACGTTTGACACAAATTTCTGGTGTTGATGGAACCATCAGACTGAAACAAGATGCCACTTGGGCAAACTCCCACTAGGGACCCTGTTCAAGGTCATATGCAGAGAGAAAACATCTCATTCAATAGAAAAGATTTCTATTCTTGAAGTTCAGTCCAGGACCCTAGTTCTACTAATCATCCCATATGTGGATTGGTTAAGGGATTTCATAACCATGGGGATCTATGAACTCTGCCACAGACTCTCATTGTTTAGAAGTTTTGAATTACTGTATTCTTTACTCTAGATTGTGACACACTTTATTTTCATAGTGCAACATTCCTTAATGTAGCCACAGCATTATTTACAGAAGTTAAAGGAAATATAGGAAAACTAGATGGAGTGCCAGCCTGAAGTCAGAAATACTGTTCCAGAGTTCAAATCTGGCCACAAATATTCATTGGCTGTGTGACTCTGGACAAGTCATTTCACCCTATTTGCCTCACTTTCCTCATCAGTAAAATGAGCTGGAGGAGAAAATGGTAAAACCATTCCAATATGTTTGCCAAGATAATCCTAAATGGGGTCACGGAGATTTTGACAAAATTGAAAATAACAGCACAACACAAAACAAAGGGAACCATGACGGCTTGGGGGCAACCTGCCCAAAACTCATCGTCCTGAACAGTTATTGTACTGATGCTTCTACTGTGATTGATCAAGAATCAAGGTCTTCTTGAATTACCATCTTTATTGTTGTTATTCAGTCATTTAGTGTCCAACTCTTCCTGACTCCAGGTCTGATGCTTTATCTACCACACTACCATTTATACTTGGTTCTTATGGAGTTATTACTTGGTATCATTATGAATTGATATGTTTGTGTTGAGTTCACCTACATCTGTGTAGATCAAGTCATTTCTTCCCTTTGGCTCTCCTTCTTGGACCTGACTTTTGTTATGTTACCTATTAGCTCCTCCCTTCTAGAGAAGTTGTTTTTCTTTCAAATTAGTCCCAGGAAAAATAATAGGAAAGGAAAGTGACCTTGCCCTATATCTTGTTCAGAATTTCTTTATCACAACTCCCCAAGCCAAGGCAGCTGGCTCATTTGCTTCTGAAAATCCTTCTCTCTCTCTCTCTCTCTCTTTTCTCTCTCTCTCCCTCCTTCTCTCTCTCTTTCTCTTTTTCTTTCTCCACTCTCTCTTTCTTCTCTCTTTCTTTCTCCACTCTCTCTCTTTCTCTCTCTCTTCTCTCTTTCTTTCTCCACTTTCTCTCTCTCTTTCTCTCTCTCTCTCTCTCTCTCTCTCTCTCTCTCTCTCTCCCTTTGGGAACTTATAAAAATATGAATCAATAATTCTCTCTCTTTCTCTCTAGTTCAAACACTCCCCTCTCCCCATGAGAATTTCTCTGATGAAATATATTGGAGTTATAAAATGTATTTTCCCTCCTTGCCGCCTTAGTGTGCTTTCCTTTTGTCTCTCTGGTATTTGACTAATGAAACATATAGATCAAGAATACAGTGGTTAATTATGTTTACCATACTTAAAAACAGAGTAAACAGAAAAGGCAAACAAACTCCTAAGAAACAGAAGGGAGAGAGAGAAGAAAAGGAGTGAGGAATCACCAGCATGGCTCAAAGAAAATTCTCGTTCAAAATAGGATCTATCCAAATCCAACTTGTAGCTCTGGAATTCACCATTTGCAATCTCATCATTACAATGATTCCATGGCAATTGATCTCTGTCATTTCTACTCTCCCAGGCTCCTATTTCATCATTTCTTGGGCTATCCCCTTGTCTGTGCAGCTTTCTGCTTCCTGGCATGTAGGGTCTTTTTTAGTGTTTCTGCCTGCCAATACAGCATATCTCTAGTGCCTTGTTACTTAGGGAACATTTTCATAGGGACTGTACAAAGCACTTTATAAATATCATTACAACTGACTCTCAGAAAAGCCTTGAGCTATAAGTGCTATTATCATTTTTATTTTACATATAAGGAAACTGAGGCAAATGACACCTAAGATCACATAGCTATTAGGTGAAGCCACATTTGAATGCAGGTCTTCTTGACTGTTGAATCAAGGCCCATCACTCTATCAGCTGCATCTAGTACAAAAGATTCACAAGCAAATTCATATCCCTTTCTCTCCAATCTTGCCCACAGTTTACCCATCTAAGAACTAGGATCATGAGCAGCATCCAAGCATTTTTGAGTTGGTGGAAAGTCCGGTTAACTTCCAATATTTTGAGTCCCCCATTTTGGCAGAACCAAGATATTAGGCTGACTGCTTTATCAGACATCATGCATATATATTTATCCTTAGTCCAACAAAATAGCCAGTTTGTGACATTAGTAAGGGAGCATTTCTTCTTGGTGTGTTCCTTGGCTCAATCTTGAAGCCTGAGGAAGAATACCTATCAATTGATATCAGCTGGTGTAGTCAGCATGTAGTTGAAACAGTCAAACTACTATATCATACTTCTTGCTTGTCTACCACTTTTCTGCTTGCCCAATTACATCACTCACAGAACAGAAAATCAAGATAAGGGTTATCCCAGATGAGGGAGGACTGGTAGAGATTGGGTCCAGCATGCCTGCTTCCGCTAACACTTCCTCTCTTGAAGAAAAGGGATGCAGTTATTAGCCATGACAAATATTCTCCAGTTTCAAAATTTTTAAATCAGCCCAGACTCTGCATATCCTGAAACCATCCTAGGGAACAGGGGAGTTAATGGCTTCCTTCTTGTTGTAATGGTCTTGTTGGTTTTATGGAGGTCTTGGGAGCAGCCTTCCTTTCAGCAGAGTAATCACCACAAGAATAGCCAGGTGTTGAAGTCCAAATTCTTTATTGTCTCCTTGCCTGGGGCCCGGGTAGCTTTCTTGAGGACTTTCAGAGAGGCCTTAGTCTCAGTGGGGGGAGCAGGTGTACAAGCCAGCTACAAAGAGGCTGATGAAGATAAAATGAATGTCTCTCCTTGGCTCAGAGAGCTTGAGCTCCTGACTCCAATCCTCTTTGTCTTCTCTAGCTCTGACTCTGACCTCCAGAAAACCAACAAGAACATTACAACAAGAAGGAAGCCATTAACTTCCCTGTTCCCTAGGATGGTTTCAGGATATGCAGAGTACTGGGCCTGGAATCAGGGAGAATTGAACTAAAAATTGATCTCAAACATTTATTAGTTGTGTGATTCTAGACAAGTAACTTAATCTCTTTTTGCCTGAGTTTCCTGTCCAATTGGGACAATAATATCTACCTCATAGGGTTTTAGTGATAGCCAAATAAGATAAAATTTGAATTAATCACTTATTACAGTGCCTGGAACATAGAAGACACTATAAAAATGCTTATTTACTTTCCTTCATCCCTATTCATAAATGATGATTTCTTTAGGCCTCAGTTTTCTCATCTATAAAATGAGAAGATTGGGTAAAATGACTTTAAAAACTTCAATTAATTGGAAACCATAGATGGTCTTACTACTATTCAAGATTCTTGCAATAATATTCTTAATTCACTTATCATACTTTTAGATTATAGAATATTAATTATAAAATATCATGTTTTTTCCCCAACACAGTTTTACACTTAAATAAGAGTGAAAAATAAGGTGAAAAGAAGGTAGGTAGAATTCACATTGATAGAAATAGTATTCAGTGAATGATAGTACTTTAGAAGTTTTTTTTTAAAAAGGAAGTTTTGAAAAAAAAGAAATAATAAGAGACAATTTTAAGTTTTGTCCTTTTTTTCTTTTTTAAATTGAAAAAGGGTTTTTCTTGAGATGGAGGGAAGAGGGAACACTGGTAGACTTTGAACTCCTTAAAAGCAGAGACTGACTTTTGTCCTTTGTTATATTCTAAGTACTTAGCATAGTGTAGATGCTTAATAAATGCCACTTGATTACTGATACAGACTTTGATTTGCATTATAATATTCCAGTAAATTATTTAATTATATATCTTGTATAAATGATCAAGATTTTAGACAATTTCCAAACCATGCAAAGACAATGTATAATAAATGATTCAATATACTAAATGATTTCCCAAATTAAATACTTTCCTAAAATTAAAATCCTTCAAAAAATCCTTCAAATTCGCTTGAATTATGATGAAACATATTACTTTGATGACTCTACGATTTATGATAAGATATGGACAAATACTATATGGAATAAGAATTTGGATATATTGAGAATTAGAGAGGGAATACATACTTTGGCTCCCAGAAATATTGAAAAAGCAAGGCTTTTTAAGGTAAGAATTAGCTCAAATTTTGACTTACTTAGGTATTCCTTTTATGATAACTCAGCTATAATATGAGGAAGAAACCACAAACTTTCTTTCTCTGCCAGTATCTTTGTGGAGAGGCTTAAAGTAAAGAGTAAGTAAGTGAGTAAAGAGAAAACAGTGAAAAAAGTTAAAGAAGTTAAGCAAATTGAAGAGGTGATTAAGACAAGAAAGCATTACTAGTTCTTAGGAGTCTTAGGAATCTTAAGAGGAGAAAGGAGGAAAGGCAAGTATTTTTGAAATTCTGTCCATGCATTTTTTTTGAGTTACCAGAAAATAAATAAGGGACTGAAAATAGGAGTTTTGACAACCAAGCAGTTTTATGAGAAGATGGCAAAAAAGTCATTTAAGTCAAAGTCTGTGGGAAAGGTGGGTGGAAGAAAAGCAATCCCTAAGCACTCCTCCACCAAAACTCAAGGTTCTGGGAAAATGAACAAAGTTCCACCTTTCAAAAAAAGTTTGTAGTCCCTGACAGAGGTAATTTTATATAAACTCCATACATTTATAAAAAGAAAAAATCTTCACTGTTATATGTAACATCAGGAAACTGCAATCTGTCTCTATGGGGCTGGGATACCTTGCTCTGGACCCAGAGACATGAGAACTGGAGAACTGCATTAACTTTTGGAGGAGTCTTGCCCTTAAAATAAAGCAGGCTCCCTTTCTCCAACTATTTGTTCTTTATACTCTATTTAGCCTATTGCTTTCTATTTAAAGGAATGATTTTTAAAACTCAAGTTTTGATTGTATCTAAGGTCTCTCTAACTTTAACAATAGAAAGTTAAATGTAAGTAGAGAAAGTAAATTGAAATATAAAATGAAGTGTGGTATTTTATGGTATTTTGGTATTATGGTATTTTATTATGGTATTTGTGGTATTTATAATAAATGAGGACTGCCAAAAAGCTTTTGTTTATAGTTATTGGTATTTACTGTCTTAGAAATTAAAAAGTCTTAGTACTGTTTTGAAAACAGTTTTGACTTTACAGAGATCCTGAGGTTGCTAGACTATACTTTGAGAATGCTTTATGGAATGATCCCTATAAACCTATTTCCATGAAAGCTCAGTGTGGTGCAATGCAAGCTAAATATAGAATGTATGGTTGAAGAAAGTGAGATTTTACTCATTCATGTAAACAGAAAAAAGAAAAGCTAATTATGGATCATAAATTATCAGAAAAAGAAAGTTATTTATTTATATGTGAAGAAATAAAGACAAGTGCACCCCATAACAGCAGTAGCTCAGAGCCTGGGTTAAAGGTGAAGTTTCTGCTATTTTAGTAGAGGAAAAAGGCAGAATTTTCATTAAAGCAATTATAAGAGGGAGAGAGAGTCAGACAGACAGACTGAAACAGAGAGAAAGAGAGACACATAGAGACAGGACAGAGAAAGAGACACACAGAGAGAGAGAACCCTCATTGGCTTTTTAGCACTGCTGACTAGGGAGCTGGAAAAACTACACAGTACATAAAGATTGTTTAGGAAACAGGGAAATCCTAAAAAGTGGTTTTTTTCCAGTTTAAGGGAAAACTGTTTTTAAGGAATGGCTAAGTTTTTTATATATATAATGTGGGGTGGGAGGAAAACAAAACTGTTTCTCCTGATTCCAGATAATTAATAATCATCACAAATGGAGCAGATAACAGAGGTCATAAATATTAATGTTATGAAGTACAAGACTTGTTCATTCCTTGCTATTTTTTAATAAACTACAAGGCAATTCTCTTTCTGATTTGGAAAGACAACTAGCCATACGAAGACTGGTTGTGACCCCTCAAACTTTTAAAAAGTTAAACCTGTCATGTTTGCCTTGAGGGATTGTTGACTACTTTAAGAAGTTCTGAAAACTAAGGAATTCTAGACACGGGCACTACTGTGATGCTGCATGAATTTTTTGCTTCTGCAAGAGGGCAGTAGGGAGAAAAAAGGATTTCTTTTCCCTTAAAAAAATTTATTTTTTACCTTTTGTTTTTACACAGTACAAATTCAGCTTTTTCCTTCATTTTTTTTTTCCTTTTCACTCCCAGAGAACCATTCTTTTTAGATGAGATTATTTTTAGAAAAAGAAAACAAAAAGCTCAACCAATGAATAATGATAATAATAATAATAAACACTTAGATATACAATATTCCACACCTGTGGACTGCTCCTTGCCACTTCTACAAAGAAGTAGGAAGAGAGGGCAGCTAGGTGACATAGTGTGTAGAGCACCAGCCCTGAAATCAGGAAGACTTGAATTCAAATGTGACCTCAGACACTTAATTGTGTGATCCTGGGCAAGTCACTTAACCCCAATTACTTCAGCAAAAAAAAAAAAAAGTAGGAAGAGGTGTCTTATGTCTTTAGGGGGAAGGGGTCAAGATTGTTCCTTATTATTTAGCACATCACTTTTTATGGTTTTGTGGTTGTTCTATCCATTTACACTGTTATAGTTTTCTTGAATATTGTTTTCTTGGCTCTGTTTACTTATTTTGTATCATATATAATTAAGTAGCATTTTATTTTTTTCCAGTTACATGTCAAGAAATTTTTAGAATTCATTTTAACAAGATTTTGAATTCCAATTTTTGCCCCTCCCTTCCCTTCTCTCTTCCAAAGATGGTAGGTAGTTTGATACAGTGTATTACCATGTAAAACATATTTTCATATCAGTCATAATTGTGAAAGAAAAAATGGAAGATGGCCTGTCCATACCAGATTTAAAACTATATTGTAAAGCAGCAGGTATCAAAACCATTTGGTACTGGCTAAGAAATAAAGTATTGGATAAATAGAATAAGTCATAAGATACGTATATAAGATACAATAGTCAATGACTATAGTAATCCAGTCTTTGATAAACTCAAAGACTCCAGCTTCTGGGATAAGAGTTTACTATATGACAAAAATTGCTGGAAAAATTGGAAAATAGTGTGGTAGAAACAAGACACTGCCCAACAACTAAGATATGGTCAAAATGGATTGATGATTTAGACATAAAGGTGATATAATAAACAAATTAGGAAACAAAGGGATAGCCAACTTCTCAAATCTGTGGAAAAGGGAGGAATATATGGCCAAAGAAAATTTAGAGAACATTATGAAATGCAAGATGAACAACTTTGATTATATTGAATTAAAAGTTTTTTTCACAAACAAATGAAGCCACGATTAGAAGGGAAGCAGAAAGCTATGGGAAAAAATTTTTACAGCCAATGTTTTTGATAAAGGCCTCATTTTGAAAATATATATAGAATTAAGGTAAATTTATTAGAATGCAAGTTATTCCTCAATTGATAGTCAAAGGTTATGAATATATGATTATGAATTAAAATATGAAAGTTTATGAAATATGAATTCCATATAAAGAAATTAAAGCCATTTCTAGTCACATGAAAAAATGCACTATATCACTATTGACTAGAGAAATACAAATTAAGACAACTTCGAGGTACCACTACATATCTCTTTGATTAGCTAAGGTGAAAGGAAAAGATAATGATAAATGTTGGAGGGGATGTGGGAAAACTGAGACATTAGTGCATTATTGGTAGAGTTATAAAATGATCCAACCATTCTGGAGAGCAAAAATCTTGCAAAACCTTGTGTTCCAAATTTTTTCTCCCTCCCTTCTCTCCATCTCATCCCCTAGATAGCAAGTAATTAATATATGTTAAACACGTGCAATTCTTCTATACATTTTTCACAATTATCGAGCAACAAGAAAAATCAGATCAAAAAGGAAAAAAAAAATGAGAAAGAAAACTAAAAGCAAGCAAACAACAACAAAAAAGGTGAAAATAATATGTTGTGATTCACATTCAGTCCCCACAGTCCTCCTTCTGGAAGCAGATGGCTCTCTATCACTAATATATTGGAAGTGTCCTGAATCACCTCATTGTTGAAAAGAGCCATGTTTATCAGAATTGATTATTGCATAATTTTATTATTGTTGTATATGATGTTTTCTTGGTTTCACTTACTTCACTTAGAATCAGTTCATGTAAGTCTCTCCAGGTTTTTCTGAAATCATTTTGTTGATTGTTTCTTATAGAACAATAATAAAATAAAATATTATTGAAATTAAAAAAAGAAAGAAATAGATCAAAGCTATGATAAAGAAAAAAGTAATGGAAAAAATACTACATATGCATCCAGAGTCTATCATTTCTTTATTTAGATATGAATAACATTTTCCTTTGTGAGCACTTTGTACTTGTCTTAGATCATTGTGTTGCTAAGAAGAGCTGAGTCTTTTATACTCAATCATCACAATTTTGCTGATCCTATGTACAGTGTTTTCCTAGTTCGGCTTATTACATTTTGCATTACTTTGTACATGCCTTTCCAGGTGTTTTTGAACTCTGCCTGTTCATGATATCTTATCACATAGTACTATTCTATTACATTCATATACCACAGTTTGTTTAGCCATTCCCCAGTTGATGGGCATTCCCTCAATTTCCATTTCTTTACCACCATGAAAAGAAATTCTGGGAATATTTAATAGATCCTTTTCTGTTTTTTTTTTTCTTGATCTCTTTGGGATACAGACCTTGTAGTGATGTTATTGGATCAAAGGGTATGCACAGATTGGTTGCCCTTTGGGCATAGTTCCAAATTGCTCTCTAGAATGCTTGAATCAGTTCACAACTTTAGCAATTGTGCTCTAGTATTCCAATTTTCCTATGCCTTCTCCAATATTTATTACTTTTCTTTTTTTTGTCATATTGACCAATCTGTCATGCATGAGGTATTTTCTAAGACTTGTTTTAGTTTGCATTTCTCTAATCAAAAGTGATTCAGAGCACTTCTTCATATGCCTGTAAATAGCTTTGGTTTTATCAGAAAAAAAGCTTGTTCTTATACTTTGACTATCAATTGAAGAATGGCTCGAATTCCTATAAAATTTGACTCAGTTCTCTTTTCTATACCTTTGAAAAATGAGACCTTTATCATAGATGGTTGTTGCAAAGATTGTTTCCCACTTTTCTGCTTCCTTCTAATCTTGGTTGCATAGGTTTTGTTTGTGCAAAAGCTTTTTAATTTAACATAATCAGAATTGTCTGATTTGCATTTTATAATGCTCTCTATCTCTTGTTTGGTTTTGAATATTTCCCCTTTCCATAGATCTGATACATAGACTATTTCTTGCTCTTCTAATTTGATTATCGTGTTATCCTTTATGTCTGTCTAAATCATTCACCCATTTTGATATTATCTTGGTACATGGTGTGAAGTGTTGTTCTACATCTAGCTTCCTATTGTTTCTAGTTTTTCCAGCAGTTTTTGTCAAATAGTGAGTTCTTATCCTAGAAGTTGTATTCTTTGGGTTTATCAAACACTAGGTTACTATGGTAATCGACTACTATGTCTTGTGTCTCAAGTCTGTTGCACTGATTCCACCACTCTATTTCTAACCAAGTACCAGAGAGTTATGATGATTACTGCTTTATAATATACTGTGAGATGTGAGTCATCTTTCTTTGCATTTTTGCCTATTAATTCCTTTGATATTCTTGACCTTTTCTTCTTCCAGATGAATTTTGTTGCTGTTTTCTAGCCCCATCAAATAATTTTTTGGCACTGAATAAGTAATTAGTTTAGGTGGGATTGTTGTTTTTATTATATTGGCTCTGCCTACCCATGAACAATTGATTTTTTCCAGTTGTTTTGATCTGTCTTTATTGTGTGAAAAGTTTTTTGTAATTGTGTTCATATAGTTTCTGGGTTTGTCTTGGTAAGTAGACCCTTCAGTATTTTATATTGATTAAAGTTATTTTAAATGGAATTGTTCTTCTATCTCTTGCAGCTGGTTGATCATATAAAGAAATGCTGATGATTTATTTAGTTTATCTTACAACTTTGCTAAAATTGTTAATTGTTTCAAATTTTTTTATTATTTGAATAATATATTTCTCTAAGTATATCTTCATTTCATCTGCCAACAGTGATAATTTTGTTTCCTCAGTGACTATTCTAATACCTTTTATTTCTTTTTATTTCTCTTGTTGCTTTAGTTAACATTTCTAGCACTATATCCAATAGAGGTGGTAATAATAGCCAGCCCTTGCCCCACTCCTGATTTTATTGAAAATTTTTTTAGCTTATCCCCTTTACAGATAATGCTTGCTTATGGCTTTAGATAGATATTGCTTGTCATTTTAAGAAATGCTCTCTAGTGTTTTTAATAGGAATTAATTTTGTATTTTGTCAAAACCTTTTTCAAAATCTATTGTGATAATGTTATTATTTATATTTTTATTGATGTGGTCCTTTAAGTTGATAGTTTTCATAATATTTAACCAAACCTGCATTCCTGGTATAAACTTGGTTATAGTGTACAGTTCTTGTAATAGATTGCTGCAATCACTTTTCTGCTGTTTTATTCAAAATTTTTGCATCAATATTCATTAGAGAAATTGGTCTATAATTTTATTTCTCTGTTTTACCTTTTTCTGATTTAGGTGTCAGCACCAGAAGAGTTGATTATCAATTCAAGAGAGGACTAACTTTGATAATCAGAAGTTGAGTTGTGGAAAGGAAATGAGCTGGGGAATTCAACTGACTGCAGAATTGGGGATAGAACATATTGAGGATTCCATAAGAAGAGAAAAGGCATCAAAATACCAACAATAGGAATTGCCTTGGCCACATTAGTCAATAAGAATTTATTAAAGACCTATTATGTGCCCTTTCTTTGCTAAGAACCTAGAATACAGATAATTGATCTTGCCCTCAAGAAATTACAATATAATGGAGAAAGACAACATACAAAGGAAAGTTGAAAGGCGGGGAAATGATAAAGTCTAGGTTAAAAGAATGCAGCTTGATGGGAAATGAAGAAATTCCTGACCTGAAAGCCCTCTTTAAGTGGAGGGTTTGGAAGGAATCCTTCACTCTGCTCTCCAGTCCTCTAATCAGAGGGGCAGAGGATCCTGAAAATTCTGATGTACATTCTCTACATTTGTACTCACTACTTTTTAATGCTGAACTCAAAACTATTTTTCTATTGACATTGTAGGTATTTTGAGCAGAGTATTCCTCAGGTTTATGTGGGAAGGCAATGCCCTATAGATTAAATAATGTTCTTACTAGTTGTTGTGAAGTCATTTCAGTCATTTCTGACTTTTGTGACCTCATTTGGGGTTTTCTTTGTAAAAGTGATTCATTATTTACTTCTCCAGCTTATTCTATACACAAGAAACTGAAGCAAATATGGTTAAGTGTTTTGCCCCTATTCTTACCATACTGTCTTACTGAACTCCTTTGAGCCTTTGTGGATAGTTTGTCTATTATAGGTAAACTTACTGGTGAAGCCCTATAATTTTAGGAGTGAGGGATCCATAGGATAGTCCTTTTAACCTGGGATAAATCACACACTTTGGGTCTGAGTCTTCAAGCTTATGAGTGGAAAATTGACACAAGGTGCTCCACATATATAATTTGAGACTCACAATTCAGAAAAGTTGCTCATCAGAGCTGACTACCAGGTGGCATTCTCCCTCTCCTCCTCCCAAATCTACATCCTCTTATAGTGGTAGTTAGGTGATTCAGTGGATGGAGTGCCAGGTCTATATTCAGAAGTCTCATCTTCCCTGAGTTTAAATCTGGCCTTAACACTCACCAGCTGTGTGAACATGGACAAATCACTTAATCCTGTTTACCTCAAATTCTTCATCTGTAAAATAAGTTAGAGAAGGCAATGTTAAACCACTCCAATATCTTTGCCAAGAAAACCCTAAATGGGGTCATGAAGAGCCAGACATAAGCAAAATGTCTGAACAACAACACACTAGCTCATGAAGAATGACTAGGTTATATAGATCATAGGATCATAGATTAAGAGCTGGAAGGAATCTAAGAGATCATCTAATATAATTAACTTCCTCACTCCCTTTTACAGAAGAGAAAATTAATGTGGTGAAGGATGAACTGACTAATAGCTAATAGCAGAGACAGGATGAAAACTGATCATCCAATATCAAATCCAGTGCATTTTGATGATGCATTTTGAGAAAACAAGTATCTACATAAACAAAACAAAACATGGATCCTTGAAGTATTGAAGTATGTGTGTATGTGTAAATATAATATGGAAATGGATAGCTAAAGATTAATTTCCAAAGAATTCTTTAAAAATACCAACACTGATATTACAGCCTCTTGGTGACTTTTTTTGGGGGGGTTGCTTTACTAGTTTTTCATGTAGTTACTGTGTTTTGAAGCTACCTCTTTCTCAAATGAAAATCCTAGAATCCAAAAGGAAAATGGGATCATGGGACTGAGCAGGGATCTCAGTGATCTATCTAGGACAACTTTCTCATTTTATGGTGAAAAAACTAAGATACATAAATCTAAAGTGATTTGACAAGGACATATATCTTTTTTAAAATTAGCTAGTGCAAACATAATTGGAGTAGTAAAAAGTCTGTTTCTTTCTTGTTCCTCACTTTCAGCTGGGTTTTTTTTTAAATGAAGTTTAGGTGAATCCACAAATCATTAAACTTTGTTATGTTTTAAAAACAATTGGGGTACAGTAGAGTAAAATAGAATAGAAATCTATTTCCTGGGGAGAAAAACCCTTTCTCAATTTTTTAGCCATGATTAGTGATTTAGTCACATGATATATTACTATAATCCTGTTTTGATGTACAATAAAGTCCAATCCAATATGATGATGGATAGGTTGGTTGTTTAGTAGTCTAATACCTCTCCTCTCCCACACTTGCCTTTGGAACCTCTCAAATACTAAGCTAGCTCTAATGATGTGTGTGTCAATTTCATTATCAATGTGGACATCCCTGGGAAGTATACTATCAAGCAAGTGAATTTATGTACAGTATTCAAAACTTCCATCATTTGCTGTAACTGGTGGTTTCACATGTAGATGGTATGGTACTGGCTGATGAAGGACCTGTATTTTTTGGTGTTAATTGTTAGGCCAAAATTAGCACAAATAACAGAAAATTGATCCATAGTTTGTTATATCTCAGCTTCAGAGGTTGCATTGCATTCAATGCACCTGTAAACAAAATCACCTGTAAACAAAAAATCATGCACCAGCACTTCCTTTACTTTAGTTTTGGCTTGTAGCCTTTTCAAGTTGAAGAATTTACCATTAGTGCAGTAACTGACTTCATTCATCCTCATTGAAGGAAGCTGACAACATGGCTGAAAACATCATGCATGGGAGCAAGTATACAGCCTTGTTTCACTCCACTGATGACTGGGAAAGCTTGAGATCATTGCCTATTGTCCAGAACCTGGACAAGCATGCCATCATGAAACTGACATACTATATTCATAAACTCTTTTGGGCCACCAAATTTTGACATAATTTTCTATGGTTATGACTGATAGTCATACTTACTCACTCATAACTGATAATATCAAAGACCTTGGCCAGATCTATAAAACACAGAGTAAAATCCAATCCTATATATATTCCATACACTCTGAAAAATGCTGAGGATACAATTAATAAAAAGAAAGATGGTCATTTTTCTCAAGGAGCTCACAATCTAATGGGAAGATTCAATACACAGAAGGAGACAGAAAAATAGGGGGAGATGGGAAAGAGAAGAGACCAGGGAGGCTATTGGGCTCAGTGAAGTTGGAAATAAGCAGAGAAGCAAATGCAGAGAGAGCAGTCTGGTTTCCTTTATAAAGGAAGGCATTAGGAGGAGTTTAGTATGATACCCTCCAGTCCTTCAACTAGAGGGAAGAGGAAGCTGAGGGGATGGTGTCAGTCAAGTTTGCATTAGCACTATGGGGATGAACTTAACCAAAGCAAGACATCTTGCTCCATATGGCACTGAAACCATTCAGGAGAGCATAAGCAGGACTTGGATTTCTCAAAGATCCATCAGTGGGAGATCAAGTTGGAAGCCTCTGACAAATAAGGACCATCAGAGTTAATCGAGGAAAGGCTTATCACCAGATCTCAGGTGGTGAATGTTAATAAAATACTTCATGAAAGTAGTTAATTAAGGGCTGAATTGCCTATTATTTGTGTTTGTCATGGCTCACAAAATGAAACCCCAAACTTCCTGAGGTACTAAAGAAATGATAGGCTGCTATCTCAGAAAGTAAGCAATAAGGAGATAAAGTATTAGACAGGATCTTAGATATTATCTGTTTCAGTGACCTCATTTTACAGATGAGGAAACTGAAGTAAAGCGTAATTACTCCTGCCCAAGGAACTTGCCCAAAAATGCATAGGTAATAAGGGACAGAACTAGAATTTAAACTGAGGTCATTTCACTTTCACACTACTATTCTTTTGGCTACACTGTACTGTCTCTCAGATAACTCTTGATCAAGCAATCAGTCAATATTAGGTCCATATTGTTTTCCAGGCACTGAACTAGGTGAAGCTTTAGGACTTATGCTAAATGTATGGATGATGACCTCAAGACTAATTTTACTGTTATTTTTAAAGGTTTGGGACTTCTAGATACCAGGTCAGAGTTTTGCTTTAATCCTTAAATTGCTCCCAGTAAGAAAGAATAGGGCAAGAATGATAGGTTTGGTAATCTCTAGTTAGTTTCAGCAGGGTTTTAGCAAAGTTCACTCTTCAGTTAGCTTGATTGGACATCTCAGAAAGCACCAAATTCCCCTTTGAAAGCACTCTGATCATACAATCATAGGATCGTAGATTTAGAGATGGAAAGGACTTTTGAAATCATTTAGTTCAAAGTCCATATTTTATCAAGTAATTAATCAAAAATCCACAAGTTTTTACTATTTACAAAGTATTATTCTGGGCTCCTGGGATACAAAGACAAAAATATGAATCAATTCTTGTCGTCAAGGATCTTACATTCTATCAAACAGACAAGGTGTATACATAAAAGTAAATATGGTATAAATACAAAGTAATTGGAAAGGAAGGACAAAAGTAGATGAGGAAACAGGCTTAGAGATGTTACTTGTTCAAAGTTACATAAATAGTAAGTGGCATCCAAAGCAATCCCAATGGACTTGGGACAGAAAATCCATCTGCATCCAGAAAAAGAAGTAAGGAGACTGAATGTAAATCAACACATTCTATGTTCACTCCTTTTTGTTTCTGTTTTTTTTTTAAACCTCTCCTATGGTTTTTCCCTTTTGCTCTGCTTTTTTTCTCCCAAAATAATTCATAAAGTAATGTATATTAAAAAAAATAGCAAATGACAGAATTGGGTTTCACACTCAGGCCTTCTTATTTCGAATCCTGCTTTCTTTCTAATGTAGCACTCTGGACCAAATCACCTCAAGAATTCCTTTCAGCTCTAAAATGCTATGATTTTAAGTGTACTCCAGAATGTTAATCTGTTAAGATCGTGTATTTTAAGATCAGCACGAGACAGGAATTCAGGTTAGGGGAAAATCGTCAGTCTTTATTCTCAGTGAAGAAGGATCGGAGGTGGAAGAGAATCGGCGATAGCAATGTGTGCAGCTGAGTCAAGAAGCTAGCTCGACCAGCAGCCACACAACCAGCAGCTCGGAGTCTCGAACCCAGCCCAATCTCTCCCAGCTTGTCTTCTTCCTCTCTCTCTGCCTCCACCCACCAAAATCGTCATTTCCTATACAACACATCAGGACTTGCAGGGAGAGTGGCAGGGACCATTCTTTATCCAATCATGTATATTAATAGAGTATAGCCCAATTACTATCTAGCCTCATGTACTATGGGACCTCAGTGCATCAGCTCAAACCTCAGCCCATTACATTTCCCGTTTCTTTTATTTTAGAACACCGGTGGTCATGCCATCCCTGACTCCTCAGGGAGGTCAGAGCCCCAAGGGAGGTGATCACAGCCTCCCTAACTTCTCAGGGAAGGAGGTGAAAGCAACGCAAAGGAGGTGATCACAGCCTCCCTGACTTCTCAGAAAAGGCGGTGAAAGCACTAAAAGGAGATGATCATGCCTACCTGACATCTCAGGAAGGGAGATGAAAAGCACCAAAGGGAAATGGGGGTTGCTAGCAGGGTTTCTGGGCTGAAGGGTCTTATATGCACAAACCCATCAGCATGGGAGGTATTACACAAGCACATAGCAATAACTAGAGGCTGATTACGGATGACCCTCCCTCAGTCAGTGCAGGCTCGATGTGGTGTAACAAACATGAATTGTACACGCAAGTAGCGGAATAGCAAACAATATAAATCAACATGGTGTTGGAAAAGATCACCAGAAGTCCTAGAAGGAGGGTATGTAAACAACAGTCACACATACACCTTCTTCAGCAGCCAAGAGATAGTCCAAAACCAATCTATTGTCCATTGTTTCACATGTCAGGGAATCCAATGATCCCCCTGAGTTTTTGAAGTCCTGCAAAAGTCTTTTTATGTGTTAGGGAATCCAATGATTCCAGCAGATTTTGAAGTGTTGTAACAGTCTTATCATTTCTCAGAGAATCCAATGATTCCTGAGAGTTTTCAAGTCCTATGTCTCAGAGAATCCAATGATTCCTGAGGGTTTTCAAGTCCTATGTCTCAGAGAATCCAATGATTCCTGAGGGTTTTCAAGTCCTATGTCTCAGAGAATCCAATGATTCCTGAGGGTTTTCAAGTCCTATGGCTCAGAGAATCCAATGATTCCTGAGGGTTTTGAAGTCCAACAATCTTTGATG
Source organism: Sarcophilus harrisii (assembly GCF_902635505.1). Classification (NCBI taxonomy): domain Eukaryota; kingdom Metazoa; phylum Chordata; class Mammalia; order Dasyuromorphia; family Dasyuridae; genus Sarcophilus; species Sarcophilus harrisii. The sequence continues at coordinate 194,011,004 of NC_045430.1, forward strand.
TCCATGAGTCAAACGCCATAACTGCCACGCTCTTTCAATGGTGAGCACAATCAGCAACAGCACCACCCGATATTTCTTGGGTCTTCTCCTTTGTTTCAAAGGTCTGCTCCGTCTCTCTGCGATGGACAAGGCGAATATGGCTCGTTGGCACCCATCTGATTCCTTCTCCACCTGTAGAGATACAAGCAAACCCTCTCCCCAAAGCAGTTAGCCTATCTGGTCCTTTCCATTCACCACTTTCTGGGTCTCTCCACATCACCTGGCGATTATCTAAAGATAGTGGAGCTGCTCGCACTGGACACTGACCTTCCGGTGGGTTATAAAACCTGTCTGCCGGAGCCAGTGCATCTTTGTCAAAAATCAAGAAGTTAATAGTATAAAGAGCTAGATTTAGAAGTTCTCTAGGGTTACCTGTGGCTCCCCCTTTCTTTTGTTTTTGGAGGAGTGTCTTAATATCTCTGTTTCTCCTCTCCACTATTGCCTGTCCTTGAGGATTAAAAGGTATGCCCGTGGTGTGTAAAATCTTATACTGTGCACAAAAGTGTGCAAAATGTTTCGAAGTATAAGCAGGACCATTGTCTGTTTTTATTGCTTGTGGCACACCCATAATGGCAAATGCTTGTATGAGGAATTCAGTGACCACTCGGGCTGTCTCTTTTGCTGCTGGCATTGCAAAAGTGAATCCTGAAAAGGTGTCTACCACAACATGGATGAAAGACAGACGACCAAAAGATTTATAATGGGTCACATCCATTTGCCAGATTTCATTGGGTCTCAAACCACGAGGGTTCTTCCCTGGAGGCAGTGTAGGAGCGTGGAAAGGAAGGCAAGCCGTACAGGCTTTTACTATGCTCCTAGCTTCCTCTTTTGTTATTCCAAATTGTAAACGTAAAGCTCGAGCAGCCTGATGATATTTAGAATGAGATGCCTGAGCTTCTTGGAACAAAGGGGTATTGACCAACATAGTTAGAAGGCTATCTGCCTTTGAATTGCCATCAAATATGGGACCTGGAAGTCCACTATGAGAATGGACATGTAATATATAGATCTTACCTGGATGCTTTCTCACTTGCTCTTGAAGTTTCTTAAAGAGCTGATATATATTAGAGGCTGCAAATTTTATTTGGGCTGTGGCAATTCTTTGTACCACACCTACTGAATAGGCCGAATCAGATATTATATTTATGTCTCCTGGATAATAAGTAAGAGCTAGAATGATCGCGTACAATTCATTCTGCTGAGTGGACTGAAAAGGAGTTCTGACTACTCTCTTTACAGTTAGATCATGAGAGTACATAGCACAAATATTATGTTTGGATGCATCCGTGAAGATTGTTGGTCCTTGAAGAGGAACTTTAGAAACTTTTTCTTCAAGAGTCCATCGCCAATTATGTAATAGTCTAGTTATCTTTAATGAGACCCATGTAAAAATTTGGAGCCATGGCTAATAAAATTTGCCACTCTGGGATGGTCTCACAACACACATTAATTTGTGTATTGGTATAAAAGGTGTATATCTTATCAGGTCTTGTCCCAGATAATTGTACTGCTCGCTTAGTGGCCTTTAATAAAATTCTAGCCACAAGCACTGGGTAGGGTGTAAGGCTTTGATCTGGTTGTGCTGGGAGGTTCACCCACTCTATCACACTGTGTCCTTGATGAAGGACTGCTGTGGTGCCTCTTGTGTGGCAAAACTGATATCTCCAAGGGTTTTGAGTGACTCTTTCAACCACATTGATAAAGCCAGTTCAACTTCTCTCAAAGCCTCTTGAGCTTCTTTTGTAAGCTGGCAGTGGTGAATTTAAAGCACTGTCTCCCTTAAATGTCATATAACGGTTGTAACTGATAGGTAGTCAAAGCCTTACACTGGTCGCATCCATTGGATATCTCCTATCAATTTCTGAAAATCATTCAATGTGTTTAGCTTTTCTGTTCTTAAGGAGAGTTTTTGAACTGTAAGCACCTTAGGGTATACTTCATATCCTAAATATTGAAAAGGAGCATGTCTTTGAATTTTTTCTGGTGCTATGTATAATTTGTAATTCCTTAGTGTTTCTATGGTCTTTTGTAGACATGCCTCTAACATTTGTTCCTCAGTGCATATCCCAAATGTCATCCATGTAATGTAATAGCAACTTTTAGGAATGCTTTTCTTACTAGGAGCAAGAGCAGCAGCAACAACATTTGACACATAGTAGGGCTGTTTTCATTCCCTGTGGCAAAACTGTCCATTCATATCTTTTATAAGGCTCAGCTAAGTTAACGCTGGGCACTGAAAAGGCAAATCTTTTCATATCCTCCTTATCCAGAGGGATTGAATAGAAACAATCCTTAATATCTATGACCCAAAGAGGCCATTCTCTAGGCAACTGGTGGAGATGGAAGTCAGGCTGAAGAGTTCCCATAGTTTCCATCTGTTCATTCACTTTTCTTAAATCCATTAACATCCTCCATTTTCCAGATTTCTTTTCACAACAAACCCTGGGGAATTCCAAGGACTTAGAGAAGGTTTTAAGTGTCCTTGTCAAGCTGTTCCTGTACTATATCTAATAAGGCCTGAATTTTATCTTTACTTAAGGGCCACTGCTCTATCCACACTGGTGTATCAGTTTCCATTGGATAGGAACAGGTGAAAGTGTTGGCAGGCCTTCAACAGCAGCCCTGCTTAAAAACCGAAGTACTCATTTTTAACCCTAATTGCTGTAAAACGTCTCTTCCCACAGATTGATGGGGATTTTCAACTATAAAAGGTAAAAACTCCTGTTTTGCCTTCAAAGTCCATCTCATAGGGGCAGCACTTAACTTCAGCTGCTGATAGATCCTCCTACGCCAGACATGTAAGCTGTCTGCTTTAATCTTTGTGCCAGTGACTGGGCCAGCTGGCACCTCTAATGACCGTCGATCTGCACCGAGTGTCTACCAATCCTTCCAATGGAGGCCATTTATATAGATTGTGAGCATAGGTCGGTCAGTTGTCACAGCTAGCTGTCAGTAAACTGCTGGATTTTGTGATCTGGAATCAGAATCTGGGTGACCATCACCAGGCTGCTTTAGGATTCTGTATGAGTAAACCTGATGCTACTATTTCTCCTGGGTGATAAGTCACACATTGTCTGCCTGTATTGGTGACTGGGATATTAGCTCACATTCCCAGTTTCCCACATCAGTATGTGGATGGACACTGTTTTGTACGTACTCTCAGGAGGTAAAATGGTCAAGCCTACTGTGCCTGGAGGCAAGGGATCCATAGGCTGGAGAGGAACAGATTTCACCTCTCAGGGGTATCTCAGTTGTCTCAGCTGCATACAACTCTATTCTCTCCTAATTGTAATCCCTTTCTTCCATCAGGTTGCTTCCTGGCTGATTGATTGTGTAATCCCTTTCTGCCATCAATGGCTTCCTGGCTGATTGGTCATATTGGGGTATTGGCCGTCTAGGCACCTCTCTGGATGCACCATTTGGCTGCCATCATGCCCCAAGTGTTTTGCCTGGGGCCCTGGGGACTGGGCCCCTCATCCCATTCCCTGAACCTGTCACATTCTGAGGCCCAATGGAAGCCTCTGTTGCATTTTGGACATGGGATACTGGCTCTTGTTCTCCACCCTGCTTTCTCACTCTGCCTCTATCACATTGAGTTTTCAGATGCCCTACTTTACTACACTGAAAGCATTGACGTGTCTCTCTAGAAGTCCCTTGCTGGAAGGGACCCTGTCTACCATGTTGGGATCTTGGGAAGTCTGCATCATAGTCTGGCTATAAAAGGCATTTGTGCCCACTGTGGCAGCGTCTTATGAACTCCTCTAAAGGAGCATCCTTGGGCAGTCCTAGTATAATCCTTCTGCACACCTCATTAGCATTTTCCTTAGCAAGTTCCTTATTAACATCTGTTGTTGGATTTTTCCCCATTAGTTCTTGTGATAGCAGTCTGCAAACGTCCTATAAAGTCAGCAAAGGGCTCATCTGGCCTTGCATTATTTTAATGAAGGCCTCACCTTTATCATTTTTATTGTGAATCGAATCCCACGTTTGATAGCATTAGCAGCAATTTGCTCATATGCTGCTACTGAATAATTAACCTGTGCTGTGACGTCTGCATATGGACCTATACCTTGTAGTAGGTCATAGGTGATCCAGCATGAACAAGCTATTTGACTATTTTGTTGGGCTTGTATCCTACAGAGCTCACTATATTCAGAAAGCCACATGTAATTTTGTCCAGGTTCTAGGCATACCTTGCTATAGATTTCCAGTCATCAGGAGTCAAGACTCGAAAGCCAAATTCTGTAACAGCATCTTAACATAAGCTGATGTAGCCCCATAATTAGTGCAGGCCTTTTTAAGATCTTTAATGATTTCTATGTTAAAAGGAGCATATCTTCGACTTTGTTGACCTGAGGCATTAGACTGGGAAATTACAGGACATAAGTGGTTGAAGCTCCCGGATGTCCACACCCTTTTCTTTGGCCTTCATTAAGCCCTCTTGAAGCCTGCTCAAGGTTGGTCCCCTCACTGCCCCCCCCCCACTGCCCCTCCTCCCTCCATCCGGAGGGGTGGAGTTGAGTGGAGGAGAGTCAATCACTTGCTCCTGGGGTGGAGCTGAAGCCGCCTCCAGAAGGAAAGGATCACACCCTTGCTCACTAAGTCTCCATGCCCTGTGGGATATGGTCATAATCTCTTCATTGTCTTCCTCCTTAATATCATGGCTAATTTGAGGAGGAGTGGAAGGAGCAGGGTTTTTCTTTCTTCTAAGGATTCTTAAAGTGCTAACTGAAATACATTGTATAAATAAAATGCCTCCATGGAAATTGAATGAGGACCATATTCTCAAATGTATGAACATCTCTTGTCCAACCAGGACCAGTTAACTCGAGAGATCTGCTCCTCCTCTACGATCCAAGGGAGATGCAGTTTAATATACCCACAAATCTCGCTATCTGTTCCCAAGTTATAAGTAACCCATGTATTTCTGTCAGCTTAATCATGCTTTCCATAGCTCACTCTTGGGTGGGGTTGAGGGGCAGGGATGGAGAGTCTTTAGCTAGCATTTGTCCCATTTTAGCCAAAAAAGATTACTGGTTTAGTTTTTAAGAAAATAAGTTCCTTATTTGTCTATTAACAATACTCACCAAGTTCCTGGTCACGGAGACTTCTTCAGTCCTTGGTTCCACCATTGGGCGCCAAATGTTAAGATCGTGTATTTAAGATCAGCCGAGACAGGAATTCAGTTAGGGAAAATCGTCAGTCTTTATTCTCAGTGAAGAAGGATCGGAGGTGGAAGAGAATCGGCGATAGCAATGTGTGCAGCTGAGTCAAGAAGCTAGCTCGACCAGCAGCCACACAACCAGCAGCTCGGAGTCTCGAACCCAGCCCAATCTCTCCCCACTTGTCTTCTTCCCTCTCTCTCTGGAGGATCCGAGCTGCTGGTTGTGTGGCTGCTGGTCGAGCTAGCTTCTTGACTCAGCTGCACACATTGCTATCGCCGATTCTCTTCCACCTCCGATCCTTCTTCGCTGAGAATAAAGACTGACGATTTTCCCCTAACCTGAATTCCTGTCTCGTGCTGATCTTAAAATACACGATTTTAACATTAATCATTTTATAACATTTTATAAAAAAGAGCATAGCACAGTTTTTGTTCTATAACTTGGGATTATTAAATTTAAAATGGTTTATTTTGAACAATTCTGTGCTGATTAAATTGAACATTACACATTATTACTATTACTATTATTTGTTAGTAACATAATTTATATGATAAATTATAATCACAATATATAGTTATTATAATCAATATAAAATATTAAATGAGATGTGCAATTATTAATACTAATAACATTATTAATGTTATCAGTACTATTTGCCCCAATATGAAAAGTGTAGTTGATATGAAGGAAACTACAAGTTTTCATACTCATGACCTTGGAGCAAAGAGAAATTTGCCTGGCAAGGAGATTAAGCTTCCAATAAGATCAGCCACCATCTCAGTTAACAAGACTAGTGTGGTTCAACCTTCACCTATAAAAAAGATTGAGTCTGACACCTTAACTGCCAGCAACCATACAAAAGGGTAGTAAAACAGATAAAGCAGCCCCTCTTCCTGGTAAAAAGATTGAACAGGATATAGCAGATGTACTTCTACTAGCAAAGTCCTCTGAGGAAAAATCCCCTCGGTCCTTTTGAGTCAACAACAGCATCTAATATTAGGTCCAAATTTGTCCTGAATTTCTTTGTTACCTAAAACCCTTGCGAAATTATATTAGAGTTGGATATCTTCTAGTCTGATGTTAGAAAAATTATATAGTGAAAAGAATAAAGAATAAATAGGCAGAGATGGAATCTATAATACTGGGCAAGGAAAGGAACTGTAATAGAATACATTGTGGAAGGAGTTCATGCAGGTGGCAACATATTGTGAGGGACTTAAGGAATTGATTTTTCATCTGTCTGAACAGCAGGAAGCTACCAAATAATTGAAAAAAAAAATCACACTTGTTACTACGATCTATAAAAATGACCATTGAAAAATTATTGTTAACTACTAACCTACATAATTCCTTTGTCACTTTTGTGAAAACCATCCTGAGAATAATTATACTCCTAACAAAAGCATCCTTAATGAAAATGTGAGCAAATAACAGGAAGATTTTTGTAAAAGAGGTTCTGTAAAAATCATTTCTAAATTGTTCATATCCTTTGATCCAGTGAATGAACCATTGAGTCGACATTCCAATGATGTCAAAGGCAGAGAGTGAAGTCCCATAAGTTAAACTATATTTATAGCAGCAGTCAAAAATTGTTTATTAAATGTTTGCTATGTGTCAGGCACCATGCAAAATTGTAGGGCTACATAGAAAGTCAGAAGCCAATCCTGGAACTCAGGAAACTCCAATAAAAGAGACAACATGTAGACAACTATACAATGATAGCTTTTTATTTTCAAAATTACATGAAAGATAGTTTTCAATATTCATTCTTGCAAAACTTTGTGTTCCATATTTTCCTTCCTTTCTCCCTACTATCTTCTCCCTTAGATGGCAAGTAATTCAATACAGATTAAACATATGCATATTCTAAACATATTTCTACATTTATCAAGTTGCACAAGAAAAATCAGATCAAAAAGGGAAAAAATGAGAGAAAAAAAACAAGCAAGCAAACAACAACAATAACAATAAAGGTGAAATGGTGTGCTATGCATACAGAATTCTTCATATACTGTCAAACATGGTCATTTTATTGATTTGTTTTCATTAACTGTATTTTGTTTGTTTTATTATGAAAATATTCTATAGGGGTAAAGGTGGGAAGAATTTTGGAAAGTAACAGTTACTTTTAAAAAAACAATATCAATTTTTTTGTATAAAAATAATCTTTATTTGATTTCTAAAAGTCTCTCTCTCTCTCTCTCTCTCTCTTTTTTTTTTTTGGCCCTTGAAGCAACTGCTTTCTGGACTGGAGAAGTTTCCTAAGCTTGTGCTGTCTGAGCAGGTCCCTTTTGGGTAGGTCCCTTCTGAGCTGGGATCTTTTGACCTGGGGCTGCCTTCTGGCTCTCAGTCTTCTTAGAGGGGATCTTCTTGGTGGAGACCTTTGATGCAAATAACCCAATAGACAGCTGCCTTCTTAGGTGACCCTTTCTGGGTAATTGTCTTCTAGAGCTTCTTCACTTTGTGCCTGATAATTGTTTCTCATTTTCTTGCCTTTATGGCTTAATAACGGTTAAAATCTGTCATCTTGACTTTCCTTTCTCTGCCTTCAATCTTCTTGGTCTATCTTGTAGCTTTCCATTTTGCACTGATCTTTTTTTCCCTCACAAATAACCTAGACATACATGTGAGGAGCACTTGTGGGGGAACTTGACAACAAAGTCATTCACATCATTTCATGGCCCACCAACTAAACCCCTGTTCTGACCAATAATATCCAAAATAATTACCAGCTTGGCACGTGGCCCAAAGGAAATATATGTCATCTAGTTTCCACATAGCATTTGAATATCATGTTGGCAGTGTTGAATGAGAAAGAAGGGCATGAATAGCTCAAGACATTTTAAAAATTTTATTTATTTATTTATGTTCTGAGGTAATTGGGATTAAGTGACTTGCCTAGGGTCGTACAACTAGGAAGTATTAAGTGTCTGGGGTCACATTTGAATCCAGATCCTCCTGACTTCAGGGATGGTACCCTATCTACTGCATCAACTAGCTGCTCCTCAAAACATTTGTTTTAAAAAGAAAATATGTTCTATAGCAGATTATACCTTTACAATCATATAAATGACTGCAAGTTGCAGAGAATATGAAGTTCCGTTGTACTTGTTATTTTTTGACAACTTAAAAAGCATGTGTTTCAGTAAAGCAAAATGTATTCTCAATTGCTTTCTTTCAACAAAGTATGTTTCTTGCATATGTTATGACCAGAAAGATTTCTTGATAGATTCAATAATGTATAATTTTGTTCAATGACCTCCTGACAACTAATATTAACTGAGGCATAAAACAGAGAAATTGATTATTAATGTCATGCAAGACACAGTACAGTCATTCTCAAAGAACATATTCAGATAGTGAAATCTTCCAGATGCTCCTGTTTGGAGATTAAATTGTATTCCTCCAAACACTACAGAGCCACCTGAAGGTGATATTCACACAAGAAAAACCAAGCGGTTCAAGAATATTGGCTGTCTAGAATATGATATATAATTACATATATGGACAACCCTTATTTCTAGTTTGTGAACACACACACACACACACATACATATATATGTTTACAATGAACTGGACCTACAATGAAAGCAAGTTGATTTACATTTTGGAAAATGTATAGTACTTTCACTGACTCCAAGACAATTTTGAAACAAAAATTCATAATTTTTGCAACCACCAATCAATTAATCAATAAACATTTATAAAACACCTACTATGTGTTGGACACTGTGAATTTACTCTGTGTGGACTAGATTTAGTTTTTTTAAAGGGAGTATAGAGACATGCAGAAGGGAGAGAACCACAGTTAAGAGACATATAGCAAAGAAGTTATACAATCAAAAATTCAGATTTGAACTCCTGGAAGGTAAGCCTTCATATGCAAAAAAAGGAAGTAGTTCCAAGGAATAGAAAGGGATAAGAGCCACAATAAACCTTGTCTTTTGAAGTTAGTATGAGATAAATGGATCATAGTGGTCCATAGGGAAGGGATAATCCCAAATCCTTTTACTTGGGATGAGTGTTGGGGTGTTATATGTGCAGCACAGGATAGAACTATAAATTAGAAGGACTGTATGGACCCTAGTGTTGGTTTTTTCTTTCCTTTTTGTAGTGTGGAGTGGGAGCAGATGGTCCACTCAAGAAAAGCAGCCTAATGGGGAGGAAAAGATAATTGTTTTGTGCTCTCATGGATATTTCTGTAAATCTTTTGTGTGTTGTGTTTTCGGTCAATTGAAATATAGCTTGTCCTATAGTCAATGTGTTATTATCTTGCATGTTTGCAAGGGCATTGCAAGAAAGAAGCTTCTCCCTACTACAACATATATCTTTACTTGTTCCTAGTCTAAGGATTGCTTGCAATTTAAATACAATGGCAATTTTCTTAGCAGTTAAGTTTCCTCTAAGAGCTTAAACTTTTACAAGCTGTCTTCTGGTATAGACTGCCTTCTTTTATAGAGTTTATAGTTATAAATCCAAGCTTACGGCATTTTCTGGCATAGGTTTTTGAAAAAAACAATTTAAAGTGGTTTCATCATCATTTCTGTCGGATAGGAAGAAGACATGTTTTTTGATCTGTGTTCAGTTTCAGATAGTTCTGAAAGAATTGGGTCCTTTAAGAAACCAGTTGGTAGGAGCTGTAAAAAGTCAATTAGAAATATCTGGGATAAGGTAGCATGTAGTTAATATAAAAACAAAATAAAATTAATTAGGATCTATTTTAAAAAAAGAAATAACTAGTGGAATGCATAATTATATTATGGATATACCATGTAAATAAATCCAGAACTACTTGGAAAAGAAAAAAGGAGAAGACCGAGAAGCTAAAGAATTTCAATTCTTTGGAGGACTATGGAAAGGGATTAAGTTAGTGGAGTTTAATAAAACTACCTATTTTTTAAAAAACACATTTAGAAAATGCAGTAAGATTTTCAAAGGGCTTTCATGAAAACAATCCTATGAAATTTAAGTAGAACAGCAATCACCTTGGTTGTAGAAATATTATTGTCTCTTTTTCACACAGAACCTATGGTGCTGAATTTCAGTGACTTGCCTATGGTCACACAGCTAATTAGTGCCTGAGATGGGATTTAAATCCAGGTGTCCTAACCCCATGTCCAGCATATCTATTGTACAGTCACATTGCCTTTCAATTTATGAGCTATTTGAAACTTTCATGCTAGGAATGGATAGCTGAAAAGGAAGCAGTTATTACCTATAGTCTAAATACTATCTTATAGTCTGAAAAAAATAGGGACACAAGCTATGCAAATTACCTTTAATAGTATGGTGGTGGGAGAAAAATAACTAACCAGTAGTTAAAGAAACAAAAGCTGGTAAGTTAGAGATAAAAAGGCCGAATGTCATTAGCAGGTTATTTCATTTCTTTTGTACTACTGAACTTTTTTCAATATTTTAAGATTTAATTGCTGTATTTTGAGCATTGAGAAGCCAAAATCAGCTGACTCTCAGTAGCTAGCATTTTGGTGGTGAAACTGTCCAAGCTTAGCTAGGCTGCTCCTTAAAGAACATATTCACTCTTTCATCAAACCCCTATTCTAAGTCTTTAAGGACCTAGCAGGCACTGTGTTCTGGCAACATATCCTACCAGCCTTGAAGGATACTTCCATGCTATGATAACATACTAGAAGAGGATGTTAGTGGAACTCCATTCCTTTATCAGATTTTTCATAGCTTTTTAAAAAATTAAGAATAATAACTAATACTCATATTTTAAAGTTTAGAAAATCTGTGCCTGTATTATCTTATTTCATCCTCGCAACCCTAGAAGAAATATACTATTCTTATCCCCATTTTACAGATAAATAGAGGCAGATAACTTCGTGTTTGAGGCAAGATTTGTGCTTATCCTGAATCTTACTATGACACTCAGTATATTAAAAACAATGTGCTTTGTGGTAAGTGAATACATGTTTGTGCATGCCCAATTTTAGAGCATATGAGTACTGAATGATCTATTCCTGCTGTACTAGTTTTCTGTGTCTAGAATAAGTCTAACTTGCTGTGTCTATACTATCCTAATTAGACATCACTAATCATCGTAGCAGTTACAGGGGAGAGACATAACACCATAGAGGAATTAAAAAACCTCTTTTGGACTTGCCTTGAAATCCCAGCCCCTTTTAAAATGACAGAAATGTCACAGTTCCCATTAAGCAAGATGCACTTAACATTTGCTCAAGGGTATTATCTATCAACTGTGAACATCTCCTTATCTTCAACTTTGCCAAGTGCCAACATAAATCAGTAGTTGCTGTATATGTTCATGCCATCTCTGGGACTCTGTATTAAGTTCATAGTTTTCTTCTCTCACACATCTTCTATTACTATAGCCACTTAATTAAATTAACCCTGTTGATTCCTAATGTAACCTAACATTCTCATTCTTCCATCCTCTAAGCCTATTTTGCTTATTCAAAATTCTCCCATTTTTTCCAAAAATGGATCTTGACCACTAAAATTAAACTGAATGTTGAATAATTATAATGATGAATTCTACCCCAGAGGAAAGATAAGTAAGGGCCTTACTCTTTTAAACGGATAGGTTTATTTAAATGTCAAAGGGATCATTTGGGGGAGAAATAACAGTATGTCCAGACATAACTAGATGAAAAGACAAAAGATATTAAAATTAGTTTAAAAAATAAAATGAGCTATTGTTCATTTATAATTTTTATATTTATATATGTTATATTATATATCATATATGTAATATTATATAATATATTTTATATTTAATTTATAAAATTATAGCAAATATTCAGGACTGAGACAGTGGGTTTTCTTAGGAATTTCTCAGCATGTTATTCTGAATCAAATTGAATGAGAACAGCAAAAGACTTGCTCCATGCCATGAGCTGTAATATAACATGTCATACCACCCTTAGTCATGACCTTCTTGCTATTCTAAATCAATAGTTTCCTATATCTCCATCCAAAGCCTAAGATTCTGGCACTATATCAAAAGGGATATATTCATTCAGGAAATAAAGGAATAAATAGCATATGAATATATCAAAACCACTAGGAATGGGGAGATTGGCCCTGTCAGATCAATGATTATAACAGACTTTGTGAATTTATGTATTTTTTAAAAATCAATTTTTATTGATAGATTTGATTTTATATTAACTGTACTTCCCAATTTCTTCTTCTGTTCTCTTCTCCCAGAAAACAGCCCTTAGAAAAAAGAAAAACAAATGGTCAACACAATGAACCAACATATGGAGGCAGGAATCTAACATTCTATATAGTATTCATCATCCATATTCCCCCACATCTACAAAGAAGTTAGAGAGATTTCTTCTCATATCTCTTAGTTGGAGCCACCGTTATTACATTTTACAGAATTGCATTTAAATTGTTATTTTATTCTTTCCATTTATATTTCTATAATCATTGCATATTTATAATTAAGTGCAGATCAGAAGAAAAATAAAAATAAATCTTGTCTTGAGCTACACTTGGATTTTGTCACTATATACTTAGTCTTAATCATTTCCATCTATGACTTCTCTTAAATGGTTCTCAACCTTTACCATTGTTATAACTTTCCATTAAAATTTTTTGCAAGTATTTTTTTTTTCTTGTATATATATCTATTAGACTGGGTATTGTTTTTTCCATAATGGAGTTATACAGTCATTAGGTTCCCTTGAAACAAGTGAAACAAAGATTAATACATAAGTTTCTATCCAAAAAAAGTATAATATCCCTTAAATATCAATAAAGTATTAAAAATTGATTTGCTGTAGAATATGTTTTCAGTAAAACACAGAAAGAACTTGTGACAATACATGTTAAACTAGGCTGAAGTTTGCCTTATACCATCTATAGAGAAAATAATTAAACAAATTAATGGTATAAACATGACTGTATAGGACATAATTAAGTTGTAAAAATATTGTAGTGTATAAATTACGTTATGCAAAAACATATTATTATTTATAAATGAGATGTTGGCTCTTTAAAACTGATCCAGCATGCCTACTTTGAACTATTTTGTTAGATTTTCTGTATATACTTGAGAATAGTCCTCCATTTCTTTTCTTTTTAAGTCACACAAAAAAAATACTTTTTATGAATTCAGACTGTTTCTCTTTTACTCCTCCCCCAATTAGCTCAAATCAGTGAGGTTTGACTAGTCTTGGATTCTGTATTTCCAATTAAGACTAATAAAAAGGGAGAATACATGCAGAATAATGCAGAGACTGCAAGGCCAAGTTAAGTTGTATAAGGATTGCTGATAAGGTAAGAACACAAATAGATTCCTATGCCCTGGTTTAAAGGAACACACTTTGAAGTATAGATGAACTACATCCCTTGTAGTGAAAAAATGAGTTGAGATCTATCAAAATTCATTATAAAAAATTTTGAATATCCTTCCTTAGAAAAGATGTGAGCTATATAATAGAGAATGTAGAGGAAATTTAAGTGGGGTAACTGTCAATGGCCAAATCAAGAAAAGTGTTGGTTGGGACTGAAGGGAGCCTGAGAAACAATTAGCAGGATCTGGTGACTAGATGATGGTAAGGAATATGAAGAGGGAGAAGAAGATAAGATTATATTACAGCATGGTAAAAACATTCTTTAGTTTATTCAGAAGCAGTAGGAAAAAGAACTGATTTGGGGATTAGACATGATAAGATTATAAGATTAAAAAAAGTTTTGTTATAATCAACAAACATTTACTTTCTCACAACTTTGGAGAAAGAAAATCAAAATGTGTGTAGTCAAACAAAACAAATTCCCATGTTCAAAAATGTGTCTCATTCTGATATATTTAGTCCCTTATTTCTCTATCAAGAGGGTAATATTCTACCCTGGGATTTTCTGGGAGAGGAGAACATGATTGGAATCAAGGTTAAGAATCATAGCACTTCGTTTCCTAGTGTTCTTTCTTTGGTGCTTATATTTTTGTTCTTCTTCCCAGGTTATTTATACCTTCTAAATCCAATTCTCCCTGAGCAAAGAAAACTGTTCGGTTCTGCACACATATATTGTATCCAAGATCTACTGTAATCTATTTAACATGCATAGGACTGCTTGCCATCTTGGGGAGAGGGTGGAGGGAGGGAGGGGAAAAATCGGAACAGAAGTGAGTGCAAAGGATAATGTTGTAAAAAATTACCCTGGCATGGGTTCTGTCAATAAAAAGTTATTTAATTAAAAAACAAAACAAAACTAGATAACGTTGTCTTATGGGGAAAAAAAAAAGAATCATAGCACTTTTGAGTAGAAAGGTCTTTAAAGATCATCCAATTGAATTTCTCCATTTTATAGATGAAGACTCCGAGGCTCAAAGAGTTTAAATGTTTTGCCCAAGGTCATACAGAGAGTAAGAAAACTGGAATTCTTATTGTAGTATGAATAAGGAAGGAAAACTATTTCACTTTTGGATTTGTTGAATCTGAGGTGACCAAGACATACATGTGAAATGTTCACCAGACAAATGGAAACATGGAAAGGAGTCAGTATTAGAAATAAATATTTATAGGTTATCTAGAATGGAAATTTTAGCTGATGTTGCAGTGATGAAATGGAATGAAATGCCAGGGAGAAAGGATGTAGAAAACACAAAGCAAAGGGCCTAGACAAAATTGTGAAGATCATAATTAGAATGTAACAGCATGAAAAACTAGTGAAAAAGGAGGAAAAGTATCCATCAGAGATAAAACAGGAAAAATCCAGAAAGAGCAATATTAGGGAAATTGGGAGAGGAAATAATATCAGCGATCAACACTGTTAGATAACAGTGCCGGAAGATGAAAATGAAGGAAAAAAATAATCACTGATTTATAGACACTGATAACTTTTAAGAATTCTATTTCAGTAGGTTACCTAGATCAGGATTCAGATTTCAGGGGATTAGGAGATTCATTTTCAGGTAGTGAAGCAGAATTACTACAGGCATAATTCTTTGCTGGGCTCTGAAGGTCATTGCTTTTCTGGAATCCCATGGTTTTCTCTGTCTCTCTTCAACTCAAAAATGCTATGATTCTTAACCATGATTCCAAAGGAAGAAGAATGCTACCCTCCTGATGAAGAAATAATGGATTAAATATGCAGAATAAAACAAATTTTTGAACATGGCCAATGTGAGAATTTGTTTTGTTTGAGTACACATATTTGTTCAAAAGTTTTGATTTTCTTTCTCCAGTATTATGAGAGAAAGTAAATGTTTGTTGATATAACAAGGCATTTTTTAATCCTATAATCTTATCACATCTAACACCCAAATAACCCCCAATTCTCCCGTTTCTTCTGAATAAACTAAAGAATTTTTTTTTTTTACCATGATTTATTCAGTCTTTCATAGGATGACTTGGATTCTCAGTGTGTCTCTTCCTACTGGGTGATGATACTTTCATTGCCATTATCTCTCCAGGATTACTTGCTCTAGTGGGCACTACTACTGATGGCCAACTTGCAGACTTCCATCTTAGGACATTTCTTCACTTAAGATTTAGAAAGAATAAACACAAAGACACTGAAATTTCACAGATATATGGTGACTAGATAGAAGGTAAATCTAAATGTTTTACAAATACCTCATATGATCATCACAACAAACCTGGAAGGTAGATGTTATCATTTTCATCCCTGTTTTTCAGTTGAGGAAACTGAAGTATTCAGGGTTTAAGTGACTTGTCCAGCTACTAAGTGTCTGTGGCCAACTTTGAATTCAGGTCTTTTTAATTTCAAGTCCAGTATTCTCTACTACTTTACTTGGTAAAAGCTTCCTCAGGGAATCACTTGGGGAATGATGGATTTACAGTAGGAAAGATAAAGGGCCATTTGTGTTTTTAAACTCTAAGTATCTTAAATTAAATAATTTTATTTCCCCTTCTTTTTTCTGCTTAAACTTAGGGGGAAAAACCATTTTAATTACATGCAATTCTCTTGCAAGTTTCCTAAATTAGCTGCTCATTAATAATTATGATTGTGATATACTAAAAATGAGTTCTAATTCACAATTCACTCTTTTCCTTGGAGAAATACTTAAAAACTTTCACAATGAGCAATTTAGGAAGAAAAGAATCAATTTTGAGAATCATAAGATGGGAAACTTGAGGCTCTCATTCTAGGGAATTCCCATAAAGTTCTGCATTTCACACTTTAGACCCCAAACAATTCCCATCCCAGTTTTTCCTAAAGTGCATCTTCAGGAATTAGCCTGACTGTAATATTTAGGGGAATCATTCAATGGTAACCTGGAGAGTTATTCAGCAGTAACCAAGAGAACCATTAATAATGTTTGTTTCAGGGCAGGGCCCAGGCAACATGTGGCAGAGGTAAAATTATTCAACCTTTTTTTGTGCTATTTACTCCATCTCTAGTTTACCCAGAAGCCTGTCTGCTAAGGGACTGAGGTTGCTATGCTTACTCCTTTCCTCATTAAAACTTATCTACCCTGTATTCATGAAATCACTCAATAAATCTTTATTGCACACCTAGTATGTGCAAAGGTGTGCTAGGCACTATAAGGGAGAATAAAAAACACAGTCTCTGTTTTATGGAACTCAAAGTAAAATTAGAAACAATATGAGATTTCCAAAACAATGAGCTAATAATTTGAGAAACTAGCTACTATGAATGGGAGGAAGTTAAAAGTTCCTTTTCAGGAATGACATTTATAGTTACTCATAGGAGTAAAGGCTGGAGGCTGTCACTAACCCCCCAAAATGTAAGGGAATATGCTGTTTAAGCCTAAATCTGCACTCAGAGTGCCCAGGTTCAGGTCCCCATTCTGACACAGACTAGTGTGACTTTGAATATGTCACTTCAAGAATATTTTGTGCTCAGCTTATTTCCCCACCTGTAAAATTGGAATGATGATGCTTTTCTTACTCAAGACTTTAACTGGCTTATTCCAAGTTTTTTTTTTTTTTTTAATGTTACAAGTCACCAATGATGCTAATAGGGAAAGTGAGTGAAATGTCTTCCCCTCCTCTTTAACTCGATTCTCACCTCATCACTCTCCCTCCCCTTTCCTGAATCTCTTTATTTTTTCAGCTGGAAGTCTTAAAGACAGAAAATGCTGGGGGAAGGGGAAGTCCCAAGAAATAAGGATCTAAAAAGAACATCAAAGTTTTTGTCTCCAATTTCTCTTACAAATCAGAGAGAGAAAGTTTCTTTGACTAGAGTCTATCTCTAACCTCTTCCCCATTCTACAACATGCACATCCACTTCATCAACAACATCTTGGCAATAACTCCAGTCACTAATGACCAAAACAATTAACAGCTGGATGAGTCATTTCAGCAGGCAGTGGAATGTACCATTTATCAGTCAGGGCTACTACATAAATTCATGTACATGGGAAGTGTCCACCTATGTGTGGACTTACTCTCTAATCTCATTCAGTGGCTGGGGGAGGGACTCAACCATTCTACATTCTGCGCACCCCTGCTATATCATCCCCTCCCTCCAATAATCAATAATCCGTGTCTTAGAAAACTGACCAAAAAAACCAAAATAGACCGTCTTTGTCTCTTTGGTGTAGAGAGCTATGAGTAGGAAAGACTACATACCTGTCAGATACAATGACTGGGCTTTTGATTAAATGTTTTTTCTTTGTTAAAAGCAGGTCATACATGCTGTGGAACAAAAAATCTCTCAGCTATCTCCTTCAGACTCTGTACTACAGGTAGGGATGTGGGAAAGGGAGGGAAGAGGAATTTGGGCTCTTAACAACACAAGAGATGGGATGGGAGCCAGAGAACATGGGAACTGGGGTAGGGAGAGTAGAGATAAAGGAAGGAAGATTTAGAAGTTTTCTTAATCTTCAGATATTCTCCCTCTTTCCCTCTCCCTCTCCCTCTCTCTTTCCTTCTTTTCCTGTCTTCTCCCTCTCCCTTTCTCCTTCCCCCTTTATTTCTCTCTCTCTCCCTTTCCCTCTTTTCCTCCCCTTCTCTTCCTCTCTCTCTTCATTCCCTTCTTTCCCTCTCCCTCTCTTCTTCCCCTTTATTTCCCCCCTCTCCTTTTCCCTTTCTCCCTCCCTCTTTCCCTCTTCTTCTCTTCCTCCTTCCCTCCCTCCTTGCTTTCTTCCCTTCCCCTGCCTCTTTCTCCCTCTCCCCTCCCCCCTCCCTCCCTTCTTCCCTCCCTCTTTCTCTCTCTCCCTCCCCCTTTCTCTCCCTCTTTTCCCCTCTCTCTCACCCTCTCCCTCTCTTCTTTATCTTTTCCTTTGTTGGTCTCTCCTCCCTTTCCCTCCCTTTCTCTGTCTGTCTGTTTTTTTTTCTCTATCTCACCTTTCTGCCATTGTACAGACCAATCACTGTCTGGAGAATGGTCTCCTCATCTCATCTTTGCCTCTTGGAATCCCCTACTCAGAATGCTGCTGTTGCTACAATTCTGAATAGAGCAGCTGGAGCTTAGAGTCCCTTATCTTCTGACTTCTACCTCCCTGTGAGCCAACACAGGTTCTAGCCTCATCTTTTTTGTATCCCATTCCATTGGAAGCTGGTTCCATCCTTGCTGCAGCCTTGCTAGGTGGGAAATCTTGCAACAAGCCCCTAGCATCCCTCACCCAGACTCCCATTCTTCCTTCCCCTCCTTTCTTGCTTTGGCTCAAAGGACTGTAAGGCATGACTGCCTGGTGCTTCCCTGACCTATGGCACCTGCCTTTGTCTCCAACTATATCTCCGACAGCCTAGTTCATTGAAGGGAGTTGGGATAGCATTGCTCCCCACCTCAATCTTTATGAAACTTGGTCTGGCTTCTGCCTCTCTCAAGTATCCTCACTGTCCATTTTCATGTCATCATAGAAGAAAGGCATATTAGTGTTTCTTTTTATTATCCCATGTGGTGCCTTTTTAGATCTTGTTAAGGTATTTGTGGGGGAGTTTGACTCCTATACCTTAACTAAAAGTACCAGACTCAATAAGATTCTCTCAGCAAGATTTTTAAGTGCACATAGTACTATGTGCCAATCATTCTTAGCATCCAGAATTCAAAGACAAAAATTCAACAGTTTCTGTCTTCAAGGAAGATTCATTCTTTTTGGGGAGGGGGGGGCCAATAGCACATACATAGCTAATATAAACTATAAAGTAAATGCAAGATAACTTGGGGAGGAGAGAAGGAGGATGCTAGCAAGTGGAGAGTCAGGAGAGGCTTCCTCTTGGCACTTGATTTGAAGCTTGAAGGAACTAGAGGTGCTAAGAGGCTGAGGGGAAAAGGAGACATACAGGGGGACAATCTGTATAAAGGCACAGACCCTGTTAATGACCTCTGGGCCATAGGGATTTCTGCTAGTATTCCAGGGAAATCACACCTTTATATTATAGCAAGATTTTTTGATTTGATAGAATATTTTAAACCCCAGGCCAGCATAAAATATCAGTCTTCTCGTGTTGCTTGTTGCATAGTCTTTGTTTTTTACCTCAACATATAGAAGCGAGTTCATGGAATGATCACCAGACTGCTGGAGCTTGCCAATTAAAGCCCACACTGCAGTGTGATAAAAAAGAACGGTTTATCGTAATCACAGATATACAGTACATAACATAGCAATTTGCTTCTTCAAAGCTAATTACAAAAGTTGTTTGAAAATAATCAGGACCTTATTCAGCAGATCAAGGGAGAAAACAGCTGTATAAATGCCAGCTACTACAGCAACAAAATGTAAGTGGAGTGAAAAAGAAATGGAAAAAAATAGGTTAGTTAAAAGTTCAAACAAAAAAGTCCAAAATATAGGAATTGAATTCTCCATACTTCTCTTCTAGGTCTCTAATGAGTATTCAAGGACATAATGTTCCAAATTTTTAGCAAAATATTGAAAGATACTTTGACACAACACTGAAAACTATCTGTATTGGAATCCTGTGATTCTGAGGGCCTACTTTAACTAATTGCTTCTAATCTTCCTGAAACTCTTCCACACTTATGGAAAATGACTTTTGCATGTTTCAAGTAGGATGTTATTTTTTTCTTTTCTCAGACAAATGGTTTAAAATTTTATGAAACAAAGCAAATGACTGTTTAAGATCCAATACTCTTGTACGAAGAAAGAAATCAATTTTGGAGACAATCTTAGTAAACTGAGATCAGCATGTAATTGGACATATTTGAAGAGTAATATGATATAGTTGACTTAGTCTAGTGCCAGATTTTAGAAGTCCTTGGTTTAAATGTTAGCCTCAAATCTACTAACTCTGGGTGTCAGTTTTCTTATCTGTAAATTGAGGGGCTTACAAAGTGGAACTAATTGTCTCTCCTGAGGAGGGATTTCCTCCTTGATGTAGGTCTTTTAAGAATGACTGCTTGCTAGTTATCTTGCAGATAAGATTCTCATTCAGGTCTTAGGGGTAGACCATGCCTTCTGAAGAACTCTCACAACCACTTTTCACTTTTCTTTCAGGACCTTACTCAAGTACTATCTTCTCTCTAAAGTTCCCATTGCCTCCATTGCCTTCAAATTACCTTTTATTAATTCATCTTCGAATAAGTTCTATTTCTGCTCATCTTCCTCCAATAGAATATAAGTTTCTTGAGGACAAAGAAAAATAAAATTTTTAAACTGTCTATTTCTAGCTCCTAGTGAAGTGATTGGTGCTTAAGAGTTTAAGTAGAAAATATTTAAATAAATCTGATTCCTTCATTTTGGATATTCTCTGCTCTGTGTAATGATCAAAATCCATTCATGTTTGATCATTTTGTGAAATGCTGGTCCACATTTTTTCATAGGTTTATCACAGGACATATATATTTAATATGTTAGAGGCCTTTCTCAAATACTCTTTACACGACAAAGGTACTAAAAAGAATAATCTTTGTTATCATTTGAACCTTTTGGCTTCCTTCAAGCCTCATTAAACTCCTCCCTTCTATGAAAAGCCTTTTTTCAATCCTTTATCATTCTAGTGCCTTCCCTCTGTTGATTATGTCCTATTTGTCCTATATATAACTTGTTTGTACATTGTTTTTGCTACTGTTTCCCTCAGAAGACTGTGGAGTCCTTGAGGATAGGGATTTTTTTTTTTTTACCTCTTTTGTATTCCCAGAATTTAACACAATGCCTAGTACATATCATCAATAAATAATTATTGAAGAACTCTTGTTTGAAGTAAAAACAATCAAATGAGAGGGTTAGATTAAGATAAAAAATTCTTCCAACTTCAAAATCCTTTATTGCCATTTATAACTCTTGGGCAATGAATCCCCTTAAATGATCAGCACTGATCATATCCTAGAAAAGATTGGTTTTCTTCTTGATTTTCCTTGACTGAGGGAGCAGTTTAGTTCTAGAAAGTAATTTAATCATCTTATATTACCATGAGATCAGACTCAATGTTATTTTCCCCTAAGGAATAACTACAGTTTCAAGAGCAAGAAAGTGAGAGGAGAGCATGAATCTTCCAGAATTAAGTGCAGTAGAAGCACAGTTGTTGGAGGGTAGTAGACTTTTCAAATTCACTGCATTATGTTGCTGGTTATATATTTTTCATATATAGTGAGAATCTCTTGATTTAAGGCCGTTTTTGATCTACCATAGAATCAATTCCTATATTCAAATAAGTGTTCCTATTATTTAAAGAAATTTATTTTCTAAAGAAGGAGCAGTTGTTGCTGCAGTAGAAAATAAAGTTATTTGCTGAGATGAAAGAATTATAAATTCTTAGTGAATTATAAATAAATATGCAGTGAAATATAAATACGTATAAATATGAATTATAAATGTGTGTCATACAGATATGTGTATGTTATCATACACATATGACACACACGCACAAAGATCTTGCATAGATAATCTATGTAGAAAATTCCTCCTTTCACTTTTCACTTTTCCAATGGTTCCCTTTATCCTTCTAATCAATCCTGTCCAGGATCCTGTCTATCTAATTACATTGGGTGTGGGGAGTATCTACCTTTTTTTTTTTTTTTTTTTTTTTTTTAAATCTTTTACACAGCTGGTAACATTAGTTTCATTTATTTGCCAGCATGGAGGAACATCCTTATGTATAAGAAGAAACAATACAATGGTTAAATATTTCTGCGTGGAGTAATCCTTTTTTTTGATCCTTATTTTGTAATGTTTATAGTACCAATCAGGTGTGAATATACTGGTTGATTGATTAGGCATTAAAGAGAGTGTCATTATGATGCTAGTTTTTTAAAAATACATTTTTAAATAAAATATAGTATTTCTGGATTCAGAAGATTTTTTTATCCAACTTAGGGATTGTGTGTGTGTGTGTGTGTGTGTGTGTGTGCTCACTGTATGCCTTTCTGGATTCTTCTGAACAATGGTTTTAAATACATGATATAAAATGCAAAAGATTACAAAATAACTGATTATTTTGAAACATATTTTTTGAAATATTAAAAAATTTCACAGACCCCTGAGTCTCACTCATATTATCAAATTACTTTATTTCAAAATATTAATTCAATATACTATTTGTAGGACCTTAAGCAATACAGTTAATTTCTTTGGACTTTAATTATCTCATTTATAAAATGAGGGGATTGGATTCAGTAAAGACTTGAGGTCTATTCTATTTCTAATTTTTTGACTTTAATAGTAAATACTTTTAATATAATTTTGTGCCAAAATATGTTAAAATATGCTATGGACCTTTTAATTTTTTAATCTCATATTTCATATTAATCTCCAGTTGGTTGTCAAGTAAATTCTACCATTCTACATTTCTTGCAAATACCCTCTTTGTATTTCTGTGACTACTACCCTAATACAAAGTTCATTACAACATTCATGCACTATCAAAGTAGCTTTCAAATTGGTCCTTTGGCTTGCACTCCTGTACTACTTCTCTCCTCACCATTTAAAAAAAAAAGGAAATATTTATAGATATAAACACATCTATCTATATGTTGCTATAGAGATAATATATAGATATAAACATATTTAGATAAATATAGTTTATATCTATCTATACAACACACATACATATAATTTTTAAAAACCATTGCTGTTTCTGCTTAATGAGCTTCCCCATTTCCAACAGAAGCCTCCCTCAGAAAAAGTAAATTAAATAAAACATATAGAAACATTGGCCATATTTAAATTTTTCTATATTAGTCTGTATTTTTAATAGGAGGAAGGGCACATGTCAAGTCAAGATTGGTCTCTCTATTGATAAGGCAGGAAGGAGAGAAGTAAGGAAGGAAAGAAGGCAGGTTATTGTGTCTACAATGGGTCAGGCGCTATGCTAAACACTTTACAAATATTATCTCTTTTTATTATCATGGGAGATAAGTGCTGTTATGATCCCCATTTTACAGTTGAGGAAACAGGCAAATGGTAATTTAAGTGACTTGTTCAGGATTCCACAGTTAGTAAGTATCTGCAACTGGATTTGAATTCAGGTCTTTCTGACTTAGCGGACACTACTGTATCTGTAGACCCATCTAAATGCCTGTTAAAATTCTGGTGTCTTCCTTTTAAAAATCTTGTTTAAAATGTGAATTTAATAATTATTAGCAAGCCCAATTATTTCAATATACAAATAAAATGTTCAGTTAAGAAAGTAACCTATGAGAATTGTGAGATATAAGTCCTTTATGAAATATTTTTTTTTGTAACAAAAATCAAATGTTTGTTCTCAAATTATTAAGTTTATAACCTGGGATTCCCAAGTCTAATATATGTTTGTAAGGTATTTATTTCAGGAAAAAGGAAATTCAGAATGCTAAATTAAATGTAAAGAAGATCTCAGTTTGAATCCTGCTATTTTTAGCAATGCAACCCTGGGCAGGTCAATTATTGCCTCCTACTCTCAGTTTCATCATCTTTGAAATGGCTATGATACTTCATATTATTGTTTTAAGAGTCAAAGAATTCCTGAGAACTTAAAGAGCTATGCAAATGTTAGCTATTATTATCATTATCATTATTATCAAAAATATAAACATTTAAATATATACAAAGATCCTATTTTCATACTCAGTTATAAAACAACCCTATAAAAATCATGAGATTCATGAGACTGTAAACTCAAAAGGAGAATTTCAGTAGGAAGTGTTCATAAGGCACATTTTAAGTCTTACCAAAAGCCATTACTTTCCCTTATTTTCCTATTGAATCGAGTACTTCTTTTTTATCCGTCCCAAACACCTACCTCCACATCAGGGATCCAGTTTATTATAGTCAGTTGCTTAGAAGGGTCCCAGCTAGTTCCAGTATTTTTAATTGCAAGTGCAGTCTAACCTACTAATTGTCATATGAACTGCTTAGTACTGAACCACTCAGAAAGCAAGGTATAATTTCATAATTAACAACAAAATAAGGTTTTTAAACTAGGATTTCCATGAAATCCTGAGAATCCATTTTCCCAAAATTACAGGAAATAAAGCTTCATGGTGAAAGCAAGAACATATATACTCAGGGATTATAACAGCATGTTTTAAATCATCTCAACAATTCTGGAAATGATTCAGTTACTCATAAAATGCAAGAAAAATCAGAAATAATTTGAGATAAAAAGAATTTAAGTATTAAGGAAGAATAAAGTAAAATGGGAATGACTCCACATAAAAATGAATTTGAATGGAATACTCTCAAATATTTATTACTATTGCTGCTATTGCTGCTGCTATTATTACTATTACTACTACTACTACTACTACTACTACTACTACTACTACTACTACAATTTATGTAGCACTTATTATGGGTTAGTCACTACACTAAGTGCTTTACAAATATTATCTTATTTGATCTCCATGACTACACTGCAAGGTAGATGCTATTATTATTTCCATTTTACAGTTGAGAAACTGAGGCAGGCAAGTGTTGAATAACTTGCTCAGAGTCACATAGCTAATGTGTCTGTCTGAATTTGAATTCAGATCTATCTTATTTCCAGGCCCACTGTTCTGTTCACTGCTTATTTGCCCCCTTTTCTTCATCCATACCCATGACAACCTCTCAATCATCTCAATTCCCTAAGTATCTTCATTTATCCTCTCCAATCAAAATTTTTATTGATGAAAGAATATACTGCTTTAATTCTCACTGATAAGATTTGATGTGTAACTTTTCCAAAGGTGATCTAACAAGTAGGAAAGAAGAAGAGATTAATTCAAAGAAATGCATCTCTAATTGTAGAATTTCAGGCATTAATAAATCAATTATGGAGAATATGCTTATTTTCTGTGTTAGGTATCTTCTTTTTTATTTCACATTTTATTTTTTCTAAATATAATGTAAAAATTTTTAATAGCACTTTAAAATTTTTTTGAATTTTTAGCTCTCTTTCTTCCTCCCTTCCTTCTTTCCTCCTTGAAAAGTCAAGCAATTTGATGTAGATTATATGTGTGCAGTCGTAAAACATTTCCATATTACCCATGTTATGGAAGAAAACAGATTAAAAAAAAAGCTCTAAGAAGAATAGTTTTTTTTTTTTAAAGTATGCTTCTGTCTATATTCATTCTCCATCAATTCTTTTTCTAGATGTAGATAGCATTTTTCAACATAAGTCCTCCAGAATTATTTTGGATAATTGTATTGCTGAGAACACATAAGTCATTAACAGTTGATCTTTGTAAAATATTGCTGTTACTCTGTACAGTGTTCTCCTGGTTCCATTCACTCCACTTTGCACCATTTGATATGTCTTTCTAGATTTTCAGAAATTATTCTGCTTATTATTTCTTATAGCACAATAGTGCTCATTCATAATCATCTACCATCAAAGATTAATGGGCATCCCCTCAATTTCCAATTCTTTGCTACACAAAAAGGTCCTTTTCCATTTTCTTTGTCATATAGAGCTACCAGTGGTGGTGCTGGGCCAAAGATGTGTGCACAGTTACTTAGTCCTTTGCATATAGTTTCAAATTATTATCTAGAATTAGTTGTGTCAATTCACAACACCAGTGGTGCAGTAGTCTCCCTATTTTTTCACATCCCATCCATTTTTAATTTTCCTTGTTGTGTCATGTTAGCCAATCTGATAGGTGTGAGGAAGTATATCAGAATTATTTTACATTACACATCTCTAATCAATAGTGGCTTAGAGCATTTTTTCACGTAATTATAGATATCTGATTTCTTCCCTAAAAATTGCCCTTGACCATTTATCAAATGGGGAATGCTTAATATTCTTATAAATTTGACTCAGTACTCTATATGTTTAAGAAATGAGGTTAGGCCTCCTCTTTAATTCATATTACAGAGAAATCATTTGTTTAATTTTGGAAACTTTAAATGAGCAAGCTGAGATCTCTTGAACAGATCTCTTTCCTGAAATGATGAAAATTTTTCAGTAGCACAATTTTCATTTATAACTTTTCTCTCTACTACTCTTAGTTTGGGTCCTCCCTCTGCTCCCCATTTGTCAGTTATTTCCTGTATATAAAATATGAAAAAATTCTTTCAAATTCTTGTCAGACATTCATTTAAAAGTTAAGAAAACAACTATACCCAAATCTAAAATCTTGCCACATTTGTACCAACTAAACCGGTTTGATTGATTAGATTCTTAAGGGGAAAAAAAGGAAAAAAAAAACAAACAAACCAGTTACTGAAAATGTGAAAGGAATCACTCTAGCCATCTATTAAAATCAACACCATTGTAGGAAGTAAGGAATCCTGCTGTTCCCTCACAGCCCACACAATCCCCTTTCTGCCTCTAGAACATAAGTTCCAAGGATAAACAAGGTCAGGTCTGGCAGTTACAGCAGTAAAAGAAATGGTAAGTAATAATTACTTTGGTAGGTGGTACATTTTATAGGTGTGTGCACACACACACACACACACACTATACACACACACACACACACACACACAAACACACATTTCTTTTCTACTCCAACTATTTTAATATGCACTCTTATTACATTGAAGTATTACAGTTCTGCTTCAGAAGATACTTCAGAATATAACCCTGTTTTCAGGTTCTTAAATTTCAGCTTAAAAAGTTCCCTTCCTTTTATACGGTCTCATGCAAACTCTTTATCTGAAAGGTGAATACTTAAAAAAAATCCTAGGTTTTTGGAAGTTCAGTATTATTTCACTGAAAAGATGTTTCACACAGACAGAAATTCATAGATATGCATAATTATGATTCCTTGTTCAGAATAAGGATGCTCCAAAGTCATATCAAACTTCTCACTTACTGATGGAGTGATAAAGTGGAGTGTACAGTCTAATGGTGAAGAAGATCATTCTTTAAAGCAGGAGCTATTGCAAATACAGAAAAGGCATCCTTTTAATGAGCTAATTATGTATAGGGGAAGGAAATAGAATAATGATGGGGACATGATGAAAAGAAAACTGGGGAGGAAGGTGAGGAATATAAGGCAGTGGAGAAGGGAAAAAAAAAGAAGATATAAAAATGAAAAAAAAAGGAAAGATAAAGGTAAAGAAAGAAATAAGAAGAGTACAAAGGAGAGAGTAGGGGAAAGTAAAGGGTGAGAAAATAAAAGAGATGCTTAGTCATTAGGCAATCTATGTTTCTTGTAATCCCATCTAATCATACTCCCATTCTTAAAGCATAAAATGTTATTGGGGATTGAAATATGTGAATGGAGAGTGGGGAATATCGAAGAAAAAGAGGGTTGATGAAGGCAAAATTTGTATTAATTTGTATAACATTTTTACAATTTAAAAATTTATTAGAATTATATTTATCTTCTTTAAATATTATTAATTTAGGGGAGCAGCTGATGAAAAAGAAGAGTTAACTGGAAAGTTTTGAATCCTCTATAAAAGAAGCTTTGAGAAGAAATTTATGGTTCAGGCTTCTAGCTCTTCGATCAGAGAGGAGAGACAATTGAGGGGAACTGAGGTTTTGAGTATCAAAGCTAAATTGATCTCCATGGTGATGAGACTTGGTGTACTTGGAATGGAAACTAAGTAAAGTGGCTGATAGAAAAGAGGGTACTGCCCTTAATCCATTTACATAAGAGAAGATTTTTTTTATCTTGGACCTATCACCCACCTTTCCTCAGGGCTTTTCCCAGGATTTTAGAAAGGACTTCGTAGAAAAAAAATATTGCATCTTATTATTTTTAGATTTTACTAAAAAGGATATTGAAGTAGTAATAGTAACCACAATGGCTAGGATTTTGATAGTATATACTGTTTGCCAGGCATTGTACTAAGTATTTTACAAATATTATCTCATTTAATTCCCACATAAAACTGTAAGATAGGTGTTATAGGTGTTATTGAATTATATATATATATATATATACATATATATGTATATATAAATATATATATAGTTCCATAAAAGTGAAGTACTTAGATCATCTACTATCCCTCAAAAGGTGGTAGACAGAACAAAAAAAGAATCAATATTTTGGATTTAATTTTGACCCAGCAAGGAGTAATTTGAGCTGAAGAAATTAACAGTCATGCATAGCCCCTATATGAAAATGCTCCTCCTTCCCTTCTTTGCAGAGGTGGGGAAAATATGTTTGCAGAATATTGCCTATAATATTGTATTTGTTGGTTAGTTTTGCTGAGTGATTTTTTCCCTCTTTTTTCAATTCCTTGTTTTACAAGGGATGAGTCTCTGCAAGTGGGGTTGTAAGGGGAAATGAAAGTGATAAACAAAAATTAAGTTTTTTTAAAATCCAACAACTAAAATATTTATAGACTTAGAAGAGGTCATTATCTTCTGATTCAAGCCCTCATTTTTTAAGTAAGGAAATTGGGACCCAAATAGGTTAAATGACTCTCCAAGATCAAAGTAGGAAATGGTAGAACCAGATATATATTAAAGTTCTAGGATGATATAGTTAGGACATCGTAAATGTCATTGATTCAACTTCTTCATTTTAGAGATGAGTAAACTGAGGTTCAGAGAAATAAAGTAATTTTTCCATGGCCATGTACCTAGTAAGGAACAAAGGCAGGATGTGAATGTACTTCTGCCTGAAAATCTTGTGCTCTGTCCATTGTTCTGATGAAGATGGAGAAAAAAAAATCCCCAGATCCTGGATAGCGAGTGGTACTATGGAGAGAAACCCTGAATTTTACAGGCTAAGATGCTCCAGAGGCAAGCATGGAGGGGGTACTTACAGGGTTATCTCCCTCCAGTGGCCTTTTGTTCTTTGATTGACAAACTCATCAAGACCCCACAGTTTACTGTATCCAATCAGAAAGTCAAGTTATGATATCAGCTCCCAAGGTTATACTTTCTCTATAAAAGACCTATTCATACTGTTATTCCTCCCCCCCCCCCAACCCCAATCCAAATAAACAAACCCTTCTTTAAGAACTTGTCACTTCTTAATGGGAGTTTCCCTCCTAGTTTATTGTGAGTTCTGCTAGAGAGCATAATAAAATCTCTACCTTTTGATTTGGAGATGGTTTATGCTTACAAATTCTTTTAAGATGCCTTGCTACACAGGCCCACAATCCCAATATACTGTTGGAGTCCAAAACCCTCTCTTCCCAACATTTGATGGCAAAACCGCACTATTCGCTAAAATAAAACAAAACAAAAAACTCGAGAATTCCATATTGCTTCATTTACTGGGTTGAATTAGATAAGCAATTAGTAAATTAAGCATATATTCTGAACAAAAGTAGTACCCAAAACACATAGAATGGAGGAGGCAAGGAAAGAAAGAAAGAGAGAGAGATAAAGAGACACACACACACACACACACACACACACACACACACACAGACAGAGAGACAGAGACACAGAGAGAGACAGGGACAGACAGAGACACAGAGAGAGACAGAGAGAGAGAAGAGAGAGAGAGAGAGAGAGAGAGAGAGAGAGAGAGAGAGAGAGAGAGACTCCCAGAGGAATTGAAAGAGAAAGAGAACATGAGATACAGAATGTGAGAGAAAGAAGAAAAAAAAAGAGCATGAGAAAACTTGCTGCAGGTCTGCCATGGGGAAAGGAGTAGGTGTTACTACTCCCCAGAGCAATAAGGGGGATAAGTGGCTTGCGAGTAGAGGTTTCTGCTTTTGCTTTTGTTATTGTTGTTTGTTTCCCATTATGAGAAAACTTCAGGGAGATGAAACCCCTAACAGCAGAAACTGAAAGAGATAACGGCTGGCTCTTCTGCAAGCTTAGGGAGCAAGCAGAAAAAAAAAAGATCCCCTACGGGAAATCAGTAAAATCCAAAAGAGAATTTTGAGCTACCAAAAGCATTGAAGCCTAAAATCTGGAGCAGAAAGGAAAATTAGCCAAGAGGGTTTTTAGTGCCGATTTAAAATTTCAGGATGAATTATAACAAAGATTTAATATTCTAATCATGATACTATATAAGATCAATGTTGATACAAATTATTGTATCAGAACAGAGAAAAGTCAGTTTAGATCTAGTTAGGAAAAAACCTATTTATATCACAGGAGTTCTAATTTTTTTGGGGGGGGGAATAAAGAAATATATAATAAAGAAAAATAAAGAAAAAAATCTTCTTTGATGTTTATACAATGACTTTTTCATCTAAAGTTATGTGTTGTTGCTCCTAGGGCTGGGTTTGAGCAGACCATTCTCTAGGGGTCTAGGCTGCCTTATTATTATACTATATTGTTACCACCTGGTGGCAGTGTGCCAACATTTTAACAGAAGAATCAGGGAGAGGACATTTCTTTTAAGTGTTGAACTGTGAAAACAAATGTCATAAGGTGACAATTTTATGAAAGAGGTTAATTCTCTCACAAAGAGGTTCCCTGCTTCTCAGTAAACCTGACTACACTGAAGAAAGTACCAATCTTCTTTTCCAACCATATTCTGGTTACATAATTGCTGAAAATAGAAACTAAAGGTTCTTTTCTGAACTGCCACATATGTACTATAGTTGGTAAATACCACCAAATTGGTTGGTAGGCTGGGGAATGAAAGTAATGGGGATGACATTTTCCATTTGAAGTATAGCAAAATTGTAGTTCTAAGGTTGATAATTTTTCATAACCAAGATCTAGGACTTTTCACATCGTTGTATGTTTTTTTCCAAAAGTATTCACCCAATAACAGCATTTTTGCCCATTGCCTTCTTTAATAAAGAATTGAAACAAACAAAAAATCCTATGAGCCCCCTCCTTCTCAAGGAGAAAAAAGGAGTTGCTGATTCATGAGTCACATTCATCAGCAACTAAAAGATTTTCTTCTATAATGGGTGGAAGTTATATAATCCCAGACTTAGAATTGGAAAAATCTTTGAGACCACAGTCCTTTGGTCATCAATTTAGAATCAGAAAGGATCTTAGAAGTATCAAGTCCAACTGTCTCATTTAAAAGATTAGAAAAATGAGACATAGGTTAATGGACTTGTTTAATGTCACACAGCTAATAAATATAGGAAACAGATTTTGAGTCCTGATCTTCCCGATTCTGAGTTTAGTATCTATCCACTGTGCCATGTAGGACAGCCTTCTTATTTTCAAGATGTGGAAGCTAAGGCCCACAGAGTCAAATGTTTGTCTAAAGTGTCATAAGCAAGAGAACAGCCCTTAGTTTAGGTGAATAAGTGATTCATAAATCAATAATTTTCTCCTCCTTGGCTCTATAGGGTTTTTTATTCATTCTGTTTGATTTTTTGTTCTTTGTTTAAAAAAGGTAATTGCAAAGTTGCTGTTGTTGGATGAATACTTCTGAGAAAACCTCACCTTGGCTTAAAAAAGAAGCAGTAGATCTTGGTTATGAATAAAGAATCAAATTCAGGCCTTCTGAATTCCAAATCTAACAGTTTTCCCATTGCCCCATGATTTTCCCACATTCTGCATTTCTTAGTCAATCATTCCATCAGCCAGTCCTTTCATTCCTCTCTTAATAATCCTTTGTCCTAATAATCTTTTCTTTTATTGGGAAGCCAAAGGCACTCAGAGTTCTCTGTTTTCAGATATAGAAATTAAAGGAAACCTCAAATCCTTGAGCATGCTTTTCCCCCTAATATTACACAAGAAATTCTAGCTGGCTTAGGAATTAGAGATGTTTGGACAAATTTTTCTCAATCAGCTTTCTGGAACAACCACAAAAAATATGGACATGACACACTTTTAAGTTTAATCTCATTATTAACAATTTTTTCCATCACATTATAAAGTCCAGAAAATCAAGAAAGAAATAAATCAACAACTTTTTTGTAGTATTTCCCATCTTCCAAGAAATAAATGTTCACATTAAAAATGGAGCAATCAGTTTTCATAAGCTGGTATGAACTGACTCCAATTATACCCTACCTATAGGCTTTCAGCATTTTCCTTCTGCTCTCTGCCCTGTGCAAAAATCTGGAAATCTTAAAAATCCCTTCTAGCCCTGTGTCTGTGACTATATGACCTACAGTCATTATATAACAGAAATAAAAGTCAGTGTGTGGAACTGCTCCAAGTTATGTTCATATTCCCAGCCCCATCCTATTTAAGAACATGATATTAGTTTGATATCTACCTTAAAGCTTGTCTTTCTTTGTTTGGAACTTATTAATAAAACTTTCAACCTAGTGTACAAGCACAACATATGTTTAGCCTGTGTCTGTCTATCATCCCAGTCTATATTTCTACTTTCTTCCTACACTTTATGTGTGAAATAGGAAGGAGACTGGCCAATTAGGGCTCAGTCCTGGGAGGATGATTCTGCCTGTTGCCAACTCAAATGGAAGCTTGGGAAGCCTGCTGCTCCAAATGAATAATGATGTGTAATGGTGTGGTTCCGCTCCCTGATTCCATTTACTTTATAGTGAAGAAAAACTTTTAATTGGCTGCACACAAAAGGCATTAATTAGCCAAATCACTCTCATTTCTCTTTTCCTGCTAACTGAAAGGTATAAGAAAAATTCTATGATCTCTGAAGGGCCTGTGAGCCCATGGTCTCCAAAGGAAGCCCATGGGATGGAGACACTTTATTTTTGTGTTTTCTTTCCTTCAGTATGGCACGTTATGAGAAACAGGAGAGCTACCAACAGACCCAAGGGCTGAAGCCAGGAAGGAACCAGCTTTGAGGAACAATCTGCTTGATAAATATGAGCAGTGAATACACCTGTTGGCTGTGGTATGAAGCCTGCAAGCATATGGTCTCCCTCATTATAAGTGAGATCAAAGATCATTTTTAAAAAAAATATTTCTTTGAAAATCCACAGTTTAGTGACTGGGTAAATCCTTTAACCTCTCTTAGTTACAGTTTCCTTGTTGTAAAATAGGAATAATAATACTACTTGCCTCAAAGGGTTGTTGTGAGGATTAAATGATATAGTAATTTTCAAAAACTTTGCAAACCACCAAGTATTATATAAATGTTAGATATTATTACACTATCATTAGCATAATGTAAGACACTTAATAAGATCTTCTTAATAAATGATTGTTGACTGACAGATACCTGAATCTGAAGCAATTAGCTTCATTTTTGTTTTTCTGTTTTGTTTTATTTTGTTTTTCTTTAAACATGTGCTTACTGGTTATATGCTATCTTTTTTCTTCCCACCCCTTCTTTGACTCCTCTTTTGACTGCTTTGTTAATTAAAAACTGAAGCTTTTTGGGTCTTCTCTACCATCACCCACGCATGCCTGTAACACATTAAAACCATTTTAATAGTTTATGGTATCATCATTATGTCATGCCCAGTCAGAAAAACTGTCCCTTCCCAGTAGATACAGTACACTGGATATTTAAGAGACACCCCGAGTGGCTCATTGATATGTTTTAATGTCTTTCTTTGTGTGGAGGGAAAAGACCATTCTTCACAATTACTGTGAAACTAGTCAAATATTAAAGAAAAAAAAGACATTTTGATTGCATTTTTAATATCATTTTGTCATTGCTTAAAAATATCAGCAGGAGGGAAGACATGCATATTACTGTGCTGGAGAAAGAATGACAGCTGTTTAAATTAAATTTAAGGGAAATTATGAGAGGAAATATTGAAAATGATTTGAAGAAATGAATTCAGTTACTCTTTGAAACCAGTGGCTTTGTAAAGCCTGTAAGAGTTGATGAGCAAGGTGAATGTGTCTTTCTTTCTGTTCCAGGTTCCCAGCTGTCAGAGGGGTCCATCAGTTGCCAAAATATATTACATAGAGGCAATTCAACATAATAGATCTGCACTCCATTGGACACATGGTGTGCTGGATGAAAGGACATTGGGCTTATACTTAAGAGTCCTTGTTTAGACTGCCTCTGCTGCTGACAAGTTGTTCGACCTAGGGCAGATCACTCAAGCTTTCTGAGGTTCAGTTTTTATCATCTGCAAAGGGTCATGATAATATCTGTATGGTCATTGGGAGGATGAAAGTTGAAAATGAATATAACATGCTTTATAAACTTTAAATAGATAATGTAGACAACAGTTCTTGCTCTTAATCTACCTCCAGAATAACACAATGCTGAAGTAATCTTTCTTTATACCTCTACAAGGAATTAGTATGCCTTATGCCAATTTGACTTCTAGTGATCCCTCAAATTGCCATGTTTTCCTATAACTTTGAGAGCAGATAAATTTGTTCATTGGGAGAGAATCTTGAATTCTAAATTTCAAGGAAATATACTTAAACGAAGAATAGCGAAGAAAGATGGCTTTCTGATTTGAAGGTGAGGTGGGTACCTACCAATTGCTCTATTGGGTGAGGAAGTTCTGTGTCCCTTAGTATTTATTAACAGAAAAAATGAGACAAGTACAACACAATAATACAGAACAGGAAGAAGGTTTCTACATTATGACTCTAAGCTTCCTTCTTTTCTCATGAAGGCTAAAAAAGTCTTTTTTACCTCAGGAATTAGAGGATGGTTCATTGCCTCAAAAGGAGATGACCCTCAGCCATTTGCTTCATTTGTTTTCCATGCCTCAAGACCAGAGAAACACTTTACCTTCATATCTCTTCTGGTTTCTCAGTGTAACTAAAGTCCACATTATGGGCTTGCATTGCCTTGCAGTTTGGGCTAGAATTTTCCCCATAATGTCTTCTATCCAATCATGATCCACCACCTCGTTGAGAGACTCACTGAACCTTGCAGGAGAATTTATTCTTATTCTCTATTCCTCTAACCCAGGATCAAGTCAATTAAAAAAAATAATGGCTAAATGTGAAGGAATCAATCTGTAATTGAATATAGAGTGGGTCAATCAATTTTTGAGTCAATGACATGTCAAAGGTTTATCCAGATAATTTTATAGAGTTGTACTCTTGAGCACCATAGATTGTAAAATGGGAAAATAAAAGATATACATTTACTAGGAAGTTATGAAGTGTTTCAACTTTCAGTCTTTTATAACCTGTGAAGAGTTTCTTAATGTTCCATGTGGCTTCCAAGTGTTCCACCAACTTCTCTAATGGAATGGTAATAGTAATAACTCTATTTTAGGAAAAGATTACAGATTTAGCATTTGGTGGGCATTCAGAGATCTATGCAACCCACTTTTTTTCATTTTGGTTAATAGATAAGGTGGATGACTACACAAGGGAGAAAAATGATTTACTAAGACAAGTATCTGAGATTGGACTTGATCACATATCCTCTGACTTATTCTACTACATCAGTGATTCCAGCAAAAGCTCTGCTTTGTGAGTATTTATCTTTTGAATATTCATAGCATATTAATTCAACAAAACCTAGCAGGAGATGTATTTTCCTTGCTAAGGATTCATAGATTAAATGAGACAAACACAACACAATAATACAGACAGGAAGAAGGTTTCTACATTATGACTCCAAGCTTCCCTCTCTCGTCAGAAAGGCTTTTTTACCTCAGGAATTAGATGATGGTTCAGTGCTTCAAAAGGAGATGACCCTCAGCCATTCATTTCATTTGCTTTCCCTTTCTCAAGGCCAGAGAAACATATACTGAGGGACTGATGGAGAAACTCGGTTGAATGGGGAGATTGTTAGAGGGATCTAGAGGTGATTGCTTAGGAACAAGTTGTGAATGCTGCCTTGAGGAAAGTCAACACATATACACACATGTAAATGGAACGAAAGGCACAGATTTAGAAAAGAAAATTCTCTTTCTGGTCAGAGACATAATTTTGTTGTCATCTCCCAAGACCTAAAGCAGCTGCTCCCTTTCTCCCCATGTCAGCTTATCACAATCCACCTATAACCTTTGTTCTTGCCAAGTTTGTCTTGCATGTACATGAAACCATCATTCTCTTACTGGCTCCAATTTCTTTTTCTCTTCTGTTCTTCTGTGTTCCCAGTTTTCTTTCTCTTGTCTCTCCCTCTTTTTTTTTATCAACTAACTTTGTCTCAATTCTACTTCTAATTGTACTTTTTATCCTTAGTTCTCTTTCCCTTGGTTGGCCACTCACTGCCTGATGTGAAAAATGGTCATTTCATCTATATGCACAGGACCATCTTTTTCCTCTCTAAAACAAGATTCTTTATCTTGTATTACACTTTCATCAGGAAACTTCCTCTCATGAATCCTATCCCTACTCAAACCTGCATAACCCCAACTCTATTCTCTCCCTCTCTAAAACTATTAATATATAATATTCATGAAGCAACTATTATGAGAAACAGCAGTGAACTTCCTGCTGGGAGAAGAGAAAGAAGGGGAAAGGTATTTATTAATATATACTTACTATATGCCAGGCATTGTAATAAATGCTTTAGAATTTTTAGACCAGATCCTGTCCACATGGAACTTACAACCTACTAATATTATATGTTTTATACACACATGTTTATATACACATATATCATATACACATATGTGTATGCATGTATATATGTACACACATATATATCTATTAGTAGTGTGGGAAATAATCAGCATTGGATAAATAAATATATATAAAATACATACATATCTATTTCTAATAAAAGATAAATAAACAAATATCTATAATAAAGTAGTAGAGAAAATAATCAATATTATATATGTGTACATATAATGGACATAAATTATATGAAATATGTGCAAACAACATAATTTACATTATATAAAATAGAATCCTGTCATTTATAATATAATACAATATATATTATATATATATAGATATTATATATAAATATATTAGATAACATGATATATTATATATATAATGTTGATTATTTCCACTTTACTACAATTGTGTGTTTATTCTGAGAGATAAATAGCACAGCATAGTATACATACAAACCTACATACATCACACACATGGATATCTATGTATGTATCCCTAAAATCTGATACAAGATTATAGATTCTTTTTTCCCCCTGAGACAATTGGGGTTAAGTGACTTGCCCAAGGTCACACAGCTAGGAAGTGTTAAGTGTCTGAGACCAGAGTGGAACTCAAATCCTGCTGACTTCAGGACTGGTTCTCTATCCACTGAGCCACTTAGCTGCTCCAAGATTATAGATTCTTACAACTTACCTATCTACCAACATACATATGTATGTGGGAATATATATGTATAGTTAGATGAACAGTTTGGGAGGTAGATACATAGATAATAGGTTCTGAATATTGTGGTTCAGTCATTTCAGTCACATCCAACTTTTTGTGACTCCTTGTGGGGTTTTCCTGGCAAAGATACTGGAATGGTTTGCTATTTATTTCTCCAGTTCTTTTTATAGATGCAAAAACTGAGGCAACCAAAGTTAAGTGACTTGTCTAGGGTCATAAAGCTCGTAAGCATCTGAGACCATATTTGAACTCAAGAAGATTAGTCTTCCTGACTTCAGGCCCAGAATTTCGTCCAGTGAGCCACTAAATATCTAAAACAATAAGTTCTTATTGGCTGATGAACATCAGTTAGAAATACTATTTCTTATTTAGCGTTGAGAATGTGATCAGGAAAGAAAAAAGACAAACAAACTGCATCTACTCTTCCTTATCCAGGAAGACCACATTGAGAAAAGCTAGAAAATGACATGGTATTTGATTCAAACTTTCTGTAAGAAACAGCTCTGTACCTTAGTAACTTCACAACAGTGCTCAACTGACATAGTGACTCTTGTTTCATAAACTGGAAGATTATTCTTTGAGATCAGAGGTGGGGAGTCTTTTTCCTATTGTGAGTCACTGACCCATAGAGGGGGAAAAACACCTATGTCTCATAAACAAGTAAAAAAAGCGACTTACTTTCATTTTTTGAAAGAAAAAAGATAAAAAAATACAACCTACCCATTTAAAAAATTAAGAGTAGGTAATTTGAGATACTATTAAATAAATATAGAAGCTATTTAGGTCATAATGATAGGATATAAATAAGAGAGAAAAAAGAAGAGTAAAAGAGGGACAGAGTGTGATCAGTGAGAAAGATAGTAGGTTCTAACAATACTACTATCTGCCTTTGCATAATACTTTTGAAAACATTTTGTATCTATATATTTCTTTCTTCCAGCAATCCTGAGAAGTAAATAGGATAGATCTTATTCTCATTTTAGAGGAGAATCACCAGATAGGGTACAGATAGGGTAAGTAACCTATTTCAGGTTGCAAAAGTTGTTGATTAAAATGGAAATAGAATCTGGAGCTCCTAACTTCATCCTAATGTTGTTTTTTTTCCCAACAGATTGATTCTAATGTATTAGGAAAAGTTAATTATTTTGCTCTTCGTTGTTCTTGCTAATTATTACTGAATTTCAAAGATCTTTTCATCAGTTGAAAATTTTATTTTTGTGCTAAAAACATCTAGGAATAAATAAATATACTTTCCCCAAACCTGAAGGTTTTGCAAGTAGCTGAAATAATGATTCAAACTGTAGATGACACTGTCAGTTTATAAGCTATTACCTTACAATCTCTTTGACCTTCAAAGCTGACCATGCTGCCTTCTTTTTATTCTTTGAGTGATTATTGCCTCATTCCACAATGTTGGATGGTGACATTTGAAATTAGTAAATGTAGTGTTTGAAAAGCAGCTCTTGTTTGAAGAAGACCCTTCAAAGCCCACATTTAACCATTGGTAAAATCATTGGACCTTCTAATGCTCTAGGCTAATAATGTATGGGTCAAATAAAAAGGGACCACTACCCATACATAAGGATCCCTGTAGAAGGATGTTAACTTAGAAACCACATGACATTATTTACATTCTATTGTATTTATGTTTATTTTATTAAATATTTCCCATTTATATTTTTGGGCTGCAGAAAGGAATGTTATAGAAGCAATGCAGTCTGCCTTTGTGTTTGATGTCTCTGTACTCATCAACCTTCTAAGCCTATAAGTTTCAGAGAAGGATGCTGACCTCCATTGGTAGAGGGGATTTTCTCTCTGGGAAGCTCCTTATAAAAATGAAACCATATGCCTTGTTTCTATATTTTTATTCAATTCAAATCTAGGAGGGTTTTGTTGTTGTTGTTTTGCTGTTTTGCTCTTATGGAATGCTGGTAGAAATGACAACAAATAGAACCTTGGTGAAAAAAAATCTCATAAATAAATATTATTTATAATATTGCTCAATTGATGGTATAATTTCAACTATTTTTATGAACTACATTTATCTCAATGAATGGGAGAGAATACATTTTTCATACTTTGGGGTTTTAGCTGAAGCATTAATATTTGACTCTAGATGTTTATTGAAGTACTTTTTGGTGGTACAATGGATAAAGCCTGGAATCAGAAAGACTCATTTTCCTGAATTCAAATCTAGTTTTAGATATTTATTAGCTGTGTGACCCTGGGTAAGTCACTCAATCTTTTTTGTCTAAGTTTTCTCATCTCTAAAATGAACTGAAGAAGGAAATCACGCTAGTATTTTTGCCAAGAACACCCTAAATTGAGTCTTGAGGAGTCAGACATGATTAAAATGACTGAACAATACATGGATGGAGGATGAACAAGTCTCTGCAGGATAATGCCTTCATTTTGTAAAATGACTTTTGATCAGCCTCCCTTTAGAAAATCACTCCAACCCACAGTAATCACTTCTTCTTTGAACTCATAGTTGTCAGTGAATAATATCATTATTTGACAATAAAACATGAAATCCCTGGTGGTGTCTTTTCTCCTGTTCCTTTCTCATGTGTTTGAATACTATTCAAATTATTATTTAAATAATAATTATTCAATAATATTTAGCAATTAGTATTTATAATAGCATGTAATTACATAATACACAAGTAGGGAAATTTAAAAATACACATTAATAACATTATTGGGAATTAAAATGGCATACATTCAATTCAGCAAACAAGTAGGAAATTAGGGTATTGGAAACTACAGAAGGAAGTTTTTTTTAACTGAGACTGAGGTGATGAACTGGATCTAGACAGTACTATTTCACTAAAAATCAGGAAATCATAGAAAATAATTGCAGACCTATATTGTCCAACAAAGTATGAGTGACCTAGGAAATGAAACTGGAAATGACTTATAAAATTCTCAACTTCCTGCCACCTGCCAATTCTATATATAGTTTATGTCCAACAATTTTCTTATATTTCAGTAAAATGATCTGTGGGCTTTAAATGGTTGACATTGTTTTGAAGGGGACAAATAGAGTTCCTGAAGGAGTAGAAGGGAAAGATGCTGGGCTCAGAATCATTTATTACTTGCCCCAGTCACCTTTCCAGACTAGACTTCTAGTTCCATGCACAAATCCTGTCAGCCAAATTGGCCTAGGCATTCATTACCTTCTGAATGTATTGTGATTTCCTACTTCCATGCCCTTGCTTATGCAACTCCTTTGGCCTGAAAGCCCTCTGCCCTTCTCCCATGTCTCTGCCAAACAAAATCACATTTTTTTCCCTTAAGGCCAAGTGCAAGTCCTTCCTCCCCCTAGCTCTTCTGCTTTGTTTTGCTCTTCCTCACCTTGTTCTAACTGTTCCATGAAACTTAGGCACATTCCAAACCACTGATCTCTTTCTCCTTTGATCTCATAGATATGTTTGAATATATCATTTATTGAAAATTAAGCCTAAGTTCTATACTAGTATTTCATTACTTTTTCATATGTTTGTGTCTATCATGTATTTATGATCCGAATGCAAGATTTTGTCTTTTCCCACTGTGTTTCCTTATGATTCTTATCATAATACCTTACATAAGCCAGACAGTCAATAAGTGCATTTTGTATGATTGTTTTATACATGAATATAATGGGCCCTGGATGGAGTAGTAGAAAATTACTCTTTAGCAAGAAAATCCACCACTCTTTTTTATTTATTTATTTATTTTTTTTGTGCAGGGGGGTAAGTCTCAGTTGCATTTTAACCTATCAGCATAGTTTTTTTTTTTTTTTTGTCAGAGCTCTAAGCTTGGATATTAATTTAAAAATGGATTCAACCTAAAATTCCTTCTAACATAATGATTTTATGCAATGAAAATGGTTTGTGAAAGTAGCTAATGAAATATGTACTTTCTGTTAAAAGCTTTAAAAAGCTCAGTAAATCAAGGATAAAATAATTCAATGCTAAAATAATGAAAACTAATATTTATTCTTATTGCCACTTTCTAGCAGTGTTCTATTTCTTAGTATTTCATTCATCCCTGAATTATT
Source organism: Sarcophilus harrisii (assembly GCF_902635505.1). NCBI lineage: Eukaryota > Metazoa > Chordata > Mammalia > Dasyuromorphia > Dasyuridae > Sarcophilus > Sarcophilus harrisii. Next base: position 194,052,538 of record NC_045430.1, read on the forward strand.
TTTTTATAGAAACTCAAAAGGCCATTTCCTAGATCGAGAATTATACCTCTCAAAAATCAATTATTCTTCAGGACAACACTAACACCAAGAATCTTTTTATTAGAAAATAAAACCATAGAACACAGATGGTAATAAAACTGGAATTATTTTACTGGAAAAGTCCATAAAAGGAGCCAATAATTTCAAAATCAGAAGAGTAGAAAGCATGCCTAAGAGCGACTCCTCGATGGACAATATTGTTTGTCTTATTTTCCCCAAACTCACATTGAATTTCCTTTTTTCTTCTTTGATGTACTGTTTACACATAAAAACACATACGCCATTTTCCTTTTCTCTCAGTTATAGTGAGTATGATGCTAAAACTCTTTTGACATTCCACAACAACTGCCTCCTTAGCTTTCCCCCTTCCTTGCCTCCTAATTCATTAATGAGAGAGAAGGGAAACAAAGTTAAAGTTAAGGTTTTATTAGGTATAAATTACAAGGCATTTGTTTGAATGAACATAATATCTCAGTTCTGTTTTGATAGGCCTTGGGGGAACACTTTGAGTATTACTCTAAGTGCTAGACCAAGCACTGAACAATTTAATGGGGCTATTAGAGTTCAGCCTTGTTTCTTTCTGGTTTTTACTTCAAAAAATATTCACAGGAAACTTCATTGCTTGATAGGAGAGAACAAAAGCTTGCTTTTGAATATGTGTTTTACTTCAAATGGGAGTTATTTAAGGGAAGTCTTTAATGGCTCCAGCAAAAATACAATGACAAAGTTTTCTTTAAAAAAGCCTAAGTGATTCTAACACAATAATTCTGGGAAAAGTTAGATTTACATACCCCAAAGTTTCAGATCAGGATTATTTCAAATCAGAATTGGTTGCGCCAAGCCATTAACTCTGGCATTCTTTTTTTAAATTTTTTCATATTTATTTTTTTATCACCAACTTAACAACCATTAACAAAAACAACCATTTCAATAAGCAAAGATAAAAAACAAAAATCCTGTAAGGTACCTTTTGTTTTTTAAAAAGGGTATGTTAAATTTAACAAGAGAAGAACATGATTGCTGTTTTTTATTGCTTTCTGAACTTTTTTCTTCCCTTTGTATATTTTTAATGCTGTATTGGTTCTCTTTTCTTTTTAAAAAAATCTCTATTACTACTCACCTAACTCCTTCTACTCTCATGTCAACAGAAAATCTCCCTTGCTAGAAATACATGTGTGTATATATATTATACATATCTATGAAAACAGATATAGATATATATGTGTTTGTGAGGAGGAAGGGAGGATGGTAGGAAGGGAGGGAGAGAGAAGGAGAATCAGAGACAGAGAGAGAGAGAGACAGAGAGAGACAGAGACAGAGAGAGACAAAGAGAGACAGAGTCAGAGAAAGAGGGAGAGAGAGAGAGACAGAGAGACAGAGAGAGAAAGAGAGAGACAGAGACAGAGACAGAGACAGAACACATTGACTATGGCTGTAAATGTATGTCATTTTGCACTTTTAAGTCATCATCTCTCTAACAAAAGGTAGAGCCTTTTTAAAATAATTGCCTTGCTGTAATAATCCACTTCTCTGACTAAGCTAGCATCCTTGGATGATGCTTTTCATTGTGAATGGGACTTTCCTCACTTTTTTTCCAAGTCAGCCTTTGAAGATTCTTCAATCTTTAAAAAAATACGACAAAGTTTTCTTTTAAAAAGCCTAAGTTGGGGCAGATAGGTGGTACAGTGGATAGAGCATCAGTCTTGAAGTCAGGAGGACCTGAGTTCAAATGTGACCTCAGATACTTAACACTTCCTAGCTGTGTGACCCCTGGGCAAGTCACTTAACCCCAATTGCCTCAGCAAAAAACAAAGACAAAACAAAACAAAAAGCCTGAGTGATTCTAACACAAACATTCTGTGAAATTTTAGACAAAAGGATTTAGAGTTGGGGGAAAGAATTCAAAGATGATGCAGCCTAAATACATTTTTACAAATGAAATAATTGAAGTCCAGAAAAGGGAAGTGTCTTGGTGCAAATAGCTAAGAACAGATCTGAGACAAAATAGAATTCATATCTTCTGATGTTTAGGAAAATTCCCTTTTTCATTGATAATAATTATAATGATTGTTAACATTTATAGAGCACATACTATGATCCAGGCACTGTGCTAAGCTATATCTGGTGGTCCTTATATCTAGGAATTTCACTTTCTCCAGGTATAAACCATTGACCTACGCTCACATTATCAGTTCTTTCCAAGCCTGGCACAGTGTGTTACATACTTGTTACCAGACTACCGTGACACTGTCCTGTGATTGGAGTCCTCTTGTTCTGTGGTACCTCTCTTATTCTCCAACTGTTATCCAGGTTATGAGTGGACTCTATAGGGGATGGACTGCCTTCCCATTTGTTGCGAGTAGTCCAATTGTGCTCATTGGTACTCCCTACCTATTCTTACCCTCAACAACTGTCCTTGTACTAGGTAAAAGAATTCCTATTGATGTCTCTGCTATGATGATACAGTCTTTATCAGTCCACAATTTTGTTGTTTAGTTATTTTTTTGGTTAGGTCTGGCTCTTTGTGACCTTTTTTGAGGCTTTCTTGGCAAAGATATTGGAGTGGTTTTCCATTTCTTTTTCGAGCTCGTTTTACAGATGAGGAAAAAGGCACACAGAAATAAGTGAATTATCCAGAATCCCACAGCTGGGAAGTATCTGAAGCTGGACTTGAACTCAAGAAGAGGCTTCTTCCTCTGGGGGTGGTGGGCACTTAGCTGCCCATTCAGTCCATTATAGGCTCTTATATTTAGGACTGGAAGGGACCTCAGAGGTCATTTGTCTGGAAGAGGAAACTAGGGACAGGAGATAAATGGTTTGTTTAAGTGCAGAAGGGCATCAAGTGTCAGAACCAGAAATCCAACCCAGACTCTAACTTCAAATCTAGAGTTCTTTCCAAGTCCTACAAGGCTCCCATTCACATACACTCCCTCACAGACTATTAATCCCCTCCTTACCCAAATCTTCCACAAGCCATAAAATACTTTACCATAAATCACTCTAGAAATTGCAATCTTCTTGAGAACAGGGACCTTTTTTTTTCTTTCTATCCTCAATGTCTAGCATAATGCCTTGCACATATCTTGTATCTAATAAATGGAATAATGCAGGCTAATATTCTATTTTTGAGTTTGAGAATTTTGTTTTAAGTGTTAGATTTTGGGATTTGAGTTTATAATATTCTGTGCTTTGTACTTTACCAAACTTTTTCTTTTTTTGCCTTTTTACTTACAAAAGTATTGGTCATGATTTTTCTTTTTCTGCAACTAATAACCCTTATTCAGTTTCTCATTTGTGTATTTTTGTCTGCAATGACAATTCCACACGGAAAACCATGCTATTGTTGTGCTTACTACTTGAACTCTTTATCACCAATCAACACAATCTTAGTCTATTATTTAAGGTATAATTTATGGATATATTATGCACAATTTGCCCTAATTTCACACTGCTTCAAAGCATTGGGGGAAAAACACAACAAACCCACAATTTGTCATATGGTTAGTGTATCTTAATTTCACAGGGTGATTTAAATTATTTTTAGGGAGTATTTTTTCAGGAAGAAGAAAATAGACTGCGAGGAAATCATAGTATTACTTTGTCCTATTTAAATTGTATTTTAAAATGTTAGATGGGGAAAGAACAAGTCTCCTATGAGAACAATTTGTGTGAAAAGTAATTATTTCAAAAGACAGAAACAGGTTGAAAAATGCTGAGTTGTAAAGAAACCATCATTCTAAGAAGATGAACAACTCCTGGGGAAGTTATGGATTTGGAATCAGAGTAGTCAGGCTCTAGTCCTTACTCTGTTGCTTATTATACAAGTACAGGAGCTTCACTTGTTTTGTCATCTTTCTCTTTCCCTCACTTTTAAAAGCCATGACTCTAGTTCTTCTATATCTTGGTAGTCCCGTCTACTTTATGAAGGGTCAGTGCTTAAATGATATTATGACAAGGTAACCCAGAGACCAGCCTAGAGATCAGCTGGTAGTTGTTATTACTCCTTAGATCTCAAAAGTTCTTGTAGTATTGTATGGTCCTTGGAGTAACCAAAGGCAACACAAAAGTCCATTAATTAAAGAGAAGCATGTCCAAGTACTCTGCTACAATGACACTGACCTTTTCCTCCTCCTGGGTAGTGGGTCCAGGTGTTTTATATGGATCTTTTTGTCTAGGCAGATGAGTTCATTGCCCTGTATTTTGGTCCCACTGTAGCAATAAAGAGAAGAGTCCTAATATAGCCAGTAGTCCATAGTGCAGTCTTGTTTTGAAGAACGAGCTTGTTTATTTTTTTTCCCCTGCAGAGGGTCAGAAAATTAAAGTGATTCTCAGGCAAGCTGCATGGATCACTGGGCACTACAACATTGTAAATGATTCCCTCTGCTTCATGTATCTTGGACTCTCAATTGGATGACCCAGGTGTGAGTATAGAGGAAGGTTCTGTAACTTGCTCAAGTCTGGACGTTGTCAGGACATTGAAGAGATGGAGAGACATTTACCACTTAGTAACTGGGAAGCTTCCTGCATTATCAAAATTATTCTTCTGCTCTCAGATCCAAAGGACTCATGGGTTTAAGAACCTAATGCTGCCCCATCAGCAATATTTAAGACCATGTAAAAAAGAAGGTTCCTTGAAGACTACGAGAAAATAATTTAGTCAGCCTCTTAGCCAGTACATTGGTTAAACACCTAGAAAGCTACTATTAGAACAACTTACTGAAATTAGAACACCTTTGAAGAGCTGTACTATTGCTCTCATTCCTATGATAATATTTCTTAAACATTTGTAAAAAAAATTTTGAGAGCAGAAAAGTTGTCACTGAGAGCTGAAGAAAGGGAATTCCTCCCTTTTGTTTTGACTTAGGGGAGTATTCTAATCCCTTTCAATGAAAATATAATATGAAGCATAAGTCCATCCCTAGAAAATGAGAGAGGAAGTAAAAAAATAATCCCATTTTTTTTTTGTTTCTGAAGAAAAATAATTTTTTGGGGGAGGAAATGGGAGAGAATTAAAAAAATAAATCCAATATTCATCATGAAGAATTGGGTAACTTGGATGTCTTTTGTATTTGACCTTTTACCATATCACTTCTCCAAAACTTAAAGAAGTTCCTTAGTTTCCATCATTTTAAATTCAACATCCTAACTCAGAATATCAAAGTATGATGGATCCATATGATTTTTTATGGCTTTTTTATTATATCTTAGACTGTCATAAAACCTTAATGTCCTTATGTCTTTAAATACATTTCTGCCCACATAACCCAGGGATGCTCCCTAAGCTGGCTGGGAAGTTCCATAGGTACTTCTGTTTACATCAGCTCTTCTTTGCCTTAGGTGACAAAGGTATGAAGGCCTCTAGTGAGTATGGGATGGTTGGTCACTTAACATTGATCATAAGAAGCTGACCAAGTTAATTGAGGTCAGGAAAGAATAATTATGCCACTAGGATGTGTAGACGTGAGGTCCTGAGGGTTAAGAATGTGAATGATGATTATCAGTCTTAACAAGGATACTTCCTATGTGCCAGAACTGTGCTAAGTGATGGGGAGACAGAAAAAGGAAAAGCAACAACAAAAAACCCAAACAGTCCCATATCTCAAGGTGCTGACAATACAATGTGGGAGACAGCATGCAAATATCTATGTACAAGCAAGATATATTTATATCTATATCTATATCTATCTATCTAGGATAAAGCTGATCCAGATCAGGAGAGAGGGAAAGTTATATATGAACAGAATGTAAGCTCTCTGAAGGGAGGATAATATTTCTTTTTGTCTTTTTATTCACAGTATCTAGAATTACCTTGTGCTTCTTAAGTGCTTAATAAGTGTTTGTTGACCAAAAATGACTTCAAATGAAGCAGAGCAAATTGGAATCCTGTATTTATCAGGTTTAAGAATAGCTTTCTTTCCTAAATTAATATGCTGGACAACTACTCATCCATAATGAACACCGATATATAATTTTTCTTAATTCTGTAGGATAGCTTTTCTTAATGGAATTACAAAACATTTCATTTATGTTATTGTTTCTGTGTGTTTTATTCAAGTTTGATTTTTTTGTGACCCCACTTGGGATTTTCTTGGCAATGATATTAAATTGGCTTGCCATTTCCTTATATTGCTCATTTTACAATTGAGGTGACTTGCCAAGAGTCATACAGCTAGTAAATGTCTGAAAGCCTGATTTGAATTCATTAAAATGAGTCTTCCTGATTCTAAGTCAGTGCTCTATTCACTATGTCACTTAAGTGCCCCTTTCATTTATGTTAGCTAGAGTATTACTTATGGGTTTGGAAAAAAAATTTTCCCTCCCATTCCTTCTCCTCTCATTTTTTCTTATTTTATGCTTTTAATTTCTGTTTTCTCGAGGTATTCTTTTACATCTCATTTTATTTTCATCTTCCTATCATTTAGGCATAAGTTACTGGAATGACAGAGAAGGGATTCAAAATGCAGAACTTGTTCACTCTCTTAGATAATTACGTGTGATCTTTCCAAATACTCACAGACACGAATGACTCATAAAAGTGTCATTTAAAAAACAAATGTGCAGTTTTTAAAAGGAGAATTCATACTTTCACTTATATGGGTTATAATACTGATAGGGAGAGGGAGGCTATTTAGTCTAGGCTTGAAGTTTTGATATTAACTCTATGTTCTATCATTTGGTATAATAAAAATATCAAGCATTTATGCAGTGCTTTAAGGTTTGCAAAGTGCTTTACAAATATTGCATCATTTTATCCCTGCAACTATCTTGGGAACTGCGTAAATGTTATTAATGACATTTTAAAGATGAGGAAACTAAGCTGAATGGAAGTTAGGCAACTTCAGCCACTGTGTCCAAGGACAGATTGGAATTCAGGTTTTCGGGCTGTTTCTTTGATGTGTAATCTTGCTGTCCTCAGTCTGATCATCTCAGATCTCAGTCAGATCACCAAGATCTGATGAAAATCAGATAATCTGTGTGTCTAGACTCACAAGGCTGATTAACAACAAAATCAGTTTTCAAACTGCAGCATATAGAGCTGCTAAGGGAAATAGAACATTTCTGCCCTCATGAGGAACTTGACTCCCGGAGGGCTGGTTGTGGGCTTCCCTAAAATCACACAATTGGTTAATGGCAAATTCAGATTCAGAACCAGGACATAAAATTTCTGATTCTCTAGTTCACCAAACTCTCTCTCTCTCTCTCTCTCTCTCTCTCTCTCTCTGTGTGTGTGTGTGTGTGTGTGTGTGTGTGTGAGAGAGAGAGAGAGAGAGAGAGAGAGAGAAAGAGAGAGACAGAGAGAGAAACAGAGAGACAGAGAGAAACAGAGAGACAGAGAGAAACAGAGAGAAAGGGGGAGGGAGAGAAGGGAGGGAGGGAGGAAAAGAGGAGGAAGAGAAAGAAGAGAGAAGGAGAGAGGGGAATGAAAGAGACAGGAATGAGAAAGAGGAAGGGAAGGAGAGAGGGAAGGAAGGAGAGAGGGAGGGAGAGAGAGGAAAGGGAAAGGGAGAGAGACAGAGAGAGACAAAGAGAAACCCACACAGAGAGAATGCAAGTCTTTGGTGATCATCAGGTAAGTCATTTAAGTATGTACAATTTAGTTAATGATTTTCTTATATGTGCAACAATGAAATTTATTGCATTATCGAGATTTGCTGTTCTTTTAACTGTGTGGAACAATGGATAGAGTCCCTGGTCTGGAGTGGGAAGAAGCCCCTTCCTGAGTTCAGATCTGGCCTCAGATACTTTATTATCTGAATTACCCTGAATAAGTCACTTAACCCTATTAACCCCCATGTGTAAAATGAGCTGGAGAAGGACATAGCAAACCACTGCAGTATCTGCCAAGAAAACATGAAATGGTGTCATGCAGAGCCAGACAAGCTTGAAAAAGGCACTATTGGATTGGATTGGGAGAAGAGGAAAAATGAGAGGGTTTGTGAGAGGAAAAGAACAAAATCACCAGATAGTGACAGATAGTGACTATTTTACGCAACTAATTCTGAGTTTAGCTGGGTAGTCAGAATATGTGCACTCAAAGTCTAAAAATCTGAGTTTTCAACCAGAGTCTCAGATGAAATTTTATTTATAACAGTTTAAAATCAAGTCATCAAGGTAATGATTCAATGGCTATATATTACAATCCAAATATTAATTATGCCAAATAGTGGTTTGTGGTTAGTGGTAGTCATGACAGCCCATAAGAATGTGACATACTAATGAATAATCAAATAGTCTTAAAATATAGGGCAAATGGTCCTTGAGCAGTGAAATGTACCTTCAATTATTATTATTCACATTAATGATAACAACTTATATGCGCTGGTTTATAAAACACTTTATACACACTATTTCATTTGAACCTTATAATAGCCCAATGAACCAGGCAATACAGATAGTAGTATCCTTATTTTACAGCTGATAAAACTGAGGTGGGGAGAATTGACTCATGGTGTTACACAGTTAATAACTGTCAGTTAGGCTTCAAAAGCATTTTAAAATATTGGACTCAGAATCAGAGTCCCTGGTTTCAAAACATGCAGTAGAAATTTCCCGATAATCATTTATTTTTTCTGTGCCTCAGTTTCTTTCTCTGAAAAGTGAATATGCTGTATTTAGTGATCTCTCAGGTTCCTTCCAACCCTAAATCAATCATTTAAGTTTCTAATGACTCTGAATCTTCAATACTATACTATCTTTTTTACTCTGAACCATTCAAACTATCTGTCCTATTATGCAGCATCCAGATTTGGTGCTAACATTTTGGTTATGAGGAAACTACTAATCTCTTGGAGGAATTTTAGTTTTATCATCCCTAAAATGAAGCAGGTAAATTTCTGGATCATTTAAACTGTATATCTCCAGCCTTCACAACCTTTTTTTCTTTAGTTAGTTGGGAAATGTTCTCATCCAGGCTTTTGCTTCATGAGGAAAGGGAAGGGGTCTCATCTAAATTCTTTATTACCCACTGCTCTTAGCATATATAGTGTCCTATATACAAGGAAGACTTAGTTATTTTAGAAGAATTTGAATTTGAGTCAAGATTTGTTCCGGGATGAGCGTGTTTGGGGAAACAGGGAACAGGCCTAAGAAAATCATCTCTAAAAACATAAATCTATATCCTCCAAAGTGAGAAAAGATGAATTTCCTTCAAAGGCATGGCCTGGAATTATCAAAATGTAGTTGAATTGTTTTGCTACCCTCTCTGTGTAGTGGTAAAGTTTCAAGAAATAACATTAGATTAATAATATGTGAAGAGTAAACAAAAAGCTCAGGCAACACCTTTTCTTTTGATACTAAACAATGTTATTTAGACTGTTATTACCAAACAAACAAAAAACCAAAACACCTAATTATAATAAAACAAAAGAAACCAACTCTTTAATATCAAATTTACAATTGCTTTAGGGTACAATAATGAGATATTTTAAACTGAAAGAAAACTTTATATACCTCTGGGTAGCTATCTTTAAAAATTTAATTTATCTCCATTTGTTATCATTCTGGTTCTAATATTAGCTTATTCCAAATAAAAAATTTTCACTTAAGCAGAAATTGTCATGAGACTGGAATTGACTCCTCTTCCTCTTCCTCAGACCCTCTTGCAAGTAAACAATCCCCTGGATGATACTGAAGAAGCAACTGATGGAGCACTGGACCTAATTCAGGAAGACTTGAATTCAAATCCAGTCTCAGAAACATTAGCTGTGTGGCCCTGGAAAAATTATTTAACCTGTTTGCCTTACTCTGATGGAGAAGGAAATGGCAAACCACTCCAGTATCCTTGCCAAGAAAACCTTATGGACAGTTTGGCAAAGTGTTGGACACAACTAAACAACAAAGTCATTTAAACTGCAGATCTTGTTTCTTAGTGCCATCTCCAAATCCTGCTTCTGACGATAACTACCTGTGTGATGTTGGGTATATTATTAACTTCCCAGGTCTCAAATTCCCCATCTGTAAAAGGAAAGGTTGGATTAGAAGGCATCTGAAGCTATACTTTGCAGCTTTATATCCATGATCTCACATGCTCCCTTGCCTGGGCCTAGGTTATTACTCAGTTAATTCTGCTTTTATATTTAAATGATAATATTTAATTATTATTATTATTTTAAATTGTCCTCTTGGAAGTATGTATAGAAAAACTGCACATGTTTAGCATATATTGGATCACTTGCTGTTTAGGAATCAGGGTGGGAAAAGGGAGGGAAAAATTTTAGAAAACAAGATTTTGTAAGGATGAATGTTGAGAATTATCCATGTATGTATTTTGAAAACAAAAAGCTTTAATTAAAGAAAGCTGCCCTCTGTTTCTTATCCAGGCTCTGCAATTTTAAAAGAGTAAGATCAGGAAATCTGTGTGACCATATAGAGACAGAAAATAGGCAAGTGAAAATGTTTTAGTTGTCTTAAAGCTGGGGACTAATAAAGACATTGATTTCTCATGTGGCTTGGGGAATTAAGCTCAGTTCCAACTGAGAGAGAAACAAAATGGGTCTCAGGAGAAAATAGACTTCTTGGCGAGCTAGACAGTGGGATCAGAGGTCAGAAATTGATTTGACATCAGAGGTTAGTCCAAGGTCTGATCATGGAATTTCCAAATCTGGACGCTGAAATGATTTTGTCCTTGTAATTATCAGTAAATACATTTATACACACGTCTGAAATAAAATGGTTACATCCTCCAATATACCCACCTGAGAGGATGTCATCTTTGTGAAACCCTGTTAGGGGGAGGATGTGGAGACTAGGGAGGAAGGGAGTGACCCCAGAAGTAGCAGTCAAACAATTGCTGTGCAAGTGGCACAAAATTTTGACTTACAACTAATTTGAGAGAGTGAGATATGTTTCCTTTCTGCTCCAAGCCTTGAAAGGCAACTAGAATGATTTTAGTCAGGGTTCTAGGGGCACTGCATCATGGCCAGGCCATGTAGAGTAAATTAATCCAGATGAATAGTCATCTCTTCTAGTTGGCCATTGTCCATCCAAATAAGACAGTTTGAATTAAAGGAATTAATTCTGTTTGCTCTAATTTCAAATCTCATTTAGATCTCAGGGCAAAACTATCCCAATTTTTTTCCACATTGCCAGATTCTTTGGATGACAAGATACTTGACCATATGCATAAGATAAAAATGTATAAGGGGATGCCCCTAATTTTATCTTTGCTAAAGTTCTCTACAAGAAGTTCTACAAGAAGAGATTCTAAGAATCTCATAGATTATGAGTGTAGATGAGGTTGCATAACTGAATGTATGGGTCATGAAAAATTTGTCAACAGTGAAAAATATCAAATATTCCGCCAATATTTAATTCTTTACTTAAAAATAAATAAGCACATCCACTTCATTAGTGTGTAAATTTTTTTATCTTTAATAAATGATAAAATTTTATGTAAGATAAAAGAATTATTTTAAAATAATTTTCTTTGTGATTTCTTAGCAGTAATTATTTGATTTTTTTTATGCCTATGTCATATAGATATATAAATTGGGTCATATGAAAGTTTCTTGGGTAAAAAGGGATGGTGAGTGAAACAAGTTTAAGAAGGCTTGTTCTACAAAATATCTTATCATGGTCATGACACTTATCTGAAGATCTTGATGGTAAGACAGAATTCTTCCCACTTTGTTCACTTGAAATCACTTCACTGAGTATGGCTCTAAAACCTGACCATGTCTCTTATCTGAGTATCAGCCTAGTTAAGTAAAGGTTCAGCTCCCTTAACTAGGTTGATCCTCAGATAAGAGACAAAATGGGAAGAAAAGGGGCTATTAGGGATGAATTATTTGGCCATAACAAGACATGAAGCAGTAACATGCAGAAGGGCCGTTGGTCTAATGTAGTCCCTTTCTTCCGCTTTTGTGACAATACCAGAGTGTCAGAGAAGGGAGAGAAATGCCAAAGAGCATACAACTTTTATTTGCTTAATCTAATGATCGATGGGCTGACACGTACTAGAATAAATGAAGCACAACATCATTTACATTCTTGTTATATGTGAAACTATAAAATACAGGAAAGTTGCAGTTAAATGAAAGGCTGGATCACTAGTTCTTTTTTAAAAAGCAAATAAAGGGATTAGTGGAGTCAGTTCATTGTATTTGCAAAGACTAGAAGATGTAGTCATTAAGTGGTACTGTGACTAGTTCCTGACCCTATTCACTGTGACTAATGCTTAACTCAATACCAAATGATACTCTGGTATAATTGATAAACTGTCTCTAAATCTCAGAGAACTTTTTATTTTCTTTTCTCTACTATACCCCCTTTACAGGTTGTAAAATCTCTCCTTGGTCTAGGATTTATATATGAATCATGGAATTAGATCATAGCTCATTATATTCCTAGCCTTTTTTTTTTTTTTTATGAAAAGTTTGTCCCTTTGGCCTGCTTTCCACCACACTTCTGATAAAAATTCAAGCTTTTTGATTAGAACTGAGAGAACATTGTACACAGCAACAAGATGTTGTGATGATCAACTGTGATGGACATGGCTCTTTTCAACAGTGAGATGATTCAGATCAGTTCCAATAGACTTGTGATGGGGAGAGCCATCTGCACCCAGAAAGGACTGTGGGACTGAATGTGGATCACAACATAATATTTTCACTCTTTTTGTTGTTGTTGTTTGTTTGCTTGTTTTTTATTTTTCCCTCTTTTGTTCTGATTTTTCTTGTGTGTCATGATAAATGAGGAAATATATTTTCAAAAGTTGCATATGTTTAACCTATAGTGGATTAGCTGCTCTCTAGGGCAGGGGAGATGGGAAGAGAAAAGGAGAAAAAAATTGGAGCACAAGATTTTGCAAGGGTGAATGTTGAAAACTGTCTCTGCATGCATTTTGAAAAATTTTATATATATGAAAAATAAAAAGCAATAAAAACAGTTTGCATGTACAAAAACTTTTTCAAACTTCCATCCACTGTTAAAATAAATATTTGATCAAAATAGTAAAAACACTGTAAAATTATAAATATGAATGATGGTTAATATCAACTCATTCATTCATTCAGTCACAAGCTTTAATCTCCCAACAGAAACCACATCATTCTTTTCAACCCCCAAACAATGGGTGATAAGGGATGAATGTATCTGCATTTTTGGTGGCACACATCAATGCAGAAGACTTATGGTATGAAAGTCATTTTGTTGTAAACAACAATACTGTGTATTGGAAGAGGACCAATGACATCAAGATTTAGGGGTCAAGGTAAAGTATGTTTGATTGTGGCAGATCAGTTCAATACAAGCTCGGAAACTCTTCCACAGGTCCAGCACAAAAAGTCTGTTGAATATCTGGGTAGGAGATGTTTCTAGATTTGCACATCTCACACAAACCTTAGCAAAAAGAAGTAGCTTGCATAAGTGACTCTATTTGAATCACCATTTTCATCTCTTATCTGCTCTGAAATCGTGTCTTCTTTCCTGATCTGGTACCTATATAAAGCTAGATACCACGCAAGTGAAACTGAGGTTAGCACCTCACAGACACTAGGACTGTTATAAAGAAACATGATATCATGAGAGACAACCATTTTACCTTCTGGTTTTCAGAATGAACATAAATAAAAAGACCTTCATGAATGTTAAGTGCAGCTTTTATAACTATAATGCAAAGCTTACAGGAGAAACAATATATGTGTTATTTGGTAAGACTCAAAATTAAAATCAATATGTATCCTTTAATTCTTGGTGACTTTGATGGAAAAGTGGGCAAAAGAGAAAACAAAAAATGGGTTTTAAATGAGTTCAGGATAAAGGAAAAGAACAAAGTCTTGCAAGACTACTCAGAAACTTTTAAATTCTATATTGCATGTTTCATACTGCTCATGACAATCACATACCTCTCCATTGCCCTTTATGTGATACTCATTTTTAATTCTTCCAAGACTACAATGTACTGAGATTTGCAGCCATAAAACAAAACTGCTAGAATATCAGTGTTGAAAAGATAATTCTTTGTTTCTGGGAGAAATTTAGTATTACTAAAGAAGCTCTGCAATTTCCTTAAGGCAATCTAGACTGTTCTCCTCCTGCTTAATTCTACGTCCAATTTGTTATCCATTTGAATGATCAATGTTCCTGGTTATATTATTTGTACAGTACAAAATCTATTTTTTAGGGATTGTCCATCAGAAAAAATAAAAAATCTCTCTCTCTCTCTTCCTTCCTCCTTCCCTTTCTTCTTCCCTCCCTTCCTCCCTCCCTTTTTTTCTTTTTCTCTTTCTGTCTTTCTCTTCTCCACGTCGCTAGCTAGCTAGATTATATATATATATATATATTGCTATAGAGATAGATGGATGGTTACTAGGAGAAAACCATGTAGATGTATATAGTATAGATGTAGAGAGTATTATATATGTATTTGTAGATAGTATTATAAATATATAGATTATATATGTATATGTTTTGTGCAAATATACATGTAATACAACCATGTGCTATAATATACATATATATATGTGAATATTGTCTGAATGATGAAATGTAATCCTAAGGACCATCTAAAGATGGTCCAATATACATGTGTTTAGACACTAACTGACGAGATGAGGAAAGCAGGTTCAATTGTCTTTAGAAAATCACAGATTTATAAATTAGAACCCCAAGATTCTCAGTAAATCAATGGACTTTTCATTTTAATACCATTTTTGTCTAATGATGTTATAATAAGACACATATCAAAATGGATAAAGAAACGTTAAAATCTCCAAAGAAGAAAATTTGAGAATTTGATAATAACTCAAAGGTCCAATAGTGCACATGAATAGCCTGTAATGCAAGTGATTCATTTCATTTCAATTCAGAAAGTTTTTATTAAATATTTACTATGACATAGTAAGACATACTAACACATAGGTGGTGCAATTACAAAATCAACAACAATTTATTAAGTACTTACTATGTGCCAGGCAGTGAATTAAGCATTGGACAAACAAAAAAAAAAAAGCAAAAATTTGGGTCCCATCTCTCAAGGAGCTCACATTCTAATTGAGGAAGACAATGTACAAACAACTATGTATATATAAGGAGGTAATTTCAGAATGAAGGCATTGCACAGAATAAAGAGAAACAAGAAAGCCCCATATTGAAAGCAAAATGATCTAAGTCTTGAAAGAATCTGGAGAAGTTAGAAGTTAAAGATGAGGAGAAAAACCTTTAAAGGAATGGGAGACAACCTTTAAAAAGATACCAAGTTGGTAGATGGAGAGTTGTGTATGAGGAAAAGCAAAGCGATCAGGGCAAAACTGAAGAATACTTGGAGAGGAGTAATATGCAAGAAAACTGGAAAGGATAGAAGGGGTTAGGTTGTCAAGAGCTTTCAAAGTCAAACAAATGATTTTATATATGATCCTATGTCAATAGGGAATCACTGAAATTTATTGCATATACAACACAAATAGAGTTTCTCAGCTTTGCCTAAAAATGCCATCTTTTCTTCTGCAAAAACATATTTTAAACTCTTTTGCCTAGAATTATTAAATATTTCTTTTTTTCTTATTTTTCCATAGAGTAGGGAGAGATGTGAGACAGGGTTATCTATCAGAAGGTTATTGCAACAATATAGGTGTGAGGTGATGAGGGGTCTCTTTCAGGGAGTAGGATGCAAAAGATAAAACCTAAAGTATCTCTGTCCTTAAGGGACTTACTTTCTATCAGACAGGAGAGAAACAACATGTACAGAAATAAGAAATAATTTAAGAGAAGCAACATCAAAAGTATCATATAAGAAATTCATTATTAAAAAAGAAAATGGGTTAGTCATGTAATGAGAGGGAGGGGTGATTGACAGGCAACTTATTTTCTTTATTGGTACCCTCATAATGTTAAGAGAACACAAGAAAGGCTGCTGGCATTCTGGATCGAGTCCTGTATTGAATGTATGAAAGGACATTGCCAAGATATGGGTTGCCACGTGCATTCCTGGAGTAAGCACAAAGATTTTCTCCTCACCTTTGCTTCCTGGCTTACTTCAAGACTCAGATCAAATTCAGGTTTTCTGCCTGGTTTATTGGAGTCTGCATAGTCTTCAAGAACATAAGGTCATGGCCACATTACTGTGATATCAAATCATGCTTTTTGGCAATGTTAATGAATATTAAAAGCAAGAACATTAAATAAAATACTGACAAACTGGACATAGTAATATATTAAAAATATTCATTAAGCTCAAGTAAGATTTATATCAGGAACACAAGTATGGTTTTCTCATTAGGAAAGTAATCAGCATAATAATTCATATCAATAAAAAGCTATAAAATCATTTCATAATATCATTAAGTACATAAAAAACAACTGACAAAATACAATATCCACTTTTAAGATACTGAAAAGCATACAGATAGAAGGATTCCTCCCCCACTCCCAAACATGGTAAAGCCTGTCTGAAACTAAAAGCTAGCATTTTATGTAGTCATGAAACAATATAGGCAGTCTCATTAAAAATAGAGTTATGAAGCAGTGCTGTCCACTCTTACCATTAGTATTCAGTGGAAAAATAAGGAGAGAAATAATTAAATAAATAATTCTAGGCAAAAGAGGTTAATTTTTTTTTTTTTTTGCAAAAAAAAGATGGCATATTTAGATAAAACTAAGAAATTCTATTAAAAATCATCTGAGACCCTAAAATGACAAGGAAGATAGTGGAGTACAAAACATTTCTTTAATATAATGAAATATAAGATATTTCTCCTAAAGTCATCTGTAGCTTTGTATATCACAGACAGACACAAGGAGACGTCTATAATAGGAGCAATGCTATTTTCAGTTTGACAAATATATGCCATATACTTCAAAATCAGAGAATTATGAAAAAATTGTCAAAAGAGGGTCTTATTCTATCTGATCTCAAATTATACATTAAAGGGGGATAATGATAAAATTAATGCTAGCACATTAAGCTAGCTAATGATAATGCTAGCACGAAAAGCATAATGATAAAAATATTGTCATTATATGACATTATATATGTCATATATATATATATATATATGACAATTCTCATTATATGAAATAAAAGGAAAATAGAACAATGGAACAGAATAACTAACCAATAAAAGTATATACCCAATAGACCAGCATAGGGTAAACCCAAGAATATAAATCATCAGATAGAGAAATCACTACTCAGTAAAAGATACTGGAAAAATTATATTATAACATGATGAAATTAAGATTGAGCCATATTTCATATAATATTAAAATTTAATCCAAATTTATAAATGCTAAAAGTATAAAAATTAGAAGAAAAACATTATAATACATTTATAACAATTGTGGAGAGGAATCTTTTTAACCTATTGGACAAATGGATAAAATTTTAGGAGATAAAATGAAAATATTTGATTACATCAAAACAGAAGGTATTTTCACAGCAAAAAGCAATGTATCTAAAAATAAAAGAAGACAGATAATTTTTTTTTGGCAAATAAATTTGACATTTGAAATCCACAAGGAATTGACATAGTTATGAAAGAAATGTCTACTCTCCACTGGATAAATGGTTACAGGCTGGAAAAACCATTCTCCTATTTTATTGACAAGGAAAACAAGACCCAGGTTGCTAATGTGACTTTCCCAAACAATAGTCAGGATTTGAATGCGATATTTTAGATTCTAAATCTAGTGCTATTTCTATTAAACCACACTGCCAAAAATATAAACAAAAATAAATCTAAGGGAGAAATGTGAATAATCAATAAACACCTGAAATAATGATATTATTTTAAATCAGAAACATATAAAAGAAGCCCTGAAGAATTACCACAAACCCATAAAATTGACAGAATTGTAATTAAACAAAGAAGTCAATGTTTGTGAGCTTTGGGAAAATAGTCATATGAGAGCACTGGTAGAGCTGTGAATCAATTAATTTCAATTCAGGAAATACTTATTAAGAACCTGCTTTATGCAAAGCACTGAGGATACAAAGACAATGCAGTCTTTTGGGAAGTAATATAGCAATATGCATTGAGTTACCAAGCTTCTTATATTCTTTGACTTAGTCACCCCACTACTTACCAGCCCTTTGTCCTGAAGGGATTATTAAAGAGGGGGAAGAGAAGGAATTTATCTCCACAAAATATTCACAAATGCAAATTTGTGATAGCAACCTCTGAGTCTAAAAATCGAGAAATGACTGAACAAATTGTGTATTATCAGCACAATGTAAAAGTATTTTATTATGGAAAATGATCATAGATATGGAATTGGATGGGACTTTAAAGATTAGATGATCTAATCCTTCTAATTTCACAGACAATAGAACTGAAACAGAAAGATTAAGTCATTTGACCAAAGTCACACAGATGACAGAAGCCTATTTTGAACTCAGGTCCTATTATAACAGACTACTATGTAATGCTTCCATTTATTGACAAGTCCTCCCAAGAAAGTGCTGAAAAAAAGCAATTATGGTGTAAAACCTGAATACTTCAAGATAAAAAAATAATGCCTGTTGCATGTTACCTATCCCTGAAGTTAATTGAAGCCCTTGTTAAATTATCTTCTTGTCATCTGAATTCCCTAGACTAGGGGTCCCAGCTCCTGGAAAGGTACATGGTTAACTAGCCATAGGAGAAGTGTGGTGAGGTGGTCTTTCAGGGAACTGAGGCATCTGAGGGTCCTATCTTTCATATGTTGATAATGGTGGTTGCTCCCTAGAATTTTCATGGGGTAGAGATGATTCTGTAACAGAACCTTCTTCACTATCATTCTGGGAATGCAGTTCTCTGGCTACTCCAACCTCCTGTACTTTCTTCTGATTCAGGACCTGGATCTGTATCATCACCACTCTCAATATTATCAGCTTCATCACCATCACTGCCATATGCACTACCAGTGCCTTCATTACTGCCTTCATCTTCTGTCCTTGCTGGGGCAGCTAGGTGGTATAGTGGTTAGAGCACCAGCCTTGAAATCAGGAGGACCAGAGTTCAAATCTGGTCTCAAACACTTAATACTTCCTAGCTGTGTGACCATGGGCAAGTCACTTAACCTCAATTGCCTCAGGAAAGAAAAAAAGATACGTTACTGTCTCTTTCCTTTGATGAGAAGCATCCCCCTCTTTCTTTCTTTTTCTCTTTTTTTCTTCTTTTCTTTCACCTCCTTTTCCTCCTCTTCCTCCTTCTTCATGGTCCTCTTGTTCACCATCATTTTCATCATCTTTATCATCACTATCAATCACAATGACACCATCTCTTTTAGACTGGTCATTCTGGCAAAATGTTGTAGTTTACTGATCTGAGTTCAGGGGTTTTGAAGAGATTGAGAGGTTTCTTCACTGTTCTCCCTAAGAGTGTTTACTTCCTAAATGATTCCTCCAGTAAAATCTTGTGAATCCTGATTTCTGAGGGGCTTAACCTCCCCATTAGTGTTCTCCTCTGTCATAATGTCTTCAGTAGGAGGAATGCTTTTCAATTTCTTTGAGAAAGACATATCTATTATTTATTTGTTTATTTTGGTTTAACATGATAGAAATATGTTAAATCCAATATATGCATACATATTTATTTTTTTATTTTTTTTTGATTTTCTAAATACCAGTTATATTTTATTATATTGTTTATTCTTGCGCTTTGAATGGATTTTTAAAAACTACACATGATTTTGTAACATCACAAATTGAAGCTTTGGAAAATATTGGTTAAGTGTTATGCAGATGTTACAGATTTTCACAATTTTCATCATACAATATTTTAAAAATAACATTTTTATTATTACTAATTTCTTTTTTTTTTTAATTTAATAGCCTTTTATTTACAGGTTATATGCATGGATAACTTTACAGCATTAACAATTGCCAAACCTCTTGTTCCAATTTTTCACCTCTTACCCCCCACCCTTTCCCCCAGATGGCAGGATGACCAGTAGATGTTAAATACATTAAAATATAAATTAGATACACAATAAGTATACATGACCAAAACATTATTTTGCTTTACAAAAAGAATCAGACTCTGAAATAATGTACAATTAGCTTGTGAAGGAAATCAAAAATGCAGGTGGGCATAAATATAGGGATTGGGAATTCAATGTAATGGTTTTTAGTCATCTCCCAGAGTTCTTTCTCTGGGCATAGCTGGTTCAGTTCATTACTGCTTCATTGGAAATGATTTGGTTGATCTCATTGCTGAGGATGGCCAGGTCCATCAGAACTGGTCATCATATAGTATGTTGTTGAAGTATATAATGATCTCCTGGTCCTACTCATTTCACTCAGCATCAGTTCGTGTAAGTCTTTCCAGGCCTTTCTGAAATCATCCTGTTGGTCATTTCTTATAGAACAGTAATATTCCATAATATTCATATACCACAATTTATTCAGCCATTCTCCAACTAATGGGCATCCATTCAGTTTCCAGTTTCTTGCCATTACAAAAAGGGCTACCACAACCATTTTTGCAAATACAGGTCCCTTTCCCTCCTTTAAGATCTCTTTGGGATCATATCTATTATTTAATAAGAAACTTACTTTGATGTCAGTATGGTACTATTTTTGTCCTCTTCACAAGCACATTTAGGCAAAGATTAACTTGGAGGAACTGAAACCTTACCAAGTCAAACTGGAAGATCTTTCAATTAGTGAACTTTAAACAACATCTACAATTCAGGGATAGTTCTTAGCTAGCAGGGTCAAGCTGAGGATGACTTTGTTGACACTGTAGTAAGTGTTTATGGCTGAACAATTAAAATGGACTGAGAGAGAGAAAAATAGACATTGGGACTGGAAGAACAAGGAAGAGCAATTTGTGCTTCCAAAAACTGTACACAGGTCCTTTTGAGTGAGTACCTTCTTGAGATTCCACCTGTGTCATGAGCATCACTGTAACTGTTGGAGTAGTGGTTAGATTTGTAATTGTTGCAAGTGTAACTATTGGCTGAATAAGAGCTCTAGATCTTGACTTATTCATAGCTGTCATTTTGCTTGGAGTAGATATAATAGGAATTGGCTTGATACTATAGCTGTTGGTATATATGATACAGTAGCATATTCCTCTTTCACCTGAAGCACAAATTGTTTTGATCCATCTTTATTATTCAGGGACCTTGCTGGTGGTTCTGAGGCTTATCTCTGCTCAAGAAGTCTTTCCTGTTGTTCTCTGAGTTCTCATTCCAAGTATCTAATTCAGTTTTCCATACTGTGATTTAAGAGCTGTTGAATACATATCCAACTCATCCATTTGTTGATCTTATGCACCATTTCTTTGTTTAAGCTTTTTATTTTCTTTAGTTGGTTGTTCTTTGACACTAGATAGTGTTCCAGCTTTGCTTTGGCAGCAAAGTGAGCCTTTCTCATTTTGTCTTCTTTTTCAGTTACATGTTACCTAAGCTGCTCCTCCTGTGTAGTTCTATCTTAAAGATTCTGGTGAAGATTTGAGAGTTCAGACTGAAACTGTGTTATCTGTTCCTAAAACCTTCTAACTTTTTACAGATTCTATTTTCTGAAAGTGCTCTATTTGATTCTGTAGAGATTTTATTATTTTATTTTGCTTCAGAGTTTCTTTGAGGTCTTACACTTCATAGACAGATATTTGCTGTTCCAATACTTCTCCAGAAGACTAAAAAGTCTCCATTACCATATCAGGATATGCCTTAAGCTCTTAAAATATTATTTTTTAAAGTTAAAATATATGTACTTTTGATAAATTGCAAATAATCATGATTATGGTTTATATATATATATATATATATATATATATATATATATATATGTATAATTTAATTTCAGGTGTATTTATTTGAATGTTTTTAATGATGTTTACTAAATTTATAATTACAATGTAACTTTAAAGAACATTTATCAACCAAAGTTCTCCAGCCAAAATGTTTAAAGGAAGTAATTTCCTAGCAACTGGAGTTTCTCTCTGGTTTCTCTCCTGACATTCCAGACTCCACTTTTTTCTTACCCTGGAGACACCTTAACCACCCTCTCCACTTAGGGTCAAGTTTCTGCCCAGAATAATCAGTTCCAGAAGTGTCTAGGCAATTCATAAGTTGCTCCTTATACTTTCTAATCTTGCCTTCTTTGTTTTTTCTGATGCTCTTTTTCACTTCCAAATTCTAACTGTGGACATCCTCTACAACTCAGTTCTTTTTTTTACATTTATTTCTTCTATTTTCTACTTATCTGCAAATCACTTTTACTTGGATGTACTTGAAACTCTGTCCTCTGAGGAAGTAATGGGATACAATTTCAGTTCTGCAATTGTTTTAGAGGCCATGTCATCTAACTCATAAGTGAACAAGATTCTTCTTTATAGTATATCTGAAAAATGGTTATTCACCCCTTGCTTAAAGACTTGATGAAGAGGAGTATATGCAATTTAGAATTCTTAAGAGAGTTCTCTTTTGGAAGAAAAGGGCATGTTCCAAATGGTGATTTCGTAGAGTAAATAAAATTCAGAACTGAGTCAAGATAGTGATCTATTCCAAGATGTAGACAGGAGGCAGAAAAAAAATAAGTTATAATGTTGGCCAAAAGCTGGAGAAGTCCACAAGAAGTCAAAAAGCACCATATGAAGGGGAAAGCTAGCTTTTGGTAAGGAGCTGGTTTGTTTCATGTAATTTCTTTATTGAAAAGAATAATTAGTCTTTACTAACATATATGTCTTTAATTCATCTTCTTTCTTATACATTTCCTTAAGTCCCCCATTTTGGTGGTAATAGTAGGCAACTGGATCTATTTCGTCAGATGCTCTTTAACTTGTACTGGGGAGATGGCATTGGTAGATTAAATGATTTGCTTAGGGTAATTTACAAAATATGTGTTAGAAGGGGGAAAGTAAATACTCAGAGGCTTTCTGCTCCCTAGACTAGTTTTCTGTACATTATGTCATGATAGACATTAATTCTTCAGAAAGAGAATCATAAAATGTTAATTATGTGATTCTTATTTCATATTCTTGCCTGAGAGAATAAATTAATTTATTATTATTATTAATTATATATTATTATTACTTATCAACAAAAAATTAAATAAATAATAAAATAAAATTAAGAAGGTATCTGTAGTAAGTACTTCATAAAGTTCTTATAAGAAACAAGGGAGAAAATATCTCTAAAACATTTTGTAATCCTTAAAATACTGTACAGCAGTCAATCATTCAGTCAACAAACATTCATTAAGGCCTTACTAAGCTCTAGGCATCATTTAAGTACTGGTTAGATGGTCAGAAATTATTATTTCTTCCATAAAAGGGTCTTATTTCCATTTCTCAGATTTTTTCCTAAATATGTTTATTGAGGAAGGCCCTCAAAAATTTCATTTCCTTTGGGAAGCCTATTTTTTTGGTCATTCTGTTGAACACTGATCTTTCCTCCCTTTAACTGACTATACATTTTGGTATTTGGCATTTTTGGCCTATTTGACTATTATATTTCTCATTATAAAGGAAGAAATTGTATATTTAGTACATGGGAGTAGGGGTGATTTAAGAGTGTCTTGCTATCCTTGATTAAGCTGACCACTGAGGTTCTGCTTGTTCAGGCCTGAGGAAAGGCAAGGATTATTATTTTTTTTTTAGCATTTGACATCTTGGGTTCAGCACTTGTCTCTACTGTTTACTATCTCTATAATGCTGAGCAAATTGGATAGCCTTTCTATGCCTTAATTTCTTCACCACTAAAGTATGGGGCTTGAATTAAATGACTTCAAAATCCTTCTTCCACCTAAAATTTATTCATTACATTAAAGAAGCTGATGATATTTTCTACTCAAATGAAGTTTTTGGCACGTAATCAAGTATAAGGTAAAGCAAAGAACTTATTTTTGAATATATACATGGTAAATTGAATTTTTGCTGTTAAAGAAAAGGAGAAAGGAAAAAACCAAACAAACTAAAAAAATCTTTCAAGTCCAATAAACCTAGCTAAAGAAGGATTTCAGTTTCTTAGGCTCCAACAGAAGAAATTTAGAAAGACAGACAGGCTAGCAGAAGTTTAGGACCCTAAAGGGCCTGTAGCTTGAATGAAAGACTAAATAGACAACAATTTACTATGCATCTGTAATGTACTGGGCTAAAATCTGGAAATACAAATACAAAAGTGAAATGATCCTTGTCCTCATGGAGCTTAAATTATAATTAAGTTAAATAACAAACTCAGAGGAGTGGTAGATAAAGAAGGGAATTTT
The DNA here is from genome assembly GCF_902635505.1 of Sarcophilus harrisii. NCBI lineage: Eukaryota > Metazoa > Chordata > Mammalia > Dasyuromorphia > Dasyuridae > Sarcophilus > Sarcophilus harrisii. Next base: position 194,076,710 of record NC_045430.1, read on the forward strand.
GATTTGGGAATTCTCAAGGGTGATAAGTAGAGAGTTATAAGGTAGAAAATTGTCAGACCTTTTCCAATAGCAATAGAAGTATAAGGATGGGTAGATGAAGTCAATTAATCAGTCATGTAAACAAAACCCACTTTGTCTAAATACTTTTATCATGTAATAACAACTCTGTTGAGTCAATCATAGACATGAACTAAGTGTGAAAAGTTCGAGATACCTTTAATGAATCATTCAAAGACTGGGTTTGAAAAGTCCTTGATCAATTATGAAATTGTTAAAAGTCAGTGGATGCCAGAAATATATTTGGATTACTTGAGGAAATTTAGGTATGGCTTGTATATTGCTTAGTTATGGCTTGTATAAAACTAGCAAGCTAGTTGGAACTAGAAATTGGAGATCTGAAAAGTCATCCCAGCTAAGTTCCTGACAATGAATCACTTGAGGCAGGAGGAAAAATTTAATTTTCTTAATTTTCTTTGACTATTCACCAATGAAAGGTGTTGTGAATTTTGGAGTGTTGCAGGTTTGGAGGGTTCCTGTTACCACCTTAGCAGTTTCCCCATAGTAGGTCACATAGTGGGAATCAAGAATAAATAAAAAAAAATGGCTGAACAACTTGTAGTATTTGATTGTATCGTGATGGATTACTACTGTGCTATAAAAATAATGAGCTTAGTGATCTTAGAAAACATGGAAAGAGTTGCACAAAATAATGAACATAAGCAGAACCAAGAAAATATCGTAAATAGTAACAGAAATCCTGTTTTAAGAATGACTGAGGATTCATAAATGGTGAAAGGATATGAACAGACAATTTTCAGATGAAGAAATTGAAACGATTTCTAGTCATATGAAAGAGTCCTCCAAATCACTATTGATCAGACAAATGCAAATTAAGACAATTCTGAGATACCACTACACACCTGTCAGATTGGCTAAGATGACAGGAAAAGATAATGATGAATGTTGGAGGGGCTGTGGGAAAACTGGGACATTGATGCATTGTTGGTGGAACTTGAATGAATCCAGCCATTCTGGAGAGCAATTTGGAACTATGCTCAAAAAGTCATCAAACTGTGCATACCCTTTGATCTGGCAATGATATTACTGGGCTTCTATCCCAAAGAGATTTTTAAAGAAGGGAAAGGGACCTGTATGTGCAAGAATGTTTGTGGCAGCCCTCTTTGTAGTGGCCAGAAACTGGAAACAGAGTGGATGCCCATCAACTGGAGAATGGCTGAATAACTTATAATACATGAATATCATGGAATATTATTGTTTGATAAGAAACGACCAACAGGATGATTTCAGAAAGGCCTGGAGAGACTTACATGAACTGATGCTGAATGAAATGAGCAGAACCAGGAGATCATTATACATGGCAACAACAAGGTTATACAATGATCAATTCTGATGGACATGGCTCTTTTCAACAATGAGATAATTCAAAGCAATTCCAATTGTTCAGTGAAGAAGAGAGCCATCTACACCCAGAGAGAGAGGACCATGGGAGTGGAGTGTGGAGCATAACATAGCATTTTCATGCTTTCTGTTGATGTTTGCTTGCATTTTGTTTTCCTTCTCTGTTTTTTTCTTTCTAGATCCGATTTTTCTTGTGCAGCAAGATAACTGTATAAATATGTATGCATATATTGGATTTAACATATATTAACATATTTAACATGTATTAGATTAGCTGCCAGCTAGGGGAGGGGGTGGGGGGAAGGAGGGGAAAATTTGGAGCAGCATGTTTTGCAAGGTTCAATGTTGAAAAAATTACCCATGCATATGTTTTGTAAATAAAAAGCTCTAATGATAATAAAAAAAGAATGACTTTGAGGGACAGCGGAATAGAGCACTAACCCTGAAGTCAGGAGGACCTGAGTTCAAATCTGGTCTCAGACACTTAATAGTTCCTAGTTGTATGATCCTGGGCAAGTCACTTAATCCTGATTGCCTCAGCAAAAAAAAAAAAGAATGACTTTGAGTGAACAAGTTATTTTAACTATTATAAATACTCAAATTGATTACTATATGAAGAAAGAGACTTTTTATGCAGAGAAAAAAACTGATAAATTATTCTATATTTGTTTATATAGAATAATTTTACATGTGTATGTGTGTTTGTGTGTAATGATAGCCATTTCTAGGGTAGATGGGGTGTGGAAAGAAAAAAGTGGGGCAAAAATTTATATGTTAAGTTTGCTATATATTTAGCAGGAATAGCAAGTTATACATAGTAGGTTTTCAATTTTATGTGCAATCATCTTTTTATTATGCTATGTTATGGAAATGCTTTTTTTATTTTATAAATTAAAAAAAATCCAGACACTGAATAAAGGCAGCTTTAGGACTCTACAATAACCCCTGCAGAAAAGCCACATCCTGCCAACAAAGAATTTTATGTATATCCCAACAAAGGCAGAAAAGAACTTTCAACCAAGATCTGAGAAAATTGGTTTGACACAAATGTTTTCTAATTTTGAGCCCACTTTCCTCTGGATTCTAATTACTTGGGAGAGAATGAGTCAGACTTTTGAGGGGATATTTTATGTTCCAGCTATTTTTACAATAATATTATAAAATATTTCCTTTTAAAAGTTAATTAAGCCTGTTTGATTAATTAATAAGAATTAGTAATCATGAAAGAAGGAAAAACACATTGGTGTAGATTCATGAGTAATAATATGAAAAAGCCCTCCCCACCTCTTCAGAATTAACTACTACATCTTTAAAGGGAGAAGCTACAGCTGAGCTCTGGGGATCAAGCCTATAGGTGCTAAATGCTGCTTCTGTAATATTGATTCAAATGTGTGTGCACATGCACACAAAAGTGCACTCATTCCAATCTGCTATCATGCTGAGAGTTCTAGGTTTCTAGAGGACTCCTATCACATAATAGTTAAATTCTCTAAGGGCCCCAGGAATAAATCTGTTGTAGGAGAATCCATTCCTTTTACTTATTACTTCAGTTCTGAGGACGCTTTGATATATTTCTGTTTATACAAAGACAGTCATTCACAATTCTGATACTTTTAGAACTTAAAATATAATTAATCACTACTAACAAAGCAAAAGAAATAATATCACAAGTACTAAATCAAAGAAATGCAGTAATAATAAATCGTCACATACTTAAATTGGTACAACCCACTCTCTTACCACTGTATTCAATATACAGATATAAGTACAGATATCTATACATTTATACATATATACATATGAGCTTATGGGTGTACATCCTCTTTAAATGAACACTTGAACTCATATTTAGTACTATGGGTGGGTGGTGTGTGTATATGTGTAGGGAACTTTTGGCTTCTAGAGATCTGGGTCCTGAGAGGACAGTTGACAAGATGCTTATGCCCTGGTTTTCTGGTGGAATAAAATTAATAAATTTAATTAATAAAATTATACTTATAATAAAAATAATAATCTATAAATATAAATAATAATAAAAATAATAAATTGGATATTAAAAAGATAAAGAACCTGGAACCAGAACTGGAAGCTGGTTATTGACCTAACTACTAGAAGAATTTATCTGGGAGCTTAGCTTGTAGAGTAGGAACTTAAAACCAAAAAACATACAATTTTTGAGGTTGCCAAAAGGAAAAATCATAACTTAAACTAGACCAGGGAACGATACAATTAAAAAATATAGATTTTTCTAAGTGTAAGATACATACATACACACACATCTAGAACCTATGAAGTCTGGAAAAATTGTCTGTCTTGTTAGATACATGCTATGGAGCAGATAAATCTTTATGATATTATCTACTCCTCATTGATGACTTACATAGAGTTTGGATCCTCATAATTCCTTGCCTAGGGAGTAAAGCAATTTTTGTGGTTCTAAAGACTATATGAATAGTAATGAGAATCATTAATTAGTAGAAGGTCTAGATTCCTGAGTCATGAGGCAGTATTTTTAGTCTTTAAGTAGTGACAGCAAAGACCCTGTTATCCTGGGGTTTAAAAAATCAAACTGGATTTTGATCAATAAATATATATCCTTCTAAAGAGATAAGCTAGCCATTTTCTTAGAGATACTACAATTGTCTGAGCAAGTGCTTTGTAAAGAAAAAAAATTGTATGCACTCATTTTTGAATAGGATGTTTTAAAAGAACTCAGGATAAATACAAAATTACATTTATTAGATTCTACCTACATCTTATTTTTCTCCAGTTTTAAGATGCTGGAAAAATAAACTGTGTCATCATCTTTTAGTCATATTATTTCTAATGTCCTATCCAGCAGCCCATTAAATTTAAATTTTTTTAGAATAATTTTTTTAAGTGTTTGTAAAGTCAGTTCAACTTGACATACATAGTCATGATACAGAATCTGAGTTTATTTTCTGTGAGTATTAACTCATAATAAAAATTTCTGTCCATCGTACCATGCAATATTCTTTAAAAAAGTGAATGGACAACTAAGTTTTATAAGCAATGAACTATGCAAATTGAGCATATATGAACAGCATGTTGTAAATGAATAAAATCTATAAAAGTTAATATTATAGATATTTAATCATCTCTGTTGCCTTTATTGCATAATAATTATTTGTAAATGTTAAATGTAATATATGTATGGGGTCGCTATCTGTACTGTAGTGCTTCACAATTCACACACAGCACATAAGGACACTGAATTGGCTTATTACGATCTGTTTTCAGAACTCCTGAAAATTCTGGGTTTTCAAAGAAGGACCATGACCACATAATAACACTTAAATTCTACAAGAGTCCTAGGAGTAATTCTGTTGTAAGGCAGTCAACTTTTTCCCCTAACACTTTAGCTCTTAAGACCAATTAACATGCTTTTGTTACACAAAACAGTAGTTACAATGCAGGCATTATCAGATCTTAAACATAAGTAATCACTATTAACAAAGCAAAAGAAATAATCACAATATGATAGAATGCTACTGTTCTATAAGAGATAATGAGCAGGCTGCTCTCTCACAAAAATCAGGAAAGTCCCTCATGAGCTCATGCAAAGTGAAATATACTGTGTACAAAATAATAGCAATGTTGTGGGATGATCAATTGTGAATGACTGCTATCTATTCTCAAAATAAAATGATCCAAGACTATTTGGAAGGACTTCTAATGAAAACTACCATCCATACTCAGAGAAAGAATTGATTGTGTCTAAATACAGAATGAAGCGTACTTCTTTTTTGAACTTATTTTTCTTGAGGGTTTTTTTGAAGGGGAGATCTCTGTTTTCTTTCACAGCAAGAGTTTTATGAAAGTGTTTTATATAATTTCACATGTCCTTTCTCAAAGGAGGTGGTTTGGGGAGGAAGGAAGCAAGAGAATGTGAAATTCAAAGTTTTACAAAACACACATTAAAAATTGTTTTACATATAACTGGAAAACATAAAATATTAATAACTATGTAAATAATATCACAAATACTCATTCAAACAAATGCATCAATGAGAAGTAAATCAAATGCATATATAAATTAGGATTATACTCTTCTATCACTTCATTTAGTCTATGTATAATTATAGATGTCTGTACATTTATGCAATACACATATATGTTCATGTGTGTAAACCCTCTCTGTATGCTCACTTGAATTCATGCTCAGTACACTTTCTCAACATTCTGGTCCCTTTAGCAATGGGGATTTACACCTTTTAGAAATCCTGTTTTCCTCTTAATTGTCTCTCTACAGGATGACTTTGGTAAATAACTCCTGGACTATCACTTCATCCTTCATCAGAAAACAATTTTGTCCCTTCTTCTAATTATCTACCTATTTCCACATTCTTCAATCTGATACCCCCACTTTTTTCATTATTCCCTTCACTTTAACATTTATATTTCTTTCTCCCTTATTCCTTCTCTTCTTTTTACTAAAATTGACACATCTGTTCTTTCACTTGGCCCGACAGCCTCTTTTAATTACATCTCATTTCTTTTATTTCAATAACTAAACCAATCCTTAAATACTACCTTTGCTTCCTCATCATTATGCTCTCCTTAAAACCCCCAAATCTGCCCTTTTCCAGTGTAGCTGAACCCTCAAATGTCACCAATGATCTTACAAATCAACTTGAATTTTCAGTCGTTTTTTCTCATTCTCATTTTACTTGTCCTTTTGACAGCATTTGACACTACTGAGCACCCTGCTTTCTTGGATTTCATTCATCATTTGCCTTCTAAGACATTCAAATACCTCTTTCCCTGACCTCTTTCCTAACCTTCAGTCCAGTATTTCCAAATTCATGCTGAAGATTTCAACTTGAATTTCCTAAAGAAAATCCCAAACATGTCAAAAACAAACAAAAAGACCCTAACGAATTCTTCCATTTCTGCAAACCAAGTTTCCTTTCTTACTAGTCTGTTCTTATAAATGGTGCCCTCATTCTCCTACACTCTCCAGCATAAAACCATAGTGAGTACAGGAAAAGAGTCATATTAGTAAATTGTTCCTAGCTGCCATATTGCTATGGCAGGATTCTAACAGGTCCTGATATTCTGGGTGCTTTTAGTAAGTGATGCAATTACCAGTCTCTTTATAAAGGGGACTTTGAAGATTTTTTTCCTAGAACAGTCAAGTACTGCTGACACTTTTAAGCAAGGTCTTTTATATCTGTTTAGCTCCCATAATTCAGCCTTCAGAGATTCTTCAGCTCCTATCAACAACCAATAAAACCAGCTGGGGAAAAACAAATTTGATATTTCCTCTTTAAAACTGAATGCTGGCTAAGATAGAACAAAGATGAAGGTAGGCGGGGATGATATTGAAAAAAATATGTAAGCAAATTTAGTACAATCACAAGCACAAAGTGCCTTTCCCCCTCCCGCCCCCCCTTTTTGAACATTTGGTCATCCCCATGCTTTGTTAGGCTTTTAATCAGTTTTTAATGAAAGGCTATTATGAGTCTTCATGTCACAGCCTCACAGAAACTCAGAGTTGGAAAGTACTATGTGATATTTGTTTTATCTGTGATTTCTTACTGATGACCTCTAGCTTTTCATTGGATTTATGTATCTTTTGTTTTGAGGACTTCCTGAAAGTATCCACTAATCACATATCTATTGATAGAGAAGATATGAGTTCATCAAGGGAATTAATAACTAATTTTTATTTCTTTTAGGTTCCCTGAAAATGAATTATTCTCTTGTCCAACTAACGTGAATTTCATATTTCTAGCTTTGCTTTCTTAAAGCATAACATTTGATGCTATATTTCTGATATAAGCAAGGGACATAAGACATGGAAATGTTATAGCTATATTCGGAGGAAAGAATTCATTTCCTTCCAGAACACTAAGCACACAGCACTAACCAAAAGTTTCCTGAAATAGAGTTGGGCAAGGAGAGGAAGGGATATCACTCACCTTTACTTCTTGTAACCTGCTGCTCCCTTCCAAGCTCAGCTCAAATGTTACCCCTTTTAAGAACATTTTTCCTATTTCCCCCAGTTGTCAGTATCCCCTTCTCAAATCACAATATATTTATTTTGTGTATATCCCATATTTACTTTGTCAGAAATGTGAGGAATACCGGACTGTCCCACTTTTCTATCCACCCAGCACCCAGCAAAGTGTTGATCACATTAACAGATGCTTACTGATTATAACTGAATAGTAAGACTCCATATCCATCAGTGTTTAGTTATGAGAAACTCCAAAAATTCAGATGAATGAGATCCTCTGTTTTGCATGATTTGAAAACCTCCCAAACTTAAATCTATAAATGAATTTGGGCATGTGTGTTTTATTTTTGGAACTACATTTAACTGTTATTTCTGATTGCTCCACCTTTGGCACAAAGTATTGTCTAAGAATATACACAGCAAGAAACTTATGTTAAAACTCAAAGGGAGGAGGAGAAAGTTGACTAGAATAAACATTTATATAGCGCCTACTATGTGCTAGATACTTTTCTAAGCACTTTACAAATATTATCTTATTTGATTCTCACAACAACCTTGGGAGGCAGGTGCTATTATTACTCTCATTTTACAAATGAAGAAATTGAGGTTAGATGACTTGACTAGAGTCACACAACTAGTAAATATACAAAGGCTAGATTTCTGTCTTCAAGCCCAATACTCTTTCTCCTGTATCTCCTACCTGGCTATCTGCAATTGAAGAGAAACAACTACTCTGTGCATAGTTAAGAAACAAGTAAAAGTAGGAACTAAGGAATGAGGTTTATTAAGTGATGTGAAAATAGGACAGAGGATTATGAATCAAGAAATATTGGTTCTATTCTTAGCTTTTCCATTAACTTATTGGAATAAAATATTACTCCTGGCAATTCAACCTTCTTATGATAATGAACTTAGTATTATTCTTATTAATTAGATCTCTAAAAATGGAAAAAAGGACTCAGAACTTCTTCCTCATTGAAGGTCTTCAAGGAAATATTGAATGATCTTTTGAGATTGGTCTTTGAGCAGATTTTTGTTTGGGTGTGGTTTGAGCCAGAAGGTCTCTGAAGTCTTTCCAGCGATATGGTGTTTATTATCTGGGACCAACTAATTGAATGACCTTGGACAAATTTCTCAGCTGTTCCTGGTCAATTTCTCTTTAGGTAAGGATCTGATAATGTATTTTTAAGGCCTCTTACAATCTTTAGCAGTCAGATTCTATGATTGACTGAACAAAAGCAAAAATTAAATGAAAATCTGTGAATTACAAAGTAAAGTCAAAACAAAATTTTTACTGTCCAACAAAATGATCATCAGTGGATTCATTAACAAGAACATAATACTAACCATAAAAAGTCTAGATTGCTGTGTCAAGTCCCTGCTTTCCTTCCAGGGAAGCTATGACTGCCTTGTGCATCATAACACTTGACTATAAATTGAGAACTTTTTTCTGCTTCTTCCATCTGCAAGGGACAGGGCTTGCCTGTGTACACAGCCAACAGATTTTGCAATTCAAATTCACTTGCAAAAAAACTGGATTACTCACAGCAAAAGCAAAATGTTTCCCCTGGGTTTTATAATCAGAATAATACTTACAGGCCTACTCTATGTATCTGATCTTACCTGGGTGAGATATACGACAAACTAAACTGGCCAAAAATTTGCTACTTGAGGAATTCAGAGTGATTTAGGATACAGAGATGTAAAACTAGTCTTATGGGTGGAGTGGGTAACTACTTTGTTGATGAGGTTGGAGTAGTACTAAAAAGCTCCACTAACTAAAATCATCTTCCAGACTGGCTTGCCTGTAAGTCTAAAACTCCCCCAGGTTGACATATTCTTATGGGCCTTTCTTTACATCTATATATTTTACCCAGGTCCAGACATTATGTTTTGGTATTCTTATAGCATGGTTTTTGTGCAAAGATCTAGAGCCCAGGAGAACTCATTTTAATGTTCTGACTCTGTTGCTAAATGGTTGTAGGAGAAAGCAATATGGTTAACTTGAAAACAAGGAGACCTGAGATGGTAGCTTTTATTGTGTTATCACATAACTTTGTGACCATAGGTTGGTAAATCATTTCATTTTCTGGGTCTTAATTTCTTCACCTGTCAAAAGAAGTGTTAGACTAAGATCAATACCTTTTTAGTCCTTATTTTCTTCATCCAGAAAAATAAATATTAGTTATTGCTCTAATTCCATTAAATTATTATAAGGATCAAAATGATGCAATGTATAAGAATTCTTTGGAAATTGTTAAGTTTATATTATATATATATTAATGTATATTCCATATGCATGCACATATATTCTATATACACATATACCCTATAATATATACAAATATGTTTATATATACATATACTAATACTCTATTCTTATTATACCCTAATACACCCCACACACACATATATATATATATATACATATGTATTTGTGTGTCTCTCTGTATACATATAGTAGAAAATTAATAAATACTTCTTAACTCAGTGTTAATTAAGCCCAGTAGGCACTGAGTAAGTATTAGTAAAAAGAAGGTGAAAAAATGATACAATGACCTATTAATATGAATTAATATATCTGATTATTTGTTAATTTCTCTTGTCATTCTGAAGATAGAGATCATAGACTCAAGTCCACTCAATAATTGCATTTTGAGGAAAGGGAGGAAGTAGGAAGATATCTGGAACATACTCTACAGTTAAACTTATGATGTTTAAATACATAAGAGCTAGTGGGATTTAGAAATATGAGAATATCATCCAATGCCACCCTCTTATTTTAAAGATGGGCAAATTGATGCCATGATGTAATCTAGGCAATTTATACAAGTTCATCTGTGTTATTAAAGCAGCAGATTTGGAATGCCAAGAGGTCTCTGGTGATCTTTTATTTTTTTCTTTTTTTTTAAAGAATTAATTGTTTGTTTTTTTTTTTTGGGGGGGGATGCTAGGGCAATTGGGGTTAAGTGACTTGCCCAGGGTCACATAGCTAGGAGTGTCTGAGGCCAGATTTCAACTCAGGTCCTCCTGACTCCAGTGCTTATGCTCTATCCACTGCATCACCTAACTGCCCCTAATCTTTCTATTTTCTACCTGGAGCATAGCTAACAGTTAAAAAATTTTTTTCTTTCTTTCTTGTGAGAGGAGAAGTATAAAGTATTATTGCCTCCATTCTACAGATAAAGAAACTTTATAAATATTAGAGCTGACATTTCAGTAAAGGTCCTTTAGCTTCTAGTCTAGTGTTTTCTCCACAATTTTTTGATGTTTCCTTGTTGAAAGTCTATTGGGTTTAAAACCAGAAGATCTGGGTGTTAATACTGGACAGTACCTGCTTAGTACCATGATAGCATTGGACAAGGTAATTAATCTCCTCAAGTTTCAGTTTTCTCTCATGATAAATGAAGGTTTGGACTAACTGATCCTTAAGGTTCATTGTAGTTCCAGATCTTTGTCTAAGGACAGCAGGAAACACAGAAGAAGAGTTCAATGGTTTCGGTTCCCTAGCCTTCTCTTTCTGTTTTCTTTTATCCTTCAGAGAAATGTTCCCCCTTAGCTTTTAACACTTGCTGTCTTTCTGATTTTAATTACCTCAAAACTAGGAAATGCTCTGATATTATCACTTATGCTCTGACTGAAGTTTATTCACACTTACTGCCTAACTTTCCCAAACTATTTGCATCAGCTCTCTTTGACTGTGGAATGAAAGACTGAATCCTGTTAATAGGGTATCAAGCAAGAAGATGGAGAAGACATTTTATTAATTTTTTTGAGAGGGAAAGGGACTATAAAGTTAGCTAGGGCAATCTCCTTTATTCCCTCCTTCTTCCTTAAGATTTATCCCTTCTGGAAGGTCTTTATGACCAAAGCAGAACTAGAGATCATTACTGATCACAAAATAGAAAATTTCGATTATACTAAACTGAAAAGTTTTTGTACAAACAAAACTAATGCAGACAAGATTAGAAGGGAAGCAATAAACTGGGAAAATATTTTTACAGTCAAAGGTTCTGATAAAGGCCTCATTTCCAAAATATATAGAGAATTAACTCTAATTTATAAAAAATCAAGCCATTCTCCAATTGAAAAATGGTCAAAGGATATGAACAGACAATTCTCAGATGAAGAAATTGAAACTATTTCTAGTCATATGAAAAGATGCTCCAAGTCATTATTAATCAGAGAAATGCAAATTAAGACAACTCTAAGATACCACTACACACCTGTCAGATTGGCTAAGATGACAGGAAAAATAATGATGATTGTTGGAGGGGATGCGGAAAACTGGGACATTGATGCATTGTTGGTGGAGTTGTGAATGAATCCAACCATTTTGAGAGTAGTTTGGAACTATGCTCAAAAAGTTATCAAACTGTGCATACCCTTTGATCCAGCAGTGTTACTACTGGGATTATATCCCAAAGAGATTATAAAGAAGGGAAAGGGACCTGTATGTGCACGAATGTTTGTGGCAGCCCTTTTGTAGTGGCTAAAACTGGAAACTGAATGGATGTCCATCAGTTGAGAATGGTTGAATAAATTGTGGTATATGAAAATTATGGAATATTACTGTTCTGTAAGAAATGACCAATAGGATAATTTCAGAAAGGCCTGGAGAGACTTACATGAACTGATGCTGAGTGAAATGAGCAGGACCAGGAGATCATTATATACTTCAACAACAATACTATATGATGACCAGTTCTGATGGACCAGGCCATCCTCAGCAACGAGATCAACCAAATCATTTCTAATGGAGCAGTAATGAACTGAACTAGCTATGCCTAGAAAAAGAACTCTGGGAGATGACTAAAACCATTACATTGAATTCTAATCCCTATATTTATGCACACCTGCATTTTTGATTTCCTTCACAAGCTAATTGTACAATATTTCAGAGTCTGATTCTTTTTCTATAGCAAAATAACGTTTTGGTCAGGTATACTTATTGTGTATCTAATTTATATTTTAATATATTTAACATCTACTGGTCATCCTGCCCTCTAGGGGAGGGAGTGGGGAGGGGTAAGAGGTGAAAAATTGGAACAAGAGGTTTGGCAATTGTTAATGCTGTAAAGTTACCCATGTATATATCCTGTAAATAAAAGGCTATTAAAAAAAAAAAAGATTTATCCCTTCCTTTTTATTCTTAGGTCTCAAGATCTGTTTGGTCACCTCTCATCCTATTTCCCCATTCTGAGTTGTCTTTTCCCTAATCTTTGTCCAGTTGTCACATAGGTTGTAGGCAATCCAACAGCCTCACTGTTCAGTTTCTGCTGCTGCTATAAACCCTCCAACACTCTAGAAAAGCAGATTCAGAGCTAGTAAAAGTAGCAAGAATAGGAAAAATTAAGAGTTCCCCAGATCTTTGTGTTTAAATGAGCCAAAAGGAGAAGACTGAAGAGGAGGAGGAATGGAACATGTAGCCCAGCATGAGCAGGGGTTGGGATTTGGTAAGCACCTCTTTACTATGTACTTGGCCCTGTGCTTTACAATCATTATTTCATTTGATTCCAAACAATCTTTGGTGGTGGATGCTATTATTATTCCCATTTTATAGTTGTAGAAATTGAGGTTGTGAGGTTAGGTGACTTCCCAGGGTTGAGTAAGTGTCCAAGTTAAATTTGAACTCTTGTTTTCCTGACTTCAGGACCACTGCTTTGTCCACTGTAGCACCTAGCTGCCTTAGGATTTCCTATCTCCAGGAATTCTAGCCATTAGGTAGAAAGATGCAATCTTTCAGTGCATTCATATTTCAATGGATCTATGAGCTAAGTCACTTGAGATTCCCACCAACAATGTCAAATGCAATTCACCTTGTCCATATTTATTCTTACAACCCTTGTTGATGTCCTTCCATATATCGCCATAAGGAGTTCACTCAACATACTGGAAACATTCCTAGTGTCCTTTTTACATAATGAGAATATCAATGAAGCATATGAATTGCTAGCCAATTAGCCTAAATTGTAGGCTTGATCATATTACTTCATTGCTCAGTACACTTCAGGGCTCTCCATTAACTCCAGGATCAAACTATTTGCATCAGCTCTCTTTGACTGTGAAATGAAAGATTGTCTCTTATTAATAGAGTGTCAAGCAAAAGATGGAGAAGATATTTTATTTATTTTTTTTTTGAGAGGAAAGATCAGAAAACCATTAAAAAGTTCCTTTACACTTAAAGTCTTTGCAAATCTAGTTCTTTCCAACCCTTATGATAATTTTGCTATCCTATCTGTAACCCTCCCCAGGCTCTATTATCCAGTCAGATGGACTTCCTTGCTTTTACTTCAACACGTCAATGCACTTTTTATTCCTGGGGCTCTGAGTTGACTTTTTCCAATGCCTGGAATGTCCTCCCTCCCAACTTTTTACTCTTGGAATATCTGTCTCCCTGTACTAAGTAGTTTAGTTATACTCTAACAACAACAAGATTCTCACAAAACAAACTAAAAAAGAAGTTAGTTTACCATAACCTAAGCATCATTTCCTGAACATCATACCTGTTTCAAGCAAGAAGATCACGCATGTGGCTGCTATAGCTAAAAGATCAATAAGAGACTAAAGTCATAATCTGTGGGATAAAAAAGTCACTGACTTTGCTTTTTGGTACTTTTGTTACACAGTTTTTGGTAGGGAGGATGTCTCAACCATAGAAAAACTCAGAATCTGGAAAATTGTAGGATTCTGTGGAAATACTAAACTAATTTTCGATAGGGAGTAGAAAAAGGATTCTATGGATTGTGACCTTGTGAGAGTTCCTTTATGTGTTTTCAGGATTCTTCAAGTAATTTACATTTTTAAAATTCCCCCCCCCCCTTAGATTGAAAGAAGGGCTGTCTTATATCCCAAGCTTTTTCTCTTTCACTCTGCACAATACACACATACACATTGTGTACATATGCATATTTATTTATTACCTTTAATCCTTGTATGGAAACTAGGAGTCCTATTACTTATATAGAAAAACACAGTTATATTAAAATATTTTACAGGGCAAAATATAAGTGAAGATAAATAATCAATTGCAGTGTTATTGCTATTTTGGGGTGATACTAAAGGCTCACTAGAGGAAGGTGAGAGGAAGGTACCTTTGGGCCCCCAGTAATCTCTAAACTTATGTGTTTTTCTCCTTGGAAAGATAAGAGAAATATTTTAAAATTTTATTTTAATTCCAAATGATGATTCCCCCCTCTCTCTTTCTCTCTCCTTACCCCCTATTAATTGAAAAAGCAATAAAAACAAACCCCTTGTTACAAAAATGAATAGCCAAGTAGAGCTAATTTTTTTCATTGACTAATTTTTTGAAAGGTCTCAATCTGCACTCTGAATCCATATCTCTATTAGGATATGAATAGGATGTTAAGATGAGAAAAAAAATTGAAACCATAAATAAGTAAAAAAAAAATGTGCCTCTTAGCAAGGTGAAATGTGTAAGACATATCTTTCTGTGGTCCTCTTAGAATCGAAGGGAATGAACAGAAATTGAAAAGGATATTATTCCATGTTGGCAGATTTGAAAACTTTGCTAAATGTTATCAGGCACCTTGAGGCTAAGTTAATACCATGGAAAACAGAATTAATATATGGCAAGATTCTGAGATGTTAGAGAAAGGGACAGCAATCAATAGAGTAAGGTTTAATCAAGATAAATGCGAGTTAATTCACTAGGGAAAGGCAGAATCTGATGAAAAGAAAATATAGCATAATACAGAAAATTGCCGGTTAGGAATCATCACTAAGAAAAAAGACATTACTTGTATCTTTGAGTATTAGTACTCAACAAATTCAATATGAGTTTACAGTGAATTGGTGCCATAAAATAGGGTGAATGCTATGTGGAGAAATATTAAATGATACATGATAGGACAATTATTCTTTTACCTACTGTGTTGGTGAGATGACATTCAATCATTCTGTATTCGTTAACATGGATTTGTAGAATTCATGTCACACAGTAGTTGTGTGACCTTGATTAAATAAAATGTTTCCTATGTTTCAATGTTCTCATGTGCACCTAATAAGACTATATTATTCTAGTCACAGCTTTAAAATTCTATCTTAAGAAAGTTTTGATTTTTGTTTTTGCTTTTTAGTATAGCAATTACAAAACCAGAAAAGTGTTTTTAGCCTCTTTGGAAATATAACAACAATATTTATAATTATTCCTTTAAAGAAATGTTAATTAACCAACAAGAAAAAGTGTGGATATTGAGGTCTGCAGTTACTTGCTTAAGGTTCTTTAGCTTGTTAGTGACTAACAAGAATCTACTTGTCCTGGTTCCTATCTCATTTTTTTCCCCCTAATATATAAATGTCTTTTTTTGTTGTTGCTATTGTTATGGTGAGGAAGACAATGGTATGCTAATGTCCCTGACTGGTTTAAAATATTTTTATGGGCTTAAATGCATCAAAACCAATCTAGTGGGAGCATATTTGAATTGACAGGACAGCTGAAGAATTTTTTCATTCATTTTTTATTCTTTTATTCATTCTTTTAGATTCCTTGCTGTACATCCTCTTATCCTTTTTCTACAAAACAGAAAACTTCCCACAACAAAGCAGAAGAAATTCAATTATGAGAAATGCGAACTGGCAGGGCATCTAGGAGGTCCAATGACTAGAAGACTGACATTGACATCAGGAGATCTGAATGTGAAGACTTCTTATGAAGAATTCCCCCAGTGGAATGAAAAGATGAGAACAGTTTGTTCTAATGGCCATGAAGGGACAGTGGGGTGCTTAGAGCTTAGACCTTGTAAACACCAAGTTTTATCCACTGCATCCCAGCCATAGTCAGTTGTCATGAGTTTGCATTGCTCCTGGATTTGATGAGTTAGGAAGAGAGAGTGAGGCTGATGACTTTGTGAAACTCTGCCCTCACAAAATTTCAATTCATTTTCAAGTCAAAACATCATTCCATGTCATTTGTCCTCTTTGAAAACAAAGGATGAGCATCAATGACAATTACTTCTTTTTTAAACAAATTTTTATTTAGCCCATAGATACTGCTTATTTTTGTCTATCTGGATTAATGTTTTTTTCTAAGTTGTTTATTTTTTGATTAGATGCAGGAGCTTTTCCTCACATCCTAACTTAAATCAAAATAGATAACATTATGAGTCTATAGAAGCAAACAATGTTTGAAAAAATCAATAAATGGCATACATTCTCAAAGAAATGATTATGTATATAAATGCTGAATCAAAATGCAAAAAATTCAAAATAACAAAATGGAAAAAGAATTATAAATTGGTTTTCCTCACTAACCACCATGAAAAAAAGAGTAATTGTAATTGGGGTCCCTTCCCCCCAATAAACACTATGAAAAAAGAGTAATTGAAAGTAGGTTTTCGCAACTAAATGCCATTTTCTAAACCACTACAAGATTTAGGGAGAAATTAGTATTTAATGAGGAAAAGCAAAGAGTGGACGGGGATTTCATTAAGTAAAAATAGCCACAGTATTTCAAAATATGAATGAAATGGAGCCAGTAATATTTTGAGGGAGAATGCTAATAATGTATCCTGTGAGAATTTTAGGATAGCTTATGTATTTTTCAATGCCATCTTAACTTTCTTTGGTGAGAGAATGATAACTAAAATACTGAATCAGAAATAAAGGACTTGAGACTTTTTTTTCTCAGTGAATAGTCATGAGGCTTTAAACAAGTCATTTTATATCTTTGTAAACTTCAATTACTTTATCTGTCAAATGGGGATTAAAAATCTCACAGGTTTATATGGTTATATGTAAAGGCACTTTGCAAACTTAAATTGTATACAAATGCAAATATTAAATTGAATAAGAGACAAAAATAACTGTTACTCTTTTATTATTAGCTCCTAGATTTGGACTCCATAAACTACACCAGTTTGACCTTAATTATTTAAAAAAGATATTGAAGATGCTGTTTTATTGCCAACTATCTGTTGGTGTTGTTCCTTCCTTCAAACTAATGCCTTACCTTCCTCTGCTGCCTAGGACTGGGAAAAACCCTTACACATAGTATGGACTTGGTAAATGTTGGTGAATTGAATTGGGTTGTTAAAATATGGGAAGTAGGTTGAACTAAATAATTTCTAAGGTTCTTTATAAACTTTAAGTTCCATGATCCTATGATCCTATGAATATATACATTTACACATTGTTATTACATTTTGCACCTTTCTCCCTTCTCTATGGACAAGAAATAGAATTCAGTTCTAAATTAGAACTAAATATTCATCATTGCATTTTTACATTTCTGAAAAAAAAATCATTGCGTTAACCTAAACCTCTGTCAGAAATCAATTAATCAACAAGTATTACACACACACACACACACACACACACACACATATATGTGTATATACACACACGCATATATTATTTGTCAGGCACTTGGGGATACATGGACACCTAAGTGGTACAGTGGACAGAACACTGGACTTGAAATTAGGAAGGTATCTTCATGAGTTTAAATTCAGCCTCAAACATTTAATAGCTGTATGATTCTGGGAAAGTCACTTAATCTTGTTTGCCTCAATTTTCTCATCTGTGAAATATGCTAGAGAAAGAAATGGTAGACAAGTCCAGTATCTTTACCAAGAAGACTCCAAATGAAGTGATGAAGAGTTGGACAAAACTAAAATGATTTAACAAAAGCACTGGGAATACACACACACAAAAAAATCTTAATCAGCACAGCAGTAGGAACTTGGTAGGTTATTTAACCTTTGTCTGCTTGTTTTCATATTTGAATGATGATGAAAGTGGACCAGAGGATCTGTAATTTTCCTCACAGCTCTAAAATTCTTAAATTCCATGATTATATATATATAACAATGACCACTGTCTTATATTGCCAGTTTTGATATAGGAATACATTTTGAAAATTTTTTTCTTTTCTAAAAGGGATTTAACATGTTATTTTACTCACTTAATATAGTTGGCACATTCCACACTGTCAGGGAAATTATTACCATTCTGCATTTAAAAAGTCTTTTTTTCCTCTGAGGTCCCCAAGTCACTTTGCAAAACTTAATTGCCAGATAGGTAGTAATCTTCATAAAGCTCTCATGAGGCAGGTAAACCAGAAAAGGAAAAAAAAGCCCTTCACACAACACCTTGAAAAACAGCTGAACAGCAGTAGAATTATGCATACTTATTTTTAATACTTGCTTACCTAAATTGTTCTTCACCATTATATATAGCTGCCTGTTACTATGAAGTTAGAATAAAATAAGCAATCACTTAAATTTATTAAGTGTCTAATCCATTTCTCATTAATGAAAAATATCAAATCATCTAATAATTCCCATTTACCTATCCATATAGCTTCCATGACAGGTGTCACCGAAACATACCAAAATTAATATATACCTGCCATATTAGATTTAATGGTAGGGGGAAATGATTTAGTCCCTGCCAAACTGACATTAAGAGCTAAGGGAACAATTTATTTGAGAGTTGAAATTGTTTAATCAGATGAAAATTCTACCCTCACCTTCTACTACCCCTCTCCCAGAACCTCTGCAATGTTTATGGAATTACAACATGAAAGGATTTATCCCTTTGTAGAAGGAAATCAATATTGGGCTCTGAAAAGCCCAAGTTAGAAGCAATGTGAACTCAGACTAACATTCAATAGAGGCTTCATAGTTATGGACTTCGACTTGTCCAGGGAAAGGAATGACTGAGTCTTGACCTTCAGCAGCTTTTAGATCTTGAGAAGAGTTTAATAGTAGAGGAAGAAAAAGGATCAAAGGGGGAAAGTTTGATTCCTCTCATATAATCTTTGAAAGTCACTGGAGGGGACATTTTAATGTGTGTGAAGAGTTCAGAAAAAGTACACTTGTTAAAATCTAACACATTTCCCAAGTAGTAAACACACAGAGAAGTCCATGGCTACTTTCTTTCCTTCTTTAAATTAAGTTTTTTTTTTAATAACTGTCATGGGATCATATCTGCCCCAAATCCTTCTATTGAGTTCTGTATACATCATATTATCCATTTTCCATATTTGTCCCAAATATTCTAAATTATAGGCTAATGTACTAACTTGACTGGCCAGCCAGTTTTTTTTTGTTTTTGTTTTTGTTTTTTTTTTTTTTTTATCAAAGTCTATTCAACTGACTTGTTTATGTTATGTTGCAAGATAGGCTTGACACTCGTGTCGAGACATTCTTTGGTGGTGGAGACTAGTCTCAAAGTATTAAGACTCAAGCTGTAAGGACAAAGAAGGCGTATAGAACAAAGAATGAGCATTTATATGGAGGAAATCACCAGTGGTCCCTGGTGATAAGCATCTTCACAACAATCACTTGGTTTCTGGGAATTTAAGAGGGAGTAGGTAGCTAGATGACACAGTGGCTAAAGTGCCAGGGCTGGAGTCAGGAAGGGTGAGCTTTCTGAGTTCAGACACAGCCTTAAATATTTACTTAATTGTGTGATCCTGGGCATTTATTCCTCTTTGTTTCAGTTTCCTCATCTGTAAAATTAGCTGGAGAAAGAAATGGCAAACCACTCCATTATCTTTGCCAAGAAAACTCTAATTGACCCAATTTTTTGGTCAGTCAGGACTAAAACAACTGAATAACAGCAGGTAGAGAATAGGTTATAGAGAATTTGGACAGCTGGATATGGATGAAAATTAAATATTACTGGTAGAGTAATTGATTTGATTGGGAGACTGTGAGGCAATATAAGTAGAAGAGGGTGCGTTCAAAAATACACATCTCCAGAAGTTTGGGCTTGCATATAAAAGTAAACCATACCCCTTCAGTCTCCCAAATTCTGCCCAAGCCTGTGTAACTAACTGATATGATTGTATACACACTAGGACACAACATATTATCACTAGAATAATTCCAACATCCTGATTTTAAGCAACGAGGAAAGAATCTTATAAAATATATTTGAATGGCATGGTTCTAAGCTCCCTGGAGTCTCAGCATTTGAAAAGAGTGCACTCAGCGTAAGGGAAACAAATGTATTTGGAGCTTTAACCTTCACTGTAATCAATGCAAGTCTAAGTAAGTTAATACTAGAAGTTCAGGAATATGTCAGTGTGTGGGAGAATGAGTGAGCACTAGAGCAGTTCAGAGACTGGTGGTTCCTGGGTCTGCTTGAGCTCAGAAGTAAAGGGAATTATGTATGGGGGGGAATGGGTCCTAATGCCTCCTCTATACATCAATTCTAATATAGGTTACTCTGGTGAATAGAATAATCAGTTATTATTCTATCATTTATGTTAATCAGATGTGCTCTGAGCTCTCTGTAAGATTTGCAAGGGAAAATAGAGTCCTTAGGGAAAGGATAGTCCAGTAGAAATAGATCTTGGGGGCACAAATGACCACAATTAGTTTTCCAACACTGCACTATGACCATGTTAAAATGATCTGAAATGTATACCAATCCTTAAAGCAGGTCAAAACTGATTTATATAGGTATCCTTTTCTCCATTAGCCAGAGAAAGGCAAAATTGTTTCATGATGATAGCTGAGTTTCAAAGCCTCTGTATCTGTGGCTAACAAATAGTAAATGATAAAGAGGATTAAAAGGTCTTTAGATGAAGAAATTATAGACAAAAATATATTCTAACATATTAGGGGGAAATCGCCAAGTATTATACAAGTATTAAAAATGAATAGTGAAAATTATAGACTTTAAACTTTTAGTACAGGAATTTTGTAATCTTCATTTGATATTTCGCTAGCACACACACAAATAGCTTGAAATGAGAGTGCTTTTCTAAAGTCATTTAGAACAAAGTATAAAGTAATAGAATGAATACCTCAGTAACTATATATTGGAGTAGACATTATTAATACAGGCTCATAGAAGAAGAAATAGCTAGAATAATGAAATCTGTACATTTTCTTTTTAAAAAATTCAGCAATTTATTTTAAAAAAAGAAAGGTGAAGGCTGGTAGGGCATTGAACTATGCTTATCAGTTATTAACACAGTGAGTTTACTTTAAATACAGTAAGAGTCTATGGATTATTTCTGGTGTCTTCTAATTGTCTAGTGCTTCTTGAGATTATTATATTGATCAGAATGTTATATGGTGGGTCCCAAGGGCACAAAAGGGCAAAGAGTAATCATGAAATATGAATGAGATGCCTCATTAACTTCTGGGCTTTTGACTACTTAGAAGCATCTAATCTACGGCTTTTTAATAAAAGCTTGGAAGCACTGGGTAGGAGCGGAATAGGAAGGGGGTGAACTTTGTGGCTGTTAGAACACTGCTATGCTAGTTACCAACATTACAGAATCCTGGAGTTAGATCTCAATAACAGAGGGATCTCAAAGACAAATGCTCAGTTTCAGGTTATTTCCCCTGAAACTGGGATAAGTTCTCTTTCTTAATGATTCTTACACTGTATTACTATTATGTCTGCTTGGGAGTATGAATTCAGAATGTCCATAGTATTACAGATATTTAGTTGGAAGGGACTTTAGAGATCATCTGGTCCAATCCTCCTTATTATATAGAAAAAGAAATGGAAGCTCAAAAATCAAAATGGTTTGCCCAAGAGTCACTGGCAGAATTTGAATCCATTCTGAAAGAATCTGATGGAAAAAATTAAATTTGGAGAAGTGTGTGGTGAGAAGCACATTTTTTGGGTGAGGATGGATATCCTGGTCCTAGGCTTTACATCATGTAGGTAAATGAGACAATTTTTGTCATTAAGGGATGAACCATTTAAAAGATCCACTTTGTAACATCTCCTTCAAAGAAATAATCAAAGCAATGAGTCAGGGTGAACCTAGAAGGTCCAGGGCATAGAGATGTTCAGAAAAGGTAAGGGGAGGCACAACAATTTGAATCTCAGGAACAGTAGTTTTAGAACCCAGATATAGAAGTTTGTCCTGGAAATCATTGAGAATATGGATGATCAGAATATGTATTCCTAAACTTGAACTAATACATTTAAGATAATATATTCTGAGATAACTGGATAGGTAGTTTTAGGAAGAGATCAGATATAGTATAGTGAGGTATTTAGAGCTGAAAGGTACATAGAGATCATATTCTCAAGGGTTCTCCTTTTACAAATGAAGAAACTGAGAAATTAATCGACTGCCCATTCATAGTAAGGAAGTAGTAGATCTGGGATTTGAACCCAGGACATTTGAGACCAAGTTCCTATGAGCAGTGCTCATAGATAAATGAATTTTAGTCAATACTATACAAATTGAACTAGGAATAAGTGAATATCAAAGCCCAGTGGTGGAGACAAGGTAGCAGAGTAAAGGCATGACTTGCCTGAGCCCTCCCTCAAACCCTTCCACACATCTTTAAATAATGACTCTAAACAAATTTTAGAGAGGGAAAACCCACAAAAGACAGGGTGAAATAATTTTCCAGCCCAAAATAAATTAGATCAGTAGGAAAAGTTTATCTACTTTGGGTGAGAATGGACCATAATATAGTGCAGGATATGTTAGCATAGCACCAGCCCCGTCAAACCAGGAACAAGCCTTGGGAGCAACTGAATAATCATCTTCAATCATCCTCCTCCTTTTCCTTCTCTTCCTCCTCCTCCTTCTCCTCCATTCTCCTCTGTTTCTGGAGCTCACAGCCCACAGATGATATGGGGATCAAATAACTGGTCAAAAGAAGATTACAGGAGTCTCTGTAATGAGTCTGAGGCAGGACTCTGTTTTGCCAATCTTGATTTCAAGTCACAGTCCTGGGTGACAGTCCCAGGGCAAGGAGGAGTACTACTATACAACAGCTTGTGGCCACAGTGGAGTAGGGACCACTCTTCATAGTCCCAGGGCAGAAAAGAGCTCTTGTAGTCACTCACTCCCAGAGCAAAGGAAGGGTAGTAGTGAATACACTTCTCCTTAGATTATATCACCTTGGAAGAACTGAAAACTTACAGGTCCTTAGAAGAATTTCTGAAAACACATGCATAAAGTCCTGAAACTTGGAACAATGCCCCATCCACCTTGGAAGCAGAGCTTTCCTTTAACAAAGAGTAGAAAATTAAGTCTGGGAAAATGAGTAAATCACCAAAAAAACTTCTGATCATAGAAAGTTACTATGGTAATAAGGAAGATGAAAACATTCATTCAGAAGAAGGGAACAAAGTCAAAACTCCTACATCCAAAGCCTCTAAGAAGAATAGGAATTGGTGTCAGGCCATGGAAGAGCTCAAAAACAATTTTAAAAATCAAGTAAGAGGAGAGAAAAAAATTGGGATGAGAAATGAGAGTGATGCAAGGAAATCAGGAAAAACAAGTCAGCATATTGGTAAAGGAGACTCACAAAAAATAATGAAGATAATAACACCTTAAAAACACGCTAGGCCATATGTTAAAAGAGATATAAAAAGACAATGAGGAGAAAAAATGCTTTAAAAATAAAATTGGTCAACTGAAGAAAAAAAAATTCCTTAAAAAGTGAAATTGTCCAAATGAAAAAGGAGATATAAAAGTTTACTGAAGAAAATAATTCTTTAAAAATTATAGTTGAGCAATTGGAAGCAAGTGACTGTGAGAAATCAAGAAACAATAAAAAAATAGAAAAAAGTAAAAGATAATATAAAATATCTTATTGGAAAAACAACTTACTGGGAAAATAGATCCAAGAAAGACAATTTAAAAATTATTGGACTACTTGAAATCAATCATCAAAAAAAAAAAAAGCTTTCTTGGATGATATCTAAGAAAATATAATTAAGGGGTGAGAAAGGAATGTACTAGGAGCAAAGGAAAAAAGGAGATGTAGAATGGGGTAAATTATCTCACATAAAAGAGACAAGAAAAAATCTTTTTCAGTGGAGGGAAAGAGGAGAGGTGAGGGAGTAAGTAAACCTTAGTCTCATCAAAATTGGCACAAAAATAAAATAACATAAAAACTCAATTGGTATAGAAATCTATCTTAACCTACAGGTAAGTAGGAGGAAAAAGAGATATTATTAGGGGGGTGGTCATAGAAGGAAGGGCAAATTGGGGGGAGGGAGTAATCAGAATCAAAACAACTTTTGAGGAGGGAAAAGTATAAGGAAAGAGAGAACAGAATAAACAGGGTGGGATGAAGTAAGGGGGAGGGAAGTACAATAAGCAATAGTAACTGAAAAAAAAAATGAAGCAATTTTCTCCAATAAAGGCTTCAGTTCTCAAACATATATAGAACTAAGTTAAATTTATAAAAATAAGAGGCATTCCTCAATTGAGAAATGATCAAAAGATAAGAACAGCTTTCAGATGAAGTAATTAAAATTATTTGTAGTCTATGGAAAAAATATTCTAACTCACTATAGATTGGAGAAATGCAAATTAAAACAAATTGAAACCTCCTACTTATTAGATTGCTAATAGGACAGAAAAGAAAGATAACAAATGGTGGAGGGGATGTAGGAAAAATGAGACATGAAGGCTCTGTTGGTGAAGTTGTGAACTGATTCAGTCACTCTGTAGAGCAATTTGGAACTACTCCCAAAGGGCTATAAAACCATGCATATACATTGACCTAGCAATACCACTACTAGAAATAAAAAAAAAATCAAGATACAAAAACCTCTATGTATTTATAGCAACTCTTTTCTGGAGGCAAAGAATTGGAAATTGAGGGGATGCCCATCAATTGGGCAATGGATGAACAAATTGTCATCAGTGATTATGATGGAATACTATTGTGCCATTAGAAATGATCAGGGAACTTTCAGAAAAATCTGGAAAGAATTACATGAGTTGATACAAAGTGAAATGTATTGTGTAAAGAGAATCAGCAGTATTGTAGAATGATTCAAAATAACTGAAGGATTTACGATGAAAAATGTTATCCATAACCAGAGAAAGAACTAATGATATGTGAACAAAGATTAAAGCATGCTTTTTTTGGGGTGGGTGCTATATATTGTTTTCCCTAACTTGACTATTTGGAAAAACAACCTGTATCAAATTACTTGCCTTCTAAATGAGGTAGGGTAGGAAGAACAAAAGGGAGAAAATTTGGAACTCAAAGTTTTTTTTTTCGTTAAAAATTGTTTTTATACCTAACTAGGAGGAAAGACCCAAGGTCCTGGGTCAGATTTAAAAAAAAATAAATCTGAGGGAGTTAAGTGAGTAAATATTGTATAACTGTTACCAATGTGTAGAATTAACCACAAATCCTTCTCAAAACTGAAAACTTATTAACCATCATTTATGACTGAATCTCTTTATGTTAGTGATTCATAGTGTATTCTCTCCAAATTCCCTAAGAAATTGTTGATAATGTTATAGAAGCAAAGCAAAATGCGGTCAAAGAACTCCTTGTGGTCTCCTATCCATAGATAATTTGGAGTATGGGGATCTAATAAACAAGAAGTGATGACAGTCAGCAACCAGAAGAGGGCACCAGTGGGCTGACAGGAGGCTTATTTGGTACAAAACCAAGTTTTTCCTTTGTTTTTTAATTCCGTCCTCAGAAAAAGCTTCCTCCTGTTTCCCAACCTCCCCATATTTTTTTCTCTTATTCCTGACTCTCAATATGGTTGAGCATATGAACAGAGTTACTTTTGAGTTTAATATACACATAATAAAGAACTATCGTCATCAGTTTCTAAACGCCTTACAGGTTCCCAAAATTCTTGGTGAGAATCTCCACGAAAGTTTCTATTTACTTTCTCATCGTCCTTTAATTAAATATGCCTTTCTTAAAGCACTATGACTTATACTTTAAAAAGAAGAAGCTATTATATCCAAATTTATTTTGATGTAGTGGAACAAACTTTCCAAGTAGAATCAAAAGCCTGGAGTTTGAACTGACTTGGCCACTGATTTGTATGTGACCTTGGATTTGGAATCAGAGATTCCTCAAGTGGAAAATGAGGGAACTATATGACCTCTAAAATCTCTTCCAGCTGTGCCATTCTGTGATTCTAAGATCTAATACGAAAAGAATTGTATCTTTTGCTATGAACTACAATGACAGAACAATGTGGTATAGTGGAAATTATGTTGGTTTTAGATTCAGAAAATCCCTGGGCTCAAATCCTAACCCTGAAATTTACTAATTGTATAACTATGGGCAATCACTCATTAAGGCCTGTAGCATTTCCCATAGTGTTGTTGTAAAGTTCACATCATGTGGTAGAATGATTTATAAATCTTGAATTAGCTCATCAATTTCAGCTATCATTAATATTTGGAAATAAGGGGCTTTTAACTATGTATAGATAAACATATATAGTATAGTCTGGAATAAACATATATGGTATAGTCTGGAAACTAATCTTTGTATGACATTTTTATATAGGAAAAATTCTTTCAATCAATCAACAGGTATATGTCTTTTATTATTAGAATGTAATTTCCTTGAAGGCAGGGATTACTTAACTAAGTTTGTTATTTTTTTTTGAATTTTTAAATCTTTTGGAATTTTTTTTTTTAATGAATGAGCTGATGGTGATAGTGCTAGCATTAAAACACAATGATGCTTTGGGTATCCTTTCAGGTTTTCAATGAATGTTAATGGATATATTTCAATTTTATTCTGGCTTTCAGGTTCTACATGGACTCCATTATCAAGACCCCTTTACATCCTCTGGCCTCATTCACAGACCCAAGGTGTCCAGTAATAAAAAAAAAAAAAAAAAAGAAAGAAGTTTTATTTGCCCTTTTTGGAGCTATTTCACCAACTGATCCAATGTGGGGGTGCTTCTAACCCTTAGAATCATAACCAGTCATAACTGTCCCTAAAGAAATTTCAGCTTATGTATTGTTTTATTTTTTAGTGGGGAGAGGAGAAAGGAGAATTTTTGGCATTGGTAGAGATGTCAATCATATCTTGTATAAAATTGTGTTATAAAAGGCATTGGCCTGTCCATTAGAGTTTGGCCTTTGCTATAATAGGGATTGAGAAGAAAATGAAGCTCTGAAAAAAGGTCTCTTGAAAATATGATTTTTGGAATGGTGATTGAAGATCATAGGGGATGAGGATGGAGATTATTGTGGGAAGGAAACATTCTCTTTTCCAGAAATTAAACTCTATTGCTATTTTGATACTCACCAGGCTGTTTGGCCCTCCCACTTTTTTTTTTTTTGGAGGGGAAGGTTAGTGTGAGGAATAATATTTGCTAAGAAACTTTTATTAGTAAAATGCTGCTAAAATGTGAATATTGACAGATGTTTTATTGCAATTTTTTCATTGGGATTTTTCCACTAATCAACTATAAAATTTATAATAAAAAACAACCCTCTGAAGCTCTGAGATGTCCAACAAAGAATAGTTGACATGTATAAAGTGCTTTATAAATATTATCTCATTTAGGACTCATAGTCATTTTGTGAGATAGGTTTTATTTCCATTTTATAGATGAGAAAATTGGGGCTCAGAGAAACTAAATAACTTATCCATGGTCACACAACTAGTATATCTGAGGGCTAGCACTATATTTGCTATCCCATAATGGCTTTTAATTTGTAAGGGATTGAAATACAGGTTCAGTGACAGACTAAGTCTATTTGTTCAATGACTAGACTCTCTAAGGTCAATTCAATTCAATCAACGTTTATAAAGTATTTAATGTGTGCCAGGATCTGTGCTAGGAAACTGAGGATACAAAGTAACAGTCTGAGCCAAAATAATACCTCTTCTCAAGAAGTTTACTTTCAAAGATGGTAAAGGAGAAGCTCATTAACAAAGAATTGATCAAGTGTTACATTTTATTTTGTTCACTTCAATCAATTAAAAGAGATTATAGATTAGAATGTGGAGAGTTGGTAATCAATACTGATGGAGCAAGTACCCTCACCAATGACTGTAGATTTTGAAATGTAAGAATAAGCCCCTAGACATAGAAAAGCAATTATACCTATTCCAACTTTATGGATTTCACTTTTCCAAAAGGAAGTCTTTTGTTTTGTCCAAGTAGCAAAATTAAAAATTCATTATTTAGAAACATTTCTGCTTCAAAGTACAAAAACATGAACAATATAAACTGATCATTCTTTTAATTGTCACTCAGAATGATCAGAATCAATGTGTATCTTTTCTTAAATCTTTATATTAATTAAACCAACTTCTTCATTGTCCCAAAGTTCTGCAGACTGTTATGCTGGATACTTTAAAAGCATTTCAAAATGGATGTGCAATCTTATCAAAATAATGGTAGAGTGAAACCTATTTATACTTTTCAAAAAAACAAAGAAAATAAAGCAGTTCTGAAATTATGATGTGAGTTAACTGACACATAAGATTCCAGTTATATTCTCTGATTTATTGTCAATTTTAAAAACACATTTGCCTAAAGTGAGGCCCACATGCACTAAAATAAGCAGTAATGACATTTGGTAGCCAAGATATGGCCAAATTGAGTTCATTCAAAGTTGGTGATGGAAATAGAGAGCCCACCCTCATTATTTTTTATCTTTAGTTTAACAGCCAAGACTTTATTGATAAGCAAAATAATAAACATTTTCCCCAACAATGGACAGATAAGTATACATGCCAGCACAACTCCAATAGATATTGATTTAGTTATCATCATCATCAAAAAGATACAAATGTGTTAATATACAATATAGATATGATTTATACATATACACATCCACGTATACAATAGCATCTGTTTAAATGCAGTGATCTATTGCTAAATATTTCTAATGCAGGATGTATGAACCATACTGTCATAGCAGCTCATAAACTATATGCCACTCATGTAGGTATCAGTACTTGACCAATTTTAATGAATTTAATTTTAAGTTATTTAAGTATACTTTCTAGCTTGGTTTAATTTTTATTGGATTAGTTATAAATAGAATAAACTTTATTCAGAAATATTTAAAAGTAATTGACTTGTTTTATTTCAGAATTAAGTCATCAAATGATCATTGCAATGGATGATTTAAACAATGTCAAATGCAGATTTTAGAAAAAAATCTCCAGAAGTTTTCTTCCCAACATTGTAGTAACTATCAAAACAAAATGCAGTAAATTTTGCTTTCAAACATTCAGCATTAAATCCACAATCACTCAAAGTCAATTTTTCCTCTTTGTAAACCTGTTTGGGGTTTTCTTGGCAAAGATGCCAAGAGTAGTTTACCATTTCCTTTTCATTTTACAGATGAGGAAACTGAGGCAAAATGGATTAAAAGACATGATTAGGTTCATGCAGCTAAAAAATGTCTGAGGCCTCATTTGAATTAAGGAAGATAGGTCTTGACTCAAAGTCAACAGTCTATTTACTGTGCAGTTAGCTACACCATTCTTTTCTATGGTCAAAATTCAGTCTTTTAAAGCTCCTTGCCACATTACTGTGGCAAGAAATATGAGAAATGTCTGCAAAAATGTGAAGGATAAACATATGAAACAAAAAAGAATCTTGTTCATTAGTGTTCTAGTTTCTTCTATTTTCTTCAACATTTATCATTTTCCTTGTCTGTCATTTCAGCCAATTTTATAGGTGTGAGGTGGTAACTCAAACTTGCTTCAATTTGCATTTTTCTAATCAATAATGATTTAGAACATTTTTTTTTCATGATTATAGATAGCTTTAATTTAAATTTAACTTCTTCATCTGAAAAATAGTGTATTATATTATTGGACCATTTATCAACTGGGGAGTGATTTGTATTCTTATGAGTTTGACTCCATTCTCTATATATTTTAGAAATGAGGCCTTTATCAGAAACATTGGCTTTATTTCTTTCATGGTCATAACTTCTTCCCTTCTCTGTAGATCTGACAGATAAATTATTCCTTGCTTTTCAACTTGCTTATAGTATCACCCTTTACATCTAAATCATGTATTCATTTCAACCTTATCTTGGTGTAGGGTATAAAATTTTGGTTTATGCCTAATTTCTGACATACTATTTTTCAGTTTTCCCAAGAGTTTTTGTTAGTGAGTTCTTATCCCATAGGGTAGAATCTTTGTATTTGTCAAAAAATAGATTTACCAAATCTGTTCCACAGATTCACCATTCTATTTTTTAACCAGTATCAAATAGCTCTGATGATTGCTACCTTATAATACAGCTTTAGATTTGGTACAACTAACTTCCTTTTCACTTCCCCCCACCCCCCCATCAATTCCTTTGATATTCTTGACCTTTTGTTCTTCCAGATGAATTGTGTTATTTTTTTCTAGCTTTAAGAAATGATTTTTTTTTGCTAATTTGATTGGTATGGCACAAAGTAAATCAATTTAAGTAGAATTGTCATTTTTATTATATGCTCTGCATACCCATGAGGAATTGACATTTTTCCAATTGTTTAGGCCTGACTTTATTTGTGGTGAAAAATGTTTTGTAATTTGTATTCATACAAATGGGTTTGTCTTGGCAGCTAGACTTCCCAATATTTTATATTATCTACGGTTTTTTTTAATGGAATATTTCTATCTCTTACAGCTGGGCTTTCTTGGTAATATAAAATGCTGATGATTTATGTGGATTTATTTAAATTCTGCAACTTTGCTAAAGTTGTTAATTATTTCAAGTAGTTTTTTAGTTGATTCTCTAGGATTCTCTAAGTATTCCATCATATCATTTGCAAAGAGTGATACTTTTGTGTTCTACTATGCTGATAATTTTCTCAATATTAAAACAGCCCTGCATTCTTTGTATAAATTCCAGTTGGTCATTGTTTATTATCCTGGTGACAAATGGCTGTAATCTCTTTGCTAATATTTTATTTTAAAATTTCCATAATATTCTTTAGGGAAATTAGTCTATATTTTTTTTCATTTTTGGCATGTTCCAGGCTTATATAACAGCATTATATTTGTGTCACAAAAGAAATTTGGAGGAACTCCTTCTTTATATATTTTTCCAAATGGCTTATTTATATTATATTGAAATTATTTGTTCTTAAAGGTTTTGTAGAATTTACTTGTAAATTCATCTGACCCTGTAAATTTTTTTCTTAGAAAGTTCATTGATGGCTTGTTCAGTTTCTTTTGCTAAAATGGAATTATTTAAGTATTTTAATTTCTTCTTTTGTTAATCTGGACAATATATATTTTTGCAATTATTTCATTTTGATTTCACTTTGAATACCAGATTTAGTCTAAATCTGTCCATACAGTTGGGCAAAATGGCTTCTAATTATTGCTTTAATTTCTCCTTCATTAGTGGTGAATTTACTCTTTTCATTTTTGACACTGGTTTACTTCTTTTTTTAAATCAAATTAACTAAAGGAGTATCTATTTTATAATTTTCCCCCATAAAACTAGTTCTTAGTTTTAATTTAGTTTATTAGTTTCATAGTTTTAATTTAGTTTATTAGTTTAATAGTTTTCTTTCAATGTTTAAAAATTTTGCTCTTTATTTTCAAGATTTTTAATTTGGCATTTAATTCGGGATTTTCAAATTGTTCTTTTTTCTAGGGTTTTTCATTTCATTCCCAGTTCATTAATATTCTATTTGTCTATATGATACATGTGAAAATTTAGAAATAGAAAATATCTTCTAAGAACTTCTTTGGCTGCATCCCAAAAGTTTTAATATATTCTTTCATTATTGTTGTTGTATTTGATGAAGTTATTGATTGTTTCTATGATTTGTTCCTTGACCCATTTATTCTTTAGGTTTAGATTATTTCAATCAATTTTTAGTCTATCTTTTCTTATTTCAACCTGAATAGAAAAACATACATTTAATATTTCTTCCTTGTCTGCATTTGACTGTGAAATTTTTTATGTCCTAATAAATGGTAAGTTTCAGTGAAGGTGTCATGTACTCCTGTAAGAAAAAAAGGTACAAAATTTCTTTTTATAGCCATTGAATTTTCTCCAGAGCTCTATCATCTCTAACTGTTCTAAAATTCTATTCTCCTCTTTAACTTCTTGTTTTCTTTGTGGTATGGGTACTGAGATGGCAGGTTGAGATCCTTCAGTATAATTTTGCTGTCTATTTCTTCCTATAACTCACTTAACATCCCCTCTAAGAATATGAATGTTATACCACTTGGTGCATATATGTCCAGCATTGATACTACTTCCTTGTCTTTGTTATTTTTTAGGAAGATGTAGTTTCCTTCCTTATCTCTTTTAATTAGTTTAATTTTTGCTTTTACTTTGTTTAAGATCAGAATTGCTACTCCTGCTTTTTTTATTTTTTACTTCAGCTGAAGCATATTTTCTGCTCTGTGAATATCCCTGTTCCAAATGTGTTTCTTGTAAATAGTATATTATGGTATATTTTTTTATTCCAGTATGCTGTTTTTGTTTTATGGGAGAGTTCATCCCATTCATATTCAAAGTTATAATTATTAGCTATGTATTTCCCTCTATTCTATTAGCTAAGTAATTATAATAAATTATTTTATAGACATAATTAATCAATGATCATTAGACATATTATTATTATATTATTATGAACCTCAATAGACTATGTGTTTATATCCCCCCCTCCCCCGGCACAACCTGTAACAGGACATATATGCACCAAGTGGTATAACATTTGTTGTGTCCTGCTTTCTAGAGCCTCCAAGTTGGGTTGATAAAACATACTGTGCTTTCTAGAGCCCCCACACTAGGGTGAAAAAAAGTACTGTCTTAGGGGAGGAATGATGTGGTGAGACTCCAGAGGATGGTTAACATACGGAGTCTGTTCCAAGTTCTTTCACCCTTATATACCCTCATACCTTTATATAAGCAAAGCAACACTGCACATGCGTTTAGTATATACTGAACAGGTGGGGCCACATAAACAACTTGCTATTATATGTAGATTGCCCCCTGAAATCACTCTGCTTCAATCACAACACAGGTTATCACCACCTCCTGACTTTTTAGGAAAGTCTAGAGCCCTTAGGGGAGATGGAGAGCTGAACCAGACATTGTTAGCAGGTTCCCTCTGACCTGAAGAGTCTTATACATCACCCAGAGTTCCCCCGCTATCTGTGGCCTTCTACAATTATCCTCATTTATACTTCTTTTTCTCCTTTCACCATTCCCCTTCTCACCATTGTTTTATTTCTGACTACCATTTCCCTCAATCTGCCTTCCCTTTTATTAGCCCTTCCTTGTTTCCTCTTTATGCTCCAATTTCTATCCTCTCTTCTAATAACCTCTGTTTTCATCTTCTTCCTCCTTTCCCCTATTACTTTCTTATAGGGTAAGATAACTTTCTATATCTGAATGAATATGTTTTTCCATTTTGAGCCAAATCCAATGAGAATAAGATTCAAACAATGCTCACTCCTTCTTTCTCTTTCTCTATTGTAATATGTTTTTGCCCCTCTTTATACGATATAATTTACCCTATTCTGCCTCCCCTTTTCTTCTTTTCCTAGTAAAATCCTTTTTTTACTTCTTAATTTTTAAAAATATTATCACATCAAAGTCATCTTATACCCTCATCCTTTGTCTATGTACACTCCCTCTAACTGCCCTAAAGGAGTTATAATTCTCAAGAGTTACAAGTATAATCTCACGTAGAGATGTAAATGGTTTAATGTTATTGAATGACGTGTTTTTTTCCTTTCCTGTTTGTTTTTTATGTTTCTCTTGAGTCATATTTGAAAATTGAATTTTCTGTGCAGCTCTAGTCTTTTCATTAGGCAAGTTTGAAATTCTTCTATTTCACTGAATGTCCATATTTTTCCTTGAAAAATTATGCTCAGTTTTGCTAGGTATTTCATTCTTGTTTGTAATCCAAGCTCCTTTGCTTTTTGGAATGTCATATTCCCATATTCCAGGTCCTTTGATCTTTTAATGTAGAAGTTTCCAAGTCTTGTATAAGCCTGACTATGACTTCTTGATATTTGAATTGTTTCTTTCTAGTTGCTTACAATATTTTCTCTATGATATAATAATTATGGAATTTGGCTATGATATTCTTTGGATTTTTGGGGTCTTTTTTAGGAGGTTGTTGGATTCTTTCAATGATTATTTTCCCTCTGGTTCTAGGATATCAGAGCAATTTTCCTTGATAATTTCTTATAAGATGTTGTCCAGGCTCTTTTTTAAAAATCATGACCTTCAAGCAGTCTTATAATTCTTAAATTTTCTCTCCTGGATCTATTTTCAAGTCTAGTTAAAATACATTACATTTTATTTATTTTTAAAAAATTTTAAATTTTGTTTGAGTGATTCATGATGTCTCAAAGAGTACTATAGCATTTACTTCCCCAATTCTACTTTTTAAGGAATTATTTTCTTCAGTGAGTTTTTTTTATCTCCCTTTTCATTTGAATAATAATTTTTTAAGGAGTTGTTTTCTTCAATCAATTTTTGTGCTTCCTTTTCCAAGCAGTTTATTCTTTTCCCCCCAATATCTTCTGCATAACTGATTTCTTTTCCCAATTTTTCTTCTACATCTCTTACTTGATTTTTAAAATCATTTTTGAGCTCTCCCAAGGAGACTTTTTGGGCTTGAGAATAATTTGTATTTCCCTTTGAGGCTTTACATGTAGGTATTTTAACAGTGTTACTCTCTTCTGAGTTTGTCTTTTGATCTTCTCTGTTGTCAGAGCAGCTTTCTATGGTCAAGACTCCTTTCTATTTCTTATACATTAAGCTACTTTGTGACTTTTAAAATGGAACTCTGTTCCTGAAGCACAGGTGATATTGTCCCAAGCTTCTTATGTTGAGGTTAAGGGTCTGATCATTGGCTTTCTAGTATGGGACTTCAGGTGCCTATGGTTTGCTCACTGTGCTGGAGTGGCCTAGCTTAGTCCGTCCTGTTGTACCAAGATTTGCAGGTCTGGGATTTGCCTTCTTTTCTGGGACTGGAGGTATACTGAGCCAGGGTAAAGGGTGTGGGTTTCTGATTTGTGCTGTAGCTAAGAGCCTGCTGCTGCCTTGCCCAGACATTATCTGCACCGAAAAACTGTTCTATCCCTTTTATCCAAGTTAAAAAGACCTTTCCAAAAACTCTTTTAAGTTTTCTTAAGCTGGACAATTAACTATATATTTTTCTGGATTCTATCACAACAGAATCCCTTCAGAGATTGGATTTAACATTGTTTACAAAGGAAAAGGGGGAGAGCTCAGACAACTTCCTAGCTTCTCTCTGCTGTCTTGACTCTGCCATTCTATTTTGGAATTTAGAGCAATTTAATTTAGACCATTTAATCATGGCTGATTAAAATATCTTTTTTATTGACATATGCGAAAGATATAACTTTCCTTTCTCATTTTGCAATAGTGTGATTAGTTTTCCCCAACCCTAAGAAGAAAAATTTCTATCTAGTTATATCTTTCTAGTCTTTCATTTTAAAAGATGATTTCTTGACTGAATATAAAGCTTTAAATTTAAATTTCATCTTCTAAAATTTTACTGAATTTTGTTGGATGTCCAGGTTCTCTTACATATTTCTCCTCATTTTGGGTTATCTTAAAGTGCAATAAACAGGTCATTTATACATTTCTTCACACAAGTCTGATAGAAATGTGAAATAATACATGATTAAGAGTACATGCTTAGAATATTCCATTAAAGACCTCCTTCTAAGTTTATATCAGGTAATTATTAAGGTTGTAGAGAGCCATAATATTTTTCCAGTTTTTGAGAAGAACAATGCCTTCCATGTTAGTATAATCCTCTATTTCAATTCAGGTAGCCAGGCACATCTCACCTATATATTTTTGCTTTCCTTTACTCAAGATCTTTTAAATAAAACATAAATTGGTGATGAAATAAAAAAAATCTGATTAAAAAAGATTACAACTTAATCTCTGTAAGCAGATATGACAAATAAAAATATAGCAAGAATAACGCCTAATAGAATATCTTATTAGGATGAGACTGAGATGAGATACTGTTAAATGAAATTGGTAAAATAGTTGAACTAATCCTAGTCAGAAAAGTAATTTTAATTATCCAGATTGACCAAATACCTCACATAGGTGAACTAAGGTTCTTTTGGTAAAGTTTTGGAGAGAACAAGCCCTTAAGATAGGCATTAGAACTAACAAAGGGAAGAACATAGAGTAATCTTGACCCCCTGTGGTAGATATAACCTGGCATGGGAAGTGTACACCATTCTGTAAATACAACACAATAAAATTCAACTTCCTTTGGGAAAGTGAAATCCAAAGAAATCCATCATGTGGATATTCAGGTTTGGTTTGGTTTTTTAAATGGGAGCTAAAATAAAATGTAAGCATCAGTTAGGAAAAAACAAAAAGATAGAGTTTAAAGAGTCAATAACCCTATGAAGCATGGAAGTTATTTTTTTTAATAAAAAAAAACCTTATTGGAAATCTAGACTAAATTTATGCTGAAGATCTTTGACTTCTGAGTGCCTAATGTTATGTATAACTATGTAATGTTACATTAGGCACTCAGAAGTCAAAGAAATACTTTTGAGTATATAACATAGTGAAAGAGGCTATTGAAGGGAAAAAAGATATTTTTTTAAACAAAAGAAAGGTCTCTCATACAAGAAGAATGTGGAAGATTAAAACATATGGCAGGTCAATGTGTGTATTTGGAAGAATAATTTAATGAACATCTAAAAAGAACCTCTCTACCTAACAACTGGGGGCTTTCTAAACACATTAAAAGAACGAGCCAGCTAGAAACTCAATTGTCTTTCTTGATGACTATAGTGCTAAAAGAATGATCAAGGATGAAAAGAAAACCAGAATCTGTTCAATGGATTCTTTGCTTTAAGATTTTCTGAGAAAGATATTAGATGAGTTCTCATTTTCAATTTCTATCTCTAGAAAAGCAAATTTGAGGTGGTGGGTCAAATAATGATATATGTACAAGCTATTTAAAATCTAATCAACAATTTTCCTCTGAAAAAAATCATTTAGGTGGCATTTGTCAAAGAATTTTGAAGAATTTTCAGGATGAAGTTATGCAATTAACTGTGTTCTCCTTAAAGATGAGGGAGATACCTCAGACAACTCTAGCTAAATGAATGTGATTCCATCGTTCAATCATGTATGAGAACAAATAATAATAACAAATTCCTCAGTTTCATATAAGAATAAAGATTAGACTTGTGATTTAAAAGGTTACAGGAAAATGCTAGATGAGGGAAATTCCTATACCACTGTATTTTCTAGTTCTTGAGAGTTGCCTACAATAATGTAAAATTAAGTGATTTGCCCAAGGTCATATAGTCCATATATTTCTCTACTATGCCTTAGAAAGTTCTTTATCTTAGAATTCCACTCCATCCTTGGACTTCACAAATTGGAAGTACCCTGTGTCCTGTGTCCTCTCCCTCTGATTCCTCTGAGAATTTCCATTTTAAGAAGTATATCATAAAGGAATTTGTAGCCAAAGAAGAACAATAGAACATTATAAATGCAAAATGGATAAACCTGATTACATTAAATTAACAAGTTTTTGCCCAAACAAAATCAATGCAGCCAAGATTAGAACGGAAGCAGAAAGTTGGGAAAGGTTTTACAGCTGGTGTTTCTGACAAAGGCCTCATTAAAAAATATTTAGAGAAAAGAGGTAAATATATAAAAATACAAGTCATTCTCCAATTGATAAATGGTCAAAGGAAATGAATAGACAATGTTCAGATGAAGAAATTAAAGCCATCTATAGTCATGAAAAGAAATGCCCTAAATTATTCTTGATTAGAGAAATGCAAAGTAAAACAACTTTGAGGTACTACCTCATATCTATCAGATTGGCCAAGATGACAAGAAAATATAATCGTGAACGTTGGAGGGAATGTGGGAAAATTGAGACACTAATTCCTTGTTGATGCAGTTGTGATTGGATCCAGCCATTCTGAAGAACAATTTGTAACAATGTCAAAAAGGCTATAAAACTGCACACTTTTTGATCTAGAAGCTTCACTACTGGGTCTGTATCCCAATGAGATCATAAAGGAGGGGAAAGGACTCATATATTCAAAAATGTTTGCAGAAGCTCTTTTTGTGGTGGCAAGAAACTGGAAAATGAGTGGAAGCCCATCAACTGGGGAATGGCTGAATAAGTTATGGTATATAAATGTAATGGAATGTTATTTTTCTATAAGAAATCATGAGCAAGATGATTTAAAAAAACCCTAAAAAGACTTACATAAACTGATGTTGAGTAAAGTAAGCAGAATGAGAACATTATAATAGTAATAGCAAGATTTTGTTGTGATTAGTTGTGATAGACTTGGTTCTTCTTAGCAATAAATTTTTCCAAGACAATTCCATAGACTTAGGATTAAAAATGTCATCTTCTTTCAGAGAGAGAACTATGGAGACTGAATGTGAATTGAAGGATAGTATTTTTATCTTTTTTTGTTTGTTTTTTCTTTCTTGTGATTTTTCTCTCACATAATGCCTATTATGGAAATATATTTAAGATTATTGTACATGTATAACATGTCAATTTGCTTGCTGTCTTGGGGAGAGGGGAGGTAAGGGAGAAAAAATATGGAATTAAAATCTTACAAAAATGAATGTTGAAAACTACATGTAATTGAAAAAATAAAATACCATTTAATTAAAAAAAACCTTATTTTAAAAAAGTATATCCCAAACCATCATGTATTCCTTCATTTCTAGGATACACTCTGATATTTTCTGAACTTTCCTCTATCTTTTCACTTTCTCTTTTTCCTTTTCAACTTCTTTTTATATGTTTTCTTCCTTCCTTAGAATGTATGCCCCTTGAGAGCAAGGACTCTTTCTGCTTTTATTCGTATTCCCAGTGCTTAGCACAATGCTTGTCACACAGTAAACACTTAATAAATGCTTGTTGATATGATTTCATTATTTACATGTAGAAGAAATAGGACTTGGATACAGATCTTCCTTTTTCTGAGTTTGGTTTTCCACCCACTATGTTATGCTGGGCTGCCTTTCTTAAGCCATTAACATGAAGGACAGGAATATCCCAAGACAGAGAAGGGACAAATCTCACCTGATCTTGATTTTCTTTATATATAATTTTGTGATGATTTTAGTTCATTCAACTAATTTTTCATTTCTATTATTTTACTTGCTCTGTACCTGCAATCTTGTTAGCTGTATAATTATGATAATTCACATTTAATATAGTCTCTGAATCCTTCTTCTGCCTCCTAAACTGTGATATTATGAATGATAGAGTGGACTTTCACCATTAACAACCTGGGAATTTGGTTTTACAAATATGATTGTCACCATTTTACCAAGGAAATTGAGGCTCAAAGACATCAAATGACTTAACTATGATCACATAGCTATTAAATTTGGAAGCTAGGATTTTAACCAGATCTCCTGATTTCAAGTCTAATATTATTTCTTTTAGCCCCATTTTTACATATGATAAAAATAATGGCTTGGTCAAGATCATATAAATCAAATTAGAACTATAGATTTCTAGTGTAATACTCTTTTTACTTTAGTCCCTTGTAACTTTTAGAGTAATATCTATAATGGTTTTTTCTTCCATGATTTCATAAGTGTGAAGAACTCTTGTTGTGAAAATTTCTGCTGATATAGGTTAGCAGCTTGCACATAATTTATATTTTCAGAGATTTGTCTGGACACTGAGATTGACTTATTCATGGTCACCTGCTTGATGTGAATCAGAGACAAGACTTGGACCCAAGTCTCCTTGACTCCAAAGCTCATCTTCTATCCTCTATGGCTCTTACCTCTGATTTTATTCTATCTTTTTTAATAGAGAAACTTAATATAAAATATTTAATGTAGAAAACTTTTAAAATACCGATTGTGATATCTTTAAGGTTAATATTTGCAGAGGGGAAAAACGTTTGACATTTTTGAGACTTGTCAACCAAGAATTTTTAGATATTTCATGAGAACTGGATTATAAAGTACAGATAAAAAGTCAAATGGAGAAGGCTCGTCTTGGGAAGTCACACTGGAAATGCAAATGCAAAGCTGTATCTGCAGCCTCCATTTTCAGGGATTTTAGGGAGAGCTCCAAGACAAATAACATTGTGATCTTGGCCAAGTGCTACTTTTACTGGGAGAAGTAAGAAATGTCACTCATTCTATAGGTGAGAAAGCCAGTTAGGAAGGTTAGTGGCAAGAAAGAGTCTTAAGGAGACAATTAACTTCTATACTGTGATAAGAAAACAGAGATAGACTAGATAAATGTGAAAACATTTTGAAAACTAAAAACACCATGGAAAATAAAATATTTTATCATTATTATTTTTTATTAGATTTGACTATGATTTCACTGAAGTCAGTTCTCACTGGAGAAATTCTATCAATGCAAATGGGTACATGCTACATTCCATTTTAGAGAATTGTCTAGGATTACATAATCATTATACATCTATGCAGGATATTAGCCCAAATTATCCCAAGGCGGGCTTTTCATCTACTCTATTTCATTAATTCAAGGAGGTATTAAGGATCAACTTAAAACAATGAACTTAATTTTAAAAATAATGAAATTTCAAAATACTTAGTTTCCTTTGCAATATGTATTTTATCTTTCTACATCCAATGAAAAGGAGGTTAGTCTTCAGACATCTACAATGGAACAAAACAATTTAGGATTCCACAATTTAATATTTATAATTGGATCATAAGTTTATATATAGAGGAATTACAGACATAGGATTCCTATCCTCTTGTCACCTGCCCTAAACTTACATTCTCTTCTCTTCTATTTTCTGCTTTGGTAATCTCACATTAAGTACCATTATTATTGTTACAAAGGTGATGATCAAACATGATCAAACCCATAATGAAAGATTCTTTACAATTCCAGCCCCATATTTCCAAATCCAACTTAGTATTATCTAAATAGCATTCTTTACTTTCTCCTTAAAACCCAACTTTTTCCTTGCCATCTTTACTTGTGTTGATCCTTGAAACTTCAGTTATCTTTGATTCTTTCTTCTTCCTTAGTCACCAAATCCACCTGTCAATTTGGGACCACATCATTTCTTCAATATTTTTTTCATGAACTTACTACTTTTTTCAGTAATCTCACTATAATCCTCTTATCCCTTCTGGTCTAGCATATTACAATAGCATTCTAACTGATCTTTCTACCTCTAGTATATTTCTTCTCCAATCCTTCTCAAAGTTGCCTCACCGCTACACTCAACATCTTCAGTGACTACCCTTTTTCTATAGAATAAAGGATAAATACTTGACTCTGTCATCTAAAGTTATTATACAGTTTGACTCTGGTCAACTTTTTCAGCTTTATCTCATTCTATTCTCTTTTTTTTGTGCTCTATATTTCCAGACAAATTGAACTACAATTCCCCTTTCCATCCCTGCTACTTCCCCCTTTCATCTTTTACTGTGCCTTTGCTTACAGCATCCCCTATGCATAGTACTCTCTTCTTCCTCATGTCACCTCCTACTTTTCTTGTCTTTTTTTCATGTGTCAGTTAAAGACTTTCCTTCTGCAAGAAGCATTTCCTGATTCTCCTGAATGCTAGTGCCTTTGTCAATTATCTCCAATTTATTTCCTACTTGCCTCATTGTTTCCCCTTTTGGATTGGGTGCTCCTTGAGAAAAAGAACCTTTTAAAATCATACTGTCTGCTACATAGTATTTAATAAATAGTTTTTGACATTACTTGGCCTTACAATTGACAATTCAAGCACCTCTAATTATTGAAGTACCACCTTCTTTCAAGAATAAACCCAGTTGTTACCTCTTATAGGAAGCCTACATTCTACCCGCCAGTTATAATTGATTCCTGTCTATTTAAATTTTTCATACAAGTTTGCTTGGACACTTTAGCCCTCATCACATCTCCTTTTTCTTTATGGATATATATGTATGACTTTCTTATTAACACAACAGCTAACCAGTTAGATTCCTAATAGAGATCGCTGTTGAATCTGTTTTTATGTCA
Source organism: Sarcophilus harrisii (assembly GCF_902635505.1). NCBI lineage: Eukaryota > Metazoa > Chordata > Mammalia > Dasyuromorphia > Dasyuridae > Sarcophilus > Sarcophilus harrisii. Next base: position 194,118,800 of record NC_045430.1, read on the forward strand.
TTATCATTTAGCACAGTGACTTGTGCAGAGCAGGCACTTAACAAATGCTTGTCTACTTGTTAGCTTCCTTATTTTGCATAGTAACTTAATGAGTCACAAGATTGTTGAAAATGCTGATGAAATCTTAGGTTGTATTACTACACGTTTAGTGTCCAGATTGTAGCATGTTCAGTTCTAAGTGCCATATTTAAGAAGTTCCCTATTGATATCCTGAAATGTATCTTAAAGAGTGATCAGAAAGGCCAATAGTATTCCTATCACTTTGGGAATAGTTAGAGGAGCTGACCCTATTTAGTCTCATGAAGAGAAGATGTAAAGCCATGATAGCTGCCTTTAAGCATTTTATAGGGCTATCATGTGGGAAAGAGATTATACTTATTTTGCTTATTCCCAGAGAGCAGAGATAGAGCTAATGGATAGAACCTATAGGGAGTAGATTTCTACTGCACTACTTTATTCAGATTTCCCTTGAATCAATAAAACCTACTATGTACTAGTTGCTGTTCTAGTTATTGGGCAAACAAAGGCTACAATGAAAACCTGTCTTCAAAGAGCTTACATTATCTTTGATAAAAACAATATGTACTTTACACCAAAAGTTAAAATAGGAAATACATATAAAATAAACATAATATAATTGGGGGCATTAGAAATTGGAAGAATGAGAGTAGACATCTTTTAAGAATAATATACTTTAAGTGTAGTTTTTGCAGCAAGTTTGACTTTGAAGAAGGAATAACTGGTTCAAATGTTTCTTCTTTACTAGTTATATGACCATGAATATTTCTCTTCTCTGAGTTGTGACAGTGTTATGACACTTAAATGACAGCTGGATTGTAATCTACATTAATGTCAAGATGAAATTACAGGCTCCAGATAGAACTTTGCATCCGTTCATGTTTTTATCAACTAATTTGGAAAGGGGTAGAAGATTTATTCAAATCATTAACCACTGAAGTTAATCTGATTAGTTGTAAGTTTGGCTATAAGAAGCTCTCTATTTAAGCTAGGCCTTATAGATAGTTACATCTTAGTCTAAAGCTTAATATAAGGTTTACAACTTTGGTAAAGACCTTGAGATGCTCAATTACAATGTTCAAGCTTATGAATGATTAAGGATTAGAAATATGATTTATTGATTTATAGCTTCCAAAAAGTGAAGTTCTCATTTGAGCTATCTGCAGCACCCTATTTCTAGTATCTGGGAAAATCATTTAATAAGTATAAGGTTACTGTGGTGAAAATATAATCAATTAAGGAAGATATATGGGTATCAAGACTATGAAGAAGCATGATAAATTATCCCTATTTCATTACAGGATATAGTTTTCTAATGATCAGAATGTTCACTTGCACCAGATACAGGCTAAAAGAAAGAAACAATGAGACAGAGATAAAAGCACCGAAAGACTGAGATAGAAAGAATATAATATAAAGAATAAAAAATAGAATGAAATTGAAATTTTGCCCTGTAAGTTGAAAAAAAGATGTTGTTTTTGAAGAAAAGCGCTGAGATTATTCAATATCAAAAAAGTTTCTATAAATATAAGGGTCACATAATGATATACTATTTATATCAAGAAAATTAAAAATCATAAATTTTACAGCAACAAAAGATCAGTGTTGTCAACTTTAGCTCTTGTAAGTGACCTGGAATTCCCTTTAAATTTCCAAGTTAGGTACAGTCAAAAATTATTTATTAAGCACTTGATAAGAGCTAAACACTGGACCAATGAGAACACAAATATAAGCAGAAAAAAAAAATTAAGGTTAAACAACCCTAAAGTAGCTGAAAAATATTACCTGAAATGGGACATGGCAAAAAAAGTCCAGAGGAGAATCAGCATTCCAGCTTGGAGAGGGATGAAAAAAAAGTAGCTAGTCTGGGCATCCTTATTAAACTGGAAATAGTCGATTAGAAGAAAAGGTCATAGGGGTGGAGGGTACTTCCAATGTGTGAAGTACAGGGCTAGAATGAGCTTTCAGTGGGAAGGGGCTTGAATGACAGAGTAAAATACAAAGGAGAGTTAAGAATACATCTCAGAGAGGAATTTTTCATGTTAACTGTTATTAACATTCATATGTCATTAAAATAAGGCCTGTTTTCTTCAGGTATGTGCAATATTAACTTCGAAAGAATATATTTCATAACTGAACTTTAATTTTTATTATTTTATTTAAATTATTATTTGTAAAAGCAGGATAGTTCACATTTTAATAGTCACTACCATTTATTTCCTTATTTACTCTGATAAAATACGTACAATTTTTCTACTAGTGTATATCACTGAAACCTCATCTAAGTTATTAACATAAGGTCAGAACCCATGTTTCCCTATTCCTCTCACAATTTAAATATATTCTCTTGTCTTTAATTACTAGTGTTGTCTGAAAAAGCATTGGAGTCCTTATCTAAACTCCCACTTGCACTGGCAAGTTAGGTTTCCCCAGGGCAAAGCGAACTACATCTCCTTTTCCCTCTATCTCTCCAAAATTCTGGAAGTAACTCTGAAGGGATATGGATATATTTCTAATTCTTTCAATATAAGTTCCTATTTTAGTGAACCCAATTTCAACTGTAATCTCTTCAATATTACCTAAACATTACCAATTAATATCTCTCAAAATGAGATACCTTTGATAAATGCTCCACTTCTCATTTAACCAAATAATATCATGACTTTTACAGAAGTTTATTTATGGAGATGATATAGCAAAAACCAAAATACAAACATATCCCCCTAACGTGAGGGGAGGTCACATTCTCCCTTCAGTCACTTCAGTACATAGCAAGGGGGCTCAGAATTAAACTTTAGCTCTAAAGCATTTGCCCTAACAAGTTCAATTCCAAATGTTCCTATTAGAATATGGTATCTTGTAGGCTATCCACTGCTGGGATAAGTCAAGCAAGTCACTCCTTGGAGGCCTTGTTGGCATCTCATCAGATTCAGCAGGCTAGCAAACTGTGGCATGGATCCCATTTCTTAGATCCCTGGAGGCCCTTTTAACCTTTTGAAGCTCACAAGATTAATTTAAGAGTTGTCAAATTATTTTTAAAAATGTAAAAGTTTTTACATTAAGTTTGCAGGGTATAAACAAATAAACAAAAAAAGGAAATGGTGGGTCAGATTTAGGACTCAGGCCTTAGTTTTCTGACTGTTTATCTAGTCCATTAAACTCTCAATACTCCTTCACCTAAGCAAGGAAAGAATGATATCAAAGAACCAGTGGAGCACTTTCTAGGTGGAAAGTGGAGAATATTTCTTTCACTACTCTATACTTCTACCCCTACTCTGGCCCACAGGTTTAGAGTGGTTATATCTCTGTTCAACTACTAGGAAGGAGATTGATTTCTCCTCTGGGGAGTCTTTTGAACACATTCAATTCTAGCTTAGCTGAAAAAGTTCTTTCTTCACTATGTGGTAAGTGGATAAGAAAAAAATCAAAGAATATTTTCACTTATTTCAAAGCCTATGTGGAGAATTGTAACAAGTTGAGCTCTCATTGTTCTGTTCCTTGTTATATTAGTAATAGTTCTTTAAATATACAATGATGGGGTAGGGGTTATAACAATAGAGAAAATCAGGTGGGATGTAAACCTTTCTTTGAAATGAGTTAGGTGTTTCAAGAAGCAAAGATTAGAAGTGAGCATATTCCAGATATAAAATGAATAAATGAATGAAAAAAGTTTTATTAAGTACTTACTATGTACCAATTATTATATTAAGTGCTGGTATTATAGATTTTTTTTTTTTAAAAGTCAGGTAGCCTTTGATCTCAAGGAACTCATACCCTAATTAGTGGACACAACTCATAAAAGAAAGTCCAGCTACTAGACAGATTCCAAGGATGTCAAGAATTGGTAAACAGTTGGAAATATAAGAGAGAATGAGCAATTTAAGATAAAGCTAACATTATGAATCTGGAAAATTGGAAGAAGAGCAGTGCCCTTAACTGAAGCAGGCAACAAGGTGATCCAATAGTTGGAGAATTGAACCTGGATTCAGCAATAACTGGGTTCAAAATTTAACCTCAGACACATTCTAGCTGTGTGACTCTGGGCAGGTACTAAACCTTCATCTACCTCAGTTTTTGTATCTGTAAAATGAGAATAGTAATAGTGTCTACCTTGCAGAGTTGTTAAGAGGATAAAATGAAATATTTATAAAGGGATTAATAAAACTTAAAGCACTATATAAATGTTAAATAAAAAATGGAGAAGTTTGGCAGAGGGGTAGGTTTGTGGGGGGGGGTAGTATAATGAGTTTTAGCATGAACATGTTAAATTTGAGATGTCTGCAAGATAGCCAATTTGACATGTCCAATAGGCAATTGGTGATGAAACACTAGATATACAATGTGGGAGTGATATAACACTCAAGAGTAAACTGGTTTGTGATAGCCAATTGTTGAATTTTCAGTGCTAGCTATTACTTATCAGAAGTAAAAAATCAGCAAAAGTTACAAATCAGGGCTTGACTTATTGCTTTGTTATTTGTAGACTTAAAATGATAGATGAAATATTAACAATGCAGATTAAATTTACGATTTAAATTTAAGGAGGAGAGGGGGGAGGAAGGGAGAGAGAAAAAGAGAGAGAAGGAGAGAAGGAAAGTCAGAGCACAAGGGAGAAGGAGAAAGGGGAAGAGAAAGACAGAGTGTGTGTATGTGAAAGAGAGAGAGAAAGAGAGAGAGAGAGAGAGAGAGAGAGACAGAGAGACAGAGAGAGACAGAGAGACAGAGAGACATACAGAGAGAGAGAGACAGAGAGACAGAGACAGAGAAACCGAGTACTCACATAGAAAGGATAAGAGAGCCAAGGATGAAGTTTTTGAATGCATTTATAGTGAAAGTTCATTATATCTATGATTAGCCAACAAGTGAGACAGATGGAGCAGTCAGACAAGGAGGAAAAATCAGGAGAGATCTGTGTCATGAAAATGCAGTGAAGAAAAAGTATGTAGGAGGAGAGGTTGGTCAACAGTGTCAAATGCTGTGGATAGTTTGTAAAGGGATAAGGATAAAGATAAGACTATCACATTTGGCAATTAAGAGATCATTAGTAACTCTGGGCAATTCAGTTTCAGATGACTGATAAAGTTGGAAGTCAGATTGCAAAGGGTTGAGAAATGAATAAGAAGAGAGGAAGTAGAAACTATAAATATAGATAGCTTTTGTTTATGAGTTTGAAAATGAGAATGGAGGATATGGGATAAGGACTTAAAGAGATGATATGGTCTAGTGAAGGTTTTGTAAAGATGAAGCAAACTTTATCTTTTTGAAAGTAATTTGAAAGTAATAGAGAAAGAAAGAATAGTTAGTGAAAATTAAAGAGTATAATTGAGAGGGCAATATCCAGGAGAAAATAGGTAGGGATAGAATCAAGGCATGATGAGAATGGTAGGGCTTATCAAGAAGGACTAACACTTATCAGAAACTGTAGTAAAGAGGGCCAGAATGGGGATGAAGTCAAGTGTTTCTGAGATGAAGGAGAAGGAAGAGGGAGCTCAAGATAAAAAGACTTAAATTTATCAGTAAAGAAGTGAGTGCTCATCTTAAAGAATAGAGAATAGAAAACGAGGAGATAAAAGAAGGTAGAGAAATTCATTGTAGTAATACAACATGGAACAATTGGAATACTTAGGAAGATCTGAGGTCAGTTTTCAAGCAGAGAGGAACAGATTATATCTATTGATTAAGTTTACAAATGTATTTAAAGTAATCCAACTAGAACTAATTTTGCTATGTATATTATACAAAGAAATCAATTAGATTGCAAACACAGTGGAAAGGTGGTGTTGAGACTATTATTATGGAAGTAGAATAGATTTTTAAAGGGGAAGATGAACAGAATTCTGACAAGCCCCATAATTGTTTATTTGTCTTCATTCCAAAACTAGACAGCATATTAAATTCTATAACTCATACTTACCCATGTCTAGAATTTACACACTTGGACACATATTAGGAATTGTTAAAATCATTCCAACTCTGGACTGCCAAATAGGTTTCTGGCAAATGACACTAGTTCATATTGGATCTAGAGATGCAAATATAAACAATCCTTATTTTGATTGTAAGAAAGCTTACATTCTCATGTGGGAAGGTCAGATATAAAGAAGAACTGAAAAAGGAAGAGAAAGAAGGAGGGTGCCTGAGTATGGACAAGACAACTAGATAGAGGGTGGAAAAGTTTCATAATGATTCAATGTATGAGTGAAATGAGCATGGTTGGGGCTGGAGAGGAGTCTACAGGTGGCAGTTTCACTATATGGTTAAAAATGTGTCAAGCTGTCATCCATATGTTTGTTAAAGCCAGGAAAAGAGGATTAGTAAGAAATGTAAGATTTTTTTAATGGTGTATTGGTTGTTTTTAATAAGATGTCATATTTTAAGGAAGGGAAACAAAGTTTGAAGTGTAAAGTAGCAGCAAATGACAAGATATCAAATAATTACATTTTAACATGTTAAGTGGGATAATGTATATGAAACAGTATACAAACTTTGAAGCTATATACATTTGAATATCAATCATAATTATTATTGATTGTTATATATGAGTAGTGAGGATTTTTTTAATTGAAAGATTTTGTCCATGGGGAGAAGCATCAATTTTAGTATACAGAAAGTTAAAGGCTTATATTATATTATATTATATTATATTTTGAGACATTTTGGTAATGAAAATGTAAAGATTCAAATTTCATAAAGTTAAAAACAGAGGAAATAAAGTTTATTAAATGCCACAAAGAATAAATAGTGTAGGTTAGTTTCATATTATAGCAAATAAAAAATATTTAATGAATAGAGAAGGAAATAGAAATAGAGGAGATGAAAAGGCAGATACTAGAGAGACTGGAGGGATAGAGAGACCATAGAGAAACACACACAGAGAAACAAATAGAGACTAAGACACAGACAGAGAGACAGAAATGTTGAGGTTGGGAAGGGGACCCCAAAAGTTTGGGGTCACAGACTGGTGTCATGAGGTGTCTCAAAATAATTTGCTGGCTTGAACTCATTTTCTTGAAAAAGGGCAAAGTTTTATGTTAATTATAACACCATTACAAATGGGCTAAATTCCAAAAGAAATTAGCAAGAAAACAGAAGCAAAGAGACACATTCATCCAGTTTTCTGTCATTGAATGATTATTCTATGGCCCAAAGCAGTGGTCTCCAAAATTTGGTTATCACTGACCAACAGATTATCTATCTGACAGTCAGCAATGAACTGAGGAATGGTCTTTTCACTATTATTTCAGGAATTTGATCTGTGGGACTATCCTGAGGCCAAAAGCAATCTGACTGAGAAGTGGTCTATTTAGAATCAGACAGATTGGGTGTGGAAGTTTCCTGAGGCAGACTCCAAAACCAGAAGTTTTAGGATTACTGATTTAGAAGCCTCCCTAAAATTAGGGGACCACAAAATCATATCAGGATGACATATGAGGAAACTCAGATGTTTAATTTTTCCCAAGTCACTCTTTTCCTGGACAGTCCTACCATGATATGATATTTTGTTTACTGTTTGTTGTAATCAATAAAGTTTCATTTTCCTTATCTTTAACTTAAAAAGTAAATGAGTTAAACCTTGTATATATTTCTCTTAGAAAAAAGAACAAAATCAAATTAATTATTATTTTTCATTAGTGGATTGCTCATATTTAACTTTTTTAATACTTCCCTGGTTCCTAATATAATTTTTTAAAATTAAAGCTTTTTATTTTCAAAACATATGCATAGATAATTTTTCAACATTAACCCTTACAAAGTCTTGGGTTTCAAATCTCCCCCCTTCAGATGGCAAGTAATCCAATATGTTAAATATGGTAGAAATATATGTTAAATCCCATATGTGAATACACGTTTATACAATTATCTTGCTGCACAAAAAATTAAATCAAACAAGAAATAAAAATGAGAAAGAAAATAAAATGCAAACAAACAACAATAAAAAGAATGAAAATGTTATGTAGTAAGCCACACTCAGTTTCCTCAGTCCTCTCTCTGGATATAGATGGCTTCTTTATCATAAGATCATTGGAACTGGTCTGATATCTCATTATTCAAGAGAGCCATGTCCATTAGAATTGATCATCATATGATATTGTTGCCATGTACAATGATCTCCTGGTTCTGTGCATTTCATTTAGCATCAGTTCATGTAAGTCTCTCTAGAGCTCTCTGAAACCATTCTGCTAATCGTTAATTATAGAACAATAATATTCCATAACATTGAAATACCATAACTTATTCAGCCATTCTTCAACTAATGGACATCCACTTGATTTCCAGTTAATTGCCACTACAAAAAGGACTGCCACAAAAATTTTTGCCAATGTGGGTCCCTTTCCCTCCTTTAAGATCTCTTTGGGATATAAGCCCAGTAGTAACACTGCTGGATCAAAGGGTATGTACAGTTTGATAACTTTTTGAGCATCATTCCAAATTATTCTTTACAATGATTGGATCAGTTCATAATTCCACCAACAATGTATCAATGTCCTGGTTTTCCCACATCCCCTCCAACATTTGTCATCATCTTCTCCTGTCATCTTAGCCAATCTGAGAGGTGTGTAGTGGTATCTCAGAGTTGTCTTAATATGCATTTCTTGGCTCAATAGTGATTTAGAGCACGTTTTCATATGACTAGAAATGGTTTCAATTTCTTCATTTGAAAATTATCTGTTCATATCTTTTGACCATTTATCAGCTGGAGAATGGCCTGCATTTTTATAAATTTAAGTCAATTCTCTTTATATTTTATAAATGAGGCCTTTATCAGAATCCTTGAATGTAAAAATGTTTTCCCAATTTATTGCTTCCCCTCTAATCTTGCCTGCATTAGTTTTGTTTGTACAAAACTTTTTAAAATTTAATATAATCAAAATTATGTCTTTTGTAATCAATAATGATCTCCAGATTTCTTTGGTCAAAAATTCCTTTCTCCTCCCCAGATCTGAGAGGTAAACCATCCTATGTTTTTCTAATTTGCTTACAAAATCACTCTTTATGTTTAGATCATGAACCCATTTCCACCTTATCTTGGTATATGGTATTAGGTATTTGAAACAACGCCTAGTTTCTGCCATACTAGTTTCCAATTTTCCTAGCAATTTTTGCTCAAATAGTGAGTTTTTATCCCAAAAGTTGAAGTCTTTGGATTTGTCAAACAGTAGATTATCACAGCTGACTATTTTGTTCATTTTCTTAGCCATTATCAAATGGTTTTGATGACCATTGGTTTGCAATATAGTTTTAGGCCTGCTACAGCTAGGTCACCTTCATTTGCATTTTTTCATTAATTCCCTAGAAATTCTTGACCTTTTGTTATTCCAGATGAACTTTGTTATTATTTTTTCTAGATTTGTAAAATAATTCCTTGGGAATTTGATTGATATGGTGCTAAATAGTTAGATTAATTTAGGTAGTATTGTCATTTTTATTATGTTAGCTTGGCCTACCCAAAAGCACTTGATATTTTTTCAATTGTTTAAATCTGACTTTATTTGTGTGGAAAGTGTTATATAATTGTGCTCATATAGTTCATGACTTTTCCTTGGCAGGTAGGATCCCACATATTTTATATTATCTACAGTTATTTTAATGGAATTTCTCTTTGTATCTTTTGCTGCTGGACTTTGTTGGTAATATATAAAAATGCACAGATTTATGTGGATTTATTTTGTATCCTGCAACTTTCTTAAAGTTGTGAATTGTTTCTAGTTGTTTTTTAGTTGATTCTCTAGGGTTCTCTATACCATCATATCATCTGCAAAAGAGTGATAAATTGGTTTCTTCATTACCTACTCTGATTCCTTTAATCTCTTTTTCTTCTCTCATTGCCAAAGCTAACATTTTAAAAATAATATTGAATAGTTATGGTGATAGTGGACAACTTTGTTTCACTCCTGATCTAATTGGAAATGATTCTAGTTTGTCTCCATTACATATATTGCTTGCTGATGGTTTTAAATAGATGCTACTGATCATTTTAAGGAAAAATCCATTTATTTCTATAATTTCTAGTGTTTTAAATGGAAATGGGTATTAGATTTTTGTCAAATGCTTTTTCAGCATCTATTGAGATAATCATATGGTTTTTGTTAGTTTGGTTATTGATATAGTTAATTATGCTAATAGTTTTCCTAATTTTGAACCAGCCCTGTATTCCTGGTATAAATCGTATTTGGTTATAGTGTATTATTCTGGGGATGACATTTTGTAAGGTCCCTGATATAAAATAGGCTAAAAGTTTCTCTAAGGCAAGGATTGTGTTTTATGCTTCCATACCAGGATACTACATTGCTTTGTGCTAATATAGGCTTTTTTTGTGTGTGCTAAGGCAATTAGGGTTAAGTGGCTTGCCTAGGGTCACACAGCTAGGAAATATTAAGGTGTCTGAGGTCAGATTTGAAATCAAGTCTTCCTGACTTCAGGGCTGGCTCCCTATCCACTGCGCCATCTAGCTGCCTGTAATATAGGTTTAATAAATATTTGTTGAATAAGTTGAAAATCTAGCAATGCATTTAAGATAGAAAAGAGACAAACCTGGAAAAGTGTTTTTAAAACTTACTTCAGCCAAGAGCATCCATTATTTATTATTGCTAAAAAAACAAATTAAAAAATTGACAGTACATCTATGAAAAAGTTAATATTTTAATTGATAATAATGATGATGATGATGATAATAGCATTTATATATTACCAATATGTTCTAGATACTGGGCTAAGTATTTTGCAAATATTATCTCATCTGATATTTACAACAGCTCTGTTTTTTCTTATCCCTATTTGATAGATGAGGATACGGAGATTAAATGGCTTGCCCAAGGCCACACAACTAAAAAGTTCCCAAGGCCAGATTTGAATAAATGTCTTCCTCCTTTCTGACCTAACTCTTTTAAACCTTTGAACCACCTAACTGCCCAATTAATCACAAAGGCTACAAAGTATCCAAAACACAATCTTGGGATAAAAATATTCCTCTGACATTAATATGCCAAAATTTGGTATTTACCTATAAAGGTTTAAGAGGTTCAGTATCTATCTGCTTTCTTTTTTTAGGGAGGAAGGTAAGTAGTCTGGCAAATTATCTACATTCAGTCTGCAACCAAATACAAAAATTGTGTAACAGTTGTTTAGTAAATAGGAAAGTCAGGCTCTTTACTTTGGAGACACTCCATTTTGTTTTAAAAATTTCTTTATCCTAGTATCTCAAGTGTGATCATTCATAGAACTCACTAGATTTGGCTCTGAGTGGTGTTTGGCTGTTCCCCAGAATCAAACTGATCCTTGAAAAACTTTCTTCTATTGACATCATTTAAAAGCATGTGCTTTAGGTCATAAAGAAAAACCAGAAAAGTTCTGGAAATTCTGAGGAGGGATGCCATTCTTGAGATGAATGCATATTCTTCTAGGAGGACTACTCTCTCTGAAGAGCTCATCACTCATTTAACAAAATAAATTGTGTTATTTTTGTTTAAAATCTTTTTTTCATCTAGAACACATTTATCTTCTCTTTTGGCTTCTATAAGTATATGGATGACAAGTCAACTGATTATCAATAAAACATAAAACTACACTTAACAAGTTTTAATAATAATAATAAATGACTTTTTTGTTACTTTTAGACCTGCAATGATTTCTCATAGACTGAAATGTCAAATATGCAGGGTATAAGAATATCTGGGGCAAAATACAGAGAAAATTTTCTACTAGCTTTATCAGGTTTCAAAAATTTATTATTATTTCTTACTCTTTTTGGTGAAAATTGTTAAAAAATAAACCTGAAAAACAAATCTAATCTGGTAGAAAATAGAAACCAAAATCTGAGAAATCCCAGCTTTTTTAAGAAGCATAAGATTGCTTAAGATATTTCATCTGCTGAAGCGAAGCAAGTATTCTATTCATTTGATACTTTTCTTTAAAAGTTCTAGTTACCAATTTAAGCTAAATCTGGATCAGAATCTTTTGGGAGGGATATATTAAATTGATGGTTCATATTTTTATGGTTGTAACTAAGTGGTACAGTGGATAGAGCACTAGTTAGGCCTAAGTTCAAATCTGGTCTTGGACACTTACCAGCTATGAGACCTTGGGTAAGTCACTTAACCCTGTTTGCCTCAGGTTTTTCATCTGTAAAATGAACTGGAGAAGGAAATGGCAAAATACTCTCTTATTTTTACTAAGAAAACCCAAGTGGGGTCATTAAGAGTTGGAAACAATAACAGCTTTTTGTGGTATGAAGAGATATTCCTTCTTTAAAATACAATCATTCCTGGAAGAGACTAATTCCTTTATTTAAATAGGATTTCTTTTCATGCCTAGTTGAGAAAAAGAGAGTTGGGGCGAGGAATTTTATTTAGTAGTAAAGGCATTTTCAGGGGAAAAGCAGGCCTACTTAGAAGGGCAAATTTGGGGCTTTGACTAAGTAGTGGATATTCCTTAAGTACTCTGAAAGTATATCCTGGATCTTGGCAGAGGTGTGCAGAAAAGAAAGTGAGCAAAAACTAGATTTTTTTCCTTGGTGACTCCTCTGTATACCATGAAAATCATCTTTTATTCTATTCTTTCAAAGGTTCACAAACCTTTTGAGTTTCCAAATGACAGATCCATTAAGAAGGCCACTGGGAGAGAGTAGAGAAATAGTATAAGGAAGATTACTTTAGGATCTCAGCCAATAAGTGAAGACATTTTTGAAGCTCTGTACTTATTGACCAATACTGAGTAGCACATTAAAAGATACTGAATATTACAAAGGAAGTACTCTGGTCTCTGTCTGTAGGAGCACACAGCAGAGAATAAGAAAATATTTGTGAGATGGTCAAACATAAACAAAACTTCCAGAGTAGGTTCACAATCAAAATTTATTACACATTCACTCTATTCATTGAGTAACCAGTTACATTACAAAAAGACATATACACAAATTCTGAGATATTTTAATTCAGCCATTATTAATTAAATAGGCAGCTAGGTGGTGTGCTGGATAGAGTGCCAGGCCTGGAGTCAGGAAGGCTCATCTGAGCTAGTCACTTAATCCTGTTTCCTCTTTTATAAAATGAGCTGAGAATGGCAAATCATTCCAGGATCTTTGTCAAGAAAACTCCACTTAGAGTTATAAAGAATTTGACAAGACTGAGCAACAACACTAATTAACATTTGCAGACTCTTCTCTGCACTGAGGAGATACAAATGTTAGCTAACACAGAATTCTTGATTTGTTATAACTTTCAATTTTGTTTTTTGCAGTGGGTGGAAATACTTGTACTATGTAGGATTAACTCTCACATGTACTTTCCTCCAAATGGTAAATTGTGGTGCTTGTCATTCTCTATGTCCTATTTTAAGTGTTCTCTGTTCATGGGAACATTTAATCATTATTTCTGGGTGATATAGGGCTGCCATGCAGATTATTCACAGTGTATCCAACTTTTAAGATTAAAGTTGAAGATTAAATGTCTCCATGCTAATCCTGAGTTTTTTTTTATTTTCTAGAAGAAAAATAAAAAAATGAAAAAACCCAAATACATGAGTTCCATTCAGCAGTCTATTTGAATATAAATGTTTTGTACTCAATGGAGGAAATATAATAAAGGAAAATGTAGTTATATATACATTATGGGTAATAGCTGGTAGTTCTAGATAATGTTAAATATTTAATATAAACCAGAATGCAAATGTTTCCTTCAGGTGGGAAGTCTAATTTACTGGATCAAACGTGAATTCATAGGTGCGTTTATGCCCTAAGTGTGTGTGAGTGTGTGTGTGTGTGTGTGTGTGTATTTTAGTTTACAATGCACATTAAATAGCTCTTTAGGGTAATTTGGCCCCAAGTAGGAGAGACTGGAATTATGATTTTGGAATTTAGATGACATTGCTGATGAGAGAAATGTAAGCAGGTAGAAACTATTTTGTATTGCTATGTACACAATGGAATTTGATAAGTGGAAAGTGCAACATCAGAAACCAATAAGAATTAAAGTAATTCTGTGCTAGGGAAATAGTATTCATTTTTCTAGCCAAAGCAAGATGGAATTGCTTAAATTAAGAAGATGATGACATAACTTTTCTGGATTAAAAAAAGAGAGAGAGAGGGAATGTCTTTCAAATATGCAATCTGATTTCTTCATCAAATCCCTCACTTTCTTCCTCATATTAAGAAGCTAAATAAAAAAAAAAAATCTAATTCCCTTGTCCAGGCTTACTGAATATTGCCTCAGGCACTTGGATCATGCACAATTCTTCTATTAGGTTAAAACTACTGAATTATTACTTTTGAATTCATTCATGAATTCAATTTCTTAATGCGTTTTATTTTTTTCCTTTCATATTCTCCATGGTTCTGAATTTTCAAGGCCATTTACATAAAACTCAATTAAAATTAGTTTTCAATCTCAATTAAAATACATGGCATTACTTTCCCGAAAGACACACCTATGAGATGATTTTTCAACAGGTTTCAAAGACCTCTACGGCTGTATCACAGTGGCATTTTTCTTGTTTTGATCTTAATTAAACCTTAGAAGTTGCAAACTCAAAAAACACTAACAATGCATTCTCAACAACCCTCTCCAAACAAATATTATAGAATTGTCTTTACATTTTATTCTTCAAAGGTTGTCCTGAAGGGGTTTGTCATAAATCCAGTTTATGAATTGGAAAGATGCAAATGGAAAAAGGAGAATCTCTGGAGCCAAAACATGTGGATTTAAAATCTGCCCCTGACATTTACTACCCAAGAGAATTGAGGCAAGTCACTTACTTGTATTGAATGAACCTCAATTTCCTCAACTTTAAAATAGAAAGTTTTAACTACATGACCTTTAAGAATTGTCCAACTTAGATCTATGACATTATGACTGAGTCCTCTCTGATTAATTTTTTTGTTCTCTCTGATTATTAGAGATAGGTGGCATGGAATCCAGTAAGGAGGATATAATCTGTTTTTTATTACATTTTTTTAATTATTGCTTTTTATTTACAAGATATATGCATGGGTAATTTTTCAGCATTGACAACTGCAAAACCTTTTGTTTCAACTTTTCCCCTCCTTCCCCTCCACCCCCCCATGACAAGTTGACCAATACATGTTAAATATATTAAAGTATAAGTTAAATACAATGTATGTATACATGTCCAAACAGTTATTTTGCTGTACAAAAAGAATCGGACTTTGAAATTGTGTACAATTAACCTGTGAAGGAAATCAAAAATGCAGGTGAACAAAAATAGAGGGATTGGGAATTCTATGTAGTGGTTCATAGTCACCTCCCAGAGTTCTTTCTCTGGGTGTACCTGGTTCAATTCATTACTGCTCTATTGGAACTGATTTGGTTCATCTCATTGTTGGAGAGGGCCACATCAATCAGAATTGATCATCATATAGTCTTGTTGAAGTATATAATGATCTCTTAGTCCTGCTCATTTCACTCAGCATCAGTTCATGTCAATCTCTCCAGACCTCTCTGAAATCATCTCACTGGTCATTTCTTACAGAACAATAATATTCCATAACATTCATATACCACAATTCAGCCATTCTCCAATTGATGGGCATCTACTCAGTTTCCAGTTTCTGGCCACGACAAAGAGGGCTGCCACAAACATTCTTGCACATACAGGTCCCTTTCCCTTATTTAAAATCTCTTTGGGATATAAGGACACTGCTGAATCAAAGGGTATGTACAGTTTGATAACTTTTTGAGCATAGTTCCAAATTGCTCTCCAGAATGGCTAGATGTGTTCACAATTCCACCAACAATGTATCAGTGTCCCAGTTTTCCCACATACCCTCCAACATTCTACATTATCTTTCCCTGTCATTCTAGCCAATCTGACAGGTGTGTAGTGGTATCTCAGAATTGTCTTAATTTTCATTTAGGAGGTTATAATCTAGTCAAGTTAGGAGGTGATTCTCTCCCTTCCTAGTACTATCACTTAATCTTTATGGGGAAATTATTTTACTAATTAATGCACACTTAAGATCCTTTTAAAAAGTATTATTTATATCTCATTGTAGTATACAGGCAACTGTGAGTTAGTTTTTGAAGGTGAGTGGCCTTATAGGTTTTAAGAATTTAATGTGATTTAATAAGCATTTATTAAGCATCAGCTATATGCAAAGCCTAGATGTTAGGAATACAAAGAGAGAAGATGGCATTTTCTGCCTTCAAGAAAATTACATTCTAGGAGGTGATTGTAGCATTTGCAGATAGATAAAATATATGGCAGTGAGTGACAGCCAAAGAAAATGATGAAGACAAAGTGCTCTACAGAAACTTGAGGAGGGAAAGAACAGTTTTACCTCCAACTGTAAAGGGCAGGGAAAACTTTATGAAGATGTTGACACATGATCTATGTCATAAAGAAGGGCAAAGATTCTCTGTGAGGTGGACATGGAAAAGGAATATGTTTTAGAAAAGGGGCATGGCCTATGTGACTGCATGGAGGGAAGATCCAGAATGTTGAGTTCAAGAAATAAATAGCAGCCCAATCTGGATGGAGCATAGAAAGGAAGAAAGGAACAAGAAATGAGGGTCGAAACGTGTTAAGTTCACATTGTGGAGGATTTTTGAAAGATTGGATAATGAGTTTCAGCTAGAAATGTTCTCAAGAATTTTCTTCTCTGAGTATCAGCCTATTTAATATCAGAGGAACATATTATTAGAGGATTTTTCAAAAAGTGATGTTTTTAAATTATAGTACTTCATGATGACCACTTAACTAATGTATACAAACCTTGCATTTTATTTCAGTAGAAAGAACACCCACAGTAATGATAAATTATAACTCCTTGAAATAATTATATAAGCCTTTTTACTTTAAACCTGTATGAGATTTTTAAAATACCAAATACATTGGGTGAAGAAGGGCCTTAAAAGGAAAGGCATTGGAAATGAGTATCTAAGAAAGTGAACTGAGATAATAAATTATGCCTTGAGCAGAACTCATTTTATTTCAAATTTAATAATAGGAAATAGTTTGAGGGGGACTGAAAACAAGAACTTGGTGGGAAATTCAGTGGAACTTTAAAACAAACAAACAAACAAAAATCCTATAGTCAAGTCCTTGATTCCTCTGGAGCAATTGCATAGTACACATCAAAGATCTGAGAAACATTAATGAGTTCTATAGATTTGACTCTTAGTCATGCTTATGACTTTATACCACTGATATTGAATTACTGTTCTTAGAAGGATGCTAGCAACAGGTCTTGGGATATAGAGGTGCCGCATTGCTGCTAATCATAAAAGAATCCTCAATTTAATTTTTTATTTAGTGGAATGAATGACTTTTTTTCATAGAATTATTTTGGAGTTGAAAGGGACTTCAAAAGCCATTTCATTTAACTTGTTAAAAAAAACCCTTTGTGAAAATGCAGCAAATTTTTATCTTGCCTCAACTAAAGACCTCCAGTAAGGGGGAACCCACTATCTCCCATGGAAATTCATTCTACTTGCTGATAACTCAAATTGTTTGGCAATTGTCTCTAAATAAGAAACCTAATTCTCCGTGCAAGGAATATTCACTTTTCCTTATTCTGGATGACTTGGGACCAAATGCAACATACAGTCCTTCAAACATTTGAAGATAACTTGTTATATCTCCCACTCTCCTTGTAACATTTTATTTTTTTAGACTAAACATCTCTAGTAAATTAATCTCTCTGGATCTCTTTAATGAGAAATAGATACAAAAGAACATTTGATATGTAACATCTAGAAACATCCCATAATAATAGCCTGTGTTGGGCAAGAGAAAGCATGACAAGGAATTTCTGGCAACTAGTGGAGCTGAAACAATGGATCAGATCATCTCAGGGTCAGACTAACTGATGTTTCTGGCATTAAAGGCAGGGGCAGGTTTGGACTGGCAGAAAGTAACAGAGTTCCAGGAAGGATGGAGCAATTAGAGGAAAAAGCAAAGTAAAAAATTTGAAGTCAGCATAATCAAAGCAAGAAGAGGTAGTTTCAGGACTAAGGAGAGTTCCCTGCATACTTGTAACCTCAGCAGTTCATGTATCTCAACTGAAATCTAGCCTGAGACACTGCGTGAGCATATTAGCCTCAATTTTCTTCTTTGTAAAATGATCTGGAAAAAGAAATGACAAAAAATTCTAGTATGGAATCACAAAGAGTCAGACCCAACTGAAAAAACTAAGAAATAACAACAGGTACTTCTCTCTGCTTGATCCTCTGTCTGACTCATTCCCCTAAACTAGAACTCTGGGCTCAACTTTCACTCATTAGTTCAAACTCTTCAAAGCTTTTGTGCTATAGGTAATTGTGGATTTTATAAAATGTGGTAAGGTGGAGGATAAGGATATAGGATAGGTGGGTGGGCTGAGAATGTCCCATGTCCTCAGAGCTCATCTGATTTAGATACCTAAAAGGAACTTGCTGGGATTGGTGGACATTCTGCACAACGTTAATGAAGCGCTGCCCTTCTCTCTAGTAGAGCTTTTTTATTTAGGGGTCTATCCTGATATAATGCATCCCTAATTTGAAGACTCCTTTCTGGGCCCTCCATAACCCTGAAGAAGTTTAGGTCTATGTGGCCTAGAATGACATAATGCTATTATCATAATCTGAATTGATCTGGAATCTTTGACTTGCAGATGCTTTGAATGTTATGTCATTGTAGCTCTGGAGTATCTTAGTCTATTGGATATGAAAGAGACTCAACAGTACTGAAGAGTACTAATGGATTTAATCAGTTTATTGAGTATTAATAACTGCAATTTATTTATAGACCATATTATAGACCATTGGTAGAAACTTATCATAGTTTTTATTAATTATTTTGCTCAATAATAGATGAATACACATATTTATCAATATAAATAATATGCATTTCTGAATATACTTGTTCTTTTGTTTGTGTCTGCCTTTTAGTTCCTGGGAACCTTAAAGAACATATTTGTAATCAAATCCATTCATAGTCCTAAAAATTCTTTTTGTGTACAAAGATGAAAATAACCTGAAATAAGAAAAGGGGGATGGAGGAGATCATTTTCGGGAGCTCCCGGGTAAAGCAATGACTATATGTGTAAATTTTCAATTCAATAAAGATTTTAAAGTTCCTACTTATTTAATTTTAAAATATATTTAATAATATATTTTATTTAAAGATTCTACATTTGCTATTATATTCCTTCTCTCAGCACTACCCCTCTATCTAGCAAAAATAATAAAGGAGAAAATAAAAACCTTTATACAACCACAAAATGTTTTTAAGAAGTCAAACATCATAATAGGTAGTATTCCACATCTATGATTCTACACTTCTGCTAAAGGGATAGAGAAGATACCTTGTCATATCATTTCTTTGGGGTCAAGTTTGGTCATAATGCCATAGCCCTTACTTCCATTGTTGTTATTTTTGCATTGCAAAAATCAACCACTATTTTCAAGATATTGTCTAGATAGAGATATAAAGACAAAAATGGGACTTTCTTTACCCACAAAGTATTCATAGTCCACTGGAATGGCTTTTTTCTTGAGCATTTAAATTGGATGTCAGGCAGAAAGGTGTTACTTCTTAGAAACAAAATCAGGGCTAGAATTATGCCTGGATGAATGAATACTCCTTTCATCAAGGGACTTGGTCATGATTACATAGGGACAGATAGATGTTACAGTTGCGCACATTGGCTATTTTAGAGGATTGTTGTGAGGAAAGCACTTCATGCACCATAAAACATTATGTAAATGTGAGCTGCTAATTCCCAAGTATAATCTACTCCCTTCTATAGCTTCATTACGTAAAATTCAGGTTAAGTTCTTAGATTCATAGAATTTGATCCCTAGAAAGAATCTTGGAGAATCTCTAGTTCAGTTCTTTCACTTAACAGATTAAAAAATTAGAAACCAAAAGAAGTTCATGGCTAACCCATCATCACATAACTAGTTAGTAGCAAATCTTGGAATACAGCCCAGATAGGTTAACTTTTAGAACACTGATCGTTTCTACTATGTCACAACTGCCCATTCTTATAATTTTAGGCTAAGCTTATTGGATTTTTAAAAACTCTATTTCTCTTATCTTCAGAAAAATTTAGAAGCCAAATGATTCACCAAACTCTCTTATGCTTTTACATATATAGTAACTGGAAGTTGCTGCAGCTATTTTCCTTTTAGGAAATATACTCATTTAAAATGTTAATTGTTTCATCTCAATGCACTGAAGTCCATGACTTTATGAAATATTGAATGCAGTGGCAATATCTTTTAAAAAGGTAAAAAATCCTTGGGATTTACTAAATCAATACTGTCTATTCATGATAAACTAGCACTAGCCTATTCATGACATAAGCTGGACAAATTTAGAAAGGAATAGAATATATCTCTAGCAAAGTGGTGACACATTTTAATTTCATCTGGGATTGGATATAGGATCACTATATTTGAGTAGACCAAGGGATAAAGTTCAATCTAAGAACTTTGAAGATTGAAAAATTTGGACTTTGAATAGCAATGTACAAGTGTAAAAATAAGTTGCATCAAGAAATATACTAGAAATCCAGTTCTGATTCAATGAAAGCATTTTTACTTTTTTTAGGCTCTGAAAGTTAAGTGTATAATTTTGTAATATAAGATAAACATTTTCAAATACTTAGTAGTAGGGATTTGACAGTTTGATTGCCAAAACAGACCTTTCATAACAATTCAAATGGCTCAGATCTATTAATGTCAGTGGATTGAACTTTTAGACCTCTAGTTTTCTACATAATAATATTTTGCCTTTATGTAATGCTTAAAGTTTGCAAAGTGTTTTATACATATATTCCTATTTGAGCTTTGCAATGCCATATGTGGGAGGTATTCTAGATATTAGCATTCTTTTTTAATGCATTAAGAAACTGAGGCCCAGAGAGGCTAACTGCCTTGCCTATATTCACATAGTATGCAGTAGAGACAGGGAGGTATTACTGATTCATAGTCAATTACTTTATCCACTAATGAATTCTGTCCTTCAGACAATGTTTTACATTTTTGTAGTTTAAAAATGTTAGTATAAATCAATAATTAAAAATGGCCAAAATAAGTTTTGATTTTACATGTTCCATGTAATGTAATTTTCACTAAAATCTGATGTGGAGGTAAAATTTGTCTTTCAATGGCTTTACCAGAAAAGCAAAAGTTATGATAAATTTTATCAAGTCCCAGATGTTTATTATCTGAGGACCAGGTCATCTTAGTTTGGAAAGACTCAGTTCTAGGGCTGGATATAAGGGAATGAATTTATTTTCCCACATAAACTTTGATAATGTTGCTACATTGTTGAGGGACTGTGATTAGGGTCAGTGGATGAAGTAATTTAATGGTTTTATTCCTTTAAATGATGATAAAGAATAGATTCTCATTAGGGATTTACTTGATACTTATGATGACATTGTAGTTAACTCTGGATTGTTGAAGAAAAGCCAATGGAGCAAAAGCACTGGAAAGTCTACTGAACTGGAAAGGCTTCAATATGGGCTTTGAAATAGTCCAGAGACCTATTATTATCTAAAACTATTCTAATTAAATTCATAAAAGTTTGTCCCCAGATTGACTACAGGGTGACAAATGTTTTGCTCCCTCCCCTCTCCCCCTCAAACTAGAAAAAAGATTTATCTAAAGGGGAACTTTAATTATTCCCTTTGAAGGGATTATTCATACCAATAGAGACAATTGGTATTTTGAAGCATTTTGATTTTTGAATGTAATCAGAAGGAAGAAAGGAAAGAAAGGAGGAAGGAAAGCAATAAGCATTTATTAAGTACTTACTATGTGCCAGACAATGTGGTAGGCACTAGGAATATGTATGCAAGAAGAAGATGGTTCTTGACCTCAAAGAGTTTACATTCTAATGAGGGTAGACAACAAATAAAAGGGACTTGAAGTATGGTTTAGGGGGAAAATGAAGATATCCACTATGGCAGTATGCTTCTGAAGACCAGAAGCCAGGATGGGAATGGATTCTTTTTCAAAATGGAGTTCTTTGGAGGAATTTATCAATGGGAGAAGGGGACAAATCTTAGAGAAGAAGATTACAAGTTCAAAAGGCAAACAATTGGATGTTCTAGCATGAGGGGAACCAAGGGTCTGGAGATTATTTTACTTGGAGATTAAACTTCCACTTATTTTTTTTAAGTTGACAACTAAAGAAAAATAACAGTTCTTTAAAATTATAAGGAACCATTTCTCAAATTGTGTTCTGATCCTGAAACTTCTGGGAATCAATCCTAAAGGTGTCATTAAAAATTATAATAGCAGGAAAATATTTAAAATTTTTGTTTGTGTCTGTTGTGTACAATATATACATTAAACTAAGATAAAAAAGTGTTGACATTGTTTTAAATTCACATGTATTCAAAAAGTTTTGTTGTTTTTTTAGTGGTTTAGGTTCATAGAATTATAAAATATCAGATTTGGCAGAGACCTCAGATGCTGTCTAGTTTTGAAGAGAAATCTTTACTAAAATATTCCAAACAAATGGTTATAAAATTCCTAAATAAAGACTTACAGTGATGGGAGAACATATCATTTCTAGAGTAAGTCTATTCTAGTTTTAAAAAAACAGTTTTCATTATTCTAAAGCTTTATATTTAGCACAAATCTACTTTTTGTGACTGATGAACTGTTAATCACATTGGCAGATGGAAGAGACTTTAGTTATTTTCTTTATTATCCTAAACTTGTTTTTTTTTTTTTTTTTTTTTTTTTTTTTTTTTTTTTTTTTTTTTTTTTTTCTGAGGCAATTGGGGTTAAGTGACTTGCCCAGGGTCACACAGCTAGGAAGTGTTAAGTGCTTGAGAACACATTTGAATTCAGGTCCTCCTGATTTCAGAGCTGGTGTTGTATCCATTGCTCCACCTAGATGCCCAACTTGTTCACTTTTGTAATGTCTTCCTATGAGTCCCTCTCTTTTAAAATTTTTCTCCTTATCAGAAAAAAAGAATTTAAACAAGAAGTGAATGATTCTTCTCTCATTTATCTGTTATCTCACCTACACTTTACACTGCTCTATGACTATTTAAAAAAAATTCCTGTTATTTCCAAAATACTTATAAATTAATTTTTATCATTCACACAAAAACTCTTTAAATTCACTTCACTCTGAATTTTCTAACTCCTCAGTCACTCTTTTGTAAGTTATTTTTTGTCAGCTGCAGTTTATGTTCTTTTTATGCATTCCTGAATTTATTAATGAATTATTAGTATAATTTCATCAGTCTCTTTAGACGGTTCTACCTTCTTCCCTTGTAATCTCTTGTCTGGCAGAACCTATTCTTAGAAAGCCAATACTGACGCCTGGTGATCACCGTTCCTCTTTCTAAATGTTGACATTGCAACCCTTTAACAAGCAAGAATTTGAAATGAACACATAATTGCCTAGTTCAAACTCTGAATACAAATGAAATGTAAATATGACATGTATTGCCAATTTGGGGCTGTAGAAGAAAAGTAAATACTCATTGGTGAATGTATCACAGAGAGGCAAGTGCCCTGTGTGGACACTTGCGGGAGAGTGAAGTCCCTAGTTTTAGTAGCAGGGCAGAAGGAGTGAGCAGAAACTGGATGCTGTGGGAAGGACTGCAAGAAGTAACAGCGTTTCTAGTGACAGCAATGCTGAAGCCCTGGTTGTGGTTTAGGGGCAAGAAGTATCTTTTTTTTTGTTTGTTTGTTTACAGGTATTTTTTTTTTATTATAACTTTTTATTGACAGAACATATGCCTGGGTAATTTTTTACAACATTATCCCTTGCACTCACTTCAGTTCTGACTTTTCCCTTCCCTCCCTCCTCCACCCTTCCCCTAGATGGCAAGCAGTCTCATACATATTAAATACGTTACAGTATATCCTAGATAGAATATACGTGTGCAGAACCAAACAGTACTCTTGTTGCATAGGGAGAACTGGATTCAGAAGGTAAAAATAACCCGGGAAGAAAAACAAAAAAGCAAACAGTTTATACTCATTTCCTAGTGTTCCTTCTCTGGGTGTAGCTGCTTCTGTCCATCATTGATCAATTGGAACTGAGTTAGATCTAGAGAGAAGTATCTTAGATCAGGCTTTAGGACAAAGCTTCAGAAAACAACAGTATGAGATGTTATGCCCCACATCTTAGGACTGGATCTTAATTCTAACATATAGCTAACAGCCAAGATATAAACTGCAAAAGAGTAAGTAAGCAAAATAGAAAGAACTTGACCATAGTTAGCCACTATAATGATAGAGAAGATAAGAATTCAAATTCAGAAGATAGGGAAATCAAACCTGTTACTTTTAATGCTTTAAATAAAAATATAAAATAGTCACAAGTCCCAAAAGAGTTTTTAGAAGAGCTTAAAAAGAACTTTAAAAATTAAATGACAGAGATTGAGGAAAAATTAGAGAAAAATAAAATTAATGCAAGAAGAAAATTATGAAAAGAAATCAACCAATTGGAAAAGGTAATCCAAAAATTTATGGAAGAAAATATCTATTTAATAATTAGGATTGGGCAAGAGGATGATTACGTTTTCTTAAGACACGAAGAACTAACAAAACAAAATGAAAAACATAAAAAAAAGATGAGAATATGCATATATCTCATTACAAAAACAACTGACCTAGAAAACAGATTAAGGAGAAACAACATAAAATTGCCAAACTACCTGAAAGTTATGATTTTAAAAAGGAATCAATACATTATACTTCAAGAAACTTAAATAAGATTGCCCTTAAGTGTTGGAATTAGAGGGTAAAGTGGAAATTGAAAAAACCTAGTAATAGCCACCTGAAAGGGATTCCAAGACACAAACTCAGGGATATTAATTAGGTAAATTTAGAAACTTCCAAGTCAAGGACAAAATTTTACAATCACCTAGAAAGAAACAATTTAAATATTGTGGAGTTATAATCAGTGTAACATAAGATCTAGCATCTTCTATAACAGAAGGCTGAAGATCATGGAACATAATACTCCAAAAAAGAAAAAAAAAAAAAGCTGGGTTTGCAACCAAGAATAATTTACTCAGAAAAGCTACGTGTTATCCTATGGAGGAAAAATATAGATTTTAAATGAGTTAATGGACTTTCAGAATTCTTGAGGAAAAGGCCACAATCGAACAAAAAATCTGACCTACAAGAATCAGGAGAAACAGAAGAAGATAAACATGCAATACAAAATATAAAGGATTTTAAAAGCTCAAACTGTTTACTTCCATGAGAAAACATAATCTGTAACTCTTAATAATGTTAACATTTCTAGGGTATTTTGTAAGAGTATAAATAGATCAAAGATTTGCAATTGAGTTGACTATGATGGCATGATCTTAAAAAATAAAACTGGGTAAGAAAAGGTAAATTTGAGCTATTATCTTATTAAAAACGAGATGTAGTTGAAAGAATTTGTACAGTGTAGGGCAATAGGTAGTAGAGGGATCAGATTGCTAGAAATTTATTCTCATTAGAACTGGGTTAAAGAGGGAATAGCATATCTAGATGGGTATAGAGTCCTCCACTTACAGAGGAATAGAAGAATGAAGGGAAAGGATAAGGGAAAGACTCTTATGATGTATAGATCAAGAAATGGGAGAATAAGGGGAGAGGATAAGAAAGGGGCTCTTGGAATGGTAGGCAGTTTAAAGAACAGGAGAGTAATGGAAAAAGATCAGGGATTCTTAGAAGATATACGGATTAGGAAGGCAATGGTTAGAAGTAGGATATGGTAGGTAAAATATGCTGGAGGAAAATACAAAGTTAGAAATTATAATTTTTGATGTGAATTATGAATTCACCCGTGGAACAGAAATGGATAGAATGGATTAAAAACTACAATCCAACAATATACTCTTTAGGAGAAATATAGAAAAAGTAAAAATAAAGGCTGAAATAGAATTTATTATGCTTCAGTTGATAAAAAAGTAGAGCAAGCAATCAAAATCTCAAAGTTAAAGATAAAATAGATTTAACTAAAAGAAATAAACAGAAACTACATTATGATAAAAGGTACCATAGATAATAAAAATAAATCAAAACTAAACCTATATGCACTAAATGCTGTAGCACTCAATTCTTAAAGGAAAAATTAAATTAAATTACAGGTGGAAACACACAGCAAAATTTTAATAGTAGGAAACTTCAACTTCTTAATCATATCTAGATAGATTTAACAAAAAATTAATAAAAAGAACTCAAGGAGATTAAAAGATTCTTAGATAACCTAGATATGATGGTTATCTGAAGAGAACTGAATGAGAACAGAAAGGAACATGCCTTTTTCACAGTGGTAATATAGTACCTTTATGAAAATTGACCATACATCAGGGCATAAGAATTTTATAGTTAGATGTAGAAAAGCAAAAATAGTAAATGCATTATTTTTTACATTATAATGCAATAAAGTTAATTCAACAAGGGTCCATAGAAACAGATTAAAAATTAAATGGAGACTAAATAACCTAATGTTAAAGAATATCATAGAAACAATAAATAATTTTATTAAAGATAAGAGTGATGAAACAACATATCAGAACCTATGGGATGCAGCAAAAATAGTAATGAGAAGATTTATATATCCAAATGATTAAATCAATAAAATAAAGAATAGATCAATGAATAGGGTATACAATTAAAAAAAAAAACTAGAAAAAGAACAAATTAAAAATCCCTGATTAAACACCAAATTAGAAATCCTAAAAATTAAAGATAAAATTGAATGTAAGAAAGCTATTGAATTAATAAATAAAACTAGAACTTGATTTCATGAAAAAACAATAAGCCATATTAATATGATTAAAAAAATAGAAAAGAAAGTTAAATCACTACTATCAAAAATGAAAAGGACCAATATACCAATAGTGAAGAAGAAATGGAAACACTCTTTAGGAGTTATTTTGCCTAATTATATGCTAACAATTTTAACAATTTAAGTGAAATGAAAGAATACTTATAAAAATATAAGTTGTCTAGTTTAATAGAAGAGGAAACAGAATATCTAAACAAACCTGTTTTAGAAAAGGAAACTGAATGATCCACAAATGAGCTTCCTAATAAAAAAAAAAGCATCGGAACCAGATGGATGTACGAGTGAATTCCAACAAACATTTAAAGATCAACCAATTCAAATATTAAAAAAGATTATTTGGGAATTACAGGTAAAGAAGGAGTCCTATCAAACTCCTTTATTGAGACAAATATGGTGCTGATACTTAAGCCAGGAAGAGCAGAAAGAAAATTGTATACCAATTTCACTAATGAATATAGATGCAAGAATCCTAAATGTAAAATACTAGCTAGAAAACTACAACATTGTGACCAAGTGGAATTTATATCTGGAGTGTAGGGATTTAACATAAGAAAAATTGATTATAAAATTGATTATAAAAAATAATTGATTATATCAATAACAAAATAACAAAAATCATGTGACTCTATCAGTACATGCGGAAAAGATTTTTTGCCAAAACAACTACATTCATTCCTGTTAAAAATAGCATAAAAAAGCATTGAATTCTTTTGTTTGGGATTTTCTTTATCTACCCTTTTAATCCAATTAAATATGCTAGAAGTTGGGATTACAGTTAGATGAAAAAATAATACAGTTTCTGACCTCAAGAGGCTTAAAGAATATATACATGATAAATACTTAAGTATATCTTAGGAAGAGAGCATTGGAAGCAAAGATAGTTTGAAGAGAGAATTTCAGCCAAGTGAATCAAGGAATGCTTTATGAAAGAAGGTATTAGTATCTGAGCTAGACTTTGAAGGATAGTTAGACATGAAGTGTATTAGAGTGATGAGCACAGGACTTGCCCTATATGAATTCACTGAGGCAGAAGATGGCACCAGACCAGGGAACAGCTACTAGTGGTCCCACTATAGACGGAAGGAATAATGTGAAATGAAATGTAGAAGTTAGGCTGAATCCAGACTGTGGAGAGACTTTAGTGTCAGGCTAAGGAGTTTATATTTTATTCTAGAGGCAATAGGGAACAATCAAAGGACTTGAAGCAGGAAGTGACATGATTAAACCAATGTCTTGGGAAGGTGATTGTGGCAAGTGTGTGAAGTATAGTATGGAGAGAGGAGATTTTGGAACCTAGGAGACTAAGAAGCTATTATAAAATCCAACTGCTATTTGTTAAAAGGAGTGTGATTTTCTTTTCTTTTTCAGAGGGAGACAAGCAGGAGGGGAAAAAAACCCTTAAAAGCTTTATAATTGAAAAAATAAAATTCAATTACAAACTTAAAATCAACTCATTGCACAGGTTTGAAAACAAATTGAAATAAAGTAGTGAAACAAGATGCCAAAATGAACCCACAGGATTTTTGGAGTATTGTCTAAAATTAGCAAAAACACCACCTTAGATTTTGTTATTTGTTTGCCCTACATTTTGGACCAAATGGTACCTACTCTCCCAAAGGAGTGGATCGTTTTTGAATGTTAATAAGACTTCTCACCCAGGTTTTACAAATTAAAGACATCTTTAAGTTTAAAAAATAAATTCCTAAAAAGTCCAGAATGATTATTTCATATGTACAATGAAAACTTTCAGGATTCCACAGGGCAAATAAACTTTTTATTTCACAAATAAACTTTGGAGATGTTCAAAGGTAAGAGAAAAGCCTGAAGTCAATCTTGAAACAATGCTAAAGGACCAGTGCATTTAAAATTAGGCAAACTTTGGATAACATCAGAATTTGAAAAGATTTACTACTGAATGCTATAGATTACAGGAGGAAAGAAAACTGAATTTGGAGCCGGAAGACCTGGCTTCAGTGTCTGTGTATGTGTGGGGAAGAGTAAATAGTTATGTATCCACCCAATTTAGTTGAGACTAAGATAGAAAGTACCAGTTTTTGGAAGTTTTTTTTTTTTTTTTTTTTTTTTTATTAAGCTGACTCTGTTATTTCAGTGCCTTGTGTTTTAGCTAGGTTAACCTAAATGTGGCACCAAGTAATTCATAATAATCTTAGAATTTTACTTTTATTGGAAGGAAACCAGGCTCAATGACTTTAGGATGTATTTTAGAATTGATAAGTGCCACAAGATGCCATACTTCATGTAGGAGATGTAGGATGGGTCCTTTGTGAATGAGAGTTATGATGGATTTTCTCTCTCTGCCTGGGGTATTCCCTTTGGGGATGAGTGTCAGAACTTTATTCACCACAGAATTTGGTTTACTTTAAGAGGCAATCTTTAGAAATACATATTGGGACAATCATGGGAACAAAAAGATTTTTTAAAAATCTGTGTTCCAACCATTAAAGTAAAATGTTAGACCTAAATTAATTCATTAGAAATCTAAATAAACTCTTTAAGGATATTTTTTGTAATTAAAATACTCTAGATACTTAGGAAGAACTAGGAGAGGAGACAGATGTTCTGCCAATAATAGATATAGAATTTCTACCTAAAATGTTTTTTATAAAAGATTATTTTACAGTTATTCCCTTAAAACCCATAGATATAGATATAGAGGAAATAAAAACAAACCTCTCATCAAAAGGATGTTCAGCTCCGTTTCTGCAATAGTGCACTTTAAAGAACACCTGGTAAATCCTCAAGAGGTGCTTAGTGAGTACTCATTTAGGTGTGGTGAGTACTTTCTTTCTCAGCATTGTTTTCAGCCAAAAAAGCAAGTTTTCTACCCCAAAGAAGGCAGCTAAGTTGCATAATATCTTTCACTCTCACAAAGTAGAAGCATAAGAAATATTGAAAAGGAATAAAATCTGTTCAAGGGGAGAGTAGTTGCATCTGGTTGTTGCTGGGCTATGAGATAGATCCCATTGGAAAATGTGAAGTCATCATATTATGTGGTTCTTGTTTATTTATTCTGTCTCTCTCTCTCTCTTTTTCTCTCTCATCTATCACTTTTTATATTGTGTCTCTATATCTTACCTAGGCTAGAATTGAAGGGGATATTCATGGATTTGATTTTACTGCTGATTGACACAGGAGCTAATTTAACTTGTTTTGTTTCAACTTCAAGTAATTTGCCCTCCTTAGGAAACTTGGCATCCTCCTGGGTGCTCACCACACTGATGCTATACTTAGGATGGACACTTGGATGTTACAGCTCAGATACCTACCAGCATCAGCATTTCCATCAACAGAGATTACAGATGTAAGATACCATATCTTGCTGTGTGTATGTATTGTTGTTTTTTAAACAATAATTTTTTATTTTGATAATTATTTGGTTAGAAACTTGGATCAACTTTCTAGGCTAGTTAGATGTACAATAATAGCAGAAATTTCTGGATTGAGAATCAGAGGACCTGGGCTTGAATCCCACATTTATTACTCATGTCATATTGGGAAAAGTGAATGCACTATAAAATAAAATCAGTGAGTCAATAAGCATTTATTAAGCACTTACTATATGCCAGAAACCATGATAAGCTCTGGCTGCATAGACAAAAATAGGGTTCCTGCTCTCAAGGAGTTTATATTCTAATGGGGAAGACAATATAACATATAAGAACACACGTGATATATTTAATGTAACTTGAAGGTAATTTCAGAGGAAGGGCCTGGAGAAGGAGATTCCAAAAGTCTCTTATAGGAGAGGAGGAAAGGTAAGTTGTGTCTTGAAGGTAAAGAGGCAATGAGGAGCAAAGATCTAGACATGCAGGGAAGTCCTAACACAGAATTAGGAGATGAAATATAGGAGGAAGAGTAAATGGCCCATTAGAGCCATTAGAGAATAAAGTGTACTAACTCCCGATTCTTCCAGACCTCTCTCCTTATCTCTGTTATTGTTTAGTCATTTCAGTAATGTCTAACTCTTTATGACCTCATTTGGGGTTTTCTTGGCAAAGATACTGGAATGGTTTGCCATTCTTGTTTTACTGTTGAGGAAAAGGAGGTAAAGTCACTTGCTTAGGCTAACATAATTATTGTCTTGTCCTTAAAATAAGATAATTAGACTAGATGATTTCTCAAGGTCCCTTTCAGCTTTGAATTTATAATTTCTTGGGTGACACTTAATAAACCTCTACACTTGGATATTATACGAGTAGATTAGATACCATTTAATGATCCTTTCCATTCTCATTTTTTGATTCTATAAAATATATGTTAAGAAATCTCTTGTAGTTTGACTCATCCAAAGAAAGATCATTTCTAAATCCTATGAATTTTGCCATGAGCTAATGTGACTTTTAGTCAGGTCATGGATTCTTGGGTCTTCAAAAATAAGAAAATTAGAGACTCTCTCTTGGTCAAGGGAGAATGTCTATCCAGAGGGAGAAAAGCTGAGATCACATATGGTTTCATGTTTTGTTTAATAGTCAAACTTGAAGACACTTAGGGAAAAGAGGGAACCCATTGTGTCTGGCATTTAAGGGAATGGGCTAGGATCATCTACAAGCTCAGAGTCATAGTTATAGTTAATTAATATAACTCTGACAATTTGTTTGGACCAGTCACTAATCTAGTAAAGATAATGTGACAATAATGGTGACAAAAAGACCATGATGACATTTGGCCATCCACAAGCTTAGGAGATCACAACAGAAGTGACAGACCCAGTGTAGAGACCAAACTAAGATATGATGCTTAGAAGAAGCAGGAAGAAGTCATTACTAATGTAGTCAAGCAACATCCATTGTCATAAGTGTTTTGTTTATAATCATTCCATAAACTTTTTTTTAAGGGTGTGGAACTCCTCAGATCCATTCAAATTCTAGGACCATCATTTTGCCTTTTTGTATCCCCTATGCTTAGCACAGAGTCTGGTGCATAGTGCCACTTAAATGCTTATTTATTAAGATCCCATGAGTTTATTGCTCTAAGACAGAGATGAAACAGCAGCAGCAAACTGACAGACACATCACATATAACTTTAAAATAAGCAACTATTTTAAATACTTATGCTGTCTTCAACTACCCAAAGAGCTCATTTGATTCATTTCCTTGGATTTGTTCAGTGAACTTTGTATAATTCCTGGTATTATAAGGTTTTCATTTATCTTAATGAAAAAAGGAGAGTAAGAAAACATAATAAAATGCAACAGGGGGTATTGCTTTCTGTCCTGTAACTTTCACTTTATTTAAATTAGTATTGCTACAATTCAGAAGAAATAAGGCAAGCTTTCTCTCTTCAGAGGTTATAGCCTGAATCTCAGTTCCTTCGATTTTTTTATGAGTTCTGTCATGCTTCTGTCTCACTATTCCCCTTCACTGATGTATAGTATAGCACGCAGAGATGGTTTCAGGGCACACTAATTTTTACTAGCAAGGTATATGTGTGTATTTCAGGATAGGAAGTATTTATAGTCAATAGTAACCTTAACTACTTGAGTTAATGTTGTTTGTCCAAGTTCAAACTGCACTCCATCACCAAAATGGGTCCCCTGGAAAAAGCCACCAGGGCACTTCTAGGGCACCACCTGCCCAACCTATTGATTGTTAGATTTGTTGTCCTCCTGGGCCAAAGGCCAGCTTTTTACTAGTCTTCTAGCAATGCTGCATTGATTTTCCTTACCAACTTTCTTTCTCTGAGTTCAGTTTGGATCCTTTTTATTATTTCTCTATCAGTTCTTAAGTTTTTCTTATTATCTAGCATTATATTTCTTTCACTTCTTCTTCTGAAGGTCTCCCCTCTAATATTTTGAGATCTGATCCTAAAGGATAAAAGTGCAAATATTTACTTCCTTTCTATTCCTTTCTCTTCCTGTAGTTTTCCCTGATAGTTCTTAAAGAGACTATTCAATTATTTGAACCTGCTCTAGATTGGGGACACTTGCCAGCACTAGCCATTCCTATTTTCCATAAGGTAACAACCACCTAATTGGTAATTAAGATAACCACATTTTTAAAGTAGTTGGTGTTTATTTCTATTACACATTTGAGAATTCCTAAGACTGTCATTTTTTATTTTATTTTATTTTTTAAAATAGCTTTTTATTTACATGCATGGGTAATTTTATAGCATTGACAATTACCAAACCTTTTATTCCAATTTTTCCCCTCCTTCCCCTCACCCCCTCCCCTAAATGGCAGGATGACCAATACATGTTAAATATGTTAAAGTATAAATTAAATATAAAATAATTATACATGTCCAAACCGTTATCTAAGACTGTCATTTACATAGAATCACAGACATCTCCAGTGCTGTCTTTCAGTGGGTGGGAGGGAGGCAATTTCTACTGTTTAATATGATGAAGTTTCAATATGATGAATCCTACAATTCACTGAAGTGATTAAATGACTACTATGTATAAGTTACTGTGTTAGACTCAGGAGATACAAACATGAAAAAGACAATGTCTTTTTCAAGGCGATTTAATCCAGTATGACAAAGAGAAATGCATATAAATAACTATAACATAAAACCTGTTATCCCATTCACAAATTAGAAATTTTGGCCTTGAAGTGAGCAATTAAAAACGCTCTAATTTCCAAGAGTGTGTGCATATAGAGCCTATTTTCAAGTTTGGATGAAATACAATCCACCCGCATATTTTAATAGCACTAAATTATATGCTGCCAGTCATATTCATAGTGGTACCTGCCAAATGTGAGTCCATGGTGTATTAACAGCAAGGGAAAGCCAGTGGATGCAGATGTAGATCCCAAGATATCAGAAATCTTGGTGGTGGTCACCATAAGTAGTATTCATTGAGTACATGAACTACAGGCAACTCAAGAAAGTGTCTCTGAGAACTTTGAATTTCCCTCAGGAAGGTTCTATTAGTGAACAAAAATACTGCCATGTTGGGCCAATCCTTTCTGTACCACTTTTCTTTGTATGGATGATGGTGAAAAAAGCTGTAGAATAAAAGGTTATGGATTTTCAAAAGATGATACAGATCAAGAAAACAAAACATTGCTTTTGGCAACTCCAGCTTAGTTTTGCTGAAGACAGATTACTTCATTTGATATGTATAGATTTACCCAATATGAAACAATAGGACTTCGACAGTAGACAAAACATTGAGGGAGATGCATTTCTTGATACTTGTCTTCTTTGATGGTTTTGATAAGGATCAAAACAAAAAGAAAAAAAATATTCAAGGAGGAAATAACCTTGGAAGGAACAGAGAGTTCCATAACCCAACCCAACAACTCAACATTATTCCTTGAAGAAGCATTATTTCTACATATTAATATTAAATAACATATGATAGAATGCAATTAAAAATGATAAGAATAAAAGAAAACTTCAGGAATTCAATTTATCCAGAACCTACTGGGTAAAAGGTGCTGTGCCAAGTACTAGGGATAAAAAGACATATTAATACAGACAGGAGTCTACAATATAATGGTTCAGAGACATCATTTTTCATCTTATAACTATATGATTTGTGTTGAGATGCAAATTCCAGCAGTAAGCTATTTTTTCCCTCGCTTTTCTTCAAGAATAATGAAATTAAATGATCTTTATTGAATATATTTCAGCCAAACAAGAAAGCCTTAGGTGAAAACTCTTGAAAATTTGTTCTGTAGTGATCTCTTCTTTTGACTTCCTAGACTGTTGCCTACTCATCAAAATAAGTTTTTGCCTTTATTATTATTATTATTAATTCTCCTGTTTGAAATGAATTTTGTAACATTTATTTGAGTCTAGGTAGGATATATTTTTGACAATCAAGGAGTCTGAATGAAATGTATGATTATTTGCCCCCTATCCAATCATGTATCTAGTTTTATTGCTTTTTGCTTATTTTATACAGAAGATGACGGTAATATCTTAGGCTTACTGTTGCCTAGAATAATTTGGATGTTCAGGCAAAGCAGATATAGTGAGAAAAGACACAACCGAGGATGGTCAAAATAATCCTCCAAAATGAAACTATAGCTCCATTTATATTTTGAATGGGTAAGATTATATCAATAGTTAATATTTAAGCAGTTTCTTGATATTCCTAATGAAAGATTCTACATAAACACAAAAGATACTTACTGGAATTCTAGATAAGGCCAAGGGAGACAGATTTTCTGATCATGGTGAAAGTCAAGGGACGAAAAGCAATTTGAACTTGAGCATGATACACTGTTAAAATGTGTATTCTTAAAAAGGATGTAATTTCAGAGTACTCTGAAATATATTTAAATATCTTAAGGCATTAATGAAAGAGAGGTGCTTCATATGATACATCTAACTTTCTCCCTCTTAACTCAGCCATTTTCCCAAATATTATGCAATTCTTATTAGTTTTAGTGAAGCCTCCATGAGTTATCAATGTAAAATCAATCCACAAAAAATATTTGAATAGTGTTTCTTCTAAGTTATTAAACTTTTTAAAATGTCTAATAAATGAGTAAAACAGAAACAAGAACATGAAAGTCCTTATTACCACTTACCTAGACTTATTGCCATAACTCCTAAGTAATATTCTTGGTTTTTCACTCTCCAAATCATCCTTCACACAGATGATAAAATGAAATTCCTTAAAATCATATCTAATCTCCTATAAACTCCAGTGGCTCTGTACTACCTCTCGGATTCAACTACAAAGTCATCTGTTGGTGTTTTTAAAATCTTTGAAAACCTGGCTCAAACTTCCTATGCAGCCTTATCAGTGCTCCCCTTCATAAACTCCTGAATCTAGTTCAAGTGATCTTTTTGTTCTTTTATTCATGATACTTTATCTCCCTTCTCTGTGCTTTTGAACACTGGTTGCTCCCCATGGGTGGTATATATTCTCTTCTTAGATATGGCTCTTAGAATGTCCAGTGTCTTTAAAAACTCAATTCAAGCACAAACTTTTATATTGAACCTCTTTTGATTACCAAATTTCAAGCACTTTCCATTCTACCCCACCTAATTATTTTGCATGTGTTTATGTATATTTATATATAATATATACACACATACATACATGTACAGTATATCTCAATAGACTACAAGCTTTTTGAGGGCAGGTGCTGTTTCCTTTTATCCCAATGCCTAACATAATATTTGGTATGAATTCTGGTGTGATACAGACTTAATAATTCTTGTTGATCAACTGTATTTCAGTGTCTACTATAAATGTAGTTTTATCATAGATTGTCGGGGGTAGCACAAGTTATCTTCAGTTTTTTATTCTCTCTGTATGAAAATATCTCACCATCCTTTACTCAGAGAGGCAGTGTTTTTGTACAAGTTTGGATTAGTACAGCTTACACAGTTTTAAAAAATCCTCACAAAGTAACATGTGTACTTCTTAAGTTGAGTCTGTGATTCTCTGAGGCAAATAACACTCAGATGCTTTAATGAATAGTTAAGATGCCCCCTTCTACTAAAAAGAAAGAAAAATTAAAACAACAACAAAAATGTCCACCTCACTATTTGTTGCTTGACTTCTTTGAACTTAATTAGGCTGACATGCTAGATACACAATCCTTCCATGTTTATAATCTCTTACAACTTTACTTCTACTGAAATAATCTTTAGCAACCCGGGAGCACCTTCAAGTTATAAGGCTTTAACAGAGGACATACATATTGATCATAACTTTTTATTTGTTTGTTTTAGATAAGATAATTTCCAAATAAGGGCCTAAAATATTAAAATTTCTTACTCAATCCTAACAAAATTATTTTCTCCTCTCCCTGTGTCTATCCCCGTACTTCTTCCTTCCCTTGGTAATACCCTTCTTCCTCCTTTTCCTCTTGCAATACAATTGATGAACAAGCATTTATTAAGCACTATTTCATGCTAGACACTATGATAGACATTGGGATAGAACGAAATAGCACCTGTCCTCAAAATGCTTAAAGACTTTTGAAGGAGACTATATGTGTGTGTGGAGTGAATATGCTTTATCATTGCCTCATACCCACATAGAATCCCCACATAAAAAGAAATCTAAGCGATCATTTGAAACTTTATATATATTGTGGAAGAACATTGGGCCAGGAATGAAAATTAGGTGACACTCATGGCTTTACCATTTACTAAGAATGTAGAGAAGTCACTTAACATTGTAAAGTTCATCCCTGGAATACATTTGATGAGATAATATCCTAGCCCTAAATTCAGGTATCCTATTATTCGTTTTGAAAGAAGTTTGAACCTGAAATGAAGTACATTTCACAACAAGGGAAACCATTCTTGTGATACAACTCTGAATTTTAGGAGTATGAAAATCAAATCCCATTTCCATTACTTAGAAATTACAAATTTACTTAGAGTGTGTGAAGGAAATCCAATCAATGGTGGTATTCTCTCTAAGCGAATTATTCATAGTGCGTAGGGTTTAGACCAGGCAGGGGTCCTCAAACTTTTTAAATAGGGAGCCAGTTCACTGTCCCTCAGACTGTTGGAGGGCCAGACTATAGTAAAAACAAAAACTTTGTTTTGTGGGCCTTTAAATAAAGAAACTTCATAGCCCTGGGTGAGGGGGATAATCGTCTTCAGCTGCTGCATCTGGCCTGCGGCCTTAGTTTGAGGACCCTTTGAGAGTATCGGAAAGTTTATCCAGTGTTCTTGAATCTCAGCAGTTATCCTTAAAGGAATGCACATTTGGCTTAAGAGAAACATTATTTCACTTTAGAATATTCTTATTACTTAAATTATTTCTGGATGTGTCCTATTACAAAAATAAGCAACAGCTCCATATATTCTCATAGTCATGTGGTATTGTTTCTTATGAATGATTTTCATGTATGTAATGAATCTATCTTCTACTATTTGGGAATGTATTTAGGAATTTCTTTACCTAGACCTGCAATATAGTTCCAATGTACCTGCTACATACCAAGAAGTTCATTGTAAATTGCAACTCATGAGTTTACCACTTTAAAGTAAAATGATTTTTGTGAAAAATTGGATTAACAGCTGAGTCTGATTATTCCAGGGACTCAGTATTCAAAACCAACGAACTGCAGAGTTTATCCAGCTTTCTTTTGGGTTTGAGATATCAAGCTTTATGAGACCAGATCAAGAGAAGCTATTTATTTCATGCGAAGTACTATTCCCAAGTGAAGAAACTAGCTGAATTGATAAATAATTATGGCGTCTACAACATATAGGGCATTATGATAGGTAATAAAGACAAAAATATGCCCTACTATCAAGTAATTCATATTTTACTTACCAATTTGCCCAGGAATATTCTTATTCAAGTATATGGCCTATAGTGATCTGGACTTGGAGTTAGGAAGACCTAGAATCAAATACTACCTCAGATGTATACTAGAGGCAAAATCCCAAGCAAGTCACAATCTCTGTGTACCTCATTTTCCAAAATTAGGAGGTTCGGCTTGCAGGCCCTAAAATACTTTCTATCTTATTTCAATGATGCTATGAATTATTTCAAAAGACTTTTGCATTGGGACAAAAAGTTTGAACTCTTTTCTGAACCTTAACTAATCACTATTAGCTATCCTCCTGGTCTTTTGGGACCCCAATTTCAGAGCCCTGTGGTACCCTTGCTCCACACAAAGTAATTCCATTACATACTCCAGGTAGGCCTAGGCTGTTGCTAGCCATGCCTTGGTCTTTAATATTCCTGCTTTTCTGTTGTCCCCATTCTACCTCTCTTCCACCTGGGTGGAGAAGGCGGCAAAATATCTCTGGTGTACATGCTTTCCTTCTCTATGTCTACCAAGTCAATTCAGTCTGTCACTGTCATTGTTCCTGGATACTATAGTCCAACTTCTACTCCCTCTTTCTTTTCTATCTCTTAAAGCTATCCCCTTGGCATGGGTTTTTGAGGTTCATTTTCTAAGGAAAAGAGAATATACAAGTTCAGAAATAATATAGTAGGGATAGTAACCAGAAGTATGTGTAAAAAGAAATTTATCTGGTCCCAGACTTAACACTAAACTTCCTAGGTTACTCAATTCTCTATAGGCTAGAGAGTATCTAATTCCTTTGCAAATTTCAAATGAGAGTAGAATTTTCTATTTTAGAATAATTTAGAATTGATTTGTCCAACTGGGCATGAGAGGGTAACATTCCTCTTAGTCTAGTTGAAAGTCTACTGAAGAATGGTATATGGGAAGAAAAAGGTTTTCCTTATTATATTAAATTATTATTAATTAATTAGATATTTTCTTCCTTTTCTATCCACCAGTAAAAAGAAAACTTGGAATTACAACTAGTATAAAGTAAAAAATAAAAATCATAATATCTCAACACAAAAAAGTTAAAAAGAAAATCTTTAGAACCTGAAATTCAGGTAGCTGCCATTGGATGAATGATGTTTAACTATGCTTTTGTGATGCAGTAACTAAGATTCAACAGTTGTTAAAGTGAAAGAAGAAATTTACTTACTTTTTCAATTTTTATTGGAAATAAAATAAACATTATTTTTTCTATAAAATAAACTCATTTTTCAAATAACATTATGTACTAGGAAAACAAAATAATATGTTAAATATACATTGAATATTAAAATTATTAGATGACATTTGATCTTTAATTATCAGTAATATAACATAATATAACCATGCCATTTTCTTTTCTCAGAAAATTCTATTAATTCCTTGTTGTATAGCAGCAGTTAGTTCTCAAATGTCTCAGATTTTTTCAGGAAGTCTATGAAGTTAAAACTGATTTTATAATAATTCCAAAATATTATTTAGCTATTAAAAGATTTCTCCTTTTCCCCAACTACCATTATCTATGTGGCTAGATTTTCTACATATACTTGAACCAAAATAATTCAGCACAACAGACAATACATAAAACAATCTAGATGTCTTTTACTAGGCTAGATAGTAAAGAGATTTGCAATAGTCTATAAAAAATTACCATTCCCTCAATTTTTTGAAGATAAAATGTTTTTCATAATAATATATAATGGAATTTTAAAATGAATTACACAAATATGCTAAAATCATTTTAGTTCTGAATATGGTAAATATCAATAGATATAACTCACATAAACAAAAATTTTGGAGGGATTCTTAATAATTTAAAGAAGGAAAAGGGGTCCTTAGTAATTTTTAAATGTATAAAGTCATTCTGAGAGAGAACCATTTAAAAATTACGGGACTAAAGGATAAAATCCAGATTTCCTAGCCTGACTCTTAGGCCATATTATAATCTGGTTCCCAGCTATATTGCTTGTCTTTTTTCTATTAGTCTCCTTTATGTACCCTGCTTTCCCTTTTAACTATTCCCTAATCTCATCTGCATTTACTCAGGCCATTTTTTATTATATGGTATGATTTCTTCCTATCATAGTTGAGTTTAAATGCCATAATCTTTCTGATCTCTCTAAACAAAAAAGATTTCTCACTCTACAATTTTTCTTAGTGTTTGCCATGATCTTTCCTGTACTATTCTCATATTTTACCTTTTATCCTATTTATTTTTATGCTTATATATCTCTTCCCAATAGATTTAAGTTATTTTGATTCAATAGATTTGTGTAATTTTTCATCTTTTTATTTCTAATCACTGGCATACAGTAGGTACTTAATAAGTTTCACCAGTTTGAATTATATTGGCCACACATCTCTAGGATACATACTATGACTATTTTCCCAATAAAAAGACTGTTTCCCTATATCTTAACGATTATCAATGTCTCCAGTTCTCTATTCTTTAAATGCTGAATTCCTGTAAACAATTGATCATCTATAATTACATATATATTACTTACTAAGAAAGTGCCACTTACTTTTAAATATGCTTCTTTCTTCAAAGAGTTAAGCAAAAACCTCCCCTTTCTACCTAGCATACATAATTTTTCTTCTAGAAAATGTACTTGGAAATACACCTAACCAAAGTACAAATAGGTTTTAAAATATAAATATATAGTGGTTTCTTTATAGACAAAAAAGCATAATTGGGGGGCAAGAGATGGAGCTGGGGTGATTTTAGCTCATTGGGGTTGGTTAAGCATTTAGGCTGGAGGAAGCTTTGCTGCCCACTGGCTATAACTGCTCAATAGTGGTGGGACAGAAATCAATCTGTAGGTCAGAATCTGAATCTCTATGCAGAAAACTTTGGATCAATTTCTAGACTGAATTTGTTTCCATTCTGCAATATACAGTAAGTGCTAGAAGAAACTGAATCAATATTTACTAAGTATTTTGAGGCTCTAAAATAAGAGATATCTATCTATCTCAAACTATTATTTGTTGTGTTGTTCTTATTTTTATAGTTGGTCCTAAAAGTTTTCGTTCAATCATTTCTTTAACACAGAGAATATTGCTGTTATTTCAACTATTAAGTTTCTTGTGGAGAAATATGTGAAAATGTAGTGGATTACTAAACAGTCTCTCAGGTGGCATAGTCATCTGTAGAAATGTAAATTAATTTTGATTTTCCTTCCTTAATTTCATGGTAAACTAGAAAGAAGTGGAATAATAGCATGATGTTGTCACATAGGTTCAGTCACCATTGCAGGATGTAAAACCAATCTTAAAAACCATTTTCTAAAAATATTCTACTGCCCTTTTGGCTAGAATTTCAGTGCTATTTTTAAGGACCAAGTTGTCACTTTGGGATGTTGCATTAGCTTTAGGAGGCACTGTAGGTCATTGGCTTTTGAATAAGATGGCTTAGATTTAATATTTAGGTGTACCATTTACTAAGTATATGACATTGGTCAAGTCATTTAACTTCTATGACCCTTATTTTTCTCATCTACACAAATAAATAACAACACTATCACAGTGTTGTTGTAATTGGGAGACCCAAAAGGAACAGACTGTGCCTTTTCATGTTTCATTGAATAGATTTCCATCTTGAATCCCACAAGTGCTTGAAAAAGGTAACCTGACAAGAAAGAATAAACATCATTTTACGTTTTCCAAAAAGCAAGAACATTAAAAGGGGGGAAGCGGGAAACAGCTATTTGTTGTAGAAAGAACCATTATTTTCTTGCTTTGACAAATTATCAAAATAAATACTCTTTGAAAGCATTTTGAAAACTGTTAATTGTCATTAAAATATAATAATATTTTCATGGAGATTAACAATGTGAAAAAAGTAATGATTTGGCATTAGGGCCAGGAACTGATGGATTGTTCTAGTTTGCCTGGTCATCCATACCTGCCATGGTTTTTTCCCTATCTTGCTCATATTATGCTTTCAACTCCTACTTGTTTCTGTACTAATTATCCCTCAAAGTTCATTTCACATTCTATTTCCTCCATCAAGTCTTTCTTGATTATTCCACTCAACGGTGATTTCCTTTTTTTTGAATTTGTTACTTTGATGAACATGAATATTGAGTTATTGAGTTTTATCTAAAGCAACATACACCAAAACTTAAAAAACAAAACATTAAACACTTTAAAATAATTTTATTGCTATTTTTTTGTGCTTTTTAATTACCAAAGTTTTCCTTAGTATTCCTCTCCTTCTTCTTCCCAGAGAACAATCTCACATAACAAATAATCTTTTAAAACAAGTTTTAAAGAAAAAGAAGAAGAAAAACTCAACAAGTCAATATATCTAAAAAAAAGTTTGAGTGTATATCCAATGTTTCATACCTGCAGACTCCTTTCATATTTCATTTTTGGGAGCCATTCTTGATTTTTTTTTGGTTACTTGTTTTTTGGTTCTGCTTATCTCAATTTGCTAAATCAGATTAATTTTTTCCATGCCTCTCTGTATTCATATTGTGTTTGTTGTTTCTTCTAGCATAGTGATATTTCATTACTTTTATGTATTGCAATTTGCAAAACCACTTTCAAATTAATGGGCATTCACTTTGTTTCCAATTTGTCACCGCCACAAAAATAGAGTTTTAAATATTTTGGTGTATGTGGGAACTTTCTTATCAATGATTATAAGCCTAGAAATGGAAACTTTTGTTCAAAGGATAGTGACATTTTAGTCACTTTATTTATATAATTCTAAAGAATTTGCTAAAATGGATTAAAAAATACTATGCGTGCATCAGTGATAGGAATACTTTGTGCAAATCGCTAGGATAGGAATTCGGATACAAAGAAAAAGATAAAAGCACTCCATAATTTAAGGAGCTTATATTTTGCTAGG
Organism: Sarcophilus harrisii; assembly: GCF_902635505.1. NCBI lineage: Eukaryota > Metazoa > Chordata > Mammalia > Dasyuromorphia > Dasyuridae > Sarcophilus > Sarcophilus harrisii. Next base: position 194,161,683 of record NC_045430.1, read on the forward strand.
GAATATGACATGTACTCAAATAAATATATATGATATCTACAAAATAAATGCTAAGTAATTTTGATGTGAGGGAACCAATACTAATATCAGGTAAGTCCTTATGTAAGAGGTAACTCTATAATGGTGCAGTTAGACATTTTAAAAGGTGGAGGTTAAGAGAGACAACATTCTTGATATGATGGACAGCATGAGTAAAAAGTAAGGAGGTGAGAATCTGAAGAAGGAACTTTTGACAGGAGTTTAAGGGTGTATAAGCAGGCTCACTAGGATAGATTCTAGGAAGCATGCAAATGAAGACATTTGGCAATTGTATGAGAGAAATCATGTGAAGATATGAAAAGTTCTGTCACACTGTGCTAAATTCTAATTTGTCATTTGTTCAGTTGTTGAAATTATATTTTACTTTCTAAGTTGAGTTTTCCTTTCCAAGCCCAAAGTGCATTTTTTTAAAGATAATGTCACTTCTGGGGCCAGTTTACTTCTTAGAAATTGTACCCAGACAGTAAATTTTCAGAAGACTGATTTCACTGTGGTCAATCAATGAGGGAGGACTCAAATCTATGAAATGACAGACTCATTTCTGCATTAGTCACCATATAGTGAATGTGAATATAATTGATATAATTGTGACTATAAATTTTAAAAAGAGTCTGTATGAAAAAGGACTATTTAATCCAGAAACAATTGACAATTGTGAGAATATGTGTGTGAGTGTGTGTGTGTGTGTGTGTGTGTGTGTGTGTGTAATATGGAGATTTCAACTATAAGAAGGAATATTGAATACATGCTGATGAACATCTTTTTTTGGTATTTCTTAAGGACAGAACAGGATGTATTTTTACATCTTGTAAGATATAAAATAGGTTTAAATTGTAGTAGAAGGAATTTAGTTTACACTTTATGAAAAATCCTTTGTATATAAATCTGTGAGTCAGGAAAAGAACTTTAATGGGAGGAAGTGATGTCTATTTTCCTCAGAGTCAGATGAATGGAATAAAAGTCAACCTTTTTGGCATAGCTAGAGTTCATATAGTCTTTCCTAAAGGCAGCAGAAAGAACAAGATGACCTTTAAGGTAGTTTAGAGCCTCATCAATTTTAGGATTATAGATTTAAAACTGGTAGTGACAGTTAAAACCATTTAGTCTAGCCCCTTTCATTTTATAGATGTCAATCTTTGTGGCCTGGAGAGGTTAAGTGACTTGCCCGAAGTAGTCCTTAGGTAGTTCTGCCAATAGATAGGTTTTTTTTTCGGGGGGGGAAGGGGGTGAAGAATTTATTCATTAGTTCCAACTCTATTCATGGACTCTCTCTAATACCTATATATTTACTACTAGTCAAGCTTTCATAGAAAGTAGTGTTGGATTGGAAAGAGTACTGGATTTGGAATAAGAAAGCTTGTCTCATTATAACTTACATGACCATGGGCAAATAACTTACCTCTCTTTTGCAAAATGGGGGTAGACTTGACCTTTATCCTCTTTGTCAGGTGGAGTTGGGTTCAAATTATTATGCTGACACTGTGAGAATGTGGACCTTTCAGTTTGCTTCTGAGACCCTCAGTTTTATGACATAAAATGGAAAAATAACATCTAAAATATCTACCTTATGGAGGACATTGGTAGAAGGAAAGTGCTTTTATTAACCTTAAATAGGAATATATATGTATAAGCTATTTAGAGAAAATTCAATATTTTAGAAAGCTACCAAAAGAAAAATGCACAAGTCCTTAGTATATTGCTATGGCTCTTTGAATCTGTCATTATGAATACTTCCACCATTGTTACACATTGACCATTCACACCTGTCCATGTTGTGAAATTCTTCTCCAAATGATTCCATAAAATTTCCTCTTGAGGTTCTTAAATGAGGCAAAGCTACAATGAAAGTTGGGTTGTCTCCTGTAGACTTTGCCAGGAAATCATACGGTCCTTATCAACGATTAGACTAAATTTCTATTTAGTGTCACTTTTAGAGAAGTCTTATATTATACTTTCACCTTCTGTAGATGTGCAATAGCATTAGCTGTGTTAATGTGTCAATTGGGTCAAGATGGTAACCAATCAGCAATACAATTGCCCAGATACCAAGGAGATAGAGTCCAGGAAGTTTGTCTGGAAGCAAGCCAGAAGACTCTTCCAAGAGGTTCCTCCAAGTCCAAAGACTGCTGCATTTAGCAGCTGAATGAATTGAATCATTCTGGCCTACAACATACAATCTAAAACAAAGTTGAGCTGGAACAATATTAACAAGCCAGAGATACCAAACAATCAGCAAGCATTTATTGAGTACAGGGATAGCGCTGAGGAATTAGAGTAAAAAATGAAAGAGTCCCACAAGGAGATTAGATTCTATCAAGAGTGATAATACATCCTTATATACAAAGTATATTCAAGTGGATCTATGGTCTCTTCTATTTGGGAATGCACATTGCGACTGCCCAAGTCTGCCCATCCTGTGCGATTTGCTTCTACGTGCTCCCCAAAATTTGCCATTCCTTTTTCCTCATTTCCTCCTCAGCATTGTGAGTGCATCAGCAGAGAACTTTAACTGTCCATCTATCATTATTACTACATGATTTACCTAAACTTCAGTTATACAATTATTTGATTAAATACTTTAATTCTCTTCTTGGAGTTCCTCATTGTATGTTGAAATTTACTCATATCCACCATGTACCTTTCCCATCCTTTGTGATTTTCATTTTTAGTTCTTTAAAGGAGGAATAATATTTGAATTGATAAGATGAACCTTTGTAGATATGGGAAGTTTAGGATAGATCTATGTGCATTGCAATTTCTGGAAAGCAATAAGTCTCTTGCTTTCCTCCTTTTCAACTCTGTGCCTACCTTACTGTCAATCTGTACTTGCTGTCCAAGATAAATCTCAATCTCAATTTCTGTTTCTCTGTCTGTCTGTCTGTCTCTCTCTCTCTGTGCCCCATCTCTCTCTTTTTATATGTATATGCATATACAATTATATAAAGATATATATATATATAATTGAATTTAGATAGATCTTAAAATCTGAGCTGTGAGGCTCTTAGATGTATTACTGTTTTATGTGCTACATAAATACAACATATAAATTTAATACACAATGTCCAAAGTAATTACAACATAATTTTTTTAAGGGGAAAGGTAGTAGAAAGAAAGGGTAAGGAAAATTTCATGCAGAAGTTGATATTAGAGTTCAGTTTGAAGGAAATGAAGGATTGTAGGATGAGAGTATAAGAAGAGGTATATCCCAGGAATGACAGACAATGAGTACAAAAGCATGTAGATGAAATGCTCTATATCAAGAAGAGCTATACTATAACATAAAATAAGGTTGCAAAGGTATTAGGGGAATATTTTATTAAGGGTTTGGGAAGTGAAAAATTTTTATATTTGATTCTAAGGCAAGAGAAAGCCACCAGAGTTTATTGAGTAAAGTAGGCACATAATTAGACCTTCATTGTAGGAAACTCACTTTGACAGTTGTGTAGACTGAAGAGACTTCAAGCAGGGAAGCTAATTTGAAGGCTTATTACAGGAATCTAAGTGCAAGGTCATGCAGGTTTAAACTAGGCTAGTAGCTATGGGGGTAGAAAAAAAGGGGATGGGTCTGAGAGATGATGTGGAGGTAGAAGGGATAAAATTTGTCAACTGGTCAGGGAAATACAACTACTGAAATGAATGGAGTAAGTAGGACACAGAAGTGTGGGGTTAAAAATCTGAGTAGAGTGCCAGTGTGTCTGACAGGGACAGATCTTGCTCCTCATGTAAGCCCCTATGAGCCATAATGTCCACGAGTCACTTGCCAGGTTCTCTTTGTGAGAGAAAAATGGGTGAGTACACAGCTGTGTGCCAAGTGCTCTCCCAAGCCCTGTTCAGAGCAGGGTGAACCCAGGAGTAGCAGGACAAACAGCTTCTGGACTTCACACCAGGTGCCTGCAAACATTCTCACTGCTATCCCCCAAGGAGATTGCGGGCCCTTTCTTTAGCTTCATGGAATTACTATATAATCTGGGCTCTGTGCCAGCATTAGCTTGTTCTTAATGAAGAGGGCACTGCTTGATCCTGAGAGTCATATATGCAAACTGCAAAGTATTGAAAAAATATTTAAAAATAGAGAGAGCCTTGCTTTCTAAGGAAGCCTGTCTCTAAGATCTCCCTATCCCTAACAACTCAAGATATAAATACATAAATACTGAAATGATAATAAAATAGAAAAGTGGTATAGATAATTACAGGAAAAACTGTAAATAGAGATGAGAAGGATAAGGACCTAATGAATGCACAAGGTTGTTAGAAAGGAAGAAAAGAGGGAAAAAGTTCCCTCATGCTTTTCTTGATGATTGTATAAAATAGCCTACCTTTGTGCATTTGTCTTTAAATGGAACAAAAGAAGAGAAAATGGTTTTAAGTGTAAAAAATATTTCATTCCAGATGGTTCATACATTTATCACATGGATAGCAAAGAAAAAGGATCAACATTTCCACTTAAAATTCAGTTTTGTTGAAGAGGTAAAGATTTGATGAGCATCAGAATTCTTCAAAAGTAGTAAAACTTATAACACAAATGGTCTATGCTGTTTCTTGTAATTGCAGGCTAGGTTTTTTTTTTCTTTTAATCAAAAAAACATATGTGGCAGTACATCTAACTGAATTATTCTTCCTGAAAGCATTTGTAATAGAAAAATCCCTGTGTCAGTATCTACACACAGTCAGTCCCTCAAAGGTAAAGTTGAGAGCCTTAGTGACTAACTTCCTGGATGGAAGTTTTTATGGCCTGTCATGTAACTGTTTAAAACATAGATTTTTTACTCAGTCATATTATGGCTTTTATGAATCTTGTGCTCAAGGAATAAAAGGAAAGGAAATATTCTTGCCCAGGCCTGGGCACATGTCAAGTACTTATCAGAGTCAAAAAAGGAGAAATTTTCACTTTTGATCACATTCTCATTTCTTATACTATAATTTAGATGAGAACAACGTAGAAGGGAAAAGACTTAAGAAAAGATGAGGAATGGAAAAAATGTGTTTTTACAAGTCTGACTTTTATTGAGATCTTTTTTTTAAGTCATCTGATCAACACATATTTATGATCTATCTAAATTTGATAGACCCTGTTGGAAATATAAAATAAAAATAAAACATTGGCTCTGGTCTCAAGTACTTTACTATCTAAGCAGATACAAAGCTATAAACTAGTGTGAGCTTTATCAGAGCTTTGTGTCAAGGTGTCCAATAGCTTGTGAGTATATTTCTGTCTCTGATGAGCTTTTATTCCTTTTGGATTTTTTCCAATGCTGTAGCAATGGGGAGGGGGTCACAATCCTTTGAGAGGTTTCCATCCTGGAGTCAGACACATCATAGCATAAAAGTGATTTTGCATTTAAGAGTCAAGAAAGCTGACCATGAACATACCTTTTTCTACTGCATGCTTCCTGCCTACTGACTTCCATCTCTTGGGATTTTTAGGGTCTGAGAACATAGGCGACTTTTATGGGAATGAACAGCCCCTTCCTTGGAAAGGTTGCACCTGATTTTGAGGTACCCTTATTATAATGAGGGCAAAAACAAGCTCTGCATCTTAAGCTTGTAGCTCAGGGTCCTTCATGAGGGGTTTTGCATTCTAAGGAATAGATTTCCATGATCTTCCTATCCTTAACACTCGAATATCTAAATATTTAAATACTGAAATGATAATAAAATAGAAAAATGGTATATACATTTAAGCTATGAATTTTGAATATGGAGAAATCATGGTGAGATGGAATAGGCTGCCAAGTCTACATGGAGAAATGATGTTGAGAAATTTCTTATGGTTTGGATTCTAATTATTTCGAATCAGAACTCGGTGTTTCTCTTCCCTTTGACAACTCTCATCTATTCAGAATCACTATTCAAGTAGAACAATTTCTAGCCTCATTATTCAAAAAGTATTGTGTCTTAGTAATGCATATTTCAATTCATTTTTGTTTTGACACCAACATCGAAAGTTCCTATGTATGACAAGTATTCAGTCTCTTTCCTTGGATTAATCACAAGTGCAGTCCATTCTTTGGATGTTAGTTGCTGCCTAGAAAGGCTTTTTTTTTTTTTTTTTTGTTTCCAGCTCATTGTCTCACTCCATTAGCATCACAGAGCCATAGAATCTTAGAGTTGAAAAGGACTTCAGAGGTCATTGAGTCCAACTTCTCACTCCTGTATTTACTGAGCAGTTGTCACCAATCAGTCCAATTTATTTTTAGTGGATCACATTATTCAAATTAATCTAAGTTGTTTTAAGGAAGAGTGTTGTAAGAATGTTATTGTGAGAATTTGAGGAATGATAAATATTTTGCACATAGGAAATCATTTATCTATTCTGAGCTAATAATGTTCTTCTAATTTATAGCATACAGCTAATTCTATAGATATAGTCAGAGACAGACCAAGAAAAATAAATATATTATAATTTCCTCTAAAACTCTTATGCTTATTAATAGGTCTATAGCAGCCCTTTTTAATTATGGAAAGGAACTGGAAATGTCTGGATGCCCATCAGTTGGGGAATGGTTGAATAAGTTATGGTATATGAATGTTATGGAGTATTATTGTTCTATAAGAAATAATGAGCAGGCTGATTTCAGAAAAGCCTGGAAAGACCCATATGAACTGATGTTGAGTGAAGTGAGTGAGCAGAACCAAGAGAACATTATACACAGTAATAGCAAGATTATATGATGATCAACTGTGATGGACTTGGTTCTTCTCAATAATACCAAATCCAGAGAAAGAACCATGGAGACTGAATATAGATTGAAGCTGAGTATTTTTGCCTTGTTTGTTTTTTTTCTTTCTTGTGTTTTTTCCTCCTTTTGGTCTGATTTTTCTCAAACAACATGACAAATATAAAAATGTGTTTTAAAAAATTGCACAAATTTCACCTATATCATATAGCTTGTTGTCTTGGGGAAGGGATGAAGTGAGGGAGGGAGAAAAATCTGAAACACAAAGTCTTAAAAAAATGAATGTTGAAAACTATATTCATAAGATATATTTGAAAAATATATAAAAATACTATTAAAATAAAACTCATGTTTAGATTCATAATAAATGATAAGTCTTTATTTATTTATTTATCCTTTTGTTTGTTTTGTTCTAGGTATTATAATTTCAGAAAACTATCTTGCTGAGCAGAACATATTCACATCTTGAAGCCAATTGATGATGAGACTCTGAAGGACCTAAACATGAGGCAGAGGCTGGAGACAATCTTTCATTCATGTATCTCCCTATCATTTTTTTGGATTTACTCCATAAACAATGCTAAATGTATGACTGAGATTTACAGAGATCATCAAAATGAGCAGTTGGCTCTTTTGATAGGACAACAATTTTGTCAAGTAGCATAATAGTACATGGAAAAGATTACAATTTATGAACCTAAGGAGCACCATTATATTGAAATAATTCCAGCTATCTGTCTGTCTATGATTATTAGGGGTAAGTCTAAACGTTAGCATTCTGTTGATTCAGTTTTTTTTTTCAGGATGCAAGTAATCAAGTAGTTAACAAAAGGAGGTTTGCTTAGCTACAATATCGCTAAGAAATGCTATAAGGATATATTACAAGGATACAGCAGCACTTAGGTTCTACAGATATTCCTCTGCCCTCCACATATTGAAATAGGAAAGATTATGTGGACTCCTATGACTTTCAGACATTCAGCAAATCAAAGGAGCCCCAACACCTTGTAGGTGGGACTTTTTAATGCCCTTTGAGGTGGGAAAGCTTGTCAAGCAAAGATGGGACCAATTAGGGAAAAGCTTTGTTTTCTTCAAGGAAAGAGGAATCCCTCTGGATTGAGAAGGGGAATTGGTCCTATTACATTAATAGAGTCATTCAAAGTTTAGCAGTTTCAGAAGTTCAAAAATTGACCCTAAATAAACTTAAGAAAGTGATTTCAGTCTAAAATATGAGATCACTCAATTACAGCAAGAGATACTCTTGTCATAAAAGTCAGAAATTATAGCTCCCCCCAAAAAAGGGTCCCAAAATATGCTTCTTATGTATACCATATCAGCTTAAACTATGCGTCACAACCTAATGTGGGGTCATGGAACTGAATCAGTTTCCTATAAAATTATATTATTAATTATTAATATTATAATATATAAAAATAATATTTTATTATAATAAATAGAAGCTATTGAAATAGGTGGTTTCTATGATCTTTTCTATCTTATATATCTATGATTTTGTGACCTACCTCTAATAGGGACTATACTATGTCTGCATTATAATACCTTTAAGTTATTTGGCTATTCCTAGTTCTCCTTCTTGCCTACAAGAAAGTTAACACAAAGGTCTCTATTAGTTCAAATAATAATCTAGTGAAATGGTCACATATATTTGAATTTGGACTATTCAAAGTTATAATTATAAAAATTATGATCATTGGTTATACCCCAGTGGAAATATGCAGTATGAATTTAAATAATTGAATCATTTCACAGTCCATACTAATTGAGACCTAGAAGTAGTTTGGGAAGATTAGGCACATATGTAAATACTACAATTCAAATCAAAATGCAAATGCAGAGGAGAGGGACAAGCAAAATGTCATTAGCTATCTGAGGAAGGAATAAAACCATTTTTTTCATCAAGGCACTTGAACTGATCCTTAAAGGTTTTTTTTTGTTTGTTTGTTTGTTTGTTTTTGTTTTTGGTTTTGTTTATTTCTTTTTTTTAAATAAAGCTTTTTCAAAATAAATGCATAGTTTTCAACATTAACCCTTGCAAAATCTTTTGTTTCATTTTCCCCCACCCCTTCCTTTCATTCCCTCCGCTAGAGGGCAAGTAATCCAATATATATTAAACATATGCAATCCCTTTTTACATATTTCTACAATTATCTTGCTGCTCAAGAAAAATCAGATAAAAAAGGGAAAAATGAGAAAAAAACAAAATGCTAGCAAACAACAACAAAAAGTGAAACTACTCCTGTTATTATCCACTTTCAGTCCCCATAGTCTGCTCTCTGGATGCAGATGGCTCTCTCTGTCACAAGATTATTGGAACAGAGCCTTAAAGTTTTGAAAGAAAAAAAAAATAGCAGATTGAAAAGTGGTGAAATTTTAGTCCAGGTATTGAGAGAGAGGAAAAGAACAGGATAAGTTTGAGGAATGATGAAGAGTCAGATTTGATTGTAATGAAGAGAATGTGAAAAGAATAACTATTAAATCCAATAATTTGGATCTAGACTGTCGAGAGTCTGGTGCCAGGCTAAAAATACTGGTTCTTATTTAGGAAACAATGAAATTCCACTGAAGGTTTTCTTTTTCAGGGTTAAGACATGACTGGAACTATGTATTAGGAAACTTAGTTTGTCAGTAGTATTGAGGATAGTTTAGAGGAAGAGAGTGACTGGGTAAAAAAAGAGAAGGGGGAAAGACATATTAGGTTATACAATAAGTAGTAAAACAGATAGTGTACCAGACTTGAATCAGGAAAGCCTGAGTTGAAATCTGGCCTCAAGACACTCACTAGCTGTGGGATGTTGGGAAAATTACTTAACTATTCTCTCAATTTCCTCATCTGCAAAATGAGCTAAAGAAGGAAATGGCAAACCACTCTAATATCTTTGCCATAATTGACATGATTGAACCAAAATCAAGAGTCCAGAGAAGAAGTTCTGATGATCTGCACTTGAATATAATATGTATTCTGGGTAAATTGTGTACTCTGCACATATTGTTAGTTTATGAGATAGCATGTCACAGTGAAGAGGATGACTTTGAATCAGAAAACTCTTATCCACATCTTTTCTCTTAAACTTACTAGCTGTTTGACCATGGGCTGTTTGGTGGAATGAATGTTTGAGAATAATTTGTTCCAGCAGCCATGAAGGTGGCTGAAGCTGGGGTTACGGAACACTGAAAGCTTAGTCAGGCATTGAAAATGCCAAGATTATCTGCTGCATCAGCCATCCTGATTTCAATTTTACTCCTTGATGACTCAGAAAGAGTGAGGCTGACAACTCTGTGCAGTTCTGTCTCACTTAAATCAAATTCATGAGCAAGTCAAGACATCACCTGTGATGTCAATGGTTGTCTTTGAAAAATGAAGATCACCAATTTCTTTTTTTTAAAATTATAACTTTTTATTGACAGAACATATGCATGAGTAATTTTTTACATTATCCTTTGCACTCACTTCTGTTCTGACTTTTCCCTTCCCTCCCTCCACCCCCTCCCCTGCATGGCAGGCAGTCTTATACATGTTAAATATGTTATAGTATAGAAGATCAACAATTTTAATTGACTTGGAATGGAGAGAGCCATCTGAATCCAGAGAGAGGACTATGGGGACTGAATGTGGATCAAAGCACAGTATTTTCACCTTTTTCTTGTTGTTTGCTTGCTTGTTTTTTTCTTTCTCATTTTTTTCCTATTTTGGTCTGATCTTTCTGTGTAGCATGATAAATGTGGAAATATGTTTAGAAGAACTGAACATGTTTAAACTATATTGGATTACTTGCTCTCTAGGGAAGGCAGGGAAGATAGGGAGGGAGACAGAAAAATTTGAAGTACAGGGTTTTGCAAGGGTGAATATTGAAAACTATCTTTGTGTGTATTTTGAAAAATAAAAAGCTATTATAAAAAAGAGAAAAATGAAGAAGAAAAAACATACTGCTTAACCTCTCAGTGTATTTTTGAAAAATGAAGATAAAAATATCTGTCATACTTATTTTGTGGGGATGTTTTGAGGATCAGATATGATAATTTATATAGAGTACTTTACAAACTTTAAAACTCCATATAAATAGCAGTTATAAAATGATGAGAAGTGAAAAATAGTTCTGTCTATTTTGGAGGTGGAATTGATAATATTGGAGAATTACTTGGGAGGCAGAAGGGGTAGGATTTATTTTTATGGATAAAGTGAAAAAAGTATAGGAGTCATATTTTTTCTGGGGTTAGCTTAGGTTTAAGGAGGGAATGGTGGTGCTAATAATGAACACAGGGAATCCAGAAGAAGTAACAGGTTTAGAAGAAAAGATAATGTTCAGTTTTGGAAGCATTGTGCCTGAGATGCCAATGGGATAGCCAGATGGTAATGTATTACAGGTTCTTGGAATTGAGGATAGTTCAAAAAAAGACTTGTATGTTTTGAGTACAATTTCTTTATGAACCTGCTTAAATGAAAGAATAAGGATCTATCATTAACAAATTTGCATTGTTTGAATGCATGAGGACACTTTTTAAAGGTGATTAAAATTGTATTTCCTCTTAAAAAGATAAAATAAATCATTTACAATTTTTTAAATAATAATAAATCCTTTGGAAAATCCTTTCCTATAGATTGTACATAGAAAAACTTCAGTCCAGATGCTTTCAAATTTCTAAATGCTCTGAAATAGAGAAATTCCTATTAACACTAATTTTTAACACTTGCCCAGCCAAATGGAATGATCTACTCCAAAGTGGAATGAACAATATTAATTTGCTGAACTGAATATTGAGCTCTGATATTAAAATTTTAAAACAAATTGTGAATTTTTAGAAATAATTTTGTTTTTTTTCTTTTTTCTTAAACTTAATGAACTAATTTAAATTAAATGAAATGATATATTTATATTTTAAAGTTACTGAGCTGGAACCAAATTTGAAGATGCAAATATTTACTGAAACTGGATAAAATTGTTATTTTATTCAGTTAACTCCCCCTATTTTGCAAATATCACACTATTCTTTTTCATTAAATAACTGATGATTAGGAGAAGTTAATGGACAAAAGTATAACTATATCTTATTTTTTTTTTCAAAGAGCAAGGTCATTTTTTTTGTTCTGATATCCTTTGTCATTAGGTTTCTTCCCCACCCCCCAATTATTTTAATATTCACGTGCTGGTAGATACCTCTATAACTGAAGAAATGATAGTCAACATTCCGCTGAGTAATAATGATGAATAATTAGATTCTAAATCAGGAAGAATGTTCAGTATAGTTCTTCCAAGCTCCTACTAGGCAGTCACTTGGCTACCTGTCAATTTATTTTGGGATATATCAGACCTTGACAATATAGCATCCTTAGTTTATTACTTATACATGCATAACTGTGCATTGAGAGATGTGTTTGTAGTTTAACTGATGTTTCCCAAGTAAGGCATTCAGGGTTTCATATTGTGAAGATTTGTAATCCCATATATTTTAGAATGAGCTAAGGATGCACAATAGGTGATCTCCTATTCATTCCCATAAATATCATAGGTGATAATTAAAACAAAGCATGAAATAGGAGTGCACAATGGATGGTGCGTCTCCCCAAAGCAGAACTTGGGAGAAAAAAACTTGTAAGGCAATAAGAGTGTACTCTGTGATTATGTGCTGTGGGCCAGTTCATACTGTAAGCATGATGAGGATTACAAATGTGCTTCCTCTGGCAGCAAGTATATGCCTATTAACTGAAACCAGCTGTTCCAAGAGAAATGTTATGCCAAAAGTATTCAAAGGATATCTTAATTTAGCTCTAGGCCATGTTTCTTACTGCAGGGGGAAAAAAATCAGGAACTATCATTTCTATTCAATTAATGCAATCCCAGTGATTTTATGCAGCACAAAAGGCATTTTAAGAATAGCCTATCTATATTAGATCAGCCTCTCATTTTGATTTAACAACTTCTTCCCACCCATTTCTCTAGACTAACTTATCTTTTTTCTTCTATGGAGATACGTGGAAAGAATTTTTATTAGGCTGATCGAAGAATGCATGGATTCAATTCAATCTGACAAATATTTAAGTACTTGTAACAAGCAAAGGCACCATGCTAAGTGTAGGAAATACAAAGACAAAAACCAATAGTCTTTGCCCTCGAGGAGCTTACATTATATTGGTAGCATTCTATAGAGTATTATGAAGAATAAAATTTCATGCAGTTTTGGTGGTGTAGGTGCACATACAACTTGAAGTCAGGAAGGCTTAAATATCTTCAGACTAGCTGTGTATCCCTGGGCAAGTCACCTAATCCTTTTGCCTCAGTTTTTTTTTTTTCTCTGTAAAATGAGATGGGGAATGAAATAGCAAACCACTCCAGTATCTTTGCCAAGAAAGTCCCAAATGGGATGAAAAAGACTGAAACAACTCATCAACAGCAAATATACATATATGCACAGAGAGAACTTAAGGATTTGTAAAGAGTTTTATATATATTGCCTCATTTGAATCTCACAAACACTCTTTCAGTTACTTTTATTTTATTTTGTCCAGACCTATGGGAACTCCCAGTGTATCCCTCCACAGATACAGATCAGTCTCTTCTCTGCAATTTATCTAGGAACACTGACAAGGTAATTGATTTGTCTAGAATCATACAAATAGTAGTAATCAGAAGAGGGACCTGAACCTAGTTCTTTCTATCCACTACTTCAATACTACAGCAAGATGAAGTAGGAATCATCACTTATTACTCTCATTTGGCAGATGAAGAAATTGGAACTTTAAGAGGTCAACTCACAGATGGTCACTGAATGTTGTTTATTCATCCCTCATGTTGTCTCTCCCACTACTTTTCCTTTTCTATCCAAGTTCTTGGTTGTTAACCTAACTTCAGCTAGCCAAATGGAATCATCTACTCCAAAGTGGAATGAATTATACTAATTTGCTGAACTGAATATTGAGCTCTGATATCAAAATTTTAAAACAAATTGTGAATTTTAAAAAATGGTTTTATTTTCTGTTTCTTTTTTTCTTAAATCTAATGAAGTAATTTTAATTAGGTAGAATGATATATGTTTTAAAGTTACTGAGCTGGAACCAAATTTGAAGATGCAAATATTTACTGAAATTGATTAGAATTGTTATTTCATTCAGTTAGTGCTCCCAATTTTACTGAACTTCTTCACTTCTATTTCCATTTAGTTAGCAAGAGCCATAGTCATAGGAGCAGTAAGTCTCTTTTAGTATCTTGGAATCTTCCCTATTCCCATGTTATCATCTTTCATCGGGGATATAGAAATTTCAATATGATGCTAATCTCTGGGTTATCATACTAATCTATCCAATCAAAACAGTTATTTATAGCTATAGTATATAGACAAATATATAGAGTGACAACCACATTCCCTTTTAGTTATAGACGCAATAAAACTAACCAGGGCACACAATATGGAGGAGATATGGGTATATAATATAGTATAAAAAAAGAACTCTTCAATTCCCTTATATATACATAAATGATATATATATATATATATACACATATATACACACTACATATATATATATACATAAATTTACATATAGAATGCACATCTATATATAGATAAGGCAAGAGAGACAGACAGACACAGACATTGTTCAATTATTGGGCATATGCAATTATTCATGATCCCATTTGGGGTTTTATTGGTAAAGATACTAGAATCACTTACCATTTTCCTCTCTAGATCTTTTTACAGGTGAGGAAATTGAAGCACACAGGGTTAGGTGACTTGCCTAGGGTCACACAGATAGTACGTGTCTAAAATCAGATTTGAACTCAGGAATATGAATTTTCTTCCCTCCAGGCCAGGCATTCTATTATGTAATCTAGCTGTCCATATATGTTAAACTTATATTGGACATTAAATAGGATGAGATAAAAAGAAATAATAATATTTGATTTTAGAATCAATAGGGAGCCATTGGAATTTAGTAAGTAGAAGAGTGACAGATCTGTATTTTTGGAAAGTCATTTTAGTAACTGTGTGGAAAATGAATTGGACAGGAGAGAGAAGGGGCAGAAATGCCAATTAGGAGACAGTCCAGGTGAGAGATACTAAGGGCCTCAAGCAGAATGATGACTGTATGAGTAGAGAGAAAGGGATAGATGTGAAAGATGTTGTTGAGGTTGAAAACAAGATTTGACAACTGATTAGATATGTGTTGTGAGAGTGAGTAGTAGAGAATTTGTACCAAGGTTATGAAAGGCTGGTGGTTACCTCATCAGTGTTAAGGAAGTTTGAAAGGGTGACAGGTTTGGAAGGAAAAATAACGTAATGAGATCTGTTACACAAATTTCAGCACATTCATGATTGTTAATCCTGTATGACCCACTCTGTCATATTTATGTGCTCTCCAGTTTTTTTTGTGTAACTTCTATTAGTAAAAAATACTTCCTGATATTTCCAAACATAGATGTATATTTACTTATTCATGTTACATATACATATATTCATGAAAGAACTTCATGAATAAGTAAATATACATGTATGTGCACATATGTTCATATAGAAATGAAAAGGAATTGGGTGAAGGTTCTTATTCATTGGTTGTACTTACCCTAACAACCCTCCAGTCACAAGGAACAGAATGTAGATATCTTGGATTAAGGAAACCAATTTTCCCTACAGTACACAACAATACCCAACAGTACTCAATGGTACCTGCTGGGAAAGATGCATAGGCAAAGAATAGAGTATAATTATTTTAAGGGGTCCACTTGGGGGAAAAGGAAAAAGATATATAGATTTGGAAGGGAAAAGTGAAGGAGTGTTAGGAGGTAACAGTAGAGGGGCAATGTGATTGTATTGTAGATAAGCCTTGGAATTGGTTTCTATAGGGAAGGTGGGATAATAACCCTTTTCTCATCCTCTGACTGATCATACACTTGTTGAGTCATTCTAATACCCCCCAGGAATCTGCTTTCTCTCCCTCCAACATATACTTTGAACCCTCTAGAGAACTAAAAGGATTATGTAGTTTTTAATTAGTGGTCATATATAGGATTTCTTTCTGTCAATCAAGAAATAGGTGTTTAAAGAAAATAATGTGATTGCTAGGTCTAAGATATTTACTCTCACCAGGTTATTATGAGGAGCTGATGAAATAAGAAATGTGAAAAGTTTAAAACTGTAATACTACAGAAAGTCTAATTAAATTTATACCAAATACATGGATTCTTACTTTATACTTAATGATTAGCAGATATCTACTGAACCATACTCGGTCAGAAATAGGCTTTAAAGCCGTTTCTTTTTTTTTTTTTCCTCTTGTTCAGCAGCAACAGAAATAGATTTGCACTGTTCCATTCACCCTCTCTCATCTAGTTCCCCCAGAGAACAAAGGCAAATATTTGGAGGATGGTTGATGGGTGAAGGGGTCAGTGTGTGGCCACAGAATAGAGTAAGTATAACTTCTTTGACCTTGGTCTCATTAATACTGTATTCTAACCAACTAATGCAGACATGAACTATTTCCAAATATTTTATCTCTTATGCTATTTCCCAAAGTGAATACCTAGTTGTCTTTTCATTATCACTTGCTAGTCTGTTAAATTATCTTTGAATTTGCTAAGGCAAGTGGACAAGATTTTTCTATGAAGAAATACCAGTTATACAAGATCTTTCAGTTTGCATTCTGAAAAATGAATTTCATTGTGCTAATTATCTAACCTCTAAAGGTTACAGAGCTCTGTTTTCACATGTATCTACCAAGTTCATCTACTCATTTTTCAAACTTTTATTCAAATATAGATCATGTTGCTTGCTGAGGGAATGGCCTGCTCTCATTCTGCTTCCCATCGATTAGAGTGACTTCCAATTAGTTAGTGATAATAAAACAAGATCAAGTTAAATTGACTCTTCCTTTTCCCTGAAACATGGAATAGGTAAAGCAATGGAATCTTTCAATATTAGTGCTAACATTATTTGGTTAAAATGAAAATTAATTGTTGGCCATTAACATCTCTACTGGTTTTTTTCAAATTCTGCACACATATAGTATTCATTTTTGAATAAAAGAACCACTTGGAAAAATTGTCCTGATAAAATTTCCTTAGTATATAGAAATATCAGTCAAGAGTGACTTTGAGTGGTCACTTACACCTACACAAGTAGATGAAAATCAATACAATTCTTAGAACTCTTAAGAGGAGATTTTGTTTTGTTTTTTTTTCCCTGTTTCTTTCTTTTTTTATTATAGTAACTTTTTATTGACAGAACCCATGCCAGGGTAATTTTTTTATAACATTATCCCTTACACTCACTTCTGTTCCGATTTTTCCCTCCCACCCTCCACCCCCTCCCCTAGATGGCAAGCAGTCCTATATATATTGAATATGTCATAGTATATCCTAGATACAATGTATGTGTGCAGATCCAAACAGTTTTCTTGCTGCACAGGTAAAATTGGATTCAGAAGGTAAAAATAACCCAGGAAGAAAAACAAAAATGCAAACAGTTCACACTCATTTCCCAGTGTTCTTTCTTTGGGTGTAGCTGCTTCTGTCCATCATTGATCAATTGAAACTGAGTTAAGTCTCTTTGTCAAAGAAATCCACTTCCATCAGATTACATCTTCATACAGTATCGTTGTTGAAGTATATAATGACTTAAGAGGAGATTTTGTGTGCATACCCTTTGATCCAGCAGTGTTTCTACTGGCCTGTATCCCAAAGAGATCTTAAAGAAGGGAAAGGGACCTGTATGTGCACGAATGTTTGTGGCAGCCCTGTTTGCAGTGGCCAGAAACTGGAAACTGAGTGGATGCCCATCAAATGGAGAATGACTAAGTTATGGTATATGAATGTTATGGAATATTATTGTTCTGTAAGCAATGACCAGCAGGATTATTTCAGAAAGGCCTGGAGAGACTTACACGAACTGATTCTAAATTAAGTGAGCAGAACCTGGAGATCATTACACATGGTAACAGCAAGATTATATGATGATCAATTCTGATGGACATGGCTCTCTTCAACAATGAAATGATTCAAGCCATTCAGGCCATCACAATGGTCTTGTGATGAAGAGCGCCATCTACACCCAGAGAGAGGACTGTGAGAACGGCATGTGGATCACAACATAGCATTTTCATGCTTTTTGTTGTTGTTTGCTCACATTTTATTTTTTCACTTTTCCCTTTTTTGATCAAATTTTTTTGCAGCAAAATAATTGTATAAATATGTATATCTATATTGAATTTAACACATATTTTAACATATTTAACAGGTATTGTATAACTTGCCATCTAGGGCAGGAAGTGGGGGGAAGAGGGGAAATTGGAATGCAAACTTTTTCAAGGACCAATGTTGAAAAATTATCTATGCATGTAAAAAATCTTTAATTAATTAAAAAGAGATTTTCCCCAATAGTTACTACTTCTAAAAATACATTCATCTATAATATTCCTGGTGCATCAGATGGATCATGCTATCCCTTTAGGAAGACAGAATATATCAATGACTTCATTTATCCTTAATGTTTCCTTTACCAATGTAAGAAACATCTTTTCTGAAATCTATGATCTTACAGAGTTGCCAATAGCACTGATAGTTTAAATATTTAAGGTAATAGAATCTATATATGTCAGAAGTGAGACTTGAACCCAGCTCTTCCAAACTTCAGAGCCAGCTCTCATTGTGCCACACTATTCACACATTGTGAAAATATAAAACACTGTGTTCAGATTGATTATGTCTGATGTCCTTTTTCATTTCATTGTTCTATTTTAAAAATATGGTTATTGCAATAATGAACTACTATTATTGCATAAATAGATTTTTCTTTGTAGGAATTATAGGTATTCTATGTAGAAATTATAGCATAACTAAATGAAAATGTAACTCTATTCATTAAAATGAAAATGAAAATAAAGTAAAATATCCCAGATGAAAGAAGTATGGTAAAGTCATAAAACAAATTAGTAGCATTTAGAATTGGAAAACAGAGTTCAATTTAATGACCTATGGCAAATAATAATAATAACAATAAATACTGATAATAACATAAGCTTGAAAGACAAAATACTTTCCATTCATTATTTCATTTGAGCCTCACAATAACCCTGTGACATAATGTTCTGTTTTATAGAGCAGTTCAATGATTATAGTCACATGGTAAGTTTCAGAGTCATGATTTAAATTAATTTTTTATGATTCTGAGTTCAAAATTCTACCCATTATGTCATTAGTCCTCAAAAGGTGGTCTGGTAATCTCCAGGGCTTTCAGAGTGCTCATAAAGTCAAAATTATTTTTATAATATTATTAATGTTTTGCTTTTGATTATGGTAAATATTCATTTACCATGTGTCTATAATCTACATAAACAAAAACTATTTGGAATGATCAATAAATTTTAAAATTGCAAATGGTTCCTGAGACCAAAATATTTGGGTGCTACATACTGTGTTTTACTCTTTCATATTATAATCCTTGAAAAAAATCACAAACTCCCAGACCTTGTTGTCTGGGTTGAAAAATGAGAAGAACACTTCTATAAAGTAACTAACTGGTTTGTAATTGACAGCTATGATGCTGGGAAAGTAACTCTTCCTTTCTGGACCTTAGCTCCTGATTACTTACCATGTCAGTTAATGTTTCTGAAAAACCTGTATATAATACAAACTTTCCTATCATCATCTATGATGATCCATGATCATCATTACTATTTCATCTATTACTATTTATTTCTCCCTGAGTTTTTCATGACAATCAATGATTCAAGGAAATTTTAAAGTTGGATGTTTATAACAGGGATACATGGTAAAATTTTCAGCAGACTTTTTAAAAAAATTATTCTGTACTTGATTTTTATTTATCAAAGGGAGAAAAAGGGAATTAAGTACAAAAGCAGAAGAAAATGTCAAAAAGCATGGATTATAGGATACTAGAAATTTCAAGAAGGATTATTTAAAACTTAATTGCCTGCCTTCCTCTTTTTATGTTTGTTAGGGTCAGATAGTTTCTTTATCTATCCTTTTAAGTTTGCCTCAAAGCAAAGACTTTTGTCTTAAAAATAAGATATAAGACATTCCAAACTATTTCTTCACAGAAATAGTGAATTGTCATTACAGGAAATCCTGCACGGTACACATTATCAGATTACCTCATTGGAATAAATTTTTGAATTTTGGATGCTTAAAGTTTAGCCCATTCCAATAATGTTCAATTTTTTACTCAATTTCTTTTCAAATGAGAGAATAGCTATCCTTTACTCAGTGAGAAAATTACATCCTATATCTACACATCTAAAACTCTTAGATTCATCTGAAGTGCCTAGGAATTCTGTCATTAAAACCATCTTAAGGATCTTTGAAAAGAGAAAGTAATCATTTTCAGTGTCTAGAAAAAGGTGACTTTTTCTGTGGGTGATGGATCCTGATAGGCATTTCACAAGCCTGAGAAAGTGAGAGGCCCTTAAAAAATCTAGCTTTAGGTGCCTCTTTGGTACTGTACAAAATGGGACCCATTTCAAGAAATATATTAAACAAGTATTATATCTGGCTGTGTCCTAAACTGCAAAGTGCAGATCAACAATTTTCCTTAGCTGAGCCCCCTACAAAGTTAAACTTTGGGGGGAAATACTGGAGATACCAATCTTTCTTACTTTGTACTTTTAACAAGTTTATGCATATTCCCAGGCAGTAAAGGAAAAATAATTTACAAACAATAGGGTTTCAGAAGTGGAAGGGACCTTAGAAATCATCTAACCCAACACCCTTACTTTATAGATTAAAAAACTGAGATCTCGAGAAGAATTCTTTTCTCACAGTCAGATTGCAAGATGAGTGGCAGACTTGAAACCACAAAAAGCATGGGTTTTGTTTCCCATGTCAGTATATTTCTTTCTAACCCATTAGCAGGGTATAGCCTTCCCTTTGTTGCACAGACAAGGTCTCATAGTCATTAGAATTCTGGTTGACTCATAAGACAATTGGACCTAATGATACCTTGGTCTTGGTAAGACTTACTACTAGCTCCTCCCCCACCAAATCCTTTCCTTAGAATATCTACAAGTGAAGTAAATTTAAAGTCATTCTCAGTTATTAAGGAAGATAAGAATGAGACACCAAAAAATAAGATCAATTCTTTTTTCTCTCTGAAAATTTATGAAGTTCCTTAAGAGAACAGAGGAAGTACTTCACAATGAAAACAAATTTGTGGGGAAGGGACTCTGAAAAGAGAGTCCAAATCTGGAGATGATAGGTGGACCAAAATGACCAAGAAAAGGGAAGAAGGAACTCTCAGTATTTAACAACATTAAATGGATTGTATACTTCCTAGTAGAGCATAGAGTCCAGAAAGTGATAGAAACTCAAAAGAACATTCTAAAAACACAAAGGGAAACAATTTTGATGAGAAAGGGGAAGAGGAAGTTGCCCAAAGAGGCTGATAAGGACACATAATGAACGAATCAACTAATTTACATTAAAATATATCTATAGAGAATTAATATAAAAGAACAGTATGAGCCTTCAAAAGATCCTTCAAAACACTAAGGATGTTGAAGGTTAAAATGAGAGGAATTTGGAAAGGAGAACATATATTTACTTTTTTTTGAACCATTGAAAAAGCATAACAGTATCATTTATAATTATAGCTAGCCAAATAAAGATAGAGGAGAATATGAAAGATAAAACAGATTATTTTATTAATATGTGATTGGAAAGTTTTTGCTTAAATGAAGAATGAAAGTAGAATAAGAAAGGAAATTCTTGTATTAATTATCCCTGATGAGTTTCTGAAATTCAAGATATTTGAGGAATTAAATAACTATATAAATCCAAGAACCATTCCTTGATGGATGAGTGATCAAAGAATAAGAAAAATTAGTTTTCAAAAAGATTCCCCCAACATGACAGAATAAAAAAAGTGCTTGATCTGAATCAGAAAGACCTGAATTCAAATCCAGATTTAGATACTTAATAGCTATATAATACTAGGAAAGTCACTTGACTTCAGTTTCCTCTCTTAAAAATTTTCACAATTCTACCTATTTTGAGAATCAGAAGAGATAATATTAGTAAAGTATTAAGAACTATATTAAATACTATAATTATTATTACTGATACAAATGCTTCAAATATAAATAAAATATATAATTTTAATTAATTACAAATTAATTATATAATTACATGAATATGAATATGAATAAAATATAAATTAAAAACTGACATATCTAGCTAGAAAATAAGCAAACATGACAAAAGATGGAAATGGTACATTGTACCAAGCCAGTTACCTTTTGAGTTTGTACCTATAAGCCACTTTACTCATTGATGAGCACTTCAAAAAACTTTTTGAATATATTTACATCCCAAGAGCTTAAACAGTACCTGACATTTAGCATGTGCTTAATAAATTCTTGTTGACTAACTGATGAGCTAATGCTGAGGGAATTATAACAAGATTGGGACAGTAATGAACTCTTGGTGAAGGCATGGATTAATCTAACCATTCTGGAAAACAATTTGGAACTGTGCCCAAATAGTGACTAAAATAACCATATTCATTAACACAAGAGATCTGAACCCTAGACTTATGCCCCAAGGAAGACCAAGGCAGATTCCATGTATTCCACAGTTTTCATAGAGGCCTTTCTTGTGGGAAAGAAATAGGGACAAAGTAGCTGTCCATTCAATGACTGGGAAATGACTGAATAAATTTTCGGACAAGAACATACTGCAATATCACTGTGCTATAAGAACCAATGAAAATGAAGATTTGAGAGTAATGTTGTAAAACTTAAATGAACAGATATAGAATAGAAAGGAAGAAGTAGATTCCAGGTAAAATGAGGTTGGCATTGTGATAATAAAGGAAAGAACAATCTGATGGGTCTTATTAAACTTGTTCTCTGGAAAGACAATGATGTCTGTCTAGCATTGTTTGAATGGAGATTGTCTTTATAATAATGAAGTAAGGCAATGTATTAGTAAGTAAAGAGCATTGGACTAAGATTGAGGAGAGTTGGGACCCTGGGCTGTTACAGCCTCTATGCCATGGTCATTCCCTAGTCAATTCACCTCTTCTAGCCCCAGGCTTCTTATTTTTAGAAAGAGGGAGTTGAATTTCTAGGTCTAATAGACATTAATTCTATGTTTCCACTAATTCATACTAAGGAGTAAATGATGTTAAATTCTCAATGATTTGACCATCTGGGGATGTTTCTATTTTATTAGCTAGTATAGTTGTAAGCCAAAGAAATAACTTTCCAAAATGGACTTTCAAATGTCAAGGAGTGAATATTCTTTCACCTTAACTTAGAACCTTTACAAGTCTTATGTAGAAATCATAAAACCAGGGGACACAAGAAGCTAACTATTTTGTCCACGTGTACTTCCTTCCTACTACTAGGTTGAATGACATGTGTAACTCAGAAAATGATGATTCTCTGCTATGTAGAGCTTGGATTATAAAGACATAAAGAAGACAGTCTAAAATTTATAAATCATAAGAAATTTTCATTCACACAAAATACTCCAGATCATTGCCTCAATTCAGAATAATCCATATTTTAGGAGGACCATTACTGCCTATACTCAATGGGAAATGAGGTTGGTCAACCTCTGTCAATAGGGTCTTTCTAGAAATCTCAGAAAAAGTAATGATGGCTTTAAAAAAAATTTAGCCTTTCAAGACTTCTGTTACTATAAATTAAAACTCTGTCTATAGGAAGAAATCATTTTTGGATTGCAGCTTCAGAATTTGGCCCTGCCAAAATACGCTTGACCAAATTCAAAACTTCATTCTAGTGACAGTTTGTCAGTTTCCTATTCACCTTCCCCTTTCTTTAAGAGCATTATTCTTCTCTGTGAGAATATATCTTCCTAATACAAACTCTTAATAACCCAAGGGACTCACTTTGACATTCCCTGAAGCTTATTCAGCCTACAGCACAGAGAGGCAGTAGCTGCCTTTCAAGTCTTTTGCCTTTCTTGTTCCACTGAACATAAAAATAGATTGGAGAAATATATATTTTAAAAGTTGAGTGGATTATTTGATTCTGGGTCTGTATTTCTCATAAAAAGCTTTCATCAGTAACTAATGCAAGGTTTCTGAAAGTGTAAAATATGCATCTTAACATGCTTATAATTAAATTATTCCAGTTAATATAGGTGCATCATGAATTGGGCAAGAGAAAGAAGCATACCTTTCGATGACTCTGTTTCAATATTCATACCCTTCTTCCAGATAGAACTACTCATTATACTTCTCTTATAACTATTTTAGGTAAAGTCATCACCTTCATTAGGACTCATCGTGAACTACAAGGAATTTAAGAGAGATGACTGCATGTAATAGGGTTCTATCTAAAGCAAACAAGTAAAGCCAAGTCAATCAATGAATCAACAAGTATTTATTTATTAAGCTCATATTAGGTTTTAGGTATTATGTTAAGCTCTTGGGATATAAGAACAAAACAAGTTCATGCCTTGGAGGAGCTTATGTTCCTTTTTTTACTTTAATAATATTTTATTTTTCTTCAATTACATGTAAAAAATTAAACTTTTTTAAAAAATTTGAGTTCCAAATTTTATTCTTTCCTCCCTCTGATGGTAAGCAGTTTGTCATACATGTGCAATCATGTAAAACATTTCCATATTAGTCATTTTGTGCAGGACTTGAATAGTAGAAGAAGGAAGCAAAACAAATAGAAAGAAAAAGAAAGGAAGGAAGGAGGAATAAATGAAGGACATAAGGAAAGAAAAAAGAGAAAGGAAAGAAGGAAGAGTCAGAAAGGAAGTAAAAAATAGTATACTTCTGTGTGTACTCAGACTACATCACTTTTCCCTCTGAAAGTAGATAGCATTTTTCATCATGAGTCCTTTGGGATTATATTGGATCATTGTATTGCTGAGAAATAGCTAAGTCTTTGACAATTGTTCATTATACAATATTGCTATTATTGTGTAAAATGTTCTTGTTCTGCTGACTTCACTTTGTATCAGTTTACATAAATGTTTCCAAGTTTTTCCGCAATCATCCTGCTTTTCATTTCTTATGGCTCAATAATATTCTGTTACAACTATATACTACAACTTGTTCAGCCATTTCCCAATTTATGGGTAATCCTCTTCATTTCCAATTCTTAGATACTACAAAAATGATTATAAATATACAGATTTTTACAAGTAGGAAAGAGCTTACATTCTAAAAAAAAAAAAAAAAGAAAACATCAAGTAGAGTTTTAAGCTTTGATAACTTCAAACTGCACTATGGTTTTGGAATACCAGCTTCAATAACCTGGAGAATGTATGTATAAAAATGTTATGTCTTTAAGGAAGAATAGAAAGTTGATAAAAGGCAATTCAATTGATATCTGAAGAGAATTAATTGTCAAAGTTGAGCTTGTGTGTGATACCATAAAGACTAAGTGAACTTCTCTGAGAGACTGAGTTCAAGAAGAAAGATTCTGAAGAGGTATTGTGAGGGTACTGAGGAACAGAGATCCTCAAGAAGTAATTCTTAATTTTTTGTTATTTTTTTTCTGTAAAGATGATTCTTGAGAAACTTTTCCTGCCGTCCTTCACAACTCACATATCACTGAAATACTTAAATATATCTTTGTGTCATTTTGGTGGGAAGGGAGTTAACATTGTTAATCAATTCTAAAGTCAGTAATAATAATAATGACTAATTCTATGGTATCCAGGATCAAGACTGAGGGACAAATGAACAAAAATCTGAGGGAAAAAACAAATCTCTAGCAGAGGAGTGAAGACTAAGAGCTTATTGTCTGACTAATGAGATTATGAATTTCTATTATTGTCTAAGGAAGTTTTAGGACATGGTCCTTGATAAAAGTGATTATTATAGCTGACATGTAGATAGTGCTTTTGCTTTATACAGCCAATCCTCAGCATTTGTATGTTTAATTTTGCAACTTCAAGAATTCAGATCATATTAATAACTTCATTTTCATTTTCTCTTGGACAACTATGTTACCAACAGCTCTACAAAGAAAAGGGAAAAAATGAGATGCACGCAAATTTGTGGAGCAACTTGTTTACTAGGCACTTCATTTCTTGTTCACTTTAGTTGTGAAGAGCTCTCCATGCATTTGTTGCTTATTTTCATTGTTTACCCTTAAAACTGGTTTTATGTTGCAATGATGTCCCAGCTTTCTGAACAAGCTGGTATGTTCTTTATGATCTTCAACACCATACACCAGTCATGAAGAATAGAGCAATAGAGGTGATGTCGAGATCTCACTAGTCTGGGCATTTTCTGACAATAGTGATTAAAGTCATAGCAACAAAACAAGTTTATAATAGTATAGAAAACAATACAATGTCCGAACACTATCTTCTCACAGAATGGAAGGTAAGATACAGTATTTAGGATCCTGAAGATTTCATGTGTTATAAAAATGAATATTGTCTGAAATAACAATTTTTTTAAAAAATTGAGATGTTAGCCCAAAAGGTCATAGACTTAAAGAGAATTTCTGGCAAGAAAAATGTTTTGCATATCACCAATTTTGTATACTGCATTTTATGTTATTTCATGGTGAATGTGTTAGGAAAAGTACATATCAGAATGAACTTTTTATGAAAATTTATATGCAGAAGTAATATATTTCCAGCAACCTGGAAGAATATGGCTGGTGTGTGTGTGTGTGTGTGTGTGTGTGTGTGTGTATGATCACAGGAATCTAACCTCCAATTTGCTATAGGTTCAGTGTATCAGCATTCCCATTTTTTACTTTCATATCAATTTTTAGGATCATTTCAATTATGAAAGCTGAGCCTAACTGTATATGCTTTTTCATTTGATTCTCACAAATCAGTGAGGTAATTGATATTATATTATTATTCCCATTTTCCAGATGAATGAAAGAGAGTATGTGACTTGACCAGTGTCACATTCTAATATATGTCTGAAGCGGGATTCAAACTCAGGTCTTCCTGATGACAAATCTTGAATCCTCAGGAAGAAAGTACAGAAAAGTTACAATTGCAGTTAGAGAGGAGTGAAGGTTGGTAAGTTTGTTAAGTAGTTTAGTGTACCACAGCAGCCCATACAGACTGTATCCCTAAAAATCTACTACATAAGTAGTTAGAGAACATATAAAATGATAAAAGGGAATTTGGAGGGACTATAGTTGAAGGGACTAGGAAAGGTTTCATGGATAAGGTAGTACTTCAGCTGAATCTTGACAGAAAGTGGGGATTCCAAAAAGTAGAGATGAGATGAGAATACATTCCAGGCATGGAAGACAGTTCATACAAAAGCATGGAGATGAAAGATGGAATTTTATATATAAAAAGTTATGAGTGGTACAGTATGGTTGGGTTTTAACTGCAAATGATCTAAAAGGACTGCTTGGAGCTCTGAAAAATGGGAATTTAGGAGAAAATTTGGACAGTGTTTTTTTATTTTAAGATTTTAAAATTTATTTTTAAGCCTTTTTTTTTTTTTTTTGCTGAGGAAATTGGTGTTAAGTGACTTGCCCAGGGTCACACAGCTATTAGGTGTTAAGCCTCTGAGTCTAGATTTGAACTCAGGACATCCTGACTTTAGGGCCAGTGCTCTATCCACTGTATCATTTAGATGTCTGGACAGTTAACTAAGGAAGAGTTTACACAGAAGAGGTTAGAGTAGTAAATTATTCACACCTTCCCTTTGGAATTTTAATCATAATTCCTTGCCTTAATATAGTGCTTTAAATTATGGAAAATACTTTACAAATACTTCATTTTCTTCTCACAATAATCCTAGAAGGTGTTATTATCCTTACTTTACAGAAGAGGAAACTGAGGCAAACAGAATTAAGTGACTTGGCCAGGGTCATTCAGCTAAGTATCTGAAAGTGGATAGGAGCTCAAATATCCTGGCTCCAGATTTCTACCACCTATCTGCCTCCTACCATCACTATTCCTTCCACTAGTTAAATAACATTTTCATCTTAATTAAAATTGCATGGAATAGGAGAGAACAAAATTCAACTTGAAGTGAAAAAAAAAACAGCCTTTAAATCTAGTTTCTTAATCTTATAGATACATGGCCATTGGAGGATCATTTGTATCCCTTTAAGTCTTAGTTTTCTCAGCTCTTAAAGGAGGTGCAACTTCTTCCATGAGTAAAATCCCATAATCTCCATTCTAACTTGTCTTGATGGATAAGTCCAGGGGTAGAACCTAGGTAAGTCCCCTCCCCTCCAAAAAAAATACCACCCCAACACTATCAGTGTCTAGAGATGCCCTTACTTACTCTGGAAAGAAAGGAATAATCACGTCTTGACTCTTCCACTCAAACCAGGAATCCACTGCTGGAGTCCTCCAAAGATCATGAAAAAAAAACCACAATAGAGAACACAGGGAAAAGAGCTGAGGGCAGAGAGATCACAGGTGGTCCTTAGAGGCTTCATGGAGACTCAGAGAGTGCTAAACTCAAGTCCAGCCTTCCAGAGGCCTGGGAGTGCAGAAGGACTTGGTTCACATAGTTCTGAGGCAGGTCCAGCCTTCTGGAGGGAAACAGCCAATCAGGCTGAAACCTAACAGCTTCAGGAGTTCAGGTGAACTTCAGCTCGTGGGTTGGGGCCACCAGGGACTTGAGCCCAGCTGTGGAGAAAGAGTCTTGGCTAAATCCAAGTCTACCAATACGAGATAATTGTCAGAGTTTGCAGGAGATAGGTGGCTATCTAGAGCCCTGTGGCCCAAAGGAGCCCAGCACCAGAGCCACAGGGATTCTTTTAAAGCAGGGGCCTAAATCCTTTTCTTTATGCTCAGGGCCTACCAGGCCTGCCCAGGTCATTTAGTTGTGGATATTTTATCCGGGCCAAGCCTCCTTCCTCCCCCAGATACTGAGGTGGAGGAGATGAGTAAACCAAAAAAAAATTCCAATTTTAGAGAAGCCCTGAGGGCGAATCCTAAAGAAGATAGCAATCATATTTCAAATTCATATAAATCCTCAGAGGGAAAAAAAAATCTTCTGGCCACAGGAACTGAAGGAGTACTTGAAAGAAATGAAACAAGAGATATGAAATGGGGAAGTTAGCAAAGAAAA